>NC_139044.1:60603958-63076458 GCF_965140915.1 Aythya marila
CCTCTCATTGTGGTATCTGATCTTTCACTTTCTCACTGAATGCTCAAGCCAACACGTTATTTTTAGTATCTTGCATCGTACCAGGTATCCCATTCACAACACCTACTGAAATTTATGAAAATTTCAGAGGAGAAGTTTGGGGTAAATATAGATTTGATTTTTTTTTTTTTTTAAATACCTAAATCCAAGAATTTTCATCAAGGGTAATTGTTTTAGCTTCCCAAAAGCCAAATTCTATGAAGGCATACTACCAGTAGCTCAATCACTCCCTAAGACGGTGATTTGACATGCATTTGCTAGTAAGGTCTCTCCTGTCAAGCCTTCTAACACCTCCCTTCAAACCTAGGTTGGAGCCAACTTATTAAGCCAACTTTTTTGCCCTTTTATCTACGTGTTTGGGTTTGTTTCTTTCCCCCCTCAGATAGTTACACAGCTAACAGAACTCAAGATACATTAAAAAGCAAAGTGACTTGTACAGATTAAGAATTCTACTCCTGACAGCCACGAGGGGTTTTAAGCAGGAAAGGTACGATTCAAAATGCTTCTTACTCATTAAAAAGTCACTTATATACTGGGAGGTTAAGATCACCAGGTACATAACGTATGAGTCAGATTGAATCTATAGCTATATGCAAGTTTATATAAAAACTATTTTTACAACTACAACTGTAAATATAGTACAAACTGCAAGACACCTCTAAGACCTTAAGATGTCACTCCAAACTTTCCAAGTAACTAGGATACAGACTTAACACACATATCATTCTACTCCCTCTCACCTTTTAGAATCCTAAGAAAATTAAAAGCCCTTACAATTCACTTATGAATAAACCGTTCAAAGTCCAAACATACCTAATGAAACTAGCTGCTTTCCTGCCTAAGATGCATTAACAGTTCATAAAAGTAAAGGAACGTTTCAAATTCCTGAACAAAAGAACTAGAAAGGACTGAACAACTGGATTTACTTTACCTCTGACTAGAAAAAACAACAGACAGCCCTAGTTTACCTATATCCACAAAATCAAGCACGCACCAAGTAAAGGGGGTGTGTGGAGATAACAGACATCATTATATTAATATATATTAAAGGTGTCACATGTCAGGAAGAAGCCCAGTGTTATAAATAAATGTTAATATCCAGAACTAATAATTCTGAATCCCAGATTACCTGCGAAGAACAGGTAGGGGCAATGGAAGGGAAATCACACAGCACTTAACTGATCAAGCACCTTTTAGGAATATCTTCCTTTTCCTCCACTAGAAATGGACCACTACCAGATCTTGAACACAAAGCTAGCAGAACTGTCTACTGCACTGTAAGATTTTTCTGGTATTACTCAAATTCAACTAGAGAATGTGCATCTCCAACCAGAGACAACAAAACCATGCAAACAGTTGCCAATGTCAAGAGGCAAGTAGTACAACTTTCAACAGTATTTCAAATTATAATTAATCTGTTTTTTATTGTGGTGTTGAAAAGATGCAGAATATAGAGAAAGAAAGTATTGCCAAAAAAAAATAGGCAGAACAGAAAAGGCCTAGCACAGAAGAGGAGCAAAAGAATAATGAAGCTGACTGCTTACAGTAACACCAGATGCCTAAGGAAGGAGAACAAAAGGGCCAAGAAAGTTACGACACCTATAAGCAGGGCAAACTTAAGCAGTTCCATGCGTACGCTAGGTCACCATCTGGAGATCTGTATTAATCTGGTAACCTCACTATTCTGCCTTCTTGTATGCTGCACAGCAGCACTGGCAGAAGTTATTTTTGGAAATACGGTGGGGGAGGGAAGATGGTTAGGAAAGCTACAAGATATCCAAGAAGATAAATATGCGAGAACATTAAGCAGAACACAGTGGCAAGCAATGCATTGTTTGCCATGTTCAGCATTTATTAACAGGAGATCTTTATTAGTGTGAGTTTAGAAACTTCATGAATAATCTGTCTTCTGGAAATGGCAAAAAAGTATGCCAGGATCCTTCCTTCAGAGAGTATTTTCTTAAACAGGGGACCTGTATCAGTACTTCTAGGTCTGGTAAAAGGAATACATGCTGCTGAATACATTCATGGGACAGATCAGTGCAGAAATACAGGAAACTTTTTATTCTAAAGCAAGAAGGGTGCACATTTAATGACCTGCAAGCATTTCTGTTGCTCATACGCCCATTGATCAAAACAGTACCTGAATTCTCACAAACAGCGCTCCCTCCTAGACCTTAAGTAAAACACAAACAACTTAAACGCATCCAACATTTTCAGAGAAGCCAAAGAACCTGTATACACTATGGTAAAGCTATGAACTACCCCAAGTTCTAGTTCTGTACGAATATACATGTCTTTCAGAAGTAATACAAGGTATGTGCATGCATTTACACTTACATCTGATTTTTAGCCGCTTGTCTCTGAGCTTTCCGTTCTTTCCTTTTTTGATCTGGTGGCTTAGCAAAAACAATTTCAATGTTTTCTCCCTCTAAATCTTTGCCATTCATTTCTTCCATTGCCTGAAGGAATTAACCAGACTTTAAATATACTTCTAAGCATATCCGAAGTTATTAAGTTTACTCTATCCTTTAGAATATGCATTTTTAAATGTTATCCATAGCTAAAACAACAATATAAATCTAAAAAAATTAGCACAGCATTATGGGTTCCAGGAAGTTATGCGTTTCCTCTTAACTTAGTTCTCAAACCCAGGATGGTATGTATAAGCTTGAAAGTCTCCCACTAAAAATTCTAAATAGGCTTCAATCTTTTAAGTTGTTTCAGTTAATGACGGGACAGAATTAATTTCTGAAAGGACAGCAAAAAATATTGGCAGTAAATGTCTCCTGTTAGCATTAACACAAATGGTACTAAAACTAGAGGCGAGTGTATGTTTTTATGTCTTTATTTTACATGTAGTAACTTCTTTTTTAAGCCAGGCCCCTCCCCCCCCTCAAAAAAAAAAAAAAGAGTACGTGTGTCATTCTCACTTAAAAAAAATAAAACAAAAACCACACCAACACACGCGCATGTTTCCCATGGGTCACAGTAATTGCTACAAGTTAATTTTAAGCAGAGGAATCCTAAAGATTCTACCACTTCTAGGGACTCTGAGCCTCGACAGGATACATATCCTGTGAGAAGATTCTTTCCATCATCTTCATAAGCATCTGCTTCAAGGCATCTGGATGAACAAGAAAAGCTGAATCCCCTTGTATCCTGCTGTATCCTCCCACGGGACATAAAAATAGACACACTATAGGCAGGAGAGGAAGTGCACTTTCCCTTCCTAACAACAGATGAGCAGAGAAAATCCAGCAAGACCATGCTAACAAAATCCAGGGAAGACAATTCCTCAGCTGTCCCACACTTCTCATGAAAAGAAAAGGTGATTATTCCACACCATAAAAAGGAAGTCATTCTGTTCCTAGAGAATAAAAAGATGATCTAATTTTTTTTTATCACCTGTCCTAGAGAAACTGCACTAGTCTACTGCTAACTTGGTGAGAAGAGTCACTCAACTTCTGGCACTTCAATTTCAACTGATAACGGGTATGACTAGCTCAGATATTCATCAGAAAAACTACTTAGGTGCATCTAAGATCTAGTTTTTCAAATTAGCAAATGAATTTTCTTAGGAGACACCCAGAGAGGACAAAGACATCGGAAGCCTTTGAACACTCCTCCAGACAGATTTTTTCTGAAGTTAGAAGTATACAGCTTCAAAATGTTACACTTAATCACACGCACACACAGGGGGTACAGCCCTCTTCACTTACCTTTACAGCACCATCCCGTTCATCAAAATGGATGAAAGCATAGTCTTTTAGCTTCTTCACTCGCTCTAGCTTTCCAAATTGACTGAAGGCCTTTTCTAGTATCTCCTCTGTTACAGTATTGGCAAGATTGCGTACAAACAGAACTTTTACCTAGAAAAAAAAAAAATTAAAAACACTATTTAGACAAAAAGTTTTGCAAGTCATTACTATTGGCAGCACTGAAAATATCATTACATTTTAAGTACTACATTTTATAGAGGTAGTTATGTAAATATATACTCATATATATATATATATTCATACAGCACAAGTTGGCAGCAAACATCCCTGACTGCTAAAAATATTAGATCAATTTTCCAACACGATTACATAGCACCAGTATCCTGAAAGTCAACACAGTTTCTGTTAACGTTTGAAAAAAATCCTAGCAGTAGTAATTTTCAAGTCAGGAACGCTTTCAAATTTGAAAGAAGGCAACTGAGACTGGTTACACACAAAATAATTAAGTTATCAAAACATTCCATTGTTTAGACAGGTTTTGCAGAACAGTCATCACTGTAATATCTAGGTCAGAGGTGACAGCACTGCAGCTCTCAAGCTGCTTAACTTGTGGCTTCCCTGCTACAGCTACACCAAATACCTAGCAGCAGGACTGCGCTTGCCTGAGGAGCACTCAGTGACCTGAATCCACGGTTACAAGAGGGAAGAAATACAGAAAAGGATACGAAGGCTGACATTGCCAGGTCACCCTTGGACTTTCTCACAAGTCAAACTGCGTCTTTTCCTTGAGAAACAGCCACCTCAAATTAACTGAAAACCTATTCCCTCCCCCTCTAAAGCATGCAATATGGCTTGTACGCTACATGAAGAGTGCTAGGCAGCTTTTAGGATCAGAAAGGCTAGTTATCTGAAGGGTTTAGATACATCTTGTTAACTGCCTGACAGTGACTACACCATCAGTGCCAAGTTGAACCAACCACCAACTGCTTTAAGATGAAAGAAAACAAGGCAATCTGACAAAGACTGACACTAGATAAACCAGTCAGCATGCACTGGACACCTGCAAATCACGTATGTTACTGGGCTGGAAGCATTCAAAGGCTTGTCCTTGCCCCCACACCGAGGTTACACTGATAAAATGATAATGTCTGGACATTATCATTTTTGCATGACATCACCTGTGAGTTCTGGCAATTTATAAGCCTCTCTTACATGCTGGGGGAGCCCCTTCCACACACTGCCACCACGTGCTGACATTACAGCCTTACTTTCCTACAGTGCAGCTGCCAATCGGCCACAAAGAACTGCAACATCTTTCCACACCCCGTCCACTGTTAGTGGCTTCTAACTAGCTGATGACAAAAAGCAAGTGAACATGGTACACGGCAGCTTCTGACTTCCCATTCCTAGTCCCAAAGGTCACTGCAAGTAACACGGGGTACCAAAGGGCCACAGGAAGCATGCTTCAATTCCCTGAAGCTGAGCTACGATCTCTGCTCCTACAAAGCACAGGAATTCAGTAAACCCCAACACCTGTTGTATAAGACATAATTACTGTGTAATTAAAGTTACAAATAAACTTGTCTCACTTGATTGCAGAACTCGGATGGGATGCAGAGCTTGGAAAAAAAAAAAAAAGGATACTACAAGACTATAAATCTGATCTAGAGAATCAATTCTAGCCTTTGGCAATAGCTATTCTTGCTGATTCTCAGGGGATAAAAAAAGTCACAGCCAGCTCCACAAGGAAAGCTTTCTCCTATCCTGTGTTAAGCTTCTCCTATATGCCTTGATAGTACAAGCGAACTGTGTGCCTTCCAAGAACCCTTTTCAGTAAACCATTCTAATCATTTACTTTACCTTACCTTATTTTGTTTCAGAGAATAACAGAAGTTTTGCTTTGTAACCACCTGCTTTTAAAACTGGTAAAATGCAAACAAATGTTCCTTACTCTTATACTTTAGGAAAGGATGAAAACTTGCATCTCAGGAGGAACCAACCCTAAGAAGCCTTCACCAGTCCACAATGACTGACACATTTAGTGTCAGATATGATTAAAAACCTCAAGAAGAAACCATCTTTTTAGTACAAGATTTTAGTACTAACAGGACATTATTTTTTTTTTTTAATAAGAAATTAGTTTAAATTTTTCTCCCACATAGACAAATCCATTAATCTCTAACACCTCAATAATATCTTTGGCCACGTTACAGACCAGAAGTGCAGCTCAACCAGTCAAGGAACATGTCAAAACTAACAGGCAGGTCAAAGCGTAGGGTGAAAGAAGGAACTATTTTCACTTCATTTAAGGTAAGAGGTTAAAAAAGTCTTCTTGATTAAGGCTTGTAGGTTGTAACGAGGAATGCACATCTAAAACAAGCAATATAGCCCGCTATCCTAAGTGCAAGTGCACAGCAGCATTTTGTCATAAAGGCAGGGCCCACTTGTAAAACTGCTGAAGGCTGGACTACCCCCAGAACTACTGGGATCTGTTCCTTTTCCCCCTTTTACCTAGAGTACAAACACTTCAAGCTTTGTTACTATGTTCTTCAAAGGTTAGTCCCTGTCTCCTCTCCTGTAATCTACCAGGCAGCCATGAGCACAAGACTTTATTTAGCTGCTTAACCTGCCAATCTAGCACATGCTCTGTAGCCTCAGCCACGTTACAGGAATAATTTAAAATGTAAGAGGCATCAAAATGCTGCTTAGGAGAAAAGAACTATCAACAAAACCACCGGAAGTTAGAAAAAAGTTTGGACTAGAAATCAATTACTTCACTGATTATACACATACACTGATCTGTCAGAACAAGTACTGCACTCCTCTAGCACATACATCTGTAGCTTCGAAAGCTAGCTTTTCTCCTCCTCACACTGAAGGTACTTCATATTTAAGGTAACACCCCCTTTAAATTTCAAGTGCTTCAATATTTGGTAAGTACACGTCCATGTAGCACACTCTGCAACATTTAAACAAAAGTCTGGAGGAGAACGGAAAAAAAGGCTTGAGAAAACACTTCAGAATTGTAAATTAGTAGGTGTCAATACACTGATGAATTGGCATGCTTTTCTGCCAGGTATTTAGAACAATGCTGTTCACCATCTAGCTACTGAGGTGAATCTGCCTTCCCCATGCTTTGCTCTTATGGACTTTCTTTTCTGGTAATGTGTATGAGCACGCTGCAGACCAGATGATTATTGTGATGAAAGCAACCTCCTACTCACAGTGTTTCCCCCAGAGCCTTCTACCAAAGGAATGTGCGAGACCAGGGCCAAGAGCTCTCCCTTTGCTCCCTAATGACAGCGCTCAGGAGCAGACGGCCAACCTGCAGCTCACAGCTGGGAGATCAGTGTGACTGTGACAAGTAGCTGGGCTGCTCTTAAACATAACACAGCAGTAAACTCCAGAAAGCAAACCTAACACCTCCAGAGGGGCCAAATGTGATCAGGCTTTCTGTAAACGTACTTGAAGTGGGCAAGGAAGACTGGAACAGAGCCTTTCCTTGTTGTAAGAATAAACTAAGGGATGCAGCAAGCCAGAAAAGTCAGACACCAACACTTGCCTCTGCTTCTGCATACAGCCACAAACTGTGCACTCTACTTTTTCAGCATTCTCATTCACATTTCCATTCCCTTTTGCATCAACTGTCTGTATTTGGCAAATAGCAATAAAATGTAACATTTTCTGCACACTTCCCATTTTAAATACAAAAACTTTGAGGTATTAAAACATAACATTCAAAAAATGAATATCAAATGCCACAAAACACTGATTTCTTTAGCCTTTCATTCCGACATTTATAAACTTACTTCAGAAAGACACCTACCTCATCACATCCCCTATCACACCCCGCTTATCTATGTGGTCATGTCAGCAGAAGTTTGTGCTAATTCAACAGTTTGTTGGAGTAGGATTTCCTGAGCCAAGAAACTGATCAGATAGACTGCCACATATAGGAAATGCCACCTCTGACCACTTCTACCTGCAAGACTCTTCCCTGCTGTTGATCATATATGATACAGGGCAAAAAAATGAAGTCTGCAAACTGGGTAGTACAAGAGCTTCTGTGATAGCGATGTTATAAAAGCAGGCTTTTTTTTTTTTTCTCCTAAAAATGAGTCCCTGCCCCAACCCTTTTCCCTTATGGCTCACCAAAGAGGAGATCCCAGCCACACTGTATTACTAGGTCCATCAAAGTAGGACTCCAGCAAGTGACATGTCTCAAACAAGAGTAAAAGCAATGACAAAAAGCAAATACAGAGAAAGAGAAAAGGATATAGACTAGCTAGGAGCTTCCATGAAACAACTCAGCTACACAACGTGATTGAAAAAGATAGGTCTGGGCATTATCTGATGGGGAAAAAAAAAAAAAAGGTTAATATTTCTACAGCAAAATAATGTGCTGTAATGTAATTCAAGATGTTGAAGTTCAGACCTTAGCTTAACTGAAATACTCCAACTCCAAAATATTACCAGTCTTAATATTTTACAGATTTAACACTGCACCCAAGTCAAAAATACTGAGTTCCAAATACAAAGTAATTACTTAAATACTCAAAAGTAACTTCTACAGGATAGCTTTAAAAAATCCCAATTTGTGTGTGTTACTGTAATGTTCTACCTCTGAAGTGATAAACATGTGGTTCCAGGGTTAAAAATCATTAAGGCTTGTTCTCTGATCATTTCTGGATTTCTGTGCCACCACATACTAATCTACAAAGTCGTTTTATTTTGGGGAGTCACCACCACCACTTCCAGATTAGGAATCAACTACACCAGCATACGTATCATTCATCCTTGGGAGCACAAGATAACATCTGCCAATAGTTTTTTGAATTCACATTAATTCTAGAGTGCATTCTTATTTTTATCATCTCGCTTACAACATTTCTTTCAAGAGGGCTGCAAGATGCTATTTAAACTTATGCTCATATTAAGAAGTACTTACTTTGGAACAAGGCACTTTACTTATATTATGTTTCCCTTACAGCTTTATTACCTTTGCCATGACTTCGGGATCTGGGTCTTCTATAGGGTCAGCCCATTCAACTGTAACAACATTTCCCCAGACTTTCACCTTGCCACTCATTAACCTACGTCTGGCCTGAGCAGCAGTCTTGTGATCTTCATATTCAAGGAAACAGAAACCCCGGTTCTTTTTCTTGTCATCGGGCTGATGATACAATATGACATCTGTAAGGCCCTCTGAAAATAAGCAAAATATTCCTTTGTTATGGCTTTAATCCATGAGTTTGTATTATAAAGTAAGGATTATCTTTCCGAGAAGTACGCATCTGATTAGCAGTTCCAGATAAGCACTAACATGCTAGTCTTTTCAGACTGTGTGCTTATTAAAACTTCCCTACTTTCAAGACCCACATTCTCCAAGAGTCATTGGACTATCCCAACTTCGGATCCCTTTTATTAAGTGAAGAAAGCTTAGAAGCTACAGAAGAATACCTTCCATCTCACTGAACAGAGCAGGGAGTGCAACCCAAAGTTGTGCTTTGTCACTTTTCTTCTCAACCCACCCCCTAAGTCACAATACTTATCAGCATCTGTTTTTTCCACGGATGTCCAAAGAACAAAAGGTTAAACTTGCATGATTTCATGACATCTAAGAGTTTCAGTGTTGCTCCAAGGAACCTAAAGTATATCATTCAGTAACACAGGAAGCCGTAAAACGTTACCTGACGGAGTTTATATGCTGTTAACAGAAACAGATCCTTATCAAATCAGTAAGAACTCTGAAGCACAGAACTAGTTATGTTTCCCAACCTGCTTCAGTTCTGTCTTGAAAAGCTTTAAAACATCAATTAGCACTGACATAATTAAACCATCTGTTTGAATGGCTTTTTTAAACAATACACACATTTTCTCAGTAAAACTTGGAACTGCACACCTTGTTTAATTACAAATATTTCATCCCTCAGCAGTCAGATTTTTTGTTTTGTTTTAAATAAATAAAAATCAGGACAAATGCTAAGTCATCTCAGTTTGAATTCATTGTCATTCAACCATAAGCCAAAAGATGGTAAAAATACTTCATCACTAATCACGTTTGCCACCCTCTAGCTGTATGAAGCAGTTACTCAGTTACCTGTTACTTTGCTGAATTCTTCAACAATTTGCTCCTTGGTTTTACTCTTAGGAATAGAACCAACAAAAAGCCTATTATTGGCAACAGAGATGCATACACCAATGTGTTTTCCAGAACGAATTTCATGATTGTTGTACTGAAAGAAAAACAGACAATCATCAGTCACACATAACTTTCACTCCCGTCCAACAGTAGCAATACCAAATCTTTTGCTTCTGCAAATTTAGTAATATATTAAATTCTTCAGCGATTAACACGTTCTTATGATATATACTCAAATATTTTGCATTATACCCATGCTCTCTAAGTTATCTCCACAGTGGCAGCCCACAACTACCCTTCCTTTCTTGTTCAAGCCTTCGTCTTAATACATAGATCTTTAGACTTCTTCATGCAGAACCACAAAAGGTTAATATGTCCAAACCAACAAGATCAAGGCTACTCCCCCTTCACAACAGCACAGAACAACATTCAGGTTCCTCTACAGATTGCATCTGTGAATTCTTAAATTGTATTGTGTGTCTAATAGAAGACAGGTGTTACAATTGAAGTCAGATTCCCTTCCAAAGCTCCACACAGTTCACAAAGGAAAGCCACGATCGGGTCTTCTCCACAAAGCATACAAGAGCAATTGCCAAATTCTTTCCCAAGCATGTAGATTACACGGATAGAGACAGCAAACGGCAAAAAGAGACTTCTATTGCTTTGAAATCCTAAGGCTTCTGTTCATATTCCGTTCCCCAAACAGACTGTTTAGAAAACACTCTGAACACATCAACAGTTCAAGGGGAAAAAAACTATTACTGTAGACATCTGCTGACAAAAATGCCCTTCATTGCGATGCAGACAGACATGTATCATCCAAATAAGCAGCTGGGAGGTCAACTGGTGGTACATCAACCACTTTCCTGCACTGCAAGCCCTGCAACAGGCAATTCTTTAGCTAGGAAAATGTATTTAGTGGTCAACATTTTATTGACAAGTAGTAGGATAGCTTTTCAAAATTTAATCTAGCTATTTATTCTGTGAGTGATTTTGTGTCTGGTGGTAAACTTCCCACATAAGCAGGTTCTCCCACACCCCCTTCTTGCTTAGGGCACTAAAAACCAGGGTGAAGATGTATTTATATTTAGCCATTACAAACAAAAACTACATCACTGAAGACTTTCAAAGCTATACAATTGTACAAGAAGTAAACTGAAAAAAACTGTACATGCTAAAAGGATCTTGAGTGGCATCTTTCCAACTAGTTATGTCGCAAAGCATAACACAATACAGTGAAAGACATCTCCCTATCTGTTGACTGTGTAGCAGTGGAAGAGTTGATTTTAAAGTCTGAAACAAAACCACACAGGAAGATGTATTTATATATATGTATTTATGAACACTGACGAAGACTTGTACGCATTAACAAAGAGAAGATTATACAATCTGGAAAAAAAAAATCCTTTAAAGAAACAGGTTTACAAAAAAGCTAGCAGCTTATTAGTCTGGATACAAGACAAATTGATTCTTCTTCAACTGACGTATATATGGATAAGAGAAGGTACTATCTGGCTGCTCCTGTTAGAATTTAAGACCAAAGCCTAACTTCATATTTAATCCAAAATAGAAGCTCTCTTATACCTCATACCAAAAACTTTTCATAACTTCAAAGAAAAATAAGTAGTCTAGCATTGCTAATCCATGTTGATACTAGTTTCTACAGTTTTTTTCTCCGTACTATCATACTTTACTACTTTCTGTCATATGTTTATCCTACCACAGATGAAATAGTCTAGAGCTAGATGCTCCTACACACACAATTAGTGTTTTTTAGGCAAACAGTTTGCAAAGCAGCTGCAAACTTAGATTAGATACCTATGGGCCCAAATCTTAATTTGTGTGTGTGCTACCAAATTAGCAAGGTCAGCATAACACTTTTCCCTCGTCACCACTGAAGCAATGCCTCAAGTCAGCAGAGACATTAGCACCCCCTAGATACCAAAAAATATATATATATTTTTTTGCTAAGTTCCTCAAGAACTGATTCACAAACAGGTAAAGTCTGCCTTCTCATTTCATCCACTTTCACCTGCAGTTTGGTTCCAGCAGCAAGCAACCTGCACTACTGTGTCTAGCTGGCAAACTGCTTAATAGGGATATCTGCACCTGTACCTGCATTTTGATCAAATTTACATTAGCTCTAGTCAAAAAACTTAAAACTATAGCTTAAAACTAAAGCTTAAAACTATATACAGTAGCATGCAGTATACATTCTCCTATAAGCTTGGCCCGCAAGTATTTAATTTTGTGCATGTCTGCAGTAACCCTCATCACTCAGAAATCTTTTCCAAAACTGAAATCTAACAGTTTCATATGAAATATTAGGAATTGAGTGTGCACATAAACACACAACTGGAACTGTAATTCATAGCTGAAAGAGTGTAAACAGAAGGGAGATGCAAGCACGTGGACAGGGAGAAAAATGCCTGAAGAAAGTCAGACCTGACTTGTAACAGCTGGTACTTGGGTGAACAGCACTTCAGATGCTGCTTCTACTTAACTGGCTGGGGGGATTGACACCTGTACACTGGATTAAGTATTGGACATGAAGTTAACTACTGTTCATATCTGAGTGTCTTCTCAGGATCAAGCCACATCATTGTTCCATTTTTGTCTCAAGCACAGCACCAAAAGTATTTCAAACAAAATTTTGGGATCTCTCTTTGTAAGCTGCTGGAGCTATGCATAAACAAAATCAGGGCTTCAACCTTTTAAGTGCAAGGTTTCTTCTGGTGGATGAATAGAAGAAGTCAACATTAAGTTTACCTAAAATATTGGTTCAGTATTATATGAAGATATTATAAAGTCTCTGAATGATACCATAGCTATGCAGAAGTGAATCACATGCAGAATATGTTACACCAATTGCAAGAGCCTGAAGACAGTCAGTGTATTTTCTGCTGCTTGAGTATTGACAAAGCCTCGTAGCTGTCTATTAGTTGGAAAACCAAAGCAATGCAGAGATTTTTATTCTCATTTTTGGTACATTTCAGAATCATGAATGGGGAAAAAAAAGCCTCTGGCAAAGGGATGGGAAGCAGAGAATCCCCAGTTCCATGATATCCAGAAATCCCTGAAACAAGCTGTCTACACATCAGAAGTAGTGTCAGAAAGAACACTGCCTGTTAAAATAACTATGACCCAAGAGGGTAGAATTTCTCATAGGTCTTTCAGCAACCTCTCCCATGCATGTATAAAAAACTACAAGACACAGACCCATAATTTTCAACTAAGCCACATGGTCATACTTTTCTGGTACCCTTGCAAATCACTCAGGCACCTTGGGCAACTTCTAACACACCAAACTACCCAGTCAACTGGGACTATTCAAAAGCTAACAAACGTCACAGGATCCAGTTTAGAGCTAACCCTGCCTTCAAAGGTTAGCATGAAGGCTGAAAAACTGCTGTACCAACCCCAATGCTTTTCAACTATTACACTCTGTGGCTATCTAGCTGAGAAACAACATGCAATGCTGTATTTTTTCCTGCATAGCAAAGATCAAATATAAAGGGACCTCCTTCCATTCCCTCAGATTGTTCAATGAAGACTGAGGCCAGGACCTGAGCTGTAACTTTTATGCAAACACAATCTGAATAACTTTGCAGATCCCCCTCAGGAGCATGCTGCATTTAAGCAAAATAGAGCTAACTGAAGAAAAACTCCTTTTCATTTAATAGACGCTTCTGATAATATATTTAAATTTGTTTCGCTCTTTGGGTAAGTCATGTGAGTAACTCATGAGTTTACACAAAATATAAATAGCTAGGCTGACAAAGAAAGTACAAAGAGGTATATGCAAACAGTTATCCTAAGTATATTTGGATTGCACACAGGAACACACCAGACATGCTTGTTTAAAAAGCTAAACAGTAGATACCAGACTTTTTTTTGTACTTTTTTTTTTTTTTTTTTTTTGAAGATATTTCAATACTTTTTGGGAGGCACTTCTATCTTCAGCCTGATTCGTGTCAAGCATGAGGGTTAGCAAGGTACCTTAATGACCTAAGGTGTCCCTTAATACAAAAGAGAGGTCTTAACCCTGCCGTATTAGTACAGTATCAGCACGCCTCAGAACGAGTACAGTTAGCACTCTTAGGATCACACCATGCATTGTGATCTCAGCCACATCAATGCAGCACTAACTAGCTCAAAGAATTCAAATTTCATGTAACCAGAAAAACAAAAGAGCAGTGTAAGGATTGAGGACATAAAACCTGGAAAGCTTATTAAGAGTTTCCCATTCCTTATACCAGACCATTTCACACCTCTGTCTAAAACTGGAGAAGTTTTTAACTGGTAGCTTTTGTCATTTTCCAGATAGCTAAATGAGACAAGATAGACCTTACAAGTCAAAAGTGATTACTTATCATCTGAAGTATCTTATGAAATTCTGTGACTTCAGATGCATTTTCCCAGCATGGTGCCCCCTGCTGGTGCACAAGCAAATCAAAACCATAAAACCTGACCAACTCCTTTGTAATACAGCATCTCCACTAACACTTCTCTAAAACTCATCCAAACACAGACAAGCTCAGAAGTCAGTATTGCTAAGACAACTTTTGTTAAGATTCACCTAACTGGACCAAACAGCAGTCCATCTACTTTATTTCCTGCCCCTAATACGCCCATCAAAGATTTATACACAGAATTATGTAAAAATACTTAAAAATGCCTGGTGGACATTTGTAAAATCATCTAAAAATGACACAGTTGAATTTTAAGCATTCAGACATTAGGATCAGGACAACAGCTTATAATCCACAGTGTGTTCTTAAAAAAAAAAAAAAAAAAAAAAAGAAAAAGAAAGAAAAAAAGAAAGGAAGAAAGATGTAAGAAGACTTACCAGTTTAACAGCCTCCTGAGCTGCCTCTTTAGTACAAAAAGTGACAAAAGCATATCCTCTATTTAGACCAGTTAATGGATCCATCATTAAGCGGAGATCCCATATAGGGCCAGCTTTCTCAAATAATGGAACAAGTTCATCTTCAAACAAGTCTCTTGGAATCTTGCCCACAAATATCTGCAAGAGGCACAGAGTATTTTTATTCATTGGGTGTATTTATTTTTTTTTCTTTAATATATATAAGCAATACATCTACACAAACATCTCCTCCTCCATACCTCTGTACCAACGGAAGGTTGTTGTCCTGAATATACAGACTCTGGAGGAGGTCCACCATACTTTCTCTGTCCAGTAGTCACATCAAGAGTGTAGCCGGTTCTCTCCAAGAGTGCCTTCAAGTAAGAATTTTAAAATGTTAAAATCACATGCAAATTCAGCTAATTTAGGCGTACTTCATTCACAGACAACAGACATGCTCATAATTCATCTTAAACTATATTGCTTTGAAACTCTCACAGGCGAACAAGCCTACTGCTAGCACTTTAACAACAAACTTGCAAAACAATTATTAAAACTGCCAGGTAAAGAAACACTAGAAAATTGGAGGTTCACATGGAGTTTTCCCGATTCCTTCATTTTCATACAAAAAAGAGGCCAAGTAATAGAACAGCGAGCTTCTCTTTAATTAGGAAGATCTTAGCAGTCCGAGCCACTTCTTGTTTTGGCATGCCCAATCCTGCAAACGTTTATGCACAGAAGTTCCCTTCACTTAATGAGATTACTCATGAGTGTGAAGTTAAAGAACACATGTTTAAGTGCTTACACTCCTGGAACACTGTTCTTTCTGCTTCAGGTATCCCGCCGCTGAAGTTGTGATCAAACTCCTTTCCTCCTATGCTGTTATCCCTCCCCATCCTCCCCTCAGTTCCTTGTGGGCAAACGCAGCATCCCAGCACAACTGCTCTTCACTCTGATTGCTGCATACAGTTACAAATGTATGCAAAATATCTAATGAGAAACTCCTCTGAAAGTAGTCTTTTCTTCAACAATTTTGTGCGAAGACACATCAACTCTACGCACAAAGGAGCAGCACATTTAACAAGTCCAATTACAATCAGGAGTTAACTTCACAACTGGAAGATTGCAGTGACTTTAAAGGCTATAGCCATCAGCAGTGAAAGCTATGCTACTTTAAGTTACTTAATACATACTGCTGTTTTGTGTGGTGGTGACTAGAACTGTATCACTTGTTTGTAAGTTTTTCCCTTTTTTTAAAAAAAGGGATTACAATTACCAGCATCCCAGCCTCAAAGTGAGAAAAACAAACATTCTAGTTTTGCAAGCTACATAGTTATTTGTAATCTTTAACACATTCATTTTGCACTTTACACATAAAAAGTTAAAGATGAAAGATACTCTCACTTTTCTGAACCATCAAGTAAGCATATTTAAGTTTTCCTTTCCTTTAGCTTTGGACAAGTTGCTAGTCATGGAATTTAATATAAGTTGTGGTATGGCTAGCTCTGGACACAGGAGTTTCTTGGTATCAGGACACTCACATGAAGAAATAAAGTATCCTTTAAAACAATTTTGGGTACAGATTATGACACACATGCTATCTCCCTGTTGTGGAATTGCTTTAAACCTGAATTGAGGAAAAAAAACAAACCAGTAGCTGAAGTTACATATTCCAAACTCAGAGATCTATGCTGACAAGTTTCCTAAAACTATGAAACAGTAAAACTGTCTCAACTAGTCAATCCTCAGCTCATAAATCTAACCGTCCAATCTTTTTCATGTTTCAATATACATTCAGACCCAGTAACGAACAGGATGTAAGTTTTCTCTTGAAGATGAAAATGTGAATGACAGCTCTTAAATAATGATGAATAATCTAAAATAGCCTTTACTAGAATATCACAGTTTTATAAGAATTAAGGTCTCTGTCACAAGAGCTTTGCAAAAACAAAACAAAAAAAAAACACAAAAAACACAGAGAGACTTCATACCTTTTATCTCCTAGGAACATACCTTAATTTTTGCCTCATCTGGTCCTTTGCTAGAATCTGCCACCTTGGTCCCCTGTTTTTCCCTCTGCCTGTATGTCTTCATGACTCCACATAAAAAGGCACTTTTGTTCTGCAAAAGATGCATTAATCTTCAGTTCTGCGAACATTACAAGCCAGAACCAATTTCTACCTTGAATGAATAAAGGGCCTGTTTTACATATCATGTATGGATCACTGAAGAGATTTAAGCAAACTTCTTGCCAGTCTACTAGTAGTTTATCCCTCAACAATTATATTCTAAATTGCTTAACGTTACCTGAACATGTGAGAGATCACTGTCTTTAAACTGTTGAAGCACTGCCAGTGCACCTTCTTCATTAAATTCCTTTAAAGCTTCAATAGCTCTTTCATCTAGATCACTATGTGCAACTAGCCCTAGAGAAAAGAACAAAATTACTAATTACATGTGGGCAGCAATCTTTGTTTAACCATATTTAACACACCTAATATATTTCAGCGTTCCCTAAATCAATCACTGGTTAAAGTTACAATACTTTAGAAGTTACTTAGCCCTCTAAGTTAAACATATTAAGTACAAGTAACTTTTTCTAAAATCAAGTTTGTAAAAAAAAAGTTAAGATTTAGAGTAACATTTACTACCTTAGAATCATAGATTCTACCACCTTTATGTATTTGACTTCTCTGAAATTCACGTTACACAGGCCAAGTTAATTTTCAATATCCTGAAGCTGAATTCAGAAGACTCTATCAAAACCTGACTTAGCTGGACTAGCAATGGTACCATGATATGTTTTGGGAGCAGACTATAAACTGCAGCACTAGAGGAATGATCACAATAACAAAAAAAAAAAAAAAAAAATCAAGTTTTAAATATGCTAGCTATTTCCATACAATAATTTTTGCACCTATGAGCTCAAATAGTATATCACAAAGTAACATTTACGCCAGAAGATGACTACCATGGCTTCAGTTACATAAAGTTACCTAGAAGTACTGTAAAAATGCACAAAGACCACATCACCTGCCCCTTCTAAGACTCATCTGATGCCTATTCCAGCTGTTGCTACAGTCACATGCAATTTTTCCCCTCCCTCTTCCCAACCCTCAGTCCAAGGAGCCTGGTCCAAGGCTTTTCTCTGAAAAATACTATGACACATTAAAGCGCTAAATAACAAAAATCCACAGATGTTTGTAAGACTGCAGTCCCCATACTTTGGAAACCACGAGAAGTTGCTATTTTAGCCCAAAGACAGACAAATATAGTAAAGTATTGTAGGTGTGGTTTTGCAAGTTTTACACCTTACCTGCAACGTAAATTTCATCTAGCTTTTCAGCAACTTTCTGTGGTAAACCAGCATCGAGCAATGTCTGGAAATGCTCAGAATGGGTAACTGCAGCAGAAGTGTCCATAGGCTCTTCAGTACCATTCCCATTAACGTGTTCAGTAGCCATGTTTCCAGATATCTGTCCAAACGCAATAAGCATCGTAATTAAGCCACAAATATCTTCCAGGAGAGCTGCTGAAGTGACAGCACGTGCACCAGGCCGCCCTGCTCTGGCGGTGAGCTCGCGGACCACTCCCGTGACACTTTCTGCTTCGGGAGATGCCCCCCAAAATCCCTCAAAAGAAGCCCTAACACAAAGGAAAGCCCTGACACCGCTGCCTAGCGGGGGTGGGGTGGCTTTCACTGCAGGTTTTACACAACCCAGCCAGACACTGACTCACCTCGCTCCCTCCAGTCTCTCCACCGCGGAGCTCCGAACAAGTTCGGGACGGAGCAAGGAGCCAGCGGCGGGGGAGGGCGGCGGGGCCGACACCCTCCGCGGCCCAGCCGCCGGCCGGGGGCCCCGGGCTCCCCCTCCCCGGTGCCGGCCGGGCCGAGCGAGAGGAACAAAGCGCCCTTGGCTCGCCCGCACCCACCCACGGCAGCGGCGGCCGCCATGAGCGCGATGTTAACACGTGCTCTGCGCCTTCAGATGTCCTACAACTTCCTCCAGTGACCGACTTCCCCCCCCCCCCACCCTCCCTTTCCCCGCCACGCTCCCGCGGGAGGAGCGGCTCCAACCCCCCCCCCCCAAAGCCCCGCAGCCGCTCCCCACCTCTCACCCGTATCCCCCCCGGGAGGCCGCTTGCGACACCCCGGGCCCGATTTCACCACCCGGCCGGGAGCTCGCCGCCCCCCCCTCCCCACACACAGCACACACACACACCCTGCTCAGCCCCTACTCCCCGAAACAATGCGGGGGCCCGCCGCCAGCCTGCTGTACGGGGAGGAGGAGGAGGAGGAGGAGGGGAAGGGGGGTGCGGGAGGAGCCGCTCGGCTCCCCCCGGCAATGAATGGGGCCGGCGGGACAATGAGGCGGCGGCCACGCGTCCCAAGCCGGGGCCGCCTCCTCCTCCTCTTCCTCCTCCTCCTCCTCCTCCGGAGGCCTAGCGCCGAGCCAGCGGGGCCCAGCCGCCCACCGGCAGCGGCCACGACGGCAGCCGGGCCGCGACGCCAGAGCGCTGCAGGGCCCCGCCCGGCCGCCCCCTCCTCACCCTCACCCTTCCTCCTTCCCTCCTCCCTCCTCCTCCTCCTCGCCTGACCTGCGGGGCTGGAAGCGGCGTGCAGAAGGGGGGCTGCGGGGCGCGCTGTGGCGCGGGGGGCTGCTCGTAGGCGGCTCGGGCTGGCTGAGGAGCTGCTCCCCCCTCCGCCCCGTCGCTCCGTGCTGCGGGCTCCCTCGGCGCGTGTCCGGGCGGTGTGCTGGAGCTGGCGTAAAATGGCGGCCGCTCGAGCGCTCACGCCGCTGCTGGCACCAACCCCAGCCCCTTCCACTCGGCGCGGGGGGGGCGGGGAGGGGAGAGGAGGGAGGGGAGGGGAGGGGAAAGGAGGGGAGGGGAGGGGGAAGAGAGAGAGAGGGGAGGGAGGGAGGGGAGGGAGGGAGGGGGAGGAGGAGGAGGCGCCGCCGCGCGCGCTGGCGCGGCCCCAAGAGCCGGGGTCTCCCAGGCCGCTCCGCAAGGGCCCCGCGCCCCGCCCGCGCGCGCCCGCCCCTCGGGCACGCGCCGCGCCGCTGAGGAAGGAGGGAGGCGGCGGCGGTGGTGGCGGCGGCGGGGGGATCAACGCCGCCCGCCCGCACCTCCCTCGTGCAGAATAATAAAAAATAAAAATGTAATAATAATAGTAAAAAAAGAATAAAATATAAATAAGTTAATAAATTAAAATGCGGTGCCCGAGCCCGGCGCGCCGCGATTGGGCGAGCGGCCGTTCCCACGGTGCGCAGGTGGCACAAAAGGGAGGGGGGGGGGAACGGCGCGGGCCCGTGAGGCGGGGAGGGGAACGGCGGGGAGACAAAGCCACGCAGACAAAGGGAGGGGAGAGCAGAGCAGAGCAGAGGAGAGAGCGGCGCTTTGTGTGGCTGCCGGCCAGCCCCCAGCGCGGCAGCCGCGAGCCGTCGCTGGAGGAAGGGGGAGGCGCCGCGCCCCTTTGCCTTAACGGGCAGGCACCGCTCCTAGGGCGGCCCTGAGGACGGTTCTTCCCCTTGAGGCCGCTTCTGGCCCCTCAGGCGGGCTCCCCTCGCCCCCCAGCCCGCTTCTCCCCCTCAGGTCGCCCCCCGCACGCCCGCCCCCTCAGGGGGCTTCTCCCCTCGCCTCAGGGCGGCTCCCGCCAACGGCCGCCGCCGCCCCCGTAACGGTCGCTGGCTCCTGAGGCGGGGTAGGGACGAGGAGGCGCCGCCTGGGGCTGGGGCAGCCCAGGGACATTTGGGACTCGTGAGGGGAGAAAAGCGGCCAGCCCCTGCTAGAGCCCTGGCAAATGTGTGTTTGGTGTGGGGATCCTCCCGGCTGCCAGCCCCCGGCACGCCTCGCCTGCACACCTTGCGGAGGAGACTTGGGAAGCAGCCCCATGGGCTCCGCCAGACCTGTAACTCCAGCCAGGCAGGGAGGAAGGCACCCGGTATTACTCCCTTCCTCCGAGGCAGCTCAGTGACAAAGAACCGCTGCCACCCCTCAGCACGCAGCCAGGCACCCTTCAGCATCTCTAACCCATGAAAAATCCTCCAGCCGGCACAGGGGAGCGAGCAGCGGCAGCTACAGCACACATTCAGGCACCAAATGTGAAATTCACCTATTCACAGGCGTGTGTGCAAGTATGTGAGATGTGCAACTGCTGCTCAGTGACACAAGAACAACCTCTTCAAGCATTTGATGCAATAATAAAAAAGCCCTACCACTCCCAGGTTAATCTGAAGCAGCAACACACACAAGGCAGCTGTACACAATTTTTCCAGCTAATTTATAACTTGAAAGTGTCATTAAAAAAAAAAAATCAGCTTTTTAATTGCTGAGCTCTCCTCCCATATTTAAAACTTTACAAAATTAAGCTTTCTGAGAAGAAATTAATAAAAGCTATTTTAGTGAAAACTTGTGCTGTGGCTTTAAGTCATATTCTTTATAAAACTTGAGTATTTTGTGCCCTTCTAAAATGTACTTTTCCAAATACAGCTGTCAGCTGGGTAATATCATCTACAAATTTAGTAAACTTTTTTTTTTTTCCAGGGAAAATACTGCAGCACCCAAGCATTATTTTCAGCTGTTTGTAAAAGCTGTTTCAGTGAGGTATGTACAGTACAGTTGTAAGGTCGAATCAATTTACAAAATTTAGATATTTCCTTTGAACTAATAGGAACAGGAAAAATGTTTGTCAGTGGAGCTAAGTACAGATGGCAGATCGCTGAGGAAGTAATTCCCACTTTCAGGCCCACTTTAGAAGGGAAAACTACCTCTATGCACTTTCATTTTCCTCCATAATATGGAAGTAAAACAATAAAAAAAAGACTAAGATAAATGCAGTGAACAGATACGCACCCCTATTTAAAATCACAGCTGACCTGGAGTCGAGAGTTGCTGCTACTTGATCCTTTGAATTTTTGTAGAGAGGAGGAAGCAGAGACTCTGATATGCAGTTCCTATAAATACAGCTCAGTTATTAGCCTCAATATCAGAAGGATGAAAACAAACAAGTGTTATGCCTAGAAAAGGATCCATGGAACTGTGAAGTGAGTTTGCTTCTTCTTGAGTCACACAGAACATCTACTGGGGGGACTGGGGGCAGGCTGCCAGGAACATTTGCAGACACTTATTTGGTGACTTGGATTTGCACTAAGGGCTTCATTTCATATACTTGAAAATTTGATGACAACTCACCATAACAAAAATTGTTTTAACTCCTAAGTCTTCTTGGAATACCACCTCACCACCTTTGCTTCTGGTGCGATTTTAACAACTGCAGAGCTCCACTGAAGCCACAGCTGGACAGAGCCGCAAGGATGAAGCAGTAGAGAAATAAATTTGGCCATGATTACACAAGTAACTCAAAAGAATCAGAGTTTTATAGTTAATAATTATGCCCTAAACAATGAAAATCCTAGGAGACTCAGCTGCAGTGGGTGTCTTACCTTCAGTTCCTGCAATGCCTATTAAGGTGGCGTGGCATCACCCTTCCCAGTGGTCCTACAGCAAGTATTATTACAGGCAGTGAGCGATACAAGTCCCCTGGGCTGCATCTGTTGCAGCACAGCCACACGCTCTGGTTTTGATTTAGTATAGTTTCATATAGGAAGTCTTGAAACAACTCTTCTGAAGTGCTTCTCTCCCTCTCTGCTCCTTTGCTATAGGAAGTGTTGGTGGAAGAGCACTGGACTGCTCAGTTCTGTGAAGCGCATGTTCTGAGAGGCCTTCACCCCAATACCTGCCACTGTTCTCTCCCCTCTATTCAATGTCACCCCCCATATACAGAGGTACATCCCCCCTGCAATATCAAACATCCCAGAGCTCTCATTGTGAAAGAAAGGCACAGCTGAAGTTACAAAGCATTTTAGCTCACATTCCATTAATACCTTTAGTGTGTGTTTTTTTTTTTTTTTCCTGATTTGAATTACAGGACTTTAAAAGTAATTTATCAGTCACGGATTCAGAGCAATTATTGTAGAATTCAGTGCATTTCACACCATACTATAGGTTGAAACAAATATTCAAAGAAACGTGGAGTAGTAGAGCACTATTTTTGCATGCACACAAAACCAGCAAAATTGCCTGTGTATATAGAAAAGCCAACTCAAAGCCATCCCAGTCTATTATCACTCAGAAAACAGATGCTGAGACTTGTAAGGAAACTATAAGTGCCCTTTGCTTAGCAGAGAAAAAGTGTAACAATTTGGTATTCAGAAAGGATAAGGAACAAGCCAGGAGAGATTACTGTATTTTATAGACACACATTGTGCCAGCCTTTTTAACACTGCATGCAGTTCAAATTCCTCCACTTAGAAAAGGATGTGGAAGAGGAAACTGCATTAAAAAAGCATAACAAGAACGCTCAAGAGGTGGTTTTCACTGCTAGCATAACTAAACTGTTGAAGGGCTCTTCGACATGGCTGAGAGACAGACGAGGGAACATAACAGTGGCCTGCAAAGTCAGAAGTGGCATGGAGAAAAGTTTCAGTAGAAGTAGGAGGCACCGAATGAACCTGCAGACAGCGAGCTCAAAACAAGAGCCACTCCTACACACCTGGAACAAGGGAATTCAATGCTGCAGAAAACTGTAGGTATTTCCATAAACCCCCAAAGTACTTAGCCTAACAGAAGGAACTCCCATCTAGTATCATCATAATGCAGAGGTCACCCCAACTTAAAGTCTGCAACAGCCTACACCAACTTCTGTAAGAACATACCAGGGAGTACTCCTACTACCTATGCTTGCCCTGGTTTTGCATTTTTCCATTTGCTAATGCCCACTACCAGAGATCAAATATTGCTCTTAACTCTTCAGTCTGCCTCAACAGAGCAATCACTCATCAGTTCCTTTCATCCCAAGTCCTCCCCACATCGTGCAGAAGTATGCATGCCAACGTCCCTCTTCCTCCAGATTCCCTCTAATCACATATTCCTCATCCCACTGCAGACCTTGCAGATTTCCCATGCAAGCAGCTCACAAGCTTATCAAGGGTGAGAGGACTATGGGAATGGACTTACAGAACTGAAGAAAAATCACTGCTTTACTATTGCTGTGGGTATGAAAATAAGTTAGGCTCCTTCTCTGCCCCATTCCTCTCAGCACCTGGTACATTACAGCATCAGATGTTACCCTCAGCCTCGCAAAGCTCCATGGAAAGAGGAGAGAAGGCATTAAGCAAAGTGAGAGCATTAGCTGCCATCAACTCCCTCCCAACAGTTTTCAGGATAGGACGGGGCTGAAGAAAATGGACTCCCCCACATCCAAGTGCATTTTGTTTTATAGGAAGGACTTCAGGAGTCGTGCAGAGGACTGCAGAGAGCACTACTCCTCCTAGGTATCTGACTTGGGAGCACCTCAAAGTCGCTTCAGGACAGCAGTGCTGCCCCGTCCACTTATGCAGTGGGAGGCAGCCAAGTGCTGAAGCTGCAACTTGCAGAGCAGAGCCATAAGCTAAGTGTCAAGGCAGAACCAATTGCTCGATTTAGATCTTCCTCCACCCCAAGCACACATCCGGCCCTGCCTCTTGCCTCCCTGTACAGCAGATCCCCGTCCTGACCAGCTGCTGCCAGCCTGCCAGGATTTGATGCACTTACAAAAAAGAAGAGAGGGATAACTGGGATCACCTAAGCCCAGGTTGGTAACTTTGTGTGTTCAGCCCACCCCCAAACCCAGGCAGCATGTCACTAAGTTGGAGACCATTTCCTCCCAGGTCCAAGAACCTTTCCAGGAGGACACAGAACAGCCCGATCAGTCCTAGGTAAGGCTACATGAGACTGTTGCCCAGCCCTAAGGCAGAAGTAGGCAGCACAGCACGGTCGGATGCCAGTACCTGGACTCACGTCCCAGCCTATTTGATTAGTAATGACATTGCTGATTACCCAGGAGGGAAAGTGCCTGATGCAGCAGTTGCAACACAGCTTTCAGGTGAAGTGTTCCAGACTACTTAACACGTAAAAACAACCTAAACATTCTTTCAAGCATGGGTGAGCCCAAATAACCTCGTGCCTTTCAAGTCCCTGTAAGACTGGCTGTTTTTCCCCTCTCCCCTCATGCTCCTTGCCAGGTACATGGCAGAAATGACTACATCAGTGCAGCATTTCTCCAGATCCCAGGGGCAGATAATAGAGCCTTTTGTGTGACTGCATTTATGTTTTTAAGGACATCTGGAGCACAACGCACTAAGGGAGTTCTCCATTTACCTCACAAATTACAGACCAGCACACGAGGATGAGGAACTGCTACTATCAGTACCCCAGCCTCTGCTCACTGCTTTTCAAGTCTTTTTTTGGAAGTCCTGCTCTTCACTTGTGAGATACTGGAGTTGGATCTTAAGCTGTCTCAGCTGGCAGACATGCCAAAGTTTACCCTTTTCTTTTCCATCTCAGGCAGAGCTAACCAAACATCTCTTCACAGTTTTGTACAGGGCAGCGCAAGCAACATAACCTGTTCTCAAACCTGAACAAATCCTCTAATTTAATATGGGTAGGACTATTACTGCTGCATTATGCTGCTAGAGGTAAGCAGCTCTTTTGTTCTTCAGGGAAGGTAAATTTTAATTTTACCTAGCAACTGGGCACTAGAAAAAAATAAATTGCTATTTAATTTTTCACCCCCCTGTGATCCATAGGGGACACGAACATTATTCATTCAACCTGCCTTCAGAAAACAAACTTAGTGTCTCGATCCTCTAAAAATAGTGTGGGTTTTCTTTTTTTTTTTTTTTTTAGTTCAGATCTTAGAAGTAGAAGCAAACAAGAATTACAGTTTCATTTTAAAGTTTCATTTTAAGTCTACCAGGGTCAATTTAAAAAAGAACTTCTTATCAGTTTATCACTACTTAAATACATGACTGATAAACCACGTTCACAGATGTCACATTCAAGTTAACCAAAACACTTCCAGTGGTTCCAGGCCTCTCCAGATGGACAGCAAAGCTTGAATGAAGAGCATCTACAACAGTGAGAGGAGTCATTGCAACTGTGCGCAAATACATTTCTACTGCTAATACATCCCTTCCTAGTTCTAGCAGGATCAATATAGATATCTGAGCATGTTCATAAAAATAACCAGATCACTGATGACAGTTAGCTGCTGGAGCTTCTAGTTTCATCTCTTCCAGTTTACGTGGTTTTAGATTTTACTGCCACATCCACAGCAATAGCTTATGGCTCTCAAGAAAAATTAGGAAAATAAGTTCTTACATAAATGTGCTCATTTATACTAACATGTAAGTGTTTGATTTAGTGCAAACATTCAACTACTTTCAATTTCCATTTAAAGGACCAGTCCAAGTGAGCAAATTTAATGCATGAGAGCTGTTTACCACTTTCAGACCAGTATTGATACAGATCTGCTGAGGTCAGAAGAGGCAGTAAGCAATGCACACAGGAATCTAGTCTGAAAATGTTACGGACCCTTCCAGTCTAAGAACACAATGGAAAAAAATGGAACCAAAAATGTGCAAGGAATGCTATTAAGGTGGAAACATTCCTATAAGCTAGGCACACCTGATGCGAATACCTTTCAAAACCAAACACGAGACATTCCAGCTTAGCAGCTCTCCTGCTTTCTATAGCTCAGATGAGATACCACAGATGGGTTCTTCCACCCTCTGGCTGATGGTTCTGTGTCAATAACCCACCAGCATTTCCTCCCAGTTTTTTTTTTTTTTGTGTGTGTGTGGTTTTTTTTTTTTTTTTGACTCCTATTTGCTAGTCAGAATCCTTGGCAAGCAAGCAGCCTATGCCACACAGTAAAAAAGTTCATATAAAGGTCTGTTTCACTCAAAAAGCCCAGTGGAAGGGACAGTGTCTCAGCCAACCACAGAAAGCAAATTAATCCCACTGAACTTTCTGCAGCTTGGCCCAAACAAAAAAAAATAAATAAATAAAATTCAGCATTGTTATTTAACAGCCAAATTAGAGGTAGGATTGGACTGTATATGAAGACAGACCAGGAATTTTTTTTTTTTTTTTTAAATCTCTTCATCATACTGCTAATGGAAGCTAAAGAAGCAGCTCAAAATGCTTGGTTTCAGGGCAGGATGCCAATTCTGCTGATACTTATTTTGCTGCTGCTGTAGTCTAGTTATCTTCACAGTACATTTCTGCCTTTTTAATGATTATGAGGTGCCTGTTGCCTAGCCAGCCCTCAAAATAGTCAAGGCAAGAAGAGCAAATTCAGAGCCTAGTTGTGCAGAACTAAAACTTTTCTGGAAAGAACTATTTTCTTGTTAAGAACAGTATAAAAGGACAGTTAATATTTTGCCTTGATGTGTTGTGAGGATTTTTTAAATAGAGAACTCACCTTTCACCTTTTTGTAGCTACTACTTTTATTGCCTGGAAATTTCAGGTATGGGGTGCCTAATATCAGTCCAGAAGTGTAGATGTTTCTCTCCTACATCTCAAACAACCCGAAACCCAGCTAGCTGTCATACTTCATAGACCTGCAAGCTACAAAATCAACAACTTATCTGCAGGCTGTCCCTGACCTCTGAAGAGTCAATCACAGTGTCAAGTCAAATCAATTACAGGAACTGGTCTCATTTTTACAGCACAAGAGGTGCCTGAATTTTATTACCACATCCTTGAGTCCTATACAGAAACGTTTCCCAGAGACTTTTCTTCCCTTCACTGGTCTCACATACTGATGTTCTTACGGCCTTTCCACAATTAATGCTGACCATGTATTACAAGACTTACCTCTTTTAATTTTATATTGTTGCCTTGGTTCTTAGGACGTTTACTGCTTAACTTCAGGAAAGCAATACAGGACAGATTAGCACAGCAATAGTACATAAGGTGGAGATACTGAGGAGATAAGGACAGAGCTGAGGACAATACTTTCTGGACACCGAGGTTTCAGTCTTGGCTGAGAGCAAGAAAGCTCACCAGGAGACAGCCCAAAGACTTGAAAGATCTATTGCAGTAGCTGTAGAAATTACAGATTCAGGAGAGAACAATATGCATATACCTAACCTTTTAAAGTTGGTCACGTAATGGCCATCACAAAGTCCATGGTCCTTATGCCACAGCTCATTAAAAGCACACTGCTCAAAGACTCTCCACATAACAATGGCTAGAGGTACTTAAAAGCAAAACCTGAAACCAAACGGGTCAAAGCAGGACATCACCCACAGGATGTTACAGCCTCAGAATTGCTGCCCAGAGGCTGCAAGCCCTACAGGGAACCTCATTTAGGAGGCAAGATGTTAAGCTGGTCTTACTGCTTTAAGATGCATTAGTAGGGATTTTGAGTGTGAAACCTTCATTCTCAAGAGCATCTCCTTTTTGATTCCTTTGGTGTGAATTTTCATTTAGTCAGTATTTGACTAAATAGGCAAAAACACCCTGAAGGTCTTCATGCAAAGATCCCTTCACATAGGAAAAAAGACTTCCAGTGACCTGAGAGCCTGTACTCCAAACAAGCAAAAAATATGCTGAATAGGACCTAACTAGCAACAGAATTTCAAAGGCATACAAATGAAGACAAGCTATTTCTGGCAGCTGTAAGAGTACTTCATTTTTTTTCAAAAATCCAGATACTGCCTCCCCAGAAAACTTCATGGGAGGGAGCATTCTCAGCACTGTGATACCCTATCAAAAGCAGTGCTGTAAGATGTTCTGAAGGTAACTCCTGTTCCTGCTGCTGTGCTTTTTACATGATGTGGTTTATAAACTGTAGAACAGGAAGAGGGGGAAGAATTCCCACAAACCAAACTTCTTGTTAGCAATAGCAAAGAGGTGACAGTACACTGCAGCTCTGTTTTCTCCTCTCCAATGATCTTCAGATATTTGAAAACATAACCTTTACTTCCCACTCAACTTGCCAGTTTCAAAACAAAGCCTAAGCATTTGTCCTACTTCAGTTTACTCATAGCTTTTCACTACGCAGTGACTGAACCTCACCTTAGGACAGACTAATGGTTCTCCACCTGCAACCCTAAAGCTGCACATTGCAGAGACAATACTCCTTTGGTTACAGGGAAATCCAATCCCAAGTAAAACAGCGCCGTGGAGGTATCAATCTGTGAGAAGGCTGAAGCTCAGAGGTGCCAAAGGTAAGAGCACGCATCAGTAATCTAAGTTTCCACCTCTGACATAGCTCCAACAATAAAGCTGGCCTAGCTCTGGGTCCTTAACTGGACTCCACTTATTGCTGTTTTCTTAGGGTAAGAGTCAAAATCAAGATCAGTGTTAGGACAGCTTCAAATAGTAATAATTAATAAATAAGTTTAATTGAACCTCTCCTAGATTTACACATCTTACAATCCATTCAACATTCATGTTTCACTTTTTTTTTTTTTTTAAATGGAGATGGGTCATAATTGCCAAGTAGCATTCAAATACAAATGAGAATCTCCTCAGGAAATTCCCAGGCAAAGTGCTGGAAAGGATCTTTGTCCTTCTCCTGTTTCTTACACTGGTCATCCTCAAACAGAATACTGAGCAAGGCAGATTTTGTCTCACTCAATACAGCCATTATTCGGAGCATAAAATACTACTTTGTCCTCCAGAGCCTGCAGGAAGTTTGAAACAATGGCTGAGGAGCACTGTCTTCATAGCTCTGATAGCCTAACTGGATTAACAACTAGAAACACATTTGAAAAAATGGAATTAATTTGCTTTCCTTAGATATACACTGGAAAATTAAACATACTCATAATACTGGTTCTAATAATATGTAGAATGTGAATCACTGGCCATACACAGCACATAAAAACTTCCACCTGCACTTGACTCACCTGGAAGTAACATTCACCTGCCAACTTCATTCATCCTCCAAAATACAACTCAAATGCTGTCCCCTCAACTGTGGGAAGTGGTATACAGGAAAAATTACTAGCCCAAACTCAGGGTTAAACGCTCTCCAAATGAGAATTCCTTTCCGTGGGCAAAGTTTAGCACTGCTCAGTCTGCTGTGACACTTCTATTGTCTTAAGTGAATGAAAGACTATCTTCCAAAACCTGTTGAGCTTCTACCTTTGGAACTTATCACCTACCAAGTATTAATTTCAACATCCATCTTAATCAGTAAAATTCACAACCAAGGATTATACAGCACATTTGTACTAAGAGCCTGAACTTACTAAGAAGGCAGCAGCCCCACTGAAGCTGGCTCACCATGTGAAGCCCAGGCAGCACACCTCACTGCAGGCTGGTAACTTTGACAGTACACTGAGATTTCACTAGAATTTGTTCCTTCAATGTTTTTAACTCACTTTGCAGTGTGGGTGCTATGCAAAGGTATCTGCAGCTACCTTAACTTTGCTCACTCTGAGCTCTGTATGACCTATCTCCACAGGCAAGACAAATTCTCCAGACAAAACCTCCCACCTTAACAGTAACCTTCTCACTTTCATGGTAGCAAGGCATTTATGCACAGCCACTCCTGCATCTTCATTGAATTTGCTCGTTTTCATTTGTAAGCACCCGGGAGAATGCTGATACTTTTGCCCAGTTACTAAGACACAGCAATATTCCAGAACAAAGTTTGTCTAACCACTGCTTTCTTGGATCATAGCCCAACGCTCACGTGACACTTAAGTTCAACCCCAGCGATGGTTAATGCAAGATTTTACCAGCTATTTAAAGCATAAAAAGCTGAAGTGCTTTCACATTGTTTACCGCAGAATCCTAAGTCAAAGCTTTATAAACAGCATGATTACTTTGTAGAACTTCACTGTACCTTTGCACATAGAAATATCAGCATGTGATGAGTTTGGAACACATGGCATAACTAGACAAACACAAGTTGAGATAAGGGTATGTATCCTATCAGTCAAAACCACCACACCAGAACTAGACCCACAAGTGGTTTGTAAACATTATTTCATTTCTGAACGGAAAAGCTATTTCAACTATTTTTCTTTCCATCTCAACATTAACGTTAGTTTCCTACACATTTTATGCTAGTCATATTCTGAAACCTCAAAGGTAGAGCCTCATGATTACATTTGTTCATTTTTATTAACACCAGAACTTCTATACTGCTAATGCACATTTTTCCTTGGTTACCCATATTTTGCAGCCTCATGAGCATTTATAGGGAAATGTTTGCAGGTAACAGCCAATAGGCTCATTGCAGACCACATCCACCTTTTCCTACACCAAGGGCACATCTTTCTCATGATCAAACACTGTTCGCTGACAGGCTTCCACCATCTGATGCACAGATGCAGCATGATTCCCTGCAACCCTTTGTCTAATACTGCCAATTCTAGATCAGAGAACATCCAAGGAATGTTTTGGAAGATTTAGATTGATGTGAAGTACTTTTGAGTACCTGAAGCATTACTCACAATCCTCAAACTCTCTCATCTTCTGAACACAGAACAGCAACACATCCCCGCCAATTTTACTGGATATACACATCGCAGAAATCTTCTCAAAAGCTTCTGTGATACTAGCCTCATTAGCTTCAGCCAAAAAGATTTTGCACTCCAAAAATATACCGTAAAAATCCACTTCTTACCCTCCAATGTTATGTGAGTTACGGACAGATCCTTTCAGAATATCTAACATGCTACTTACCAAAATGTTGCTGCTGTATTACCCATTTTTCTGGTCTTCAACATCTTCCTTCTCCCCACCCCCATCCAACCCCAGAAGACAAGTGAACGACCTTGTGAAGACTTGCAACTTTGACTTACCAGCCAAGGAGCTTCACCAAGTGCTGTCAACAGCATCAAGATCTCATCATAAAAAATGCTGTGGACAGAAGATGGAGACTGAACCCTCCACACTTCTCAAGTGCATAATCATCAGCAGAGTTTGCACTGTCCAGGAGGCAGTCAAGCACAGTGTGGAACGTCACATGGCCAGTACATCCCGTACCAGCCAGTGCAGCAAGGCCAGGCTGCCTTCGCAGTTCTTGCAAAGTACAAGCTGCCAAGGAACTCTGTAAGTGACTACAGACCTGATGTGCAACACCTAGCAGTTTTTCACATCCTTCTTTATTCAAGAAAGAGCATGTACAATACATTGCACATAAGAATACCTACCCTTCTCAGCAACATTCGTTTTAACAAAAATTCGGAATTTTGTTGAAAGCCATCAAGTTCTTCTGCAATCCCATTCTGCAGCTTCCAGTACATCCAGACTGATTTACAGTTACTTGTGGAGAATGAGCAGCCTTTGGCCAACGTAGCTGCTCACTAGCAATAACCAAAGCAGATGAGACACTCAGCAAGCCAATACACACCTGGACTGCAGTCAGATCATTAGCATACATCTTTGCAGTCAGATGGTTACTCATTTCAGACCTCCACAATGTTTTAGATGCTACTGCTCAGTGTTTTGCATTTCTGTGGTATTTGCTATTTACAAGTAAGCATGTTCCATGAGCTGTAGGAATTCTTCCAGCTTTCTAAAGGAAGTTGGTTGCTAGCACCCAATGCTGTCATTTTTGGCTGCAGACCACAGGGTGGTTACTGAATCCTTTTGGAATGTACCAAAATACAGAAACTGCAGCTTTATTAATTGCTGGTTATCACGCCGTTGTTGTATTCCTTCCTTTAGAAAGCATTCCTGACAATGAGGTTAAAGAGTCACGCTTAAAGGTGGATTGCGTCTTAGGTACATAACTTGTCTTTAAAGACAACTGAGGCAACCAATTCCTGATCCCTCCCCTTTGTGGAGGAGTGCTTGTTTGCTGCACACAAATACACTGCTAACATGTTACTGCATGGTTAGTTTTCAACTGACTGCTCCAAGCAGAAGTTCTAACGCGTGTACTCCCTCTGCTGACATTTCCCCTCACACAGGGAACAGGTAACACTGCCAGTGTTTTCCACCAAAGGCACAGTTCCATTGTGGTATTGGTCTTCTCACACTAAACTGGCAGCCTATGAAGCCCCACCCGTCCTTCTCCCCCCTTCCTTTTCCCCCAGTAGACACAGAAGCCAGTGCAAGCTTTAGTCGATGCCTTTTTTGTAACCACAACTTCCCTCATGACACCTGAATTCCCTCCTTACAAGTGTTTCAAGTTTATGCTTCTGCACCATCACCTCACCTACCTCCCAGATGATACCACCTTCAGGAATCAGACTGTTTAAATTTGTGTAACCAACCGTGCACAGCCTACCTGCAACTTCCAGTTATTTCAGTTATTACAGATGCTCAGTATCAGCAAGTCCGCATGCCCTTGTATTTTGAAGGGGTCAATAAACTCAGGGTTTCTTTTTCATGTAAAGATCACTCACTTCCCTATTCATTATTATCCTTCCTACAGTTGGCAGCTTATTTATGGAAAAGTGTTTTTTAAATACGCAGACAGTGATTTTGGTTCACATGCAGTTATTGAAAACAGTATCTGCTAAACAATTGCAATAACTGTTTCAGTAGGGTTTTAGAAAGCATGGTCCCACTCCAGGCGAGAAAAGCTCTTCAGACATTACACTTTCTTCCAGTTACAGATCATCCACAGTTGTCAGGCAGCACTGACAAAAATGTTCCAACTCAGCACTGAAAAAAGGAGAACAAGGTCTAAATAAAATGGTTCATTTGAGGGAGAAATTTCAACTTGCACACTTTTTTCTGAAAGCACCTGAAATCCCATTGAAGATTAATACTTCTCAAAAGTTTAAATTAAGTCTTCTGGTCTCATCTCAGAAGCCGGATCCGGATTAGGGTTTTCAGCAAGGAATTCAGGTTCGGGATAGGATCATCACAGATGAGACACAGAAGCAGTATGGCAAATGTAAATCTAATACAAGATGTACTTATATATAGCATTTCTGATTGCTATACAAAAATCAGAAATTCTAATATGTCTTTTGACATATTAAATAAAGTAAGCATCTAGAACTTTTAATGTAGATTTAAAGGTTATCTACAGTTAGGCACAGCTACTAGCACTAGGTGCCCTGGGGAACAAGTGGTCTTAAATTCAGTACATGTACTGAATAAGCAAATATACTGACTTAATTATTGTAATAAGCATATCAGCAGCTGTCATAGTACTAGCAGTTCCCAACCTGTAAGCACAGAATTACTTGAGACCTGATGATAAAATGCTTGGAAGCTTTTTAATTACATACCTGAACAAACTAAAAGCATTTGTTCATACAGTTTGGGCCACATGCATGCCTGAAAAGAGAAACACTAGTTTAGAGATTTTCTTCCATCACTCCAAACACAACTTCCTATCTATATAGAATCTCACAGACCAAACTGCATTATTAAACACCTAGTGGGTAAGAATCAGTACTCCACAAGTTCCATAAAACAATCTGGAAATATTCTCCTACCACAGTAAGTCTTCTTGCATCTCTTACCCGGCTACTGCTTAACTTGGCTATGAACTGTGACAAGCATCTAACCAGTCAAGTTTGAATCTCCCCATACCAAAAATCAAAACCTTAATTTCTGAATTAGCTAATATGTGGTTCTCAGCTTGCATCACAACATTAAGAACTCCAGAAAAAGCTAAAAATCAATCAACAAGCAAGCATTACATAAACTGCATCCAGACTACATTCTTCCAAACACTACTGTCCTGCAAACAATAGGAAAATTAGGTATCTCATTTTGAGCTAGACCCAATAAAACTTTGGTTTAAAACCAAGATAGATTATAAAACACTTCATAAGTTTTCCATGGTTCTTCACTGATCAGACATACCAATAGTTTTGGGCATCACCATTCCAACAGAACAAGCTTTTTAATTTAATCATGCCATTAATTGGAATTCATACCTTCTAGAAGCAGCCTTCAAGCATCTCTGCAAAGAGACAAATTGCAACAGTTAGTTTTACTAACAAGGCTTGCTACTTCCAACTTCTCTAGATCAGCCATGTCACAGAAATTCCACTTCCTACTTGTAATGCTGCCTGTCTAAACAATTCATCATTTTACACATAGCATTACAGCACAAAAAGTTTCACTCCCACGTTTTGACTTTGCACACCGGGACAAAGCCTGCTCTTCAAAATGAACGCTCTTCAAAGCAAGCTGTTGGTAGTTAGGCAAGATCTTTAAATACTTTTTTTTTTTTTAGGAAGGGAATAAAATTATGGGCTTGTAGTGAGACAGCAAGATTAGAACCTGTCTTCACAACACTTAGATTTTTAACTTCGTAAATGAAAGATGCACAAGTTCAGATTCCAAGTGCATTTCATTGAAAGGGATTAAGTTCAGGTACCTGTGTAAGAATGAAGGTTAGGGAAACTACCAATACATCTGAGGAACCTTCAGTGTTCGCCTACATATTTCTTCCCTGCTTCAAGTATAAGTTTAGACTTAGTCTTTCTGAATTAGTTTAGTTCTTAGAGCACTTTTAATAACTAGCAAACATTTGTTTTTTTATCAGCTCTAATACCAGATACCTGAAAAAACAAGGATCTAAAATTGCTCTTCCAAGGTGCTACTATTTGCTGGGCAACAGCACACGCCCACATAAAGATGGACACGAGCTGAGTTTTAATAGACCCAAGTCTTTTTTAAAGACCCAAGTCTAGTTTTAAAGACCCAAGTCTTTATTCACAACATCTAGCTTGTACATGCAAGCAACCATATAAGTTGCACTAACTGGGAGATCAAATAACTTTTGAAAGAAAAGTGGTTTCATTTCAGAAGCCAGATCCGTATGAAGTTTTTCATCAGCAAATCAGGTTTGGCAGTTTCATCACAATCCACCACTTTTATAATTAGAATAGTTCTCTAATATCAGAGTCACAACACAAGTAATAGATTTATATATCCCACAAAATAAGCTGTCTTTCATATGCAGATGCACTGGAGAGGGAATACTCAGAGCTTTAAGAGGGAATACATTTCAATTAACAAACAGTTCTGGCAGTTCAGCAATAAGCATTACCTCTGTGTGTTGTACCAGGAAATCCTGTTGTCACCAGGAAATCAATCACAATGAATTTTCCCATTATTCAAAGCTGCTCAGACATTCTAGAATGGAATAAAATGATCAGTTACAACACGTCATGTTATACAGCCCATTAGGAATGACCAGGTTTTAGTCTAGTGGATCACCTTCCTCCCAGAGTTTTCACTTTCCAGACACAGCCACTAGTTGCACAGATTTGAGTCAGTTAAGTTAGACTAAATACAGACCCTGATATTACTACTTTGAATTTCCAAGTCAGAATAACAAAAAATCTCCAGGTGTTACCCTTTTCTTCACCTAAACACTTTCGTTAAATTTCCAATAAAGTCTACATTGACAAATAAGTCACCCTGAGGTGATGTTTGTCAAATTTAGTATGTATGTTCAGACATTTTAACAGCTCCTTCAAGTGCTATTTGAAACACTGTTCACCTGTCTTCCCAGTCTGCACATTTCAAAAACAAATCACATCAAATAGCATGCCTGAAATACAGCAATAATTCAGTTCTAAAGCCCATGACAAGCCTACTAATTTGATCACACATTTATGTTATGCCACTTACCATATTAATGTATCCCTGCAAATTATTGAAAAGATAGCTTTCATGAAAATCCACTTCTGCATACCAAATATTCTTCTAGTTCAGATGGTGCTTCCATAAATGGCTAGAATTGAAAGTAAGCAGAAATTAGTTTAAGCAGAAAACATCTTACAGCATTACTAAATCAGACGTTTACTAAGTCAGAAGTGATAAGCACCAAGAATTCCCTTTTTCATAGTATTATACTAAGTCTTTAAAACCTCTGGAGATTCTGTACATGCTAGAAAAAGTTGGCCTGAATTGATTTTGGACCCTTTTTGCAACTACTAAATACGGCCATGTGTGTGGAAACACATTAGCTCCAAAGAACACCCAATACTAGACAGCTAACTTGCACCATCTCTGTAATCAGTACAGTTCAGCAGAAGTTAACCAACTGATTTATCACATAGGTCTTCATGCTTATTTAAGTGATACAACAAAAGAAATGACACTAAGAGCACCTGACCTAAGCACTAGCCTGAGTAAAACAAAAATGACATGTATTACTCAGTTTAAACTGTTTTTCCATTTTGTCCCACTTGATAGTCATACAAAGTGCCACCTATTACCCTTTACACATCCTGTACTTTCAAACAAAAAATAGGGAATAAGAAAAAATTGAAGCATTTATTGTTTTCATAAACAGTAGGAAAAAAGTTACTTCAAAAGCAACAAAATAAATCAATTACCTTACTGCTTCTGTATAATATATTGGTCATCATTGAAAGCTTCCACTTCATACCTAAAAACAAACAGTAAACAAGTTTAATACTTGAAATAAGTGAATACTTAGTACCAGGCCATTAAATCATTCACATTTTGAGACTTAGTCTCAGAAGTAATGAAATGTTAAACAATTCAGTCCTAGTTTGCAGCTTTTTTTTTTTTTTTTTAGAAATCAGCAAGAAAGCCATTTTTTAGTAACAAAGGAATGACAAGTTACATCTGCTTGAAATCCCATATTAAAGGGATTGTAAAAATAACTGCATCTATCCACTATTAATCTTTTATCCAGAAGATTTTTAATGAAAATTTGTTGGTTCAAGATTTTAATCCTTTGTGCCTACATAACAATTTCATTTTGTACACAGATAATTCAATTTTAACTACATATCAAGTACTTAAATCTGTCACCTCACCCAGCAAAAGAAACAAGAAAGTAAAACATTTGTTTCATCATATATAACCCTTAAAACATGTAGCTTGTAAAACGTCTATTACTACAATGTGTAGATGAAATAAATGCAAGAGATTACTAAGCTTTGTTTTGTTTCATATCACCAGAACAATTTAAGCCATAAAACCCTCAAGTTAAGTATATTATTGCACCCAATAATCAAGGCTTACTAACAGCTTGTAAAGACACAAGAACTTCACTGTTCAGTAATCTAATAGTGTCTGACTGGGGCTATCACTGGACAAACTAATTCAACACAGAATGAATGAAGCAGACAGCTTTTTACATGAACACAACCACCTTCTAATCTCTGCTTGCAGATAACCTAGAATCCTTGCTGCTTTGTATTGCATTGCCCGCTCTTCCAGAAGGACTACTGCTCAATCACATTGGCACACCAAGAAGGAAAAAGGTGCCCTTATCACTGAACTTGGGAACAATACTCACCAGCATGAACAAGTTAGGGAGCCGACATTACTGCAGTGCCAGGTGCATGGGGGATTTTTGCACATTTCTGAATAAAAGCTTACTCATACATTAAGAAAATGTATATTTATACATTTTCCAGGAAATGCAAAGTTACATACACGCATGAGTTATCATTTGTTGGGGTCTTATGAGGGTCTCTAGTGGTCGTTGGGGGTCTTCACCCTCATCAGGGAGAAGCCTGCTTTTCCTTAATTGTTTGTAAACTGCTTGAGGACATTTACTTATAGTTTGGCAAAGCTTCCATTGTCACATTGCTTAACTGACTGGGGGTTACACGAACCAAACAGCATGTTCCCTAAGTCATAAGGAACTTATCTAGTCATCCTGCTGTAAACCTTAGCCTTTTGTTATCACCTTAAGCCATGTATTATTTTTTTTATAATTTCAATAAATCCCTTTTATTTTCTTCTCATTACCTATAAAGAAAAGCAAGCATGAATAGTTAGGACACTGAAGTGATCTGAATGCTCAGGTTAAAAAAAATTAAGGATTTTTGGCAGTATCCATGGATTTTACAATAACTATTTCTGTAACTTGGTATAAGGCAACACACTCTGATGCAGAGTCCCCTGCAACAAATACTGCCGTGACCCATAAGCCTTATTAGAACACCTCTCTCCTATTGCTGCGTTTCTGCCAAGTCCTTTATCAGCGTTAGAGCCGCAGATTTTAGCAGCGCGGCACAGCACAGGGCGGTGTCAGCCCAGGCAGGGGCTGCTCCCATCCCCAGCAATGTCTGTGGCAAGATGGCCCCCGCCGCACACGCGGCCGCCGCCCGCGCGGACTACAAGTCCCGGCATGCCCCGCGCCGCCGCGCTCCCGCCTCCCTCCCCACGGCCGCGCGGGGCACGCCGGGACCTGTAGTCCGCCCCCTGCCGGCGGCAGGGTGCTTCACCCGATGCCGGCCTGGCGCCACGGAGCGGGCCCCGCTGCCGTCCGCGACCCCACAGCGGAGCGAGCTCGTCGGGAAACCGATCACGAACGGGCAAACCCGGCCGCCATCCCCGCCCCGCCCGCACGCTCCTTACCGCCCGCCTCCGCCGCTCCGCAGGAAAAGAGCGGGCGCGGGCGGCGCGCGCCGCTTTTATAGGCGGGCGGCGGGGCGGGAACGAGGCTGGACACACCCCCTCCCCGCCGGCCGGCTGAGGGGCGGGGCTAGGCGAGGGCGCGCGGTGCGCGCCCGGCGCGTGCGCGCGCGCGGGTGGCGGGGCCGTTGGCCCGCCTAAGGCGCGGGGCTTCCCCTGGCGGGCTGGGGCCCTGAGGGGAGCCGGGGGAAAAGGGGGGGGGGGTTCAGCCAGGCGGTCTCACAGGGTTTGTGTGAAACGTGCAGCTAATAAAAGCAGAAGTAACACATGTCCGCATCCTGAACTCACAATAAAACATTGTTGGCTGAGCTCTTTTGTCTGTTCCGTCAGCGTTTCCCAGGGCTCCGGCCAGTTCGCTTTCTATTCCATGGCGCTGCCCAAGTGCGTCGGCTTCCCTTCGTCTCTAATTAGATCTCTGAAACCTCACCGCACGCACACCCTTTCCCTTTTTGGAAATGGCATGCGCTGCGTTACCCACAGGGAGCATTCCAGCTCGTCTCGGCCGAGCAATCTCCTGCCCGCAGCAGATGGGAGGTTTTTTGGCACGACTGCTGCTGCTTCACGCGGGTTTCGCTCCAGAGTCCAAGGGTGCTGCTCCGTAGCTAACCCAAGAGGGGGCCTGCCCCAATCCCGACACGATTTCAGCCATGGGAAGTCGTGCAGTTACATCTCAGACAGAAAATGGTTCACGTTCAGCTGAGTCAGCCGCCTCTGCTGCTGTGGACATGCTAGAGAAGGGTTGGCAGCAAATATCTGGGCTACAGCAGGCAAAAATGGCAGCCTAAATGGTGTTACAACTGCTCTGAAACCACATCCCAAATTCTAATAGTATTTATGGTATCCTCCATAATTGTTCCTAAATAACTTTCTTTTTCTACCCTTTTAATGAGAGGATTTATATATCAATCGACTTTGTATGGCAAATGAGGAAAAACAAGGACAGGGAAAGAAAAACTCAAAAAATTGTTTGGTATTTTGGCGACAAGTCGTCAAGAATACGACAAAAATTGGTAGTCCACACATACAGGTGAACTCTCAATAGGAGGGTTTGACCACTGGAAACTGCTAAGGGATGTCTAGAAAAGTGAGTGAAGTGGTAAAATCCTTGTCAATATTAGTCTTAAAATTATTAAGATGAATAGTATCAGGGAGACTGAATAGTTGACAAAAATACAAAAATGAAATATGTTGCCTTCTGCAACTCACGGCAGATGACTAATCATTTTCTCTCTCTTTTCAATTCGTTTCACCTAAAATCTTGCTCTTGACTGCAACAGAGTGACCCAAGTGGCAGACTACAAGCTGCAGCTGACCTACCACCTTTTGTGGTATAAACTAAGGCATGAGGAAAAAGAGTTTTTACATATGTTATTCTCTTGAGGAATGGAATTTCTTTTCAGGGGAAAAATAGATTCAGAATTTAAGCCTGAAGTATGTTACGTAAAACATGAATCAGTACTATTTTAGTTTGACAATAAAAATGCTCAATAAATAATGAGATGACAGAGGGCCTGTCCAGGGTTATGGGACACTGCTCCGTATTGTGAGTTTTGCAGAAGAAACATGGGAATGCCTTTTCTGGAGGGAACCATGCATCTTGGAATCCTACCCCACACTAGCTTCTGTAATTTGGCAGAAAAAAATCTTCATCTCGGTTAGATTTTAGGGTATAGGTTTACCAGTAGTGCTTGAATGCACATTTTTTTGCAAACTTCTTATCCCCAAAGAAATATGTGTCATATTTCTCAGCTTCACCTAAGTTTACTAACACTGGAAAAATTTGTGGATCAAGTGAAGTACAGTTTATTAAAAGTTATTTAAAGTTAGGCAATAATTACAATTACAAGGCTAGAAAAAAAAAAAAAAAAAGTTAACCAAAAGAAAATAAAACCATATAATCCCAAATTATATTTTAAAATAATGTTCCTTCTAGCAGTTTTTCTTTCTCTTCCATCAGACTTCTACACCTTTATATCCCAGATTTGTGAATGCATGTGCAAGCTGTAGAGCAGCACCTGATCCTCAAACTACTCGGAGATCCAAAGGATCTCAGAGATCTAAGTCATAAGGGTGGTTGCCATCAAGGCTTCATTTATAGAGATGAATCACTTCTTAGTTTAGCTCACCACACACCTGTGCCTTTATGCACAGTGCAAGCACTGGAAAAAGGGAGTGCTGGTTACAAGATACTGGTGGCATAATGGTTTGCCTCTTTACGACTTATACAAATTTATGCCTGCCTGAAGGGCTGGGGGTCAGGCTACTGCTAGGGCTTTTCAGCTCCAGGTAACTCTCTCCGGGTTATCTTATCCTTACTTTAAATGATTTCTTCTTCTTCTTGTTCTTTCTCTTTATTTCTTCCTCGCCCAACTTCCCTTCTGGTCCTATTTTAAATCTGTCTTCCTGGATTTTCTCCAATAGCACTGCAGCTTTGATGACTCACGTCTCTTGGTTTAGTTTGAGGTTGCTACCAGTGCATCCTTTGAGATACTGATTTCCCCTCCCCTCTCACCTTCCCAGCAGGAAGTCTATTGTGTGCAGCTTTAATTTCTTCTCAGAACAGACAGTACTCATTGTGAAATCCTCAGCTGACTTTGCCTTATTTCGCATTATGCATCATGAAATGCATGAGTAGTGAAACAATTCATTTGGCTTTTGATTTTGGCCCCTTTTTAGAATTTTACAGAGAGCAGAATTGTTTATTTAAACTTCTTCTCAACTATCTCTCTTTGATTTTTTAGTCACCTTACTGTCACAGAAAGTCAAGCATATTTTGTTTATGATAGCTGAGATCATAAAGACATTAGAACAGCTGTACAGGGCCAGGCCAGAGGTCCACCCCCCAGTATCCTGTCCCTGAATGTAGCCAAGAGTAAATGCCTAGGGAGGGGGATAGGGACAGAACAAGCACGTAGGGCTCCTTCCCTGAATGTTTGCCCAGCTTCTAGGAAAATCAAACCCAGGCACCTCCTAGAGGGGGGTTATTTTCTTTGTGTGCGTGCAAATCTAACAATCCTCAATTAATTTACATCCATAAACTTGTCAAGGCTTCCCTGGTGTTTTTATAAAAATTTAGCCTCCACAATCTCAATGGCAAGGAGTACCACAGCTTAAGTAGTGTTATGGGAAAATGTAGTTTGCTTTGTACCTGCAGTCTGTTAGCTGATGGCACAGTTTTAGAAGCAGCTCTGAGCAATTTATCCCTGTGCAGCCACCATCCTCTTTTATTAGTGATTTTATAAAACACCGTAAGAACATCACCACCACCATCCCATACAAACACACGCACACAAGAACACACATTCTTCCCCAGCCTGAAGAAACCTCATTTGCTTTATCATTCCTTATAAAGGAATGATACCTTATTCTCATTGCTCTTTTCTAAATTTCTTATTTCTTTTTGAGATGGTGGTCACAAAGTGCATTCAAGAAGCGGGCACAACATGAGGTTACACAGTGGCATGATGATGTTCTCTACTTTATTCCTTGTTCCCTAGCAGTTACTAAATATGGGGTTTCAGGTTTTTTGGCTATTACCATGAATGGAGCTGACATTGCCACAGAGCTGTCTGTCATAGCTGCGGGATCTTTAGTAATGTAGCAATTTTAGGTGAGGGGACACACCACAATTAGTTCAAATGTGTCATCTGGGTTCCTCTACAATGCTGTCGGATCCTGTTGAAACTGCAGTGCCTTCTAAAAGTTTGAAGCAACTTCTATGATGAATGCCTCCTAAGTGATGGGGTGTGAGAAACTCGCTCAGATCTTCAGTACTGAACACAGAAACAAAAAATTAATGCAATCGCCTAGCCTAATATTCTCTGAACAGGCTTTCTGTGCCTCCTGAAATGGAAAAGGGATATGTCATTTAGTTTTGTTAGGCCCTTATACTGGCATGTATTTATGAGGCCTTCCTTTCAGCCTTTTTCAAGTGGTGATTTTCTGCTTTCAAGATAGTGTTCTCGGTTTGTCCTCATATCACTTATGAGGATCTAATGTTCATAGATGTGCCTTTTAGTTTTGTTTTTAACAAGCATCTCCACTTTTAGGCAGCTCCCCTTTCTGGATTTGAGTACAGCTGTGGTATGGTAGATATTTATTTTTTGTTGCTTCTGCAAAGATTCTAAAAAGATTCTAAATATAAAAAGATGAAAAGATTCCAAATGTGCAACGATTGCTCATACAGACACATTTGTTTTATTCTCATAATCTAATCAGTTTATATGTGGCTGAAATTAACAGTAAAGCATAACTAAGATTTATATAACAACAACAACCTCCCCTCCACAGGTAGTTACTTAAAAGAAGCAATAAATTTGGTGCATTAAGAGAGCCAGACTAATTAATACTAATAATTTTAATTAAATTAGCTTTTTTTTTTTTTCTTTTTTTTTTTTTTCCTCTGTTTGCCAAGATAAGACTATTTGCTGTCTCCAGGAATAATGATTTTAACTACCTTGTTGTTTAATAGAAGTGTTCATTATCTTGAGCTACAAAAACATTTCATTATGCCCAAAAATACTTTAGGGAAATTTTAGTCTGAGTCTTTGTTAGTACTTGAGAACATCATCTTTTTCTCACTGTTCAAATCTCTCTTCATGTAATTCTGCATAAACTGCATATTACTAAAAGATAATGTGCTTCATTTAACTGCTGTGTAGCTGCTGCTGCTTATCTTATTGGTTTTTGGCCCCCCTTAAGAGATGAGACAAATAGATGAGAGGAAAGCACTGAAGTGGAAATACTGCAGAAAGAAGGGGGAAAAGCAACCTGCTATCTAATATTCTTCTCATAGTTCTAGGGCTCAACTATTAATTAATATTTGCAGTCACTTCATTCATTAACAGTGAATAGGGGAAAAACAAATCTTTTCTGTCATACAGCCTTGACAAATTGAGAGTCAAGCTTACATTTAAACAGTAAATATATCTTCACGTACCTTAACAAGAAGCTACCTCTGAGAAGACAAACCTGCTGAGCTACTTGATTTTTTTTTAATCAAAACTGTTTTTAAGTTTGCCACCTTTCAAAGTCTTGCTTACAATTAAAATATCCTATAATCATGGTGTACAAAATCATGAAAAAAATCACATATTCAACTTGCCATTTCTCAAACTAATTATCATGTGAACTGTTGCAGCAAAGTAAAGGTTGTAAGACTGCATTCCAGCATCTGGAGTTGAATCTGGATATGATAAGTACAGATCTCTGGGTAAGAAATAGGCACTCTGAAGTGGAAATTTCTTGGAAACTTCTTTAATCATCTGGAATGTTTCATCTGATAAAGTAACAAAGTAAAATGTGCATACATATTATTTTACTCATAGCACGTATATTAAAACACACACACACACACACACAAATAAATTAAAAAAGAGTAAAGATGTAGGAAATGTAAAGCTGCGATGGGGGATGGTCAGACTGGGTGTTAGGGAAAGGTTCTGCACCCAGAGGGTGGTCGGGCACTGGGACAGGCTGCCCAGGGCAGTGGGCACAGCACCGAGTCTGCTGGAGTTCAAGAAGCACTTGGGCAATGCTCTCAGACGCAAGGTCTGATTTTTGGGTGGTCCTGTGTGGAGCCAGGGGTTGGACTTGATGGTCCTTGTGGGTCCCTTCCAACTCAGGATATTCTAAATCAAGTACAAAAAATTAACAGCATTATCTGCAGTGCTAATGTATTAATTTTAGTACATTTACTTTTGCGTGAAGGCTTCACTTACAGCAGTGCATAAATCTTTCCCTGTATGAAATTTATGTACACACAGGTATTCCTCAGATCTTTTTTATGGTAAAATTATGTTTCCATGTTGTCTTGGTCTTAAAAATAGCAAGTTCTCCAGGATGGGGTAGCACATTGGCGGGCTTTGTGAGTGTATTTTGCACTTAGTGACTCAGTTCTTCATGTACAGGGAGACATCAAGCAGCACTTCTTATAGGTGTGCTTTATTTTACAGATTTTATGGATGAGGAGACCTTATATGCTGCTGCTGAAAGAGGTGACCTGGTTCTTCCCTCCTTCCCTGTCACAGCTACAGGATAATCATCACGCTGCTACAAGCAACTACTTGTTACAATAGAAAACTTTTTTTTTTTTTTTTTTTTTCCAGCTTTAGTTTTCTAACACCTCAGCCACCTGTACTGACTCATACTGTGACAGTCTAACCACTAGATTTAACAGAAGGGAAGTGGTGGGAGCACCCACCCTTGGCAAGGGAAGATTTGTGCAGAATGATCTCCCTTGACAGCAGCTAATACATAGGCAGCTTTAAATATGATGTGAAACCTCACCTTCCATCCCTCCAAAACACTCGCAGCATTGCAGTTTCATACTGTCAAGACTCCCTTGCGACTGGAGCTGGTAGCTGGGCTCCTGACACTGATGGGGACCGAGTCCTTCTATTTTGCTGAAAGCACTCAAACAAGGGGCCTCCTGCCCCTCTAACCTGCTTGGCTGTGCTCTGCTGGATAATCCCCTGGGCTCAGAGGAGGTCACCCAGTCTCTCAGGGCAACAGGAGGAAAGTCCTGGGCATTTCAGGAGTTCCCTGCTCTCTCTTGCACCCTTAACAGTAGGTATGAAGGCAGGCCATCCTCTTTCTGGCCCTCGGTTTTACGTATGCTCTGTACAGTAAGCATGGGACAACGCTGCCACTCCTTGTCAGCTCAGAGAACATGTTCTCCTTGGCTACAGAATACACAGCTAATAGCAGATGAGATTTATTTACACAGTTCATGTGACAAGAAGCATTTGCTCTGCTAGAGGTAATCGGTGTGCAAAGTTTCTATGCTCAAGGCCAAGCAGAGAAGGTGTGGTGTGAAGCTCAAGGGGCATGCTATGGGTTTGACCCTCCCAGAACCTCTCAGTCTACAACATGTAATCTCATCTGGAGCAGCACCATGTATAGGGACTTGGATGGAAGTTTGGGGTATTGTGCAAGATATAAAAAGGTTTGGCCACTGCCGGGTGTTGGGAGAGGCGAGCAGCCCAGTGCGCATGGTAGGGAGGTCAGGACGCCAGGTGGGTAGGTGGAGAGGCTGGTGTGTGATGCTGGTAGCTGCATGCACAGTGCAAACCATTAACTCTTGTTATAGTTCATCTGAATACTCCTGCAGGAGCTGGCATGTTTCACAGGTTTATTGTGTGGCCCTGGCTAGTGCAGGTTGTCCTGCACCAAAGCTGTTTCCAGGATGCAAAGGGCCGGTTGCATACAGGCTTGTTGAGAAATGCCATCCTCCTTGCCAGGTAATGTCAGGTAATGAAGTTCCTTCCCTGTCAAGGACTCAGCACCACAGTACATGGAGGCTTGGTATTAGGAGTTTGAATAAACCTGTTTATTCATATTCATCTCCATCTCCTCCTACACCATCCATGGGAGATACAATCCAAGGTCTTCTGCTAGGAGTCTTAAGTGGTCCTGTCTTGACGTAACCACTTCTAGCTGTGGACATCCCACTTAGCCCATCTGGCAACTCCTGACGTTGTGCCCATGTGGAAAAGAGTCCAGCAGCAGCTTTTTATTGACCTATTGGCTAAAGGGCCAGGTGGTACAACAGTTACTGAGCCATGGACTCAGTGGGATACAGCCTTTCTGCTGAATTCAGTAGGAACTGTGGAGCAATCCCTTGTTCCTCCAAAGCAATGGAAAAGCAAAGACAGCTTCAGAAGCTAGCACAGTGTGCTGGAAGTTGTATCACTAGAACTAAAAATATCCTTTGATGATGGCGCTCTATGTTACAAGAATGAGGCAGAAACTTTCTAAGCAACATTGAAGAAGGAAGCTCATCAGTACTGTTTTGTGCTATCTGAAGTATCAGGTAATCTATTTGAAGTGATGCTAGTTCATTGTACCAACACAGCATTTATAACAACTGTTTTGTCACATTTCTTTCATTTTTCTTTCTCCTGAAGAATGAGACATATTTGGGTTACTCAAGTGTGCACTTACTCCGCGTAAGTAGATGTGAAGAGAGGAGTGGATCTCACTGAAGGAAATGTTGATTGATTTGCTTAATTCCTCCTTAAGATCTTGCAGTTTATTGGCATATTTAAGTAGTTTCCAGGCTGCAGTGGGAGTTTGTGGCACAGCTTGATTGTAGGGTTTGTCTCTTGCATGTAAGATGTAAAACAAGATCACTTTAGCTTAATGAATACATTTTATATTAGCAGTGTCTAAGCATTAGAAGGCCTTATCCAGCCTACGAGACTGGTTGTAGGCAGCAACAGACTAAGAAATTACATGTCTTTTCACCCAGGAGTCTGCAGGTCCAGCTCAATGCATCCCTCTCCTGCTGCCTCACCACTTGGAGCTCCCACAGGCTGGGGTCTGCAGTAACTTGGTTTTAGTTTGGGGAAATTTTCCACACTTGAGTGATTTTTGAGTGGCACAACCATTAAGATCATTCCACTGTAAACACAAGAGGGCACTCCCACCTCACTTTTAAATGACTTCCAGCATTTGGAAAAGGAAGTTATTGATGGAATAATGCAGAATACTCTCTTTGAAAATAGACAAAACCTTTATAAGCATTTATAGACCATGCACTTACAGGCCATATGTAAAAAAAGTAGTCTTGGTTCTATCCTTTCTCCAAAATAAAATGCGTGAAGAAAAAAAAATGAATTTCATCCTTGATCTCAGTGAGGTAAAACAATCCTCACATACTTTTATGGTAACCAGCATTGCACTAAAACTGGGGCACTACAGGATATTTTGGGGGAACTTCAAGGGCATACTCTTGTGAAAGCAGAGACTACTTCTTTCATTTTGTAGAGCAAATTCATTGTGAAAAACTACAAAAAGGAGGACAGAAATTTAACATTGTTATGCTTACCAACTCTTGCATATTTTTAATGCCTTCACTCCATTCACAAAAATACCCTTACCTCTCTGTCTGAGGTGTTATGCTGTAAGTACTTTGCACACTCTGGCCAATTATATAAAAATAAACGTATTTTAAGCTCACCTAAGGACCTCCGCTGTTGGGATCAAAGTCTCACTTGATCTCACAGAAAGGTTTTTGACAACTTTTTAAAGGGTCCAGCACATGAAATGAAAATTTAGGCTTGTAAAATAGAATTTCCATACATTTTAAAATACAGATCAGAAACACAAGCAATCACATTTTTGTCAAGTAAATATAAGCATAGAAAACCCTACTATGGTAAAATCCACTGTACTAATAACCTCAGCTTAAATGTTAACATTCTGGGTGAAATGCATCTTTTATTATTATTATTATTTATTTATTTTTCACACAGAGGGAGTTATCTGATATAGTCCAAAGCTTTTGCATGGGGAAACAAAATTTTAACCTCACTTTTAGCTTATTCACATTCTTTCTGAAAGGTGTTTTTCCATCACGTTTTTGTGGTGCACTTTATTTTCCATTAGTGGTCCCCTCCTTGTGCAGTCTGTTTTCATCTCTGCTTCCAGTATGAAAAAGAAAATGTGAGGTGGGGGAATAACGAGCCAGGAGGGAGGAGGAAGGCCTGGCAGCCTCAAAAAGGAGACTATGGAGTTGTGTGTATGAGTCTATGTCCTGATGTGTGCTGTGATCTTCCACTGCACTTCTTACCTCAGCCTCACTGGCACTCCTAGCCCCACACCGCAGAACCCTTGCTTATTGTCCCACTCCAATTCCCTTGTTTTCCCCTTCTTGGCACTGCTGTCTTCCCCCTCAAGAGCACAAGGCTCTACCCTGGAGTTCTCCAGCCCATTCCTACTCACATTGTTGGTACTTCCAACTCTCCAACACCCCTCTCATCCTTGTCCACTGTGTACCACAGAGTCCTAGCCATGAATTCTCTCATCTGTCAACTTCCAATCCTACTTTTCCTTTTGGCATAACACTAAATTTCCATTTTTCTAGCTGCAACAAGATTAATGAGAAAGGAGGGGTGAACAAACATTTTTCTTTTGTTCATTATGAACTTGATCACCAATTTCTTAAGCAACTTTCCCTTTGGCCAAGAGGTCTGATGTCTTTTACAGTATTTTCAATCTGGGATGCTGAAAACAAGGGAAAGAAGGATTAGCGTCCTCTAATGCACCACATTTCTTGACAGCACTTTGGGAGAAAATATGTGGGAGTGGAAGTGTGTCAAGAACTAAAATAAGAACTCCCGGGAGTGGTTGTGTGCTGGCATTAAATGCATGTGAGCGTCTGCTGTGGTCTCTTGAACTGCATTTTATCTTCATGACACTACTTTTTATTTTATGGCCTCCCAGATCCATAAGCTCATACCTGCCTACATTACAAAGCAGACAGTGAAGTATGGTGTAAAAAGATTAAAAGCAGATAAAGTACTTGTAATGTAACTTTGCAGAAAAAATATTGACCCTAACCATTTTTTTTTCTTGATAATGGTTGTTTCTCTGAAGAAATCTGTTTTAAAAATACACATTTTGCCTGAAACAGAATGGAGTAGTGACAGATTCTTATGGGTCAAGGTGCTCATTTCATTTCCAGACATGATCTTTTCCTCTGAAATAGCAAGTGATTTACAAGTATGGATATTTCTGAAATGATGAACATAAAAGCTGACTTTTAGCTCTGTTAATGAACCATATCGAATAGGATGGCTACTCTATAGAAGGCTAGCTCTGTCAGCACAAGGAAATTGTTCCCCCAGGAAGGGTCAATAGTGACTATTAAAACACAAGAAATCAATTTGAAATGTTAGAAAGCCTCCAATAGTGCTTTTTTTTTTTTTTTTTTTTTTTTTTTTTTTTTTTTTTTTTTCTTTCCCCTTAAATGCTCATTCATATGTTTGGTAAAACTTAGATATGAAGAGAAATCAGAGAAAGTAGTACTGTTTGAAATATATTGTACACAGATTGTGAATCTGACTGTTTATGACAAATTACTTTAATTATTTAGTTCAGTTATTTGTTATCTGTAATTATTCATTTCCTATTTCTATTTATTTTGACTGTAATAAAAGGACAGCTATCAGGGATAGCTGTTGATAAGGCCCATACGTCCACCCCTTTGTGGCAGACAACCCCAGTTCCCAATAGGATCTGCTGCCTTATGGGAGGGATGCAAGGTGCTGTGGCAGGTTTGGAAGTGTGTTTGTGCTGGTTGACTGACTGATGATTGCATTGCAAGTTGAAAAGGCTGACTATCACTTGTATATTCTTCAGGGAATTACTGCTGCAGTCTCTTCCCTTTGACTGGAAATTACAGGAAAATTGGCAGGAATTTAGCAGAAGCTGATAATCCTCTGTCAATTATGGTCGATGTTGGTCAGTGAGTTAATGGGTACCTCAGAAAGATCAGCCATCCATAACAATCACATAAGCCCTGTTGTTTGGGGAAAGCAAATCAATTTTTATTGGGTTTTATTCATCTTGGTTCATTGAATCAGGACAACTAAGAAAGAATTTTAAAATCTTTTTTTCTCCCTATTCCATCGAACAGAACAGGAGAGGCAGAACAGAATAGAATAGAGGGCTGCGTTCAGCCCCCCCTGCTGACCGATGCAGGAATAAGTACAGGTAGAAGCTTTGCAGGGTGGAAAAGTCAATTTATTCCTGGGGTAATTGTGGCTGCCACCCTCAGCCATTCCCCAGGTGAGGCCCTGCTCAGGCTTGGGGCCCGGCCTGTCAGCCTCCATGGTCGCCAGACCGCGGTTCCTCTTGCGGGACCCTATGAAGCCAGGATGCGTCCCCGATGTTGTTGTCCTGTGGAGACCGTGTCAGCCTGCAGCCCTCCTGCCCCAAGTGCCACGAAAAGCTTCAGGCGAGTTGTTGTCCCGTGGAGGGGCTGCGCTCCCTGCGCCTGGGCGAGATGCTGCGGGAGCGATAGTTGGAGAGGCTCCTCTGCTGCCGCCTCCCCAGCCCCACGTTGCGATGCATCCTTCTGCGGGGTCTTTGGGGCAGGCGCACGATTGCAACAATGTGCCCATGGCACAGTGGGCAGGTGTCTCTGCAGCCCAGGGCTGGATGCACTCCAGGCAGAAGGAGTGCCTGCAGGGGTCCACTCGAGCTGCACTGGACAGCTGGCCCAGGCAGATGGGACATGTCTCATCCCCAGGGGCCTCTTCTGGCTGCTGCTGCTGTGGCCAGTTCATGGTGACTGCATGTGTCCTGGTGCAGAGATGGTCTTTTCCTGTGGGAGACTGCCCTGGTGCCAGGCGGTTATCAGCAGTCCTCTGTCCTCAGCACCTCACCAGTGGGTTGCTGGCAGGAACCCAATGCCTCACATCTCACTGGCTGGACCTCAATGCCTTGTGTGCCACCAGCAGGACTACTACAGATAGAACCAGGAAGAAAATATTCTATCAGCAAATATACATTAGCTTTCTAGGTTCAACCAAGTTACTTCTAGTACTGTAGCAGTAAATATTCTTAGTATGGATTACAAACATTGCTATTAGAATGGCAAATATGCTGATGATAGGTTACACTTCACAAGACTACACTTGGGACAGGTGAGGTACATATACGTATATATATTTGATAACATTACCAGAGGACCTTGATGACTCGCATACAACAAGAAGGGCTTTGTGTGTGCTTCCTCCAACACCTCTGCCTCTTGCCTTCCAGCAATGGGACCTCGAGCACTCGAGTACCAACAGCTGGATTGGATGCAGGCACAACGCTCAGGGCATTTATAACCAGCCACCTTTTGTGCACCCCTGATGGCAGCACACAGAGTTCACCTGACTGTTGTGAGAAAATGCTGAAATGAGATGGCTGCTCCACGCTGACAGGAGCAATGTCTGCCAGGCTGAGGTCCAGGCCAGGAGGTCGGCCTGCGGCCTGGGAACTGCCTTGGGAACCAGGGATGTTCTTGATGTGCAGCTGGACACCTGAGCATTGGAGACATGGAAAAAATGAGTATAAAACACAAAATAAGTAACAATAACCTGAAGGGATGGCTGAAATTGCTCAATTGTATCGGCCTTGCATGATAAGAAAACTCAGCTCTATCCACAAAATCCAGGCTGAAGAAGGAACACAGTGCCAAAGTAGAACTTAAACAGTTAAGTTAGCTGAGTTTATGAAAGATCAAAGCTGCTGAAGCAGTTAAACTATGAGCATGTGCAAAATACAAAGGCGAGAAGTAGATGAAGAAAACTACAAGCCTTCATCAGAAAGGCCCCAAAGTGCAACCATCAGAGGTTACTGTGCCTGTGATAGTAGGGGGGACAATATGATAATTAGGTCTGAGAAACCATTAACATAAATCCTGCCCTTTCTTGTGAACTGCATGAATATGAATATCAACGCACCATACATGTAAATAAGCACTCCTTGTCTTGCTTAGTTGTACGTGTTTGGTGGAATTATCCCACACACACCCAGTGCTGTTAATAAAGTATATGTGCTTTCTAATTCTCCAAAACAAGTCTTGGACAGTTACATTGTTTTTTGTGTTCCATCATTGATAAGGACACAACAAGAAGCTGAGGAACAACTTATCAGCTGGGAAGGTGGAAATTGTCCAGAGACAGTGGGAATGTGCATGAGAAATCTAGGGTTGCTTAGAGAAAATCGGGAAGTTGTGCTGTGGAAGGGCTGTGCTCCCTGTGCCTGGGCAAGGAGCTGTGGGACTGGTAGCTGGAGGGGCTCCTCTGCTGCTGCACAACCCCAAGCAGAGCTACAGACTGGGAGATGAGTGGCTAGAAAGCTGCCTGGCAGAGAAGGACCTGGGAGTATTGCTTGATAGTCAGCTGAATATGAGCCAGCAGTGTGCTCAGGTGGCCAAGAAAGCCAACAGCATCCTGGCTTGCATAAGAAACAGTGTGGCCAGCAGGGCTAGGGAAATGATTGTCCCCCTGTACTCAGCTCTGGTGAGGCTGCACCTCGAGTAGTGTGTTCAGTTTTGGGCCCCTCACTACAAGAAGGACATCGAGGTGCTCGAGTGAGTCCATAGAAGGGCGATGAAGCTGGTGAGGGGTCTGGAGAACAAGTCTTATGAGAAGCGGCTGTGGGAGCCGGGGTTGTTTAGCCTGGAAAAGAGAAGGCTCAGGGGCGACCTTATTGCTCTCTACAGATACCTCAAAGGAGGCTGTAGTGGGGTGGGGGTTGGTCTATTCTCCCACGTGCCTGGTGACAGGACGAGGGGGAATGGGCTAAAGGTGCGCCAGGGGAGGTTTAGGTTGGTTATTACGAAAAACTTCTTTACCGAAAAGGTTGTTAGGCATTGGAATGGGCTGCCCAGGGAAGTGGTGGAGTCACCATCCCTGGAGGTCTTTAAAACACATTTAGATGTAGAGCTTAGTGATATGGTTTAGTGGAGGGCTTGTTAGCGTTAGGTCAGAGGCTGGACTAGGTGATCTTGGAGGTCTCTTCCAACCTAGAGGATTCTGTGATTCTGTAATTCAACATGAAACATGGCATGCATTGTTGCATATTAATTTATATCAGTGCCTCACCATGCTATGTGACCGGTCAGTTTTTGTATGTGAAGCTGCAAAGTCAGCTGATAAAACCAAGAGAAGAGATGTAGCTCTTGGTTTTGTGAAGTGCTTTGAGCATTTCCATGGAACCCTGCAGAGACTGCCTTGGTATAGAACATTATTCTAGGAATAAAAAGGAGTTTGAAAGAAAACCAAGTGTCATAGTTGGTAGAGAAAGAGAGTGACATTGATTTGAGGGCAATGTATAATAAACATATGTAAGTTTTTGCATCTGCTTTAGTATTCTCAATCTTACACAAGAAAAGAACTTTACAAGATAACAAGAGCAATGCTGTAGACACTCAAAGAATTTTTATATTGAGGTCATGATGCAGAGATCTCATTACACTGATTGACATAATACAATGAATACTTAATGCTGTATTATATACAATGTATTATGTACGTTATATAATTATATACTGCATGGCATATTATCTTTTTGTATAGAATCATAAAATATCCCAATTTGGGATGTATGTTGTATGTGTATGTTGTATGTATATCTAGAGCTGTATGTCTACATTATGTATTCATGCTGCCTAAGTGTTTGCTATATAATGTATATCCAGATCACTTTAGCTTCACAAAGATGCTTTGCTGGTTGCTGGCATTCACTATGCCCAGGCAGCACCTTTCTGTCTCTTCTTACTGTGCCAGCGCTATCAGGAAGGCAGTGCAAGGTGAAACAGTTGCCTGAGATCTCCTTATAGACTATGCTAAGATTTGTTTATGAGGATTATAGACAATTGCAGCTCTCCAAGCACCCAGAGCAGTACAAAGAATTACAAGTAGAAGTTAAATTGCCTTTATTGCCTATGAAAATGTTTTCTTTACTCATTCAGCAGATAAGGGAGAGGTGCTTGATTAAGTAAGATTCTGCTATCACTCAGTATATTTGATTCAGAGAAAATTCAGATTTTAGCAGTTACTCCAAATTAAGCAATTTCTTTTATTTTTTATTTTTGTATTTCATCATTAAAGTATTTCCTAGTTCATAATGGGGTATTCCACATTCAAAGTGCATATAACAGGCTTACTGTCATTCCCTGTTATCAGAAATAGGAAATATTAAAATTTGGGATGTAAATAATTATAGCTAGAATCTTTAATCAATTATTACTCAGCCAGTAAACTTTAATAGATCCACGACACAGATAATATAATTTTTAGTGTCCAAGGGATTTTACTACATTGCTGTTGTCCTTTCTTATGTTTTGAATGCCAGGCATTTTAGCTGCAGTACTTATTGAGCTTACTGAACAATTAAAATGCATTAAAATGCATTACAGTTTATTGCTCTTTTTTATAGATATCATTATTACAGTCTTAAAATATCCTTGGAAAGGTTAAGCATATTTCCCTGACAGAAAAATGAAACATTTGCAAAAAAAATAAAATAAAATTCTCCCATCAACTCGATTAATTCAGTTACATTTCAAACCTGACCAGCAGGGCTCTCGATCCATCTTTATTGACTTCCCTGCAACTCATTGCTCCTGGTCCTTTCTCAGGACAAGGCTTCAAAACAGCCAGCAGGTCTGCTGCAACAGAGGTGACAATTATTAAACTGAATGGATAATTTCTTCCTCGGCAAAAATAAGTTTACTGGGCATTACAGGAAGGAAGGGGGTGAGTCATATAAGGGCAGAAACACACGCACTACTTTGCATATATTTTTGCTGTCTTAACTGAACATTTTTAATGACTTTTCACATATGTGAATCAAAATGGAAAATCTGTGGCTTCAAATCCCAAATGCCAAAAGTTAAATTGTGGAGTGCTGTGGCCTCTCTTCTGTACCTCATACAACCTGTCCAAAGCACTGAGGATTCATGTATGGGGTTCAAATGCTCAAGTGCCAGGTTTGTGCTCAGCAAGTGTGTAGGGGGGAGGGTGAGCGAACGGCTGCGTGGTGTTTAGCTGCCAGCCGGGTTAAACCACGACAGTGTCAAGGGTGAACCCCCTGAGCAGTCCTGCAGGTGCTATTTGCCTTTCTGGGCACTGGCTGTGAGACCAGGAAAAAACATGCTTTTCATATGTGGTTGTAAATTCAAATAATGATTTTTTAAAGGTAAAATTGCAAGTTGAAATTCCAGCTGTACAGGAACAAAAGGGTTTTTAACAGTTCTCTCATGTTTAATTCAGTTGTCATCAATCACAGTGAAGCTGTTCTGGTTAACATCTCTTCTTTTATGTTACCTCTCAATTTCTGAGTCGATGTGGAGGCACACTGTCTTGCCCTAAAAGCCTCTGTGTGGATACAGGTGGATGGTGAGCCCATAATGACCAACCTGTCACTTGGTAAATGGTGGGACGAGCTGGGGGAGATATCAGCAGACATGGGGCTGGATGAATCACTCCCAGAAATGAAGTTAAATTCTTGATCTCTGCTTGTATAGAGAAGGATTTTTTTTTTTTTCTTTTTTGTCTCCAAGAGAAAAGAAGGACAAACAAGATTTGGGCCATATACCTCTAGGAATCAGAGCCTAATCCTTGTTTTACAGGATTTATTTTTCAATACAAATTATAAACTTTGTACTGAATTTGAAAGACAGCAGGGCTGAGGTTTGTCAGGCTTGCTGTCTGAGCTTTTCTAGATGTGCCTATAGCTTTGTTTTGCTTGGCTTAGCGGTGACAGCAATTTCTCTAATTGGCCATGAGTCTGTGTTTAATTTGCTCTTGTGTGTCTTTGTGTGGTATAGCCATAGTTTTGTATAGGGAGTGCTACGGTCAGTTATTCTATCCAGAATGAAATATTTATCGTTCTAACACAAAGTCATGGGGCAGAGAAATACAGCCCTGTACAACAGCAGAGGCCTTGAGAGGTGTAAAACCATGATGCAGCAGAGAGGAGGACAGGCATGGGGTGGTAGGAGATGGGGCATTGGCCTGGCACTGGAGCCCACATGGCTCTCAACAGCTCCTGGGTCTGTCAGGCAATGCAGACTTAGGGGAAAAACCTCACTGTCTCAAGGTCATTTCACACTTTACTGTGAAGATGTGCAATGACATGGGCATACCAGCTGGTAGCACCAGCACAGCACAGTAACAGGTAGTGTAGTACTTGTGTGCTTGCTACTGGGAGAGTGCTGTGGATTCAAGCTGACAAGAATGCATTTAGTAATTCACAGTTATTCCATGTAAATTAAGCATATGCATAGGATTATGAGCTGTGATGTGTTAATTTCTTATGCAGTTCTATAGATTGTTTATGAAACTCATTGCAAATATCTTCTGTTATCAGTGCTTCAGCATCTGTTTCAGATGGGTTTCTGTAAACGAGTATCACCTGTTATTTGTCTTTCTTATTTCCCTCATGAAACGTGGCTTATCTCTGACATCAAGAGATTTGCTGTATAGGTCTAGAAATGCCCAGCACTCATGAGTTACTGCCGCTGGCTGCTTCGCTAGCCTGCATGACTTAGAGCAGGCCCACTGTTCTGCAGTAACAAATGTGCCATCCCTTTCAAGACACAGTCTCTCATGTTTTTGCTGATGAACATAGCCTGCACTGATTCCTCACTGGATCTGACCATCATCCAGATAAGAACTGATACATACAACAAATCTCAGATCTTGTTTTCTCATGTGCTTAAATTTCACATTGCTCTAGGAACGTCACCTCGTTGTAGTAGTACTATTCTCAGATAGCTGTCAGGAAAAGGCTGGCACGTAGTGAATTTGGGTAGGCCATTTTCTTTTGACAGATATATTTTTGTCGTGGCTAGTTATTGCAGAGATCTGTATTTCTGGCAAGCAGCAAGCCAAGTTTCTCCTCTAGCACTCAGCTCAGACAAAGGCAGGGTCTATGGTGCTGTAATTCAGAGTTCCCCTGGTGGGGAAATTCAGAGGTCAGGAAGCAGCAGTGGATGGGACAGACTTGATGGCCGAGGAAATCCCTATCCGTATTCCCTGAACAAGAGCAACGCAGATGTTCAGTGCTCAGAGCTGTTGTTCTTCTCTGAGTGCATTAGTCCTGAGGTTTCAAGGTGGACTAGAGCCAATCTGATGGCAGGATGTTTTTCTCCCTGCTGCCTCGCTGTGTGTTCCTATCACCTCTCTTGTCTCAGCTCCAGCACTGGTTCTGGCATGTCCCAACGAGGTCTTCCCTTCAGTAGGATTAGTTTCTAGCCAGATAAGCACGCTGCTCCAGCTCACCCCAAACATCGTCATTGCTGAACCTGCAGTTGCTTGTTGTGCTAGAAGTGCACAACTGGCACGAGGGCACACGGTCAGCAGCAGGGTGCTCTTTGGCCACCTTGCCATGGTTGTGGGGCCACATCAACAGACAGATGTGCCTCTTATGTTCATATCTGCAAGACTGACAGAAATCTATAGGAGCTAGAAACACAGGATGAGATTCTTCATCAGAACCAGTGAAACTGTTGAAGCCTAATTTTCTGCAAATTTGTGCCTCATAAAACTCATTCTCTCTCATCATAGTAACTCCAGGTCTCATATATTCCCTCACACAATTTCACTGTTTTCTCACTTTGTGAAGGCAGTGGAGCTCCCTTGGTTACTTAGCTGAAAGAATTTAAAGAATGCCAAAATATCAGTGTATTAAATGATCTTAAGAATGTCACATGAGCAAAGAATTTTTGTGACACAACTATCTCCACACCAGCATATCGGAAGAACAGGCAATGTTTCCCAGAGTACTTTGTGAAAGATTTCAGAAGGTGCTCCTATTGCAGAATGGTACGAACCAACAAACGTGTTCATAAAAAGATATGTTTAGATAAAATATGTCAAATAAAGCTCAACTCTAGCTTTGCAATATGATGTTCTTGCTCACATTAGCCTGTGTGGAAACTTGAGATAAGTTTACAACAAAGTCACGGATAAGTCTAAACTGATGGCATTCCTATTATGCATTTTCTACAGTAGCTCACATTGATTTGATGTTATGGTTCTATTTTAATGCTTTGTAAAATGTAATCCTTAACTCATTTTTCTCATCCCCGCAATAATACATTGTCCCTAACAGTAATGTGTAGAGGCAGCTGAGAGATGCTATATACAATTCCAGAAATGCACCCATCGAATTATTATGCAGTTCTCATGCATCATAAGATTGATGACAATGTGTTTTCTGCCCCAGATTTATGAGATGACATTCTTTATTACATTGCTCTGTCTGTATTGTTCATGTTCGCTCAAGCATTTATAAATATCTGCGTACACTTCTGAAGGACGTCTACTGCCCTTTGTTATCATGGGTCCCAGGACTGAAGTAATTATAAAAATAAGTTTGTGAACTTATTTCTTCTTATTATAACTTATGTATTATTATTATAAGACAGTGAACTCTAAAGTTAGAATTATTGTTACAGGTTTCACAATGATCTATTCCTCTCCTACCGTAGGGTGGACTGGGCAGGGTGGTGGTGGTGCTGTAATTTAGAACAGGTCTTTGCTCCCAAACACAGCGACAGTAGAACTTAGTTGTAACTAATCCCAGGCCCCAGAGATCAGGGGAAAGTCTGCAGCAAGGATGACTTGTCTTTGTTGGAAGAAGATCAGGTTGGAAAATACTTAAGTGAACTGAGCATGCATAAATCCATCAGTACTGAGGGTACTGGCTGACACGTTCACCCTGAAATAAATACTGTGATTAGCTTTGTAACTTCCATTTTAAAAGTTCAACACAGAAGAAACTTATAAAATTGATACCAGTGTCATTCCAGCTGATTTTCCTCCTTTGTAAAAAAGGACATCCAGTCCATTCATCATGTTTTTCCTACAACACCATTGCTTTCAGCCCATTATGGTAAGGGGTATTGAAAGAGGAATCACCTTATGTGAATACGGAAATTTATAGCAATTTGGGAACTGATTAAGAGTTTGTCATGTTCTCATGCCTTGGAGGAAGTACCTTCCATCAGAGGGGCAGGACAGAAGCCTGGCAAAGGTAGCAAAGTTAAACAGTTAATTTCTTATGTTACTATACCATAACAGAGACCTTAGGTTCTCCAGCTTCCTCTCATTAAAACAGCTATTATTTGCCATGTTAACAGTTAGAGTAACCAGAATTATTTCTCTCTCTCTCTCTCTTTTTTTTTTTTTTTTTTTTTTTTTTTAAATACTGTATTAAAGGACTTACAGGTTTCCTAACCTCATATAAGAAAATATGACTGATGCATTGTTTTAGCTTATGTGGCAATATACATCTTTGTAGTTTCCAAAAAAAGGAGACAAATTCACCTCAGATGTAAAATCAGAGCGATAAGCATTCAGCAGGGATGAATTTATTCCCAGATACTTTACTGCTTATTAATGAATCTTTTATTTCTTCTACATCCATTCACCCAAATTTTGCTTTTAAGTATTGTATTTCCACCCAACGAGAGCTACACAACATTCTCAACAGTTAAATTAACACTTTTTTTTTTTTTTTTTTTCCTTTGGAGAGGGGCGGTGATGTTGTTACAAATGCCTACAATGATACAATAGCAGCCTTTGATCTGCTATTTTTCTTTTTAAATGGAAGCAGATATCCCTTATCGCAATGGATAGCACAAGTTTCACCCTAAGATGCATAACACCATTAGTTTCTTTTTTGACATTGATAGGCAGACTTAGTAATGGTGAAAAGGTCCATGTAAGGGACATAGTCATTATTTCAGACTTAAAACAAAAAACAAAAAACAAACAACAAAAAAAACCACAACTCTTCTTTAAACAGATAATTTTAAAAAAGTCTGATCAAATTCCTGTTGCAAGAACAAAGGGCTGCAACAGCTAATGAATTTTGTTTTCTAGTGCATTCTTTTTGCAAAAGCTGCCTATCAATTTAACATGGTAAGAGGACATGTTAAAACTCTAAAATGCTATCTCAGAACTGAATGACTGTGAAACAGAAAGAGCTGAATTTGATCAAGAGCAATCCATTTTTAGTCAAAACCTCATCCTGTTCTCTCTAAAGCTAATTACAAGTGAAGAGTGCAACTCTCTCTGAAAAGCAGACCTTTACCTTTGGTCAACGATTTGCCTCCTAATCTTGAAACCACAATGCAGTTTTATTTTACAACACATGATTTTTATGCCCTTGAAGCAAAACGGAGCAAAGTGTTACTGGACCATGAGATTTCCTTCCCGATTTATTGAAAGAACAGCATGGCACTGTTGCATTGGTATTGCGGCTGTCAAAAGATTGTTACTACATGCTGCCATTTCTTCTTTCTGCTGCATCTGCTTTGTCTCCTCTAGGGGGCAATTTAACACAAGCTATATCCTAACAAGACATACAGACTGGCAAGAACGGATGCTCTACTGTTAATGGAGGATGAAGAATTTATTTCTGTTTAAAAGGCCTGACCAAGCTGAAATAAGTTCCTGTGTCTGCTTGTCCATAAAAGTTTTGTAAGGGGCTGCTTAGAATAGCAAAGTACCAAAGGGTCTCTGAGCTCCCAGGCTCACATCTGCCTTTTCAGTGATGTAGAAGGTCAAACGAGGCTTTCTCAAATCCCTTCTTTTCCAGATCTGATTTTTTATTTTATTTTATTTTTTTTGGTATTACTTTCCTTCCCTTCCACCTGAAAGATAAAAGAAATACATTATCATGAATAAATAACTGGCGTTTGCTCTACTGTGGTTTAACTACCCACATGAGGGTCTTAAAGGGAAGCCTGAGCTCATGGCAAGGGCACTCAGCAAGCTAGCTCATGGACACTTCTCCTTTCTCAAACTGCCTTCTCCCTGCCCTTGGGAAGCCATGTCATCTCTGTGATTTGGTTTCCACAAGCGAAAAGAGGAGAGCAAACCTGATTAATTTTTTTTTTTTTTTTTTTTTCCAGAGGCCTCTCCAGACTCCCTGGAAAAGGAGTTCTGTAGGGACCATTAATGTGGGCCTTACAGGAGATGCTGGTTCTCTTAATGGAAGAAAAAAATCCATAAATATCAGACAAGTTAATGACCCTGATGTCAGAAACAATTTGCAAAAGAACCATTAATAACCCCGTAGTGTCACTGTGTTAACTGAGTTCAGCCCTATTAATTTTTTTTTTCTCATAGTTTTAGCCATACGTGCTTTGTATTTCCATATTTCTTTAACCTTAAGTGCCTCATATGTTTACAGGAGTAGCATATTTTTCTTATAAAATAAATGTTGTAAAAATAATTTAAGTAAATAAACTCTTAACAATGTAAATGCCCAGAGCTCAAAATCTTCAGTATTAAAGATAATTTCTCAATTCTGTTTTTAAAAGGAAAAGAGTAAATTTCACTAGAGGATACTCTGAAAAAATACTGCAATTAATATTTCAGAAAGTTGTGCACACTGTGTTTGAGAAGGCAGCTGAATGTGCCACACTTCCCTGTGAAATCTCACTTAGGAATTTTCAAAGCTCGCATCAAATGCTTGCCTGTTCAGAAAAATCTGATCACAAACCGATGCATGAAAACCAAAGTGGGACAGTCCACGTGCTCTCAGCGGGGAGATTCAGAAAGACTCATGAAAGTAATAGGTAGCATGTGAGTAAAGGCTGACATAGCTTGAAGTGCATTTGACTCAGGTAGGAGAAACTGCAGAAATGTGCAGTCCCTAATACTGCCAACATATCTGGCACTGTAGGAAATCTCTCAAAACAAACTGACTCTTGTTAAACAATGCTGAAGATTATCTAGAGGATCAAAATCCAGATATCCCTACATTTGAACCTCATCTTTCATTTCTAGTTGCTATCATTAAAAGAATGAAAACTTCATTTGTGTTACTTTAATGAAAGAAGAAGAAAGGGAGTAGGGGTAAATATTATCTGTAATACTGTGTAAAGTAGAAATTCTCTGAGCTGAAACAGCTTAAGGACAGTATTTGCACAGCTTATTCAGATGCAGTCTTTTAAAGAGGATCAGTGTGGAAAACTAAACTACATAATTTATAATAGCACATATCCCCATACTATAAAGTATTTGTTCCTCCTCGTAGCTCAGACCAACCAGAATGTCGTGGTGGGGATCCCCCATACCCTACTCATTAGCACTGGCACCACCATCAAACCACAGGAGACCACTGTCTCACCTTGCACAGGCAAATCTTCATTAGGATGATCCTCATCTACTGTCTAAAGAAGATGGGACAGCACCCTTCTAAACGTTGTTTTTCAAACCCTTCCTTGGAGCCTTTTATTTAATGAAGGGATGAAGAGCTGATGGTGTATCCTTGGAGATTCAAAAGCTCAGGGCAACAGGCTCTAGGTGCTACTGCCTGAACTGGGGCTTGGACCGGATGATCTCCAGAGGTACCTTCCAACCTCAACCATTCTGTGATTTTGTGTCTGGTCAACAAAGGTTCTTGACACTGGTGACATAGTCGTGGGGCAGACTTGTTCCATAGTTGCTGCTGGAACCAGTGGCTGTCACCAAGGAACTGGTGAAATGGATGTGTGTGCATGTAGAGTAGTGCATCATGGCTCAATTAGCATTTCCTGGTTGCTGACTCCAACTGCCACCAACATGTTTGTCCCACTACCCTAATAATGCTACCTTTTTGAACCTCCTCCTTATTTTATCTTTCTTTCAGAGTCTGAAAGAAGTTAGACAAGCATGTTGAATTATTCCCTGTTAGTTTCCTGGGGGCAGGTAGTATACTATGCCAGCAGCAGTGTACAGAATCAAGATTCGCTTCATGGTGAAATAGATACCCAGAATAGAAATCTCAAAAAAAAAAAAAAAAAAAAAAAAAAAAAGGATCAAGGCCATATAAAAAGGCTTTGGGTAGTAACTCCCTGACATCCTGACATTTTAAAAGGTGTGCTAGGAGAGCTGAGCACTCATGGGAAAGTGGGCATTCTGAACAATCTTGGCATTTGGAAGCAAGGCAGAAAAATGTCAAAACTGCAGATTGTACAGCTGAAGGGGATGGATAATCAAAGAAGGGATTGTAATGAATCTAGAAGCACCATTAATTAACTAAATCACACATTTATTCCAACATTACTTATTCATTGACTTAAATACCCTTACTCTGTAATATTTGGATGTAGACCCAGTTTTCCCAGCAGTATAGGCAATATTGAACTTTTCTGCCATCTATTTAAATGGGGCTGAACTGCTGAAGCCCCAAATGGAGAGGACAGGTCTGGAAAACTGTCTTTGAATGCCACAGTGACCAGAAACAAAAGGGGAGTGATTGGTGCCTTTGGGAGAGGTCTGTCGTCCACCTACCTGGAGCTGTCACCACCATACCCATTCTCTCCCCTGGCAGCAGTAACACAAATAAGCTTGACTCTGGTATGGGCAAAAAGGGGAAGACAACCTGCTTGCTTTACTGTGCAAGCAACAACTGCAATAGATATCTACCTGTTTTACTTGTGCCTTGAATAAGTTCCAGTAATAACAGTGCTAATTGTTTTTCTGAGTATTCAGAATACAAAACAGAGATTGATAACTGGTTAAGAAGTCTATGGGCAACAGCTCTACAGTACTGTTGGGGAAAAATGATTGGAAAGGCAAAGTGACTTGCTAAAACCAGAGAAATGTCCAAGTCTAAGGAGTTCCTGGCATTAGTACAATAAGCTTGGTTCGATGGAGGTTTGATGTTCAGTATGACTGCCAACTTGACTACATGCGCCTGCACAGCATAAACACACATCTGGTATGTGATAATTAAATGCTAGACTCAAATGGGAATCTTTATTTAAATATTAGGTCAAGAATTAGCTTTTCACATACTAATTTTATTCACTTCAACACTTTCCACTATGTAGTCTATGGGGAAAATAATCCTTTAGAGCAGCTTACATAGTACTTATTGGTGAATTATGCCTTTCAGAGATTTGCTGGATTTCAATTGCAGTTCATATGGGATATTTAAACTGAGGAATGTTAGGATACGAATCTGTTTGCTGTAGAGACCTGTTACTACAGCGCGGGTTTCTGTGAGGTGGCTCCAGGAAGACCAGGCTAAAGATTATCAGGCAGAGGATATGGTGGAGGTGAAGAAACAATGTACTGTCTTGAGCTGATCTCTAAGTTTTGCACTGTGTTAGAAGTTCCCTGTGCAATCTAGACAAGCAGAGATTTGTTCAATTTACAAGAGCTGCCCTAACCTGAAGAGATCAGTCCTCTCCAGGTCTGTTAGGGCATCTGTTGGTTGCTCTCCTTCTAGCTGTAACAATGGGGATCAAATACAGATTTCTCTATTTTGAGGGATCTCCTTTTACTGGGCTGCTAAGAAACAGACTGAGTTATTGGGGCTTGTTATGTTTTTAAAGCTTTACTTTTAGAATATGTTGTAATAATATGGGAATGATGTTTAAAAGCCTTAGATCCCCACTGACCATACAGTCCATAATCATCAGTGGTAAAGGGCAGTTTTACATCACTAAAATAGGAACTGACCAAACTGACTGTAAAATTGGCACTTTGGAACAATGCCGACTTCAAAAATCCAGACACGGTGAGATGAATTATGGAGATAGTTTGTGACTTTGAGCTCTTTGGTTCTTAATTAAATGCTTCATACCAGGAATAACCAGTTTACAGGAATTGTCATATTAAAATCAAACTATCAGTCTGTGTAATTCACTATATTAGATTGGATGGCTGATCTGGCTTTGACACTGGTTAATATTTGATGCTGTAGAAAGAGACAGACCTTCTCTAATGCTGATTATAAGTAGCTCCTTATTTTTAAAATTATGATTTTTATTTTTTTTTTCAGTCTTTTGCAGTCTGACTGGTTTGTACCTTTGAAACGGGAAGCTAATTTTTTTCTATCCATTTTTGAATTCCTGTCATGTTACCTTTTGAGGACAGTAAGAATCTGTTGATGTTGGAGGTTACTCAATCAGTTCAGAATTGAAACCATTGGTACTTCACATACAGAGCTCAGATTGGCAATGTTTAATAACTTTCTTTATAAGTAATGCCATAAGTAAGTATTTGGAGTATCCTAAGTGCTCTAATCCCTTAAAAAATTCTGTGAAGATGAATTTCTGTGGAAATGCTGAGTGTAAAATACTGCTCTGCACATCTTCAAAGGTGCCAATTGAATCCAGTCTTTATAGTTTCATTGAAAATCACATCAGGTGAATTCAACTCAGTAATAGAAGTAAGCATGGCAATGTAGCCAGTCTGATTTGAAACTGAATCCAATGGTGACTGCTTAATAATGTAGCAAATAGCATACCAAATGCAATGCAACAATTAGGGTGTATCAAACAAGCATGGGAAAGTGTCAACACTGGCAAGGTAATAAACAGCCTCCCGGCATTGCATTATGCTCTCCAGAAACCATGTTTTGGAGAAAAAATAATCTGCCTTACATGCTTTTGTTTCTCTTTTATATGGGAACAGATGGACCGACTCCCAGTTATACATGTAGAAGACACCTGGAAGCAGAATTTCACTTGTGAGTGAGATGAATTTTTTAACTGGGTTTTTAAAATCAGAGAATCATAGGAGACACCTAGCAGGAAGTGACCCACAAGGACCATCAAGACCAACTCCTGGCTCCACACAGGACCACACAAAAATCAGACCACGCGTCTGAGAGCATTGTCCAAACCCATCTTGAACTCCATCAGGCTCAGTGCTGTGACCATTGCCCTGGGGAGCCTGTCCCAGTGCCCGACCACCCTCTGAGTGCAGACCCTTTCCCTAACCCCCAGCCTGACCCTCCCCTGTCCCAGCTCCATGCCGTTCCCTCGGGTTCTGTCACTGTCCCCAGAGAGCAGAGCTCAGCGCCTGCCCCTCCGCTCCCCTTGTGAGGGAGCTGCAGGCCTCCATGAGGCTTCCCCTCAGCCTGCTCTGCTCTGGGCTGAACAAACCAAGGGGCCTCAGCTGCTCCTCATACATCTTGCTCTCGAGACCCTTCCCTATCCTCATATCCCTCCTTTGGACACTCTGTAGCAGTTTTATGCCTTACTTATGCTGTGGTGCCCAAAAATGCGCGCAGTACTCAAGGTGAGGCTGCACCAGTGCAGAGTACAGCACATACTTGGTCGTCTGCTAAAAAGCACAGAAGCACAGCCTTTATACTCTGTTCCATACATCAGCTCTAAAGATGACACACCCAGTGTATTTGTCAAAAATTGTAGTGTTAGTCAGTTGTATGACTTCAAGCATGACTTTATCAAACCAGCTTCACTATCAGGTAGTTTTCTCAGCTACTGAATGAGAACTGGGACACTGAATGTTTGAAAGTTAATGCGATCCTTTCACTGTCAGATTTCAACTTAGTGTCTGAGAAAGAAATTAGGGAGCTTGGCAAGACAGCTCAGCATTCTGCATAAAGCTGGATCTCTCTGGAGCCGTGTGCTTGCATTTGAAGTAACGTAATTCTTCTATTTGAAATCTTGAATCAGTGATTTGTTCACACTCAGAATACATACGAATGTACTTGTTGAAGGTGTTCATTATTGATATTCATTTACTTCCATATTTATTTATTTATTTATTAAAAGTAGATATGTTTATCTATAAATAAATGATAAAGTCTTAAACTTCCTCAGTGCAATTCCCTGTTTCAGCTCAGTAGTTTTTCATACAGTGTCAGTGATACAAATATACAAAGGATGTGGAATAAACAGACATCTGGAGATGTAAGGATAGTGCGACTTTTTCTTACTGTTATTTGTATTTCAGAACCTGACAGAGATTGCAATTGCATAAAACCACTTTTGTTTACAGGCACTGCTTACATCTCTATTTTCCCAAGATGAAGCAAAGCCTCCACCTCACCAAGCTAGCAAGTGAAATAGACAAAAGGAAAGAAAAAGAAAGCAGTGTTGAAGAGATGGCACAGAAGTTTTGGCTAGATTAGTAGGCTCAGGAGTGCTTCTGAGATGGTCACATCCTTCCTTTTACTATCTCCAGCTTTGATAGGGTAACCAAAATCACAGGGGTAGCTGTAATATTCTTCTTTCCACCCCTACCAAATGCCACGGTGGGTGCATGAGCAAGTCAGCTTGTTATAAATGGCTCAGGATTCAAATTAGGATTAAATAAAAAAATAGGATTTATTGAAAGAATATAAAGGAATAGAGGTAAGCAAACAGCGCTGGGTGCACCGGGAGTCTCCGCTCCACCAGGACGCACACCAGTTACATCAAGCAGCTGATTTTTATGCTCCTAGACTAATACATATTCATTACTACTTCTAAAAAAAATAGATTATTAAAATTAGCTTCCGGGGTGCAGTCCCTCCTACTGGAGCATGCGCAGTCTCCTCTGGGGTCTCTTCTGGGGGTCTCTAGGGGTCTTTCATGCTGAAGGCTCGTAGTCTTCCTCTCCACCTTTGTACTTACTGGGCACCATACCAAGTTTACGGAACATCTTCTTCAAGTCTTGTCTCCCAGCCGCCCTTCAGCTTCTTTCTCCTTCCTCTTTATCTCTTGGCCCCCCCTAACCAGATACCAAAGATCCACATAGTATCCCATAACAGTCACTAGTTGTTATCAGTTGTTCTGAAACTCCCAGACACACGAGTAATTAAAACATTCTTCCCCAGCCATTCACAGACACATCTATAGCAGTGTTAGAAATAGAAGTCCGGAATAACAAAAGCAAACAGGTTCATAAATTTAAGAAGTGATAAATTGACTAGAATGAGGGGAAGACTGGGACACACTGCATCTGTGGTTCAAGAATTAAATTGCCAGTGCAGGGCCCAGAGGCAGACAGGATTCAAACAGAATTGTTCTTTATGGACACGAATTGTTAAAACATTCCTCACAAGCTTCACCTGTGAGAGCACCAAGCATGCTATGGATGTTCTGTTTGAGCACAACCTTTTGCAGAAATTTTCTCTGATGATGCTTGCAATGAGAGGTCCTCACCCTGCTCCCTGCACAAGAGGCAATGGGGCTGCTGAGCACCCCACTGCACCCCTGTTTCAAGGGGAGGCAGCTCCATCAATGCAGCCAACATCACAAAGTGGACAAAGTTTGGGGGAAGAGGGGCACAGGGAAGAGCTGGGTGGGTGAGGGTTTTGTTGGGCCCTGCTGACTTGGGGAATTTGTTTTGGCAGCCTGAAACACTGGCAGACACTGAAAGACTTGAACAGTTTGGGGACCTCTGAGCAGGCTGCTTTCATGTTGCCCTTGACCTTATCTAAGCCCAAGATTGTGCAGATTTTGAAGGTGGTTGGCATTGAGTTTGCCATAAACTTATGCTGTGTCCATACCAATAAACTGAAGTGCTAAGGTCTGTTTTCTGTACCTGAGGTGAACTGTGGGCATGTCCATGCTATTCAGTTCTCTTAAGCCATTCGTGGAGAGTGGCCACATCTGAGCTACCTTGGTAGACCCCAACCCATGCTAGTTCCTGAGCTGTGCCTGAACTGTATTTGGGAACTGGCCTAGGTCAAAAGTGTGCCAGGAATAGGCAGTGACTAGCTGGGGCCCCACCATGGTTTAATGAGCCAGAATCAATGTACTGAGAGAGGCATATGAAGGCAAAGCTTTGGGGTATGGAAAGGGGGTGCTGCTCCTTCTTGGTTGGCCCAGGCAAGGAAGTGTTGGTTGTTATTAGTTTCCCAGAAAAGGTTTGAAGGTGATTTATAATGAGAAGCTCCAAGTGTGCTTTGAGAGAGCTGCTGAAGAGAAGACCTCAGGTAAACAAGAACTAGGGAGGGACTGAATCTGAGAGGAGATGTGTCTGACTTGAAACATACAGGTGTTCTGGGGAAAAATTGAATAAATCACACCAGTTAAGAGATTTATTTGTCAGAACTTCTTCACTGACTGTTCTCAAAAGTCAGACAAAATGTGAAGTGTGCCATTGCTTCAAAACACAAGGACTTTGTATGTCTTTGTTGTGCCGAAATTGCAGAAAGGAAAAGAAATGCAAACATTTAAATGCCTGATAGATGTTCCAGACCTGAAACTTTTGTACTCAAATGCACCTTGGTGGGAGTAGTTTGGCACATCAGTCTTCCCAAAACTCAGGGTTGGGTTTATTTTTTATTTTTTGTATATAATGTCTTTCTCTTCATATTGATTTGCCACGTACTATTAAACTGTCTCTCCTCGCAAACTGCACTAAAGGTGCACTGCAGACTTGAGTTCAATGTCAAACTTGCAACAAAACACACAGCTAACCTAAGCTTTGCCTGTCTGAATGCAAAACTTTTAAGAGCTTGTTAGTATGACTTTTGAATATCAGCCTATGTGGAAGGCATTGTCAGTTTCACAATGTGTGAGTTTGCAAATGTTGCTATGCTAAATTAAACCAGTACTTGTTTTATAGAAAATAGTGAGGATTTAGTGTAAGGCAACTATTTTTCTCTAAGAATAAACTAGTACTCTTAGAAATAAACCTGGTTTAATTTTCAGTATGACTCAATGATAGTGTCCAGACTCCTAGTTACCAGGCAATCTGTGCAACACAACTGCAAACTTTGTTTTGCTGTGTTTGCAGTCTTCAGTGGTCTCCCATCAGTTTTTATGAGACAGCTCCCTTTTTTGTATTAGCTTCTGTGGCATGTGACTGACTTCACTGCACTACTTTATGGCTTCTATTGCTCCACAGGCACTGAAGCATAATACCTCCTGTCCCCACATACCCTGAAGTTCTGCTAGGGGTCATTGCTCGAGGTGCATGGATTACAGATACTTTACAGATACTATTTTTTCCTTGAGTAGGGAAAAAAACATCATTGTACTGATGTCCTTGAAGAGAAACTACTGACACATTTTTATGTGAGTCACTCTGGCACTCGAGTGAGGCAACATAATCCCACTGAATTTAAATGAGTTTAACTAATAGCGACTTAATGGGTAACACTTTAACAGTGATATACTCCATAAATGCTCTATGTTTTATTTCATTCCTTTCCTAATTTGTAAAATAGAATTCTAGGACTTGGAGTTAAAAATAGACAGCTTATGTATGTGTTCATTATTGTATGTATGACATCCATGGTTTACCCAAGATAATATAATACTACATTTACATGCATGCATGGCCTATTATTCCTATAATTGCTTTATCACTTAATTAAATAATGGAAGCTTTTCCCAAATCTCGAATAAATTAATGCATCCTTTCCAAGGAACCCTGATTTATGTCTGTATCCAACGCTATTTGCTTATTTAGCAATGAAATATTTAGAAGGTCAACATGACTAACAAGAAAACATATCTATTTATCATATTAATTTAGTATTTCTTGATTTTTTTTCTGCTGCAAGGCCAAGAATTGAATCTTAAGACATCAATTCAATAATTTATTCCTTTTCACTGAAGCATTCTGGTCTGTGCTTTGCTTTAAGTAGGGCTAATTTTGTTGCAGAAAAACCTTAAGCGGATTCCACCTGTAAGCTGAGCAACAATATTAGCTGCAATTTTATACATTCACATTCCAGTATATTTTTCTGTACAAATTTACCTCTGGCTTCAGATCAAGGAATGAGGTATATAAGCAGATAATTAAGTGCTCTGCTGAATTAGTGCCTAAAGTGCACAGCAGCTTCCTGACATCACTTAACACCATTGACTTCAGTGGGAATACAGCATTACGTTGGTCTAATGATCCAAACAGTATGGGCTACATTGGGTATTCTTTGGACACACTGCAGAAAGATGCCAATTTTCAATATTATGTCAAATGTGCTGCCGCTTTCAGATATTCTGTCATGGCCAGATACAAATAGCATCTGCAGTTTGGTACCTCTGCAACTTGAATGCAGAACCTGGAAGTTGATGAAGGAGCCTGACTTTGTGAAAAGATGACATGTTATAAGAAAGTGGGGATATGAGAACAAATATTCTCAAAGCAATACTTGGTGGATTATATAGCTTTTCATCTTCCTTGAATTGAATGCCTAGCACCTGAAAGGATGGATGTGCCTTTCATTTTGTGGGTTCTCCAAATAAACAGCTGGTTTAAAAACTTCAGACCCTGTCTGCTGCTAAATGTGTTTTGCACTGGTAGTAAAATGCCACTGTGCAGAGCAATCTATTCCCGCATTGTCAGGAGTGGCTTGATGGGGGCAGGCCAAGGGTTTGCAGCTTGTTTAGAAGCCCTGCAACCACTTGAACAGCATAAAGTGTTGAGAGAAGTGATGCAGAGCTGCATAAATAGGGATTACTGCAGTTTTAGTCTGGGCTGAAATGTAATGTGCTGAATATTACTGTAGCTAAGAGGTTTCTCAGTTATATGAAGAGACTGGAAGCACCATCAGTTAGCTGAATGCTTTTGGGCAATTTAAGTCAATATGTCTTTGACAGCAATACTGGAAAGAAAAAAAAATAATCTGCTTTAGAAACAACAGTTGATTACTTTTCTTCGAAAAGCTCCAGTGCCTTTATACTCTGATGCGAGGGCATCAAATCTATGAAGGTGTACACTTCATGCCAGGTGTGAACTTTTGACTTTCCCATTAATATATGTACAAATATGAAAAAGTTTCACCATTTGTTCATGCTCAGTAAATGTTAATTGCATTTTAGACTTCCATAAATCTATGCAGTTTCCATGTAAGCTAAGCAGCTACATTTCCTTTTTTGCCCGATAGCCTCCATTACGGTGATGGGAAACAAGGGAAGAGATATTTTCCTGTATCTCTGCAGATTCCCAGATCCTTTTTTTCCTGCACATGAAGAAGATACCTTATCTGGATACAGAGGGATTAGAAACCAGTGTTGTCTGCAGAAAAGGGAGACAAGCAGGTTAGCAAGACTGATCTCAAAGACAGAAAGATAATACCTATGACTGAGATTTGAAGAAGAGAGGAACTAGGGACCAATAATGAAAAATAGGTTGTGGATAGAGGAAAGAAAGAGGAGGTGGATCAGATGAGGAACTGGAATGTGGGGAGGAAGACTTATTGCTGGGTGGGAAGGGTAGATCCCTCAAGGCACTGAAAACCTGGGCAAAGATGAAATAGCGATACTTAATTTATGTGCCTACATGTAGGTGTTTACATGGGCAACAACTTTTTAAGCCCTCATTATAATCATAGTTCTTAGCATCTCAGCTCACCAGTAGACAAATAGGTCTCATCTCAGTTGCCCCAAATGACCTACAGCTATTTAAGATGCTGTAGGCTACCTCACCTAGCCTCTGGTAAGACGAGAATTTACTGTGAATTGCATGAATACGTATCTGATGTTGTATGGCATCCTAAAAAATGCTAGGTATCTTGGTTTGAGCAAACAGGCTGAGCCCTAGTTATGGTCAGCTGAATCCCACCCTAGCCTCCAGTGTCTAGAGCTCCACTAACTCTAAATGGGAACTTATAGAGCTCTTTTGGAGTCTCCTGAAGACTGGCACCTATATCCAAGTGGACATCTCAGTTGCTTAAACACAGGTTTACGGCCACTGAAGATGCTCAGGGGTATCTGGGCCATCCTCATGGGCCTGGCAGCTGAGACTATGCACTAGGCACTCTGAGAGAGGCTCTGGGAGACTATGAGAGAATCAGCTGAACTGACCCCTGGCTATTTCAATCTTTTGTCAGCTTGTTAAATTCCTCTAAAAGATTATATTACATAGCTACCTGCAAGGGTTGACAGTGGAGGTCATTTCCAGTCCAACATTCCAGAATTCTCTATCCAAAACAATTCCTTTCTGTGCAGAAAGGTTCTAATTACCTTTATACAGTTGCTTACAGAAAATACACTTGGCCTCCATCCTTATCGGTGCATTTGTCTTTATATCTGATCTATAGACTTCCAATATAGCCTTGTGGTACATACTAACAATGTTTTCATTTAAGTGTGTGGCTTTCACAATGGTACTGGGACAAAGAGAATACCATTAATTTTTAAAGATTCCTGTTGCACAAATAGTCAATGAAAATCTTTGGCTGACAAGTACAAAACTGTAATTAGAGTATTTAATAAGAACAACTAGCAGTTTGGGGGAGAGCATGTACACTGTTTATGTAAGCACATACATTCTCCAGACATTTTATAGGCAACATCATTTCCTTAATGATTCCTCTAGGATAGCATGTGCAAACCTCTGGTTATCAGTGAAATCAATTATTGTGGGTTTTGGATACCAGCTTGTACTTAAACTGAAGTTATTTATTTATTTATTCTTCATTACTTTATCATAGCTGTTTTTTTTTGTTTTTTTTTTTTTCCTTAAAGGCAGATACTGAACCAATGTGGTGCAACTCTGAATCACTTTCATATAGATTGTAGTTAAAGGTTATCAGAGCTGTACCTAAAACATCAGAATAATTTGGAATCAATACCCAATGAGCTGGGTAACTTGCTGTTTGCCTGTCAAAGGGATAACTTTGAATTTGTTAGAGATCTTTCTGACACAAGGGATTTGTCTGAGATGCTCACTCCCAAGCTAAGCGCTAAGCCCTCGGAAGGCATTGTCTGAATTCCCTGAGTTTCCTGCTTCCTGTTACTATGGAAACTATAGATGATTTAATTTTCCATGCTGTGAGGTGGATGTGTTTGGGATAGCACCCTACAATAACACACGGGGCACTCTAGGAAAAGAGAAAAAAATGTTTCCTGGCACTTTTGTGGGGAGAAGTGGAATTAAATAACTTTGTAGATGTCAGCATTCAGATACTACCTGTGTTCATTATGACAGAAGGAATGGCAAAGGAATAGTAAATGTGAGGAGTACTTTGCTGCCATGCTTTGACATGTAGGCTTTTATTGGTCCCTTTGGGATTGTCTTGATCATTCATTTTCTGTGCACACAAGTCACCTGGCTTTCAAGTCCAGATCTTGAAAAATGCTCTTTGAAATGAAAGGAATGGATACTGTCTGTATTAGGAGGCTGGGCTTGTCATCAGTATATATCAGAATATTTCTGCTCTTTCCTATGCTGGTTATGCCAGCTGGTGTCCCCAGGGCACATGTAAGGGATCCTTGGCCAAGGCTTCGAGGCAAGAGGTGGGAACAAACGTAGAAAGATCCTGCGTGGAGAAAGCCTTGGAAATAAACCAGGAGCTGGCAGCAGGTTCCATATCTCAACCTTGGTGCAAAGCTCTTCCTGCTGGGTTCATCCAAAGCCTTTCAGCTCTTGAGTTGGAAATAAAGGCACTGTGCAGCCACATCCTCTCTGCCACTCAAGATTTTAAAGGTGCTTGTCAAATCCTCCTCAGTCATCTCTTTTCCAAGGTGAAGAGTCCTCATGTATTCAGATGTTCCTGATACGGAACCACTGTTATCCCTCGGTCATTCTTGTTGTCATCCTTTGCACCTTCCCTTGTTCACACTGAGCTGGAGTGAACAACACAAGTTGCAAGATTGAAGATGTGGAGGCAGAAGGACTTTCCTAGTTGCACTGTTTGGTTCTCTCTTCCTCCTCTAAGAATCAGTAACACCTGATTTATAGCAATACTGTGTGTGGAAGAGGTTTTAATAATACCTGCTATAACTGTGAGCTCTTTCTAAGAGAGAATAGTCAAGTCAGAGCCCATCACTTTGCATGTAAAGCTGAGTTTGTTTAAAATGCTTTCACAAGTACATTTACTGAATTTTAGCTGCCATTTATTGCCCACGCTACAAGGTTCTTCTGCAGTTTTTCACAATCAACTTTCATCTTAACTACCCTGAAAGCTTAATACCACCTTCCACTTCCCTGGAGGCCCTCTTTTCAAGATCCTTCATGAAAATATCAAACAACACAGGCCAAAGCAGAGAGCACTCTGGGGATTCATTAAGGATCATCCTCCACAGTGAAAACTTGCTACTCATTTCAGCCGCATTTCCTCTTTTTTAACTGGTTGTTCATCTACATGAGGGTATTTCTTCTTATCCAACAGCGACTTTGTTTATTTGAGAGTTACTGGTGAGAAACTGATTATTAAATCAATTTCCATGCATCTTTCCCACAGAATGTAGCCAATTTTCTTAATTTTTGCCTCTCATCATTGTATTCATCTGTCTTTCTGCTTTCTCAGTGATTTTGCAGCTCTCATTTTCAAATGCCTTATATTCACAGGCCTTATAATGATCGTCATAAATCTTTGAAGTTGTTGAGAGCCAGAAGGATTTCTCCCTTCATCAAGCTGCAGACTGTAATGAATGTTATTAAGGACCTGCACTGTTCATCTTGCAGGTATTTATGTCTATTAACTGCTAGATAAGCATACATTGGTCTTCTCATCAGTATACAGACATGTCATTGAGTTTGCCTTCATTGCTCTGAAGTCCCACGACTGCTGTTGTTTGCTTGATGCCACATTTTCTATGTCTCTTACAGCATTCGAGGCAGATCTTTTCCATTTACCATATTGCAAAGATTACTGTCCCTGAGGCTTATGACTTTTCTATGACCACATTCAGGAGAATGGAGTTTTGAGTGAATATCTCTAGTTAAATCTAACTCAGCTTGGATTTCACTCCCCACAACATTTTCATATCCTCTTTTTAAAAACTTGAATGCATTGTTAAGCCACCCTAACTGGTCTGATGGAGAGCTGAAATCTCTCTGAAACAGAGCAGCAGCCCTCTGGGAAGGAGGGGAAGGTTGCTCCTTCCCAGAGCAGTGGGACGTGCTAAAGGATCTCAGAGAACAAAGTGATGGCGAGGGGCTATACCTTTGAGGGGAGCAGCAGACACAAGGTGCATGGGACCATAGTACCAAGGGACCATTGCTAAGTTGGCGATTTGGATAAAGATGCCCTTCTTAGAGAGAGAAAGGAAGATCATTTTGCCCTGTAGATGTGACCCACACGTCAGTATCAATTGGCTTTAGGGGCAGAGAGTGGTCCACAACAGCCCTATTCACTGCTCAGGGTTCTGCTGCCTGTCTCACTAGTGACAGAAGGAGAAAATGCCTTCATTTGGGCAGAGTTTGCTGCAATTCAAGAAATTCCTCAACTGACTTAAAGCAAACAAATAAACTGGAAACACAGGCCTGCCATACAATAACATAAAGGATGGAGAGAGAGTTCTTCCACAAGCTTTTTTGCTTCTATTAATCTTGACTTAATCCTATTGGTTTTCTCTGCAGAAGAAGTTGAGAAATTGAATTTATACTCCAATGAAACATAACTCTTTTGAGCTTAAAATCTTTATGCTCTTCCTTGAAAAGTTTAGTTTGGGCAAGTCTTCAGCTTCAAAACTCTGGCTAACTTAGATTCCTGTTCCAGTAAGTTATACTTTAACTGGGGTGTGAAACCCCCCCCCCGACCACCTTCACCACTTAGAAAGGGAGACGTGGATTCCATTACCGGTTACCAAAAGAAACTAAGGAGCATCCCAGAGCATCCCAGCTGAAGCTGACTGAGTAGTTACCAAAGTGGAGCCCTCCTCTGCCACCTGTGCCACCATCTCGTGGGTGTCAGGTCATTTTATCTTGCTCCTTTGCCAGGCTCAAGACCCAAACAGACCCACTCTGATGACTTAGACCATGTTATTGAACCAAAGCTGCTCTCTGCAAAGGTCATGTCTTGACACTGAAAAGTACAGAGCACAGAAGGCAGCAGCAACTGACAGGATGCTATAGCCAGATATGCTGAAGCCGTAGCCTCAATTATTCCGTATCTCCCCTTGCAGTTTCCAAGGGCTGCTTTCTTCAGCTTGACTCCAACATAAATCCCTTCTGAGCTAAAGCTGCTGAGTTTTGACAAATTTGTGATCAGAGCTGAGATTAACTTCCCATAACCATGCATATCTTTCAAATCAAGGGTGTTTTTGCCTTGCTCTGAATGGAGTTATGTGACCCCAAAGCAAAATGCTGTGGATGAATCCCATGCTCTGCTGAAACTTGGTAGATTCATGTTTATTCATTTAAAATTTATCTTCTCAAAAGTCATTTTCTTCTAAAATTGTTAATATATTCTGGTAGCTGTTGGGAATTTAATGCTGTCATTTTCCTTGGCTTGCTGGGAGGGTTACATGTCACTTATAATTTACACAATATGTTGTTTAAAAGGTATAAGTGCTGTTTCATTATTGCAGGGAGCTTGGAGAAACAACACAGCTGAGAAAATTAGCTGTAGATAGCCTCTAGAGATTTATGCAGCTCAAGGATTTTGTGATCTCCTTTTGATGAGATTCATTAATAGTGCTGCATGCTTACTTACAACTCCACCTCTGCCTGCCGATCCCAAACCGTGATATCGGGAAAAGTTTACACTGCTCAGAGCCCTGAGCTGCTGTAAAACTCAATGAATCTGGTCCTGCAAGGGCCAAGCCTGCTCAAGGAGCACACTGTCACTGCAGATTTACTGGTGTAACGCATTGGGAGAAAAGCATGTAATGAGTGTAGTTCACTTCAGCAATGATGCTCTGGTGCTGTTTGTTTTATTCCATGCCCTTTTTTTTTTTTTTTTTTAAAAAAAAAAGGGCAGTAGAGTGCCCATATAGCCATGTCAACCAGCAGCTGCACCCACAGGGGTTTGGTGCTCTCCCTCCAGGAAGGCAGTATTATGCATGCTTACAACTCACACCAATAATGCCTGCAATAAATGCAGCCTTTTTGCTGGCACCTGTACCACTTACAAATGCACCAACAACACACTTACCACTTCCTGATCTTAAACAGTATCTACAGAAAAAACATTCAAGTCTTTAAAAATACTGTTGAACAACATGATCATTCTATTTGAACATCAGTCCAAATTTCTAGCAAATAGCTCTTCTGAGAGCAGGATGTTTCCCTTTAGCTCATAATATAGATAAAATGTTCAGAAGCTTAAAGCAAATTCAAACAATTAAAACTGAAAAACAATAAAGCTGTTCTAGCAGTACATCATGCCATAGGTAAAAACCCATGCTTAACATATCGCTGTAACATTAACTCAATCGGACACACTACAGAAAAACTCATTTCATTCTAGAGCCAGCAACAATAAACCATTAGTGTTTTCTGCTTAAGGCAGAAAGGAGAATGGAGATGAGAGTCCTTGTATTCAGAGTAAACTTGTCAGGAAAACGAGACAGGGCATGTCAGTAGGACAAGGTGAGGGCATGCCACAGCTTGGGATGCTCCACTGTGCAATGCACATAGGCAACTTCTGTAATATTGTAATTATATTGAAATAGACTATCTGAAGGAATGGAACTGCATTTCCTGCTCTGCATCATGCCACAGGTGTCAAAGTTAGAAGGCTAATCTTAGTCATACAGGCAGTTTTCACTGCTGTCGCTGGGAACCTCTGCTCAGCACTGGTGAGGCCACAGCTGGAGTGTTGTGTCCAGTTCTAGACTTCCCAGAATAAGGGAGACATGGAGCTACTGGAGAGAGTCCAGTGAAGGTCCACTAAGATGATGAAATGCCTTGAACATCATCTATGAGGTAAGGCTGAGAGAGCTGGGACTCTTTAGCCTGGAGAAGAAGGTTTAGTCAGGATCTCATCAATGTCTGTAAATACCTCAATGGAAGATGCAAAGAGAATGGAGGCAGGCCCTTTTCAGAGGTGCCTAGGGACAGTGTAAGAGGCAATAGCCACAAACTGGAACACAGGAGTCACCATCAGGAAACATTTCTCTACCGTGAGGGTGACAGCACTGGCACAGGTTGTGGAGGCTCCATACGTAGAGATTTTCAGAAGCCTTCTGGACATGGTCCTGGGCAACCTGCTCTGGGTGGCCCTGCTTGAGCAAGCGGTTGGACCAAATGCAGAGGTCTCTTCCAACCTCGGCCATTCTGTGATTCTGTGAATGCCATGAAATATCTAACAATAAAAACTCTGCAGTGGAGATAGCAGTTTTCACTTGCTTTTTGCAAGAAGGCTGTCTTTATGCATTGTCTTCTACTAAATGTCCAGAGAAGAGAAATGTTCCAGTATACAGCTCATTACATCCCATGAGTCTCTACTGTGGGACCTGTCCCCTCCCTGTCTACATTATTTGGAGGAGGTAAGGAGACCAACTGCATCGTCACAGCCCTGAGAGTACCAATAGGCCTTAATGGCCCTGACAAGCCACCCTTGAGGCCTTCCCTCATGTTCTGCCCAAGGGCACAGGAGCCCTGTTGCAGCTCAGCTTGGGGTCACTCATCCCTGCCTGACCTGTGCCGGAGGAGTATGGGTCTCCAGCCATGGCCATGGCCAAGCAGCTCCTTTATGTAGACCACCACATGCACTCCGGTTTCCTGGCTTGACCTTGGCTCTGCCTGGCAATATCTGGGCTCAATACTAAGACTGACTTACAGACTGGCTTCCCAGCTTGACCTGTGCCTTATCACCATGGTATTGCAAGATCTGCTCTCTTGGTTGGACTGCCACCATCTCTGGGGCTTCCCTGCTTTTCTCACTCAGAAGTGGTGGGATGGGCCCTGGCTGGTGGGGTCCCTGGCCTGCCAAACTAAGGGTCCTTCATGGCTCCTGGCTCCAAGCAGCCTTGCCCTTGCTGCTCCCTGTGATACACAGCTTCTTGTGATACACTCAGTTGTGTCCCTTAGGAGCCTGTGCCATGCAGAGAGGACAATCTGTCTGCAGATCAGCCATCTCTCTTCATTTTCCCCAAAGGCAGAAGTTTTCACATCTGGACCATTAAACACAGTCTTAGCAGAGGGAAGAACGTGCACATGTGGCACATGAGTGCGTTATAAATTACAGCCTGAGCATTCATTTCTTAGGGAAATATGCAGGAAGAGGAAGAAGGGTCTTCTGATCTTTAAAATATGAATCAAATCACCCTTGTGGGCTGCAGGCTGCAAGAGGCATCAGGAGACATGCAGATTTGGAAGGGTACACATATATACAGACACACAAACACACAAAATTTTTTCCTGACTTCTTGTTAGTTTAATCCCCAATAGAGAGGACAGAAGGCTGTTCCATTTAGCAGAGCTGGGAAGATTGCAGCAACAGGAAGATCAGCAATTCCCCAGAATATTTCTGCAGAGTGAAAGATATCATCATGGCAAGGCCTTCTGGCCACAGAGCACATTGGAGATCTACACTGGGCTGCTTTAGGGTCTCTGCAGTTTCAAGTCCTTTATGAAGGAAGGATGGCATCTAGAGGATCTCCCTACTGATCTCTTTTTTACACTGAAATTGTTAGACCCTCCCCACTCTTTCTGAAGAAAGGAAGAATGGGGCAAGGTGCTTGGAACCCCAGAAAAGCATTACCTAGCTTTGTATAATACAGATAAATGGATGAGACATCATCCTGTAAGAGTGCTTCATGTGTGTGATGTACTCAAGACCTCATGAACTTCCAGGTGTGCAAGTGACACAAAAAATTATTTCTGTATTAGAAATTCCAACCATACCATGAGAAGTCACACTTTTTCTACAGCTTCCAGCTCTTCCTGGCAATTTGACCATCTCAGTCTATAGAGTGATATGTTGAAGGTCACAGACAGGGGAGTGTGCAATAAAACAAAATTTTTGAGCAGTTGCAAGGAAATTGGATGTGTTCAGTTGGTGTGCAAAAAAGAAAGAAGACAACAAAGAGGAACTATGGCTTTGAATTTGGAAAAAATTATTCTGATCCTATCCTGAAAAAAACAGCAAAACAACTAAAATACAAAATGGCCAGAGAGGGAATTAATCTGCTTGAATGCCTGAAAGATGAGTGGAATTTGTGGATGCATGATGGATGAGCATTTAAGTATATGCCTGAGGATTTACAACATACATAATTAAGTGGTATAGCAGACAGATGAGTTTGAGATGACTTCTCACTATCAATAAAAACATACTGGAAATTTTAGATGTATTTTACTAGATCAAGCTAATACTTTATCTGATCATATTCCTTCTGAATTCTATGGTTGTACATCAAGGACATGATCCAAGTGCACTGCATTTGATGGAAAAACTTATATTGAATTCAGTGGGCAGTTTTTAATGAGACTCTTTACAAATATCATATTAGATTTTTGATGTTCTGCAAGGTGCTGAAAAAAAATAGACTATAGATTTATTTACAGTTAAGTAATTATCTACTATAGTTCTTCGAAATTCATGCAAGTCCACATAAGGCTTTTGAGTGATGTACAGAAAGCTCATAAAACATCTACTTGTGCCAACATAAAACAATTAGTAAGGCGTTGAATATAAAAAATAATTACTTTGTTTTATACCTTGCCAATAGATAGTGCTTGCACAAAGGTTTTCTCTCCTTTGCATTAATAGCCAAAGAACTTTACCAGTTTGTTCACAATCGTAAGTATCTGAATTCCTTTGTGCCCTGCAGTGAAATGAAATAACATGTCTAGAGATTCAGATTGCCAACTGATGTAAAACTGAGGCTGGAGCATAATACAATTCTGTGATTAGAAAACATCTCTCTCTCTTTTACTTGAAGAAATCACAACAGTCAAGAAGAATAAAAACTACTTTCAATGGACTTCTTGTCATCTGATAGTGAATTGCGGTAGCAGCTGCTTTGCAGGATGCCATTTACTGAGCACTGCTTTGAACTGATAGGCTGCTCACAATTGCTTCTGTGCTATATTCATGATTCATAAAAGGTAAGAATTTCATGGTGCTAAACATCCAAATCTCACATCATTGTTAAAACTACATCTAGAATAGATCTGGCTCTTTGTGCTTAAAGTTTTTGATTTGTCACAATCATATTTCTCCATAAAGACAAGCATCACTGCCATATCAGAAGAAATTTGTTTCAAGAGCAACATTTCACAATTCAAGATGATATATACTAAAAAATGTCTCATCATGTATAGCAGAACTTCTCTGTAATTTATTGGCCTGGATCCCAGCACAGCCAGTTTTGCCCTACTTGGATCACAGTCTTTTTAGCTGAGCAGAATACTGATAAGTCTTTGCACATCATGTTATTTTCTACACATTTTAAATGCTTCCTGCAGTCAGCTGAATTACAAAAAATGCTGTAAAAATCCAGACTTTTTGTATATCTCCTATAATCTCTCATAAAACTTAACTATAAACTTTTGTAACATAATGCTGCCATGAAAAAGCCAAGAAAGTTATTTCAGGGAGAGAGAAATTATTCTTCTCTGCTTCTCTTGGGCTTCTCAGATCTTATAAGTCCTTTGCAAAGATTTAACTTTAGCTCAAGAGGAAGGGCCTTCTGTATTAGAGGTGTGAAGCTCCAGATATTCTTGTATACTGGTCTGCTGTGAAGTGACAGAGTTTATTTTCTAGTACTCACAGAGATCAACTGGATCTAGCAGAGGTCCCTCAGTGGCTTCCTTCACTGTCTATGCTCCAGTTGATCCACAGCGAACCCTCACTTACACACTGTAAGCCTCTGTGCAAGATAGATTTATTTTCCACTCAACTTAAGAAAGACTGGTTTAAAATATCATTCTCAAGGTACTAGCTTTATTTATTTATTTTTCCTTGTTGTAGATTGTGGTAGCAAGTATTTCATATTTGAAAATTTTATTAGAACTCTTTGGAAATGTTTTTGAAAAGTTGAAAATACTGTAGAGAGAATGAATCCCATGAATAGCTCTAATCACAAAAAAAATCTACTGTAGGCTGTTTGAGCCAGTTCTTTTTTTCTGAATTGTACTTTCTGAATTGTACAGGCGACGAGTGGAAGGACATTTCTTCTCAGAAAGAGCAATCGGACATTGGAACAGGTTGCCCAGGGAGTTGGTGGCGTCACCGTCCCTGGGGGTGTTCAAGGAAAGGTTGGACGTGGTGCCTGGGGACATGGTTCAGTGGGTGGCATTGATAGTAGGGGATGGTTGGACCAGATGAGCTCAGAGGTCTTTTCCAACCTTAATGATTCTGTGATGCTGTAACCAGCTGGCCATTTTCACCTGCTTATATAACCACTCCTTCAGTCATATGGAGAAATTTGGAGTTATTTTGAGATTATTTATCTTGACCCAGAAGACATGAAAATAGATACAGAAAGACAAAGGGGCTTGTGCAAAGGAGGAGACAGACAGCAGGTGTCGAAGTATCTTAGAGGGTATCCCAGGCAGCTTGAAAGTGACTTGTCCACAAGGAAGGCTTCTTCTGGTTTGTCCTCTCTTCCTAACCCCCAATCAGACCCTGTTTTATTACACAAAGCCAGAGAGACATGATTTTGTCACCCACTCACTCTCCTAACACCCTGGATCTTACAAAATTTTGTAAAATTATACAGCTGGGTGTTCACCTTATCCGCTTTGATTCTCAGCCCCAGTGTTGTCTTGCACCAACAAGATTATTCAGCTAATTGAAAAAATACACTTTTTATGGGCTTTCATTTTTCTGCCTAGCAGCTTTAACACATATCCCTTGAATTTGATCAAGAAAAAGGAAAATAAAAGTAATTGCTGAAAGACTTAACCGCAGGAGGAAGAAGCTTTCCATCTAACTGAATCAGCTTTAAAAAGAGCTGGGGGAAAAGAAAAAAAAAAAAGATATTATGTTATCTTTAGACACACTGGCCTAAAAAATAATATAATTAGTACAGATTTATAAAAAATGGCTTATTTTTGAACGATCTTTAAGGAAAAGGCTCTTAGACACATAAATATTACTATATAAATAATAACTTTGTTCTAAGCTCTGCATAGCTGAGTGACCAAAAAAATGTTGAATTCAATGAAGTAGAAAAAACAGATTGGAAGACATCAAGAAAGGAAAGGAGAACTTTTTCTTTTTTTTTCCCTCAGAAAATTACCATCCTGCAGGGAGGTGATGCTGTGGCATCACCTCCAGAAGTCCTGTTCTTACAGCACTGTGAATTGTAGAGATCCTTGCTACTGTTGGAAGATGTAATGCAAAATCACTGTTCCACCAAGGGAGGGAAGCCCTTGGTGAAGTTCAGTGTAGCTGTAGTTACATATTTGTTAGAAGTGGGAACACATTTTATTTGGAGTCTATTCTTTGCTACAAGTGCTGGGCTCACTCCAGAGCAATGCTATCTATTACCAATGAGGCAGTAATGTTGACTCAGAGCAGAACCTGGCCCCAAATGTTTTTCCTTTTTTGTCATTTTTCTTCATTACTGCGTTTTATGTAGGCCTTTCACATCTAAGAAGTCAATTGTGAAATGAATTTCTATGTTGGGCTATTGGAAGGTGACTAATAATTCAAAAGATGTAGTAAGTGGTTGTAAACCATTTATATTACACCAGCAACGTCTTTTTGTTGCTGTTAGGTTACTCCAAATGTTCAAGTATTTTTCTGAAGGAATGAATATCTTGAAAGCAGAAGTGACCTCTCAAAAGTCACTTTACTCTTGCAAATGAGAATCTGTTAAAACGTATTAATCAGAATCACATTCTTTGTCTTTGGCTGTGAAAAACAAAAAGCCTTTGCTGTTCCTACCCCAAATCTCCCTTTGGTGCTAAGACATTATCTCTTCAGTGGCTGAGTAGGATGTTTCAGCAGTAATTAATTTTCCATCAGCAGCTCCAATTCAGCACCTGTGTGAATTGGATGTGCCCTGGATGTGGCTGGCCTGGGAGATCCAGCTGTGCTGGGGACGGTGGCACCTGGCTTTCATTCAGCTTTTGCCTCTGAGGAGCTGCAGCCATCTTCAGTGGGGAGGACAGGGACAGGCTGGAGTTAAGCCACCAGTGTCCTCTGCAGCTGGGTTTAAGAGCTGCCACTGCTGCTTTTATGTAACTTGTGAGAGCCATTCTAGAAACTGCTGTGTGGTTTCCACCATTTAGTAAAAATAATCAGTGAATATCAAACTCTGAGCCACTACACAACATGAAAAGATCTATTTTTCAAAATAATACCCTATGCATACGGATAATTTACTCAAGACTGACCCAACCCAGCAGGTATCTCAGGAATAACGTTTGGGAGTCTTTCGATCGCTGGGGTGATCATTTCCTCCAGGTTATGGAAAAGACCATAATAAATCCGTGTCCCACCAAAACAGGCTGAGGTTGGCACATGCAAGGCTACCTTAAATTTTACATTTGTCTCAGTATGCCAGGTCTAGGAATTTCTCACCTGAGAAATTCAGTGAATTTTGTGTGGCTACTTTTTAGGACACACAATGCTATCCCTCCAGACATGGCGTCTCCTTTTCTGTGCCACACAAACACTCCATGCTTAGAGCTGAGCATGTAAAGCAAGATAAAGTGAGCTTCTTAGGATGTCTATACTTAGCATACAGCTTTCCTGTACTACTTTATAGTCCTTTTAAAAAACAGTGCTTGGCTTTTAAAAAAATCATACCACCTACCTGTAGATACAGTTCTAGTTTCTGGATGCAAATATTTGAGCAACCATCTAGTATTGAGCAGATGTTGCTGCAGTGTCTGTGCCAGTGACAGGTAATGAGCTGCCATGGGTTGTTAGAGTATCACTTTATTTCTGGAAGGGTGATAGAACTGTCAGATTTTAGTATTAGGCTTCTATGAATACCTTATTTTGACCATTTAACTAACAAGCCTCTAGCTGCTTTTTCCTTAACCTTTTATGTTATGTATAGGAATATATCGTAGGATGATGTTAGTGAATATTTGCAAGAACTCCCTGCTAAATAACATCTATTGCCACTGAAATATGAGATCATTTATGCCCCATTTGGGCCATTAGTTTTGTTTTGCCAGAAAGCCGAAATTTGCTTAGGACCGGTAGGAAAAGATTGCAGCATTAATTGATGTGGCCGTGTGCAGAAAGCTTGACGGTAGTAATATATTTGTAATGCAATCAGTGATAAAGCATTCCTGTCCTGGTATTTATTAAAACACTTAGCCTATTTGCATAGAAATAGCTGAACAAATAATTAAGCGCTCCTTAGACACAAAGTGGATGGGGATAAAGTTTTCTCATTGTTTTGGAAAAACAGATGTGTGATCATGTTTTTAGCTGTAGCAATAGCCAGTATAATTTAATGCCCTACCAGTTTTCCCCATGATAAGCACAGCTGATAAATGTTCCAGTTTGTATTAGTGGTCTGAGCCTCTGACTTATTCCAGATGAATATTACTTCTTGAAATGCCCTTTCTTCCTATCCAATAGTTCTTATTTCACAGATTTTCATCTCAGCTGCTAAGATGCTGACTTTTTGACAAGGTAACTTTCCTTCCAGTTGAATTATTTCTGAGAATTCCATCATAGTGAGCAAAAAGAAATTATCTTCAGATAAATAATGGATATTGAGACTGTGCCAGGCAATCCGTTGAGATCTGGGGGTCTGTGGCTTGACAATGGAGTTCAGTGGTGAGTGTTATTAATTCCTCTGGGTTGCTAAATTGGTTATTGATGTTGCCCAAGTTGAAGAATTCAGAGGTTTAAACAGTCATAATAAATAAGAAATTTGTATATATATTTTAAAATGCAAGTTGTATCAAAATAGATTTAGTGTTGATAAAGCATTAGAAATGCCAGGTCAAAGAGTTTGCTGGCAAGAATTGGCAGAGCTTCACTGACTTCCACCGAGTCACTGTAGCGGAGCATTTGCACAATGATTTAGCTCTAGGAAATGCCCAAAGCACAGAACATAAAATGTTGTTGCTTGCAATGAGAACACTATCACCTAAACGGGACTATGAACACTTTAGGGATCAGAATGCAGAAAACCCTGTCAGGAAGAAAAAGAATAAAGCAGACTGGAGAATTGATGGGACAGGGAATAGGGAAATGAGAACTCACAGAAAAATATTTCTCTAACTCATTCTTGTTATTTCCAGCAATAGTTTCACATTAAGTTTGGGAACATTGAAAAAGAATTAGAAATCTGAGTAAATGATTGCACAGAGGCAAAGTAAGCTAAAGCTAAGCAAAGGAGACTACTGGCAGTGGAAAAACAGTTCTTGTGGATTTATGGTGAATTTAAATATTTGCTGAAGAATAATATGCAGAGAGCAGAAACACAAAGATAAAAGAAAAACCTCGGCTCCCCAAGGTGATAATGAAATCAGCTGGTAGTGATGCATAAAGGCAAGGCTGTTGCTAGAATTAAATCCTGATACATAAAGAACATTTCGGATGCTTCTGCACTTTGTTTGACATTGCTTCTGAGAATTTGCATCAGTAAGTGAGATGGTATCAGCAAAAGAAACAAGTTTTCAAAAGAAAGACTCTGGTCCTGACAGCCTCGAGATGCTGAGCCATGTTGGACTAGGATCATTTGTGAAGAGCACAGAGACCTCAACTGAATGGCCTTAATGTAATTAGGAACTTAGCCCATGGCATGAAGAATTGAAGTAGGATTTTGTGTTCTTCTGTCCCCTGGGACAACGTAAAGAAACATAGGGCTAACCAAGAGTTACAGTGCATTAATGAGGGAGTTGCCCAACTGCCTCTTGAGCATTGTCAGGCCTGGGGCATCAGCCACCTCTCAGGAAAGCCTGTTCCAGTGTTTGACCGCCCTCATGGTAACAAAATATTTCCTAATGTCCAGTCTGAACCTCCCCTGGCACAGCTTTGCGCCATTCCCTCATGTCCTGCCTCAGTCCCCGAGGAGCAGAGACCGGCACCTCCCTCTTCTTCTCCTACTCAGGAGGTCGCAGAGAGCCACGAGGTCACCCCTCAGCTGCCTTTTCTCGAGACTGGACAACCCAAGTGTCCTCAGCCTCTCCTCACAGCACATGCCTTCCAGCCCCTTTACCAGCTCTGTGCCCTCCGCTGCATCCTTTCAAGGACCTTAACATGAAAGGATCCTTTTTATATCTTGGAGCCCAGAACTGCACACAATACTCAAGGTGAGCCTGCACCAACACTAAATATAGCAGGAGAATCACCTCTTTTAGGTGGCTGTCCATGCTGTGTTTAATGCACCCCAAAATGCAGTTTGCCATTTGCTTCTAGGAACTGATAGCATAAATCTCATTGCAAACAAAGGCACTCACATATGCAGTCTGGTTTCTCTCTCTCCTTTTTTATTTTTTATTTTCTAGTGCTAAGTCTTTCCACAGTTCTCATGACTTTGCTCTTCACACCCTGTGTGCTGATAACAATGTACCTGCTCTCTGTTTTCAAAAGGATGTCCTGCATGTGGATAACAAAGGATCCTGCCCAGAGATGTCAGCCCATGAGTGTTCATCAGCTCCTGTATCACCCTTCCTGGTGGTAAGGAAGGGACAGAGGAATTTTGCCTACAGGCAGTCCAGGGCAGGTGCCTCAGCAGGCATGTAGGTCCTGTGTAGTAGTTCACATGAAGTTCACTGTGCAAGTGGAAGTTCAAAACCGTACCTGAAATGCCTAAAATAGATAACAGATTTTTCCTTCAGCTCATGACACTAGAGCACTTTATAAAAATCCATTTAAGTTCTCACTGGGGTCACTGAGCTGAAATCTCTTCATCCAGCTACAGTTTGCAGACTTCTCCCACAACACACATCATGCCTGGGAGAAGAGGGAGCTCAAGCCTGCTCTGCTCCTGTCCCACCTGGCTGCTCAGCCAGTGTGGCCTGGCAGAGGTACCCAGACAATGACAATCTGCAGCATACACCTGGGGACTCTGTTCTCATCTCATCGAGTTAGAGTTTGAAAGCCATGTCAAGGAATCTAAGGAATCTCTTATTTTTTTTTCCCCTTGGGACAGAGTTTATTCAATGAAGCTGCAGTTAAGGACATCTTAATATGTGACCTGAATTTGACCTGAATTTGAGCATTGTGGTTTTTGTTTTTTTCAAGCTAGATCCAAGACTTCAGTCAAGCATGCATTTGTTAAGGAATTCCCCAAGGATGCTAGAGATGGTGCTTCATTCCTTTGTTTTATTCATGGGATTTTAATGCAGAATGAGGACTTGCTGTCCTGTGGGTGCAGACTCTGCCTGTCTGACTAGTGCAAAATATTCTCGCAAAATTTCTGAGCAGGAGTGAAAGTGTGAGGCAGTGAATGCAATGTGCTCATGATGGTTAGGGTGTGCTCCTGTAAAACAGCCAGTGTAGGGTGCTTGTGAGGCTCCAACAGATAGATACTGAATTAATTTACCAAATGTGAGTGGGAAAGACTGAGGAACAGGGCACTTTTATGTGCTGATGCTCACCTGCTAATGGGGCATTTGTACAGCAGGAGCAGAGAGGTGAGCCCGGCTCCTCCATGTGTTGGGTAAGGGCATTAACCATTGAAGTTAACACACAAGTAAGTGCACAGACTATTTTCCTGCTTTCGTGAAGGGTGTCTGACTTTTGCTTCAGTTTTCATTATTCTGACTTTGAAAAAACGAAAACCTTCTTTGGCCCCACATTTTTATTTTGGCAAGAAATCAAACAAGTTAAAAGGTAAAATGTATTCTGCAGCAGAATCAAATTTCTCTGCTTTCACAGCTCTGACAGCTGCTCTACTCTCTGGCTGGCTTCTTTGAGACTTCTGAAGTCAATAGCTCTAACCGAAGCTGGGATTTATGCAGAGAAAAAAAAAATCAAAAAGTAAGCCAGTTTTAAGAAAAAAAAATCAATTTATTATATATATATATTACAGTATAATATTTATATAATAAGAACATAATATAATCGTGTTAGTTACAGATCAGGTGTAAACCTTGGTACAAATTTGATGAAACTTTGCATATGGACATTTCCATAATGTTTTGCCATGGACAAATATCTATAATTACTCCAGTGTTATTCCAATCTATTCCTCCCAAATTTTGCACCAATTTAATTAAACTATTTTGCAGGCAGGCATATCTTTATGTTTGAAAAGTGTTTAATTAGGTGATTTTATCTGGTTTGTAATGTGACGTGGTACCGTTTTGGTCCTGACCTCTTGGTCATGTGCCTTGCACCTTGGGTGTCCTGTGTCTCTCCTCTTGCTCCTTCCCCAGCCAGTGTTGTCATTCCTGTTATGCTCTTAAGGCTCTTCTTACCCCACCAATGCTTTTCTTACCCCACCAACCACTCTGCTTCACCCTCATCTAGCAGATGTCATCCTTTCAGGTCTTCTTTTATCACAAACCCATTCACAACTGGGTTCATTGCTGCAAACGAGCACTTCCAGTTACTGGGTTTCCTGTTCCACCTTTGCATCTTGTGACCTCAGTTGCAAGTGGTGGCAGGGTCACCCGCCCTGGGGGGTTCAAGGAAAGGTTGGATGTGATGCCTAGTGACATGGTTTAGTGGGTGACGTTGGTGGTAGGGGGATGGTTGGACCAGATGTTCTTGGAGGTCTTTTCCAACCCTAATGATTCTGTGATTCTAAGTCCCAGTCTACTCCAATCTGTCCTCTCTGTTCTACAAAGCTACTGCAGCTTCCCGTATCAACTTGTCTGGAATTGTTAACCCAAATCAAATCCTGATTTTCAGAAGCATATATTATTCCTCAGGTATAAAGTACACCTCAAATATGTATTAGGAGTCAAAGAGCTAAACTTTTCCCAAGTGTCTTTAACATTCCAGACGCTTTAGGCAATTGCAGAGTTGTAAGAAATGTGCAAAACTGACGTTTATTTTTCAGGCAGCAGTTTAATTCCTCTGCTAAAATTGGGTTATCTAAGGATAGCAAATGGGTGATGTCCAGGGCCTGGTAGGCAATGCTGGGCATGACCAATGATTACTGCAAGCTGTTCAGATACCATGCCAATGAAGGCCACATAAAACACCTGTCTGGGGATCCATTTTCAAAGCGAAACAGATGGTAGTAACTCACTGAACACTCAACTACCACCTTTCCCAGGTTGGCCAGGGCACTCGTTCTTCTACTGGAGACTGAGTGGTGGTAGGGTAATAGTTGGACCAGATGATCTTGGAGGTCTTTTCCAACCTTACTTTTTCTACGATTCTATGATATTTAGGTTCGGAACAGCAGTGCAGTTTTGAAGCAAATTCTCATTATCATGTGTATTAATGACTCAGTTCTTCAAGCAGTTTGTTTATTAAACTGAATTCGTGTTGGAGGAAACTGATCTGTCTGATAAGAGTCCTTTGGAAAACTTGTATATGAACACATCATGAAGAACTGTCATAAAATGTAATATAAATCAATCAATAACAAAAATTCTATGACTTTAGTATTGCCAGTTCCTAATTTCTTTTCGCTTGGCTTCACAACCTTAGCAGTGCTCTTTAACTTCCATTATCTTGAGCTTTCTAGGCTCATATTCACAGTAATAAATTCCGTGGCATACTACTGATACTTCAGCTGACCTTACAGTACTTTGCCCCGTGCACCCATGTGGAGCCTATCTCACAAACCATAGACCATTCATTGCCCATTCAGCCCCTTCAATCCATTCTGTCTCTCCTTCAGTTTTGTTAACTAAGCAGTGTAACCTTGTACCACTCTGTAAGGGCTTTTTCAATCTTGCATGCATACAAAAATATTCCTTTGCTTGATTTTCTATGCTAATTAACAGTAGCTGATTTCCAAGAAGGATTATTATGCATGCTTTATGTCTTGATTTAAGAAATATGTGCAAGTGAAATGTCTGGGAGGAAGAAACAAATGCATCATTGCACAGGTGCTTTCAGTTACTTTGCTGGCAATTTATTAGACTAATTGGATATCACTGGCACACTAATGATCCAACATTAGAAACACTGTTTTACTTATTTAGAATTTGCAAGAATTAGACTGGCAGTACTATGGCTGCTAGCTGATATTATTTTTTATTTCCCTTTTGATGTTTTCAGATTCGTTGCTATTTCTGGTAGCACAACAAACCACTGTAGAAGATTTGTTTGCAAAGCACTCCAGCTTTCTGTTGAAACTGTAATTGATGTTCCCCATCAGTGCCATTTCCAACAAACATCAAAAGATTCCCAGCATCTTTTAACTTCTGCCCTTGTCTACCGAACATCCAAGCAACTCAGCCATGCACAAAAAATTGTCCTAAACCATCTCTGAGTTAGAGCTGTAACTCCGGAAAAAGTTGAACAGATTGTGCTTATACTTTCAGAAAAGCTTTACAGCAAATTCTCTATGGTGTGTTTGCAGGCTGTGTTGGGAAGGACCTGCCTAGAAGATGAAGGTGCTTTCTATGCCACCTGGCTTATTTGAGGGCAGTAATTAGTGGCCAATGGGTGTGTAGATGTGGGTAAGGTGACATGAAGGTCTCTTGCATTTTGTTGAGCAGAGATGCATGCCTTTGTTGTGAGCACACCCTGCTAAGCAATGGTGAGTCACTGCCAGTGCTTGCCTGCTTATTAGCAAACCTAAGATCACAAAAACGGAGACACCCCCTCTTTTTCCTTAAAGAAATGTGCCTCTCTTCTCATCACTCTGCTTTTTGTTCAAAGGCAGGGAGCATGAAACAAAACATTTCAGTGTCATCACACCGGTCATGTGCGCTCCAGGCAGCAAAGATACAGCATCTGATTTTTCACCCACCCGTGGGTGTTCTGTGTCCCAGCCCAGCTCAGAGCACTCCCCCTGCAACCCTGAGTTGGCTTGGGCCATGGAAGCTGCTCTTTTCTTCTAAATGCATGCTTTATTTCTCTTGGGAAAACTGTGTCTTTTTTTTTTTTTTCCTCTTTCCAGTTATCTATCTGTTGGTCTTTCCCCCCCAACTTGTAATTATGTCAGATAGTTTCAACCGAATTTGGAGAGGGCTTTCATTTGCTCTGAGTCTGTCATTTGCCACCTGCTATTTTCATCTTCTGCCACCTAATTCTTGTATCAGAAGAGACAGTGAACTGCCCTTGCCCACACACTTTTTCTTTGTGTATTTTTCCCCAGAATACCTGTGTACAAACTACAGTCAACAGAGAAACCAGAATGCAGAATTGTCAAAATTGACAAGATCCTGGATATCCCCTGTTCTCAAGTTTGGCACAGATTTGTCTGCTCTAAATGTGTCTTGGACTGAGTGCTGGAGTGTTTTAAGCATCTAGTGCATGGCCAGCTGTAAACTGCTGCTTTCAGATCACAGGGCTGCCATCCATGAACAATGCTCTTCTGGCAATATGACATAAACCTACTTCTCTGACAGTCTAATTCTTATTGCTCATTGCGGAGGAGAACAGCATGAAAAAGTACACACCTGAATACAAAAGAGGCAAGCCTTGCTGTGTTCAAAACCAGAATGAGATTTTATTAAAAATAAAAAAAAATAAATTAAAATGGGCTGTTGAGAAAGGAAAGACAGAAGGGAAAACAATGGTTTGGTCAATGCTGTGGGATGAAGTAGGGGTTTCCACCACCAAATATGAAGATGCTCCTCAGACTGAACTGCACAGGGAGGCACAACAAGCATAAAATGTCTGTCTGTTCTTAGAGAACACAACGAGACATCTAGACCATTTACACCTACAGGTTGCTACATCCTTGAGTAAAAGGTAATTAAATTTGCAACAGATACCAGAAAATTATGACAGAAGAAATAGGACAACAAGCACTTTCATGGCGTGTAACTGAGGTTAGGATGAGCAGTGGGTTTGAGGTTGACCTGGAACAGGAGAAGATTATGAACAACTGATTTGCAGAGCTTTTTATTAATACGAGTAAGGAAAGTTTAAAATGATTGCCTTTCATGAAAAGCAAAATTATCAATTACTAACATTAGCTATTTCTATATATACATGCATGTCATTAAAGCTTGCACTTCGTGAAGGACTAGCTCTTTTCTCCATAAATTATACTGCTCAGTGACACTGTATACTTTGGTTTTGTTTTTCTTTTGTCTCTCATTGATAAAGGAGTGTGAGCTGGAGGAAGGAAAAGCATGAGACTCATTCCAGAATACATTTGCCAGTCATCCTTGCAGTGTTGATTTAAATTTGTAACCTAAAGCTAGTAGCATTAGGACATAATTAGATCTGAAAGATTTAAAAAGTAAAAGATTGAATTAGGAACACTGACAAGATCAGGAACAAAATGTCTGTTCTGGAGACAGTCTGGACTGTTTTTTCTACCGAGTACACCTTCAATTTTATAGTGATTGCAAGCCATAATAAAGTGCCTGAAATACAGATAAAAGGTCAGCTCTATTGTTTAATAAGACATCATTTATCTCGTAAGCCCTGATCTAACTGTATAAATGATGACACTAATCACCCTCAAAAGGAAGCTGTGCATAATGAGCCTGCATGAATGACAACAGGCATTACCTCATTAACTTCCTGTATTTAATATGACAGAAAGTGGTTTTGAACTAAATCTAAAAAAAACCAACAAACATCATTCTTATGACATCTGGCTTTCCCTGGTGTTCCCTATGCTTCCAACACGTTGTTGTCTTCTCCTTCTCCCAGCTCTCTCTGCACTGCAGGTCCTTGACTGCCAGGTCCCAACAAGCCTCCTCCCTGTCCACAACACTTGATTTTTTTTGGGACCTATAATACAATGGACCGAAGATTAAAAAATTACTAAAGGTCACTGGCAGGGGCTGGCTAGCAGTCAGTGTAGCAGCAGGAGCCTTCTTTCTTTATGAAATGTTTCCACTGTTTGCCCTTGTCTTCTATCCCTGCTGGAACCCCAACTCTTTCAGATGTCCCTGCTCTTTCAGATGTCCCTGGTGGCCCTGCAGCACCTGAGCTTTCTTTCCAAGGGATTATTGATGCTGGTCCTGCAGAAGCTGATTGTGTCCTTTACAGAGGACAACTTTTCAGGCCTCTGAATGTCTCCCATAACATGAAGAGCCCTCTGTAGAAGCCAGAAAGGGTGTGATGGCAAAGTACATGCCAGTGAGCTGAGACCACCCCAGCCCCATCACCTTACAGCAAGAACCTTCACCACCTGCTGCTCCACGCTGAGCTCAGGGGAAAGCTCCCTTGAAGGTAAATTGTGGTCAAACTGCAGCTGAATGCAGGAATTACCTGTTTGGTCTGTGTTCACATAAAACCCATGAGAGGACCCTGATATTTATTATATTATTATATATTATATTATATATATATCATAGTATATATATTATTATATTATATTTATTAAATTATATTTATTACTACAGTAGTAATATAAATAAAAATATCCTAGCCTGGCTTTGCCCTCCAGCCTGCCCTGTGCAACAGCAAAGTAATGCAAGCCACATAGTAATTGGTACTCTAATTTCTATAATAATATATAATTTGATTGCATGTGTAAAATTGGCCATTTTGCACAAAATCAAGACTAGAATAGTGATTAGGGTGAACAGCAGCAATGGCATTTTGTCTGCTGTATCAGTGTTACCCATTCTTCCAGAGTGATGTTTATCCTTTTGCTGCCGGTACTCATGCTTGTACAGGTATAGATCAATCTGTGAGGCAATGGGACAGGTAGAAGCGGGTGGATGGAGGAGCCCCTTTATTCCCCAAACTGTTCTTTGTGCCTCTTTCTATCAGGCTTGCAATTAAGACACATGATTTTCAGGGCAATACTGTGAATAACAATGTGGACACTCTTATAATCCAAACAAAATAGATGTATGGCCATTCCCTCTTGCACAGTGCAGTCTCCTTATTTAATTATACTACTATTTCCCTATTGGTTTTCAGGTAGTTATAAAAAGTCTCTCAGCATGTTTCACATAATATGCAGCATTTTAGCTGTGCTGTGTAAATTATGCGTTGTAGGCTCAGTTGCATCCTACAAGAGAAAGAAGTGCTAAAATAAGTTCATTCTGTACTCAAAATAACATTTCTTTCAAATTCCCTTTTGGGTCCATGTGTCCACATTTTTGCTCTGAGTTGGTGAGACTTTTCCACTATACAATCCTGTTTTTTTCAGGTATTTTTATATATTATATATATATATTTTAAAAAGAGATACTTGATTTTATCTTTTATAGGAAGCCCAGGAATTGACGCTTTTGTCAAAAAGGAAATAAAAAGCTCTGCCAGCTATCAGAAATATAAAACTAGTTGATAAATGAAAACTTCACCACTGTTCTATTCTTACCCTCTGGGTTACAGAGGAGGTTCAGCTTGTTTTTGTGGGTTTAAGAACACAAGTTTTGGAGATCCCTGCTTCTCGTGCAGGCTGTATACCCAGTCAGAAGCAGGCATTCACATCAAGAGCACGTACAGCCTGAAACTGGATGCTCACCAGCAAACGTCTGCTTGCAACTCATAGTTTCAGCAGGAGTGAAGTATCATTTAAAATGCCATTTATGGGAGCTAACACTAAAAGGAAACAGAAGTTTGTACAGATAATATTAAGTCCCTTTAGATGCTGGGAACAGCAGGTCATGCAGCATCAAATGATCCTATGACCAGCATGCAGACCCTGTCCCTGAAAAAGTTGCCTCATGTTGCTCCTTTGAGGTCCTAGGATTTTCTTACAAGAAAAAAAAAAAAAAAAAAAAAAAAGTCTTCCTCATTTCCACTGTCAAACAGAAGGATGTTCACAGGAGAATTTTTTTTCTGGAGCTAACTGGCCAAGAGTGTCCCCATCAGGGACAGATGGGCAGCACGGCTGTGTAGTGGTTCTCTGGTTAGGATCAAAACACTCTGCCCCTTCCATATATATAACTCCTGTGTGGTATTTGAAAGTTGATGTCAAAATTAAGAACAACTAAAGGATAAGCACTTTCCAACACCACTGAAATCACAATGCAGACAACGGCTGTAAGATGAGCAGTCTCTCCCCAGACCACCTCCAGAATCCAAACAAATAATAGAAATTAAATCCAACCCAAAGCCCATCTCTCAAAACTAACAAACTTTCTCAACTTCCCTTCACCCCTGATTTAGGGAAAAGGGTGTGCTGGTGTCCTCCAGTTGGCAGATAAGCCTAGGTCAGGGGATGAATTCCCAGTGGGGTCTTTGCCCCCTGTTCCATCTCCTTCTATCAGTTCCCTATCAGATCCTGCCCTCAGATTATTTGCCTCCAGATCCCATTGCAAAATGTCAGCAAGATTTATGGGCAGGTAGCCAAGGGCAGAATTTGGCTGTGATAATGAAAAGCTCCCAATTAGTGTCAGCTAAAGATGACAGGTTCGATCTGTCTTTGAGAAAGCTGAAGCCTTTCATATGCCATGCCGCCTTCATGTTACACTCTCGGGTGCCTTTCTTTTGCCTTAACTTACATCAGCCATGATAAAATAAAATTGCAGAGGCAAAGTAATTACACTGGAAAGTGCTTGTTCTGGCTTGGCCCTCTCTTGTTATGTTAGCAAGGGCTGGACCTGCTCCTGACATAGATGAATGTGGTCTGTCTGCATCTCTCCTTCTCACAAAATACAAATGAAATATGAAACATATTCAAAGTAATAAGATCACAAAGCTTGTCTTGTCTGCTTTAATACTCATGAAGACTAGGGTATTTAAAATTTTTATGACCTAGTTGGCTTTCATAGCTCTTTCAGTCCTGTTTATGACCAGACCTCTGCCATGCCCATAGGAAGTACTCACTTTCTCCAGAAGGAGCTTAGGGAAAGATGATATGGAGCTCCACTTTGATATTACCTCAGAACTAAACTACTCTACACAGCTCAATGTTAGTTCCTGGAGTCAAAGAATTTGGGGTGAAATTTCATAGGGACCTACTAGAAGGACATCTGGGATTAAATGGGTCTTTAGGCTAGACTGTTCTATGGAGAAGTAGGCCACCACATTGACAAGTCTAAAAGCTTTGGCTACCATGGCTACCATGGAAATCTCTAGCAGCTTGGATCCAAATGTCTAATATCTGGCATGTTTGTGATCTTGACAGGTTGGAGAAATTACCTGACAGGATATTCTTGAAGCTCAGCAAGGGGAAAAACAAAGCCTTGCATGTGGGAGAGGAACAACCCCGGGCACTAGTACCTGCTGGGGGCCACCCAGCTGGAAAACAGCTTGGCAAAAAAAGGACTTGTGGGGTCCTGGTGTGCGGCAAGTGCAACATGAGCCAGCAGTGTGCCCTTGCTACAAAGAAGGCCAATGATATCCTGGAGGGCGTTAGGAGAAGTGTTGCCAGCAGGTCAAGGGGGTGACCCTTCACTTCTGCACTGGTGAAGCCTCACCTGGAGTAGTGGGTCTGGTTCCAGGCTCCCCAGTGCAAGAGAGACTTGGACAGACTGGAGAGAGTCCTACAAAGATGATGAATAGACTGGGGCATCTCTCCTATGAGGAGAGTAATTTGCCTGTGATCACAGTGTTCCACTTCAGTTTGCAGTTACTTCATGTGCTTGTTGGTTGGTACCTTTGATCCTCTTGCACTAGTTTTGTTCTGAAACCTTCCCATGTGAGTATCTACAATGTGGCACAAGGCCCACCTGAAGCAGGGGAAAGATTTCCACTGACTGTGGTTAGCCTTGAGCCAAATCATTGCAAAACAAACCTCTCAGTCTCTGGGTAGGTGAATCCAGCTCTTTCCTTTCCCAAGAAAGTGGAGTTTTAAAAGTATGTTTGTAAGATAAAGATATAGGGTACCATTCACCTGTTGTTTTTGTTTGTTTGTTTGTTTGTTTTTAAACTACGTGCAGTATAGTCTGACAATGACTATTCACTTATTTCAATCTATCTTTTTTTCCAATATTTAATCCACTTTTCAATTTTGTCTATAAGGCTTACTTCCTCTCCCTGCCTCTGCGCTTCATAAAAGGGTGTTTTTCTCCATTGACTTATTTAATTTCATGAGATTTTCCAAATGACTTAGCACAGACACTTTTCAAATCTCTTGGGATATAAGTGTCTACACTACATTTGTTGTGTCTCTTTATTTCTTCCCATTATGCGTGGACTACCAGGCATGGACCTTGCAAACATCACGTTCTCTGAGCCTCTCTTGAAATTTCACCACATTTCTTTAAAGCAGCCTTAGTGTTTCATGTATTGGGAACAATTTATGTAAGTGCTGAAGTCCATAGGCACAGAGTATATTTTTTCCTCACAATTTCCAGATTTTTTTTTTTTTTTTCCAGATTTTGCTTTATGTGTCAGTGGCCCTGGGACCCTGAGCAGTTTGCTGGTAGCTGGGGCTGTGCTGGGTTGTTGATCCCTAAATTCACTCTGCTGCTGGAAATGGGGGTGACTGCTCCCTCCAACCCCTTTGCTCTCCCATGAAATTAGGTCTTTCATCTGGGAACATTGTTTATTGACAGCAGAGGCTTTGCTTTGTGAGCACTGACCTTGGAGCTGCTGGGTGCAGCAGCAAGCAGTGGCCATGCAGCGAGCTGTCCCTTGCAACCCATGCTGCTCACACTGAGGGGACTCCAGTCTGCAGCCTGATGCCTCAGGCAGATGTCCCGCTGATGGGAAAGGTCCTCAAATTACTCCATTCACAGAATTTCTGCTAAAAGAAGTAGAGCGAAAAGGAGTAATCTCTCTTGACACATTTAAATTTCTATCCAAACAGACTCCAAACACTCTAAATTTGTGTCAAAATACATTCTAGTGGCAGGTTTATGAGAAAATTTTAGACAGAGCTGAGGGAAAAAAAAAAAAAAGAAAAAAAAAGAAAGAACATTCCTGTCGGGAAAGACAGGGGCATGAGGAGAGGCTGAGAGAGCAGCGTCATTTCATCCTGGAGAAGAGGAGGTTCTGGGGGATCTTATAAATGTCTGTAACTACCTGAACAGAGGGTGCAAAGAGGACAGAGCCAGGCTGTTTTCGGTGGTGCCCAGTGACAGGACAAGAAGTAATGGGCACAAGCTGGAGCACAGGAGGCTCCCTCTGAACACCAGGAAGCACTTCTGTGCTATGCGGGTGATGGAGCACTGGCACAGGTTTCCAGAGAGGCTGTGGAGTCTTTTCCTTGGAGATATTCAAAAGATCTCCCTGCCTTGTCCTACCAGATTGCACCATGTTGACAGGTGGGGATGGAGCCATCCCTTCATCTTCTCCTCTTCTGCCCATCAGAGATCACTCTTTAATGGTACTGACCAAACTGTGGGAGGATGCACTGTGGCTGTCAGCACTGCTCTCATAAACCAAATCTGTTTTGGCAGCAGGAGGTACTGGATGTTGTAATTCTGGTTTTCTCATGAACAGACCAGAGACTGTCTTACTGGTAGGATGTGCCCTGGTATCACAAAGATAACAACACAGCGTAATCACTACACAAAATAGGAGATTTCCATTCATTATTTCTGGGACACTAAATGATGAGGATTGGCCTGTGACAGAGAAAGTGAAAATAGGATTTCCATTCAGCAGTGGGGATTGTGTTTTCAGAATCACCTTGTATACAACCTTTTTATTTTTTAATCTTTTCTTTTCACGTGGGCTGAAATACAGACACACAGGAAGCAAATTAAAAATACCCTCTAGAAATTAATTAGGTTTATACTGAAAGTGAAAAATAGCATTATGAGGATATTATTTATATCCTGTGCCAGAGAAAGCTGGTGCTCTGCTCTGCTAGTGAATCTTGTTCCTTGTCCTGACAAGGGTAGTCTGCTCACAGGCAGCACACTAATTTAAGTTAGACCATTTAAAAAAGAATTCTAAATTGGATAGAGGGGGAGAAATCTACTTTATTAGAAAAAAAAAAAAAAAAAAAAAAGGTTTGATTTGCAGTTTCTCCTGCAAATTAAACAAATATAAGCCAGGATAAAACTAGTTTAAAAGCTCCCACAGGCAAGGTCTATCTCAGCATTTAAATTGGCTACAGTAATGTCTTCCATTAAACAGCTCCATGTTTGGATTGCAGCAGGCTGAAGAGGGTAACATGTAAGGAAATAGTACTACCAGTGGGGAAAGAGGAGCTGAGCTGGGCTGCTCTCAGCATGGGGTGGCAGGGTGGGCTAGCAAATGCTGATGATGGGCACCCTTTGTAGCCCAAGGACTGAGAGGAGCAGCTCCCTTGGGTGATGCTGGAAGTGGTGAACACCCTTTATGGACGGAGGCATGTTCCTACTTCTGGGGAAAGAGCTTGGTAGTGAGGTCTTGGTCTCTGATGCAGCTCTTTCATATACAAAGCAAGTAAGTGTGTGTCTTGCTGCACACAGTCTCTATGGATGCCTGGAGGCCATTCATTTCATTGCTCAATTTTTCTAACCTCTGTTTCCAGCCAGCATACACGCATTGCTTTACCTTTTTCTGACAGTTCATTTCACTTGTGTTGACCTTTTTTTTCTTTTCTTTTTTTTTTTTTTTTCCTGCCTTTACAGCCTACTTCTACGCTGTCTAGCTGCAATAGTTCGCATGGATGTGTACACAAGTGCACACGTGTGCTTAAAGCCGTTCAAACAATACAGCCCCTTTTGCACATGAGTCTTCAACAAATTTTTGTTCCTGCCTTCCTCAGAAGTAGAGCAGAAATGCTTCATCCACCAAGTCTGGATGAAGAACAGCTATTAAAATCACCAGTTCCAGCCTCCAAAATAACTTCCCAAAGATGAAAGTGGAACAAACAAGCAAACAAACTAAAAAGAGAAACTGCAGCATTTTGTGATGAGGTTTTGTGGACAAGTGAAAAAAAGTCCTTGCAAACTCTAGTTGTCCAAGGCTCTCTGGGAAGGTACCAGCAGGAAGGCTTGGCAAGATGTCTTTTCCCTGCTTCTCTCTAGCATCTGTTTTTTTCTTTCTCTCCATGGTTCTGATGATAATAAGAGTGAAAAGCAAGGGCTTCAGGTATTGCCAAGGGCCTGGATCTCTCCAGGGTCCTGAGCAGGGTTTGGGCTCTGCCACTGAGTCTTTGGATGGAAAATGTGATGTAGTGACCTGACAGGTTGCTTTGTCCTTTCACCCATTTTTGGCAAATGGCATCAAGATATGCAGAAAACCATCCAGTGCCTGAACTGATGTGAAATGTCTCATCACTGTGACAAGGAAACAGCCCCTCCAAATCACTCAAAATAAGGGGCATAATATGCAACACAAAGAATCATCACTGACCTGATAAATCTGGAAGGTAATGTCTCTTGAAGTTAAGGGAGCATAAGCAACAATGGCAAACAAAGGCAATAAATGCTGTATTTCTTCTCAGTTACAGCATTTTTTTGACACCATGCTGAGGCACTGTGCGCACAATTCTCTTGGGAGTTCTACTGCCAGAGCTGCAGTGTTGCTCCTGCCTTTACAGCTCCATGCTGTCACACACAGTAATTACTTTTGCTGAAAGCATCGCTTCCTAATGCCCCATAAAACATGCTCAGCAGCGGGAAGGTGGGACAAGGGGTAATGGCTTTAAACTAAAAGAGGGGAGATTTAGATTAGATACTCAGAAGTAATTTTTTCCTACATGGGAGGGTGGTGAAGCATTGGAGCAGGTTGCCCAAAGAAGCTGTGGATGCCCCATCCCTGGTGGTGTTCAAGGCCAGGCTGGATGGGGCTTTGGGCAACCCGGTCTGGTGAAAGATGTCCCTGCCCATGGCAGAGAGGTTGGAACTGGGTGATCTTCTAGGTCCCTTCCAACACAAACCCTTCTGTGATTCTGTAATATGCCTGCTAGCTTATACAAGGAGGGAAGAGGATCTGGGTAGTGGCTGAGCATGTGCTCCTGGCTCCTCATGTCCTGTCTGGTCTACACTGAGTACTAGTTCAGAAGAAAATTTCACTTTCTGGCTACTCTCTCTAGTTCAGTCATGGCCATTCTGCTACATGCAGCCAAGGACTGCCCATAGACACCTGGTGGGATGAGGGTCCTGAGGGACTTTCTCAGCACCTGCCTGGAAGCCACCAGTCCACCAGCACAACCCTCTCAAGTGAACTGTGAGCAGGCATTGCTGAACGCACCATGGGCATCATTATCTGCTCTTAATGACAGCTTGATTCCACCAATAAGAAGACCTTTAGTAAAATGTGTTCTAACAGATACTGGGTGTGATCTCTTTCTTCCCCAACTCTATTTCCATCAGGAAACAGAGAATTTTCATCTTATTTTCATCACCATCTCTGCCCATTCCCTTCCAGCTGCTGCACAGCAGAGCAGACAAGGCCTTTAAAAATGCAAAACCAACTAAATTAATAGGAAACTGTGCATTAATTTTAATTATTGCCAAATAATTAAGAAAAAGCATTTTGCCTCTCCCCAGTAGCATTTAAGCAATAGAGATAAATACTGAAATAATTATTTTCCTTGTACAATTGCCAAAGACAATAATTAAGATGGTTTAAACATCACTGGAGACACTCTGGAAAAGCAGCTGGGAGAGGGAGGACACAGCTCTTCAGATAACACCTTCTTTGGCAGCGAAGGCAGGGAATTCAGTATGAGTCTTCCACAGAGACCATCGTGTTGTTTAAATTAGTTGGATGAATTTAAACAAATAACATACTGAAGGCAGACAAAAGTGGAATTACTATGTGTTGGTTGCTGAGTTTTGCTATGGTGAGGAATATTTTGGCTTCTCAAAGAGTGGATAGAGCAGCCAGGTAGAGAAGGCTTCGCTGATCAAGTTTTGAGGCACAAGCAGATTTAGCACCATGATCATTCATCCTGTTTACATCCATGAATACTAACAGCAGGATATTTAGACCTATGCTCCATGATCAACACACCTCCCTGCAAAGGCCTGCTCTTCGTTTGTGGAATGGCCTTGATGCTGCTGGGAATGCACCCTGGATGTTACTTGGCTTTTTCCTGCAGTGTTAGACCTGGGAAACTAAAGCCGCTGGTCATGCTCTGCATGGGGAAGCCATAGATAAACTGGAGCCTCCACTGCTGGCTGGTGATGCAGACTGGGTCAGAAAAAGCAAAGGGCAGGATTCAGGCTAGAAATGTAAAAGTCTAAAAAACATCTATTACTTTTCCATTTTAAGGAGAACAAGGAGCCTGATTTTCAAAGATATTATGTTTTCCAAAGAGGTAGAAAGGTGATTGGCAGCATTTTCAAAGACTCCCAAGGGTTTCACTTCTGTTTGAGATCATTAGTAACTTTGCAAATAATTTTGGTCAAGCTGCAAGCAAACAAAATCACTGAAAAATACCCTAAGCTCCAAACCTGTAAGCTTTTAAAACTAAGAAGACATGCACATATGCAGGGAAATGTGAAATAAAGCCAAGGAAGTCAATAAATGAACATCACGGAGTTTGCCTTCCTGTAATACTGTGCAATTCTAACAAATTGCCATATAAACATTCAGATATGTCTTGAGTAACTGTATGCAAGTTAGACTTGAAATAGATGTGATATTTCATTGCTCTAACCAGCTTTCAGTTTTTATGGGAACTATTAGAGTCACTATTGGCTTTAGGAGGTATTGAAAGCAAAGAAATGTTAGTATTGAAATGAATTTGTAAAACAGAGAGCCTCTCCTGCCAGGTTTTCAACAACAACAACAACAAAATCACAAAAAATATGGAATCATAGAATGGCTTGGGTTGGAAGGGACCTAGAAGATCATCCAGTTCAAACTCCCCTGCCATGGGTAGGGACACCTCCCACCAGACCAGGTTGCCCAAAGCCCCATCCAGCCTGGCCTTGAGCACCTCCAGGGATGGGGCATCCACAGCTTCTTTGGGCAACCTGTGCCAGTTCCTCACCACCCTCTGAGTGAAGCATTTCTTCCTAAACTCTAATCTAAATCTCCCCTCTTTTACATGTAGTTTAAAGGCATTTCCCCTCGTCCTGTCATTATCTAATTGATCAAAGAGTTGCTCTCCATCTTTTTTATAAGTCCTCTTCAAGTACTGAAAGGCTGCATCCTGAAGCCTTCTCTTCTGTAGGCTGAACATCTCCAGCTCTCTCAGCCTTTCTACGTAAGAGAGGTGCTCCAGCCCCTTGATCATCTTTGTAAACACCTATTATGTAAACATCTTTGTAAACATCTATTTCATAATTGGGAATTCATGGGTGTGTGGCACAAAGTGATTCTCAACACATTAGAAAGAGCCTAAAAATGTTTTTCACAGTCCAGATATAAATTTACACACCACTGTAGAGCTGGTGACTCAGTACTTACACATCATTGTTTTGTGGAAGAGTTTCTTAAAATGATACTGCGAAAATCCAAGGGTAATGACTTTTCTGGACACTAATGTGCAGAAAGATACTGGCTGTGACCAACTAACTTGGTTGCATGTGTAAACTTCCTGTGTAATAGCTCAGAATTGGGGTTTCCAAGCTTCCAGCCCTGTACTGGGATATCTCTAGCTGTGACAAAGCCTGTGGTGGGGGAAAGCAGTTCAGGTTAAGTTTGAGAACTACATTAGTATGACGTCCCTCAGTCTGAATCTCAATGTACCAACTTCTCCCTAAATCATGCACAATGACATAAAGGAAAGGTCTTCTGCCCTTCTGCTCTTTCGGCTGATTGATTTCAACCACAGGTTCAAAAGGAATAGAACTAATACAGCACCAAAAGCTGTTTGCCTTTAAAGTTTTAGTAACTATTGAGAACTAAATGTTTATAAAATGTCCTTTTACAATCCTGAATATTACCTTGTTATTCTGTTGATGTTAAAATGGTCTTTTGAGAAGTCTTGCCTTTTTTTTTTTTTCAGTGGGCTTCAAGATACTCTTTATGGTGGGTAGACCTTGGAAAATCCCCAAAAGCCTATCAGGCAGACACCAAAAAGAGCTTATGACTGAGAAAGCAGCAGGCAAAACTGAAGGAAGTAACAGAATGCTAGACCTAACAAACAGGTGCCTTGATAAGGGTCAATGCAAAGCTCTGTGGAGAGCCAGAAAAGGGATCGAAACTTCCAACGCTCGAATCCACAGGCTCCATATAAATTAACCTTGCCTGGTAGTAACTGAAGTGACTCCCTGCTGCATGAACAATGCAAAAGGTATAAATTTAGCCTAAACACATGGTTAAGGACATGTATAGCCAGTTGGTAGAAATGCACGAGAGTACATCAAACAGCGGGACTGAGTAAATCTCTGCTTTCAGGGCCAAACAACTAGTTACATCCCTCTGACTTTGTTTCTGAATCCTGTTTCTGGCCTAAGATATAACCCCAGGGTACTGTTTGCAATTAGAAACAAAATATTCAAATTTCAGGATAAAATAAAACCCCAAACCCTGCCAACTTCTCATTCATTAAGACCAGAATGGGCTACTAATGCAAAATCTAAGCTATAAATAGTAAATATTTGAGTAAGACTGGCTCATTGGCTCTCACATGGAGAGAAGGATTTTCAGCTGTGCAGTAAGATCCTTGCTAATGAGCAGAAACCCAGGAGCTGCACACGCTGCAGAATACATTCTGCGAAGCTTAGAAATGGCAAAAGCTACTGCGTAGTGTACTGAAGGGGCTATTACAACTGTCTGCTAGATGTCTGCTAGACAGATGTACTATAGCAACTCATAGAACCAAAAAGTGCAAGGGCATTTTTGTTGAAAAAAGAGATGATAAAAAATTCTTCGGCATTTCTATATCAAGAAAGTTGAGGTTTTAGGTAATGAGGCAATAACTCTGCCATCTTATTGCAGGTGAGCTGTATCTTGTGGCACAGTTGTCCTGCTAGTGTGATGGTTGGTGGTGTTTTTCATTATAACTAGAGATGACATGGTTTTACTCAAAACCACACAAAGGATTCATATCATTAGCAGGTAAGAATGTCAAGAAACATCCACAACCTAAAAACTGTGATACAGAAAAAAAAGTTACTCTATTTTAAATATTTCAATAGTTGCAGTGGTTTTAATATTTTAAATAATTTTATTGGTAATATGGACAGTGGAACTGAGTTCACCCTCAGCAGGTTTTCAGGTGACATCAAGCTGAGTGCTACAGCTGACACTTCAGTGGGAAAAGATGTCATCCAGAGGGATCTTAACAGGCTTCAGAGGTGGGCCCACGTGAAGCTTATGAACTTCAACAAGTTGAAGTGCAATGTGCTGCACCTGGGTCAGGGCAATCTGACCAGTCACCCAATGATAAGTGGATTGAGAGCACTGGGGGGGGGATTCTTTCCCTTTACTCTTGTGAGACCCCACCTGGAATACTGCATTCAGCTCTGTGGCCCCCCAGCATAAAAATGCATGGACATATTGGTGCGAGTCCAGAGAGGACCACAAAAGTGATGAAAGGGTTGGTGCACCTCACTTATGAAGAGACGTGGAGAGAGCTGGGGTTGTTCAGCCTGGAAAAGTGAAGGCTCCAGGGAGACTTTATTGCAGCCTTCCAGTACTTAAGAGGGGCCTCATCTCAAGTACTGTGTGCAGTTTTGGGCACTGTAATATAAGAAGGACATAAAACTGTTAGAGAGTGTCCAAAGAAGGGCTACAAAGATGGTGAAGTATCTAGAGCGCAAGTCATATGAAGAGCAGCTGAGGTCCCTTGGTTTGTTCAGCCCCGAGCAGAGCAGGCTGAGGGGAGGCCTCATGGTGGCCTGCAGCTCCCTCACGAGGGGAATGGAGGGGCAGGCGCTGAGCTCTGCTCTCTGGGGACAGCGACAGGACCCGAGGGAACAGCATGGAGCTGGGACAGGGGAGGGTCAGGCTGGAGGTTAGGGAAAGGTTCTGCACTTAGAGGGTGGTTGGGCACTGGGACAGGCTCCCCGGGTCAGCGGTCACAGCATGGAGCCTACTGGTGTCAACAAGTGTTTGGTCAATGCTCTTAGATGCATGGTTTATCTCTTCGGTTGCCCTTTGTGGAGCCAGGAGTTGGACGTGATGGTCCTTGTGGGTCTCTTCCAACTCAGGATATTCTTTTCTGTGATTCTATGATAATCACACAAATTGGTGAAATTCTTCTGCACCCTTGAGTGAGGCAATAAACAAAGCAGCTTTTTTCACATAACTAGGAAGCAGTCAAAGACAGACCCCCCAAAAAGGGTTGGCATTAAATTTAAGGACAAAAAGAGCTTCGTGTAGTCAAGCAGTGGCATAGCCTGGCACAGACTGGAGGAATAGATGGGGGTCTGTGGTGCTCTTGGCAGTTCTCTTTTGGTTAACACTGTAGTAGAGAAAGCTGTGTGGGTTCAAAGGAACAAAGAGTAGACCTAACGAAGATGTGAACCATCCATTCATCTAACAAGTATTTGCAATGCACGTGTTTATCAGCAGGTGTCACTACACTATCAGTCGCAACAGTGTCACATCATGACATTGAAATCACCTCAGTTTGAGCCTCTACCTGAGGTTGTTCTGCAGTGCTCTTCTCCTGATATGGGACAACATGAATAGGGAACGCTCCTGGATGAATCTTCCTTTCTTTTAGTTTTAACTAAGTTTTACCAGACAGGTTACCTTCCTACCTGATACTGGGATTTTGTCCTCAAAATGTCTCCTTGGGGTTTACTGGTATGTCTGAGTCTTCTTGCAAAGGTTTGCTTGTTCCAGATAAAGACTTTGGTAGATCATACTGGACTCAAAGCCCCATAGCCCGTGTTAATTAGGTCTCCTGGTTTTCTGATGTTGGCTTTTTGTGTACCAGATATGATACTAATAGCAGCGTGAACACAGTGGAAAGCAAGGCAGCAAGTGAGAAGAGGTATCTGATGTCTGACTGTGAGCTCTCTGTTATCTAAGAGCTCTAAAACACTCCCTGTTGTTATGGTAAAACTGTTAGGGAGGACAAAAAGTTACAAAGGGTCATGTAGAAACTTTGTTCAAAAGATGCCTTGAAGACTGATTTGTACAGTGGCATTAAATGATGCTGGAGGATAGTGTGTGGATCAGCTCAGTTACTCTGTCTCCAAATGGGGACCAGCAGAAGATGTGTCTCTTGCAGACAATGGGCTTATTTAAACTTTTCAATAGCCAAACTATTTCACAGATGAAGCATTAACATTACTTTCTATGCTCTTCTGTGTTTAGTTTTGGAATAAGGACTGTTTTGAGAGGCCAGTGAGTCAGATTGAAGGCCCCCAGGGGGACAAACTCCTGCAGGAGACCAGGTAGAGAGCTGGAAGCAAAGAAACAGAGATCAAAGATAGAACAAAGGGAGCACCTTACGGCTAACAGAGCTCTTTTGGGGAGAATCTCATTTGGGAGGTTAAAAGACAAATTGCTTTACACATGGTTTTGCCTATTTCTTTTCTTAAAATTAAGAGGATTTTATATTTAGTAGATAAAGAAATTACACTAGAAAGTCACCCAACATCATTAGCACTGATTTAATTTCTGACGTGAAAAAAAGATGCTAGGTGAAGTTGCCATACCTACTGCTGTCTGGAAAGAGGCAACATTTTTTTCCAATCACCTATACTTCAACTGAATAAAATACAACTCGCAGGTTGCCATTTGTCATCATTAGTGTTTTTTAGCAGTTCTTCTCCCTGTTCATTCAAATTCCACTCTTCAAGTTTGGCACTTCTAAAACTTCTTTTCATAATGCTTCCCTGCCAAATATTAATTCCTTTGGACCTACACTGCATATGACACTTTTTTTTTTTTTTTTTATGAATTTTTTCACACTGATCTCAGTAAGTCTGCACATTATGACTTCCTTGTGCACACCTTTACATGTGCAGACAGCCACTGACAACAAGCAAGTTTAAAAACAATAACAGCAACAACAAAAGGAACAGCAATAATGACGTTTAATCATACCACATTAACATGTAGGAGTCTTACATGAGTTTCCTTGAATCAGATGATATATATTCAAGGAAACACTTCTAAAACTGTTGTAAGAAAGTGTCTTTAAAAGCCTGTATTAAGCATTTGATTATATACTAGCATCTGTCTGTGCTATTACCAGTACCATGCATATAAGTTTGGAAGCTTTTAATTTAAAACTAGGGGCAATTTACTCTGTTGTGATATCATTAAATTTAGAGGCTTGATACAGGACAGCACAAGATTTTTATTTGCAAATGTTTCCAGTGTAGGCAGTCAAGCTTTGACTTGATATTTAAGGTCAGTCCCCAACAACATTTGAAGAATAGGAATTCTTAGAATTTTTAATAAAGAATTTAGTCCTGAATGATTTTCTTTCATCCCTTTTTTCCTGGAAGCTGACTTTTTTTTTTTCACTTATAAAAGCAACTCTGAACGCTGTTGAAATTGAATGCCCTTCAGCATAAGAATGGGAAATGTTGACCACTTATTCCTTCCTTTTACCTTATGATCTTTTTTTGCAGGGACCATTACTAGAGGTGTCAGGGACCTGTATGCAGTGGTGTTTTAGCTCCCCGGTCTCTCATTAGCACCGGTCTTTTTACTCAGAGTAGAAATTTACTCATGCCCATTTTAACTAATGGTGCTGGACTAAGTCCATTAACTTTTAAGTGCTTTAAAAAGGCATCAGTTGAGAATGCTTTTACCCTTAAAACAGAAGAATAAAGGATGAAATGCCAATACCATCGTAACATCTCAAAAACTATCCCTGTCTCTACCATTTGTTTCTGTCTTATTTCTGAAGGTTGTTCATAGGGAGTTCAGTGTTTTTTCAAACATTTCTTTGCACCTTTTCAGTAACAGACACTTTTTTGTTAATTTTTTGAATGCTCTCTTATTTATCCTTTTTCCCACTTTTACAATACATTTTGCATTTACATTATCTCTAGTGCTTTTGCATAATCCAATTTGCTTCAGAAAAAGCTGCCTGCTGAGCTATTAAAAGATGCAATAGTGCAGATTATAATTGCTGGTAACTTTTTTCAGCTCTTAGAAATCACATGATATTTACAATGTTTTATTCTTTAAGTTTTTGTAAAGACCAGTCTGCTTGCCTGATATACTTGCAAGGATTCACGTTTTCCTGCGAGCACTTTCACAGCCAAGTCCCTCCAGGAAAATCACATGCTGGAGGACCGGAGATTTTGAGCTCATCAAAACTCACCTGCTGCTTCTCAAATGCAGTGGTTTCTACTGCTGAGAGTGAAAAACCGAAAAAAATACTTCGCTTTCTCTCATGTTCTCTAGTTCCCTTCTCAAGGTTGAGAGCCTGATAGCAATGTTGGAGTTTGATATTAAGGCAGAGTATATATTTTGTTCAGCTCCAAGATCTCAACACAATCATGTTAGCTTGGCTGTTTTTTTGTTGTTTTGTTTTGTCTTGTTTTTTAAACCTCATCAACAGTGGCCATTTTCTAAATTTCAAACTGATTCTGTCATGCTTGCCAGGGCTTATGAGCTGAAATGGTCATCTCACTCCTCTCAGCGGACATCTGTGTAAAGAGCTGGACTCTCTGAGAGCTTCAGAAATTCCTGCCTCTGAGGGAATGAAATGCACTGACATCTCAGTTGGACTATGGGCTGCACGGGCTGGCTGTGACCTGGATTTTTGCATCTGGACACACGAGTCTGCAGGATTAAGGCTTTTGTTCTGCATTTGCTAAATTTGTATTTCCAAGTACATATAAAAGTGTATCTGTGTGTATAACTGTCTTATATACTGAACAGATGTGTTCAACAGACATAGAATATCCTGAGTTGGAAGGGACCCATAGGGATCATAAAGTACATGCAGGTATACATGCGATCACAGGCACCAGACTGGCATTACTCTCCTCTTGGGAGTTTGCAGCTGGAACCAAGAGAGCTCAGGAATGAGAGTTGAAGTCAGGTAAGGGAAAAAATCATGCAGCTCCTTTTTTGAAGTTTAAAATATTTCTGGAAATAATGGAAAATATAGGTCATTAGGCTTCCATCCTTCATGAAGTAGAAGAGGGGACTCGGAGATTGCTTGCAGGAATAGGTTAGTGAGGAGCTGGCAGCAGCATGTCTTAAAACAAAGGATATTAATGGGGTAGAACTGTAGGAGAGAAGGGAAAAGACACCTGAAAACTGTGAAAATGACCCAACCAAGTATGAATACTAGCAGGCATGTGTGGGCTCTATTGAATGAGAGTTTTGATCCCAAGGTATTAACACAACTGTGTAACACCTGTGTCATGGTACAAACATGTCACCACTGAGAGGTGGGGTTCATCTCATCTAATAGTTTTCTTAAATACAGATATCTGGGCTGAAATTCCCCTAAGCCACATTCTGCAGGATAGAAATTTTCAGAGAGCGACTCATATAAACTCCCTCTTGTCCCACAGCTATAAGGTGGGTGGAATTTGTGCTTACTGGTGTGTATTTATCCCTGTTACCTACAGAAGGAGCTATTGAAGTCACCTAGTGTCCTGAGAGATGGGATTAAGTGGACTGAACCTCATCCTTAGACATAAGTAATAATGCAGGTTGATCCATAGGGATTCTCAGCTTTGCCTACAATAATTAGTGTATTAAACCACACTTCATCAGCTGTAAATTTTAGTGTGGCACCTATAGTTCTCATTCATATTTTAATTTCCAGGAACTGCCATGGAGCATGAATCAATTGAAAGCAAATGAAGAGTGAGAGAAAAGTGAATGAACTATCTACAATAATTCCTCCTGCATAAAATCGTTCAATGGATTGAGGAAGGATGCACAGTTCCTGTAAAACAGAACAAGAAAACTTTAGGAATATTATAGCAACATTAAACGAAGTCACATGCTTTGAAAGTATGTGGTTCACTTCCATTTTCATACTGTTAGTTCAGTAACCCATTATTAAATTGCCACCTGTCCCAAAGCCAGGCAATGTAGAAGTCTCCCCCGGTTTTCTGCAATTAACTGGATCTTAGGGCTTTCAAAACTGAAACTGCAAGTTGATGCGATGCAGCTGTTTTGGAATTCAGACTCAGAATAAAGAAATCTTGGTCCAATTCCATAGACCTGAACAGGGAGGTTTTCTATCTCTACTTCCCTCTTCCTGCATGATATCCTTGTCTCTGAATTGGAAAGACCTGGATTTGATGGATGGATCACTCAGTGGGTAAGGAATTGTCTAGATGGTCATACTCAAAGGGTCACTGACACAATGTCCACATGGATATCAGTAATGAGTGGTGTTCCTCAGGGGTTGGTATTGGGACCGGTGTTGTCTAACACCTTTGTTGGTGACATGAACAGTGGGATGAAGTGCACCCTCAGCAAGGTGGCTGATGACACCAAGCTGGGTGGTGTGGCTGACATGTAAGAGAGAAGGGCTGCCATCCAGAGGGACCTGGACAGGCTTGAGAGGTGGGCCTGTGAGAACCTCATGAGGTTCAATAAGGCCAAGTGCAAGGTCCTGCACCTGGGCCAGGGCAATCCCAAGTACAAACACAGGCTGGGTGGGGAATGGATTGAGAGCAGCTCTGAGGAGAAGGACCTGGGGGTGTTGGTTGATGAGAAGCTCTCCATGAGCCGTCAGTGTGTGCTTGCAGCCCAGAAAGCCAACCATCAGAAAGCTGCATCAAAAGCAGGGTGAGGGAGGTGATTCTCTGCTTCTCTGCACTTGTAAGACCCTACCTGGAGTGCTGTGTCCAGCTCTGGGGCCCCCAGCAGAAGAAGGACATGGACCTGTTGGAGTGAGTCCAGAGGATTGCTGTGAAGATGATCAAGGGGCTGGAGCACCTGTCCTGTGAAGACAGGCTGAGGGATTTGGGATTGTTCAGCCTGGAGGAGAAAAGGCTCCAGGGAGACCTTATAGAAACCTTCCATTTCCTAAAGGAAGCCTACAGGAAAGCTGTGGAGGGACTCTTTGTCAGGGAGTGTAGGGATAGGACAAAGTGTAATGGTTTTAAACTCAGAGAGGGTAGATTTAGATTAGCTATAAGGAAGAAATTCTTCACTGAGGGTGGTGAGGCCCTGGCACAGGTTACCAGGGAAGCTGCGGATGCCCCCTCCCTGGAGGTGTTAAAGTCCAGGCTGGATGGGGCTTTGGGCAACCTGGTCTGGTGGGAGGTGTCCCTCCCCATGGCAGGGGGTGGAGGGTGTGTAGAAGTAGATGTTCTTTAAGGTCCCTTCCAACCCAAACTCTTCTGATTCTTTTCATGGAATACTTTGCTATTTTATTGTATTTCTCATCTCATTGCTTCTCTGTGTATTTTAGAGCTTATGCATTTAAGTTGCTTCTTCAAAAGCATTTTAAATGCCTCCCAAACCATTAGGCACAGTGGTCTGAGCTTTGCAGAATGATTTCTGTCCCAGTAACTCTCCTAAATCCTTCATCACGGAGAATGGAGACACAGTTCAGTGGAGAGTAAATGAAGTTTCTAGGTGCTACCAATGTGAAATTAGTATCAGAGCATCCTAATCCATTCTTTCCCCAGCAGAAATATCACTCACCTGCATTATTCTGGCTGGTCATTCTCACTTTATCACTTGTAAACCAAATGGTGTTTTCATTCAAATGGCAAATCACACTGACATCAAATGTGTCTTGGAATTTAAGAACTAGATCAGGGCTTTATATCTGGTCTTTGAGTACTGTGGCTATGCTGAAGGCTAGGGTTTCTTACATGACATAGTTTGTGGAGTATTTGGCATGATCTATTAACACTACAACATCATCTCAGCATTCTTGTAGTGTACATTAAACACCCTTTAACATTCCAGTAATCAGAGATCCAACAGATCTGGGAACAAGCTCTGAAAACTACCCCCAGAATTTCTTTGGGGATTGATTTATCCTCATTACTCTGATAAGGTAAGCTTTGATGGTATTTTTCTCTTTCCACCGAACATTCCTCTCCAAAACCAGTTAACTTGCCTGGAGTCATGCTTCATGTTAGATTTTGTGATTGTTTTCACCTACAGATGTCAGGCTATGTGCACGTAGTGTCCATGGCAGGTAAACGGCACTCTTACAATAGGTGGCATCCCATCTTTGAAGTTGCCTGAGGACAGCTGGCTTATTTAGACTTTCTCAGGGAAGCGCTATTAAATTTTAAGCAGCCTCAGGCTGCCTGGATTTGACAGACCTTCAGGTTCACAGTTAATATTGGATGCAGACGACTTTGCCTTCATCATTTCTTTGTGCAGATGGTATCTCTGTAACCTGCAATGAGCTATTATCTCCTTTCACATTGGCTATATTTGAAAGAAACTTCTTTTTACTATATTTTTTATATTTACTTATCAGCAATTATATGGTGTACATTTGCAGTGCAAAAGACATGAAAAGAGTAGATGTCATGATTCATACCAAACTGGTAGTCCATCACAGTACTTTTATCTCAGAAATTAATTAGGAATGAGACAAATATTATTTTTACACTCTCTTCCAAAAAAAAAAAAAATAAATAAAAATGCAGTGTAACTCAATAAATTTTGTACAATGCATCAGCAAGTTGGAAAGCACAAAATACTTACTTTCAGTTGAACCCTGTTATTACAGTATTGGGTAAAATGGAGAAATGTTCAAATTAAATTATCTGGCTCCTTCATTCTTTCTTGTTTATAATAGACAAGATTATTGCCTTGCAGATTTCTGCTGACTAAAATGCCAAAGCTGTCATGGTATTTCCAGGGAAATTTTTATGTAAAGATTAAAAAGACCCATAAGGAAAAAATAATGAGGGAAAAGCAGTAAGACCTGAAAGGGAACAAAAGCAGAGCAAGAAAAGCAGTAGAAGGAAATGGGGAAGAGAAGTGGAGAGAAGAAAGGAAACACTTATGAAATTTCCTCTTGGGCATGACTTCATTCCAATAAGCTCCCTGTTGCCTGCAGGAGTTTCACAGGTACTGACAAGCAGGGCAGTGTGGGGGGCTCTGAGCCCCAGCTGTGCACCCTCTACCAGCTGGACTTGGACTTGCTGCTGTCCTTCAAAATGCTCTCCTGTATCCCATGGGAACTGGCAAACAACAAAGAGAGATGTGAAGGGACGAATGGTGGCACCAGAAATGTACTAAAACAGCATTTATGTCTTTTGACCATCCTAGTGCATCAGTTGCTGATGAGCTATCTGATTTTTGGAAAACAGCTGTCCTGGAGTGAGAGGGAGGGAGAAAGAGGGATTTTCCTCCTTCTGGAGACAAGCTGTCACTGGACTTTACCTACAACCCTCATTGGCATAAATGGCTAAAATATGGCCATGTGAATTACAAATGGCACAAGAAATTGGAGACTGACAGTTCAATAACAATTTCTCTTTGCATGATCACCGTTATTCAGTGTTTCATCTTGCTCAGCAATGTGATGTTTCATCTAAACAGAAAGCACCACTACTTGCAATTTCTTGTCACAGTAACTTGGCTGTGAAATTTCCATTTAAGAGAGTGATCTGCCTTGTTTTGGTTTTCATTTGTAGAATGCTGCTAGATAAATTAGTAATAAATTGCGATGTAATTATCAGCAAATGCAAGCAAATCCCTCTAGATCAACCCAAATTTAATTACAGCAAGAAGTGTGGAGTGCTTGGTGAAAGTTTATGCCAAGGTGCCCCTGCAGAAGGGGTCTGCAACTTCAGGTGATCGATATAAATTCACATGGATTTTAATGGTCTTTAGATACTTGGGCATTGTTGAGAATCTGAGATGGAGGTGATTAAAAGAACAAATAAGCATCTGCTGATGTTGTGCTTCAGCAGTCCAGCCTGTCCCTCAAACATTTTCATGCTAGCTGACTGTACTGAATAGGTCCAGGAAAACATAACTTGAAACAGAGAGTCCCTTATCTGCTAGTAACGCTGCAGATATTCATGTCGTTTCCCTGTGTAGACTTGTGTAGGAAGGTGACAAAGTCTTCCCTTTCTTTCTGGTGGCCTTGGGAACATTTGAGCAGCCAACCAGTGTTGTAAGTGTTATTGTATCAGCAAGAAGAGAACAAGAGCCACTTAAGATGAGCTTTATTCATTCTAGCTGTGGTCAATAAATAACACCTCCTTGTTGCTGATGATAGCATCACTTGTTAAGGAGCATCACCATGTAATTTCTCTCGCTATTTTTCCTCCAAAGCCAGTGATTAGAAAACAAAACAACTCAATACATCTTCCCTACTCTTTGTCCTTTTGGGCATCTCCGATTTTTGGCATGTGCACACAGTGATTAAAATGCATCCGGAATCATGGTCTTTCACTGCCCAGAACCCATCATACAACCCATCCCTTTTCTTATAAAAGTATTACCTATAGCATAAAACCCATTCCTTTTCTTATAAAAATATCACCTATAGCATCTGTGGTGTGTCTCAGTGTTCACCAAAACCAAGCAACCAAACTCAAGTGCCCCAAATTGGAGGCCAATTTTAAACCTTCTATTGTCAGTCTTTGTACACAATAAATTTTGATGTAAAAATGAAGCATTACAGGATGGTCCAGCAGAGGATGGACAGGAGCTCACACACGTGCATCAATGCACTGTTGAGGCAGTGGCTTTGTTCTCCTGTGTTGTTCTCAGCATTACACTTGAGACATTGTTCTCAGCATTACACTATCAATCTTGTCTGTCCTCTTGGTGGACTGTGGGAGGTAGAGCTGTGAAAATGTACATCCATGGAGAAATAAAAGAAAACATAATTTTTTCTAAAGATCTCTCAGCAAATCCAAAACCAATTTAACTTGCTCGGTTTGCTGCAGATGGGTTATGTGATTTGCAGATCTCTCAAGCAGAAGCCTATTTGTTTGTCTATCTGACTATTTTATCTGCAATTGCATTCCCAAACTTGGGTGTACCTTGTAAATGGTGTCTGTTTCTCAGCTTTGGCACTCAGCTGACTAGAGATGATTTTTCTTGGTGCCCTGGTGCACTTTAATCACCTGCTTCACACTGATCCTTGTATTCCTGCCTGCAGTGCTGCTGTGGGCACTCACAGAGAGGAACCCTTCTGCAGGAAGGTGGGATGTTTGGTCATGTCTGAGAGCAAGAACTGCCTGCAAGATTTCACAAGGTTCTTGGTTTCTCTAAATGACCCCATGCTTCTATTTGCTAAACTCACTGCAAACACAAGATTCTGCTTTAGGGCTCAGCAGGGAGTTCCTTGCTGGTTATGTTTTTTTGTTTAGCTGTGTTGTGACAATAAATGCAATGCTGTTGTTCTTTAATGCCATGGGTTTGCCCAGGATAGTTTTCCTGGCACAGGGACAGAAGAGAGATGAGCTGATGTTAGCAGGCATGAGGAAACAATGAGGGAGATGGCCACAGAGTCACCTCCATCACAGGTGGCAGACCCTGGCATGGCCCAGGATGCTGTAACTCTTGTGTGAAGGCTGGATCAGATGCCCCCAGAGATGTCCCTGTGAATGCCCACGGGATAGGCTCACTCACAGGGTTCCCAGGTGAGTCAGTGGTAACATTTTGCAGCAGACAAGCTGAAACCATTGCTTGAAGACATTTTGAAACTCAGCTTAGGATGAAATAAGAGTTCAGGTTTATGGAGGAGTGAAAACATTGGCAGACATGGTCCTTTGTAACCCCCAAATTGCTTTTTACTTCTCAAAGAAATTGCTGACACCGTGGCCTCGTGTGGGGGTGCAGAGCTATTCCTGCCCAGATGCTCTGCTGCCCAGAGATAGCTCAGCAGTGTTCCCAGCTCTTGCTGTGTTATCATGAAGCCTGAATGGCATTCAGCATCCTTCCTGCAGTCTTCTGATTACCTGGTCAAATCTGACACAATTAACTCCTCCAGCCCTAAGATGGGGCTGTGAGGGGAGTTACATGAAATGCAATGAAGTGGCAGAGAGCTGCTTGTGATAACGTGCTGGAAAGGCACAGAAGACACATAAAAGGCATCAAGCATTTACTACTTTGAAAAATGTTCAGAGGTCATCTCCAAATTTGTAGGGTTTGAATCATGACTTGGAGCAGGTGACTTTCTCAGGAGTTCTTGGTGTGTTTTACCACTCAGTCACTCAACAGAGGGGACAGTTTTACCCCAACCCCATTTGCATTCAGTGTTTCCATGAACCCTGGCTCATCAGATTAATGTTGTTCACTAACACTGTGCTATTTTCATTTGGCCAGGTATGGTTAATCCAAGTACAGCTTAATTATTAAGCTAAATATTAGCAAGAAAAAAGGAGACCTGATTAGCCTCCTCTACATGCATTACACACCTGTGCTTCCTCTGCACATCAAGCCACAACCAGCGGCTCCTCTGTTGTTCTCCCTGCCCAGCCAGGCAGCCAAGAGGAGATCTTGATTTCTCCCTTCAGAACAAATCCCCAACGAGAGGCTCCCTTATCACTCCCTAAAGGATGATTTGTAAGATCAGCTCAAAGATCCAGGGCTGAACAAGCCTTGAATGTCCGTGCTCTACCAACATTAGTGCAGCGGTGAGGTGTTTCCAGCAAAATACCTGGTGCTGGATCACAGTACAAAGCAGTGCAAAACCCTTCTCTTCTGTAGGGAAAGCTGAAGGCTAAAATGACCTTGTTCCTCTGCTGGAGAGAGGCTTTTGCTTTCGTGCTATTAAAAAATGGTTGTATATTTTCCGGAAGAGCATTATTCACTGCTAGGAAACTCCTGTTCAGCAAAATTGAAACACTCCATGGGAAGACATCTCTATTAGCAAAAACAGAAGGAAAGTAATGAACATAAGCTTTTCATTAGGGTCCCACTGCTGAAGAAAACTCAACCTCAGTTAAGCATTTTTCAGGACACTTTTTTTTTTTTTTCAAAGTCAGAATTACCCACTCTTTTAAAAGTCAGAATTACCCATGATATCAAAATTCTGAATTTTGACCAGCTTAAGGACTTATAATTGGGTGTTCATTGTAGAAAAGCAGTTGTGGCTCTCAGAGGAAATGTGACTTTTCTGTTCTTTTCATCTTCATGTTCAAAAGGAGAATGGTCAGCCCCTATGCTTCTCAGACCTTTTGGAAATGAAGTGGACATTTCTCAGGACTGCTTGTTTGACAAACTTGCTGGCTATGAATGGAGGAGTTACTACGAGATTTCATACAATTTGCTGTCTTCCCTCAGCATGGTAGCAGGGTGGATTCAGTGCATTCTTTAGGGGAGGGAAAGCCCAGAGGTGTTGTGCTGTGCCTGAGGTACAAGCCATGAGATGCATCAGCTGCTCACTACAATCCAGCTGGGTGTATCAGAAATACAAGGAGCAGAAACAGCCCTCGCTACCTCCTGTTTTCTAAGGGCACATCAAGATGTACGCAGGGATTTTACATCCCTTTGAACACCCAGTGCTGCAGGTGTGGGAGCACAAGGGGCAGGCAGCCCAAGGAGCACGATGATGCACGCAGCCATGGGGACAACCTGGCAGGAGATGGCATTTGCTAACTTGCACCAACCTCTGCTTTTATGGCAGCCTGCCACTTACATATTTATGGCAGCCCCATGTTGCTCACTTGCTTGTTTCATTTTCCATCTGAGGTTTGCACGTGCCTTCTGAAAGCTAGAACCAAATGAAAAGAAACCTAGCAAGTCCTCACCATCCTTTTTGTGTCAGCTGGCTGGCCATGAGTGATGAAATTGCTGAATCAGGCCTGGCCTGACAGGGGAGATTTTCTGTTTTCTTTGTGAGCTAGTTATATTTTCTCTTTCCAGCCACTGACATTATTACTGTCAGAGGAACAACACTTTTAAACACATGGCCAGCAGTGCACTGTGAGCTGGGAAAATGTCCATATTCCCATTGTCCATTTTAATTTGGGAAGCAGGCAAATTACAGTTTAACAAGCTGAAGTTATATGTAAATGGTAATAAGCACCTCCACACACAGAGAAGATAAACAGAAGCCAGAAAAGCTCTTGTGGGTGTGTATTAGATATTTCAGAGCAGCTTTATTCCTGAAGTCCTGCCCAGACTGGCCATTCATGTTAACAATAGTTAATGTTCATGTCATTTCTGATGAAGATTTTTGGTGGTATGAGCTGCCTTCTGGAGATTTGCGCACATCTAGAAGTGGCTCGGTACACACAGGGTGCTGCATGGCTCCAGGGCTTATCCCTCCAGTGACCTTCTGTCCAGAAAGCCAAAAAGCATCAATCACCACTGGGAAGACAATAGAACAAGGTCAGAAAAGGCTCCCCTCAGTCTTATCAGGAAAAAAAGAAAAAAAAGGAAAAAAAAAAAAGGAAGGAAGGAAGGAAGGAAGGAAGGAAGGAAGGAAGGAAGGAAGGAGGGAAGGAAGGAAGGAAGGAAGGAAGGAAGGAAGGAGAGAGGGGGGAAGGGAGGGAAAGAGGAAGGGAAAGAGGGATGGAGGAAAAAGAGGGAAAAATCCCTTTCCCTTTCTAAGAACATATTATATACATACTTAGCTGAGACAAGAGCTAGGTAATTTTAAAGCAGGTTCTCACATTAAATGGACAGATGGTCCTTCTATTGCAGCAATAATTTTAATAGGACGAGTGCACACAAATTCTGCTAATTCCCTATGTAATTTCTGAGATAGCTGCAAGTTGGTATTAAAGGCTGTAGCAAGAGGATAACAGGTAGTCTTTCAGACACTCCAATAAATTGCTAAGGAGCGTGCAAATTTTTCTTGGCACAGCAGCCTCAATTATTAGAGGATTCAACGACTGAAAACTTCAGGGAATTGTAGGCTTTATTTATTTATTTATTTGTTTGTTTGTTTGTTTGTTTGTTTGTTTTCCAGGAGAGTATTTACATTTTATATAGTAGCTAATCCATCAGGTTTATTTCATTGCTTAGGCAGGAAAGCAGGCACCAAACTATTTTACAAGTGCAAGTGGCATTCCCTTAGAACAGGATCTCGCAGGCCCAGTTTTTGCAGATAAGCTTTTAATTGTCTTCAAGCTCTTGCTGGAAGTGTGCAAATCCCTTTAGCCTATCATGCAGCTGATCCAAATCCACTGAAGACAAACAAAACGTTCCCCTTGATTTCAGTGTGCCTTGGATCAGGCTTTCATTCATAAAAATTCCACAGTTTCAAAATGAGTGCCAGAGGGATGGATGGCTGCGTGGTATTTTGAAGGACTCAGTTTCTTCTACTAAATACAATTGGAACTGTTTTAATCTGCAATGCATGTAACTTTTTGTTTTCTTTTTCTCTCTCTCTATTTTTTTTTTTTTCTTTTCTCAAGGCTGCTAGAAGGAAGGTTCAGGCCAAAGAGGGACATGTACTAGAGCTATGCACATGGAGCTGGAGAGATGGCCACATGAATCCATCCATATAGGGTACGGGGGTTAAGAAAAACACCCTGCCACCCCATGTCCTTCATGCCACACTAAGTCAGTACGAATACTGCATGTATGATGGGAAGTAGCTCTTTGTCTCTAGCTCCAGTAACCAAAATGCCTGTGTTTGGCTCCACAGGGTATTACCTTACCCCTTGGTGATGCCTGTTCCCACCTGGGCTTCGTGGTCATGTTGCTTGGTCTCATAAATTGAGAACTAAGAAACAGGTAACTCAGCAAAAAGTACCTGTCTTTAATGAATACAAATATTTATTTGTGTGGACTTCCTGACCTACTTAAATTTCATTCTGAAAAAAATATTGCAGGCAGTGCAAGGCTATTAGTAATCCTTATGAGCAGATGAATGGTATTTTTGGTGTGTTTTTGGCTACCAGAAGCAAAATGAGCAGGAACAGATTGTGAGTACTTGCTGTCCTTCCAGTCAGAAGGAAAAAAAAATAAAAATTCAATGGAGTATCCTTGGAAGGAGACACTGCAGACAGATGAACATCTTCCTAAAAACCAAAGGCAGTTCAATGATTCACCATGGACACTATGCACTGTACATTTCCCCCTGGATCCTTGTATGTCACCAATCACTGTAAATTAACACCTTGAACATTAAAATCAGGCGGGTTTTTAATTAAGCACAGACTGCCTGGTGCTGCCTGGTCACAGTTCCTGATCTGACCGAGACCTCGCCACCAGGGCTACAGACCAATGCGTTGCAGAGGTGCCCCACAGGGAGGGCTGCTCTGACAGCACAAGCTGACATCTCATTGTTTGGCATCTAAGTGGGAGAAGTGCTCAGGGTTATCACACACGTCCAATAATTGCTTCTACTTCTTGGTTAAGATGTTTTAGAAGTGGCTACTGAGTCCTGGTACAGTTGGTAGTGCTCAGCATTCTGGAAGAAAAGCTCAGGTACAGAAAACAGACTTGCTATAGTCTCCAAAAATCAGGAATTGATATGGTGTTACATACAGCACCTTCCATGGTATTTGGGGTTGTGTGGGTTTGGCTGTGGCCAGCTACCTTTGTAACACAGCCTCCCACCTCATTTCCCTTTGGCAAAGGGAAACCCCCCTTTACACTTGCAAAATAATACAAGGTTTGTAGGAGGAAAAAAAAAAAAAAAAGAGGGAACGCTTTTTCTACCAAATTTTGCCACAGTAGACCTAACAAATGGTCAAAGAGTGGAGCACACTGTCGTAGCGCAAGAGGTTGCTGACTTCTCATCCCTGGGGATTTTTGAAGCCCTGCTGCTGCTCTCACTAGCCCAGCTTCAAGCAGGATCTGTGCCAGGTGGCCTCGGGAGGTCCCCTCCAGCCTACATGGGTCTGTGCTTCTGTGACACGAACTGATGAATAAATCTTCTTCAACATTTCCTGCCACTTTTCTCATCTTCACGTCTTGAAAACCTTTGGCAATAGAAAAGGCCAAGACAGCTCTCATCAAGAGAAGGAGCAGCTCCCTTCAGGGGCCAGGGCTGCCAAGTGACCTAGGAACGAACTTCCAAAAGTACCTGAGGAAAAATAGGGGGGTCAATAGGCTAGAAAAATCAGGAGCAAGTGTTCAGTCTCAGAAGTGATTGTATTGGAAAGGTGAAAATAGCACAACCCTTCTCCAAGAAATCTTATATTTTTCTAAGTACTTTCTAAGTTTCAGATGAATCCATCTTTTGTGTTGTGTAATCATATGTTGTCATATAGAAAGACCGACAGCAAATAGACAGTCACTGCCCTGTGTTCCCATGCCACACAGAGGAGACAAACCACTGGTAAAGTGATCTGCAGATTGGAAGGCTTCTGCTTGTATTTAAACCTGTGCTATAACACAGAGCCTTAAAAACATCCTGCTTGTCTAAAGACATTTTTATTTGCACAACTAGAAGGAAGCTTTGCTGTTACATCACTCACTGACTTTCCCCAAGGCATTGCTGAAAGGTATAATCAGCTTGTCCTTGGGGCACTGAGAAGCCTTGGTACTGACATCCTTGATTCCTTCTTTCCACCTGCACTGTACTGCTCCAAGTCAACCTCAAAGTCATCAGGAAAATTACCTGAGCAGCAACAACCTTAAAAAGCAGAAATCTTTTTAAAATAGCTTTTCAAGCTGGATTACTTTTAAAGTGCTGGTTGGAAATTAGATGCAATGGTGTGAATTGGAGATGAAAAGATGAAATCAGCCCAGAGGAGGGAAGATGTTATGCCTCAGCAAAAGTGCATTACTTCACTTACTTTTGACCAGATACATCAGCAGTGGGTGTGAAAGCATCTGAGGAGCGAGGGGGAGCATTGCAAAAGGATGTAAGGGTGGCAGGAACTGAAATCATATACATGCATAGAAAGATGGGTTGAGACTGCAGATCTTTTTTAATCTCAGTGTCCTGGAAGGGGCATGACATTGTTTCACCTCTAATTATGCAGCATGTTTTTGAGTGAGATGTCTCCTTCCTTCAACCACCCTTGATAAAAACACTTAAGCAAGTGCTAAATTTTTGTGTGTGTGAATAATGCTATGTTCACTCAGCAAGGACCTCAATGACTTCATTTCCTTAAGACTCCTAATAACTTTTAGGACACTTATTTCCTGCTGTGGGAAGTATCATGAGATTATAACACAGTGGTCAAAACAGGGAACTCACTGAAAGAGAATATGGGAGGTCAAAAGACTCAGAAAGCTTTTGTCATATTACATTAATTACCTGAGCCTGCAATATTTGGGCTCAGTTTCCTTTCATGTCATCACCATAGTTTGTAGATAGGTGCCTGTATAGATGTGACAATAACTGTCATTACAGAAAATCCCATGCAAAATTCTTTCATCTAATTGGAAAAATGAAAGAAAAATGATGGGAGCATTGGTTCAGCCAGAAAGATGTTGGGTACAGAAATGCACCGGGAAGATTTGTCTTGATCGTAGGGTTGAAAAGAAAAAGCTGTTGGGCTCCTGAGACGCCTGGTACTTGTAGCTGTTCAAAATAAACTGCTGACTCTAATGACTGCCCTTCAGAGATAGTCTATTTTAAGACAATGGAGCTCCGCCAGAAGGAGCAATCACAGAAATGACAGTGTGCAATAAAACAAGGCAAGCCAGGATGGGGTTTTGATCTGTGAAGGGATTCCTTTCTTGCTTGTGCTTTAACACTGAGCTTTACATGAAGTCTTGTAAACCCTGGTAGTGGAGGAAAAACTGCTGGCAGCCAGAGGCGCAAGAGATGCATTTGTGTTGCTGAGAGGGCAAAGCCACACGGCATGGGCTGGTGCAGGGCTGAGCACATTTGAACACCTCCCACCAGCCCAGGTTGCCCAAAGCCCCATCCAGCCTGGCCTTGAGCACCTCCAGGGATGGGGCATCCACAGCTTCTTTGGGCAACCTGTGCCAGTTCCTCACTACCCTCTGAGTGAAGCATTTCTTCCTAAACTCTAATCTAAATCTCCCCTCTTTTAGTTTAAAGCCATTCCCCCTTGTCCTGTCATTATCTGATTGAGCAAAGAGTTGCTCTCCATCTTTTTTATACGCCCCCTTTAAGTACTGAAAAGCTGCAATAAGGTCTCCCTGTAGCCTTCTCTTCTCCAGGCTGAACATCCCCAGCTCTCTCAGTCTTTCTGCACAGGAGAGGTGCTCCAGCCCCCTGATCATCTTCTTGGCCCTCCAGTAGGGGTGGGTCACTGAACATTTCTGGTTTTGTTAGTAAATATTTGCCAATTTTGCTTGTTTTTTCTCAGCTGTTCTTTCTTACTTGGGTTATGTCCTGCACTTCAATACAAGTTTTCTGTCCTCATGGCGTTCATTAGGATTTATTTTTGTTCTTGTGTGCACTGCCACAGCCATTGAAGAAATGGAGTAAGTAATGTATCAGTCTGCTCACAGTAATGAATGTGATCTCTCTGCGTGTATAACAATGTAACTAGAATGGCAATATTTCTTCATGCATACGATTCTCTTTTTCAAATAGAATTTGACCAAGTTAAAAAGACAAGTGGTATTTAGATCCTGCATAACATCAGAGTAAATTTAGGTCTTGCTTTGCTGCTTTTTTTAAGGCTTTTTACAGCGTCTTACCCCTCACCCTTCTCTGGTTAACCTGCCAACACCTACGTGCACCGCAGAGGGAGAACCACCTTCCTACAGCACTGGGACTCCAGGGAAAAAGTGTGTGCTAGCTCATTTCTGAAATGCGTGAAGGAGTGGGGATCACAGACTTCCCAGCACTCATGGTGATACATAAAGCATAATAAATATAAATATATAATAAGCTCTGGACTTTGAGAAGATGTGCCAGCAACCACTAAAGCTCCCAGGAGCTCCTTCAATCAGCCTCCTTCAGCTGGTAAGAGCCATGATTACAAGTGGGCTCACCCCACCTGTGGAGGGTCCTTCCTCCTATTGAACACCTACCCGACACAACTGGTGAGCTGCTGGAAACCAGCCCCCATGGCTGAAGTTAAGGTACAACGCCTATGCCTTCTAGGGAAATAATAAATGGACTATTTATAGTATATATATAATATTATACGGTACTGCATAACTTTATCTTGTTTAAACAAACAGTAACTGCAATTATACCCTACTTCAGTACACAGAAAATAAGTGAAAGAAGCATTTGCATGAAAAGGAGAACTCCAAACAATATCAGAAATCTCTTACCTTTCTTATAGAGAAAAAAGGCAACAGATTTTGAAAGGAGGGAATAACAGTATGCAAATTCTCCTTGCTCTCAAAACAAAAAAATAAATGCTCTTTGAATGAGGTGTATTTCTTCTGATTTCTGCATCAACACAAGTTTTTAAGCTTTAACTGGTCTTTTTTAAGACACTGGTATAAAAGCTGATGATTTCTTTCTAAAAGACATGGAGAAAACTGTGGGATTTCAGTGTTAAAAACACTGTCAGGTGGCTGGTAGCATGCAATGTGTAGGATTTATGAATAAATGGGCAAATCCCCAGCTTGGCCTCAGTAGAGCTGTGGCAATTCCCATCAGCTGACAACAACCTTGGACCCTTCAGGCTTATGGGGCAGTCTGGCAATCATGCCCATGGCCTCAGCTGATTGCTCTGTGGTCTTGATTGTCTCATTTTCTATTCTGGACATTTTTCTTGCTGGTAAGCTCCCCAGCTTTTCTCCTGTTTTTCTGTGTGTGATGTTGCTTTTCTTTCACCTTGATTATCCTGTCTGAGTAGCATGCTTGGCTTTGTGACCTGGCTTTTGTGAGAACATCATTTCCAGGAGAACTGCATGTAGCTGCCATACCCAGGTGGCATATGTGGAAAGCCACAGGGACCCAAAGCGATGGGAGCCTTTGCCCCAAACATGGTCATTTGGGAAGCCAAAGGAGGGTGAGTGGGTCCATCTCAGGATGAGATGTGGCAACAGCACAAAGTGGTGAACGTATGGTCCGTTTGCTGTATGGAATGTATGGCCAGGGTTGATGCAGATTTCATTTCTCCCTCTCTATTCATCCACCCACTGCAATCCAGCAGCTCTCTTTGGGGGTCTAATAAATAAGCAGGCAATTGGAGCTGTCATGACTGTCAAAAAAAAAAAAAAAAAAGAGAGAGAGAGAAATATCACAGAAGATACAGATCAAGCAGCATAAAACCAAACAGAAAAGCTTGTGTATGTTGACCTTCAGAGAAAGCTGAGAGTTTTGAGGAAAACCACAGTCTGGGAAGGGATTTCAGGCCACAAGCAATACACTGCTCTTTTTTTTTTAGGGTATGGGGCCTCTGTGTGCTGTCTTTAGACAGCATTGCAGCAAAAAAAAAAAGCCTTTTTTGTCCTTTTCCTAAGGGAGACTCTCACAGAGTACAAAATGCTGACTGACTCCTCAGTCAAAATACTTACTGCTTTATCTGGTTATGAGGGATGAATACAAGGGCAGCATCTCTTTGTCTCATGTGTATACAAAGATCTGTTCTTATCATATCACAAGTTTATATTGGTTTTCTATGCCTAGGCCCTTCAAAAATGCCATTTTCCTTGAAGAAAATTATGAAGAAAGTCTAAGGGATATTCAGTAATATTATTCAGATGGCTTCAATACAGCATGGCGTTTTTCATTAAGCAGTAGATGTTGCCAACAGCTGTGTTTCATTTACATACAGAGCCTGGATTTAACAATGATCTTGATGTGGGAAGCCATCTCTTGCTGTTAGTTTTCAGCAGCTCTTGTGTCTGCGGTTGCAGCTGGCCTCCTAGAAGTGCTTCCATGTGAAAGCTTTATCTGGATGAAGGGAGGGACAAACCAGTTGTAGTGCCAGGACTCCATGAAACCTTGCGGTTCTGGGCAAATCCCCACTGTCTGTGCGCAAATGCAGGAGGAGATGGAAAAGGAAAGGTTGGATGTGGTGCTTAGGGACGTGGTTTAGTGGGTGATATTGGTGGTAGGGGGTTGGCTGGACCAGATGACCTCGGAGGGCTTTTCCAACTGTAATGATTCTATGGTTCTATGATTTTATACATCTCAGGTGCAGTCCAGAGGCAGCAGATTCACAGCCTGTGTGTTTTGGACTTCCCGTGTGCAGTGCTCAAGAAATATAGCTCTGTATTTCCTTTTGGGATTTCTCAAACATTCTTCTTATCTGTCACATATGGGAGCAACCAAATCAATTCAAAATCCTGAACAGAAGCAGGAATGACGTTACTGGAAAAACTGTTTTTAGCTGGTAGGCAGGCAATTTCTCTGACTTCGACCTTTTCTAATTAACACGGGAAAAGTTCCACCCTAATCCCTCTTTACCAGCTATTTCTGGTTGTTTTTTGTTTGTTTGCTTTTGTAGATTGGGAACTGTTTGGGGCTGTTTGCTCCCTGCCTGTCAAAACACAAATCACTGTGAGTCAAGCAGAGTCTTCATTTGCATTCACGCTTTGCTGTGGCTCTCAGCTACTTTCCTGGGTGGAAAAGGAAGCAGGATATACTCTAGAGGCTACAGATCTGCAAGAATACTAGAATATCTTGTCTGACTTTTGTTAAGTAATAGGTGCCTCAGGCACCCGAGGTTTGGGAAGAGATGAAAGCCTCCAGGAATATATTCAGAGTGCTGATGGCCTGGGCTGTCACTGGGTGTTAGGCATATGAGCTTTGGACCTATGAGACCTGCACCCACTTCCTCAAGGGGGACCAGACCAAGTCTGAATGTTTTTAGGGGAAGTTAAGGTCAAGCAGGATTATCTAAAATGTTCAAGCAAACAAGGCAGATGAGTCCCACTGAATTAGAATAAAACTGTAGATGTTAACGTAGGAACTTTCACAAAGAAAATGTCTAGGAGGAATATCTCAAATACTGTATGGGGAAACACAGTCAGCTTTTTGTGGTGTGGTGTGGTGTGGTATGGTGAGCTTCCTCTGTGCCTGGCAATATTCCTTTTCTAGCTCAGAATTTACTTTCTTGCTGTTTTCATAAAAAGTGGTGTATTTTAGCCCGCTCTGGCTCTGCCTGAAGTCATGCCCAATCCACATTAGCTAGTGTATAGCTTCAGAAAGCTTGCCTGTTCTTTTCCTTAATTTCACAGCTGGATTGGTAATGATACTGTAATTCTCTAGAAAATTTGTTTTGCTTACACACTGGTATGCAAGCATTTTCCTTATCAGTCTTATCTTTTTCTTTCAAATCATTTAATGCAGCCCGAGATCCTTCAGACCATACTCTGGAGGTGCAGCACACTTCCTGGGGAGGGAGGGACATGGCTGCATTTCAGCGGTGCAGTTGGTGCATCATCCTCTGAAAGGGATGCCACTTGCTCCCATAGCTCTGGGCAGCAAAACATCAGCTACTTGGTCGTGAAAGGTGGTGTCACGGGTGGGTGAGAGGTCCCTGAAGCCAGACAGGTAGGAGGCACTTGCAAGCCTAGACAAGGGTGTGTAAGAAATGGTCCAAGCCCATGCAACTAGGTGACTAGGTATATAGGCTTGTAACTGATGGGTGTGGGCAATGTATTAAATTATACAAGTGAAGGAAGCTGAGCTTTGCAGTCATTGGACTTGAACTTTGTTATACCTTGGCCCTACTGTGTCAGTAACCCTTTGGTACCTACCTCACAGCTGAACAGATGATTAGTATCATGGTCATGGTAGCTGAACCTACAAATCCCTCTCTTGTCTGATGGGATTTGAGACAGCATGGGATGCTTCACACAAGCTCCCTGGTTATGTGCAGGGAAGACTCTGCCATCCCTTATGGATAATTCCTCTCCCACTGTGCATCCCTCACTCTGAGCAGGGCACCCTGAAGCTGATGGGGAGAAAAATATGGCCCCAAAACGCCTTCTTGGGATGGACAAGAAAGCCCTGATCAGCAAGGAATGCTACAACATAGAGCAAGAGAGAGTTTTTATCATTCCTGACACAAACATTCTTTTGAAACAGTTCCTGTGCCATAGGAAAGCTGCAGGTGAAGTCAGTGCTAAGTGAAATTCCTGGCTTTTCTCACCCATGTGTCATGAAAAAAGGCACAGTTGTATTAGTAAAAGCAACACCACTGACCACAGGTGAGGTAAAGGGCTGATTTATACCCATATTCGTGCCTGCATGGCCTCAGCAGCAGCACATGAGGGGCATCGGCAGCGTGTGGCCCCTCTCCAGCAGTTTATTGGGTGCAAACATATTCAGTAATAATTCTTTGACAGTTTATTAAGAGAATAATGATAAGAAAAACACGAAGTCAGAACGTGTTCAAAAGAGAAAGGTTGTGTTGCCGGCTTCTATAACAACAGGTTAGTGGAAAAATTGCCTCTGTCTGTGGAGACTTTGCATTTACCAGATGTTCTGTATTTGAAAGTCCTGCAATTAGCCTTCAAAGAGGTAAATTAGCCGTGATTCGTTTCAGAGTTAATCATTACTGTTACATATTTGAAACACCACCTGGTATTTGCAGCGTAATTAATGATATTATGACTCCTGCACAGTGGTTTTAAACAATCTTTAGCAATGTCTATCGTTTAAATTAGGAAAGATAATGCTATCTGCACCCGTAAAACAAATGCTCTGGCTGTGCTTTTCCATCCATTCAGAAACTCTCTCTCTTTTAGTACATCTTTGTAATAAATTAGCCAAGGTGAAACTGCAAAAAATGCTTCAAGAAATAGAAATGTGAAACTTCATCAGATCTAGGCTGAGCTCACGTTACTATCCATTGCAGGCAAACAAACCTCCTACAGATATGCTGTATCCACAGCACGTAATTCCTAGTAATGCGAATCATGCAACAGCATGGTCCAACAGCAAGTTAATATTTCCACAAGGCCACCCTACTCCTAGGAAATAGGTAACTATGCAAATCAATAAACACTTAAATGCAATCAATAAACAAGAAGGGTCAGAAAATCAAAGTTTTTTCCCCATCCCTATGCTTAGGAAATGCTCATAAGCGGTGATTTTTAACAGCTGTCTGCATTAGCTGAAGCGTGCACCCGAGCCAGGTCTAAAGTCCACCACAACTCTCACTCTGGAGAATTTTCTGGAAAATAAATAGAATTTTGGAATTAAAGTCTCTGTAACAATAAAAGCTCTGCTAGCCTGATCCAGAGAGAGATCTTAGAAGGAAAAAACTTCTCTTGAATTCATCTGTATTTCATGCTCATTATGCTCCAGTGTATTTGGGAAGGGAAAACATTGTGGATTTGGAGCTTAACATCTTCTGCAGAGCAAAATGCCAAGGCTGAGGAAATTGGTGCTGGACCATCCCTACAAGGGTGCAGCTTTCCCCACGTGCTTCTGCTGGCCTTGTACCTCGGAGGCCTGGGGGAGTTGGTGACAGTATATTTACTTTGGTATTCGTGTGCTGTCCCACATTCACTGTGAGATTTGAAGATGTGCTGTATCCATAGAGCTCTGGTGACGTCAGTGGGGTGAATGCACAGAAACCAGCCACGCTAGCAAAATCCCTTTTGTGCTGCTGTCATCGCCTGGGAACAAAAGCTTGAGCAGAAATACCCTAAATTGTTGATAGCATTACCGCAGCTAACAACTAAACAAACATATCTTGCATCTCAAAAAGTCACCTGCTGAGCAGTATAGAAGCACAGGATTGCTCCAAGTTATGTGCCCAGCAGGGAAGTTACCCCATGGGTAACTGTGCTGGTGTGGTGCCCAGGTCACGGGTACTTTGGGGATAAATACCTAGCTAGGCTTGCCCATGAAAGTGAATCTGAGAGGGATGCAAGGAGAGCAGGGATTACTGGTCATCCTCAGAGAGGGCTGAGATTTACTGGTGGAGTCCCACAAGCCAGAGGGAAGCACAGATATGCCTCATCTTCTGTTGGGACTGACTGCAAATTTTCTTGAAGCTTTAACCCCTGTACTAGGCTGTCAGCTGGACACAAATATGAAGGCAGCACGTGACAGCATGGGCATGGGCCACCTCACTCCAGGTAGGAGTTTTCCAACAGCAATCGTACCTCTGGAGCTCTGTGTCTCACCCCACATTGTGGTGAGCTCCATGTCTGCAGCTCAGAGAAAATGCTGTTGTCACAGGAGTTTCCTTCACACCAAAGTGAACTCCATACGAATTTTGGGAGCTCTCCCTTCCAGATGGGTGTGTGAGCTTGATTTCTAGACACTGTGCAGCTGATGGGTAGAAACTGGCACAAGTAGGAAGGTGACTCACTGCTCTCTGGGCACATGGGCCTGGGATGAGCCGATCACTGTTTCTTACTGATGGCATTCAAATGAGTGAATGCAACAATATCACATGCAGTCACACACATTTTGTTGTGTGATCTCCAGCCTCTGGAGGTGTTTAGGTCTCTTTCTTAAGGCTGTGTTTAATCTATCTACAGCCTCAGGCTGTTTCCATGTGAGAGAAAATGTGTTTTTTATTTTTTTTATTTTTTTTAAAAAGTAAGTCACAGGGTCAGTTTTGCAGTTTCCTACCTGAAATCCTCCTCATTTTCAGGATCTATTCTTTGGCCAGAAATACTGCTCACCAAATCCTTTCCACTTGCACAGTCCAATGCACACTATGTCTTCAAAATTTTTGCAGCAGGTGCTCTTCATTAGCAATATATGTACAGCCTCAGCATTGTTAGGGGTGGCATCTAATGAGGGCTTGTGACAAATTTTTACTTTCATAAGACGGCTTTCCTGGATGGAAGCCCACTCTGCCTATCTGTGTGCCTCTGGTGTTCATTTTCTAATGGCTCCACGTATTCCTTCATTAAGTAATAGAGGTCACAAGGGTTAGCCTTGGGCACTAGCTTTCATAATTTCTTGTATATGCATTTCAGTAGTCATGCACTAGTTATTAGGGCTTTGGAGGGGCCATAACACTTTGAAATGTTTTGCTCTGCAGAGCACGACCTTGGCAACACACACGTGCAATAAAGCAAAGCCTGGCCACGCTTGGTTTTCTTTCCCTGTCCTTGCAGACAGCAAGGTTTCCAGGAGCAGAGTGCTGGGTCCTGCAACTGCCTCCCCACTGTGAGGTGGGGTGTTAAGCTTGGAGGGGACAGATTGACTGTCTGTCCCTGCAGACACCTCTTCTGAGTGAGTCCTGAGATCCTTCACATCATCCCACCTGCACACACACATACACCAGCCCTTCCGTTCAGCCAGGGTGAAGTTATATCAGTTTTGCCCACCTTAACTGCTGTAGGGAAGAGCTGGAGATGGGAATAAGGGCACAAAATCCCCCCAGATCTTACCTGGATGACCAAAATCACAAAGAGGCAACAGAAACTCAGCTGCAGATGGATTTCTCTAAGCTCTGGCCCTCAGAACAAGGATAACTGGAGCTAAGGTGTTAGAAAAGGAGCCTGCTGCATTACCCTGAATGGGAAGCTATTTTCATCAATAAAAGAGTAGGCCAAATGGGGTGCACCTGAAAGAACTGAGTGTTGTGTCTATGCCCTCATCAAACTTCTCTCAGTGGATGCATAAATTCTTGTTATAGGCATGGTCTCTAATGAGGATGTCCTGCTTTGCTCTGCTATGCCTCCCCTTGAGCCTACCTTTCCCATTTCTCAGCATAATTTGTGTTTCTCCAGTCCCCACACTCATTTCTTCAGGTTCTATCATACTGATGTGCCCGCAGGAGGTAGCACACCCCTCTTCCTTTCCTCTTCTTTATTTTTTGTGCTGTATTCTGACCTCTTGGATCTTAATTTTCCTGTTCCCAGCCTACAAGTTGGAACAAGTTCTCTGCCCCTTACAAACAGCATCTCCTCACAAACAGTTTAAAATAGGAATAAACCCATGAGATTCCCTGGAGTTACTGCCTCCATCACTGGGACAAAAAGGTAAATGCGATGAATTAGTCTCGGATATTCTCTGATGAAAAAAAAATAAATTACTAGATCATATTCCATCAGGAAACATATTTATTTCTTCAGTTCTGTTGTTGTGGTGGTTTTTTCTTTGTTTGTTAGTTTAGTTTTGTTTTTTCTCTAGTGTTTCAGGTTAGATTCAAAGTTGAAATAACATTGACAAAAATCTATCCAGACAGCAAAAGGAGCTGGAAATGGAAATGGACGAAAAAGTTATTACAGAAAAATATTTTCTTTCAGTTGGCTTATTGTTGGGCTGCATTTCACACACCTCTCCTGTGGACAGTCAAAAAGAAACAGGAAAACTGTGGTACAAAGGTATTGCTCTGCAGTGAGAACTTTGCTGCCCTCTGCTCAGAGGAATTAAAGGCAGACGTTTGAAGTGGTGCTTCCAAACGCTTCTCTGATCTGCAGACACCAGCATGCCTCTTGCCCTCCTCCTGTGCTCAGTGTTTCAGTTTCAAGGCTGCCGGTGCCCTTTGGACATGACACCTACAGCAAGCCCAGGGATGGCATGCCCAGCATTGCCTCCAGAAAGAGAAGTTATTGGTCCCACACAACATGCTCCTGGCTCCAGAAATAAAGGGCCAGAAAAGTGCCTGCTCCATGGCTGCCCATGCACGCCAGGCTGAGGGTCTCCTCCAACCACCCGGGAGCATCCCCAGCCTTGCCCTGGCTGCATCTTTGGAGGAAAGGCTTAAATATTGGCTGTGATAAAATGCAGCATTGAAATGAGCCTGGCATTTCATTCTTGCAAGCTGAATGAGCAGTACAGCCATTTTGATACAGATTGGGTGCATGCACTCAAGCAGTGACAGGTAGGATCTATGGCTTCATGAACTGGGATGCTGAGGTTGCCCTCACACAGCCCAGAGCTGTGATTTGAGTAAAAATATGCTCCCAGACCCGCTGTGACTGTAATTATGCGGAAAAAGGAGATCCCACTGGGTCATACTACGAATGAATTTGGCAAGCACGGCATGAAACAGGATCCGTACAGCTTGGCCAAATAGCCTGTGATTCTCAGTGAGTGCAAGAGCAGCTGGGAGAGGCAGCGGAGGTGAGTGCAATATTTCACTTCAGTGTGGCATCCAACTGAGCTGCCACGGACAGGCCTGGGGCTGTCCAGCTCTGCTATTAAAGATGCACCAGGGGTGATGAGCGACAAGACTTAAACTAAAAGAAGGTACATTTAGGTTTGATATTTGGAAGAAATTCTTCACTGTGAGGATGGCGAAGCTGAAATTGCAGAAGAAGCAAATGCTCTTTGTGTCATACTGGAGGAAGATTTAGGTAGCTCTTTGTAATCATATTACTAATTCAAAGACACCCTTTCTTTGCCTACACCAAGAGCTTTCATGGGATAAATTCATTTTGCAAGTCTGCTAAATGTCCTGCAGCCATATGGGCATTTGTACTTTTGTTCCCTCTTCTAGACAATGACACCTAGATTTTTCATCTTCTAGTATCCCTACAATTTCACTCATTCAGGACTTTTTCTCCTTCGAAACAGTGCAGAACAGTGGGTTTTACCATTCAATAAAATATTACATTAAAAAGCACTTCCATTTGTTTGCTTGAAACCTACTGCCCAGTAACTTTATCATACAGGCACAGTCCTTGTATTGTGAGAAAAATCAATTGTTATTCTCTATTCAGTTTCACTACAGCACCAAGACGTGTGCATGCTTCTAGCAGAGTCCCATGTCTTATCTTTTTCTGTGCTGAAAAATCTAAAGCTATATTTTTCTTTTCTCAGAATAAGCTGCTTCGTATCTCTTATCTCTGTATTTTTCTAATTTACTGTACTTTGAAGCTGAGATGACCCACACTGTAAACAATACTGAGGATGCCTTTATATGCTTTTATACTGTGGCATAATAGTAATCTTTCCCATTTCGCTCTCTTCCTGAGATGCAGAGGAAGGTTTGCATGCATGAGCACTTGTCTGTTCTTTTTAGCTGCACTACCTAGATGAATAAAAGGTATAAATCCAAACACATAAACATTTTGCAGTCTACTGCAGCAGTCATATTACTGACCACATGCCTAACAGTCCAGTTGTCTTTCTGAGCCTCTCCAAGCATGTCATGTTTTTTATTTTGTGTTTTTTTTTGTTGTTGTTGTTGTTGTTTGTTTTGTTTTGTTTTGTTTTGTATTTGTTTGATTGTTTGTTTGTTTTTTCAGGCAGCTAGTCACATCGGCATCAAGAGCTCTTCCCTGGCTCATAAGGGATAAATCAGAGGTTGTGGATGTGTATGCATGGCCAAGATCATTTTCTCCTTGTGTTTGACTATGTTTTTATTTGCACTCAATTTCATCTGCAAGCTTATTGCCCAGTTATTTAGTGTTCTGGTGACAGTTTTTTCAGTCAGCTTTAGATTTGAGTGTCCTGATTTATTTTGTATTATCTTCAGGCCGTGTAGCACACATTTCTGCTTACCATTTTTCCATCATTACATTGAACCAAACATGTGGCACTCATACTAATGACCTATATACACATATACAGGACGCATTGAATGATTCCAGTACAGAACCACATGCACCCTGCCACAAACCTCATCCTTAATGCCTAGTTTTTAGCTTCTTGCTATTCATCATATATTAACCCAAAAAAGAACTTCCCTTCTACCCATGGCAGTCTAATCTCTTCAAGAGCTGTTGGTGGAACTTTTATGGTGTATATTGACCTGATCACATTTTCCCAATGTGCTTGACTCCTACAAAGTGATCTAGCAGCAGCTTATGAGGTATGTGTTGAATTGCATGTGTATAAGGGAGAAAAGAAAAGGGTCTATGTTCAATATGGTAGCTAGCAAAAACTGAGAAAAGGTGATCAGCAAAACAGCAAAAATACTAGAACTACTCCAAGCTGAGAAGACCATCAAAAATAATGAAAGAACATATTAAATAGGTTTTATTAGAGAAAACACTGAGATTGCCATCTTCAGTTTGTACAACACTGTGATTCATGGGGAGGAGAATGGAGAAATGAAAAAGATAAGTGAGAAAACTAGGAGAGTCCTAAAAAATAAACAAGGAAGCTAAGACAGATGAAGGATGTGTGAATATTTGGAGGCAGATATATGAGGACCAAGTTCTTGTGCTGTTCACACAGACATTTGCACAAAGTAGCTGCCACTGACTGTGCTGTCTGGTTTTACACCTTCAATTATTTGAATGTGAGACTGCTGTGTCCTTCCAGCATGCGCAGAGATGTCTAGGGATGAAAATTGTGTGTGCATGAAAACATGCTGCTGGTACTTACACTTGGGAAATCTGGGCTCTGAAGCCACTTCTTGTAATTTCCTTCTATGAAACTGATTCAGCTGCCTTTTGTGGCCATGGGACCAGCCACCTCCTCTGTACCCACCCCAGGAAATGAGGCAGATTTATGCAGCTGCCACCACATCAGAGCCCTGCGTATTACTGGTTGTGAGGTGTTTGCACAGTAGGCAATGACAGGTTGGCTAAAGTGACGGGAAGCCTCAGCACAGCCAGACTTACAAAAGGTAGTAAAAATTCAGACAGCTGAAGAAAATTATTGAATTTTAGATGGACTTTGAGAAACTAGATGAGTTCAATGGCTGCTCTACCATTTAGAAAGCTGTAAGATTACTGGCTGCTCTGGAAGCAATGTTTCAGAGCCTAAAAATAGGCTGCTTATACCGCTCCTTCTGTTTCCCCAGGAGTGCCGAGAACATTCAGTACTTATTAAAGAAGGCATTAAAAAGAAGTTGAGGTTTGCATATTTCTTTCTGTGATTTCCCTTTTGAAAAATACCAGAATAACCATTTATAGCTACTCTTCTTGTGGGGACTTGGATGGCATCAGAAAATGGAAAGGAGGGGATATGCCCCTTGTTGGGTCACACTGCTCGCTGCTGCGATGGGTCTGTTGGTTCCTGTTCTGCACCCAGACATGAGTACCCATTCTCATCCTGATCCTTTCTCATCAGCTTTCCTGCCACAGACATAGGAACTGGCTAACATCTGAGGCCATGACCCACAGAGGAGGATTAGGGAAAGTACCGTGTTCCAGAAAAAAGGCAAAAAGACAATTGCCAGCCTGTGTCATTTTTGTAAGCCACGAGAAAGTAGGTCCCAAGGGCTTTCTTCTAGATTGTGATGCAGAGGATCCAAACTCTGGACCAGCACTAGCAGCCCAGAGATGTTGGTCACCACGGTGAACTATTATGGTTAGTGTGTCAAAATGTCCTCAGGGACATTAGACCACAGAATGCTTCCATGAAAGCTGATTCACAGAAATACATAGGCAATGCCATCTACATCTGCATGTTATCCAAAACCTTGTGGCTTATATTTGCCTTTCAAGTTCTTGTATCTGGTGTGGTGCCATACACAGAAGACCCAAGGATATGCCTAAGACTTCCCACAATGGATTTAACAGAGACGAGAAGAGCAGGTCATTCACAAGCTTTCAAGTCCTGGAAAACATCTTTGTATTTTACAGCAACAACTTGGAATTTGTGTTTTAATGGAATTCAGTTTCTGGGAGTGACTGCTTTGGTCTGCAAATATTTTTCCTTGTAAAGGCACTTATCAAGATTGATTTCCCCATGGATCTGGAGTCTGGGTGAAAGTTGAACAGAGCAGCTTTGGCTTCACACAAGCTACTTGCTCCATGGCCACGAAGGAGCATTTCAGGTTTCAAGGGTGTAACAATGTCTCATCAGAGCCCTGATGATGGGGTCAGTGGAGCTGGCCTGGCTGTGCCATGTGTACCACTGGGGGACAGGTAAAGCAGTGGTGCAAGGTAAAAAAGCAGAGATTGTTATTGATTCCTTCCCAATTTGTGGGCCCTTTTTTGAATCAAAAATGAACTTCCTGCATGCTCAGGGCCTGCTAACTCTGTGAGCATAAATTGTGCATTTTTAGGAGCACGTAGTTTATACAGACAAAGTCTTGCATTGCACAGACATTGGAGTATTTCCACAGGCTCATACATATAAGTATTTCTTCAGCTATATAGCCAGTCCTTGTCTCTGAATTGTGACACTAGATGTGAGGAAGTGGAATTCACAAAACAGAAAAAAAAATAATTAGATAAAGAATAAATTAGGGCTATTTCATCCCAGGGCCTTATGCCTGTTTAAGGCATTTGGGAAGGTGGGCACTTCATCTCTGCTTGTACGAGCCAGAGAGCCGAAAAAATGAACCAAGGAATTTAAGTCTCCTCTGGGAACCAGGCAATGAAATCTAAGCCTATGCTTCTGAAGTGCTTTGCCAGTAATTGGTAGCTGATTTTTTTTTTCTTTTTATTAATTTCTAAAGAAAAATGTTTTCAAATCTCTGATAGTTTCTGCACTTACAGCTTTTTTAAATTACATCAATAACTAAACAAAAAAAGAGGTAGAAAATATGAAATGTCCTCTATTTAGTAAAACTGCACCAGTTTTAGGTAAATCAGTAGCATTTCCCTGCAGAGCCTCTTTTTATATTATCTGTATAAAACTCTGAACAACCTAAAAGTTCACCTGGTATTATAAGGGCTTTTGGCATTTGCAAAGGATCTTCAGGCAAGCTGCTAAGCTGTGATGTTTTCCTTTGTAATTGGTACTAAAAAATATTTCCTTCTACTTGTGTATCAGGTAGACAGGAAAGAAAAAATGTAGATCCAAAATTAGAAGGAGCTTAGCAGTATGGATTAAAAACCCAACACTGACATATCAATGCCACGTTTGGGGCTGGTGGTAGACTTAACTGAAAACATCTCTCCAAAGTTAATGAATTTTCTAAGTACAGGGGAAAGAGTTTGCTAAACTGGACTAAAATGTTCCATCTCTCTTTGGCACGCACATGCTATGCTTGCAGTATAATAGCTGTGCTTGTGCTCTCTTAGCAGCTACTAGTAAATATAGGTAAAAGATCAATGTATGTACAATACAAGGTAGGTATACTATACTTACTTATACTTACTTCCTATTTTTGGCATAAAAGCTTTGTTTGCTATGTCAAAAGTCACTTTGTATTTGAGTGATGACTCCCTTAAGGGCTATTACTGTGTATCTTGTATAATCCATACACATGTGCTTCATGGAACTATTTGTAAGGTGTAGCCATAAAATAAAATGTTATTTATTTTCTAAAAGGTTGCAGGAAAACACTATCTATGCCACAAATTATATCAGTGGTTTCTAAACTACTTGGGCCTAAGGACTGCTGCCAGCTCATAATGTCTCTCCTAGATGACCACACAAAGTCCTCATTGTTGTGTGTAATTGAGAGCACTGCTGATGTGGTTCCCAGCTCTCCCTGTGGGCTACTTACTGCATCTTCAAGGGTCACTGCTAAAAATTGCTGCTGTAACACCTGTGGTTACTGAGCTATTTTGAAGCCTCGAAAATCATGGTCTCTGTTCTTCGTTTGGACCCCAATAGGGAAACTTGGAGCGCAGAAAGCCAAGAGCATGCCATTGCAGTGTGGGGCCCCACAAGTTCTAACCAGAGCAACAGCAGCAGAATATTTTTTTCCTTTCCAAGCTGGAGAGATGCAGAGCAAACTCTGAGTTGTGTGTTCCTACAGTGATACTTGTATTGAATTAAATCCCTCAGCCTGGTGCAAGCACTCTACCTGAATTAATTTTTAAATTCAGAGCTTTTCCCCACTGTGTCTTTCCGTTTAGCTGACTGTGGTTATAAAATTGTACCGAGCATACAAAACAATGAAAATCATTTTACTAGTGTGCTATTTACATAATACCATGCTATTAACTTAAAATCTAGCCAACATAGAAACAACTGAATACTTTCTCCTCAGAATTCCCAAGTTACTTCAGCCAACCCACATAGCAACCCCCACATTCATTAAGTCTCTGTGATGGTTTTGAAGTCTAGCTGTGGGACAGCACAATTATTTATTTTCTTCCCCTTCCCCTTCCCCTTCCCCTTCCCCTTCCCCTTCCCCTTCCCCTTCCCCTTCCCCTTCCCCTTCCCCTTCCCCTTCCCCTTCCCCTTCCCCTTCCCCTTCCCCTTCCCCTTCCCCTTCCTCTCTTTCTTTCTTTTTCTCCCCTCCCCCCCTTTTTTTTGGTAACTTTTTTGTTATTTATTTTTTTGCCAATTTCCACATCATGGCTTCTTCTGCTGCTCCTCCTCTCCAGCTGGGGTCTCTAACAGATCTGTAAAATGAGATACAGTGAGGCATGGAGTGGACTCGAAGCTCTGTGGGACTGATCCTGCTCCTACTTTGCCCCTGCTCCTGCCCTACCTCTGCCTCTGCTCCTGCTCATTCCATCCTCCCAGTTCCTCTTACAGGATGTCTCTCTCCTGTCCCTCAGTGGTGTCACCACCACTGCTGGCTCTGGTCCTGTACCAAGGTGGCTAGCAGAGGGCCCATCAGTTGCAGCTGTCCCCTGTACCCTGTACCACAGTGCTGCTGCCAGCCTCACTGGTGTTAATTACGCATCCAGCAGCTTTTATGCGTAATGGTAGAACAGCAGTGCTCTAAATTTAGACAGGTCAGGAGTTTGAGAAGACAAATGGTGTCAGTCCATGGTTGATGGGCTGAACAAATAACGTGGGACAAGCTTGCTAATGGCAACAGTGCTGTCGTGTGTCAACTGGGCCAAGCCTTGAGCAGGTGATGCTCCAGTCACCAAAGGGTGGACTCTGCTCAGAAAAGGGAGGTGCAGGAGATGATGACACTGCTTTGGCTAGGTAAAGACTATAGAGGTAGAAACCTGCCCTCAAATAAGAGAACTCTACAGCAATTTAAAATCTCAACCTTTGACTAAGATTGACTTTTTGACTTGTATTTTTGTTGTTGTTCTTTTTTTTTCTTCTTTTTTTGACTGATTGACTTATTTTGACTTTTTCCTGGACATTTCTGTCAGTGCTTTAAAATATGACCTGTTCTGTGTCTTGTTTATTCTGGAACTGGCCTATGATGTTGTACCTTCACCTTTGTGCCTGCATCAGTTTTGCAGAGCACGTGGAGTTGGGTGTCTTGGATGGCTTCTGCAGATTGAACTTACTGAATGCAGCTCACGTTGTACCCTGGCTGGAGCACGCGGTGTGTTAGCACTCCTCAGAGAGGCTGTCTGGAGAGAAGGGTGTGAAAATACAAGTGAATGAAACAAAGGAAGAGTAGTAGGAAGATGGAGGAATGTGGATGTTGCAACATCTTCAATTTGGAAAAGGCTTCTTCATCCTCCTTTGTCTGCTTTATCAGAAAGTCAAGTGACTTGAAGTTTCCAGAGACAGCCTGCAGGTAAGATTTATAAAAGTCACTGACCTACTAAATCTCGTTTTGGTGCTCTGTGATAATACATTACTGTAGGATTTGGGCATCTATTCCCCTGTCTATTTGCTCATTTTTCTCAACCCTTTCTTTCAGAAACTGCAGTACTGGTACCCACAAAGTTGTACCAGAATTTAAGAGAGTGCCAGAATCCTGACCTTTCATGTTGCCTACATTTGCCTTTCTGTTCAAAACTAATTTGTTTTTGGATGGACAAGGTTATTCTTTAGTCTGATCTGGTCTGTAGAATTATGCTAATTTGTTACAAACTGAGTTTTTCATACGTTTGCACATTTCAGAATTTCTGCTAAGCCTATAACTATTACAGCTCTAATTATTCTGTCATTTGAATGCTTTTATTTCCATTTTGGCATAATTGGCTATGTGATTGTAAAATAGTTACTTTATGACAGTGTTTTCCTCGACAGGGTCCTCTGACCCTCTACCAAGAAAATAATGTTTCTCCTTTCTTCATTACTGCAATTACATCAGGAAGCAGTAGCTCACTGAATGATATAAAAGTCACTGAGTGTTGTTCTCTAGAAAACCATTTATCCCTTTTTCCATGGCCAGGCAGAAGTTAGTAGCTTGCTTAAAGGGATTTAAATTTTACACTAGTGAAAAGCCATGGTGGCAAATCATCCTGATGTACAGAACTTGCTAACCTGCTGTCTCTCCTACCTGGCAAGTCTCATGACAGGGGATTGACCTGCCGTCAGATCACACACTGGTGACATCAGTGCCACCAAGTCCATTGGCAGTGCCTGAAGATCTGATCCACAGTGAAGTGCATCAGTGGTGATAGTTCAGGAAAGGAGCTCGGTTCTTTGAACTGTGTATTTACTGACTGGAAAACCATTTCACTCATCACACAATTATTTTATCTGCTTGTTTTAAAACAGTCTGTGGGAAGTAGGTAGGTTTTGAGCATAGGACAAAGGGCTAATGAAGATGCTGTCCTACTGACAGCTTTGCCTGTGTGGGAACTGCAGAGTTTCTTGCCCTTTCGTTCTTCATTGGGAGGGATCAAATCCCACCCCAGTGGCTCCAAGGTATTTCCATGAAATAGAAAAAGACAGTGAGCAATTTAGGGAAAAGTGGCCTGGAGAAACACTGGCATCAGGGCTTTCTCCTGCCATGGCTGACAAGCACATTTTCTGAGTAAGTAGATGGGATTCATTGCACTATGTCATCATAAAGTAAACATAAAACTGGCCAAAGAAATTGCATCCTGAAATTGCCTATTTCCTCCTGGTGATTACAAAACCAATGTAAAGTTACTGATACTAACTCAGACCTCTTCACGGTAGACATCTCACATTAGATGCTGAGATGCCCCCCTTGCTATGGACACACTGCCACATGATGGACATCCAGGTGAGGATCAGTGTTGTGTTTTTCCTGTTCTTCCAACAATCCTTGTATTCACAGGTCCCCTGGACAGATTGTGAGGTAGTGCTGCGTTGACTTATAATGCTGGCTGAAATAAAAGTTATTCATGGGAGCAGTAACGTATAGTGAGTGATTTAAAAGGCTGTAATTGCTCATCTGTAAATTCTGGGGAATCACTCTCTTACTGAAAATGCTCTGAAGATCCCAAGCAAAATCTATTTTTTTCTCTCAACTGGAAACAGATTTGTCTGATAAATGTATAATTGCTGCGCCATGCTAAAAGATGTTTTAGCTGTCAGGAATATTGTGATAGCAGAGGCAGGAATTCAACACAATGTCTTAAATACAGGGCCCAATTTCCTACCTAATCTGAGGGCCAGATATAAAAGGGGCAAGGTTTGAAGCGGCTCGTATTTGTGCTCATAAGTTGAATCCTGCTTGCATTCTTCATAATACAAGGGGATTAAAAAGCAATGTTACCACTCACCTAGGGAACACAAGCAGGGATTTCCGGCACTGACAGAACTCTGAGAAATTTTGGTTGTGGTTCAATTTCAGTCTTTTAAGTATAAGTGCTTACCATTTCTGGCAGGAGCAGAACAGCTGGAAAGGGAGTGATGTTTCCCTTTTTCCGGTCAGCGGGGACTTCACCTGCTTGCCAGGACTTTTCAAATATGATGGACAGAGGGTTGGTAACTACACAGAACCATAGAATCATTAGGGTTGGAAAAGACCTCCAAGATCATCTGGTCCAACCATTCCCCTACCACCAACGTCACCCACTGACCATGTCCCTAAGCACCAGGTCCAACCTTTCCTTCAACACCCCCAAGGGACAGTGACACCACCACCTACCTGGGAAACCTGTTCCAATGCCTGACTGGTCTTTCTGAGAAGAAATGTCTCCTCATTCCCAACCTGAACCTCCCCTGGCACAACCTGAGGCCATTCCCTCTAGTCCTATCACTGGTTATCTGTGAGAGGAGGCTGATCCCCAGCTCCCCACACCTTCCTTTTAGGTAGTTCATCAGCCAACTCCCTCAGGACCCTAGGATGCATGGCATCGGGCCCCACAGACTTGAGTATGTTCAGGTTCATCAAGTGGTCTTGAATTCGATCTTCACTCTCAGTGGTGGGGACTTCAAACCTCCCTGTCTTGAGGTTTGTGGACTTGAGAGATGTGGGAAGAGTGTTTGCCAGTGAGGGCTGAGGCAATGCATCACCTGTGTTAAACATCTGGGATACCAAGGCTTAGGGGAACATTTGACATTCTGCAATGTGATAGAGCTACCCTCTGGCACAACCGCAGTGCAAAGCAAGCTCTTGCAGACATTTCAGAGAAAAAATGCACATGTGAGTATGTATGAGGAGAAGCAAATGCAAGAGTGGCGTGCTTGGCTTCTTCCCAGGCAGGGCGGGAAGAGCCTGGCCCAGGCAATGGACACAACGGTAAATGCAGTACCTGAACCTGAACTGGAAAAGGACATCAGGTCTTTGGACTGAAAAAAAAATATATTCCTGTTCAATACATAAAGTATTTTCGTTAAGAAATTGTTGGCTACAGTGTAGCAGAAAATTGCCTAAATTAAATCATATGGAGCAAGTGACCCTGCAGTCTGCTGATAAATTATAATGCTCTGGTGTCTGGTCTGGGAAATAAACTAATTTCCATTCTTGCAAGGGTTGGAGACAGACATATGTATAACAGAAATACATCTATTAGCAACCACAGAGGAAGCTATATATCTATTAGAAGAGCTGTCTGCTCATTGCCTGAAGTACTGCTAGCTGTCTGAGCAGCAGAGCAAGATGGGGACCAGCCCTGTGCAGCAGCAACACCCCCACCCATGGGTGTACCAGCACCACAGCTCTCACCATGGCAGGGGTGCATCACTGAGCAGCAGAACCAAGGTGTCCTGGCACTTCCACCTGGGAATAATTTGTGAAGCTTGGCTCCTGGGCAGCTCAGAGGGGAGATCAGACAGCTGCTTGACCACCCATCTTCTCTGCACTACATCGACGCAAGGCAGAGATCCCCTCTTCTGAAACCCTCCTGCAGTGCTTTTGGCAAAGGTTTGGGCATGTGGTGTGCTGTGCGAGTGGTCCCCAAGCAGCAGCACTGCTGAAGCCTTGTTTTCTTGTGGGCTCCATTTTGTGCCTGAGCTCCTGGGTGGAGGGGGCATGCCAGGGAGGAACCCAGGTCATGGTCCATACAGGCAGCAATAGGCTCTCTTCCTCATGTGAGTTCAGGAAGAGTTAGAGATGCGGTAGCTTTGATGTTAAAACCACTCTGTGAAATCTTAAAATCAGGGTATTGGGGATGGGACAGGCAGACAGGGAAATACAGCATATTTATGTAAGTTTCCTGTCCTTTGGAAAGCAGGCTAGAAATGATAATTCCTGGGTTTGTTGCAGTTTCTGATCTTTACAAGATTATTTCAATCTATGATCCCCATTCTGATTCCTGCTGTGGCACTGAAAAATGAAATACTTCCACTGGTTTTATTGGAGCGAGCCTAGATTTTCACAAAAGCAACAAAAATCATGGTTTGTCCCTTCTATTTCTTGGTAACTCTTTTCTCTCTTTTACCATTTTTTAAACCATTTTACAATTTCTTACATAAAACCAAATAAACATTTTAAGATAATTTGAATTATTATTTTACTGATGCAGAAGTAAAAATATGGTGGGATTTTTGCTGCTTTAATCCAGCAGATATGAACAGAGGGAGCTCTCTCTCTGTTATTGGAAACCTTACAATATGATGCCACCTTCAGGGTCAAGAGGACATCTGTGGGCATTTACATTACTGCCAACAGCAATGTGACTTTTATGATAATGCAATTGCATCTTTGTTTGGAAATGAAAATAGCAGTCTCCTGTTCACTGGGATCAAACATCAGGTCTCAAGAGTATTTCGCAGACACAAGGCCTAGCAGTAGTTACTTAAAAAAGAACTGAGTGCTACAGACAGCAAGATTGCTTTTGAAAGAACATTGTATCCTTGGCAAGATGGTATTGGGCATAATGCTGACACATTCCTTTTTTTTTAGATTCCAGATAACATATTTACTAGAGAAACAAAAGGGTTCAGTAGTGAGAGGACTGCAGAATCTTTAGCAACTTAAGGTATTTATTAAGTCTTTGAAAACATTGTCATCACATCAGGTTTTGTCATCAGACTTTCATGAAAATATATTAAATTATTTGAAGAATGTTTTATCTAAATGTTTCACATCCCTTAAGATTTAAAAATCAGTTTTGTACCAAAGGAAAGCAAAAGGTGAACTATTCATCTATATTTATCAGTGTGTAATAAATGACTGAGTCCCAAATAGGATTGCAATTAAAGTTTACAATTTATTAAACGAATAGAGACAAGCAAACAGCGCTGGGTGCACTGGGAGTCTCTGCTCCACCAAGACACACACAGGTTACATCAGGTGGCTGTTTTTTATGCTTCTAGGCTAATACATATTTATTACTACTTCTAGAAAAGACAGGGTTATTATAATTAGTTCCCAGAATCCAAACCCTCCCACTGGCACATGCGTATCAGTCTCCGGTGGTCCCTCTGGGGGTCTCTCGTAGTCTTCCTCCCAGGCTTTTTCCTTGTCCTTCTCTTTTGTCCATCTTGACTGGGTGTCAGAGACTTGCACAGCATCCCATGCAAGCTTTGTCTTTTAGTTGTCCTTAAGCTTTCCCCTTCTCCTTAATCTCTTGGCCAGATATCACAGACTTTCATAGTGTCCCATGCAATAGTCATAATAATTATCAGTTATTCTGAAACCCCTTTGTTCTCTTATCCCCTAGCCCCGGGCCTCAATGTTAACCCTTCAAATCCCCTATTGACATGAATTGCTGGACCATTCCTTTGCAAAATGCAATAACTATATACATTAACCACTCTGTTTTTCTTAGACTTGTGGTTATATAAGGGTATGTAAAACAAAAGGTCACATTTCATGATACCACGCGGCCCTAGCATTGTTCCATATTGACAGGAATCAGATGAACACATTTCACAAGTGCATATCAAAATCTTAATACAGACACCTGAAAAGTAGTTCTAACCTTTGATAATCATTTGAGGTACATGGAAGTATACTGAAAAGTTTTGCAGTTTTAAAGCTGAAACAATCAAAATTACTGGTGTGTTTTGAACGTTTACTCCCCTGTATTGAAGGCACAACTGATCAAAACATGCTACATCTGAACTGAAAGGTTGCCAATCTCTAGGTACATCAGAGAAACTTTGAGACATTTCAATCAAAACAAAAAAACATGACATGAATTCACAGTTGATGATATTTTTTCCCTTGATAAGCCATGCATTGCTTCAGTAATTCTGTGCTGAAGTTCTTTGATGAGGTACAGCAATATGGGATATGGCTATGTTAAGTAATAGGTCCATGCCTCTAGTTTCTCAGAAAAATCAAGATAACTTTTTGTTTGCAGTCCTTCAGAGATTACACTCATTTTCTCAGTCTTGCTGCTTCCCCTAAACCAGTACAACTTTTAAAACAGGGACAAATGAGAAAAATAAATAAATAAATAAATAAATAAATAAAACAAATATAGATCCATCTTATCTCCAGTTCAATCCACATGCAAGATTGCTGGGAGCTGTGAAGGGCAGGGATGAACTGTTATGATACTGCAACAAGCTCAATTCAAGCAGGAACATGTGTATAGTCCTTTCCTCAAAGCCCACATACTCTCCTTGAAATCTCCAGAGGTATTGCTGCCACCTCAGAAAATGAAAGTCCATGTGGTTGCTAGCAAATGTATGGTATTCATAGAATCATCAATGCCTGGACTGCAAGTCCAAATTACTGAGAAATCTTCAGAGGCTGCATCTACTTTATCAAACCATTCATCACAGCAGGAATGAGTCAGGGGAATGAAGCAGCTGCTGACGAGTCCTCACATCTACAGCGCTGGTGATTCTTTTTTTTTTTTTTTCTTCCCTTGGACTAGATTCTGTCTAGTTCTTTGGAGGAACAGTAGCCCCTTTGTATGTGGCTTGAAGCTTTCCATGGCTTTGGTTGGTGGTTTGGACTCTTGTGTCCCCCCAACAAGTGGGAATACCCCTGGAGCTTCTAGGCTGGTGCCTCCAAAAGACATCTGCTGAAATTGCACCCAAACTGCACCACTGTGTGGGAAGCTGACAGATGGGGAAATTTCTTCAAAAAAGCATTACGACTGTGAGTGAAGGCCTTGGTGTTAACACAGGTATGGATAACCTTGAAAACATTTTACAATGTCATCTAGAAAATATTTATTGGCATGACCTTAAGAGGTTTTATATAGCTGGAAAAAAAGACTGCACATCAAAGACCTAGATTATCTTTGTGGATATTCTCCTGGCAGCAAAGGGGTTTATTTTTAAGATTGTTTGCACCTTGGGTAACTACTGAAGGTAATGGCTATGTATGGCATATATGAAGTTGTCTAGCTACATCAAAGTAAAAACTACTTGTGTTTGGTCTTCACAAGGTTTTTAGATGGTAAGATGGTAAACTTCAATTGGAGATATAACTAGGAAAAATAAAGCATTTTTTTATATTGGTGATTCAGTCTGCATATTTTACAGTGCTCTAACAAAGGTTGTTTGCTAATAAAAACAGCCACTTGTACAGGTTTCACTTTATCATCTTAATGATTCAGATTGTAACTCAGATTGTTAGGGAAAAAAAAAAAAAAACAAAATTAAGGTAGTTTCCCCTGCCAGGACAAATTCTGACTCAGCAATATAAGCTATATTAAATGCAGCTATTCCCACTGATTTCACTCAATCTCACCTAAGTTTCTAATATATTTCTTAGCTGAGATAAAGTATTTCCATGTGAAATGAACTGGGTTGATGTGAAAGAAATAGTCATCAGTGAAGTTTATCAGTCACTCTGTCATGGTTAAACCTGTAGATTAGAAAGAGAAAAGGAGATGGAGAAAGACTGATCCTTAATGTCAGTGTTTGTTTATAAAAATTGAAATAAGGGAGACTAACTTAAACTCATGTCAGACAAAGGGTTTATATGCTCTCATAAGATTATACAAATATTTATAAACTTAAATTTATTCAACTTGTGCAGTAATATTTTATGTGCAGCCAAGTGGCATTCAGTCAAATCCAACATGTTGTTGATTACCATGTTTTTAATCATCTGCTGGAAAATTCGTTGTAAGTATTTCTGAGGTTTGGTACCACAACACTGATCCTACCTTATGGTTTATACACATTTCCAAAAATAATAATGCTATTGCTACTTTTTTTTTTTTTTTTTTTTTTTTTTTTTTTTTTTAATCCATACAATACTGGAAAGCTAAACAGGACTGTGCAGTAATGAATTATGAGCACTCTGAAATAGTTTTTGTGAAAAGCTAAAAATAGGTCTTCAACTTCTGCCAAAACTAAATAAATTATCTTAAGTCACTGATGAAATTTAGGACTGTTTTCCTGTTATCCATTTATGTGAATTGTTGGAGTTATTTAAATTGAAATTGCCTTTTAATGTGCAGAAATAGACTTCTGCAGTGTTTGGTAACCAGAGAGGGACCTCCTAATACTTCTTTCAGAGAGTCTGTGAGATCTCCATCCCTGGAGATATTCAAGATGTGCTGTAGCTGACCCTGCTTTGAGAATGTCTCTTGGACCAAGCAACCTCCAGAGACATTCCAACCTTCCAACCTTTCTTTTCCTTTTTTTTTTTTAAAAAAAATATTTTTTAAAATTATTTATTTATTATTCTGTGATTCTGTTTATTACCAGTTCTAAGATGTCTGTTCAAAGTTTGAGACTGTTAAACTTTAATCCATAGCCAAAATAGTGATTAATTTCCTTTACAGAAAACCTTATGGAAAAGGTCACAACTTTAATCAGTCCATCTTTTTTTTTTTTTTTTTTCCTACTCTATTCTGATACTTCCCATCAGTATCTTCCTTTAAGAGGGAAAATGTCTTTCAAAATAAATCTCATTTGGAATATTTCCTTTGGTCAAGGATTAATTTCAGAAGATTAGTTTTCTTCTTGTGTTGGTATCTAATAAGAACAGTTGTGGAGACATTGATAGAAAATGCAAGTAAAGGAAAGGAGTGCTGTGGAAACTAGAGAGCTGTATTTTTTAAGGAGCTGAGATCTTGATTTGATTTTTATTATCTTGCTGATTTGGACTAAAACTTCACATTTCAAAATTGAGAATAAAAGGGAAAAGTGTTTTTTTTTTTTTTTCCCATGTCAATCAAAATGTTTCATTTCTGTTTTCTTCTTTTAATTATAACCTTATACATAGCATATGCTTAACCAGACTTAGAAAACAAACAAACCAATAAAACCACAACTTAAAACATAAGGAAAGAAAGGAAAATGCAGAATTCTGCAAATATTGGAATAATGTGACTTAATATTGTTGAACACCTTCCCCTTTTCGCCCTTCAAATTAGAATTTTGATAAAATTGCCACATTGTTATTAAACATTTTCAAGTCAGCTATGTTTGTGTTTTCCAACAAATCCGTCTTTTGACCATATCTAAGATACAGTGTGGATGGAGAACTTGGGAGGCATGGTTTTTGAGGATAGCTTGGCTGTGGTTTCACCATATTACTCAGTAAAGTGCCTCACTCCTGATATCTGCTTCCTTATTCATAAAATATGGATAACAGCAGCTGCCTCTGTGAAAGCTCTTGAGTAATGTGATAGAAACCACCCTATGTAAAAAGAGGTTCTTCCACACCACAGTCAACCTTTGCTTTATATCAGAAGCTCTTTGGAAGCAAACACTTTCCTTAGGAGAAGTCCACCTTTGAGAGCTGAGAGAGATCAGCCAATGTTTTAAAAAAACGGATACCTGAATTTATATGTGTAAATATCTTTTGAATGTGTGCAGACAGACTACTTCTAGATGAGATTTTTCCCCACTAACATCAGTGAGTGCAGCTGAAAAAGGATTTATTTATATGGACTATCTAAATAGTTATTCTTTAAAAAACAAATTAACAAACAGGTATATTTAGTTAATATTTAAATGAGAATTGTCCTTTGTGATGTCTCTACAGGTCTAAAATAATCTAAATGTGGGATCTTTCTACCCTATTAATGCAGAGAATGAGTTTTGTAGAGTAAAGTACAGAGGTGCCTGGTGGGACAAACTGCAGCAGAACTGGTCACAATGCTTCTTCATCAAATATTGTCTTATTTCAGGTATCATTGGAAGGTGCTGGAAAAGTCCAGACAGACTGCCTTTCACTTATAAATTGTTTTGTTGTTGTTGTTGTTTTTCTTTTCTTTTTTTTCTCAATGCCTAGCTGTGAGCACCGAAACTGAGGAATGAGATTATCCCCCACAGGGTATGTTTCCATCATTTTTATCCTTCTGCCTTCCCAATTCAGTTCCAGCTGTCTCTGTGTTATCTGTCCACTGTTCCTGGATCTCCTCAGGTCACCAAAAGACTGTTAGGCTTTGGCAATTCCCCTCAGCTCATTACTCCCCTGCCCTTCTGGCTGCTTTGTCCATCCTGCAGTGTTGGAGCCTCTTTCTGAACTCGTCATACTCATAGACCCTCAGATACAAGCGATCAGGAACTTTGTGATTACCTTTCTTTCCATTATTGTTCTTTAGGAGTTTGACCTCATCCCTCCATTACATGGTGACTGACAGTTATCCAGCACTTCAGGCATTTACACGACCGTGGGCATGGGGTGCTTGGGCTCATGCAGGCTCCGGCAATCAAAGACGTGGTGCTTTCACAATTTGTTAAATGCCATTTCACCTCTTACAATAGCAGAGAGTTCCCTGGTAATTATCACGGAATCACAGAATTGTATGGTTGGAAGGGACCTCAAGAGATCATCGGGTCCAACCCCCCTGCCAAAACAGGTTCCCTAGAGCAGGTTGCCCAGGTAGGCATCCAGATGGGTATGAAAGGATTGCTTATTCTCTTTTCTAATAACAAGCACAGCAGCTTAAGAACTTAAGAGATGCTCTTCTGGGTCATTTTACCTAGTACTGTGTCTCCAGCAGCAGAAAATAGTGAATCCTTGGGGAAAGATATCAGAGCAAGGCAACTGTACTGGCAATTACCCGCAGGATTTTCATTGAGCAATAGCAGTCCTAGGCACCTCATGAGCTAAGAGGGCATAGATGTTTCAAGGCTTTTTTTTTTTTTTTTTTTTTTTATGAGCTCATTTATACTTTTCACCTTTTTGACTATGACAATGGTATAATTGCACACTGTACAGAAGAAGTACTTTTGTTGGAACCTGCTGATAGATGAATTTGCAGGATATACCTGTGTTCTTATATTAGGAAAATGTTGATTTGTGTGAATACAGAATGAATTTTGTCACCCGGTACTTGTCTTTCACATCTCCTTTCACCCCTCCATCTTCAAAAACAGAGTCGTCATCTACCACACAGTTTGGCTGGCTTATTCATGCAGTTTTACAAAATTGCAAATCTTAATCAATTGTTATTTGTATATTTATCTCATAAGTCACAAGCAGTCTGGTTGAAGTACAAAGTTTAAACTTTGTCAGAATTTGGGTAAACAGCTATTATTTTATTATTTATCTGAGAATAAGTATGTGTATTCTGTTCCTCGCTGAACATGTATTTCATATGCTGTTTTCTAAGACTGCCATTGTCCAGTCAGAGAACAAAAACCGTACCATGCAATTTAAGCAGCGACTAGTCAAAAAACCTTTTGAAAAATTTCTCCTGTTTCTAGGACAGTTTTTTAGGATATTTTCATTTCAGAATTTCAAAATTAAATTCAAAGTTTTACATGCTTCTGCTATTTTGATATTATTCCTTGTCACTCAATAGCAGAGTGTGACATACTACTTGGCACTACTATTTGTATCTACACCAAAAATGTTAAGGGCAACTATTGCACTATTCATTTTTTTCTGCCATTTTAAAGTTATAGATGTACACCACAGTTTGCTTCTTTGCATCAGGAATAATCTCTGCCTTCTTTACTTACTTTCAAATTCTTTGAAAACCATCTAGAAACACTCTTCTTTGTACTATTATTATTATTATTTAATATTGCTCTGGATTTCAGCTGCCATAATTAGAACTGCAAATTTGTCTTGCAGCAACCTCATGCAGAACTTCAGTACTCAATATATATAGTTATTCTCAAGTGCAAAGTTCAGACTTTTTCTGGAAAAAAATTAGCGTATGTATTTACAATATAATCAGTTCACTGCAGCTGTCCTGCAGTTTTATAAAAGTGAGATTGTCTCACTGTGCACTAATGGACAAATTCTTGCTGACATTATATTGAGTGTAAAGAATGTGCAAACCCATGTGAAGGATTATTTATACTTTACCATGTGCTATTAATAGCAGAACTGGGTAGCATTTGGTTTTAACGATATATGAAATCACTGTCCCTCTCAAATCAAACACGTCTTGTATAGGTAATTGCAACAACAGCACAGCTGGACTTCTGCACAGCCTGAATCACCGTGCTGGCTCTTCTGTGGTTATGAATGGTCGCAACAGAAGACATCTATTGTGCTGCAGTCAGCAAGGTCAGAGAGGAGCCTTCAGCTCACCCAGGTGTTTTCTAGTGGCCCTCAAACAGGCATCTAGCTTTGGGATGCCTTAGCTGTCTTGCTCTTGCCGATCCACTAATTACACTGACAAGACTTTCATCCCCATTGCTGGGAACAGCCTCAGGGCACATGCAGGCACCTAAATTCAGGCAGAGCAATCTTGAACCAAACCCTCATTTAGCTGTGGACAGTGTGCGTGGTCTGCCTCTGAGCTACTGACAGTGGAGAAAAGCAAGCATTTTTAGTGTGAAGTGACTGTAGATTGCTGACATCTAGATTGGAAAGTGAGCAACTGTGCTCTAGAAATACTTGGATTTTTTTTTCCCTCCCTTCTAGTTATACGAGGGATTTGGAATGTTTCTTATAAAATATGCAAACATTGAATCAGATGAATCATACATCAAGTTTCTAAGATTTATATATTTATTTATATAGTATTCCATTAGACATATAGTATGCTCAGCAAAGATCTCTAAAATGAATGGAACTGAAAGACTGCTATGTGTCTCTTCTAAAAAACATGTATCGGTGGAATATTTGGAGCCTGTAATTTTTTTCTGTATAGAGATGACTGTTCTTAGTGTTTCTTTTCAATGTATTTGCAGTTAAAGAGTGCAATCTGGATGCCATCTGATGCTGTTTGGCAGAAAGAATTAGAAAAAGAGCTTTGTACCTTCGACTTTAAACATCTTGGTGGTAGGCCCACAGGTGCTCTGTAATTCTGCAATACTGCAACCAAGAGATCATAAAGTGTGAGAAGAGGAAAAGGCAGCAGAAGAAAAGGAAACAATCTGAATCAGCCTATTTTAACAGCACTAATTCAATGCTTGTGATTTCTTTTTCTTATGGTAATAAACACATAAAAAGCTACCTAAATGCATAAAATCTCGTTGCCAGTGATGGAGAAGAAACAATCCTTCCTGGGAGCTTTTATTAGCAAAGACATTAAGCAGTTCCTTAGCAGGAAGGCTCAGGCAGTGCATGAGCGCTCTGCTACAGCACTTCCAATATAAACTTTCCTGTTTACATTTTTACTATTACAACCTAACCATGACTGTTGTCATGCATGCAGGTTTAATAAAAATTAGCAATAACTTTTGTAACCCAAGGCCTGAAATGACAGTCTGTAAAGAGATACCTTTATTAGTTTTCCATGAGTCATAACATTTATGTGGGGCTTAATCTGTTATTTTCTTTTTCAACCAAAAAGGCTTCCAGAAAGTAATCTTTTATTAGTATAGGTTGTAACATGAAAGAAAAGGACATTCTGCCTGACTTTCAATTTGTCTGTATCAGGAAAAATAATGAAAAAAATATGTTGTTTGCATTAGGAGTGACAGCAGATGACATTCATTTAATCATGAGATAAATAAACTAAATACAACCTCAAAACACTCTCAGAGAGTGGTGAAACACAGAAAGCCTCAGGGAATAAAACTAACTGTCCTTTATAACAGTCACCCTTTTAACAAGATACCATAGCCTCTTTCTTGTGCTTTTTCTTTGTTTGTTTGTTTCCCCCTCCCTGCATTTTCTTGCTCAAATAGTTGTTTTACCTTGGACACAGCCCTGCTGGATGTCAAATGTGAAATCCCAATGCCATCTTCCAGACGATGGCATCATGTACCGTTGTCCCAATTTTTAAAAGGGTTTGTAGCAACCAGCCTCTGCCATTAACAGCAGGATTTTGAACAACCTTATCTGGCACCAGCCTGCCTGCTGTCTGCTTACCTACATCAGTGCTGCCAGGATCAATGTGCCAGGGAGAGTTGTCTATGGACAGATATTCACATTACTTCTTCTCTAGACCTTATGTCCCTGTATGGGACAGCAGAGGTGGAAGGTGCCATTTGGGATGTAAGATCCTTCACCATATGATCTAAAATGCTCTTCAGAGAGCTTTAAGTCAAAACAGATGTTGTGGTTTCCAACTCCTTTATCAGGCTGCAGCAAGTACACCAAAATACAGAAGTCTATTTTTCATAAGAATAATTTTCAAACTATCATTCAAAGCTTTAACTTCTCTGTCTGTGGCTATTTAGTCCCAGTTAACCTGTTACAAGACTTAACCCAGATGTCCTTCAGGTGGTAAGTTCTTTAAGCAGCAGGATTTTAGCCTCGAAAAAGCAAACCCAAACTTAAAAGGCTTTGATATTCCTTTCAATGAATGATCAAAACATAACAGCATACCTGGACCTTGATACTGTGGCTGGTAAAATCAATAGCACTCCTCTTATTGGAGCAAAATCAGGACATTACCTTGTTACTCAGAGGGGAAAAAGAAGTTGAAACACAATTATGCCAGGTGATGTCACCTAAGAGTCATATTCTCAAACATATCCCTTTATGTTCCACTTGAATTAGAAGTACCTGCTCCCACTGACCAAATAACTCATCTTCTGTTAGTGGGAAAGACTCTGCAGTTCTAAAATCAGTCTTTCAAATAAGCAAATAAGTACGTATTCATAAAAGAATATCAGAGCTCTGCCTTTAAAAGGCAAGCACACAGAGAGCTAAAAATTGCTGTGAAAGACAGCAAGGAGACTTCAGTAAGGACAGCTCAATGGCCTCCAAAGTAAATGAGATACAGGCTGGACAGGGCTGCATGACACATCCCAGCCACTCCAGGCATACAACAAGGCACCAAAGCAGACGCAGGGGGCTTCTTTCTTACGGGATCACTCCAAGCAGCAACTTTTAGGCAGATGGTGTCACTGCTGAAAGCTGTGAAAGAGCCTCCATTGGATATAAGCACACCAGGGAACACGAGCACTTATTTCAGGGGACCGGTACCTTTTTGGGGGTAAGCAGCATCCCTTCCCACTCTTACCTTGCCAAACCCCAGGAGAAATGTATGGTAAATGTAAGGTGTTACCTGGGGGAAATGCATGGCTTGGTAGCCTGGGCACTGGGCAATGCCTCTGCATTGACGTGGGTTCTATGTATTTTGATACAGAAATTAAATAAAGCCAGAACTGATGAATATCTCTGTGGTCTCCTACTAGATGACTAGGCAAATGTTTGTCACTGCAGAAACCTTATCATGAGGACCACAGGCAAATGTTGGTGTTGCATAACTGCTTGCAATGATGCAAGCTTCACTGTTTCTCCCCCAAATTAGCAGGAGTTCAATTTAAGTTATGGTCTTGTGTATAGGCACTAAAACAATTAGTTCCCTTCTGCTCAGATATCCATAAGCCAGCCTCCATGCCAGGCTTGCACACTGGAGCATTTAAGAGAGATGCAGTGTATTTACAAAACAGAACATGATCTCTTCATCTCCTGACTGATCTGATGACAACTTTGCTATTGCTGCCAATGTTTTAAAAATCTGTTGGTTTTCTTTGCATTAAGAGGCTTAAACAGAAATAGTTATCTAAGCCACTGATTTGCTCTTTAAAAATTAACAGAAAAATATTGTAAAGGGAAAATAACTCCTTTCTGCCTTCTCTGATGTGCTGCCAAAGGCAATGACTTGTCATTGACCTAGTAGAGCTGTCACCAAGACCTATTCTCACCCCAATCCTTGAAGAAATATTTAAATTACAGAACATGAAACTTTTGAGACCTCTCAAAAGGCAGTGGCTTTAGATCCAGTGAGAGAGAAAAGGTTATAAATTGCCTTGTCTCATTAGTATCTTGTCTTCAGCTGTTTACACAGAGCTAGGAGAATCTTCTTTATGCAGGGCAGACAGTGCTGGGAAAATATTCTCTCGGATGCTTACAGTCCAGCCACAGAATCATCTGGAGGAAAATGGGACATTTCTCCATGTCTCCTCTTTCTCCTCCTGTCAGAGGGCATGGTGGTGACTTCTCACAAGCAGCCGTCATTTCCTTTCAATGGGGGCTTGTGGAGGAGACAGATCTCTGCTTCTCTAGTCATATTTACCACATAGCATTGTTTTTTCCATTGACTTAAGATCACCTTGCCTATGGAAAAAAAAAAAAAAAAAGCCTGAATTATTAACTGTGCAAGAAGTGTGGGCTGAAGCATGTGTTTCTTCCTCCTACGGTAGTTAAAGGAAGTAATTCTCCAATCAATAGAGTGCTATATTGATACTATATTGAATTGGTGTTGATGTTTTATTTCTTCCAAAGAATTGTGGATATTTTTATTTTAAGAGCAACTAAAACAAACAAATTAACACACATCTAAAGCTTCAAGTCCAACTTATCTTCATTGGCAGTATGGTATAAACAATTATTTAGGATGCCAGAAATGTTGTTTCTTGTTCCTATGTGCATGTGTTTAATCCAAAGCCCAAGGATATTTTCATCAAGTAAAACAGGATTACTTCTGCAGAAAATGGAGCAGGTGCATAAATTACAGAGTTGGAATAAAATCCATTTCCTACATGTTCTGGGATTATGATGCAGCTCCTCCATTAATCTTCATTATTAATTAGCATATAGGAAGAATTCCCTTCCAGAGCTTTGTCAAATTAGTGTTTCACTGACTTCCTGCTATGTGAGTTATGTTTGTGTGCTTGAATAACAACGTGATACACATCGGGAAGAAAGAAGATAGGATCAGGATCTGGTATGTTCTTTATTTTGATTTAAATTTTATTTTCAGACTTTTGATTCAAATATTTGTTAAAATTTGGCAAAAAGAACCCAGAGAATGTAAGCTTTAACAGCAAGGCTAGGACCAACCCTAGTGGCTTGTACAGGTGAGGAGACAAAGACTATGCTTTAACATTATTTCTTGAAAATCATTCCAGAATGGTGGAATGACAAGAAGCAAATGAAACTGAATCGGAGGAAAGAAGAGGTGAGGTGAAGAAACCAAATATGTCAATGTATATGATATCTAGGGCTGTACTCAGCCCATTGATGCTTGGTTGCAGGCACTAGCTGGGACTATGACCCTTTGTAACCAAAGTCGGAGGATCCTCTACCACACCAACACCAAGGCAGGTCCTGCGCAAAGCATGACAGCAACAGCAGAAGGCCTGCAGGGAAATAAGCAGACCCAGTTGTGGAGACATTTGGACCTCAGCCTCTAGCACCCGTGGAGACGCAATGCAGTGCTGCAGGAGATTGCTTGTGTGGAAAATCTTGGTGAGCCCACTCATGAAAGTGGGCAGAGGGAGGTGTACTGTGAGCCAGGACCTTCCCTTGCTAGCACCCACGCTCACCAGCACCCCCACACAGGACTTGAGTCCTGAGGGGCCTGTAGGAAACGCATGTGCCAAGTTGCTAATCCTTCTTAGCATGATGGCACTTACCAACAAATGTGAAGCTGAACAGCTCCCACAGTCCTTTATTTGTCTAGTCTCTGCATGGACAACCAGCCCCACTCTGCTGTCTATAGATTTGGCTCCACATGACTTGCTCCACAGCATAAATCCCCATGGATTTTGGCCCCATGTCTCCGAACAAGAAGTTCATCAGCTGTCTACTGACGCAGATAACTTTTACCTTCGGCAATTTTCCAGAATCCACATTCTGGAGCACAGCTTTAAGGAAGACACTGGAGTGAACAAACAGTCTGTTCTTCTCATATGTTTCTTGGAAGACATGGGTTTCTAATCCCACAGATTTGGGCCAGTCTTCCCTTCTGGTTTGATTGGCTGTAGAGAACCAGAGCACTGCTGGGACCACTGGCAGGCAGGGAAGGATGTGCAGACACAGAGCAATGGATCTGCCTCTGCCTTTGCGGTGTACCTCTGGAGACCATCCAGCAAAGTCATTGCTGTTTCGTCTGGTTTTATGTCTTTGCAATGAAAAAATGTATTTCAAATACACTGTGTGACCCAATCTCATATGGTCACACACACCAGGAGTAAGGACACATTTCTGCTGAGGATGTTTGTCTAACTATAGCATTTGGTGGAAGCTGCTGACAAAGCTGTGTGCTCCTGAGACTATATTTTTGTCTCATTGTTCATTGCAAGGAAGATGCCATCTATTTAGGAGGCCAGCTGGAAAGGCAGGCTGCTGGCTGGGGGACAGCTATTTTGGTGTCATTCCAACCCCCGTACCTCCATTCTTTCTGTGGCTGTGGACACTTTGTTGGTTAGGCAGTACACATGGTGCTTTCATACACCACCAACAAGTTGTAAGGAAAAGCCATAAATTGTATAAGTAAAATAAATTTAAAAGCCTGATTCCAAATCCAAGCAAGACCGAGGTTTTATTTCTTTTTTTTCCAGCAATATTTCAGTTTCTGTACTTGCTCTGCTACAGAACTGGACAGATGTTTATGACAGTCACAAAAAAGAAAACTGGGGCAGGCCGCACCAGGACGTCTGAGAAGCTGTTAATATGATTTTATGTTGTTATTCTGAAGGGCATTTTCTGCTGCTCTCAGCACAATATGGTGACTGGCCTTTGCAAGATGGAAAACATGATGTATTCTTACTTCATCCTAAATAACAGTGCAGCCAGCATAAGAACAAATCCCAGGAAGGGCAAGCAACCCGCAGTTTTTGTACGTGCAAGGAAATTCAAGTCTTAGACCTACAAGAGGGCCAAAATGCCACCTAGCAAAAATGTCACCTGGCTTTGAAGTAGGAAATTGCAGCTCTGGTAAAAGCACCCTCCTCTGGCAATAGCAGGAAGAATGGCCCAGCAGGGTGAGCAGGGAAGATGGAATACCACGGGACAAGTGGGGACACTGTCGTCCTGCAGGACAAGCGGGGATGGTGTGGCCACCAGGGGAGCAGAAAGGCCAGGGTGGTTAAGAGATGGGGTGTTCTCTGTCACAGGACTTACAGCTCTTTTAAGAAGCAGAGCTCTGAAAGCGCAGGTTCCATGAGATGGTACACCACAATGGAAAAATGGAATTTAACATTGCTTGACCCAAAATAAAATGTTTAGGTCAGTCAGACACTGTGATTCATCTAAAAGTGATTGCAAATAAAATATTGGAAGGGAAGGGAAGGGAAGGGAAGGGAATTGTGAATAAAAAATATCTTGAACAATCTACTTTTCTTATTCTCTCATCCTTCTATATGTGTGTGTATTTAATCAAGATTGCAGCAAGAATCCACCTTGTGCACATCACTGATTTCTCCTCTTACTGCAGGCAGCCCTGCTAGTTGCTGAACTTTGGCCATCTGCTTGAGCCTAAGGGGCAGTGATATTAAATTAACCATAGTCTGACATTTCTTTGATAACTGACATTTGCACAGGCAAGTCTTCCATGCGCATGTGCACACTAGGAAATTAAAGTGTAAGGTAAATAAGATTATTGTTGCGTGTTTCTTCTCAAAAGCATATTGCAAGTCATTATCTCTCCCTCTAATGACTGAAATTCTGTGTGCAAAGCCAAGTAATTTAATTTACGTATCTCAAATGCATGCCATTTTGTTGTTGTTGCAGGGCCTGTACCGCATGCCTTGTGAATGAAATCATTTCATCGTCAAGAGCTGGCACAGCTGCGGGCAGATAACTCCTCTTGTCACGTTGGGAGAGCACAGATACACACCAGAAAGTGCTGCTCGTCCTGTCCCTCCAGAGCACTCTGGGCTATTTTCGGGGAACGCTTCTGCCACTCTGCAGATCTCTGCTTCCTCTGAAAGAAAACCCTGCTCTAGATTGAACTCAGTTATTGATCTCATCACATTCCCACCCGAGCCAACAGAAGTTTTTCTGTCTTCAGCGGTGGCAGCAAGATTAGGGCCACCATAATTGGATGAATTTCAAATGCATGGTTAGAAATCAGCAAGATGCTGAAACATCCTGTCCCTGTATCCACTAACAAGTGGCATAAGGCTGCTGGGTGAGTAGCTACCTCAAAAAAAAAAAAATTATATTCAGGTAAAGAAGATGAGTTGATTGAAGTACATAAACTGGAGGATGAGGGACAAATACTGCATTCAATGTGGGTATGGCTGAGGATATCAGCATGGGATGCCAATGATGAGGAGCCCAGTCTGGTATGTCAGTTCACTCAAAGACAGGTGTCTACACAATACCCAGGTATGCACTGGGGAGCAGCTGTGTATTTCTCACAGCTTTCCTGTGCTGTGAGTTTATCATAAAGATGTTATTCTTTTTCTATACATAATGATGTTGAGATATCAAGTTTTAAGCATGGGCAGCAAAAAGTATTTGACAAGCACATACCACACTTATTCTGTCATAGACTCCATCTGTAAGGAAAGAGGAATAGGTAGGATGTTTTTTTTATTGTTATTATTTTTTTCCCCAGTGCTCAAACACACAGCCTTGAGATCAGAAAAGATTGCATTGTCCACATCATTAGGCACCACAACAGTGGGAATTTAGCACTTCAGAAATGACTTTTCAGTCTGGCCTTATTGTCTCCAAGGAATTCCTCACTGTATAATTTTTCTGCAGTTGTCTCTTCCTATGTAGAAGAGAAAAGAATTTGTCTCTCTTTGCTGCAAGTTGCAGTCCCTTCACTATCAGCTGATAAATGGTCTCAGATTTTATTATTTCTTCTTCTTTTGCTCCCAGGGTAACATCTCCTATCATCAGTGCCACCTGTGATTTCTCCAGTTTATAGAGTTTTATTTCCTCCAGATTTAGTTCCAACTGAGGGAAGTGTATATGTATCTTTTCATCACCCGAGCCCATTAATCTCTTCTGGAACAATAAGTCTCACTGAGACTTGCTGTGGTGAGTAAGGGAGAGTAGTTTGAGGGGCTTGCTAGATTTTGGTCCTCATGTTCTTTCCCCTCTCATTGGAAGGAGCTACAGGTGGTCACGTCTTGATTCTGAAGCAGGACAAACTACTTGGCACATATGCTAGAATGCAGGGAAAATATATCACTTTGTTAAAGACCTGCCACTGATTTTTCAGGATTTTTATGCCTTTGGTGTGATTTGCTAAAACTGTAGCCCAAAGATGGATTTCCAGATTACAGGAAATGTGAATACAAATCACCACTCACACTGAGCAGTTCTGCCTGAGAGCAAGCTCTGACTCTGGGGAGAACAGAAAATGCATGTCCCAAAGTGGGGGAGTCAGCTCCTGGAGCAGCAGGTCTCTCTTTCTGATGCTGAAGTTGCTCAGGATGCTCAATCAGTGATTGTCTCCTCAGATCCAGTGGCCACAAGGAAGGCAAAAATGCAGGATAGGTGCACTGTGACCTCATGTTTGGTAATCCCTGTCTTTCAGGGCAAGCCACACGGCTGTATGTTAGATGGCCCTCTTTCCTAAGGAAAGGTAAGTTAAAGAGACACCTTGATTACTTTACTACTGCTAGCACTTTATTGCTGCTCCCACCACTACCTCACTGCTCCCACCAGTAAGGTACGGTTGTCACAGGGCAGGAGAAAGCATCACTAGGAGTGGTTGTGAGTTGCTGAAATACACCTTGGTTTTGGGGTCCCTTTTTCCTCAGAACTTACATGAGATCCTATCAGAAAAATGGAGAATTCATCAGAAGGTACCTGTCGTCTCTGGACCACACAGCTGCTTGTTCTTGTACTGAGCAACATGCAGCAGTGTTTTACAATTTTGATACTGGAGTAAAATTAATTTTCTCCATTATAAAAGCTCTTCATTATTCAAATGAATGAAAGAAAGGGAAAATCTGATGGTCTGAAATATAAGCAATTAGTAACACTCCCATTTCCTCTCCATGTTCTTCAAGGTGATCCTTAACACATAAATTCTGAGTGTTTTTCTGGAGTGGAAAATGAGGAATTTTCTACAATCTCAGTGCAAATGGGTTTAAAAAAATCATCAAACGATATAAAGAAAGCCAGCAGTAGATATTCTGTGTGATGGATGATGTGGTGACTGACTGACAGCTCTCTCTGTGTTACTTGATCACACCCTTTACAAATAAGCTTTCCAAAATAGTGAGAATCTCAGCTTTTCAATAGCATGTTCAGATGTAGGGTCTCCTTTGCTAATGATGACATCAGAGATACTTCTGATTTCTTAACATTAGAAGGAAGCAGATTCAGCTGAGCTGCCTTAGCATTATTTGATATGCTCTTAGATATGCTTGTTAACATCTGGGATGATAACAGTTAAATAGCAGTTCCTCCCAGTGTGAATAACAGGATTAGCTCCTGAAGCCTGCTCAGTAATATCAAATGCTCTGTTCGTTTTTTATTTTTCCTTTTTTTTTTTTTTTTTGGCATTTAGAGAGGTTGATGATTTTATTACCCAGTGTCTGAAAAATATTAATTAATATTACATCTTAAGTTTCCATGTCATTTGGATTGACACATCCAATTTCAATAGAATTTGGTCTTCATTTTCACCATGAAAATTTCATTTCCTGTGCTCACAGTATATGCCAGCCCGTATTCTCTGCTTCACATTCTTAAACAACAACAACAAAAAAACGTATAATGAAAATGTCATGTTCTTCTCACTATTCTTGCAATCACAACTACTTCCTTGAGGTTTTACTCTTAACTAAAAGTCTTCTATTTCTTTCAGTTATGAAATACTGTAACTTCCTGGGTATAAAAGATGAATAATTTACTCTTGCTTGGAAAGACGTTTGGCCCCTCAACAGCAGAAATGTATTGCTTCTGCAAGGTTTTGGCTGATAGGTTTTTTTCAGCTCCAAAAGCAGAAAAACTTCTGTATGCATTGTGCTGCTTTTGAACAGAGAACAAGAAGAAACAAATCCAGGTTTTAATCTGATTACTCAAACTAAGAAATGAAAACACAGTTTAAAATTGTGAAAGGTGTTGATGTTGTTGGTCACAAGTGCAGCTGTCTTGAGGAGTTTGGGGTTTGCGTTGTATGGGGCAAAATGGGCGCTGGCATCACAGTGTGTGATAAGCATTGTACAGTTAAATTTTTGCACTAGTAATATAAGATTGCCTTTGCCTAAACCAGGCTGGATGTAGCTCTTAACCATGGAAATTCTGGCAGCTCATTGCATTGTACGCGAGATTAATTCAAAGCTGAGTGCAAAACAAAAACATCTGCTTATTCACCAGTCTGGTCCTGCAGAAATGATCTTACTGTGTATCTCTGGGAAAGAATAGCCTCATTATGGAAACAAGCTGAAGAACTTCCCATAATCAGAGAGCCCTGATTCTCCCAGAGCTTTAAATTTTACTACTTCTTCTCCTTCTGTGCTCATTAAACATTAAGGAAAAAAAAATTCAATGAACTAATAAATAGGAGTCTTTCTTTTAGGTGACCATCTGGTTCAGGTGGATAATTATCTTCTGACATCTGTTCAGTGCATGGACTGTATGGCAGTATTTAAATTGGTGATCTTAAGCCATTTTCCAGTGGACAAAAATATCTGAAGTAGCAACAACTTTCTGGGGGTCTTCAGGTCAAATAACGTGTCTTGTCTGGAAAGCATCCAGCCGCATTTGAATTTTAATGCTGCTAAATGGTAATGAACAAGCCAAATCTGCTTACTGGCAATTCAACTTGTCAAGAGATATGCTGTCTTCACCTATAACCTTGAAAATGCACAGTGAGGATGTTAAAAGGAAAGATTTCTGCATTCCACATCTCCATCTTATTGCCTGCATCATTGACCATGCCCCTCCAAGAGTCTACAACAATTTTCCTTCTCTTCCAAAGGAGAGTGACAAAATAATTTGCACAAAGACATGTTAGCACCTGCTTGGGTTTTCCAAACAAACATAGTTGAGCGTGTCTCAATTGTGAAATTTCAACAGTGGCTCCCATATGGTCTCCTGTTAACTCACTAGCTCCTGTCACTGTCAGGAGTGAAAAATGCTCTCTATTTGTCAGTGTTTTCTGATGAAATGCTCTCCACTGAAAATGCCATGTTGCTGAGAGTGAAAGTGGGAACAGGAGAGGGTCTTTATTTGATAAATACACCCAATTTAGAATGTTTTGGTTGAGAAGTTTCAACATGTCTTGCTTTAATACTTTCTAATATTTTTTTCTAGTCCAAAGCAGCTTTCAAATTGCAGGTAGTCTATACTAAAAAGGAATCAAAGTAGAAAGGAAAATCTAAACCTAATCTGAAAGTGTTTTTAAAAAATGATTTCATCCCAAATTACAGCAGTGGTATAAAACAGCTACCTGAGCAAACTCCTCTAAGTAAATCTATGATGAGTTTCTGAAGTTGTGTGGTTCCTGCCTTGGTGTTGTTCCCTGAGGGGTCTTCCCTGTAAATCCCCTATGGGAAAGTGTTCAGTGATAAGCTCAGCCTTCACCTTTGGGCAAATGTGTCAGCACATCTGGGATCTCTTTCATCCAGATTACAGGAAACAACACCACCTCTTTCTCTGGTTCTTGCCAGAGAAATGTTTTCCAATTATTTTGAACTATTAAAAAAGCAAACAAACAAACAAACAAAAAAACATGCATGGTTTAAAGTTAGAGTAGAAAGCAAGTTGATATCATTGGAGGAAAAAAAAAATAATAAAATGAAAGAATTGGCTAGAAACATAATTCTTACTTTAGATATTATGTGGCTCCTTACATTCTCCTTACTGTTTCTCAGTACCCATTCTATCACACTGTGCAATATTTATTTAAGATAGTTTCAGAATATAATCTCTCTGTCTCACTATTCAAGAATGAGGGAATGGAATTTATTAAGTTTCTGGTATTTTACCTCTTCCTCAGAATGTTCACCTTCAGAGGGAAGGAGGGAGAAGACAAGTAGTTTTTAAGGTCTAGCAGTGCATAGCCATTAGGATCTAGGGTTCATGTAAACCAACTTACACAACATCGCAGACAGTGCTGCAAAACAGTATTTACTGAAAGAAAATTCAAGGCTTTTGCATAGGTCTCTTGGCAAAACTTCTCCCTAGAGAAATGTAGACAACAGCTCAGCTTCGTTTTTGCCTAGTTGTAAGTCCATAAGCTACCATGACAATTTTGTAATGCGAATTTCATGGACTGAAGCCCTGGATGTATTTAACCACCTTTAGAGATTTAAATAAAACCAGTATCTCTTCCTTCTTTAAGGTTTATGGAAATCCCATTTTATTGCCCAGCGGAACGGACTTTATCATGCTAAATCAGTGTAGCTCTTGACTGTGTTCATAGTGGCATTTCATTTGTCAGGGCTGTGAAATACTGCATTTTAAGGACAGTAATCACGCTATTACAATGTTGTTACTGTTCAAGTTCTGCCCAAGGTCCATTTGAGCTTATAGCATGATTTTGTGATCTAGCAATATAATAACACAACAGTTAGTACAAAGTACTTATCTGAAAGCAAAAAATGACATTAACAAAACATGCAGGTGTCTCAATTAGATTCCAGCCTATGTACTTTAACGTTTTATTGCAGCGATTTTGTAATCTGGTTATCCTCGTAAATGTATTCATAACAGAATCTACAGTTAATTATTTGCTAAGGTAACTTTCATCTGTTTTTACCATGTTATCACAATGTCTTTTCAAATCTAGCTCACAGATTTAACCTGACAAATCAGATTGTATGCAAACAAGCAACATAGATATGTAGATAAATGTTATACTATATGCAGTAAAACTGCATAACTTCTTTCTTAAATCCCAGGGGTTTATTTTTCAATGATTTAGTCATGGTAGATTGAGAAGGTGTAGGTCATTTTCAGATGGCTAAACATAAACACATATATTTTCATCACAGTGATAACCTCCTGTCTGAGCCTTGTTACACAAAGCATTTGCCTATGCTTTTCTATCTCACTTTAATTGGAGGCAACTGTTCCAGCTGGACTGGCTGTCTTATACAGAAGATGATGACGTTGTTAACAGGATACAGGTTCCTCAAACCATCTGTCTCTAATGGCAAGATGCAGGGCTATCTTCATCATCTTCCTATTGGCTGGGGTTTTCAATGGCAATGAAGATAACATTTCTGTTCGTGTTTCATCTGATCTGGTAGCCAAACACACTCAAGCTTTTCTGATAACTCTAATGTTCTTACAATGAGGTTTAATTAATGACCTAACTTTTCTCAGTCTGTGATATCTTGTCAGTATTATACTTCCATAGAGACATGCAAAGGTAATAAAATAAAAATTGTGGTATCCAAAGGTGTTTGCATGTAGCTCATACAGTAATTGTTCCTCTGGGCTTACACCACTGAATTCTGCTTTCCTTTTGCAGTGGGTGTGCTGCTGCGCTTGCCTGGGACCCTGGTGCAAACCTAACAACAGTCTCAGGGCATCAGTGGTCACAACTTCAAAAAACATGGGTCACAAACCAGAATAGCATGAAACTGACTTAAAAATAGAATTAAGAGCAACAATTGACGTGGACCAGCAATATTCTACCTTCTTTAGTTTCTACTGCCCAGTTTTTGACTTACTTTTCATTTTGGAATGTCAGTATGGGTTGCTTGCAAAAAAGTTGCAACTCTGGCTTTTGTGAAGCTGCTTTGACTTCCAACTTTTGTTGTCTACTTCACACTCCTGTTCCAATGGACACTGTGTGAAACCTTGCCCCAGATGACAGCATCCTGGCAGACGTCCTCCACTCCCCTTGTACACTGAAAGCTCACTCCAGCCTGCTGGAGGCAAGTTTTCCTCCCCACTGGTTAATTAATATGCGCTTAATATAGTGATCTTCTGAAATACATTTGTTTTTCCTTCAGGATAACAAATTTCATATCCCTAAGCTACTGCCTGTTCCCCTGTCACTTCAGAATGGCCCCTTTGTAGCCCAACGGGGCTGAGAGTAGGTGGCCTCACTTCAGCAGCATCAGCTTCTTCCATCAGGAGGATCAGGAGAGCCTTGGAAAAAAGGGAAGCCTGGGATATGGGGGATTATGGCAAAGTCCTAATACTGCTACCAGTAGTCTTGAAGGAATACATTATCTGCCATTTTTTTTCTGGAAAGAGATAACACACTAATTGGGATTTTTATTAACTTGCTTGATACATTGGGTCCTTTGCTGGAAATAGAGCAGTGGGTGCAATTAACATGTTCTTGGCTGTTGTTGGTTTCTTTCTCTTTATAGTTGTCTTGAAGAAGATCAGAATTAAGAATGAAAAATTACTATAATACAAAGCTCTAAAAGCTGTATGTAGCTTCAGCTGTCTTGCAAACTCTAAATGAAGTAAGAAACAGCTTAAGGAGACAGCTAACACTGTTGAGGTTGCTCTGGTACAAGACATGTAGTAGGAATGTTATGCTCCTAAAGAACTAATTCCATGAACATACTTGTGAAGAACCTCTATTCTGTCTTTTCTCCTAGAGGAAATGTTTAATTGTGAAAGAGGCAAGTAAGCTAAACAATAAGTATAGCAGCCTAAGTGGCTAGGAGACATGGAGATGATGCCACAAGGTAGGTGACAACTGGATGTTGGCAAGGGCATGGACGGATGACAGAGGGAGGCAGATGGAAAGGGCTGAAAGAGGGTGAGGAGCTTTCCATGGGTTCATGTCGACAGAAAACCATATCCTTAGGATGCTATGGAGTGATCTGTTCCATAGTCTACATCTAAGTAGAGAGAAACACACTGTTGTCCAGGATTTGCAGTAGAAAATTGGAAAGCATTTTACTCCTAAAAGGACAAGTTTCACACTGTTAAGATCAGCTCAAATCACATGCTGGGGAATGTAATCACTATCCTAAAGAAATATGTTTCCCAGCAAAGGCTAGTTTATAGGCAGTGGGTATTTAAAGATGCTCCTGACTAAAAAATATTGGACTTTTGTCTATGTGCTTCTCAAACTTTGAGAACATTCTGAGAATCCTAGGGCCAGGAAAAGGAAAAATGAAGGTCTGTGGTCATCACAAGGCTGCATAATTTTTTTCTATTGCATTTTCTGAGATTCTGGTTTCAATTCCTGTAGCTGAAGGATGTGTGAGTTATCTGAGAACTGGGAGCAGTGTGTAACCAGCAGCTCACTCTTGGCCATCACAAAGGCTTAGCAGAAACTATTGTGTCTTAGTAAAAGCTGAAAGTAAAAGAAGTCGGTATGGCAGCATCATAAATAGTGAACAGAAAAAATATCACTGTTACCTACAGAAGCAGTTACTGAAATTTTGTTACTGCTGTTGTTGTTTCATAAATCAATGAGCTATTTTTATTCTAAACAAAAGGCAAACTTAAGGACTTGATTATTTTTCAAAGTTATTGAAGTTGCAGGTGTTAGCACAATTTCTATCTGTGTGCGTATACATTTTTAACTAAAGTGAAATCTCACTGCTCTTGAAAGGAAATGTATTGCAATCAAACCATACAGGCACTTTTTAATCCTGTGCAATCAGTTGAAAGAACAAACATGATCACAGAAGTCAAACAATTTGTGTCATTGTGCTGTTTAGAGCTGTCTCTTCTGAAAAGAGAAAAATACATATATTTATATATATAAAGTGAATGATATGATATCAGTTTAGTATAATGTGGAAATCAGGGGTGAGGTTTTGACCAATTTATTAATTAAAACTGTTTTGAGGTGGAGACTGATCAGTTTATGTGCAGTATTAAACAACTCCTTTCCATGGGACTATCTCAGAGTGCTCTTTCCTGTCCTGAAGGTTTTCTTTGTGCTTAGCTTTGAAAGTGGCACAAAAAAAAAAAAAACAAAAAAAAAAAAAAAAACAAAAAAAAAAGAATTGTACTTTTTATAGTTAATACCATACATCATACATATCTGGTCTCTGAGACTGTATAAGTGCCACAATTAAAGCCCCTTGTTTGAATTCTAACTTGCTTGGGTGTTACAAAATGGCTCTGGCCAACTATTTGGGCTCAGAGATATGAGCAAGCTGTCATGCAATGATGTAGATGAAAAACAACTAGTTATGCAAATTTAAATTACCTCACACTTGCCCCAGAATAAATGCATGTCCAGACACCTACCACTAATCAGATGCTACTAAGCATTAAGCAGTTACTCCACGGTAAACTGTCGTTATGCTGAAACCCACAGAAATACAGGATCTTGCTCTTGCAAGTATATTTCTTGAAAAACACCAACTTGTCTGGTAATTTTAGGTTTTCTCTACAGCCAAGAGACAGGTCTCAGTGTTTCCTACCTCAGTAAATACTAATTGCTGAATAAATTCCATCTGAAAATAAACACAAGCTTGAAAGATCTGTAATTTGCTTAGAGTACAGTAACAAAAATTGTATCTTACATTCATGCACAACTGGATGCAGTGCAGACACAGCAATTGTCCTTAGGTCTGAAAGAAAAAGAGTTACTATCTTTAAGCATACAATAGCAGCTACCCTGGAGGCATGGCCCTTGTGTGCAGTAACTCCAACAGCAATCAGAAAGTCCATGGTGAAACCATCTGGACCAGCTGGAAACCAGGCAAGTGATAGTCCTGGAAAGAAACTGGGAAGGGAGAAGCACCCCATAACAGGAAGATCTGTCACCTGAGTCCCACGGGAAGCCATTCAATCATAGAATCATAGAATATCCCGAGTTGGAAGGGACCCATAAGGATCATCAAGTCCAACTCCTGCCACTGCACAGGTCTACCCAAAAGTTTAGATTAAAAGTTTTTTTACCTCCCCCCCCCGAAAAAAAAAAAAAGTTTTTTTTTTTACCCAAAAGTTTAGTGAAGGTGTTTGGCTGCAAAATACACAGGGAGTCCATGTAGTTTTATGGACCCAACCCAGAGGTTAATATGGTAGTACCCTAGAAGGAGAAAGAACCAGGCTGATGGACACCTTTGGTTAACTGCCAAGAAAGATTTGTGTCTCTAACAGCATCACCTAGAGCCACCTGGTGACCGAGGCAGGATGGCTGCAGGGTGTTTTTGTTGTCTCTGAGTGAAGATAGAAGGGAGCAACATCGTATGTACCTATCACAAATCAGCAAAACAAGCAAAGGTGGCACTGGTCTGGGAAACCAGCCAAAACTTGCCACAAGGCTGGCAGTGGAAGATTTCAGTTTGTTGGTTGGTTCATTTTTGTTGTGAGAGCAGATGAGAATTTTCAAGAGTGGAAGATATTTTCTGTGAAAGTGATTTTACATGATAAAATTTATTAGGTTAAGGAATCAGTTGAGAGAGAGCAACAGAATAAGCTATGGACTCCAAAAATCAGGCTAAGAAACTAAGAAACTGATGGAAAGAACTCTAAAGAAAACCAATGGCTTTAAAGATAAATACAGAAGACTGACAAATATTTAAAAATATATGTAAAAACTGGCAAGTTTTCCCATTGCAAAGAAAAGGTAGGAGAATTAAAAATAGACCAGTAGAGTCATCTCAAGAGCCCTTTAAGACTTGAAAATCAAAAAGCTATCTTGAAAAATATGGAAAAAAAAAAGAGTGGATGGCCAGTACAAGGTGTAGGCAGAGTTGAAATTAAAGAAATTAACAATAAAAATGGTATGGAGGAAAAGTGGACTGCAGAAAAATAAAAGGAACCAAGAAAGAGATGTGCTAACTGGATTAAGAGAAAATAATAGACAAAATGTAGTCTAGGTCTACCACCAAATTGGAAAAAAAAAAAAAAAAGAGAGAGAGAGAAAGAAAAGAAAAAGCAAACAGCAATTCATTCAAAAAATGCATAAATGTTACATGTTTTCTTGGGCTCAGCTTTGTGTAAAAGGGTTAATTGCAATTATTTAATTATTGACATTAATTTAAGAAGGGGATATGGGAACAGGAGAGGAGAGAGAGAAATAGTTTTTGACAAGACATATATTCAGGTTGTCTGATGAAGAGTAGAGGAAGAGGTAAAACAACAGGCTTACCTTTAAAAAGCAGAAAATATATGAACCCAGAAAATTACATATCCATCAGCTCAACTTTGATCCACTGAAAGAATAGATCTAGGAGATAATAGGGAATGAAAAGAGCCAGCACTGACTTGTAAATAATGCATCCTGTCGTACAAGCCTACTTCTTTTCTTTGGCAGGGTAGATGGCCTTGTGGCTGAAAGGGGTTGATATGATTCATTTTGATTTTAACGAGGCTCTCAGTGCTATTTTATCTGAGGTTCCTATAGCCTAAGTAGGGAAATATCCTGTAGATGCAATCACTAAAAGTGGGTGCAGGGCTGATTGATGAAGTCCTCTTCACAGAGGTAAATCAGGGATTCACTGTCACACTTCAAGGGCATTGAAGTGTGGTCCTACAAGGGTCAGAGTCATTAGCAGCCTCAAGATTGTGCTTAATAGTTGTGATGATGGAACAGAGAGCGTGATCATCAGATCTGAGAATGACACCAACCTGAGGAAAGAGAAACTGCAAGGAAGGACAGGAATGTAAAGTGGTTTTCAGTGAGATAAAGCTCAATAAAGTCAAGTACAAAGTGCTAAATTCATTCGGAAGACTCTCATGTATAATGGGACATATCTGGCTGACTGTCAGCACTTCAGGAAAGAATCATACCCAGCTATAGAATGAAGTGATTAAAAAAATGGGGATTTTATTCAAGGATATATAAAAAAAATATTAGTAAGATTAGATCATACTTGTGGCTGTAGAAATCTAAAGCAGAGGTCAGCATCTTCTCAGACTGTTATAGACTGCATCACATCTGAAGGGTGTTATCTAGTGGAGCAATAAGGAAATGAGAAAGGGTCCAGAAGATACCACCAAGGATGTGAAGAAGTTTTCAGACATGATTTATGTGGGAAAGAGGAAGGAAATTAGGTCATTTTGTGATGCAAAAGTGAACAGACAGATGAATGAGACAACAGTCTGCAGTGATGTTATAATCTGATGGAAAGGGAAAGGTATGCTCAGGTGTTCTTCACAATACAACAGAAATCTGATTTCTGCTCAGAAAGAAGATTTAGGATGGATATTAGGAAAAAACATTCTAGCAGGAAGGTGAAGGATTGGGCACAAGCTAACTTGGGAAGTTACAAAAACTCCTGCTGTATAGGTTTTAAGAACATATTAGCTAAATATGCACTGGGAGCTGGCAAAGATAAAATCAGCCCTGCCTCAATGCAGACTATAATAGACCTAGGGGACTTCTTCTGACTGACTTTTCTGTAGCTGCCCTCCCTTTCCAGTGGTTTTGCCAGGTTGTCCCTCTGCCTAAGCTATCTGCAGTGGCTGTGTTTTTATCCCTCCTGTCTTCTCTAGGCTTCCTAGCTTCACTGGCTCCCATTGCTCCAGAAAATAAACAAACAAAAAGGCAATTGATGAGTAAAGCTATGGTAGGAAGTGCACAGCAACATTCCAAGCCTTGACCATCTTCAGACGTGAACAGTTACCCCCCCACATCAAAGGCAGGTGCAGGATCTTCATGCATAACATCTGAACTGATGCAAGTATGCAAATATTTATGCACGTCCATGTATCTCCACTCATCTTCATTTTTTCAAGAATCTTAGAAGGCACATTAATGCAGCAGGTGACAGGTAGAGCTATAAATGACAGACATCACTGGGGAAAGGAGGTAGCTTCTTCATTGACCAGTCCTTGGGTCTGCATGATCTCAGAGCCTCTTGCAGCCAAAGGCAGGATGCTCTCTGGCAGATCAAAAACACTAGAGTTAGAAATAGCAGAGAAGCTTGAAATCTGGCTGCCAGGGCTGGAATTATGGCCCTGGTATTAAAGCTTCAAATACCAGACAATCTGAAGTCAAGTTTTCTGCACTCTGTGGTTTTCTTCTTTGAATGATATAAATAACTACAAAAAAGTATATCTTGGAGTGCTCTATGGACTGGCTGACATCACAGTTTAATGTGCTGATTAATATCGTTTCTCTATTTCCTCCTGTTATTGATCTCGCAGTAACAAAATGCAGAGGGGAAGACAGCCCATAGGTATCTTTTACAGTTACCCCACCACAGCAGTATCTCAAATCTTTTTGCTGTAATAGCTGTGCGTGTGCACATTCATCCCTGAAGGAAAATATTTCTCTTGTGTTTAAAAAATAGTTCTAAGAAATTCAACAAACAAAATGCTTTAATGCAGTGATAAGATTGTGTTGTGATAGTGTATGCCTTTTCACTGTGGGATTATTTATTTTTTTTTAAAGAACTACTTAGACATTTGACATCTGAGAAATAGAAACGATGCTTTAGAGGACACATTGCTACAGCCCTAACTCTCCTCAGCCATGTCCCAGTATAACCACAGAAGACATATTTGTGCTTTCTATTGCACAGGGTTGAACACGATTTACCTTCATTTGCCTTATGTTCAGCCATTTAGTCCTTCAAAAAAGTCTGCCCGTGCTAAACTGCATGAGCCCTTGACCCCATCAGTCTTATACACATTATATCACACCATTACTGTACTTCCCATCAGTAAACCCACAGAGTGCTTTCAAATAATTCTCAATGGCTATAGCTGGTGTTAATGGCATAGGAAGGAAGTAAAGTTAAGGCAGCGTGGCTGTGCATTGCAGTGCAATATTTCTCAGTTTTCCAATATTTTTTGTGTTGCTGAGTTCAGTATTCTGGAAAGACAAGACTTATCACTCGGTGCTGATGAGCTCAAAAGGATTTATGAAAAAAAAAAAATACATGGCCTCTGAAATGATGGAATTTAAGTAGCATTGACCTAAGATGAATGTTCACAGGACATACACACTCTGTGATGCACTGCAGCATTTTAATGCTATGGCTACACCAGTGTGCTTTATTTCTCAGAGATACAAGAAGCTCACCTTAAAGTGACTGTGCAGACATGGTATTACCTTCAGCCAGGTATGTTGATACCACCTCAGGCAAAGAGTCAGAGTTTAACAAGCTTTTCACATGTACCGTAAGGCTACAGCCACCTCCTTATAGGAATATACTAGCAATTCTCTTCAGGTGTATTTCATGGCTGAATTTGCAATAATAAAAGGATTGACACTTTAGAGGACTTGCCATAAGAGCACCCCAAGACTCTCCCTCAGTGTTATTCACCTGAGAGACTCTTGTATCCCACTGGGCAAGTGGGTCAGTATGGAAGCAGAGGATGTTTGGAAGTTCATATAGAAAGCCGAGCTCAGAGTACCCTGGTGACTTTCTGCTATTTGATGAAGAGAAATTAGGCCCTCCTTCCCTGCAGTTCAGAGGAAGTCTAGACAAGGGAGTGATGATCCCCACAAAATCTGGGACTCAAACCTTATGTTTTGGCAAAATGTCTTAAAGAGCACAGATATTTTCTTGAAAGGAAGAGCAGTCTTGAATTTGATGAGTTCCATTTCCCTGAACCTCTGCTTGTGGAGTGCTCATTGCACACGGACACTTGTGCTGTCAGATTTAACTTGCTGAAACATTTGTACAGTTAGCTTTAAGCTCAGGCACATAAGCTGTCCTGCCAGGAGTGGTGCATTTGATGAGAGATGAAATAGTATTTGACGGCAGAAGGGTTGAATTCCCCAAAACCTCAGCCAAGACTCCTGCAGAAAGGCAATGAGATGAGACAGGACATGTTCACCTTCTACAAGAAGGGTGTCTGCAAGCATAATTGCATTGTGTTGGTGTCTGCAATACTGGCAGAAATTGGAGCTGAATACCCCTAGTTTTCCCTGGTGGATTATGTACAATGTAGTACAACGTTCAGCACAGCAGAGAGCTGGTCTTTTTTGAAAGCAGGTGCTATTCAGAAGGTCCCAGCACACTGACAATAAAAAATTTAGAAACAAACAAACAACAAAAACAAACAAATAATTAAATCCCAGAAGGAAAGAATGAAAGATAGGAAAGATAGGAGAGAAAGGGAGAGAGAGAAAGAGAGTGAGAGAAAGAGAGAAAGAGAGAAAGAGAGAGAGAGAGCGAGAGAGCGAGAAAGAGAGAGCGAGAAAGAGAGAGTGAGAGCGAGAGAAAGGAAGGAAGGAAGGAAGGAAGGAAGGAAGGAAGGAAGGAAGGAAGGAAGGAAGGAAGGAAGGAAGGAAGGAAGGAAGGAAGGAAAAGAAAGAGAAATGCAGTTAGCCCAGCAAGAACAAAATCAGGCCAAATTCATAGACTATGTTCAGAAAACTCTACTTTTTTATCATTTGAGGGGAATGGTAAAAAGTCCTCCTGTTTACTTCCAGTACTTGAAAAAGGAAAACAAAAAATCAGAATCAATGCCTGGTGAATTGCTGGGCTCTCAAAGTGCTAGTACATTGTGCAGGTGCGCTTAGTCTGCACAAACATAAGTACTGCATAACTGATGCGGTCCTGTCTGCTCCTGGTGTCTTTGCACTGCCACTGGCCACTCTGCCTGTCCAGCTCCTCACACCCTCTCTGCTTTCTCACTGTTGAGCAGGCTTTTGGTCTTTGCAGTTCTCTCTCCTCTCTGACATTATCTACAGTCTCATTTTTCTCTTATATGCTCAAACCCTACTCCTTTTCTTTTACCCTGCTCTCCCTTGTACAAGGAAGACCTTCAGCTTCTCTGGCCCTCCATCCCTGGCCCAATCTAATCTTGATCTTACCTCCATTTTAGTCTTTTTAAGAGGTGCTCATGGGGAGGCCTGTCTCTGAACTCATAACTAGGAAGAGTCCAGCAAGAGTTACACTAAAGTGATTGGAGAAAAGAGCTTTAGGAGCAGAGGGGAAAATGCCCACATTCCATCTCTGAGGATGCCAGCCAAACCAGATCTGGCTGCTTTTCTTCCCATGTAAAATATTTCCACATAGATATTACAGGCTAGATAGCCTTCCATCTAAACTTTTTAGACTTAGTAAAAGACTCACATTAGGCACTTTTTGATTAACCTCTAGTTTGGTCTGCATTTGTCCTGTAGATCTCTGGAACAACTCATATTTTATTTTCTTTATTGCTCTTCTAACCCACCCGCTGAAGTTTCCTTAAAATCACTAGGTTCTCTCTTTCATGACTTCTGCATCACAAATCCAACTTTTATAAGCCCTGTTTGACACAGACCACTCTGCAGATATCTGCAGTGAACTGTGGCTGGTACAAAACAAACTTGTCACATTTTGTCACAGTTCCAATTTCATCTGACTCGTTTTCAAAGTGCATTTGTTCCTTCCTAATTTATATTTTTGTTTGCTCTATACAAAAATCAGACAGACTTTTATTCTGCCCAGCCTGGATGTTACCAAGAGAGTAGAAGTGTACCAACAGAGCAGGAGAAGTGCTTCTGCTCCAGCTCTGAGCAGCTGGAAACCACAACTACCAGAGAAGCCTAATTTTGCTTTGGGAGCTTTGATCTCAAAGAAGATCATGTTCTTGTTGCCTGTGGGAGAGAAACATGCTCTGATGAGAACTGTGAGCCTGCTGGGGAAGGACAGACCCATCAGGCACTGAAAAGTCTTTTCCATGGATGGTATGCAGATTAGGATTTTCTCCAGGCTTGGCCAAATTTTGAGTTGATTTTCTCAGGGAAGTGAAAGAAAACCATCTTAGTAAAAGAAAACCACCTTAGAAACCACCCTTTAAATTTTTCAAAAATCTAATCTAGCATTTTGGTGAAAAGATTGTCTGCAATTTTTTCTGCAGCTATGGCAAGAGAATGTAATTTTTTTCTAAACTGTACTTTTTGACTTGGCTGAACTTCTTTTGCTGACATTTCCATATTTAAAAACCTTTAACATTTCTAGCAATAACCAAGTGCCTAAACTTTTTTTAAGGAAGATGAAGATGAGATGAAGATTTTCCCTCTTCTCTGAGAAGACAACAAATTATTTGAGGGGAGCTTTTTCCTGGAGTGATGACCAATATTCAACTTCACGGCTATGTGTGTTGGAGTAGCTTTTAAGCAAAGCCCCCTTCGGGGTGTTTTGGCTTGTGCTCACGCCTCCCTGAAGTGCTTGGTGGCGTTCCACTTGCTGGAATGAGCTTGGCGCTGGCTTTTCAGTGCTGACATGCCACAGCGTGGGAGGCTTCCAGAAGTAACGTGCCATTTGCTTGGATAAGAAGTACACCACATGTTACAGAATATTGTTTTCCCCATTTCGTTTGTCTTACTCTTCCACTTGGCATTTTTAAATGAATTGAAATAAATGTATTTTCTAGAATATAAACATATTACTAATATATTGACTACTTTCACAATAACAGCAAAAATAATAGAGGTATTTGTGTAGAAATCAACACATTCTTGTGGCTTTGCAACATCGAACAGTTGGCTGCCTTACCTGCTGGTGGTCCAGCTGTGTGACATCTTGGAAGGAGAGGAAAGCACATGGGTTTCTTTGCTGAGATCCTTCACTGGCCTCATTGCTACCAGTACTGAAATGTGGAGTTGTAGCAGGTAGTCCTGTCAGAGCAAATGGACTCCAGGTTGGGCCCAGAGAGATGGGGCATTCACCTACAGTCACACAAGAAGTCCTGAAAATTGTAGATCTCTACCTGCCAAAAATCAGTATAACTGTAAGGAGAATTGTTCCAATACACAACCAATGCTAAAAATGAGGCAGGTGGAAATCTCTTCCATACCATAGAGCCAAGGGACCTTCTCAAATGAAAGTCCAGATGAGGGCTAGAGCAGAGCAGCTGAAGCAGCTCTGTGGTAAAGCTGCAGGTGTAGCCCTAGGTAAAGAGCTTGAGTGTCTGGAACAGGAGTGCAGAACATATCTGTCCACAGCCTTCACTGGTCACATCAAGTAAAGATGAAAACCTCCATCTTTAAGTCATGGTAGGCTGGGAGACTTTTTTTTTCTTCTTCTTCTTCTTCTTCTTCTTCTTCTTCTTCTTCTTCTTCTTCTTCTTCTTCTTCTTCTTCTTCTTTTTTTAATTCATTTTTAATGTTTTTTATTTAAGTCCTTAGTACTGAATTCCACTTGAAAGCCTGTAAGATCTAAAGTAAAGTGAAGACTAATTACTCATGGCACCCTGTAATGTATTGTGAAAATATAATATCCATAGAGAAAGAAATCAAATTAATGAAAGATTAATGTTGTTACAGGCAGCTCTATTATATGATGTATCTACTTGCTTTTATTGAAAGCCTACAAATCTGAAAGAAAAGAATAATGAATCATTCATGAATTCTTTTAAAAGGTTCAGTGATGAGCCTATGACCCATACTGGTGAGCTTACGTTTTTATTTTCAGAGCTTTGTTTTTTACAGATTTTAATTGCCAGTGTGACATTGAAGGGCAGAGAGAGTCAGAAACTGGCTTTGTTTCTCCCATTACTATTTACCAGTGAAATACTGAGAAGTTACAAAGTTCTTGGCAAAACTTGTAAGTGATTCTGCCTCACAATTTGTCACAGTGTCTTGCTGCTAAAAGATCTTTGCTGTCTAGCTTCTCCTCAGTGAAAGTTTTCACAACTCAGTGTCTAAATGCAGGAGAGCACATCCCACCCTCTGTATTGGTAAAGATCTTATTAAGCTCACTACCCTCTTCTGGCAGCCCTTAGTTGTCTGTATGGGAGTAAAGAGGCTCAGCCTCTGCTACTGGTGTTGCAGCACATATCGACATATTGCACCCTACATAATTCCAGAAAACAAACAAACAAGAAAACCCAGCTGCATTCCACTCAAAGGAACAGACAAGATGCCAGATATTTTTTTCATCTAACTGGGGTCAGCAGTTTTGGTATTCCTAGGCTACATGATGTGTGACTGACGGAGATGCAACTGAAAGGGATAAAGCTTGGAGCCCGAGAAAGGATTCTTGCAGGAAGGGGACATGGGAGAAGAGGGATGAGGATGGACAAAGAAGGAATTTGGGGCAATCAAAGTGCATGCGTGAGTCACTTAGAAGAATATATTTCAGAATGACATACATCTATAAATACCTTTTGTCCTTATTCCAGCTGCCAGTGACATATCTCACTTCATTTACACAACAGGGAACAAAAATACACATTTTCAAATCGCCTGGAATGTGCTCACTGAAGAACTTTATTTTACTTGTATAAAGAAACAAGTCGTGGAGTTTATATTCAGATCCAGATTTCATTTAATGGTTTAGAGTGTCACATTCTGGTGTTTTTCCCAGTCCATACCTGGCAATGAGCAGAGATCATTATCAACAAGAAGAAAGCCCCAAATATGAGAAATGGGGTTTATAAAAAGTTTATACAACACATTTTCTTAAACCTCTAGGCAAAATGCTGTGTAATGTAAACAGACACAGCTAGTGAAGTGCGCCTCCTCCTGTGACAGGGACCCTCAGCCAGCCTGCAGAGCCTGCGCTGCACAGCTGCAGCAAATATGTTTTGTTGTTCAGCCAAGGACACCAAAATACCCTCTGCTTTGTTAGGAATCTCACTCCATCTTAAACATCTTCATGGGCTAGACTAAAAGATTCAGCTGACAAAGTCACAAGGTGGCCTACAATGTGGCAAGCTTTCAGACTTCAGCCACGCCATCACGCAACCTGCTGCTCCCAGCAGGGCAGGCACCACGGGGCTGCTAGGAGCGTAGGCACTGGAGAATGTGTTGTCATTGTTTGTCTCCAACCCGATCATTGACAGTGTCCAGCAGCGCTTTTGAATCTCTTGTTTTTTCATTTTGTTTTGCATTTAGTTCATTTTATTTATTTTTAGTGTTTCCTCTTGTAATAGAGTTCTGGAGCAATACTGTGCTTAAGAAAACACAATTTGTCATGAAATTCCAGGATTTAGGTCCTACCACACTGGGAAAGATCATGAAAACAGCATCTGGATTTTACTCCTCTCTTACAGCAGGGGCATGTTTGCCCAGTGTGAGCTCTACAGGCACATCAGAACAGAATCGGTTCATCTTAACAACAGAAAGTATGCAAGAGGGAGGAAAATCAAAACCAATAAAAGCTCTAAAGACCTATGTCCCTACGTCCCCTACCCAGAACAGGTCTAGTTCATCTCCAATTCACCCAGCACCTGTATTTTCCCCAGTGGCAGATGCTTTCCCCATAGGTACTAGGTCTCATTTTCTGTGTTACATTTCTTAGCCTGCCAAAGCAGCCAGCCAACAAGTGAGTGCTTGATCTCTGCTCCTCTGGTTTGTCCTTTCAGGATGAATAAGCAGGAGACAGTTGTAAGCTATTGTCCCCCTTATGTAAATACATGTACTGAACTTCTGCTTGAATTATCTTCTTGCAAATCCATAGTAAGCATCGTGTTAAGAACCAGGTGGAGCATATCAGATAGTAAAATGTTACTGAGCCAGCTTTTATATTATGTATGAAAGGTCAGACCCAAGCATTTTATTATTCTGTAATATTCTCCAAGATGTCATAGGAATTCATCAGTCTTTTATTGCAAGTCATTAATTCAATTGCAGAAAATGATGAACTGCATTTATTTAGAATATTTCTGGAGTAGACAAAGATGTTTTTCACCTGCACTGTTAACAACCTTATGTTTATTGAAATATACTCAAACTCAGAGCAAACATCTGAGTGGAACTTTATTTTTCAGGAAAACATTTTTTTTTTCCCTATAAACTAATAAATTCAATTGTTTTGGGTAAAATTTGCCTGCTCAATATACAATTACTTCCTTTCTCCTATTTCTATGAAAATGAAAGCATCATCAAATTTGAACTGGATCAAACTGACTGGTAAAATAGTATGTGATATTTCTAGAAGAGGTTAGATTACAAATTAGTTAAGAGTGTCTTGAAATTTTATTTACAGAGAGAAATATAAACCAGATACTTTTTACTCAGGGAAGAACTGGAGTTTATCGTAAGTAATGGCTGTTTAATATTCCTTATGCATCACAGAACTGCAAATTGGGATCTGCATGTATCTATTTATCTGTCAACCTATCTTCAGATGGCAAAATCAAAGAGAGGACACCCATAGTTACACTGTACACAAAGAGAAATAATGTCTATGATCCCACTTGACTAGGGAAAGAATTCAGGATTTTGGCTCTGCAGGATGGGTCCATACAGATAAAAGGAGACAAGGGGCTGCTGTAGGCCTGCACCTCCTGGCCCACACACAGTATATCCAGCTGCACCTCCATGCAGCCCCTGGTAGGAGGTGCCATCATCCTTCTCAGCAGCCCACCACAATGTGCCAAGTTCCCGTGTCTTTTGCACCATTTGAAGAGCATGGGCCAGGCTCTTCAGATGGTGCACCTTCCCTTTAGACTCTGGTGGTTTGGGTAGGTAGGCACCTAAGCACCTTAATCATCTCCCCCATGGGGATTTTGGATTAAGAACATACAGGGTCTGGCACGTGAGTCATAGTATGAAGACAGGCTGAGGGAGTTGGGTTTGTTCAGCCTGGAGAAGAGAAGGATCTGGGGAAACCTCATTGCAGCCTTATACGCCCTAAAGGGGAGCCTACAGAAAAGCTGGGGAGGGACTACTTGTCAGGGGTGTAGTGATAAGACAAGGGATAGTGGCTTTAAACTAACAGAGGGTAGATTCAAATTAGCTATATGGAAAAAGTTCTTTACTCAGAGGGTGCACTGGCACAGGCTGCCCAGAGAAGCTGTGGGTGCCCCATCCCTGGAGGTGTTCAAGGCCAGGCTGGATGGGGCTTTGGGCAACCTGGTCCGGTTGGGAATTGTCCCTGCCCATGGCAGGGGGGTGGAATTGAATGGTCTGTAAGGTCCTTGCCTACTCAAACCATTTGATGATTCCATGAAATTTATCTTTGATCCCTGTGTTTGCCGTCTACTTGTCTTTCAGCAGTGGTGGCTGGAGAAGGTTGGAGCAGGCTCTGCATCAGGCAAGTCCTCTCTGGGGATCACCACTGTTACATATTGTCCCCAAGGAGCATGGAACAGATTAATCTCATCCATGTTCATTTAGATTCACAATGTTCAATCAGATAAACCCATTCCCACCTGACAATGTTGATTTAACTTGGTTTGATACTTTGACATGCTCCTGTGAGCAGCTGACGCTTGGGGTTTCTAAGGGAACCTGGTGACTTTTTGGGTTGGGAACTGCAAACAGTGGCAGCTCTTGGGCTGTAGGCCTGGGGGTTCCTGTGTTTGGCTGCAGGAGTGTTGAGGGCTCCTCACCTGCTAAGTGATCGGTTTCTCCACGCTTCCTTAAGCCAAAGCTCATGGGAGTCCCTCAGATGACCAAAAGCTACCTTTGCAGTTTTGTGGGAGCTGCAGCAGCTGCTGAGTGTGCACCCATACCCCATCTCCTCACCTGTCATGGGGGAGGGGATTGAGAAAGGAGAGGGGGTCATGTACAAAGCACCTGGTGGTAAATAGCAGCCAATGTCACATTCTGGACACCAGGTCTCACATCTCTCCCATGAGAGAAATGTGAGCTGCTAGGGCCTCCCCCACAACAGAAGGTTTCTAGTACTTGAGCCCCAGCATGACATATCTGGTTTTGTTGCCTACTGCAAAGCACATCCTAGAGGTGAAGTTAGCTTTAGAGTTTATCAAATTTATGAGGTTGAAAATTGTCATGCTTATTAATCATTTATAATTGTAAACATTACCTTCCCCCAATACATTATTTCCCTGCTCCCTGTAAAATTCCTCTCTCTGAGGCACTGTTATTCTGGATATTTCTTTTCCCCCACTGGGAAATTCCGTGCTTACTTCATTTAATAGCTCTTTTACACTCCTTTCCAGTAGATAGTCTTCCATCTGATTTCTCATGGGATCATGCCATATATTTTAGCCATTTGAAGCAGCTAGAAATGGCAGGCATCATTGCAAAACAACAACAACAAAACAACAAACATCCCAACAACAACAACAACAAACACAAGATTTGACCCAAGCAAAAGGAAGAGACAATCTGTTCCAAATATCAACTGAAGAAACAAAGCAAGATTTCTTCTTGCCTGAAGATCACAAATCAAGCTAGAATATGTGTTCCCATTAGAGTGGCAGCTCTGACAGCTTCCACAGCTTCAGAGCTGTTGGGATGACCTGCCCTTGCCCACCGAGGAGAAGCTGGTGGATGTCATACTGATTGGTGTTTGACCAGTTACTGGCCATGAACCTTCTGCAATAGCTTTACCATCTTCCTCTCAGCAGCTGTGCAACAGTGGGCAGCAGCCCCATGGTCAGATGTGTCCAAGCACCTATCCTGGCCCTGGAGAAAAGGAGGACAGTTCCTGACCTCTTGCTACCAGAAGAGCTCTGTAACCTGCTGTTAGCATTGCCAACGAAGACAAAACACTAGCTCTGAAAATTGAAAATTGTATCCACTTGTCTTTCCCAAAACCAGGGATTTTGTGCATTTCTGCTCTTTAAATTTTGTAAAACTTTCCTTGGGTGCTGAGATAGAAAATCTTACTGCAGTGTAAGGTATTATTTTTCTCTCTTGTTCTTGCCAGACTGTGTATAACTGCCAGTGAAGAGCCCACACAGATTTGTTAGCTTGTTGTCTTCATTTTAATACCATTTTTGGCCTCCTCTTTTCTAAGAAGCCAGACTTAACTTTACAATTCCCAAATAATTACTGTGTATACAAATTCAGGTAAATGTTCTTGCAGAACTCTAACTCCTCCTCCGTATTTGTAAGATGCAGGAATGAAGTCCTTTTTGACAGCATATGAAAGGCCAAGTCTGTTAACATTTTGTTATGAAGTGTGTTTAGTGAAAGTAAATATAAAAGCTGACTGAAGCAGTATGCTCGAGATTATTTATTACTATTCTCTGAAAAGAAAGGAAGAACCTAGGTCTCCATGAAGATTCAATTGACATGAAATGATTTCAGCAAAAGGTGTTAAAGAGTGGGTCCACTTTGAATGGGAAGCTTGAGAAAAACTGGCAATTTGTTTTTATAGCTTCATCTCTCCATCCTCCATCCAAAATGTTGACAAACTGCACACCTCTGCTGTTACACAGGGGAAGGAGAATGAAAGCACCATGAGAGATGTACTGAATGGGGAGAGGATTCCCTGGGCAGTTGTAAAGGGAGACAGTTTCCCCTTCACAAGTCCTGGGGGACCAACACTTCATCTTCCTGTTACAGAAAGGAGAGTTGACTACAAAACAATGCCCAGTGGAAATTCTTCCCTTTAGAAATATCTGTCCATAGCCTTCTCACCATAACTGCAAGGAGGATAATGCTTAGGGTGAACGGCTAAACAGGGGATCATAACTTCTCTGGCTCCAGGAATGCCCAAGGATCTATGTGACAGGTTGCTGTGTTTATAATGAAGAGCATTTTCCTTATGGTACCACAGGCTGCAGTGCATGCTCTGGTTGGCTGGAAAGTATCTCTGTAAAGTTGCAAGTCACACTGGCCTGCTCTTCTGTTCCATCCTTCTATAGTGCTCATTAAGCTAAGCTCTTTTCCCTGCAGGGAAAACACAGTTCACAGAATTTAGAAGCTAAAAAATGCAATTTACTATGCAGAGAATTTGGAACATATTCTGATGTCAAACAGAATAACAGGGGTGGTGGTACCTGGCAAATGGACAAAAACAAACAAAAAACAAAGCAAACAAACAAAAACATCAACAAACAAAAACAGAAAACAACAACAACAACAAAACATGCTTAGGTGAGATTTTCTCAAACTACCAGGAGGGAAAAAAAAAAAAATAAGAAAAAAAAAATCTGAAGAGCTAAAAGATTTTCCTTCATCAAGAAAAATAACCTATGGGTTTTTATTTAATAATAAAGGGCACAGAACCTCTGTCAGAAACAGAAATGCTTGCCAGTGAGATACCATTTAGTGCACATATTAGTATTATATGCTGTGATTAGCTTGCACATACACAAGGACTGGGAAGAGTTACTGAAGAAAGTGCAGCTGTTAAAAAATTTAGAAGGACTGGGCATATCAAAAGATGTGGTGCAGAAAGCAAGATTCACTGGCTGCAATTACAATTTTGCTATCCTATTCATTTAGAAAACAACCTGTCTCTGGCTACTTTGAAAGTTATGTCTGATAATTTAATTCTACTTGTGTATTTCCAAAATATTAGGATTATGTTCTTTATTTCATAAAATTAATGTGTTTTGTTTTTTGTTTTTTCCCCAAAATTTTCTCATCAAAAGAGAACTGTGTAACCATTCCTTCATCTCAGGAATACATGGGCATCAAGATAGCATTAGAAATCTGCTAATAACTAAAACTTCTCCTACAGATTCATAACCATCTGAATATTGGAACAAAAAGCTCCACTTCTACAGACTGTGTAGGAAATATGTAAAATATGGTACTTAAACAAATATTTAGTCAGAGTTCCAGTGCTTTTTTTGTATAACTAATATTTTTGGTGCAGTCACTTTTTCTCTTTACTTCTAAAACAGTGTGAGAGATGCGAGAATATTGTGAGTCTCTAATTTCTTATAAAGTCAGGAGTTCTGAATACAAAATGTGTTTTCAACATCACTCCAAGCAACTTTTTGTATCTGATTAACTGTGTGATTCAAATTACCAAATCTTAAGAGCCTAAGTTTCCCATCTAGTCAGTAGAGAGGTAAATGCTTCCAGAGAACTAATTAGATCAACTAAGTAAACAGTATGAATGGTTCCCCAATGTCATCAGCTCAATTAATGAAGAAAAATTGCTTTTCAAGAAATATGTTTCTGGATTGATTTATAAACTAAACATTTAGTATTTCCACTTTGTAGTTATTCATGAGGTTAATTATTTGTACCTCAGCATATGCTTTCTTCTAGACCTAGCAGGTAAGGTAGAGAAAGCAATTTGATATTAAAAAAACAACAACAACAACAACAAACAAACAAACAAACAAACAAAACAGGAGAAAGAAACCTTGACTGAAACTATTTAAATGCACAGTATGGGCACTGTGACCTTATTCTCTTCTTGATGAGATCCAAGATTGCTTTATTAGTTAGACCTGAAAATTAGTAGTTACGGGTACTTCAGAGAGCATAAATTTGTAGCACTGTTTTAAACTGCAAGTAATGAATAACTTCATTTGGGAGTGCTTGGTAGCTTTATCCTTATTCATTAATTAGGGAAAGGAACCACTTTCCTGTCGACATGAGTGCAATCAGAAACATAATCCCCTATGAAAAGCACTGGGAGGTGGAGGAGTAAAAACTCAGTGAAACTGGAGCACAGCATCTGGGTTGCCAAGTGCAGATGGAGAAAAAAAAAAAAAGGTTAAAAACATCTGGGCAGATATTTTCAAGCCACCAGGTGGTTAATAGTCTGAACAGTTCCATTTTTTTGGCTGACTGTGATGGTTTGAGATCAGTCAGGATTTGGAGCTTATAAAGAGAGGCAGAGACTGCACAGAAAGAACAAAACAAACAAACAAACTCCAAAGCCATTTAGAGGGATCTCATCAGGCTGGAGAAATGGGCTGACAGGAGCCTCATGAAATTCAGCAAAGGTAAGTGCAAAGTCCTTCACCTGGAGGAGCATAAGCCCAAGAACCAGTACAGGCTGAGGTCTGACTGACTGGAAACCACTTCTACAGAAAGGGACTGAGGTCCCTGGTGGGAACCAAGGTGACCACAAGCCAGAATTGCACCCTGATGGCACATAGGGTCAACAGCATCCTTAGCTGCATGAGGGGGACTCTTCCCAGAGGATGGAGGGAGGCAATCCTTCATCTCTGCTCAGCACTGGCGAGACACATCTGAAGTGCTGGGTTCAATTCTGGGCTTGCCAGTATAAGAGAGACATGGACATGAGAGATCAAAAAGGTAGTGAGGGGAATGAAGTATCTTTCATGATGAGAGAGCTGGGAATGTTGAGAAGAGCAAGCTGTGTAAAAATACCTGATGAGAGGCAATGAAAAAGAGGGAGCCAGACTCTTTTCAACAATGCCCAGTGGCAGGACAGGAGGCAACAGTCTTGGAACTGGAATCACTGGAACTCATGAAATTCCATTTAAATATAAGAAAAAAGTTACTGTAGCGGTGGTAAAACACTTGCAGTTGTTGCCTGGAAAGGTTGTGGTGTCTCCCTCTTCGGAGATATTCAGACCCTTACTGTTTAAAAACAATATTCCAGACTGCAGATGTAGTAGATGATCTAAGAAAAGATATTATTGCTCCCCACAGACATGGTCTAGATGATCTCTGCAGGGCCATTTTTCAAAAGTAAATGACAGTTCTGCTGCAGATTTTTTTTTATTCTGGGATAAAGCTTGTAATTGTTTTCTACCTATTCTTACTTTTGAATAGCTGCTAATGTCTTTGTATTATGGCAAGTAAACGAGACATATTGTTCTTCATTAGTAACAAAACATACTATAGAACTACATTAGTAAAGAACTGTGCTGGGAAATGGTTGTCCTTTCTTAACTGGAATAGAAGAACTCCTCAAACTGCAGCCATTGGGGCATTACAGACGTAACAACCGTTCTCTTGAGATTAATTTCCATAAATTATGAAATAAAAATGGAAACTGATATAAAAAGCGTAGCTCATAATATATGAAGGAGAGAGATGGACTACACTGTTTTTGTTATGATAGTAACTTTTCCTTTCTCAAACCAGTTTGGGATTTAGTATAGTGTTTTCTGAAAATATTTGCAAATTATTAGCAATCTATGTAGTCAAGGGAGCAAAATGTTACATTTGGGATTGTATGATCAACAGCACTATTGCAGCAGACACATTTTTCTTTTCTCCCATTTACTCCAACCCCACTCAGGAGTTACACAGATTGACCAAGTCAGTGGAGGGAACTGGATGTGTTCAGCCCTAAGAAGAGAAACCCTAGGGTGGATCTGAGTGCTGTCATCAACTACCAACATTGACATTCTAAAGAAAACAAGTTAGGCTTTTCTGAGGATACACAGCAGAAAGGCAAGAGGTGATAATTTCTGTTTGTAGCAGGGGAACTTCCAACTTGACATACAAAAAATATGTCCCAGATAAGGGTGGTGAAGCACTGGTCTGGACTACATAGGAAGCTGTAGGATCTCCATCCTTGGCAAGTCAAAACCTCGAGCACAAATAGTGCTGAGCAGTCTGATCTAACTTTAAAGTGAGCTTTGCTTTGAGCAGAGACTAAATTATTTGAGTTGGACCAAATTTTTCCTAAAAGGCCCTTCCAACCTTGAGCATTTTATGGGTCTACTGTACCATTCCGACTCAAATATTTCTTATAGACCCCAACCCAAAAAATCTCATTTAAAAAAAATAAAAATCTAATAAAGACAAGAAAGGGATATCATTGATTTAATTGCTCAATCTAGTCATGAAAGATACTGATAATATGAAAATTATGGACAAGTTAAAAAAAAAAAAAGATAATAGTTGTGACTGCAATTCTGTTCTTTGGGAGATGCATTTTAACGTTCTTCCTTTGTCCCTTTTCAAATGTAAGCTCCTGGAATTTACATGGTATTATTTAAAATGACACTTCACAGCTTTCTTATTCAGCTACCTGTTATCACAATGAGACTCTCAAGTCAAGGACTATTATTTACAAAAAATATATGAGAAGAGAAAGTGGTGAGCTCTATGTTCCTCACTTAGATATTTTTATCCTTGATACCTCTATCTTAAAGATATTTTGAAACTAAAAGATAAAATTTTTGGACAATGACAAAAGATATGTATGAGAACAGGGTATTTGATCTTAAATTTTATGGAGAAAAAATCCTGTATGACATAGAGGTTCCTGGACTAACCAAGGCTTGAGAAATCACTGGGAAATAATGTTTTAAAAAACAGCTTGAGGGTAGTGACTTTCTAGCCTAAAGTCATAGGGAAAAAAATGGTTTTTATGCAGGATGGGAAGATTGGCAGCACCTCTGCTGTGGCTGAGGAACAAATGTGGCAAATGAATACAGAGAGGAAAAAAAAAAAAAGGAAGGAGTTACAAAACTCATTCAAAGTTGAGCTCAGTAGTATTAACTGTAGTCCAGAATCAGTCTAGTGACAGAGGGAGATAAGCAGATAAACTGACAGGATAAACAAAATAAACCCCCAAAAACATGAACTTCTGATGACTCTGATAAATATTTCTGTCAATCTTTTAAGGTCTGTGGTAATTCTTGTGGAATCAAATGAAAAATTAAGCAGAAACTATTGTTCCTTGCAAGATTCAAAAACCAGTAGCAATCTCTTCCAGTGTTTTACTTTTGCCTACATCCATAATAGGGGCAGCGTTCCCTGGGTCATGATCAGAAGTGCTTTTAGGTCATCAAGTATAACAGATGGTCTTATTTGTCAAATACTCCCAGTCCAGATTTCCTTGACGTACCAGCTTGTCTCTTTGGAAGGACATTTCTGCAATCAGCGCTTTGGATCTGGGAGTTTGTTTCAGTGGCCAGGCACTGATGGGATATGATCTGGTTCCAATGGATCAGCACACACTCAAAAAAAAAATAAAAATCCTCATTGAGAGGAGAGCATTGGTGAGCATGATGGCTTGGTTTTCATGTTGGCTAGAGAGAGGAAAGATAGGAAGCTGAAACTAGATGGCAGGCCAGTCTGAGCCAGGGGAGGAGGTTGCCCAGGTGCTGGGACTATTTTCCCACTGCCGATGAGGGAGGTACCCCATCTGTTTTGCCTGGATCACTGACTGTTTTAAGCAACTCTGGCAGCCAAAAATCCCTTCTGGGAGAGTGTAATTGTCTCTCTCCTAGACGGATCTCATTACTGCTAACTACACCTTTCTTTGTCCATATGGATCTTCCCATGGAGCTATCCTTGAAGTCTTCAATATTTAGCTGTCCCAGCAACATGTACCAGGGGATTGTGTCTTCATTATGTGAAGGGTTCCTTTATGCTTGTTTTAATGTTGCAAACATCCAACAAAGTGTTGCATACATATGCCAGTCACTGTGTTTCCATTGAGTTTGTTTTTCTTTTATTAGGCATGAATACATTTTTGAGTTTAGCAAGGATGCTAAGAATAGCATGCTGTGTTTCAATAAAGTTGAAAGTTTTCAGTAAAATTCTTCTCTTCTGCTTTTTAATGTTCAGTTCGGTAACAAATAACAAGATAAAAAACAACAAGTAACATCAATGTATATCAACACAGAAATATGCTGCTTTTCTTTCTATGAATGTCTTGAGCCTGTGAGGTTTCTGCCCCTATACAAGTCTAGAAAAGGAAGCAACAAAGTACCATCTGATATACAGGAGACAGGATGCTTTTACTGAGGAGTTTTTGAAGAAGTAGACAGAACGTTGTTATTAAGACAGTTTGAAACAAATCTCTCATATGTAAGAAGTTCAGTATGCTCATTTAATTGAGTGCTTATCTAATTGATCTGCGTAGCCTAATGCTCATTTGCATAGCCTAATGTTATTTTCCCCACTGTTATCTTCCTTCTGCTTATTTTCAGTTCTGGTCTCTCCTATTCCCTCCTGGTCCCTCTACTGAGAACAGCCCTGGGGAGAAAGACCTGGAGGTGTTGGTTGATGAGAAGCTTTCCATGAGCCAGCAATGTGCACTTGCAGCCAAGAAAGCCAACCATATCCTGGGCTGCATCAAAAGAAACATGGCCAGCAGGTCAAGGGAGGCAATTCTCCCCCTCTGTTCTGCTCTTGTGAGACTCCACCTGGAGTGGTGTGTTCATCTCTGGGGCCCCCAGCACAAGAAGGACATGGACCTGTTGGAGTGAGTCCAGAGGAGGGCCAAAAGAATGATCAAAGGTCTGGAGCACCTCTCCTGTGAGGAGAAGCTGAGAGATTTGGGATTGTTCAAGCCTGGAGAAAAGAAGGCTCCAGTACCTAAAGAGATCCCACAGAAAAGCTGGGAAGGGGCACTTTGTTAGAGAAGGGAGTGACAGGACAAGGAGGAATAGCTTTAAACTAAAATAGAGTAGTCTTAGATTAGATATATGGAGGAAATTCTTCACTGTGAGGGTGGTGAGACCCTGGCACAGGTTGCCCAGAGAAGCTGTGGATGCCCCATCCCTGGAGGTGCTCAAGGCCAGGCTGGATGGGGCTTTGGGCAACCTGGTCTGGTGGGAGGTGTCCCTGCCCATGGCAGGGGGCTGGAACTGGATGATCTGTAAGGTCCCTTCCCACTCAAACCATTCTGTGATTCTATGTTTGTATGTTTTTATTCCCTGCTTTTCTGCTCTAGCCTTGTTTCTTTCTGCTTCTTTCTGTTAATTTCTGTTTTGTTTTCTTCCTTCTTTCTTCTGAACACAAAAGAATTGAAGTAATTGTCTGTAATGACACAAACGGAAGCAGTATAACAAGAAAAACTCACTTTTGATAGATACAGGAGGTGATGGGCCAGATAAGCAGGGGATGTATATTAAGGGAACACAACTTTTCAAAGGCAGTTCTGTCTTCACACAGGTTTTGCTGTTGAGATAATATTTCCTTGGTGTTTAGGCCCATCAGTCTCTGTCCCTGTCTCTAACAATGTCTAATGTGAATTCACTAATTCATCACCTAATTCATAAGGGTTCTAACTTATAAGCTCTCTAGTTCATACCTTGCAACTCATAACTCATGTACCTATGAATAAAACAGTTACCTACCCAAGGATGGGAGTGTATGTTTTTCCTCCTCCATCACAGTGCAGGCATCCCCTGTATCACACCAGCAAGCACGAAGGTTTCAACAGTCCAGCTGCTGTTGGATCAGCTTCAGAAACATAGGATCATAGAATCATAGAATGGTTTGTGTTGGAAGGGACCTTAAAGATAATCTATTTCTACCCCCTCTAGGCAGGGACACCTCCCACCAGACCAGGTTGCCCAAAGCCCCATTCAGCCTGGCCTTGAACACTTCCAGGGATGGGGCACCCACAGCTTCTCTGGGCAGCCTGTGCCAGGGCCTCACTACTCTCTGAGTGAAGAATTTCTTCCACATAGCTAATCTAAATCTAAATCTACCCTCTTTTAGCTTACAGCCATTATCCTTTTTTTTTTTTTTTTTTTTTTTTTTTGAAGCCATTATCCCTTGCCCTATCACTCCACTCCCTGACAAAGAGTCCCTCCCCAGCTTTCCTGTATGCCCTCTTTAGGGCTATAAGGCCACTATAAGGTTTCCCCAGAGTCTTCTCTTCTCCAGGCTGAACAACCCCAACTCCCTCAGCCTGTCCTCACAGCAGAGGTGCTCCAGCTCCTTGATCCTCCTTGTGGCCCTCCTCTGGACTTGCTGTAATAAGTCCACGTCCTTTTTGTGCTGAGTGCCCCAGAGCTCAACACAGTGTTCCAGTGGGGGTCTCATGAAAGCAGAGCAGAGGAGGAGAATCACCTCCCTCACGTTGCTGGCCACCCTGCTTTTGATGCAGCCCAGGATATGGTTGGCTTTCTGGCCTGCAAACACACACTGCTGGTTCATGAAGAGCCTCTCGTCAACAAACACCCCCAGGTCCTGCTCCTCAGAGCTGCTCTCAATCCATTCCATACTCAGCCTGTGTTTGTAGTTGGGATTGCCCTGGCCCAGGTGCAGGGCACTTGGCCTTATTGAACCTCATGAGGTTCTCACAGACCCACCTCTCAAGCTTGTCCAGATCCCTCTGGATGGCAGCCCTTCTCTCTTGCATGTCAGCCACACCACCCAGCTTGGTGTCATCAGCAAACTTGCTGAGTGTGCACTCAATCCTGGTCTGTGTCACCAACAAAGGTGTTAAACAGCACCAGTCCCAATACTGACCCCTGAAGAGCACCACTCGTTACTAATCTCCACCTGGACACAGCCATTGAACACACTTTGAGTACAACCATCCAGCCAATTCCTTAGCCACTGAATGGTCCATTGTCTCTCCCAGATCCATGTCTCTCCAACTCAGAGACAAGGATGCCATGGGGACAGTGTCAAATGCTCTGCACAAGTTCAGGTAGATGATGCCAGTTGTTCTTCCCCTACAAAGCCAATGCTGTAACCCCATTGTAGATGGCCATCAGATTTGTCAGACAAAATATTTTTGGTAAGCTGATGTATTTATACCTTCTGTGTTAGAAGGTTGGTTTATAACATTTCCATGTTAGTGGATTCTGAAGAAACCGCCAACAATAAATATACAAGGCAGGCTACAAGAGACATTAAGCTGCAGGTGATAACAGCTGAATAATGACCTTCAGCAATTCAGTCCATTGTGTCCTGTGTAAGCCTTGCTCATGCTTTGACCTAACAGTGCTGCTCCCAGCTTACATCAGGCCTTAGCATGACCCGTGTTAGCCAAATCCAAAGAGGATTTGAGGGAACAGTCACACCAAATTACTTTTGACCCAGAAGCAGTGCTCCCACAGTGAGCAACAGAAGTGTGGAGGGGTGTTGCTCAGCAGAAGAACAATGCCATATACATGTATTCACCATTTGCCTAAGTAAATTCTCTGTATGAAGAGCAGCATAATTTGCTTCTCTTTCTTATTATTTTTGTTTTGCTTTTCACTACTGTTCTACTGTCTTAATTACAGTGGGAAAATCTGTTCTACTATTCTCACTCAAAGGCAATTTCCTTCCCATATTTGCATTGGGTACATGCTTAAAAGATTTTAAGGTGTGTTTTGCCCTTACCAAAACAAAATAATGTCAGCTAGCACTGTGGCAGATGCATTGTTTCACATTTCTTGGGCTTTCTACCACATGAGAAGACATCTTGTGTGGTACTGTTAGGCTGATGTATCATTTTATGCAATTGACTTTCATGTTGTCTTAAAATGTTTATGTTATATCTGTTGTTTATCCAACTAAGTCCATTAGCTTACTCCTAGTATGGTAGCAAGGCCTTTTTCCTTCCCTAGAACAAATTCACTGCAGAGTAAAAATATGAAACAAGTGCTTGAAAGGGAAGTTTCAAGCATCAAGCCCTTCAGCCTCCCTGGAAGAGGGAACAGCAATTCAGGTGCTCCTTCAGGACCCATGACAAGCTCAGAGCCAAGAGTAGCTGGGCAGTCCCCAAAGCACACAGTGAAGATGGGGAGATGTTTTCTGCAACTCTGAAGTGCCCCAGGGCCCATGTCCCCCACCTTTGGCTTACTATCCCAAATGCCTACCATAACTTAAGTCTCTTCTGTCCCAAGTCCTCACCAGCTTTGTGCTGTCCTCCCCTCTCTTCTGTCCCTCTCACCTCAGTGCTCACAGATCATCTGTGTAGGTGTTTGCAGTCCAAACTTGATTTCAGTATACACTATGGTCTCTTCTGTTAGTAATACTTACACCATGTTATCCTGCTAGTGCAGCATTCAAAATGGTCTGCCTTCACCTGTTTCAGCCTGTCCCTCTTTTCTCAGCAACCTGGGGAAGCATGGTCTGTTTCTGCCTTGTGAGCGTGAATCACTACAATTCAGCACAGATGTGTGAGAACCTGAGCCTCCGGCTATTGCTTCAGCCTGCTGTTGCTGGTGAGAAAGTTATATCTGTCTCATCGTGCCCATGTCCTTTGTGTGACTTCCACAAAGATTTCCTCCCAGGTTCCCAGGCCAGACAGCATAAGCAGTTATCCAGAATAGTCCCCTGCCTTATGTGAAGTACTTGCATAAAATTGCTGACCCACTGTTTGTCCATGCCCACTCCCCTGCAAGACACTTTCCAGAGCCCCTAGAGGCCCAATGCTCACAGGCCTTTGAACTGCCATTAAAATAAACTAAAACAGATTTTTCTTCAGGTTTTATCCTCCTGTTCTCCTTACACAGCACTTTCCAAATGGAAGAAAATTGCATAGCTGTTTGTTCAGAAGGGGCCCGTTTTCACACCTCCCTGTGCACAAGGCACCGTGCAGATATGGAGCTGTGTCAGGAGGGCATTTTCAAGGCTGCCTTGCCCTGATGTTCTCATCACTAGCATCCTGTCTGTCACTTCCCACCGTGGGCTCACTCATATGCTAGTAGCAGAGAAGAAAGTAACACAGGCTGCTGACACCCCACCCTGGTGACACCCTTACCATTGAGAAACTTCCCACAGATGTTTTTCTAGCCACAAAAAAAAAAAAACCAACATTAACAGGAAGTGTTGCCTGCTGCAAGGTGCTTGAAGCAGCCCAGGAGCCGTGCATTTTCTGACACCCAACAGGGCACAGCCATTTGGAGTCCCTCCATCATATATGTCTCTGTTGGTTCCCTTCTGGCTGGGAAGGAGCTGAGAGCTGACCCCTCATATCTCCACACTGGGAGATGTTCTCAACGTTTTTTCCCCTGCCCTTAGTAGGGAAAAAAAATATAGACTGACACTGTATTTTTTGTGCAGCTCATCCTGAAAACACAACATGCTGCTGCAGCCTGTGCTGCCCTAGCAAGGCTGGCTGAGGGATGGAGAACCCCCTGACATGCAACAAAAGAAAAACACATCCCAGCCCCGTGTCTCCATGCAGCCCAGGGGATCCACAATGCACGCACAGTACCTACACACTTTTGGGCTGGCCATGTCCTGTAGGCAGGTAAACTTTGCCCAGAATCATGTTGAAACTTTAATAATACTTAAGTAAGTGCTAATATGTAAGTTAGCACCCATTCACATTTGTGAACTTTCTATTTTTATATTTTTATTTGGGAGGAGTAACTGTAATACCAAAATACAAAAGTTGACCCTGAGATTTCGTACTATACAGTTCTGCCCTACTCAATTTCAGACAATCCAAAGAGTTTGGAGTTGGACTCAAATGATCTATTTCTCTCCTTGGCACCACAAGTACTCACATTAATTCAGCTGCATATGATTGTAAAAACACCCTATTTATGGAAACCCATTACATTCTGGGTGTGATGCTTTTGGAAAAATAATAAAAAAATCTATAACTTTAAAAAAAAAAAAAACTTTTATAAGAAATATGGGAGTCAGATATAAAGTTATATGTACAAGGTAAATGAGAAAATGTGAAAATGCCTGTTTTGTTGATAACTCCCATTTCTGCCATTCAGAATTTGTTATGACAGATTTCAAACATAAAGAAGCCTTAGTTTTCATATCATACATTGTAAACTATAAGACTCAAGCTTCAGCTGAGTTACTTAAACTAATCATGATTTTAGAAGATTTAGGGTTTCTTTCAATTTTCAGCAGGGAAGCTGTGACAGTTATGCTGTGACATAAAGAAAAAAAGAACACCAGCAACAGCAACTGCCTAAGGTTATGTGAGAAACACATTATTCCCAGAGGAGCTACCACATGGCTGCCAAGCATAATTCCAAAGCTGATTTACAAATCTGCAAGAGAACACCAGAATAAGTAAGATACAACCACCTTCCCGTGAACTCACTCACTAGATATCAAATCCAACAACAGATCCTCATATTCTCCTATGGGCTATAAGAATAATATTTTAAAATATACTTTTATAGTATAAAGATAACCCCTACTACTATTTATTAAGTAGTCCAGTAAGATTTAAGCCAAAAAAGAGACAGGTTGACCATAGCAATGATACTCATACCTAGACATAACATGTCCCAGAAGTCACTGCAACAGCATTAAATAATTGCAATAACAAGACCTATGTTAGGATTTGAATATCTGTCATATCTTTGAAACAATCTAACTCTTTTTCACCCATCCTCAGTGAATTCACCTTCAAATGCAGTACAGTGGCCATATATTGGGCATACTTTTAGGCATCAGACTAAGCCCAGCATTTTCTCACCTCTTCATAAGCAATGTTGAGGAAGGGATGTTAAAATGCATTAGGTCCCACATTTGCTACACAGATGGATTGAAAGCACAAACTGCTGCACTGATTCCCACCTCCTCTTACAACTGCCTGAGAATACCCTGACATGAACATCCTCTCTCTGTGTACCGCAGCCAGTGTAAAAACAGCAGCATACGAACTACTACGTGCACAGCACTCAGAACAACACTGTTCCCCTGCAAAGACAACTCCATCCAAGACACACAAGAAAAAAGCACACTCAAAAATCAGCTTCCCAGGCAGGAATATATTTTGTTGTGGGAGAACATTTGCAACACCTACTACTGCTAACAACTCTAGGGATGCAACACAGTAGAGTCAGTTGGTGATGCTGAAAGCAGGATATGACAAACCAAATCAATTCCATCAGTTTTCAATACCTAAGCCAGCTTCCGTACCTCCTCTGAAGTCTCATTGCATTGGAGCACAACAGAAGAGCAACCAACCAAGATCACATCTTAACCTGAAGGTTTGGTGGCCAAGAGAAACTAATCAGCTTCACCTGCATGAAGAGGTAAAAGTGACAGCTCCACTGATTATACTGGCTTCACAGGAAGAGAAAATAAAGTTTTCACCCTGAACTACACGTAATCAGCTTTTTGATTCCTTTTCCAGGCAGCTTCCCTCATTTATCTCTAGAGTACATGCATATCAAATAGAAAATCCAACATTTCTGTCACATACAAACTGAAAATTTGCAGTACATTTATTTTCAAGTAGCAAAATCACAATCAAATACATTTATAACTCATCAGGCCACATCACAGAAGAGGAAAACATGGAAGCATGATAGTTTAAATTAAAATAATAATAATAATAATAATAATTCCTTAAATGAGATTCACTAACTTGAAACATTATTAAAGGCTGATATGAGACTGTGATATTTAAGCATAAATTCAAAAACAACATTTCTCCTGAATTGATTGGTCCAAGAGCTAAACTTTTATTTGTGAATTGATAGATAGATAGATGTAGATTAGATGTAGATATGTGGGTGTGGGTGTGGATGTAGATGTAGGTGTAGATGTAATTGTCCCTGCTTGTCCCTTCCAAATCTGAAAGTAATATGCTGCAGCAACACCTGCTTTAGGCTTGCAGATACTTTGGTGTCAGATTAATTTTGAAGCTGAATTATGAATCCTTCTCTCATGACTTCCCTGAGGGTGAGAGCTGCCCACCATGAGAGCAGGAGGTTGGGCTGCCCCAAGATTTGCTGGTGCTTCTTGCCCTCATGCCCTTGGTGCTCAGGTGGCACCCATAGTAACAACACTTCAGTCACACTCTCTCTATTTATTTGATTTCCAATTAAAAACTTTTTTTTTCACTCAACAGATGAAGGAAGACTGTTTCTCACACTGTGTCAGTGAGCCTTGACAGATAGATTATGTCTGTTCTGGTTTGTAATTCATATTCACTTACTGTATAAAACTAACTCATTTTTGAAAGCAGTTTTTATCTTTGCATACACTTTGTATCTTTCTTTTGCCTTTTTTTTCTTTTTCCTAACCCCAAAAGGAAAGAAAGAAAACATATCTTCAGACTTATGGAGAAAGAAAGCTTTGCATTTTTTCCCCTTTTCTGTGACTTGCTAACTGAATGTTTCAACTGAAAGACATGTTTCTCTTTCATTCTGTTCTTCATGCTGCTCCATGAATAAGAAGAACTTCCAGCATTAATTCAAAAATTGGAGGAGATTTGGAACGTTTCTTTCATGAAGAATTCACAGATTTGAGGAAAGTTATTCTGAACAATATATAAAATAGAAAGATGTTCTAAATGTCTTATGAAATAAAATTACCATAAAAATTTTAAAAACATGAAAAATATTCAATGATTGTTTCAGTTTTTAAACTTTTTAGCGAAGAAAGTGAAAAAGTAAAATTCTTTCTGAAGCAAAACTCAGAATACCCAGACAAGGCAAAATCTGCCATATCTCATTCATATAAGCTCTGTATTTCAAGTTTTCCTGAAATGTGTATTTCAGGAAAATGACTATTGTGGAGAACCATTTCTCCAGCAAACAACTGTTTCCTCATAAGAAATTTCCAATTGAATTTTCAAATCCTCCTAAAACCTGTACAGAGATTGTGAGTGAAGAGTGGCACTGGAACAGCCAGTTCTGTTCAACGAGGGCACTCAGTATTTAAGAGGATATTGAAAAAGTATGAAGCCTTTAAAAAATACCATGCTATACATTGAAAACTACTCTGTTGGTGTTCCCATGAAGTGAGGCAGTCCATCACACTCTGGGCAGTATACTTTGTATGGTGTGCTGTCCTTTGAATGTGGTGGGGTCTGCAGCCCTCCCCAGTGGCCATCTCCCATCCGGGCACATAAAGCATCCCCACAGCAGAGCCACCCTCTCTTCAGCTCCTCTGATGTGTGCTCCTGTCTTGTAGCAGTAGATGGGAGATGGGAGCAAGAACAAAGAGCAGGAGTGGAGGCATTGTGTTTAATCCTGCCTCAGTGAATTCTATACAACTTAGAGGAGTAGTGATGGGACCAGCACAGAGCACTTCTGAGAACCCCTCTGTTGCAGCTCTGCTGCACCTCCCTGGTGACCTGATGTGCTAAGTGCTCTTCTCGCCCCACCAGGAACCTGAGGACACTTATTCTCCCAGAAAAAAAAAGTGTCAAACTCCATAAACTATTTTCCCCAGACAGCATCCTAAATTGCTGCTAATGAAGGCTTTAATATCTACTGAAGAACAGAACATCACCAAAAGTTGGGCACCTTCTTGGCGGAGAGCTGTCTGTTGTTGTTTTTTCTAACATCTGGAGCCCATCAAATACTACCAGAGCATGAGGTTGCTCTTTGCAGGGCTGGGAACCCAACATACAGCAGCACACACAGCTAGAGAGATAGATCAAGAAAAACTGCCTTTCTTAACTGCTTTGTCCTGTGGCTTTGGAGAGTTAATCTTTAAATATAGTTTACTCCTGTTCATTTTCAGTAGTTATAAGGCATGTGGTTGGATTATCCAAATGCAACAGGTGCAAAGAGAGTGTAGTATACAAACCTGGAGAGAAAAGACCTCGTGTCAAAAGGACACAACCCTACAAGACACACAGTCTAAAAACCCATCTTGCACCCTGCACATGGTAGGTAAAGCCACGTACTCACTTAACAGCATCTTCACAAGATCATAACAATAAAAAATGATTAGGCAATACAAATGGCATTAAACCCAATGATGACCATCTGTTATGACTTAGTTCCCCAGGGAATACCGGAAGAGGTTCTGCAGCACTGAAAAACAACAGGGAAACAGCCTCAGGGGCAACAGTACTGCCAGGATGACATTAAAGCCATAATCGAGTACTGTGTCCTACAGTGCCTTGCAAGGGTGTCACAAGCAGTTACGGCCAGAGCTGTTTGCATGTAACCCTTCTGGAAAATAGAGATGCTAATTGCTCTGTGTACACTGTCAGATGGGGCTCACAGAAAATTTATAGTAATTTACCAAATGGACTGTAGGATCCTTTTACCTCCAGCACATTAAGCAGAGGTCAGGCTGAAGTAGCATCACAGTGCAGGGTTTATAATGAATACAAAGAGGTTTTGTTGGTTTGGGTTGAGAAAAGAGAGAAAGGTTTCTCAGTAGGGACTGCTAATGAACTCTAGGGCCTCTAACCTTCACATCTCAGTCAGATAGGCAGTGGGGACAGTTGTCACACCCCTAGAGCAATGGCACATACGATGCTATAGGATTGAGAAATATTGATAATTTTTTTGTTGCCAAGTTCCCTAGGAATAGCTGGTGTGTCTGTGGAGAGCATGGTCAAATCAGTAGAGGAGAAACCGAGGGCTAGAGCTCCCCACTAGCTGCACCCACCAAATTACTACACCCAGGTCACTCCTCTCTGAGACTGGTGCAAAGCAAAAACACCTGGCAAGATGGGAGATATGAGAATAATAAGGAAAGGCAAATAGGAGAGTTTGAATGCAGAATGGTATTACGATTTATTTTATTGCTTATAAGTTATAAGAATTCATACAGCAAGGTTAAGAGTTTGTAAAGCAGAGGTGCATACTATATGGAAAATGTAGTAGTAGAAAAGTTTTAGTTTCTACTCAAAAAAGTCTTTAAGACTTAAAGAAGTGGAAGCTTAGGAAGCAGAATCAAAGGGAGGGTAGGGAGGCAAAGATGATCTCCTTGGGAGACACTGTAACAGGAGAAAATTAAAATAAGAAATTTTCCCTAACCAGTAAAGAAAAGTATTTGGAAAGATGTATCAGGAGTGAGTGTGGAGAGCAAAAAGCCTGAAGGTGGATGGGTTTCCTGGGCTGATCCAGGAGGATATTCTGATTTATGCCTACTATAAGAACTAATGAGCGGAGAAAAATCGGGGTCAAAGTAGAGAATACCATTCAACTAGAATTAATGGCACTTTCAGTACTGCAAGAGACTATGAAAACCGTGAATTCTAAAGACTTTGAGACATTTATATGCTATTGCATGCCTTTGCTTTCATTCTGCAGTTCCACAGAACTGAGAGAAGATATGCCGGCACAAAATTTGGATAATGAGGTGATAAATTGGGCTGTTATTTTGAAGAGGGGAAGGAGAGTAAAGAAGTGACAGTCTTGATTCCTAACCACCAGTTTATAGCCACGGGAAAATGCCAATGGATATTAAATGGCTAATTATCATATCTAGAGCTAAATTAATGTCTTATACTCTGCATGGATTGCCTTTAAAAAGAGAGGAATCAGCTTAGTCAAAATATTCTAGAATGATAGCTTCACTTCAAATCGTGACCTAAAAATAAAAATAATTTGGTCAAATTTGATGAACTAAAATTCAATCTGATTTATCAAATCATTAGTGAAGATTGCCCCTAGACGATAATTCGTTTAAGTTGGCCCTCAAGAGCAATGCATTTAGTTGCTCTGCAGGTGGTGGATCTTACACTGGCAGTGATGTGGGTCTCTAGAAGAAAGGTGAGCAGATGCTACTTAGCTAACGTTGTCAAAGGCATTTTACGCCGTGTTGGGCTGTATTGCTTTCTCATGAATGCACAATGTTCTTCAGCTACCATGCTGCAAGAACCACATGGAGCTGTTCCTCTTTCTCACGTCTCTGGTACCATGGACATTTTGATACTATTTTTAAGGCAGGCTATTTTTAAAATCCAAGGCATCCTCTCCTACTTCTCTTGAACTCCATGGGAGCAGGAAAGTCTTTGATGATTAAATCCCTCCCATACAGAGAGGAAAAGTGACTTTTTGTTACTCAGCTCCCAGTGCTGGCTGCTGTTAATCTACATATGTATGTGATAGCTGCCTTTTCCAGAGACATAGCATTCTGCTGGCTGGCTTCAGCATAAACCTGGTTTAATCCTGATGGATGGGAGTGAAAGGCAGTTTCCTGAAAGTCATTACACAGAATATATACTTTATGAAACTCTTCTGGCACCTCAAGAGTTTTGAATGAGCCCAAGAAATGACAATATTCTCTTGGTTGCACTTTAAGAGCACTTTTTCCCCTGTTGACTAAAGCTGACATATGAAGACAATAAAAAACAGACTATACAAAAACAGAGCCTGAGACATCTGTTTTCCTCTCCCATAGCGCATGATGAGGTACTTAGTTTTGTTACCATACTAAACCAAGGAATGACACCTCTGTGAACTACTTTAATAAAAGCAAATGCAGTGAGACAGTAAATGAAATTATTGTGAAATACAGAAGGCATAGTGGAGCTGCGTTCATGTACTTCTCACAAGAGGATGCCAAAGCTTTGCAGTTGATACCAGTTACCTTTCCCTTACTCCCTTATTGTAGCTGAATGCCTGGCTGAAGCACAAGACAGGGTTCTGCTGGTTTGGAGCCTTCAATGTGTTACCCAGGGTTGATGTCTGGCAAATCCCCCCAGATGGTTCTCAGTCAACAGGAGCACTGAGTTTGTTCACTAGCAGTCAGAATACTCAGACATTTGATGCACTCCAACAATTCAGCAGAAATACTCTAGAACATGACAAAGAATATTTCAACAAGTGTGGAAACATATTATGAAGAAGACATTAGGCCATAAGTCTACAACATGACTTTCTTGCATGGACATAGGTAATGAAAAAAACAAGGCTCCAGAGTGGCATGGTCTCATCAGCATTTTGGCAGACACTTATGACACTGATTGCTCCAGCCAAACTTGTCCACAATGCCCCTGATGTTGTCTGGATTCTTCCCAGGTTGAGAACACCCAACACCTCAACACCCCACCCAGCAAGCTACCATCAATGGGTTAGCATTAAAGGTTCTCCACACTTCTGAATGAAGTAGACAAACCTGAGACAGAGACAGAGCTGTTGAACACATCCAAGAAAATGCCCACAACCTTTCTCTGAATGTTTCTAAGATCTTCCAGATGTGTAGCCTTATCCTTTACATTTGAAAAATACACAGATCACTTCAAAAGGATATGACTCCTTTCCACCACTTTTCTTGCTTTTTGAGGAGCAGATGGTAAAGAAAATAAGTATTACATAATATATACTACATAAACTACATGTAGATAGCATGCACATACACTAAAAGACATGCTGCAGAAAATGACTGGAAAACAGCACCAGTTTTGGCCTCACTAGATGTTGGTAAAGGCCCCATAAAAAATGAGGTAGTGTTTTTTAAGTTATGAAAATGGCCACAGTCTGACATAATGCAAGGACATGTATTTTGGGAGTTTTTTTTTTTTTTTTTTTAAAAGATATTCAAAAGGAATGCTGTTTCATCTGTATTCATCTGTATCACTTCTATGCATGGCTATCTGTAGATGTACAACTATTTTCTCATATAGTTATTTACATGTTTCAACAGTAGCAAGGAAGGACAGCAAAAACAGTTCAACAATATACATGTGTTCTTCTGCTAATGGAGTGTTTCTCTCCATTCTATCACCAAATTTTTACCATCTTAATTACAGCATCAGCTTCCAAATCACACCTCCCTAAGATCCACTGGTGGTCTCACCAGAGGTAAATACACAGCTTTAAATTTCATCAGTTTACATCTTTGTAAAATCACATTTTGTGGAAAAGTGATTATGTGATATTAAAAAGTGAAAGACAAATACCTGATACTGTTAACACAGACTCCACAATCAGCTTTTTATTTTGTGGGAAGACAGTCAAGACTTCTTTTCTTTAATACCTTTTAAGATTTAGATACTTTAAACTAAACCAATCCTCTGTACAGCTCCACTGATGGTAACAGGAGTTCTTTCCAAAGCTGATTTTGGCCCACTGAGTCTTTTGAAGTAAAATTTTTTGTTACATAAATGCAGTTTTTATTTTTCGTCTTTCTTGAAGCAGGCAGAGTTTCTGCATGAACAATAGACGCCTTCATTATAGGAAGCACATGCCATGCAGTGGAGAGAATTATAGGGTGGTTTATCAATTATTTTGTAGACAAGTAGCTTTTAAATATATCCCTTTGTTCCCGTTTACATCCCAGCTTTAATGCCTATAGATGCTGAAAAGCCTCTGTCTTAAGCAGTCATTTACGGTGACAAAATTATCTTTCAGACTTCACTCCAGCTCAGAAAAATACACCAACTTAACACTGGTGTCTTTGCCCAATAGAGGAAATCAGTTCATCTCTCTTGAGAAACTCTGCTTCCCTCCAGTCTTCATTCACTTGCCAGCACAGACTTTTTTTTTTCTGCAGACAGATGGGCGCGGCTGTCACTAACAGCATCATGTTTCCTGCCTGAGGCTACCTCTGCCACAGCCCTACCATGCCATTCACCTTCCTTGGTATGCAAGAAAAAGCTCAGTGTTGTGGTGGATTCTACTCTACTCTGCTGCCTGAATCCCTTGGCAGTTATTTGCGCTCTCTATGAAGAAGTTTAGTCTACTGAAGACAGTTTATTATTTCAGCCTATAAAATTAAAGGAACGTAGGTAAACTGACCTAACATTTAATTTTTGGTTGTTTGAGCTTTGAAAATTCTGCCTTTGGGGCTCTTTCTTCCATCAGAGGATTAACAAGGAAAGTGAAGGCTATAAATAAACACATTATCAAATGTATATAGCTATCCCAGAAACAATTTAAATCAAAGAACAGAATTTACTCACCCTAATGAAGTCTTCTAAAAATTAGGTATTTCAGTCAAATGTAGTGGTTCCTTTTATTCATAATGTGGAGAAAATGGGAACCCTATGGGGGTATGTGTTTTATCCTAAAACAGAGCCCATGAGTGCTCAGGTGTATCACCTCACCAGATACTACTTCTCTCCATTGACTGTAAAATTACCCAAATGTGACCAGCCCTAATTTAGATGATAAGTGACATAAATCCCACACTCAATATCTGTGGGACCAAGGGATACTGATCTATGAAATAACAGGAACTGTGTACTAGCAGTACTCATCACTTATGTTTCTGCTGCTCATGTCTTACATCATGGTCAAGTCTTCTTCAGTCAGAATGTAGAGAAAAATATGTTCCGTTGAATGAATGTTTAATGAATGTTTTTTTTGTTTGTTTGTTTATTTGCTGATAAAAAACAAGCTTTAGAAAAAAACATACAAGCAAGCAAACAAACAAGAAGCAGTTATGAAATCTCTAGAATTGCCTGGTAAGTTCTAGAAATAAATAAGATACTGTTTCAGGCAATAAAAATGCTTGGATTTATCTGTGAGCTTGAAAGAAGGTGTTAGAAAGTTAATGCTAAACCACAGCTTCTTTGCATATGAGGTACTGTTATTGCTGTGCCATGGGACTGAGATAAGCTTAGCTCATGACACCCCCAAGGGTCCCTTTAGTCTAGGGACCTGGAGCCCCTTTCTAGTTCCCTGGTCCATCCACACACTTTCACCATCTCTAATGTGTAGGTGAGACCTGAATGTACAGCAGTAGTGACCTCTGCTCTTCCCTCTGCTGCACATAAGTCCCTCCTCGCACCTCAGTCCACTGATGTGGCAGTGTCCAGACAGGATGGTTAGGCAGATTATCAACCCAAAATGAGCTGCAGATGGCCCCAAGAGGAAAGTGATATGCCTGTACAATCAAACTGTTTTAAATAATGATCTTGAACTTAAAGAAGAAACACTTTATTCACTTTATTGGTAAGAGCATCTTAAAGACAAATGACTCTCTGGGCACAGAAAGCTATTTCACTTTCATTTCACTTTTGTCAAAGGGTCTGATGAGATGAAAAAAGATTAGATAAAGCAGCCTTTCGTAAGCTTTGATCCACAGGCACACCACCACATAAAATGTGCATCTTTTCAGGTTAGAGAGTGACCTGTAGGGATAGCATTGATTTCCTTTTGCAAGTACATATATTCAAAAGATTTTGTGAGAAGTCAAACAAATCCTGACCAAAAAAAAAAAAAAAAAAAAAGTAATGGGTGTGTATTTGCGTTATTAGGTCTCTTTGATTTTGTTTCTCTGGGGGGATCGGACTTTTGGAGAGCAAGAGAATGACAATTTTTTATTTTGTCTCCCTATGGAAATAAAAAATAATCTTCAGACTTTAAGAAAGAAATCATTCTTTGATTTATTTATTTATCTTTCCTTCTGGAATTGAATTCAATTCAAGTATAAGGAACAGAAATGTACAGTATATGTCTTGTGATTTATTTTGAAATACTTCTGTAGTTTTTATGAATTTCCATGACATTCTCTCAATCAGGCAGACAAGATAACTCTCAGAGCATCTTTGAAGAATTCTGTGCTCTCATTTTACTTTACAATGAATTTAAGCAAAAGCCAATATGCTTACCAAGATAGGAAATGCATTTATATATAGCTCTAAAATAAATGAATCTCATCAAAACATCTGTCCAGGGGGCTGTGAAGTTTCATTGAATTCATGAAGTTTTGATGACATGACTGAATTTGGTACATTTTCCTTCAATAATAGTTTATCACTTGTGTAGCTTAACATTTAAAACCACTGTATATTGGTAGTGTTGTGAATCCCCAGGCACTTTTAGAAAGCTAGACCTGGAAGTGACTCAGAGGATGAAGCCAATCTAATTCCTGTAAATGTTCATGTCTGACCCACTTCCTCGAGGTTCCCTGTATTGTCAGTGGAGAGAACAGAAACTTCTGCAGCAGGATTCACCTTATCATAATGCAAGTAGCTATAACTGGTGTAGTAACACACTGAACAAACTGATTCCTCCCAAAAGACTACAGAGCAGGCCTTGAATATCTGACCCACGTTGTGTATCCCTCGTAGAATCTCTAGGCTACAGGCCAGAAGAATCTGTTGTATCACCCACTCCTGAAAATCACAGGCCATGTTATTTCATCCTTTTGCTTCTAAATTGTGCCTGCTTATAGCACATATGACTAGGTGCACTGAAGCATCAGGTTTTGAAGACCTCAGTTGATGGGTTTGTTCCAATGGCTAATCCCCTTCCTGAGGCTCAGACTTTTAACGCATCTGATCTGCTGAAATTTAGGGGACAATATAAGTCATTTATCACCACATGCAGATAGATGCTATATAGAAAGAAAAAAAAAGAAAGAATCTGTGCTTTAAAAGTCATCCACCAAGATAAGCAAACCTTCCCAAGGAACACCTAATGTTTCATTTAACTTTTCTTTATACATACACACTTGGGTGCATACAAAAGAAAAGACCATCTTAATGCATCAGACTAAAAGACTATTTAGCCTGGTATCAGATCTCTTGGTGTGCCCAAACTGCATGCCTAGGGAAATGAATAAGACCAGAACAAGCATATGTGATGTTTTCCTCCACATACTCTCCCTGCCTCCATTTCCTTAAGGTTCACAGACTTCCCAAGCCAGGCCTTTTTCATATGATATCTCTAATCTCAATGGACTTAATGACATTTTTAATCTCAGAGCCACTTCTTCACTGAGCTCTCTTCATGTCCAGGACTTTCAGTGTCTGTAACATCTCAGTCTGAGGTGTTCCAGAGATGACCAACACACTGGGTAAAAGTCAGTTGCTGCTTTACTACTGTTGAATCTGGCACCCATCAGTTTCATTTGATGCCTCTTCCTCCTTGATTTGAGGAAAACTGGAAAGTTGGTCCTAATTTGACCACCCAGTTCTGCTCATAAGTTTAAAGACCTTTGCCCTGTCCTCCGTCAATCACCTACTTTTCAGATTGAAAGAGACCCTGTTTTGCTCAGTAGTTCTTTGTAAGAAAGTCCTTCCATACCTTTGACCACCTTTGCTGTCCCTGAACCTCTCCCAGCTCTGCCCCATCAAAGCACAGTCAGCAGTTCCTCTGTGGCACCCCTCTCTGATGTGGCATTTATATTGTGCACTGAGCAGTCAGTACTGCAAAATCTTAACCTGAATGTCACCGGGAAGATGAGAGCAAAAGGAAGGGAACAACCTTTCCAAGCATCCTCAAAGAGTATAACTCTTTATGGATGGTCATGTTCCAAAGACATGCTGTGCCCTGGTTAGCCTGAGCTGTAGCACAGACCTAGTCTTGGGTAGAGAAATATGTCAGTTTTACAGGTGTCAATTTTGCTATGACATAAACTCAGAAAGTTGTTCCTTTTTTTACTTCTTTGGTGTAATTAAGTCTCCTAGCTCCTGCCACAGATGTTGCACTGACAACCATGTTATTCAGGTGGACAGAATCATTGTTCACATCTAACTCGTTCTAGTTTGGTTGCCAGCAGCTAAAATCTTGTTTCATTTTTGTTTGAACTCTTGTGAACACACCTTTGTAATTTCTGTTTCACCCGTGTTAAGGTCTGCTCTGTCAGCCACATGAATTTGGTCGCACCGTGTCAGTAACTTAGGTTTTCGTGTCATGACAAAGAGAGTGACAAAATCTATCTTGCAAACCTGGTGAAGACTACAGACTCAACAACAAAAACAAACAAACAAAAATTATAATATAGTGACAGCATCAAGGGCTTAACTCTGGCATCCCAGCATGCTTTTTCTGCAGAAACTGTCTTGGGCTCAGCCTTTGGATCAATCTGCCCACTGCCTTTGCAGCAGGAGCAATAATAGGCCCAAATTTTTCTCTCTTCACACTGCACAATCATTTAATGAAGCCTTTATAGACCTGGGCGAATATTATAAGTGACTTTTCCATGGCTATTTATTTGATTTCCCCTGCCTCAGTGTTGTTCCCTTCCATTTCTGCAAGTAGGCTAATGTATTTGATGCCTTCTGGCAGGAATGCTCACAGCAGCTGGGAGCTCTGGCTGAACAGGGGCAGAATCCTGAATGCCTAATTACTTTCATCACAAGAAAGGGGACTCCTGGAGGTTTTCATAAATGGCTTTGGTCTATGTGACCCAGAGAATGGGTCATTAGGAGGCTAACACCTCAATCCTAAAGAGCTAACAACCTAATTCAAAATAAGACTTGACAAGTTACTGCAGCAAACCACGTGGGAGTAAGGATGCCAGGGCTCACTGTGATAAATGCCATGTATTTCCAGAAAAAAGTTTGTAAAGCCAGAAATCATTCTAAATTTTGTATGATTGATTTCAAATATAAATAAACAGAAGAATGTTCCTCTGGCTAGGAGAAAGTGGTAGTTTTCTTCAGTAACCCAGTCAATATGGATCCTGAAGACACTCAGGAAGAAACACAGGGGGTGGGGTCAGAGATTAACAGGGGGACAGACTTCAATTTAAAGAGAGCAGAAACAGGAGAGAAGAGATTTCTACTTTGCTGGCAGAACAAAGAGCAAATATAGTATTTGAGCATAGGCCCATGTGGAACAGTAGTGCAAAAAGGCAACAATTTTTTAAGCAAACAAAATGATTAAGCATCAGGAAATTCTGCATAATTTTCCTAGTCCTTCACTGAGTGTTTTTGTTTTTGTTTTGCTTTGTTTTTTTCCACAATGAAACTATGCTTTTCCCTCCATCATTTGTTACTGCTGAAGTTGCTGTGATGAGCTGTCCGCTTCCCTTCAGCTTGGTACCAGTCACATCCTGGTCTGATGACCTCGGTTGCTCAGCACAGATCTGAATATCCAAGGCAGGACTTGGCTACACATGTTATCCAGTCCATGGCTATCTTTATGTCGAACCAATACACTGAAAAAAAATCAAGCTTCAGTCAAGCATGGATGTGATGAGTCCCACAGGTGGCTGCATTTTCTCTGTGCTTGTTCAAGGCTGACATAGGAGGGTCTTGGTTTTAGCTGAGGCCTCTGAATGCTGCCATAAAAGAGAGAAACAGTCTGATGAGAGTATCGTAAAGCCGTAAGTCCTAGCAGAGATACACTGAGGCTTCTGTGCTTGTGGTTAGTAAGTACAGAAAGCTGTCTCAGCTCTGAGCAAGACATACTTGCAAAGAAAACTGGATGAGGGCAGATTTAGATTCAGAGAGAATGCTGTCTTCAGGGCCTGGAAGTTGGCAGAAAAGAGAACTCATCAGCAGCCATTTATGCATTCTTCCACCACGTAAGGGATTGCCTTTATATTAATGTTCATGAAGAGGCTAGTCTACACAGAGGTATCTGGCAGGTGAAACATGACAATTAAATAACAGCTTACATCAAATTTAAAAGTGAAACATTTCCTTCCTTCCTTCCTTCCTTCCTTCCTTTCTTCCTTCCTTCCTTCCTTCCAACAACAGTGAATTAAAAAAAATAGTGTATTAGACAACTTAGTAGAAGGTTGGTATTTTGATGACAGAACAGAACTCAGGAAAGAGAAATCATCTGAACACACAATAGATTAAGTGCTGGTGAAGCTGCCATAATGCAAGACTTTTTTTAAATTATTATTTGGGGGAGGAGGGCAGTCAGGGGGGCATCTCTTCTCACCTGTAATCACTTTTCCACAAGCATCTCTGCCTGTGCTGTATTACTAGATGCCATGCTATAAACACAGAATCCCAGAATCCCAGAACGACTGAGGTTGGCAGGACCCTCTGGAGGCCACCTGCCCCAACCCCTGCCCAAGCAGGGACACCCAGAACAGGTTGCTCAGGACCACATCCAGGTGGCTTTTGAAGGTCTCCAAGGAGGAGACTCCACCACCTCTCTCAGCAACCTGTTCCAGTGCTCTGACACCTGTGCCACACCAGCACAGAGCAGAGCGGGACAATCACCTCCCTCAACCGACTAGCAAAGCCATGATTGATGCACCCCAGGATACAGTTGGCCCTCCTGAGTGCCAGGACACACTGCTGGCTCATATTCAACTTGCTGTCAACCATAACCCCCAGATCCCTCTCTGGCTCTCCAGCGCCTCATCCACCATTCTGTATGTATAACCAGTGCCAGTAAGTATACTCCCAGTGCCAGAGACTACCAGTACAATACCAGCTTCCATTGTGACCTTTCAGAGTGATGGGGAGGTTGTAAACATGACAAAGAGTTTAAGAAAACAAACAAACATATTTTCTTACTAGATCCATTACTGTTATTTTCTCTCTCCCTTTTAAACATTTTCCAGTAGAAAGTTAAGTTATGACTAACACTTGTGGGATCTTATTTTTTTCAAATAAATCCTTTCTTTGGGTACATCATTAAAGGATGTGTTACTGTCAGGTCTGGTGAAACTGTAATTACAGTGAGTGTAATAAATAAAAGCATAATGGCTCCACCGCATAAATAATGGCTCATTATCCCAGTTTTATTGGCGTTTAGTTTGCTGAGCCAATAACTCCTCCTGCATACCCAAAGAAACTGTATACTTCTAATCTGAACAATTTATGCTAGGTTAAGTGAAAGAAGAAAACGAGGAGCTTTCACAGGAGAAAGGACATACAGTCACTTTGGTAGCCCCACTTCATAGGCTTGCACCACCACCTCCTAGCTGAAGAGATGGGGGAGCATCCCACCTTGCCATGATGCTTACCACGGGACTTAGCAGCACAGCAATCCATTCCCTTGACAGGGTACACCCAACTGCTAGGTTCATTCTGTGGGGGTAAAGCTTTGGGCCATGAGTGTTGGTGAGAGAGTAGCTCCAACCTCAGTGCTCTGCCATGACCACCCCCCTAGGCCTTGCACTCATAGCCTCTCTGGGACCCCTTTACATTTCCATCTGCTGATTCTTTCTCTTCAAGTCTCTTGAATGCTTGTTTCTGTTTCAGTACCCTTGAGTGAGATTATTAAGACATCAATGCTAGCGTGAACCCTGCCAGCCTCCTTGGAACACCTCATTTCCACCTACCTATTGAGGGTAGGATGTTAGCTGCTGATTTTGCACCTTTGTATGTGTTGACACACACCAAACCAGTAAGTAACAATAAAGCTAACAGCAAAGCCAACAGTCCGCATGAAGGCATGTCGAAGTGAGGTTTTCTCATGTCTCCCGTTCACCTGACCTGCACTCCAGGGTAGGTATGATTTAGCCCTGCAAGGCAGGCAGGACCTGTGTATTGCATTTTTGTCCCACTGCCCTCATGGCATGGCATCAGACTCTGAAAGGGTTAGCGGTCACTCTGCCTTCTGTCTCTTGAATAATAATAAATAAAGTAGAAAGTTCAGGATCACTGCAAAATCTTGCTAATGCAAGCCTAATTCTGGTATCCAGAGTTGGGCTGAATACTTCTTTCTCACTGTAAACATAGAAAGCCATGGAAAGCCATGGGACTGCTCACTCTAACAGCAGACAAAACTGTGTACCAAACAATTATTCACACAGAAATGCCTGCCTGACAGGGACATGTCCTTCAGATAATCACAAATACAAAACAATAAGTGGTTACAGATACATCTTCAGGCTAGGCATGTAATCAAATTACCATGGCATATCAAGTTATCACATATCACCTGGGTCCTGGTAACAGCCTGTGCCTGTGCTCCTTCCCCTTGGCACATGAAGTACTTTATGTTTGCCATGAGCCACAGGTGCCTGTGGATACTTTCTCTGGCCCCATGGAGCACAGGGACTTGGGGTCTGCGATGCCTCCACTGAGACCAAACCATCCCCTGGCAGGAGGAGATTTTAACTTCACCATAAGGGTGTAGCAGCTCCCTGAGGTGAGATGCTGGCCTGGGAGCCACCAGCTGGGCAGGAGGGCCAGAGACTTGAATCACAGAATCATTAAGGTTGGAAAAGATATGTTTCTGAATGTTTTATTCCTTGCTGGAACCCTTTTAACTGAGTCACCATCCACATGGACTAACCTGCAGCCTTGCAGATGTTGACTGTCCCCCACAATGACACAATATCCTTTGACAACTGGCACTTTGCTGGAGTTGGTGCCACTTCTATCAACATGATATCCTTTCTTGGTGACCCTGGCTAATCTGGGTCTGCCCAGGGTGCACTGAAATCAAGTCATCAACAGGGTGATCCAGACTGACCCAGAAGACTGGCAAATAATATGAAATTTTCAACCAGCATTAGGACCTTTTGATATTTTCTTCAGTTTAAATTGTGTTTGATAGTGCTATGAAAGTAACAGAAACATGCTGAAAAAAAGCTAGTCTTTGCCTTGCATATTGACAGCCTTGAATAAACTAGTATTTTTAAGCCAAACATCAGCTCAATACAGCCTGCCTTGTGCTAGGCTTAGTGCTCCAGACATTTTAATGTAAAGTTCTTCATGGTGCTTTTTGCATTATGCTCTTCATCTCAAGTGACTTTTCGGACATTTATAAGACCTGAATTCTCAGTGCAGACCTGCTCTCACTCTTCCCAGGGCAGTATTCCCATCTCCAGCCATCCTGGACTCCTACCCAATACTTTCTGGAGCTTGGCAGGTTGGCTTCATCCAGCATGCCCAGCTCTCCCGCCCTGAGCACTGCTGTTAGAGCTACAGATGTCACTTCCACCACGGGCTCCCTGAGTGTTGTACATAGCCATTGTGAGTGGCACAAAGCCCTTTCTGGCTCTCTTTCACTGCATAATCTGGGTCCTACCTGCTGTCTTGTCTTGCATTTTGGAGAAGATGCACAGGAACCATCACACTTCACCACGTTTCCTCTTTCTTTTCTTCCATTACATCCAGTTTCCTTTATTTTAATCCTATCTGTCTCATTGTGGATTCATTTTCTGGAGCTGACTTTAGCTCAATGGTATTTGTTTTCACTCATGATTGATGTTTTGCGCTCAGGAGGTGCCAATCTTTGTTGGTGCAAAACAATTGGGTTTAATACATTGCATTCAATTGCTTGCCAAGGGGCTAGATTTGCTGTAATTGCTTAAATCCCCTCTGTATGACCTTCATTTGGGGCTTTAATGCACAATTGCTAAAATTATGCTTTTCTGAATTCTGTCACTTTCACGTATGCTCCCATATTTATTGCAAAAATAATCATCATCAGTATTTTATAGGGAAGTTGAAACATAAAATTACCCCAGACTTGTCTGTTACTGGTAACATTTAATTTATTTTGTGTTATGACATATCTTGGTAAGTTTTCACTGAAGGCTATAAATTATGGTGTAGCAAAAACATAACCTCTATCTTTCTATTTTAGTCCATCTCAGAGTTAGAAACACCATTTTAACAGTCTGGGACATGCCTGGCACATCACCAGTATGCTGCAAATAATTATATATAAACCAATAATAAACATTAGAATACAATCATTTCTGTATTCTTGGAAGTGAATGCGATCTTGGGCAATGCTGTGTTCCACTGGAGTTTTCAGTATTATTCACCTACAACATTTTTTCAAAAGGAGATGAAGATCTTGCTGATCTATTTATTCTGGATGCTGAGTGGCAATTTCTTCAGGGATTGTTTTTTTATTTTTTTTTTTTTTAAGGGAAATACATGTAGGAAAAGAATGAGATTTCTGTTGTCATTAAAGATTTAAAATATCAGTGCTTATTTAACTGTCATTATATAGTTCCATTATCATTTTCTGAATACTGCATTACCACTAATTGGTTTAAACATTACAGCCATATCTATATCACATCCATTATCTAAGCAGATTCAAAGGATGATAGTACTGTACAAAGACAAACAAAGTTAATCGAAAATATACAGTCTCATGAACCAGGTTTGCAAAAATTTATCCAGAGGAAAACCCTCTTTGATTTTATGAATTAATTGTGGATTGAACAACCTTTCTGGGACTTAGATATCCTAGTATAGTAGCACAAGAAGCCCACTTTCTGTTAGTTTGGAGGAGTGATCACTTACTCAAAACTAAATAAAAACCTGAGGAAGGCCTCAGGCATACAATGTAATGAGTTAGTATTTCTTACTGTAAAATGATTTAGTGACCACTTCTAATTGTCTTCAAATAAATTCAAGTTCAGTTTGCTGTTTGTTGATGGAAAAGTATGGGGGGGCTGAGGTAAACTCAGAGACTGCCAATCAGCTTATAAAATCTCATGCAGACTGGCAGGGACCAATAGAGACAAATAAACCATTCTTACTGTTTTCGGGGACAAACATCAGATGATATCTGGATTCCTTTATGAAGACGTCACTACATGTAAATATTAGTCATGCATTTCTCTGGGGTTTTCTTGGTGCAGCAGACCTAGAAGCCATGAGCTTTCTTCTCAGGAAGTAATTTTAATTACTGTAGATTTAAACTAATTTTATAAAATGAGTTTTTAAAGCTTCTTAGGGAATTGTTCTCCCTTTCTAACTGAGGGATCCTTTAGATCTACTGCTTCCTTTGCTGGTGACAGACACAGACCCCTATAGCTGTAGTTCTCTGCAGCAGCGGGGCTCCAGCAGTTCGCATAGGTAACGCAATATGAACACATGGGCAGAAGCCAAGAGCTCCTAACATGGATGTCATGCTCTATTCCAATTAGGTAAAACACCACTAACACCATCACCTGTGTGAAACAGCTGTACCAGTTAATGTGTAGTAGAGGTCTGCATGCACCACAAGCTTCTTTCAATACACCTCTTGAAGTCAGGGCTCACCCTTCAAAGCCCAGACAAAATACCACTTGCAAGGCAGGGATACACCAAGAAAGGGTGGGGGCAGTCCCATTACTGTTCCTTTCCTCCACTGAATCTCACAGGCCTGAACACCACCTGCACAGGAGTAAGGGGACCCATCTCTTTGATGTGCATAGCTCATTCAGGGCACCAGTCATGGTATAAGCCTTTCAGCACCTTGCCCTTAAAATAATGATCTAGTCAAGAAAGAGGAATGATTTGTGCTGATTAAAAGGAGATGTTGCCTTCCTTGTTAAAGGAAAATTGAAATGACCAGTTTAGTTAAGGCAACTAGCTCTGGTGCCACTAAAAGTAAGTAAGAGGAACCCACAGCTGTTATGACATGTTATTTCCTGGTAACACTACTACTAAGAAGAAACAAACACACAAAAAAGAAATAGTCTTTTATGACAAAGATGGAGCTCAGATAGAAGACACAAACCTACACGGCTCCCCATCACTACCATCCTCTACTATTTCCACAGGATATCCAGCTTTCCTCACCATCATTGCACCTTTCCTGCAGGAATGTTTGTTGTACCAGGAGGTAGCAGAGGGGGGAATAAGAAGGTAAAGGGTTGCTGGGAGGTAGGGCTTCCATGGCTACCAGATACCTAGCCACCATTTAGTGGTGGAAGTAAGTTCAGTGAAATATCAAGGAGAAGTTACTCAGATTCAACAACAGTGAGAAAATTAGACCCTGTACTTCCTGGACCCCTCCAGGATAAAATGGCATTTCACAAGGTCATTTGAGGAAATGTAGCTCCACATTCTAAAAATTATTGTTTATTAAATAATCCCTGTGTCACTTACAAATGGGAAGAGATTTGAAAAGAACATTAAAAATGCAGTTTGTCTTGCTGAAATCCCCTGAAAATTACCTTGATATAACTCACTACTCTGGAGTACTCTTAGCATTACACATTTCTGTTCAAAGTGTGTCTTGCCTTTATCTTTTCACAGTGATGATATGTAAACCTAGATATTTTTAGTATAAAGACTCTGTGCTACTTATTAGTAGAGCTGTACTGATATCACATATTTTTTCTTACTCATTTTTTCTTTATTCCAGGAAAACACAATCCTTCCCTGAGAACATGGCCTTATTCATGACATTTGTTCCTCTGACTGATTAGGTCAATTGTGCTTTTTAGAGCTGAGGAACAACAACCTGAAACCAGCCATTTGTGAAACTGTTAGAGATACTCCTCTCCTCAGGTAAATTTCCCAGGGGAAAGTGTCTCAGCATAAACCTGACACTAGGACAGTTTCATCTAAAGGACCAGCAAGACAGCCATGGCCTCTCCTTGCCTCAGAGACAGCTAAAGGAATGTTTAATAGGTATCAATAAATTGTTTAACCTTATGTTTCCTCTCTGCATGCTCTTTGTTTCAAGGACAAGTTTCAAAAGATTAAGGAGAGAGAGGAAGAAAATAATTTCTTTATAAAACACATATACACCAAGGAAAGGATCTTGTTCAGGCTGCCTGTCACAACTGTAGTAAAAGAACTGATTCAGTGTACACTATCACAAAATATATAACCAATGTCTTGAAAACAGTGCACCTTTCTACTGCCTTGAAGAACATTTTGAGTAAATTCAGATTTTTAGTAATGCTTTGCACATAATCAGAGCTGTCTAATCTTGTCAAACATTTGCCCTCTGGCAAACATGCATTTCCATCTGACAGCCAACTGCTTTTGAGAAACCTACAGCAGAAATACCCGGTAAGAATTCCACTGGGAGCTTCCTTCCAGCTACAGCAGCATTTAAGCAGTTTTTATTCCTCAGGCAATTTTAGTTTCCAAGCATACAATTATTTTTTTTTTCTCCTTCTATTATGAAAGTAATCATTTGTACTCCCCTAGTTCTGAAAAGCCCCAACAAAGTTCATGTCCCACTGGGCTAGGTCTTCTAGCGCCCCAGGAGAAAGCAGCACAGAGATTGCTTTGAACACCATGAACTTCTTTGTCCCAGTGGGCACCAGCTCCATAGCCTGACAGTCATGGTTCATAAAGTGAATCTGGCCTTCATGCCACTGGTAGACGTGGGTTCTGCATTGTTCCTCCATGTGCACTTGTGACGGGCCCCATGGGTGTATAAAACTGACGTCTATGCCCATATTCCTCATGAGGACAGTCCAGACTTCCTCAGCAGCTGCAATGTCCATTAGCCAATGGCCCGTGTAAGCAGAGTGAGGTGTTTAAAGGCAAGCATGTAGCTGTGTGCCTCTGTGTTACAGCTGGTTGAAAATTGTCCAGCTAAGCCCTTTCTAAGGAGTCTATAGTGAAAACTGGGTTCCTTTGAAAATTGCATCCAGATACCTATATTCATCTCTAGACATCTAGCTTCTTTGATAAATTTTCATCCATGTCTACAAGGGACATACGTGAGGACACTTCCAGGCACACATGATCCAGAGATACCTAAGGCACATGCAATATAGTCGAGGGAGGATGCTGTCAGGAAAGAGACAGATCAAGAAACAACCTGTTTCCCTGCTTATCAGACCAATAAAGGACACCTTGTGGTCTACTACAGGCTGCCTGATCAGGGGAAGCCTGTTGATGTGGCCTTCCTGTTTCACATAAAAGAAGCATTGTGCTTGTAGGCTCTCATCGTGATGGGGGATTTCAACCACCTGCATGTCTGCTGATTTTCAGTCTCTATGTACAGGTGGAGAATGGTGAGTGGTGGCCCTTAAAGGGTCTGTCTTGGGACCAGTACTGTTTAATATCTTTATCAATTACATAGACAGTGGGTTTGATTGTGCCTTCAACAAATTTGCAGATTATATCAAACCGAGTGGTGCAGTCAGTACAACAGAAGGAAGGATGACATCCATAAAGGGACGTGGGCAAGCTTGAGAAGTTGGCCTATGTGAACCTAATGAGGTTTAACAAGTCTAAGAGAAAGGTTCTGCACCTGGGACAGACTGGAAGAAGAACTCACTGAGAGCAACCCTGCAGAGAAGGACTTGGGGATAAAAGGCTCAACATGAGCCAGCAGTGTGTGCTTGCAGCCCAGAAGGCCAACTGCATCCTGAGCCGCATCAAAAGAAGCATGGCCAGCAGGGCAAGGGAGGTGATTGCACCCCTCTCATCTGCCCTGTGAGGCCCCACCTTGTGAGTCCAAGCTTGGGGCCCCCAGCACAAGAATGTGGGGCTGTTAGAATGGGTCCAGAGGAGGGCTACAAAGTTGATCAGAAGGCTGGGGCACCTCTCCTATGAAGAAAAGCTGAGAGAGCTGGGGATGTTCAGCCTGGAGGAGAGAAGGCTCTGGAGAGATCTCACTGTGGCCTTTCAGTAATTAATGGGGGCTTATTAAAAATATGAAGAGTGACTTTTTACAAGGGAAGATAGTGATAAAACAAGGGGGGATGGTTTTAAACTTAAAGAGGGGAGATTTAGATTAGTTGTTAAGAGGAAATTCTTCACTCAGAGGGTGGTGAGGCCCTGGCATAGGTTTTCCAGAGAAGCTGTGGATTTCCCATCCCTGGAGGTGCTCAAGGCCAGGCTGGATGGGGATTTGGGCAACCTGATCTGGTGGGAGGTGTCCCTGCCCATGGCAGGGGGGTAGGAACTGGATATTCTGTAAGTTCCCTTCCAACTGGAGCTGTGCTATGATTCCATGATTCTATGATTTGTGTCTTGCCTGGTGTCCTTTAGTGAATGTGGTGTGTGGTTTTTTTTGCTTTCCCTTAATAACCAATGTGAAACACTTTTCTATGAGTCATTTTCTTTGCAGTTTCCAAAAATTATCTCACCTTAGTGAGCTGCAGTTCCCGATCCAATTGTTGCCAAGATCTTCCATTTACCCTCCAGGAAGTTCCCTGTGCTGAGGTTTGGAAAGCTCTGCAGTAAAAAGGAGAGCAACCTGAGAAGATGGCACTGTCTTTCACAGCTGGAAATGTTATATATCTTTCAATAATGCCAGTGTGCGCAGACTCTAAAGTCTACTGTGGAAAGTCAGAAGAAAGCACACAGTGAGCCATCTTAAGCCAGCCTGCAGTTCACTGGGGCTATTCACTTCTCTTTATGGGTTGGCAAAGTTACAGTTATAAAAATCAGAAAAGTTTCATAATAAATTTAGGACAGGAAAAGGGAGACCTATCAAACCAGTTATTCACAAGAAATCATCTGGTCACCTCAAAAAATGGGATTATAATCCAGAAACATTACATAAAACACATAATAGATGCAATTTAGAATTAAAATTTATTAATAGATGTGAGTTAAAATTATCCAGTGCCTTTCTTCTCATGTTACACTTCTTCTGATATTTTATTTCTAGGAACTCAGAAATGTTGCTGAAAGATTTACCAGTGAAAATCATCTTTCTGGGAGGTGGAAGCTACAGTTTGCAGGTGTACTGTAACCATTTATAAATGAATGATGCCTCATGCAAGGTCTGCAGTGAAGACCTTACCTAAATTTTGCAAAAAATTTCCCCAGATTTAATCTGGCACTCAAATTTGATAGGATAACATGAAGAAGTGCAGTAGATCATTTGCGTTTGTGAAGAGTTTGTTCAGAAGAGGTTCAGGAGAATTCAGAAGAGTTTAGTTCTGACCTGCAGCTCAAGTATTCCTCCTTTGGAATATGTGGTGCCATGTGCTTTATGTCCATCCTGGATGACTTTCACTCAGTCATCCTCTTCCTCACAGTCTGCTTCTCAGGAATGCATCTTTCTTTTGACTAAAGGGCTATAAAGACCCCAACTGGCTGAAAAAGAGAAATCATAGCAGCTGGGCTTCATTTCTTTTTCTTTCTTCCAAGACAGAATGTCCTGTTTTCATTTTTACACAAGAATTCATATTTAACTTTGGTCCAAAAGAAAAAAAAATAAAAAATAAATAAAAGCTCTGAGAAACACGTGTTTAATACATGAGTGCCACTTTACCTGCACCTGTTTTATCATATTGCTGTTCATTTGCTGTATCTGTAGACAGGTAAGAATAAGATGCACTTCAAAGAAGTGAAATATCAGTAAATTGTGGGTGAATTCCAATGTATATATATGGATAAGACCCAGAATATTGCAATGCTGCAATTTCTGTGACACACATAAACCAGCCACCAGTCACAGAGGTACAGAGGTGAAGGGAGGCCACTGTTTGTGGCTCTACAAATAATTCAAGTCCCTTGTCAGCACCAGTGCAGGAGATGCACTTTTGCCTTTTCCCTTCCCCAGCAGTGATTTACTCCCACTAGAGCTGGTAGTTCACTGGCTTCACCTTCTCCTGGAGACTCCTGAATAATGCTGCTGGTCCCTGAATGTCACTGAGCCTGGTGCTTCAGCCTGCTTGTCTTGCCAGACTCCACCAAACAAAGCTGATGGGAATGAGAAAGGGCATCCCACTGGGAGCTGCAGAGGGGTGCTCCTTCCTCTCACCCCACAGCCTGCTGGGTTAAAAGGAGTGTAGCCGAGGTCTCACCATCTTCCTGCAAGTCTCAGCCAAGCATTACACTGGATGTGATCTTGTGACCACCACAGTATTCAAATCCTCCCCAGGGGCTTCTTTCCTCCCTTGTCTCCCCAACTCCCCTGTGCAAATTGGGTAACATCTATAACGGAGTCATAACATACAAACAAGTGAAAGTGAGATTCAGAGTGAAACTATCTTGAAAGCTTTGGGAAGAACGACTTCAGCTCCAAAATCCCTCCAGATGCAGGAAACTGTCATTTCTGTTCACCAAGTGCTTTCTCATCAGAAAGAAGCTGTCCAGCTAACAGTACTTTCAACCACTGTTCACATCTATTACAGACCTACATGCAAACCACAAAACTCAGAGACTCAAGGTGTTTGAAAAGGAAGGATAAGTATTTTGATCTGCAAAGGAAGATCTGTCCCAAGTGTTTAAGTGAAATGTTATTGAATGTTTAAATAAAATTATTTAAAAGAAAATGTTACTTGTCCACACTCAATATAAAAAAAAAAAAAAGAATTCTTTTCATTATGCTTTTCATTATGAAGCAATATCATAGTTGTGTGATGATAATTGAAGATTCAGTCTTCCTTGCATAAACAAAGAAGAATCCATTGAACCATGTGAGTCCGTACCACATGGGTGTTGCTAGAAATCAGTCTGTCTTTGAAGACACCTGTGTCCCAGAGGTCTAGGTCTATACTTTAATCTTATAGAACAATAAAACTGATTCTTTACCTTTTGAGACTCTGTATTTCTCTCATATAGCTTCCTTATACCTCCTAAGTTGGTTCCTTGTCACTGGCCTGGTTGTGCAGCCTCACCTCTGACTTCCTTATGCGTCCTGCTGTCCTGCCTTCCCCGTTCCATCACCACCAGCCTCTGTGAGAAGCAACAACACTCTCTTCCCCTGCATTGGCTGCTTCCTCGGGCTCATTTTCAGCACAGCAGTTCACCTCCCAGAGCCCATCGCTCCTCTGAAGCTGCCAATTGCTAATGGCCAGGCAGCGGGCCCGCCAGGAGTGAAGGCGTCATTAAACCAGCACTTGTTGGCTTACGGCCTTAAAATGAAAATCTTAGTCCTGCCCGTTCCCTTGCACTCCACAGCCACACAAAGTAAATAATTCCCACTGTAACAGTTGTCTCTGAATAATGTGAAAAAAATACCAGTGCTTGATGCCTGCTGGCCATCACTTTTTGGCAATGTATTAAAAATGGAACAGATAAAAAAGATGTGCACTTATAAAAACTGGTGATGCTTTCCTTTAGATCAGCCTTGTGATTTTGTAGCCAGCAGTAAAAGAGACACAGGGGAAAGGACAAAGTGGGGCGGGACTGGGTGAAGTGTGGTTCCCACTCCTGTCCTTCCCGTGCTTCGTAAAATGAAATAATGACACAGTAAAGTACAGAGCACTTCTGAAGTTGCAGCCTCACTAGGGGATGTCATCAGTGTGATAGCCTAATGAGCTTGAAGTGACCGAAGAGTGTCAATAGAAAAAAATCTATTGTGGGAAGATTTCTAATCCTCGGCACAGCAGGAAACCACTTTCTGAAATCCCAGCACATTTGTCAGTGACAGCTCAGACTGAAATTTCACGCAGTATAAAGATATATTCAGTACTCTAATAAAACACATTTTCAGTTTTACAAATCCAGGATACTGATTAAATAAAAACAAATCTAAACAAAAAAAAAAATCTGAATATGGAGTGTTGCAAAGTGAAATACACATTAGAAACCAGAATTTTGGAATATTTATTAAAGATTTTTTCATTGTAACGTAGGCTATAAGTTCTCAGAACTATACCAAACAACTTCTTCTGTTTTAAGAGACACATAGCTGAGCTTTATACCTTAAAGCAAATGGTGTCAAATCAATTAAATTATCTCCTGCAACTTAATAATTGTTCTTGTGAATAGGGGTGGAGATTGTGTTGTCACAATGTGATTTTATTAAAGTTTTTTGGTGCTGTTTCAATTATGTTCTCATTAAAAAAATAAGGAAAAATGGTTATGAGATGAATGCCAAACAGAGTGTATGCCTTGATCCAGAGAGCTTGCCATCCAAAATTTACTGTTGAAAGGAATGGGTGGGAATTTACCAGGTGTGGTACTGATCCTTGTCTTCATTAGGCACCATGCAACAGCTGTGAATCCAAAGGGCATGGTGCACAGTGGGAAACAGCTGGTGCTGCTGGTGAAGAAATGAGTGTTGGGGAAGAAATGGGTTAGCGAGATGTGGACATTAGGCAAGAGATGGACATACAAGCCCAATGTGACTTCTTGTTGGAAAAAAAAAAAAAAAAAAAAAAAAAAAAAAAAAAAAAGCAACCACATCACTGAATGTATGAACTGGAGTTCAGCATGTGAGATAATCCCTTAAGTTCTGCTTGGCACTGGTAATGTCTCATCCAAAGTATCACACCTGCTATGGGGCCCTGTGGTACTGGAAAGGCACAGAATCACAGAATCACAGAATCACAGGATGGTTTGGGTTGGAAGGCCATCCAGTTCCACCCCCTTGCCATGGGCAGGGACACCTCCCACCAGACCAGGTTGCCCAAAGCCCCATCCAGCCTGGCCTTGAGCACCTCCAGGGATGGGGCATCCACAGATCCTCTGGGCAGCCTGTGCCAGGGCCTCACCACCCTCTGAATAAAGAATTTCTTCCTAATATCTAATTTAAATCTCCCCTCACACACAACTCTTCATGTGCAACCATCCAGCCAGTTCCCTACCAAGTCCTCCATCCACTGCACCCAAATCTCTCCAATTTAGAGATAAGGATATCACAGGGGACAGTGTCAAATGCTATGCACAAGCCCAAGTAGATGATGTCAGTTCTTCCCCTATCAACTAATGCTGCAAAGCCATTATAGAAGACCATCAGATTTGTTAGCCACTTGGAGAAAGACCAGAAGATAACTGTGAGCATGGCAGGACATCCAAAAACCCTGCCTATCAAGAAAGATTTAGAACAAACAACTGAATAATAAGGGAAAATGAGATACCAAGCACATTTCTAATCCCAAGGTGAAAAGGAAAAGAATGATATGTCCTTTTTGTCATGTGGAGGGGACCAAGATATGAAAGACCTAAATACCAGGCTAGACTTTAGGAAAAAATTTATAATGATAAGGTAAGAGGAGAAATAGAGTAATCCTTAGAGATCCCCAAGAGGAAGCTAAGAAAGCTTCTCCAAAGACTGGCATGGGTGTAGCTAAACTAGTCTGGAGGCAGGAGCAGGGACCAAGAAGCCCTGACAGTTCCTTCCAACCTTCTCCTTCTAAGGCACATGGAATTGATACAGTCTGCACAACAGCTCAAAATTGGATCAGAATAGATGACATAAGACCTGACTGTTTGCAGATCCATTGCCCAAAAGACCAGACCAGACACTGGCCAGACCCTTCCCCTGAGCAGGCTCTCCCTGAAATCTGGGAGAAGGCATAAAATAGCAGCAACTTCCAAACACCAATTCTACCATTCATAGTCCCAATGCAGAATGGCATGTTGTCTGCCTGGGAGATGATAAGAAGGATTTACCACTTGAATTTATTAAGTCTGAGAGCATGCTACTAAGAAATGACTATAAACCCATCACTGTTGCATCTATGCAAGTGAGGAGGAAAAAACAAATTTTTCTTGAGTTTGAGAAGCGGGTTCCATAAGTTTCACAAGTGTACATACTTTTCCATCATATTATTCCTCCACTTTCAAAGCTTCATCTGACAAAAAGCCTATCTCCTTGACAACCAAGCTCAGCCTCTTGCACAGAGGGATCGTGCTTTATGGCTCGTCACAACCTCCACAGCACTGCCACTGGACAAAGGACACTCGCCCAAAAGAGGCAAACTCCGTGCTGCATTGTTCATGGCCTCAACAGCCTTCACAGCCCTTCACAGGCAGTGGTATGGATTAGAAAGCAGAGTAACCAGTAGAAAGTCAGGATAGTAAGCTAAATACTTTTTTTTCAGGATCAAATAAAGCACTGCAGTGCATTGGTACTTTATTTTTTTAATTTTTTATTTTTTTAATCCCCTGAGATCCTGCTGTTTTTTTGTTTTGTTTTGTTTGTTTTTTTTTTGTTTGTTTGTTTGTTTGTTTTTCACGTCTAACACAATCATACCTGTTCCTTGTTCTATTTCTGTCCAGGAGAGACAAGTCATAAAAATACTTTGGAAAGGTTTTTTCACATTCATCTATTCATCTTATACCAGCAATGGATCGTGTGCAACAGAGCATCTTGTGAGATTCAGTGGCTGGCTCTTGGCTTTTTTTTCAGGCAGTTAACATCTTTCCTGGATTTTCTGGTGTAAAGAATAACCATGAATGCTGGCAAGTGGAAATTCAGAAAACTAGTGGTAGCTATTATCTGAGTCCTTTAGTTTCTCCCGTCCAGTCTCTCTGTTTGTGTATTACAAATATAATAATATTAGCATGCGATAGTGGAAGTAGGATAAATTAATTAACATTTTAATAGTGTTTTGAATGAGAAAAGCTCTGCAAAGGTATACTGTCATTTGTGAATTTAATCACATTATTCAAGTTCAATAATGTGACAGTACTTGGGCTCAGTAAAATAGGTAATCAACTGTTTCCATGTTTTCCATCTTTTTCTGAAATGTAATTTTATCAGCATAAAACAGGAGATAACAAAAAATCAGTAATTTCGCTGGATTTGCTCGGAGAAGAAAAAAACCTTATTAACCACAAGTAATTAGAGCCTGTTTTTAATAGCATATTAAATTCTTTTCAATCATTGGAGTTTTTACCCAATTCCAAAAACTGCATTTGTCATCAGGAGTCAAGACATTTCGGAGGCAAAGGCTGGTGAGCAGCAGCAGCCAGGTTGGCACAGGCACACAAAGCACTTGGCCCCATGGCCTGAAGCTGTTTATCGAAGGGTGCAGAAGCATTGCACCAATTTTTGGTACCTTGTTTTGTTGATGAAGGGCTTGGGTCCTTCTTCTGTTGCCAGTGGTCACTCAGTAAATGAAGGGAGAGGACAAGGAATGTGTAGGACAGAAAATTTATTATTAAAATAACACGTGTGTCGTGCATCCTTGTTGTAGCAGCTCAGTCAGGACCTAACACATTGCATCAGTGCCAGAATCAGGGCAACTGCTTGTTCTTCAGTTACTGCATTTGTGACCCAAATGTTACTATAAAAACAAAATGGGGTCAATGAAGTAACACAACTGGCCAGTGGAATAATTTAATGTATTGAAAATATATGCAAATAAGGATACAAATTAAACGGTTTCTATAAGAAATGGTATGTTTCAGAAACGAGTATTTGAAGACTGCTCCAGGTCATGTCTTCTATGTCAGCTGGTCATTTTTTTCTCCCTGTCCAAGAGGGTGATGAATACGAAGAGGATAAAAAACTGCTTGCAAGTCTTTGCTTCAAAATAATTCATCTTTCATGTGAGCAATAAAGAATTTAACCACTGACCTTCAATTTCTGCTTTCAAGAGCCTGCAGAGTGCTATGCTGTTAACGACAATTAGTCAAATCCAGCAAAAGTAACAATTAAACTTGATCTAGTCTCAGTCCAGCCTCACAGTCAACATTGGCAAGGACTATCTGATGACAAACACCTTCTGAGGTACAAAGTCGCTCCCAGCTTTCCATGCCCAGACCAGTCTGAAGCCAGCACGAAGCAGCACAACCAAGCCAAACAATCAGCCTATATTCCAGGAACTCTGTTAAGCACAGATTTGGTAAAGTGTTTCTTTGCCTTTGTCTCAGCCAGTGCTGCTCACTCCTTTCCCTCCACCTGAAGGCTCTGTTTGCCCAGCAGATGGGCTCTCAGGTCTTTGCCTCTGCAGACACGTGTGAATGCATGCAGGTGCTTCGCAAGTAGCCAAGGGCTCTTTGAGTGGAGAATGGGCAATGGTGCTTGAAAATGTCAGCAGCGGTGTCTTGAAGCTCATCTGCTTTGGGTAATTGTGAAGGCACATTCATATAATGTTCAGATATAACCTGAACAAGGGGGAGAAATAGTATGATGAATATGATGAAAAATTTCTGGCATATGCGGATGAAAACCCAGAGAAGCAAAGTACATCCAAGACACAGTGTCCTGCCCTGCCCCTCTTCCCCATGGTTTGGATGTGCTCCTGTCTTTGGTCTGAAAGCACAGATGTAGTAAGGAGCACAGTGCATTTCCATCCTCGCTGTATCCCACTGTTTCCGCTGTCATATCTATTCCTGTATCCTTGCCTGGAACTGATACCATGCTGAATTCACTGTAGCCATCACAACTGTTACCTTACTCTGAAAACTGCATCTGTCGTCAAGAGCTGAGGCGTTTCACAGACAAACGTTCCTGTGTGGCAGCAATTGGTTTTGCATAGGCAAATAAAATATTTGGTATGTTTCCATGCTTCTAGATTAAAGCTCCTGTTAACAGGCACAGAGAACCTTCACTGTAATTTTCTCAACCTTGTTTTACTGCTAGAGGAGCTTGGTTTGTCTTCTGCTGCCCATGGTCACTGGCTTTTCAGAGGGAAGAGGTCAGTGATGGCAGAGGTTCCATGCATTGCTCATGGGGTCAGGGCCCTCCAAATACAGACCTGGGGAACTCAGTGTCAGCAGTTTTCAAACACCAGACAGTGTCCCTCTGTACCCACACTATCTAATCTGCAAGAGACAAACTAAGTCAAAATGGTACTGAGGATTATTTCCTGTCCCCTTTGGTGCACCATGAAACAAAGCTTGGAGTCTATCACCTAAAAGATAAAAGAAACAAACAAACAAACAAAAAGTCTGAAAGACTGGAGACAAGGTGTCTAAGCACAGCTTCTCCACGTAGGTGATATGAGGCCTTCAGCAAATAAATCAAGCTTGTTATTTTTTCATTTCTCAGGATGTAAGTGGACTTACTCAGTGGACATCAGGCACATGAGCCAGGGTGACGAGCCACGGAGTTGCTCAGGAAGGTGGGAGGCAGAAGATGGTGGGCACCACTGCATGCACTAGGACATGGACAGGCAAAAACTGTGCGGCCATTGGGAAGATAAAGAACCCTTCACTGACTCCTGTAGGCTGAAGACACAGGATCAGACATGAAGATGGAAACTGATGGATGCTTCTGCATATGCTGGAGTCCTTCTTCCTTTCCACTGCACCATTGTGTTTCTCCCTGTAGCCTGAAGTATGTGTTTCTGCTCAGTATTCTTATTTCCTGGCACCTTTCTCATCTGCCATCTCTCTCATTTTCTCTGTCCTACATGGCACAGCTTTCCTTTGTTTCACCATCTTCTGTCATTTTTTTTCCCAGCTTTGTTCCCTGTCTGTTCCTGCATTAATTTATCCTGTTGGCTGGCCATTATGTAAAATATTGTGGGAACAGGATGTTCCTTTGATACTTAATTAAGGATAGAGTGTGAACAGCTGATCTCCTGGCATTTTTACCAGGGAGAAAAAAAAAAAAAAAAAGTAAAAAAAAAAAAAAAAAAGTGGGAAATTATCTTCCATATCCATTGCATGTCTATTTTAAATTAAAATTGTTCTGGACAGAAGCCAGGTGGCAGTGGCAGGTTGAGTAACCCCCAAAATTTTCATTCTTCTTAGGCTAGGATGAGGAGTATTGTCATAGTCAGTATCATGCAGTGGTATATTCATGATTCTCAAAATTAACACATGCAAGTAAGAGGAGTGAGTGAGAATAGAAACCAGTCTGCTTTGCTGTGGAGAGCCAAGGAATCTTTCAGTGGAAAAGGACACACAATGGTGGAGACCTGGCTTCTTGTAGGGTTTGAACTTCTTCTCCAAGCAAACCCATTGCCTCCAGGGGTACCTAAGGCATGGTGAGGGGAAGATATATGTTCAGAGAAAACTTGTTATGGATATGACTTTGAGAAAGTTGTGTGGATGGATGGTGGTGACCAACAGCTGAACCTAGCTCTTGAGACAAGGCAAAAAAAAGCGTGTGACATTTGGATCTACAAATGGAAGAGAAGGATGAAAAATTGGACCAGGTCCACAATGAAGTGTGAGTGTTGGCAGTACGGAAAATGTCAAGACACTGTGGGACTCCTCAGGTTGTTAAACTGAGGTTAAGCACTGACTTCGTCACAAGCTTTCCTCACTTAATCAGAGAAAGGACACTCAAAATAAACACCTATTTTTAGTCTAAATACAGCCAGATAGAGCATAAAGATGTACAAATTTACTGCTAAGAGGAGTTAAGCACTGTAGCATGTTAATAGTGCTGATGGCACCTGCTCCATGACCAGAATTTTTAAAGAAAATATTAAGTGCCTGTCTCAGTCCTGCCCAATAATTCAGACAATGATGCATTTAGCATGACAGACAAGACGCTCACAGTGATTCCTCTAGGCCTTGCACCCCATTGCATACACTAAGTGTGTTATGGGACCACCTGGCATTGAGTGGAGTGTGGTGGATGTGTATTTACAGCGTACCAAAAAATGTGTGTGCTTTTCAGTGGGTGGGATCTGAATCAGAAACAATCTGCTGCAAGCTTCATAGGGCCGAGGAGAATGCCGAAAGCCCACGCAGGAGCGAGGATGCAAAACATGGGAAAAGGCACATGGTACGAGGGCTTCAGGTTGGAACGTGCTGCTGGGCTGCTTCCTCACCTGCTGTGCCCCGTTCAGCATCCAGCCCGGCCCAGCACCTGGATCTTGCCGCAGGGCACCATCCCTGCTCTGCACAAACGATTGACCTGCTCAGCTGAAAGGCTGCCAAAGAGCAATCAGAAAATACTGAGAAGTAAATCAGGCTTTATTCTTTACTTAAGGATTTGCAGCCTTTCCTCCAATTTGTTAAATATTTCATAGCACGTTAAATAGGAATTTTAGGAGCCAGCTATGCCACTAGACAATGTACTGATCACAAGGGACACAACCTATTGTTATCGTCCCCTCTACTCTTGGAAGTTCATCCATTGTGAAAATGTCAGAGTAGGCTAATTTTGTGCTGTATAATGTATTTGACCTACCGCTCTCACTCAGATGCATTTGAAATTATTCAGATGATCCAAAGTAAATCTTGCAATGAACACTGAATTCCCAATGTTATTGATTTATGTTTTTATTGCACTAAATGATTATAACTGCAGAACACTGTTCAATAGGTCAAGCATTCTCTTTGCTTAATTAGTATTTGTCACAGCCAGTAACCTGAAGGTGCCTCAGTGAATTAAACTAGAAATATGCAGCCTGTAAGCTTCATGGAGCTAGAGCTATATTCAGATTTCCTTTGCATTCTGCATTAATCTTCCATCACATCCTGAGACAAACTCAGTTAGTCTTTTATGTTGGGTAGTTTGGAGAAATGCACAGAATTTGAATGTTACTAAAAATTCTCTGGTGCTGTGTCACCTACAAATAACCAGATGCTTAGTCATAAATATACGCATGGTGCTGTCCCCTCACTGCAAACCTTTCACCTTCCAGCTGCTCCGTTTTGCCCGTGATGCAGGTTGGTGCATGCTTTAAAAACTGCAGCATCAGGCTTTAATTTCAGGGAGAAAGAGCTAAGGGATTTAAAGGTTGGACCTGGCGCCTAGGGACATGGTTTAATGGGTGACATTGGTAGTAGGGTGATGTTTGGATCAGATGGTCTTGGAGATCTTTTCCAACCCTAATGATTCTATGATTTTTTCCTTATAGCTAACGACACACTTGGGCTCCCCCTTATTTTTCACAAATATTGTGGCTTCAACCCTGTGGACACCCAACAGCAGTGCTTCACTGCTGGGAGGTCCCAGCTGTCTCCAAGAGTAGTGTTCTCAGTCCCGAAGCCCAGCATCTCTGACGGGTCTCGTCAGGTTTCTATCAGTTCCACTGAAGCACCTGACGCATCATGAGAAGCCTCGTCCTAACGACAACACCCTTTGGGTATGCCTGGGGGAGTGGATTACTGTACAGATGCATACTTCAGTGTGCTGGTGGAGTTACTGGCATCTCATTATTATCCAGTCCCACCGGCCAGGCTGGCCTTGTGTCCATAGAGCCACTCCACGCACACATGGCTCCATCAGTGGGGAAAGCTCATCTGTGCCAACCCATGTATGGCAAACAGTTGAGTGTTGCCTGCCTCTTGGTGGGGACAAGACAACTTTAATGCACTAGCCCCTGCATAGACATGTTAATTGTGAACTTACGGGTCTGTGACCTTGTAGAAGACCTCAAGCATGATTTTTAGATTTTTTTGGTCTTCAAGGCTTCAGGGTTTTGGCATGTGTTGAAATTTCTCCGTCAATGGAAGCCTTAATAACATCTTCATCACACCATGCAGAAGAACATACCTTGCCCCTCATTCTGCACCTCTGCTTCCCTTTATTTATTTTCATTGATAAAGTCTGTCTTTTCTATCTCTCAGGAACTACTCTTTACAACATTTAACTCCTCCCACCATGTCTCCAGTTACCCAGAAAATTCTACTGCTTTCTTTTCACATTTATTCTTGCTTAGTTTCCCCTTGAATGAATTCTCTGTGTTTGGCCCCTAAGGGAATATCTGTTTTCTCACTTCCTTCCAGGAAGGGAACAGGAAGGTGGGCTATGTAGGAGGGAGGAGAAAGGTGCAGAAGTTTTTTTGTTTTCAGGCAAGGAGGTCACTGTGACATTACGAGATTTGCCTGTTGTTCTCTATCCCTCCTCAACAAACACTTCTTGTGAATACCCCACATTGATCGTTTTCCTCTCCAGTCAATCTGCATCTTTTCATCATATTCAGATGGCAGTCTCTGGATTTCAAGTACACAGCCCTCCATATCCTGATTTCCAATAAAACATAGTCTTTAGTCAGTCAGAACTTTTCTATGAATGCTCAGTATTATCTCTGAACTCATCTCTTTACATCAGCTTCATCTTGAAAAAATTCTTAAGGGGATTTTCCTTAAGTAAAACATTGGGCTGTGTCATGTCTACTCCTAGACAATTGCTCAATTTACATTCAGTGAAATTGCATTTCTCAGCAGGTCTTCAGGCTTTCTTTCCTCTTCATATTTCTACCAAACTGATATTGTTGATTGTGCTAACCCAAAAATGGCCGTCAAAAACCCTCCTGGAGTAAGTAATGTGCAACAAGATTATCCTTTCTGTGAGAAAAGTTTGTTGTAATGCCTGCATCTCTCTCCAGCCTGTTGTAAAATGCAAGTATTTTTTCTAATGAACACAAACACATTTTTTTAACTTCATACTTAACATGTTTTTCTTCTGCAGTCCTTGCTCTTCTTTTACCAAGGCCTCTGTTCCTGTGAGTGACTGTGAGCCTTCATCTCCCACTAACTTCAATGGGCATGTTGTGAAAATGCATCGACATGTCCCTATTAAGGCTGGGAACAGGAGGAGGTATTTATCCCTGCACTTTCTAACAAACCCAGAACTCTATCTTCAAAAACAACATCATGTCACAGGAAAAGAAAATAGTTTTCCTAGCTGCATTGCTGGTTAAAGTATTTCAGCAAAAGGAGCAGCTGTAACAGTCAGATGGAGACTTTTGAAAAAGTGATAGAAACAAACTTAATTAAAGTCAAATTAAATACTGCATGAAATATCTTTATTTTTTCAAGACTTTGGAGTCAGTACTGTTTGCCAGGACATGTTTACTTTCAGAAAGAAACAGGATATTAGTAGCATGGCTAAAATAAAGTTGTTTAATAGAATATACACTGCTTAGAAAATAGATAATAAGTTACAGGCAAAATTCATCACACTCAGGAAAACATTCAGACAGAACACAATATTTTTCCTATGGCAACACACCATATACAGAAAGTCTGCAGAAGCTGACCGAAATGGGTAACTTCATTTAAAAGTTTACTAAATGCAGGGGTAGAGCAAGTGGAACATGATGTTTCTTGGGAAATAAATCATATTATGAGAAAGGAAAAAAATATCTCTTTATTACTTCAATTGCTTTGGACATAGATTCACTCTGCTTTTCTGCTCTTTGGAGTGTTATGAGAACAGGGCTTGTTGTAGTGAGCCTGTGTTCCTTTGCAAGTACCACTTGTGAAGAACAAGCCAGACAGAGATCAGGCTAAACCCTCCAGCCATGCCACGAAGACCACAAGAGTGTCTGGTCTGTGGAGCCCCTTAGCCTGGCTGAGTGCTGTCAGGAACAGATGCAAACAGAGCAGGAGAGGGGTAAGCAGTATGGCAATACCGAGCTCCAGAGTCTGCAGCTGGGAGATTTTCTGACACTGAACCTTTATGTTGGTGTGTGTAATAAGGTAAGATGAAATATGCAAAGAATTAGGGTGATTTTAATGAGTACTACCCCATTAAATGATCCTGATGAATCTAGAGGCACAGTTAAATATTATTTCAAATTTCAAATACTAAGGCATTAACATTGTTCTGCACTAAGCTAGTGACTCCTTTCCTTCTGACAACTATATAATTGCTATCTTTGCTGCATATACTGTGGAGCTGTCATTCTAGTGGTGTCTTGTGGACTCAGAAGGAATCAGGATCCTGGCCTTTTCACAAACACAATTAGAAGATAACACTTTCCACCTATCAATCCACACATCATCTCTTTCACTGAAACAATAGACCATACAGCATGAAATAAAGCAAGTACTGGGATCAGTTGTGAAGGGAAGCTGTCCAGGTTGCTGAGAGGTGATTTGCTAGAAGTCCTTGTTTTATAGCAGAATCAACAAAGCATCTTCCCCTGAACATCAGTCAAGACTTTTCAGTGCAGATGAATAAAGCTGACAGTGAGTTGAAAACAACAACCTGCTGTCAATGGGGGAGGTTGAACCTTGGCCAGTTTCTACTGAGCCTTTTAAAGTCTGATCCCAGTTTTCCTCAATCTGCCTTGTTTTGCTCTGAAGGTACTGCAACTCCCACCAAGGCCCAGCCTGGAGCACCACCCATGAGATGTTGTCACCCTGGGCTTCAGGAGGCAAACTGGGACATGCCTCATCAGAGAAGGATGCCCAGAAGAGAGCCTGTGAGCTGGGCTGGCCCCACACCAGGGTGCTGCTTGGCCACCCAGCACCATGCAGGGTGGCCTCCATGTGGATGATGGCAGGTACCACCATGGCTGTTTGCAGTGCTGGGATGAGGGAGGATTGCAACACCAGTGAGCCTGTAGATATCAGAAATAGTGTATCAGAAAGAGCTTGTATCAGAAAGAGTGTAGCCAGCAGGACTGGGGAAGTGAGTGTTCCTCTGTACTCAGTATTGGTGAGACCGCACCTTGATTATGGTGTTCAGTTCTGGGCCCCTCACCAAGAAGGGTATTGAGTTTCTCAAGCATGTCTAGAGAAGAGCAACAGATCTGGTGAAGGGACTAGAAAACAAGAGTTACAAGGAAAGAACTTATGGTATATAGTCTTATATATCTTATACATACACTCTTTCTCATGGAGAAAGAATTGTAGTGCACAATGGCACTGGTTTCCTTTTGGAGCACCTAGAAACATGGGCTGCTGAATGTCCCAGATCACAAGGGATGCTGTCTCTGCCTTTGCTTTCTATCAGTATTAGCAGCTGAAGAGGGATGTTATTTTCTGACATGTGAGTTCTACAAAAACATCAACAGAATATTAAACCTAGTAAGAAGAGGGAGGGCTATGAAGTCTGATGTTATTCAACCATTCTGTGGGGCTTATCTAGAAATGTCACACAAAATGCTGAGTGAAAATGGGAAATTGTATCCCCCAACAAATTCCAGTATTTTAAACTCTGGGTATTACATCAAGTCAAAGATGGACAAGAGAAAGGTCAAGATTTTTGCACAAGAAAGTTCAGAAATGTGACTACAGACCGTTATGGGGAGCTCCCTCATCTACCGTGGCAATCCATGCCTGATGTCCAGCTGATGGATGAAGAGGCACCTCCAAAGGGTGAATCATTTCACCCTGAGGCAGGTGTCTCAGACTGCTGAAATACCTCCTTGTGGGGTCCATGCCTTCCCTCCACTGACAGAAAAGGGCAAAGGGCTGGCTGCCTGTCGTGGTTTCGCTCGAGTGGGCAGCCGAGCTCCACCACAGCCGCTCTCTCACTCCCCCTCCTCAAAGAGGAATGGGGAGAAAATATGTGAAAAGGGCTCAAGGATTGAGATAAGGACGAGAAAATCACGCAATAATTATTGTAACGGGCAAAACAGACTCGGCATAAGGAGATAGTAAGATTTATTGCCTACAACTAACAAGCGAGAGAAGTGAGAAAACAAAGGAAAAAAAAAACAAAAGCACCTTCCCCCCCATCCACCCTCTTCCACCTCCTCCCCCCGAGCGGTGCAGGGGAACGGGGAATGGGGGTTATGGTCAGTCTACAGCACTTCTTCTCTGCCGCTCCTTCTCGGTCACTCTCGTCCCCTGTGCTGTGGGGTCCATCCCACGGGATGCAGTCCTTGATGAACTGATCCGGCGTGGGCTTCCCACAGGCAGCAGCTCTTCCAGAACTGTTCCAGATATGGGTCCGTACCATGGGGTCCATCCCTCAGGAGAAAACTGCTCCAACCTGGCTCCCCTACGGGCAGCAGCTCCTGCCAGATCACCTGCTCCTGCGTGGGCTCCTCTCCACGGGCTACAGGTCCAGCCCAGAATCTGCTCCGGCAGGGGTCTTCCACAGGCGGCAGCCTCCGTCAGTGCAGGGCCACCTGCTCCACCGTGGTCTCCTCCACGGGCTGCAGCGTGGAACCCTGCTCCACCGTGGTACTCCATGGGCTGCAGGGGGACATCCTGCTTCACCATGGTCCTCACCACAGGCCGCAGGGGACTTCTGCTCCGGCGCCTGGAGCACCTCTCCCCCTCCTTCTACACTGACCTTGGTGCAAGGCTGTTCTCTCACTCCCTTGACTCTCCCGGCTGCTGTGTGGCGCAGCGTTTTTTCCCTGTCTTAAATATGCTCTCACAGAGGCACAAAACAACATCGCTTATTGGCTCGGATCTGGAAAACAATGGGGCCCTTCCCAAACATGGGGCAGCTTCTAGATCTTTCTCACAGAAACCACCCCTATGGCGCCCTGCTACCAAAACCTTGCCACGTAAACCCACTACACTGCCACAAACCCAGCAGTGACAGTAGTCAAGGAAAGCCTTCTCCACAGGTTTTCAGTAGTTCTCCCATTTGTTTTTTTCTGCCATTTCCCTTCAGTTGGCCTCCTATTCAAAGGCAACCACATAGTGCAGAGAAGTTCCCTCTCTTGTTCTTCTATTATTTCTAGGAGAGGACAGGTCATTTCCATGTCATGATGACAAAAAGTTTCTCCACCTAATCACAGTTCTGAAAGCACCTCGTTGCTTTCCTTAATTAGGTACACTCAGGATGTCTTGCCATTATAGCTAAACCCCTGTAAAGCACAAACTGCCCAGTCCAGCTGGTGGATACTCATAACTGCCTAACATTTATTCAGCCCAACTCCCTAAGCAAAACCAGCTTTGCAGTTAGAGCAGCTCTCCACCAGTCTGTTTATTGCAGAATAGCTCGTCTAAGTGCTGATAGAAGAAGTCTTTGATTACCAGTGTATTCAGGGGAATTTAAATTCCAACTGAAGTAATTAATTCCTTGTCCACTACAGACAAAATGCACTGCTACTAGAGATTGGCAGTGCATGGAAGAATATTTTCATTAAAAACTGAATATACCCATTTACCAATTTTAATTAGAGTGGCATCATTTGCATTGCTACAGTTAAAGGCCTATTGGTATTTCTGGTATAAATAGGCATCTATCATAACTTCTCAGTATGCATTTGCACTGAGATAGAACATGACAGGATATATTAGGTTGTTTTTAAAATGTGTTTTTAAATGTTAATTTAATACATTTTCAGTGTAAGCACAAATTTGAACCCAGCTCTGAGAGGAATTAAGTGTCCCTACTGTAGAGTTGTGTTAGAAAATCCTTTTAGCATTAACCAAATGAGTTTCCTGCCCTGAAAAACATTTTCTGAGTTTTCAGGTTTTTTTTTCTTTTTATCCTTACCCTTTGTATCAGGATGAGGCCAAGACCCTGCCAAAGTTATTAACATCAACAAATACCAGGAGAAAAATAAGCCTTGCCTTAAAGCAGCTAGTGAATGCCAGCATTTGAGGCCCAGCTTTTGGCAGATTCAGGCAAAAAAAGCAACAACCCTTACTTCTGATCTTTTGCTCACTCAGTTCACAGCTCACTAAGCTGTTTTGGGCTCACTTCACTACTTCTTCTGCTGGCGCATCCCGATGTTACCCTTGGTGTCCTCCCTCAAGATTCTCCTCACCTAGGGTCTCAGCTCTAGCTTTATATAGGAATTTCACCTGTGAGCTGAGTTTCCTCAACACATCAGCATCTGCAGCACCTCAGCATTCACAGCCAGCCAGAGCCCCACACTCCCCTGTGCACACCTTGGGAAACTTATGTATGCACACCTCTCTGCAAGTGACCTTCCAAAAAGATAAGAAATCCTATGGTGCTGTCATTTCTGCTCCTTTTCTTCCGCACAAACCCACTACCCCGTTATCTATTCAATTTGTATGAGCAGTAAAGAGAGGCCATAATTATTCATGAGCCCTGTTATGCCAGATCCTACGAGAGAGTGTCCCAGCCCTCACCATGCTTGTGAGCAGAGGCTGTAAAGCTTCGCTTACGACTTAAATGCCTCAGTTTTGCTCACGCATGCTGATGAGTATCCCTGTCCCCACTGCACTGAAATACCGGCTGTAAAGAAGCAGTCAGCTCCAGGTGGAGAGCAGAAAACTGGCTTCCTTGCAGCACAGGGGTGTGTGCAATGTTCCTGCCTAGGTTTGTGCAAAGAGAGCTCACAGAGTCACAGCCCCAGCATGAAACCACCCCTGAGCTGAGGGGGCTGAAGTCCAAGCAGGGCAGCAGAGAGAGGCTGAGGAAAGACAAGCTGGTCAGGAAAACAGTCTTTCTTCCCTTCACACATCTCCTTGGCAAACATGGTCACTCAGGGTTTCATTTAAAGGATGCCTTGTTTGGGACTTTTCAAAAAAAATTTTAGAGCCCCTCCCCAAAAAAGTGAGAATTTTAATAAGACACAGAGCAAAAAAAAACATTTCCCTTTCAGTCTTAAGGAATATAGTCTAGAGCTGATTCTGCATTTCTGAACTCTCAGGTTTACTATTGCATTTGTTATGCACTTGCCCGGTCTGAGAAGCCTGTTATGAATTTTTCATTTCCATTCTTGCCCCATGGATGCAAGGATCAAGCTTCATCACTACAAGAGGCAACCTGGGCAGCTACTGGATGGCATCCATGCAGAAGGAAGCAGGAGCTCCCATAGTATTGCATCAATCCCAGCAACATCAGTGCCTTTAAAAACAAGAAATAGCAAATGCCTGTATTTACTAAGTGATAAACATGCAAATTAAAGTTCGGGGGTTCTTCTCGGGCTTGCTAGAAGTTGTGAGATATTTTTCTCACTCCAGATATAACCATAATACACTGATAATGTAAAACAACTTTCTGCTACCCATGCTGATTGTCAGATGCACACCAAGCCTTCGTTATCCCCACTGTGCTACGCTCACAAATCCCAGTGCTAAGAACTGGGAGACAAGTGGGACATCTCTTGGATTCCAATGAGCTACAAAGCACAGATTAGTCGAGGAAGGGCCTGACAGATCACTGTGGGACATCTTCTCTTCCATTACCAGCTTCTACATGTAAGTTATCTTTGGGTGACACTTCCCCCAGCTTTGTCAGCCCTGACACTGCTCAGCTGGTGTGCTTTTGTGGTAGCAGCTGAGGCAGCATGCTATTACCAGCACAATCCACCACTAGCTGGTGAGGATGGCACCCATCAAGCACATACCCCAAGAGCACCCCAAGGGCACAGCACCACAAAAGATGGGTGCATAGCACGATCCACAGGTAATGGCTTTGTCACACCTCTGGCTCCATTCCCTCTGTTAAATGAAGGCTCTCATTTGACACCAGCACTCACTGCCTTGTGAGCAATTAGCTGAGTGAATGGGACCAAAATAGTGCCAGTATTTGGGTTTTCCTGCTGGAGTAGCCAAAACCCCACGGTCTTATTCGTGTCATATATCAACCACAAAGGTCACCTTCTAGCCAAGTTCCTGATCTCAAGAAGCTCATCTTGAACTTGGCAGAGGAAAGTTTGGTTGGCAGCATGGAGCTGAAAGGGCCGTACTAGCAATTCACAGCAATTTGTGAGTAACGTGAAGAGTGAAGTGCAAAAAAAAAATCACATTATTAAGTGGATTCACCTTCTGAACTGAAGAGGATGACGGAACTGGAGATGGTCACAAAGGTACAGAACATGGATGTCTTGTTCAAGTCCAGTAAAAGTTGCAACATGCACCTGAAAGCTACGTGGACTTTGCTGGAAACACACGTGAGAAATGCAGTGGGTGACAGAGTGGCATGAAGAAAGAAACAAAACCAGCTTGCATGAGAGACAAACCGTCCCCATCCCTCCCAACTTGTGGCCGTATATTTTACTTGAGGGGTGAGATCCCCCTGCACGTTAAAAGCGAAGTTATCCTCTCTGCTTTAACCAAGATTGCTAAATGATCAGTAACACCTTTTAGTGTCTCATTAAAGTGAAGGCAAGTGATGATCCTACTTAAATATGAATGAATAAATAAATAAATAGCTAGGTAAGTGCAAAAAAAAAAAAAATAACCTCTAATAATCTGTTTTGTTTGTTTGTTTTCTGATTACCATTTAGGCATCTGCAAAATATTAACTGGTACAGCCTTTAAAGCAAACTCTCCTGCTAGCACCTATGAATGTTACTAAGGTTGCTTATGCATCATGTCTCCTTGTCTGTAAAGGCACATCAGTCATTGCAGAGGAGATTGTGTCATTGACTGTGCCATGTGGAAGAGTTGGCTGTGGGTGAATTTTGGAGGTATTTAAAAAGGAAAAAGGAAAAAAAAAATCCTCAGGGAACATAATGAGCAAGCTTCAGTTTTGCTCACAGTGGACTTCCATGGCTATTTGCTAAATACATGGCAATGCCTTGCTTAGGCATCTTAAACCCACTTGCTAAGCATCTTAACTGCTTACCAGTATCCCTGCAAAGGCATGAAGGAGAAAAAAAGTGACTTGCTTGAACATTTGTCTTTGGTTTTCTTTTGTTTCTATGAGAGATGTTTTGTGTCACACCAACAAAGCTGAAATGGATTGAGTGCAAATAACTAATCTTTAACCACTTTCCCACATAAAAGCTCAAGAGATCCAGAACTTGGTTGGTAACACTAGAGGAAACTACTCACATTAGCTCTACAATTTCTTTACTCACCAGCTGAGCTTGTGTTCATGGATAGAAACAACATATTTTGGGAATAAAAAAATAAATTAATTAATTAAAAACCACATCCAGATAGGAAGATGAAGCCTGAAGTGCATGTATATAACCACAAATCATTGTGTTGGCACTACTCCTATTGTTTGTTAGCTGTGATGGGCATGTAGCTACAGGCTTCCTTCAGAGACCTCTCCTTGGCCTGCAATTGTCATCCTGAGAGCATCCTTCTCCTCCTGCTCTTTGTTCTTCCACTTTCAGCAGATCCTTTCAGAGCCTGCAGAAGGAGGCATCCGTGGGTGGCTCTGAAGGCTGAACGCATCCGCGTCAGGGTGGCCCGAGATGGCCGTGAAGGCACACTCACTTCTCCCTCTGTTCTGCAGCACTACTCCTTAAAATGTTCTGTTACTCATACACAAGGATTTACTACATTTTAATGTGCTCCTTCAAGATGTGCCACAGCAAGCTGACATCTTTGCCTATGTTGTGACAAACCATTTTCTCACCGTTCCTCCCAAAAGGAGGGCTGCGCTGACTCCCTAGGCTGTTCCCACCTAGTGGAGCAGGGAGAGAAGGTAAACCTGGGTATGAAATGCCTCCACCAGCAAAAGAGAGGATGAGAAAAGACCATTCTGGGTGAAGCTGTGCTCACACAGCATGAACACAGGCACTTCAGGGACTCAAAGCTGAAGTCTGTGCCTCCATCCCAGCAAGACAGCCAGGCCAACATGAAAAGCCCATCCCCAGGGCCTTTACCCTTCCCACTTAGGTGTCATCAAATCAAAGTGAGTAACTGGCTAACACATCCTCCCAAAGTAGCAGGTGATATTAAACGAGAGATAGACTGTGAATTTGGGTTAGCCATCATGCAAAGCTAAGATAACTGTAAGTGCTGTTTCTATAGCCAAAATCTGAACAATGTGTATATAACTTTTACTTATTTTTTATTTTTTAAATTAAAAACGCTGCCGTAACCTAAAAGGAAGTAACTGGTTGCTGTGCTTTGCACAGACCTGTTTGCAGCATCATTAAATGTCCCTTGAAACCTCGCTATGGGAAAGTGGATTTAGCCAAGTCCCATTCTGAGCCCAAACTGCTGTACAAAATTGCTTGCTTTATTTGTACAATGGTGCTTAAAATGTTCAGACCTCAGTGCTTCAAAGCAGGCATCCCTCTATTTACATTCCTAAATTAGAGTACGTTTTTATTCATGACTTGCTTACCTGCAGCAGACAGATTGTGGAGTTCGTATGACCCATCCCATCCTGTCTCAAGGGAGTGTGCTGTAATTAAATGTTCCCCATTTCCAGCAGCACACAAAACCCTCTGTAATGTAATCCCGGCCAGAGGTTCTGGCACTTCAACTCAGCTATCTCAGCTGGCATCTAACCATCAGACAGTCAGGAGCAGGAGGGGGGGCTTAAATAATCCTCGTGAATATTTATACAAATTTAAGCAATTGCTCTTCTTGTTTGTAAAAACATATTCCAGTATTTATTTTTTTTTGTAAAAAAAAAACTAAAGTATTTAGTTTTTTGTAAAAACTAAATACTGGAATCAGTGAGGGGTTAGCAGAGGGTCAAGTTAAATGAGTATGCTGAGGGATTATGCCACTTTGCAAACAAAGGAAAATGTAAAGTAGTGAAAGTATCTAAAACATATTTCAGAGATAAGAGGAGATTATTTCTCTTGCGAATTTGCCCTATTAGAGTCATTCACCATTGCACACTTGGTGTCCATTGCAAATTTTTTTCCTGCTTAGGCCCCTTTGCAGATAAAGATGTTTTTGCAGTTCACTGAAGAAGCAGGCAGCTCTGAGATGTGATCACTTGAGATACGAAGCGGTGGCCTCCTCCATCTCCCCTGCTTCCTGGGGCTCCCCCCTCTCCTGTGGGCCCCAAGGAGATCTCCTGAGCTGTGGAGGTGCTCACTGAGATGTGTTTCTTCCCTGCCAGTTTCTGCACACCTCAGCTCACACTCTCCCTCCTGGACCGAGATGTCAATGTCTTGTGCTGCAGCTGGGCTGTGGCCAAGGCTTTTCCCTCTTCTCCTGCTCATGCTGTTTTCAGGCTGGTGTTTGAACCATGGCAGATAAATACATTAAAAGCTGACAGCCATGAGCTGCTCCTGTTTCTGCTGAGCACTTCCAACACATTCTGCTGCCCAAGTTTTAAGTGTTGCCACACTGAATTTGGCCACTGGCATTTAAATCACTCTTACTATTCCCTGATGATGAGTTTGTGTTTTGGGACACAGGTCTTGGGACTGCCGTTTTAGTCCATTTGTGATTGCACCTGAGATGGAGTTAGGACCTTCTGGTGACTTGTAAAGGCTAGAGACTGATGGGAAACTCATGTGGTCCATGAATGCTGGACCCTGGCTGCTGAGGACATCTGACAGTGCTCACCACAAACGTGTAAGAGCACCTGAAGCTGGGACCAGGGTGCTGGGTTCCTCCACCCCCAGGTCCCCAAGCTGGCCAGGGAAAGCACCCAGCCACAGAGGTGGGTTTGACTCACGTGTTCTGGTCGCAAGGTTGTGCTCCCAGCAGCATTCACATCAGAACCAACTTTGGTCTCTGACACAAAAAATTAGCACACAGGGCAGTACTTTCTCTCCTTGGTCGGGAAAGTGCTGCTGCTAATGAGCTGCTGGGTGCCCCATGGAGGCAATCATAGGGGAAGAGGTTTATTCTTCTTTCTTTGCAGCTGCACACCCCTGAAACAGAAGGTATGGGACTATAAATATTGTGTAATTGAATCTTACTTGATGTAGTGTATCCTGCCGGTGGCACTGCCTTTTCTCCCGGCCACATATCTTTCAGCACTTGCTGCCGTGATTCCACATTAATACCCCGCCTGCTGCTGGAATGTGCTCTCGCATCAGCAGGTCCTTCCAGCAATAACACTATTAAAAATAATGAAATGTCAGGTTGTGCTGCTGTGCATCTAGATCCATTATGGAAAAGTGCTTCAGGACCATAGCAGCCTGAGCCAGTCCTCCATTGAGCTTTTGGAGGCGTAAGGTGCAGGCAAAGACATTTATGTTTTTAAAAGCACCTCAATTCCTTCCACAGCTCACCTCTGTCTGAGCAGTGCTTTTCCAGAAGGATGTGTGGGGCAACCTTTCAGTGAAACAAATCTTGTTTTACTGATGGCCCTCCTGTCAGCAGACAGAGCTTTTGTTATTTTTATCCACCAGAAGTGTGAGAATTTAAATGAACATAAAGGAAGTCGGAGGCTCCAGAAGGAATGGACCAGCACGGGATTTCAGAAGATTGGGGTAAACAGATCTAATAATGTAGGAAAGAAAAAACTAGTGGATACTACACAGGACATTTCAAATACTGTTAGCTATATTGTCAGAGAGACTGCAAATGTGCAGTCATTACAAATTGCCACTAGAAATAGAGGCAGGTCTTGGGGAAAAAGAACAAAATGATGCATAAGATAAGGAAAATGTGGAGAGCTGGGTAGTACATAGTGGTACCTGGAATTTCTCATGCAACAAATGTGTTTGGATTATATCCAGATGGTTTAGCTTGATTGCACAGAGAAGTTTATTTCCATTTATATTATTCCTCTCACTGGGAATTCTCCACCTGCCTCCTCTATAAAATAACAGACCAAATGAGATAAGCCTAAAGGAATACAGACTAGAAGAAAATACTGCTTGGTAGTGATGGGGTGTCCAATAGCTGCAGGATGCCATGCATAAATGTCCTACCCATTTCATTAGATTTTAGCCTGGGCTGGTGTTATGAAGCAGGCACATCTGCTTCTCCCCCTGTGATCCAATAGCACCGTAGCACCTCTTCTCACAAGGATGCCTGGGTTTTATCATTCACCCATGTGTTGTGTTGAACAATCCCACGAGCATATAAATTGTAATTTTAAATTACACACTCTGTTTTCTCTAGGAATAGAGGGCAATAAGCCCAAGGGACCGGATGAGGGCCCTGAGAAGGAGACAAAGCTGTCATCTTGTCAGCGATTTGACCAAGCAGCCAGCCTCAGCAGCTGGGATGCACCCAACAGCCCCTGCAGGGAATTGGGCGACCACCAGCAACAAGTGCTGTGCGAAACAAATGTGCCACGCACGTACGAGAAAGAAACGACCCATAAAAAACACCGTTCCTAACAGCAGCATATCCAAAATAGGCTCTGGCGTGTCAAACAGTTTACAGAGAAAGAGTGTCAGCTTCACTGGCTGGGGCAGTGCCATCAAGTGGGACAGCAGTGGCTTCTTGTGTGACCCAGCAGTGGTGAAGTTACCTATCTGGCTAGCTAGAGCTATAAGGATGTGAAGGATTTATTCACTTAATTGCTTGCAGCTGTTGTCCTAAAACACGTTCTCTAAAACCCCACGTACCTCCCTGGCCCATAAACTTTCCTGCATGTTTAGATCCTAATGCATCTTTGATCGGTAGTAATAAAATCCTGTTATTTAGTGAACCTGTCACTGGGCATTGACACCTTTACTGTGTTCCAGGTAGATAATGGAAAATGCTATTACGTATTTGCTAAAGGAAGGGTAGGAACAGAAGAGAGGATGTCTGACCGGAGATGCTCTGCACAAGGATGTGATGCAGCACATGTTGGGAAAGTTTTCTCGTCAACTTCAGCAGGCTTTGGGTGCAACTGAAAATCATGCTATAAAAGTGTCTGAAAAGACTTAAATCAAGTTGAAGTGACTGAATAGAATGTCAGACTGAAACAAAATTGTGGCCGCTGAGTATCATCTTCTTTTCATCTTCTCGTAAACCCATGCTGAGATACATCCCTATTAAGGGATCGCACTGTCCCCGCCTCCATTTATCACCCAGTTCAACATCGCTGTTTAACCATTTGGCATTGGCAATAGGAGAATTATGAAAGCACATCCTGAGTCAGTGATGTATCCCTATTACATCCAGGGTAAGAACCACACAACGTGCCCAAATAGCATCTCAAGTAAATATTTAATCCACGATAACAGAGCACACTGAAGCATAAAATTTACAGTCACCACAGGCGTGCCCTCAGTAGCTGGGATAGATACGAAAGATATTATAGATAAGCTGCAAGGTGTTACCAAAATGAGTTAATGCTTTGGGACAGGTTTTTTTTTTTTTTTGTTTTGTTTTGTTTTTTGTTTTTTTTTTTTGAAAGAAAGAACAAATATCAATTATATAAAACTTTTATCCTGGAAGATTTTATGAGGTACAGCTATTGCCTACAATAGCCTTATACATGCTTTGTTTTGTGTGGTCAGTGTGAAACTGATGTGTTTTTTCACCACTTCAACCACATTTTTTTCTTTTCTATGTAACTTCCGTGCATTTAAATTTAGAATTATAGCAGACTACAACCATTTTCTCAGTGTCTCCACATTTTATTTTATTTTTTAATCGGGCTGATAAAATATAGACTTTCAAGGTTTTAAGATGCTGTTTGGGGTATTCCATATCTTGTAGTACCGAAGTCGCCTAGAAGAATATCTTTGTAGCGGTTTGTTAAAATATCACTGATTTTCACAAAAATAAAATAAAAAGAAGTTATTCCATCACTGTACAATATGGCCTAAATATTATACTTAGCCAAATACCTGCTTTAGCAGAGTTTTGAGTATGCTCAGATACAATGACCACTACACTGGAATCTCTCCATACATATAAAGCCATTGAAAAAATTTGGTATGAAATTTAAACAAATTTATAACAAGCCTGGAGATTATTGACTGTTTTCAGTTTAAGAGGAATAAATATTCCAGAAATGGACAGTCATCATAAAACAAGAGTTTGTGAGATCCTGCTCCAGTTAATTTATTGCCATAAAAATGTGGGGTAAATTTAAGCTTGCCTTTTCATCCTCAGGTTATTTGTAGCAAAATAAAGATATAATTTTATAATTAAAGTAATTCACAGATATGTGGCTGGGCACTGGGACAGGCTCCCCAGGGCAGTGGTCACAGCACCGAGCCTGCTGGAGTTCAAGAATCATTTGGACAATGCTCTCAGACATGGCCTGTTTTTTTGGTGGTCCTTTGGGGAACCAGGAGTTGGACTTGATGGTCCTTGGGGGTCCCTTCCTACTCAGGATATTCTAGGATTCTACGAATTAATTTTAGATTCCAGTTAAATAAGAAATATATAGTCCTCCATCAAGAGTACTCTGTGTTGTGTGCTTGATCACATTTTAATCAACATCAGGGGCTTTTATCAATTTCAGAAAGGTGTCCACAAAAACTTCTGTGATAACAGCACTCATGTGATAACAGCACTCATGCTGTTGAAAATCCAAATTTCAAGTGCATTCTTGTGGAGTTTATAAGACCCTTAACTACAAGTATATATTTTTCACATCTTTTTCCAAATCCGAGTGCCAGGAAAATATGTGTAATGGTACATCAACTTCCCATCTCTTCTAGAAAGCCCTCCATGCCCCCAGTGTGGAGGTGTGAATCCCAAAGGTGTGATTCAGGGGAGTTGGAGCTTGTGTACAGTAGAATGCAATGCAACCAGGTTGGCTGCAACTAGGTCAAAAGCCTGTGACAAATGTCAGCCTTGGTGAAGCATCGGCTGGCATATATCATACTAAGACTGTCACTAAAGCATTAACCAAAGCAGATCCCCTACCAGCCATGAGCAATAAATGAACTGCCCGCACAAGCATGAGCTGCTGAGGTTGGGAGGAGGCTACAAGATGAATGAGCCTACAAAACAGCAGAGTGACAACGATGGAGAAAGGGTGACATTTGCTGAGCATTTACGAGTGCCGCTGATGGAGATGGAAAGAAAACACCCAGAGCAGGGCACGCATGTAAGCTGATGCATAATTATTTTGACCACTGTGCAAATGAACAAGTCACAGAGGGGCTTTGCCCCAGACAAGCAGAGCCAGAAGGCTGTGCCTGTGCCATGTCACTGTCATTTTGTTCAAAGAAAGATGATGCTGATGGCACCAAGGCACCGGAGGCTGCAGCACCAACATGGGGACAAGCAAGGACCCCAAAGCCACAGCACAGCAGTGACCTGTTGCTGCCTTCTTCTTGCTGATGAATAGGAGCCTGCCAAGCTCTGAATTTCAGCAGCTTTTATTAGGATGGTATTTTTGTAAAGGGCAGCTATGCCTTTCCCTGCAAAAGTATTATCTGTTTATCCTTCAGGGCTGTAGCACTACTTCTGACTGGGGACCACCCATGGCAAACATCGGCCTGGCAGCAATTCTGAGAAGCTCAAACATAAAAATACACAGCATTTACACAGGCATTTTTGGTATCTTCTATCAGCTCTTAACTGCAGAGTTTAATCCAAATTAAATGAGGATGCTGTTGTATTTTTTTTTTTTAATTTGTTTTTGAAGAGTAATTGCAGGGCAATTACTGGGCACAAATAGATCATTTTTTTCATAGAAGACAAAAAAGGATTATGTCCTTAGGAGGATGGACTGTGTCCTGAGCTGGGGAAAGACGTAACTTTGAGAGAAGGACTCCAGTGAGCCCAGTGGTCACCTCCTACAGCACCTCATCATTTGCCTGCAGCCAGCACAAGGTGCTTCAGTGAGCTGCAAGAGCCCTGAAAGTGAGCGTTTGGATCCCTCTTCTGCTGAAGAACTTGCTTCAGTGTAGGCAAAAGTCTATCTGGGGTCACCTGTTTGTGAGTGATGTAGAGACGTGGTGTAGAGATGGGTGGCTGGGTGGGAGCAGCCCGGAGAGAAATGGCACCTCTGGGACCTGCTTCTACAACATTTCTTCACCTCTTCCTAAGCCAGCATCATCCTGCTGCACAGGGATCAATCTGACTGATCAGCAGCGCTTTTATTTGCTAGAAAACAGCACAGCAGCTCAGATTTGCCCCTAGCTAGGATTTGATAGGGCATGCAGAAAAGAGATTCTCAATCACCGCTGGGTCATGACTAGGAGAATTACTCAAAAGGGGTGAGATTCATTTCACCTCACTGTACGCATCCGAACGTTAATCACCTCCATCTAAGCCAGTCACCCTGGGCTCGCTTCAGACTCGCTGGAGAGAAATGGGCACCTCCAAAAGGCAGCTCATTTCATCTCCACGTAGATGTCCAAGATGGATGAGATGAGTTGCCTTCTGGAGGTGTCTATTTCTCTCCATTAACTATATGGAGAGCCTTAGGTGACAAGTTTGCATGCAGATGATTAACTTACAATGTCAAAAGCTCAAGGCAGACAAATCCCACATGCAGGGCATTAGCATTTGAGCACTCAGCCCCACAGACAGGAGGGAGGGGATTATGGAGCACGCTGCCAACAGCCACTCCAGTGGCTCCTTCCAGCTCTGCAGAGATGTACCTGGTGACATTTCCAGCGATCTCCTAGGAAAGAATCAGCAACCTGACTGCAAAGAAAGGATTGGGAATTGGCAATATGCCAAAGAAAGAGTAGGTGTGTGTACAAGTAGCAACCAGCCAGCAATTCCCTGATGGACTTTTCCTGTCCAAAGCGGCATGGCTCAATATGATCAGTTATATCTGAATGGTTCTGAAATGAAGTAAGGGAGACTGTGACAAACCCGCAAAAAAGATTTTATTATGCTCCCTTTCCTCCTGTATCTGCAGCTTTGCTGTGATGGAAGTGTGGCTGGCTGAGCGAGTGAATGCATACAAAAGCTCATCAGAAATGCAGCTCCCTTGTCATGGCAATGGTGGCTATCCAAAAGGAAGCAACTCAACGTGCCCTCTATCATGCACTTGCAGGTACACCCAGGAAACCACCAACCAGGTCTGGGGAGCACTGCAAGACCTCCCTGCCCCACATACCTCTGGAGGCATGCAGAGCCCTTTTATTGCTGGTTAGAGCTGGGTAGCTGAGGCACAGAGAGCTTACAGGACTCAAACTGGGCCATGCATGCTGAAAAGCAGAACCCACCTCTCCCAAACACCAGCCTGGTGCCATAATTACTGACTAATCCTGCCTCTGTAGCCTGTGACAAGAACAGTTTTTGGCAGTCATTCCAGCTCGCTTCACAGTCACATGAAATTAATTTAATTATTAAAAAAATAAATAAAGAATAATGGGATTTAATTGACTTAATATGAAGCTTTCTGGGCTGTCACTCCACTCAGCTTTGGATCAACTTGTACTCATTCAGCTGTGAGTGACTGATGTTTGTGCCTTTCATTAAGGGACCATTGTCTTCCTTTAAATTCTTCCTTCCATGCTTCATATTTGCATAATGTTGCTTTTATTTTTCACGTCTATGTTTAGATTATCAGGCACCCTGGCCAGAGAGTCCTCCATGTGTACGTGATGGATGCAGCCACCTCCTGCTGCTGGAGGTTTGTCCTACCTGTAGCTGCAGTGTGGTGGTGGGGAGAGGTGGGATGTGGGGTCACTGCCTAGGCTGTACACCAGAATGGAGCTGTGCCGTAGCTTGTTTTATTCAGTTGTGGACGTGTCAGAATAAATACTACAGCTAGCAGGTTTTGTTTGTCTTACCATCATGATGATGGCCCCACTGAGGTTTATGGCCTTGTTATGGCTGGTGCTGCATGAAATCACCGCAGCTTTCCCTTAAACATAAGTGGGAGACATCAGGAACTCTAGAGGAGGTCCTGGGCAGAAAATCTCTCCAGAAATGACGACCATAAAAAAATGCCTGAGAATTTCATTCCCTTGTTGTTCAGTATTTGAGGAGGACATGAAAGCCGTGATTACAGAGACCTGGAGATTTTTGCTCCGTGTCATCTTCCCCTCCCATTCCAGCCCACGGAGCCCTCCAGCAGCCTCGGACACGTTTCACCAGAAAGCAGTGGAGCAGAAGACCTCCCGAGGTAGAGCAGGAGAGACGGGAACAGAAGCTTTGTGAATGGGTTTTAAGTCAGTGCCACTCCACATTCAAAAAAAACCACACATATATATATATATATAAATATTTCTAAAGCCGTGGGAAATGACATGATCCCCGGATAGAGACAACTTCCTTAGGCAAAGCAGAGGTGCCTTCACCTCCGCTCTCTTTGGAACCCTCCCCAAAACCCCACGGCACCCAAGTCTCTCTCCACCCCCGGGGGATGCTATCGCCGCTCTCCGCCCGCTGCCCGGCGAGCTCCCCGCGATCCCAGCCCCGGCAGCAGGCGGCGGTGCCCCCTGCTGGGCACGGAGGGGCTCGGGGGCGGCGCCGTGCCCCCGGCGGAGCCGAGCGGGTGCGGAGCGGGTGCGGAGCGGGTGCGGAGCCGCCGCAGGCTCCCCGCAGCCCGGCCCCCTCCCCGCATCCCCCCGCCCCAAAGCGGCCGTCCCGGCCCCCTCCTCCGCCCGCCGATAAATCCCCACCGCCGGGGGGGCTGCGCCGCACTCGCGGCTGCCGGGCTGAGGGCAAGAGGGGGGACAGCCCACCCCGCCTGTCCCCCCAAAATATCCCCCCTCCCCTCCGGGAGAGACCCCCGACCACGGGGGGAGCGGAGAGGCTGCCGCCGGAGCTCAGGTGAGTGCCCGGGGTGCAGGGGTGGGAGGTTGTGGGGTGCCCGGGGGTGTTGGGGTGGGAGGTTGTGGGGTGTCCATGGGGCACCGCAGGGGAACAGCCCCCTCCCGACAGCGTACTTATTGCCGAGTTTTCCTCCGTGGGCTTGAGACGGTTCCCATTGGGGTGCCGGCATGGGGTAGGTGGCGATGAGCATCCCGCAGAGCATCCTCGGTACCCAGCGCTGCTTCGGGGCTCTGTTGGGCTGTCCGGGCGTCTCTGCTCGTTGTCTGCGGTGCTGTGAGCCCGTCTCTGAGGTGCATCACCCTTTTCTTTCAGTGCATGGAAAGGGCAGCTCCCTGCCCTGGCACCCGCGGCTGGGGGCTGAGCGGCTGGGAGATGCGCAGGGTATGGGAAGTATCGGTGATTCCCGGTGCTGAGCAAGGGGCATCGGGCTCCTCACTTCGGGGCTGGAGCTCCGGGAAAGTGAAATACTGGGCTGTCTGCCTACCTGTTAGTCCCCGTGGCCCCAGATGTGCAGCAGGTGGAGCAGGGATCTTCCCTTGGTCACAGACAGGGTCGGGGTCCTTGAGTGTGTGTAGAGAGAGATTGTCGGGGCAGAGAACTGAGCTCATTTATTTTAGTGTTTGCCATTAACCTCATGCTCAAAATCCTTGATTCGGGTCCACACCCCCTCTAAATATCCAGCTGTTGAAAGCACAGGGCATTTCATCTGCATTTTTATATTTTCTGCTGGTTGGGAATCCTCATGAAACAGCCCAGAAATTTTCAGTTTTAAAAGAACAAAGCTGGAATGGGTATGCACTCATACACTCCAAAAACCCAGGGCTCCAGGTGAAAGAAAAAAAAAAGCACCATCAAATATTGCAATTTATGGTATGAGAACTGCACTACTTTCCCTTAGAGAAACATGTACATATGGCTTCTGGCCAGCAAAGTCCATGTTTAATGCTGGTGAGGGCTTAGGGGCCGTTGGCTTCAGTGGAACTGCTCAGTGGCTCAAGGCGAACGTGCTTTTGTGCTTTCCCAAACCAAGGCTTAAGTCCTGTTTGAAAAGCATTTGCTCAGATGAATCAAGCTCATTCAGGAGTTCAGTGCAGACCGAGTCAGGGAAGCATGGACTGAACAGCATCACCAGCCCCCCTGTGCAGGAGCTAGGAAATCACCAGTGCCTTGGGTTTTTTCCTGGAAATGCAGACAACAAGCTCATAGGAGCCAGTAGCCCTCTGTGATCATGGGCTGCCTGTAGCCTATCTTTGCAGTTCAGTCCTTTCACAAACTTTGAGACCTAGGAGGGCAGCTCTTACATGAGCCATCCAACTTAAAAAAAAAAAAAAAAAAAAAAGAGAGAGAGAATCTCTCATTCCATAAAACGATGATCTGCAATTATTTTACAATCACCGAACACATAGGTGATTGTCAGGAACCAAAGCACTTTCAAGCATTAAAAAAAAGAGAACATTACATAATTAAGATGTCCAAAGAGTTATTCTAAATAGCTTGATTCTTCTGCAAGGAACGCTTTGATTCCTTTAAAAATTAGAGAAAATTGTGCTTAACTGTTCCGTTTTTTCCCCTTCTGAAGAAGTCCTGCACATGCTGAAACCATCTGTACCCTCAAGTAGCTTTCTTTTTTTCTATTTTTTTTTCTGAAAGTAGATAAACATGCCTGCATTTGTACTTAAAAGCTCCAAGAAAAGTTCTGAAGCACTTCTGCTTGTACTGCTATTATAATAGCTTCGGCACAGCAGAGGCAGTGTTGGTTCAGCAGCTCTGAGCTTGAGCCTGGTGCTGTTGAAGCCTTGAAGCTTTACCACCAGCTTCACCAAGTGGCCACCTAAGGACAGTGGATATTTGTTTTAAATCTATCTCGTGTTTTCCTGACCCTAGACTTATATCCAGGCAATCACATGAGGATGTAGAAGGGGAACCTGGCAATTGCAGCTCTTCTGGCTGAGGGGTTCGGATTTAGCCATAACCTCCCTGCAAGACTGGTATGTTTAAGACATGAGGGTCCCTTCCGGAACAAAAAGGGAGCAGTCTTGTTTATTAAAAATGGAGAACAAGATCTCAAAGCAAACAGTGAGAAAAGCCTTAAATCAGTTCAAAGCTATTTGAAGTCATTGATCAAACACTGGGAAGACATGATGATAAAGAAAAAGGTCACCGGGCCAAACTCATCTCCACGTAATTACATTAAGTCTGTCAAACTAATCCCTGGCCTATCTTGACGGAAAATATTATGCCGGTTCTTTTTAATCGAGTGACCGGTATATTAAACAGCCTGGCACCTCTTGTCCACACACTCAAATATGTAAATATGCCTGCTTGCGAGCAGCCCTCATGAATTCAATGGGTTTGGCCTTTGCGAGGTTGACCACCTGCATGGGTTTTAGTTCTGCAAGCAGCCAGTGAATTAGCCCTTCTGAACCTCCCCGTGTAGCTAATTTGGTGCTCTTAATGGCTGTGGCAGTAAGAAGCGTGGGGTTTGTGGGGGAGGTTGGGGTGGAGAATTTGGCAGAGGCAAGTGAGGTCAGAACTTAAATGTGGCTGAGATGAACTGGAGATGTGATAAGCAGAAGGCCAGGTAGGAAGTACTGCTCTGAGCTGAGAATAATCAACTGCACAGCTATAGGAGGGGAAGCAGCTCTCAGGGGTAGTATTCTCAGATGACTGCATCGCACTCTCACATGGGAGGTATCTCACAGGGCTGCACAAGGGAGCTTGTAGGATTTGACCTTACAAAGCATGTGAAGGGCTTAGGTCCTGCAGCTTAGTGCTGTTGAGGTCCTAAGAGGAGCACTTGGCCATGAGGCCCAGGCTGGGGCACTCAGCAGCCCTGAAAGAGTCACAGGAGGTTGTAAGACATCATGGCCTTAGGTGGGACTGGGCACAGGTGACAAGAATCCACTGCGACAAAGGAAGACTTTTTCTTAGTCCCACAGTCAGCAAAGTCAGGTTGAGCAGAACTGTTTGGGGCTGTAAATCGCTTGGTAACCCCAGAAGCACATTGATCAGCCCCAATATCTAACGTCTGCTCGCGGGTAATTAACAATTTTCATTGATGTTCCTTCACAGCCAGCATGAGCACAGGGGGCCAAAATGACAAAAGTAGGGCTGTCCTTTAAAAGGTGAGCCACAGTCTGACACACGGCAGTCACAAAATCTGTGGCTGTTGCCTGGGGCTTTCTGAGCTCCAGTTCCCCCTCTGTGGCCTCTGCTGGGTGGACCTTTTGTCCCAGCTGGCAGCTTCTTGGCCTGCACCATGTCTGCCTGCTCCCCCCAGGCCACCACTCCTTCTGGCCCCACCACCCGTCCACCACTCACAAGCTCCCACCCATCACCAGGCACTCTCCAGGACAATGCAGCTCTCCTTCTGTGCCTGTAAGACTTCCCAGGTTTGGATGTCCTGAAGGGATATCATGTTGACTGCTTCTAATTACTCCATTAGTTGATTTATCAGTTTATGCTGAAGTCAAAGAAGCCCAGCAAGGCCTCCCATTCCTGAATCCACATCTCAGATGAGATGGGCTCTGTTTGGAGGGGATGAGCAGCAACTACCTGGTCCCCTGGGTCGGACAGCTGCTCTCCCCAGCATGGTCACCTGAGCCCTCTGACCCTGTCCTGTCCTTCCAGACACCCTCTTTGTGTCTTTGGGCTCCTTGCCATTCCCCATGTGGTGTCAGTTCTGTACTCCAGTCCAGTCCAAATACACTGCCCAGCTCCACATCTGCCTTTTTTCTCTGTTTGGGAAGCAGGTTTTGTTTTATATTTATGATACAATCAGCAAACAAAAAAAAAATAATATGTTTATAGAACTAACAACCTACACATTTGTTTATTTTCAGCTAAACTTACTCCTCTCCACAAGCTAAATTAGACAGCTTTTCCCATTAAGTTACTACTGGTTCTGATGTACTTTTTTTTCCCAAACAGGCCAGGCTATCTGCTATCACAGACAGCAATTGTTACATTACATATTCTTTCTCTTTTCTTCATGTTTTGAAATATCGAGGGATCAGTTCAGACTAGCTTTTAATAAAGAAAAGCATGCAAGTGGGGGCCAGCGTAGCAAAACACTCTTGAAACGTGCTCTGTGGATTGGGTCCCGTTCTTATTCTGTCTCCGAGTGTCTTTCCTGTAGGAGAAGAGATTGAAGCCGAGCACATCAGTTGAAAGATACCATTCAGAAAGAGATTTATGATCCTGTTTCATCAGGGATGCTTATGTGGAATTACTGCCTGCCTGAAAGCACTGACTCAGAGCTCACATGTAAATTGCCAGTATAATTCCACTATTCTGTGTTTCACAGAATTTAATGTTTTGTGCCTTGCTTCAAGTGTTTTCTTGATGAAAATCTTTCAGTTTTCTCCTAAAGAGAGCTTTGTAGACAGCCTAACTGTAACCATGTCTCCCTGAGTTGCAAACATGCAGCAACTGCCAGTCAAATGTGTGATACCTTAATTTTGAAATGGACAGCTTCATATCAACACCACTGTGTTCTTGCAGGAGTGTTTTAGTGGTATCATTCCTCCTCGTATGTGTGAAGTTTTGCATGAAACTTAATATCCATGCTGTGCTTTAACTTCACATCCTCAGTCCTTTGCACAAAACCAGAGGTGAATGCTCAGCAAGACCAATCATGGGAGTGGGTGACAGTAATACACAGGCATGATCCACACATATTTATACAGCCAATAAATTAATCTTGATCCATATACTGAGACACTTCATTATAACACTGAAATAACGTAACAAAGTGCTTCTCATGCTGTTGAAATAGGGCAGGTTCAGTAATCAACACCCAATTTGGAAACTAAGAGCAAGGTCTGAAAAGGTTCACACAAACAGGAGCATGCACTGTTTCTTTAGCAGGTATTTTCCAGCCAATGATTCCAGACTTCTGGGGGTCAGAGCAGCACGTGCCTGCCCTTTGCAGGATGAAGTGGTCCAGCAGGGTGCACCTCTCTGATTAAGGCAGCTCATTGCGATGCTCAGGCAGGCATCCATGCAATTCACGCCTTCATGAGTTGTGCACGTCAAGTGTCCACCTTTCTCTTTTTGCCACGACTAATGGTTTTGTTGCTGTTGCATTTCATAGGAGAGCACAGACTAGTCAAGAGGCCTCACGGAGCTGTAAATATTTGATGAAGCTGCCGGTTGGGGCTTTGTACAGCATGAGTGTGAATTCAACACTGCAAGACAGCTAAAAATCAAATTATGCTGAGCATTATCTTGCTGAATTAAAAGCATGAATTGACACAGGTCTTGATCCCTGAGCTGAAACAAAAATCAGAAACTCCTGAATAGTTTGACATGGTATGCAGTACAGTCTGGTAGGAAGAAACCGCTCACCTGAGGGGTTATAAGTGCACATCCTTGCAGTGCATGTACCAGCCTTTCTCTGGGCTGCATCTCCCACTGTGCCTGCTGGTTGCGCCTTAGGAGGGATTTCAGGCCATTAAAACACACAATGTTCCTCTGAAAAACAGTGATCGTCATGCCCATGCTTGCATACCTCCCGTGGGCCCTTGGCAGACACAGGGAGGAGGAGTGTTATCCGGTTGTGTCAGGTAACGTGTGGCCATGAAAGGAAAAGCCCCCTCTTACAGAAGAGAAGAAAACAACGTGAAAGGAAGAAATAGGAAATTCTTACTGTAGCACAAGAAATCCCCAAAGCACTATAATTTGGGCCTGGAGCCCGCTATGAGAAAGTCTCCCGTGGTTGGCCTGCGCTGCCTGGCTGAGCTGAGCTGGGCCCGGGGGTCCGAAATGCTGTGTCCACAGCCGGGTTTGGGAGGATGGGGTAGGGCTTTAACTGCTCCCACCTGTGGAGATGTTTGGAGCCAGACTTCAGGGAGTGTAATTTTCACATTATTGTTAAAGAAGTGGGACAGGCCCTGCGTTTCACCTGCTGCTTGTGAAGGTCTGTGTCCTGAAGAGCCTGAGGCGAGCTTTCTCTTCTGTAGGCACCGAAGCATTAGCAAAACAGGGAGAAATCTTCCACTGATAGCAATGGGTGCCAGATTTAACACTTTTTAATGACAGCATTGCTCAATTGTCACTTTGAAAAAGATACAGCATTTAGCATAAATAGTTCCTTATAGGCTCCGGCTTATGATTTAACATATATACTAAGCTGTTAAAGGGAAAAGCATGCTAAAAACATAAAGAATGCATATTTCACAACTACCTGATGATAGAAGAACTATTTTCAAGCACTTTGCTAAAAAAATAGCAAAAAAGGGAAATGTCTGAAGTATCTGATACAGGAGGAAAAATTAAATCATAAATAAGACCAGATCAGCCATACACAAAGGGTTTGTGCACAGCCGCCTTTGAAGCAAACTGTGGCTAGGCAAGAGATAAGTATATTTTGATTTACTGGTAGAGGTGTTTGCAACTTTTTCAGCTTGGGCCCATAGCATTGTGCTGTCAAAGAGCATCTCATGGGTGTTTGGAAACTTACTCTGGTGCCTTTTCTGCTAAGTGTTCCTGTTAATAAGTGCTAGCAGAGAACCCTGCCTAACACTGCTGATGTGCAGCCAAATGAAGGAGTGCAGAAATGAGGTGAGAAAGTCCTGGCCAAGCCCTAGGGACAGCCAAGTTCGGGGGGGGAGCAGAGGCTGAGGTTCTTGTGTTATGATAGCTTACTATTATAACAGCACTGCTTTGCATTACCGGGAAAGCTTAAATCTAGAGTGTGGGCAAGTCCAGATGCCAGGTCCAGGGGAGAAACAAGAACTTGGCCCAATCACTGCATGTGCTTTGGGGTTTCGTCCACATCCCTTAGGCATCATAGACTTCACTGGAGCCAGTTGATGTCTGGGAACCGCTAAGAACATAAATAAATTATTAATATGCTGTCAGATAAGGGAGAAAATATTACTTCAATGTCTTCCACGCTTTGTGTAAGAGTTGGCTTTTCTGAAGTCCAATTTCTTTTGTTTGCTGAGGGAGTTTTCTTAAGGAACCCATTATTTATGCTATTATCCTGTTTTCTCTATCCTTTGGGGAATTCAGCAGATGTGAATATAGCCAAGACAAGTTCCTTCCTAACCTATTCATATGTGAAGGAGATTTTCCAGGGTTTTATCTGTCCTGGCTGTCCCTTGCTGGTACTTTTGTCCGGGCACCAGAGGAGTGGGAATCCCCACACTGGAAAAGTGTGGGGATTGCAAGGGTAGTTCCTGAGCAGCCAGAGCCAGCTGATGGGCATCAAACTGAGGGTTTGCATCCTTGACTAAAACAGCTTCCCAAAATGAATGAAATCAAGCTGCATCTTCCTTCCATGCTTTCTGAGTGCCCTGGGCTGTGACCAGCTCCTGTGCCACAAGCGTGGAGCACAACAGCAAGGAGCAAGCAGTAGAGTTGCTACCATACAGCATTTGGTGCTTGGACTTCAAATGTAGACATAAAAGTAGGATAAAAATACAGAGGCTGGCATTTACCTCTACTCTTGGTTTAATTTTTACAGGGCAGCCTAATTTGATCTTCTCTTTTTTTGTTGTTTGATAGTGTACAGCACATTCTAAACAATCATTTTATAAGATGTTTCTGTGAGGTTAAGAGCCATAGCAAAGTAGTCCCTATTTATTGCTAGCTTTCTACCTGAGAAGCTTGCAGGCAGCAGACTGTGAGTTGTGTGATGATTTTAATGTGAGGGTGGCATTTACATGGATAAAATTTCCATTATTTCATAACCAACCTATTGTTTTCTACCCAAGCACGCAGTGGGAATGGTTCAAGAGAAAAAATATCTATTATAGTTCTTTCATACATTATACTTTGGCTGCATGTAATATCTCTCTTACTTCTGTATTTATTTCCTGGTATTGTTGATATGATAGTCTATTTTCAGAAAAATACTCTTTCTCTCTGGAACTGTTTTTTAAAAATATCTTCTTTAACAGGCAAAGCATGCAAGTAATTTTATTTTGACTATTTATACATAATGATTTTACATTGTTCATTCAACAATAAATATCTTAATGGATATTTTCAGGTAACAGCATTTAAATAATTTCACTATCTAGTACAGCAGTACCAACACTGATCTAATTTGGGTCCATATTAGATAGAACATTTTAAGATGTTCCATGAGGCAAGAATTCTTGCGTATGTGGTTGAAACTGTGTGCAGCACAAGGCTGAGCAATACTGCGTGATCTTCAAAATGGTCCTGAAAATCAATCATTCTGAATTTTCAATTATGCTGGAATGTTTTTTGGCAGATAGAGATATATTATTAAAAAAAAAAAAAAGGAGATGCTAGGGTGTCAAAAGTGCTTGAAATGTGCAATACGTATAAAAGCCTGCCTTGGACAGTGAAGCCAGAAGATGGGAAGAAATTTGTCAACAAGCTATGCCCACTGATAGGTGCCGCATCCTGTCCATCTACCCATCCCCAATATGATGGAGTTAAATTGCCAACCATTCCTTGATGATTCCTTGCATCTGACTCTGTACTGAAGCACCAGCACACTAGTCTTTGTTTCTGGTTGAACCAGCTTTGTCTTTAGAAACATCCCTGGACAACTGACTACTAGTGGATCTCAGAAATGGTGTCTCTTAACCTAGTTTCTTTGTCCTCTCAAAATTTGTATTAAATTTCTGTTTTATACCTGTCAGGTGTGCTACAAAAAAGCATCCCAAAATGCTTATTTTGACAGCTTGTTTAGGCACAAATTTACCTTGAAGGCATTTCCAGGGCACTTTCAGTCCTTCCTTATCTATTTGGCAGATATGTTGAAACAGTTGCCTACCTCTACTGTTAACCTTCTTGTGCCAACACTTGTCCCCAGGTGCATTACCCTTTGCACTGAATTCACAAGTAGGTGTGGATGTAGCCAGCAACTTTGGAAAGAATCGAAGTACCTCTGATCATGTAGAGACCTCCAGAGAGTCATCTGTAGGCTCTTTTGCCAAATCAATGTCATCCAGGCAAATATATATGCTTCCTATGGCACCAAAAAAACTTGCATTTTCCTGATATCTCATTCCAAACATAGCCTTGCTGAGGAGAAAGCCCTTTCTCCTGGTTCTGATAGGGCTCAAATGTGGGCTCTGTTGTCCAGAGCACCTCTTTTCTCTAGTTACTATAAAGTGTTTCTCTTGTTCAAATTGCTTCTGTGTCTACACCCAAGGAAAGGGTCTGGGTTTGGTAGGAGCTCTTGCTGGTGACCTTCAGTTGGATCAGCCCTGTTCTACTCCCTAGGTGCCTCAGAGCAGTGAGTCTTTCCAGGATGCCAAGAGAGAGTGCAAATCTAAATCTGTTCTGCTTTTCCATCCCCCTTTACAGATTTCTAACCTTGGTGGGACTTTGAATTGCCCCAGTATTGGTAAAGTGGGATCTTTCTCATTTTCCCCTAGTCCTGTGGTGCCTGGTCACTCTTTGCAGACAAGCAGGAGGGCCACTTACCGCCATGTGCACTGGACCTGACAGCCCAGCCCTGGGTAAAAGAAGACATGGGCTAACACAGCACTGCATTCCCACACTAGGGCTGCTCTGGATAACCCTGTCTCATGGAGGAGCCAGGGCACATCATCTCCTGAGCTCCCTTCCAGCATGGTACTTCTAATGTGATTTAGCTCCTGGATTTCTAAAGCATCACATAAGTGTCATCTTCATGCTCTTCAAGTATGCTAGCAAAACTCTCACTTTATTGTGAAGAATAATGAAATGTTGTTTAATGTCCCTCCTCCAAGCTCTTAGCAATTAAACTTATTTCATCGTGCTGATTTCAAACAGTCTGGCAAAATTCTTGCAGAGTGGCATGTTGTCTGGAAACTGTTCATGCAACTTCTCTCTCATTCTTTGCAAGATAATCAGGGAAGGCGCACACCGTGCAGGATCCTTGCTCCCCATCCCAGCAGTGCATACCCAAACCAGCACCCACGGGGAGACACCCTGCTTGCTGGGAGGAGGAATGCACTGTGTGCTGTTGTTTCCAGCTGGTGTGGCAACCCACTGGGGCATCGGACTGTGGACGCTAAGAGGAGATGTTAGCCATGGAAGTGCTCATAGGCAGGGGATGAAGAAGTACCAGGAATGATTTCCTATGAGCAAGACAAGGCTGGACTCACCTTCTTCTACCTTGTATGCTCCTTAACAATGAATTTTAAGAAATCATCCAGAGTGACAATCTGACACCTTCTTCTGATTAAAGGACATCAAATCCAGTTACTGTAAGCTCTGGCTTGGCTGTTTTTGTGATTTCCCTCAATTCCCAGTAGAAATTAAGCACGGGAGCTGGGATTCAGACGTCTGAGATTAATGGAATTGCTCAGGTATCGAAGCAGTGACAAAATGGAAAGTTCTTCCTTGCAGAAAAAGTAATTAGTCCCTTTCAGATCTTCAATTTGACACTAGCTCAGCATCACTTATTCTCCAGTGGGAATATTACATCTTAACAAGGTTCATTGTAATATCATCCTTTTTCAGTAGTAATCGGAAGAGAGAAGGCCTCTTAAAACTGTTGTCTTGCTGCATTGAGATTTTTAACATTTCAGCCTCCCACTTATCAGCTGATATTGCTCGCATTGACTTCAGCACATGAACAATCCCAGTACTCTCAAGTGTCTAGAAATCAGCTCTTCCTTCTTCACCACCCCCCCACCCAACCTCCACCCCCCGTATTTTTGGCAGGAGTCTGCAGAGAAAAGCAGCAATGTTTCCAAATTAAAAGGTAGTGTTACAACTGAAGTTAAAATCCTCAGGGTGGGGAAAACATGTCAAAATAATCTGTGAGGCTGGGTTTTGGGGGAGAAAGGATAGCTCCATGGTGTGGATTTCACCTTAATAAGAAATCGTGTCAGCCCTGGGTCTCTCTTCCTTTACGTCAAGGCAATTCTTCCAAAAGTAGAGTGTGCCATCCATTCATGTGTAAAACAGGCAAATGCAAAAGTGCTCAGGTGAAAAATATGCTGTATTTTTAAGAGCTGAGCTGCTGTCCTGGCACACACTTCTTTGAGAGTTTAATAAAGCCTGGAACAGCCTATGCTATTTGGTTTTCTCAGGCCAAGGAGATCCTTTCTCCGTGCCACCATTCATAGTACAACCCCACAGCCCTGGGTTGCCCTGGGTTGCCATGTGCAAGTCCTACCTGTGTTTAATTGCTCGTTCTTCCATTTCCCCATCTATCATGCAAAGTCCTGTCTCCAATTTAGCATCATGTGTTTGAGGCTGTTGAAACACAGTTGAGAAGACTTAGATGTACATCTGGGTGGCTGCATCTCCTAGATAGGTTTGATAATCAGCCTCTATGCACAGCTCCAAGTTATTTTGAATAGAGGACTGCTGAAAATAAACAGAAAAAGAATTAAATAAATTGTAAGTGACCTCCTTTCCTGCGCCGCCAGATTGGGACACTCTGTGGGTAAACATCTCTGAATAAAGCTGTTCTAAATTAAATAAATCGCTGGCTGTGGTGGGTATAATATGAGGCTGCAATAAAAGCTATTTAAAATCCCATCAAGATGTTGAAGCCCTCATCCAGAATGCAATGGGACAAGCACGTGCTGTTGCCAGCAGACCTGAATGCAGCAGCTGTCTCGAACCAGCAGCCCCTGGTGTGACAATCAGCTTCAGAGCAGGGGATGTTCAGAAGGGTTAAGGCATTGGGCATCTCTGAGGGACTCACAAGAACTGTTGAGCTCAGCAGGGAAGCTGTGCAAGCTGTGCAAAAGCAGAGGGCTCCCGCAGAGACATTTGCTGCTGGCTGCCAGCACCCAGCCAGCCCAGTTGTCACAGGGCCTTAGCTGGAAATGAAAAGGCATTTTTGAAGTCAGTTGTGCTGAGTACTTTAACTTGATTATTTGAAGCATTTGTAATAATAGCATTGCAAACCTCATCTTCATTTATGTGGTTCTCTTTGCAAATTGTTAACAATTACAGGTCACCATTGAGATGGAAGCATCTTAGCATTTGTTGCAAAAGCTTTTTAACAGTAATTCAAGTCTTATTTACTCTGTCACCAGATCATTTCATGTGCTAATGCACTGGGAATGTCAAACTGTGCTGATGATAGTGGAGTTTTCCTTCTGCTCTATTTTATTCCTGTGCAAATACAATTAAAGCAAGAAGTGTCTTAGAGGGGCCTGAGTTAGCTCCCCTTTTGCTCCTAAGGCAAGCGCACCCAGAACTGTAAGGTCTCAGGGAAAGAGACAGGTCTTGTACCTGTTAGGGCAACACCTTGCAGGCTTGGCTCATGGCCTTAGCACCCATGCTGGCTGTTGGCAGATGGTTGTGGAGGGTGATTCACAGAGAACTTAAATAGGACAAGCCTAGGGCATAACTATATCTTCAGAGTAAATTTTGCAGTGTGCTAATGTCTCCCTGCAGAGTCACAAGGAACTAGAAGTATCTGATGGGGCTCTGATCAGACCTGAGGCACCCAAAGGATAATTTCACCCATCCCCTGAAGTCTGTGGTATGTCAGAGACCAAGCACTCCACTAAAGGGTGACTTGATCCTAGACCACCTAACAAGCAGTCGTCAGTTATTATCACCATACAGAGGGAGCAATTTAGGCAGTGACCCACGCATGCTGACCACCCCTGCAAACCAGACTGGTCTTGATTAAGCACCTGAGAGTGGTTTCAGATGCCTAATACAGGATCTGTTCAGATAACGAGCCTACAGTGACATGGCCAAACCACTCCATCACTACATCAGTGTCAGGCACGGGCATATAATTTGACCCTGCGTGATCCATCAGCGTTCATCTATCTCAACTAACAATGACCTTGTACATGAATATATGAAAGTTTAATGCTCTCCCGTTTTCTAGTCCCTCAGTTTCCATAAAATAAATGTGTTCAGTAGAAGGCTGGGAATATATAAGTGAAAGGAATCAGCTCTCTGCCCTTTTAGACTGACAAAAAATCATAGTAGACTACAACTAAAAAGTAATAATAACTTGTGAGTCACAAAAGACCTTTGGGTGAACACAATTAGAAAAAGAGAATTAGTGGTATATTGTCTGTGTATGTCTGAACTGCAGGCAGACACTGAAGTGGCAATAACTTGAAGCAAGAGAGTTTGCTGTTGTTGCTCAGTTTTTTTCAGACTGCTTCAACATCCCATGCACAAATAATTTCAACAGCTTCCAGTTGTGAGGAAATATGTAGCCAAAATTTGTTGCTATAAACATATATTCAAGAGGAGGACAGAGTAATGCTCTGTGCTAATCACTGTCAGCATACTGTTGAACTGTCAGTGTCACCAGATGGTGTACATGATGTCTAAAAAAAACCAACTATTTTTCTGTTGTTTTTTGCATGGTGTTTTTTACACTAGTTTCACCATTATAGCAGAATATCAGATACAGTTGTCTCATACCAGTTTCAGTGGAGATCTGGACTGGAATAAACAGCTGACATAATAATGCTGCACGAGGGTGCACCATGAAGATATGACAAGCCATAGTACAATCAGTAGTATAGCAGCATCATTAACCTTTTTTTTTCTTGTTTTTTCTTTTTTTTTTCTTTTTTTTTTCTTTTTGTAGCTGCACTAAATTTTCCACAGACAAGAGCATTAGTAATTTTAACTTTGATTGAGAACTGCTATTATCCACTCACAGCATGTGGGAGCAAACAGGCACTTGGATAAATCACAAAAAAGAAAACCACTTAGCAAGCTGCTTTCCTCAATAACACCTTTTTCTGAAGGTACAAGGCTGAGTGCTGTAGGGAAAGTGTGTGTGAAGAGAAAAGCAAGGCTGCAACAGCGCACTGAAGCGCGCTTAAGGTCAGCCCCCCTCATAGAAGACCAAGAGGTCACGTTTTGCTTGGAAGGTATTCTGAAATGTTTAAAAAATTTAAGTAATTAAATAATTCAGCAAGTGAAAGCCATCAGGATTCTAATGCAGTGTTAATGGGGTCTTTCAGGAATCACAAAGATCAGCTTCAAGAATGACAGGACTGGAGCCATTAGCAAGCTCATCCAGCAGTAGTCATCCATCAGAGGTGAGTGTCTCCATATCCTGATGCAGAGGAGCGTGAGGAGCAGCACCACATTCCTGCCTGCAGAAGCTCCAAGAGGCTTGGGACACGTGCAGATAATCTCCTGAATTCCCTCATTTTCCTGCTGCAGACTGTCAGCCCAGGGGTGTGTTTGCCACCGCTCAGCAATGGATGAAGCTGGCAGTGACTCCACCACGCTGAGTAGATGCAACACTCAGTGAGAGATCATCTTCTCCTCAACCAGTGCTAGGTGAGAAGCAGTTTGACCTGGTTTGTAATTTGGAATATCTCTCACTTGGTCATTGATATGAAGAGTTGATGGACAGTCTCCAGGGAACTGCAACACCAATTTGGATTTGGTATTTCCTACTGAGAGCACAGGCAGTGCCAACACAGCAGAAGAGAACAAGGAGTAAGGGCTCCAGCTGCTCCTCCACTGCTTGTCAGCTTCTGCAGGCCTCACCTCCGTGAGGTAGCCTGGTGGTACCGGGCAGTGTTCGAACTGGTCAAAATGTGGTGAGAAACAGACAATTTCATTCTCCTCGCTCAAAGCTGGGATATCCTCCAGATTAAATTCCACCTCCTACTAACTCCTACTGGATGTATCTTCTACCAAAGGCCTGTGGAAAGGACCTGAACCAGAGGAGGTTTGGCCTTTCGCATCTGTGGTGCAGAATCCAGCGGTACATTATTCTGATTAGAAGGTCTAATACAGTGAATAGAGCATATAAAACTGTCTACTGAGTTTCATCATACATAATTCGCTGCAGCAACCTACAGCCATCCAAGCTGCTTCAGCCTCCCTCTCACAACCCACTGGTGCCCTGAGAGATGCTGTCCCAGCAGAGGGGTCCCTACATCACCAGCACCTCAGCACTGACAGAGCGGTGTGATGCCTTCAGAGCATTCAGCAGGTCCCTCACCTTTTACTGGGCGTCTGAAACTGCCGCGGGGAGAGGCAGGAGGCACCCCGGGGCCTGGCTGTCCCCACAGAGAGCGGGTGACCACCTCTGGGGCAAGAACTTCGGGAGCACCCAGGCTGTGCAGCAGGTTGGTGCATCTCAGTGGGCTTTCTCCAGACACAACCTCCTGTCCTGTTTTGTGGTTTGGGAGGGATGTGATTCACTACCACGCTGTGCCATCTGTGCCCTGTGGTGGTGCTTAGTGCTATGGCAGGGATTTACTGGTCCCCCCAGGATGGTGAGAGGTGGCAAGAGTGTCCCAAGCTCTAGAACAAGAAAAACATTTTTGCTGCAGTAAGATTCAATTTTAGCTGCTGTGAGAGTGTGTTGGCTCACTCGCAGGCTTGGTTATTGGCTGCCAGTACAGGACATGGTGCGATCTTGATTGCTGCTGTACAGTTAGGAATGGCCTGGAAAATGTAAACTGAGAATGATATATTAGAGAGCTTAAGTTAGATTTTATCTAAATATACTTAAGAAGCCCAGGGTCAAGAGGGGAACAAATGAAAACTTCAATCTTCTTTTCAGAGTCTGATCTTTAGCTGACTGTCCATGATCATTACACCAACTGGGGGATACTATGTATTGGTAGTGAGTTTATGGAGCTACTACACCCTGAGAACTAGATAGTCTTGCAAACTAACTTTTCTCATTCGTAGTAGCAGCCAGAATAATGCACTCCTGTGCATTATCTGCATTATCTGGCAGATAATGCAGAGTGAGAATGAATGAAAGTGGCATGTTTAAGGGTATCTGGAAATTTAGTTAATCTGTACTCAGAAGCGATGGAGGAAAGATGTTTTATGTTCCATAACGGTAGACATACATTTGTTTGTGTGCCACTGATCTTCAGCACCAAAGATGACAAAAGTGGTGGTACTAGAATAAAAGGTTTTCCTTGTAAGTCAGATTTTCATAGAGCTCTATCTTGTAAGGTCACAACACAGCAGTACGCACAAGCAGCATTTTTAGGTTGTATTTCATAAATGCAGTCTACTTTTACACAGAGCAAAGAAATGGATACGTGAAGTTTGTGGTGAAAAAATAAAAATAAAAATAAAGAAGGAAAAAAAATAAAACAAAGGGAAAAGAAAAGTAATGCTAAAACGATGCTAAAAGATTACTCCTTTTGGATGCTTCCATTATAAATCTTTCACTGTGTACATCAGTGCTGGGATTTGGGGTCAGAGGTGACTGTTGTGGCACATTGACAGCAGGTGTGTAGGATGAAAAATGTTCCATTTTTGCTTTTTCCACTCATTGACTCCTTAGCACTTCTGCACTATGCTGTCCAAAGCAATGGTGCCGTTAAGGGGCAAGAGTCAACACCTGATTATGAGGATTATTGCTGTGGACTGGGTCTGACCTCCTGTCAGTCAGCCCTCACCCTCTGCAGCTACTCATAAGTCCCCCGTGGGCTGAGAATTCCTATGTTTCAGCCTCTGTGTGATTTTTTGCAAGTCTGAGCAAGAACATCAGCTCCTGCTGTTCTGCTAGTAGGGAAGAAGTTTAATCTCTCCCACATGGTGCAAGCACTTGCACAGCTCAGAACTGAAGGAAGGCAGGAAGGATAAATTGCCCTACAGAGAGGTCTCTGTCTTATCTATTGAAGGAGCTTTGGTGGCAAGCTGAGACTAGAAGATTAAACCAGAGTTTGCTAAAGCCTGGTAGAAGGTAATGGTGGGAACTACTTTATGTGTCCATCAATAAAGTTTGCTCCATCTTAAGCCCAGTGACTTGATAACAGAAGATGATCTCCACTTCCTCCATAACCTGTGTGTACAACTTAGTGGACATCCTAGGAAACGATATTAGATTGCTGGACCCTGCCAGACTTATCTGTTACTCTAGCCTGCAGATGTAGAGGCCCAGACAGACGGGCTACTTGTTCTTGACCAGTAACCAGAAAACGTTCCAAGTTAGACCAAGTCCTCTCCTTATCTGAAGAGTCCAAATGCAAAGCATCCACCAGACCACCACAGGTGAACAGGTAGGAGGGAAAATCATCTCATAGCTACCTAACCTTATATTTTCTGCAAAGGTTTCTGTCACTGCCCTTCAGATTATTAATTTAGGAAATAATCTCACTCATGCATTCTGGGGATCTGGTTCTTCTATACCTGTAATTAAACTGCCATCAAAGTGGATTTCTGTTTGGGAACAGGTATTTCTGTTTATTTCCTAAACCATTCCTTTGGATCTATTCTGTTTCATGATTACTGAGTTCTGAATTCCTCATGATGATTACTATCACGTTAGCCCAGAAATAAAGTTGTATAACAGTGACACAGAACCACAGCAGCCCCTTCTCCTACCCCAAGCTCTGCTCTTTTACATTGTTAGTGTCCTACGGTCTCCACTAAATGGAAAAGGAATATTTACCTAGCACAACTTTTGACAGAGAAAAATTTACTTGCTCTGGTAGGTTTTCAGGACAGTCCCTCAGAAACTAACTCTCCTTCCAGCTGATGTTCCTCAGGTCTGTATGAGCTCACTTTAGAGACAGAGGAGCATTGCCTGGTGAGCAATGTCCACACTTAAGAGAACAGGAGGGGTGTCAAACCTAACAGCCTGTCTGCAAAGGATTGGCATTGTACAGCTGGATGCTGCCCATCATCTCTTACTGCAAGTAACACGGGGCTGGGTTTCAGCTGCAAAGCTGACATGATCCAGAAAGGGAGCCAGCAAGTCTTACCATGTGGGATGAGGAAGCCTCAAACACCAAGAAAGTGTTGTTCATCTCTTGCTGGGGGCTACAAAAGTCGCACAGTGCCGGGTCCTTTGCTTTTATCACTTCAGAGGCAGGTGAGTCAGTATAGTGGTGGCATTTGTCAAAACTCCTCAAACTTTCAGCAAGATTGTAAGGAATAGCATACTGTTTTATACAGTCTCATTGGATTTGTGTATGCACATGCAGATACGCATTTTCAGCCCATGTATGACTTAGAGAATATATGCTGTTTGAATTTTATAGAACTGATGAATTTTAAAACACTTTGCTTCGTTAGAGTCACCTCTGATCCCACAGTGAGTTCTACCCAAGCAAGCATCTGCAGTTTGCTGAAGCAGACGTCTGGTAAAGTGAATGAGGCATACGCTTTTCATCTTCTACCCCCTCATCATCTCCTTCATTTTCTGAGGCGGCGTAAATCAAGGCTTTGCTTATGGTGATGATTAAAGCACTCTGGTTTATTCCAGAATTTAATATTGTTCTTAATGAGAAAAACATATTTGAAATGCACACAGTAGGTATGAAATCTATCTTGCCTTTAAAATCAGTCTTCTGCCACTGAGACACGCACCAGGGTGGAGCAGTAGAGGAGATTATGGTTGATTTTTTTTTTTTGGTCATTGTTTTTTTTTTCTATGTGTCTATGTGTTTGTGACATTTCCTTTGTTAGCACAGTTTTAAGAATTCTTATTTATTATGACTGTTAGCTGCTGCAGCAAAACCTAACCAACGGCAGGACAAATATCCACATTAGGAGTCTAATAGAGGGACGTGATGTACCAGTAGTCATGGGATGTTTTGAGTGTGACCCACAGCCTTCTGTACTCATTATAACCAATCTACTACAAACAGGGAAAATGGAAATATGGTATATATGGTACATAGCTGAAAAATGCATATTTCACATAGAGACATCATAGAGAATGACAGCCAAACACTGTCCTCCTCTCTGTCTTTCTGTCTCTCCAACACACACGCAAACACCTGCTGTCAAAATATATGTTACTTCCAGCAGAGTTTGGTTCATCACATTTTGTTACACCTGTTAAAAGACAGCTCAATCTTTGTAGTGGATGAACTTTCATAATTACTCTGTATTTATGTTGTATTTGTGGGTTAATTATATAGCGCTTATGGGTTTTGACAGCTAATTACCACTAATTCATATAATGACATGTCTAATATTGAATTAGTTTCATAATGCTATATTTTACTTATCCTGTATCTACATGGTAATTGATCCAGACATGTAGTTACAGTGCCAGTTATGTGAGGTTAGACAAAGTTAAAAGTTTCCAAGAACAAAGATATGGATTATCCCAGGCAATGGACAAAATTAAGCACATTAGTTTGGTTGTAGGTAATGAAGGGTCTTCATATCAAAGCTACAGCTAGAACTAGTTACTGCTAGGACTCCAAAGAACATAACTGCAGTATTACAATAGTCACTGTATCACACTGGTAACCAAAAAATTCTCCATATGTGCTGTCAACTCAGTGAGTTCTGACACTGATCTCTTGGTTAGCACCACCAACAAAGTTTGGAAACAAAAGCAGCAATTCTCTTTTTCATGTGATTTTTCTGGTGCTATTGACTGGGTTTGGTTTGTAACTTCAGTTCTTAGCTAGGTATATTGCTAGGGACAGTGCTATAAACACTCCCCCACTCTGTCTAACTCCACTCAGCAAATACGCAGACTTCACCATGATGCTCCAGCACAGGAAACCTGGCCCCGCTGACCTGCACTTGGCAAATACGATGAAAAACTGCCTTCTCCCAAGGTTCCAGGGCCATCGCCAGCAATTTTGCTGTGGCAGAGCCATACTAAGCAGGAGCCTGTCCTTGACCTGCTGGGTGTTGTACACCACGTGGGCTGTCAGTAATTCATTTCTCTTGCACTTGCAGCGAGCGTGCTGGCCAGATGGAAATCCCACGCTGGCAGCCCCCAGCAGCAGTCTCGTGCCACTAGCACAAAGCTCTCACCGTCACGAGACATTATTCAGCGTTAGGAAGGACTCACAGTTGCCTTCTGCTATGATAAAACTATTTGTTCTGTCACAAAATTTTCCTTCCAAACCAAGTCTGGAGCCATTGTATGAGTCATTTGCTTTTTTTTTTTTTTTTTTTTTTTTATCAGCTAGAAATTGGACATATATTCACTAAGGCTTAATCTGAAATCTGTTGCTCACAACAGAAACATTTCCATTGATTTCAAAGGGCCTTGGATCAATCTTCCACGTCTTTAATACACCATTAAGTTTTAGTCTGCCAGATTTCTTCATTTGGGCCATTATGAACTGCAGAACAGCTGTGTACAGAACCAAGTCACGTGGATCAAATAAACCCCATTGACATCGGTCTCCTGACAGGGAATAGCAGCAAGAAGCAAATAATGACTTGAAAAACAATGCATGTACAGTGACATTTAGCTTGAATAGTGATTGTCTCCATATAAATACAAATAGCACCATTTCCCCAGAGCTGAATAAATGATATTCATCAGCAAATATTTGTGTGTCTCTGACATATCTCTAAGCAGCAAGATGAGAAATTGAGATGGAAAATGCATTTGCAGGTGAGAATTCAGTGTAGATTTTTAGTTGTTTTTTTTTTTTTTTTTTCTCACAGTTTTTCTCAATGCATTTGGGAGACCTTGACAAGCAGATACTTCTTTTCCTAGATATTGGTTGAAATGTGAAGTAACAAAATAATAACAGACCATGACATAATAGGCTCCTGCCAAAAGTTTCCTGATCCCACCGCTTATGCTGTGTTATACTGCAAGCTGCAAGCCTGGAAACACTCCTCAAATAGAAAACCTAAAGCATTCAAGTAATTCGGAGGCTTCATTCCTGTTTTCAGAAAGGATTTATGCACAGTGCTTCACAATCTCTATATGAGAGTTAGGGTCTTTATGGACCAGGGTTTCTTCTCAATTGGAGTTAAGTGACTTAGGCATCTTTAATAATGTAACTCCTCTATAATGGGCTTGTTCCTCTGTAAGAGAAAGTTCTGTATGAGACAAAGCATTGCTGACAGGTCAAGGGATGTGGTCCTTTCACTCTACTCAGCACTGGTGAGGCCACACATGGAGTACTGGGTCCAGTTCTGGGCCCCTCGGTACAAGAGAGACCTGGACAGACTGGAAAGAGTCTCCACCAGAAGGCCACCAAGATGATGAAGGAGAGCCATTTACCATGAGGAGAAGCTGAGAAAGATGGGACTGCTCAGCCTGGAGAAGAGGAGGCTTCAGGAGATCTTATCAATGTCTATAAATACCTGAGGGGAGGACGCAAAGAGGATGGAGCCAGGCTCTTTTTTCAGTGTTGCCCAGCACCAGGACGAGAGGCAATGGGCACAAACTGGAGCACAGGAAGTTCCCTCTGAACATCAGAAAACATTCCTTGACTGTGAGGGTGACAAAGTGCTGGCACAGGTTGCTCAGAGAGGTTGTGGAGTCTCCATCCTTGGAGACCTTCAAAAGCCACCTGGACATGGTCCTGGGCAGCCTGCTCTGTGTGGCCCTGCTTGGACAGGGGCTGGAGCAAGTGGCCTGCAGAGGTCCCTGCCAACCTCAGCCATTCTGGGAGTCTGTGTTTTTGTGAATGACCGCACAGACTCAGACCCTTTAGGCAGGAGAAAGACTGAAGTCCAACTGATGGCAACAGAGACCTTAAAACCACAGGTGACACAGGGAAGACGGCTACGTGACAACTGACAACTGTTCACCATAGCCTGCAACTGTTCCCTAAGAGGTGCAGTCTCAGAAACATATTTAGATTCTCTTTAAGAAAGGCTATAAACCACTGAGAATGAAGTAGGATTTCAGACAGGGGCCAAGAGCTAAGCACAGTTCATCAAGGGGTTACACGGCAGCTGAATTTCCAGTGCTCACTCAGCATTCGGGCATTGGGGGCTGCAGGACGGGTCAGTCCCCTCGTCCTTACAACTGCCTGTGTGCAGTAAGTGAAGCATTAGGCTTGCAAGCCTCACAGGGAGCTTCAGCTCAAAGAGTAACAGTAAGGATTGCCATGTGGGGAGGAAAACCAGCTGTAGATCCTTCAATGACTTTTCCTAGCTGTATTAGATGTAGTTCTCTTACACCTCAGGGGATTTTTTATGATGTTCCAGTGTGGCGCTTTAATAGTTTGCAAATGAAACAAGCTTCTTTCCTAATGAAGGATTTTTTTAAATATACTTTTTCCCTCATAGGATTTTTGCGTATCAAAATTGGCTTTGTTTACTACAATTTTACAATGCACGACTTTTATTCTAAAAGGACCGTGGGGGGAGAGTCACAGCTAGGCAGTTCTGCTTCCAGTTACAAAACAAGCAAAAGATTGTATTAGTTCAGAAGATACTAACCTTCAAAATCACTCATTATTTAAAAAGTTTTGGTTCCTGAAGCTTTATGAATGAACTTCCATTCTCTGGAAAAAAAAAAAAAAAAAAAAAAAAAAAAAAAAAGTCATTAATCAAAAGGTTTTACATACTGGATTTTCTTTTTGTAAGTCCATTTGAAAGGGAAAAAAAAATTCTTGCTTAGCTGTTAAGCCAAGCTGTTAGTGACCAAAGGGACACTGAAATATTTTGACCCTGGGTCTATTTTTTGAAGTGGTTTTGTTTGTTTTTCCGGAAAATAATAAAGTGAACTCCTCTCTTCCTAAGTCCTCCAGCTCCTTGATGCATCATACTCTGTTTCCTCAAAACACCAAGACACTATCTAGCCTCTTCCCAGCTAGGAAATGGGGATGTCTTCCCATGGCCTTCCAGCTTCATGACAGCATAGCCGCCACAATTAGAATCCCTGGCTATGGTTTTTGAAGTGATTCGCTTAGGGTTTTGAATGTGATTGCATTTCCTTTCTCTTTGGAAAAACGTTTCTGGGACTCATTGTGGATGGAGCTGCATCTTAGCTGCTGCCTCCCTAAGGAAGGTTGTAGGTGCTGGAAGTGGCATGGTCCTCTTCCTTCCCTTCTACAAATTACACTTAGCTGGCAATATCTAACGTGGCATCTCATTATCTGAGCTGTCCTCCCACCTGTATTTTATCTGATTGTGGATCTTAGTCATGCAGTCAATGAATAAACAGTCTGAATGGAAGCTGGAGCAGTAGGAGGAAGGGTAGTAGAGGGCCCCACAGATCCGCCAATGCTCAGCATGGGTGCTCTTTCCTTCTGCACGTGTGTGTGCTTCTAAGCCATTCAGTAAAACCACTCAGAGATCAGTGCCATGGTCAGTCTTATAAAACAACAAAATTGAAAAAAAATTTAAACAGCGTTTAAAAAATTAGTTAAAAAACACAGGAGAAGGAATGTTGGCAACCCAGAATCTTTTACAGATGTGTGCACAGAGGTAAAACAGAAAATTCAGAGAAAAGGGCTTCTTTAGTGATGAAAAGCATTTAGCAATGTAGAGTTGAGTAAGATGATCTGCACCACAGGCTTTCTAAAAATAAGTAAATAAATAAATAAGTCAGAGAACAACCTGTCTGTGTGAGAGTAACAGCTAGGCGTGAACATTGCAAGAGTCAGCAACCTGCGCAGACCATATTTTTCTTTCCCAGACAAGAGGTTAAGTGTGCAGGTTACATGTCTCCTGGCTATAGCTATCTACTAAATTAGGAAGTCAGCAAGGATTAAGAGCTCCCTCTCTGTACTGAGGCGAGATCTGCCGATAAGCACAGCTCTGAAGGTTGTTGCCTCAGGGCAACCAAAACAAGCTGGTGCTTCTGCTAACAGATGCCCTATGTGCCAGGGAAGGGCTTGTCAGCTCTTTCATCAGGTTAGCTCACACAACAAGGCTGTTTCTCATCATTTACACCAATTTTTACTTCCTCAGTCCACTCATCATGCCGAATAGCAGCTCCAAATATCCATAACTCTCAAGAAAGAAGAGAGACATAAGGAGGTCTCTGCCACAACATAATATGAAAGGCAGCACTTGCATGTTTTGGCAACATACGGTTATACGACTGATTATTGCAAATTCTGTCCAAAAAAAAGTTTGCAGGATCCAGCTACCCATGTTTCCTGGCTCCAGCACATGGGGAGATACAGCCTGTGGTGTTCATGGGATTAAACTCAGGATTTAAGTTAGTGCAGGAAAAGGGGAACGTGAAGTCAGCTGCAATGAATGAGCTGAAACTTAAATGAGTATTTTGTGTACTATAAAACAAAAGAGACTTTTTAAATGTACAGTGTTAAGAGTCTAAAGTGTTATGACAAGTGGTGATGAGTTTTAAAGTCAGTTTTTTAATTTGATAGTCTCTATAAAGCAAATTATTACAAATGAGGCATCTCCTTGAGTTGTTCATGAGAAATCGGGGTATTTTACCTGAACAGAGGATTTTACATATATTTAACTAAAGACGGGATGAAATCCACATTGAGTCCTAGTTTGTATCAGATTGCAGCTCAGCACTGTCTTATGAGCTTGCACTGCCTAAGACTGAGTAATTTTTGTATTAAAAGTAGATAAAAATGAGTAGTCATCTGTGAATGACAATTACACTGCTGCTTGTGGGAGGAAGCATGGTTTGAAGATCGTCACCAATTGTTTCTCATTTGAATGTGCCAAGATCTACACCAGAAAACCTTAGCTCTGAAGTGTGATCCTGAAAGGATTTCTTTAAAATTTGCTTCACAGAGCTCCCTGCTTGGGGTCTTTCATTGACTATGGATTGGATTGATTCAGGCCCCAATTTGCAATGATTAGGCAAAATGGTTCATTTTCAAACGTCACTGTAAAACTCCTCCTGGAGAATCATGAATGAGCTTAAAACTGGTGTACATCGATTTGACTTAAGTAGGTTTGTGACCTGTTGAAAACAAATGAATAAGCCCACTCTAAGGTATTTGACTAACAGTTTCATATAGTCGGTATTTCCAGTTAGAGTGTAATTGTTTTCAAATACAATGATTTTGAGCATTGCCAACATGACACAAGCATTTATGATGTGGATGGGAAGAGTCTGTAGAAAGCTGCATACCTTGCCCCTGGAGAAAGTGCACACACATCCAAAAATGGCCTGTATGAGCACTTGGTTTTTGCCCTTTGACAGGCAAGAGGCCATGGTTGGCACCTCGTCACTCTGAGGAGGTGGTGGGTAGCTGCCAGTGCCACCAGGTCTGGGGAAGCCACTGACACCGTGACACCAGGGTGCTGCGTTCCTCCACCCCCCAGGGCCCCAAGCTGGCCCACGGAGGTGGGTTGGACTCGCATGCTCTGGTCTGAGCAACCTGTTGGCTTATTGACTGACTGTGGGCAAGCAATACATACCCCTTTTATACTTGTTACATCTTCTGCCATTTCTTGTCCCTCCTTTTCACCAGCCTTGAATGTCCTTTCCTCCATCCCAGTCTCCTCCCAGATGGACAACCCTGCCTGAATTACCTTCTGCACCTTGGTCCCAGTTTGGCAACATCCATACCCAAATCTGGTATTTCTGATACAGTTTCATAGGCAAGCTCAGCCATATGTTCACTTACTGATGTGGTGACCAAGGTGCTGTGGATCTTGCAAGGTTGTGGACTCCTAAGGGTCCCCACAGCCCTAGCAATCTTCACTACACAGGCATGCTGGAGAATAGGCTGCAGGCCATTATCACCTTGATTGTAATGTACTGCACCCTGGCTATTTATGTCAGGGTGAATACATATATCAGGATTAGTCAGATAGTCAGAGATACAAATAGACAAATAGCCAAGCCTCCACGTGTCTTGCTTGGTGCTGAGCCCCTCTGATGAAACTGCATGCTGCTCAGGTCACCACTGCAGAGTGAAAACCTGACTTGAAGGTCAAATTTGTACCTCAATCCATACAAATGTCATAGTAATTTTGTTCTGGGCCTCATTCAGTCTGCGTTGAAGAAGGCTGGATCCCTAAACCTGAGAACCATAATGCAGCTAGGAACTTCCCACAGACAGGCTGAAAATTTCTGATCTAGCACGAAAATAGCCACTTCATTTATTCTCCTATCTATCTCAGTTTACTCTGTTGTGAGGCAGTCTCAGCCCACCTTCTGATAGTTTGCCTTCAATACAGTCAGCATCAGAAATCTCATGCTGTGAGTGTGAATATGAGCTGTTGGTGACTGCAGGATTTTATCTTGCTGGCAATCCTTCCAGGGGTTGGTGTGATTCTGACCACCTCCATTTGGTTGGCTCTTGGGTACCACTTTTTGTAATATGATGTTACAATCAGAATCAAGTGGCTATATAAATTGTAGTTAATTAAGACTGCTGCTGTAGCATTACCTCTGCAGCACTGAGGTACTCAGAAACCCAGAGAAACACCAGCATGACAGAAAACAATACAAGGTACTTGGCACCTGTAATCCTCAATTAAAATCAGCTCTATCAGTTGGCTATGAAGGAGTCCAGAAAGTCTTGACTTTACAAGAGTAAAGTACAAGGATGATCTGGAAAGTTGCAAAACCTTGCAACCTAACTTCAATGTGAAATGCTTGAATTTCAGTGCTTTTTGTGTTGAACTTGGAAGAGCCAACCTCTTTGAGACAATAAGGAGGAGTATTGGAAGTTTAACATCTTTCCATAGCTTGAAATATCAACATTATCATAAATGTGCTAAGTAATATTTTCCATAAGCTAACCACCTGTTTCACAAAACACATCGCAGTTCTTGCTCTTCACAACTATGGAAATGGAAATATTGAAAGTGAAAAGCACTCAGACCCATTCAGAGTGTAACAAAGTCATATTGATCTATTGCTGCCAAAAGCATGAAGTACCGTAACTGCCCAGTGCCTTAATTGCTTAAAGGCAATGTAAAATCATGGTTATAAAGGAACTAACCCCTCTGCACACATATCCACATGCACATGCACACAGGCACATGCAGACATACAATGCTAGTTGTCCTTGTTCTCTGCAAGTGATTTTATTCTATTTCTTAAGAAACAGTGAAAAGTTCAGTGGTCAAGGAGTTGGAGTCATCCCGTCCACTTATCTATTAGAAATTCAGAGTACTGTGCCATGTGGCAAAATATTCTTACTCTATTGAGATGATGGAGATATTTCCTGGCAAGAGCAGACAAGGACACTGCCATCTCACAGCTTAAACCTGTCCTGTTGTTTTTAGGGAACAATTAATCACCCTTTTCTCCCCTTCTCCCTCCCAGACAGCACTCAGTGCCATTACCAATAATCAGCTAATATGCGATATGATTGATTCTCATTTGGAGGAACTCACGCAGGCTTCTCCCACCAAACCAGTAAAATCAGTCTCTGTGTGAGATGACTGACAGCCTGAAGGGATACAAGCACAAGCCAAAAGCATGGCAGTGCTTTTAGTGAGAGTACTTTAAATAAGATAACTATGTTATTAATGACGCTTCCCAGAAGTGACTTATAAAACCACAGTCGATCACTATAGTGATAGTAATGCTATAAATAGCAACTATGTGGTCCCTGGCACTGGGCAGGGGTTGACAGGTACCTCAGAAGACAGCAGACAATGAATTAAAATACAAGATCTAGAAAATGTGTGACCACAGTCACACCTGCATTTTTAAAGATTAGTGATGAATATCATTTAAATCCTGCCCTATATTAATAAGCAAGGTCAGTCACTGACATCTACTAAAGTCACTTCCCAGTTTAGAACCCCACCTCTTTTCTGGGCCAAGATATTTTGTATAGGGTGCCTTCTGATTCAAAGGCAAAGAGATGAAAGCTGGACAAGCGAGGACAGTGAGGGATGGGGCAAGCACACTGAAGCTGGCTGAGCTGCTGGAGGTAGAGGCTGAGGCTGCAGCAGAAAGTCAGGGGAGTCTCAAGCTGGTCCAGCACAGGGAGCTTAGGGTTAAGGGACTGCACGTGCTCTGGGAGGCAGGAGTTGTGATTAGATCCTATAGGATGCTTGGATCCTATAGGATGGTTTGGAAAATGGGGAGCAGCAAGGGGCCAAGCAGCAGGAGAAAGAAAATTTCTGTTGCTCCATCCCACTGGGAGTGTGGTGGGAAGGACTAGGTCTAGGCAAGATAGTGCTGGTCTGTCCTGAGGATGGGAGCTCACCAGTGCCTCCAGCTTTGCCACCACCTTGAGCTACCTGTGCAACAGCTCCAAATGCTCTGACTCAGCCAAAAAAGTGTCTGCTGTGTCCTCACCTCGGTGAGAACTGGCTGGTGATGCCAGGACCTGTCTGTACCAGGCCAGAACCTCTCTGATGTGCCTCTACCATGAGTAGGAGAAGTGCCCATACCATAAGAATGCCTCATAATGGGTGAAAGGGATGAGAACAGGGGAAGGCTTAAGCCATAGAGGAAATCTTCAGCCTGACTTCTCCAGATTTTTCAGCATTTAAATATACTTCCCTAATAACATTGGTTTAATACAGTTCTTGTATGTGGTATTTCTATTGTCTGAATCGCTAAAGGCTCGTTTCCTATAAAGAATGTGGGAATTAAAACCAAATAGCTCTTCTGTGATGGTCTTTGACATGACACACTGTGTCTGCCTGGTCTGAGGTACCTGCGAGCTTGTCTTCTGCAGGGAGGATGCTTTGTTTATATTTCTACTCTGACTTTAATTATTGCAGTGATTTTCCAAGGGGAAAAAAAAAATCATACCTGCTGAGCAGTGAGCAGACTTAAACAAACTCCTCCATGCAATCAGCAGCATCCTTTTTTTTTTTTTTTTTTTCTAATGGAAGCCACAGCACTTGGGCCTGACAAAGTATGATAGGTTTTGTTTAAAGACAAATTCATTAAGAAAAAAAAAAATATATATATATATTATTTTTTTCAGAGTATCTTTGTGGTGGTGCAAAGAAGGAGGGCAGAGCTCAGAAAGGTTATGTTGGTATGAAAGGTCATCTAGGGATTTAAAACTCATGTTCTGCTTGCCTACAGTCTGCAGTGATGCAACGAAACAGATCTTCTTTCCTAGGGCTGATCTGCAAAGTACAACGCTTTTTTCTTTTCTTTTTTTTTAAGTTTCTATTTTTGATTGTTCCTCATTCGGCTCATTCAGAAGATGGCACTCCAATTTCTGAATAAGAGTGTATGTACAGACAGAAGCAGCTGACTAACTTTACATTCATAATTTCTCATTCAGACTCTTAATTACTCATTAGCTTGCATATGCAAACTCTCTCTCAGAGCCTAACCCAAGTCCCACTGGTGTCAATGAGAATGGGTTTTACCTATCAAATTTAGCCATCGAAAAATCAGGCATGTATTCTAAGAGCAAGTATGGAAGAGCCACTTGTAGTCAAAATTGAGAAGGATCAATGTTTCCAGGGGGTGATTCATACCATCTGCTTTATAGACTTGTCTGGAGAGGGGACAAATATGTTTCTGGCAGCAGCTATCTCAATCTACTCCTCATCACGGGAGCCTACACAACTAGCCTAGAGGACTCCTTACTTTTGGATCAGTAAAGCCAGGGAAAGGAATCTTTTGGTTTATTTGAATGGTAAACGATGGTCAGGATTTCAGTTTCCTACACCCTTTATGAGGAAATAAATTACAAACAAGAACGCAAGGCCCTGGAGGGTATCTGAAGTTGCATCCCACAGGTTGCTAACTCTGGCCTCAGTCAGCATTTGGGATGCATGGAAAGGACTTACATGTTTTCACAAAATAAACACCTGAAACAAAAGTAAACCTTTTTTTAAATATATATATATTATTTCTATATTGCAGTGGACTTGGATTTGTGGACTTAGTGGACTGCCTGACAGGCAGCAAAATTTGATAGAAATCTCAAAGCAAATGCAAAAGCTTTTTGTCTGTCTCCTTGAAAGACACGCAGTGGGATATGTGAAATGTCAGGAATAATTAGCCAAAACTATATAAGCTCCTAGCAACACTAATGTGCAGTGTAAAACTAAGCGTTCACCATAAAGCTTTAAACATTGTTTGAAACCTGCAAGTTAAAGGCAACCTGAGTAATTTTTAAGTACTGTTTCCAAGATATTAATAAAGTCATGGATATGAAAAAGCAGAATAGAAAACTATGAAATTTTGGCATGTCTATTCTGATGTAGGCTGCTCCGTTTCTTTTTTTCAAAGGTGATATATAGAAGTAATTGATCCCTTTCATACAGCAATTTAAGTGAAAAGGCAGATTTCCTGAACTCTTCATTTGCTGGAGCCTATTTAACAAGCAGGCAAAGACTAGCTGCCAGTATCAATAATTAACAGAGATCACAGAAATGTTTGTTGGAAGGGATCTCTGAAGGTCTTCTAGTCTAACCTCCCACTTCAAGTGACATCTTCAAAGTCAAAGGAGAAATAAGCACTTCACACCAGCAGAAAAATCTGGCCCAAAATGAGAAAGAAATGACTGCAGAGTAAAAGGGGAAGAAAAGGAAGGAGAGAAGAAAAGGAGGAAAAATGAGCAAAATTTGTATTTGAGGTGCTAATATTAGAAGTGTGGGATTTTTGCCAAAAAGTGGGATTTACCTAGATTTGCTAAAAGATGTACTTTTGTCTTCTAGGAAAACAATGAACGGGAGAAAACCTGGAAGCTTTTTGCTGCACTGTTGAATAAGGAAATATAAAAACGTTTGTACCTGGAGCATCTCTGTCCCTGTTTCCAATGGGTGACTTCTGAAGCTGGAACTACCCCGCTACCTGCAGCAGCCACTTCTTTCACTGTGCATCCTGCAGGGCGAAAATGAATTTCACAAATTGCACCACTGAAGCCAACGTGGCTGCAAAGCCAAAAACTGTAACTGAAAAGATGCTTGTTACCCTGACCCTGGCCACAATCACAACCTTGACTATGCTGCTGAATTCAGCTGTGATTGCGGCAATCTCCACAACCAAGAAGCTCCACCAGCCAGCAAACTATTTAATATGTTCGCTAGCTGTGACGGATCTCCTTGTTGCTGTCCTTGTCATGCCCCTGAGTATCACTTACATAATGATAGACAAATGGACTTTGGGATACTTCATCTGTGAGATCTGGCTTAGCGTCGACATGACCTGCTGCACATGTTCGATTCTTCACCTGTGTGTCATTGCTCTGGACAGGTACTGGGCAATCACAGATGCCATCGAATATGCCAGGAAAAGAACAGCCAAAAGGGCTGGGCTGATGATCGTCACCGTGTGGACTATCTCCATTTTCATATCCATGCCCCCTTTGTTTTGGAGAAATCACCACAGCGTCAATATTCCCAGCGAGTGCCGCATTCAGCATGATCACGTCATCTACACTATTTACTCCACATTCGGGGCATTTTATATACCTTTGACTTTGATCCTGATTCTGTACTACAGGATCTACCACGCTGCCAAGAGCCTTTACCAGAAGCGGGGGTCAAGCCGCCACCTCAGCAACAGGAGCACCGACAGCCAAAACTCTTTTGCCAGCTGTAAGCTCACACAGACGTTCTGCGTCTCGGACTTCTCCACCTCCGACCCAACCATGGAGTTTGATAAAATCAACGCGTCCGTGAGAATCCCTCCTTTTGAGAATGACCTGGACCTGGCTGGTGACCGGCAGCAGATTTCCACCACACGGGAGCGAAAGGCTGCTCGCATTTTGGGACTGATCTTGGGTGCTTTCATTTTGTCCTGGCTGCCCTTTTTCATCAAGGAGCTGCTGGTGGGCCTCCACGTTTGCACTGTCTCTCCAGAAGTAGCAGATTTCTTGACCTGGCTTGGATATGTCAACTCCCTTATCAACCCTTTGCTGTACACTAGCTTTAATGAAGATTTCAAACTGGCCTTCAGAAAGCTCATCAGGTGTCGAGAACATTCTTAAAAGTACTGGGAGATGATGATGATGACATGACTCCTGGCCTTAAGAATGAGAAAACTAATTTGACTATTGTCACTGCCCTTGACAAAGGGAAAAAGGGATTTTTGTGTTTGCCTCTTTGCTCGACTTCTCTTTAGCCTGTAAATTTGTTTTGCTGTTTTTTTTACCTCTGGTGTTATTCATGGTAAAGAGTTTGAAATAAATTTATTCTACAAAGAAACAGATTTTTTAGCAATGAAACAAACAAACAAAACATTAGATAGTCATGTTTACGGCATTCTGTGTAATCAATGACTTGAGAAGAAAACAATATTCACATTTCTTTTATACTTTTTTAATTTAAGAAGCGAATGTCTAACTTAACATGCACTGTAGTAATATGAAGACTTATAAACTGAATTCCATATATATGCATTCAAAATTAATAAACACTTCATGGTCATAACATCTAAACAGAAAATATTTATTGTGGCATTTTGAAAAAACTGTAACAGTTTTTTAGAAGGATAGTAGCCACCATTTCCAGCGTAGGTTACAACAAAAATAAACCATTTATTCTTCTTACCCCCACAGAAATACACTGCCAAAACAGAAAACAAAGTTCAGTTCATGTCTCCTAAAAGCAGATCGCATCTCGTAGTCCAAAATAAGTGGCTCTTTTTTTTGTGCAAGTGACCTGATTTATGTTAAAAGTATTGGACAGACTCTGAAGTTTGTTTAACAACTGAGAAAACACAGCTATCAAGTGTTGTGCTTGTACGACCAGCTGCACATCTGACTGGTCACCTTTTAATACCACTATTTATTACCATCTTTCTTCAGGGCTCAAGCTTTGTGCCTCGGTCAGCTGTGGGGTGGCATTGTTCAGTTTTTCCCTGCTTCCTGTGGACCTTGCAGTGCACAACCCCATGGATTGACAAACCTTACCCCACAGACTCAGAGTGTTGTGTGTCTTCTCAGAAGGCCAGTAATGTATGGTGATCAGAAATATCATCTAAAAACAAATTACTTTCTATTTGAACAGCAGCAGCAGAAGAAAAAAAAAAATAGGGAAAAGAACTTTTTAAAATAGAAGTCTATTGTATGCATGTCCCTCTTATCTTCATCTTAAAATTCACAATGGCATTCTTGAAACTTAACCTATGATCAAGTCCTCTAGTAGGATTTCTTGTTTTGGCAGTCCACCAAGGAGTTACTTGCCTTGTCCATACAGAGACAGAGTCCTTCGTATGCTGTCTTCTGTGCCTATGGAAGTTAACATGCCCTGGTTCAAACATTTTGGAAATCAGGCTGGGAAGAGACAAAATCCAAACTAAGAATCTGGTACTGTCCATTAGTAACTCCTAAATACTGCTTAGATATTGATTACTTATCTTGCACCATAATCTTCTCCCCTGTCCATTTTTCTGGACAAATTCTTTTTGAATTAAACCAATATACCATATAGAAAATATCACATATATCAAGCTGACGTGCAATAACAGTGAACTACAGCATGGCAGCTCCAAATCCATCAAAACAAATATTAGAGGTAGCAGAAATGTTGTAACAGCACTGGAAGCCAGCCCTGAAAAATGTTTTGAAAATTTACAGCACAACGATCATTTTTCTTATCAAGAGTCAAGGAAGTGTAAGTAACATGAGTAATAAACTCCAGATGGAGCTGAGAAATTACATCCTTATTTCTGAAGGAAAGCGTTCAGTTGGAAAGATGCAGTTTTGCAAGCTGAGTGTAAATCAAATCTGAAGGTGACAAAAGTGTGACCTACTGCTTACCCACATCCCAGTGGGACTCTGCTTCAAGGCCTACAAGTTTCCCATGCCTAGATTTAGGAGGCTTATCTCCAGCTGCCCTTCTGAAGCTCTCCTCACTGCTGCCTTTCCCATCTGCCTTTAGGTTTCCTATTAGTTAATATCTAAAATGAGGGAAAAAACAATCATCCCAACCACTGAGAATGTCTTCCAGTGTGAAAGTCCAGAGATCCATAGTGTTTTTTCCCTTTCTCAACTTGTTGGAGACTGAAACTGTCAACTGAATCTGGGAACAGTGGCCTGACCCTGCCCATTCAAAACTCTCAAAGCAGCTTTACAGAGTACGTATGCTATTAGGGAAAAAAATGGCTGAAGGACCAGAAGTGATGAGCATGATCTCCATAGTAGCTGCTGCAGGTAGGTTGACATATTTCAGACAGGTATGAAAGCTGTAAAATAGAGGGGCTGCATTATCTTCATTTCTAGCAGTCCTTCTAGTATCTGGTCTGCACTATTATCACTCAAACCACCAATCAGTGTCAGGTTGAAGACTGTGTTTAGATTTAATATTTAGAGGTAATTAACAGGAAAAAACAGATGGCTGGCGAATTTTCGTGCTTCCCTGTTAAATAAAGACTCACCATTCACTGCCAGCTGACTACTGCTTTTCTAATTAAGTCATTAGCTAAACACAGAGCTATGTTTTCTAACAAATGCCACTAGACTGATGAAGATGTCCTGTACGTTTTCCGCACGCACAAAGTCAGGAAGAGTTTAAAGTACTATTTACTTATAACAATTTAACTTGACCAGAAATTACCTGTTATCTGATGGAAATAAAAACCTTTGCTAGTCTGGCATCATTATTTAGCAAGTTTATATATATATATTTATTTATTTATTTATTTATTTATTTTCTTTCCATTAAGTATTTGCTGATTTTACAAAAGGTTTGGAGACATTTCCTGAACTTAGACTTCTTGTCCATGGCAATTACCCATTCATCCCTGGCCTGGCCCGGGCCCACCCACACTATGCCCTGCCATGCAAGCTTCTCCCAGCAAGCTCTTAATGAAGCATCCAAGACCTTCACCCAACATCCACCTTAGCCTCTCTGAAACGTCTTTTCTCCTCAAAGTCTTATTTTCTCTGATGGTCTCCTTGATCAGTTCTCTTATCACCTTTCTTCCTGTCTGTATCTAAAGGTTTCTCTCCGTATCAATCCCCTATCTCTACAGCAGGCTACATACTTTCAGTGGGTACTGTTTCATCCTATATTTACGCCCCCAATTTACCATCCCACCTTTGGATTTCTGACTCCCTCTAATCCCAAATTTAATGTGGTCCTGCTGGAACAAGGCTCCACGCTCTCCTCCCATCTCAGCCCAGGTCTCAGTGCTGTTAGCAAGATTCTCATGGTCATGGGTGTTCAAGTCTGAAAGTTTTTACTCTCTCTTGCATGTGCTTCACATCTTCAGGGAATATTTTCTCTCTGTAAGCAGACAGTGCTTTGCTGTGAGTTTGTATATCCTTAGCCCTGAATACCTCACGCATCAACCAGCTGGCCTCCTCAGAAGACATACTCTTCAAATGCTATTTTACCTGCTATTTTTATTTTGTCAACCTTCTTCTGTACCCTACATCTGTTGCTCCTTTTCTACCACATTAAAATCAACTTTCCTATCTTCACTTTTAGGGTCTTGTACCCATACCTGCACAGGAAACTCATGTTGTACTCAGCCCTTCTGTTCTGCCTGTGTCAGCCTCAGCTCTCTTCTCTGCAAGCTTTCACTTCACCACATGGTGCCACATCCCTCCTTGCAGCTGGTGCTTTTTTCTTTCTCTAACCCACTTCTGACATGACTCTTTGTGGTTGTTTCATCCTCTTGGACAGCTCAACTCCACCACAACTGGTCTATCACTCCCCTTCCTCAAAGGAAAAGGGGGAGAAAATATGATGGAAAAGGACTCAAGGGTTGACATAAGGACAGGGAGATCACTCAACAATTATCATCGTGGGCAAAAAAAACTCGGTGTAGGGAAATTCATATAATATATTGGGGTCCCTCCCACGGGATGCCGTCCTTCCCCAACTGAGCCTACAGGGGCTGCCCACAGGCAGCAGCTCCTCAAGCACTGCTCCCACACGGCTCCGTCCCACGGGGTCCATCCCCCAGGAGCAAACTGCTCCAGCACGGGGCCACCACGGCTGGGCGGCAGCTCCCCCCAGACCCCCTGCTCCTGCGTGGGCTCCTCTCCACGGGCTGCAGCTCCGGCCCGGGGCCTGCTCCTGCGGGGGCTCTCCATGGGCCGCAGCCTCCTCCAGGCCACATCCCTCTGCTCCACCGGGGGCTCCTCCACCCATGGGGGGGCTGCAGCGTGGAGATCTGCTCCATGTGGGACCCATGGGCGGCAGGGCGACAGCCTGCTCCACCAGGGGCCTCTCCACAGGCTGCAGGGGAACTGCTGCTGCCTGCCTGGAGCACCTCCTGCCCTCCTGCTGCACTCACCTTGGGGACTGCAGGGCTGCTTCTCACTCTCTCTCTCAGCTACTGTCCCACAGCAGGTGTTTTTTTTTCCCTTCCTTTAATCTGCTCTCCCAGAGGCCCACCCAGTGTTGCTCCCTCGCCCAGCTCTGGCCATCAGCAGGTCCTTTTTGGAGCCATCAGGAGCTGGCTCTGATCTGACATGGGGCAGCTGCTGGGCTCTGCTCACAGAGACCACCCCTGTAGCCCCCCACTACCAAAACCTTGCCTTGTAAACCCAATGCACTGTTGAAAGAAAAAGAGTAAACATGGGCATAATCACATAGGTCACATCATCTCCCAAGTTACGTTATGTTTCTCTAGTGCATAACACATCCTAGGCACAGCAAAAGTGCATTAATTGCTACTGAGCCACTCAGATGTGACCCATCCACATCCATGAGCCCCAATGCACTGATCTGTTTGCAGCATGTCACATTTATGTTGATGATCTTCCTGAATGGAAATGGACATTTGAATTGAGCTTTCCAAAAGACTTTGTAAAACAAAGCCCCTGTTTCACCAAGTTTATGCTGTAAAGGGCTGTCTCTATTTGCACATCACTGTTGTATGTCTGAGCTGTGCAGTTTTCTGTAGTTGTCACTCCTTATTTGTCTGTACTACCAGCGGACTCTGTCCTTTGCAGGTACCAGAAGGGAACACAAAAATAAATAATGTGGCTTTATTTGGCGCAAGATGCTAAAAGAAGAAAGGAATCTTTTCGAAGGACTCTATTTATGCTCCTCTGTTTTCAATCCCAGTTATCAAAAAGTAAACAGCGTTGCAGAGTTGAGGAGAAATGTAGGCTTCCAGCACAAATAGAGAGATTGTTCTTGTGCCTTGTGTACTCTGTAACCACTGCAAATATCAGTGACAGACAGGCTGTTCTGCAGTCATCTTTTACACAGCCAAATGATTTGTATGAAGAATTATCTTAAATTGCTTTATTGTCTAAGCGGGTACAGATATTGTGATACCTTTTATTGGTCTAGCCAATATATTACGAGTTGTATTACATAAGAGTCCCATACAACACACATGCTCCCTTTGTGTTATCTGTTTACTCTTGAGGCCAAAAAGAGTAATTCAAAAAATAAAAATAAAAATCTGAGTTTGGATAAATGCCGCCTTCATGAGCTGTAAAAATATTCTTTACCATTTTCTATTTTATACTATGTATATAACATTGCCAGTGTTTCTCACTTCTTCCCCTGCCACTGCCAGGGGATTTTTACTTTTCCATGAATCCCATGTAGGTGTTCGCATGTCGATAATTTTATATGTATTGTCTGGAATATGATAAAATTATTTCTTCTTACCCAGTCTAAACTAACCATTTGCTACTTTCAAATTGAAATAAACTGGAAATTATATCCTGCCATGCCTATCAAGCGTGGAGTACAATTTACAACATTTCTCGTGGTTTAATGTGGCCCTGCCCATGTGTACAGTAACTGTACTACAGATCCCTGTTCAGTAAACATGCCTGGGAAAAATTCCACTAAATTCTATGAGCACTGAATCAGCCCTTTACCTTTAAGGTAAACTTTTAGTGTTGCTGCTGTAAGTAGAAGATGCAACCGTGAGTGAGCCATGGAAAAAAAAAAAAAAAAAAAACATATGCTAGCAAATTATATGAGCCTCTGCTCAAAGACCTAAGGAAGAATGAGTCCTTTCACATTTTTTCCTTCTTAATCATTTTGCTTTCCTCCTCATCTCACCATTTCCTGGTCATTCATTTTTCCCCATGTTTATCTCTCTCTCCTTCCTCTCCACTTTCCTCTGCGTTACAGTGGCATCTAGTAATCTGCAGCAAGCAGCAAGGCTACCTTGGGCAATGCTAACACATTCACCTAAGCATCACTCTGCTCTTGATTTCAGGAAATCAGGCTGCGGATGTTGCTGTTCCATGGTGCTGCTCTGCAGCCTCTGCCACTGTTTCATTGCAGATTCACTACAAACCAGATTCCTAACATGCATCAAGAGTCTTCCAAATGAAAGATGTTGTATAACACACCACGATAGCTTCCAATGCACTATGATTTCTAAGATCTCTTTTTAATAAATATCCCTCTTCTCCCTCATGGGGTTTCTATGCATAGAAACTACTGCCATGGCTAGTATGGTCCCCAGATGCAAAAAGCAGTGATGGAAATGCTCCCCCCTCCCCCCCCCCCTCATATTTTACCCTTTTCCAATTGCTTGCACTGCACTCTTAAAATACATTAGCATATAGATCAGCTTTCTGAAGTTTTCATGGATTAATTTCCTGCATGACAAATTCTCACCCTCATTTCTGTCTGGTGCAAGGTCCCATGTCATTGGGGTACTCAACTCTTCTGAAGTATTGTGCCTGCAATACCCATTTCATATACCACATGACTGCAGATGGACACATTTCTATGAGATGAGGCACAAAGCAGTCTTCTTGTAACTATGCTTTATAAAAGATGCACATTTTGTCAATTAAGAAACAAAACACAACTTCTGGGAAGAGGGAGGACAGAATTTGTACTCCTTTGTAAACTGTTGTTTTGCACGTAATGTGAAATGACTCAACTTCTGGCTATTAATTTTAAAGGAGTACTAAGAATCAAAACATGAAATCACACGTGCGTGCCTGAGTTACCTGCAACAAGCAGAGTGACCTTCCCATGGATTTAACAAGAACACAAAAGATTGTTTCTTTCCAATGCCTTCCACGACAACCTTTTCAGAGAAATAGAAAGTCACAAATGACTACCACTTCTGTGATGCCACTAGAAAAAAATATCTCAATTGTTTTTAGGAGGTACAGCCTGACAAGCTGCTAAAGCACTGGGATAAGCTCCAAGAAGCATATTTCTCTAATAAGTACAAAACCAGGTTAACACCTCCAGCTTGTTAGTTTTTGGATTGCAGAATTGGACCACTGAAATCAAGCTTACCAGCTAGAGCTTTATTTTGATTTATACATACTCCAGTGCAATTTCTCATTCTTTTATTGCTAAATTTGCATTTAAGAAATAAAAGGGATCACTTCTTAAATACAGAATAACAAGAAAATATTCTCTCATTCTTGCAATTTCAGCAGAACTTCTCCATATTATGACTGGTCATTCATTCTGAAGCAGGCAGAAAGAGAAGAATTTAATCCAATTAGGTCACAGAAGTTAATCTAGGATTGCAAAATTAAGCTTGTTTGTCTTGGTCCAATGTTTGCATACACACACAAGTCACAGATCATAATCAGATTCATGAGGAGCAGTTTTGCTTCTTGCTAGGGAACAGTGTATTTGTGTTTTTAATAGAGGTCAGTAAGAGGCTGCACTCATTCTTCTCCAGCAAGAGACATAAAAGAGCAAACAGGCAATGGCCTTTAGTGGAAGAAAGCTAGAGAAACTGTGCGTGGCAGAGCAGGAGAGGCAGACAGACAGGTGACAGACGGGGAACAAGCCATTGCACCAGCATTGCACCCAGTGGACATCTCTGTGAGGCACTGTTCCTTCCCTATGGCCCAGCATACCCCATGTGCTCCATGTCCAGCGACCTCCCTCCAACCTGCAGCAGAAACCCCCAGGAAAGCAGACCTGAGAGAACTGAGCACATGCTACTATATCCCTGCATGTGTCACCCAGCCATATGGCAAATCGTAGCAAGGAAGAGATAGTGGCAAGGTGGACAGTGGGAGGGGCTGAGTGTTTCCTCTGGAAAATCAGTCGTTATCAGTGGATCCTGATGGAGCCAGCACAGTCACCTCAAGGCAATGGTGAGGACTAACAGCACGCAAAGGCTGGAGGCCCACACATTCCCTTCAAAGATTACAGCTATTTCTATATTGAAGAAACAGCCTGCAGAATATCTTCTAAAGGGGATTGTTTTCAAAGAACAAACTCAAAAAGTTCTGGATCAGCTCATTGTGTTAATTTTTAAAAATATTGCACGCCCATAACATTTTTTGGATTTCATCAAGACACACAAGACAGTGGTAGACCTGGTACTGTGTTCAACTGCCTTTGAATCAGTCCCTTGATGAACAAAATTTGGAGCGATTTTTGAAGGTTGACTGAAAATTTGACTTAGAAGCTGGCTTTCAGAGTTACAGTAACCAACATTGCCTGAATGCTGATTATTTTAGGTTTTCTTGATTCTCTCTCTGTTTCCTCCCTCTTCCACACATTCCCTCTTTATCCTGATAGACTAATTTTACTGAGCTATTTCCTTTATATTGAATGGGTCAGTTTGACTTCATCAGCAGCATGTAGGTTAGAATGTGCATTTCTCAAGCAGTTAAACCAAAGCCACAGCAAACATGAGCAGCAGGATGTGGAACAGCAGCCTAGCTAGAACATATGCAGGATAAAGGTTGATTTGCCCTCTTGATTTGCTCCCTACCATTTTTCACTGTATTTCTCATCAATTCTGTATCTCTGCAAGAGCTCTCTGCACTCTGTGGTACTCTGAGATCAACACTCCTGGCATTGAAATGACAGGAAAAAAGCTAGGCAAGCTAAAGAAGTGACAGGTTAAATGTATTATGCTTCTACTTATGCATGTGCACCATTAGGGACAGAACTACCATCATCTGTACAAAAAACACTGCCTGCTGTCATCTGAGCTAGAAGGCACACTGTTCTTGTAGTAAGCCTTGCCTCCTACCCAGGCCAGCAGCTGGAGGCAGAGATGATTTCATGCCTCTACACCGACCCCTGGTACAGGAGACAGAGGTGGGCTGCTCGCCCCCTGCCCCTGCCCAATACTGGAGTGTCACAGAGTAGATATGCTCTGTACCGTCATCTCACTTGTCTGGGAAGCTCCTTTGATGCCGACACAGCTCGAGTCTGTGTTTAATTCACAGTTGTCAAGGATTGCCTTCTTTTGCACAGGAATGTGATTGCAGGCTGGAGATGGCACATCGCAGGCAAAACAGAGGTATGGAAGTGAACCTCCTGGCAAAGCCTCTTCCTTACTTGCCTAGGTGCCATAAGCTCTGCCATGGAGCTGGAGAGACCAAGAAACCTGGGTGCACAGCTGACCATGTTGCTCCTGTGTGCCATAAGATGGAGAAACAGCACTACACAGAGTTCAATCTTTTGTTTTAACATCACTAAAGGGTTTGATTTGAAGCATCTGACCTACCAGGTTCATCCCCCTGGGCTCACAGGCCTCAGAGCCCAGGAGCACACTGTTGCCATGGATGTTAGCACCCCGTGGGAGGGCAGGCAGCAGGAAGGCAGAAGTGCCACCAAGCCAAAAACTTCAATTTCTCAGTACAGACATGAAACCATCACCTTGAGAAACACACTTAAATGCCCGGATTTACCTTGTAGTGCCAGACAAGTGCCTGCATCAGATCTACAGTACCACAAGGGCAGTTTGGGCTGAAAAAGGAAAGCTAATGTTTAAGTTAACTTATTCAGTTCTGTTTATTAGCAGAGTTTATTTCACAAGCAAGTTTCAGACACCACTTGTTAGACATATTCGCAAAAACATGATAAAAAATTAACATGCACAAGCCTAAAACTCAAGCACTTCCAATTTAAAATATTCTTTGAAAGTAGCAGAGAAACATTTTTAAGGACATTTTGAGCTAAGCAGTAGCAAACAGCCAGGGGTTGCTCTGGACACAAATCTCTTCCAATAGGCTTCTGCTTACACTGATGAATTTTCTCTGTGCCCTAACTTTCCCCAATTACTTTACAGTGAACATTTTCTGATGGTAGTTTTCAGGGTTTTGTGGTGATTTAATCATCATGGACAGCTAAACTCTACTGCAGCAACTTTCTCACTCCCCTTCCTCAAAGGAAAAGGGAAAGAAAATATGTTGAAAACAGGAAAAGAAGGAGGGGATCAAGGGTTGGGATAAGTTAGGGAGATCACTCAAGATTATCAACATGGGCAAAACAAACTTGGCATAGGGAAATTAATAGAATTCATTGCCCATCATTAGCAGACTAAAACAGTGAGAAACTATAAGAAAACTCAAAACACCTTTCGCCCATCCACCCTCTTCCACCTCCTCCCCCCAAAGCAGCGCAGGAGAATGGGGAATGGGGGCTGCGGTCAGTCCCTGACACTTCGTCTCCACAGCTCTTTCATGGTCACTCTCTGCCCTGGCTCCCACACAGCTCCGTCCCACGGGGTCCATGCCCCAGGAGCAAACTGCTCCAGCACGGGGCCACCACGGCTGGGCGGCAGCTCCCCCCAGACCCCCTGCTCCTGCGTGGGCTCCTCTCCACGGGCTGCAGCTCCGGCCCAGAGCCTGCTCCTGCGGGGCCCTCCATGGGCCGCAGCCTCCTCCAGACCACATCCACCTGCTCCTCCGGGGGCTCCTCCACCCACGGGGGGGCTGCAGCATGGAGATCTGCTCCATGTAGGACCCATGGGCTGCAGGGGGACAGCCTGCTCCAACAGGGGACTCTCCCTGCACAGGCTGCAGGGGAACTGCTGCTGCCTGCCTGGAGCACCTCCTGCCCTCCTGCTGCAATGACTTTGGGGGCTATAGGGCTAGTTCTCATACATTTTCTCACTCCCCTCTCCCAACTGCGGCCACACAGCAATATTTTCCCTTCTACTCTCCCAGAGGCCCACCCAGTATCGCTCCCTGTCCAGCAGCAGGTCCCTTTTGGAGCCAGCTGGAGCTGGCTCTGATCTGACATGGGGCAGCTGCTGGGCTCTGCTCACAGAGGCCACCCCTGTAGTCACCCACTACCAAAACCTTGCCTTGTAAACCCAATACAGCTGTTTACCAACTTCACACACACATTGTTTTCACTGCTCTTCAGGTGTGTTAAGCACTCTGTTCTTCAAGTCAATCTTTTCATTTTTTCCTGGTAAATCACAATTTTGTGATCCTTTTTTTTAACCAATCTACCATTTAATGTATAGTGAATGACAAGTGAGTATCTTAAATATTCAAATCAATTAAAGAGCAAAACTCAAAAGCTTTGATAATTATAAGACCTCTCACTGGCTCAAAAGCAATTTTGCCACTTATTTCTCTAATTCCTGCCAAAATAATTGCTACTTTATGTCTTACATGAAGGTCATTAAAAAAAAAGTAGTACTTGGCTTTCCAGGTACAGAATTTTAAGTGATCCAAAGCTTTTTGTTGCCCAGTTCTTAAGCACATTGTTTTCTAAAGCCAAAAATGAAAGCCCTGATTATTTCATGTAATCTCTTGCTTAAAAAGGAGAGAGCGTAGAGTTCAGCTGCTTTTTGCCAGCAGAGATGCAAAATTAATTGAAATCCCAAATGGTCAAGGTTGCGTCATATCCTTTGCCTAATGAGACTGAGATTGGGGTACAAGAGGGGTATCGAGGAGTGCATGGAGTGGTGACAGACAGGATGGGGTCTGGCTGCAGAAGAAGATACCGAAATTTAGATATGTGTTGAGAAGTTTCTGTGTGTGCAGGGCCTGTCAGCTCCAGCACAGGCAGGCAGCAGGAATAACCACAGACTCACAATGGAAACACAAAGCGTACATTTATTTTCATTACCTTGCCAACCAGGGGACCCACAGAACAACACCCAGGTAGAAGCACACAAATGGGGACGCAGGCACCACTGAGCTCGATCCATGCTAGAGGATCAGTCACCTGCCTGCTGTTTATGTCTGTTTACTGACACACAAACATCGTTTACTGCCATGTTACGATCCTTGCTGTGCTTTGATCTTCTCCATACCAAGGCAGGGAGCTCAAGCATGTCTGATGGGGTACCTCCAAGTCTACCGAATACCTATGCTATCTATACACAGATGTTTTACTTGTCAAACACACAGAGGATAAACAACAATAAGTATGATATATGTGTTTTCCTACATTACCACTCTCCCGGCTGTATGTATTCCCAGCTGCAAGATCACTTGAATGTACTTACAGTCCTCCTCACCAGTCTTCTGCTTTTAACCCATTTTCTCCAACAGCTCCTGTTACTGTCAAGAGAGATCTGCTCAGCTCAGCCTCTGGAGTCAGGGGTTGTGATTCATTTTGTCCTGGAACAGACACCTATGCCCAGGCACAACAGATGCCTCACAGATCTGTGCCTTTCCAAAGCAAGAGCTTTGCTGTAAAGCACCCCAGGTATCCCCAAATGCCTACCTGTAGGACACCCAGATTAAGCACTAGATTGTCACTGGTTCCAGCAGTGGCTTGGACCCCTGCCTTGTCTGTAGGTAGCTGCACGTACACTTCAATGCTGAAACAGTCATCCAAGAATGATTTTTTTTAATTTGACCTTTTAAAAATAGCCTTCAAAAAAACACCCTCTGTGTGAATAGCACATCTTCTAGAGAGATAGTTTTCTTCTTTTTCCCACTAAGCACTTGCTTTGGTCTTTCTTTGAATCACATAAAAGTATTTTCTACCTCACTTCTTCAAAATAGTCATGGGTAACCTACAGACTGCTGGAAACAGCAAGGCTAACCAAGGAAATAAAGGTGGGAATACATGTTCGGATGAAGAAAAGGGCCAATTTTTTGTAGTGAATACATGAGCACACAGGGAAAAAGGAATGCAAACAAAGCCAGTCTTCTAGGTCGACTAATGAAAGAAAGAAAGAAAAGAGAGAAAGAGGGAAAGAGAAAGAAAGAGAGAGAGAGAGAGAGAGAGAAAGAGAAAGAGAGAAAGAGAGAAAGAGAGAAAGAGAGAAAGAGAGAAAGAGAGAAAGAGAGAAAGAGAGAAAGAGAGAAAGAGAGAAAGAGAGAAAGAGAGAAAGAGAGAAAGAGAGAAAGAGAGAAAGAGAGAAAGAGAGAAAGAAATCCCCTGCTCATGTACCACAAATGGGTTAAAGGGTATCAATTTTCCTTGATAGCATTTTTTTTCTAACTGATGATGTAGCTGCGTTGTTGAAATATTTAGTAATGTCCTGTGCAAAAACATCCTTGGTGTACACATGGAAAAAAGAAATACAACCATGATGCAAACTCGTTGCCTTGGCAATAGCCGTGAATTCATGTGTGACCCGCACCCTTGTGCAGCAGCTCTCCAGGACAGCCTGGTTTGCACGGCTATCCAAGTGAGAGGCACAAGTGCTTTGAGGAACATTATGGTGATAGGATCAGTCTCCAGGACTATAGCTTCATTAAAACTAGGCCCTTAGGTCACTAATCTGAGAACGCAGGTGGATCTTCATGGTCCTGGGCCCAGAGCAGCCACCAGCTTTGTAGCGGCAGCTCACCAAAATCCCAGTACTGACACAGTGATTGCTCCCTTCTGTAGGCTGCTCACATCGGTTTCCTGATTAGGAGCACACCATCAGCAAGTTCATGGTGGCCATCCTTACCATTGAGGCCTACAAGCCCTACTGTCATCTGCTGCTTCCTCAGCTCATCCTCCTGTCCCAGGCCAGGCGTCACCACCCTGTTCCCTATCAGAAGTATGGCCAGCTATTTTGGAGCTGCTGACTGGGCACCTATACCCCACCTATATCCCTTAAAGCCAGGCAGTTGTTATTGCAATCATGGGAGGAGCAGTTTCTTCATACAGAGAGGCCTCACCAGTCACTGGCACAATTCACGTGCACCAACATCGTTTTCAGATACGGTGCTGGCATACTCTGGAGCCCTGTTTTTTCTCTAGGACGTACTTATACTGACACCTAGGGTGTGATGATGATGACACTTGCTGATATTGGCTGAGATGGCAGTAACCCAGATCACCACCATTTCTGCCACCATTCTGTCATCCCAGTGCTCCTGGTGGTCACTAGGACATTGACTGTGTTGTCATTTACCAACAGACACTTGTCAAGCATAGATTTTGGAGTTTGAAGGCCTGCTACTACTAGCTACAAAATCAGGCAGAGCCAAGGGGGCCAGCTAGACCACTTGGGTCTTAATCTGAATTGAGTATAACTTGTATAACAAACAAACAAAACACCAAAAAAAAAAACCATTCCTTAGAAAGCGTAGTGCTGTATGACCCAGTTTGCAATATTAGAAGCAGTAAGTGTTACACTCACACCTTTCAAAACAAGCTTCCTACATAAATTCCTGAATCCCTCGCTTCATTTTAGGAAATAAACCCCAGTTATACATGAAGCATTAAACTTGCAGCTGTTAGGCTTTTTGTGTGCACTTGCGAAGATCTAAACAGTCTGACAGATACATTGCTTTGGTGTTGATGCCAACGGACTCATCTGCAGTAAATAATTCATCTCAGACAGCCGAGGGATCTTGGGGCTGGAAGGGTCTCATCCATTCCCCAGCCTTAAGGCAGGGTCACCTACAGGCATGTCACTTCTGACAAATGTTTGTTCAATCTGTTCTTAAAGCCCTCCAGTGATGGAGATGCCTCAGTTCCCTCAGACAGCCTATTTCCTGGCTTCATTTCTTTCAGCAACAGTAAGCTTTATTCACTATCTCATCTGAGTCTCTCTTGCTGCAACTGGAGCATGTTGCTTTTCATCCCGTCTACCACAAAGAGAAAAAAAAATAAAAATGCACTGTTCTTGCAGCAGCCTCTGAAAACTTATCACCTGACAAATCTTCCTTCCTTTTCTGCTTATGTCTTGCCCGTAAATAGATTGCAGCTATTCGGATGCTGTAGTCGGAAAAGTTTACCTCAAATGTCATGTATTTTTAAGGCTGAAGACTGCTGCATTGCTGCAATTGCTGACAGACACACACACACACACACACCACCACCTCTTCAGCTCAGTTCAGCTGTGGAAGAAGGTATTAATACTTTTACTTATACTCCAGCTCCCACTGAGAACATTTGTCGATAGCAAATTGCAAATTTGCTTAATACTAACATTTGCTGAGCAAACTGTAGCTGCTCAAAAATACATGGGAAAGAAACACAAAATTTGACTGACGACAGACATTCAGTGTTCTGTACTAGAAACCACCCTCTGCAAAATAACGTCTTTGAGGACAGTCTTCACCATCACCTCCTACCTGTGTCCAGCCTCATGGGCTCTCCTGTGCTCTGCTTTTCCCAACCCAGTGGCCTCCTCCTCTGGGCACCACCAACCACTTTGTCTTCCTTGGTGTCCTCCTCTTGGCCTCAAGCCCCAGCAGTGCTACTGCAGAGCTCCAACCAGCAAGCTGAGCACAACTCAATAGGGTGATTGCTGCTCTGCTGTCCCAGCGCCAGTGTTTTTGAGGTTCACCTCACCAGTTAGTGACTGGTGCTGTCGGAAACACACAGCTGGGGTTTGTTTCACCCAGTTCTGGCCATCCAGAAATGAGACAACTGAGCAACTTGTGTAGTTTTCATCACAATGCAACGAGGAGACAAATGAGCTCCAGCCAGGGACCTGTCTCTCTGCGTTGGTTATAGAGGTAGCCCTGGTATCTAGGCACGTTAAACAAATTTCACTCCCAGTGAAGGACAATAGTTTCCATCATCAATGGCAAAGCCATTTGATTTCACATGGTTTCCAACAAAACTCCAGCAAGGACTGGGGTTTAAATAAAATACGACTATCTCATGCCTAATAGTGATGAGGTCGAGGTCAGTACCAAAACCTCACTGCACAGACCTTTTCTTAAGATGCTTGTTTTTCTGCAGCTTTCAGTCCACGAGGAGGCTGAGACCACTGAGTCATAAGCCCCTCTTAAGCGAAAAAGAGAACCAATCAGCATCCCTTGAAGTCAACAGGAGCAGAAGATGGCAAGAAACAAGCCTTTATTCAATCTACAATTCAGATCTTTTACTCCTCTTTAGCTAAGTGCCTACTACAAAAAGTACTTGTAAGTATGAAATGATCCATACAGTGTACATTTAACTATCAGAATACTCTTCAGCAACTCTTATCTCAGGAGCAAAGTATTCCAGGAAGCACATCACTTAAACAAGTGTGTGTTTACCAGAAAAAAATAAATAAATAAATAAATAATGACCTTTAGCAGCAAGAGAAATCTCTAAAGTGTCTCTCTGAGCTACAGGCTTTACAGCTGATTGCTTTTCATATGCCTCACATACATGCATGAAAAAAGTTGCTTTTCAAAGAAGTACATCATCCTTGTAAATAAAATAACCTTTTATCCTCCTGTGGCATTCTCAGATATCCCTGGCGGGCACTGACTATGGAAGGAGAGCACAAGTGGTTCCCTGCTCATCTAGCAGATGGGATGACAAACCCCATCTAGCAGGTCTAGCTCCAAGTACAGCAGCACTTGCTTATGCATAGCCTGGGCTACCACAGATAAGATACCAGTGTGACAAACAAAATCTCAGCCTGAACAAAGCAGCTCCACTCATCTCCTAAACCTCTCACCAGAGACTGATTTTGGGTGGTGAATTCAGCTGGCACACCTGTGGCCCCTATATGCATTCCTCACCTCTCATCCACAGGTTACTACTCCTGATGCAGGGACGTCTTAAGAGGACAATTTTCTGCTCTTGAGGAGTTGTGGCTTACAGTTAGTGAATTAATAAAGTGTGTAACGTAGCATTAATGCAACTATATAAATTTCCCTCTACCTCTTACATGACAGCACAGTGCGGTGGCAGCTGCAGTGAGTGGGAATTTAAAAGGATATCAAAGACAGCTGAGAACAGCCACATTTCCTAACATCCATTTTCAAACATTTAATCTCTCCCTCAAAGAAAGAAAACAAAAAGGAATGTATTTCAGGAGATTTTCAAAACAAACCGGCAGTATGGCCCTCAGCCACTTGTGCTGTGAGCATCTTGAAACAGCAGTATTCCCAATTAACCTCAGCGATAAATCACTGATGTTTATTTGTCAGATCTTAGCAGTTCCTTGAAAAGAGTTTCTGCGAAACAAATGGTAGAAACACTGTGAAAATATGCTTTCCAAACTGGCAGAGTCCCCAGAAAATCAAAGTCCAGGCTTCGTTTGTGGCAACAGGGAAACAAATGACTTCATGAAGTGTCACCTAAAGTTTGGATTCGTGTGCAGTGCAGTGGAGCACTGACAAGCAGCACTTGCTGGGAAAGTTTCGCAGATGTTTTCTAGGTGAGACTATTGAGGCCCTGTCTAGCAAGGCAGCAAAGAAGGTTTCCGAAGTAAAATTCTAGCAGGCAGCCACAAAACAGTAACTTCTCATGCAACTTCTCACTCCCATTTCTGGGAATATAAGTGGGACAGGGCTGAGCAGCTCCCAGGTGGCACAGGGTTGCCTCTACTCACACGTTTGCTGGCAAGGAGATGCTCTCCTCATGGATTCCTGTCCAGCTGGTTCAGCAAAAGGTGTTGTTTGTCTTTTTTTGTTTGTTTGTTTGTTTGTTTATTTGTTTGAGTTAGCAATGCTTGTTTTACTTCTGTGCAGCTTGTGACAACAGGCTTCTATTCTGTTGCTGCAGTGCTTTTTTGTAGGTAGTTATTTTTAGATACGTGCTTCACTATCAGACTTCCTGAGCATTGCACTTTCACTTGCATTTGTTTTTACTTCATTTCCTTGATTTTGGAACATTTGCCCGATTTATCAAAATCAGCTTGAATTCTTATCCCCCAGGGTACATACAGGCACTGACTGCTTAACGTTATCCACAGACTTTGCAAGCACTCCATCTAGTTTGTCCTCCGAGTCATTAATAAAAACAATGATTAGAGCTGCCCTCGGGTCTGGTCCCACAGGACTGCATTTGCAAGGTCCTCCTTATTTGACAGTGAACCCCTGATAATTATTTATGAGTGTAGTCTTTCAGCTATTTGCACACTGCCCTAGGAAGGAAAAAATTCTCCAGTCCCTGCCATGGTTTGCAAATAATATATCGTATGGCTGTGCCAGAAGTTTGACTTAAATGCAAGGTAAATTATATTTCTCGCTTCCCCGTATGCAGTAGGCCATTACCCTGTCAAAGAATGAAACTTGTTTTCTTTGACATGATTTATTTTCAACAAATCCATGCTGACTATTTCTCATGAACCGAGGAGTTCTGTACAGATTGGTTGCTTAAAAGCATGTCCTACATCTTCTCGGGTGGCAGAGTTAGTCTGGCCAGTCTTGCAGAAGGCTTTTCTTTTTCAGGAGTTACATTATTCAAGCACTATTTGCACTTTTCTAAGTGCAAAGACACATTAAACCTCCCCACACTCTTTTAATTCACTGTGATAGTTGCTAATTATGCAGAGGTGGCTTTGACTTGTTCTTTTGGTACTTGTTTAACCAGATGTGGTCAGTCTGAAGACATCAAACTTGCATGCTCTTTAACCTGTTCTTTGAATTATTTTTAGTCTGTTCTTTAATATTTCTTTCCCCTCTCTGGCCTTGCCGTGGTGAACAAAGGAGAAGGCAGGAAAGCAGCAGGGCTGTCCTCCCCTGCGAACCTGTAGCTTCTTGCTTTTTGTTACTTTTGATGGCATCTGCTGGCGGATATGGGATATGCCACAGTAAGGTAGAGAGAAATTAGTGCACAAGCACGGGCTGTCAGCAGGAATGTTTGCACTCTCAGTGGCAGAAAGCAAAGAAATAACTGTAAGGACAGGGACTGCTTCCTCTGTCCCTCCACGGGGACACAGGGAAGGCAGGGAAACTCGAAAGCATGGTACCCGTAAGAGGTGATGGATGCTACTATTTTCTTTTCTTTTTTTTTAATGCTAAGCTCTTAATATTTAAGGCTTGGTCATCTGTGCTTGTTTTGCAACACTTGGAGAAAAAGAACTGCTACGAATATTGGCTGCTAAGAGCACTTTGTTCCTTGAATTATGTGGCAGATAAAAGAGAGATGTGATTTGCCTCATCAAGAGAAGAGTATGTAGGAACATTATAAAAAAAAAGTCATTGGGAATATGCCTGTGAAAGGAAAGGGTAAGGAAAACAACACCAACAGAAGCAAATGGTATTTGTTTCCAGGAATCAGTGTTCAGAGACAGAGAGACTTGGAGTGTCAGTCCCCATATGTATGCCACTGTTCTTGCGATGACTTCCCTGGAAATATACCTGGAGAAACCACTGACAGTGCTTATCCTGCAGTCCCTGTCCCACACCAGTCCTCCCAAAGACACAAATTATTTAAACACTCAGGATGAAATGAAAACAGGTGTAGGTACCATTCCTTAGCTACCACAAAGGCTAAGGACTGAGGGGCCATTAATGCTAATGCCAAACACAACTATAAGAGATATTTACAATAAATTCTGCCTAGGACTTGTAAACGAAAGCTGGAGACACTCAGCCAGCTGACAGTACAAACCTCTGCTCCCTGAGGCCAGCTGGCAGTCTGTCCTTGCCCAAACTTGTCCTCCAAAACTGGGGCCATAGTGGAATAGTCTCTGATGCACACTGTTGAACCAGGTTTGGGGTTTGTGCTAGGTGTCATAAACCAGCTCAGTGCCATGGACCATGCTGATGGGTCATCAGAATGAATGACCAAGCAGCTGGGATGTCCTCTGGCACTGTCAGGGGGACAGGAGCTGTTAGGTGGAGGCAGCGTGAGCATCTCTCCATCTCTGCACTCCAAATCCTTGCAGGCAACCTGCGAGGAAGGGTCCACAAAGGAAGTTCAGGACAAGGTCTGACCCTTGCAATTTGGTGGTCTCGAGCTGGGCAGCTTAAGGGGTCCCTGCTCAGAGCACTATGTAGTAGTCTTGCTGGCAGGCAAGAAAAGTGCAGTTTGCCATGAATCTCACTGAAAAGCAGAGGTGACTGTACAGAAAACATTTTAAACAGGAAAATTTTCCCCAGATAACATGAGTTTTGAAAGACTGAAAAATCAAAGCTTGGCAGAGAGATAAAAAAGATGCTTTTCTTTGTAAGAAGAAATGACAAAAATAAGGGATTGTTCTTTTTTTCTTTTTTCCTTTTTTCTTTCTTACCGTTTTCTGGTTGCTTACCTCTTTCCTTACTTTTCCTCATTCTATTTGGCCATCATTGAGTTGCAGGAGTGGAAAATGGCAGAGAAAAAAGAGACAACTCGAGTTTAAAATTGTCATTTAAGAACTGAGCAATCACAACTATTTGAAGAACTGTTATTATTCTATGCATTTTTTAATCTTTTTAATCAAAACAAACTTTTTTTTTTTTTTTAAAGATGGTATGTTTTTAACTTCTAATCAAACCTGCTTTTTATCAAAGAGGCTCAACTGAATTTGCAAGAAGTCCCAAGTGAAAAATGGGAAGTTGCTACCTACAATCTGTGTGTTACATATTTGTAATTATGGAACTGAATCCTTATCAGATTCAAAATAAATAAATAAATAGAAGGCATATTTTGCAATATCTGTGTGTCAAGTTTCTAAAATACACAGTTATTCCAAAACCCTGCATGGAAATGGTTAATGAAGCAGTTTCCCTTACCTCATGTTTTAGCTCTCCTGAACTACCTGGCAAATCCCAACAGAAAATTCTGCCTTAAAAAAAAATCATAAAGATATAAAAGTCACTCCCTGCAGTTGTACTCATGAACACTGGGCTTTAAAGCTAGACAAATTCAAATGATAAATAGGATGTATTTTTGCCTTAGACTTTAAAAAACTGTAAAACACCAGATGGCTTCTCTGTTGGTGTGACCTTCCATGTAAAATACATTTTTAACACTTTCTGATTTCGCCACAAATAGGGCACGAGAATGATCTGCAGCTAATTTCGAAGTAATTTTACGTGTGAACTTGGCCAGGCTGGACACAGTTACCAGCAGGCTGGAAGATGCCTTCCCACCACTGGATGGCATTCAAGGGCCATAAATACTCTCACATCAGCAACCGCAGCAAAAGAAAATGCCTCTTAGAAAAATTAAATTATAAAACGCCTGAAGCCTTTGGATCCTCAGCAATGCTTCCATAATATATATTCATATTTTCAAAATCCCAAGAAAATAAATCTGGAAAAATGCAAAGAAAAATAAATCTGAGGAGAAAGGAGCTTTTCTCTGAGACACAACTGAATACACATGTAGGCTGCGGGACAGGAGAGCTGAGGGATCAGCTCTGAAAGCAGTATTTCATTTAGGAGAATTCACCACATAAATTCTGCTGACTCCACCTATGGCAGCATCAGTAGGGGTTGGCAGGAGGTAACTGGACGGGGCTTTTCTTCTCTCTTCCAGATATGGACACAATGGAGAGAGAAAAGATTAGATGTTAATTGATCTCACACAAGCCTGCTGTGATCAGGAGCCTGAGCTGGGGGCCTCCTGGGATCCTTCTCACCCAAACAACATAGTTTTTCAGAATAAAGACACTGTAATTTTTTTTTTTTTATAAAACAGAAGAGCACCCACTGAGGTAACAGCATTTGTGCATCTGAGACCATGAGTAAGATCACAACCAGGAGCGAGGGGTGAACTTGGCAACAGATAAGCATTTAGAGCCATCACTAACCCGTGTCCCTTAGTGCCACAGTCACAAATCTCTGAAATACCTCCAGGCATGGGAACCCCGCCACCTCCCTGGGCAGCCTGTTGCAATGCTTGGGCCACCCTATCCCTGAGGAAATTCTTCCTGATATCCAGTCTAGACCTCCTATGGTGCCACTTCAGGCCATTGTTGCCTTGCATCCTGTCACTTGTCACCTGAGAATACAGACTGACACCCTCCTTGTTACAATTTCTTTTCAGGTAGTCGTAGAGAGCAATGAGGTCTCCCCTCAGCCTCCTCTTCTCCAGACCAAGCAACCCCAATGCCCTTAGACGCAACTCATAACTCTTGTTTTCTAGTTGCTTCACCAGTTTTGTTGCTCCTCTGCACACACTCAAGCAACAAAATGTCCTTCTATCCAGATCCCTCTGCAGAGCCCTCCTACCCTCAAGGCAGATGGGCAGTCCTGCCTAACCTGGTATCTCCTGCAAACTTTCTGAGGGTGCACTCGATCCCCTCATCAAGATCGTCGATAAAAATGCTAAACAAAACTGGCCCCAAGACTGAGCCCGAGGGAATACCATGGGTCGCCAAGACTGAAAGAGCACAGCAAACTACATGCTAACCACAGGCAAGGAGTGTTTGCTGAGTTTTGTCAAATTAAAGACTGTTAAATAAGAGGATATTTTGCACCTCTGTTAGTACAAAGAAAGGCTCGAATGAGGAGAGGTGACAGTCACAGCTTCTGTGGTGTAAAGACAGGGTCGCAGCAATGAAGTCTCACCAGGGAAAGCCGTGGTGTTCTAGGAAAACAGTGTCTCTGCCAAGTCTGTCATCTTTGTTAAAGAGCCTAACTATGAACTTCAGTTCCCACTTTAATTTCTGCAAATCTGCCTTGTCATGGCCCAGGGGATAGCTGCCTCAGGATAAAAAGGGGGAATGTGACGATACATAAGTTAAAATGGGATCTTCTCCAGTTATAATATAGGACATTTTATAACAAGGAGAGGTGTACAGTTGATGGAGCTTCATATTTGTACTGCAGTATATGTGTAGTCAGGCAGTTCACCCATCCATCCATCTGTCTACTTACATATCTATCCATATTCATGTCCCTGGACGTGTCCTTTGCTCAGAGAACATCCCCAGTGGTGCATGGCATGCTCCCCTCACAACACACTGATGCCGTCTCAAAGCCCAACAATGCACAGCTTTCAGGGGTGCCTGGTTGCTGGTTTTCTGGAGAGGATCATGTTGGTCTTTGATATATGATCAAAAGTAGTGACCTCTCTGATACAGATTATGATGTCTAAAAAGAAGATGATGGAGTTACAACAGTCCTGCACATACTACCTTGTTCTTCCACCCTTTGCCTTTTTTTTTTTTTTTCCACAACAGGGCTTAAGGGTAGGGAAATGTCTTCAGGGTGCAATCTTTGGGGATTTTACACGATCTGATAAGAGGACTCTATCAGATACAGAATTTGTCCAAACCTGTCCTGTAAGGCCAGTTTTGTGTCACCTGAAGAGGTAGAAGTGGGTGCTGTGGTTTCTAGCCTTAAGCTACAATCTACCATGCACAAGAATTTTTGCCCAGCTCGTTGAAATGATGTTTTAAAATAGCAAAAGCAGAAAAACACACTTCTTTCATGGAAGAAAACAGTAACAATTTTACTTGATATTTTATACTTCAGTGTAATATAAAACAGAAGAAATGGGAAATATCAAGGGCAGAGTTTCATCTATAAGTATCAAAACAATGACTGCAGATTGGGTTTTAGAATCTACAAAGCACAGTCCAAATATACGATCATTTCCCAACAGATATTATGTATACAGCAAAGAAAGGTGTTATAGTTTAGCACATTCCTCATTTAAGATTCCTGGTGTTTTCTTCGCCCCTTAGCCACTCTGTAATCAAGCAGCCCAAAAGGAAAAAAGCTTTGTTATTACCTGTGCTGAGTTTATGGCTACATGGACATAGTGCGTCATGTCAGCTACTAAGAAACGTCCCATGGTCATCAGCTTCTGCTTGCAGCACCAAAAACCCAGTCCAAAAGTCAGGAGCACCAACTCCTTCCTGAGCTGATCCACAACACAACCACGGGCCGACCCATAACATCACCACCTTTTCTGTTTCCAAGCCCTTCATAGAAATCTATTAGACTCATGGCACCAACAAAAATACAATGGGCTGATGGTGCCCAAGGTTGAGGAGACAACCCCAAGAACCAGAAAGGCCAGTCATCATGATAAAGCTTAACATTGTCTCCACAGGCTACCTTATTATTGTGAGCACTCAGCTTTTTTTCTAGTCTCCTTTTGCTCCCCACTACCTGACAATATATCCAGAGTAAGAATGTGTTTTCTGCTTTGTTTGGGACAGAAAATATTCAGTAAGACCAAGAAACCAGAAAAGATCCTTGTTAGAAACCCTGTATCACTAGGAACTGCTGTACCATCGCCCCAGGAATGGATAATATCTCCAAGGAAAGGTAAATAAATATATAAGTAAATGGCAAAATGAAGAAAAATGGCCATGAAAAAGCATTTGGGCTGACCAAAAAACGCACAAAGAAAAACATTGTCGCTAATGCCTACAGGGCCAACTTCCTTCTTGAAGTGCTGGATTTGTTTATGCTTGCCATTATCTTTGCATTCATAGCTGCAAATGTTACTAATGGCCATGCAATTACACATTTCTTTTAAACGTTAAATTAGAGCAGTTTCAGATGCCCACCTCCAGCCCTCCACTGTGAGGCCCTGTCAGCTGGAACCCCTTCCCCCAGGCTCCTAAGCTCCCTTTATGTCTTTTCAAAAAATACACGGTCCAATGTTTTGCACTTTAATTTATTTGGTGACTTTTTGGAATTGCTTTGTTGTTATATCCTCCTCTGGGAGGATATTTGCATGAAAAGAACATTATGAGCTGCTTAGGATAAAGATATAAAACAACTGAAATGACAAACACATGTTAAAACATAACTATTCCAAATCAAGCTAACACAAAAACTTTCAGGGGAAAAAAAAAATAATAATTCTCCCTTCATTCCCTCGCCTGGCCTTATCTTACTTGGCAAATTACTGACTGTACGCTCTTGTAAAAGAGTGAGAACAAGGAAGAACAACCTCGAGCCTTGTCTGCTGAGGATGAGAGCTGATGGGCCTCTGCACTCACCAAAGTATCACTGTGGAAAAGATGGGCGGAGAACGGCAAAAGGGAAAAAAATGGAAAAGAAAGAAGAATAAAAAAGAGAAAGAGTATGCTGGCTCTTCCTCTTTCAGCACTATTAGCTGCAACTGTGCGGTGGAAGTTCTTGTGTTGATACAGGCTAACAGTAACTTACTATAATAATTCCTGGAAGGAGGAGAAGCAGGGACAGGAGCTGTGGTCGGAGCAGTGGTTTTGTTTCTGGCCCCATTCTTCTCTGGGCTCGCTCCATGCAGAGGTGCTGGAAGTGGAGATGCAGCCAGGAAACCTGGATCCTGCTTTCCCCAAGCCTAATTACAGCTAGGCTTGGTCCAGAAGAACATACCCACACTGATTTTTCAGGAAAGAAAAACAGGCTCCATTGCAAGCAAACCTGACCCCAAACCCAGTGGCAGAGTAAAGGCAGCTGTTCGGTCTATATCAAGTAGCACTTTGAGGCAGCTTGACCTGGATGCTAAGATTTGGGGTGTTTTACAGTCATAACAACACAGAGAATGGAGACATGCCAAAATAATGCTGGAAGAGCATTGTTAAAGAAACTTAGGTTGCCACAGGGTTGGAAGAAAGGCTTCTCTTATGATGTGAGAGCTGGCTAAAGGATGGAAAATGAAGGATAGGGCTTAACATGGCTTTTCACTTTTCAAGTAAAATGCTGGAACCAGTTTTGTTCAACATATTCGTAAGAGATCTGGTGAAGAAAACCCACAGTGAAATTTCCACATTATACTCAAGTCTTTCAGGCAGCCAAATGTCATGCTGATGAATAACTCCAGAAAGACCACACACAACTAAATGGGCAACCATACGGCAGATTAGCTTGGGAGGAGACAAATGTAAGGTAATGCAAGCAGGGAAAAATAATCAAGGCCACAACTATGTGATGCTGGATCCAAAACTAGCAGCAGTATGTCAAAAAAGAAAAAGATCTTAAAAGTCATCGTTAACAGGTCCCCGGTCATCAATAAAAGCCAAAACAATATCAAGAAAAACAGTCCCAAGAAGGCTGAGTGCATCATTTTGCTGCTACTTATAACTTTGGATTAACCACACTTGAGCACAGTTCATGGTCTGCTCTCTGCACCTGAGCAAGGATGCAAGAAAGTTAAAACAGGTACAGAGAAAAACAACCAAAATGATCAAGCAGCTGCCTGACAGTGGAGAACCTGGAAATGTTAGGCTCTCTGTCATGGAGAGGAAAATGCTAAGCAAAGAAACTTTTGAGGATTACAAAATCATGAAGGCAATATTTGGAGATAGTTTAAAACAGATTAAAGCGTGTTTCTGTTTTGTTTTGCTTTTTACAATTCTGTAACTTGTGACAAGAGGTTATGGAGGTAGATAATAGCAGCAGCTTCAAACAGGACTAGATAAATTCATAGAAAAGAAGTCCACAGGTAGCTACAAAAAGGACAAGGAAGAGAAGTACCCTCTAACACCCCCATCAGACAAATGTGGACACTGGGGGTGACACAAGGGGAACTGCCTGCAAGAAGTGGCCAGCCTCATGTGTGCCCTTTAGCAGCATTTGATATGGCCAGAGTCAGAAACAGAGTCCTTGGGCTTGACAGATGAAAGCGTTGACCTGAAAGGCATTTCTCATGCTTTTAGAACAATCAAACTGTGGAGAGAGAAAGATGTTTTCAAGAACAAATTACCAAATAAATAAAAAACAAATTCCCAAGAAACTGCAGTGAGCTGAAGCCCTCTCACAAAGCAAATTTGCTGTCTTTTTTTGTTACCCTTGTTGAATACTTGTTTCTATCATACCTCAACACCCTGAATGGTCTGGCAAGACAGTAACTGTGACATTTACTGCTCACATGTGTGCATATAACGCATAAGCAGAGAAGGCATCTTACTGCAACCTGACTGCGGGCCACTTGCTGGGTTAGCATGTGCCAGAGACATAGGAAACTGCAGAGCAACAGGGAGGAAGGAAGAAGGAGGAAATCCTCCAGACACTAATGAATTGTTACTTTTATTCTGTCACAAAATGTGTTTACACATTTACTAAAGTTATTTTCGAATCTCTCTTTCTTCATGGCGATGCTCTTTGACGTAGCCGAACAGCCTTCTCCCCACTGCAGGAGGCTCCTGCTATATATAAATATATTCAGCTCTCTTCCAAACCAGAAAGAGCAGCCTTCTTTCACCCAGCTTGTAGTCTGTACTTAGCCAGCACAGGTCCTGGGATAAGCTTCTCTTTCCCCCTCACCACTGTTTAAAATCATTGTTTAGACAGGGTGACAGGATGAGGAATGGAAGGCTACTGCTAATTTGCAGCTTCCCAGACTTCCTAAGAGTAAGAACGCCTGTCAGAAATTTCATTTCATTAAAATCCCTACAGCTCGAGAGCTTTATCTTCCTACTGAGAGCTCACCCTTCCTGATCTTGCCAGCTGGGGACTGGAAATTGCAATCTCTCTGAATCATTGGAAGGATTTTTCGCCCAGTACCTTACAGCATGGAGGCACTCACGCCGTCTGTCCATCTGCACATCTGCTTCTCAGTAATTGTGTAACCCTTTGATCAGTTTTGAGCATTTTTTAGCGGTGAGTAAATACCTCAGACCTCTGCAAGGAGGCAGGTGTGCTGAGGACATGGCAAAATGGGTCTTCAGCGAGGCTGGGCACAAACCCTTAGGAAATAGCTTGGCTGGCTTGCTTCTCTCCACACTGAATGAATTTGTTATTAGGGCGATGGTGATGTAGGTTTATGTAGGTCACTGTGACAGTAAAAATGTATCATTTATATCTTCAGCTAGTTTCATCTCCAGCATTTTTAATCTGCAGTATTAGCCTGACTGATTTATTGCTACTTATAAACCACACTGACAAGGACTTCATTTTATCTTCATCCTCAAACACCCTGTGCCTGAAATACAGAAATGCACTTTGGCTACTGGCGTAAACAAGAGATTAGTCTCTCTTCTGATCTTGTGATGTTGTCTCTCCGCGCCCTCCTGAATATATATGAGTGATCTAGCCTCTGCCCCAGCCATCTTCTAATGTGAGGAAGCTGTATTATACTTTTCTTTTCCATTCCTCCTGGACATCTGGTATTTAATCTCTACATGCATGAGCCTAGACTGCCTTCCAGCCTATAGCCCTACTCACATCCCAAGCAGCTTCTCAACCACTTGTTCTCTATTACAGTCAGCCACATGAGCTTTCTTACGACACGTAACACCCACACCTCTCCACAATAAATTTTGCCCTTCCTGACACCCCATAGACAGCTTTTCACTGGCAAGCCTCCCTCAGATATCTCCCATGCTCAGGTCAGGCTTGTTTCCTCCACCACCACCACCACCCCCTCCACGGCAGAGGCAATGGTCCATCAGGCAGTGGCTGAAAGAGGTCTGGTCTCTGTTATTGTCTCCGTTATCACCTGCTGTTAGGTTTGTGTATCTGCATGTTTAATTTATCACCCTCCTTGTTATGCGGGGTTTCTTTTAAACTGCAGGGCTTTAACCAGATAATGAAGTGGATGCGCGCACATTCCACGCGCCCCCACAATAAACACTTGGCCAGCCCTTGATGCATGAGGTCCCTGTAGGGGGGAGAGGGACCCGTGAGTTGAGAAGTTCACGAGTAAGCAGTTTTTGTACAAGCAGGAGAGAAAGGCCGCCGAGAGTGAAAAATAGAGCAGGCATCCTAGAATGACACAGGGCTGCACCATCTTCTCGGGGCTACACCATCCCATGTCTTCTCTAAAGCATGGGTCTCACTCTAATTTGTTGCTGTTTCTGAATATTTCTATGGTTTTACAATGAAAAATATGAACTTTTTTTTTTCCAGAACGTGCAAGCAGAAGTTTATCGCATCACCAACCTGCTGTCGTGGACAGCACAGGAATGGATAGACAAGCAAGTAAAAGATGCTGCCAGAGGAGCTCACTTGAGCAAGAGGCCGTCCAAGGAGGTTTGGCAGGGCAAAAAGGCACATCTCCACCACGACTTCAGAGAACGCGTCTCCCTGCTCTCCATCTCACTCCTGTCAAAGTTATGAGAGAAAGCAATACCATTCCTAAAGGCAGTTGGCTTGCAGCTTCAGATGACTCCTCTCTCGTTGCCTGGAAATCCCAGGCGGGACCTGGCTCCCCTGCAGAAGTATCTGCATCAATCACATTTAATAAAATCGCACAACAGGTTGGAATTGTGAGTCAGCTTTAGTAGCTGCTTGACATGTATTCCTGTAATGTCTTGAGTGATGATCCAGAATGAGAAATCAGACTTCTCCGTATGAAAACTTATTCTGCTGATGTTACTAAACTCATCCTAAAGACCACCCTATTGGACTACCTCCCCTTTGACCAGAAGTAATAATGAAGAAAACAAGTCACAGATAAAACATTACCAAAAAAAAAAAAAAAAAACCTTTCCTGGAGAGGGATATTTTCTGGCATAGCAACAACTGTGAAGCAACAGGGTCAGTCTCTTTGGCAGTTTCAGGAATAACCACTGGAAGTTTGCTCAAGAGCAAGTTAGGCAAAACAGCTCCCAAGAACAGCTCAGTATATCTGATTCTGTGCTAAGACATGGGACTGGATCAAACTGGTGGTTCTGGGGGTGAGACTGAATCAGATGGGGTAAGGCATGGGGATCAGGCTGATGGGATTTACTGGACATATGCTAAATAATTTACCTTTGAGAATCTGATCTCCTCTATCTATGAGAAGTCTTCACCACAAAGCCCTGTGATTGTATTAGAAAACAGCAGTGAATTTACACTCTGGTAGACAGAAGGGTGGGTGTACTGTGGATTTAAACCATCATTAGATTCTGCCAGTCCTGGGCTGCTCCAGGGCCCCATCACAGCTCAGCCCCAGAGGTCTATCTAAAGCACTGCAGTCACTCAGGACTGCAGCAGACATCAGCCATGACCATGCCCCCTGACTGAGCAGCCACCCTCACAGCCTCACCCCAAGGCAGCCTCCCCTTTCTCCATCAGAAACTCTGCGATGGATCCTTACTGCTACCCTCACAGCACCTGCTGCAGTGAAATACCCCGCAAATACATCTGAGGCTTTTTGAGAAAGCATATTTAAATCCTTGCATCCAGCAATCACTGCAGGACTGATGTTCGCATCCCAGATATTTGGGCTAAGGGAGTGGAATTAATTTACTTCAGTTCCTATGGGCAGGCACCAGACTCACAAGCAGAGGCCCTGCTCCAACCCATTGCAACTGAACAAATGCTATCTCTAAAATCCCTGTCTACAATTTTAAGGTCGTGTGTTCTGAATACATACTCTGTGGTCCACTTCTGACCTAACACAGCCTCTTGCCTTCCTATTTGTATATCTCAGTCTGACACATTGCATTTGGGAATTACTAAAGCCCAATACCATGCTGCTCAGCCACACATTAAATAGCTAATACAGTTGCACTATGCCCCTCTTCCACCATTGCTAAACCAAACTGCACGGTTCTTTCTAACATATCATTCTGCACCTGTTTATCTATACAGGAGGAGAGTCCTTCAAAGAAAAATCAAAGATGGCAGAGAAAGACAGGGCAAGATACACAGATGAACTACTGTTAAGCTTTCTACCCACAAGGTAAAGAATAAAAAAACAGAAGAGATCCAGCAAAAACAAAATGTTGAGTCTTCCAAAAAAATCCAAACATCACTAAATGAATAAGGGGAAATTACTGTTTCTTTTTCCGCACACTATTCCATCCCTCTCTTCCTCCTTCCTTCCCTCTCCCCTCCCTCAAAAAAAAAATCTAGAAGTTAACTCCAGCATATTTTTTTGTTTGTTTTAAGCTATTAAATCATCGTTTTTCCTCAAGAAACATTGGTAATTTAACTGACAGTTTATTTTAAAAATAAATTGAGCCTTTGGTTGTCATGCAAGTGCCATATTTTATCCCTAATAGAAATAGTTAAACTTACTTAAATGCATGAAGAAGCAAAGAGGAAATAAAACAGCCATCCATCTTATTCGAGGGCCTACTCAGTGTCTTGACCAGAAAACATAAGACTTTACACAGCAGTGCTATAAAAGCTGAAAAACAAATATTCCATTCACCGTTGTCCTTGATCATTAACAAAGGGACAGGCTTTAGGATTTATGGTAGTAGCAGGTACTGCAGTGACAGTCTGTGTGGTTCTCTATCTTCACATTGTCCTTAAGGGTAATCTTAAAAAAAAAAGAAAACACACACATGTAAAAACATAATTAGGATTAGCTACACAGTTAAAACCACATTCTCAAGCAAAAGATTTCTGAAACCTTTTTCTTAACCCCAAGTAGTATGCAGGCTCTATGAAGCACATGAACTAGAATGGCCTCTGAACACCAGTGCTGAAGCTGCATCATCAGTGGCTTTTGGAGCCGTAATGAGATGGTTTTCAGTAGCGACATGCAGCCTGGTGTCCTTAATTTGGCACTTCTTCATGCGCCTATTTTTCAAAAAATGTCAAGTAACCAATCTATGAAAAATCAGGAAGTGCCCTTAGAATACTTCCCATGGAGAATATAAAAACAGAGACCACAAAACACTGTGAGTTATTTTTAAGCTCAACCAAATTCTACTTGCTGTTTCAGGGCAGGTATAATGTTGGTGGCCTAGAAAAAGATCTGTGCTCTGCTCAGATGATGAGGCAGGATGGGTTCAGCTGTAAGGGTGTATAGGTAAGTCAGGTATTTAGCTCTCATTGCAGACAGAGGAGACCCAGGGCTTTATCCAGCTGCACACACCACAAGGTTGATTGACATTTGAGATGGGAGAGAGGATCCCACCAAGCCTCCAGCTGCCACTGCAGAAGGTCTTTTATGGGTCCTGTGTCTGCCAGCCATACACAGATGTTTTGGGTACCCCAGGGTATCTCAAATAGCACCGAATCTGTGAGTGGGTAACTGAACTGAGTGTCTAGTCAACACAATCATTGATCCTGAGTCAGATCACCACAATGATAGATACCTTAGCTTCTATCAGCTAGCTCACCATCGATTACATCAAATTTAAGTTTTCTTCACCTGGAGCTGAATCACTCCCAAAACAATCAACTATAGCAGAACCTTCCAGGACTGTTAGATGCTGAAAGTAGTTGCACATGTTTACAGTTCCCTCCTGGTTATACTATCAAAAGTAAACACAATCACAGACAGTTTGGGTCCCTCATTCCCATGTATGCAATTGATAGTATTGACCAGCCACCTTCCCAGAGGACTCCTGCCTATGCAGGAAAGAAGCAAGGAAAATGACTAATTAAAATAAAATCCACATTGTATGACATTTAAGGACAGGGTACACCTCCAGGAGAGTTAAAAATGAGGGGACAACAAATCCACCACCAGACCTTCACACATTATAAGTCACAGTAGTTTCACTGAAATCAATGGCACTGCACCAGTTTCCACATCCCAGCTGAATATCAGACTTGGTACTGGCCAACACTTTAGAAAAAAAAGCATGAACCCAAGCACAGATGATATAATGCTAAGGATGTTTCCTTCAAATAGCTGTTCAGTGTTCTCCAGCAAAAACGTATTTATTTATATTCACTACTTCAGCTAAAAATTGCAACCTAAAACAAGCTTAAATGGTCTCATCTACATCCTCACCTTGGTGAAAGCCTTTGCTACACAGCACGTGGCTTCTGATGTAATGTTCTTTGGAACGAGCATGGTCTTCTTGGACCTCATTGGAGTGGGATAGGCCCGGGAGAAACAGCACCCAGTGCACTGGTAAATGGGTGCTCCTGGTTTGGAAAAGAATCTGTTCTCCCCTAGCTTGCACTCTGGACAACCTGCCATAAAAATATACAGAAAAGACTTTTATTTGATGGCCAGCTGTATTTTCATTTTCAAAAAGAGAGGGAAAGTGCAAGCATTAAGAGGAATTACTGGCTGCATTCTGCGGTTTGATGTGTGCAAAACAGAAAGGCACAGAAACAAAAGCTCTCCCCTTCAGGGTCCTTCAACTCTGCAACACCCCCTATTTGTAAAACTAGAGTGTGGCTTTCCAGCTAAGGCACAAGCATTGCTTTTTTTCTATTCTTCCAATTTAATTTTGTTGACAAATCTTTTTTTTGGCATTTCTACTACACTAGTTCTCCCTAAAAAAACCTACTAGCTAAAGGTAGTTAGCTAGCAACAGCAAGATTAAGAACTAGTGCTTCTCAGACATCACTTGTCTTCAGACAAGGCTCTATTATCAAGAATTTTTAAAATGCCTACTGATCCCAAGACGTTTTTTTAGCTTGCATTTTTCTATATTCAGTTCAAGGCTAATTAAAGAAACCCAATTGGCAGGAGGCAAATGCTCGACACTATTACAAGATTAAATCATTTAAAGTGTGAAAATGCTTTTTTATCAGAGTGTTTGCATGTTAAATTATGAGACTAAAGGTTGAACACAGAAACTTGGTGATGGAGAGGAATAATGACAGGCAGAGGAACTCCTCCTAACCTAGTCATTGAAAGTTGAGCACTCAGTTCTCAATACCAGCAAAGGAAAAGCCATAGTCTGATGGCCCTGGTGGGAAGTAGGTTCAGGTGCAACTGGAGGAGACCAAGATCTTGATACCTGCTACTACATGGAGGTGAGCTTAAAGCAAGGGTCTAAGCCCATCTACTGGAGGGACCCATACTGTGTCCACATGTATGAACACTACAAACCTCTGTCCTGGTCAGCCAGAGAGGACAATCAGGATCAAGTTGTGTTTATGTTTGTGTGAGGATTGTTTGTTTACGAGTGGGTGCTAGGAAAGGCACTTTCTCTCTGTGTTACTCTATGGCACTGGCCTTGTTAGTGAGGAGTGTGCACGTGTCCCTGCTGGGAAGTGGTGCTCAGCATATTGTGTGAATTAGAGGCTAGACTGAAGCCTCCATAATGCTGGGAATCTCTATGATACACTATTGTACACCATAGCTTTGTCCCACTAAACCCATTTGGGTCTTTCAGAGCCAAATCCCCTTGTAACTATGGTCTGTACTGGGTGACTTCTGTGACGCAGAGGTTTCTGTGGTTGCACCACAGTGTTCCTAACCCTTGAATCCAGTGAGAGGTTCTAGAGGGATAAAGGTCATACTTCTAGGGTATTTATAAGCTTGAGATCAATTTCACAGAATCGCGGAATCATAGAATAGTTTGGGTTGGAAGGGACCTCAAAGCCTACTCAGTCCCACCCCCCTGCCATGGGCAAGGACACCTCCCACCAGCCCAGGTTGCCCAAAGCCCCATCCAGCCTGGCCTTGAGCACCCCCAGGGATGGGGCATCCACAGCTTCTCTGGGCAACCTGTGCTAGGGCCTCACCTCCCTGTGAGTGAAGAATTTCTTCCATATAGCTAAGATAAATCTACCCTCTTTTAGTTTAAAGCCATTCCTCCTTGTTCTATCACTCCACTCCCTGACGAGTCCCTCCCCAGCTTTCCTGTAGGCCCCTTTAGGAACTGGCAGGCTGCTATAAGGTCTCCCCAGAGCCTTCTCTTCTCCAGGCTGAACAACCCCAACTCCCTCAGCCTCTCTTCACAGGCGAGGTGCTCCAGCCCCTTGATCACCTTCGTGGCCCTCCTCTGGATTCGTTTTAATAGGTGAATGTCCTTCTTGTGCTGGGGGCCCCAGAGCTGAACAGAGTGCTACATGCGTTAGCACAGAGCATACAAAGGAAGTGAAAAAACCAAAACAAAACAAACAAACAAACAAACAAACCCTCAGACACCCCAAAATGTCCCTAATATGCTTCTTTTACAGAATGCTACAGTCCCAACATCCCATATTCTGGGATCTACTGAGGAAATATATTCCTCTACTGAGGAAATACATGATGAGGAGCTATTGTTTTACTATTCCTGGTGTCACGTTGCCATTTTGATGTCAGAAGTACAACAAAATGAAACATTCCTATTTATTAATGTTTCAAGGATTAAGATCACACACATCAAGATGAGGACACTGTCATTTGGGAGACTTGTGACCTGGAGAAACCACGTTTAAAGAAGGAATAGGAAGGTTACTTACAGCAAAATTATTTTGGTTAATTAAATTTTCGTACCTCAGCATCAATAAATGCAACAGAATGATGAGATTTATGACCATATCTATAAAACAAATTTAATTACTACTCTTCATAATTGTCCTATTTCTGAACACTGAGAGCAGCTTACCCTGCATGAGAAACTCTCCATCAGGGAAAGAATGAAGAAGATGCAGAAATACAGACAAAATGGTCAAAGTGACAGCTGCATACTTCCCGTAGCAATCCATGATCTTCCTGGAAATACAAGTAAACACATTTTAAAGGACTATTTCACGCTGGGTATGGAACCAGGATCTAAGCTACACACTAATACAGCATTCAGTGCAAGTCACAGAGACAATTTAGAAACAGGATCAGAAACTGAAAACGTGCTATACTGATGTGCATTTTATAGCCTCAGAAAATTGATTTCATCACCACCATCATAACAAGAATGTGCCTTTCCTTCTAGCCTTAACAATCTTTTCTGAATATTAACATAAACCATAGCACATCAACTTCAAGTATCATAACTGCCTAATATTTATGGTAGAGTGGAGAAAGACATCAAACGCTTATGGAGAAGACAACAGAATCTGCAGTATCTGCGCCATGGAAAGACTCATTTCAGGGAAATAATTTCACATTAGATCATAATTTCCTGAGCCAAGAGTCAGATTATTTGTACAAATACCGACCTCTTTAGTACCCAAGACCTCACGAACAGATTTACACAGTCCTGTCCCTTGGTGGAAAAAAGCTCCTCTGACCTCTACAGTGACAGAAAACTAGAAAGCCCAAGGGGACAGGGTGCCCAGGGGGAGCTCAGAAGGGCTTTGAATAGCTCCAGAGCCACCTCTGTGGTATGGTGGCCTTGTCAGGAGAGTCACAGGGAGTTCAGAGTCACCATTACCTTAAGGACTGAGATTTCTGTCAGGCTTTGTCTTACTGACACACCAAATTGGGTTTTCAGTTCTGAACGACAGATCAAAAGTACAGAAAGCGGGTTTGGTATAAACACACCCTGCTTGGCTCAAACTTTTAAAAATCTTTTCAGTAGGTTAATTTTGTGCAAGATGGCAATATCTCCTGCACAGCACATCTGTTCTTGTACAGCTAGCACACGAGATGAAGTGGCCATACATATCGTATCACATGTTCTCTGGGTCATTCAAACAGGCATGCAGTTGTGTGGCTGTATTTGATCCAGATCAAATCTGTGCCACAGAGTTATGCATCCCTCTGATATGAATAAATGGGGGACAATAACATTAAAGATGTAGTGCATATAAGCTATGGCCATATGAATATAATCTCAGTTTCTATGCTCAATTTTTAAAAATGAATTTTCTTGTCTTTCTATTATTATTATTATTCCCAGTAAGATTTCATGGAGGAGGACACAAAACCTCAGATCTCTCTGAGCAATTGGACTGGCAATTTCAGTGTCCAATCAGACTGTTTTTGCCCAGTCTCTCATTCAGAAAACAGAACTTCCCACTTAAAACTGACTTTTCTTCCAAACCACAGACCTGAGCCCTTCCTTCAGAAGTGAGCAGGCATTACTCACATCCCACGAGGAAGCAATTGGGTGCACAGAGAAAAAACACTGCAGAAAGGATGCTGCAGTACTCAGTTGCACAGCAGAGCATGGAGCCAGGCAGCACCCCTTTGTGCAACCAGCCTGCCGTGGGACAGCTTTCTCCTGGAGGATTTAGTTATAAGGTCTTTCGATTGCTGAGACAGAGTGCCTCACAACAGATCATTCCCTTGCAGATTATCCCCTGAGGGTCTCTGTGCTCATCACTCTTTTCATCCACCCTAAAGAAAGGGTGTTTTGCTGTGACCATGCAGCAGTGCATGCACTTGCTCCAACCTGGCTTCAGCAATGTGCCCCAGGCAGTGATCCCAAGCAGCCCACAGCACCACAGAGCCCACAGCTCCCAACCACCAACCTGTTCACCTGCCTCCTCAGAAACCTTATCTGATCGTGCAGGTCTATTCGCTCCTGCAGTCACAGGCCCAGCCCGTGCTGGAAGCCAACTGAGTGCTGGTTTGGGCTGTGTCTGAATGGCAGGCTCTACAGCACCCCGAAAATGAAAAGGACAATCATGCCAGCAACACAGACATTAATCTTGAGATTTGGTGTAGAGGTTATTTAAGCACACCAAACTATTGGAGAAGGCACTGACATCCCTACGAAATAAAGAGAGTAGAAAGTCAGGAAGGGAAAGTGTGATTCAGATAATGCCAGCTCATGTCTGGAGAGAGATGCAAACCTGAGGGGGTCCAAGGAGCGAAGCTCCTTGCCTGATATGATCACCTAACTGAGTAAACCTGGAGCACTGGAGTGTGTGCAAAGAGCATATGGATTAACAGGGGGATGCCCCATCACCCCACAAATCCCCAGAGATATGTGGGGATGTGAGGCTGCTAGGCACAGGTCAGCATGTCTTGGTTCTCTGAGCAAACAGGCTGCAAGATAGTCATCAAAGGAAGCAGTCAGCCTGCAGTGGAGCACCGGTCATAAAATGTAGCTTTGAAGTCAGGACAATGAAGGAAACAAAATCAAGGAGAGCGTCATGCTTCCAGCAGTCAGAGAGAGCTCACGCCCAGGCAGATGAGGCTGAGGCCAAAGGCAGGAGGAGGAGAACACAGCCTTTGCCTGACCAGGCTTAGCAAAATCATAGGAAATGAAGTTTCCATGGGAAACTGGGGATGCATGTTTAAACAATCAAAAATAAAAAGCCTGCATAACACAACATTGCATCCCAAGGGACAGCCATGGCAGGCTAGGGTAGTGCCCACCAAATCTGTGAGGTGAGAATCTCTGCTTCAGCTTTTATTTTCAGGCTCAGCTTTTATTTTAACATATCCAGCACTTGTCCTGATTTTTGTCCAGGTTTTCTGATGAGACAAGCTTTCTGCTCCCCTTCCTCCTTTCAGATCTTTAAGGCAGACCCAAACCAGCTTGACCCGACTGTGTCCACCCAATGAATTTGAGGTGGCCATGCTGAGAATGACAGTCAAGGGTGGGTGATAGGATAGCCTCACAGGAGCTTTCAGCAGGGCTCTCAGGTTCCTGAAAGGCAGCTGCCAGCTCTCTGCGCTTTCCTCCCTGGACAAAAGTCACCTTTGCCCACACCATAAAGGTGGCGTTCTTCATCCTCATTTTGCTAAGAATGCAGAGCATTATGATTTGGTACATTATCAGGGTTTGAGGCCATCCCAGAGGGAAGTTGTTTAAATTACATTAACCAAAAAGGGAATTGAAATTGCAGTTTTGCACTTCCTCTATTGAGTTTGACTGTCAGGCTCACACTAAAACCAACAAAGATACATGTCAATAAAACCCAGACATGATCTTCTCTGCTCTTCCGACGTGACAGCAATTTTGCCTGATGGACTTATTCTGCTCTGTGGAACACATCTGCTCTTCAACCCCTTTGCTCTCCTGACTGTGCCCATGCTGCTAACCCAGTTAACAGCCACACCACTTCACCATCAAATCAAAGCAAGCTTTTACTTTGCCCTATTAATTGTCTTAAGCCATTGGAATGCTATAGAAGGCGTGAATTCTAGCAGCTCTTTGGAAAGACGGTAATTTCAAATGTTCCCCAGCAGTCAGTCTCACCTCACTATTTACAATAACTTGTATTTTTCTGTAAAAAAAAAAAAAAAAAAGTTATCAAATTACCATTTATCACAACAAGGACAGCTGATCATCAGTGACTGCAAACAGGTCTTCTTGTCACGTGCACTTGGGACTTTGTGGATGCCTTTACAGTCATGTCATGCTCCCTGGTACCAGAATTCCTACTAAAATTCTGTGGTCTGCATCCTTGCAGAGACATGCCAGAGAGCTATGTTAGACGGGTCTGCTTTGTACTGACTATATGAAATAATCTCAGGTCTTCAGCATAAACTTGAGATGCCCCTCTATATTTTTTTTTGTATATTCTGACTGTGGTGATGTTGTGCCCAGCAAGACCGAAACACTCTGCACACTGTGCTCATTTCTTCCCAAAGCACTCAGCAGTGACATATTGTGCCACAGCAATGACGAAGTGCCAGGACCTCGCTTCTGGCTGCGACTTGTATGCAGCAACCTGTTAGGAAACCACTGAAGAATAAGAAATCTTGACTAACATTTTATCCCCTTTATGTTTAGTCATGACTCGAAATTCAAAGACTCTAAAAGATGTGTTATTACCAGAAACTGCATAACATTTGACATCTGACAGCAGTACTGTTGACCAGGGGAAAAACAGGTTATTAATCAAGCATCACCAGATGCAATCAGAAATCACAAAATATCACCATTTAGCTGTCATGCAATCCTACAACCTTGTTTTCTATTACTTACAAAATTAGTTTAACCCCAAGTACTGATGTCTTAGCTCCAATACAACCTTTTCAGTTAGTTTTCAGAGCAAGAACTTTGACAGAATGGAAGGAGAAAAAAAGTTTTGTAGAGAGAGGGAAGAGGATGTCAAAAGCATGTAATTGTTCCCCTTTAGCAGAAAAATAAAAATATATTACCTCCCTTGTTCACCAAGAATGAATCAGCTGAGAAACTGCAGGATGGTGTTCGATGTAAGCTGTCCTTGATGTGTGGATGTACCTTCCTGAAACTGATGCACGAAAAAGCTGCATCTTTCTTTTATACCAGTGAAGTTAGATCATATTCCTCGCCCACATCTAAGCCATAGGATCAACTGTACATTTTGTCTAATGACTGAACATCACTTTATGTAATTACCAGCCCACCATGCTGATCTTATCTTCCACTTGACTTTCATAGAGACCATTATTTCCTTATATAATGAAAGAAAGGGCAGCTTGCAAGCACAAACTCAATGCCACGTAAGTTTCCTGGGGAACTCAGATATCCAGCATCTAGTTATTTGCTGCAGTGAACAGAATCTCATTTTAAAACAAGGTAGAGCTACTAAGGTTTCCCAATGCTTCTTAAACCAGAGGGGAAAAAATCTATAGCAATGGCATTGTTTTAACAGAGAATAACAAAGAACAGCAGAGATCCATACAAACATTTAAGAGTATAATCTCTGTTTGAATTTAATGCCCAGAGACCAAATTCATGGATAGATACAGAACGATTACTTCTTTTAAAGGTCAGATGTCGGGCAAGATCTCATCTTGTTTTCAGAGTCAAGCTAGAGCAAAGGAGGCACTTTTGAAGATGGCATCCGGATGCAGATTTTTAAGGCTTAGGGACTCGCAAGTCCCCACTCCCAAGTGACAGAGCCTGTGTTGATGCTGGCTAAACAAGACAGGTCCCACTCTGCCTGCTGGCACCGAGACCAAGTAGAATGGCAGGGCCTGCATCCACTGAGCTCTTCTCTTCCCCATCCCAAAGCAGAGGTGTATGTCCAAGAAGCTCCTGGGAACATGCCTTGGCAATGCAGATAGCCCTGGGTCCCGCGGCTAGTCACGGAGCCTTGAGGAAGATTCACTTCAGATGTCTAAAAGTTACCTGCCTAAATCTGAGTTGCTCACTCTAGGCTGCCGCTGTAGTCAACAAAGAGACATAGGCCTAAACCCAAAACAATTGTCCCCAGCCTACATTTGGCTTGAAATTCACTTCTGTTTCAAAACTGAAGATGGATTTTTATTCTGTTTTTCATCCAGAAGTGTGAGCTGGTCTAATAAAAGATGGTCTCTCTCCCTACAACCTTGCTTCATTTAATAATAATAATAATTAAAAAAAAAAAAAAAAAAAAAGCATAAGGCTGAAATCCGAAAGCTGCTGGTAAACACAGTTTACTAAGAAATATTTCCTTGGAAGACAGAAGCTTAATATTTGATGAAAATTGCTGAAGGTTACAGAGTACCTCTGACTTGGCTCTAACCTGCCAATTTCATACTCCAACTCATCTTGTAGTCCTATGGGAAGCCCAACTTAACTTGTGATGGTCAGAAAAAAAGCATAAAACTATCCCCATCATCAGGAAAATAAATACGTGTTGTATATATTTGGTACTTATTTACCTATGTATTGCAGTATACCATCAAAATAGGAAAAAATAAATGTGGTACAAAATAGTGCTTTCATTAGAATGATTCGGGAACACTGATGACATTACCCTCAAAGCATGAAGAAAAATAAAAGTGCCCACAACCTGCTACTCCTTTCTTATCAGAATGTATTAGAAATAAATCTTGTGGAGTCAATGGAATTACACTGGTATAAAAGATAGTTTAAAAAAAGCTCCTATTTTTATTAAGAGGATTTCTGACTTTAGCCGCTCCAAATCTCCAACTAAAAATACTTGGTCAGATCTGTCTTAATGTGCCACTGAATGAGAAATGAGAGAACGTCGCTCACTACTTTAAATGTATGAAGAAAATAAACTGCAGTTTATTAAAGAGGGTATTCTTAAATCACTTAGCAATATCATCACAGTTTTTATTTCATTGATATTACCATCTGATGGCTTACAGAAGTAAATGGATGAAAAGACAGCTAAGTCTATCTGCCAAACTGACCGTCAAATGTGCTTTGCCAAGATCAGTATTTTGTTTTCTATTTTTAGGAGCAAAAAAAGTAATTCTGAGGTGGAAAAAGGCAGCAAACTGCTTAAATTTCCAAGCTTCTTCGAGGCTGCTATACTCCTAAATTAGACTAGGACTCTATTAAAGAGCATAAGTTACACTAAATTTAGCACTCGTTAAGACTGAAATCAGTGTGAGCTCAGCACTTAAGTGTTACTGAGTTTCACAACTTCAGGCTCTTTTTAGGAGCTGGATCCCTACAGCTGCTTCTCAGGCTTTCTCTGGAAAGGAGGGTTCACGTCTCCTCCCTGTCTCTGCCAGATGCTGTCTCAGGGTATCTGTCCTACTTCCCTACTTAGCGATATCTGCTTATCAAGAGGCTGTTTCCTGATGCTGCCTTTTCCCCACTAGGGGAAAGCTTTTCTTCTTTGCTACTCTGTGGAGTTGCAGGGTATCCTCCTGCTCCATCAGTAAAACAATGGGGAAGGGCTCCAGTACAAAAGAAAGGGCTTCAGTACAAAAATTCTTCCACTCAGCAATGACAGTCCACACTATGGATAAATAGTCCCTACTCCCCAAAAAAAAACTGTGATCAAAGATATGCACTGTAAAACAGAATTGATTTAGTAAGGGCAATACAAGGTTTGCTGTGCCTTACCCACAGCAGAAAGGATAAGGAAAGGCAAGGTCTCTCTTCCAAGAGACCCTGGAGGACAGAAGCTGAAGAAGCCCCAAGGCTTCTTCACACAGATATATGGCATTCTAACACAAAGACCTCCTGCCCGCTGAAATATATCATATAGCATTATGCAGAGAGTCAAAGTCAAGTTTTCTGCCATTTTACGGATGTCTTCAACAGATTATCTAAAATTACCTCTCAAAGCAATGTTTTTTGGCCTCTTCCTCCTTCCTTTAAAATCAATAAGAGTTCTGCCATTTTTTCAAATGAAACTGGATCTGGACTTTTAAGATTAGCTATTAGTGTTCTCAAGCTTCAGCCAAACATTGATTATTCTGAGATAATAAGGCTTTTAGTATTTATTCCACATAAATTATTGACTTCAGAGACTCCTCAATTCTAAAACCATAGCGTAAAGAGACTTCACTAATATGCATTTTTTTGCTTTTTAAAGGAATTAATATTACAGGTGATGGATTTCACCAAAGCTACCTAAGAATTCTGTCTCTGAAGAAAAATTGTAAGACTATAAGGAATACCTACATTTTTTTCTCCTTTCTTCTGTAACTTGTCAAGGTCAAAATGTTTATTCATGGCACCTTATTAGACAACCCATGGTACTAATAGGATGATGGCTTCTGTTCAGCTGTTTTCTCATGCTTCTTTTTGAAATAGGTTTATTTGAAATCCAACTCCTCTGAGCAAAATTAAAATGGATAATATTACAACTGTCACAGTATTGTGGAACAGCAAACAAAATGTCATTAACATGCAGGTTTGACTTCAAGGCCTTTAAAGATTGTATTTCAATATTCTTTTTCTCTGCTTTTAATTAATAGAAGTAACTGCGCCTCATATAGTGACTAAACCAACTTACAAGGTCAGAAAGGACTATAGCTTTTACGTATAACATTGCTCAGTTGAAGATTTGACTAGATTTGTTAGACTTCTGAAACATTAAGTGCTCACTATTATTCAGAGGGAAAACACTAAATTTGACAGACTACTGATCTGATTGTGTCAGTGACTATGCTCCTGCAAAGCAAGGGTAGTCCATGAGAGACAGATAATGCGGTTTTATTTTAAACACACTTCAGTACTTAGCTTTTCTTAATGAAAACAGAAACAAAACCCTAGACATATGAATGAATCATTGCATGTCGGGTTCAGATCAGATACGTAGCCGTGTAAAAGGGAAATGTACACTTCCAGTCCAATGAAAAGAAGCCTGATCAATAATGCAGGATGTCTCATTTATACAACTAACAATTTCAGCGACTCACACCATCTAATACAAAAAATAATTGTTCATACAATTATCTAGTAGCTCTCTGTAGCCCCAAATCTGAACACTCTCAAATGCTTGCTGCATCACTTCTTCTACTAGGAGAAATTTCTATTACAAATTGCTTTCCCGTTTCATAGAGCTGTATTTCTTGCTTTTTACAGATGAAAGCAAAAAAATGCTTAAGTCCACCAAATTCCAATCAAATTGTGGCAAGCAAGAAGTAGCCTAGAGCACTGATAATAATATTTAAAAAAATGCACTGACATAGAAAACGTAACTTGAAAATAGACTGAAGAAAACAGCTTCTTTCTATCACATTACCAAGAGACTTGTTACCAGGTTGCCGTTAGCCTCTCTGCTGTCACTGCACAGAGAAACCTGACTGTCAGGTCATCCAGCTGAATAACAAACTCGCCTTGCTTAGATCCCTATTCCAGCAGCACTTAAGAAACCCACACCGAGATCTAGCAGTCATGGGCCTGCCCAGCACTGCCTGAGATGGCAGCAGGCTTGTCCCAGCGATCCAGCCAATCTCATGATGCTCCTGTGCACAAAAGTCAGGAAAAGATGCCCCCCCCCCGGAGAATTCATTGTCTCATTTAATGTTTGGAGGAATAAAGCCATTTCCTCCAACTCCTGTTCCACTCAGGTGCAGGTGACACCTGGGTATTGGCTGAAGACAAAAGATCTGAAATATTCTGAAGTCCTTTTGGCTTCACCAAAATTTCCAGATGAGATTTTAGGTCTACGTAGTGCAGAAAGTCGGTTTCTATACCCACAGTGGTCTCTTCAACACATCTAAGCAATCCCTTTCTGCAGCCACCAACCCCTCCTGAGGAGCTCTGCATTGCATATGCTTCATGTTTGTGCCAGACTTTCAGAGCAACAAATGAAAGGAATTATACAAGGCATTTGGTTATCAGTGTTAGTGATTTAGTGCATGGAAAATGGTCTAGTGCATTATAATTAAAGCCATACTGGAAAGCAAAGCAGGCCAATATTGCCTGTCTCCGTACAGCTACCTTTCAGAAATGAAAAGGGTTTACATTTTTATAATAACACTGCAGTAGAGACCTTAAGGTGCATTAATGCTGGATACTTGGCTATATCTTCAGAAAGCTGCTTTGGAAGTTGATTTTCCATGTTGTTGAAATTTAACTGCTATCAAGAGGCAGAACAGCAGCCATTCTCTGCCCGCAACATTATGTGGCTGTCATCAGAGGGACAGCAATGAACCATAGCAATGTCTCATATGTAAACTAAGTTCCTATCTAAATAGACCAGACAGGTCTAAGCCGTACATCCTGGGGGAGAGACAGGCCATGGAAGGAGATCCAAAACCCAGCAAAAAATGTAAAAGATACTATTTTGTGGTCCATCCTATTTCTTAAGCTAAGCTTAGATTATAAATGAAAGAAATTAAATAGGACTAAATAAAATCTCCTATTTGAAATGGTCTAGATGGTGCTTACATCCCCCTTCCAGATACAAAAACACGCACAAAAAACAAAACAAAACAAAACAAAAAAAATAACAGTGCAAAATGTTTCAGGAGACCACTCGCTGCTTCAGCGCTCGAGTATTATTTCATTCATGTAAACTTCTACATGTGCTTCAGTAAGAAATTTGGTGGTTAGGAAAGTCCAAAACAGACTCTGACTTGAAAAAGCCATTTTACTGGGCTAGGACAGAGCCACGACAAAATTATACGAATGCCCAGCCAGATTCAACTTTTTAGCTGTTCATCTTTCTTCCCAAAAGGGCTGTTATCATGTATTTCATCACCTGCATGTTCAATACGTGCTGTCTGTCAAGAAGTACAGGTCATTTATATTTGACGCTTGCAGAAGTGTGCAGAAGGAGAAAGGATAACGCCGTCAGATTCAATTCCTCCAACTTCAGACATCTGTGGTGTCATTCATCTGACGGTGAATGTCCAAGCTGGTTGCTCTGACTACCTCCACAGTCAATGCAAAGAAACAGGCATTTTCAGACTGCACATTATCTACCTTATCTTAGCACCCTTTTAGCATGAAATGAGTGATGCCTTACAACTAGCCACAGGGTCAAGAAAACTGGCTCAGTCATACCCACTTTTTAGCTGTCCGCACTTGACCAGATGAATCCATCCCAAGGATTCTTTCATTTTATCGCTAATGTACAAGGAATAGAGATAATCATGCTTTTATCACACTTAGACAATTTGGGGTCCATGCTGTTTCCCAAGTTCTCTGAAACTTCCTACAGCCCAGCCAGGAGGCTAGGAAGGGGAGGAAGTTGAGAATTGATCTTTATCTATTAATTGCTTCCTATGTTCTTCCCCTTTGCCTGTGTTCATTTTTCATCTCTTGTCTTACTTGGCATTTGGTCTGAAAATTCTCTGAAGCAAAGGCTATCTTCTCATTCAAACTATCTTTCTCCGTATCTACAGCTCCTAGAACATTTAACTATCAAATACCAACAGTCAGCCTTTCTGGATACCAAGAAGGGAATGCACCGCATGCTTTTAAAGGATGGTGCTGCAAGGACAGCTTCTGTGATGACAGTAGGCAGACTTTCAGGAGCATAACAGCCTTCCCAGAGCTATTGCTATGTAGGGTTGACTTCCCAGAGACCCAGCAGGCATACAGAAGCCCACAGACTAATACAAAATGCAGTTAACGGTACTTGTTTTGATGTCACAGAAATACATATTGAGCTCCTTCAGCTTTTAGAGCATTTGGGACAGGCAGTTAAACGCAGTGACTGGAGAAAACCAAGTCTCCTAAGTGCCACAAAAGCCTCTGCAAACAAAGCCTCAGTTCCAGATTCGGGGTGTTGATTTCTTTCTCAGGAGCGTGCTGCACACTATTCCAAGCATGTAGCCAGAGCTTTTGGCTAGCAATAAAAACATCTTAGTATTTTAACCACCATTCATTAGCCGACTGCTTTTTTTCCTGGGATGCCCTTTAGAGTTCTTTCTCCATACTTTTTAAACATTTAAAATGCCGTATCTAAATGTTAGGTAGGAAATTCAGAGAGAGCATAAGTTTGTCACTCCCACTAGCTATAAACAAGCACTACCACGTAAAGTACCAGTAGGTAACAAATGTTAATATTTGATATGCCTTAGCGAGCTAAAAGTAAATATATATATATATTTATTTTTTTTTTACTTTAAACAGTACTTTACTGCAACACTGAAGCAGGCAGAGCACACTGGCCATTTAAACCAGATTTGCTGCTCTTTGATATGGTGTAGAACATGGCAATACAACTGATTCATTACAGCAAATAAGGTCACAAGTTTGCCATTGATTTATTGGTTTAAAGGGTTGCATGTGTGAAATCAGCTCACTCTGACAGGGAAAAGTAAAGGTCGGTGCCCACGTCTTTGTTTTAACAGTTTCCTAACTGCTGTAGCTCTTCCTGCTTTAATGAGTGGGGGAACAGAGGAAGCGGTGTCCTTGGGAACTTCTCAGCCCTCATACCCATAACAGAGAGCTTTAAAAAGCACCAGTGGCTGTCCTGAGGAAACTGTGAATTAGGGCTCACATGCATAGATACGATCAGTACTCCTCAGAGCACAGCTTACAGAATTGCTCTGCGCAGCCTGGCTGGACAGGGAATGTAGCAAACAATGGGTCCAATTTCCTGGGCTGTACCAATGGCCCTGCAAAGGAGTCCTCTGAGCCTGCCTTTAATTTACATCAGAGTTACTTACCCTGCCGTCTGTGAACCACTGCTGGGCCACAAGGCATCTGGATGGTGGTCTAGAAAATGTCTGCAAGAAGTTTTAATGCTGTGCATATGCTTCCCAGCACTCAACCAAATCCTACGTACAAAGTTGCAATCAGCACCATCTACAAATGAGGAATGAGCAAGCACTAACCACTGAGAAAGTGATTCATCAGTCTAGCAAATTAAAGCCTAACAAAATCAAATTGAATGCAGATGAAAGAGTAGGGCTCAGAAGTTTAAAAAAAAAAAAAAAAATGAACAGATACTTTCATGTTTACCATATTTGAGATATATCCTTGAGGGTATGGCTACACATTCTGCAAAACTGACTTGAATAAGGCTGGGATTTGCCTGATCAAATGAGGGCAACTGCAATGCCATAGAGACACCTGAGCTAGCTCTCTAGATTCCCTCAGAATCAAATGAGAAAAAAAGGCATTTTTAAACCTCTTTTTGACAGCTCTGTCATGACAAGATGAATTGACCACTCTCCTTGGTTTTAAGGGGAAGCTAGACAACTAGCTCAGATGTAGGTATCTACAGCTGCACTGCACATTCTTACATCTGGCCAGACAGAGCTCACAGCAAGCCCCAGGAGCCCCCAAACTCATTTTTTAACATCCTGCCTGAATCTTCTTTGCCTATTCCCTATTTCAACCACAACAACTTTTCTCAGTAAACATACTGAGATTCTGAAAGCAGATATAAAAAGGCCAAGGCGCATCAGCCCAGGATCTAGACACATCCGGCCAGCACTGAACTGCATCAGCACGTCCACTAGAGTGGTGTGCCCATACAAACATGCCAGCTTGGTCCCAAAAGAAGCAGGCACAGCAGCATGATGCCCACCTGGAATTACTAAGCTCAGCTGTGACGCAAGGCTTATCGTCAGAGGCACAGAGATGTCCTGGTGCATCTATATCATGTCTATACGTGGAGCCAGCGCCACATGGGTGCCTCTGCACGTGCTTCCCCATCTGGCATGGAGCTCGTCACATCCATCTGCTCAAGGCCTGAAGCACAGATGCAGTGTTTGAGGGTAGGCAGATGCACACCCTAATTTAACACCTCTGCACACAACTGGCTTGCACTCACCTGGGACTGTGCTCACCTCTGCTCTCTTTCCCCACTGACACACTCTTTCCTTTCATCTGGGCAAGCAGAGAAATAGTTTCCAACAAGAAGACATTCAAACATGACCTAGGGCATGGGATCACACCAGGTCCCTAGTTTAGCAGCCTGTGATTGTTTGCAGAGCAGTTACTGGTGTGAAGTCTCATTAACTTCACTAATGTAGTAAGTCCCAGGGATTTCAGCAGCACTTAATCACGTACTTACAAGCCGGCTGAGCAGGGGTGTACATAAGCACACATGCTTTGCTGATTACCACAATTTTTTTGACACTAACCACACACACTCGAGAATCAGGCCAATCGCATCAGAATCATTGAGTATAAGCTTAGACAGCCCAGCCTTGATCCCGTGATGCTGGAAAGACGAAAGAAAAAAAAATGTTATCAGTGCTTAAGTTAGCAGGCTATGACAAAATTCCCAGTAAGTGTTCAGAGAACTCTCTGCAGTAATCTTTGCACTGTTAATGATCATTTTCAAGAAATAAGAGTAAGCAAGAAAGGATCGAACCCTAGAAAAGTAGAAATCCAATACTTACTTTTAAAAGAGAGGATGGAGGACTCAGAGCATTTTACACCTGTCAATCTGACTTTTACTCCTTGAAACAAAACAAAGTATTACAAAATTTGTAAATACCTGGAAGATGATGATAATCATTTAAAAAAAAAAATAGTTGAAATGGGTTTGTCAAGAAAAGAATTATATCAGTTGAAGCTAAGCTCTTTCTCTGACAGGATAATTGCCCTAGCAAATAAGTGGGAAGTAGCAGATATGATGCATCTTGACAATGACGAGCTTTTGACGCTGTTCCGCACAGCATCTTCCTCAGTCTGCTGAGAGGCAGCATGTTCACAGGCAATCAGTAGGTGCAACATATGAAAAAATCTTCTCCGAGTGCAGTAACGGGTGGTTTGCTGTCAATCTGGGAAGGTTTCTCCAGAGGACAGCCCCAGGTGTTCGTCCTGGGGCCAGCTTTATTCACCACTTCCATGTACACCTTGGATGACGGACCATGGGTGTGCTTCCATGGTTTGGTGATGACATCAGGTTGGGAAAAAGTGCAAAGTGCTTTGAAGGATGGAAAGAGCACTGAAAACAAGCCCCAGAAATTCAAGAAGCAGCTTAAAACCAACCAGACTAGATATAAGCCAGGCAATTACAAAGTGGTCCACTCTGCAAAAAGAAATCTAACGAGGAACAAAAATTAAATATAGAATAGGAAATGGCTGCGTAGGCAGAAAACAACGTGGGAGATCAGAAACTAAAGCATCGACAATGTAATGTGTGACACAAAAAGTAATCACTCCACTTTACTCAGCTCTGGCGAAGTCCCAGCAGGAGCAGTACTTTGTCCAGAACTGGTCACTGCACCCCGGGGAGGGTAACGACAACCCACAGGGGGACAACCCACTTCCAAGGAGGGCGTACAACTGCAAGGAAAGCTTAGGAAATACTAACTGCGAGGACAGCCGAAGGAATTTAGGAATAAAGCAGGAAACTTGGAAATGATGAGATCAAGGTGGAGCACTGTAGAAGCACTTCAAAGTGTAGATAGCAGCCATAAAAGATTTGGCGGCCATTGTTCCATGGGGACAACTAAAGGCAGGACAAAGATCAGATCAATTTGCAGCCGAGGTTTAAGTTGGGTATTCAACACATTCAAGCAGAATTGCTAAGCACTAAACCAGGCTACTTCAGAGAATGTGAAATCCTCCTTCCCGAAGTCCTGATCCTAAATCTTCCAAAAGAGCACGCAGCAACCTCGTATGTATGACTACTAAAAATACTAAAGGTGTATTTGTGTACATCACAGGTCATCACTGAGTCTGAAAGATAATTGTTTGGCCTCTCTAGGTAAAAGTTACTCAACTCCCAGTAAGCTCGTGTCTCAATCATTCAATCTTTCTGTGAGCTTGAGCGGCAACGGGATCAGCCCTACATTTTTCCTCCTGCAACTGTGCCTAAGTAATGGCATGCGTGTCTCAGATCTTTTAATGTAACATAATTTAATGCAGTTTTTGTATTTGAATAGCATGCATAAATCACTGCAAAAGAACTGCTATCTCCCCGTAAGAAGAGAGCTACTAAACTGTGTGTCCTAGACAAAGGAAATATTTTTCAAGTGGTTTGCCTCAGGGGGGATTTAAAGGAGGAAGTTAATGCATTCCAGCAAGAATCTCCATCACTATAATACCAATGGATTAATTGTAAGTAAAGCTAAGGCTGTGAGAGGAAAATTTGCAGCATAAGGAATGTTGATGAAAAGTGTGGGATGGCTGTTGAAGATAAATACATAGTTTGAAATGAATTTTATTTAAAAATGGCTATATTCTTTCAGCATTTTGTTATTCCCATGACTACCTCTCAGCTCTAAGAATGACTTTTTCATTTGATTCCAATAAATCATTTCTGAATCAAGAATTCATTACATTTCCATCTTTTCATTTTCACTGCAGTGGTTTCTTTCTCTGTGCAATGGTTTTATCATCTGATTGCAATCAATATTGCTGTAACAGGCAGTACATGTACTTCATCATCAGTAAGAGAATGGTAAGGGATTACAGGGCATTTATACTACCCTTGTTTAAAATCTATCCCTCTGCCTCCTCTTCCTGCCCTTTGCAGGCTGTACCTCTTTTTTCCTTCTGTTGACATTTGGATCTGTACTACACCACAGACTTTCACTTATTAATTTGCTGGGGAAAAAAAAAATCAAAGAAATAGTCTTCCTTAAAATACAAACGTTGCTGTAAAATGCTCTTTCGAGAAGCGTTTTTATGCTTTATGACAGCAAAGAGCTGTGTAGTGTACCACTAGGTACTAAGCTGATTAAAAAAGAGCTAAATTGCAAAATCAGGAATACAAAAAGCAGACCAAAATAAAGAAATAAACCTTCTTGTAATTGACCTCACACTTGTCACACCTTTTAATTGACCTCACACCTGCCAGCAAAGGCTTCCTTTACCTTCAGCAGGATATTGGCAGTCATTATTTTAAACTCCCCATTCACTCCTCCTCCCCAAAGTTGTTCACAAGAGCTGCCGCATCCTGATGCTCAGCGAAGCTTTTGTTCCTGTGCTCATGAAAAAAGATCCACTTCTTACAGACAACGATTAGAAAGAAAAAAGAAAAAAGAAAAGAAAAAATAAAAAAGAAAAAAAAAGTAAAAGAAAAAAAAAAAAAGAAGAAGAAGAAGAAGAAAAAAAGGCGTTTCTGTGGAGCCTGCTTAATTTAAATGTTTATTTTGCAAAATAGCAAAGGGAACGAAGGAGCATGCAATGATGGGAAAACACACCAGTCTCCAGGACACCGTTTCTTTCTTTCAGTAATTTCTTCAAGTACAGCTAGAACTCTGTTAGATTCATTAGATCAGCAAGCACCTATTGAGCATGCAGGCAGTGTGCATCAGTTAGTGAGCAATGATAAACAGAAAAGACAATGGAAAGCTAGAAAGGCACCTTTAATTCCAGGTAACAGTACTGCGGTTTCTATTACATTACTTAAAATGAGAACATAACCACTCCCCTTCTTCTCACACAGCTCTGAAACTGTTTTGAGAGGTTCTCTTTTGAGAAAACAGCTCCGTCCAGCTGTGCTTTTTGCATGCGCTGTCCTCTCTCATCAATAATTTGCTCCCTCTGGAAAGTTGGACTCTCCAGGCAATCTGAAAGGTTTTGCAACATCCTCTTTCTCCTTTCTCAGCTCACGCTGGAGACAACCTACAGACCAGACTCTGCACACTTACTTTCTTCCTCCTGAGGGACTTTTAGGCTGCTTTGATCACTGAGAAATACACAAACCTACACAGGTGATTTTGAATACAGGTGAAAACAGCCCCAGCCGGCAGCAGTAAGGAAGATGTGAATACAAGGGATGAATTTTGTTCCCCTTTTGGAATTTATTTGCAATCGATTCTCATCATCAGATCCTTTACATTGCTGCCTTGCGCAGATCTGCCTTTTGACTCTTTCACAAAGTTTCCTTTATAACACTGTGGAGGATCACATTAAGCTCCTTGGAAACAGCAGTATGTATTGTCTAACATGATAGTTATGTCTGTTGCAACGCATTCAGAACTTAACGGCAAGTTTTCTTCACCCAGTACCATCCTTTGCTTGAAAAGCCTTTTGTCCTAATGGCTTAGTATTCCCAGACGAAAATCATACTTTTCACCTTTTATTTCAGTGAGCCAAAAGAACTGTTTTTATTCTTCTCCCACAAAACACATTCTCCATTCTACTTGTCATCCTCAGAGTCCTTCTCTGCACCTCCTGCAGTGCAATCTAATCTTTTCTGAACAATATTGACCACGATTGCACAAACTGTTTCGCATGAGATGAGACCAACGTTTTTGTTTTATTTTTATCTGCAATATCTAATGGAAATATGTGGCCCGTCATCTCGTATGATTTTAGCTTTGGTGGAGGTTGTTTGGTTTTTTTTTTTTTTTTTTTTTTTTGAGGGGGATTGTTTTTCTTTTCACATGGATCATATCTATGACTTAGTCATTCTCAACTAACACAATGAGCACTTTCTATCCAGTCATACCCAACTGATCAGTTTTCCCTTTGCAGAAAGTATTGCTATCAGTCTCCTTGTACCTTGTGTTATTAAAATTAATCCCATACTATTATTTAGGTTTTCAAGGTCATCCAGTCTTGATCGCTCTCTTATTGAAAATGTCTCACTATTTCACGTCATCAGCAAATTTCATTATTACAGCTCGTATTTTTGTACCTACATCATTAATGGCAGTTTCTGGCTGAATAAATATCTTCTGATGTTTCAGATGGGTATGCGATAGGTTTTTTGCTTTCATCTCAAATGTGGAAAAATTCATTTCCATATCTTCTTTCTCATTAGCCCCTGCTTTAATTTCCTTTGTAAGAAAACTCAGCTGGGCTTCTGACAATTCTCACTTTGTTCTTGCCCTTCTTCATATTTTTAAGCAATAATTTTGTTCCATTCCCTTCAAGCTTTTGATTGTTTCCAATAACTCTTCTGAAGTGGCTATTTATCCAGCTGGGAGCAGCCATCCCTCTTGTTTGAGATACGAATTGCAGATACTGCTTTGCAGGGACTTGACAGATGCCAAGCCTTCTCCACACGCAAGTCCTCAACCACCTAAATGCAGTTGTCATCCTTAACTCATTCCCTTCATTTCTCAAAGTCTGACCTTTGAAATTAAGAACTTTAGTTATCAACCTACTTTTGCTCCAGGTTGGTATTTTTCCTAATAATCTCATGAAAACTATTCATCTCCAGACTTGAACTGAAACATCTCTGGCACATCTTCATACTAACAGAAGGTCTTTGCCAGCTTCCCCCAACCATGATTCAAACAAATTTGACTTTATATATATATTTTTTATCATGGCTTCTTTCTTTAACACCTATCACACTGCAAATTCTATTCCTCTAACAATTTCTTCTGCCTCCAAAACATCATGTCTTATTATTTGTGCTCCTGTCCCAATTTCTAGTCTGTCCTATCTTCTGGTATCCCTAAAGGACCTAGTTTAAGAATCAGTTTTAATCACTCCAATGTTGTTTCCTGGGCTCCAGTGACAGACAGACATCGTAGTTGTTCCTTGCCAATATGACATTCTCCCTAGGAAAGTTGACAGTTCTCCTCCCAAGTGTCAGCTACATACAATCTAAGAAGCACTCTCATTGCTATTTTGTGTAAAACAACTTTCTCTCCTTGACGTCCATTGTCTTCACCTCTGGTACTCCTGTTCACTTGGCTTTTTCTTCTTCCAGCATTTTAAAACCAATAGTGGGACATTCAGGTTGGAAATGGGGAGACATTTCTTCTCAGGAAGAGCTGGCAGGCATTGGAATGGCTGCCCAGGGAGGTGGCGGAGTCACCATCCCTGGGGGTGTTCAAGGAAAGGCTGGACGTGGTGCTTAGGGACATGGTTTAGTAGGGTAACATTGGTGGTAGGGGATGGTTGGACCAGATGAGCTTGGAGGTCTCTTCCAACCTTAATGATTCTATGATATTACACAACTTGATTCATTTTTTAAAGCTATTTCAAAACACTGATCAGTACATAATCTACATGCAGGAGAGCTTAGATCAGGAATCCCAAAACATACAACCAAAGTACCTGAAAAGCCATAAGGCATGCCTCTTCTTGGTGACGGGTTTATCTGAGACACAATAACTGAAACACGGAGCCAGGAAAACACCACGCTGTGCATATATTGACTCGGGTCAAGGAAGCGGCAAGAGTGGGGAAGAGCATATCTGAATCCCAAATGAATTTTTGATGATGAAGAATCTCTACAAGTCCTTATTTCAAATCTTTATTTCTGGCACACCCTAGTAATAAGCCTGTCGATTCCTCTTAACAAGAAATTCCATCTTTGTACCAGTGCAAAACTCAGGTTCTTCCCTTTTCAGTATTCCATCTTTACTCTGTTCTTTCCAACAGTCTCCATCCCCTTTTTCTTCCGTGGACTCTTCTCAACCCACTCCCCCATAGGATTTCATTGTACCTTCCCCCTCCACGGTCTTCTGCCTCTTCTGTTTGTCTCTTCTGTGTATTTTACAGTGTAACAAGTCCATTCCTTGACCGTACTTCCCCTGCAATAGCCAGTCTCCTCTGTCTTATATTCCCCTTTTTGTTACTGTCTTGTAGTCTACCCCCCAAGTCCATGGAGAAAATGAGTACCCGAAAAGCCATTCTTCTCTGTAGGGTCTCTGTCACTCCTACCATTTTGAGGCAGCTGTTATTCTCTTCCATAAGTTCTACTTACCACACTGTAGCTTCTGTCAGGATTCAAAGACTGGATGAACATCACAGCTTTGTACCTGGTCTTTGTACCTCTTCTTCAGGCCACTGATACACTTGCCTCAGTAGCTGACATCATATTCTTATTGTTGTCAAAGAGGAAAAAAAGGAGAATCCCTCTTTCATTCACAGCTGCTTGGGGTCTTTCCTTCTAGTAACTCCTCCTTTGGTCCCTTAGGTGTAAGCTTAGCAATTAACAGCCTCTGAACCACGACTAAAGACAGGAGTCCTCCCTTACATAAGGCCCCCGGAGACCTTTACACAAGTCCTCTTCAGAGCAGGACAGATGAAGGGCAGGCTCCTTTCCACTTGATCCTGATGAGAACAAAACAAACGATGCTTACTCTACCCTCTCTGAGCACTAATCTTTTGTATAAGCAAGAAATGCATGTTCTCTGTTTCTCCTCCCATCCTGGCCCGGCCTCAATTCAGAAAACCCTCTGGGCAAAGAGGAAACAAGACAGCAAGCTAGAACAATGACAGACTATGAATATGAACTTGGCTACTGTGGTTTACCCATAAGTGAAAATAACTACAAATAGGGCAATATACGACTGAAAGAGCTATCCAGAAGAGATATTATTCTAGCTTGCACAGAGAAATTAAGTGATTTAGAAAGAGTACGTAGGCTTTTGTACAGTTGTTACTAGTATTTGCATCACTCATCAGTAGTGGTGCAATACATAGTTTGGCGGTGAGGAATACATGCTGTTAGATTTTTCTGGTACCACAGTAAGTCTAAAATGTGAAAGCTGAAAGTTTTCCCTTCCACTTGGGACTGAATGGCCGTTGTGTATACTAAGCGTTCAAGACTTTCAGGCTTATAACCACAGATAAGATACTTATCTTGGAAATTGGAAACATACCACTTCAGGTTTACTGTTGTGACTTGAGACGGGGTCTATTTTGAGCATGACCCCCAGGCCTCTCTCCAAAGTTCTGCATATTCAATACCATCACTGTGAACTTGTACACTTACAGGCCAGAGTTTCTACAATCTCTTACAAACCTCTTTTCTTTCCAACTCTTAGTAGTGTTCATTCCATCAGACACCTCAGCTTTCAACAGCATGCAAGAGATAGGTAGTGCTGCTTTCCTTTCATGACTGGAAAAAGAGAATGCAATCACCAAATCGGTGTGATGGTCACACAAGGAGGTTAGTAGAAGGCCATAATAAACTGGGGCCTGAGCAAGACTAGACAAAGTGCCAAGGGACCTGCAGGTAATGGTCTCTTTCAGACAACAAATGAGAAGCCTGATTTAAGCTAGTGCAAGATACCAGAGCATTCCTTGTTTTCCAGATGAGGTGACATGCCCAGGTTAGCTTGTGCACCTTCTCTCACTGCTGGCTGGCTGGGAGAAACCACCCGATTGTGTCAGCCTGCGCTCTCCCTGCAGGAATGCATTCCTGCCTCCCTTCCTGCATGTAACACCAGCAGTGCGAAGAGCACAACACCATCCATCACGCAGTCAACCCATGGGGCATGAAACACTGTGAACGATGTCCTATAAAGACATCCCATGGGCAAGTAGTGATAGGAGAAGAGAGAATGGCCTCAAGGTGCGCCAGGGGAGGTTCAGGTTGGAAATGAGGAGACATTTCTGCTCAGGAAGAGCAGTCAGGCACTGGGACGGGTTGCCCAGGGAGATGGTGGTGTCACCATGCCTGGGGGTGTTGAAGGAGAGGCTGGATGTGGTGCTTGGGGACGTGGGTTAGTGGGTGACATTGGTGGTAGGGGATGGTTAGACCAGATGGGCTTGGAGGTCTCCTCCAACCCTAATGACTCCAACGCTAATTGGTGACAGGATGAGGGGGAATGGGCTAAAGTTGTGCAAGGGGAATTTTAGGTTGGATGTTAGGAAGAACTTCTTTACCGAAAGGGTTGTTAGACATTGGAACGGGCTGCCCAGGGAAGTGGTGGAGTCACCATCCCTGGAGGTCTTTAAAAGACGTTTAGATGTAGAGCTTAGGGATATGGTTTAGTGGGGACTGTTAGCGTTAGGTCAGAGGTTGGACTCGATGATCTTGGACGTCTCTTCCAACCTAGAAATTCTGTGATTCTGTGACTCTCACACATCCACACAAGCTTGGGGACCACGGATCCATCTTCCCCTCGCGTGACTGAACACCATGAGCACTTCTGGTGTCCTCAAGAGCCGAGGGTGTTCCCTGGGCTGTTGGGGCAGACACAGCACCCTCCCCACCCCCCGGGGGCTCCCCAGGGCGCACAAAATGGAAGGCACAGCCGGGTGAAGGAGGAGGTGAAGGAGGAGGTGAAGGAGGAGGAGGAGGAGGAGGAGGAGGAGGAGGAGGAGGAGGAGGAGGAGGAGGAGGAGGCGCCATTTGCCGCCAAAACCCGTCGGCGGCAGGGCGGGGCGCGGCGCCACGTGACCGCGCGCGGGGGCGGGCAGACGGGAGCGCGCTCCCTCCCCCCCCCCCCTTCCCCACCCCTCCCCTCCCCTCCCCTCCCCTCGCGGCACGTGACCCCTCCCCGGAACGTGGCATTGTGTAATCACGTGACGCGGCGCGGGGGGGGGGGAGGAGGAGGAGGAGGAGGAGGAGGAGGAGGAGGAGGAAGAAGGAGGGGGCCGGGAAGGCCGAGAGGGAGGAGGAGAGGAGGGAGGGGGGGGAGGTGCAGCACGGGGCGGGGGGGTGGGGGTGGGGGGGGGGGCGCTGCGTACGCGCCGGAGCGGGGCGCGAAGATGGCGGACGAGGAGGCCGAGGCGGCGGAGAGCGGGCGGCGGGGCCTGCCCGAGCTGCGGCGCCTGCGGGAGCGGCTGCTGGAGCTGGAGACCGGGCTGCGGGAGAGCGGCCAGCCCGCCGTGCAGGCGGCCAGCGAGTACTGCCAGCAGCTCTGCCAGGTCAGCGGGGCCCCCTCCTGCCCTGCCCTCCCCTCACTGTGTGTGTGTGTCTGTGGGGGGGGGGTGGTGGTGGCGGTTGGCCGGGGGCGGTTGGCTCCCAACGGTTCTTTTCTCCCCCCCCCCCCCCCCCCCCTTTTCTCATCCCCTCATCCCCCCGGGGGTTCCGGGCCGCCTCCCTGCCTCCCCCCGGCGGGCTGCGGGCCCCTTTGTTGCGCTCCGCCGCTCGGCTTTATCCCAGGGCCCTTTGTTCCCGGCCCCCCCTCCCCGCCTGCCTCCTCCTCCTCCTCCCCAGGCTGGGGTTTGGGGGTGAGGAGCCATAGGGAGCCCCCCCCCCCCTTGCTGCTTCCTCCTCCTCTTCCCCTTCCCTGTCTCGCCCCCCAACGGGTGAGGGGGCTGAATTGGAGCCCCTGGGGACAGCAGAAGGTTTATGGGGCTGCCTCTCGCCCTGTCAAGGGAGCCGGGTCCCGCCTGGGGGCTGAGGCTCAGCACCATTGTGTGGGTGCCTGGGCATGGCCAGGCCCCGGGCAGGGCCCTCGGCAGGTGCCTCTCCTGAACTGGTGACCCCGCCGAGCATCCCTGGCTGAGCAAACTTCATGGCGTTGCCTGCTGCTAGGGCCGGCTGCTCCCATTTGGTCATCTACGCGCTTAAACATCATCCCCGTTTCTCTTATGTATCCTTCTTCATCCAGCATTGGGTATGGCACAACCTGTACAACAAATTCTTACGTATTTTACTCCTGAAGCACTGAAATTTGCAAAAACTGCTTCAGCTTCAATCTCAATTTTCACAACCAGCATATCCAATAACAGTGGTAACATCTATTTACGTGTTGCGGCCAACCCTTCGTGGTCCATAGACAACTTTCCAAAAGGTGTAATGGCCAGGAGGCAATTCAAAGATCGGTTTTACTCCTGTCTCATTTGTGATTTTATATCTCCTCTTCTAAAGAGTTTATTCCTGGTGGTAGCCATTGTAGCGTGCTCATTTGCATGTCTGTCACTTCTGGATTAAACTGGGCACTACTTTTTGGTAACCAGGGAGATTCACTACTAAATATTTTGAGCATGCACCGTTCTCATATTTCATGTCACATATACAGCAGTTGTGTTTTAGGTTCTCTTTCACCAAAATTTATCACGCTGCACTGGGGTAGGATGCCTGCATAGATGCACGGGAACGAGATGGGTTTAGGTTGGCTCAGATCGCCGTGTTTGTTCTCAGCCTGCTCAAGCTTTGTGACCACTTTCTTAAATTTGGACATGCTGAGGTGGAAATCTGGCTTTCCTGCCTCTGGCCCGCTTCTGACTTTTGAATGAGCTGTTCGTGATCTGATGGGGTTGGGTAAGTGGGAATGAAGACACCGTTTATGACTGCTACCAAGTAGATCAGCAGTGTCAAAAGCAAATTTATCGCTTAAATTATGCTTGCGTGTGCTTAAGGAGTGACATTGTAGTTACTTGATGTTAAAGTTGAGCAAAACCTAATTATTATGGTTATAATTTTAGTGGCCACTAATAGAGGTCCATTGTAAGGCCTGAATTTGTTAATTCTTTCTGAAACTCGCACCTTTTCCGAACAAGTCTTCTGTACCAAAAAGTTACGTAGACATTGACTTAGATAAAAATCTATGCTATCTGGAGATGTGTTACCGTCACTTCTATACCAGGGTTAGTGGGAAGGCTGTGTGTGTTTCTGCAGGCTGGAGACTGATGTGTAACACTGAGAGTGAAGACGTGCCAGGCAGTATTGAAAGATGCTGCTTTTCACACTTCAGGCTGAGGTCTAAACAGATGCTCGATGTAACGAGTGGTAATGCTGTTGGGTGGGGGCTTTTCCTGCTGGTTCAACGGAGGTGTTTTTGGTTTCTTAATCTGTTCACCTGTGCTGGTAGTGCCAAAATACCGCTTCAGCTTCTTCGATGGTTTTAATGCTTCATTGGAGCTAACACAAAAATGCATTCGTGATCTAGGTAGTAGGCTTAGCTACTGAGCATGCACTACGTGACAGAGGCTATAGAAGATTCATGTAATGGTAAAAGCAATCTTGGAAGTCTGTGTTTTAAATAAGTTTAAGTGCACCTGCCGTGATTTCTAGGATAAAGTCTTTTAATGTGTATACGTACAAGAATAATAATTGGTCTGACCATATGTATAAAACCAAGCATCTCTTAACAGTCTGGAAGTGTTGTGCTGAAAAAGCATTTTAGTGTTTATCTCAGTGTGACTTCACGTACGTGTTTTGGGGTTGTTGTTTCTCTTTATTTTCAATGCTCTAGTTTCTAGGCATGAAGTAAGTACGCAGAACTACTTGGAAATCTCGTGTCCTTATTTGATTTTGCCAGGTGTTGACACTGGAGAGACCAGCAACCATATAGCTTGTAGCCATAAATTGATTTTTTTTATTAATAAAGTTGGTAGCGTAATGTCTGAGAAATAAGCATATTTACATACTGGAGGAAGCTAAAGAATCTGCAGTAGAGCACTGAAAGAGACTTGGATTCAAAGGGAAATGAGGGATTTAACTATCCTACTCTCATTAAATGAAGTGGGAGATGTGCAGCCAAATCCTTTATCTAGATTTTAGAAATCTGTTTAAACTATTCCAACTATTATAACCCAGCATTGTAGATTAGTTGTTGGAAGCACAGAAAACCAGGACCCTTACACTAGAAAACCTTGCGCCTTGATGGAAAATAATGTTATTCCAGAACATTTTTTTCTCTCGGAAGAATAAAGTTTACTTTGATGAATTTTATATGAAGCATTCCATTAGCTATAAATATTTGGGTTCTGTCCTTGCAGCTGACTGCACAGTGAAACGTTACAATTATTCTTAAATTTTAAGTGGATTATAGACGGTACCTTGATCTCGTACCATATCTGCATAATTGTTGTGTTCTCCCTTGTCAAGATGCGGTAGAGAGCATTATTTTTAATTGTTATCAAGCCAAATTCATTGTTACGGATATATGTAGAATGACTTTTTAATTGTGGTTCATGCTCTTGTGTTGCAATTTCGTAATTAGCAAATTCATGGCAAACAGTTATGTTGTCAACAAACTGTGTGTGCAGACGGGCAGACAAAACAAGCATCTTCAGCTGGAGCGACTAGAAATTGAGAGTGTGAATTTTGCAAGAGTTCACAGTGGTCCAAGGAGGGATTTTTCTTGTCGCCATGCCGTAGCTGGTTAGATTCTTTCCAGGCTTTGCTCTTCAAGGGTATCTGTTGATTGTATTTAGTTACAGAAGAGCAAAATGACTTTTATCTGTTTTTCCCCTGAGAGCTAGGGGAACATGATGCCAGGGGGCATATTCAGTAAGTGCTGCGCTCCTTTCCACTGCTCGCTGACCGTGGTAATCTTTATTTTCTTAAATGCTAAATTGGTAACAAAATTTCTTTTCTAGCTAATTAGTTGTGAGGTCTTTGAGGGTACCTCTGCTTACCCTGAGTATCCTTCTGTAGCTGGTGTGTTGCATCTTTGATATTATCAGTCTTCCCTCCGTTACTAGTTTTGACTTCTCATCTATTTTCTGAATCTCCTACAGAGGATATTTTTTCTCCTGCTGTACTTTGTGGTACAAACTCTCCCGAGCTAAGAGGTTGTCAGGTTTGTTGTACTGATGCGCAAGTTGTCAACAACTAGTGAGTTACATTAAAACTCTGAAAATAATCTGGGCTGCTGTGCTGTCCTTCCTCAAGAACTCAGCCTGTGCTTTTTTGCCTCATCTGTTGGTTATCTTGTCACTGTTTTCTGCCTGTTATGAGAAAACTACCTTGATACCTTCAGGTCCTACCCCACTTCTCCTCCTCTCCGCTCATGTCTTAACGTGCTAGGTTAGGTCTTGATAATGTTGGGAAATACTAATCTGATAATCATTAGCGAAAACTTTATTACTTTATTGCGTACTGATTACAGGTAATCACCAGTGATTTGTCTGTACTGGAAGTTACTCTGACTTTCTTCATGCGCCTGAATTGTTGTTTGGTTTTTATAGCTCAGGCTCTTTCTTCACAATGTTATGATGCTGTCACGTTCTTCACTGTTGTCATCTTCCTTGCTTTTAGTATCTACATTCTTAGCTTTCTCTTCAGACTCAAAATGACTGAAATAATCTTCAGTTCTGTCCATAGAAGTTGGAAATAAAGCCTTTCTTAAATCCTTCAACTACAACTTTTGGATTTATCCAAACCCAGACTGTCTTAATCTAATGACAAAAGAGTGTTTCAGAAGGCGTCTTTATTTTTCTTGTTGGAGTTAGAGTACGATCCCTTGCAAGGAGTCATTGTGTGTATGAAGACCTCAGCAGCCTTTGAAGGACTTGTTTGCTGTTTCATCGAGCACCTGTGTGATGTCCTTCCTCCTGATGAGACCATATGATCAGTATTCACTGGCAGTGAAAAACACCATCAGCAAAATTTCAGGTGCTCTTCTAGTACAAGACGTTTCCTCTGTTTCTTAATAGCACGCCCAGTTGCTTACTCCAGACAACATTCACCAAACTCTTCGTTAAATGCAGCATCCTGCCTTGATTTTGCTTAGCTCAACAGCTAATCGTGATCTTTGGATGATACTGTCACTTTCTGCTGGAGTAAAGTGACTTTTTGGTGAAATCAGGTGATGGATGCTGGCAAGGTAAAGTTCTTCACTTGTAAGCAGAATCTATGAAGACACATTATTATGCATTAACCATCGGTGGCCTAGAGTATTTTCAGTGGAATGGTTTGTGCTCTTGCTATTTCTTGAGCTTTCAGTTTAATGATTTCCTGCGTAATCAGGTCTCTGTATCTTCTTTTGAGTATGCACAAATTCTACAGTATTCTTCCATTTTTCATGTGAAAAGTATTTTCTTTAGAGTCCAGTGAGTGATTTCTGCACTGAGCTAACCCTTAAAGGCTTCTGTTTTGATGTCTCCATCTCTGCGCTTTTGCTTCTACCACACTGTTTCTTCCTGATCTCACAGTAGATTTTCTTTACGTACAGTACCACTGTGGGCGTAAGATTCACATCGTGACTTCTAATATTTCTGTTTTACAATAGTCCCTGTGACCTCTAGGTCATCTGCCGTTCAGGAGACACAGCTTCCAGAAATCGCAGTGAATCCTCTAACCGGCAGCATATCACACACGTTCCCAAGGGTGCAAAGAAAAGCACCTGTAAGCACTGCAAAACCTTGTTCAGACTTTGAGCTGCTTCAGGCACATTTCTGTTCTTTCATCACTATCGGACCTGCCACGTTAAGTCACATACTACCTTACTGACCTGAAAAAAAGACACCCCCTGGTTTTTATGTTAAACTGTAAGAGTCAAGGGAATTGTCATCTTTCCAGATAAATGTGGTATGGGTGCTTATCTGGGCATAATGTGTCTGTGCTTAGGAAGAGCACCCTCACAGTTCAGGGTAAGTCTAACCAATGACCTTGATTGTTCTTAGTTTTTGTCCTCAGTAATGGCAGAGCTACTTAGCACTGTGCCAGATAGGAGCTGATTTTCACTAGAACTTCTGAGTTCTGTCCAATAAGGTGTGTGTTGTTTTTTTTTTAATTAATAAGAACTTTGTGTATCAAAGTAAGTGGATGTGATTGAAATAGTTAATTTTTCCTACCTGTGAATCTCTTTGAAAATCAGAATCACGTTGATGTGCTTTCCTACTCATGCTAAACCTTCTGCTATGCTGTCAGTCCTTTATTTTGTCTTGATGATAGTTTCAGTCAAATATGTTTGAGTGTGAAGTTCTGGGATGTGATACGCATTGACTTCTTGGGATAGCGAACACATTCAGGTGGTGCATTCAGTTCAATGTGTATTTCACTCATGTCTTAACTTATTTGTGCTATAGCTCAAGTCTGATCACCTTTATAAAATGTAGTTTTCTGTAGTTTATTTGAATTATTACCCAGTTACTTACTAGCTTACTTGGACAACTAGAACTTGAGCAATTAGTTTTAGATGTGTGTGTGTTTTATAAACTGCATATGAAAAGAGCTGAATCTTTAATAGCAGCCTTCTAATAGTGTTGTTGGGCAGGTGGCAGGGACTCTACCTCAAAACTGCCACTAAAACGAGTTTAAGATCTACTGCAATAGGAATTGTATTTTCATTATTGTTCCTTTTACTTGCTGTCAGTGTAAAAATGGATAACAATTTATTCAAAACCAGGAATAAAATTTTCTTCTTTACTTAAAACTCTTCAAATAAAGGTAGAAGTTAAGTCAAAACGGTCACGATAATTCCGTGTTTCAATTTGGAAAACTTCCCTTTTGAACTGGCTGGGTTTGGCAGTGTGCTCCCAACACAGAACGCGCATCTGGAAGAGATCTCGGTCACATAGACCGTGATTCAAAAGCAGGATTAGTTTTTGGTGTAAATACTATAAATGCTTGTTTAACCTTTTCTTGGAAAATTCTGGTAAGAAAGATTCCCCAAACCCTATAGGTCGTACGTTTTGGTTCAGTTATGCTTGTCTGTAAAGGTTTTGTTTCCCTTGCTTCCAAATTTAATCTCTAATCTCTTGGGGGAATTTAAGACTATTATGATTTATCCCATCCCTAGTAGACATGGAAAGTAGCATATTCCTTTCCTGATGGAAGCACCATTTATGTTCTCAAAGCTATTCCTCAGTCCTTCTCCAATCATCGCAGTTCTGAACAAGCAATTCAGTAAGACGGTGACTATCCATGTAAGGCTGCCTCATAGTTACCCTGATGCAGATTTTTTGCTGGATTAAAGTTACGTGATGTTTTTACTGGAGTTAAGAAAATCCTTCCTATCAGCAAACTGCCATTTCTTGAAGAGGAAATACTTTCAACCAAAAATGAATACTTGCTGGGTATGAAGTGTAGATTAGCTAATTTTGCTCCATAGCATCTTTGACACTGATCCTACAAAGATGGGGAGATTTTTTTTTATTTTTTTTTTTTTAAAAAAAAAGGGGGGGGGGGGGGAATCTTGCTTTACCTAACCCTTCAGCTATTTAAAAATAAAAATCTGAAGACCTTACTGTAGACTTCAGTTTAATCGTAGTAGGTGGCGGCGTTTGCATCTGTACTACTGTAATTAAACATACAAGGTACTTGTGTACTGGCGAATGTATTTCTGCCATTAGTTTTTTTCCTCACAAATCCAGACTTTTTTACCTCACTTTTGAAGCAATATCAATAATGTTGCTTTGTAAAAGGGCAATTATCTAAGCTTTACTGTTTAGCCTTCCCTGCTTAAAAAAACACAAAATGATGAATGCTGAATATCTTTATTGTGCAGGACTGTATAAGGAGTGTATTTTTGATAATATTAATGTTCAGTAAGGTATCTCATAATATCAAAACACCCATGTTGTGTTTCTTGTAAGGAAGGCATCTATCTCTTTGTTCAGGACACTTTCTGAAACTTTTTATTATTTCGTTAGAGAATGAACAGCTCGTGACTTTAAAACTTCAGGGAAGGCAGCAAAAAAAAATGCTTTTTAGGAGAATCTTTTACTTCCACTGTGACTGAGAAACAAGGAGTTTCATGTGGCCTTTTCCACTTGCTTTGCCATTTAAATGATATATATCTGTGTGTGGATATTCACTCGAGACTTTATACATACAGGGTCTATATAGCAGGTGATTCTCTGTAAGACTTTGTTGGATTAGGGATCAAACTGGTACCACGAGTAGGAGGCAGCAAGATGTTGTTTCTGAAGTCTTACACAAGCCACAAATGCTATTGGAAATTTGTGTATGTACAGAGCATATCGTCAGGAAATAGTGCTCCAGGCATTGATTTTATATCTTTATTATACTAGTACTGTTTATAAAGGTCTCTGTGAAAATCCTTGAGCAGTTACAGTACAGGGTGTTACAATGCTTCAGTTTTTGTCAGGGAAGCTGGCATGAAGTTCCTGTGTCATCAGCATCTCTTAAATAGAGATGTATAATGACTTGGAAAGTTAATAGGTAAAAATGTGGGTTAGAACTGCCTTGTAAAATAGTATGCCCTGTTTATTAGGTCTGTGTCTTTGTACACGTTAAGAACTTAATGTGTTTTAAGAAGCATGCAGGTGTTTCTCTGAGGCGTGGAATGCTTTTTTTCTATTCTATTTGCCTTTCCAAATATGCATTAAAGACAACTCTGTGGTATTGCTTCTGGGATCTTTCATCTCTACGGATGAACTGCACTGCTTTCATTTGGGAAGAGTTAATCTAATAATACCTAGTACTCGGCAGAACAAAGGCATTCACAAAGAAAGGCATATGTGACATCAAAAAGGTGATGGGACTTTATACAATTATTCCATGACAATAAGTCTCATCCAGTAGGAAATAGGACTAAACCTGCAAAAACACCGTGGCTGTAAATTTTGCAGGTTTATTCCAATCAATTTTTTTCTCTATCTTCTCTTCTATAGCGGTTATGTAGTCTTGTAGTATGTTATATTTCTGGCTTGATGATTCCCTGTCTGGAGCTATTTATTCTGGGGAGCAGGTAAATCACGTTGGATATTTATGCGTACAATGCACTGAATATCACTTCCGTGAATCAGTGAAGTACGTTCAGTGACCAGGCATTAAATCAAATTATGAATAAGGAGTTCCTCTGTCCTGTGATTGCTGCTTGCCTCAGGAATTTGTGATAGTACGCTGTTTTGTAACAGAACGAACACAAGGAAGAGGACAAGCAGAGAAAATATTTAGAAACTCAGAAAACAAAATCTGAACTTGTTTCTTTTATTGTTGGGGGACAATAGTTACAAAGGGAATAGCTGGGATAAAAATCCATATGAGTACATAATAGTGAAGATGTACGTTTTTTTCATCTCCACGTCCTGCAGCCCTGGAACTTACATACCAATCTAGTTGAAACTGGTGTGGCAATTAAATCCTGCTTCTGGATACCCAGGTGGGCTTTACAAATCCTACTGGTGTGATGGCAGGAGCTCCCGGTTCTGCTGTGGGCTGTTTGTTAATGGGATAGAGTGTAAACTTGGCTCCTCTCCTTCCTCACACGTGGACGTAGTGGCTGTACCTTGGCACTGCTGTAAGGACACGCTTGGTTATTGGACTCCCTCTGAATCAGGCAGACGTTGCCTTGTTCTTGCACAGGAAATTTGGATCAGATGGAAGCATCCTCTGGGATGCCAGTTTGACCGTACTGAACAGGCAAGCTAAAATGACAAGTAACCTTTCTGTGGAGGAGGAGATCATCAATTAGGTTCTCATCAGAATTAAAAAAGGTCTTCAGTAGTGCTAGAAGAAGTTGCATACGGCTGATAGACGGCTAATGCAAGTATGTTAAGCAGATGAACTACAGAAATATTTGTAACATCTCATTTTACTTGACCCACCAGAACAGGTTCAAGTCATCTATATTCCAGGAAATACACATCTTTTCAGATTAGTAATAGTTATTTTTGGCTGTCTTCCTATTTTTAATCTGCCCATATGCCAGTCTGATAATTAAAAGAATAGGTAAATTGCATTTCCTGGCAGTGGATAAAAGTTTACTGTAATGAACATCCCACCACATTCCTGAAATGCCTGTTTAATAGCCAACTGCTGAATGTTGTTTTTAACTAAACACACCAAAACATGAAGGTTGGGAGGACAACATTAATCTGAGGCCTGGATGAGAACTCGAGTAGAGAGAAATGTAGCCTGGCACTATTGTAACTTCTCCCCTTATGTAAGGACGCAAGAGAGAAATCGTAACCGCTGACAAGATCAGAAAGAGCATATTGAATGCAAAATGCTAAAAGATTAAAGGCAAGCCTAAGGAAGGATAATTTCTGCTTTCTGTTACTGTGTGTGACAAAGGATGAGACTTAATGAAGTCATTTCCTGATATTTTAAGTAATTACCTTTTTTTTTTTTTTTTTGAAGCAGTTTATGGATTTAAGCAGAGAGTGGCCATTCATTTTGTAGGTAATTCTACTTCTGTTTCTAAAACTAGCTGGGTTTCAAATCATAATCAAAATAGTGACTAAAAATCAATGGGAAGAAAGGCACCTTTTATTTTGCCTCTCTCAATTTAATAATTAGCAGTCTGAGCTCATGAAGTATGTGCAGCGTGCCCTGATGAAAGACATACAGCGTGCTTGCTCCTTTAACATATATCTGGGGAGAAAAGCATCTCTCTATCAATTAACAGCAAGTTCCGTGTTTGCTAATTAACTTTCCAGAGAGAGTCGTCTCCGTTCCTCGCTGTCTTTATTTGTGATATTTTCTTGGTGATGGTAGGCGGCCTAATTATGGCTCTGAGAGTTGTGGCAGCCTTGAGCCCCTCAAGCCTTTCTTCTGTTTCTGCCTCTGTGGCAGCTGAGGTGCTTCTGTCAGCCCCTGCTCCAGTGCAGACTCTGCCTTAGAAATGTAAATATGTCTTCCGGTGGCGTTCTTGTATCTGTCCTGGTTTAGCATCAGTGATTTTGGGGGCAGTGGTAATTTGCTGTGAAGTTGCATGCATTGGAAAATGCAGCTGGATAATCTTTTCCTTTGTCACGGCAATTACTTTACCTGCAAAGTGAAGTAGAAATAGGTGGTAAGAGGCCTGGTTAACTACATATGCTTGTGCACTGGAGACTTAGGCACTCGTCTCCTTACAAATGGACTTCTAAGAAGAATTTAAAATTAAATTAATCACAGTGTGAGTTTCTTTGTCAATCATCATTGCATGGATTCTTCCTGCAATTAGTCCTAAGTCTCCTTCACGTAGATGTGCAACAGAGAGATGTGAGCTATAATCATGTAGTTGTAGAGAACCACCAAGATCATTAAATAACATGATGGAAACGAATGTAGGGAAAGGAGGAGGGAGTTCAAATAATGGTTGTACTCCTGCATCTTCGGGAGTAATGAAAGCTGTTCAGTTAGTACATGATCATGGTAACTATGAGATTTGTAAAAGACTTCCATGAAGAAGACCTAAATAGATCTGTGAGTATGTTTTTAGGGGAAAAAAATAATAATAATAAAAAAAAAAAAATAAAAGTAGCTCATGACAATTATCATTATCGTCCAGACAACACCAAGCCATGTGGTGTGGCCAACACGCAGGAGGGAAGGGTTGCCATCCTGAGGGACCTGGACAGGCCTGAGAGGTGGGCCTGTGCGAACCTCATGAGGTTCAACAAGGCCCAGTGCAAGGTCCTGCACCTGGGCCAGGGCAATCCCAAGCACAAATACAGGCTGGGCAGGGAATGGATTGAGAACAGCCCTGAGGAGCAGGACCTGGGGGTGTTGGTTGATGAGAAGCTCTCCATGAGCTGTCAGTGTGCACTTGCAGCCCAGAAAGCCAACGGCATAATGGGCTGCATCAAAAGAAGTGTGGCCAGCAGGGCGAGGGAGGGCCGTGAGGGATCAAGGGGCTGAAACACCTCTCCTTTGAGGACAGGCTGAGGGAGTTGGGCTTGTTCAGCCTGGAGAAGAGAAGGCTCTAGGGTGACCTCATTGCAGCTTTTCAATATTTAAAGGGGGCTTATAAAAAAGATGGAAAGCAACTTTTTGCTCAGTCAGATAATGACAGGACAAGAGGATATGGTTTTAAACTAAAAGAGGGAAGATTTAGATTAGAGGTTAGGAGGAAATTCTTCATTCAAAGGGTAGTGAGGCCCTGGCTCAGGCTGCCCAGAGGAGCTGTGGGTGCCCCATCCCTGGAGGTGCTCAAGGCCAGGCTGGATGGGGCTTTGGGCAACCTGGGCTGGTGGGAGGTGTCCCTGCCCATGGCAGGGGGTGGGACTGGGTGGGCCTTAAGGGTCCCTTCCAACCCTATGGTGATTCTGTGATTATTGACTTTTTATCTTCTTCCTCAATTTCCATATTTTTTAATTTTCATAGGATGATATTCAAGAAACTTATTTTGTATAATAAACTACTGTATATAGTGGATGTACGTATACATTATATATATTTTGTACATAGGGATGTATGAAGGGGTTGAAAACAATGAGAAGGTGAATCATTCATTGCAGGGTAATTGATAAACTTTACTGGATTTCAGGAATATTCTAATTCTCTTTATTACATGAAAATTAATTAGAAGTTAGTTCTTTGGCAGGTACCTTTTCCTGGAAAAGTTATTTTTCTGAACTAACTTACTGTTGCCTTTGAAAATCTCCAGAAGGAGAGCTTTCCTTCAGTATGGGTATACAAATGAGTTACTGCAAGATAAGCATACAGGGCTTGATTTCCTGCTGTTTCTGTGCATCTCCTTTTCCCTTTATGGCAAGGCTTGAGCATAAACCTTAGGTCTGTGTCTTATTTCTGCAGTTCTGCAGCAAGAAAATTGTGCCATTGTAATGCAATGTATTCTTTGTGTTCTGGTGTGATAGACAACAATTCAGCTTTATGTGGTTGTTCTGGAAACTCAGACTGAAGAAAAACGAAGAGGGTGGTGAGGAGAGAATGCTTATTTAAAATATATATATTGTATATTGCCCAAGGCTTGCAGACGTATGGAATTTTGCAATACTGTTTTACGGATTACCTTTAAAACTGCTCAGAAAACTGCAAGTAGAAAGTGCTTGAGCTAACACCTAACCATATTAGTTCTTGAGAAGTGACAGTCATTTACAGCAGAGCGTGGATACCTACGTGTCTGGGTACAGCAGATACCATACAACATCTCAGTGCCATCACCTATGTGGTACTTCACACTGCGTACAGAGTGGACTGTTTGTGTTCCAGAAGGAGAAACATTAATAGAGGCAAGGGCATGTAAACGTGTTTATACACTAACAAAAATAGTGTCGTGAACATCTGTGTTCAGTAGATGAATGAAAGTAAATGGCTGAAAGAACAGCTTCCAGATAACGTAGCATATCCATAAAGGCTGTGTGCACCAAAATAGCAGGTGCCTGTACGTTAGCAGTGTGGCTCAGACCAGAACTTTGTTTTGAAAGTGGTGATCTCAGCAGCCCTGCTTACCATACATTATTTCACAGCGTGGAGCATTCTGGCAGTGTGGAAATTGGCTGCGTTTGGGGTGAAACTAAACCAGGAGCTGTGCCTCAGAAGTGATTGCAGGCGGTCTAATTCAGCCACTACAAGGTTATCTAGCGACTGGAACCAGCTGAAAGCCAGCCCCAGGTGGGATCTCTGGTGGTGCTGTCGGAGTCCAGTGCTCTCTGACCAGGTTCTTTCAGGTATCCCCTGCATGGACGGTGGGATGCTTAATACCAGGTGTTCTTCTTGGAAGATGTATGATGTTACACAGGGCTTTAATTTAGAAAAGTGATACAGCAGTGCACTGAAATAACTATACAAACACAAGAGAGCAACTGCAGTAGATGGTAGGATCTTAACACAAGTGTGCCCGTTACTGGTCTCTGTGCTTTGCTTTCACAATTTTGGGTGTCCCAGATGCTGGGGAGGAGTGTGGGTTGAAGCAAGCTCAAGCCCACTGCTCTGTTCAGAGCTCTTCTAGTTGTTCAGATATTATCCTGTGCTTTGGGCTGAGCCATGTATTCTCTCCCCCAACTTGCCACTCTGGCTAACTCAGGGAGACATTAACACTTGCTTAATGAACATAGGGAGGAAGATTTATTCAGCCAGTTGGTCCACTCAACTGCTCATAGCTGCTTATCTAAAACCAAGGCCACTCTCCAGTCCCCCTTGTGCTGAGGTAAAATCAGCTTCTTTGCAGCAGCAGTGCTCAGTCACACCCGGCGTTATTCCCTGAGCTGCACGGGCACATCCTCCTTGCCCATCTCTGCGGAGCCTTTTTCTGTCGTAGGGATTTATTGGTCAGTCACATTCCACCCCGAGAGGCTTAGTCAGCCACGGGTGGATGTGTTGTGGACTCAGCACCAGCTCTTCTGCTGTGTGGATCCGTCTTCATTGCAACGCATCGTGCTGAAGTCGCTGTGAGCTCTTTGTGGACCAGCAGTTACCTGCAAACTCCCATGGTGTATAGTTTTGAAGTTTTTGCTGCTAACCTGCATTTCTGAATGAGTCTCTCGACTTTGCTGAGTAGTGTTTGGATTCACTAATTCAGTGCTTAGTAATCTTGACTTTGCTCTGCTTTTAACTGCAGGATAGAGCAGCTGATGGTGTAAGGATGGGGGTGTAGAGCAGCTGGAATTTTTTGTTTGAAGGAAAAGGTAAAAACAGGGAGTGTTGGAACTGCTGCCTTTCAGTGGAGAAGAGGAATAGTAATGAGGAAAAAATTAGATAGTTCTGTACGATGCCTGCAGAAACTGAGAATGAAAATAATTGCCTAAATGCAATCTCGTAGTAAGTGATAGAATTGAGTCTGGCTTCAACCCTCCCTTCTGGGCACAAGTCAATATCACCACAAGAATTAAAGCAGCATCAGCTGACTCTTCAGCCAAGGACATCTTGACTTTCCAGAGCTGTGCTTTGCTTAACTTTACTGTGAAACAATTCAAAAGCAGCACTCAAAATAAAAATAGTTCATTGGCAACTTAATTTTGAAAGGTTTTGAAAACAAAAACTGAGTAAAAATTGGAACTGATGTTCTTCCATCATGTGTTAATCCTAACTGTAATTTAGATAGTACCTGCACAGTAGAAGAGGTGATCATATTTGGTGATGTAATCCTTTATTTTATAAATGCAGTCTTGTGTTCCATACCTGCTGCAGTTTTGTTCTGTTCTGGATTATATGGCATGATAATACCAAACAGGTAAGAGCTAATACTCTCACAGTGTTTGTGTAGCTACAAAATTAAGATAACAGTGGTAAACAAATTGGTAAACAAATACAGAATAAGTTAACTGGTATAAGTCTTAATTTCCATAATTAAGCTGGTTTGGAAATGAATTAGAAGTGCAGTTCTCTGACTTTTTGTAAAAACAACCTCTCCGTGCACAGATCTAAATAATGAAGATAAAAACTAATGTTGTTGTCTTCTTGATATGATCTGGTTCTTTATTTAGGCGTATCTGTGAGGGCTGGGTCATGTCAGAGGTTTCCGTTCTGTCTGAAGCTTTTGTGAATGTCTATGGCTTTCTGTGTAATTTTTGTGCTAGGCTTAGAATCCCTTTGCATATAAAGCATGCCAACTGAAAAAGCAAAAGGAGAACAGGCTGTTTGTGTGAGCTTCTGTGTTGGAGGCAATGTGAAATGAAAGGAAAGGTGGATTGCAGTGATGGTGGTAGGGGAAAAATACCTTGATCCAGAGGGTTAATGCATTACAGAGATGTGATGGATAGGCAAGATAATGTAGAGGTGTAGTTTGCTCTTTAAAACTCCTTGAAAATCATCTCAGCCGTAGTACTTGTTTAAATGTCTTCGATATTGAAGTCTCACAGGAAATCTGAGGTAGACTTTGTTTGAATTAGATATTATTTTATTAAGTTTTCTTCAACGTGTGGAACTAGTTCAAGAACTATTCAAATTTCTCCTTGAATATTCCATTTGACTGACATCTCACTTCAGTGGTCTGTGCTCACACAATGTGCACCTTAATGCTTGTTGCATCCCAGTAGTTCCTTAGCTGCCTCTAGCTTCCTTCTCATAGCAGCAAACCCAAATGCATGGGACCCGCAACTGAAGAATGCTTTTAAAAGCATCAACTTCTTCTATTTCTCCCAAGTTGCAAATCATAGGCGAGTTTAAGCACTTCTCAAGACTCCTTATACATGATGAAAGGTTTGTTCTCCATCTTCTGGTAAAACACTGAACAACAAGGAGGAGAGAAAGCAGCTCACAAGAAAGGTGGTCTTCAGCTTTAAGGAGCTGTACATCACTAAGTCTGAGAGTGATGATATTTAAACAGCTATAAAGATGGTTCTGTTGTTCCTTTAGGTGAACAGAAGAACCTGAGGTTCTGGTGAACTTCAGGTTCTTCGGAAGAACCAGCAAGATACCAGCTTTGTTACCTGAAAAAGTTCTTATCCCACTGTTGAAGGAGACGTCAGCAGCTGCCTACTCGATCCGAATGCAGATCAATTCAGATATAGTTATGTTCCTCGTGTTTTATCACCTAGGTTCAGGGGCTCTGTCAGGAATTAGGCTGTCTTGCAATTTGTAGCACTTGATTACCCATGCTCTGATGCTGTTCAAGGACTTGTCACCTCTGCTTGCACATTGAGAAATTCCCTCTTGAAGAGGGAGGAAAAAATATCCTTAAAAAGAATAGAGAGCGTTTCCTCCTGGTGTACTTATTCCCATAAAGAGAAGTCTTTCTTACAACAGCCATTCAGTGTTTTTCCACTCCTTTGATAAAGGCATTTTATTTCTCACCATGTTGCTCTGCCCCTGATCTAAGCAATTGGTTTGTTGTGTATAATAGCTTTATTTTCATATTGCTGTTCGCATGCTATAGAATAGTTTGAAATATTCTAACTCATTAATCTGTGAAGTACTTGGGGTTTATATGGGTTTCCTGTAGGTGTTGCGCTAATGAATCTATCCGTATTAAAAAGCACCATTCTATTTATTTTTTAAAGAAACATGTTAATCTCATCTTGGAGCAAGCATATAAGCCTGTACATTCAAGAGACTGTTCTTGAAGCTTCTTTATATGATGGCTTAACTGCTGAAATGGAAATTCAATTGCCAGTTTCTTGAGATCTCAAAATGCTGTGGTGTCCACAGAATCCCAATATATGCACTATGATGTTCTCTGTTGTTTGTGCTCAGTTACCCTCCCTGCTTCCTTCTCCGTGCTGTACCTCTGAGATGTATCAGTGTCTTTCGTTTATGGTACTGGTCCCGAATGTAGGAGCTTTCAGTGACCACGTGTACCGTGTAAGAAGTGACTGGCAGAGACTTTGAAGACTGAGCATGGACATGTGCCTGTATGTGTGTTTCCAGCACTGGTGAACAATTCGTCTCGCAGACCCGTGTAGCAAATGGTTTGTGGCATTCTTATTCCCTGCTGCACAAATAGCTCACTTCTGGAAGTGTTACTATAAATAAAATCTTTAGGAGAGTTATTCGGAAGGGACCTACAATGATCATCTGCTCCAGCTGCCCTGTCTGAAATACTGGTCTCTTTTCTTTTGAACCAGAGTTAAACAGCCAATTAGTTGGAGCTCATAACTATTGCACCTAAAGGGAAGTCATCAGCGTGAAACACGCATGTAGGAAATACTGTTTCAAAGAGAAGCAGATTTGGGTTTGGGGAATGAAAACTGCCCTAATGTTGCAGACCCTTGGAGTTGGTATTGGGGGTCTTTAATGTACTAACTGGGCTATTTTTTGTTTCTGAATAGTACGCAGTTCCTTTGTCGGAGAAAAAATACATCAGAGGAGTGACCTAGTCAGACTTCTAAATCCTTACGTTCTGTTAATGATCATCTGCAAGGTACAGAGATGGATGAAAAAGGCAAAAAAATGAAATACTGATACTTGAAGGGGAAGAAATGATTTTTTTTAAAAAAAGAGACACAGTAAATCTCACTTGTATAAGCTTCAGTAAAATTATTTTTGAAGTGTCAAAACCAAAAAGATGGCAGTTAGTGCTAGAATGAGGACACATAGGATACTGGATATTGGGATACAGCAGGTGATGTTTGTTTTCAGTTGAAGTTTTGGTAGAAGTGTTAAAGCTTGCTTTCAAGACTACATTTTAACTTTGTAATCCAAAAGAGTGGGTTGTCCTGGTAATACAGACTTGGTTGGAATCATCCCTTCCTTTCTCCTTTCTCCAGAGGTCAGTATGGCTGCGTTGTCAGTGTTTGTCACATCCAGCAGCAGTCACTTGGGATAGGAAGACTCCAAAAAGACACAACAAGCATTTTCATGGCCTTAGAGCTGCTGTGTCATCTGGCATTGCCCAATTCACCTGGCACATCAGTGCATGCTTTAGTAACTTAGAGACTGACAAGCAGGAGGCATCTTAGACTCCTTATTGTGCATTATGTTCTTAAAAATGCAGCTGCGTCAATTCAAAAGGCAGTTCTTGCTCAATTGAGGTAGTACACATGAAATTTAAGGCCGAGAGGTGAAATAATTGCAGGCAGATAGTAATGTGGAGTTCCTGGAGGCTAGAGTATTAAAGTTACTAAAACTCTTTGTGCATAGTTCAGTAGCTGACCACAGCCAATATATTTCATGACCTGAAAGAAGTAAATACCACAGCCTTTATCCTTCCCCGGTTTGTATGGAAAAAGAAAGTGCCTCGGCTGGTGAGTACCATTTGAGCAGTACTTACAGGGAGCAAACAGTTCACAGCACTTCAGCTAATATTCCCGCTCACTTTTGCTGTGCGTTTCCAAAAGTCAGTGTCTGCCAATGAATATGAGTTTATAATGAGAGCTAATACAGAAGGCAGCAGTTTCCAACGAATATGTATTTAAATCATATACATATGTGTGGCATGCTCTGCTGCTCTTAAAGCCAGATAATAGTAGCACCACAGTAAAGTGATTTAGCCTTCAAATGAAAAGAATTTTTTCAGGCTTCTGACTGATGGTTTACGCGTTTCTGTATGAGGTGTGTGTGTCTCTGGCACTCAAAGCTAAATAAAGAGGATTGTCTGTTTTTCCCACTATCTGAAATGTAGGATTTTGACAGGAAACTCCTTTTACAAAAAGTACAAAGAAGGATAAAGATTGTGGCAGTTGATGTTTTTGAACTAACTCTAAGGCAAAAATAATTGAGATTTTTTTCAAAGCAGTCTTGTGAACTCAAAGCCTTACAAAGGCAAACTTCAGAGGTTCAAATACAGAAGGAAAATCATGGATATGTTGCTTCCCATCTTCCCGTGCACTTTAATTTCTACTCCCTAAGTTGTAATCTTCTAGAGAGGAAAAAGAATCTCACAGGTCAATGTTTTGTATTGTTTCACTAAATCAAGAGAAATGAAAATTTATCGGAGTGGTTTGAATGTAACAGTATAGGTACACAATTGGATTAAAAATGGAGAAATGAAGCAGGTGCAAGAAAGATACAAAACCAGAATGGGCCTGTACAGTGCAACGAGAATTAATTCTTTGGTGTTTGTATCTAGGCTTGTTGCTTTGCAAATAATGCCTGAGAGCGTCGCTCAGGATAGCATGCGGTTTCTGTACGACTGTCGCTGGTCTTCAGCCCAGCTGCGCAGTCGCATGCTGAGGTGGGAGAAGGATATGGAAGGGAATTAGAAAATTAATTCAGAAGACTCCTAAAAGAAAACAAAAGGAGAGCTTTAACTTTGTGGCCAGTGAAATTCTATGGCCAGTAGTTTAATTACTGGTCTTATTCAATTCATTAATTAGGTATATGAAGCATACCTAACATACTACAGAAACATCTGTGGCCAGTTCTTAATTTTCATTCAATTTCAGAGCAAATTCTGGTCGCTAGTTTCAGAAAGTGTACAGTCTGCAAGGCAGTTACCATGAAACTCACTGCCTGTTAGTTGGTATTAGTGTTCTTCAGAGAAGAAATCAGATATATCTGTCCATGTTGTCCTGCTGATTTCATGCAGTAGTTAAAGAGTCTTAAGACAACGCTTTCCTCCAAAGAAATAATTCTGCATTCTTTGCTTTGTGCTAGCACAAGCACTTGAGTCTACACGCTGAATGTATTTGGGGAGCTGATAGGAATTAAATCTTGTTCTGTTTCTCGCTGATTAAGGATTAGCTCTGGTCACAGATTTCCTCAAGGTCCAAACAACCCTTACCCTATAAATGGTATTTAAGAGATGATAACGAGTGAATGTTAGGAAAGTAAAGGGCTGCATACAGTGCAAGTAAAGCTTGCTAGTGCTAGTAAGCACAGAATCGCTGCTTGTTTCAATTGACAGTAGTGTCAGTGATGCTGAGAAAAACTGTTCCTTCTCTGTTTGTATTAACCTATGTAAAGCTGTTCTTCTAGCAGTGAACTGCATGTGGAGCAGGGAAAGAATGAAGATGTTCCCATGCCCTTAAACTGGAGGAGACGGAGACAGGGCAGAGAACTGGGGTCACCTCTGCTCTGTGTAACTTGGTCTGTACTGGGAGCTGGCCATGGTGGTGGTGATTTTTGGTGGTTTGTTTTTGTGTTCAACCCCTGAGAGTTGGAAACCAAGTGAGGAGGACTGTGATGTTCCCCTACGCAAGAAACTGGATTTATTGGCTTAGACCTATACCCTGTACCCCTTCCCACTACTTCTTGGGTTTTCTGTTTTTGAAATCATGATGACACCGCAGAACAAGAGAGGGGCAATGAGCTCATTGAATTCAAAGCGTTGCCTCAAGGACCTTGATCAGTACGGGTGTTTTGTGGGGAAGGGTGGCTGGTATGCCATTTGAAGAGTTAAATAGCCACCACTGTATCAGCTAACATCAGGAAAAAAATCAAAGAACTAGAAATGATTTTCTTTTAAACAGAAGCCAAGACGTTGTGGGCTTACAGCCCACAGATCAGGTTCCAGAGTTAATTTTGTGGGCTGGATCCTTGTATTGAGACCTGGATTTACATATATTTTTGTGTACATACATGTTAAAAATTAGATCTGTTCTACTGTTGCCTATGTCTTGTTATATACCTCTCTGAGATACGCTGTTTTATGTAATCCTAAGTCTTTTCCAAGTCTAGAGCTTCAAGAAAAGATGAGCAGTGGCAAAACAAATATTTTCGGGACTTGCTAATCCTTAAATCAAGGCATTCTTTATAATAAACTATAAGTGCTGTAATGTTAGAAGTCCCTTGAAGCTGGAAATTTATCAAGATACCCAAAGTCTGGGTGGCTTTTGAGTTGGACAGTCGACCAAAAGTTTTTGTTCAAGTATGAAGTGCTGCAACATCAGAAATTAAGCATTAGTCACATTTTATAATGGTGTGTACCCAATGTTCGTTCAGTTGCCAGCTGAATAGTGTAAAAAATCAAAACTGCTGTAAGTTTTGTGGTGCTGATACTTCTTACGTCTGGAAGATTTATTCCTGTACTGAGCTACTTGCTGGTCCCACTGACAGGTGGAGAAACATTGTTTGTTTAAAAACTTAATTATGGATGAGTTTTGATTTGAGTGGATTCAAAGTTAAAGTTTGTGAGCTTGGCTTACGTACATCACAGACCTGCTAGGTGTCTGTGTGTCAGTGAACACCCTAGGGTGTCACACCCACCTTATCTTAATCATTTTTATAATTATGTAACGTTACTTGCCGTAGCTACTTAGATAACATGTGGATACGATGGGGTTTGTGTTTATAAGTGGAGGTGTTAACCACTGGATCCCATGGTGGTGTCTATAGGTTTGGCCATGCACATAAAAGAAGCAGGATTCCTTACTTTTATTGTTTTGGGGTTTAAATTGCTTCCTGCCACATCGAGGGCAAGCACAGCGGTCGTATCTGAGAGAGGAGGAGCACTGGCAAAGCAGCTTGAAGATGAAGTGTGAATTTTTTTGCTTGCATTCATATAACACTTTGCAAGAATTCCCTAAGTCGCACGACTCCAGAACATACCAATTGGATAGGAGTCCATGAGAGAGTTTAGAACTTGAAATTTCTCTTATGCTCTTATTATAGATACTTTATCCCTACAGTCTCCACCACCAATAAACATCTCAAGTCCTCTTCTTCACCCACCAAAGTAGTATGCACTGTTTCAAATAATAAATGGTTCCCTGTTTAGCTTGGCTTTTTCCTTATTGCTGAACTTAGCTTCTTACATACCACAGAGTATGTATTTTGCTGTATAAAATGTTCAGATGCCAAGTAGTGTAGTTTTGAGCTTTGCTCACGTGGTACGTTAGCCAGAAATGTTCAGATGTGGTTGTTTTGATCTGTCAGAGTAATTGGTACTGTGAGATTTGGAGAAGGAGTGGAGTTTGCTTGTAGGGGAGCTCGAAGACTCGAGTCTTTTTGAGTTATTACAGAAATGCTTTACAGAAAACACAGTTTATGACTTCTAAGAAATTAGAATCGTTTCCAAGATAGATTTACTTAGACTTTCTGTGGTTGTTTAAGCTCATTTGTAAAATTAATTTATTTTCAGGTAACAAACAAATTTGCCTGGCTTGAGAATAGCAGAATTATTGTAGTCCCAAATGAAGAAAAATGTAACTGAAAGGCAACTTGTCTTAATATGATCACTTGCATGTGTATTTGCATGTGTGTGGATTTAGGTACACGTTGATGGAAGAGAGAAACTTCTTTACCCTTGAAGTGTTGCTAGAGGTTGTTCCCCTGCCCCATCCAGTTCAGTATTTGGGTACGTGAAGGAGAATTCACCTGGCCTTGCCGTTCCTAAAGGAGACATCAAGACCGAGTACTCAGGAGTCACTGCCGCAGTGCCTTAGGTTCCCTGCTCAAGCTGCTGCATCTCTGGCATCGCTGCTGGCGATCTTTGGTGCCATCCAGCTCTTGGCACCTTCTTGTACCAAGCCCCACGTGGATCAGCTTTCTGCCCAGCAGTGGGACCTGGCAGGCCGTGACCACACGCTTACAGCTGCAGCATGCTTCATTCTAATTCGCTCACGATCAGGCTGACAACACAAGCTGTGAATGAATAAAGCTTGCCCTATTTCTTGAATCAGCCCCTTCTGATGCTTCTTGTGAAGATGGCTTTGGTTTTGGATCAGCCAGTGACTGACACGTGCTGGAGGAGAGGTCAGTGGTGGTGCGCCAGCTAAGGGTGAGCCCTGCCGTGGTGGGAAGGTGTCTGGGGCATCTCAGGGAGTGCTGCTGTCACCCTTCAGCCTGGCTGTTTGCTCGGACTTGTTGCTTGTGCTCTTTTTCCAGCAAGGATGTGCTGGTGTCCCCTCTGGTTAGTCCCCTGGGCTTGGGCAGGTATGGAGGCAGCAGCTCCAGGCACGTTCCTGCATACCGGGGCAAGCTTGCCTTTACTCAGCTGTCTACAAGGGGAAAGAATCCGAGCTGAGGAGCTGAAGAAACATGTAGGTGTGGACTGCACATGTGGAACTGCAGTTAATAGCAAGTAATCCCTTCCTTTTGTATGGGACGGATTTTTCCCACAGCTGCAGTACTGTAGGGCTGCTCTCAGCAGAGGAGGTTGCCCAGTGTGACATTTGGAAGTAGAAACAAACACATCCTCTGGTAGGTGCATTGCTACTGCAAGCATTTGTGTAAGCGCTCTGATAAAGGTTGGAAAAGATAAAAATGTATTGTCTGAACGTTACCCATGGCTAAATACTTTCCACAGCTTAAATCACAGATAGGACATTTCTGTTTTGTTTTTTTTTTAATTGCACAAATTGAAATGCTTCCATTTTTTGAGCATTCTCGTGTGTACGCTGCAGCTGAAATAAAATGCAGTTTGGGTCTCACAGAGGAACAAAACTTCGCTGCTGTGCTCTGAATACAGCACTTGGCTTGATTAACAAGCATGTCCTGACTAGGGAGATAAATAACTTAATGAGGCCCAGGGCTGGGGGTAAAATTCTTTCTTTTTATGGTCGTAAACGGAACACAACAATGATTCATTAGCAAAGCAGAATGTATTTGATTTTCTTTGTACAGTGGCAGTGCTGTATAGTCTGGGGACATCCAGACAAGGAAATCTGTCATCCTGAAGAATACTTTTGAAGGGCGTGGTGGGCGTAAGTGCTTAATATAGTTCATGTAATGGCTTGGAAGTGGTGATCTATATACGTGAGATACAAATAACACTATTTAATGCTGAAATCAGTGTCGCTATGTTAGAGTGCAAGCCTCCCTGCTCGCTTTGTGCAGTGTGTGTGCGTCTGCACTTGCTACTTTTAAAGAACAGTAGCGGTAGTAACAGATGGCCAATATGCCAAATAATTTTTGAAACTTGCCAATTTGTTGATGAAGTCTACTTCTAATTTGGTTGATTACTTATAAACCTCATTTTTTCAAAATAAAACTTTACTTCAATTTATTAAGCTGCACTTGGACTGGAATAGTGTTGGTAGGGCTTTCGTAGGTTCTGCAAGTGCTTCAGTGATTCCTCCTCAGTCCAGTTTTCTGGTGTTAATGACTACGTGATAATTCTGTGAAGTTCCTAATTACCTGGGAGAATCCCAGCCGGGCTCTGTCATAATAGGCCTGCGGTCTTAAATACCCTCCCTGACTCAGATCAGACTGCGATAGTGCCTACTGGAGATCTGTCAGCATCCTGATTACCTACAAGCTCTCTCTTTCCTGCCCCATGAAACTTGAGATCTGATCTGGTTGTTACAGGGCTGTCTGCGTGGTCACTTTTCATAGCTTGCTTCGGTTTCTGTCTACCAGCACAATTAATTTCTTCTTCGAGGTGTTGCTGTCTCTTCGCAGCAGCTGGCCAGAATCCTCTCCAGTCATGCTTCTCAGATGAACAGTTGCTTAAGTTACATCTCCCTGCTTCCTCACTCCCTTTCTTCTTTCCTGTGTCAAAGCCTGTGTTAATCTTGGTGCTTGCTGTGGGCTTCTGAAGATGCAGTTGGCCAAGTTGGCTGTAAAGGGTTTAAACTATCAGCTGAATAAGAGTAAAGGGCAGTGGTACGACAACCTGCTACTGCTGTGATCTGATATGGTGATTACCACCAAGTTGTATTTTTTTGTTGTTGTTTGCTCTAAGTCAAAACAAAGGAGAAATAGCTTGTTTCAAATTAATCAAAATGGAATGTAATTCATGACAACATTAGCTTTAATAATTCATCCCTAATTATGAAGCTGCCTCACTGTTTCAGCGAGGTTGTATTCAGTGCTAATGCAGGCAAGTTTCCTGGCTAATTTAAGAATCCATGTGAACAGTAAGCAATGCTGGATGCTTTATTACCATGTTTGTTCCTCACTTACTCATAATGTCACCAACAACTTTCACATTTTCACCAGAGAGGAAGATTCACTTCTTTCAAAAAAGTGTAGAATTAGTTAAGCCATATTGTTCATTTTTAATGCAAAGTGCTTGCGTGTTTTTTCTAGTGCAAAAATGTCATCGCTGAGTGCTTAAAAGGAGAAGTTTATTCCTTTTCAAAAAAGGATTACACAGTTATGCTTTTTCTAAATTTTGTGCGTTGTATGCTATACTGTAATACTCTGTGAAAAATACTGCATTGATTTCTCTGATGTGTTCTTAAGAAAGAAACAGGTTAATGAGAAAACATTTTCTTCTGCAAAACTGTGGCATTCAAATAAAGCTTCAGATCCAGTTCATTCTTTGAACGTGAATGCTTCTGTCAACTCAACTAGGTGGGTGTATTGTTGTGCATACTGTCCAAACAGTTGCTCCTTGACCCAAAAAGTGAATGATGTAAAAGATATTCTTACAGTTCTTGTTCTTCAGGTTTGCAATTTTACCACTGGCATCCTTAAACGTGTCACCTAGGATAAATCAGTAATAGAAATCACAGTATGTCTGGCTGCGTGAGTATTTGGGAAGAGGGAGACTCTTTGCTGGAGTTTCTTAGAAGATGCAGGTGGAGCTCAGTAACGAGCGGTGTTCCTTGGGGTTCAATATTGGGGCTGATGCTATTTAAGATCTTTGTTGGTGACACAGGCAGTGGGATCAAGTGCACCCTTACCAAGCTTGCCGATGACACCAAGCCGTGTGGTGTGGCCAACATGCAGCAGGGAAGGGCTGCCATCCTGAGGGACCTGGACAGGCCTGAGAGGTGGGCCTGTGCGAACCTCATGAGGTTCAACGAGGCCAAGTGCAAGGTCCTGCACCTGGGCCAGGGCAATCCCAAGCACAAATACAGGCTGGGCAGGGAATGGATTGAGAACAGCCCTGAGAAGGACCTGGGGGTGTTGGTTGTTGAGAAGTTTGAAGCTGGCAGTGTGTGCTTGCAGCCCAGAAAGCCAACTGTATCCTGGGCTGCACCAAAAGCAGGTGGCCAGCAGGTCAAGGGAGGTGATTCTCCCCCTCTGCTCTGCTCTTGTGAGACTACCTGGAGCCTTGCATTCAGCTCTGGGGCCCCAGCACAAGAAGGAGAGATTTAGTGTAGCTAAAAGGAAGAAATTGTTTACTCAAAGGGTGGTGAGGCCCTGGCACAGGTCGCCCAGAGAAGCTGTGGGTGGTTGCAGCACCCATCCTGTGGATCCCAGGAGGCTGAATGCCTCCAAGGACGTGCAGGCTTCCTGGCCTTGAACAGGCTGCCTGGGGCTGTGAGCACCCGGTCAAGTGAGAGGTGTCCCTGCCCACTGCAGGGGGCTGGAAGTAAATGATTTTCAGAGCCCTTCCAACCCAAACGATTCTGTGATTTTCTGATTCCTTGAAGCTGATTTCTTATGATCTTGTTGTTCTAGTACATTGATCAGATTTGCCAAATGATGCAGGAATAGACATTTGCTAGCACTGGTGGCTCGTTTATCCTGTCCTCCTCTGCTGCTGCCTCTTCCTTGCTTCTGCAGTGTTTTGCTCTCCCTTGATTGCTCTGCCATGGGCTGTGGTGCCTTTAAGCTGCTGTTGTAAGAGGATCAGATTATTTGCTATCGTAAAGCAGACAATATTCTGGTAGCATCCAGGGTTCCAGCAGGGAGCACTAGGTGCTGCAGAAGCTATCTTCTGTTGCAGCAGAAGGTAGAGTGTGTGACTTCTCTTAAAGGTGGCTTTGTATTGAGGCTTCCTTTTAAGATAAAATCAGTTTCAATGAAGCTGTTTGCCAAAAAATGCATGTTTTTCTCTGTTATCCTTGACGGGAATACCCTGGGTCTATGTTTTGTCTGTGCTCTAACCAGGCTTTGGTACAATGACTGCAAATAACCACATTAAACAGGGTGGGTTTTTTGATTGAATTTAATACAGATAAAGTTTTTATGGAGAGAGCTTGTTTTGGATACCACCAAATAAGAATTTTAAGCATGTTCTGAATAGTACTGCTAGCTAACTGAGGGCAGATGTATAACGTAGACAAGGCAATACTGAATGTAACTCATGCTCAATTTAGTAGAGTCGAAGACTAGAATAAACCTAGTTTTCTTTTGTCTTGTCTTTAAAAGCGATGGACTTGTCTCTCCTGAAGAATTAATGTTCTGCTCTCTTCTAACACGTAATGCCAGAGTCAGCCTGCTCGAAGTTGGATTTTATAGTTTGAATTGCATCATATCCCAGGCATAAAGAGTTCATTAAGATTGTTATATTTGCATGCTAAAATAAAAATGTAATATTTGCATATTTCAAATTAGCTGAGAAACACTTGGTTCTGGTTTTTACTCAGGTGTATGGGAGGTTCTTTAGCAGAAGAGGTTTGAGGGCCCCAGAGGGCTCTGACAGGATTGATTTTCTTTGCCAGAAAAAACCTTGTCAGAGTTGAACCAATATTGTCTAGAAAAGCTTTAATTACAGGTGACCTTAATAAAAAAAAAAAAAGGAAAGCATGAATTTTGGTAAATGGCCTTGATGGTAGGAGCTATGTAAAATGCTTTCACATTGGCAAACTTTATTTCTTTCTACACTGAACCAGCTGGTTCTGCAGATGGGGGGACAGCAGCAGATGGGTTTTTTTACCTGACATCAGCAATGCCTTGAACTTTGTCTCCCAGTCTCCTTATAAACCATGAAATAGTCCGCTCACCCAGGCAATATAACGAGGTGGCTGAACTGTGGGTCTCCAAGACTTGTAATTAGTAGTACGAAGTCCAGATGGCAGCAGGCTACTTGTGGCGTCCTGTCAAGGCTCAACACTGGTGAAAATCCTGTCCCGCTGACTTACTGGTGAACTGGCTGAGGGGACAGAGCACGCTGTCAGCAGGCTTGCAGGTGATACCGACTAGGTGGAAGCACTCAGTACGCTACAGGTCAAGGATATTGTTTGAGAGGGACCTCAGCAGCCTGGAGGAATTGCTGATGCAGAACCCTGCGTGCAGGAAGGAACAGCCCAGCCCTGTGCTTCTGCAGCCTGGGGAGCAGTTCTCTGGGACAGCCCCAGAGAACTGGTGCACAGAAAGCTGAACAGCCAGCGGTGTGCCCGCACAGCAGTGCTGCTGCACCCTGAGCTGTGTTAACAGCACTGCAGCCAGCACGCTGAGGGAAATAATCCCTTTATGTTTATGGGACTGCATCTGGGTACTGGCGGGGAAGAATCACAGTAAATGTTAGTCCTACACAGGAAGAGGTTGCCCGCAGAAGCTGTAGGATGTCTGTCCTTCAGGATACTCACAGATCCATTGGATGTTACTCCAGACATCTTACTCTAATAGCTTTGCTTTGAGCAGGTTGTTAGACAACCTAAATTGTGATTTTTCTACCTGTTACACCCCCAAGAAGCATACAGCAACATTGATCATCTTACTACATCAGTTGGCAACATGCAACAGCGTAGGAATTGGCTTGCAGTCAGATGGCACTGCCCGAGGCTTGCCTAATTCAACTTAACGTGTGTCTGAAACAAATGGAAGCCTTTTGTACTTCTGGTGGTGGTAGCTATTCCATCTCTTGCAGTTTGGTATGCATCACTGTAATTAGTTTTATTTCTAAGTCATCCTTTGTAGGTATTCACATGGCAAATAGGAAAACAGCTTTTTGACTGAGTTTCAGGTGTATATGCTGTCTTTAAAATGCTTAGTTCCTAAAAAGCAATATCCTGAAAATACCTATATTAACAAAATGGCAATAGAGAGGAAAATTAAAACTTACCAAAAATGTAGAAGTTATTTACTTGCTTTAGAAGCTGAACTGTAGAGATGAGTGTCTTTAAAAAAAAAAACAAAAAAACAAAAAAACAAAAACAAAAAAAAAAAAAAAAACACTTCAGTCCATCAATTGTGAATATTGAAGAGGGTGGGGACAGGAGTATCTTTGTTCCCAGGCGTGCTCTTTGGGCTTCATATTTGGACAAAAATGAATGTAAACTGAATTACACAGTGATACAACTGGGGGAAGTGTCAGCCATAATATTACTGGATTATCAGAGAACAATTTTTAGGGGGTGTGGGGGTTAAGTTTCAATCTTTAATGAAACAATACATTTTAAGCAAAAAGTATGTTTTGAGAACATGTAATTCATACTAAGGAGATGGATAACCCTTCTTGATGGTTACTTTTTATTAGGGAGGAGTATAAAATTAAAAACCTGTAATTGCTCCTGAATTTTGTGTTTGTTTCTCTTCCTAAACAGACTTTGCTGGAATATGCAGAAAAATGGAAAACATCAGAAGATCCTCTGCCCCTCTTAGAGGTGTATACAGTGGCTATCCGAAGCTATGTCAAAGCACGACCTTATCTTACCTCTGAGTGTGAAAATGTAGCCTTTGTGCTTGAACGTTTAGCACTGTGAGTATTTTTTTCAGTTACTAATACCAACCTGTATAGTATTAACTTTTTGCTTCCTAAATACTCTCAGTTCAGTTTGCAATCTATAAAAAAATCTAAATAGGTTGGTGGTGTGGGTTAAGCCTGTTGGACAGCTAAGCACCACACAGTTACTTGCTGACTTCCCCCACACACACACACTCCCAATGTAACAGGAGAAGAAGAAAAAGAATAAAAGCAAGAAAACTTGTGTGCCAAGATAATTGTTTAATAAGCAAAGGAAAAGCTGAATGGGAGAAAGAAAACAGAAGAAATCAAGGGATGTAAAGGCAGTCGCTACTTCCCCCTGGTAGACTGATGCCTGGACAGTTCCTCAGCAAAAGACAACTAGCTTACGTAAATCTCCTTTTTTTCCTATTGTATTGCTGAGCATGACATTATATGGCATGGAACACTCCATCTGTCTGGCAGTGTCCCCTCTCAACCTTGTGCACACCCCCTGGTCTCTTCATGGGAGGCAGAGTGAGAAACACAGAGGGCCTTGATGCTGTGCAAACATTGTTGAGCAATAGTTAAAACATGGCTGTGTTATCAGCACTGTTTTGGTCACAGCTCTTAAAACACAGCACCATACAAGCAGCTATGAAGAAAATTAACTCTATCCCAGCCAGCATAATAACAGTTGCAAAAACATTCCTCATGGTGAATGGTGTATCTGAGAAAGAATGTCTTTGGTTGTTAGCAATGGAGCTGTCTGCAGAAGGACTCCCCTGATGTAGGAAAAGCCAGCATCTCTAGCTTGAAGCATTTTTGTTGCTACTGATCCACCTGCAGTCTGAAAATGCATCAATTTACAAAGGTTATTACAGGGTTGGACTTCAGTGGCAAATCCATTGTTTTGTTGGAATTAGTTGTTTTTAGAAAACCTGCTTTTATAGGTTCTGCAAGAGTACGCAGGACCTTCTCTTTATATGTTCAGACAAAAATAATTTTGTGACTTCGACATTTTGTATGATCAACAATTCTTTATTTTAGTATCCATTTAAAAAAGATGCCTCAAATAATATTTACATTTGCATTCCAGAAGCTGTATTGAACTTTTACTGTGTCTGCCTCTTGATTTACCTGAAACTAAATGGGAAGAATTTCAGGCTTTTGTACAGGTGAGTTTGGGTCATGTAATGTCATGTAACATTATGTAATATGGCTGAAGACTTGTTTCCTGTTGGATGATAAAGATCAAGCCCTTCAGCTATAAATTCAATGTACTCCAAAGCAATTGCTGTCAATCATATCACTTCTCTATGTCATAGTTCATGTAGCAGCTTTGGAGAAAAAATATTTTTAGATGCTTCAAAGGAAGTCATGTTTTAAAAGCTGCTTGTCTCTCAACACTGTTAGAAATTGAATGTTGTGGAAGTTGTTATTATTATTATTTTTTTTTTTTTTTTTTTTTTTACTGTTTGCTGTTGTTCATTTGAGGTTTATTTTATGAATGAAAGATGCTTCGGGATTTTTAGATCTTCCACAGGGCAGTAGTTGGTTAATGATTAGAGCTCTGCTTTCAGAGAAGGGCGTTGAAGCAAGTTCTGCTTTTTTGTCGACTGGAAGCTAGTAAATGTTATTCCAATTTTCAAGAAAGGCAAGAAAGATGACCCTGGTAATTATAGGCCTGTCAGTCTCACTTTGGTGCCTGGCAAAATTATGGGAAAGATTATTCTGGGAGTTATTGCAAAATACTTGAACAACACTGAATTCATCAGTTAAAGACAATATGGGTTCATGAAGGGAAAGTCATGCCTTACTATCTTACTATCCCACTTAGTGGGCAAAGGGAAGGCAGTGGACATGGATTTGGGGGGATTTTAGCAAAGCTTCTGATACTGTCTCTCACGGTATCCTTTTAGATAAAATGTCCAAAATACAGCTAAACATGCATGCAGTATCATGGGTGAACAATTAGCTTATGGGTAGGGCTCACAGAGTTGTAGTAAATGGGGTGAGATCAGGCTTGCAGACAGTCACTGTGTTCTCCGGATCTCAGTTTTAGAGCCAGTACTCATCAGTACTGGCTGATGTCACTATCAGTGACCTGGACACTGGGTTTGAGTGCCTAAATTAGGAGGTACTGAATTAGGAAGAGTTGTTAATTCCCTTGAGGGTAAAGAAGCCTTAGAGTGACATCTTGGTAGGTAAGAGCACTGGGCAATAACAAATTGTATGAAAATTGCCAAGAACAAATACCAGATGCTGCACCAGAGGTGGTGTGCAATCCTGGATGTGTACATGTAGGTTGGGGTACAAGTGGCTTGATTGCAGCCCTGCAGAGAGGGGTGCGGGGGTTTTGTGGCTCCTTTCCAACTCAAGGTATTCTGCAATTTGCTGGAAATATGGGGGCTGGGAGATGTAAGGAGAATGAAATAATGACAGTGAAAAAGATGAGATACGGTTACCACAGGATTCTGAGCCTAAATAATGCAGAAAAAATCAAAGCGATTTTCAGAACAATTCTTTTTACTAGCATCTGCCTAATGTAAATTAATTCTTAAGAGCTGTGCTTGAGCCAGGAAGCTCTGTAGCTTTCTGATCGGGTTTGAAGTAAAAGAAAAATGAAGAGCTTGAAATGAGCCCTTCATTCTAGGACCAGTGTTAGTTGCGCATTTCTATTTAATCCATGGAGTATTTAGACTATTTACTTTGCTCCCAAACACAACTCTGGTTCCAGAATCAATCTTGCTATCTAAGTGAAGTAAAAGGTATTTTGGTTGGATTTAGGAATTCAGTCTGCCTTGTATAGAACCATCAAGTGAAGTCTTACAGCTTAAGACTTTGCCTTTGCAAAAATACTTTGTTCAGTGTGCCCAGTGCATAAAAACAGTCAAGTGCTGAAGAGTTGAGGCAGCTGATGCCACACAAAGATGTGGGCAAGAGATTTCTCAACCTCCGTTTTCAAAAGGGGGGCATATTTCAAAAGTTAGTTTCAGAAATGTAAGTAGCATCTCTAGTTGATAAATGACAGTGTGAGTTTGGGATGCTCCATTTCTTTGGTTTTCTGCCTAAATCTTAGGAGGCGGAGGCAGAAGTAACACTGATAGGATAAATGTTAAGATAGTTTTGATATACATTCAAGTCTTTATCTGGTAGGTGGGTGGATGTTTTGTTATCAGCATAAGGTATAAAGGAATATTAAAGACATGTTCTCTTTTTTTTTTTTTTTAACAACATTTCATTTTGTAAAATGTATCCTTCAGGTGGCTCATAAAAATTTGATGGAAAATGGCAGCCGGGAACTGCATATTTTAACTACACTTACTCAAGAGAAGGGAGTGTGGAAGAACCCAATATTGTGTGGCATTCTTTCCCAGGAACAGTTGGATCCAGATAAAGGTAAAATTCAAAATGATTAGAAAAAAATATGCCTCGTTATTATAATACTCTGGAATATTATTTTGTTAAATTAATCTTCAACATAGCTTGTGATAATTTATAAGCTTTTTAAATAAAATGCACTTGTATGACTCTTTGAATTATTAAAACAGTATGTTCCTAAGAATGTACGAATAATTTCATGTTAGTAATTTGCATAAAATGTAATAATAGATGGGTATCTCTTGCCATTTTCTTTATAACTTACGTGAAAGGGAGGTTGCATATAGGTTATTCTGTGATGGGATTAGTTCAGTATTGGTATTCAAAAACTATTTTACATAAAATATATTTAAAATGGGTGGTATTTACTGAGCTATGAAATGCAAAGTGGGATAGCACTGAAAATTAATTTACAGCACAGTTCTGAGATTGGCTCCCAGCAGTTGAAAAGGGAAAGGTATAGGAACAGTGTTAGGTGTACAATGATATTTTCCCAATGTTTTATTTCAGGTGCCAGAGATTTGCAATTCAGAGTTGGTATCCTTGTGTTAATGAGTCTTGGCTGATTGGTATGATTCTTTGAGGCTGCCTAATTGGTTTAGAATCTGTATGAACTGGCATACAGAAGTGTCTGTGGCAGAGTTGAACAGTTCTCACATCAAGTAAAGCAGTTCCTCTTACTGTCAGCCTCCTTTTAGCCCGACACCTGCTTATTTTGTGTGGTATTCTCTACTGACAAAAAAAAATAAAGTGAACTGTTACTCAGATCTTTTAATGAATGCATCCTTTCAGTAAGACATGATTCATTAGACTGCTATCATATCCCTATGCTTCTGTTTCTCCTGTAGTTTCTTCAGTCTTTCATACTGTCTTCCAGTTCTACCGTCCCATTTCTAAATGAGATGAGTCAACATGTATATGTAGTGAATTCCTGCTTCGTTCTGTGTTCCTGTCATGTTATTTCCTAACTTTAGACTTGCTTTTTGCTTGAGATACAAGAGACCAGTTTTTTCTTAAAACTGAATGGTTTAGTACCACTTTGTTTCTTGAATATTTAATTTACAGTATTAGATTTTTTCCCTGACACACAGCCTATTTTTCTGCATATAAGGTGGTTGTTGTGTTTTTACCCTACAAAAATCACTTTAGTGTTTTATTAACATTTGAATGTTGATAGAACAAGTTGTTAGAACTAGTCCAGAGAAGGACCACAAGGATGGTCAAGGGGCCTGGAGTACTTCTCCTGTGAAGAGAGGCTGGAGGAGTTGAGGTTGTTAGGCCTGGTGAAGAAAAGGCTTTGGGGAGAGGCCTTATAGTGGCCTTCCAGTATCTAGAGGGGGCCTACAGGAAGGCTGGGGAGGGACTCTTCATCAAAAAGTGTAGTGATAGAACAAGGGGGAATGGCTTTAAACTAAAAGAGGTGAGATTTAGCTTTGATATTAGGAAGAAACTCTTTACTCAGAGGGTGGTGAGGCCCTGGCACAGGTTGCCCAGAGCAGTTGTGGATGCCTCATCCCTAGAAGCATTCAAGGCCAGGCTGGATGGGGCTCTGAGCAACCTGGTCTGGTGGAAGGTCTCCCTGTCCATGGCAGGGGGGATAGAAGTAGATGGTCTTCAAGGTCCTTTCCAACACAAACCATTCTGTGGTTCTGTGCATTTTGCATTATGTCACTTAATGTACTGTGGTCCTCCGGTCTTCTGCAATAGACTTTTTAAATAAACTTTGTCAGCAGATTTTGTCAGCTTGTACTCTTCCCCTTTTTCCAAATACTTATGGAAATGCTGGACAGCAGAGGTCCTGGTAGAGATCCTCATAGAACCCACTGAGAGTTTTTTTTTTTTTTTTTTTTTCATTTAACTAATAGTTTATCCATATAACAATCTGGTTTCTAATAACAAGATTGGTATATTTACAGGTTCTGAGGGACTTCTTTTAATGCCCTTAGAACATTAATTGGATCTTCCTTATCCTCAGTCTCGTAACTCCCTCAGATAAATACAATAAATGTATAGCACGATTCTGTTTTAAATCAAAAAAAAAAAGCTTATATTTAGTCTTCTGCAGGATTTGCATTTTGCCACTTAATCATTTATTATGTACCTCATACAGTTGTTGGATTGTTACACAGTTCTCAGAATCCCCTTGGATACTGTTTTTTTACTAGCTTCACGTCAAGAGCCTTTTAGCAACAATAGGGTACTTCTATGAGAAATTTGGAATTAGTGTATCGTTGTCTTATATTTGAGTTCCTTTAGAACTTGCTTGTGAATCTTGTGATGAGTATTCATTTTATCAGTGTTTTCCTATGAAGACTTCTCCTGATGTTTCTGGATTCCTTTTAGTCCTGAACGTTTTTTGCTCAAGGACATCTCTTCCTACGACTGACTGCTCTTTTGAGCAACTCCTGTTAGTCATTACTTGTCTTGATGGTAGAAAATGGTACCTACCTAAATTACAAAAGATTACATGTCATGATAAAATCTCATCAAAAGAAAGAGTTACCCCTTCCACAAAGAAAGCCAAACAGCAGTGTACATGACATTCAGGAGAGAGAGAATTCTGAAGCTACTGATGAGTTTTTCTGTTTCTGAATTCTGTTCAGTGTTAAAATTGATTATTTTTTTAAAAAAAGCCATTGATAGTGTGCTTGGTGCTTATGAGTTTCTCTGACTCTTTTTTTTTTTTTGTATTGGAAGGTGTTTGCATCCCCATTCAGGTAATGATTCCAATGTGCAAAACATATTTGACGTCTGTACTAGTATTTCTGTATGGCTTTGAGACTCGTTAAGCCTAGATGTTAGTATAACTCAAGTTATTTTCATGTTGTAACCTCATTCTGTTCAACTTGAAGGTCCAGGTTGGTAGGTTTGTAGTCTGGTGATTGTCAGTCTGCCTTCCATCATTTTATACCATGTTCTCATCCATTTAACCAATGTGAACCGTTTGGTCCTGTTGCTATGTTTTTTTTAATCTCTTCTATCAGTGGCAAGATTGTAATATTACATATCAACTGAATATCAAGAATATGGATAAGCTGTACTTTAGCTACTGCTGTTCTGTAATACTGCATTGTTTTGTGCTCTCTTGCTAATTTGAAGGATATTTTAGTAATATAAAAACTCAAAAACACAGGGAGTTTTCTTTCTTGTCTGTAATCCAGCACTCCCACTGGTTACCAATTAGCACTCTTTCACTGGACAGCTGCCTCTCAGCAGTTTTCAACATTAATTTTTGTATAACAATCTTCAGAATATTAGTAAACTTTCTTTACAAGATCTTGTTTTTGTTCTTAACATCAAACAGTGAAGGCAACATTGCAGAAGTTCCCAAGTGTTGTTACACTGAGATGTTATCATTTGTCAAGTTTGATCAGTTCAGTCTTTAAATAACAATTAGTGTAAGCATTTATCTGTTTGGTATTGTAGAATCATATAGGTTGGAAAAGATCTTTGAGATCATTAAGTCCAGCCATGAATCTGACCTACCAAGTCCTATCACCAAAGCACATCCCTGAGGGCCATGGCCACGTGTCTTTAAATACCTGCAGGCAAGGAGACTCTGCCATTTCCCTGGGTAGCCTGTTCCAATGTTTGAGCACCCTCTCCACAAAGAAATTCTAGTGTCCAATTCCCTGATGCAATTTGAGACCATTTTATTGTGCCCTGTCACTTGTCACCTGGGAAAAGAGATACGGGTACAGATTTGTGTGTATACATGCATAAAATCTTTTCAAACTGTAAATATTCTCTAGGTGCTTGATTTGTCACCTCTTTGAGTGACAAACATTGGAATTGCCCTAATTCGTTAGCACACTGGTGATTACAAATGTTGACAAATTTGTCAACAAGCTATCATACTCTGTGTGATAGATGTTACCAAATAAAAGAGAATCTCCTCTATGGCGAGTCTTACAATGCTGAAATCCCACTCGAGTTGTTTCTGAAGAAAACGAATCTCTCCTCCTACAACTGGAACATCAACACTGTCTTTTTGCTTTCTCTTTATGCCTTTGAGTCCTAGGGTGGAAATGGGAGTTTGGATTCCTAATGAGCTGAGGGGTATATTTTTTTTGTTGTTATTGTTGACCCGTGACTCTGAAGATAACTTATTTTCAGAAACCGAAGTGTCAACAGGGACTTGGGATGTCATTTGTGGGGCCCCTTGGATGGACGTCTGAGTCGATAGCACTGCTTTTGGCTGTCACATGAGATTTGCTGTGAGAATCTCCTTTTGAGTTTCCTGAACCTGCTTGGAATGGTCTGTCATGAATCAACCTACAGTCATTTGAAGAACACCCACACCATCTTCCACTGCCCTCAGAGCAGTTCAGTGCCCAAAAAGAGATTCTCCCATCGGTTCCACAAACTTCTTCCTTCTCTTTCCTGAGCCTTGCCCATCCAAAATGACGCACAAAAATGTTTGATGCACAACAAACAGCCCTGCAACTTCTTGATTCAAATCGTGGTTCTTTAAGAGAATTTTCTCTTAAAAGTGTGCTTGGGATCTGTAAATTCCTCATGCAAATTTTCTTGTTCTTTTTCTACCTAAACCTGTCTCCTGTGCCTTTAAAGAATGCGTCAAATTTATGTTTTGGCTATGTAGCACCATACGTACATATAATCTCTAAAGGGGACACTTCAGAGATCACCCAGAGTTACATGAACCCATTGGGTCATGACAATAGCAAAGTACCGGTGTTCTCATACAACATTTCAGGGATGCCTTGTGAATGTGTTGCTAACATTCTTTACTGTGGACCAACACTCAACCAGTTCCCATATCCCTCAGATAATGGGAGTAACCAGTCCCAGCACCAAAGCAGGAAAAAACTGGGAGATACGTACTAGACATGAAAATATAATCTCCTCCACATCATGAAATTCAAGATGACTGGACCTGTCACTACTACAGGTTTCAACTGCAAGGCTTTTTTTTTTTTTTTTTTTGAAATTGCATCAGAATGCTGATGAACAGTCTGTTTATATCTGGAGTGAGGAATTTTTCATGTTTCCCTGCTTCATTATCTTACCTAACCAGTCCAGTATTAATTCTTCAAGTGATAGCGAGTCCTTTGTCTTACTGCCTCCTGAACTACCATTTTAATTTTGAATGAACTATTGATTTTAATTTTAGGTCAGTACTGATTTTGGTCTTGAATCAAAACTCACCTGAATTCATGACAATTAGAATTTACACAACCAGAATTTACCTTTCTTGAAGTTGTATGTCTGATCTGGTCAGTCTTAATGCTTAGTGTCTGAAAGACTGAAAATTGAAATATGGCTTATGTATTTTGAGTTATGTAATAACCTTTACAATGGCTAAAAATGCTCTACTATTACACTTCTGCTACCAGTTTCTGTCAGTGTGGCTTGTGCTCTTCAGCATGAACCTTCTTTCCATCCTAGAGGTTGTCATTTCCTTGCAGTGATCATGAAATCCTCCAAAACCTAAGGCTGTACTGTCGTTGGTATCGCCTCATCTGGTACTGAGGGTGAGTGGAAGAATTGTCCAGAGGAAAATGATCTGAGATAACAGTACAGAAAGTGAGGCGGCTGCATTTATTAAATCTCATTCCAATTATCCTTAGAGATTTAAACCTTGATGTCAAGAATGAAGTTATTGAATTTTTCATAGATTTAAATGTAGCAGGCAGACTTCTGAAGTACAGTCCACTGAAGAGATGTTCAAGGACACAACCATCACTATTTGGAGAATATCAAGGTGGATAAAGGGCAGGCTAGAATTTAAATAGCCAGCACGGAACTATTTTGGGTAATCAGAGCGCTGCTACCAGAAGTCAAATGATACCAACAGCATCACTTAAAAAAAAAAAAAAAAAAAAAAAGTGTTTTCATCCTGGGTATATGCAAAGCAGCCACCTGGAACTTCTACCCTTTCATCAGACAGTGTGCCCTCGTAGAAGCATCCTGGATGGGTGCTGCATTCAGCAGAATTGTGCTGAGATGTTGTTTGCATGAAGGATTCTGAGACTCAGCTCCAGGTAATTAACAAAGCATCAAGTACAGATCAGAGTCACCCCCAGTGTGAACGCACACGTGGGCTAATGCTTGAAGATGACTAAGAAGGTTACTTCCCTAGTAACTGAAGTGATTTGAGATGGATAGTCCTCATGTACGTTCACCTCCTGCCTTCATCCTTCTTGGCCAGAGCGAGGTTGAGAAGAAATAAAGGTCTTTGGCAGATTGACTTACTCAAGAATTGGCAAAGGGTAGGATAGTAGGATTATGAGTGCTTTGATTAAGGCAGATGTTCATTGCTTTGTGTTCTGGAAGTCTTCCAGTCAGCCAAAACGTGACATGCATGTGGACTGTCCACATGGAGAACTTCTTACTTACAAAACTGTGCTCACAGCTAGTGCGCTCTTGTGTGCTACTAATCTCAGGATTACCTCTTCTCTTTTTTTTGTGTGTGTATGCTATAAGCATTACCTGTAATAAAAGCTCATAGTAGTTCTTGTGGACTTGCTGTAGAAACACTTGGTAGTATGACCTGAGACAGCAACTGTGGCATGCAAGGGAATAATGGGGAAACTCTCCCAAAAGGTTAGATTCCAGTATCACCGGGTTTGACAGAGTTCCCAGGTCAGAGTACCATCCATCAGATGTCACCTGCTTGTTTTTTTTCTTCTCCTGTTAACTGGATATTTTAAATGAATGTTTCACGTGGCTTGTACAAACAAGTTTGTGAATTTCAATGAACAGTGCTCAGAAACAGCATTTAATAATTCTTCAAAGAATGATGCTATCATTAAACTGTCATTCTTATTAAATACTTCAAGTTCTGTACTCACAGAGATTAACTGCCTTGACCTGTAAAGATGTAAAGCAGAGTATTTTTATAAAGTTATATTTGTTACAGTAAACTAGCAATTTGTCTGCACTAACTTTTAAACAAGACAACATACTATAAAACACATTTATAAAATGCAAAAAATAAATCCAGGAACAAATAAAATCTTACACTTGAGGCTGTTCACCACCATGGACTTACTCCCTCAACCTTGGTCCTGTCTTTTGTCTTTAAATACACCACGTAATTCAGTTACGAAATAAATATAATTAAAACTTAACGTTTGACAGCTCACTCAAAACATAACTGTAATGATTATAATCAGTTGGATTAGAATAAAGACTTAAGAGCTAATATGTAGCTTTAACCCTAAGGTCTTCCTGTGTCTTGTTGAGGAGATAACAGAAAATGTTCTAATGATTACGTAAGGTAAGCTAACTGAAGCAGTAAACACTAAAGGGAAGGATTACTGAGGATTAGTAGATAGAACAAAGTCTCTAAAATATTAAGTGTAGTAATTAAATCAGAATGAAATGTCCTGCGCTACCAACCTAGCTTAAAGTCTCCATGGTCTTCCTGTATTGTGTTACAGAAATAAGGTAAAATGTTCCAGTGTTATTCCAAGCAGACTAGCTGACCGTAAACACTGTGGGTGAAGGGATTACGGGTCCTACCTGGTAGGAGGAAGAGCAAAGCGAAGCCTATCAGCTGTAATTAATCAGTAGGTCAGGTGTGGGTTGACAAGAGTGTGAACATTTGTAATAAGGCACCTGAAAGGACACTGAAAGAACATCTCTGCTGTTTAAAACAGAAATGCACTATAATAAACATGAAAATGGCTACCATCTATCAATTGTCTGTTGTGTGCTACGTAGTCTTACTTTGTTTCCATGTGGATAAAAAACTGGCTGTATCTTCAAGAACTGGCTATATCTTCATCGACAGAGAGAAGGGAAGAAAGAAGTCTTACTTGATTGAATGTTCTTACGCATCAGTGAGCCCTGGATGATCATTTGTCATGTTGCACAAGAATCCTGAACAAATAACTACCAAGTTGGTTGAGATAATTCAACCAGATATCTTCATGCGTAAAAATAATGAAGGGGTGTAACAGGCCTGCCCTTTGCAAAAGGCAGTATTTCCTGCCCTAAAATTCTGTGCACTAAAATGATTAAAAAAAAAAATGGTTGACCTAATTTTGATTGTAAGATAGTCTTTCGGTAATATCCTGTATGAGCAGCTAGAAGAAGGAGAAATCATGAGATAAAATGAAAGACAGTCATGAATCAAAAGCTAACTAGGATGGGAAGAAGTAAAGAATAAAAGATGGATCGTTTTTCCTTTCAGTAAACATCATGTTCAATATACTAAAATTTCAAATACTAGACTGAATTAATCAATGTTACAGATGCTGAAATTATTTAATTATTTCATCAAGACCAAACAGGACATTGGAAATCAAGAGAATATAATAAATCAGGTGAATGGGCTACACGATGCAAGTGAAATTCAATGCAAGTAAATTCAGGAGAATATAATGAATGTTTCTACCAATATGTATCAAAAAATAAGCATTGCAAATGCCCAGAAGGTTTCAGGAAGGGGTGATGCAAATCCTCAAAGGCTGGAAAAAATCCCATTTAGTAAAGACCAAGAGTTTACCCTAACACTGGGAGAATATCATGAATTTTTCACAAAAGAATGGTACAGAGGAGGTATTTAGGGAAAGCATGTGTTTATTGTTTAAAATGCTGTTTCATTAAATTAAGATATGGGAAATTGAAAAAAAAAAATCATGCAGTACATAACTGGCTTGTGGAAACAGTTGTCACAGGGTAGTGGTTGATGTCAAAAGGATTAAATAAAACTGATTGTGTATATCTAGATTAAATAATTAGCTTTAAATATTTTGGAAGTAGTAGTATATCTCATGCTTCAGAGCTCGAGTAATTTTGATCTTGAAGACCTTGATGGCACCTGAGCTGTATTCATAAAGAGTTGGAACAACCCGTGCTCTGTGCTCTCCTTTTCTGTAGGATTCATAAGCCTTCCACTGACGCACTTAGCTTTGGATTGTATGAGCAGCACACTGGAGTTTTAACTCTGGTAACAGAGCATCTACATGATATAGTTGAATGAAATCGAGCCCTTCGTGTCTCTTTGAATTTTAACCTATATACAGTCAAATGTATGCATCCAAGACATGCCTCTTTTTGTAAAAAACCTGACTGAAAAAAAGAGAATTTGACTGCACTGTGTAAGTGCTTAACATGCAGTATTTAACAGCATTTCAGAGAATTTCAGATAATTTGTCACCTTCATCCTTCTATCAAGGTCTTTAAAAAGCAACTTTTAGCAATGGCATGGCAGAAAAGCATGAAGATGGATGTGAGAGCTGGGACTTTCTGTTGTCTTTCTGTAGAGCTATAATTAAATGGTACCTAATCATTTTAATTTTTAAATGCTTCCTAAATCTGTTTTGTGTGCAGCTGTTTACCAAGAAATTAGAATGAATTAGAACCTGCAGGTAGATAAAAAGTCTGCTGTAGCAGGGAGTCCTTGTAATAAATAAACAAGTACAGTTCTCAGATTTTCTATCGTCTGTGCTTCGTACCTTTTGTACCTGTTATGATTTGCATAGAATTTCTGGGCTAACCACAAATGAGTAAATGTGATTTGTTAATTCTGTAATCTGCTATGAAACGTGTATGTAACATTTTGGCTTGTTTTTCTTTGAAGTGAATGAATTTTTAGTGTTTGAAGGCCCTGTCCTGCTGGATATGCGTATTAAGCACCTAATGAAAACAAAGCAATTAATGCAAGCTACTGCCCTGGCAAAACTGTGCTCTGATCATCCAGAAATTAGTGCAAAAGGCAATTTCAAGCAAACCTACCTGGTCTGTCTTTGTTCAGGATCACCAAATGAAAAGCTAATGGAAGAAGTAAGTAAAAAAAAAATAAAGAACTTTTTTTTTAGACTTCTTTCTTTAATAATAATAAACTCACTAGATATAGTTAGGCTGTTTTTTATGTAGAAGATGTTTAGTTTTAAAATATGATCTAACATACTTTGGGTGTTCTGCTTTTCTTTGTGTTTAAGGCACTTCTAAACTGATCAGAAATAATTCCTGACTGGAACGCTTGTGGAGGTGCAGTATTAGGTCACTAGAAGGCATTTTGTGCCTCTGCCACAACGTTACGTTTAATTTTGCATAGAGTGTTTTAAATCTGTACCTCAGTTCCTTTTCCTGAAGTGGAGATAATGATTTTTCTACTCTTACTGATTTAACTGTAACTTTCTGCATAATATCTAGCACGTAGAGTGGAGCCCTTTAGGTGCTACTGTACATTCTTCCTCTGAATTGAATGGTTTTGACCCATGTCAGGAAATCACAATTTACTTCTAATAGGAGGTGAAATTGCAGGTGAAATCAGATATTTGATCTGGTTCGAAATACAAAATTCTTCTCATTTTTAAATGCAAAAGTCAAAAAAGAGATGACAGCTTTGCTATTCTGCATTCTTTCAGGTGACATCTCCATTTCTCACTCAACCCCAAAATTTTACTGGAGCTTTTTTTTTTTTTTTTTTTCCTTCTTAAAGGAAAATAAAGGAAAACTAACTTCAGTTGTCAGGGTTTTTTGTCTGTCTGCATCTCTTTGCTGTTTTTTGTCTCTATCATCTTTTATGTTCGTAATAAGTATTAAGCATGTTGAAATTGGTCTTAAAGGGATGAAAATTATGCAATGATTAGAGTTGGAAGAGCTTCCTACCCGAGATATAGACTAAATTCTAAGATGACAGCATCTCCCTGGGCATGTTCTTCTGACGGAGGTAGGATCGGTCTTACACTCCCACCTCTGGCTGCAGGGGGCCATTTCAGAACAGGCTCAGTGATCCCAGCAGGAACTCCGTAGGAGAGGCTGTGACAGGACTGTACTTGTGTTAGCGTGCTAAACTTGGAATGTGTGACCCTGCAAACATGCTTCCTTCATTACTCAGCCCTGCCACGCTCCCAAAGCAGACTGGGCTCAGTCAGTGAATGAATCGTGAATCCCGTGTTTCTTAGCACACAGAAGAGTTAGAACTGAGGTATCCCAGATAACCTAATGCAGGTATTTCTTGGCTTGCTTAGCTTGGCTTGCTTAGCTTTGAAGCTTCAGTGGCAGCACTGTTTGCAGTATTACTAATTGTTTTGGGAAGTTCACGTATTACAAACAGAAGGCAGGTACACTATTAATGTGTCAAGGTGGGCTTCTGAACTGAAAGGGCTCGTAGCCCTTCCATAGCCTGAGAATGGTAGGAGAAAATGGAAATTCAAGGTAAATACAAAAAGCACAGATCACTTGGAAACGTTATGGAGCTTTTGATATCAATTCGGAATAGGCAGAAAAGTTGCATTTGCAATCATTTTCATCTTAAATTGCTAAAAAATGTGGAGAATTGTAATCTGCAGGACGTTGAAGTGCTTAGACTGACAGACTTAGTGGCTTGATCTGTACAGACTATTGCTGGAAGCTGGGTCCATATAAATCCAGAGAGGCTGGAAAAACGTATCAGAAAAAAAAAATCCTTTTATTTTTAAAACCAGCTTCATGTGTTCTTCCCTAAGCTTTTAACTGAGAGTCTCTGTCTGAGAGAGGGTGCTGAGTGAAGCAGACCTTCAGTCTGAATTGGTATGACAATTATGTTTATCCATCCTCTCTGAGGTTTTGAGAGAAACGGTTTTCTTTAGAAGATGAATTTGAGATTCTTAAGCCTAAGTTCAGTGAAGGGTTATTAGCAGATTTACAGTGTCAATTTAGAGGAAAAAAATGAGTTGCTGTACTCTTCAGAATGGTAGCTTAATTGCTGGGGAAATAGCTAGATAACCATCATGCCAAACCAAGCTGGGCTGTCACCCTATCCAAAGTACTAAAGTATCTTGTTATTTGGGTTGGGGCTTTTGTTTCTTGCTTTGGGATTTCTTCTGATTACTCAAAAGAGACTTTTGGTAGTGCTGTTGGAATGGCCAAGTTTAATTTCAGCTGCCAACATCGAAGAATAAATACCAGCATGTCCTGCCAGATGTGCTAATTGATGTAATCAAATCAGTCTGCTGAGAATCAAAATAGACAGTAGTAGTTACAACAACGATGCTGATTCATTATTGATGCAATTGCCTAGTACTACTGAGTGACTGGTTTTTGCTTTGTTGTGCTATGAAACTAAGTGCTTACATTGTGGCTTAAATTACATGGCGCAGACTGTAGTATTCCTGTAGGAAAGCATTTACTTGATCTGCTCCTTGCTGTATAGCTTCACTTTTCTTTTAGTCTTTGATTTTTAAAAAATACTGGAATGCTCACATTAAACTTCATTTATCGACCACCTGCTGTATTCAAACAGTAGTAACATCAGTGACTGGGTTAGAACTTCAGGTAATAGTAGTCTTTTTGTGTTAGGCTGCGATTTAATGTTCTAAATCTGCTTATTATTCCGCTTACCATATGCATGTAGTATGTAGGAAAAACTAATGCTGTACTTCAAAAAGTTTAAGTAACTGGGACATCAGACATACGACTAATGTCTTTGAGAAACAAGTTTGTATTCAATTCAGGAAAAAAAAAAAGTTTTTCTCTTAGCATAATGAATTTTGATGCTGTCTAGAAACACACTGATTTGCTTTCAAATGTATCTCAGTTTGATATTTAACTACCCACTAAGTTCTAAATTGTCTTTTTGTAAAGGTTTAGATTCATTTATGTCTGTAAATGAAACCACTTGCTTAGTCTTGGTCTTGTTTTCTTTCCTCACAGATTGCAGAAGTAGATTGCAAAGATGCTCTAGAAATGATCTGTAACCTAGAATCTGATGGAGATGAAAAAAGTGCTCTAATTTTATGTGCAGCATTTTTGTCTCGCCAACTGCAGCAAGGAGAGATGTACTGTGCCTGGTGAGTTTGAATATTGTTTTATGTCTAGTGCAACAACAAAAAATATTTCGCGAAGATAGAACTGATGCTTAAGCCATAGGTTAACATTCTTTATTTGATAAAATCTGAGCTAAACAGGAACGAGATAATGCTGTTGGAAAGTTTGAATTAAAAAAAAAAAAAAAGAAAGAAAAAAAAAAGCTTGGAGAGGAGAAGGCTTCAGGGCAGCTTAGAGCAACTTTACAATACCTGAAGGGGGCCCACAGGAGAGTGTTGAGGGACTCTGTCAGGGGGTGTAAGGATAGGACAAGGAGTAATGGTTTTAAACTAAAAGAGGGTAGGTTTAGATTAGATGTTAGGAAGAAATTTTTTTACTCAGAGGGTGGTGAGGCCCTAGCACAGGCTGCCCAGAGACTCTGTGGATGCCCCATCCCTGGAGTTGCTCAAGGCCAGGCTGGATGGGGCTTTGGGCAACCTGGGCTGGTGGGATGTGTCCCTGCCCATGCCAAGGGAGTTGGAATTAAACAACCTTTAAGGTCGCTTACGATCCAAACCAGTCTATGATTAAAAAAATTAGACTTTAAAAAAAAAAAAGATTTTGATCAGATTAGCTTCCATTATGGGAGGTTGAAGGCTGTACTGTGTGAGGAGGCATTAACAAATACTAGTAGCTGACTAATCATTTTTCTTGACAATAATCTTGTGTTGTAGAAATGAGGAATTTAATATCTGCAGGCAGCTAGTCAGCATTATGATGAATTTAACGCATAAATACTTTTCCCTTCTGTCCTTATTTCATAACACAATATTTCTTCCTCTGTCAAACTTCTGGAAAAGGAGGTGCTGTTCACTCTATAACTGGAGTAAGCAGCTAGATTAAAATATTTGTTGTTTAGGGCTTGCTTTCAGTGATGTGGGAACAAATAACTGGTCTTTGTTGGCAGATACTGGAGCTGCTAGTCTGAGCTCCCATCTGCTCGCAGCGTGGTTGTGCTTCCAAACCTGTACAGTTCCTGAAGGATTTGCTGTGCTCTGTTTGTGCACCTCTTTTCCATGTGCAGCAGCAGCAGAGCACCTGTGCATGCAGGATTTTGCATTAACAGATAATAATAAATATTTGTGGGTTACACCATTCTGTAGGATACTAAGCACTCCTTGGTATTTGCACCTAAGGAGGACCTGTTACTTAGGAAATGTTTAATGTCAGGGGTGAAGTAGTGCGTTAATGTAGATACAGTATTACTGTTTGTCTTTTCTGACTAATTTCTCACTAAAACAGAGTAAAATTCAGCTCTTAAAGCAGAGCAGATCAAGAAAAATGTTGGTACCACAGAGAAAAGCCATCCTCTTATAGCTATTAGTTATTACTAAGAATACAGAAGCATAAAATTCCAGTTAGTAAAGAATAAACTACTTTGCAAGATGTTTTTCAAGACAACATCATGAGTCTGCAAATTCTGTAGCATAATATGTGGCATTACTGCTTTTCTTCTGATCTGTTCTTCTGGAATTGAGCCATTGTGATAGTTTTGAAAGTTAAATATTAATCATGTGAGTATAAAAGCTTTTCTCTATATGATAAGGTGTGAATAAATTCATATTATTATTTTCCCAAACACAAAATAGATACTGTTCTCAACCTTGCATTTCTTCTGATCAGATTAGTGGTTGTGTTGCTGGCCTTGAAATATTGTTCTCTTGTTCTAGGGAACTGACTCTTTTCTGGAGTAAACTGCAGCAAAGGGTAGAGCCTTCTATTCAAGTGTATCTAGAGAGATGTCGTCAACTTTCTGTGTTAACTAAGACTGTTTATCACATTTTCTTCCTGATTAAAGTAATTAATTCAGAGGTAAGGACAATCCTGAAAGAATATTTTGATGGGACTTTAAATGGAACTGTAAGCAGGAAAATTAATGATAGCTGCTTTTAGACATGCAGTCTCTTTGTATAGAATCAGCTGTGGAGCAATCATAATTGGTTTTAGGAAAGACCATAGCAACCTCCTCGCGTAGGTAAACTCTAAGTTGATTCATTTTAAATCATTAGAACTCTTCGTTCCAGTGGAATGAAAAAAAAAAAAAAAAGGATAAACAAAGGATCTGGATGCCACAACTGAGATGAAATAAAATGTAAAGGTGAAGTTGTAGACTTCTGCAATTGTCTATGTCCGGTAATTTTTTTTTTTTTTGCCAGGTCCTAATATTCCCCTTCATTATTTTCCATATTTCAAATATTTTAAAAGATGGAGACTAAATGAAGGCTCTGTATTAATATATAAGAAAATCGTTGAAAGAGGAAAAAAAAAGTCAATCCCACAAAAGCCAAAGCCACAAAGAATACGGTTTGTTTTGATAAATGCAGTACTTACCTTTTGTGGACTTAGAGCCAGTGTTGCATTAAAAATTCAGTTCATATATCTCAGTTACTTTTTTATCTCGTTTTCCTAGTTTCTTATCAGTAGTTGCATTATTTCAGGTTTATAGCTAAGTTTAACTCTTCCAAAAGTTTTTAGTTGGAGGATTTCTGTAAGTCCATGCAGTTTAAGTATGAAAGTTGCTTTTTTCTTTTTGCAGTGCTCTGGCATGGCTCATCATGGGCTTCTAATCTTAAAGATGATTTTTCCTCTAGACCTGAACTAAATCAGAGGGGGGGAGATGATTTTTGAAAAGGCTTGTGATATTAAGAGCTGTCTGCTCCATGCCATACTGATTTTTCCCTAGTGAACTGTAGGTTATTTTACTGATGGCTGAAATTTGAAGCCATATGTGTAGAAGCCATATGCATTCATAAATTTACTTGACTTTATACTCATGTATACTGTGGCCTCTCTATGCATCCTTGGCAGCATAGAGGAAGTGTAAAGTGAACATAAATGTAATTTTCTTTGCTGGAGGGCATAAATGATAAAGGGCTATCTACATGAACTTTGAAACACTTAAGTGATAGAACATTTACCTATACTTACTACTTTCGGTTGGAATGAGCCCTTGTGTTCAATTATAGTCAGTTGATTTTGAAGTGGTATAATCTTTAAAAACAAAAATAAACCCTTACACCTTAAAGGATTTCCAAATTACAGAGTTTTTCGAAAATGATGTGCTTCTCTTCCTGTAGCTGTAGCACTTTTAATCATTTAATTCTACCTAGTGTTAACTTAGTGCTCCATAGAAGCTTATCTCAAATAACTATAACACAACTGGCAGGTTTTATGTTACAGAAAAGTCTCAGTATTGCTCTCTAATATAAACTGAACACCCCTACCATGCAAGCCAAAAGTCATCAAACTAGGCAGAGCATAAAATTGATGAGTATTTTAGTTGTATGAAAACTTCCACGGTTTTTAGCAGCATGAAGACAAATGACATAACTTAAAAGAATAGCATCTAAAGATAAACCACCATGTTTCTTAAAGTAAAAAGTATTCTCTAAGTGTATTTTCCTGACACTGAGGATTAAATAATGATACCTTTTATTTACAAATATAAGAAGGGTTATGATAAGCTGACTTACTAAGTTTAATCTTGCTTTACAGATTGATGGTGCTGGACTTGCAACCTGCATTGAGCTGTGCGTGAAAGCCTTGCGCTTGGAATCCAGTGAAAATGCGGATGTCAAGATATCTATTTGCAAGACTATCTCCTGTCTGCTTCCAGATGATTTGGAGGTTAAACGTGCTTGTCAGCTGAGCGAATTTCTTCTCGAACCCACTGTGGATGCATATTATGCTGTTGAAATGCTTTATAATCAGCCTGACCAGAAGTACGATGAAGAGAATCTTCCAATACCAAATTCCTTGCGCTGTGAGCTCTTACTTGTACTGAAAACTCAGTGGCCTTTTGATCCCGAATTCTGGGACTGGAAAACTCTAAAGCGTCAGTGTCTGGCATTGATGGGAGAGGAGGCGTCGATCGTGTCATCAATAGATGAACTTAACGACAGCGAAGTTTATGAGAAGGTTGAGGATTGCCAAGAAGAGACTAAAGAAACTTCTGTGAATGGGCTTGCTGGCACTTTTGATGACGCTACAAGCCTTCTTAAGGGTATCAGAGACGAAAAGCAGAAAAAGAGAGAAATTAAAAAACTCAGAGAGAGGGGTTTCATATCAGCTAGATTTAGGAATTGGCAAGCTTATATGCAGTATTGTGTGTTATGCGACAAAGAATTCCTAGGTCATAGAATAGTTCGGCATGCGCAGAAACATTATAAAGATGGAATTTACAGTTGCCCTATTTGTGCCCAAAATTTTAATTCTAAAGAAAACTTTGTTCCCCATGTAACTTTGCATGTTAAAAAATCCAGCAAAGAGAGACTGGCTGCTATGAAACCACTGAGAAGGTTGGGAAGGCCTCCAAAAGTAGCAACTGCCAATGAGAATCAGAAAACTGATTCTGTATCCAAACAGGAGCAGCGACCCATTAAAAAGAACAGTCTCTATTCAACAGACTTCATTGTGTTCAATGATAATGACGGCTCCGATGATGAAAATGATGACAAAGATAAACCTTATGTACCAGAGATAGTGCCAGTTCAAAAGCCACTACCTGTTAATGAATTCACTTGCCCTGTAACGTTTTGCAAAAAAGGCTTTAAGTATTTTAAAAACCTAATAGCACATGCAAAGGGGCATAAAGATAATGAGGAGGCTAAGCGTTTTCTTGAAATGCAAAGCAAAAAAGTGATTTGCCAGTACTGTAGGCGACATTTTGTAAGTGTTACTCACCTGAATGATCATTTACAAATGCACTGTGGCAGCAAGCCTTACATCTGCATACAGATGAAATGTAAGGCTGGTTTCAACAGTTACGCTGAGCTGCTGACTCACAGGAAGGAGCATCAAGTCTTCAGAGCCAAGTGTATGTTTCCTAAATGTGGCAGAGTTTTTTCTGAAGCCTATTTACTGTATGATCACGAAGCACAACACTATAATACCTATACCTGCAAGTTCACAGGCTGCGGAAAAGTGTACCGTTCCCAGAACGAACTGGAAAAGCACGTTGAAGATCACAACAAGCAGCCTGAAAAAGTGCAGCAGCCCGAAGGCCAGACTAATCCATCTGATCTTGGTCAACCTTGTAATGCTAATGAAAGTACTGTTGGAGTTGCTGTTAAAGAGGAGTTGACATCTGCTCCGGCTGACAACCGCAGCGGCTTTACTGAAGGAGAAAACAACATCTGGAATCCAATCAAAGCAGAACCCGTGGGGAATGGAAGCGTAAGCGCACCTGCAGGCGCTCTGCGGCAGAGTGATTCCTTGCCAAATGCTGGTCCAGAGCAGTCTGCTGCAGGTTCGGTGAAGACAGAAGTAGCAGCTCCAGCAGGCAGTGTTAAGGTGCCTGCTGTTAACCAGAAGGTCCGAGAAAACTTTGTAAAAAGAGGTAAATTGGCTGCTGCTACCAGTAAAGCAGATACCACTAAACCTGGAGCCCAGCAGTTGTGCTCACCAGTTGATTCTTGTCTTCCAGTTTTCCAGGAGAGAAAGGAAGAGAATTGTCTCAGTCAGTCCCAAAATAGTCAAAATATTCCTGTGAGTGCAGACACACTAAAACCAGAAGCCCTTGAATCCAAAAGCTTAGAAAGGCAAGTGAGCATTGTAAATCCCTTCAGCGTGCAGAATCAGGCAGGGTACCGAAACAGCGTACCCATTTCCAAGCTTGAAATTGAAGACAGTATTAAAGCTGCAGCTAATCTATATAACCTGCCTCTAAAAACTTTAGAAAGTATTACGTTCATTCCATCGCAGCCTAACATAAATAGCTCGTTAGTTCCAGCTGCCTCACCGGCAGCCCCAGTTCAGAAATTCAATTGTCAGGTCGAGGGGTGCACTCGAACATACAACTCATCGCAGAGCATTGGCAAGCATATGAAGGCAGCACACCCCGATCAGTACGCTGCTTTTAAAATGCAGCGTAAAAACAAGAAACCACGGAAGTCCAGCAATTTACCAACCGTGGGAAATGATGGGAAGATCGTCTATCTGATGCCACCGCAAGCAGGCAATCCCAGTGGTGCTGCTTTCACTGCGCAGAACAAAACCAATGTGAATCCCACCTGTTCCAGTCAAGTGCAGCATGTCTCCAGCCCGCTGTTCCCAACTCACTTAGAAAATCTGGCTAATCCTATGCTGCCTGTAGTGGAGAGCGTGATGAACCCAAGTTTGTCTACTCGTATTAAAAGTGAGCCTGAAAGTGTTTTGTGTTCGCAAATGGAAAATCTGTCAGGTGCAACTCTACCTTCCCAGTTGGAAGATCTGGCAAAAACAGTCATGCCTCTGAATATTGACGGTGGTTCAGATCCTTTTCTTCCTTTGCCCGCAGAAAATGGTTCTATGTCTCTCTTTCCTTCACCAGCAGAGACTGCCCCAACTTCAGTCTTCTCACAACTGGAAAATAGTTCAAGTAACTTTCCGTCTCAGCTAGAAGGGAACACTAGTTCTGCTTTCCCAAAAGAAGAAACTGTTGATCAAATGTTTCCCTTGCGAGTGAGCAATGAAAATAACTTTAATGAAACTGGTTCTCAACATCCAACCTCAGACAAGGTAAAAAAGGACCGTGGCCGGGGCCCAAATGGGAAAGAAAGGAAGCCAAAACATAACAAGCGGGCAAAATGGCCAGCAATAATTAGGGATGGCAAATTTATCTGTAGTAGGTGCTTCAGAGTTTTTACTAATCCTAGATCACTCGGTGGTCACTTATCCAAAAGGTCTTACTGTAAGCCTCTGGAAGGGTCAGAAATCTCTGCGGAAGCTCTGCAGGCTAATGGACAGTCTTTGCTCGCCAGTATGATTCTTTCCTCAAATTCGTTAAGCTTGCAGCAGCCCCAGGAGTCAGCCTTCAATCCAGAGTCGTGTTTTAAGGACCCATCCTTCCTGCAGTTGCTTGCAGCTGAAAATCGTTCCACAGCCTTATTGCAGACGATGTTTCCGCGGGCCAACGTGACTAACTTTAATACCGGTGGAAATGAGGAAGGGAATCAAATCATAAAACAAGCCTTGGAAACTGCAGGCATCTCAAGTACGTTTGATAACACAGAAGTACTTCCACATGTAGTGACCACAAGTTGTGTCACTGGTACAACGCAAATAAATGCAGCTGTTCTCCCCAATTCAACCACGTCACCTCTGTTGCAGACAGTCTGCAACCCCAGCACCCTGCTAACAGACCAAAACAGGACCCTCAATGCCAAAATACCTTCAATAAATGAGTGCAAGAGTTTGCCTGGTTTTGCAACAGATGACTTAATGCTAAAGACAATTGAAAACGGCTTATGTTCTAGCTCGCTTCCTAATGCTGTTGCAGCAGCACAAACCTTTGCAGGGAACACTTCACGAGTTACGGTTATAAATAGTCCCAATAATTCAGGATCGAGTAACTCAAATAAGAAGGGAACCAGTGCTTCAAAGAGGAAGAGAAAAGCAACTACACCCTTGCTTGCACCTAACACAGCACAGAAAGTAGCAGTAAATAATATCACAGCGATGGGACTTCTAACCAAAAGCACTGACGGAAATGTGCAAATACAGGGAGATAATTTTCAGTCCAACTTGCTGGCAAATTGTGACTCTCAAGCAGTGGTGGAAAATCTCACACAGAAACTCGGTAATGCTGACAATCAGTTATTCATGGCCAGTATCAAAGAGAACTTCAAAACAAATCTCGAGACTCATACCCCATTAACAGTAAAAACTGAAAATGGGGATTCCCAAATGGTGGCTGTAAATTCGTGTACGCAGACAAATTCGGAGGAACAGATTTCAGAAGACAATGTTATTCAGAATTTTGAAAAAACCCTCGAAATAATTAAAACTGCCATGAACTCACAGATACTCGAGGTGAAAACGGAATTTCAGGATGCTGGCACTGCTTCGGGGCAGAACTCGCAAGTAAGTAACGCACAGGCTTCTTCAGGAAACTCTTCCAATAATGTAATGCTGCCCACTCACGCACAGTTTGCAGTGCATGCAGGCAATGCCACTGCTGCAAAGAGCAACTCTGCTCAGTCTGAAACATCTCAGAAAGATGATACTCAAATACTGGAAATCTTGGAGGGCTTGCAGAAACTGAAACTAGAAAATGATTCATCCATCCAGGTCTCTGAGAGTGTTTCCCAGTGTCCTCCAGCAGATACACTAGCACCAGCAGTTCCTGTTGTATCAACTGAAAGTAAACCCCTGGTCCAGACAGCCTCAGAGACAACTCACATTCACTTCAGTGATAAAGTTAATAAGCCCTTTGTATGTCAGGACCAAGGCTGCAACTATAGTGCTATGACAAAAGATGCGTTATTTAAACACTATGGCAAGGTTCATCAGTACACTGCAGAAATGATACTCGAAATTAAGAAGCATCAACTGAAGTACGCTCCTTTTAAATGTGTTGTCGCTAGCTGTCCAAAAACATTCACAAGAAACTCTAACCTCCGAGCACACTGCCAGCTTGTACATCACTTTACAACAGAGGAGATGGTCAAATTAAAAATTAAAAGGCCTTATGGCAGAAGATCTCAAAATGAAACCGCAAACGCAACCCCGCGCCCTGTTGAAATAAAAAATGTGCAGACACTAATAATAGAAAACAAAACTCCGGCTCCCTTGGTGAAAGAAGCTCAGATAAAGGAAGCTGTAGAGCCTGTGAAGGTCTTAGAAAAATTACTACCAGAAAAAAGTATTCCCGAAAGACTGGAAAAACCTCCCCAAGTGGTTTCCGTTCAGCCTGAGCAGCCTAACGCAGCTGCTTTTGGTAATTCCCAGGCACAGTCAAAAGTGCGCAAAGCGAGGAGACACAGGAAGGAAAAAGAGGAGAGGAAACGTCGGAAGCCCGTAGCAAAATCTCTGGAGTTTCCTACCAGATACAGCCCCTACAGACCGTACCGATGCGTCCATCAGGGCTGCTTCGCGGCGTTTACAATTCAGCAAAACCTGATCCTTCATTACCAAGCTGTGCACAAGTCAGACCTTCCTGCCTTCTCTGCTGAGGTGGAGGAGGAGAACGAGCTGGGCAAGGAGGACCGGGAAGAGGCTGAAACCAAACCCGCCGTCAGGGAATTCAGGTGTGAGGTGAACGACTGCTCTCGAATATTCCAGGAGGTGCCCAGCTTGATACAGCATTACATGAAGCTTCATAACATGACCCCTGAGGAAATCAGAAGCATGAAAGCGGCTCCAGAGGTGGGAAGGTTTTCTTGTGATCAGTCTCAATGCAAGTCCTCGTTTACAGCGTATTTTAACTACATCGTGCATCTTGAGACAGAACATGGTGTTAAGATAAGGCCAAACAAGGTAGAAGATGATGGCGTGTTCAAGTGTGACTGCGAAGGTTGCGACCGTATTTATGCTACTAGATCTAACCTCCTCCGGCATATTTTTAATAAACATAATGACAGGCATAAAGATCACCTCATAAGACCCAGGAGGCTGACGCCAGGTCAGGAAAACATCTCCAGCAAAGCAAATCAGGAGAAACCATTGAAGTCCAAACAGAGAGGGTTGAAAAACAGATCGGGGAAAGAAAGTAGCAGGCTGTCGGTGAAAACAAAACGAAAGAAAAACATTAACTTAGAAAACAAAAACTCCAAAGGAATGCAAATTCAAGAAAATAAGGCGTATTCACTGAAACGTGGCAAGCACGTGTATTCAATAAAGGCGAGGAACGATGCCCTGTCGGAATGTACGAGCAGGTTTCTAACTCAGTACCCGTGTATGATTAAAGGATGTTCGTCTGTGGTTACGAGTGAAAGTAACATCATACGGCATTATAAATGTCACAAATTGTCCAAGGCATTTACTTCGCAGCACAGAAATCTTCTTATTGTATCTAAAAAGCACCCTGTGTCACCAGTAAAGGAAACACCGTGTGAGCAAGAGGAGACTGATAAAAAAAGCGATGTGAAAGAGGCAGAACCGGCTCCGTTAGCAAGCAATAATGATTCAAGCACATCTACGTTACCACAAAATGAAAGTGAAAAAGGTGAGAAGGACGAGGTGGACGAACTGACAGAACTCTTCATTACTAAACTGATTAATGAGGATTGTTCAAGTGCTGAAAACCAAGCAAAAATCTCTTCCAGTGTAAATAGTGACTCGCAGGAGACCAACTCCTGCCCGGCAGAGAAGCAAAAATCAAACAACTTAAAAAGAGCAAGCAAAGAGAAAAATGTGTCTCAGAGTAAGAGGAGGAGAGTCGAAAAAACAGAGGAAGTACCGCCAGTCGAAGTGAGTAGCACGCACAGGGAGGAAGAGACTGCAGTTGCTATTCAAACAGCTGAAGAGCAACCTGCAGCTTTCGACTGGAGTTCATTTAAGCCTATGGGTTTTGAAGTTTCCTTCCTCAAGTTCCTGGAAGAGTCTGCTGTGAAGCAAAAGAAAAACACTGAAAGAGACCACCATGGCGGCGGAACCAAAAAAGGATCTCATTCAAACTTACGGAAATCTACCGAGAAGACCTCCTCCCTAGCAAGTAATAATGTCACTTGGTCGTGTTCGGAAACTGAAACCCTTGTACAGTTTGCCAATCCATCCCAGCTTCAGTGTAGTGAAAATGTAAAAATCGTTTTGGACAAGGCTCTTAAAGACTGCACTGAGCGCGTGTTGAAGCAGCTTCAGGAAATGAGACCTACCGTCAGCTTGAGAAAACTTGATGGACGCTGGGAGAATAATCCAGACGTTACAGCTGCAAAAGAAACTGCTATGGGTAACGAGGAAGGGGAATCAAAACTGAAAACCTAGTGTGTTTATCCGTGATCTGTAATAAAGTTTATTTTGAATAGGAAGCCATCAAGCATGCTAGTAACTGTGGAGCTCTTTTTATTTTGAAGTGATCTAATCTAGCAAAAAACATGGCATCAGTCATGTAAATTTCTTATTTGTTTTTATCCCTATGGGACTTGAAGAACAGAATAATTGCTTCAGCTTTGTAAATACTTGATCAAAACCTCAACTTTCTATCAAATTGTCCTTTCCATGAACTAAATCTTTGTGAATTGTCTGTGATTGGTATCTTTCACCAGGTCACTGCTCATGTATAACAGTACTCTTTATTTGTAGATACATTTTTTTTGTATATATTTATTATTGTAAATCATTTGCTGCCACCAGCAGTCTGTAAGTCTAAACTATTAAATGACACATTTATATTCGGAATTTTAATTTGTAACTAAGTGATCAAGTTTTTAAAACTGTCCTTTAATCATTTTAAATTAAGACCTTTTGAACTAAAGCTAGGTAAGTCTGCCATATCCAGTTTATTTTGCATAAAGCATTTCTTTACAGGAGAGGAGCTGGATAAGATAACATTTCATAGGTTAAACGTACTGACACACTCATTTTTGTAAATTTAACATCCAGTATCTATGGATGATACTCATATGTAGTTAACTCATAAATATAATAGTTTTCTTATAGCTACATTTTTCATTGCTTTTAATTGGATACAAAGCATTTATGATTCCATAATAAAAATGGAAATGTGAATAAAAATAGTTTGCTACATTGGAGATTTAAAACAATATTTGGTATTAAAGAATCCGTTGTGAATGTGATAGAAAATTAGTAGTGTGGAGCAGTGTATATATTTGAGGTGGTGATTTGTGAAGTAGCCCAGTATTGCCTTAAATAAAATCACATTTCATTTCTTGTTTTATACATGTGATCTTATAAAGGTTATTTTTGTTTCTGTAACTTAGATTGGTGTATAGTTTAATTTTTGTTAAAAAAAGAAAAAAAAGAAAGAAGAAAAAAACCTTCAGAAACCGTTTCTGTAAATAGTGGGTTTATAAAACAGATGGTTTATTTTGATAATACCACTTTGGTATCTATCTATCTATAAAATACATGAGTCCTTATGCCATACCGTTACAAACTGAATAAACGAGGCACTTTCTGAAAGGGAAGTGAGATTGTGATCTTACAGATAACCGAGGTGCTTGTGCTCTATCGATGGCACGGGCTCTCCCTGCACTCCTTTTCCTCTCGCTGGCTGCGCTCGGCAGCCCTTCTGCCACCTCGGTGTTTCCCACACTGGAAGGAGCCCCAGAAGCAGCGCTGCGCGTAGCAAGCACCCGGGTTTGGAGTGATTTCTCTGTTTGCTGCTGACCGAAACGACAGGCGTCCAGTTGGCTGAGTAACCCAGAGAGCGAAGGCGGTAGTGGGAGCTGTCGGTATCCAGGAATCTGCCGTGGTGTTTTTAGGACAGGATTATGCTTAACTCCCGTGGGACAAGCCAGCTGGATTGTGCGGTACCAAAAATTTTTTGTTGGATTATTCTCGTTACTGGATGTGACCTACCTTCAGTAATATAAAATAGTCTTTATCTTGGGAGAGATCGGCTTGCTTTTTTTTTTTCTATCAACTTGTCTTGCCATGTAACGCTTTGCATTAAATGCTGCGCTTCGTTGCTTGTAAGCTATTCACCTGGAATCCTTGACAGCTGACTTGCATACCAGTTCAGAGGGCACATTCCTCCGACAACACGAAGTGACTTGTTTGGAGAGTGAAAATTACCTCTGAAAGCAGAAAGGCGGCAGCGTTTCAGCCTCGGGAGTAGCTCCTGTTTGTCGGTGCTAACTTGCTCGCCTTCCCACAAAGCACAGGCTTCCTTTCGAGCAGGGCCCGTTTGCTGCTGCAACTTTCAGTCCCTCCCGAGTGACTGACCTGCTGGCTCCAACAAGTCAGTAAATCAGAAGTGCCATCTGAGAACGATAGAGGCGAAACAAACGCTTGGGTTTTCTCTCTAGGAGAGATGGTTGTAGGTACTTGGACTTCAGGAGCGGGCTCCTGCTGGATGGCAGCAGCTGGGTGTGGAGAGGAGAGGATCTGCAGGAGGAGAGGGCAGAGCACCTCCGGAGAGGGATCCCGGAGCCTCTCGTGAGACCCGCTGCTGTCAGGCAGTTGGCTGGGCACTGTCGACAGACCTCACAGTTGTTAATTTTTTAGATGTTAATCCCTTTTTGTGTTCTGTAAGTAAAATACTTCCAACCGTAATGTCCCCGGTTAGAGTTACTGCACCATTTGCACTTTTTAGACTGAGAATAGCGTAAAACTATTTAGGTACATAGTGTTACACTACGATACTATAAAACAGAACCAAAAAAAAAAAAAAAAAGGAAAAAAAAATCCAATGTCGTAAACATCCAAGAAATAAATTCTGATCTGAATGTAGGACCTGAATTTCTGAGAAGTAAATTTTTAATGTTCTCTTAGCCCAATAATCCACACTTCTGAGGACCAGCATAGCCAGCTTCGTGGCACATTCCCTGTTAGACAGGTACTGACAGCCTGTCCAACAGGCAATCTAGTATGGTATTTTTTTCCTTTTTTTTAATATATATTTATATATAATTTTAACAGGGACGGAAAGGAGGGTTTGGTATGAGATGTCACAGACTGCAGAGGGTACTGTAGTTTGCTAAAGCCACTTACGAAAGTTGCTGATGAAATAAATTTCTCTGCTGCTTGCATCTAGGCCTTTCCCCGTGAGTGATGTATCACGCCTCCTGCTCAAGCGTACTGGCAGCCCCTCAGGGCCCCATGGGCCTTACCTGTGCCTTCGGGACAGGACAGGGCTCTGGGGGTGGCCGAGGCCAACCCCATTGATGCCTCCTCAGCCTGTGGGGTGCCCAGAGCGCTCCCTGATTCCCCCTTGCCTCCTCTCTACCTCAGCATCTCTCTTCTCCCCACTCCATCCCTGTCTCTTGCTGCTTCTCCCTCTCTCGCCATTCTTCTCCCACCTCTTTCTCTCTCCTTTAGCCTCTCTTGTGGTTAACTGTGTTCCTAAAAAGAAATTCTTACACTGTCTGAGCCCTAATCGAGCGCAGTGCAGGTCCTCACTTGTTTTGGGATGGCCGACATTGACGTTCTGGAGGCACGTCCTGCCCATGGCTGTTATGAGGTCAGGGAGAGAAGCTTTTAAGAAACACCAAAAGCAGATTTCAGCTCAGGTAAGGAGAAGCAGGTGGCCATACTCCTGCCTTTGGGTTCTGTGCCACAGGAGCCCCCGGGCCTGGGTCCCACCTGCACTGGCACCAGGCCCCGGGGAGCTGCAGGGCGCGAGGAGGCTGCGGGTGCTGAAACTACCAGCACATAGGGAAGTGTTTTTTTCCCCTATTACTTTTTTAAAACTTATCTCTCAAAAGACAAGATTTCTTGGGTTTTAAAGGACACGAGGGTTTACAAAAGGTTTGGAACTTTTCAATGTTTGCGGAGAAGTTTTAAAAAAAGGCATGAGGTAAATATTTCTGTGTGAATGTGTATGGAGGGATTGTGGTATTTTTCCATTACAGTAAGGGCTGAGGTCAGCTTCCTACCAGTTGCTGTGTGTTAAAGGAGACAGTTCTTTTAGCTTTTAAAAAGAGAAATACAGCATTAGAATGGAAAAAAAAAAAAAAAAAAAAAAAAAAAAAAAAAAAAGTATTTTTGTCTGGGTAGCATGGAAGTTTGATATATGAGGGGGGAAAAAAAAGCCATTTGAGTTTAGGCTTTGAGTCTACAAACTCATTTGAACCAAAAACACAAGCATGAGTGACTTCAGAGATGGGTGGATGAGGAAGATTTAACCTAGAGAGGAAGGAATGTAAAGGTGATAAGGGTGGGAATGGGGCTGGGGTAGGAAGGGAACCAGTAAAAGACCAAATGCTGGACAAAAGCAAGGCTTCGGAAAGTAGAGGAGTTCCTGCTCTCGTGTTAAGTAAAATCTGGCAGAGCTGCCTTGTGTGATGCTCATTTCCTTTACATTAATGGCTCTGCTAAATACTCCTCTCATTTTGCAGCACGATGCAAAAGCCACTTGGGTGTTTGCTACCAGGGAGTCAGGGCTTACGCAGCTGGTCCATAATACCTTGTCAGAATAAAGTGGTTTACATGAGAAATAATTTCTAGTTGTATCAAACCTGAAATGTCTTCCAAGACTTGAAACACTGTCATCTGGAATATAATTTATTATTTCATGATTGTTGAGGATAGAAATTAGCGAGAAATAAAAACTTGTATACGCATTTTAAAAAGTTCTTGTATCACATGAAAATTTTTGGTCCAAGCAGGAAGTTCTGGCCAGCTGCAGAGTTTGGAGGGATGCTCTGAAGCCCTTCAAGCCCTGACTAAACATATTTTTTATATTAGAGAGCAGCTATGACAAATTTAATCAGAAACCTGTTAGCTAAGCTGCATTTGCTTCTTTTGCTCTCAAATAAACCCTGCTTTAAAAAATAAAGAGCTTTTTCATTAACGTGCTATCTTCAAATCTGTCCTCGATAATTGCAAAATAGTCTTTATGGCAGCATTTTTCATTTGGATAGTGTTCCATTGTCTTAAGAGATGATGCATTAGTGTACAAGAAGGACGAGATAATTTTGGTTTCCTTTCTCAGTTACTGAAAGGGTGGCAGTACCGTTACACGGAGCAGACCAGCAATGGTTTTGCTTCACACAGTACTTGACGGGGTTTGTGCAGTAGTTATAAAAGACATTGTAATTGCATCCCTCTCCTGAGCCACTCTGCCTATGTAGAGACTCAACAGAAGACGTTTGGAGCTGTAAAGCACGTTGTCTCGACAGACACGCTGCTACCGCGCCGTGCGAGATGTAAAACTTTAACTGGCCGCAAGCTGGCAAGCTAGTTGTATCTGACATGCTGCTGTTGCAAGATCAGCAGAGGCAATGTATTTTCACCTCTTATAAAATCAGGTTTATAGAAAGAAAAAAAAAAGAAAAAAAAAAAAAGCCAACTCGCATGAGCTTGAAAATCATGGTCAAAAGTACATAATTTTTTCAATATTTCCTAAAGTTAATTGTGTAATTGCTGCCCCAGTATTCATAAAAGTAATGCTTTGTAACCACAGCTGGAGTTTCTGGAGAGAAAAAACAGTTAACATGTTTTCACTAACTGTTTCCTCCTGTATCCTGGAATGAAATCGGTGCAACATCCTGGCAGCTCCGCTTATTGCAGGCAGCTTTTTCTCTAAAAGCGTGTGTTTTGATCAGACTCAGCACTGATGTCAGGTCTTTGATCACGGCAAAGGAAGGAGAATGCTAGCCTGAAATAAGTCTTTTTAGGAATGATTTCTATCATCTCCGAACCTTGAGTTCAAAAGAAGACTCATTTCTGTCCCTTTCCTGTTAGCCCATGTTACAACCGTAACAAAGAGCGGAGATGTGTAGTGTTCAAGAGACGTTCTGAAATTTGGGGGGCAGTAAGTCATTATTGTCTACTGAGTTTCCATGGGAGGCTGCGAGTGTCTTTACATTGCACATCTTCAACAGCACGTATCTGCTGAAGGAGCAGTGGTGTTTTCAGCCCTACCAAAGGGACCGGGTTTGGGGCTACTGAATGCTAGGACCGCTGGCCCACATTTTGCTGCATTGCAGAGTCTACATTTCTCTGCTTGGATCCTAGAGAACTGTGGAAGATTTTTTTCCTTCACCCACTGCAACCACCAGGCAGATGAGGTGTGTGGTGGCTGGGGTGCTGCTCGGTGTGGGTGACCAGGAGTTAAATCCACACGCCAGGATGCAATGCCTGTGTGAGCAAGGACCTTTTCTTATGGGATGTGTTCTGCTGATAAAGGTCCTACAGACTGCAAAGGGCTCAAGTACCTACAGGAGGAGGTGTTCCACAAATAGCTAAATAACCTGCTCTGCCTTTATCGCCATTGGCATAGCTAGATGTATTTACCCCTTATTATTTTTTCGTTTTTTTGAAATGCTTCATAGGAGGACAGCTGGGATGGGCTTGGGATGATCCAGCCTACTTTGAGACACGAGTAGCTGTTGTATGCCAACACCTTCTGGTCACTATCTCAACATTTATCAGATCCACCTACCTGGGAAACGCTCTAAATCCCCTCACTGTCCAATGTCTTAATTGCAGGTTCTCTAATAATAATGGTATCTTAATTCCAGGTTCTTCCATCTCTGGATATAAAAATCCCCTTTTTGCTTGTACCAAAGCAATTCCATGTAATATGCAAAACACAGGTGTTCGAGCAGTTGTTTCAGTGTGATTTATCTTAAACATTTGCGTAGATATCAAAACCCCGTGGAATTTTCAGGCCTCTTCAACATGAACAGATCTAGGTAATTCTATGCATGACATACATAATGCAAGTGGATTTATTTGCTTGTATAACAGAGGGAAGGAACTAATAGAGGAAAAATACTTCCTAGATAACTCTCCTTTCGCTTCTGTGAAGCACTGATGGGAACAGGGCAATTCACGAGATACAGCAGGTATAACAGGAAGGTGTTGTCCGACCTTTCAAGTCAGTGGGGAGATATTCTCCTGTCCATCTTGTTCATTCAGAGGCAAGGACAGGGGGCTGTCATGGACTGGTCTTGCAGCTGCTGCTCTCCTGTGACTGATGGTTCCCGATTTGTGGCAGCCGCTTGCTGAGCCTCGATGTTCCTTGGTGTACCTCTTCAGATAACACTTCACGGAGTATTTGCAAAGGAGGTAACTCAGTTCACTTAAATTTAATACAATGCACAGACATGAAGTTGCCACCAAAAAGTAGAGGAAAATCATCTTCTCAGTCGGCTTGGAGATATAGCAGTCAACAGTATTAGGACACGGTCTCACGTCGCATTTGACGAGATGTGGTATTTTGAATCCGTTGTACAATTTGTAAAACAGAATGAGAAAAACTATTTCAAATCCTGTTTTTAAAACAAGACTGATGAGGTAAGTGCACAGCAACCCACCATCTATCTCACCTGGGCTTTTGTAAAGTGTCTGGTTGTGCTTTTTTTCTCTGTTCTCTCGATAAGCAACATGGAAAATAACCAAGAGCGAGGGGGTGGAGACCAGGATTAACTGCAAAGCCCAGAGCCTGACGTGAGAGACAGGGAAAAAATGGTCAAAGCAAACATTTTCACAGCCAGGCTGCTTGATGTTGCATTCAAATTCATCGTGTTCGTATTTCCAGATGTTTTCTGCAGCCGCAACGTAAACCAGCAAGCGGAATATGAACACAACTGCTACCCAGATTCTTCCGATTCCCGTTGAATATTTATTCACTCCACTCAGCAGGTCACGCAGGAATGCCCAGCTCATCTTTCTCTTCGGGGGAGGAAGGAAGTGCTGTATAAAAGAAGCACAAGATCAGAGATGCTTCCTCTTGGCTGAAGAGAACGGGAAGCGTGTTCAAGGTGAAATGCAGCCAGGAGTTGAAGCAATTTAAACTGACTAAGCAATTAATAAGGAAGGGGGAAAAAAATGGAAAAAATAAAAAGCAAATCTTCTCCTACCTCTAATAACTTGTACCTTCTGAGGCTATCATACGAAAACTATTTGCTGTTAAAGTAGGCTCTTGTCAATTAGGCTGAAGCCTAATTGTTCTGTCAGGCGGTGCTCCCTGCAGGTAGATGTGCCTGTTCTTACTAAGGGCCTCCTGAGCATCCCTGGCTGAGTTCAGATGAGTGCTCCATCACCAAGGCACGCTCCATGTAGCACCATCCATTTTGCAAATAGTAGGCATCACCAAATCCCATTTAACTTTCAGATTTATGCATAGGAGCCAAGTATCCCAGAATAAATTGACTACCAGGATGCAAATTGTTTTCTTTTTGTCTCAGTAAATTTATGCAGTATTTTAAGTCCTGTACTGCTGCACTGCTGTTTTGTTGTTGCTTTGTTTTCAATTTCTTATCATTTAAGAAATGCACAACTTTATTCCCAGAATTTATAGATTTTTTATATATATATATATATATATATATATAAAAAAATAATAACAGGTTTTTTTCAATGTGAGTCTTCCCCTGCCCTAGCTCTGGAGCTTTTCTTTTGCGAAGGGATGCCCCTGCGTACGAGCAAGAAGTACATCCATCCACGGGAGGCAGAATGGCTGGGAAACATCAGGAGGGGAATCTGAGAAGCCTCCAGATCCATATTTTAGATCTTCATGGCCTCGTCCCATCTACTGAGAGAAAATGCACCCACCTATGGCTGCCCCAGTGTTTGGGAACCCTCCTGCCACTGCTGTAGCTGCAGATTTAGAGCACCATAATTTGCACCATTAGAGCTGGGGACTTCCTGGAGGAGCTGAGGAATGGCCATACGGCCAATTCACACTGGGAAGGATGCTGAAAAGATGTTCTCACCACGACTTGTTACCAGACTACTCTTTTATGCTGTGGGTATAAAGGAGTAACAGGAATACCGTTTGGCTTGTATCCTATCAGACATATGCTTTTAAATATATTTGGTAGACTGGTGACTTCATTAAGGAGCTATTTCTATCCTCTACATCTGCAATTAGAGCTCAAGCAGATGTTTAAATCAAGCTCTCTGAGGTATGAGCACTATGCCTGTAACGATTTCTAGGCAAGTAATATGTGTATTAGCCTCGAAGGGGCTGAGTAGCAAAGGGTGAAGATGCTACCGACCCTGCTATTCAATAAAGCATGGGCCAGGAAACAAAGCGTTCACACGAGCAAGTACAAGCATTCATCCACGTCAATACTCACAAACAAGCTGTCCTCCTGAATGGATTTCTTGTAGAAGGAAAGCCTCAAAGGCCTTTTTCTGGGATTTTTAGATGTGCACAGGCACTGCAGAGGGAAGAGTGAATTTTATTATTCCATGGAAGACCAGTGTGGTTTTTGCTAATGGCCATAAGAACCGTGCCTGTCTTTCCTGATGCCAAAAGCCCGGTGTCACCCACTAGCCCGTGCTTACAGGCACCTTCAGAGTGGCTGGAGGTGCACCAGTCCTGAGCCCCCCGCTGAATGAGTGAGGCCAGAAGTTGCAGATAGGCTGGGTCTCCCTGCCCAGGGACTGCAGTGGTCAAGGCCTCGACAAAAATCTTGAGCAGGTCTTGAGCAGTGGGCAAATTCCAGCTAGGCAAATGATGGGATGGGTGGAATTGCTGCAGAGCTATTGAGAAATACAGCAACAGAGGCTGGCACCTAGAAATCTGGCCCTTAAATGAGTCAAAGGTTCAAGAAAGACAGCAACAAATGGGTCATAGGGGAATCTGTTTGGCACAAAGGAAATAAAGACCACCACCAAAAATAGAAAAGCTTCTATTGGAAGTTGTAAAGGAGACACTACAGTGTCAGATCATTAACTCCAAGTGCTCAAGAAGATGAATGTGGCAAGAGGAGCAGGAATTTGAGGTTAGATTTAACTCAAACTCCCCGTGCACATACGCACACCCCAGCTTGGACAAAAGATGAAGGCTAGAGATACCTTGACGTGCTCTGCTGACTTCTGCCTGATGTAGCAGGGATGAGAATGAAAACAAATTCCTGGGCTGCTTCTGCTCCCTGCCAGGAACCGGAGCAGCTAATCCCCCCTCTTCACATCTATCTCCTCTTCACATACAAAATGTGTGTCCTGGATGTGACTTGGACACCCCTGCTGAGACACAGGTGACCAGAAGACCTCTCGCACACCTTGTTTCCCTCGGATATGGACGTAGGTTCAGTTCTGCCTCAAGCCTGCCCACAAGCTCTGCCGAGCAGACAGAGCAAGCCGAGTGCTCCAGCAGCTCCAGGAGTGAGGAACAGAATTCATTGAGTAAAGCGTTTGGTAACGCCACTGCTGCTGAACATACCCAATAATCCTTTCCATCCTTCAGCGAGGTCTACGGAAGGTTGGCTAATGTGCGTGGAGTAATGCATCCGCTGAAGAGCATTCAGAGAATGAGTTCATCTAGATTTCTGTCGGCTCTGCTACTTTAATGACGTTAAAAGCAGACAAGGTATCTCTGTGTAGAGGAGAATTGGGGGAAAAAGTATGAAAATGCAAAAACCACCTACTCAGAAAGAAGGAAGAGGGGAAAGCATCCGCACTGTTAAAGGCACACAGGGGGCAGGCAGCTCGGAGCAAGCAGGCACATCACAGGTCAAAGGTGCTGCATTAGTGGAAATGGAAATGGAAGGGTGAGAAAGAGCAGAAAGGATGGGTCTGGGCACTGCGGGTCTAGCACTCGCACAGGCGGACACAACCAGCCTTGCGGGCTGAGAGATGGAAAGTCAATTCCTTTTTCTGATACAAACATTGCTAATGGGAGCTTTCTGGTGCACCTATGGCTTAACCTTGTCTTTTTTATTTTTTTCCTTTTTTTTTTTTTTGATAAGGAAAGAATCATAAATAGTGTAAAATAAAGCAGAGAACAGTAGTAGAGGAACACAGAGTATCGGATCATAATAAAGCAGACTTGGTAGCAATCTTGAGAGGTCATCCTCTGGAGCTTTTATATAGGTAGGGTTTATATATAAATATATATATATATAAACAAAACATAATCTCAGCCCTTTTCTTTTAAAACAGCAATCAGCTCTGCATTTTGAGAAAAGGAATAAAAGCATTGGCACGATGATTTCTGTAAATGACCAAACAAATAACGAAACTTAACTTCAGATTCTCGTTTTGTAATTTCACTTTCCCTTTATTTTCTTTGTTTGGTGGTATAAGGAAGTTTTACTGTTGCTGATCCTTTGTGCTTGTTTCGTGGACTACCCACTGCTTCCTTACTGAGGTCCACAGGCTGAGCAGCACCGATTCACCAGTTCCCCTAAGAAGGCTTTGTCATGCTTATAACTCTTGCTGACAGGTGTTTGTTCAGCCTGCTCTGAAATTTATGGAAGCTCCGCTCCCACCCTACCGTGGTGCATCTATTCCAGCGCTCTGCTGCAGGAGAAGAGGCAGCAGGAAACCTCCTGGGAACGCAGAGGGACAGCCCAGCTCCAAAGCCACCCCGCCAAGCTGGGCCTGCAGCAGCTATTCACGGTGCTGAGCATCAGCAGCAGGAGCTGAAGAACGACTGCTGCAGGTCACTCACCTTGCAGCGCCTTTGCTTCTTGCTCAACAGTCAGCGTGCCGACGTGAGTGGTTTTCCAGGTCCTTGTGAAAGAGCCAATGAAAAAATATAGAGGTCAGAAAACCTAGCCTTGGGTGGTTTGGATAACCCGTCTGCTTCCTCTCGCAGATCAACTTAAGATCAATCTGTAGGTTCTTTGGACTGAACTTCCCTGGCATAAATCCTTCATTAACTTGATAAAAAATTGAGTCCTCTGCTCAAAACATCAAGAATCTAGACAGGGAAAACCTGTGCTGTGGAGGAGATGTCCATAAGGGAGGTGAGGGGGTTTATCCAACATCACCCGACACATCAGGGGCAAAGCTAAAGAGCCAGGGTCTCTCATAGCCCAGTCCATTGCCTTCATCTTCCTTAGCTTACTGATTTTAGGCTCTCACTATTTCGTGCCTATTATTAACTTTTAACTCCTCAGAACAAGAAATGTGTCCCTATGTAAGCCTCGGGGTACTGCAATAAGTTATACTAAATGCAGAATTCTGTAAACAATTAAATCCTGCTTAAAATAGATGTGGTGTGTAAAAACATCAGCCTAGATATTTATTTGCCAAGTGACTACAAAAGGAAAAGAAAAGGCTAGATGGAAAGAAGTTCATCTGGTTGATTGGAGATTTACATCTGACTTTGGCACAGGCTTTCCGAGTGGCTTGGGACAAATCCCTTTCCTTTCTGGGCTTCACTACCTTAGCTGCCAAACACTCACTTCTCTGAAAGCATCCCGTATAAATTACGTCTTCAGTAGGCTCCGTAACCTTAAGAATGTGTGGCATTCTTTTTCACAGCCAGCAGTGGCAAAATCCCATCTTGTTTTGTGCTTGGGAAAACCACAAACCCCACTTAATAACCCAGCAGCTGCTGAGAGCGCTGCTTTGCCAGCTGCTAATTGCTGTGGTCTCTCCTCCACAGCAGATGAATGTTTTTTGAGAGAGGGCAGACGCAGTTCACTCTTGCCTTTGTTACTTCGGTAAATCATATCATTTAAAAATAGAAACTCAGAAGAAGCCAAAAGGACTTTAAAAGAAATGGCACCCATATTTCACCCGTGCAACTGGTAGAGCATTTTCCATCAACTTCATGCCAAACAGATAACCAGCAAGTGTTAGAAACGAAGTCATTTGTCCGTGGCTACACTGAGTTTGCAGCTCGTTAGTAGGTACAAGCAAGGCACCAAAACTGGGATTTGATCGGTGTCTCATGCTGGCAGATGGGACACTGCCACGAGGCTGTTATCAAACCCGTTCAACCTTAAAAAAACAAAAACAACCCCTGGTTTGGTAAGACTATATTTTATAACAAGAAACCCGAACTCACCTGTGTGGCTGTGAGCGATTGCAGCTGGACCCCCGTTTTCTAGTGGCATTAACCTCCAGCGGTTCATTTCCCAGAAAGGGAGTCACTGCTCTAAGCCTTGAGAAGGGAAACCGCCCGTCTCCCAGGCAATGCAAACTAACCCAGCGAAACGTGATCGCCTCCTCCAGCACACCCTTCACCCCGAGCCCTAACGCGGCCGCTATCAGCAGAGAGATGCCAGGAAACCCAGGCATTTGTTTAACTTTCTTTTCATCCTTTGAGCGCACTCTCCGGCTGCACACCTCGTGTTTTTAGGCTGGCGGAGGCAGGGTGTCATTAGCTAACACACATGCCTTTTAGCATGATGCTCCTGGCCCCAGAAAAGCCTCCGGGCACACAGCTTGGTGCCCGACAAAAGCCACAACCAGCCAAGCCAAGTTTCATTCGCATCAGTGATTGAAAGGCCAGAGCGATGGCACGAATATTGTCATTACCTGAAGGGCAGTCGCTGCGGGAGCGAGAAAGCTAGAATTTAACTTTAAAGCTAGACTTTATTACAGCATTAAAGGCACCTGAGCAATTACAGAGATGGAAAAGAAAGCTGTAAAAGCCCCGGCAGCCCATTCTTTATTAATCAGAAATGCATGGTTGTGATCGGGTCACTTAAATGTCAAAGTTGTTTAAGTATCTTGTGCCACTGGCTGCTGTATCTCCAACCTAACCAGTACATAAATGTTAGGCACTGCTGCTCCACGATGTGTTTCGGTATGCGGTGATATTTGTATTTAAAAAGACAACTCTAAGGTGCAGAAAGTCAAAAAGCACACAGATTACGGAGACAGATGGATTTTATTCTGTTAAACCTACGAAATTCCTGCCCTCCAGAGTCCTGCCAGGAGCTGCGTTCCCTGACTCCAACTTGAAGGGTGCCCAGCTCTGAGCAACAGAAAAATCCCACCTCTGTGAATGTTTCTCTGCCCCTCCTTTTCAGGAGAAACTGGCTTTCTCCTTCCAGAGGGGATGGTCTGGGTTTTTGTTTTATTCTTTTCCCAACTGGAAACAATTTGCCCACTCCTTAATGAAAGTAGAGCCCAACTGAATGTGTTTTCTCTTCTGTATTGAATTCAGTTCAACAGACTTATAACCTTGATCAGTAGCTGAAGAATAACAATTGCTTGAATCTTGGCTGGCAAGCATGGCTGGGGGATTTTTCTGTCTCCTAGAGACAAAGCTGGTTAACAAGTGTTTTAACAGACACATACATAATGCTATGAAACACAAAAGATTCCCTTTAACAGATTCTCATTTTTAAAGAGTTTATTGCCTTCAAACTATTTTGCATCACCAGTGGTAGGGGCCCAGCAGAGGCATGCTGCTGTCTGAAAACTCTGCTTTCTTTCAGCGAGGATGAGACGAATGAGCAGCAGCCGCTGAAAGGGCTCTTGAGACTGACACGAGCTGAGCAGCGCACACAGAGAGCTCTCAATGGCACCTCTGTCTAGCTGCACATCGGTTTGTTTCTTCTTCAGCATTTATTTCCTCGATATGAGTGAAATTATTGTTCCCCTTGCCATTAACAGTGACTAAGGCAGAGGAAGTACCTGTAATTCCCAATTTTTTGCTTTTTTCCTTCCCACCCACTGTCCTTTCCTCCAGACTTGTTTAGCTTTTTCTGACAAAAAAAAAAGGTCCCAATTGCCAGCTCTAATTAAAATATAAACTCACAGTGTCTAAAACATTGCAAAAAGCAGGCAAAACAGGCATGCATTTACACAGTACTCAGTCACGTATAAAAATCCTAACAAATTCATGGTGTAAATTGCCTCTCTCTGCAAGTCACACCCGTGCTGAAGTCCCAGTGTTTATACAGAAGGAAGAATTCTGTGTCCCTGGCAGATCTGTAGCCGTGTGTCTCTAAAACAGGGCGAAGCTTATCGGCAGCTTGAGGCATCCTATCTTCATTTGGAAGACAGCGCAGAGCTCTCCCCTTTGTGTGGCACTTGAAAGGAGTAGGAGCTGTGAGGTGAATCAGCAAAGGCGCAGGCCGCCGTGCCGAGTGCTGCATTAGGCTGGCTACTGCATGCTAACCATGTCTGCGGGTTGCGCTATCAGATCCCTTCTGTCCTCCACAGAGACTTCTGCGGCTCAAACGATAAGGGGATGCGAGTCTCGGGAAAAGCAGGAGCTGCTATTAAGTTCTGAATGGCCACAGCACACAGCACAATAGCGAAAGCGAAATCCCGAAGGAATTCGCTTAAAAGGAAAATAAATCTCAGTAACAGCCTTGGATTTTGAAAAGGAGGGTTTTGTGTGTGTGCGTTGACTTTACAGGAGAGATACTCAGATAATAAGATGATGGCTGACTTGTAAGGACTCAGAAATACCACAGATGTTTACAGTTCTACCCTTTAAAGAACACCTTCTATAAAAAAAGATGCCAGACAACTTTATAAGCATTGATGGACAGAGCTTTTCAGCTTCCTGAAGTGTCATACACCAACATAATATTCACACTGCAGACAAAATAAAACACTTTTCCACAGCCATGGAGCAAAACTAGAAACAGCAAGCAGCCCGAGCCTCCCTCCACTGCAGAGCTAATTTGGATATTCAGCACCTGCATAATGCATGCTGAGCACCAGCACTCACACCAAAGCCCAACCCCATTTCTCAGCCCCTCTCTTTGTATGCATAATGCTTCATCCCAAAACTCATCCTATGGAGAACATTTTCCCTCCAGTCAGAGGTGTTCTTGGTACAGTGTGTGCTTTCTTCCCCCATCAGCGATGTCTGTGGGACCTACCTGCCCCTTATAGGAAAGATGGGAAGCGCCAGAGAAGTACCAGCAGCCTAACAATCTGTCTGCATGGCCAAGTGGCTGCACTTTCTGGCATAAACCCATCCTACCACGACCTGGAAAATATTATAATGGCCCAGGCTGACTTTGAGACAGGAGTTTTATCTGCATGGATGCGGTCAGTCAATGGCGTGACCTGCTGTGAAGGGGTGCATGTGCTGATAAGGGAGCATGTCTCATGGTGGCGATGTAAAAGTTTTGTGTCCCCACGTAAAACGTGTCGATTACTTTGGAGATCTATGCAGAATGTCTCCTGCAGTACTGTAAAAACTCTGATTTACCTCAAGAAAGCAAGATACCCCCCAAAACACAAGGGTCATGTTAAAACTTGGTATTAGCTTCTTTAAATTACACATGAACCAAAACAAGTGAGAGCAATCATCTTCACTCAGAGTGACTTTTTTTTTTTCTACTCAGTGGTTTCTGAACAAAATCAGCTGTGCGGCATATGGTGCCAAAACAATAGCTATGAGATTAGCAGATGGTATGTTGTGAATTAAATGTTGACAGAAAACACAGATATTAACCACTGAATTCTCTCCTGATACCAAAACTTCAATGTTAAGCATCACACTGCATTTCTGCCTGCCTATTTTCACCATGGAAGCTTAATATGGATAATTTTAACAAAACACTGCAGCGCAGTGCACTGGGGTGCCCAAAATCTAAATTGTGGATCCAAATAACAGAAAGGGGAAGCTTTAATCAAAACTTTATTAATTTTTTTTTCCTGCTCAGACGGACTGCACTTCCAGAGGCACGTGTGATTCCTGATCGGGGCGATGGAAGGGAATTTGGGGAGGGTTTGGGGCCGCCATTTTGTGTGTCCCCCCCCCCCAGCCCTCAGGGGACGCGGGGCGGCCTCCGCCCAGCAGGGGGCGCGAGCGCGCATGCGCGCCCCGCTCCCCCCCCCCGCGCCCCGGGAGGGCCCCGGCAGCGGCGGGAGGTGAGCGGTGGGGGAAGGGCGGGGGGAGGTGGCCGTTAACGGCCGCCCGGCGCCGCGTGAGGGGGCGCTGAGGGGCGTCGCTTCCAACAGGGTTTTTATTATTTTATTTATTTATTTTTCTTGAGAAGACCCTGGCCGAGGGTCTGGTGGTGGCCTCTCGCCGAGTCTGACGTGCCCTTGTGCTTGGAAATGAGACCGGGGGCTCCTTGGGGGGGGGGGGGGGGGGGCTGGCTGCCTCGCTGGGGTGGCCCCACACCGGCTGTCCTGTCACCCGTGAGATTAAAAAAATAAAAAATAAAACAATCTGCCATGACACTGTTTCTCGTGGCAAAGCTCTTTCAAGGTTCTTTCGGACTGTGTTTTGTAGGCTGGTGCTAGGGGTGCAGGTAGCTAACGCGTTAGCCAAAGGTAAGAAACAAAAACAAGCCCAGGCATGCATTTAGTATATAAAACTACACGCTGCCAGAGGTGTGTTTTAGGATGTGCAAATTTGACAAGATTGAAAATCAGTGTGCTTAAGCAGGGAATCTTAGACCTAACACCAGAAGCAGTCAGTATTACGTAAACAAATTAAAATTCACAGTGGAAGAAGACAAGCTAAGCAGAGTGAGCAGTCATGCTCAGTGTATTTCTATTATTATTTCTAAAATGCAAATGACGTTTATTTTTCGTTCTGTTTTTAGGAAGTGTTCAACATCAATTACAATGTCTTCCAGTAAACCTCTGAATGAGAATGAAAAACCCAAAGGGAGGAATCCAGGATTGAGGGGTGTTCAGACAACTATGTTGTTCCGAGCTGTGAACCCCGAGCTTTTCATCAAACCTGTAAGAGGCTTATTCGGAGAGAAAGTAAATGTGCTTAGAGAGACATGTTTGCTTTAAAATAATAATCGCAGTGCTTTGTGCATTATATAACTCTCTTGTTATGCAAACCACCCAGTAACAAAACTAAAAATATTTTTGCTTTTTTTCCACTCTGATTGTTAAGAGCCCAGAATTTGCATTGTTTATTCCAGCTTTTATTTCACTGTTACGTTGTCTGATTATTTAGTACCTAGTTGAGTTACTTCAGGAAGAAAATAATTTGTCACTACTCGTGATTTGACGGGTTAAGTCACAGCAGTCCTTTTTAATATTTGAAAAGGAAGAAATTAGAAAATGGAAACTTTTTGATATGAAAGGAGGGGCTTTTGGGTAGCTTTTCATTATTTTGGATTTTTCTTTTTCTCTGTTTTTAATATGCCAAAAGTTTCAGGAATCCAAAATTCTGGTGCGCTTTCTTATATCCTTCATAAAACTCTATTACCGTCTATGTATATGCAGTTTTTCTTTCATTTATTAAATGAGTTAATTTAATTGTTTGTAAAATAGTCAGTTTCATCTTGGTTGACCAGAGGTAGCATAAGTTATTTCACACATTTTGTTGGACTGAGTCACCTGGTTCTGTGCTGTTAGAAAATCTACTAGTATTGTTAGCTCTGATGAAATTTTGTGCACGTAATAACAGATCTGGTGATGATAAGTGATTTGTTCTAGAGAAATGTAATCAAGGTTACTTGGCAGGAGCAGAGTGTGTTGTCCCAGCAGTATATCCAGATAAATTCTGGTAGAGGTCTGTAGTAGTTACCCTTAGAAATTGGCTGTGGCTAGTTCATCCATGCTCAAGCAGCACAGGGACCTGTGCACTGGCAGTGGGATGTTCTGGGATGTTCCAGAAATGGAGAGCCCTCTTTTTTTCAGAGGGAATTCCTTGTGCCTTGTGAAAATTGTGTCTCTCTTCTTGCTGCTGATCAAAGCCATTTGGAGTAGTCTGAAGGAAGGCATGGTAATTGTTGCAGACATCACAGTAGTTCACTCTTTGATTTGTAAGCTGAGATTGAAGAACGTAATGTTTGTGGTGAATGAAAAATGTAATTTAAAATGCATTTTTTTTTTTCTTGTCAGAACAAACCTGTGATGGCATTCGGGCTCGTAGCAATTACCCTCTGCGTGGCCTACCTTGGTTACTTGCACGCAACAGCAGAGAATAAAAAGGAGCTCTATGAAGCAGTCGACAGTGAGGGGTCCAGATACATGAGGAGGAAAACTTCCAAGTGGGACTGATGACGTAAGGAAGGAAAGAAGCAAAGTGTTCACAGAACTTTTCGAGGCAACTACTGTTTTTTCATCTCCCCACTAAAATAATGCTTAAATATCTCTGTTGGCATTTAATCCAATTGAGGTGCCATTATAAAATACTGCGCCTGTACAAATAAATTGTAATTATGATATACACACACATAAAACTGGTTTTAAGAATTGTCATCTGCAATCTCCACAGTATGTTAGAAGAGACACGATTAACTTGGATGTGCAGTCTAGACTGGTAAATGCCTCATAAATTCATATAATGGTTCAAGTCATTTCTCTTTCCTTAAGTGAAAGCGGGGCTTTGTCTTTTATTTTTTAAGCACGAGGATATAGTGCACTGTGTGAAAAGCAAAAGTTGGTCTCTTGACCTGCTGACAGTTGATAATGGCAGTGCTAAAAGTAAAATAATTCTAAAGCAAGAGAGATCTGATAGAGATCTTTATCAAATGGTGCCTCTGTGAGGGTGGCTGCAGGGAAGGTAGTAGTTGTGGTGTTTCCTTAGCACGTGAGGCTGCCCAGCATGAGCTTTCCTGCTTCCCTTCGCCTTGAGCCAACTGTACGGGTGGGTACTTTCCTGCTGCAGCGTTGAGGCCTTCTTCGCTTCTCCAGCGACGTCGGTGTGTCAGAAGCTTCCTAGGCAGAGCACGTGGTGGGAGGCTGCGTGCCAGGCCGGGCCCTTTCCACCTCACACCCTTACTACTGTTCTGGTCGCGTTTTTTCCGTTCAGCAACTCTTATTTACACCGTCACCACAGGTGGCCAAGAACTCGAGAGTCCTCCTTGTTGAACCCTTCTGGCCAAGGTGGCTTCTGTCAGGCCAAAGAAGAAAGAAGATGTGAAGGGCATCTGCTTTCCTGTTCTGGGACTTGTTTCTGTTTTGTTTTGTTTGGAAAGTGGTTTGTTTGTGTTGTGTTTTTTTTTTTTAACTGAAGATAACAAAAAGGTGACCGGCTGCCTTGAGGTACAGCGGTAGCTCTGTGGGATTTCTCTGTCTCCATCTAAATCCTTTGTTTTGAGCCTCGCTGTTTTTCTTCCTGCCCATGTTTTATAATTATCGGTATCCAAAGTTCAGCTTGGCCTTGGTTTAGCTGCTTCCCTCGCAGGAAGGGAAGTGAGCTCTGCCTTTGATGAAGCTGTATAAAAGCATTTTGCAGCCTTTAAAAGCATATTCCCCTTCGTGAGCCTAGAAACATCACAACAGCAAGGCTCTGGGACATATCCAAAGGCTTGCAGGTGAGCAGACTACCTGCCTTGTGATGGGTGAAAGAATTTCCTGGTAAATTGATTAAATACCCAGAACTATCAGATGCTCTGCATAACCTGTAAAATATGTTTTTGGGGGTAGGATGTGATGGATCATTACAAATAGCCTTGTAAAAAGGGTTACACAGGATTTTAGCTCCCTTCAGATCATTAAAATTCACGAGTCTTGTATGTTTGGTGGCCAGACTGGAGGAAGGATTAATATTGAGACTTGTTCATATTTTCAAGTATCTTCTCTGTATTTATTTGTGGTAGCTGTTGCACAGGTGACTCTTAATGCTATTTATGCACATAAAAACTGTGTGTGAATTGGGATTTAAGTGAAAAAAATACACCAAACAAAACTACATCAGTAACAATTTGTTCACTTTAACAGGACAGTTCCCCTTATGCATCTGGAGGGTAAGTAAACAGCACTGATACAGCCTCTTTTGCCCTGTTTCTCCCTGTTTTCTCCTTGTTTTCTCTGTTTTCTCCCTGATTCTGAATTTAGTTTTCAGTATAGCAATAAATATTTACAAGGCATGATAGCTGGCTTGACAGGAACTGCAACAAAATGATTTCCTGGGCAGAGGCTTTTTCAGCTTTTGCCAGTCCCTCATCATCTCTGCTTTCACATCTTTACCAGTAAGGGCAACAACACGCTATGATTAAAACATCTGAAGCAGTGGCTGTTCTTCTGCTCCTCAAACCTCCTCCGAGGACACGGTTTGTTCAGGAATCGTGGAAATTCGACAACGAAAAAAGGCACTACAGAGCCTGAGCCCGCTGCCGGAGCTTTGTGAGCACCGAGTCCCGCCTGGTAACAGTTGCTACGCCTCGGGGCTGAAAGGGGTCACCTCATACCAGCCTCCCTCATCATCTGCCTGCAGCACCCGCCTGCCACCGAGCTCTCAGCATGCGCGAGTCTGAATCTGAAGGCAAAAGCTTCGTATAATACAAAACACCAGCCGGTGATTTGTCTCCCTTCTCTGGTTTGCGTGTTGTCTGTAGCAACAAGAAGCGTTTCGCCTGCAAGCAAGAGATCTCTCTGGAGCAGAGCCCTGGCGTTTTCGTGAGTGTGTTACAGAAAGATCTTAGAACACCACAATGATTAGAAGTCCGGATCTGGAGTCTTTTGTTTGTTGCGCTGTATGTTCAAAAATAATACCACCGCCGCCTTCTAACGCCACTTTTGATCGGATCCGGGAGTATAAGCCCTTCAGGACACGGTATTACACTCATCGTGATATACTGGGTGAGTTTCTGAATTCCTTTCCTGGCGAGCTCAGATTTAGGAAAACTCCAAGTGTGGCAGTATCCACGTGTTGTTGAGAGTCCTGAAGGCACCTGAATCTTGGTAAGGAAACTGCACTGACCTCCTGAACATAAATAAATGCTGCGTGTTCAGAGGGAGGCGGGGTCAGCTGTCCTGTGGTGCATGAACGCACTCAGATTTGTGAATAATGAGGTGCAAAACAGAATTCGCTGTAAGACTTTGCAAATGTTTTTCAAAGCTCACATACTTTGGAAAGAACTACGCCTGTCTGGCATTTGCAAAGATCATCCCCTCATCTTTCAACAGGACACAGCTGGGATGTTTAAACCCGATTCCTAACTTCTCACACCTGATTCTGGCAGCTGACCATCGCTTGAGCCTCTAAAGAGCCCAGGTTCAAACTGTATTTAAGTCAACAAAGAGTTTTGATGGAATAAGGACCAAAAATATCCTTCATCTTGCTAGTTTTAGCATAGTTATCCTAAATCTCCGTCTTCTGTTACACATTGCACAACTTGAAAAATAAAAATAAGCATAATTATTGTCTTAATTTTTGGAAAGAGGTAAGCAGCTGACAAACCTCTCCGAAGCATGCTGTGCTGATAGGAACACGCTCCAGAGCTGCGGGTTGATTTTTCTGGCACCACAAAATGAGGAGGGGAAGCGTGTGGCGGGAGTCCCATGTCTGAGGATCTAACAGGAGCCTGCAGCACCTTCATACGCTATGCCGAATTATCCTAGAGGTTTCTGATCACTGGTGTAAAGTTTTGTAGAAATTATATTGTGCATTTTAATCACCGTGTGGTGCACGAGGAGTATGCTTGGTTTGTGCTTTAAACAATGCCAAGAAATCATCGATCCGTGTGCTGAGAGCCCCAGGGACTGGGTGAATGCCGGACATTCCTCAGGAGACAAATCCTCAGCCCTGTGTTGACATACACAACGTAAACCACATGCAGAAGGCCACAGAAAGTCTTCTTAGGTTATTTTCTCGCTGCTGCTTAGCGTATCGGACTGGGGCAAAGCGATGCAGGCAGGGCCCAGCATGCTCGGTAAGGTTTCTGCCTTGTTGGACTTGTTCAGTTTGCTGATTGCAGTCACTTGGCCCCTGTGCCCCATCCTGCTGCCATTCCGCGTGTGCTTCATGTGAGCTCCACAAAAGGGCTCTGCCCACCCAAGAAGTGGAGTGGGGAAGAAGACTGATGTCAAGACTCAGCCCTCCAGTAGCTGTTTGAGAGCTTGGTCTCGTGGCTCTGGTGCTTTTTCGTTCTTCTAATAACGCAGGGTAACAGTATGTGACTCTTAGCTCCACTAAGCACGGAGAATGGGATCCAAAGCAGTGCTCAGGCCAGGCACCGAGTAGGAGGGGAGGATCTGAAATCCCACTTTTGGGGGGGAGTTTGGGGTTACAGAAAGTCAACTTTACCCACTTCCCTCTGCAGCAGCTTCTCCTCTGGGGGGCAACCACCAGTGCTGAAGACCATTCTTTAGAATACGTTAGAAGAGCTACCTACTTTCTTTCATAGTGTGTCTGCAGCAAGAGATGGTGGTGCTGGTATTTATTTTATTTAGACTCCATCTATATTAAAGGAAGCAGTTGGTGTTTTGGACCCTGTGAAGCAGCTTGGCACGCTTCCATGCTGCTCCAGTCCCCCTTTGCAGAAGGGATTCACTGTGCTCCCGCAGCACTTGGTCTTCCTTGGGTCTTGTCTTGCATGAGCACAGCAGCCTCAAAGACAGAGAAGGAGTTTTGTATGTGCATGCCCTGTTCCAAACACCCAAAAAATGTCCACCTAGGAATATTTGTCATGTGCCCCAAGGAGTGGCACGAAGGCACCTGAGCACCTTCCTCAGCTTTGAGAAGTTCAAATTAGCACCTTCAGAAAGAAGACTGAATTATTCTGAAGTCCTGTGCCAAGGACCTAAGTCTTTTTGTGTTTCCTATCCTAACCCCATGGGCAAGGCCCTTTGTTAAAGCCAAATTTCTATAATTACATTTGTGGAACTACACAAGCAATAATATATTTACCAGTACATAAATATATGTGAAATGAAAGTGCTTGGGTTTCAGCCTTTTAGTGTTGTGGTGTTTATCTGTGGGACCAAAGGGGCCAGGGCAGAGTTTTCAGCATCCATTTGTTTACTGAGCATGATTCGCTTCTGTTGGTTGTACAGAGATTGGAGCGAGCATTCAACAAGAGCAGCATGAAAGGAAGGAAACAGAGATACAAGAGCGCATCGAAAAAATGAAAGCTGAACTTTGGTCTCAGGTAAATTAAATTGCACCATTGTCATTTAAATGACAACGATGTTTTGGAATAATTGCTCTAGCATAAGGACAGTTAATAGAGACCTCTGAGGTCACTCCTACAGAGCTGTCATTAATTTCTGCTCATCCTTTGCTCACAGATTTCTCTGTGCACATATTTCCCCAGTTTCTGATCCCAACAAAGCCTACTCTGAATCAACACCAAATTTTACATCTGGCCAGAAAATGGCCTTTAAAAAGCACAAAAGTTAATGGTTGGTAACGCTGTTCCCCACAGTGCTGTGTAAGACTCTGAAACTGCCCTTTGTGTTATACGTACGTATGGTGGCAGCTCAATGCTATTGCTGTTGAGCACATTTTTAACAAGATGTTAAAATGTTAAATGAGATGCTCTTATTAAATTGCCAGAGGGGCCAAAATGCGCTTTGCTGTCTGGCTTTAAATTTAACTTGCCCTGATTTTTTAAAGAGAAAATACAGAACTATTGATTACATAACCTCTGCTTTATCTTAATAGGACATTAGTAGAGCACGAGCAGCTATACTTACATAATAACTTCTTTTAAAGGCTGAAATGCACAAAGAAGATGCAGTGGATAAAGCTCTCAAAGAGGCAGCCGCTAACCACAATACATTTGTACAAGACCTTAAACAAAAACTTGGAAAGGAAATAAGGGTATGAACTGCTTTGCTTTTTATTACCTCGGAAGTAGCCATCATGACAAAATCATTTTTGACAACCAGGAATGTCATTCCACGTTAAAATATACGTATTTCTTATGCTTGCCATACCCAAGACCTTCATTCATTTGAGATTTGAACTCCAACGTCAGGTGAAGTGGTTGGCCTGAAAGATGACTGGGTTTCCTTTGTGCCAGCTTGGGCTGGCTGGATTTTTAGTTCACTTTCAGCATGTTTCACTTTTTTCTGTAATTGAATGAAGTTTGTGGGCCCTATTGGAAATTCCCCATACGGCTCTAGCTGCTTAAGCTGATGAGGTGCCTGTTAAAGGGCAGTTAAATACAGGCTTAACTTTAACTCTGTTCTGAAGCTTTGTACCTGTAAAGCTAGATATTTATCTGATTTACTGAACTTGGAGCCTAAATGGTGCGGAGGAGAAGGAAAACTGCTAGCATATGTATATTTCTAAATTAAGCACACCAAGTGCAGCTTTATATTTCTATATACACTTAGCACATGCTTTATATGGCTCTTTGGGTGTCTGAGAGAAGACTCAAAGACACAGCATCCACGAGCTCCTTGGCCAGACACTGCTCAGCACCTGCCAGTGGATGAAGTGCCCCCAGGGAATCGCTCACTGGAGCGTTTTCCTTCGCAATTTTATCGTGTGCAAGTTTCTAAACAGCTAGCTGTTTATGCTGCAGACAGTCAAAGCAGTGTGCTCGGCATTTCAAGAGCAAAAGCAGCGAGGTTTACAGTGGTCTGAAGTTTCTGGCAGAGTTCTTTTTATGGAGCTGCTTTCCAAGGCAGCTCTGTCTTTTGCTGTCACAGCACTTGCCAACAATAGTTGGCAGAGGCTGGGTTCCTCGTGTTTAACCATTCAATTACTTGCCATAAGCCTATTACATATCTTTGCAGACCTGAGTGCTCAGGGTCTGAACATGAGCTTTTTTTTTTTTTTTTTTTTTTTTCCCATACAAACAGTACAAGTGCAGAGCAGAGGCAGAATTCTACAGCTGAAACAAAAAATCTATCAGTGCCTTTTAGTGCCTTAAGCTGAACTCATGAATGATGTGGAATGATGCTCTTAAGGACAGAGCAAGAGCGTTAGTGCCCTGTTTGCTGGAGATCAAAGATGCAGAGAAGCACTTAGTAATGCCAAGCAAGGTGTTACGCAGATATCCAATGGGACTGATGTGGTGAGGGGGGCTGCGTGGAAGCAGAGGGCATGAAATTGGGAAGCTTTGTGGAAAGCATGGTACTAAAATGGCAGTTTTCACTTCCAGATCTGGCACCAGGCAGTCATAAGGATACCCAAACGTTTAAAAACATTTAAAAAACAGCCCCAACAAATGTTGGGGTTGCATGTATTGCAGTATGTTAGTTACTGTTACCCCTGTTACACCACAATCCTGAGCTGCTGACTAAGCTCTGGCCACTCGTAAGCTAAGACCCTGCAACGAGGCACTGCACTTGCCCTGTAATGTTTCCCTGAAGGCTGTTTGTTGTTCTGCCGGGCTTTGCTTGAAGACGACTGAACAATCCTGTCGCTCACACCTACTTTTCACTTTACTCAAGGAAGCGGTGAGGAAGGCGAAGGCAGAGATGCAGCAGTACATGGAGGAGCAGCAGAGGAGGGAGGCCGAAGCTGCAGAGCAGCGCATGGCGCACAGGCTGCGGTGTGCCCTGATGGAGTGCGCGCAGGAGAAGATTCAAGCGGTGGCAGAAGCCAGGAAGCAGGAGCGGGAGGCGGCACTGAACGAAGCAGCCAGGCAGCACAGGTGCTCTTAGTGTTTCCCCTGACTCGGCTGGTGGATGTGCTAAAGGAAACAACAAAAAATTCATCAGTGTAGCAGGTCTTCTAGGAAAAGATCAATAGACTCTTCAGAAAAAAAAAGCTACTTGGAACTATCAAGTGACTAGCAAGAGTCCTAGGCTCTCTCTGCCTCACTGACTCCATGTAAAAGTGAAACGTATTTTTATTCCTAAATGCAAGTATCCTAAATCAAATTGAGGACCCCAAAGTTTTGCTTTTTATATCTCATTTGCAGTCAATTGGAAATGGGTCATGTGCCTGTTGTGCCATTCTTGACAACTGTGCAAAACTGGAGGGGAAAAAAAAGTGTTTCTAAGGAGATCTGCAGGGTGGAGCAGGATATACAAATATAGAAAAAGTTTTGTGAATCAAACAGTTTTGATTTTGTAATAGTAATACACCCCAATACACAAAAATGAATGCATTTCATTTTTGAGAGCACAAATGACAAAATAACTATAGTTTCATAGTGAAAAGATTGGTTCTTCCAGAGTGTTCCATTTTAAGATTTTTTTTTTTTTTTTTTTTTTTTTTTTTTTTTTTACTTTGTCTGGACAGAGTCACACTCAAATTTTGATCCACTACATAGTACCTTCATAGTACCTTCATTTTCACTATTAACACCTGCCCTTCCTGGCAGAGAGAAATCACATTCTGCATAAACTAGTTAGCCTCTTTAATTCTCATGTTAGTAGAACACCAGCTCTGGTGAACAGCACCCGTAATATTTTGGCTTATACATTCTGCCCTTTATTACTGACCTGCTTGTACAAAAATGTTGTCAGGACAACCTAATCAAAAATTGTGGATGAATCTGTAGTCTAGAAATCAGCTCTCAGATTTCACTTCAAGATAGCATTTTTACCGTGGGGGCAGAACTGCTAAATCTCTATTTGAAAATTAGTGTGAACTTAAATGCCAGCTCAAAGAGAGACCTGAATGAAGCATGTAACACTAGTCCTTTCAGTTATATTTTTCATCTGGAAGTAATCGTGATTAAAATATCACTGGAGGCAATTGCAGAAACAGAATCTTCTGCAGCTGGATACCAGCTACCCTTCTCTATTACCAGTGTCCTTCTTTTACACTGTTTTGTTACATAAATTCTGATTTCATGTATATTTGTAGTCGAATAAGAAAGGTTTTTAGGATAGACTTAAATTGTTTTCTTTTTAATAATATTTAATAGCAGGTGTTCTCTGCCATTTTTCTCTTCCTTTCTTCCTTTTTTTTTTTTTTTTTTTTTTTAATAGAAAGCACCTAGAGCAACTCAAAGAAGAAAGCCTGTTAGCTGAGGCACTGTATCGTAAGAGAATAGATCAATTAAACAAAGAAAAATGTAATGAGATGAATATTGCCCTGAGCATCAAACAAAAAGAGAATCAGATTGAGATTGAAAAGCAGCTCAAAGAAGCAGAGATCCTACATCTTGATGAGCTGGAAAAAGTGATGGCTACGCTGAAAGCAGCAGAAGAACAGGTAAAGACTCTCATGCAAAAGCTGGAAAAGATGACAGCGTGGAAGGACAGCCTGGAAAATGAAATACAAGCAACAAGAGAAGCTTTTCAAAAGTATATTGATGCCACATTTCCTGACTTGTCCCCTGGACAAGCGGATTTTATTCTGCCTTTCAGAACAACGTTGGAGCAGAGGGACACCCCAGAAGAAACAGAGGGAAGTGACAAGGAATGTGAGAGAAGGAGTAGTGGAAGTGTGAGATTCACAGCTGTGGGTAAAGAGAACTTCAAGTAGGTGATGCTGAAAAATAAAGTCATGTCAGTTCAGTGCATTACGTGAGCGTGGTTGGAATGATTCAGAGAAAAATAATCAGGAGTGATAAGCCTTAAAAATTATCCATTAATCTCTCATTTACAAATGCTGTGGAAGAGGTTAGAACATGTAGCACCTGAGGGGGTTCCCACTGAATCCTTCCTTCCTGAAGAGAGTCCAGAAAATCTGTCTCGTAGTGAAGCATCAGCACTAGGGCTGAGGACTGGTGGCTCTGCCCTGGATACTGATGTATGGAGTCACACAGACAAGCTTTGAACACTTGTGGCTTTTGTTATGAGATTTACATGGTGGTTATTCTATGCAATTTTAATGAAAAACACTCATTATCTCTGGATCCGTTCATGCCTGGTCACTTGGAGGAGTAAAAACGGCCCAAGGCAGTACAGTGTGAGAATGAGGGTTCACTGGGAGAATCTGATAATTTTCTGTAATTAATTATGCAAGATGACCCAACCCATGCTTCTTCTGTAAAGTGGATCCTCTTGTCTGTTCAGGTGGATTATTGCACAATTTTTGAGCTGTCACTTAGAGGGAAGTGAGGTAGGACAGGTTTAGAGCTCGCCTCCGTTGTGTTGATGAATAGAGAAGACAGAAAGCTGGCAGTCATAAAAAATACATTATGAATGTAGAACTTCTGTAGCACTCCTTGAGAGTGAGCTGAGGAATGAAAACAAGCCGGTCTTCCCCTTTACTGCAGGTGACATGAAGTGTAATACCATGAAATCTGTATGCATCTTGTTTAATAGAACATTTAAAAGACTAATCTGTGCAGCCTTCTTTTCCTCATGCTCAAAAACAACCCCAGAAAACAAAACAAAAAAATAATCTGAGTGAAAATCCATCGCTCTACCAAACCAAGAAGCAAAGACAAATGAAGTCACTGGTTTGTTGTGGAACAGCTTAATTCACATGAAGCACTTTGAGCAGATGTTTGGCATGTTCTGATACTATTTCCAACCTAGCTGCCTATAAAACCTTACCCCACAGAACTGTGGAAGCTCCTTCCGTACAGCTAATGCTGGCTGCTCACTTTTCCTCTTGAAATCCAGATGAAAAGAATCCAAGCCTTGCTTTCACAGTTGTCTAATTGAATGCATAAACTGCTCAGAGCCCGAGATAAAACTCCTGTTTACATCTCAAAGTTCTCCAACAGCCTGAAACACTCCATAAAGTCTCTCAACTGATTTTATAAAAACATTTACATGTGTGATAAACATAAAAGTCTTTTGAAACCGTACCACGAAAATACTCTAACTGGAGCACTAGCAGCTGCTCCATGAAATAGCTGAAGCTGGGGAGTGCTGGCGGGTTAGCTGGCTGGAGGCACATCTCACACACACAGCAGATCCCCACGGACCAGGAGCGAGACCTGTCACCGTGAGTAAATGGGGGAGGCTTTCTGGAGCACCTTGCAGACTCCAAGAGAGGGTGGGTGCTGCCTAGGAGCTGTGGGACTCCTTAGGATGTAGGGAAGAGCATCTCGGGATTGTATAAGGCTTACCATGGCACTTTTAGAGGACAAAACAAAAGATCAAGTTGTTCTGGAGAAGAAAAGTGGTGGGAAAATAGAGAGATAAGGGGGAAAACGACGCTGATCACATGTAAACAGGTTGGTCATGCCTGGCCAAGCCCTGCACCTGATGAGTGCAGCCTGCCCTGTCTTCTCATTAAACTCCTTTGCTAACTTTCCCTGTGTGCATGTGTGTGTACGGAGGTCATCCTGGACCTCTGATCACAGGGGCCGTGTGCCAGCAGCTGGAGAGACTGGAGTGCATATTGCATGGGTACATAAATCAGTGCGTAATCACCAGCAAATATTGAGACAGATTAGCCAAAAAACAGGATGAGAGGTACAGGCACCAAGTGATCAAGAGGCTGCAAACCTGGGCCCGATACTGAAGAGGAACAGAGGGTCTGAAAGTTGGCTACTGAGGAACCAGGAGATGGAAGCCAGTGCCTGAGGAGACTGTGAGAGGTCTGAGGTTTGCTGGTAAGGTTGTAAGCCTGGTCCAGCTACCAGACACGCTGGTTGCATGCATGTCTGTGCACGAGGCAGCGTGAGAAGCAGGGGGCTGGGGGAGAGAAATCGCCCTGTCTTGTAGGGTTAGCCCACTTCTGTCTGGGATGTAGTGATATGTGAATTGGGTGGTACAGACCAGGACTGTCTACACCATGGTCAGGGCACCCTGTGGTCAGGGCACCCTGTGGGGGGACATCAGTCCTGGGAGCCTTGGCCATCCAGACCAGACCAAGGCCCTGGGGGTGAATTTTCTCACCAGTGTATGTGCAGCACATAACAGCCTGTTGGGCAGTGGTGTTGCTTCTCATTAGCTTTTGGGAAAGGCAAAAAATGTGTGTTTTTTTTTTAGTGCTTCTAAATGTTTAGTTGAAATTGTGATGGCTCTCCTCAGAAGCAACGCGTCCTTTTAAGCCTGCACTGTGTGGAGATGGAAAGAACCACAGCTTGGTGTAAGTGCCAAGCTTTGCAGTATAAATGGACAGACAGGGTAGCTAGCAGGAGGATCAGCGTTGGACCTGGAGAACCATTTGCAATTAACACTATTTGGTATTTAATTGAAATATTTTAGAAAATGAAGTATCTAACTAAGCCTGGTTTATGAGATTTTTTCCCTTCTAGTTGTACTCACGGAACAATATTTATCATGGGTGACTGGTAAACTAGGAATAAAACCTGCTTTTGGTGCTCCATAGGTTCCTGCATGTCAGATACTTACCTAGTGAAATCTGTGAGCACACGAGCTGTGGGTAAGTAGTAAAAACGGGGAGTTCAGACACACAGGGAAGCCTTTTACTGTGTGAAGCAGAGAGAATATATGCTCATTGGCCTGGTTTTCTTGCTGCTTGAGAAGGACTAGTGACTGAAACATCACACTGCCCACTTTACTTGCACTCTGAATCAGAGAGGGCATGAATACACGGGGTTTGAGTGCCTGGATGATGCAAATAAAGAAGCTTTCAGATAACATCTGGGCACTGGGGTACTGGTGATGGCACATGTTGACGGCCAAGTGCACAAGACAAAATCTAGAATGGGGAGCTGCAATGAATAATGCAGACAGCAGGGTATCTCTATTAGTCATTCAAGCTATGTCTGAAATTGCCAGAAAGTCCCATCGTTTCTGTGTCTCGGGAACAGTGAAACTTTCTGCCAATGGCAGTGCTCTGAAAGACTGAAATGTGGGCTGTCTAATTGCTGCAGCTGAACTAGCAGGGAGCTGTGGAGTATGGCTGATAAGCAGCTAATTATTAAACTGGAGACATCTTGCTCATTAGCCCCTCAAAGGTCTGCAGAAGAGCTCTGTAGTGTCTTCAGAGGAGGCCTCCCAGGGGACAGACCGCAGAACGAATGCACCCAGCCTGTGCACACACACATAAAAGGGTAACTGAGATTTAAGTTACTGGCGTGATTTCCTTTGTTGTGTTTAGTTACAGTTAGCAACAGCTCAGCGTTAGGTTTGTTGCTAGTTGAAATACAGGTTGAGTAAAGGAACTTGGGTGACTAAGCACAAAATGCATCAAGTGACTGTGGGAGATGCAGATTCTGGAAGAACTGGCATTAATGCTAGCCAGTAGGGACATTATATGAGTGATTTGGGGGTATTTAAAACAGGGTTTGGGCTGTGGAAGTGACAACAGTGACCAAGGGACAACTGCTAGAAGGAGAAATGGGCCAACAACACTGACAGAAACAGCCTGGAGGGTGAGGAAACCTGTGCCTCTTCCAGTGCAGACCGTGGGACTAGCAGTTAACACATCACCCGAGCTTTCTTTGGGCCAGTGAGCAAACCAAGAGCCAGATAAGCAGCTCGACTAACAAAGGCTAGAGAACTAATTCCATGTAGAAGGGTAAATAAAACTGCTGTACCCCAACTGTGACGTGGCCTGCCCAAACCTTGGCTCTTTTTCTAGGTATCATCAGCAATTTGTCTTGGTCTTTGTTAAATCAGTCTCTAGATTAGTCTCTAAACTGCCGGATTAGTTGTGTGGCTCTGGGTACCACTGCCTCTGAAGGTGCAGTCCCTTCCCTGTGCTATCTATGGCATCCCACAGTTGTTCTTGATTTTTCTGTTGTCTTTTCTTCTTCTTTTGTTTTCCTTACCTGTAAAGTACTGCAAACAGACTAAATCTGAGGCTAGCATCTGAGCTACTTTGACTCCATATTGAAGGTGTTAACCGTCCCTTTACTTTGACATGTTTCTGGTTATCCCTCTTTAGTATGAGGTTTATAATCCCGATTTATACCTAGTTCTGATTTTCAATGTGGATTTAAAAGTCAGTGACCTGGACCCTCAACCTGAAACATAGAAAAATCTTGCAACGTTGTTATATCTGAAGGACTCTGATAACGAGACACTTAGCTGTTCCCCTGAGCACCCAATGCCCTTCTGTGACATTCCTCTAAGATACTAGGTCTGTCTGTCTGAAAAAAAATGCTTATTTCTGAGTCAACAGACTAGACAGTTCCATCTCACCCATAAAACGTGTCTGCTGCCCTCCTTCTCCTAGCTGAAGAACCTCACCTTGGTAACTTTCTAGACGTTTCATCTCATTTCTCAGTTAGGAAGGACATTTCTAACAGCAATAATGATCTCTACTGGCATGTATCCTTTCCTATATTTTGAGGAAAATGACTACGTATATTGTCATATTATAAAGACCTCCTTTTATATGGGAAGGAAAACTGGAGAGTTTTGAAATAAAGGTCATTGTAATAAGAGGAGCTGAGTTCTTTGAAAGGTAACCTGGCTAGAGCATCTAATTGCATTAAACCTTTAGAGCTGCCTGCCTCAACACCCTCAGGACACCTATTGTCCTGTGTTCCCTGCCTGAGCTGATAAATGATCTGCACGAGCTGTTGTTCACAGACATAGCTTTAAATAGCCTTGGAAAGTGTTTCTTGAACATTCCTCTAAGGTCTAACATTTCTGACTGCCAGATACTTGTTCTTCTTGACTTACGACTTTCCCTGGCTGCAAGGACGGAGGAATTAAGGTGCTAGCACTTGATAACTCAGGTAAACTAACTAGAAGGCCTCCTTAACCATCTTGTCTAGTTTCAGAGCTTAGCTCAGTGGTATTCAGGAGGTGCTCCTAATACACAAAGAGAATGTGTGTGAAGCCAATTTTGCTTTAAGTCAAAGCTGTCCATGAAATGCGATACACAAGAAAAAAGTCCTGTGTAATTTTGTGTTTGAGGAAGAGGAAGGTACAACGCTGAAAAGGTGTTGCAAAATCATAATGCTTCTTTGAGTCTTGTCACTAGCTCATTAGTTAGTGGAACCAAACCATAACACAGAAGGTTTTGTGTAACTGCATTCTCAAAGCCAATGTTTTCTCAATTTTTGTCTAGCTAGATTAAAAAAAAAAAAAAATGCACTTCTGCTTTTGGGCATTGCCTCGTGATATATTTAAGGCACCCTAAGGCTGAAGTTGCTTTGAAGTCCTTACAATAACACAGATGGGGTGCAAGATAAGGTGTTAGAAATGAATAATCTGTACTGCTCACCTGGTACTTCAGCAGAGAAGGTGCGAAGAATCCATAGCAGAAACTTGTGGAGGTTCTCGCCAGGCTACCGTAGGAGCTGTCATGGCTGAACATGCACACAAGTTATCTGAATGAAGATGGGCAGTCCTAGAAAAAGGGAAGTGTAGCTTATGGTACTTATAAAGAGTACCTTTATGAAGAGTGGCTGGCAAACACAAGAGGAGAGCGTCAGAAAATCTCAGAGGCCTGCAAACTCACTGACCCACAAGAGGCAGGGTGCACATATCCCAGGTATGTCAAACCTCTGACCTGGGCTTGAGGTTTGAGGTCCCAGCACTGGCAAAGCTAGCATCTCAACGCTGGCTTGGGCCAGCCCTGAAACTCGGCTGTCAATGTCATTCAGGGTACTGCAGGGCTACAAGGGAGTGCTAAAGGTAGCATCATTTGGGGTAACTCTTCGTACAGACTCTCCCCACTTACACAAAATGAGTTTTGTACAAGGAAAATAACTCTGGCCTTGGAGCTACATGTTTGAAACATTTCTCCCCTTCCCTTTCAGAATCAGATGATAAAAGTACGCACTCTCTGTTAAATAGGCATTAGCGTTATCTTCAAGTAAGGCTAAATTTTCACCAAACAAAGCACCCCATGGTAAAACTATTAAATTATTGTTCTCCCCATCTTCTTTTATTTTGGCCCAGCTGTTTGCTGTGGTGCAGTGAACTGACTCAGGGACCCGATTCCTCTTGAGAAGGGGGAGCAGAGAGTTTAGACAACACAGATTTATGTAACAGCGTTTGTAATGAAACAGGACCTTTGCTCTTGATTCAACAGAGAACAAGGTAAATGCTCACTGGCATGTTTTATGCATTATCGTCAGCCACGTGCAGAATGTAGAAGAGCTGGATGCTGCGGCAATGTTTGTGGTAAGCTCTTCCTAAACTCTTTCATCTCTGGGATTGACTCTTTTTTGTTTTGTTTTGTTTGTTTTACAAAACTTGTTTCTCCACTAGAAACTACGTCACGCCAGTGAACACTCAAGAGTAATAGCATGGATGAGGCTAGGTTTAAACGAACTGCTTCGGGTGTCTTCCTTTAAAGGGCAACTCTTAAATTCCCCAGCAGAAAATAAAACAAACTATAAGTGTGTTTGACTTCTGACTTTGATCTATAAATACATTCAACGCAAACAATGCGGTGAGATGCTAATAACGAGGAAGCAGAAAGTAAAGATGAGACTCCATCCCTGTGATGGGAAAGAGGAGGCTCTTCAAGGAAATGAAAAATAGCCGCCTCTCCTGTTCCTCAGTGCACTGAGTCACTATCAGAAAGCAGCTGCTAAACTGTTATTCCATCACCTGCTTATATTAGCTATTTCATTTGGTGGCTGCTTAAATAGAAACAATATTTTTTTCTATAGATAATTGAGAATGGAAATGGAGTAACGTTCAAGAACATAAATGCACTGAATAATGGCCATCTCTTGGTTATTAAACTGGTAGTGCTTCATCCATGACTCGCTTACCTCTCCTGGACAAAGGCTCCTAAATGGTTTGGAAAACTATTTGTTGATGAGAAGAACCTTTCTCATGAGCTGAGAAACGTGAGCAGTTCCCTCTGCTACACACCCTGCTAGATGAAACTAATTGCTGTAGTCAAGAGCAGAAAATTCCCGTGCTTCTCACAAACCATGTGACAGAAACTGTTTCACATTGTGGCTGGATGGAAAAAGCTGCAGCACTTGGTTCAGTTCAGTAAGCCGAGCTTTGCAAGTGGAAGCTCGGAGTTCGTGATTTTACTGCCAAGGGAAAGGTCTTGTGCCTTTAACTCTGCTGCCAAAAGCGGCTGCGTTGGCAGGCTACTGGAGGGCTCCTGGCTGACTGCTGAAAACCCCGCGCTGCTACAGGCACCATCAGCCACCCGGTGTGATGGGGGACACGACCCGTAATGCCTGACATGATTATTGCTGGTCAATTAGAGGTGCAGCCCCGGGACCGAGACCTCGAGCCGTGCCTGCGCTGCACAAGCTGACACAAGCTCCTGCAGGCTTGCCAGTCCCGAACAGAGCCCCAGGGTGACCGTCCTCTGCCGGGCTTTCAGCGAGGACAATGAGGAGCTGCAGCCCTTTGGCAGCGTGACGTGGGACCAGCGTGATCCCTCCAGAGGATGCCTGGAGAGCCGCCAAAAAGACGGCCAAACTTCCTTTTGTTCCATTCAGGAGGAAAATAGCCTGGGATTCTCTGTGCACACCAGCAGAAGTCTTTCAGTACATGCCCCCCGCCTTTGCAGCTTGAAATTCAAGGTTAAGATGCTGGAACGTACACTGCTCAGGGATTCTCCTGAACAAAAACCTCCTCATATATTAAAAGCCTGAAAGCCTTAGCTTCATCTGTTCCTGTGCTGGGTTCTGTCTAAGCAGCAATATGCCGAGTGACTTGGAGTGGGGCTTGAAAGGCTGGAAGAGAGAGAGGACATTCACGTTGCTGAAAGACTGCTTGAAAGAACTGGGCTCATTTGTAAGTGAGTAGTATGGGTTCAGCTCTACAAGCTGCTTCTGAAGTTCCTGCTGCTTGTTTTGTTGTTGTTGTTTTCCTTTGCTAAAATCGCTTTTCCTCTGCAAATACTAAATCTGCATTTTTTTCTAGTAAAAAATTGGCTTTAGAACACTGAACATAAACTCAGTATACATTTTATTTTAATTGCCTTGCAGCATTACGTGGGAGAAAAAGATCTGTGCTTCTGCAGTTTACTGATCTGTACCAGCCCAGATGCTGCCACAGGACGCGGAATGGAAAACCTGAGAGACACAGCACGACCCCACAGGGGGATAGCAGCTGGTGGTAGGTGGTGACCTCTCCTTGGATCTCAACATGTTCCTCTCAAACCTCTTTCCTCTTGGATGCCAAGTCTTTTGGTAAAACCAATTCATGGCATGAAGGCATGTCCAAGTTCAAAGATGCTGTGTGGATTTATCACTGTGAGCAATACTCCATGTGCAACCACAAACCTCCTTCCAGGACTCCTAGTGCTTATGTTCTTGCAGCACCTTCTTGTGAACTATACTTTTAAAAATTGGAATTGTCCATCCTGTAAAAAGTCCTGCAGACGTGATACTGACCTCAATGTGCTGGAAAAGCTGGATGTCAGCTGGTATCAGTGTGACTTTATACAGAGGCTGGCAAAACTCTTTGCCCTTCCCCTTTCCTTGCAAGCTATCCTAACGAATCTGATGTGCGTGGACCAGAGAAGTGGTGGATCTGTGGAGGCTTTTAAAAGGATTGAGAACAGTCTAAGAGCGACTTTCTTTAACCTATGCTGGAGGCAAGAGCTTGAACAGTACTTGGTAGTGGTTTCTTTCTCCTTCCTCCTGGAAGCGACCATGTTGCAACGTCACTGTGTGCACACAAGATTCACGCAGAAGGGTGAAAACTTAAAATGAAACTTGAAACTTAAAATTTTAAAGCTATTGCCATGGTTTTGTCTGATCTACTGGAGTCAAGGGAAGCCAGAACAAGCACAGAGAAGTGTGAAAGCTAACAAACAAGACTTTTGGAAGAATTACTATACGCATATACAGTCAACTCTTAGCATATTTCACCCCCACCCCAAGAGGTATGCGTAGCCAATTTCTCTTACCTGTTGCATTTTTCTCTTCTCAGCTCCCCATGGTGGAATTGTTCACTCTGCTGCTGTCAGGACGGATAAGAGGGAAGCACCTTTTCCTGAGGTGCAGGCCTCCTGCTAGACCCAAATCTTTCATGGGATATGGAGAGAGCCTTTTCCTTCACGTGCTGGTCAGAAGCCCCTTCTGCAGCTCATTGCAAGGCTGCTCTGAGCTACCAGGATGGGAAATTTTTTATAAGCAATGTAGTCCGATGACTGCCTCACCCCCTAGATAACCACAGATGTGGGTGCTGGGAATATCTGTCTTTATTAGCATCAAGGGGTGCAGGGCAGGAACAAAGCACGAGGCTATTTCATGCCTGCCCTGAGTACAATAACATTCCAGTCTGGTATCGTGTAAATGTTTGATCTGCTGCTCATATTTTAAGGTGTGGCTTGAGCACGCTCTGCTTGACTGAGGCATAAACAGGTTTACTGCTAGATATACCCATTGATACGGAGTCATTAACGCAAGGTTTGGGGTTCAGGCACTCCTACAACGCTGATGTAGGGAGGATACAGATCTCAGCAGGCTGTAAACTTCCATGCTTGCTTTGGGAATTTTGTGTTTATTTACCTATTTCGATGTCCATTATCTGTGAAGTTTAAGCGAGAGCCCAAGGAAATGTCCAGTGGTCTTCCAGCAAAATATCCTTCCAGAGTTTCACAGGTATTTCTGAGATCACTTTCTACATTCACAATTGTCCAAAAAGGTTAGAAATTAGCTGCCTTTAATGCCAGTGAGGCCTTCCTTGGGAAATTTGTAGAGAAAGTGGATATTATTCAGCATAGAGTAAACCAGGATGTTGTTTTGCAGAGCAGTAGAGCTTGCTGGAAGGGCGGAATAGCTTCTGAAGCAAAGAATTGCATCAAGTGCAGCCACTAGTGGTGGAGGTGGCATGAAATCCCTTGCTTTGCTCAAAGTGCCCCTTTTTAGAAATATACAACCAACTACATTGCCAGTTGTAGGTCAGATCCTGAGTTCTGTCTCTGTGAAATCCACTTGTGTCAATGTGTGTTGTCTTCTAAACCTCAGCCTGCAGGCTACTTACATTTTTAATTTCGTCCTATCCCTAATTGAACTTTGAAAAGAAGTTGTGAAACCCTGAGCTTCACAGTTATATTTAAATGCTAAATTGTCTTCAGGCTATGGTTTCCAGTGAGGTGGCAGGTGAAATCTCTGGGTGTTCTCAACCTGCTGTGTGCAAGATTAAAGAAAACTAACGCAGATCAAATCAACACAAATGACTCCGTCGTTCAAATGCTATAAAACAAGGCTCGCACCACCAGACTGAGTTGATAATAGGGAGCCTAAAGGAACTGTACTCACTTAAGAATAGAGAAACTGCTTGCAATTGAGCCAGGAGCAGTATTTCCAGATCACTGCTTAAACTTCAGCTGGATGGTGACACACGAGTAGAGAGTAATAAATTAAATTCAAAAAGATGAACCTGCAGCTGTTAAAAAACAAATAAAAATGAAAGATTATGTACCTCTGCAAAAAAGGGGACATAACTCCCTGATGTTTCTTCCACATCATTGAGACAAACCCTTGCAGCTCTAGCATTACTAATTTTGCCTCAGCATTCACAGTTCTTCTGGATGTGGCTGCTGACAAGTACAACATCAAATCTCATAGTCTCTGTTGGCACTAGTCCTGGATGAGTCTATCTCAGAACCTGTTTCCTTTTGGGGCAAATTATTAGGTCATGCTGTAATGACTCAGCATGGCTTCTAAAGATTTGCTAGCTTTGAAGGAAGAAAAATTATAGGGACTTAATTCATTCAGTCACTCGAAGCATCAATATTATTCCTAAGCATTAGGATATTTCATGAATACCTAACAGGATAGGCCTTGCAGCCTCATTGAATTGCTGGAGAGCACAAGGCTGACGATGCTGAGGTCTGTCACCGCAGGGCTGTAGAGATGCTTTCAAGGTGTCCCTGCTCCTGCTGCTTCATCAAGTCTTCAGCACTGAGACTGATCACTTAAATTTTCCTGGAAACCAAGAGCACCAAATACAGACTGCCCCTCATATACCAACCAGCATAGCTCATCTCTTCTGAACTAATGAATTCTCAGGGAAATGCCAGCCTCATGTTCATTAGTGTTGCAGATTACTTTGAATCAAAACTCCCTACTGTATTTGCTTTGCACAAATGCTATTACTTTGCCTAGACAAGACTGCAAGGACAGCAAATACGTATACGACGTGCCTTTGATTCAAAGCAAAACCAACTGTCCTTAAATATTTGTGCATGCCAGGGAAAATACTCCTTTCTTTGTTTCAGCAAAATGGACTTAATGCCCATCTCTAACTCCTTTTCAATCATATTCTATTTCTACGGCTAAATGACTTTACTAAATTACTTCTACGTCAGGTGTTTTCTGTACTTGTAATTTCACAAATTGGATTCCTATCTCCTCGTGGCATTTTCTATCTAAGTATTTTTTCCATGTCCATTAACAAGATTAGCTGACATGTGAGACTGAAAAAAACAACTGCAGCTGGCCAGTGCTGTGCATCTGCAGGAGAGTCTTAGAACTCACTTTTTAAAGTAAAAGGTAAGAACTGCTAACTCAGCTACTCTTTGCTTCTCTAACAGTTACCAGGCACCCCACGATGTTAAAAAATCACTTTTTTTCCAGTCTATAGCACTCCTTTTGAAGGTTGCTACAGGCACGGCTGTCTAAAGTGTTACTGAAGTATTCATCACAAATCTACAGGATCTTAAGCTTTAATAGCTGCTGCAGGGGAGAGAAGCTGCACTGGGAATAGAATTGCTTTGGGGCAACAAAGGCCAGAATTTTGGAGAAAGATTTGCAAATTTGTACATAATTTCAAGGGCATCCATCCATTTGGTGGGTTGGTTCCCAGCTAATGTCTTGACATGGGGAAAACACTGCAGGGAAGGTAGTTTCTGGTAGTTTCTGTTTCTGGGGTAGTGTGGATAACAATCCTCTTCCCCTCCCAGTCTGAGTCACTGATCACGCTCTTATATTTTGACAGCTGAATAAAGAGCATCCTTGTACAGAAGTGAGCATCCCTTTTTCTCAGAAGTGAGAAATCCGTAATTGGAAGAGTGAGCTGAGTGAGAAGTTGATTTACAAACTGCAGCATTTTTACTGTCCCATTATTAGTGCAGTTTTCTTCTCCACTAATGGGGTCAGAGCCATAACTACATATTTCCTAGACAATTCCCTCCTTTGTCGGCATGCTGGAACGTTGTGTTTCTACGACTCTGGAAGAGGTTCCTATAGCCTAAGAAGAAAGTCCCCAGTCCTTGATCTCCTGATATGTCCCATCAGGATGGGATGCTGCCCAGCAGCAGTTTCTTACACCTCTTGGACTTGTAGGGAAATCAGTGTATTGCATTTTTTTCTGCTTTTGCATATTTGTGGGATTTGGGACTGTTACAAGGACTCATTATAGCATTGTGCAAGAAGGTAGTCTCCTGTGAAAAGGATGTTAAAGTTACTGATTTTTTATCAGCTGTATGGACATAAGAACTAGTTAATAGCTAGCTAACCCATGAAATACCAGCGTGGGCTGCTGGCCAAGCTGCACCTGTTTTGAAACATAACTCAAAAGGTATATAAGGCAACTACCTGATCTATAACAAGTAGTGTATGTGTCCCAGGTCTAATTTAAAGCATTTTTAAAGAGGGATGATAAATGGAAAAATTTCTTGATCTGTGTTGTTTTTATTAATGCCTTAACTGAAATGTTAAAGTTGCTGCGGAGCCTTAGGTAGTGATTCATCTGAATGCAGCTGCATAATGCATCTTTTGCAGGAGTTTCCAGTTGAGGCACTTAGTGGTGGTATGTCTGGAATCTCTCCGCTCCCTCCTCTCAAAAGGTTTGAAGGACAAATAATTCTGCTCCCCATCCTTTCTGTAACCTAGCAAGTACAGTGCATCCATTGTGCTGGCCAAAGGATCCTGGCTAACAATAATGTATTTGTTAACTGGGTTTATACATCACTGTTTTGTTTTGTTTCCTATAAATGTTTAAATCAAGGGTAAACCTCTTGTGCTGTGCTATCTGTGAATGAAATCTGGGAGGGTTTTTTTTATTTATTATTGTTTTCAAGGTAAAAGCCAAACTGGATTTCTTTGGCCACCAAAATGCTGCTGCCTTGGAGACTCTTTCATCACCTGGACAAGCATCAGCTTCCCTGACCCGAGTTCTCTGTACACTGAGTAAGGCTGTGCTCCGTGTCAGGTACCCTCATACTTGTGAAAGTCTGATATCAGGGGAACTGGGGGTAGACATGGAGCAGGCATACCCAGCAGCAAAATGATGGAGCTGGGAGAAGAGAGCAGAACAATTTAATGTTCCTTTACTGTATTTTAACAGGGAGGCTCAAACCCTTAATGATACCTTAAATAATTGCTATAGATGTCATCTGGGATTCCCTTACATGTGAACAAGCAGTCTGCATCTTGCCTCGAAGAGGCTGAAATGGGTGTATACCTACCACTTGCATAGCTTTCCAGGACTTAAAATAGTCCTGGAAACTTAAAATAGTGCTGCATGCTCTTGTGTGAAGGTGTCCTTAAAGCAGAGCAGGTCAGTGCAGCTTGCGGGCATCCCAGTGTGCTCTGAGCAGGGTACCATGAGGACAGGGTCTCCGTTTGGTGATGTGCAGGCTTGAGAAGGAAGAGAGGATAAAAATCCATGCACCAAAACATTCTCAGCTTCAAAAAGCAGTTTTCCTGTGAACAGACAAATTCAGGAAGGTGGCATCACACTTCTGCCCTCACAGTGTAGATTTCTGACTGTGAGACTTCTGTGTGATTCTATAAAAATATTAAAAGCCAGACATTTCTCTCTTAAAAGAGACAGGCTTTCCATTCTTGTGCTTTCCTTGCACTGCTCCTTTGACAGAAGCAGAGATCACAGAATCTCAGAGTGGCTGAGGTTGGCAGAGCCCTCTGGAGGCCACCTGCTCCAACCCCTGCTCCAGCAGGGCCACCCAGAGCAGGCTGCCCAGGACCACGTCTGGATGGTTTTTGAAGATCTCCAAGGATGGAGACTCCACAGCCCCTCTGGGCAACCTGTGCCAGTGCTCTGACAGCTGCACGGAAAGAAGTGCTTCCTGATGCTCAGATGGAAAGGCAACCAATTGCACATTAGTTTCTGCATCAAGGTAGCTTCAGGACCCTGAAATGTAGCAAACAAAAATCTGCATTGCATAACTCATGTTTTAACTTCAACGATGAAGAAAGAAATGGTAACTCAACTTCTGCTTGCATTCTGGATTGTCTTATAAATTCCTGCACCTGGGTGCATCTTCAGAGAGGCGCAGGTGGTGCCCTGCATTGCTTCTGCAGCCACCCAGCAAAGGAGGCCTGAGCACAAGTAGAAGCTAACTGAGCTGCAAGCAGACTTGTCAAGCAGGTGATAAGCCTTCTCTTGAAGAAAGGACCAGGGTCTCAACCTCTGCAGTAATTTTAAAACTACTGCGTTGTTTCTAATGATTCTGCAAACTAACATTTAAAATCCTTCCACCACAAATCTAAGAATCTCTTTACTGTGCATGTTTTGTTAGAAGTGAATGGCTCAGACACACCACTAGAGGGAATAGTTTATCTGTCTTTCAAGTGAGTATGACACGGGCTCTATGTAGCTGACATAGGGGATTTTTGAGGAGGGAATATGGGTCTTTAATTCTAGCTACAAGAACACTGGATAAACCAGGCCTCCATTTCCAGAAACTCTGTTTAAAACTTAAAGTTAACACAAATTATGGGGGAGCAATCCAAATGTTTTTAATGCGAAATAGTGTTCTGCAAGTTCAGTAGCTTAGTGACAAGCTAAATGATTTTTTTGTGGTCTAACAGAGACTGCAAACCTCTCCTGAAACCATGTTTTTCTTTGGCAAATGTATAATTGCCTTGCTTGCTTGTTTGCTTGCCTGCTTGCTTTTCGCTTCTATATACACGGTTTGCCTGTTGATGTTTACATACACAAGCACATCTATACTTATGCCTCTGCATCCATATGCTTTGCATGTATGCAGACATGCACGTGTATATACACAGCGGAGAAGAAACTGGGAGGTTCCTGGAGTGTGTGGAAGAGAACTTCCTGACCCAGCTGGTGAGTGAGCCAAGGTCGCTCCTGCTGGACCTTTTGCTTGTGAACAGAGGACTTGTGATGTGGGTTGATGTGGACAGGGGTGATGTGAGGGTTGGCTGCTGTCCTGGACATAGTGATCATGAAATAAAAGCTTTCGATTCTAGAAGAAGTAAGGACGAGGTGTATCAGAACTGATGTCTGGGACTTCCTGAAGGCAGGCTGTCCTGTTTAGGAGACTTACGAGACAATATCCCTTGGAAAGCATTCCCAGGGGGTAAAGGAGCCCAGGAAGGCAGGACTCTTCAAGAAGGAAATCCTAAAGGCACAGGAGCAGGCTGTCCCTGCATGCCGAAAGATGACCTGGTGTGGAAGATTGGCCTGGCTGAACAGAGAGCTGTGGCTAGAGCTCAGGAAGAAAAAAAGGGTTTATGACCTTTGGAGGAAGGGGCAGGCTGCTCAGGAGGACTACAAAGATGTCGTGAGGCTCAATTTCAACACAGCTAAGTGCTGGGCACTGTGCTTGAGGCACAACAGCCCCATGCAGTGCTACAGGCTGGGGGAAGAGTGGCTGGAAAGCTGCCTGATGGAAAGGGACCTGGAGGTATTTATTGATCGATAGCTGGCTGACCGTGAGCCGGCAGTGTGGCCAGGTGGCCAAGAAGGCCAACAGCATCCTGGCTTGTGTCAGGAATGGTGCAGCCAGCAGGAGCAGGGGGGTGATCGTCCCCCTGTACTCTGCTGTGGTGAGGCTGCACCTCGAGAGCTGGGTTCAGCTTTGGGCCCCTCGCTACAAGGACATCGAGGTGCTGGAGTGTGTCCAGAGCAGGGCTGTGAAGCTGGTGAGGGGCCTGGAGCACAAGTCCTGTGAGGAGCGGCTGAGGGAGCTGGGGGTGTTTGGTCTGGGGAAGAGGAGGCTCAGGGGAGACCTCATGGATCTCTACAGCTGCCTGAAAGGAAGGTGTGGGGAGCTGGGGGTCGGCCTCTGCTCACAGATAACCAGTGATAGGACCAGAGGGAATGGCCGGGGGAGGTTTAGGTTGCCAATGAGGAGAGATTTCTCCTCAGAAAGAGCAGTCAGGCACGGGGACGGGTTGCCCAGGGAGGTGGTGGCGTCACCATCCCCAGAGGTATACAAAAGCCATTCAGATGCGGTGCCTGGGGACACGGTGGACCTGTCAGTGCTAGGTTAGGCTGGACTTGATGCCGTAAGACCCTTCCCACCCAAATGTCTCCATGCCTCCACAGGCACCGCACGCCCCCAGACCCCCCCTTTACACCCCCCGCGGCCCGGGCCCGCCCTGGGGCGGTTCCGTCTCCACGGGAACGGGCAGCGGCTTCGGGTAAATGCCGCTTGGAAATGCCTCAGCGCTTAGCAGCCCGCCGGTGCCCAAAAATAAGAGGCCACAGGAGGCCGTGGTACAAGCGTCCCCGCTGCCCGCCGTGGTGCAGTGGGAGCAGGGCACTGAGAAGCCATATAAGCCCGTCAGGGCGCTGCCTGGCCGCGATGTCTGGCGAGCTGACCGAAGGAGTCATAAAGTTCATCATCTGCGAAGTCGGAGAAGAGTGTGCTGCCAAGGGACAGGCTGTTTCCGAAACCTTGGTAGCTTTCATGGTAAGAGCAAGTGGGTTGTCGTAGGGTTTTCGTGAATCCAGCTGGGCGTTTCGCCAGCCACGTTCAGGTTCTGTTATGGTCAGTAAAATCCCGCTCCCTGTATATGGCTAAAGGAGCATATGGCATTTCCAAACCTGGCTGCTTGTAGCTTGGCAGTTCAAACCTCCTGTCAAGGCTTGCGTGATGCAGGATCTTAAACTTTACATAATGTAAGTAGTTCCCCCAAAGTTGCTGACGCTACCCAGAATGAATGATCAAAGAATCATAAAATGGCTGAAAGCCCACCCAGTCCCACCCCCTGCCATGGGCAGGGACACCTCCCACCAGCCCAGGTTGCCCAAAGCCCCATCCAGCCTGGCCTTGAGCACCTCCAGGGATGGGGCACCCACAGCTCCTCTGGGCAGCCTGTGCCAGGGCCTCACCACCCTCACAGTGAAGCATTTCTTCCTAACCTCTAATCTAAATATCCCCTCTTTTAGTTTAAAACCATTTCTTCTTGTCCTGTCATTATCTGACTGAGCAGAAAGTTGCAAGGGAATAAATCTTTCTATGGTGTTAAAAATCAATAAACGTCAGATACCAACTTCAACTAAGGGTGCCAAAGCTGGAGTGGCTGCAGCTGAGGCTTTCCGGAGTGACTTTAATTTTGAAATGTCTCAGTTTCTGATTGTCCACATTAAGAAGTTTGGTGATTTTCAGTATGGGGTCTTAGCAACCTCGGAAAGTATTTCATTTGTCTGAAATGCCATGACTGTGAACTTAAGGCCCTGAAAAGGCTGTAGGTCCTGAGCCGTGGGACTTCTGTGAACACAGAGCAGTTCTCCCTCATTTTTCTTCAGTAGGCAGATAAACCACTCTTTTTTTTTTTTTTTTCTTTCCAAAGTGCAAATGAGGGTTGTTTCTGAGCTTTAATAACATTTCTTCCACCTCTTTCATAAATGAACAAAAAGGTATGATACCATAGGTGGTTCATTGCAACAGATATATTTATTCTTTGTGATTTACCTCTTCCATCTATTTTGATGGATTCTTTTATGTGTGTTTTTATTTTTTATTTTTTATTTTCCTGAGTTTAGGCAGGGTTGGGTTTTGTATATGGTCACACTTTTGTACATTGGATCACGCTTAAACTAGAAATGAAATAGAATCAATCTTTGTGTTGTCATTGGTGGACAATTTTTCAACTATTAATATCCTAAAAACCATTATGCACTATGGCATTTCTTCTTGGTTCACAGCAATAAGCTGTTTCGTTTGTTTGCTTGTTTTTAACTAGCTAAAGGTTAACATCATGTCTTTAAAAATAAGTTTGAGTTCAAAAGCAGTGTTAATCAATTAAACATGAAAATTTTAATCAGATAAAAACTTACGTGGCTAGCAAGACACTCAGCATAAATACCATTTGCAAGCATGCAAATATTTCCCTGTATGCAGAACATGATTTTTTTTTATCCAAAGGGCAAGCATTTATACTGATGCATTCAACACCAACATAGAAGTCTGTAAACAAACATAATGAATTGTTATAAATTTTTGCTTAGAAAAATATATTTCCAGGACATTTTTAAAGGAGCTGTAATTTAAAATGTTCTATTCAAAGTATTTCTTTTCAAATAGATTTTTTATTCCATTATGTCTGAGAACTGAAATTGAAACTGGCAACACAAGCGAAATAGACTGACATTGTTTCATTATCAAAGATTGAAATGAAACTAAAGAATAATAAAAAATATATTTGTTTTTAAAATTGTATCAAGTAATTCTTTGCACAATTGAATAATATGAAGTATCTTAGTGGTCTTACAGATAACAAAATTTTCAGATTCCCACTTTGAATTATAATTGTCATAGTTCCTTCTGTGCAGTAAATGTATAAATGATTTTCTTCTGCCTTGCGTTCCCTAAACGTTGGACCCAGTCACTGTGAACAGTTGCTCCTGCAAAGCTGTTCACTCCATCTGGAAGTCTCACAGGTATGTGGCGTTCTGGTTTGCTGCAAAGAAGGGTGATTACAGGAACACGAGCTGTCGATAAATCACAAGGGGAAGTGAAGTTAATGTTAAAAGACTTAAGCTTTAATTATTTCCTTTTAAAGCTGAGGAAACGCTGTCTACACCAGAGATTTTTCAGAACTTAAAAGGCTAAATGCAAAGAGTGTATGCTGAGATATAAATTAATAGCTTTCTTTTGACAATTTCTAGGTGAAAGCTGTTGTTCTAGATCCAAGAAATGAATTTAATGTGGACCAAATCCTTACAAAAAGAGATGTGCAACATCTTATCCAGGTAATTTTGACATGAGTGTGAGTGTCAGTACTTAGCTAAGACCATACCGTTATTTGCTACCTGTTCCTGTACCTATATTGCCATTTTATTTTGATACCAACACTTAAAAAACTCTAGCTACAGAGCTGTGAGAATCAAGTATCATTAAAGACTGGACTATGTGTTCCCTCATGTTAATAAATGCCTTATACTTCATAGTATTTATTGCATATCTAGAGAATGAAAGGGAAGGGCTCTGCTGCTGTTAGGAAACCTGTCGTATAGACCTGAACAGTTCAGAAGTTTCTCCAGTAATTAGAAGGAATTCTCTTTTCTGTCTCTCCTCTTAGCTTTGTGTTACCAGACTGCTTGACACAACAAACCCATCCCTGAGCACAATTAAGATGCAAGTTTACTTTGATATGAACTATGCAAACCGAGGTAATTTCAATACAAATAAACGTTTTAGTAGAATAAGTTGATTCTGAGTTTAGATTTTACGGTCTCTGTGTGGGACTAATACTGATTCTTGTTAAATGACTGCTGGCAGCAAAGCAAAATAAAAATCCCTGGAGAGATGTACTGTACAAGAGTACAGTGTTTTGGTGTGGATATTTTAGGGAACAAACATGCACTACATTTGAGAGTACGCTCGCCTCCTCCTGTCTGAGAGACTTACTGAGCTTATAAGATCACTTCAGAACAATTCTGTTCTCAGGCACACTGGCTAGCTTTCTTCAGCAAGAAAAGCTTGGGCTGCACCTGCGTATCTGAAAAAGAAACTACCCAGAACTTCACTCATGTATCCGGAAGAGAACCTGTTGTTCTATCAATATCGATAATTAAGAGAGATGAATAATTCTGAACAGCCACAGTTTTAACCAAGTCTGTTTTGGTCTCATCAGTGGTGACTTCATATGGTCTCGAAGTGGAAATGTGGAAGCGGAAGCAAAGTGATATGGGGTTACAGTCTCTGCTCTGGCTGTAAATTCAGACCTCAGCGGGACAGTGAGCACTGGCTGGGACACAGAAAACACAGATCAGGCATAGATGGAAAGTAAATGTTTGAGGTGGCAGGGGGCATCATGAAAACGTTCTCTTGTTAGCATATACTAAAACCAAAAATTAGTAGAATTAGGCTCCAAAGCCTTCTGGACTCAACAAGCTCAATAACTCCAGTAAGAGGACTACTGAGATCTTGGGTGGTGTTCAGAGTTGGGTGTGTAACTATAGGGTGTGTGTGTGAGAGTTAGGTATTCTGTGTCCTATTGCAAGCAGGGGAGCCCAGAAAGCCAGAGTTGCTGCTTCAAGTTGGCCTGGATATTTTTCTGGCCTCTACTGACTGATGCTAATCATACTAAAGTTTAACTCCTCTGCTGTTAATTATAAAGGTATGGTGCTCTGAACATCTCTTCCACATAGCTGTGCTTCAGAAACCTTCAAAGTGGCTCTTTGACTGTGGTAATGAATTGCACCCTCTGTACAAGCCAAATTCCAAAGGATTTAGACTTCTCTTTCTAACTGCCCTTCTTTCTTAGCTGAATTACTCAGAGAGCAGCATCGTGTTCTGGAGGGAAGGCTGGCTCCTCTGGTCAGAGATATCACAGACAGCCGTCCTCGTGTGCAAGATGAAATGATGAAAGTGTATCAAATGATTGTTAGCTACATGCTGCTGAGCTCTGGCCTGGGATCCCCGACAGATATTGAGGTTGTCAGGGAGGTAACAGGTCAGTAAATTCCCAGTTGTGAGATGGGACTTTTCTTACTGAAAAATAAAATGTTACCTTCTGTTTGCTGATCTTTAGATATCGATGTGATAAACCCTGATGAATGCTTGCTGTCCGAACTGTCACAGCTCAGCCTTGAAGTCTAAATTTGCCATAATTTTTACTTTCTGCAGTTGTTGTTCAGGAGAGGTTATTTTTGCTTGTTTAATCATTTTATTTTCTGCTTTCTCACCTTTTGCAATGGTTCTAGCTGCCCTGCAGAGTATATTCCCCCAGACAGCGCTGGGTGCCTTCATCTCGCTCAGTAAGAAGGAAAAAGAGCAACAGCTGAAAAATCTCGCCATGCTAGTCACGGGGATTCGATTGTTCAACAGGGAGTGCGGGAAAGGAGGAAAGGGTATTGATGACTGTAAGTATACACCTGCCTTTGGGTTGTGAATTCCCAATTAATTGTTCCTGGCCTTCTGTGCTGGAGTGGCTCCAGTAATGTCCCATCTCTCTAGATAAACAGCTTTGACCCAGGGCCTGTAAACCTGGAGGAAATATACACATTCAGTATTTGGTTATAGGTTTCCATGTAGGCTGCTGCTATTTTGCTAAAAGAGAATCCGGTGTGGTTTATGTAGAAGGATTATATGCATTAACTTGATGCACTAATTTACCTCGTGATAACTTGTTCCCTGATCCTTGGCCATTAAGTGAATTAAATGTGTAACGTTTGCCTTAAAAAGCAGTTAATTAAGATCTTGAAGGAACACTGTCAATCCAATTACAATTTTCTGTTGAGCAAGTGTAATGAGAATTCTTAAAAGTTGCTGGTGTGTTATCTGTGTTCTGATAATTTAGAGTAACCCCTTCAGATTCTTAACATGTTTGCAAAAATCTTCTGGATTTTTAATCCTTCTGCTTGTTTAATGGTAAGAAATGTCAGTTGGTATCCTGGACTTTTTTTCCAAAGCTATATTCAGAGTAGGGCAGGACTTTCCTTTGTTACTTGTATTTTACAGATGGGGAAAGTGAGAACTGAAAATTACACAGATTGCCTACAGCCTCACAGGAAACCCATGTCAGTGTTAGCAGCTGAGCTGCATCTATTATAAAGCAAGTTTTCTCACAATCCTTGACTTGACTGTTATATTTCCACACCTGTAATTCTGACTGTTTGGAACAACTTGACTAGTAAGTCAGGTGGCTGAATCTATACAGAAGCAGTTGGGAGTATAATGATAGAGGTTAGAAATCAAGATTTTATTGGGAAACTGCTTTGCCCTTATACTGTACTGAAACCATTTGCTAACGATTTAAATCACTCTTTTTGTATGTATCTCTCATTCTATATAAACAGTGCCAGCCATTCTGAATGAAGTCCTTCCATCAGCTACACAGACTATTGAAGACAGCCTCAATACTTGCCACGAGCTAGCCCACTGTTACACAGCCCTGTTGGAATCCATGCATGAAGACCAGCACAGACACAGGCAGCTCAGTTCTTTCAAACTAAAAGAAGCACTGTTCAACGTGAGACAATACGAGGCCTTCCTCTGCATCCTTATGGTGAGACAACATCTTGTTGGGTTTAAAAAAAAAAAGATTCAGAAATCATTGAAATCAGATTTTTCTCAGAATATGAGAGACTGCATAACCTGTTATGCTGAGCTTTGTGCCTAACTTGCTGGGGTTTGCTACTGTCAGGTAAAAGACAAAATTAATTAATTGTTCACTTCACTGTGACTGCACTTCCATTTCATTTCTGAAGCTTTCCTTTTTGGGGAGCTTTAATTTCATCACCAAAGAATTAAAAAGGTAGGGCTTTACTTGTTTGTATGCTGATACTTAGACGCTTTGCAGATGATTGGAGAATATAAAATGGGATTCAGCAATAAAATACCAAGTAAGAAAAGCCAGATTACCTGAAATAACAGATCTCTGTATCTGAATAAAATTGAAGTGTAACAGGAAGATTTGTTTCCATTAGAAGCTCTCCCCCAAAAGAGACATGAAAGAAAAATTCTTGTTCAATACATAAATCATCTCAAATTTAGGCTGTAGACATCCGTAGCACACATGGAGTCATCAGAAGTCGTAAGAACACAACTTAAATTCCTGAAATTTGTTTTGCATATGAAGACCTTTTCATTTGTCTTTATTTGTCTTTTAAGAATTGCTGGGTTTATGTTACAACAATTATGTTACTCTCCTGTACATCATAAAGCTTGAGAAATTGTTTCTCTCTCTCTCTCTCTCTCTCCTTTTTTTTTTTTTTTTTCAATTTCTTTTCATTTCAAAGGAGTTGAGGTTTTATGTAAAAATTCCTAGTATTGGTTTGAGAGAAGTGCCTGGTCTTATACCTAAACACTCAAGAAAAAAAATCATTTTGTTGAAAGTTAGGGTTCATTTTGTTCTTTAAAGTAGTTGAACAAAGAGGTCAACATAAATATTTGTTGCTAAATATTTCATTTTTTGACTCTCATACTTCTTACCTGAAGTACATTCTCTTTCCAGTCTGATGCAATTACGGTAGCTCAAGAAGTTGAAAAGATGAACGTGCAGTTTGCAACAACAATGGAGCAGTTAAAAAACACCGTCCAGAATAAGGTTTCTGTAGATACCAAAGAAGTTTTTGTAAGTATTTTGAATGGAAAACTTAATTGTTTTTAATTATGAAAAAAAAAAAAAAGAAGAAAAAGAAGGGAAACGATTACAAAATACTTTACAGGTGTGTTTTTGCGTAGTTTGCTTTAAGAAAAAGGCTGCATTATTTTCTCTTTTATAACAGCACTCCTGGTAGTTTTTCAAGGGGTGACTAAGCTATCAGACTTGATCTCAAGGTACAAGGAAAGCAAGGTACAAAACAGAGGGAAGGATTTAAATACTGTTTTTCTGTAAGTGTCTCGAGTGGTTTGTTGGTATTTGTAGAATTACAGTGATACTTTCCTGTTTTGTGTAAATATTCTCTCCTGTTCCTGCAGAAATTGTTAGGACATATTGATAACAGCACATCAGAATGTGATTGCTTTGAAATCCTTTCAGATAGCAATTCTGCAATTACAGTATGGCTCCTTGGTAACATTTTCTAAAGAAATTGGGTTACTGTGATAGGGATTTCAATCTTTTTGCCCTTCCTAATAATTGCTGAATCCGTTGGCCAGTTTCAGTTGAACTTGTCAGAGCCCAAAGCTCTTGGAATATGTCATTTTCTGCAAGTTCTCTGAAAAATAAGTAATTGGACAGACACAATTAGAGCCCTTCTAAGGGCTCTGCAACGGGAATGCCACAGTTATGAGTCCAGCCAGCCATCTGGCCAGTGAGCAGACACATACCTCTGTGCAATCCATGTTCTGTGCTTGGTTGGTGGTTACAGGACATGGGGGGAAGAGAGAATGAGTGATGTGAACTGTAAATATTTAAAGAAGGTGCCTGCTTACGCTATGAAAACCTGGGATTAGTATGGTGGTGTGGTAAAAAGAATATGGGAGAGAAAGACGTCAGAAAGCAGGCTTCCATAAATATACTTTTCTTGGAAGAGCTCATTATTTTGTGTGATGTGCCTACCATTTTAATTCCACATAGGTAGCTGCTGAACTAGCATACCCTTTAGACATATGTTAGGTTTTATTTCATCCTTCAGAACAAATAATTAAAAAGCAAAATAAAGCCTGATGTGGAGGAGGGAGGAAGGCAGATCATTCCCCATCTACTTAGAGTATTTTTGCACTTCCCTTGGGGGTATCCGTGCTGGAAACTCATGGCAATGGCACTTTGAGGTGCAACTCAGGTGTGATCTGACATTTCAGCTTATGTGTGCTGTGATTTTATAAGCCAGATGTTCTCATTTGGAGGACATTTACCTTGCTCACTGAGCTGCTTAAAGCAGTTTTTCTCTCTTTTTCTGTATCTTCGTGGGGCTTAAGTGCCTGATACACACTTTAGTACAGTGATAAAGACAGAGGGAAGAGATGAGTAGGCTTTTCTGAGAGGCACGTGAGAAAAGAAAGCCCAGTTTAGGTTCTTTGACTTCTCTGGGAAAGCCTGTTTCTTCCCCTGGGTGGTAGAAGGAGCCTAGGAAGATTCAGTTCACTGATCTGAATTTAGCCTTTCTGAATCCACGTTTTTCCTAGAAGCTGTCTGCTCTTGGATGCTTCCTGGACTATATTTGTACCAAGCCTTTGTTTTAATGAACATAGTAGATTTCATTAACACTTTTTTAATCCTTTTTTTTTTTTTTTTTTTTTTTCTAGTAAGAATGGTTTTGGTCTTGCTTCCTTTCCTTTCATTTCTTCCATTTTTATACCCATAACTTATCCACAGCATTAGAGATGCTGATGAATTCCAGAGCCAACTCTTCTGACCGTTCATGTAATAACGTCAGGAACAAGCATAAAACACAGTGCTGTTGGCATGAGTTTCAGATCTCTTGAATCTCTTCCCACAAATGCTACGTACTTAAAGGCAACAGGGCGCATTTAGTATCACTGTAATTAAGCATTTATACTCAAAGCTGAGGGTCTTCTTTGACAGGTGAGTGCACATTTATGTCAGCATTGCTGCTGGGAATTGCAGCTTCCAGTTTTGTCCAAAACCCTGCACTTCTCTGAGGTTGGATATAGGGGCCTGGAGTGATGGGATGTCCACTTTCAAATCCCCACAGCCCCCCGCCCTGGGATTTTGGGGTGCTGGAGGCCTTGTGGGTCAGCTTTGTTCATGTTAGGGATTGTTGTGCACAGCACTGGGGTTATGTTGCAGACATAAAACAACTCAAGACTTCAGATGGTTTTCTTTATTTTACAGCCTCTCTTTGTTGCAGTTTGTAGCGTGTGGACTGGGTTTCAGAATGAGATACTACTCCTGAGCTTTCTTTCCAATATGACTCACAATCTGCAGCAGTTCTTGGAAGCACAATCGCAGCTTTTTCCTGAGGAAGTGCTAACATCTCTTCTTGAAGGAGTGACTGTGAAAACCGATGAGGAAAGGATAAGAGAAACCATGGGTACTGAAAGTTTTTTGTTTTTTTTTCCTTTTCTTTCACATCTCAAGATTTTATAATTTAAATTTTACGTACAGAAGGAACTACACATTGATTTTTTAATAATTAAAATGTCCACAGTAAATTAAAACACAGCCTTTGTAGTGTGTGGATTTATTTTTCATGTACAGTTTGGGCTTTTATATATAAAACTAGAATATTTCTAGTAGCTACAAACTACTTATAAACTAGCTACTTATAAAGTAGCTACAAACTGCCTTATAAAAATTCAGAATTGTCAGAAGAAAGAATACTTCTGAGAGTTTTTTTTAAGTTTTGTAAGTTTATGACTTCTTACACCTTTCAGAACTTCTGAAGTTAATGGAGGAATAAAAAAGCTAAATAATGGGGCTTTATCTTTTTGCTAGAAGTGTGTTTTTGGTGAAGATGCTATCCCTAATGACCACATTATACTGAAGGAGATTTAGAATGTGTGAGTGGGTGAAACCAAAGTGGGACCATAAGATATTACCTTCCTTTTTTGTCCTGTTTCCAAAAAAAACTAACGCTTTTAACAAAGGATCCTGCAGGACTGACTTTTCAGTCCTTCAGGACTTGTTCCTTAGGATCTTTTCTAAGGTAGGCCTGAAGTTTGGGAAAATAATAGTAATCAGGTTATCCTGTAACATGATTATATTTTAAACATCAGATGTTTTGTTAATGAAATCCTTCCTTTGTTAAATCGTTTCTTAGGAACAAGAGTAAACATTTCTGATTTCGAGAACCAAGAATGGCTTTTTCCAGAGACTGCTGCTGATTTTGATCAGTTGCTAATCCAGTACCATGGTTTCTGTGCATACGCAATTGGTGTAAAAGGCCTCACCCTTCCAGGTATGCTCTGTAGTTAGATCTCCTTACTTCACGTGTACACAAGTACAAGAGAAGATGTGAAGATGTTCTGAATGTGTCCTCTTTTTTTGTCAAATCTGGAGTACTGTAATTTCACGTGTGTAATTTTCACTCCCAGATAACTTATTTCCCCCGTTGAAGTATTTTTCTTTAAAAAAATACCCAGATAAACTGCCCAAAATAGAAGGTAGGGGGGCTTCAAGAGAAAATGGGCAAATGTTTCCTCCTGCTATTTGTGCATCTCTATAACCTACATTGCAACTGAATGCAGGTTTGCTTATTGTTAATGTGTTTTCATACAGTCACCTGTAAGTGGTCCTTCCTTCTATGTTGTGTATCTTGAAACACACCCATACGTGCCTACATCATACATGCCTACATACAGCTTTAAGCAGTGGATATAAAATATCAAAAGTCTTCTCTGAATGGAATAGTGCAAAATTGCACTTTGTGGTCAGCTAATGCTAGGATTTATTTGGTTTGATTCAGGGCCATTTGTCTTGAAAGCAAATTGTATTTCAGCTACCCCAGTTTTTCTGTATCCTGTCCTCCAGTGTTTTATGGAACCTGTCCATGTAGAACTATTTTAAACCTACAGCAGGCTGGGAGGAAAATGTGGCCAGTTCTTGGCATTATTAAAAAAGTGTATGCCTTAATGGCAGTGTAAATATCTTACATTTACTTAGTATTGTGCGTGAGAACAGCTGTCCTGGGTTAGACTGAAGGTCTCTCTAGCCTTGCATCTGACCATGAGAAGTCACGTAGGAGTGGTCCTTCCTTCGTTAATATCCTTCCCTGTTCTAGCAGCCAGTGGTTATGGGATTACTTCAGAGAAATGTTGTGTTTTCACCTTTCTCTTAAATAATCATTGTCAGAGGTTTTTCATTTATCTAATTGCTTTTTGAATCCATTCAGAGTTCACCATGGGATATTCTAATTGTCAAAGTCCCACAAGTTGTAAATATGTATAATATGAAAAAGTACCTCTTTCTGAGCTGGGTTTAAGCTCTGGCTTGGTAATTTCATCACAGCTCATGGTTTTTCTATTAGGAAAATCAGCAAATAGTCATTTTATATCAGAACTTCTGCATGCAATTCATGGTTTTCTAATCCTGAATCATATTATTTCTCTTTGGTTGCTTCTTTTTAATACTGGAGACGACTGTTTCTTTAACCCTTCCTTCTGTGAAGAGTAACTCAAGCCTCTGATAACTCCCAGCTCACTTAATTTTATTTTTCTTATTTTAAGGGGTTGGAACAAAATGTAGCATAGCAAACATAGCACATAGGTTTTTATAATTTTATATTTTTTTTTTCTCCTTCTCTGTTCATGTGCTACTAATTCCTGACATTCTTTGAGCTTTTTTTGATTGCCACTGAATAGTGCCATTCAGTATCTTCAAGACACTGTCTGTGATAATTCTGAGTCTTTCCTAGACAATGACAGCTGAAAGAGGGTCATTCGTTGTAGCTCAGTTTGTTTTCCTCGATAAGTTATTTGGCCATTATTGACATTTAATTTTCTCTGTTAACTTATTGTCCAGCTTCTCATCTGCTTCATCCCCTTTGCATAATTTCAGTGTAATGCCCCTTGGTATAAATTGATTGCTGATCTACAATCCGATATTTGCTGGAGATTATAAGGGGAACATTTCTGAGGATGGACATTTGTTTTTATTCTTTTGCTGTGGGTGTTTTATCCATAGTTTTTCTCACGAACATGGAATCTGATCTTGATTAAAGCATGCTGGATGTAAACTGATCAAAAGCAGTTGTATTGGCCTAAAGGAATATACTTTTCTGTATTTAAAAGTATTTCAGGGATTTATGCTGATTTCAGGAAGAAAAAAAAAAGGAAATGAAGCTGACTTGAAAGAAACATTTTTAATCAAGATCACATGTCTTTTGTATTGGATATCATACTGTTTACTATTTTGTTTTGTTTCTGTTTTGTTTTGTTGTTGTTTTGTTTTTTTTTTTTTTTCCCTAGGAAATCCTGCTATTGGGATTTTGAAGCATAGGGACAGATGCTACGTTTTCAGTTCCAAAGAATCTGCTTACATTTTTGCTCAAGACCCAGATAAGTTCATTCAGCTGAACGTAGAAAAAGCAAAAGAACACGCAGAGCTAATTCATCTGCTCGAGCTTCACCATCACTTTGAATACCTTGCTCCATACACACAGGTACACAACGCCCCTGCCTCCTGTGTAAGAGCTGTCGGATCACTGGTTGATCTGTCCTTTCCAGAACATAAAGGGAACAGATAATGCCCAGAAATATAACAATCTGCCTATCGTACAGAACGTCTGATGGTCTCTCTCTTCCAGACCATCGTGGTGTAGCTAACAGCAGAAGGGGAAAATGTTTCTTCTCACCTGGTCTCTTCCTAGGAGAGTATGTAGTGCCAAAGGATTATGGCAGTGATGAAAACTGCTCATCCTTATCCTAGGCAGATCCCGTGTCTGATGTTTCTTTTCCCCATTATTGCAAAACTAGCTTAAAGGGACAGGAAGTAAATGCAGCAGAAGATGAGCCAGATACCACATTAACTAGAGCTTTAGCTCAGGAGTTCATCAGCGTGTGCTGGATGAGCATGTAGTAATATCTGGGGACAGGATTTATGGAACGTATTGCAGAACAAAAGGGGATTCATTAATAATGAACGTCACGCTGCTACAATGTGAAATCCAAAGGCTTGATTTTGATGTATAGATTTTTCTCTGTGACACATTGTGAATTCTAAATCCCTAGCTATACAGAGTATGTAGTCTTGAATTGACCCTTGGTGAGAAAGATATGGTTTATATCCTACTTCTGGCAGAGATGTAGGCATTTCTCCTGGTTATTATTTATGATTTTTAGTCTGTTCCTGAAGGTAACTGAGATGCCTGCCTCATAAAATACTGCCCATGGACTTTTATCAAAGTCCAGTGATTAAGCACTTATGCAGGATGTGAGAGTCTGAAATTCAGCTGTGGTGTCTACCTAAAGGGTTTTCTGTCAGAAATTAAACCCAGCAAATTCTGATTGGTTTCTTTTCTTTTCAGCAGGCTTGGGGGAACAAAAATATTGTTGAATGTAAAAATCATTGCCTGCTTGCAATTTACAGGTTTCCAGATTTCTATTGCTTTTAAGAACATGCATATCTGTGTTCTGTCTTAGATGCCTGTATTCTCCTCATTAATGCCTTGCTTTTTGGCTTTTTTTCCTCTATCCAGGCAAGAAGTGCAGAAAAAAGTTTGATGAAACCAACCACAAAACGTGACAGCAGCACTCAAACTGACACTCACATCTTGCCTCCGTCTATTGTGAAGTCCTATGAATGGAATGAGTGGGAACTGAGAAGAAAAGCTATAAAACTGGTTCGTATTGTTACTACCAGATTTTCATGTGTTGGATAACAAAGTTCAGACTAAATTATTACAAAGTATTGTACTTTGCAGGATGAGTCTAAACTTACCCAAAGATGCATGCCTTTATTAGAACTGGTTCAATCATTTTTTCACCATTTTTTAAGCAGTGCTTCCATTGCTAAGTCGATTCATTCTTAATTTTTCATCTGCCTTCTTTAAGTGGTAAGTTTATTGATTAGCACTGGATTTTAAAGTTGTTTCCCTACACTCAAATAAATTTAACAGTTTTAAGATATTGCTATATACATTGGTTTTTGTATTTTTTATTATTATTATTTGGTTTTAAACGGGGTTGCAGAAGGGTTTGTGTCAAGCAAAACTTTATTTCAAGTTGAACAATTTATATTAGTATCACCGTCAAGTAAGAGGAGAAAAAATGTAACAGCTGGCAGACAGAGCAGTCAGGAATACCTTTGGATGTGGTTCACCCTGCAGAAGCTTTCTTTGAACTGACTTATCCACCCTTGAAAGAAATCAAAGCACGAGGCTTTTCTCTTTTTTTTTTTTTTTGCATAGTGAGGTATTTTTCATTTTATCTTGAATCCTCATGTTTGCTAAAACCAACTCATTGGGTTTTATTTGAAAGTGAAATTCCCCTCTTTCATGTACGACCAATCCAGATATGTAAGAAACAGAGCAAATAGCTTTTCTGTTGTGTATGTAACCCAGAGGAAATGGTTGTTATATATAAATCATGATGATTTGCTGTTGGATTGGAAATCACAGCCCCACAGAGGGTTGGCGACATACATAAAAGCTTCTAAAGTAACAGCATATATTTAAAAAGCTGCTTACTAGGAGCTTTTCTTTTCCCAGCCCATGCAGTTGTTAAGGTGTAGCACCTGATTTTCACAATTCAGTCAAAAGGAACTCGTTTGTGTAGGTCACACTGCAGTTACCAACAAAAACTGGACACAGAATGCTGCAGGGAGGTGGGTTTTGGGTTTTGTTTCTGTGAACAAATGCATTGTGAAGGCCTGTGGTCTGCTGTCAGGCTTGTTTCTTTTCTGTCATCCTTCTTGCCATCAACTTTCTAACATTATAAAAGGGAAACAAAAATTTTAGAGTGGGATTTTTTTGACAGTATGAGCTGGTTTACAAAGGCTTCTAAGCAATAGGTGTTAATGAAGTATATAAAAATAAGCCAGTTAGGTTTACAAGTGGCCTAGCTTGAAGCCTCATTTTGCTTCTCTAGTGGACAGAAGGACGTAAGTAAGTGCTAAGACATGTTCAGTGGCTATGCTTGCTTATCTTTAGCATAAGCAAAGGTGTATGTTTTCTAAGAGCTGAGCTTGGAGAGCTTACAAGCTCATTCGTTTGAAATGTTTAGTGGCAAAGTACTCGGGGTGTCTCAGCATCAGCTGTCCGTATGGGAGATTGGCGGTGTGGGGTTGGAACAAAAAATACGAGGCACCTGCAAAAGCTTTTGCACTGCCTATGCTGAATTTGTAATGTGGAGCTGATAAAACATTTACAGCCAAAGTGCTGAAATAACAGATGCAGCTTACCAATGCTTCTGTAAATTTGACACTATTAGAGGAGCAATGGACATATCTGTAGGTTCTGATACAGGATAAGCTCAGAGGCCTTGGGTTTCTTTTCTGTTGTTTGTGCTTAGACAGAAAACTTGAGGTATTAAAATAGGACTTTTTAAGAAGCCTTATTTGATGTTAGCAGTAAAATTTTCAGCTCACGTTTGTTTCTCTGTACAAGCATGCACTATTCCTTGCAATAGCACTCACTCAGCATTCACTCGTTTCAATTGTCAACAGAACCCTCTATTGGAAAAAAAAAAAAAAAGAAAAAAAGAAAAAGAAAAACTAATAATAAAATATTCTTTCTTTCCATCACATTTTTTCTGTAAATTCATTATTAAACAGGGCTTCATTATTACCATCATAAATCTTGTGCTATCTTGTGCTGTTTGCCAAGGGACTAACAAGTAATGCCTCGAAAGAAGGCATTTTTGCCCTTTTATTTGATACTCTGTGACACCAATGACCAAATCTCATCACGTTTGGTAGAAACCAAAGGCTAGATCCTGTAGCTTAATTGTCCACAAGGTTTGGGATCCTCAGATTTGTTTTAGCTTGTAGATACCAGGAGGTTAATCTGCCTTCCACTGCATTCAGTGTACTTTCCAACTGATTGAAATAAACTTGAAGCCCTGGCAGAGCTTAACATGAAAATGACATTTCATTCTAACAAAACAAAATCTTCAGCATTTAACAAAAACTTAAAATTTTAAAATTGTGGGGCTGCATACAGTTTTGTTCACACATTCTGTTAGCTTCAGGGGTTAGTTTCAATGAATTTAAGGTAGGAAGAAGCGTGCAACATTACAGGTTTGTGAAGCCCATAGAGGTACAATATGCAAATGCAGAACGTGTAACATCTAAGCAAATCCCACTGCTAAAATGTTCAAACAAAATTTTGCTTAATGTGATTCTTTTTGTGTCCTTAGGCCAATTTGCGTCGCAAGTTAACTCATGCCATGCAGACTGATCTCAGCCATCTGAGAAGGGAGAACTCCACCCAGGTGTACTTGCCAAAAGACGTCAGCACCCAGACTAAGCGCGAGAACTCCAGCAATGTACCCAGACCACAGATTTTCTTGGCAGGTCTCCGAGGAGGATCATCTGCTGCTACTCGTATGGTCAAAGTGGACTTAACAAGACCAATAGATGAAACCTAAGTGAAAATGAGAAACCTACAGAAATATACTAAATACATATAAAGGTCCCAATATATATCTGAATGAAGTTACCAAATAATTTTCTGTGTCTGTTGATTCCAGGAGCAGTTGACTTACTTTATTTGTCTTACCTGCTAGGGCTGCTGAATGGCATTAAGAGATAGAAATGAAGAGCCTGAAACACACAGAGTTTAAAAAGCAATTTAGAGTGGACACGTGCCTGAAAACTTTAACTTAAACTAACATTTAAATGTGTAGAGTGGGTCTGAGATTTTCTTGGTGTTCTAATACGACTGCTTGTTGAAACACTACAATTAAGAGACGTGGCTTTGGTACATGAAAACCAAAATGTTAGACTCACTGCTTTTATGAGATGCAGGGCCAATCCCGCAGCTCCTAGAGGCATAATGCTCAGTGGTGCGAAGTAAAACTGATCCCGAGAGAGTCACCCAGATGTCACAGCTCTACCCGCAGAGCGTAATTGCCCAGAAGGTAAAAGCAGTGAGATGAAATCGGGTTGGGTTCTTGGGCCTGGCCGTTCGTGCTGCTGTTAAGGGCTTTGCAAGTAACGGGCCTGATGAGCAGAGGCTGGGGCAGGGGGCTGAATCTGTCTGGGATGGCTCTGGCAGCCATGTGAGGTCTCCAATAATTTCTGTGTTTGTTGGCTAAAACGTGTGCTTCCCAGCACACAGCAAACAATAGGAACTCGAGGCATCGTTTCACTTATGTTTAGAAAAACTAAAGCACAACAGGAGAAGGTTTTTATCTCTGTTTCACTGTGGTGCTGAAATATGTGCCAGGTCTGTTAAGCTCAACAGCAGCTATTATTTCTCTTTGTGAAAAGCTGAATCAGTTGAGCTTTAAAATCTTCTCAGACGAAGCAGGGAATACATTAAAGCAGAAATGTTTTTCACAACAACAAAAAGCTCCACCAGTTATTTTCTACAAATTATCCTGATGCACCTGTGGGACTGTGTGGGATTGGCTCAGGTTTGTAACTCTCCTTTTGGTCAGGTGCACCATGGTGCATCGTATTTTCCTGGGCCACTGGCACACCAGCTTGTGATAATGAAGTGTGGAGATATGAGCTGCTATGTGGCTTTCCTGTGGTACGGTGCAGGGTAACTTTCTCTTTTTGTGTAACTGTCCAAGGTGTATTTGGCTTCACTTTTTAAAAGTTAAACATCTGGGAAAGGAAAGGAAAGGAAAGGAAAGGAAAGGAAAGGAAAGGAAAGGAAAGGAAAGGAAAGGAAAGGAAAGGATCAGTAGCAGCCAGATATGCTGCTTCTCCAGGTTTTTCAATGATGAGCTGGCACTGATTTTCAGATTTATTAATAAATACATGAGTGCTATTACTTGCAGCTTTTTTAATTCAGAGAAGATAGCCCATTGATGGTTAATGCAGTACTTTTTGTTCTGTACATTTTTATCATCATTTACTTTGAACCTTTTATGTTGAAGTTCTTACCTCGGACCAATAAGCTGGTATTTTAAGAATATATAAATACACTTATATAAAAGAAAATTGATGAGTGAAAATCCTTTTTATTCTTTTACATTTGTGGAAGCTATGGCAGTGTTGTGAAATAGTGGGGAATATGTGCAATTTCAGATTTGACAAAGCAGAAACATGTCAGCATGGAAAAGTTTACTACTGGCAGTGACAGAGGTGTGTGAGAGTGTTGCTTCCTGGGCGTTACTGCCATTAAAATAGTACAGGGAAAAAAAAGGAGAGATTATTTTTCAGAATGTCTTTATTCACGTGGAAGGGGAGACAATTTTCAGTCCATGCCCATTTGAACTTGAGCTTGTCTTTATTTGAATCTCCACTTCTTTTCAGCAGCTCTTCCTGGTGCAGTGGTGAGCGTGCTTGTGATGGAAAGATCAGGCAAGACCTAGCCTTGTAGGAAGAAACTGCAAGGAACAGTGTATACGTTCAGTAAATACAAATTAGAAAATAATGTTCACGTAATAGCAGCGTTAGTAAAACCACTGTTTCGTGCTGCTGTGGGCTTCCCTCTTGCCATAACCTTTGTGGAGAGGGCCCTGCCACACACCTTGCAGCATCCAGCTCTCCTTTTGGTGCTTTCATTTTGTATCGGGACGAAGGGGTGTGCTGGTGTGAGGGGATGGAGTCCAGTGGGCATGGGTGCTCCATTTTGTGCCAGGGGAGTTTTAGGCTGGATGTTAGGAAGAACTTTTTTACCAAAAGGGTTGTTAGACACTGGAGTGGGCTGCCCAGGGAAGTGGTGGAGTCACCATCCCTGGAGGTCTTTAAAAGACGTTTAGATGTAGAGCTTAGGGATATGGTTTAGTGGGGACTGCTAGCGTTAGGTCAGAGGTTGGACTTGGTAATGTTGGAGGTCTCTTCCAACCTAGAAATTCTGTGATTTGCCTGTCCGCACTTGGCACCAGTGGGACCGCAGCTCACCGCAAGGAGCACAGCGAGTTGCTTGAACACCACTTTTGACAAAGAGCCGAGAAAACGAGAGTTTTGAGGAAGGAACCGGGGCTGAGGGGAGCTGAGGGGGGCGCTGAGGGGAGCCCCGCGGGGCAGCCCCGCGCCGTGAGGCGATTCTCCTGCCTCCCACCCCTCCACCCGGGGCTTCCCTCAGCCTAGCACCACTTCCCCGACACACTTCGCACTCTGCGGCTCTTTCCGTGTATTTATTCCATGATTTAAGGCACCGGGGCGGCCACACAGCCGGCAACACCCCCCCACAACACCCCCCCCCCGCCCCCCCCTCCTCCCGCCCTCTGCGGGAGGACGCTCTGGGCGCGGCGCTCCTCCGCCGCCACGGTGCAACGCGGAAGCGGGGCGCTCTAGGCCGGCTCCGCGCTCTCTATGGTGCGATGGGCCCGGCACCATGTCGGCTGCGAGGGGTGAGCGCGCCTCGGGGGGGACGGGACGGGACGGGACGGGACGGGACGGCACCGGGGGTGTGTGTGTGTGTGTGGGGGGCAGCCCCAGCTCGCCCCCCCCGCGCGGCTGCGGTGGGCGCGCCCGGCTGGCGGGGGGGGAGCGGCGGCGGGCGCGACCACCGCGGGCGCGGGGGGGGTGAGGTCTGTGGGGAGGGGGAGCTGTGAGGGCGCCCGCGGCGGGAGGAGGCGGCCGCCATCTTGGGGACCCCCGGGGGCCATTTTGGGGCGGGGGCTGCCCCTTGGGGGACCTTTTGCTGAGTGGGGGCACGCAGCTCGTCCCCCTTTTTATGAGTAGTTATCGTAGGCAAATGCTAAATCTGATTTTGCGTGCCCCTGCTTTGGCGTAATATCTTACAGATTTAAAAAAAATGAAATCCCCGCAGTTGCGCTGGTGCCACCGCGGTGCTCACACCCTCCGTCAGGGAGCACACCCGCTATTTACCTGTGTCTGTGCCCTTGGTTCACCTGAGCTAAATACAGCTGGGCTGGGCTCACCTCACCTCCCAGCGGTGCCCTCAAATTCCCCCTTCCCCAACACAAGTCTAAATTTCAAACCATCTGATAGCTGTAAGTCACTTCTGAGCGTCATTACTCCAAAAACTAATTGGCTCTACCTCTGAAAAGTGGCTGCTGAGGCGGGGAGAGGTTACCTGTAAGGGAGCGCTAATTTAGGTGGTGAGAGGAGGAGCAGGAGGTTATGCAAGGGAAGGCAGCGCTGGCTGCGAAGAAAAACGAACCAAAGCCTCGCTTGCGCTGGATTCGGCAATTAATTCCCATATTAAACGAACAAAGTTACTACAAAACTGCCTGGAGCTTATCTGTTAGCTCATCTCCTTATCAGCAAAGGAACATAAACTTCTCCTAACGACACACAGCTTAATTGACACACTCGGAAGACGGCAGACGATGCTTCAAAAGATGCTGCAGAAGCACCAGCGGGCGCCCATGGGGTGCCACAGGGAACGAGGATATTTTACTGCCACCAGGCCTGGGACAGGCCAGCTCCCAAACTGCAAAATAGCATCGGTCTGGGCCACAGCTGTTCCCAGAATTGCAGCAGTGGTCGGGGTAGGGAAGATGCAGGGGCTACACCGATGATAGGCAGTCCTTGTGTGGTTCAGGTTACTCAAATAGACGTAACTTTAGTGTTTTCTCCAATGAACGAGGCGAGGACAGGCTGCCGCTCCAGAGCAAGCACGTACTGTCACCTTAAGGGTAGGGAGGCACAGAAAGACAAATATTAGTCCATGGTTAGTTTTTCTACAACAAAGGATCGCTGTTAGGGCAAGAAGATGGCTTTTTGTCAAACACCTGGAGCTTCTGTACTGTCTTTGTTGAGAAGAGACTTTAAGGTTTATCTTAGACTTTTCGTACAAAACATTTCACAACACTGTATAGTCTTCGGCACAGTTCTGGGGCTGTAGGACACCCTGCTTCAGTTCTTAAATAAAAGCGAAGGTCGTGCTAAGTTGGTATCTTTGTTTTCTTTCAGAAAATGTCAGCTTACCCTTCAAGTTGTACTGCCTCACTGTGATGACCCTGGTTGTGGCAACGTACACGGTAGCGCTGAGGTACACGAGGACAGTGCAGACAGAGCTCTACTTTTCTACCACAGCCGTGTGCATCACCGAAGTTATCAAGTTGTTCTTGAGCGTGGGCATCTTGGCTCAGTAAGTATGGGGATGCTAATTGGCGTTTTGGGAACGAATCGCCACTTCTAACCCCATGCTCTCAGTTACTGAAGCGCAGATCTGTGTGAATGTCTGGCTGGTTAGCTCAGCTGAGACTGCTTTGTAAACAGCTCAATATTCAGGTGTGTCTTTTCTGCATATTTTCTGTATTCATGTGCTGTCTTACCTTGGTTTCCCCGTGCTGCATCCGTCTTTGGAAGGGCTTGTATTCTCCGGGTTCTTCCAAAGCCCAGCTCTTGCTGTTTTGGCAGAATTTGTTCTTTCAGGGTCTCTGTGTGTCTTTGTGGCTTTTCATACATCAGAGAGCCGTCTGTTTTGTGCTAGAGGATTGCGAAGTCACATGGGGTGCCTCTTTTTCTTCTTTATCAGATCTTTTCTTCTTAACATCAAAAAGGTGGTTTTAGTTGCTTTAGAAATGAGCCAGTATTCGGATTTGTAGGCCTTCTGTTTAACTTTTCATTAAAAACGGCACTGTGGTTCTCACCGGGTTGTCGCCAGAGCACACCTTGACCCAGGCTGCTTTCTGGCGATGTCAGCAGCCCATGTTTGTGAACAGTGAAGGGTCTGTGGGTTGGTAACTTCTCAGATCTGTGGGACCCAGACCCCTCGCAGCCTTCCAGCAGGGTAAGCGGTGCGAATGGTCGTTTCTGACTCAAATAATTAAACTCCTGAGACAAAAGTAATTGCCTTTTTTTTAGGACAGCCCTGCAGGGCCAAAAATCCGTGTAGCCTGCCACCTGGCCCTTGCCAGTAGCCAGCAGTGGACACTTAGGAGCAAGAGGGCAAGCACAGGCTGCGCTTCCCTTGCTTGCTGGCAGATGCTCGTGGATTCCCACCCTGGAGGCTGCGGGTGTGCTGTGGCTGCAGCCTGTGATGATCCTGCCCTCCGCATGACTGTCTGGGTTCCTTCTGAACTGCCAGTCCCTGTTGTGCCTGTGAAATGGGTTCTGCAATATAATTACACAGTATATATGGAAAAAGTGCTTCTTTTATGAACACTTTCACTGTATTCTGTCATCATGTATTGAAAAACATCATGAATAACCTTTCCTTCCTTATATTTACCACCCTTGTTTTCACATCTCTGCAGATCCTTTTTTTCTTTTCACCGCTCATTTCTTTCCTAAGCCAGGTGTTTTATCTAATTTCTTTCTGTGATCATCCTGGTGCCCTTCTTGACAGCATCCCGTGTGAATCAGGATCCCGAGCTGCATGCAGCACTCAAGGTGTGAACGTGCTGTGGCATTACGCAGAGAGGGAACGGTGCAGAAAGCGCCCGGCTGGGTGTCAGATCCTCTCCTAAGGATCCCTGACAGCTCCTTTCTCTGAGCACAGCTGAGCCTTTGCTGCCCTGATAACTGAGCTGTTCCTCGGGTGGCAGAAGACCTGATGAGTTCTGTTGGGTGTAGTGCGGGGCCCTTTCAGCAATGGCTGAAAGTTTTCTCTTGGACACCACATACAGTTTAGTATAATCAGCAAGTTTTGCCGATATCCCAGTAACCTTCCATTTTAGATCACTTACAAATACGGCAAACAGTGCGAGTTCCAGCATGGCTTTCCTGCAGTGTCTGCCTGACGGCTTCCTCCAGTTTTAGACTTCCATCCTGCCAAGGCAAGGTGCCTTTGTAGCTTAATTGCCAGTTAAAAGATAAAATACAATTATTTGCTCGGTACGGTTGGATACGTTTCACTACCTTGTCCTTCTGAAGCAGCCAGTACTGCGTGCTACAACATACAGGATCCTGAAGTATGACACCCAGGCTGTTCCGGCTGCTGAATTTGTTTTCTTGCACATTTCTTCTGTTACGCCTTCCTTGTGTTTACCTTTTGGGTTTCTCCTGCAAAGCATATTGAAGGAGTGAATGAACGCCAACAGATTTCCTTTCCAAAAGGAAGCTTACAATGGTTGAGGCTGTGTAATTATTTATTCAGCCGTACTGTTACAGGAAAGGACTCAACTTCTCACATTTATTTGAAGTCCAGCTCACCCTTTGGCAATTACAACATCCAGATTCTTAGATGGTACTTAGTTTCTTAGCAGTGGATAAAGAAAAGTTCATTTGCAAACCCTAGTTTTAGCTTTGGCTTTTTTAACAGCTGAATATTTCCGTTGCAGAACTGATTCTTACGGGTATCCATCAACTGTTCAGACCAATGTAGAAACAGAATACATGTTTAAGTCAAATGTAGATAAACATCAGGAATGCTGAATTCAAGCTAAATGGTTTTTATTTATTTTCTTATTTATTTTGCTGTGTACATCTTTGGGCAGCTTATTTTGCAGTACAAGCTATACACAGAGGCTTTTTCTGAAATTCTTTTCTGCATAGATGTGCCCTTTGTACTGACCTCAGCTTTCGGTTCGAGATTCTTGGTAGCACGTGCTTCAGAAAGAGAACCCACCCAGAGATGAGCTACCACGCAGTACATCTCCTTCTCAACAGCTGAAGTGGAAGAGCTGCCTGCTGGGCAGCTGTTACTCTTCACTGCAGGACCCCATGCCTGAATCTGTGGGCACCAGCCCACTGAGAGTTGCTGTTCTCATCTCACTTTGGGCATGCGATCAGCCAAGTCACCGAGCGTGTTTTGGGACAGAATAAGGTACAGGCTAAGTATTAATTTCGTGTTCATCAGCCTACCTTAGTACTGACAGATAGAAGCCATGACCACGTGATATCTTCTGACTTCTTACTATCACCGAGCAGAGCTCTCTCAATGTGCTAATTACACTTTATTTACAACTGGACATCTGGAAGAGCAGCACTTCAGCCCAGCTGTACCTGGGTGATTACCTGGTGCTCACTGTTTTCTTCTGCATCTTATCTCCCAATGCCAGGCAATAAAAGTTCTTTGGGAAATAAGTTCTCTGGAGAATAAATAAACCGACAACTCTGCCTATAATGTCAGTGACTCATAGTGCTTTGTGCAATTAGCCGTAGTGCACTGGCATGAACTCTTCCTCCTCCTTGTTCTACAAACGTTGTTGTATCAGTGCTTGGCCCGTGGCCAGACGTGTCTTGCAGAAGACAGCTCTGTGACGTGCTCAGTGTCAGCAAGTCTGTCCCACACAAAGTTTCCCCGAAAGTTTGGAAAGAGGGGGGCATCAAGAACTGGGGAATATGCAGGAGTGAGGTGGTTGATGAAGGAGCCTGGGACAGAGGTTGCTGATTTTGCACAGGAAGAGTTTGGGGTAGGTAGCTGGTGTATGTTTGTAGGAAGAAAGAATTTGGGATGTGGGTGGAAATGTGGGAAGTTGATTTTCTGGGGCGCTGAAGAGGATGTGAGCCGTTTGTATGGGTGTGCAAGGGAAGCAAAAAGGAGTGTTAAATTTAAGAGCAGTGACACATTTCCATCGCCGGCTCTCGTGCACGTGGTAACTGATAACATCACTGATTTTCCCCACTAATTCTCTCCTTTGATGAGCAGAAGGTAAGATGATTACTAAGAACACATTTTCAGCCATCCCAACAGATTTGTTGATTTGTTTTCCGTTTTCAAATATCAGCTCAGGATGGCTCCCAGCTACATTATTACTTTATTTTGCAGAGAATCTGGAAGCCTGTCAAGGCTAATAGCATCTCTGAAAGAAAATGTATTTGGAAGTCCCAAGGAATTGCTCAAATTAAGTGTTCCATCTTTGGTGTACGCTCTCCAAAACAACATGGCTTTTGTGGCTCTTAGCAACTTAGATGCGGCAGTCTACCAGGTAAGGCACATTTTTGTGAGCAACTGATCCATAAATATATTTCTCTTCATAGTTTTGTGAGGCGTGCATGTTAGCTACCTGTTCGCCCAGGCACTGGAAACGGTACAACACCGCCAAGTTCTGTAGGGAATCGACAAATATAAGATGTTATTCGTCGTTCTGTAGTTGAATTTCCTGTGTGCTTGTTTGGGAGGAATTTGTACAGCCACGTGTTCGTGCCTCTAGGTGACGTACCAGCTGAAGATCCCCTGCACAGCTCTGTGCACAGTCCTCATGCTGAAGCGTTCCCTCAGCAAACTGCAGTGGTTCTCGGTCTTCATGCTGTGTGGCGGTGTTACCCTCGTGCAGTGGGAGCCTGCTCAGGCTACCAAAGTACAGGTGAGAGTTTCCATTTTGCCATTTCTCGAAGAATAAACCGCCTTGCACTGTGCATTTCACTTCACAGCACCTTGGACTTCAGGTAATGTTTCGTAGCTTCCACCCAGCAGTACCCATTTCCTCTCTCCAGCCACCTCACCTGCACCGCAAACACTGGCTCCATCGTTTGTGTTCGGATTTGTTGTATACCCGTGCAGACAGGCTTGCAGCATTGCTCCGCGCCACGGTCAGCTTGTCACGACTACGCCGAGCTAATCTGCGGGGCAGCTCTAGCAAGTCAAATCTGTACCGTAATGAAATGCCACCGATTGTGATGCGCTTAATGAAATAGCCCTGGCATGGGGTTTTTGTAAACGGCTGCGGTGTTGTATCCGTTTAACACAACGCTCCATGTTGCAGGTGGAGCAGAATCCGTGGCTGGGGTTTGGAGCGATTGCTGTCGCTGTGCTGTGTTCAGGATTTGCAGGTACAGTATTGCTTCCACATGCAGTTCATGCCAAAATGACTGATATTTCGTGACATTTCAAACAGAAAGTTCTCTGTTTCATACCTTCTGCGCTGATAGGGTCTGGGCATGGCATCATCGGCATGACCTGCACTTCACATTGATGGGCAGCACAAAGCTGCACCAGGGGAGGTTCAGACCAGACATTAGGAAACATTTTGTTACCACGAGGGCGGTCAGGCATGGGAACAGGCTTCCCAGCGAGGTGGTTGATGCGCCAGGCCTGTCAGTGCTCAAGAGGCACTTGGACAACGCCCTCGTTAACGTGCTGTAACTCCTGGTTAGCCTGGAGTGGTCAGGCAGCTGGATTTAATAGTCTGTGTAGGTCCCCGCCAACAGAACTGTTCAATTCTGTGCTACTCGTTAGCTATCTTTGTTGATTAGAAGATAAATGAGGACTTTATCCCCTCTGCCTGTAATTATCTTATGCTCGCAGTAATTACAAACCAGATTCGCGACGTGATTGCTCCAGTTGTAAAAACAAATGGCTGGCAGCACGTACTGTTGGTTTGACATGATGCAATGTGGAAGGCTGTTTTGCAAGTGGAAGGAAGCGCCTTTCGAATGCCTAGAATAATGTGAAGGGAACCTCCAGAATGACCCAGTCAGCACAACTCATTCATGTCCCTCAATTTTATAAGTTAATTTTACAGTGAATGGCTCTGTTTTGGTGATCCAATGAAAAATTTGCCTTTTTTTTTTTTAAAGGGGAGCTGAGCTTCTCACTTAATTCTTGTGGCAGCTCAGCCCCAAAATCCACATTGCCATGGTCATAGGTGGTAAATCTCCCCCTGCATCTCAATGTGGGAGAGAGGAAGCTGAGTAGCAGGAAGCCTGGATAAGCTATGTGATGCTTTTGTTATGTTACTTCAGTTTCAAGCAGCTTTTCCTCGCAACAGTCACTTTTCTCTGGCTCCTGTAGGAGGAGACCAGGATTGGAGGACAAATGAGCTGGTGCTAAGAAATAAGGAAATGCAATTACTACTTTATTTGAAATTTGGCTCACAGGGGCATGTTTTCCTGGCTGCAGATTGGATTCTCCCCTCTCCCTCTGTAAGGAAAGGAGTAATCACTGACCTCTGGTGCCGTGCAATCATGCAGGAATCATCTTGTGCTGTGCATACCTGCTTGGTACTTGTGGAAATCCTTCTAGCTAGCAGGTGGGAAAAGGAGAAGGGTGAGGTTTTTGTTTGGTGTCTTTTCACTGAAATGGGCATTTTGAATTAGAAACAGGAAATAAGGCTTTGTAGATCTCAAGCAGCTTTTCCTGGAAGGTTCAAAACTTACTCATTTCCACAGACGCTCCCAAGCCACGAGACAATGTACAGCATTCACAGCGAAGCCTTCAGAGCCTTGTAACGCCCTCACGATGTGGGTGGATAGCTCTGCCCCTGCAAATCCTGACCTTTTAAAGGGCTGGAGAGGGCTGCTCTAGAGGATTAGAGACCCATGCGGCTTTCTTCTCCAGCCGAAGGGTTGCAGCTGGGGTGTTTCCTCCCACTGATTCCTCGCTGACAGCCGTAGCTTTGAGGCAGCTGGGAAGACAGGAGATTTCATCCACGCAGCCTCTTGTGCCCTTGAGGCTTTACATGTTGAAAACATAAGTCCTATCCAGACTCCTTTCCTCTTTCTACTTCCTTCCCCCGCCCACAAAATGAATTAGTTATTCTTGGCATTAAACCTTCAATTTCTGGACTGACCATATTAACTGTTTTATGTTATTCAGCAAAGTCCAAAAAGTTAGGTGGTTTTGTCCCTCGGAGATGGAAAAAAGCTTTCTTCAAACCCCTTTTCCTGTGGGAATTTGCAAAGGTTTGGGGGCACAACAATGCTTATAAAAGCGTTTTAAACAAATACCTAATGGCAGAGCCCTTGTGACTTGAAACATTACTAAAGAATTTCTCCTAAACAGTACATTTTCTTTCCTAGCACAGTGATTTTTATGCATTCTCAGAACTGACAGCATCATGTCATTGCCCTACTTACTGTTTTCTTAGCTTATTAATAGTTTATAAACATGGGTCATGCTCAGCCAAGTTTCTGGTATATCGATTCTATCTGCTTGTGCTCCCTGGGTCTTCTCAGCGGGCACAGAACTCGAGATAGACTGCTGTGGGTTCTTCGAAGCACTACAGTCATTAACAAGACTAGTTTTTTGTTTATATTGTTGATTAGACTTTTAAAATAGTTTTCATGTAAAATAGTATTCCCTTGTTTGCTTTTATAATTTAAACACCTGAAATATACATGTGTTCTCTAGGTAATTGATTCACCGTACGTCCTCACTGTACTGTATTATAAATTATAAATTGCATTTTTCATGAGCAAAAGAGCGAACTCAGTCATTTCAGGAGGAAGAACGGATGTCTAGGGTGTCTGACCCATAGGTCTTTTCGCTGTGCTTTGTCACTTGGTGTACTTCTCCCTTATCTTTTCAAGGATCTTGGGTGATGTTAAGGAGCAATAAACACTTAATCAGTAGGACTCATGCCAGGAAGTGTGGTCACACAACTCTTCTCACACAAATGGCTGAGAAGATGTCTGAATGCTGTGAAATGTCTCTGTTTTGGACTGCAGAGGAAATTCCAGATACGAGCAGAGCCCTGGGAGCAGTAGTTAGAGGCAGCTAGCGATGGCCTTGTCAAACGGAGGCTGTTGAGTCTGACACACACCTCCTGAGTCATGGAAAAGTAGATGTGGAATTTCAGTAATGCAGGATAAAAAGTCAAACATGCTGGTCAGCGTGGCACCGTGAAAGAGCTTTAGATTAGCATGAATTCCTTTTTCCTCAAAAACAGCCTGTAGTTTCAATTAGCGGAAAGCAGAGGTTTTGGTTCGCTCTTATAATCTTTGAAGCTGTGATTTCAGAACATGTCTGCGCTCTGAACTCAAGGTTTCCAAAGGAATTCTCAGTCTCCGTACTGAGGTAACAAAGTTCCCCTTCTGTAGGAGGCTGGATATTGTGTTACTGTTATTTGATTTCGTTTTATTTTCTTCATTTTTATTTTTTTTCACTTCTAAATATCCTGATGGAGGAACAAATTGGTCGACACTGTACTGAAATGCATAAATAGTGTCCTGGGGATAAAATACCAGGTGCCAAGGTGAAATGCTTTTTCTTCTGGTGTAAATTGCAGAGGAGAAACTGTGTTGGTATCAGAAGTCTGGGAAAACTAAACATAAACGAGGAATAGTTTAACAATGAAGCTCATCAACAATCACAATGACTGTAAAGAGAAACAGAATCTATTTTTGATGTTATGTACACCTGCTCCAGAAGACGTACATTAGCAGGACGTGTTGATGGGACTTCTGCTTTGGGAATTTCTGTGAAATGTACAATTCTGGAAGACAAGAGGATTCCAGTAGTCGTGTCTAGCTTTAAAGCACCATGAGCTGGGAATCACCAAGGTTGATGCTTTGTTCATCTTATAAAAAACTTTTTTTTTTCTTTTTTTAGGAGTTTATTTTGAGAAGGTATTAAAGAGTTCAGATACATCCCTGTGGGTGAGGAACATCCAGATGTACTTATCGGGGATTGCAGTGACTTTATTTGGTGTGTACGTGTCAGATGGAGCCCAGGTTCTCGAGAAAGGGTTTTTCTATGGCTATACACACTACGTCTGGTTTGTCATCCGTAAGTATCTCATGGTTTTATGGTCAGGTTATGTTGTTTTGCTTTTTTTAACTTTTGGTGTAACTGGTTGTGTGAACCTACAAATACAGTTTGACCCACTGTTTCTTACTGTGTTTTTTCTAATACTGTTGTCTTGAAAATTATTAGTTTATTCAACTTAAAATCGTGCTTAAAGAATATTCCAAATAACTGAGCAGCAGGTAGAGCATCTTCAAATGAGTCACATCTGATCTAGTAGATGCTATTGTAGATGTGCCACTTTGATACACGTTGTGTTAGATCACCAAGTAGGATGATGTTGCCCAAACAAGGAGTGGGGTAAAATGCATGGCTCTAAAGAGGAACCTGCTGCACCTTTGCTAACAGACAGGTGCTGTCTGCTTTCCAGTTCTCGCCAGCGTAGGCGGCCTCTACACGTCTGTGGTCGTGAAGTACACGGACAACATCATGAAAGGATTTTCTGCAGCAGCAGCCATCGTTCTTTCTACCGTGGCATCGGTCATCCTCTTTGGCCTCCAGTTAAGTAAGTGCCTTTTTGCCACCTGATCTGACTGTAGGACAGGTTTCCATCCTCGGTAGCAGACTGTACACCAAGGCAATCGCTTGTGCCTCCTTTGAATGTTTCTGTTTTTAACTTAGCCTTCTCCAGGAGTGCTGTGCATCAATGTATAATCTGTGTTGTGTTCCGTAAGGTACCCGACCATCCTCTGCTTTCACAGGCATTCATGATTTGGTCTTGTAGAGGCACCCTATAACTTCACAGGGAAAGGGTCTTTCCAGTTTAAACAGCTTACTGATTTATACAGCTCTGCTCACCAATCGCTTCCTAATGCAGTTCAGTATGCAAATTGTTGGAGCTGTTTATCTGAGAGAGTTGTCGGTAAGGTACCCTTTCTTGCTGGTTTTAATAGAGCCAGTGCCAAATTAATTCCTCATCTATTTCTGTGAGGGCTTCACCACATCCTGTTAGGTTATACCTGCTGCTGCCTTCCCGCTTGCTGTGCCCAGCCATGCACCAGAGCGCATCCCGCAGCCACCAGGGTGAATGCTTCTGAGGGGAAATAGCAAAGTGCTGGGGGCTGCCTGCAGCCACAAAGGATTCTCTCCCTGATAAAGTATCTGATAAAGTATCAAGTAACTCCTGCTCAGTACTTTGGTATGGTTTTTGACTTTCCCACCGTAACCAGAATTTAGAGTTGGGATGGTGTAATGGTTCTGATTTGGTGTAGTGAGGCGAAACTTAACAAAGGTTTGTCTAAGAAAACCATCACAAGCTGAAAAAGAGGGCCTTAAATCAAGTGATGAAAAACAACTGCTTTTAAAAACTCACCTGGGCTGAATGCTTTCCTGCTGTTTGACACAAATCAAACCTGGACTGCTGAGCTTTCTGTGAAAGCCTCACTAACAGTATTTCTCAGGTGTGTCTAAATTTGAAAAGGCAAACGAAATGTGTCATCACAGGCTATGCTATCACATCCACTGTGTCTTTACCTTAGTGCTATTGTAACAAAAGGCTGTCAGAGCACTTCTGGAACTGTAGAGGGTGTTTCACACTTGATTTTCTGACCATCACCACGTTTTTGTGACAGGAAACTAACTGAAATGCTTTTCGGATTGTAAATGCTCAGGAGTTTTCAGTGACAGGGTATGATTTTAGGTTCTGTGAATTAACAGCTTGTTGTCCTGCTTACTTTTGAGTAACGTTAAGACTGTCTGTCAGACATCATCATAATTTATGTAGCTCAGTCTTCTGAAGGTGGTTTCTTCTTTTACAAAGGTGCTTATTTTGAACTCTTTGTTCCCTTGCAGCTACTACCTTTCTGGTGGGTGCTACCCTGGTGTGTATTTCTATTTACTTCTATGGATTCCCTCGGCAAGACACCACAAGAATTCAGCCAGCGGAGACGAAGAGCCCAAAAGAGAGACTTGACAGTGTGTGACATTGTCTTTAAAAATGGACAGACAGGAGGAAAAAATGGACTTTCAAAACTTAAACTACATTTTTTAAAAACCTAGCCTTAGCTAGTTGTGAAATGGTTTAAGTGGGATAGGCTGAAACCAGAAGTTCTTTCTTTTTTACACGAGAAGTTACCCAAGGTTGCTGCTGAGGCTCCGTTATGGCCAGGAGCCGGATGGGTATTTCATGGAAGGCATTACTCAGTCGTGATGGAAAATGAAGAGTCCCAGTTACAAGGAAAAGAGAATGAAGGAACTGAACACTCACCTGTATATAATGTACATAACGGAGGGAAAGTGGGAAATGGGAAATATTGTGTATTTGATAAACTGTTGTGCCCTTTGAGGGCAAAAATGCCCCAAAGCTTCAAACAAATCTATTAAAAAGGGCAACTACTGCCAGCATTTTCTCTTAAACCACTTGGCAATTGCAGTTTGATTCTCCACAGGGAGTTTCTCTTTTAAATAATACATATCAGATAAACAGAGAACTTTGCTAGAGTTTTTGTGATGGTGTAGCAGTATTTTTTCCTCTATGCACTTGTCTCACTTGTCAGCCACGTCTCCCCCAGTAATAAGCACACTTCAAACATCGTTTACCCAGAAGCGATTAGAAGTAACGCTTGCTGTTGGGTTAAAAATCCATAATGAAAATCTAGTGTTTCTGTTAAGTTGTAGATTCTTTTGCTTTTCAGTTTTATTTTCCACTTGCTGTAGCTGGTGGAGAGCTGGCCTCTTCTTTTACAGATTTTCTTAAAACTTGTGCAGGGAGAGACAGGCACGTTGTATCTCCAGCTTGGTATGAACAAGCGTTGGACCAGAGGAATTTCATCTTTACACTTTTTCCCTAAACCTTTTTATGCACAGCAAAGTGATGCTGGAGAACAGTTCCTGTGATGCATGTTAGGCTTCAATTTAATTAGAGTGCCAACTAAAATTCTCTCCCTGCCTCCGGGCATTGCTCAGTTCAACCCTTCAAGGAAAATGCAACTGCATTTAGGGAAAACTGCCTTTGGGGCATTTGTTTAAATCCACAGTGGAGTCAAAAATCAGACTTTGATTTATATCTCGTTTAAATTCCTTCAGACCTGAGCTACCCAGCTGGATTTTACTTCAGCTTGGGGCATGTTAAGCACAGCAATAACAAAATGCTTAAATTTGGTTCCAGTGGGAGAAGGTGCTCCTATCTGCCTTTTGCCAAGCGTTCTGTGCACATAGGATGGAGCACGTCACCGAAGTGCCAAGGCTTTAGGGTCAGGGGGCCCTGTCAGCTATTTCAGAGGCTGGCACTGCCACCGGCGCTGCCGCCTGGTGCTCCACCTCTCTTCAGCAGCGTTGTGGCTGTGAAATTGCCGGGCAGCGCCTGCCACACGGGGCTGCTGAGGGAGTGCCGTGGTTCCTGCTGCACCAGCTGGGCAGCACACCTCCCTTCTCCTTCCTCAGCGGGTCAGAGGAGCAGGACGGGACAGGTTTGGCAGTGGGGCTCGGTGCGTGAAGGTGGGAACGCGATAGGACACACGCAAGAGAAGGGCAGGGTCTGACTGAGTGTGTCCCCACACGGAGCACCTGTCCTGCCACCAGGCATGAGGGCGACGCAGGAAGGGATTTTCATTGCTTAGGGCAGGGCGCTGTAATTCCCCTCCCTCTTCAAAAGGAAGCGTGATGTTTACAAAAGGTAAATCCATAAAATTGCCTTTTATGGGGCCTACCAAGGACACTGCTACTGTCTGGGAGAAAGTGATTACGGCAGCAGTGGCACCCCCAAATGGCGGTGCCATCATGCTCTTCTGCAACAAAACCTCCGAGAGCCAAGTTTGCAGCCTGCATTCACAATGACTGGCAGGAGAGCGTTTATGTTCTCTTGAAAAATACCTTTTTACTAGGAGCTGACATCGCGCAGCTGTTACATCCGCGTGACGGGGGTGATGCCGAGGAGTTGCATCCCGCCGCCTAGAACGGAGCGCGCCGCTCGGAAGAGACACAGCCTGGCCTGGAAAACAAGAGCAGGGCTCAGCAAAACCAGAGCAGGTGCTGCTGCAGAGCAGCGAGGAGCTGCCTGGGAGAGGGGAGGACAAATCCACAACCTCATGGCAGCGACCAGAGGGGATGCTCACAGAAGAGCCAGCAACTACGGAAAAGTAAAAACCATTTGTGCACCACAGCGGCAGCACAGGCTGTTAGAGGCCAAGAACGCTGCTGAAATCCCTCCTCTCACTGGGCACAGACAGGAGGCTGTCAGGGAACTTAACTCGAGGTTGCTCTGAAAATTTCACTTGTCAGTTCCATGACTGGCTGGCTGGGAAGGGCTTACTCCAATAAAAAGTAGCTTTTGAAAGCTATTACTCTAAGATAGGCAGGGGGTTTTTTGTTTGTTTTTTATTTTGTTTTTACAGGATAAGGAACTGCAATGCTCCTTGTAGCTCGAATTGTCTTAGTTCTCTAGAAGAATGCGTGGAACCATCTTCAAAGGCAGAAAACCTACAGCAACTAAGCTATAGCATGGAGCTTTATCAAGTCCACAGCGCTGTCTCCCCCCACAGCACAGCTCCATGTTTAAATAGGACTTCTTGCCCAAACCAGACAGGGAACTGCTTTTGAAATAGCTTGAAGAACATAAAGGCAGTGCAATTCTTATAGCATTTATAGAGCAGTTACAGGGTCAAACATTGCCTGGGAGATTAGTAGAAAATAGTTTGCATCGATTTGGAACTGCACATCAACAGCTGTCAGCCTCGCTGCTTTAGCCAGAACGGCAATTTAGACAACTTGGGATGTGTAGGTGGCGAGAGGGAGGAGAGAAATTCACTTCTCTCCTAATCCTCTGCCTTCCCACATAACCACTGAAGGAAAACTGTCAGGAATTAACCAGCGAGTTACAGACTTCAGTATTTCCTTTAAAAGTTCAGAAGGAAAGGTGATGAGAGGAAAAGTAGGGGGGAGTTGTTTTGGTCGGGAGCAGTTTTCCTTATGGTGTTGTGTTCCAGGAAGATGAGGCAGAGCCACGAGCAGCAGCTCCTGGCGTGGTGTCACCCTGTGGGACCGCCTGCCTGCTGGCTCCTTAGCCTGCGGGGGCACATTCTGCTAATTTTGGCAAAGCCCCAAGAGATCGCCCCTCCACCGTGCCATACCTGGGCGAGTTCAGGTGCGCTGCCTTTCACGGGAAGGGTTTTATGCGCCACGGCTGCAAGATGGCTGAAACAGAAAAGGTGGTGAGAAGGAGCAAATCGAGCAAATCGCTCCGCAAGAGCAGTCTGCAGGCTACAGAAAGCAGCAGAACTGGAAGAGCCACCACTGCAGCGTGCCACAGTTGTATTTTCTACAGCCTGTCTCACCTGGCTGAGGGTGGTCATGGCTTTCTGGAGCCTGCGTGTTGTCTGGGCATGCCACCAACAGCTTGGTGCTTGTACAAATAGCAGCCTCTCCCCCAGTCCCCAACCAAGCAGATCTGGAAAGATCCCCGAGAGCCACACAGCCTGTCATTGCCAAGGTGCATAAAGCCTTACGCAGTTTTTTCTGACTTGTTAAAGCCTTCCCCGTACACAGACTGTACAGCTTCCTCCAGCAAGCCTACCCGAGAGCTTCACTGTCCTGACACAGGTCCCTCGGGGGACCCTCCCTACGGCGGCTGCGTGCCCAGTTTGACTTTGAGCCATAACATGCTTTTTCCGTCTCAACACACAGGCTGAGATCAGTGGCTACAAGGTTTTTGGACAACCTAGCTAAAATTTTGAGATTTGAGAGCATGTTATCAGCTCAAATCTCCTCTTAGAGACGTGGTTAGTCTGTTATGATTTTGGTTTCAGGCACCAGGTTACAGTCAAAGGATTCTTCTTGAAAGCAGCCAGCTTCTTGGGAGGCTCCTGACTCCTTTTTTCCTGGTTCCAACCTTCATCTCAACTACTTATGCTATCATTTGCTACCCTACTTGATATCTTTTCTGCTCCAGAGAGGTCCCACAAATTTACATCTTCCCACTATTTTTCTCTTCAAAGCAGTGCAGATTTAGGGCTGCAAAGCCAGCTTGGGAAGACAGGCACTGCCTGTCCTCCCCGGAGGAGGATGCCGGTATCAGCGATCGCCTTACCAAAGTGTGAGGAGGTAGCTGACTATGTGCTTGGGTTGCAGATCCTGAGAAGATCTATACAGGACCTCATCGTACCTGTGAAGACAGAAAACAACAGCTTGGTGTAAAAATGGTAAGGTGTCCTCAGATAAAAGGCTCAGACTTGCTGAAACCAGAACAAACACAACTGCAGAATTAACCAAAATAGCCGTCTGAGCCGGACCTAAGCCATGTAATTAGCACACAATTGCTTATTTCTTCCTCATTCACGTCTTGTTGGAAAGAGATTGCTTCTGCTCCTCGTCATGCAAACACTGTAGGCTGCAGAGCTCGGAGGGGCACACGATAGCGAACAGAACACAAAAGCTATATTTGCTCCTGGAACATTATGTCTGGTTTTACATTTCAACACTAATTGTAAGTTCCTAGGAGCAAAAAAACATGTATTAAATAACCAAGGCAGACAAAATAGTCCCTTAGATGCTGCCTTTAATAAATGCAGCTTAGAATTTTAAGTTGCTAAAGGGAATTTTGTAACATTAGAAAAGACAAAAACAAAGTGGGTTTACATAACCCCGGAATAAAACACACTTATGTAAGACAGTATTCAACTGGAAAATGCAAGCAGATTCATGGAAATCCATAGTTTTACTTCATGGGTTCTGCTGTCTGCTCGTGCCTCTTTTTTTTCACAGCCCCTAGCAAGTTACCCAGACCTCTCAGGCTGAGCAGATTTCCAAGTGAGGAGTGGGCCTCCGGATCTCTGCTTAGCTTCCAAGCCCATCCCCACCATCATGGCCACGCCGAACTTCCTGGGATCTTCTTCCTTTAACAGCTGGCTGTAGGGGAACTGTGGAGTGAGCTCTGGTAACGAAGTTACCAGAAAGGAAGTTAGACAAACATCTCTTACTGATACTCAGAACTGGCCAGCTAATTTTGAGGGCCAATGTTTCAAGCAGCAGAACCAGAGCCATGGGAAGCAGGCTTCTGACAGCTCAGAAGTGTTTATTATGGAAACTTCTCCAGAAGAATCTATTCTTGGCAACTCACAGGGAGGACAATCATAATTGTTATTCCTGAAATCATGACATGTTCAACTATGAGTTTGTTAGCCACCGACTGCCTGGCCTCACGGATAGCCTAAATACAGCTTCCTGCTGGAAGTAAAGGCCCCAGATGTTTCACCCAGGTTCCACATGCTATTTGGATGGACTCAAAGGCATTTACAACAAGCAGACCTGAAGCTCTCTAAAAATAAGAGCCCCGCAGTGGAGTGACAACCTCTATTTGAAAATGGATGCACACCTGGCATGCAGCAGTCCCTGCAAAGTACCCTGAAATACATTCACCCTGTCAGTTTTCACACACAAGATGGGCAGCTATGCACAAATCTGATAAAGCCCAAGGAAAAAACACGTTTTTTCTGTGAAATAGTTTCACTGGGGAAGTAATATACCATTGGCCTTACCTAGAAGGCTACTGTTGCAGTCATTATGATCCAACAGACAAGCTGCTGCCCAGAATAGCCACTTTTCTCTTATGACTGTGCAATCTGTGTGTCCTCAACAGGCTGGCAGCAAATCAAAACGTTTATTTTAAGGCAACTGGTATTTGCCAAGAAAACCGGACAAACCTGAGAAGATGCTGAAGAACAGAGATGGCATCTGGCTCTTGCAAGCACGATGCATTAACATCAGTTAGCTGCTCATTCCCATGCATCTGTTCTAAACTAAAATGCAAGAATCAAAAACAGGTGCTGAATGAAAACACTTGTTAGCAAAGATGAACAAGAAAAACAGTAATTTGTATTTTGAGAAGAAAGGACAGGGATTTTTTATTTGAGCTGAATGAAATTAATCCATGATTTGCTAGACATTTGGTACCAACAAGCTTAAAAAGGGACTGGCCAAAAAAAAAAAAAAAAAAAAGTTTAAGTTCTGTAACTTGGTGTATTTTATAAGTACTGGCAATTCAGTTTGCACATGAGTTTCCTTAATCCTCATGCCATCATTCCTCATCACTGACACCAACCACACACAAAGGCTGTAGCTAGAACTGTGAAAGTACAGGGACTGTTTAGCTCAGCCCTATAGAAATGAGATGGAAATTTCATTTTAATTGTCTTGCTCTTCTGGGAAGTCCTGGCAATTCCTATTGTAAACTCACACCCCTGCTGAAAGAGTGAACATGTGCCTTATTTAGGGAAGGAGTTAACACTACTATTTAACTCTACTATTGACAAAGCGGTAAGTTAATAAAATTAAAGTAAGTGTCAAAGTGTATTTCTGCATACCAATGTTCCTCTTACCTGTGGAGTCTGGCATGGGTGTACTGCAAGAATACGCCTGTATCTCCACGACTTTGAAGAGCTCGATCCCAGCTGAACTGATAATCAGATGACAGAAGGCCTCGGAAGTCCTGCAACAGGAACTTGATGTTACCTAGGTATGGATCTCCATCTCCATTTATAGCTTTGCACATTCAGGCTCACCTGAATTATTAGTGCCGCAAGACCAACTTTCTCTGCTGTCTCCATAGGGTCTTCTACCTCTTTGGTTGCTGAAAAGGAACAGAGAAAAAGAAATTTCAAGTCCGTAACAGTATAAAGACTTGCTCAGACTTCGAGATGTCAGTAAAACATGAGATCTTTCAGAACTGTGAGCTAGCAAAACAGAAACTGTCAGGATGCATACAGCAAGTCCAAGACAGAAATCTTTCTTCAAATGGGAGATACAGCTGTTTCAGACAGGCTTTTTCCCACTTCCTCTGTTTAATACAGATTTTAAGGCTGGCTCATTACACCAATCTAGACTACACTGCGTTCCTCTTTGTAATGCAAACAGCCAATCTGTAAAACTAGGGAGAGAATGACAGAGGCGTTCGGGTTTTGTTTAAAAACTCGAAGTGATAGGAAGGCTTAAACAGTCAAAGACAAATTGTTCCAGTGACTAATAGAGCACTCGGCTGCACATTTACAGAGTATTCATGCCTTCCACTGCAGACACCTAAACTGGCTGTACTCAGACAACCTGAGCTGGGTGCTCCAATTTCACTTTTAAGCCGCAGGAGGAAACCAGTGCTGTCTGCACACGCAGTCACAGAATCACTTAGATTAAGAGGCACCTCCAGAAGCTGTCTATAAACTCTCCTGCTCAGGCAGGGGCAGCTACAGCAGCCTGCCAGGGCTGTGCCCAGACAGATCTGAAGCATCTTCCCAGATGCAGACTGCACAACCTCTCGACAACCTGCTCCGGCACCCAGTCCCCCTCACAGCAGGGAGGTGTTTCCCGATGTTCAGACAGAGCCTCCCGTGTTTCAGTTTGTGCCCACTGGCTCTTTCTCTGTCACTGGGCTGCCACTTCTGAAAATGGACTCCAGGATTCGTTGTCCTCAGGGACTGACGTAAGGCTGACCAGCCTGTAGCTAACTGGATCCTCCTTCTTGAAGACAGGATGGACACTTGCTTTCTTCTAGTCCTCAGAAACCTCTTCTGATCACAAAGACCTTTCAGAGATGACCAAGAGTGGCCTCAGGCAGCATCAGCCAGCTCCCTCAGCACTCATAGGTGCAGCCCTGTTCACTTATGGTGCACAGTTCAGTCTGTTCAAATGCTCCTTAACCCGATCCTCCTCCTCCAAGGGCAAGTATTTCTTCTTTCAGACTTTGCTTCTGGCCTCAGGACCTGGGTTTCCTGAGAGCACATCTCACCAGAAAAAAGCAAGGTGAAGAAGATACCAAGTGCCTCAGATGGGTGAAGGCAATGTGGAACATCCAAGTTACAAGCCTAAAATTGGTGTGTGAATAATACTTCCGTTGCAGTTCATCTAAATTCATGTTCTTTCACTGGACATTATTAGTTCTTTGATTAAAACCACTTTCCTACAAGGAACCTTCTTCCTGAGCAGACATGACAAGAGCCTCTCTAAAGCTCTTCTGATTAAATACTCTGACCTTATGTCTATCACTGCAAAACCTAATTCATCTGGAAGAGTCTAAGAGCTGTGCCCAGCTTTTTTGCAGCTCCTTAATATACTTCAGCAGTATGCTGCTGCGTACAGAAATTCACCGAAGGGGCAGTTTCATTTCCCTTCACACAGGGAAGGTCACAGGGCCAAGCTGGTGCTCCGGTTCATCAGAAGCACAGTGCCCTTGCCTGCATTAACAGCACTTTAAATGCTGGATCTTCAGGGAAATCAGACTTGTGCTTGGACTCACAACCTCGCCTAGGGAAAAAGCGATCCTTCTGATACACATCACCCTTCTAAAACTAATTTTAAACTCAGAGCACAGTGCTCTCTGTCAGGGTCTCCTCCTCCCCTCTTCCAGTTTGTCTCTGCTGAACTGAAAGGAGGATTTTTATGTCTTTGCAATCCAAATTTGCTCCCCTTTAGCAAGGAGCAAGTACATTTTTTGATAGTGGTATATGTGGTCTATTAAATTTGCCAAGTTCAGCTTATGATTTGCTGTCCCAGATGATCTCCCACCAACAGCTGAAGATGCAGAACTGATCTGTTACCTTAAAGCACCACTTAAGTGGAATCAGTTTTGCAGTACAGTTTTAGTACACTTAGATTTCTGTCTTTTACTTTGTTATTTCTTCATGCCAGGTCAGCAAAGCCAACAGAGAGAACTTTAGCAAGGTCATACTACTCATTGTTATTTGCAAAATTTAGAAAGTACTGAATTTTAAAAGTGTGGGGGCAAAGAAATGTCAGACAAATCCATCTAAGACAAAAGTTATGCAGCAAAGGAAGTAGGCATTAGAGAGGATTTTTGTGGACAGCAGGGTTACTGAGATGAGTAGAAAGAAAAAGGATGCCAAAAATGGAAACTTCAGTAGCAGAAGACCTGTGTGAAGCTAACAGCAAAGACAGTTTATACAAGGGTATTTAGCTAACCAGCTTCAATCCCGCATAGGCATGATTTTTAAAGCCAGCACTGGCTGTTAGATGCCCAGCTCCAGCAATCTTTCAGTGACAGCCTGGCATCTCGGTACCACAAGCAAATGTGTAGTATCTTCCACTGTGCATCCAGACACTCTTCAAACACCGAAGGTATCGCTATGAGCAAGGGATTTATGATTTCTAATTTAGGGAAGGGAAGCAAGGCAGGAATTCAAACACAAGGGGAAAAAGTTTTAGAAGCACTGGTAGGATTTAGGATCTAACTGATCTAATGGATAAACTCTGGGGAATGCTGCGGTGCCATCTGAACACATCACTTCCTTTGGCTGTTCTGCTCACTGCTTGTACCCCTGCCATGCCAGTTCAGTCCAGCACAAAAACAAACTGGCTTTGCACTCAGCTGTAATACTGACCTTTAAACTGGAGCTCTGAGATCCGTTCCTCTCTGCAGTAAAACTGACTGCAATAGATGGTCACCCTTCTGTCATTCTGCCCGCCTCCCTCCTCTCTGTCTGCTCTTCAAGCAAAATTGGATGCACACCAAGTTGATCACTGACTCAATTTAGCATGCAACTCTAGAAAGCACAGGAGGGGGCAGCATTTCCCTGGGAACTGCTTGCATCATTATTTGCTTCCAGAGAAAACAACTCCGCAGCCTCAGGTATAGGCAAACGTGCCCTTCAGCAGGCTGCTGCAGACCTGTGACCTCCTGGGGACTCTGGAAACAGTCCTGAGGCTGGGAGGATGGCGAGGCAGTAGCTGCAGACAAGGTACGGTCAATCGTGCCAGAGAAAACTGTCAGAGCTACAAATCCTTTGGATGAAATCTATTGTTCCCTGAACTCCAGCCCCAGCTCTACTATTGACTGGTCTGCCCCTCCAGAAAAAGCAATCAATGGCTGTCCCCCAAGGGCAAGTACATCCTTTCCAGTGCAAGAGCATGATGAAATAATTCCTCTGAATGCTAAGATTTGCAAGTCTGTAATTTAGGGAGGTTCACAGAGTTGCAAAGGATTATTATCGTGTTGTTTGAGTTATGGTAGATAGGAAAAGCACACAGGTCAGAGCACATTGCTATGATTAGTCTGATTCAGGGGAATGTAAAAGGCAGAAAAGACAACAGGTTTCTGATCACACAGAACATCAGAAGAAATGAATAAGACCTGAAATAGCTAACTTTTTGCAGAAGCCATGTTTTGTAACATCCTCGAACGAACTTCATCTAAAACATCTTCCAGGAAAACAACTTCTCCTCTCCGCGTCTTCATCCCTTGAACTAGCCCAAAGGACACATGCTGGCACCTGTGTGAACAAGCAGCAGGACCTAAAATTACATTTTAATCAGCAGAAATGTTTGCAGTGTTTGTTTAGAGCTGGGTTCTGACCAGAAAACAGCAGTAACAGCTGAATAAATAGCGCTCCAATGTGGGAAGCTGGGTGATATTATCAGTAACTCTCATTTTGGCAACCAAAACTCCATACATATTATATAATGAGAAAATTACGAGCAGAACTATGATAACCTGCTCATTTGTGCGCTCCTGGGAACCTCTCCTGCTACTAGCTTTAGTACAGAGGGCTCAACGCAATAAATTGATGAGAGGCAGGATGTCGACAGATCAAATTACTGTGGCAACACAAACCTGTTAATAAGATTAGAGAGGGAGTCATAATAACTCTATTGTGGCCACATTAAACTAAACGTGTAATTAATCATCACTAATAATAAAACATTCTCTGCTTCTGCTCACACTAATCCCAAACATTATCCTGGATCCACAACCTAAGGTAATTTTAGTGCAACTGTAAGGAGTGTGGAAGGAGGCAGGCTAATATTCCTGAAGGCTAAAATCCTATATTTAACTACAAAAGGCATGCGGTCTATCAGAGAGGAATATGATTTAGTCTGCAGATCGTTATTGACCTTTGCTCAACTTGCTAACAAGGTCGCTAATCAAAATGAGTAACAGTGGGGATACATTTCCCTGCAATAGATATTTCAGGCCTGGAGCATGATTCAAACTCAGATTCGGATCAGTCCTAAAATATCATACTTCACAAAGCAATAATTTAACAAGGGATCATACAATATCCCAGAAGCTATGCCGTAAAGTCTCTGAAAGACTATTTTCCTTTCTCTCATTTTTATATCAAGCAGTTATGGAAGACCCCAAAAAGTGGTGGACAAGGCTACTGGGTTTTGCATCCTGAACACGTGGTGGTATCTCCGCTTGCAAGGAAAGCAGGAGCAGAGTTAGAGAATGAAACAGTTGGTGCTGAGGACCTGAGCCTGCACTGCACACAACTCTGGGGGTCTTGTTTTCTTATTTTTCCTCCTTGTTGAACTAGTATTAGTTGGGTCTTACAGGCCAAATGTCTGCTTGCACTCTGCAGTTCAATAGTTGCTCACCTGTCACAGATCTTACAGCTTAAGTTTCATCCAGAATGTATACATGAGGTGCTACAGCATGGTGGTAGGTGAGCACAATCAGGAGATACTCTTCAAAAGTGCCCCCCACTGAAATTCCACTGTACATATACTAATTCTTCCACTCTCCCCCCTCTCCACCACCCAAAAAAGTACATAACCAAAACTCGTAAATACGTACCTTTCGGCCCAGTCGTAGCCCATGAGCTTCAGTATTTGGAACAAATGTTGGAAGTGACTACTTTGACTTTTATCTGTCTAAAAAATAGAATTGGTGCATAATAGAAAACACTTCAGGTTAGGTGAGAATTAGCCGTTAACGCACACAGCACCACTGATGCTGTGCCAATAAATCACTACAAACAGAATTAAGGCCTGCAAAGAGAGACAGGACTTGAAAACTCTAACAGCTGAAACACGTGGCAACAAGATTTTGCATTGTTACAAAAGAAATAACCTCTTTAAAAAATGATTATTCCTAGGTCTTGGATGCAAAGCCATGAATTAGAATGAAACCTTGTTGTTCTCTAGTTTCATGTTATGTTACCTGCCCATCAGATTAAATGCCTCTATTTTCAATGCAGAGCCTTGCTGCTCTTGATATGTTCCCATGTTTTACATCACCAGACCTCAAGGATCCTTTAACACGGGAAGAGAAGTCTTCCTGAAGCCTGTCAGTGATACAACTACATAACGATACAGTATCAGTGATGTACCTGCATAGACTAACACAGCTCCTAGTGAAAGCCAAAAGGCAGCTTGCTTTCCACAGACAAAACCGTCTCCAGAATCCACTAGTTTCCATTGTCTGCAGTGTGGCTTGTGGAGCTTTCAAAAAAAATAAAGCATAAACAATAACATTTTTATATTAATGATGCATCTGTGCTCTCTTCTATTTCCAGTTCTTCTCTCCTGGGACTTAAGGCAGTTTCTGATGAAGTTTCTTTATGTCTAGCAAGGATCTTCACAAGTATTCTAGCCACAACTGTTGCTATAAAGTTCATTTTTCTACCTAGTTGCTTTGTCTACACCACTAAGAGTCTTCTTTATCCCTCCCTAAAACACACAGCTGACAAGAGTGCTGAGATAATTCAATAACCAGTATTTCCTTATTTGTTTGGCATTCCAAGACAGGGAGTGAGCAGTGGGTGAGGTGCTTATCTGTGTTTTTTTCTCAGCTCTACCACTGCATTGAGCCTAAAGCACCTGCTTCCTCTTTCACAGTTCCTCATAACTTGTTCAGCTCCTCATCACCTCTCTCCCGCAGAGGAGCAAGGCTAATAAATAAATGGACAGTGGTGGTTCGCATTTCAAACAAGGCCTTCCGAGCTCTTTTCCATGCACCTCACATACAGGAAAAACTCTCAGTACATGAAATAAAGCAAGATCTCTCTTGTTAAAAGGTCTTTCAATAAACTTTATGAAGCTTAGATTAAGGGCTGCTCACTGTACTGGCCAACGCTGCCTTGCTGTTTCCTCTGCTCCACATTAGGTCTGAATTCAATTCTACTCCTGTTTTATGAGACATTATACATTCTGTGACAGCAACTAGCTTTGTTTTCTGTGTACAAGAGCATGTCCCTTACCACTTGGGCCAGCATTTAAAAGCCTCTTTGAAGGGCTGCAGTCTTCTGTAAGCAATCAAAAGATGCCAGTCCTTCTACCACTTACTTCCTTCATGACTGTTCACAGTGCAGAACTTAAGTTTGTAATTACCTGTAGGACCTACGTATGTAAAAACAATGTACAGAGCAATGTTTAAAATCATTAAAAGAAAATAATCTAAAAGATTATTTCTGTAGTCCTGTAAGCCACCAAGGAAATAAGAAGATGAAAAGAGAGGCCAAGCTAAGACTACTTATTAGGCAGTAGAAGCTAAGTGCCAGGTTTCAGCCGGTCACCTGAAAATGAAGCATCGACTCCTGTGGTTTGGAAGCTGTGTGATACTGCAAGAAGCATAACAGTGACTGTTATGCTTAAACAAATCACCTAATTAAAATTTCACGAAAACCAAATTTGTTGAGAAAGATGGAAATAAGTACTAGGAGTACCACACAGCTTTATCTCTGCCTAACACTAATAATCAAAACACGGATGTGTAAGCAGGAAAAAAGACGAACCCACAGACACTACCACTTCATAAACACCACATTTTTTGCACAGCTTCACAGCATGGCAATAGTAACACAAATGCTTAAGAAGATTTGTATTATGAAGAATTTTTATTATTTTTTTTTTAACCTGTACAAGCCCCTAACTATACACGTCCAAATGTAATCCAAGTGGTTAGCTTTATGGGAGAAGTTTGCTGTCTGACAGTAGGGATTATGATTTATTTTTCATACATAAGAGTTTTCATCTCCTGTTTTGCGTGCAACATTCAGCTGAAATTTCCTCACATTTTTAATAAGTGTCATGCATTTTATAACGTTTTGGCTATTTTGCTCAAATCACTGCATTTCTATGAAATAAGTAGGATTATTTTACTACAAACCACTGATTTACAGCTTTACAGCTACTAAACCAATTTAATGTTCTTTTAAGCAAGTTGACCTAATGAAAACAAAAATTCAGTTATTCCAATTCAGCTGTGAGCAACCTGTTAATATGAGACTATTGTTTCCACACACGTTAAGCTAATGGAGTGAGCTAATGTGCTCACTCCATTAGCTTAACATTCAGCGCACATCCTGATTTGTGCAGAATACCCAGTAATTTTCTTTCTAATTGTTCTTTCTCCCTTGGTCCCCACTAGCTCATGGTATAACAAGTACAAATAGAGATAATTACCTAGCTACATGAACTAGCAGGAAGCTTCCTTAACTCCTAATGAATTGCACTTTCACAGCCACACTGCTCTTTGATGCCAGTGACTCTAGCATGTCGCAGCCAGCAGAGGCAAAAAAAAAAAAAAAAAACACAGCACCACTAAACAAACCAAGAAAAATAAAACAACAACAAAAACCTGTTCTGTGATCACATGTTGGAATGACAAGCTAGCAGAAATTTCCTGAAGACTGAAAATAAAAGGAGGAATGTGACTTAATGAAAAGTTCCACTTAAACTACGTTGGTATTTACTTTTATGTTTATTGATTTCTCCCTCAAATTGTGGTATTTGTAACATTATATTGGCTTTTGAAAAAACTGTACCAGAGAAAATACACAGGCATTATCACATCACAAAGAACATGCCAGAATGTGTACGTTTTTTTCCACAGGTCATTAATTGACTGTTCATTGGTTATAATAGAACATGATTTTCAAAACATTTTTTTCTAAATCTGGGAAAAAAAGAACATTTAAAAGCATCATGTGATCCATCCTTGGTGGTTATGAAGCTAAAAAAAAAAAAAAAAAAAAAGTTCCACATAATTGAGAAGATAACCCTACAGCTTATTACTGACACTGCTGGAATTGTTAAAAAGCAAAACAATCAAGCACAGAAATATAAAAAGGCTCCCTGCCTACAACTGCTTTGTTCAGATTGATTAAACAGTATTTCATGTATAAATTCTAACATAATGAAATAGAGGCACTGTTCAACACTAGAAGAATTTACATCACAGATAACATATCAGGACTTTAGAATAAATCTAGATTCATTTTAGAACATTAATTTATAATATTACAACCCCTTATAACACTAAAAGCTTTTTCTGACTCGTTTAAATATTAATTACTACATTAATATAGAAAATATAATGCCAATGGAATAAAGGTTTCTTTAAAACAAATTAAAATGAAATTTTAAAACAGAGAATTGCTGTTCTAAAACAGAGAATAATTTTTCAACCATTCTGTGGGTCATGAACTGAAACAGAACCAAGAAATACTGCCAGACTGAGGCATAGCTTCTGGGAAACGAAGACAATCTGTGTTACTGCCAAAACCACCACGTGCCTAAGTTGTATTTGGGAGCAAGAGATCCCCCCAGATTATTGGAGAGAGGCTCAAAGTGTTCATGTATCTAGAATTACTTACCACGTAAATCATAGTATCGCAGCTATGCTTGTTCATTCGGTCTATAGCAGCAGCAAGATCTCTGAAAGAGATAGTAAGAAACTATTTGGACTTTTACTCAAACTAAACAAGCCTCATTATTTGCCACTTCAGAAAATTACCTACTCTTATGAAGGAGAGAGGAGTGCCATATTGGAGCGAAAAAGAGGACATCTGTGCTTTGTTCACAACATGCACTTTGAATTGTTTTTTTAAACCACTGCCTATGAAAATTACCGAGGAACCAGTTTTTATGGACAGAAGAAGTCTGTCTGGGCTTCGCCGTGCTTTGCACCTGGTCAGTCCAATCTGTCCTGCCTTCTCCTTAAACTCCATTACTAACTCTTCTGGGTGAGGGACTCTCTTTTGTGCATATGCAAGTGTTTGCAGGTCTACGTGTCAGTCACTGGAACTAAGGGCTACAGGTCATACAGCAGGTAGTTGAAGCACCCTCAGAGCCAGGTAGGTGTGTGTCTTCAAGGTTGGGGTACCAAAGGAGATGGCTACTGGAGATAACAGGAGGTCCACGCCAACTACCAGACTGTGGGGCTGGCAGGGTTGACTGAGAGACCCGTCTGTATATGTGTGGGCCTCTGTGTAGGAGGCAACAGAAGAAAGTGAGGATCCAGGGCCAGCTGATGGATGGACCCCATATCTAAGCCCAGTTACTGGAGGAATCCAACGTGGCTGTGTCTGTACAAGCAACTGGAGCTGCCCTATGGCCTTGGAGGCTCACGTACCCAGGTATTGGTTGGTTGGTTGGGCCTATGGGCATGGAACTGTGGCAGCCTCGTCTCTGTCAGGCTCTGAGATTCAGCAGCTACCTGATGTGCAGGATTGATTGCAGCCCCTAATACTCTTCTCCTGAAAAAATGTATGGTTTATCCCGAGGGCTAGACATCTGATGATCTGATTTACATTACTGGCCCAAATAAGCTTTTAAGACTTCCCTATCAAAATATCCAAGAGGAATTTTACTGATGAGAAGGGAGAAAAACAGTGATAAAATTGATGGTGCAGTGCTGGTGGTCCACTGAGTCAATGAAGACATGGTTGAACAAGCCATTTTCTTCAGCAGCACACTGTAAATAAACGTTTTAAGCAATGGTTTTTCTAAAACCTTCATTTGTCAAGTGTTTATGAGATGAAGAGATCTTGGCTTTGTTTTCAAAGCTAGTAGCTGGAGAAAGTATTATGACTTATGGAAAGGGGAGATTTACTAACAGACTGGCTAAGGGAATTAAAAGTATTTAAAAACAGTTGTTTTTCCCCAGTCATTTTCATCCCATCATAGTTACATTGCTAGTTCCAGTTACAATTACTCATTAGCCAATATGTTCCATCACAAAAATAAAAAGCTTCAAAGTCTGTACTGTTACAAATGTGCTCATGCACAAAAGTTTACTGGCCAAATAAAACCTAATAAACACAGATGAACTTACTTGCCTTGTTATATAAAGAGATGTCCCATCACTACGCATGACTGTGGAATACAACGAGAGGTCTTTCTTTTCTGAAAGATCCACAACTCCTGTCCCTTTTCTGTAAGATGAGAGAAAAGGCTGAAGTAAATGCAGTCCAGATTCAAAATACAGGTAAACTTCAGGTAAGACAGAAACAAACCAGAAGGCCTCTTGCCATATGACCCCATCCACTCTGAACAATCTTGATCTTTCCTTGAATGACTGCCTCCCAGAAGCCTTGTCAAAGACCATTCCTCCAAGCCTGTTGTCACCACTGGTGATGTCAGAGAACCACCTCCTCATATTCTGGTACATTCTGTGAATATAGTTTTCTTCCCCATTCAGGCAGGAAGCACGCGGAAGCAAAGATCTCCTCTGACTCTCCTTGTTAATTGACACACGCAGCTACCAAACTAATCAACAGCTGAAAAGGCCATTAGGAGCTGACTGCTGTCATTGCACCTAATTTGTCATGGTCAGGCTTCAGGGTTAGTGACAAAAAAGGCAAACATTTTTTCTCTATGATTGCACAAGCCCTGTTGGTTTTCTATTAGAACAGCTATTGAAACCATATAAAGAAAACACTTTCCTGTAGGTTACATACACACCGCAGTCATCTTATCTTTTAACTGAAATGTTGAATAAACCACACCAGTAGACTGAAAACCAGGTCATACATTGTTTTCTGAAGGAGTCCTTTATCCTCCAACATCCTCAGAACTTCCTGGGATTTCTCTTGATAAAATGATTCGCCAGAATACTCATCAAAGTGGACTCCTAGGCGCTGAAAGGTTCCAAGAATATGAAAGAAAAGAAACATTGTTAGATTAAGGCAAATCATTTCTTCCAATTAAGTTAGATCACAGATCTGTGCCATGGGTCAGAGAGCAAAAATGGATTTTATTCCAAGAAATGTCACTTCATTGTTAAAAGGAAAATACATTTGGATTTTGATATAATCAATTTCTGCATGAGAATTAATCTCCCCGAGCTGAATGCAATGTTGGATATAACGTTAGAGAAATTAAGAATAAACTGGAGAGAGTGATTACTATGGAAGTTCTGGGGTATGTAATTAACTTGCTGTGCTAAAGGCAAAACCAGTGGACTACAGTTACCTGGCCTTGAAGCCAATCCTATTTTAAAGGATTTAAAGGAGGAAAAAAAAAAAAAAAAAAAGCAGGAGCTGCTCACAAACTTTGCTGAGCACACAGAAATCACCATTGCTAGGAAGGCTGAAAGTACACCTAGGAGAACCTGGATGACTAACTGCCAAAACGGGGTGAAATATAATATAATAGTACAAGGGATGAGGTTTTTAACTGAGGATAAGAAAAACTGATATTTATTGGTTTGAAAAGGAATTGGGAGAGCGAGATCTAGCTGTATCCACCATCATGTGATGGATGATGAGTAACCATCACGATGCAGTTGCAGACACAGCCCAACACTCCATTCACCCTAACAGGTCAGGTTCCCACTAGAATTATCAAAGCTGTGCCTCATGTAGGAGACTTAACTTAGGGTGCTAGGCATGAATCCAGTGATACCTTCCAGGGAAGAAATTAAAGAAACAGCGAGGTTATCTGGATTATTGAGGGTAGGGCAGGCCACTTCTCTTTTAACTTCGCAAAACAAAGATGAAAGAAGACACGTCTATAAATACGTCATGAGGAGGGGGATGAAAAGTGCTATTTGAAGTGAAGAATCATGCTAGCAGAGGGCAGTTGCATAACTAATTACAAACTCCTCAGAACTGGAAGTTAGAAAAAAAAAATAAACAACCAAACAGTTCAAAATCAGGCACCCACTCCAGAATCTTATTGCAAGAATGTAGGAAAGAAAAACACTAGCTTGTTTTCAGATGGCTTCAGGTGGTTCTGGAGCAAGACTATGTCCTATTAATACCAAGAGACTGGGTTCAGTGACAGGAGGTTTATTTCCACTCCCGTTTCACAATTTCATAGCACCGATTTTGTGGTCAATAGTGCAAACTTCTCCCACAAAATGGTGGACACCAGCTCCACTCTTGAGGTTACAGTATACAACAGATGGCTGTATGTTAGTTCAACTCGACCTACAGAGTACTTACGCACTGATTACTATTGTAATCTCCTGCTGCTATGATTTCTCTCACTCAATTTAATGTGTGACATACACAACTCTACATTATCACATCAGAAATGTGAAAACAGAGTTACCTCCCAATAAAATTTATAACGTGGAAACTTAAATTTAGTGGATTGTTGCTGACTTCAAACGTGAAGCAGAACTGAACGATATTTAGCTAACGCTGGTTTGCACTGTTGCTGAGTGCCATACTCCTGGCTTCAGGGCTCCTGAGAATGGAGGATTAGTCAACAGTCCAATTAGATGGACCCCGTTAAACAAAACCTGTCTAGGTTGCCAGAAACTAAATGACTCTCCACTTTGATGTTTAATCAACTACTGTGCTTTTTCCAAACAGAACAGAGCATAACCTGGCATATTTAGAAACATCTTCCCCTCGACAGTGTGAAGTTTACCAGAAAGGCAATGAATTCACAACATTACATCAGCCTCTAGTCTTAAGTCGAAGTCTCTTGGATGAGAAGGTGCTGTCAATTATATTGATGGACCAACAGATAAAAGGAGACCATTTTACCAGCAACACATAAAAAGCAGTGGATTATTTGTACCTTATAAATTCGGATGTATTCTTCAATGCTGAAGCCTCTAAATTGTTTCCAAAGCGACAACGTCTGCTCATCATGTTCCTCCAGTTTTCTAAAGAAATCTGCAGCCAGCTTTTTAATGTTTTCATCTTCTGCTGCTTTGTTAATCTGCACATACACCTAAAATATAACGGCACTGAAATTGTTGAAGAAATATAATGCTCTCCTCAAACAAAAATAAAGTTCTACAAGAATAAGACAAACAAACAGACTAAAGGTGACGTTTTTAATGTCAAAAATGTTAAAGCTGTGTTAAAGGAACACATTTCCTATTTAAAGGATGAACGACTAGCCTAAACTCCAACAGGAAAATGTGCAGCTAGCTTATCTTGAAACAAGACTAATGTCATAATTTTTTACTGCTGTTCCTACCAGTGTCTTCATAACCTTGAAACAACCACAGCAACAGAATATGGAAGAAATAATTTGCATGAAGGGGAAATCATCACACACTTTTAAACCAGAGACCTTTCTTCAGAGGACCACAAAGTTGATACTTTGCACTGCCTAGAAATTAGCTGGCAGTTGAAGCAGCACCCTAGGTGGTGCCATTGTTGTATCAAAAATAAATGACAAAAAAACAAATTGAAACCAAACCACCACCACCACCAAGAGTTCTGAGTCAAAAGCCACATACTTATAGTACTACGTATCTACACTAACACTTGCTGCCTCTCTGTGGCTGGAGTCAAGTATACGAATGTCAACACCTGACTAGAAAGGCACATGCACTAATAGTTAGCTAGAAGTGTTACTAACTCGTTAGCTGATCTTACCAAGGTACACCAAAATTGGCTCTCCTGTTCATAAACAAATTCCTTTCTATACAGAGGCCAAATATTTCACCAGACAGTGATTCTCTTGTCTCCATGTGTAAGAATTTGAAAGCTGATTGAAAAGTTTTTAAAAAGATATAGTATTACGTAAAAATAATAACATTGACCAGTGGTTACACTGTGTATTTAGACCCAAAGAGTTCAAAGTGGATTAACTTTCAAGTCTTTGTAAGAGAGTTTTGATCCCCGAATCACTGCAATCTTAATAATATAAACTTCACTCTTGCAATGTTCAGATGAGTTTGCCAAGAATACCTTGCTTGAATGGGTCTGCCTATAAAAAAAAGCTTTCACAGCAAAACTCTTGAACTTTTCCCCTTCCTTTCATGCCCCAAGATTTTTAGAGTATTGCTGACAAGCCTCAAAGATTAATGTTTGCTTAGTTCTGCCACAAAAAAGGAACTTAAAGTAGAGGAAAAATTCTACTGTGTCCAAGAACAATGCTCCCCCTCCCACGAACAATGGCTTCACACACTCTAACCCCTTCCCCATCTCTGATGCTGTAGTGCAAATATAATGCAAAAGACATATTTGAATCTGACGCTTGGCCAAAATATAAGGTGCAAAGCTATTTGGAAAGATACGTTCATCCACATATTTATTTATACAGAGACGGTGCCACGGAAATTTTTAAAGTTCATGTAGCTATAGGAAAGATTGGTTTCATACAACAGCAGAAAAACACCCCTTTAAAACGTGCTTCTGTATTTGATACAGTCCAGGAACACAGCTGAACAAACAGTTAAAAATAGGGGATATTTGAGAACTGTAATTTGGTTTCAAACAATTACTGCTTTAGAATCTTACAGCTCAACTGAACACTATTCACTAAATCTAAAGACAATTTTTAAGGTCCTAAGGCCTACGTGCTGCTGCAATCTATTGCAGCAGCATGTAAAGCTGCATTAAGCTAAAGCTTTAATGTAAAATTCAAGTAGGCAAATTTTAAATCCTAAGAATGGAATGAAATTATAAATAAGAATTATATAACATACATCAATGCATAACCACAAGAATGCGACTACTACTTTCTCCCTCTGGAAATCAGTCCTAAGGCTCTAAAACACATCCACGCTAATAATCTATCAATTTTCTTGAGCAGGCTTCATGGGGGAGGGAACGAGAAAACAAAACACTCCTATGTCAGAGAGGCTGGCAAACTCAGAAGAAGCTATTCTGCCACATAAACAACCTGCCTAATATGTATTCAGTTGTACAGTGCCCAAGCTTTCAACCACACTTTGTTCCTTTGCCAGTAAGCAGGTTTATGTGAAAGGGTTAGCCCGACGTACTGCCTGAACACCTGCATTAGCAATAGTTCCCACATCCAGCTTGGAAAGTAAAGCTTAACTCAGCATCCTTGTGGCTGTTGGATGGGTACAACACACACGGTCAACCAAAGATAACTTAAAAGTATCAAAAGATTCATAAAAGCCTTTTTTTTTTTGCCTATTGCACTGTTTGAAACAAGAAGTAATGTAGGAACTGGTAAAAAGGAAGAAATAAATACCAACTTGCATGATATTACACATATTTGGATGGAGCAAAAGAACATTCAAAATCCTATCAGTTCTGTAAAAAGAAGACTTGTTAAACTATGACAGTCTGTGTGGAGACTCCAGGGAATTCGTTTGTCCCTGATGCATAGAAATGCAAACTGTGACACCTGCACTGTGCCGAGGCAGGCATGGTGGGCAACCAAGAGAGCACCCTCCTGCAATTAAACAGCTTTCCCTGCTGTTGGAAGGCTTTTCATTAACGCCTGCCAACAGAAATTGCACCTTCTAATGGTCCTGGCTCTTACACACAGCTGAAAGAAAGAACAATCTGCAGGGCTGGAACAGCAGTCTGAAAAGTGACAGTCTCTTCTCGCTACCTGTATGTATGTTAAGGCTCCACAGTAGCTCCAAAACACCTCAGAGATAACCTGCCCCCAACCATAGTGAATTGTGTACTGAGCAATGGAAATGAAACATTACTTGTTCTAAAATACTGGCAACAAGAACATTTTTATACCACTAATGCCACTTCTTTCAGTGTAACTGAACACAGCTTTGGTAACCAGCACACAACAGTCACCAAAGCTGAGCTCAGAGGTCATTGCTGTCGAGTTAGGACAGCTGATACTGGTCAAGCTGTGGCAGTAGCAGCACCCCATGCAACCCGAGGACCCATTCAATTCCCTCCCTTAGGAGGTGTATTTTTCAGTCTAATGAAACCTGTCCCTGTTGTCACGGGCAGCTGTCTTTCAATGAAGTTGTTTAAATACAACATGATTGCAGAAGTCCCTCGTGACCCTGCAGAGGCACCATCCTGTACAAAACTGACAGTGACATTAAATGGATTATCCTCTGAAGTACCCAAATGGTCTTCTCTGAACTTACCTCGAAAAGGTGCTGTAAAGGACTGGATTTTAGCTTCTCTTTATCGCCAAACTGTTGGAAACCAACACCCAGTAAACCTTGAAAAACAATTAAATACAGAGTTAGACAACAGCCCAGCCCAGAGTGTATTGTTTTGCTGATTAAGTTGTTTTAATAAGCAAGCCCTGTCTTAGCACTCTATGTAACAAGACAAATTGCCTACATATCTAAACAATGTAATAAGTGCAGGCTATAAAGAGATCAAAAGCATAGCCTTTTATTCTGCTGTATGAAAAAAGCTTTAACAGCTAGAAATTAGTATAAAATATAATGTCAATTTTACAGTTCCTCATAAATGGAATTTCTTTCTAGACTTGCAGATAAAGTTGTATTTTACACAGTGACCAGCTGAAAACACGAAGCCATACGGGGGAAACTGTCCAGCAAACAGAATAATCAACCCCCTTGTTTGGCTTCCTCCCTTAGCAGCATTATCACTTCAAGGACAGTAGAAACTGGGACACAATGCAGTTATTTCACATACCACTCATGCAGTACTTTGAAGGGAGCTTTTTGCTAAATGCTGAGAATGTGCAGCTTTTCTTCACATTATCTGATCTGGCTTCAGCACTTTCTGAAAGCCATCTGAAAGGGCAAGAAATTCAACTCCCCAACTGATTGTCTAAGTCAAAAGAGCCCATTAATTCATTCCGTAATCTAGCGATATTAACCCCATAGCCTCTTGGATTATCTGAGGCTGCTTTTAAGGTCATCTCTTCATTCTGAGCCAACAAGGACCTGGACTGATATAAAGACAGCATCTGAGGAATGCGGGCACCCCTTTGAAAAGCCCTCAGCAGCTAAGCAAACAGCGCTATCTCCAGAACTTCCCTCCTGAAAACAACGACTACGATAGAAGCTGTAGCAGATTTAGATAGGAAAAATAAGTTAGAGTTTAGGAAACAAAATGCGTCTGATCCTACTGAGAGGGTGTTTCTTTAATGATAGCCGGTTCTGTGGGCTTGGCTTCTTAATGATCTCTCTTAGTGTACATACACACCCCACTTTTCCATGCTGGTTTCACAGTCCAACCCCCAGCAAGGCTTCCACCTTTCATTCACCCCAAATGCTTCCTTCAACGTGTCTCTGTCTTCTCCTAAATATTTGTTACACTCCCCAATTACTGGCAAGATGTAGCACGAACTGGGACTCAATTTGACTGAGATGTGCTGACTGGTGAGCTGACAGGCTGAGCTCAGAAGTTAACTTTCTCTCCCTGAAGGCACTACATTGTATTCCTACCCCTACACGTCCGCCAGCTGTCACAAAACTAGGAGAACTTTGTTCTCCGGGATATTTTTTGTCAGATCTGGCTGAGGTTGCCCAATGCATTCAGAATTTATTAAGAGCAGAGCGTCAGGAAGATGGATGGACTGACAGACAGAACAACTGCCTGAGATTTGTTACCTGAAGAAACCTGCCCCAAAACTGCTTCAAGCTTGAGGACTGCTCTGCCATTTTTCAGCAAAACACATTTTCAATTATTATTTTTTAGAGCCTTCAACAATGGGAGTTGTAATGGAAATGCTGACAGATTGTTAATTATAGCACCGCTTCTGGGAAAGGACTAATATACTAATATTCCTATGCTATAATTCTGTGAAGCATGACTGTGTTATTTGTTATAAAGCCTGTCACATATTTGAGCTGAGCCAGCCCAAATAGAGAAGGGAGCACCCATCTGGAAAGCTACAGTTGGGACTGCTCTGTCAGTGGTACCATTTTTAACAGCTGTGATCTGGACAACAGGAATATAGGTAAATAACACACAGTCATCTTTATTCTTTCTAGAAACTTTGTGTTAAATTTCCTGATATTCAGACTTACGACTACCATTTATCTCCAAAGAGTGAATGAGGTCAGCTGAGAAGCCCTTTGCCTTCTGCATTTTATTGCTTAATTGCCATTGCCACATTCATTATGCAAGTGTTGGTGATAAAAAATAATGTCTATGGGGTAAAAATGAATGAAATACGTAATGATGAAATTTATTTAATTTTATGTAAACTCATTTTGTATTCAATTCTTACAAGAAATCCTAAGTAAAGTGAAACTGCTATAAACTATGGTTTGACTAGAAACACGATCAGAACAGACAAGCTGTGGAGGAAATAATTTGACAAAGGAAAGAAAAAAAATAATAAAATAAATTATATTACTGCTCTCACAGTCATAAGAGTATTTTTCCCAACTGTCTACAACCCAGGAATTTACTCTAGAAGGAGAGCTGATAGAACTAAATACCTTTTAGGCGTATCATCATTACTGATGAACATGAATACATAAACAGAGTAGGATATTTCTGCTAAATTTTTAACCCAGTTTTACTCACAAAGTTGATTAATTAAAATCCCCCGAAGCATTGAACCAGCTCAACTGAAGGGGGCAGTATACGGGCTGGAAAGAGCTAAAATGACTGCTTGATAGACATTTCACTTGGTGTTTGGCAATTAAAAATAAATATAAATGCTGTTTCCAGACCCCACTGCAAAAACTGTGTGGCAGTTCTATAGTTTCCATGAATGAATCAGTTTTCAAGAATGAGAAAATGGGCATGGCTGTGTTTCTTTTTTCTTCCTAAAAATAGGTCAAAATCAGCTTTCAGGTGGGGGATTAGAAAAGAAGGGGAGAATTTAGATAAATTTAAAATGCAAGATTAACATAAAAAAAAAACAAAATTGAGAATCCTATGGATGGGTCAACTGCCATATGTGAACAGTATTTACAGACCTAGCAAGCAGACACAAATGAATTCTAGTCAGGGAATAAATACCAGCCAGGCAGGACTGCATGAGAGGATTTCTCAGTTCTCGCTTACCTGATGGACATTTTGGTGGAGGTAGCAGTGTGTATATGCATGCAAGCAAATGCACATGCAGGCAAGATTGACGGTCTTCTAAGAACTCACTTGCACATTCTCTACCTACACACCTCTACTTTTGCTCCATTTTAATGGCAAACTGAATATTTTGGGGGAAGTATTGGGATACCTTTAATAATACAAACACTCAAACACATTGACCTACCAAAATGCTGTTGCTAAACAAGTTAGTTATACTCTGTGAATAACAAACTTGTTTCCACAGGGAAAAAAAAAAAAAAAAAAACAATAAAAAAAATATAAAGACACACACAAAGACAACTAAATACAAGTATATAACTTCCTTTTTTTTTTTTTTTTTTTTTTTCCCCAAACAATCATTCTATTCTTATGCATACAGGTGTGGCATAGCTAAGTTAACAAACTTACTCTCCCACTATTCCTATTACCCATGCAAAATCTGAATAAGGAGGACAGTAGTATCACCACTGACATGCAACAGATACGGTATCATGTATTTGTGATGTATGGAGGCAGCAACAGTAGCCTGTTCAGCTACTAGAGCACCACAAGTACAACCACCACACTCAAAATATTTCTCCTGTGCTTTAAAAATAAACCTCAAGCAACACACAGGTAATCTGAGAGCTACTGAGGAACCATTGGGCAAATTTCCTCTTGTATTTCTTGCATGGCAGTGTACGTCATACCACTGATGAATCACTCTGGATTGCTTTGTTTTTGTCTTAAGGAGACTAACAACACAATACTGTTCTTTATGAGCTCAGGGTGAATCCAATGTGCTTGCAAAAACTGAAGTTGGAAACCCAGACCACATTATACAGTTGAAAAGTGAACAGGAGAAACAAATATCAAAACATACCAAACTGCATGCCCCAGTCACCAAGGTAATTTATTCTTATTACTTCATGTCCCAGTGCAGCTTTGAGATTTGCTATAAAATTCCCTGGTAAGGAATCAAAATTGGTGTTATTATGCAAAGTTGTAGGTCAACCTCAACCGATCAATTTTATGGTTTTGTCATATTCAAAAGGAAAAGGAAAAGCAAATCAGTCAGGTGAACTACTCTACACAATGTGCTAAAATACTTCCAAACTTAAAGCAATAATATTTTGAGCAGGAAAAAAAAGCAGCTTTGCATTTGAGAGGTGCCATAAAGCGTCTCACGCAGATCCATATGTTTATGTCTCTGTTGTCTGTGCATGCACATTCTGGAAAGTACATGACTATAAAAAACCCTTATGTTCATAAGGAGCCATGTACGACTTCTCGTATATTCACAAATACGTGGTAGTATCCATAATTCCCTTCTCAAAGCCAGGAAACCTCATACCAGGAGGTTAAGCAAGGACTGAAATTCACAAACTGCTCTTAACTGTGCAGTTAAACAGAGAACAACTCCACGTACTTGAACAGTACCGAACTCTTCACACACTGTGTGTCTGATATGGTCCAAACTTACCACATCACATAGGAACATCTTGTTTCTAATTGTTATTACAACAAAAACCCTTCATCTTTCTCCTGAGTTTGGCTGTATCATAGAATTACAAAGAAGTAACACATGCAACCAAGAAATAAGTGCAGCCCTTCCCCTATTCTTCTGTGCTTCAAGGGTACCTTTTAATTACAATACTGATATAAAAGGTTGCAAAAAGCTTTATCTTTTCCTTTATTGTAACGCCATACTATAGTCTGCAATCATTTTCCATTCCTATTCCCTGACATCAATTCATTCTGTTTCTATTGGATGAACATCCACCTATAGAACTATTTTCCTTTTTTTTTTTTTTTTTTTTTTTTGGTAACAAAGGACCTGGAAATGCAAGCCAAAAATACGTAATGCCATTCAACCTTCAGTCCACGAAGAGGCAGATTTATTAATTTTATGTAACTGATAATTACATATGATACATTAGTATAATTAAAAATAATGCATTATTAGCTCAACAGATGCTGTAGGGTCTTCAGCTAATAACCTACAAATTTTAATGAGACAGGGCAAAGGCAGGGAGAAGTGATGTTTTCCATATGCTATTAGAATACTGCACAATAAACTACTTAATTATTCCATGACAAATGACAGCAACTGTGTCAGTAATAGTAGCATAGAGGAATTAACACATAAAAGCAAATGTCTTGCAAGACAGCCACCAAGACATAACTATCTGCTCTGCAGTCCAGCACAAATCAGAAATTTAAAATTCAAAGGACTTTCATAACACCTCAATGAAAACTGCCATGGGTGTCTTCGTGGAACAATTTTAAAGTACTTCATTTAATGTTCACAGTCATAAAACTATATTACGCGTGACTTAATAAATCTGCCAGCAACACACCATGCTCTTTTCTTCACTGTATAATGAGGAAAAGGCTTTTAATTAGCAAGTCAAGCCTGACACAGCCACTCCACCAGGAGTGAAAGGTTAGCCGAATTCCCCTGTCAAGTGAATCATGGAGACAAAGAAGTCCTTTTAGGACACACACTGAAATGCATACTCACCTATTATTGTGGAACGCAAGTGTCCTATGTGAAACTTTTTGGCAATATTAGGGGAGCTGCAACAAATTTCCACAAATAGCATTTGTTCAATGTACAAGGCTACCACATCTCCAACTCAGAAGTATTCAACTCATTAGTAACAGCAGCAGAACTGTAATTAAACCACAACTTTCACCTTGCCCTTGTAATTCTCTGATTAGTTTCTGTTCCAAGTAGATCTTGATATCAAACCAACTTTTCCTCTCGTATCAGCAAGCAGCCAGTGTTAAAGAAAAAAAGAAAAAAAAACACACCAAAGAACCTCCCAATATCCAAATATACAAGTGACAAAGGACTTACACTAATGTCCCACTTTCACATTTATTGGACTTAAGAATCATGTTCTTCAGACTTTTATTAGACATAAATCTGGTACCAGATCAGGTGACTTGGTGTACAAGAATCAGTAACTAAAATCACATTTTCTTTCAACAATGTCCTTTTCAAAACTTGTAAATGGCATATCGTTATGCAAAACAAACAAACAAACAAACAAACAAAAACCACACCTCCAACGCTGTTTTATAATATGAACAGATGTTTTGTTTAGTTTGTTGTTTGTATTTTAGTTCACTTCAAGCTTACAATAGTGGCATATTATTAATCCCCACAACTGTTTGCCCTCAAAAACAAAATTAAATTTCAGCTATGAACATCCACCCTCCAAATTAAAGGCATGTGCTGACTTTCTGACTAAGGAAGCCTACACAAGGAGAATAGGTGAACAATTTTATTACTTTTTTTTCAATACAAAAAGTGATCCAAGTCAACCACTTTTCTTTCCCTGCACAGGTGACCACAAATAAAATAGATACTGGCCAGAAGTTCTGGGGCCAGCAACTGAGAAGATTTAGCAAGATAAATGCTTGGCTGCTCTAGCAAGTCAAGGATGAAGGTAGTGAGGACAGCTAAGTAACAGCTTTGGAAACTGAAGCCCAGGTGGAAGAAGAAGTGCATTACTGGCTGAAAATTCAGATGATGCCTCTTGATAACAAGATAAAAGAGGCCTACATAGAAACTGAATGCTATTATGCACTAAAGGAGAACGAGGCATGAACTCTTCAAACACCAAAAATACATTCTGGGAAAAGCCTCAATTCCCTAAATAAAACTTATATTCTACTTGGCAAATCTATCAGAGTATTAAATACAGATGAATGTAATCCCATAAATGTGGTTTAACTTCACAGGCACCGCGCATTACAGCAATGAATATCAATCAGCAGACAAGGCTGTATTCTCAAAGGACTCATCGCGAGTGCTTACCTGAACTCAATCACTGCCTTTTGTCTAGGCACCATCGAGAAAAGTTCACTTTTAATTCCATATTCTGAGCCATCTTTCAACACCTGCTGCAGCACAGTCTGAAGCACAGGGAAGATAAAATGAAGGAAAATAAGTATCAACAACAGAAAATGTGATCAGGAAAACCATCCACCAACCACACAGGAGTCTGATCCCACAGCTGGTTTTCACATTACCAGTTCGATGGCTGGTCTGCCAAGAAAACAAGGTATCACATGCAGATGGAAATGCCATTAACTTTTGAAAGCTGCACCGGATCAATTAAATAAGTTAGACAAATTGTAAGCAGAGATTTTGGTGAAAATCTAAGCTGATTTTGGTAAAAACTTAAAAGGAGAAAGCATAGATCTCATTAAAACTGTTTAGTTACACAACATCAAAGTGCTGGAGGGTCACCCAGAGGTAATCAGTAAGCAGGAAAGGAAAGTCAGCCCAAGAATGTGGGTAAAATAGTAACCTCCTATAAAATAAAGGCATTCTCATGTAAATACGACTCTTACCTTACTCTGTCTGACCAGGACCCTTGCCATGCCTAATTCAGGTAACACATTTTAAAATAAAAGCTACCTTGTAGAACTAGACCATAGATTTTGATCAAAGACTGGGAGAGCTTATAAGCAGTAGACTTGATGAGAGAATTTATTTCATTGTGCAGCCAGATGTTCTCAGCAGGCTTTTTTTTTCTCCTTGATTTAAAAAGAAAAGCTACATAGCATACCTCTGAGCTTCTTCAAAAGTGCATTCTTCCCATGAATAAATCTTATCAAGGCACACTTTGAGGACTTTGGAATGAAATTCCTATGAGTCCTGTCCTAGATCCAAAGTTTTTGTCAACGTGTGCATATAAAGGACATCCACTGCACACAGCACAACCCAGTCACAGAGGTCCAGCCCTTAGGGACACATCAGATCTCCCACACACTCCTTGTCACTGAGGGCCTGCAAGAAATCCAACGTGCTATAATTGCACGAGCATTACTGTGCTTATCCAGGTCACCTCAACAGCACATGGACGTGTTTTTATTTTCAGGAAATCCAACACAAAAGTTCAGGATTTCTAGCCTTTGTGACTACCACTAAAGCCAGCCTAAGGCACGAAACTGCAGAATGCTCTCCATCAGTTCACTGCAAGTAGACTGAAACAACAGCTTATGGAAGATACCTCATGGTCTGATCATTCTTAATAATAACAGGATACATACACGTCAACCAGTGGTTTAAGTGAAGAAAAACCAGACAAAAGAGGCTTAGCTTTTTCTGATTTCAGTAATACAAATGCTTTCGTTGTTCTTTCTAGAACATGAGGCAGACTAACATCTCTAGCTTTTTCCAGTTGCTTAACATCACTGCCCACTGTATGTCTTCATTAATCTTTTTTTAGGAATAGAATCTGCCTAATGTTCTTTTCCTTTCCTGTTGGATGAGAGTATGCACATACAAAGTGGAAACAGAAAAACAGGAGACTTTTGCAAGAATTTAAGCCTCCTCAGAATCACCAAGTCACTTAACTCCGAAACAGGAAGAAAAACAACAACCCCCAACACTCACATTCTACTAAGACTGCTAGATTTTCCTAGGCATCAAAAGCCAGCCTGCTTTCTACACCTCTAGCACCAAAGAAAGCCAACTATTCAGTCTTCACGTGTCTAAACACCCCTTCTGCTACCTGCGAGTCTGTGAGAATGGCTTGTACAAAAGCACGTCTACTTTGAAAGCACGGAGATGATCTAAAATTCAAACATTTCCTCAACAACATGAATGTAGTTTGTGGAAAGAGGAATCCTATGCTTAGATTATCAGTACTGCAATCATACAGCAAAATACACCTTGCATTCTTCAGTTTGTCACAGTGATGCCAATACACTTTGAAAACTAATACACAAAGCTGTAAGTATCGGACAAACTTCCTGAAGATAGTACAGGCCTCTAGCAATGTGAGCTGAAGTGGAAATCTCATTCCATTCAGTGGAAAGTTGTTTGTTTGATTCTGTTTTTCCAAAAGTCACCTTAAAACACTTATGCAGCAGAAATAACAGATGTAGAAAAAAAGGAACTATGCCTGTAGAGAAACCTTTAATGCTGTTTTCATTATGGCACCTTAGAAGGTAAGCCAGGCACACAAACAAATCCTCAAATTTATCACAGCCTTATTCTCCTTATTAGTGAAAGTCACAGCTAGGTCTTATCTCCTCCTCTCTCCTCAGTGATATAATGCAAAAGTCTGTGTTCTAATCCCACATTTCTTCCAGCAAAATTCTACTAGGCCAGACACATGGTTTTGCTTGACTCATTATACTGAGTAAAATCCCTACAGACAAAGCACCTTGTCAAATCCTGCCCGTGAATACAATTTAACACCAACACTGTTCTTTCAGTGAATAGTCAGGTGTTATGTTCCTATCATGATGGATTACAGCTAGTTAATGAGAATTTAAGATGTTTCCACGCAATACATAAAGCAGATAGGAATGCCTAGGCATTAGCAACTCACAAGGCGACCTATCATTCAAGAGAAGATGATAACAAGCCTAAGTGACTCGCTCACTGGAAGCCCTGATAGGAAGAGAGCTTCACCAGCATGAGGTAAGATCTGATTTCCTGCCCAAATCACACGTGGCTCATTTTCTAAGACCACGATGTTATTTCCACAAAAGCTGCTTAGATTAATGCCTTGAACACCACCACAACGTAGCTTGCAACCCAGGTTAGTTCAGCTGGCTTAGCAGGGCTTTCATTCACTCCCCAGTTGAACAGCACCAGCCAGCCACCCATCCTAATGCAAGTTCTTGAAAATAATCCAGACCGAGTGCAACCAAAACACTACTTCTACGGACCGAGTGGTATCTTCCTTTCACTAAGTTACTGGTTTAACAAAATTAGGATTTTCCATTCCAGTCAGATTGGACATTGCAGAATTTTTGGCAACAAAGTACATAATGGTAGATTTGAAGTCAGGTACTTTTATTTCAGGTATCTTTCTACCATTCTTCTTTATTTTACACAAGAATTTATATGCAAGACCAAAATTTTGAGTTGTGTACTTCAGAAACACAAAGAACACGTGAAGTCTGCCTTTCAGAGCAGAAACATGAAAGAAAACGAGAGGGATTGTAACTGAAGGATAGATGCATTGTTTCCTCAAGAGGATAAACTTCTGTGAGCCTCATTCCCAATTCTAGACCTACCTAACAAAGCAGCATCAGGAATCCTTGAGTAGAATTGATGAAAAACAAGCAGATATGTATAGAAAGTATCAAAGACTATGGTTAAGTATTTTAGAGTTTTACATTGCGGAATTTATCGAGGAACTTTAACACATCTGAAATATTGTACTCACCTTTGCCAGTAATTCCCTGTTTATCGTAAAGTTCACTGTTCCTGGACCAGTGCTGATTTCACTCACCACAGCATCACATTTTAGCTATAAGAACAAAACAGAACAGCAACTCTCCATGAAAACAGGTAAATTAGAAAATTTTAATTCAATCCACTCAAAATATTAATTTAATCCACTATAAATATTAAATGATTTTTATCTGATTGGAAGCAATCACAGATCATTTAATCTATCCATTTGAAAAAAGGATGATTTTATTATTTCTAATCCACGCTTACTAGCTCTGAACAGAACTCACTGAAATGTCACACACTTGTTTTGCTTCAGTCCTTGCTTGTATCCAGGCTGTGTTAATTTATTTTGGCTACGAGCAGCAGATGATCTCTTTGTACACACAAAGGCTGAGATGCATTTGACGGCTTCACACAGTGTGTGTGACAACAACAACAACAACAAACAAAAGATCCATGTCTTAAAGAAAATCTGAGACAAGCTTTGGACTGCTGTTTCTCAAAGTTCCTGACTTGAACTACAATGCCTTGCAGCAGCCAGTGATATAAACTAAAGATGTTAAAGGTTTATATATTAAACATTCCATTTACAATTTGCAGAAGGCTCGTGTTTTGAAAATTCTGAAGCTGTAAGGAATGTATAAGCTCCTCTAATGCCAACCTCCTCTTTACACAGATTTTAGTCTCTTTACAGGTTGAGAGTTTTGGCTTCGTTTTCACTAAAGTAGCTTCCTTTCATAGGCAGGACATTTTCTCAAACAACAAAAACAAACAAGTTATCTTCTGTTGCTTTTTGTTTGTCTTATAACTTGGTCTTTGAAAGAGGCAAGCTACACATTCCTACTGAAGCACACCAGCACGAAGAAGAAATTCTATCCCCATTCTAGGTCTTGTAGTTAGACCCTACCTCAAACAGGAGTAATTACTGTTAGCCTGTAAGTTCTTTAACCTTAACAATCTCCAATAACAACAAATTCCATTGTTTATTCATAAGCTATGTGAAAGAAATATCTCTTTTATTGACTCTGAATTTCCTTCCTCTTTGTTTTACTGAAGGCCCATTTCACCCATGTTATGGGGCAGATATAAAACAGAAATTCCCACTGCACTTTCTCCATACTGTTTGTTCTGCTAAGTGTTTTCTACATCATCTGTCACTACCATCTCAGTGTTTTTTTCAACTTTTTAATATGAGAGCTTATTTGTCCTCTCCATAGCTGTATCAATTCTTCCAAGTACTTAACCATTCTTTAGTAACCAGATCTCCCCATGCCTACGGCTTGGATCAGAATGCTGTATCAGAATATCCTATAAAGGCATAAAAAGAAAAAAAGTTCCCTCTCAGCCAAGAACTAACAGTTGAAAGATGAAGCAAGAAGCAGCCACCCAAATAAAATCAAAAGCCAACAGAAACAAGACAATTAGAACCTTAATGACAGACAAATCTCAGCGTATCTTAGCATATTATGTTCCATTTGGCATCATGTTGCCTGATTATTTTGGCTACTTTAGTCAGTGGGAACTATTTCAGTCTCTTCTGCCTAACCTAAATATCTGTATTTCAAACATTGTGACCCATTTCCTCTTCAGTGACTAAGAGCATGCTATTGAAACTCGAGGTACTCTATCAACTTTTTTTTTTTTTTTTTTTTATCATGACAAACACTGATCACTGCCTACATTTCTGTCTCACTGCTAATTTTTGATATTATGGTTATATTCTGCATATTTGTATTTCTATACTGCTTACCTTTGCGGATGACATGATCAGTCTAAACAAATCATAATAAATGCATTGCCTTTATCCAATATCCAACAAAAATGATTCTAAGAGATTAGAAGTTTTTTTTTTCTTTTTTTTTTTTTTTTCCCCCTCCTTTGGTTAACCAGCGTGGTGTATTCAATTTCTGAGCTTATATTGATGGTTTGCTCTTTTCTACTGTTACATCCGCTTTGCCGTGTAAAGATGTGAGGCTCGGTGGCCAAGATTTATTTAATGAGCCAGAACCAATAAAAGAGAAAGACACATTTGTAGCTTTCACATCACTGGTAACAGCAGTTGTTTTTAAAGTGACAGACCAGACACCAGGAAAAGAATCGCTACCATGATGTTACAGTCATGGGAACAGAATGCCCACAGAGGCTGTTAAATCCTTGGAGGCCTATAAAACCACAGTGGATTTCAAAAGTCTTGAGCAAACTCATCCAAAACCCCTCAATAACCCGCTTTGAGAAGGAGACTGGAACAAATCACTTCCTGAGGCCCTTTCCAACTTACATTATTCTATGATGCTAGATCATCTTAAAGTAGTTTCAGAACTTTTGGTTGTACATCTGTGCACCATCAGCTCTTCCTTTGCCTGAGACAGAATACATGTATTCATGTGTTACAAAAATGGGTCCAAAGTATGGTTCTCTTCAACATCTCAGCAGTGAAGTATGAAATGAGGAAATAGCTTAGCTTCTCAGTAACAAATTCTTTTATTTGTCCTTTTAAACTCCTGATCATATAGCAACCCTACTGATTCCCTCTCAAACTTATTATTTCTGAGGCAGATGAAGCATCTTTTTTACACTTTTATTATTTGATCTACTGCCTCTTTGCAGCTAACATTGTCACTACTTCTTAGTTTATACTCCTCTTCATCAGCACCAGTAGCAACTTCTTAGATTTTGAAGGATTTTTTTCATCTCTAATGATCCCTCAAAACCTAGCATCACCTTTCTGATCCCTCTTTCAACTTTATACATACCAACTTCTCTGAAGTTTTCTTCTCTTCCGTGTACCTTTTGTTTCTTCAAGATTCATGTCACTTATGTATATCTTGTTTTGCCTGTTGCTTCTTTTTTATTACAGTAGTTAGCCTTAATGACTCAGCCACTGCAATTTCCCATGGCCTGAAATGGCCATGAAAACATTGCTGTTCTAAGAAACCTCAATTTCAAACAGTTAGTGAGAAGACTGGCCTGTTTGACCAACAGGTTAAGTTTCTTCATTGTGATTCTAGTGTTGGAGTTTGCCATCTTTGATTTCTCAGGCCACTACGTACTCAATTTTTTCCTCTAGTTTTGGTCAACACTACGGACCAAAGCAGAGCTTTTAGGCAGTGCTTCCTAACTCACAAACATGACTTACTCTCAAACTATTTTAAAACCACAATTTCACAAGAAACTTAACTAAAACTGCTCCTCTGATTACCTGTGAAGACTGTGTACAATGACAATGGGTGCAGTCATTACAGTCCTCTGATCCAAAGAGATATATGAAGAAAGAATACCATTTACTTTACGATGCCTGTTACATCCCTAGTCTGTAAGTTCATTACTGTGTCAAATACATGGAATTAACATATTAGCATACCTTCTCAGCTAGCTTCTGAGCTTGAAGCTGAAGATCTTGTGCTAAGCAATCACCAGAATGGTTTTCTAGAACAGAAGCAACAGAAAGCTGGAAATCAGCAACATGCCTGGAAAAAAAAAAAAAAAAAGGAACAGATGAAAATCAGGGAAAAAAGTGTTGAAATGATGTGGAGATTTGACAAATCCAAGCTGACTCTGCACTCTGCATATGGCAAGTCTAATTGGCAAGCATAACCCAGTCACTGGTACCCAAAAGTAAGCTACATTTAGAAAGCCGCAGTAGAAAGCTAAATATTACCTTTGCTCTAATACAACTGTAAAATACATATGGTAAAATAACCATTTCACAGTAAAAAAAATGTTATACTTATGAATAAAAGTAGTTTATCTGCCAAAAATACTACACCTCTTAAGCATGACAGGGAAAAAATCTGTAACTTCACATTAGTTCTAAGCAGTTTCATATTTAGTTAATTTATTAATACTGAAACATTTACCATTCAAGTGGTGCATATTATTTATATGTTTGAAGCAATTATATTTGTATTGAGCTTGCTTCAAAAAACAGAGTGGTTTAATTAGATTTAGGTATCTTCTTATAATTGGACTGGTATATTAGCTTCGGTTTGCTTTTCTGTATTTCTATTTCCCTGAAGCCCTGTTAAGCCATTGCACTAACAAACACAACCAAAAATAATATAACATGACAAGATATTGTAAGATAAAGTGCAAACTCTACCGTTTTTTGGAGACAGGAACTGCAGATATGGACTTTATTAGTTTTTCTGGCGGCAGATCCAAAACTTTGGAAAGCTAAATTCGAAATAAAGAACAAAGTGGCTTAAGTGAAAAAGACCCAGGAGAAGTACTGCTCCCTGCTTATATACTTGTGAGGGATTTGAGGGATTTTCAAGTAAATTTCCTCTCAGGGGAAGGAAATAAATAATTATTTAGTACTTTAAGCTTGCTTTTTTCCAATTTGCAACGCAAACGCAGGGAATAGTAAAGAAACCTTATAAAAGGAAGAGGAAAAAAAATAAAAGACAAGACAAAACATCGCGTACAGGTCCTTTATTTCACAGGATAACGTTTATTTTATTTATTTAGTTATTTATTTTTATCCTCGAGCCCCTGCACGCCATGACCGGACTCCCTCCCACCCCCCCCCCGGCCATTAGGGGTGGGCGGGCCAACGAAGCCCGCGCCGGTCCCCTTGGCAACCGGCCCTACCAACTGCCGGAGGGGGGGGGGTCCGGCTAGAGGGCTCAAACCGGGCGGCTCCGTTTTCGGGGCAGCCCCGCTCCCGGTGACCGGAGGGCGGGTTGTGGAGGGTTACCTGGCTGGCGATGCTCCTCCGGAAGGCGCAGGCTGCCATGACCGGGCGGCGGGGCGGGAGGTCAGCGCCGCCCCTTGCCCCCGCCCGCCGTCTTTCGGCCCGCCCTGTCAGCGCCGCGCGGCCCCGCACTGCGCATGCGCCGTGGCCCCGTCCCCTCAGGGCCGCGCGGCCGTTACCTCACGGAGCCGTTAGCGGGGGGGGAGGGGGCGACATGAGCGCGGGCTCCGTCTCCAAGGTGAGGCGGCGGGGGGGGGGGGTGGCGTTTGCCGTCGTTTAAGCGTTAAATTTATGTGATTTTTATTATTATTTTTTTTATTATTTTTTGAAAGCTTAACGTTTGGTTCACGGCCAGGGGCGATAGCGAGGAGGCAGGGCGCCTCGGTTGAAATGTGTGAGGGCACCGCGCTGTGTGGTGTGGCGCTCGGCTGTGTCGCGGGCTGCAGCGCGCAGGGAAGTTTTTTTTTTACCTCAGGAAAAATCCTTCCCCTCGTGTTGTTTTCCACGGGACCCAGGCGTGTGTCTGCGTCCTTCGGTGTGGAAGTGGCCGTGCTTTCAGGGGGGCAGGGAGCTGCTTCCAAACAAAGTTAAAATTGAATTCAGATCGGGTGGGTTTCCCTTTTAAAAATGTTGCTTTTAAGGATTTGGGCAGTGAAGGGTACTTCTGTTGTGTCTTGTGTCTTAAATGTAATACTTGGTCATTTTACATGCTCATCTCTACTACATTGAATGAAAACCATTAAATAATATTTATATTTCATTAGACTTAAACATCGTTTCTTCTTATATCTATGCGCTTTATACAATTCTTTTCATAGAATCACAGAATGGTTTGGGTTGGAAGGGACCCTAAAGCCCACCCAGTCCCACCCCCTGCCATGGGCAGGGACACCTCCCACCAGCCCAGGTTGCCCAAAGCCCCATCCAGCCTGGCCTTGAGCACCTCCAGGGATGGGGCATCCACAGCTTCTCTGGGCAACCTGTGCCAGGGCCTCATCATCCCCTGAGTAATTTGGGCCAATTCCAGCTGTCCTCTCAGGAATGACTGTGCTGACTTACTGTGTGTAATGCAGCGTAAATAAGCCTGTATCAAATATTTTTGTAGTGGAATTGTTCCACAGCATTTAGGGTATGGACGACACAGCTGGACAACTTCTGTCCAGCTATTTTTAAATGGTTTTTAATATACTTATTAAAATGAAAAGTATCCAAGAACTTCTCCAATTCCTAAGGCAGTTTTTCAGAAGGGGACAATATAGGTATCAGTGTTTGACTTTAGATCCTTATTTGAATCAGAAGGGAAATAATGTGTCCGAAGATACCCAAAAAACTAGTCTCTGTAATCAAAATTGAACATCTTTCTAGAATTTTACTTTTATTAGATCATTCTTACGCTGGTGGCTGAACTGTCTCAGTTTAAGTTCAATAATCTTTGTTTATGCGAGCATCTCTGTGGGAAATACTGGATTGAATCAGTCTGTTTAAATACCTTGAACATTTGTGTTTTTGCTTCACTCTTGCTGTGGCATGAGAACCTTACAGCGAGAGCTGGGGACAGTGTACGATTGCTGGTATAAAGGAAATCACAAAAAGAAGATGAGTATTGATTTGGGAAGATGATGGGAGAAACTTCAGGTTTTCTACAGAAAAATGAAAAGCCTCCCAGAACTCAAAGCTTAATGCTTGCAGTTGATTTCATCCTTCTTGGTGATGGATCAGATCTAATTGTGAGATGACTTATATTTGGAGGACTTCTGTAGGCAGGGTTTTTATTTATCTGAACCTTTCCCAAGCATTTGTCATCCTGCTTTTATCCATCTTTACTTTTCTGAGTTGGGATGGACTTCTTGTCCTCTGCAGTTGCAGGGTGTCACTGGCTTTTGGATCACCTCTTCTGTGCATCCCAGTCTCTCGCTTTGTTTTGCTTTTAACTAAATCTGTATTGAGGAAACTATTGATGTGTCCCCAGGGAATCATTTCCTCTTAATTTTAAATCTATTGAATGAAGGTACATGAGGAGTTCAACGATTCCTCTCTCGCTGCTGTTCTAGCTGATAGATGAATTGAAGAACATAATGGAAGGGTAATAGAAGTTGTGCTGGAATACTGGTTCCGTTGCTTTTCTAGAATGAAACAGGACAATAAAAGCACAACTAATGGTATCCTTAAGACGCTGGCAATTTGGTTAAATTGGTGATGGAGCACTGCGATTAAAGAGAATAAAATGGCCTTAGGAGTCACAGTCAGATAGATGCTCGTTTTGAAGTTTATATTTTTCTTGTTATTCTCCAGGGCTGCTTTGTTTTTAAACCAAGTCCCAAGAAGAGAAAGGTGTCTCAAAAAACAGGTTAGTGCATTTTGATGTATGTTGCTGTGCTTTGGGAGGGTTAATCCTGGAAGCTTTGGTTCTGATTGAATTCTGTCATAGCTGTGTGAGGATTTCAGTTGCTCCTTGATGTCAGTATTTCCGAAAACTCATTTCTTCAGAAGTAGTAGGTTAGCATAAATGTTTTTTCATCTCCAACGATCAAGAATGTATAGCTGGCATTTGTCTTTGCTTTTTTTTTTTTTTTTTTTTTTTTTCCTATACTGCCATAAATTGTTAACTGACAAACCATCTATCTGAAGAGTCCGAATGAGCCACTTCTAAGCTATGGGAGTCAGAAATGATATCCCATTCATAATTCTTACCCTGTGTGGGTAGTTTTTCTTCTTTTCCTCAAACAACTTTGGCAGAAGCCATTTGTGAACACCTCTTGGCTTGTGTTCACTAACTTTTGTTGTTATATTTACGTTCTTTTCTCCAATCCGAAAGGCATGTATACAAGTCTCGGGGCATTTGAGGAAGACCAAATGGGACAGGCTCTTATTGGAGCCATAAATAAGGCCGCTCAAATAGTTGCTGTGTGAGAGTTGGTCAGGGAACTAATTGTTCGTATTCCCAAGTTAAACTTTTTCAGCAGGGACAGAGCTGTCAAGAAGTGTGACAGTTTGAAAATATATATTATAAAAAAAGTGGAGGGGAAAGTAATAAAGCTTTGGAAATCATCACAGGCTCCTTCATTACCAGAGGGACTTAAAACAGCACCTGCTTTAAAATTAATCTCAAATTATTTTTTTTTTCTGTGAGAGTTGGCACATCTGTGGCTCAGGGAACGAGAGGTAGGCAGATATAATCCAGTCTGTCATTTCAAGTCATTGCAAGATAAATAAACTAACAACCAAGACCTGTGCACTTAAGCCACACTGGAATTTTACCCTGTACTGAACAGTATGTTTTTGCAGGATTTATAAATCATGGTCGGAAAAATGTGTTGCTCCACTTAGCACGTACTTTGTCACAGAAAAATGAATTTGACTGGGCTGTTCTGAAAAGAGAAGCAGAAGGGAGCTAGTCTGACTGCTAACAGCAGTTGATTCAAATGGCGTTCTAAATAAACATGACTTTGATGTGCATATGTTGAGTTTGGAAGGCCAAACCTGACAAATGTGAAGTTTCAGGTGTGGTTGATATACTCTTGCACCTCACAAAGGCCTTCTGTGCACATTTGCACATGCATTTTGAGGTTTGGTAGTATAGAAAGAATTTTATTCTTTGATTATAATAACAGTGTGGTGGCTGGATGGTCTTTAACTCAAAGCCTGTGTCATCAAAGTGTGTTATGTCTTTAAGTGATTTTTCTTAGGGATACAAATGAGGTGTCTTTAGAAAAATTTAGATGTAATATTTAATGTTGCCTTGTAGCAAGCAACAGGTAACAATAGGCTGTTTGCTTCACCTTCAGCCTTTGCGTTCTTCCAGATAGCTTTTAAGGCTTCTCTAACATTACACCAGCTGGGAGTTAGGTGTGGGTATGCTGGGAGCAGGACAGTTCCAAAGCTGTGCCATTTTATTTTATGAAATGTAGACTGTGTGAAGGTGGGAGGGAAAACAAGAAAAAAGTAACTCAGAGGTTCTGTTCAGGCTGCTACTTTACTTTCATCGCTGTCCTTGTTGGGAAGCTGGTAGAGAGTTTCTGTACTCGTATCTGTCAGCTAGAGGAGCACCTGCGAAGCCAGATGCATTCAAAAATGTGCCAAGACATTGTGGTACTGAAAAGGTGCTGATTTTTGAAGGATTTGTGGCTTTTATGGCTCAGATTTTTTTTTTTTTCATTTTCTTTGTAAACAGCTCACGTAGAAGTGAGAGGCAGCTTAGAGATAATTCAGAAATACAGGTTTGGTTTGTGCATAAAAGTTCTGCTGTGATAGTTATGGTAGTTAAGATTATGTATTTTTTTTAAAAAAAATCTGTGTTTCAAGTAACCTAACAGTCCTTTCCCAGAATACCTTTTTGTTTGTTTGGGAAGCTGGTATTGCTGCATCTTTCCAGGAAGACAGAAAGGATTTCTTATGCGTGTGTTCTTGCAAGCCTTTGTGATTTGTATCAGACCGTAATAGTGAAGGACCCACAAAACTTTCTGAAGCAAGAAAAATATATATTATATTATATTATATATATGTATATACCTAATGTTTGTTTGTTTGTTTGTTTGTTTTTTTCCCCTGATTTTGCCTTTAGCTCATCTGGGACTTGAGGTAGAAGCCAGCTCTTTGACTGAAGCCTGTATAGTTGGGCAGTAGATTCTGCTTATTCTGTCACTTACTCTACCAGATACCAGCAGTTAATTAACTGGCTAAGAGAAAAGTCATCTCCCTTATACCTGTATAGATAGATATAACAGATACATCTATCTAGATATCTTTATCTATAGATCTTCTTGATTCAGTTGGGTACTTTGCTTTCTTCTCAAGAAAAAATGATTTGTTCTAATAATATTTGTGTTTCCCTTTGCTTTCTAGCTGACTACTTCAGGGAAGGAAACAGTGATGCAGAGGATAGCGAGTTACGGTTTGCTACTTGTCAGTCATTATGGAAACACGTGAAATTGGAAGCAGAGGTGAGTCTTGCACCTTATACTAAAGCATTTACAACACCACTGCTTGCTTCTTTGTTTTTGGAGGTCTCTTTTTACACACTTAAAGAACAATTTGTTAAAGCAATAAAAGGGCCAGAAATACTGACCAAGACTGAAATCCTTTTCTAGTGTACAAAAGTAAAAAAGTAAAAATAAAAAAATCCATCAGTTACACATTACTTCTTACCACAGAACGACATGCTTTTGATGCGTCAAGCTGCTTCTTCTAAGCTGTTTTAGCTAATTGACCTTCTTATTAATTCCTGGCATACTTTTTATTTTCTCTATTTCCAATTCTATTCTGTGTCTGCCAGCCCTCTGAGGACTTCAGGCTGCTTTTGACCTCAGTGTTACGGAACTCACAGCAGCCCAAGATTCACTGGATTTATGTGAATACAAGTGCATGGATGTCAAATAGTGAAACATAAGGCTGCAAGCTCAGTCTGTTGAGTTAGTACCCACAGTGTCAGTGGGTTTGTCTGGTGGGGATAGGAGTTAATTTCGTACTGAACTGTGGCCTCCTAATTGTTGTGTGGTGGATGGCATGCTGTTGTTGTGTCTGAGTAGCCAGCTGGCTTGTATTATAGCATGAATAATTGCTTCCGTACAGCAGGGATTTCCTCCTCTATTTGGTGTCAAGGATTCTGGGCAAGTATTCCGTATTCCTCTGCCTGCTATTGGGCATTAAACATTATGAGATTTTTTTTTCCCCGAGTTTGTTTTGGGATATACAGTAGGAGCCAGCTGGATGGAGCTTACGATCTGGACCCTTGGGCTGAACTCGTAAATTCCTCTAATTCTGTTTCTACTGTTCCATGATCCAGCTCTCTTGGACTTGTCAGCACACTTCTCAAACCGCAACAACCAGGGTGCGCAAAGCAGCGTGCAACACCGCAGTGCTGATCCCAGAGAACAGAAGCTTTGGGAGGTGTAGTTGGTATCATCCTGCTAGCTGCTTCAGCCCGACAGGTTAGCCACCAGCACTGGCAGAAACTGCCTTGTCAGTTACACAGTGAGGCTAGAGGGGCAATGACATCTGTAGTCACTTCTGGAAAACCTTTTCTTGTCTTCTTAATTTGGCACAGTGTTGTCAAGGCTTTTGAAATTATGCTTCTAGATAGCCAACAGTGGCTGCAGGATTTTCAACTTGATGAAGTGTTTTTTTTCCTAGTGCTCTGCAAATATTTGTCCAAGAGCAGCCAGCACAACCCATCATGGTAAAAGCCTCCCTTAACTACTTAGAAGCACAGAATCATTGCCATCTGGAAAATCATCATTCTTTCCTGTCCTAAATATTTCGCTGTTGGTGGCTTTTTTTTTTTTTTTTTCTTTTTTTGAATGCTGCTAGGAGTTCACCAAATACTTTTGTCTCTTTTTTTCTCCTCTGGGTGGAAGACAGTTCATCTCTACATTGACAAATTGGCATCGGCCTTGCCTTAGTTTGCTTTACCCAACAACAGATTATCTGTAGATATTTTTGATGCCATACATCAAATTTTCTTCACTAAGCTTCTGGGGTATCTGTTATGTTTTCTTACAGAATTTTGAATTTCTGTCCTTTTGTCCTGCTGTTGGAAAACTTGGAGGTGATAATTGTTTTTACTTAGATGTGACAATTCAGCTTAGAAGGGATCTTAGAAAGTTTCTAGTCCTTCAAAGTCTCTGAAGTGCTTCTCAAAGCAGCATCACTTTGTGAGGTCAGGCCAGGTAGGTGAGAGCTTTATCCAGTCAGGATTTTATTTTGCACTTGGAAGCCCTGGTGTAGCAAACCCAATCTGTGGTAGAATACCTGAGAAGTGTATGGCTTGCTGATTTGGACTTTTATTCTAGGGCACTAAGTAGTACTGCACTAAGGGTAGGATGTTCACTGAAGTGTTTGCCAGGATACCCGACATTTTTGTGTCATGCTATGTGCTTGTGTTGGTCTTTTTTCAGTTCTCTGAAACCTGTCTGAGGTGTTGAATGCTGATGTGGATTTGACCTCTAAGTACTTTGTTGTGGAACACTCTCGGCCTTTGTATGTCTATCACAAACTGTGCTGCAGTGGTGGCATTTGGTGATGACATCCTCTCAGGCTTCTCACAACATGAAAAGCTAGCAAAAATACGACAGGAATTATGCTCTTGTCCTTGTTTTTTTTGTTTTTTTTTTTGAATGTGAATTTTTGACCTCCTTTGTTCCGCTGTTGCAGGATATCCCGGGCTTGACCCCTGCTTTCAGCAGTGGTCATGCAAATATTCTTGTTATGATATATCTCATTGAGGGCTTTCAGAAACATTCTCTTCTTGTAAGGTCACAAATTTTAGGTGTTACACCAGAATCCAGGTTAGAAACACAAATCCCAAGTGCAGGGCTGTAACATGGTAATTTTAGCTCTAAGGTGCAAATAATAGTTTTCAGAGCACACGTGGCAAAACCTCGCTGGGTGTTAGTGTTGTAACAGGGATTGAATTGCCAGATCAATTTTTCAACTTTTTTTTCAATGTTTCCAGAGTAGTGTCATGCAAGTAAATGAGTTGGTCACTTGAGATGCAGAGCAGCCTAAAATACTTGGTGGAAAACTACCAGAATAGTGCAAATAATGAAGTTATTTTCACAAAAGACTGATGGATTTAAGAAAGCTAAGCAAATGTGTAGTGGTACGGCAAACTGAATTCGATCTTCACGAACGCACAGTGAAAAGAATAGTAGAAAGTGGAACTATGCAATGTGAGGACTCAGAATCTTATTAGATGGGCTTAGTGAAAACTTGTATGGTAATAATCAGAAGCTCAAGGCCTGATGGATTTTGAAGCAGAAGCTCTGATGATTGTTATGGGATGAATGGTAATGGAGAAGCTCTTATGATACTGTTATAAACTGATGGCATAAACTGTACTTTTTGAAATGTTACAGTTTTTTCTCAGTTGCCATAGAATTTACCTGGTGTGAGCTCAGAGACAGACAATCAACGTCAAAAAGACAGAAGAATAGTTTTGAATAAGTAGAGGGTGAGAAGATGAAGACTATTTTGCATGTGTTTTGTCAGTTTATCAGTCCTTTATGAAGTGTGCAGTAGGAACTCTTCTCTGTCATAGAAACGGAGCTCAGGTTTTTGAGGAGGCATCATATTCCACATCCTGGAGATGTGTTCGTAACTCTTTTGGTAGCTGCCTCAGCAATACTGCCAGAGACAACCTTTGTGGCTCCTTTTAAAATCAAGTTCACAGCGGGGTGTGTCACTTCTTGTTCCTAAGAAATCTCAATCATGATTTTATTGGGAATAGGGGCTTAATTTTCATCAGCCTTCTAGAGTATGTCCTGATAATTCTAAACTTCAGAGCATGTTTTTGGCTCTTCTAGCAGAAGGGATATGGTGGATTAGAGACAGATTTTCAAAGGCACATACATAATAAAAGAAACACAAAATGTTTCTAGTATATATCTGCATTTAAAAGTTGTTTTTTTTTTTTTTCCCACTGCCCATCTCTCACCTTGCAGTATATTCTGGTATGAAGATCATCCTGAAGGGCAAAAGACAGTGAAGCAAATGAGGCAGTTGCATGGTTTAGTATTTATTTATTTTTTTATGTAATGCTTTGTTTCATCATTTCTTTTTTTTCCCTTCAATTTGAATTAAATTTGAAGGACCTGATTGTTAGTTCTCATACGGATCTCTCAGAAGAGAACTTATGGGAGTTTTTTTAACCTAGGAGGGAATAATAGAAGTTTTTATAAACATTCGTTATATTCATTATATTTATTCCTTCTGTGTCACTTCTGCTTTGCCTGTGTATTTTTGTCTCCTTTAAAGCCTGTGGTGTTGTAACAGTTAAGCTCATTTGCTGTACAGGTTATTGTTGAGACATTAGACCAGAAGTTCCAAGATGGGAAATGTCTGTGTTTTTCACATAGTGAATACACTGGCATGTTTTTAATTAAAAACAAACAAACAAAAAACCCACTAGTGTTACATCAGATTTTGCACTGGAGTTTTGAGGATTCAATCCAATGCAGGGAAAGGGTAGGAAAATTAAGATATACTGGTGTTTCCACATTTCTATAAATAAAAACTCTCTGCTTCTTTACAGCAAATAGAGGAAGATTTGAATAAGCAGTTATTTGATAACCTCGTGAGTTTTTTGAGGCGGTCTCATTCCGAGTTCCAGAAGAAGACAACAGAATGGAATTGTCGGATGAAGTCCAGAGAAATCCCTACTGCGGCTCTTGTCTTAGGTAACTTTTTAAAGATGCATTCTGTTATATCCATTTGTTCTCATACAGAGGCTTAAAATTGATACAGAGATCAAAGAAATTGTATTGCTGATTTCCAGCAATTAGTGTGAGCAACATCAGCTTTCAGAAATGTTAACAGAAGAGATTGGGCTGGGAGAAGGAAGCAAGATTTGACCTGCTTGCCTTTTGTCTGTGTACACAGTCACGCAGTAAGGAACACCTTCCTTTAAGGTGTGTCTTAGACAACTGGCCATTCATGATCCCTCCCTCCCTCCTCCCCCGCCGATACCACAGAGATGCTTTGATTCTGTCCTCTTTTTTGGCACTAATTTCTTTGGTGGTTTCTGTGACTAACGATGGGATTATACAGCCTGTTTTTCTGATAACTGTTAAAGAGTTGATTCTTGCAGTGCATCTTTTCATGTAGTCTTCTACATGAAAAGCATTATCTTGGAAAAGGAGCAGAAGGTGAGAAAAATAGCTGAAGGTTTTAGTACTGAAAGTAGCAGAGGTCAGAAGTCTTTTTTTTTTTTTTTTTTTCTTCAAATTTTTATAACTAAACCTGAACCGGGTGCAAGACAACCTGATTATATTTTTACTGGATCATGTTAGGTAACCTAAAATTAGGCCTGCGCTGCAGAATTACCATGTGAACACTAACAGAGCCTGGAAGGTTAGTCTGCTTTTGTAGGTAGCAGAAAGTTCCTGCTTTGAATATTTCTGTGGAAGAAGCTGTGAATTGCCCTCTGGAGAGACTTTTTCTTTCTTTGTTTGACTAAGAATGTTCACAAAGGCAGTAAAAGTTGAGTAGTTCATAATAAATTCAGAATGTGTTTCATTGAAACTCAGTAATTCCTCCCCTTACATAAGCCTCGTGAGGATCCAGGTCTCAGGTGTCTGCACTGCTGCTTTTCTAGAGAAAGCAAATTTCATCTTTTTGTCTGCGGTGCTTAGATGACTGTGGATGTCTTCGGCAGTTATGAGAGGCAGGGAAGCTAGAAAACCAATCCCAGTCCCTGCAGGTTTTCACCCTTGAGAAATCTTTCATAAAAAAAAATAAGGCAAAGTACTACATGAGCCATCCTTAAAGTGATTCCCGGTTCCTTTCAGTTGGCCAGTATGAATATGCATGTTTAATCTTATGCTAGTTTTTCATCTTACCTCATAGATGATATGATGCTTTTCATTCCTTCCCTGAATATTTGTGGTATCTTCTGTTTTTTTGTCTTCTGTCCATTTTATTGTTCCGTCACTGTGGTCGCAAGTCACAGCAAAATGCACTTAGTTTGTCTTTCTTCTAGGTGTAAATGTTACAGATCATGACTTGACTTTCAGAAGTCTCTCCGAAGTCCTTCAGAATAGAGTTACTCCTTATGTAGCCTTGCTGCAAGCCAAAGATTGCCCAGGTAAATACTGCAGTATCTTTGCTTCTTCGTCTGAATAAGTTGTCAGTTAACTAGTTTTTGCCCCAAAGGTAAGAATAATAGGATGGAGGGATATTGAACGCCTCCTAAAGATTTGTTCAATCCTACATTAACATCACAGTAATGCTTACTATGTTTTAAGAGGTGTCCAGTTCTGTTGTCTGGTTCTGTTTAAGACAGCGAAGATTGAAATAATTTGTACTATGAATATCAAGAGTGTGCTGTTTTGTGTACTGCATGTTGATATTGAAGGTTGGCTTTCCCCTTTTTTGATCAGATCATGTATGTATGCATTTCATTTTTATCTGCTTAATTACACCGAAGAAATGGGTAAAAAATTATTTCTCCCCTGCTCTTTATTTAAATATAGAAGGTTGTTTAAATAAAAAGGTTTGAATCACTCAGCAGCATTCCCCAAGCTATTGATCGGCCTTTTCATTTATTTTTAGGCCACTCTGATAGCATTTCGGGAGTTCAGGAAAGGTGCAGGGCCACCATCTTAACTTGAGTTGTTGCTATCTCTGCAACTTAATAGGATACATTTTACTGCATTAACAACATTCATGCCATGAATACTTTGAAGCATTATGTAGCGTGAGATGTGCGTCCTGGAGAGAGGAGGAGAATAATAAGAAAAGTGAAAAATAATAACTTGGGGAAATTTCTTAGAGCATGAGTTGGGGAAGTGCTAAGATTCTAGGCAACTAACTGAACATCTTTATTGTCTGTCTAAAAACGTGTTGTGAAGGTATAAAAAATCTGATGCAGAAGCTCTTGGGGCAGCTGATGAACTGCTATGTAGATGTGGACTCAGAGGAAGACGACTACGTGCAGACTTCCCAGAATAGAATACGTTGTTCAATGACTTCTCTAATCACCTGGTATGAAAGTGTAACAAAGGTATGATTTTGGTTTTTGTATCACCAGTTTACAAAAATGTCTGACCTTTAGATTCTTTTAAAAGGGAAATTGAATACCTCAGATTTATATGCAGTAGTGAAGGAACGCCAAAGGTTAGCTTTTCATTTAATACTAAGAAACGACCGAGACTGAGGTGATTTGAAAGTAAATCTGTAACAGATGTGGAGTTAGTTTCTGATGAGGTATGAATGTCAGCATTCTGGAAATTGAGTAAAGTACTGTTTTATGATATGTTTACATGGGAACCAGAAGCTTAAAATGCAGTATCAACTTCATGCCAGATGCTGTTCTCCCTGGAGCGCTGAGATGTTTTGCTTGTTAAAACAAAACTTCAAGAAAGAACAGCCATCTGGGGAGGGGGCACCATTTTAGTGCTGTATGTCATCATGTTTGTTATCATGTTATCATCATGTTATTAGTGGCAGTGTGTCATCTGCAACCCTTACTACGTTGAAAAGCTGTGACAAAATAACTGTAAATGGTTTTTATCCTTTTATTTAATAAAGCTAATGATGTTTTATTCGAGTATTTTCTTCTGTCATGAATAAAAGCTAGAACTGATTTTGCGAGCAGTGTGTTAAATAAAAGTTTAATGAGTACCTGCAGTTTTTATTACAGTGTAAATGTATAGAAAATGGGCAACTTCCAGGTACCCAACTAAAATCTTTATCCTCGATCGCAACACACTTTTACTTATTCTGTCCCACAGAGCTATCCTTGTCTTTGTTGAATGTGGTGTTGTTTGTTTAGCTTTTAAAAATGTATTTATTCTTTGCACTTCCTGCTATGCAATATAGAAAGAAGAACATTTGCGTTCTAGATGCTTGTAATACATACAGTTGTAGCAAAATTCGTACAAAATATGAAGAAAAAAAGTCAGCCACATCACTTTGGAGCATTATAACATTGTACGCGTGATTCAATCTTTTTTTATTTTACTGTCTTCTGTTTATTAATGTGTAACCATTGGCTTTAAAGAAAACGGATTTTGAGACTCCAAGCAAAAAAAGAACTTCCTCCAGACACTGGCAGTCTCCTCCAGTTGTGGTTATCTTCAAAGATATGGAAAGTTTCACCACAAAAGTACTTCAAGATTTCATAGTTATCAGCAGGTAATGTGACTTTAAGTTTTGTTCTTCCACTCTGTTACCCATTTTCTATTTGCAACTGTTTAGAACTGCAGGAGGGTTGGACTAGATGATCTTTAGAGGTCCCTTCCAACCTCAGCCATTCTGTGATCTGTGATAACTGATGTAAACTGTTTAAAGGTTTCTAGCTTACTAATGGAAGTGCTAGAAATTCTCTGATTTTTATATAGTTTGTGTTGACCAGGATGTGTAATGAGTAGCTGACTACCTCTGGTGCTTCTGTCCTTCCTTAATACTGTTCTCCTTAATATCATCTCCAGCATTTCAGTCAATAACCCCTGCTACTCTCCAAAAAGAGCATCTTCTGTTCAGTTACAGTAGGATCAGAGCTGCAGCTGTAGAGTTAATTCAGTTGCAGCATGCACGTCTGACATCACCTCTAAAAACGGCTGAGCAGTTTCACTTGCTGTGAGGCCTGCAATAAAATTTTTTGCTACTTTAAATCTGGCAGATGGGTTCTCCGGGGAACATTTCAAGATGTAAAAACAGAAATCATAATCATCTCAAAATAATTATGCTGTAGGGCAGGGGAAGATGAGGTTTTAATTGTTTTTTAAGCATTCTGCTTTATTTTTTATTTATTTATTTATTTATTTTGTAGCAGGGATAGATACCTCATCGTGAGCATGTGGAATGCAGTATAGTCTAGTTCAGGTCTGTCACGGTCTACTATTTGCAAATACATTTTTAAAGTAGACTGTATTTTGCTAAAGCCTCCCCCCCATATTTAACTCCATAGAAAGGACTTTTTAGGAGTTAGAGAAATGAAATAATTGTAGGATGACAACTGAAAGGTCAAAAAGTGTGGCTGTCATAAAAACAAAGAGAACATGAATAAATCAACATTCAGTCCTGGCCATCAGTTCTCAAAGCATATACTAAAAACAAATTATCTGTAGAAGATGGAATCTGGAGAAGCTGATTTTTTTTTTTTAAAGTACAACGGGAAGATAGAACTTCAGAGAGGTTTCATATTTATTTTGCTGCTACTAAGTTGTGTAAAATTTGTAAATGTTCTTGTGACTGTTAGCTGTCAAAGTCTCCTCTCGTTTTTCTTTATTTCTTTGGAAAAGAAAGTCATATGCTAAGATTCAGTGCTTTGAATATAACTTTTTTGGAAGATAGGGTCAGTGCAATACTATAACTGAAAATGCTTTTTCTGCTGCTTCCTGAAATTTGAATCCTAAAATATAATTTAATTTGGTTTTCTGCTTTAGGGCTTTAAGGGTTTAAGTAGCTTCCTTTTTTTTTTTTTTTTCTTTTTTTTTTTTCTTCTTTTTCCCCTTTTACTCCTCGTCAAAACTACTCGCAACAAATTTTTTAATTGGTCCATTGCTTCCATGTAAATCATTTGAGCTCAGTGCTGTAGTATTAATAGAATGTGTTTTATTTATGATTTTCTATAATGTAATTATTAACGTTTTTTCTCCCCTCCCCACCCCATGATCTAGTCAGCATATCCATGAATTACCTCTAGTACTGGTTTTTGGAATCGCTACATCTCCAATGATTATCCACGGCTTACTTCCTCACTCTGTTTCCTCTCTGCTGTGCATAGAGCTTTTCCAGTCCCTTTCCTGTAAGGAGCACCTGTCTACTATAATTGACAAGGTAATTCCCTTTCTAAATAGGAGTGTGTGTATTCAAGGACAGTGTACATGTGTGGCCTCTACAAACAAGTTTTTTCTGAAGCTTTTGGAATGGAATCTGTTCCTGAGAGCTGTGAATTTGGGAAATTTTACTCATAACTGCAGAGCAGCTTATTAATGCCAAGAGCTTCCTCTCTACGTTAATAGACACCTGCTTTCATCTTTGATTTGCATTCACATCTGTACGTACATACTGGGACAATTACATTTCGACATTCCCACATCTTCATTAGACAAGTGCTTTGATCCAAGTTTGGCTTTGTTCAGAAGAGGATAGTCTTTAAAATAAATGAGCTCAGCTTTAATTCTGCTGCTTGTCAAAAATTAGCAGAGTTATCCAAATGGTTAATTCATATGGACACTTTGCCGTTGTGGTTTTTGGTATACCACTTTGTGCAGGATTTATGAACATGCTGAAAGCGGTGACATCCTTGGTTGTTACAGAGATCTATTTTCTATTATTTGTAACTTAAAAAATTATACAAAAACAACGTTAAGCTAAAACTAACTTCAAACATTGCTTATTAGTAAAAAGAACTTAGAAAAATGTATTGAAATAAACTGAAAGTCTTTGCACAGGTATTTGTTCTAGTAGAAATACAGTTTTTACAAGTTGGCAGTGTATTTAGTAACTCACTTAGTTGCATGTTAACATACGCTGAGAGTTGTATTAAATTGTACTTAGAAATTTTACTAAATTGAATTAAGGAAAGAATTTCTCCTATGGCTATGTTTTCCTTTTTGTCTCCCTTAGGTACTTCTAACAACCCAGTTTCCACTTAAACTGAGTGAGAAAGTTCTTCAGGTTCTCATCAACATATTCTTGTACCATGATTTTTCTGTCCAGAATTTTATCAAAGGCTTTCAGGTAGGTGATGGTAACAAAATCTCAAGTAATGGGTGCTGAAAATGAAGCGTTATTACTAGACATTGAAAGATTTTTTTTTGGATCCCATTCTTGCTGTGATTGACGTGGATGAAAAAAATGCCCTTTGAAAACATCTTGGTTCTGTGAGCAGGTGGGTGTTTCTCTGCTAAAGGTTTAAAGAAAAACTTACAGGGCCAGGTATAAGGAGGCATTTAAAAATCAGTTTATTAGCTTATTTTGCCACAAAAGAAAGCTGTTTTTAAAAGTTGAACTTAAAAAGGTGACCTGCCTTAATGGGTAGGAAAGGCCTCTTTATTGCTATGGATTAAATTGTGGCTTCCAACACCCCTGGCAGAACTCTCCAGTTGGTTGTGTAGCAAGTTCCTGTATTTGTTCCTCTGTACCAGGTTCTTGGGCTGTGAACAGAATTTGTCCTGATGTGAGTAGGCTACACCAGTATCTCTTCCTCGCTTCCTGCTGGAACTCTTCTGAGATAATTTCTGGATGCACACTGCTTACCTTTTCAGAGAAATAGGTGCTCTAGGGCCTCTTGCTTTGTGCCTCAGAGTAGATGGTTCTTGTGCTCCAAGCAGCTGTGCAGCAATTGAAGGGTTACATTTACCCTCTTGGAAGACAAAGTGGAAGACTTTATTAATTTTTAATAAACTTTATAATAAAAAGTCCATGCAGAGTATATTTTTATTGGCTTATGTTTGTATCTAGATGTATTTCCATGTCTGAGTCTCTATGTAGCTTTTCTGGGTTGCGGACAAGAGTTTTGTGAGGAATCTTTTAATGCAGGATGGTGAAATTGTGGTTTTGTTTTTTTTTTTTGATTGGTGCCACAAAGGAACCTGTTAGTAAAACTTGCCATTTTACAGCCCTACTCATTCAGAGTGTCTCGGGTTTCTTCATTTTTAAGATTCAGTGATTGCACGTGGCTTGGAGAAATATCCTTGCAGTAGTACCCATTCTTTCAGACAGACCTGTGTGGGTTTCTGTGTATTTCAATTCCTCTTATTTGAAAGAGTTGCCATAATTTAATGATTCCCCGCTGGCCTGATGCGGAAGTACAAGTCCTAGCCCTCACAGGGTGTGGCTGTGTCTTTGTGCTTTAAAATACTCAAGTAAAGTGCAAAAAAGCAATTTCAGGTCAGATTTCCTAAGTGATTTTTACAAGGGATGACCACCTCAGTTATGTCTAGGAGTGACGTTAACATTTCTGACAGGAAATGTCTTTCCCCTTTGGTTTTAATTTTAAATGGTTTTGGTGTGGTGGTTCGTTTGTCTGTTTTGCTGGGTTTTTAAGACTGGATGTGATTGAGATATGCTGCTGTTTTGCAAGGCCCTGGTGCTAGGAATATTCAGCACAGATGAAATCAATGATAGAGCATATTTGTATTTGTGCATAGGAAGAATTTAGCAGTGTCTTTTTGTCTACATGAAACAGAAGATGAAGTGAGAACAAGCGATAAGTTTGCTTATATATTGCAGTTGCTTTTCATATCTTGAAATGTACTCTGTTATTTGTGAACATTAGAGCTGAATATGTAACCTAAAGAATGCAGCAATTTCCATAAATGAATAGGAAATATTTGACAAGCTGTAGTTATGGTTTTGCAGGAGGGGAAACAATGAGGTACTGCACATGAATAGCACACAGAGCAAAAAGGTGGTTACATGACTGTATTTAAAACTGAATAATCAGTGTGGTGTAGTGACGTGAGTTGCGGAATATATATGAACTGTAATGAATTTTTTTAAAGGAATGGCATTACTACCATTATAGAACATGCACTGTAGGGATTAAGAAAGCCTTAAAAGGTAGACATAGCAGGGAGGATGAATTTTATTAACGTCACTGGTTCTTGCTTTTTTCAGCTCTGCATTGTGGAGCATTTCTATACCCAGCCTCTTAGTGTACTGTGTTGCCATCAAGAAGAAGTAAAGAAGAGAATAAATTCTTTATCACATAATCAGTGTGAAAACATTCGAAGGCTGCCCTCTTTTAGAAGGTAAGAGGGGGAAATAAATTTTGGCACACTCCCATATTTAGTCAGCATTGGAAAAGGTAAAGGGAACCTATAAACTTAACTGATAACTGTAGGCTACTTGAGCATATGTTTGTATAACAAGGGTAAATTCATCAAAAGGAGGGCAGTTCCAAATATTTTCGGGCACCCTTTGTCATCTGGTATAGAGAGTACAGCTTATGTGGTTTGCAATCTGTTGCATCGTTTGGACTTTTTTTTTTTTCCTCTTGTACTTAATACAGAAACAGGCTATTATGACAAATAACCATAAATCACTTCTCAACTTGTTAAGCTGATACGGAGCATAATCTCTTGGGTTTAGTTGTAGCTTTTCAACTTGCTGGGATCTGGCTGTCCCTTTTTGAATCTTTTCAAGTAAATCCTTATATTAGCAGAAACGTTTTGAAATTTTTAACCTTATGACCTTTTAAGCACAGTTTACATCATAATTTTTATGCTCCTGTTTTTCCTTGCCATCCAGGTACGTAGAAAATCAAACATCAGAGAAGCAGATTGCACTGCTGACAACAGACGGTTTCTTAAAGGTAAAATGTTAAGAATGCATTTGGAGAGCAAAAGTAACTTTCCAAATGTATTGGCTTATGTGAAAGATAACAAATTATATGATTAAGATGTACAGATCTGTAAAACATTTTTTGTACAGTGCATACTGTGCTTCATATCCAGTAATGGAGAATGAGAATCCACAAGTCAGAATTTGAAATCTCTAGGCTTGCTGGGTATACCTTTATATCAAGCTGCACAGCTTTTCTGACGTCAGCTTTTAGCTATGTGTAGAAATAAAAGTGCTTAAAAAGAAGGTTACAAGGTTTATTTATGGCCTGGTCTTTTAATGCTTACTCAGACTGAGAGTGCAGTGGTTGAAGAATGAGTAAGTAATCTTCGAGGTTACTTCATGAGCTCTTACCCTTCCGTAGTCTCTGATTGAATTCAGTAGGGCAGACCGGGTCCCATGGTGCACATTCACACTCGATGTTGTACAGGATTAAAACTTTGTTGCATGTTTATCTGGAGGTTTGTCAAGTGATTAAAGTCAGGCTACTGCTATTGTTGTGAGCACTTCAGGAATTCATCATACAGTAAAAGCGTTTGTAATTATCATTAGCTGAACCACTCCCTGTAGATGCATTTCTCTTAACTTCACCTCAAGTACAGCTAACCTGTCAGGCAAATGGTACGACCAGAGATAAGGCTATTATTATTAGAGCAACCTGGTCTAGTGGGAGGTGTCCCTGCCCATGGCAGGGGGGTTGGAACTGGATGATCTCTAAGGTTCCTTCCAAGCCAAACTGTTCTGTGATTGTGTTAATGTATCCTAGCAGGTCTTCCTGGTCTGTAAGAACTTTTTCAGATGTGAAGAACGTTGTTAATGGTTGGAAGAGAGCAGACAAATTTGTGAGTGCAATGCGATTCTAGTAGTCAAGGCTAAAGATGATTTATATGGGATTTTATGATCTGCAGTCTTCAGTGTCAAAAATAGCTTAAGCTATTGCTGTTTCCATGCTGTTTATTCACACCTCAGCAGATGTGCCAGGACAACAGCTTGCATGGCTGCACCATGAATATAATCAGAGAAATAATCCAACTTAAAGTAACCTGACCAAAAAAAAAAAAACCCAAAATGTGGATTTTTTCTGCTGTTTTGTTTCTGCAGAATAATTTCCCCAGCCTGTTCCCTCTGCAGGTGCATAAATGCTTCCGCTGAAATAACAGGAACGGAAGAAGGAAGGAGTGGGAATGAGCAGCAATGGCTGTTTCTTTAAACAAATACCATTTAATGGGCTGCTACTTTAAATTTTAATACCCATCAGTATGTTCAAAAAGTATAATATATCCCTTATTTTGTAAGTCCATTCCCACCATGGAAGTTTGGGAAAAAAACAGTGGGAATTCTTGTGTTTATGTGCACATGATGCTCCCAACCAATTGTACCTTAAGGCACTAGTTGTAGTCTCTGCTATAGCAATAGAACTGTTACTGCATTGCCAAGCTGATAGTGTTACCTGCTTATAAATTTAATTGTACTTCTTATAAATTTACCGTTCACGTTCAGGACTAGGTAAACTTGCCGTTCAGGCTTAGCAACCCAACAGCTGCATTTCCTTCCCATGTCGTTACCACATTTTTTTTTTTTTTTAGTAATTTAGGGAGGAGTTCAACATACTTAAAACAATCTGGGTTTAAATGAATTTTCTCTCGGCAGTTTTACATCCTAATTAATTACAATGTTGTCTGAAAGTTTTCATGGCAAATTTCATTTAAAATTATGTAAATATGTCAATCTATATGGAAAGTATGTTGTGTGGCCTTCTGATAATGTTTTCAACCTCATCTAGAACAGAAATAAGGAGGGAAACAGACTGTCTTTCCACTCTGTTATTTGGCAAAATATGTAGTCTTACTGTGTTTTAATTTATGTAACCTCATCAGTTTTGATCTGAGAAACCAGATGAGGGAAGTATAGATGCTATAATGCTCGCAGTTTGAGGGAATAAGATTGATTTAGCAGCATAAAACAGAACTTGTTACCTTCTCTCGGCTTTCTTATGGTGAAGATTTTTTTTTTTCTTTTAATGATCCTACTTAGAATCTAACTATAAACTTACAAATGTCTGTCTTAGGGACTTGGAAGGCGTTTAAATTGTTAAACCAATGACCTTTACTTTTTAATAGATAAAAAGTCTACAGAGAGCAACATTTTCACGCTTTTTATCATCTCAAACCTTTGTTAACATTGGAAAGCTCTCTGCAGCACCAAGTATCTGTGTTACTTTCAGCCTGCAGGATGATACTTACATATTTCCACTTCAGTCTGCCTTGTGTTGCCAGCAGCACGTAACTTTGTTTGTTTGTTTGTTTTTTGGTTGGTTTGTTGTTATTGTTGTGGTTTTTTGATATGTTTTATGTTTGGTATTGGTATTTTCAGCTTAATTTTAGTGGATTTCAGTGGCTTGGGTGTGTTTTTTTTCTTTGTTTTGTTGTTCCGTGTTTTTTTTTTCTCTCCATTTGGAATAACATGTTCTGAGTTGATGGAAATGGTACTGAAAATGTAGACAGCCCTGTTTTTCTCTTTTGATCTTTGAAATCAGATGGGAGAAGATTTTTTGATTCATGAACTTAAATGTAATAAGCCTAAAATACTTAAATGCAGCTACCAGAAATTGCTAGTAGGATTTTCCAGAAGTCTTGCATATCCTTCCAAGGGAAGTCAGTGATAATGAAGTGCGATCTGGTAAATTCAATAGCAGCAGTTCATAATTTCTTTTTCCTAATACATGATTTATTTATTTTTTTCTGAAGATCTCAATCTATGAATAAGCAAGCCAACTGAAGAGCACATAGAAGCAGCAACTCTAGAATGTTTTCCTATGAAATTTTCTTTTTATGTATACCTCCTAGTAAAAGCAGGAAGCACCCATAATGTAACAAATATATTTTAAAATGTATTTGTAATATAAAAATGCAAATAGCAAGGATTTGAATAAATTTAGCTATATAATTTCTCAATGCGTATTAAAAGTGTAGTCCTGTTTGTTGTGAGATGACACGCCAAACAACAGCTAAATATAGTTGCAAATGATAAGATAATAATGCTAATCAATAACAACTCTTCAGTGAGATGGAAGAGGAAAGTAAAGTTTAAAATATGCAGCGTGATTGCAGCGAACTGTTGAAATAGAACTTTTCTACATGGTGGTCGTAATTTCACACTGGGGATTTAAGTCACAGCACATCAGAATGTCAAAACCCCAGAGTCATTTTAAGTACTTCATGAGAGTTTTAAACAAATGATTGTCAGAATGACTTACAAAGCAATTATTCTGTCACTGTAGGAAACAGTACAGCAGTTGCTGGAGGACCTGAATGTTTACCATGAAAATTATTTTCCAGTTCTGAGATGTCTTCATGTTTTCACATCTTCGCTTCCAAAGTATCCTTTAGGCAAGCAGGTGAGGTACTGTTACTCCATTTTAGTGAAGCATGTTTTGTTGTTTCATGGTATGGCATCTGAACAAGTATTTACTCTTTTCTCTATATGTTCTCTTCTGCTGGTTTGCCCTCTGCTTCCCAAACGGAGGCAGATTCTTTCTTGCTATGGGCAGGGAGAAACAGCACGTCTTATCTTTAGTGGTGGGGATGGTACTTCATCAGTCAGCAGGAAGGAGTTTGTAGGAGGAGGCAGATGGACAGATCAGCAAGAGAATTGGCAGGTTGACTTTCCCGCATCTGGAACACTCTGTATGTATTGCAGACGATGTGTACTCTTCTACCACCTAAAAGAGTCAAATTCAGAGGATGAGACTGAGTTTTAACAACCTGTACAAAAAATGATAGCAAGGGAACAGTGATAATGGTTCTTAATAGCCATATTGCTCTAATGTCATTAAATCTACCTTCTCATGCAAAGCAATTTCTTCCACTAAAAAAAATTAATTTATTCTGTGCACGTGTATTTGTCTGTTAGTTCTCAATCTATTACACACTGTTATTAGAGTCTGGCCCTAATTACAACATTGGATTGAACTGTCCCTGTATTTGAGATTTGCGAGATGTTTTAGCCAGAGCATTTGATTCAAGTTCCTCTCTGGTCTCTGCAGTTACCTGGTGCGGAGTGATCTATATATATAGACTCCATCAAGTTAGTTGTGTAAGGTACTAAATAATTTCAATTTCTGCTGTGGTCATTTTGCATCTCTGGGAAACAAACTCCAAAGGATTTACATGTTACTTTGAAAAGGTTGTTGTAGGAGTTCCCCATTGCTTTGCTTGTTTAAAAAAAAAAAAAAAAAACACACAAAAAAAACATGTTATTCTTTCTTTACCTTCCACATAACAGATCAGGGAGCTGCACTGTGCATGTTTGGAAAACCGTGTGTGGGAGACAGAGGAGTATGAGTCATTTCTTCAGCTAGCAAGGTGATTTTTTCCTTTCCATTTTGTTTTAATACCACTGTACATGTATAGAATATCAGTCATCTGTTATCCTAGAACTTGAAGCTGAGGATGCTACCTGTTTGGAAGCTTTGCAGCTAGTTGTGGGGTTGTTTGCAAGTATAATGGCTTTTTTCATTTTCTGTTCCTACTGTTTTCTGTGAAACTCAGCCAGATTCTAAAATCTCTTATGCCCTGTGTAATTGTGCCAAAGGCATCAAGGTGCCTTTGTGTGAATGAGAACATCGGTTGGACTTTGTCTTTTAAAGTATGATTGTGTTAGAAATTCTTTCAGTACATTATTGTGCTGTGTTTTTTAAGGCCTTCTTATTAACAGTTGACCAACAAAGTTGTTTTAGCTTGCCTAAATTTTGACCCATTCTTAAAAATGAGAATCTGTTCCAAATGAGTAGTTGAGGCCTTTCTTATTTACTGCTTTTTTCCTTTTCATAAGCATGTCTACCAGTTTGTACAGGGGTTGGGCTAATTTTTTGTGCTGTTGTGAGCTTAGGATTTTAGGAGAGCTTACGTTTGCATTGTCCATCTGTGTTTACAATAGAAAAGTCACCTAAGGCAATTTTCGTAATAGAAAACCTTTCAGTTGCAGTGTTGCAGCTTCCGACTTCTGAACATGCTTTCTCATGGCAAATGACTGTTTCCTGATGGCTGCATTCATTCAAATAATGCATTGTTTCTGTCACACAAGGAGCTGATACAACAGTTGTTACCATAACTGCCTCCGCAAGAGCCTCTGGCCTTGTGAGGTTTGATGTCTGACAGGAAAACTGCTTAGAAAAACCGTGTCAGTGTTGGGTGGAGGATCGCTCTCTGGGCTCATACTCATAAGAAGCATTCTCTCCATCCTGTACCTTCGCCGTACTGAGTTTCTCTCCCACACCATCACTTTGCTCTATTTTTACCCTCATTGCTTTGAAAGGATTATTTGCTTGAGTTGCCATCTCTGCAGTCATTCCTTCTTAATTTTTTTCTGACTCTCTTGAATCTTGACAGGGCTCAATCACTTATCAGCCCATGTCTACAAATGTGTCATTGTGCTTTCCTGTACTGTCTGTTCTGTAATCTCTAGTAACTCGTGGTCATTTTTGCCTCTCCCTTTTCTCCTCCTATGTTTCATTTGTTTTCCTCCACTCTGAATTCACCTGCCTCCTAGTTGATACTATCATCAGATTCTGGCTTGCTCCCTCTTTGTTCTTACCAGTATATCTTTCTCCTGCTTTTTCTCTCATCCTGGTACCCACTTTATGGAGGTTCTGATAGAAATAGCACTGCTCAGGGTAGAATAGATAATACCAGGTAGAAAATAAAAGGTAGAAAAGAAATAGCAGTGATCAGGGTTATTGCTTTCATAAATTCATTTTGTTTTTTCTAATTCAGGTATTCTGTCATTTTCTTAACTCCTTCAACAAAATTCCTTAAAATACTTAGAATTCTAGCTGTGACTGTATTTTTTCAGCTTTTTCTTTAACTCCTTTCTCTGTTTTACACTCATTTTCTCATCTCTGATCTTTTTTTTTTTTGCGTAGTATCATGCTGCTGTCTCTTAGAAGAAAATGATAAAATGTGATCTTTGTACTTCTACTCACAGTCTCCCCCTCACCTTCCTATGCTCGCCTATGGAAATTATTGACTGTTCCTTAATATCTCTGCTTTCCCAGGGGCCCTGCCACCTATTGGTATTCCATATGTTCACCCTTCCATTATTCTTTTTGATTTTTTCCGGAGCACATCTCTTTTCATTTAGGAAGTAAAAATTGAGAACATTTTGATCAGCTTATTTCTCAATTTGCAACGTGATCTCACTTTTGCTCTTCAAAAAGGAACCCTGAGTTCCTTTTTCTTGCTTTTGGTTAGTTAGTTTTCTCTACTTCAGCCTTTTCTTAGACTGCTTTTATCCCTTCAATTCATCCAGAAGTGCTGTCCTCAAAACTAATTTTTCAGGTGATCTATCTTCAGCAATCTGGAAAGTAGTTACTCTACGTTAAGCCAGTTTTCTAGAGCCCTGAAAATATCACAGGGAGAGGGAGAGTGCGTGAGGTGTAGCAGGTAATCAGTCCAATCAGAAGAAAGATAATTGAGAAATGTTGGTGTGTCTCACTTAGCTATATAATTTCTCAGTGCATATTAAAAGTATAGTCCTGTTTGTTGTGAGATGACACGCCAAACAATTAATTTCTAGGGGTCTAACTGGTTTGGACATCTGGCCAAGATTTTAAGTGATAAAACTTTTGAGGATGATCTGACCTATCTTCTGTCTTGATACTCTGCTCCTGCCTTCGAATCGTTGATGTCATTGGGCACGTACTGCTGCTTGTCACGGTCCTGCCCTTCCATGTCCTTTTGCTGTTCACTTGTTATCCCTTCTTCAGATGATCCTTGCTTCAGCATTCTGAGGGAGTTTCTGTGGACTTTGTCCTGGCTTCCTTTCTTCTCTTTCATAACTCATCGCTGAGTAATAAGAGACATTTATTGGATGTCTCTGGATGATCTTCCTTGCTTAATAACTTTCTCTGATACCTGGAATACCTTGCAGTAATCTCAGGCACAAAAAAAAGCTGAAAGGGAGCCTTTTCTGTTTCTCAATATATAACATCCTTTTGCCAGTTGTTTGGGCCTCATAGCCCAGGTAAGTTCTTCTCTAGGCTCTTGTATCCAAGACAAGACTCTTCTAGAATTTGCAGGTTCTTTCTGAATAATACTACTAAGATAAATAATGGAAAATGTTACTAAAATAAACGACCACTCTTCTGTGTTCGAGGTCACCTTTTCATTTTGTTAGCTCTTGCTCCTTTTCTGTACAAAATTAATGTATCTGAAAGCAACTGTTGACTTGTGAAAATCCATAACCATAAATCAGATAAAAATCAACTGCCAATCAGACGCTACAGCCTGAATTGCAGTTGTCCTTCCAGACATCGACAAAGCCACCTTAGACTCTTACTGATGCATCCTTGAAACTCTGAGACAATGTTTAGGTAGCTGACATGAGACCTACTCCCATCGTTTCATTGCTGTGTTACAGTCCCTTCTTTGTGTATCCATGTTTTTGCAGTCTTCTGCAATCCTTAAACTGTTAGCATCTTTGTTTTGTGCTTCTTAAAGACAAAGCAAAAGCACAAGAATAAGCTGAGTAGGGCTGTGAGTAACTGCAGCTGTTAGGAATGTGAGATAGTTCAGAACCACTGGGTGTGTTGATTGGAATCTCTTGCACTGCATGAAAAGTGATGGGAGTGCATGTGGAAAGATGCTGGCTTGGGGCAGTGACTGATTCTGTAGTTCACTTAAGAACTTGCTTTGATAACTTGTGAATGAAACTGAGCATTGAAATGGTGACATTTATAAAATGCCCTTAGAACTAAGTAAAGGCTAGGCTGGACTAGATGATCTCAAGAGGTCCCTTCCAACCTAAGTGAATCTGTGATTTTAAGAGTGGCTAAATTCATACCAATTAAATGCAGAAGGCAGTAATTTAAATTTAGTTTGAGAACTCATTCTGACATCTATCCAAGTTGAATTGTTGTGGATTTATTTGTTTGTTAATCATAATGACATCAAGAAAAATTACAGCAAGACTGAATGCTTGAAATTTTGGAGGCTTTCTCTTTTTTAAAGGATTTTTTTTTCAAATTATCATTTTTTTTTCCAGCTGAGGACATTGAAAGACACTTCATCGTTCTGTGTCAACAATTGTGTCTTTTAGGATGTTGAATAAGTGTGATTTGGTAACCATGCTTCAAAAATGTGTGGAAATTCTTGTGTCATCTCCTGGAAAGGAGTTTGATAAGACAGTAGAGAAGTTGAAGGAGTTCTTGACCCAGTTTCAGAAACTAGAAGGTGGGTGTGCATTATCATACGTTCCTTTGCAGATTAAATTGAAGCTGTTCTATAATGGGACAAATGGGTATCATTTTCTGTGGTATATTCTCGTACTGTACCAAGTTGTCAAACATTTCAGGATTGTTTTTAAATACACAGGCACAAATATGCCACTTCTGTTTTATTGGTTTGTGGTTCCTGCTCTTCTAATACAGAAGAGTGATGTAAGATAAGAAATTGGACAGATCAGCAAACATTACTCACTAAATCTGTCATATGTGTATTCTGAGCATTTTACCAGATGTTGCAATCATTAAAAACATTTAACAAGTAAAAACAGATTTTGAAAGATAAGTAGAAGCAGGCTTGCTTATGGAAAGTATTTAATCCAGATTTAGCTATTTCTATATTTTGTATAGATGTTATTTTACCCGCGCCCTCAGTTAGATTCATATGAAAGCAAGGACACCCACTGTCAGTTGTCCTGGCTCTGCTGCCGTGCTGTAACCTGTCGAGCCCCTGTACCCTGTATGTGGTTATCCACGGTACGAGGACATATCGGGGCTGTGGTATGGCAATGTGGTGATCCTTTCGAAGAGGCTGTATTTGTCACTGAAGGTGCTGGCACTGAAGAATCTGAACTGCATTGGAAAACAGGAAGGTTCATCTAATTTAGAAAAGAAACACTTTAAAATGCAGAAGTATTGGATAAAAGAAGTATTGGATAAAATATTAGGACTCCTACCTTGAAGGAATAAATAAAATCAAATCAAAATGGAAAAAAAAATAATCAAGGAATTCAGAGATGTGCAGAACTTTAAAACAAAAAGAAGGGCAGTATTGATTTCAAATATTGATTTGAAGAAGTTTTTAAAACAGAATGATCTTTGTTTTCAAAAAGGATTTAAGGTACTATCAAAAAGCAAGAGTGGGGCAATTAAAATAAGCCTGAAATGAATAGATTGCCGAGTTAGGTGACTTCTTCCTGTATGTTTCTGGTTGTGTTGATCTTTAGCAGAAGTTTTCAGAAGTCTGCCAACAATACTAGGTACCCAAAGCTCTCTTCTGGTGAATGGATAGTCTAAAATATTGTGTTAGTGGTGGTGTGTTTTCTAAAAACAGTCCATCTTCTCAAGACTTTCTGATGAATTGGAAAATAGCAAAACATGAGGCTTGAGGAAAGAAAATATGTTCAATCTATTTTGAGCAGAAGGATTTGATTTTTAAAATACCTCAAGTTATAGCAGTGAAGAGAGGAAGTTCTCTGTTTTGAAATCTTTAACTAAATGCAAACAGTAGATAAAATTCCAGTGAGCTAGATAGTAAGTCTCTGCTGCTCATTCACCTGGAGGTCTTTTAAAAGCCTTTCTGTTTTGATGTTACTCTGATAGCATCATTTTATTTTTATTTTTATTTTTATTTTTATTTTTATTTTTATTTTTATTTTATTTTTCAGAAGAAGAAAGAATGAATTGGCAAATGTATTAGTGAATGTGTTAGGAAAAGGTCTTCCAGGACTTGTGCAGTGTGTGCTTGTATATGGGTACTGTTGACGTTGAGTGTTTGAGAAAAAGATGAGGTTGTTTTTAAACGTACATTTTAACGATCTCTTCAGTTCTTAGTACTGTTTCTGAGCTTTTAGGGGAGAGTTACTTGATACCATGGGCCTGAGCATTTTCATAACTTTCAATAAAAATTGAAGTTACTAGTTCTAGCTAGTCAGCTTTCTTTCTCCAGAACTGGAGAAATGGATCAGCCCTGCAAGATACTGATCAAATCAAGATTCTGTAACGCTGAAACTTGGCACCAGTCTGCAGTCCTGCCCTATTCACTGATGTGTTTTGAAACACCAACTACAAAAGATAATTTTGTTGCCGTTTTCTGTTAGATCTTTTCGGTTCCTACTAAGGGAGTTACGGTGATGATTTTTAATGATGTTGACACCTCTTCAGAGAGCAGTAAAATATCAGCTCATTCTATGTAGGTCACCAGAAAGCTTTTATGGATCATGATTGTTACTGCTGGTCAGAGCTTTACCTGTGATCTGTAGATGAAATCTCCCTTTTGTTCTAGTAGCAGAAGCTTGCCAAGAACAAGATGAGTCCGTATCGTCACAAAAGGAGCTCCAGAAGAAGACAGACCTTTATCATCTTCAGAAGGTCAGGCCTACATAGGCTTTACTGACTAGTTCCTTCACTGAATCTTTAAGGTGTATTTGTCCATGGTTAGCTCTTCCCTGCTAGCTGGAGCTCTGCCTAACAGTTACGGATATTAACTTTGCTTCAAAATGAACGAATAGTAACAATCATGTATGTCAGTCCTACCTGATGAATAGAAAATAATAGCAACTAGGATTTTAAAGTGCAAATTAGTTTGTATTTTTGGGTTGAACTTGTAAATTCCACTCTGCCTAACCCACATTTCTTCAAGCTTGAGGCTTGAAGATTTAACCTAACTCCTACAAGTATGAGAACTGAATACACTGGCTTCAATAAAAATAGCTGCACGATCACAGTTGGGATCATCATTAGTGAAGACATGCCAGCAAAAAATAATTCTACATGTTCAACATACACGTTGTGTTCTCTGGAGAATAATTACTTCCCAGGTAGTTTCATGCACCACTTTTTTTTTTTTTTTTAAAGACTCTGTTGGAGTTGAAGGAATCAAGGCGGTCTAAGAAACTGACAAAGTTTGAAATGCTTCGTTTTGAAGTTGTTGACTATATAGACAGCATTGTAAGGTGAGCTTCTCTATTTTATATTCCTGTGTTAATTTGCATCGTAAGTTAAAACAGAAAGTTTGCTAACAAGTTAACATGGGAATAATCTTGTCAAAATTATGTCTTAGTCCTTGTGGTATGAAGTACACTATTTTCTTTCCCCTTTCTTATTCTTCCTTTGGTTGAGCACTCTGAAAAAAAAAAATACAACCTGTTTTCCATAGGTTAGAAGTAATTGGCACATAAACTGACAAACTTACTTTGTCTGCAGAGTGAAGTTGAGGGGAGGGCTGGGTGTACGTTATGAAATAAAGTCAAGAGTTTTTACTCTAATCTTTGCTGGTCTGTTCTATTTATGAAACTCTAGATGCCAAGTGTGATATCCTAGCCATTTTTGGCAAGTAAGGCATAGCGAATAAGGTATTGGAGGCAGCTTTGTGGATGAAAATTTGCAAGGCTTGGGGTGTGTGGGGTAAGAGATGAAGGCACTTGTTAACTGTGCAGCCTTAGTGAAGGGAGGTGGCAGGTTGAAAGCCTGTGTTGGCATGGGTGGGGGAAGAGAAGCTAACAGAAGTGCCCAAAAAAAGCTTCAAATATGAAGATAGGGATGGCCTCAAGATGGATCAGTAGGACTTGTGGAGTAGAGTACCTAGCTGGTGTTAGCATTTATGCCCTTATTTTTTAGTTTGTCTGGCCCAGCTAGAATTCCAAGTTAAATCCCTCAGATGCAGAGTTGCTAACTATTGACTTCCCTGCTTAAAAATTGATTCTGGTCCTGTTCATCTTTTTTGGGGGGGGAGATTTGTCAGTACTGGTTGAAATACATTATCGCAGTCTCTGACTGCAGTGAAGTTCTGTTGTTTTCCCTTAAGGTAAAGCTTGTATCTCCCTTCCTCGCCCCGTACCTCATGTTGCTTTTTCAGAAATTACCTTGTTCCTGCAGACCACAAGACGCTGCATGAGATAGTGTATTTCAACACAGCCAGTGTTCTTCGCGAGCACTTGAACGCTGCCCCCAGGGTTGCACTTCACACGGCTCTGAATAACCCATACTCCTACCTGAAGGTAAGAAACCAGTGAGCTGTTTGCAGAGCTGGAGTAGTTTCGGAAGGCTGTACACGAGGATGATGTTCAAGTCTTAGTTTTGCTGTTTCATGAAGCTTGGCACGTGCTCAGATGTTTTGCAGAGAACCAGCACGGCCGTGTTGATAAGCAACTGGGGACTTTGCTAAGAGCTAGGGAATCTGGCTGGCTGAAATAAAGAGGCTGATTATGGAAAGAGTTTTATATGGGAAAGCTGTTTTCCAGAGCCTGTTCTAGTTGTGATCTTCTATAGATGTAGCAGAAAAGTCATTTTGTCCTCCATTATGAATGGGAGGACTGTGTCCAAGGGAAAAAAATTGTGTCAGGGGCTTTTTCCAGAGACTTTCTTTGCAGTGCTGGTGCTGAGGCCTCACTGTGTAGGCTCGCTGTGAGGTGAAGGCATAGTGAGGAAATTTACAATAGCTTAAATACAAGCATATTTAAAGGAGTCCTTTTCTTTTTACATTAATTTCAGTATCCATTGTGTATTGACATCCTGTCTTTCCTGAGCCCAAGAAAAGGATTGTCATTGATTCTGTTAGCGAGCCTGACCTTTTTCTAGAGAAGAAAAACAGCCCCTTCCCTGGTTCGTTCATGTATCAAATTCCTGGGATGACCCGTGAAAGGGAAGAAAGGAGAAGCACACGATTTGGAGCAGGAGTGAACATACATTTCTCTGGTTTATCCTTGATTGTAGCATATAGAATATAGCTTGTAGCATATGGAATATGTATGCTACTTGGAGTTATCCTTGTGCCTTGACATTTCTCTTAAAAAGTATGATTGCAGTTTTGAAGAAGACATTGGTTATAGCTGTATCTGTGTGTTTCTGTGGTACTTGAATCGGAGCCAACAGTTAATTACCAGAAACCAAGCTTAATAAAGATCGGTCTTTGAAATCCACAGCCCAGTTTGTGTTGGGTTTGTTGGCACCGTGCCCCTGTTTGAATGAGGGTTTTGCTGTGTGCAGGACTTTGTCTAAAATTGCTTGGTCTGATTTGTGAAAATCGCAGTTAGCAGCAAATGGACTACCACTGAGGAAACCTAATGTGAACATCACTAACTTATGCTGTAGAAAAAAATGTAAAGATCAGGAAAGTTAGCAAAATCCAGGTGCTAACGTGTTGAATGAGTATTCTCTTTGATGAGCTGACAGGACTTAAAGTCCTCTGCCATCCTGCACTTTGTTCTGTGACGTACTTCAACATGTTTTTGATGTTTGAGTAAATTGTGAAGGTTTTGACATAGTTTCTAGTAGCAGCAGTATTGGCTGAGTACCTTGCTTAGCATTTTAACCCGTGTGAGTCAAATCTTTTTCTTGCTTGTACCTGTGACTTCTGTATGGCTTGTATTTTCCTGGGATGTGACCAGAGCAAGGTTTTTTAGAGCTGTTCCTACCACAAGAATAGGACCGAAGAGGATCTGCTTCGGTGGAGTACTAGCAAATGATTAATAATGTGATGCATTTCTTACAAGAGTCTAGTCTGGTTATTTATTTAGCTAAATCCAAACCGAAGAGCATACTTATCCTGAAAAAACAATGCACACAAAAAGAAGTACAATTCTGTTTTCGCTGATCTCATGAAAACACAACAAGTTATAACCTGGAATATCAGCAAGTCACTGCTTAGGGTTGTATCAGCTCAAGGAAATGTCATTTTTGGGTCTTCCCAGGGTTTAGGTGGTCATGCAAATTTTGTTCTTGACCGTGGGGTAACATTGATCTCAAGGAGTGAGCCCTGCTGCATCCTGCCTCTTGGTCTAGTTTCCTTCCAGGGACAACTGAGGTTGCTCTGGTGCTTGCTGGATGCTCTCCTAAACCGATTCAGGTTGTGAACGGACAAGCTTTAGGCTGGCATTAAAAACAAAATCTGAAAGATTAGGATTCAATGCCAAGTGTCCAGCAGCACCAGAGTTAGCACCAAGGTGAGTGGTTGGAAGCCGTGGGGTTAGGAGCGGTAGCAGAGAGGACAGAAGTGTAGGGCAACCCCCGTGGGTAGTGGTGAGCCACTAGATCCCCCAGAAGGTGTAACTTCGCCTCTGCTAGTTGGTAGCATAGTAATGAGGTTGGACTTGATCATCTGAGAGGTCTTTTTTTATTGAACATGAGCCTCACAAATTGCAGGAACTGAGATAGATAAAACATAAGCTAAAGATTCCTGATCAAAGTTGTGGGTTTTGCCCAACCTTCTTTCCTATCTTGAAAAGCTTTTATTTATGAAGGTAGGACTAGGCGCTAGGGCTTTATAGACTTCCCAAGTCTGGCATGTTTGCTGGTGTATTTTTACTGCCATGTAAGAGCATTTTAGTAAAAATTTCTAGGAACTGAAAGGAATGATCCAAAGTTGTTTTATTAGAGGAGCTGGCTTCTTAAGAGTATGTGAGACTGAAAACTGAATAAAATTATGAACTGAGGTGAAATATCATAACTTTCTGCAGCCGTGCGGAGACTTTCTTCTAGCTCCAGTGGTTTTTGGTTTACTTACACAGTAAATGGTTTGGTGCTGATGACCTGGATTTCCTGACACAGTACAGTTTATGAGAAATCAGACTTCTGCCTTTGTAGGTGTTGAGTTTCAAGCCAGAGAAATGATTGTTGCATTTCAAAGATAAAACTCTGAGATGAAAGAAACAATTCTGGTTTTTAGCCCATGTGACAGATTTTTGCTAAGACTTTCCTTTCTGAGGGGGGATGAGGGCCTTACTTTGTAAGGCCTGAGATTAATCATGAGAGGTTTCTTTTCCTGAATCCACAGAACAGAATATTTCTCTCTAGAGAAACAGGAAAAAGCTCAAGCAGAGAATCATTTGAGTAAGTAGAAAAGATGGTAGAAGGACCACAAGGAGCGAAGTACCTAGGAGAGCTGTGGTTTGTTTTTTTTTTTTTTTTTTAATAGTGTGTTTGTTTGTTTGTTTGTTCTATTTATTTCTTTGCACCACCAACTTAGCACTAAACACACAAGCAGTAAATATTTGGTTAAAATACTTACCGTGTGAATTTCCTGGTGCAGTGTTTAATCTAGCCTTATAGATTGTTGAGGATTAAGAACTGATTGGGGTTACTGCCTTTGTCTTTCATCAGAGTCAAGCTTTGAGAAGCGATGGAGGAAGCATTTCTAATAAAGCCCCTGACATATGCATAGTCTACAAGCTCCATTTGGAGTGCGGCAGATTAATCAATCTCGTTGATTGGTTGGAGGTACGTAAGGATGCAAACAGTGCCTCCAGCTGCTCCCAGTATTTTCCTGATTTACCTCTTTGCTGTGTGCCTGCTTTTCTGGTGTGCCCCTCAACAACCAACTCGTTGCCGGCCCCAGTCCCTCCTGCACAAGAACACGGTGTCTCCAGAGCCCCAGCCCACAGAGTCCTCCCTCCCGCCTGCTGTGAATCATTTATTTCCAGCATTGTTACTCCGTGATGAAATTCTTCTGTTTCACATTTGCAGATCAGACGTTACGCTTCGCAAAGCTACCTTGTTCCCCCTTTCAATATTTTATGACGCTTTCAGGGAGACAGGGAAGCCTGAACAGACCACTGAAGCATGGGGCATTGGGGCAGAATGCTTACGCTAGGGAAGAGCAAAGCGTCAAGCCCGATACCCTGTCTCATACCATGGCCAAAGGGCAGTATAAGAAGAGAATGTGCATCAAGATGATACATTTCTCTGAGTACTTCCCAACAGCCATGTTTTAGTTCCACTATTTCCTAATCTGGAATGTTTTCTCTGTATTTTATGAAGTCTAAGTGGATTACTTGAGCAGTGCAAGTTTTCAGGAACCACAGCAGCTTGTGGGAAAGAATTGTTGAGCTTCACTACATGCCGTGCACAGAACACCCCTCTTCTCTGAATGTGCTTCATTTGCTGCTGCCTTGCTTGTGTACTGGAAGAGAAAGTGCACCTCAGATCCCTATCCAGCCTCCTGATGTCACTCAGTTTTATAGATCTCTCTGCAGCCAGCTTAATTTTTCCAGATGGTTTACAGACTCTCGCTTTCTGAATTTTTTTTTCTGAGAACGGGTCAGGAACCAGAAGTGTATTTGTATGTAGTCGTGAGTTCAGGGAGTCACCTTCTTTCATTCTGTGTGCCTTCCCTGGTAATGTGTGACCTTGCTTGCTCTCTGGATTGCTGTGAAACTGACATTGTCAGAGTTACCGTTCTGAGATCTCATTCCCCCTGAGTGACGGTGATTAGCTCAGAGCTCATTATTTTACACGCAGCTCTGCCTGTTCATGAAATGTGTTAAATCTGTGCTGCTTCTCCCTTTCTAGGCTTTCTCAACTGTGGTGACAGCAGTCGAGGGACCAAATGCAGATGCACCTTCCTCAGACCAGGTGGATGATGTTATCCAGTATCCTTTCTCACTTCGGTCTTAAATTTATTTGACGTTCAAATGCTTATGGGATTAGTGAACCAGGATTTTTAAAATGCAGCTTTTTGTGCACTGATGTCTTATTTTTCCTGGATTAGTTAAGTGGCTCAAGCAGTCTTTATGCGCAGAGTCACAGAACTGGATCATGTGAAATAGTTGGGCTGGGAGTGGTGAGGTAAGGGAGCAGCTTTTGTCCAGAGGAGCGTTTTGGATCTGAAATAGAAGCAACGGAGCTTGAAACAAGATGAAGCAGCTGTTCTGAGTTAAATCATCTGAGAGTTGGTACATCTGCTTATGCAGGGGGAGAGCGTTACTGAGGAAGAGGCAGGACAGTTGTGACCTAGAGAGGAGATGGAAAGAGTTGGTAGTTTACTCTTATGGGGACAATTAAAGCATTAGCAGAGGAAATGCTTATGAAGCAGTCTCTGCAGAAACCATGAGCTCTGCTGCCTCAGAGCTGAGGCTCCTGGCTTGCACTAAACATCCATCCTGCTTCTCGCTCGGTCCTGATTCTCGCTTCAGAGGATCTGAAGGACGGGCACTGGGACCACAACTCATGGCTACAGCAGTAGTGCTGCCGCAGGGTTGAACAGCGGTATGAGGATGAGTTTGTGTATGTGGTGATGCTGTGCCACTGCACCTCTGCTGTTCTATGAACCCCCCCAAAAATCTCTCTGCAAGGATCTTGCTCCCCATTTTCTTTCAATGAGCATAAGTGGAAATTCTTCAGATAGACATAAAATTAGTATTTTCATAGGTTTAAAGCTTCTTTTCAAGTGAAAAGGAATGTTCCTTTGTTGCCACGTTGTTTTCAGGTAGCAAAAAGAAACACTGTTTAGATTATTTGTGCTTCCGGAGGCCAGGCATGCTCTTTCCAACAATTTTAGTGTGCAACACATTTTGTGTAATCAATGCTTACCATAACTTAACAATCTTCCCCTCTGGGAGATGATGGTGTCCCTGTTGGTTATCGTCGTTAAAAGTGTCTTCAGTTTCCTTGACTGACACATCCAGCGCTCGTTTTATTCGAGCGGTTTCGGAACTGGAACTCCTGGGTTTCATCAAGCCCAGCAAGCAGAAAACCGATCACGTGGCGAGGTTGACATGGGGAGGCTGTTAATGTGCCACCAGAACCTTAATAAAGCTGTTCTTTGTAACGCTGGGCGATGGCTGTGTTCCCACTAAACTAGTCTTAACTGACTTAGCAAGCTGAGTCCGAGTCAAGGCTGACTGAACGCTGAGCTGCATTCCCAGTGCCTGGAGGAACTGCAGTCACAATGTTGTTTTTTAACACCCTGCCTCCATATCGTAATGCGCTGCTCTATTGCTGCTCGTGTTCCAGATACTGTAGTGGTGTGCCAGTGTTCATCAGCTTTGATGTGCAATACTTAACGCTGTGCTGATATAATTCAGGATGCCAAGCCAAAATGAGAACAGGGGATGTGTCAGCTGCAGAAGTGATGAAGCAGCATTATTAACTTGCTCACGATCTGATAGCATTTGAATCATCAGTATAAAATGCCTTCCCCCTCCCTGAAGTACAGATTTCAGTATGCTAAGGAAGACAATAAGCTCCTGTGCTTGGCATCTGCTGCGTGTCCTTCAAAGCAGAACCAGTCCTAGCACCCTGAAAAACTTGATCTTGAAGCAGAGAAAGTGACAATACGTCTGACGATACAGCGTTATGTTCTCTGAGAAGAGCAAATGCAAACTTTGACTCATTCCCTTGTTGTACTGAGGGTAAGTAGGAGCTTAGCTGTGGGGAATTTGTGTCAACAAAGGCCAAATAAGAATACGGCGCTCACACACCTTACAGGAAGGCAGTAAAATCCACACACCATCTCTTTTTCTCTTTGCTGATGATTTGTATTCTACACAAGCAAAAGAAAGAGCTGAGAGCATGGAAGCACTGCTTGTGTGACAGCTCTCCAGTCCATGACACCGCATCAACGAGCACAGCAGTAGAGGCAGCACTACCAGTAAGAAAGGAGACTTTTCTTTGCCCTTCAAGAGCTGCCCTGCCCATCTTATGCATTAGGCTTTGCCTTCACCCTGTTTGGGCAGCAAATGTGTTTTCCAACCATGGAAGCAGCCTTCCCCTGCAGCACAGTGCCTCTGCTCCACGCTGATAATCTGCCCCCCCCCCGCCCCGGGCTGTGGCTCGTGCTCTGCAGCCATGGGGTGGAGGCCTCAGGTCGGTCTTATCACCTTGCGACCGGCTGCACTGCTCCAGAAGTGTTTAGACTTTGCGCTGGGTGGGAATGACTGGGTTTATTGTGAAAGACTGTGTTTACCACCAAAGAAAACCTCCCAGCTGTCCTCAGCTGAGTGCCGTCACTCTCCTTTGGTTGGAGGCAGCTGAGCGCAAACAGAAGCCAGATGCTCCCACTTAGCTGCAGTGGCACTTCAGCCTTCCTACCCAAAGCAGCTGATAACGATAGCCTGGAGCTCTGAAGTTTGTACCACGTAAGTAAAACAGAGCCCTACAAGGGCAGGATAAGTCCTCTTACAAAAAGCTGGAACTTCACGAGCTATTTACACAGGAGTTTGTGTTAAATACCCTTGGAGAGTAGGAGTGTATTTTCCAGTCATTCTAACTGCAGAGACAAAAGAAATGCTTCCTGCTGTGTGTATGCTCTAAAGGGTGTCAAGCAAATTAAAGGTTGAGGAAGATGAGCTTATCAGCCTTTACTGCTTAAACACACAACTTGGGAAAGGCAAGGACAGGAACTCTGAACAGTAAGTTTTAAGATCTCACGGGAGCAGTGCTGACATTCCTCCCTTCCGCCAGGACATGGGGGTAAACTAACTCAACTGTGCGTCATTCCAGAGACAAGCCAGGGGCACCTACATGTGCTCCACAGTCTTTTCATTTCCAAGAAGCAGAGAGGAAAGACTAATTTCAGGAGGAGAATGCGGCGTAGGCTTCCTCTGCTCTGAACCTGACCTATTTATTTTGGAAATAGGCTTGAAATACCAACACGAGCAGCAAAACAGCCAAATGTCTCACTGGTCAGCAGGATGAGCAGCCAAACACCCCCCACACCTGTCCTCAGCCACCTCCTGCAGCCTCCCATCCCCTAATGTGACCTGATCCTTCAAAATCCAACCACACAATCTCTCAGAGCTTTTAGGGATTGGGATATTTGGAAACAAAGCGAAGCAAGCTTTCACAGTATGTGATGTTTAACCACTAAATGAGCTGGCAACATGACATCAAAAATAAATAGCAAAATTAATAGTTCATGGCCATTTCTTCCCTGTAATGACAAGAGGAATTCAGAACCTTGAAGTCACCCATGCTATTTATGGTTGCTTGGGATCAGATCCTTCAGTACGTGGCACTTCATACACTGAAAGATGCATAAAAGGGAAAAAGATGACTAAAATTATGTAAGGAGTAATATTTCATTTCCTTCCGCAAGGAGGGTTGGACATTTAAAAAAATAGACCAAATTTGTGAGCCTTATCCAGTTTGTCTCTGTTCAGAGGCTGGTTTCACAGTCAGGATCCCAGCTGCCTACACAGAAATTAACATTGCTGAATCTTGCACCAACATCAGGAAGAGAGGGATGGTACAGCTGTGAAACTGTCACCCTGAACAAAACCCTGGTGCTAGGGGTCTAGGGCTTCTCTCAATTTATTTTACTACTGTTTGCTGTAAATATTCCAAATTCACCCTCGCATACCCTAGCTGAAATACATACAGGAAGAGTGGAATCGACTGTATGTATGTAATTAAAAAATTTAGTTTCTACAGTTGCCTGCATAGTAGCACATTCTGCAGCCACCCCAGGAGCCCTTCCCTGTGCGCAGTGCTCGTGAAAAGCGAGGCCAAAGCTGGCACTGCGATACCAGATCTGAAACTAAGCGCAAACCTCGCTCACCTCTGAACCAGTAACCGTACGGTGTTCTTCAGCACCCTCAGCTGTCAACAAAAGCGTGGCCCAAAGTTAAAACTGGAAGTCACTTAACTGCTGTTTGAAGCATTTCCTATTTTCTCTGTTCTTCTATATCAAGTTTTTTGTTCCTGATACCTCTACTGGTTTCAAACAACAAGAACGTGAGAGTTTTTAAGAGAAACTAGAAGATCCACGGTGCCTACTACAACAGCAAGTAAAACCTGGTGTTAAAGGCAAACATTCACCCTCACATTTTTCATCGCATTACATCCATGCAAAGGTCACAAGAGCATAAGCTCTTAATATTTTTTCCAATTTAAATGCTTTTCTTCCCTGCTGCAGAATCGCTCAGATAAATCCTTCCCAATTCCCAACTGAGGACTGGAGAGAATCCTTCCAAAAACACAGCCTCTACCCAGAATCTGGTAATGGTCTTGCTGTGCTGGAGTGCTTGAGCAGATCTCAAGCATCAGCACACCAGATTGCACCAATCTCCTTCCTTTTCATCCTTGAAAAATGCTGAAGAACCTCCTGGCTGTATCTTTCCTATCTAGACAAAAATCCACACACACAGTATGTGCTGCTTTTTCAGTTTACAGTAACCAAGATCTGCTTGAAAAGAATTTAAGCGTCACTATCTTAAAAACAGGTTAACCAAGATCTTTGGTTTCCATCTGTAAAGTTGCAGTCAATTGTCCTCAATTTGCTTTGCTTTTGGACTGCAGTTACACACAAATTGCAAAATCATCAACAAAAGCTCTGGAAACCACAAAACCCAGTGCCAAGAATACACTAATTGTTGAGTCTTACCCACTTCTGCTTTACCCTAAGCCCTCCAAAACACCTCTGAAAAGGTTCTCCAAAGAAGGTGTTGCTTTTTTTAAGCACCACCCTACTTCCTCACAGAACCTGAGATTTCCTATGTTGTTTTTTTCCCCCAACAGTAATGGAGCAGCCAACCATTTCCCCACTGAAGAACAAGCTACCTGTTAGAACAAGCCTTTCACGCGACAGCCATCGCATCAGACATTAATCACTGAGATTAGAGAAAGAGCCAGTCTGAAATCAAACAACAAGCAGCAGGTTAAAAAAAAAAAAAAGAAACTTTTCAAAGAATGCGACCTCATTTTCAAAACAGGCACAAATTAGGCATACCACGGCTGTGAGCCATGAGCACCCATGGTGGCATTAATCAGCCAGAAGCCTGTTTGCTATGCGTTAATTTGGAGCAGCACAGGAATGACTGGGTGCTAGCATGACATCACTTCTTATTTATAATAACTTTTAATATCCCGAAGGATAAGATAAGCCGAGACAGAGAGGCAATCACAATGGCTGGTATTTTAATTCTACCTCCAATTATCAGTTAGGCACATACTCTTCCCTATCAAGCCAGAACAAAGATCTCCTGGAGCACTGGAGATACAGGAGATGCATCAGGAGGCTGGAATCTGGGTAGTGGTCCACCCAGAAGCAAGGGCTTTCCTGCCCTCAGCAAGTTAACACCAGGAGGAGGCCCCAAAACGAGCAGGAAGGAGTGGGGCTGAGAACCCCGAGGCAGACAGAAGTTAGGTTTGAGGTTAGCAGAACCGTGATCGTTCAGTACTCAGTACTGGAAGAGCCACAAGAGCAGTCTGGCAGAGAGCTCTGACAGTCTGAAATACGGGTTAAGAGGAATCCAAATATTAAGGTCAGGCAGGCTTCAGGGAAGCGTGCAGAAAATCCTCAGAGAGCACAGCTACATGCGTAATTTTGGACTCCATCACTGCCAACGGAATGGAAGTTCACTAAGAGCTAGAACGTGCTGGGCTCCTCTGAAATCATAACCAACAGCATGAGCCAATTAATGCACAGATCTACCAGGCTCCATGACATTTCAAGTAGAACTTCCCCACTCATTTGAAGTGGTACGAAGATCCAGTACACACAGACTTCCACTTAAGCAGAAGTTGACATTAGGTAAGTTAATTTAGAGAGCAGTTTAATGGAAGGATTACTTTAAAACTGCTTGTAAGTCCCCAAAGCAGATAATCCGAGTCAGGTGATGAGCAATACTCCTACCCGTGGCACAGAGCTCTGGAATTACCATGCAGTAACGTTTCAGTCACTCGTGCTGTGACTCAGAATGACACAGGCGGCAGCAGCCACCGCTTACACAGCAGTTTGAGAACAGCTGAGCGTATCTAACAACAAACTCCTAGGCCCAGAACACACAGAGGTTGCACGCCTTCGGCTCCTCCAACACCTAGGGAGCTGCAGCTTGTGGTGCAAGCGCCTGCTCTATCTGAGGACCAGACTTCCTTTGGTGTCACTTCAGGCTGAAGGAAGACGAGCACAGCTGCTTCGAGTCAGCTGCAGTTAAATCAGGATTGTGTCAGTTGTGTCTCAAACACGCTGCCCTAACTGAAACAACACAGCCAATCTAAGAAGCGTTTCTTGGCCTCTGAAGAATTATGTGAGGTTTCCATCCACTTCCTTTCCTGAAATTCTGACCCACCCACTACTGCTAGTAAATACAGCTTTCATTTAAACACTCAGATTTAAGTTTATTCATACACAGCAAAAGTTCCACCTGCATATTAAAAACAAACAGATTAGAAGTAAATGTTTTATTCTTCCAACTAAATTCCAGTACTACAAGGGCAGTAAAACAATGATACACTGAAAAATTGCAGCAATAAACATTTGTTAAAGACTGATAGAATAAATAAAAACTACAAAAATGAGAAATCATATAAACCCATTCTTAACCCCCAAAAAAAGTCATGGAATACAGAAATGCCCTCCTTCACTATTTCACAGGCAGTACTGTGGGCTATTTGCTTAAAATTGTCCTGGGATTACATTCTAATTTAACTGTGATTACAGCTCTGTTGTAGTGCACAGTTATGAAAACCACACTAACTTCAGTCAGAAGTGTCATTCTACATTTTTATTTACACAACCAGTGAAGGGCAACTTCTAGAACACCAGCTTTAATCCTTTACTTTTTCAAACTTATTAACATAAGAAGCCAAATTGTAATGATACAGCAAATGAGGCCACTGGTATTATTACAGGTAGCAAAGGTCCACATCCAGGTGGTACTGACATCAGGGAGCACTCCAAAACCAGTTGCTGCATAAGAGTGGTTGCCACTGACAAAAGCTTGAAATAACCTGTGTTCACAGGGGGAAAAAATATGGCATTGCTGCAAGTCATTACTGGGACAGCTTGCAACAATAAAACGGGGTGTATAGGGCAGCCCACGTATGCAGAAAGTATGATTCATGAAACGTCTGAAAAAAGAAAAAAACGAGAGTTAGTGGTGAAGGTAACAAAAGGCAGGGCTATCACAAACCTGGTACAGCAACACCAAAACCTTGCTCAAAATCAAAAACCAGCATGTAACGGGTGACAGCTCTGCGTGTTTTAAAACCAAAGCTGCATTTTACCGCACATCTTTTCAACCTCCATACTACCAACATGAAGTATTTTTGCCCTGGGGCCTTGTCGAAGCTCAACAATGAACAAAGGCCAGTTAAACCATTGAGCATTTGGTAACCCAATGCTGCTGTAGGAAGCGGAAGGAAGAGATACTCACAACTGGCAGGCTGTTCTCCATATCGTCGCATGATTTGATCATGCGTGAACTTCACAAACGCGTCGTATTGTTCTGCAAGCATGAAGCATAGGAAGTGTGAGTCTACTACGTTTAACTCAGGCTGAAAAATAGTCAAGGCTACTTTTTATACCGTACAAATCAGATCAATTAAACACACATCCACTAACAGCAGTTTTAAGCGACTCTGCACAGTTCATAGCTGCCGTTTCTTTTCCATCCCCCACGAACAACAATGCAGCACGTCCCCTTAATTAATAGAATTTCCCTTAGAAAAACAGTTAATATTACCAAGGATAACTGTGCTGCACAGACACAAAGACCTTGATACACCCAGTACATGCTAAGTGTCAGAATCTTATTTTGAAGTAACTGAGAACGCCCATTTCACAGACACTAACAGGGGTGGAGCAGTTACACACAGCCTTACGGTCAGTGCTAGGGTTGGAAACATAACTTCTCTCTGCTCCTGCCCTGTCCAGATGTAGACCCAAATTAATTTAATGGTATGGAAACAAAGTAGTACAGGAAAGGGACTTGCTACAAAGTTAGAAAGTCTTTATGGTCACTACCCAAAAATGAAAAGCAAAAGGCAAACTAAAAGGATGAGCTGCTAAGTGACTAGCACTTGGCTAATCCCAGCCACAGAAGCAGCCACGCTGGGAGACACGCAGCTGACTGTGGACTTCATGAAAACAGCTACTGCGTGATCCAAAATGAAATTCGGGTATCAAACATTCGTTTAGCTTTGGACTAAGCACTGCTCTTTCCCAGACAGGTTATTTCTATACACGCATACATACACTCGCAATACTTTATTCAGCTTTAATACTGCACTCATCAGCAGGATATCACCTTTCAGAATTAGGAAATTGAACAAGGAGAGTAATATCTACCAGATGCCGCTCCTCTCCATTCCCCTTCCTCCCTTGTGGAAAAATACATGTGCAGCAATGTGGGGTGTTCTGAGAAAAGGGCAAGGTCAAAGAAGGCAATCTTCAACCAAAAATGCAGTTACATTGGTAGTGGTTCCTAGTCCCACAGGTTTGCCCCATTAAAGTCCCCATCCTCTTGCAGGGATGAGCTTCACCTTTGAAGTAAACAGCGTGTCAGTAATCAGCAAGTAGTGCAGCAGCAGCAGCCCCATTACGGACCTGACTCAGGGAGCTAAGCACATTCACCCTTGCCTGAGCGGGCCCAGTGTCACGGCAGCCACTTCCCCTCTGCCCACAAGCAGAAGCTCTGCTTTAGTGCAGTTCTGACTGATGGCTTTGCTGCAGCCATGTGAGGATCTTGGCCAAACAACAGAAAAACACAAAGAGCAGATTGAAGGAGTTGTTGCCCAGAAACCATTTCCAAAAACAACAGCAACCAGAACTTCTCCTAAAAGTTATGTATTAAAGGCCAGAAACCATCTCGCAACCTTTCTTCCTGAATGGTTTAAGTCAAGACATACTGCCACTCCTGTAGCATCATCTTTGTCAAAGCATGGCTTTGGCAATGTGAAGAGTCCACGGTCACTAAAAATCCCCGTTCCTGTGGCATTCAGCTTGAGGAAGTTAAGCAACCCAAAGGCAAGAGCGAACTAAACTGAAGTGTTTGAAAACCAAAGTGAACAACTGGAAAGATGCTTGTGCAGCTGGAATCCCATAGCACACGTTCTAACAATTTAAGACAAAAGATGGCCATAAAAAGACAATTAATACAAATGTTATTGCTAGACTAACTACTCTAGAACTTGAACCACAGTACTGAAGAGCCATTTTTCACAAGCAGATTCTAGAACAGCTTTCAAGCTAAAGTTTCACAGAGCCCCTTGCACTCCCTCCTCTGGCTTTCCAACCTGCAAAGGATTTTGCAAACCCAACTTTATGCTAACACAGAGGTTTTGAGTAACAGAGACAGAAGGGGAAGTCAGGGCGTTACAGCGATCTGAGTTTTCCATTCATCAAACGCTAACTGTAAGAAAGGCCCTGCTCAAAAAGAACAGGGCAGAGAGGGAAAAAAGGCAGTATCTGGCTAACTACTTACAAGAAAACTGTGATTCAGACAGGAAACAAGGAAAATACCTGAGATCCAAGCATTTGGTTAAGTCACTTGAAAGAAGCTATTCAATTAAGATCCCTTACTGAATTTCCAGTTACATTTCCATTGATTTCACTAGTCTGTAAGAACGAGGATCACCTTACTGCACAAAGTTTAGAAAAGCATATAATCACCCTGTCAGCAGAAAAACGTTACTGGCTGCCTAAGGAAGGAATTAGTCTAAATTCTTTTGGCAGTCTCTCTTTAAATTCCTATACAATGCTCAAAATTTACTAACAGCTTGATATATGGGATGCAGCAACTTGACCTCTGTCAGCAGTGACTGTAAAAACAAATACACCTCATCTCATCTCACTGTAAACTGCCCCATGCCCCCCAGCAGAAGCCACCCCTCCTTCCTAAGTGACTTTGACACAAAGAGCACATGCAAGGAACTTGCCAGAAGGGTTCCTGCTGCAAAGAAATACAGAAAGCGTCAGAAAGTGTCTGGGGCAAATCTACAAACGTATCTGCTCTTCAACTGGTTATAATCACAGAATCACAGAACTGAAGGGGTTGGAAGAGACAGAAAGATCTGTTAACAGAAAGATCTTTTAAGAGAACAGAAGAAGCTATCCAATTCCTAACACACGGACTAGAAGAAAACTCTACAGAATCCTAGTTCACCAGTCTGAAGCAGGTTAAAAAGAAAAATGTGGAAATGGAACATTAGGCCCAAAGAAAATTAAGTATTTAAGGCTAGTTATGTATTAAAGAGATGTGGATTTAAGAGGGGCTTCGAACTATGCCAGTTTTTACACAGGCTCGGGTGCAGAGACAATACTGTCATGGGCAACCCACAAACCTGGTGACCTTCTGCGTGGCCATACCCACAGAAGGTTTTGCTCCCGTGCCTGGATAGATTTGCAAACTTTAATCCTGAGGTGTTTTCAGGTGGGATGCGCAATGGTGGTGGGTGGGTTTTTTAAAGCAGGTTTGCTGCCAAAGAGTGCACTCAGAAGATACTTGCTGTATTCACACTAACCACTAAGTATTAAATTAGACACCAAATCATATTGTGAAGGCACCTACCTCTGAATGCACCAGAATTTAGGTGCTCAGACATTACCAAAAATGCTCAGAAGTAGAGGAAAATGACAACTAAAGCAAGGTCCTTTTTTCAGTGCTGACATGAACATGATCCTTAACAAAAGGTAAGCTGGCATCAGGCACCAAAAATATCAGCTGAGTGGTAGGAAGTACAAGAATTCAACACACAGGATCAGAAATGCATCTCAACTACTGATGCTCGAGCAGCAACCAAACTACTCCACTGACAGCAGCAAAATGTGAGTAACTGGGAAGAGAAAGGGAAATCTTAGGTACTGTCTCTTGCCAAATTCCAGAAAAAGGAAGTCAGTTCCCAAGCAGGGAAAAAAAAAAAAAAGTCCTTCACAAAGAGCTCTTAAGTCAGTAAAATAGAAAGTCTTTCTGACAAAAAAACATGAAGAGGAAATGGTCAATTCAAACATGATAGCAAGAGAAAATTCTATCCAAAATAAAACCTCTGTTTCCATTGATTGGTAATACCCAGGAGTCACTGTTTCTATCCAAGGCAGCATAGAAGAGAAAATCCTATCAGAGAGACTACACTTTTTTTTGTCTGTCCCATATACAATCTCATTCCTTAATCAGATTAGGTCAGAAAAAAAACACAGCATATCACAAAAATGAAAAAAAAAATGACACTTTTGAACCCATCCTAGCACATTATTTTCAACTATGAAATACCTGCAAGTTTTGTGGTCAAAATTTCTTCATACTCTTCACGGATTTTCTCTTCACGCTCTTTCAGCAAACGTTCACAGATCATTCCAACTTGTCTGAGAGTAAACAGAGGCTGTTCTTTTTTCAATGGTGATGATGCTGCAGATGAAGTACCTAAGAAAATATTTGGGTATACCAATTTACCACTTGTAAGCAGTTCAGAACCACCGTTATAATCAGTTTTCATCACATCTTTTATATTAAAGAAACTTTACAAAACATTTGGAGAAAAGTTTGTGTCATTTGCACACATTAAAGTAAAATTTAACTGAACACTCAAAAGGAAGACCTCTCTGATTGATAATAGGCATTGGTATCGAAACACCAGGAGTGTTGTTCCACAATGCTACACAAATGGCCACCGCCCCTTACATTCAAGCTCCTGCTTTGTATTAAAATTGTGGCATATTTTTGCAAAGACAGCTGTTCCACAAAAGCCTATTAGAAGATCAGCTGCAGGGTAAGCAGGATGGTCTCTTGAAAACCTTAAAAGCTTTGCATCCCACTGACTGCTAAAATAAGAGGGTACAATCTTCCAGATCAATGCGAGTACTGCCCAAAAAAGAAACGAGTGATGAGAAGGTGCCACAGAACATGAGACAACCAGGGAAAATTATTGACTTAGAATCCGAAAACATATAGAAAATTACACAGAATTTTCTGGGTACCTGGCAAAGCTGGTCCAGTAAGGAGAAATGCATGTGGCTGTGCATCAGTAGAACAACAAGGATCTGTCTGCTGGAAGCTATTTTCTAAGTGTCTCCTCTTCTGCATGCGTTTATACTCCTGTTTTATGTTGTACAGAATTTGTTCTAGAAGAAAAACAATAAAAGAATTACAAGGCTAAAATAATTACACTTCAGGATTTTACTTCAGTTTATTTCCACTCAAACGCCCAATACTGTAGATGACCAACAGATGATAAGAGCTAGACTCTTAAAAACATGTCCGAAAAAACGACACCATTTTACCTAAGACGCAAGCCAAATAATGGAACTTAACCGAAAGGAAGGTAACTCCAGACTGTTTTCACAAGGAAAACACTAGCAAAGTGTGTTGTTAGTTAGGGGCAAACATCTGTGCCAGAGTACTGCTAACAAAAATTAACAGCAGAACTTTGAGATTTAGGAACCATCAACTGTACGGCACACGTGGGTAAAAAACAAGCTGTGGATCTTCCACTGGCATTCATCACCTGCCCTCCAAACGTTTCATCTGCAATCACCTTTCTCCTCCACACACCACGGGTATCACTCACAGAGCTACGGGGAACAGAAGACTCCAGAGTAACACATCTCCAAGAAATCCCACTCCTCTCTGTGCAGTTACTGCCACACAGGCAGCAAAGGAGAGAGGGAAACCATTTAGACAAAGTATATCTAAAGCAACTACTGCTTAAAACCTCCAAGAACTGGAAACCAACGGGCAAAATAGGAATATATTCCTCAATGTTTCTTCATAGCCCCAGATCTACTCAAATAAACCCTGTGGATGGATCAATAGCCTCTTTTAAATGAAGCATGGCCATTTGTAGGTCAGCATTTGATCACACTGTGAAAAATGCAGTAGGTGCTTTCAGTAACCTCATTTCTGTCGAAATGAGAAATGTCAAGGTAAAAACAACCCTTGCAATAAAACCATCAGCCCTGCGTGCTTTCTCTCTCCAATTCCACGTGACAAAAGCTCCCGGGAACATCAGTGCCCTGAACGGATATCCCCTGGCTACATCAAATATTTTTAAAATGCCTTCTACCCCCCCTCACCTTCCAGGGGACCTTCACAGAAAGAGACTTCTTCCTTGTGACAGCTCTTAACCACTCAAATACATTTTGAAAAATCATTTCCCTAAGCAATCTGCTTCCACGGGACTGAGCATCCAGGCTTCTGGCAGACAGCTTTCCAAAGCTCACAGCCACACGAATCAGCATCGTTGTGTCAGTGCTACAAAGGACTCCACTTGGTTCCTTCCTGCCTCTGTTCATTTCACCAATACTGTTGAAATTTCTCTACCAAATTTCAGCGTTTGAGAACAGACCGTCCTTGAGGTTCCATGTTTGCACATTTCCCAGTAAGCAACCAGCCGAAGCAGGTTAACTTCAGCACACAGCTTTTTCAGCTGGTGGCAGAAGCCTGCGCTAGCACAAGCAGAAGCAAATGTTTGCCAACTCCTAGATCCGAGGTTTAACGATTGTGGTGGGTCTCCAGTTCCATAAATCAATCCAGGAGCTCCCAGTTTATTAGAGAGGAAACCTTCTGCAGTCAACGGGAACATCAGCGCCTTCTCAGCAAAGAAGCTTGTTTGGATTTTGTTCGTTGGTGAAGAGCCCTGCAATTTCTGCCTTGTCAGTCCTGTGCCTACAGAGCCTGCCCAATTTCCAGCCTCCTACAGGGAGAACAGTAACTCTGCTGAAAGCAGCAGCAGCTGCAGAAGGCATAATAAAGAAATACAATCAGGAAATGAAGGAAAGCGAGGAAGGGGGGGAAGAAATGTACTCAAGGCTGGCTGGAGGATTTATACTTCTTGTAGGATGGATTTATATATACATACCTCCACTGTGGTACAGAAATAGGTAAATCAGGTTAAACCACTACAAAGTTCGGCTTCCAAAACGAAGCAGAATCCCATGTAGGGTTTGTCCCGTGCATACACACCACATCAGACATTCAGAGGCAGCGTTGCCATGTTTTACTCAACAGCATTATGGCCACCAAACAGTACTTTTCCTCGTAATCCTGTGCTGCTCTAGCCAAGGAGATATTGCTTAGTTGTGAGCGGGAAGTGAGTTAGCTCCTGAGATAACATCTGTCCTAAAGCATGTCCACACCGCAAGGCCGCACGCTGCATCTACACCAACAGACCAACGCAACGCGCCACGTGCTGCCTTCACTGTGACTGCGTGGTCTCGGGCAGGCTTTCCAAATTCTGTATGAACTGCAAAAATGTAAGCCGAATTTGGGGTGTAAAGATAGAAATCTAACTCTTCTTAATATTATATTTACGCAGATGTATTTTCAAACCAGATTGACCTCCAAATTTGTTAAGAGAACTCCACTGACCAGAGTCTGTTTAGCAAGATCACAAGAGTTAAAGCAACAATCATCAGCAAGGTTTTTCCCAGCCCTAAAAACCTCTACAAATTAAAGGGAAAATAATTCAGAGAAAATATTAAAAATGACAGGCAGAAAAGAAGGATCAAAAGCAAGATATACAAGCAGGGGAAAAAAAAAAATAAAAATTATGTGCTGATTTTGGGAAAAGTTTCAACTGGGCCAGGAAATGAAGGGCTGCGCACCAAGGACACACAATTCTATTCAAAATTCTTTTGAATAGTGTGCACAGAAATCTCAATGATATTAGACTGATTGACTGATTTCACCTACTTCTAATTTGGCAATACTCTTTTTTTTTTTTTTTTTTTTTTTTAAACTCACTTTCTTCTAATCTTGCTCTGACAACCAAAAAACCAAAAGCCTTAAGAAAAGCTACTGACAGGCACAGTGGGACGGCTCTCCCCCCTTCAATAAAAAGCTGCTTTGATGGCTTGCACAGCTGTTAACTTCAGGGAAAGGGCTAAAACTAAACAAATACGGGAGGGAGAAGAGCACTAAGAAGAAATGACAATGCACTGTCTGCACTGCAAACAGCCAGCAGGAAAAAAAGGCTGGAAGTTGAAGTCCCGGCTGCACACGTGAGCACGCAGTTGAGCTCCCTGGGTTACCAGCACTCCTCTATTTGGTCTAACGGGGGATTTAAAGCCCCGCTGGTCAGTGCATAGGGCACAGGAAAGCGAGTGAGAATGCCTCAGGCTTCCCCATTTCCACCATTTGTGACATGGAGACCAAGAGGCTCCTTTAACACACCGTCAAGCCGCTCAGTCTGGACTAGTAATACTTCAAATTACACAGGCACATTCTTGCAGCACCCAGGACCACATTGGTACATTCCTTACTAGCATACAGAGGCATAAAATCCATGACTTCAAGCTAAAGGACTTCACTGTGAGGTGTAAACCTGCAAACATTCACAACTGATCTTAAACGAAAATCTTAACAAATTGAAGTCGCTAAACCATTGGATTAAAACTGGCCTAGATTACACTTGTTTGTAAAAAGAACAAACATTTGAAGTAACTACTGAAGGATGCAACTAATGGGCTAATGCATTATTTTTAGAAAAGCATAGAAGACTTAAGAGTATGTCCAAATTCACAGAGGTAATGCAGGCAACACACATTTATTCACATTCTTAATTTGCATTTATGTTTATGAAAGTGAATGAAGCATTCTGGATTTGCCAGAGTGCATTTACACAAGCACTACATAAAGTGTAAAGCATGATTCTGACCTTAAAATGTATTTATTTTAACTGAACCTAGCAAAGTAAAAGTAGCTGTTGAAATGCATCAAGCCACTTCCAGCATTTACAGCTTTGCTTAGAAAAATCCAGACAAATATGTCTGAGGAATAAACATTTTCTTTAGAGCAGTTTTTATAGAGCATCAGCACATGAAAGCAGCCAGGAAATCCTAAGGCAGCGAGAAGCAAGTAACTTCTGAACAGTACCTACAAAGCTGACATCTGAGTGTCAAGCCCTTTAAAACTCTGGCCCAGTTTAAGTTTAAAAATTAGCAGATCTCATTCTCCAACCTACTTTGGATTCCAGAAAACCTTCCTGCCTTTTCACATCCAGTTTCTTCACTTCCAGTTAGCTCTAGCTATTCTCTCTGCACTGACAACTAAATTAAAGCACTCATTTAACTGGTGTCAAAGACCCGACAGGTTTGCTCCTTAAATATGGAGGCCCAAACCGTCTTTTTCAACAACGGCATGCATTTTAATTAACAAGTTTCTTTATACGTAGAAATCTAGAACCTGAAAGTGCACTAATTAGAGAAAACCTAAGCTTAAGGTTCTCTAAGACTTCTCTAGAGCTTCTCCAAGACTGTAAAACAGAATTGAGAACTTGAATCATGTGTATGGGAATTGGGTAGGTGTTTTAAACAACGCTTGCATCCATCTTATTGGTGCTGAAGTTCAAGTTGGACACAAGTTCATTGTGTTTGAGGCAGCAATGTTATGTATGAGGTAACAAACGGAATGTACTTAACAGAATCAGACCTACAGCATGGTGGCCCACCTTCGGTTTCATTTTAACTTCACCATCTCTCCCATGCTCGGTGTTTCCCACAGGCTAGGGGTAGCTCCGGAAGCACAAAGAGAGCTCCAGGAAACCCCAGGCAGAGGGGCTGAAAGTGAAAGCTGGGCCTGCTGAAGGCAGGGCAGCAGCAAGGCAAGTCCACGCTGAAATGAAGCAGCACTCCTAAGTGACGCTCCCAATTCAAGAGGACTGTGGAAGCCAGCAGTTAAGCAAGACCATACCGTGCCCTCCCTTCTCACCCTCATCTAGAAGGCCGGGTTCAATGCCAGGACAAAGGATAAGACTGCTGTGGCCACCGTGACTGTGCACAGCACGGGGATTTGGCCACAAACACCTGGAACACAATGAAATGCACAGATACTCTCTCTCATCCGGAGTGCTGCCTGCTAGGAGCATCATGTGAAATCTTTCTTCATGGAATCTCGCGTTCGGGTGACGGATGGCACTCGCCCAAGCCTCCTTTCCAAATCCGAGCTATGATTCAGGGAAACAGAATTACACATTGCAGTTGCTTTCGCACGCAACGACGAGAGGTGAAAAGCTGAAGGGGCAATTCAGAATTCACGTTTGACAACTGAAATATGATCTGTCACACTGATGCATTACCAAGCCAAATATTTACTTCCTGGGAGTGATGTCTACTTCTCACTTCCTCTAATTCATGACAAAAAGACGAGAAATTATTTTTTCCCCCAAGTTCTGTCATCTAATTACTTCATCCTGACCTGTAATTACCCAGAAATTATGTACAAGGGAAGCAGCAGTTCAATCTGAAAAGGTAACAAGGCAAACAATTATTTTCTCCATTTTAATAACCTCTTATCAACTACAAAGGTGCTGATTGTTTCCCCTGAAGGATTTTTCTTCTTGGCTTGCTTTTCAAACCGGCAGTCTCGCATCGCAGCTCCCAGCTTCTCTCGTTTAGCTGAGGGAAACGTTGGCAGCACAGGGAGGGAGGTGACTCAGTGGGCTGCAATCAGAGCAGCAGTTTTCCTGCCCTGAAATGGGACCTGCAGCTCGGGTTTCTGCTTGCAGTGTCCCCGTTCAACGTACGCGTTCGGACCTGAACCGTGCCTGAGCTTTCTTCCAAGCGAATCCATCAAGCGCTACCCCCACGGCAGCAGCGCGCATCTTAAGGGCGTTGGGTCCTGAAGTATAACCAGTGCCCTACTTCAGCCTCCTCTCCCTTACTCAGCATTTCATTGCTGCCACCACGTTCCTCATTGTGATCTCCCCACCGCACTCCTGACACACCAAATCGATCTGAAGCAGCTCGCTGCCCCTAAGGACAGCGCCGCCGCAGAGCGGTGGGTTCACAGCGTTCCTCACTGTTTTATCTCATACAGAGTGTCCGCAGACACGGCGGAGAAATTAAAATGATCCAGCTATTCTACTCCTCTTCTCGCTCTGGTCACAGCCATCCATCACTCCAGCTACGTTTCTTAATTAGGCATGGTGCGGTAGGCTCCGGTAATCGAACGAATACTTTTGGAAATCACGTTCGTCTCAGAGGAACACGCTCCAAGACAGAAAACCCTGTAACGGGTCCGTGCTGACACTTCACAGCCGGCATTTCCAGCTCCAGAAGCAGCTCGTGCCGGGTCCTGCGAGATCCAATTACTCTCCTTCCCAGCCCGATGAAGGTTCTGGTTCTGCCACAGCAGCCGTGAGCTTATCCTGCCAGCACGCTATTTCAGGAAATCCCAGCTCTCCCGATCGAGGGCTTGAGCAGCGAAAAATAAATCAAGCAACGCAAAATGTATTAGATACAGCAATTAGGTCTTCCTCTTCGTGCACCAGAAAATGTCACGTTGCGTTTATCAGACTCGCCACTGGAATGAAAAAACTGCTTTGACATTTTACAACATCTAAGTCCAAGGGTACTTAACATTTATAGACACCACAGGCATCTATACAGAAATTTCTCATATAAATTAAATGATCAAGACCAGATGCAGCCATTAGGATCCTTCCCCCTGCCTTTTTTTTTTTTTTTTTTTTTTTAAGGGGTGGGAATGTTTTGTTTTTAAAATCCTGATGGTTTCTGCAAAAACTGGAGCACAATGAGAAGCCTGGCACCTTGCCATGGCAATTTAGCAATAAATACACATGCCAATAGATGTTAACAAAACAGAAATGAGGCAGAAAGCGATGCGGCAGGACCTACACTCCTCGTTGCGAGGCTGCTACGTTTGTCCATTTAAAATGCAAACCTGGACGTGGCCGCTACCCAAGCACAAGTTTCAGAGAGAAGTCCCTCTGAGTTTGCTCAAGAGGGCGACAGAAAGGTCAGGGGAGGACAGCCCACGGGGCAGGCCAACTGCTCTTCCTACTCCAAAAGGTCAAAGTCATCTATCTTCTTGCCTACCTTTGAAAATTAGTGCTAATTAGGCCACTTTTTCCGATTCTTCTGTCAAAGGCCTTGTATGGAAGATGTTTCTCTATTTTCTGTTTGTAAATCTTGGGTCCTCTCCCAGAGGGCGGGCTCTTCCACCTCCCTCTCTGTGCCATCTCCCACCAGAGGTTTGCCAGGGGGCTGCCATGAAGCACCAATTCCCCCATTCCTATCCCCTGCCACCTTCCTGACATGACCTCCGCCTGGCTTTCGGCCGGTGACCCGAGGTGAAGACTTCTCTCCGTAACCCCAGCCGTGCAGTTTTGGGTTTGCAACCCTGGGGAGTTACTGGGGAAACGTTCAAGCAGACGGATGTTTCAGATGGAGAGGAGCGTCGCACGCGCAGATGCAAGAGCTTGCTTGGGGATTTTTAAGAGATTTCACAAACTTGTTTTTAAATGCAGCATTCTTCTGGACTCTACAAGGTTCTGGCTGCAACTTCACCTCAGATTTTGAAATAGCAGTAGGCAAGAAAGCTGCTGGGCTGGGTTTGCCTTCTCAGCTACTGTGTACCACGGACAAGGGGATTTCAGCTCCTGCCAACATTATCCCCTCTCACCCTTGGCCGCATGGTTTTATCTGGACTGCGTTTCCCACTGCAGCTTCTGTCTCAGAAATACCCAGGCATGCAGGCTTCCTGTGCCTTTCAATTCAAGAAAGGCCTCGAATGTCATTTCTTCATGTATTGATATGGATCTTATTTCAAATTAAATATTTTATTCATATGTTTATAAAGTTTTCTTGCCCAGACTGCAATCTTTCTTCAGGGTAAACCCACAGCCAGGATTTACACCAAAGTCAAACTCATCTGTGGGATCCGACCAGGAGGAAACTCCTCAGAGGACACACTGCTTCGGGATCAGGCCCTCCCCATGGCGAGCGTACTTTGCAGGAGATAACTCCAGATGCTAACAGTGCCATCCAAAAATTAGCAGACGTCCTCACGGAGCATGCTCCTGTAGGCGTAAGGTCAACCCCACAGAAAACATGGATGGCGAAGCCACAATTACAGCTTGGCTGCCAGCTTCGTTGAGAAACTGGAAGTGACCTAACAGCTGTTCAAATAACCACAAAATATTAAAGCACTCTTGTGAGAGATAAATTTCATCTTGAATAAGCCTTCCCTGTCTCAGGCAGCCTTATCGTTTATTTGTCTGCGAGCACTCCACAAAGACAGCTGTTTTCTCATCTGACTGCCCGCACCGCTCGTGGCTCTCAGCACCCCCCCCCGATCAATCCCTATTCTGCTTCCAGATAATTCGCTCCTGAAATGATTAACCGTGCGCTAAGCAGTTCTGGTGCTGACAAGTTAAACAGTACCACGGCACGGTATTAGGGTGAAAAAACCACTTCAACATTAACTTAAAATGAAGTACTGGCATCTGGCCTTATGTCCACACCTCTGTTTTCATACCGAAGTGATTTTCCTTGCATAAAATTCAGACAGATACCTGCTAAGTGTCGGTGATCTTAGCATTACAGCTGCACCCCGAGAAAACCCTAAGTGAAGTCAACTGAATTCTGGCTATTGTTGCTGAATTTCTCAATATAAAACCGAACAAAACAGTGACTCAGCCCGGAACACTTTGAAAATCAGCCTGGAATTCTTTTCAGACAGAGGGCAAGATTTATCCGACCCAAATGGAGACATTTGCATCAGAAGTGGCCACATAAATTCATTTTACAGTCAATGGGAAGCCATACATATTTCTAAAGCAGGCTTTGCCTCAACCCCAGGCAGAGCCCTGGAACAAACCATCTATGTCTTCCAACTGCCTATCAAGAAGACCACAAATTATTAGGTCAGATGGACGTTTACAAAATTAGATTGGACCAATCCCGCAGAATCTTTGCGGCCCCTTTCAAATGATAAGCTTTATTTTGTCCGCTGATGGCTGAAATTAAATACACCCAATGTCATTACAGCCCTGAATTCAACCGAAAGGTAAAAGCAAGCTACCTCCTTTACGGTGACATTTGCACTAGCACTGTATAAAGGTTTTTTTTTTTTTTTTCCCTTGTCACAGAAACCAGAGGGAGCTTTTACACAAAAGCCACGTAAATGCGCCCAACCTGCACACACATCCAGCCTCGCTCAGGAGCAATCGGTGCCCTGTGAGACATTTTGCTTCAGTGCCCTTCACTTCTCATTACTTTCCATGCTGCCTTCCATAAACCATCCTCGCCGGTGCAGAACCACCTTTTCGCATGGATTACAACCTCCACCTCCGATTTTTTCAAGAGAGGCCTGTATCTGCTCAAGCGCAGTAACGATTTCGTTTTTAAGGGCTTCAATCATTAAGAGCGGAGGCATTACCCCAAATACTGCTGTAGGTATAATCTCTGCTGGAAATTTTATTGATTTGTCTCCTTTCAGCAACGCACATGCACTGGCCAGACAATATTTATATTAAATATTCATCGCCTGAGCTTTCCAAATCCCGAAGAAACAAGCCAAAATAAATCATCGCAATGAAGCGACGCTTATCTTCTAGAAAGAATCCAACGGTTTCTGATGTGAAAGGTCTATCTCAAAGCACGTATAATGCCTCACTGTACCGGGGAGTGCAATCCATCACAGCTCTCATCCCAGACCGCTGACTCATTCAAGATCTTTTCCTAGAGGTTCAAAAAATATCAACGCGCTGATGCCAAGTGTAAGTACTTTGTATGCCCTCTATACACTTCCCTCAGAGCATTTTTTTTTTTCATTTTTGTGAACCCATAAAGAAAAAGCAGCGTTCTCCTGTACAGCTTTCAGAACTAGGAACACAGAAACAAGGCACACGGAGGAGATGACAGTCTGAAAACGCATTCAGACTTACTGCCTGGTCAACACTGGCAGCTATCTGGGGCAAAACTTCTGTACAGAAGGGCGTAATGAATGCGAAAGCAGAAGGAATTCCATTGTACCAATTACAGAGGGCTTTTTCCTGCACACAAAGGACACAGACCCACACCTCATCGCTGCAACCACTCATGGCTGCAAGCAGAAACGTTCTCAAGTGCGTTACTGGAAGCCACCCACTAGCCTAACCAGAGGAAGGGCCAATCAGCCCTGCGTGCCCAGCCAAGATCCAGTCCTTTCTTCTCTTCCTACTCATTGGTAAAACGAACTCGGTTGATTTTTAATTGACACAATTACACAAGCCGACCCGAAGCTTTCAAGGCCACCAGTTGAATCATCATCATCATCCCTCTCGCACGTTAAGCTCGGGGAAGGGTTTCGCTCTCGCCCAGCATCTGGGAAAGCCGAGCAGCCTGCTCGATCCCATTTTCTCTGCCCTAAAGGCAACTCTCACACCAGCACCCGATGGCTCCCATCGCTCGCTTTTCGCAGGGAACTCGAAGGATGCCGCAGGACGGCTCCCCCGGGATGGCGGGGCTGGGAGCGGAATCCCCCCTTTGTTTTATCTGCCTTTTGCCTTTTCCCACTGGCGTTTTGCGGGTGATTGATGACAGGCCGCCCTCCCTCCCTCCCTCTTTTCCTCCCCTCCCTCCCTCCCTCCCCCCGTCTGGGCACGGGGAGGAGGTGCCGCGCCTCGCCTCGGGCCCCCGGGAACGGCTACAACGGCCCCGGGGGTGGGGGACACGATGTGTGGGGGGGATCCCAGACCCATCGGGATCCCCCAGGGAACGGGCACAGCCCCCCCACAACCCCCAAACCTCCCCCCACGGCAGCCCCGGCCCCGCCGCCCCCTCCCCCAGCCCCCCCCCCAAGGCATTTCCGCAGTCCTCGCCCCTGCGGCTCTGCCGGCCAGGAGAAAAAATAAAAAAAATAATAGTAAGATAAAACGAGCCGTAATTATAATAAATAAATAAATAAATAGGAAGATAAATAAATAAATGAAGCACAACCCTCCCTGCCGAGCCCCCCCCCCCCCCTCCTTTGCCTCGGCACCGGCTCAAGCCTCCCCCCACCCCCTAACCCCATACCCCTCCCCCCCCCCTTTCCCCTTTTCGGGTCCCCCTTTCCCCAGCGCCCCCCCACACATCCCAATCCCCTTTCCCCTTTCCCCAGCCGCCCGCGCCGCCCCCCTCCTTTCCTTCCTCGCCGTCCCTCCTCCCCCTGCGCTGCTGCAAACGGCCATTTCTATTGTGTCTCTCCCCGCCGCCGCCGTGCCAAGCCGAGCAGGGCTCCCCCCAACCCCCAAACCCCAAACCCAGCCCCAAACCCAACCCAACCCCCGGCTGCGACACAAAATGGCCGGAGGGGGGGCGCCGCGCCCACCCCAACCTCCCCATTTTCCCCTTAAAAAAATAAAGACTGGGTCTAAACTCGTGAAGGAAGGAAGGGGGGGGGTTCCCCCGAGCCCCTCACCTGTGGTGAGCCGCGACGACACCTCCCCGAAGGGCGAGGGCTCCATGCGCAGGTATTTCTGCGGGGAGGAGGCGGCGGCGAAGGAGGAGGAGGAGGCCGAGGAGGCGGCGGCCGAGGCCGGGGCTGACAATGGCGCACATCGCCTCCGCTTCGGCGACGCCGGGCTGAGCAGCGGGTCGAAATCCAGAGTCCTTTTCAACGTGGCGCCGCACGCCATGGCGCCGGGGAGGGGGTGGCGGTGGGGGTGGCGGTGAGGGGACGGGGACGGGGGGGGGGCGGCCGCCGCCTCAGCGCCCTCCGCCGCCTCCCGCTCGGCCTCTCCCCGGGCCCCCCCCGCGGCTCCTCGGGCTGCGGCTCGGCCGGGCGGGCTCCCCCGGCTCCGATAGCGGCCGCGGCGGGCAGCGGGGTGCCGGGGGGGTGTCCGGGTGCGGGGCCGGGCCCCCTCAGCCGGGCCGGGGCCGCCGATGAGGGGCGATGGCGGCGGCGCTGCGCTGCGCTGCCCGCCTGCCTCCCGCAGCCGGCAAGATGGCGTCAATAACAACGCCGCGGATTCAAACGGCAAGCCCGCCGCACCGCGCACGCGCCGCCGGGGGGGGAGGGGGGGGAGGTGGGAGGTGTAGTCCGCGCCCGCCCCTCTCCGCCGTTTGACGCAATGGAGGAGGTGCTGCTGTGAGGACTACAAATCCCGGCGTGCCCCGCGCGGGGTTTCCGGGGTGCCGGTTTAAATCCCCCCTCGGCGGGGGATGGCGGTGCCGGCCCTGAGATGGCGGCGCCCCCGGGGGGCCCGAACCCCGGCTGAGCCCCGAAATGAGGGCAGGGCGCGGGCAGCAGCCCCCCAGCGGCCTGGGGCGGGTAGCCCGAGCTCAATGAGCCCCTGATCACCGCTCACACGCGGCGCCGTGCCTGTGGTGGCACCTGGCCGTGTGGTGATGCCCGGTGTAACCCAGGTTTTCAGCGCTGGGGTGACCTGGCAGAGCCTTCCCGCAGCAAAAAATCCAATAAAAATAGAAATACTAATTAATGGCTTGCGTTCTCTGTGACGGAGGAGTTCATAACAGCATGGGGACAATTAGGGGACGCTCTCCTTAGGTTTACCCGGCTTGCCCTGGCCTAAAAACAGTTAGCAAAAAAAAAATAGAAAAAAAAAAAATAGCAAAAAAATAGCAAAAATGGTTCCTCGACTGCTGTCCTTGCCCCTGCGGAGGGAATGCTTGAAGTATTTCCCCAGGAAGGAGGGTGCTGAGGAGCTTTCCTACAGCTGAGGCGCTCCATAGCGAGGCTGAGGAGAGGCAGGGCTGTTGTTATGTTGTAATTGCCCTCCTGTTACTCTACCGGTATAACTCCTTCCGCAGATGCTCTTCTTAGGAATAATGATGTCTGGTTTTCCATTCATTTAGTTCTTAATTCCCATTTACATTTCCCTAAGCAGATAAGTTTCCCTGTGTTCATGCAACAGTCTTAAGTATTCTCACCAAAGCGTTTCTCCCAGGAAGGCTGAGGCGAAGTTCTCCCTACAAACTCTGAATTAAGCAAACCTTGCGTGTCTCCCGCTGTGTCAATGAGGCCAAGAGCGCTTTGAGCCCACACAAGGCTGACACAGCAACTTCTGCCATCATCTGTTTGCTGATTGTCTGCATTTGGGTGCAATACCAAAAAAGTTGACCCCAATTTTAGAATAACCACCACTTTCCCACTTAGAATTGGTGCTGTTTTATCTCTGTATAGATATCTCTGTAGATATTCTGCCTTCCCCAGCAGAGAAGATTGGTTTCTGCTAACTCATGTGACGCCAGATCCTAAGGACCATTCAGCCACAATTTAAGTCAATTAAGAGTCTGAGGAATCGGGCAAAACTTCATCAAGATAAGCTACTAGAAAGCAAGCTTTTGCCAGCACAGGCAGCACTGTAATTGTAAGCAATTGATTAGAACCATGATTGTCCTAATCAACAGAGCTACTCGGGCTTTATCTGACCTCTAATTTGTTGAGCTAAACTGAAATAATTCTGATTTAAGTCAAAATAAGAATTCACACGTCCCTTTGCAGCAAATTAAACCCAGCTAAACCAATGTAGCTTTGCATGTAGACAGGCCCTAAGGCAGCAAAATGTCCAACAGCAGTGACAAAGTGTTTGATGGTTGTCAGAGAACATGTGTTTTTACTTTCATTGTGGCAGGAAACACCATAGGGTCAAGGCTGCAAACCACTGTTTATATTGTTCTTTCTTCTACTTACTTATTATATAACCAATTTGCAGTGTCCCATTATGTGCCACGTAGGGTGCCTTTAAAATTAAACCCTGTTATGGGCATGTTTTTAAATAACATCCACAAATTTTATTAATACTGGGAATGGAAGAGCTTATTTACAGCCAGTGCTTGTACTAAATTTTATTGGATCCGCACTTCAAGCATGACACCTGCTGAAAGGACAAGTCCAAATGCAGGACAACATTTTGACCTTCATGCAGTTCGGAATGGAGTAGCCCTTCCACTATATTGCTTCGGCACTGTGGTAAAAATTCAGTTGTCTGAGTATTACTGAGTATTATCTTCCCCTTCCTCCTGCAATTGTTCCACTCCCCCATTGTTTTGGGGTTGCTTTTTTTTCCCTGTCTTCCTCTCATTCTCTTTAACTTCACCTTGACTCTGCTTCTTCCTTTTCCTTGAGACATTTTATTCATTTGATGCGGGGTCCACATCACCGTCCTTTTCTTTTGTGCTGTCTAACTGTATTCCTCCCACTTCACAGTGTCCCGTTTCTCATTAACAGGTTGTGCTCACGAGCAAGTGACCTTCAGTTGGCTGAGCTCTTTTCGAGGCCTTGTTCCATCTCACCCTGGGTGAGGAAAAGTCATCTTGAGCAGTCTCTATCATTCCGCTCCAATTTGGTCATACATATTGAAGGTTTTTTACTGATGTATCAAGCACTCACCATGTTTGCAGATTGTGTAGGTAAAATGCAGAAAAACTTATCTGTCAGGATTTCAGTGGAGTGTTTATGTAGCGCTGAATGAAAAAAAAAAATAATAAAAAAGATTAGTTAAGAAAATTGGGAATTAGTGCAGAAAATGCAAGGCAAAAAATCAGCTGAAAGAAAAATTAAATGATTTTCTCAATCTGCTTTGCTACACAGTTGCACAGTGCTGGCAAGAGAAAAGGATAAAAAGGAAAAGGAATGAAAGCCAGAGGTCAGTGAAGGTCACCTGTGCATATTTCAGCGCTGACTTACGCTGGTAAAATGTACCAAAAATTACGGCCTGAACTTGCAAAATGGAACAACCTTCAATAGGACAATGCATTTCTCAGATCTGGGGTATTAAGGTATTTCTAGCAGAAAGTATCTTTGCCAGCATGAGAGGCATTGAAAACACATTTCAGTTGAAATACTGTGTATAATTCCACTCATACGTATTCAGGAAAGATTAATTAAAACCAGAACTTCACCAGAAAAAGGTGAGTGGGCTGCTTGGGAAAATAGGAGTAGAAAATGTGGTTATTGCGAGAAACTAAAAGATTAGGACATGTTTAGCCCAAATAACTGTTAACATCTTTTTTTTTTTTTTTTTTTTTTTTTTTTTTTTTTTTTCTCTAAAAGTGTAAGGAGCTATATTTTGGTAAATTTTAAGGTGTGTTTTAGTGATAAGGAATACATTGGAACTGGCAGTTATTTCACCCAAACTGGAAATAAGAAAAAGACTTTTAGTTGTCAGAGAGGAATGAGATTCCAGAGCACTCTTCCAGTAACAGTGGTATGGGTGAAAGTAAAATCAAACTCAAATCTCTAGATGAGGGTTCATGCTTTAAGAAAAGGGTTTCTGTGGTGTGGTTGCTTTCAACGACCCAGGCAGCCCTCACAGTCGTTTTGTGATGCAAGGTGGCAACCATGAAGTCATAGTGAAACAGAACTTTTTACTTGCAAGGAGGGGAAACAGTAATAACCCATTTGAGTCAGTTCACCTATATTCAGGACAATACATTGAGGCTATAAAAAGAAAATTACTGAACTCACTGGTGTATAAGTGTGACTTGTGCTAGCAGACCTGGATATAGAATAATTAGGAAGCAGTGAGTAAAATTTTGCAGCTCTGACTACTGCAATTACCTCTACAGTTTCAGGAAAGTGTCACCACTGGCAAAAGGTGGAACAATTTTCCATCTGCTGTGAATCATACCATTGAATACCGGGGTAAGGTGGTATCGGGAGGGCAGTGTTGTGAGGTGCTGGAAATGTTACTGCAACCTGAAGAACAAATGCATTACATCCCCGTGTCCTGCACACCCTCACACTCCACTGTCAATAGTTAAACAAAATAATAATTAAAAATCAATGCTTGCATTACCTCTATCTCTTATCTTCCCTCCTTCGTCTCCTCCTAAAGAGTTCGTGTTTTGAAAGTTCATGTAAAAGGTTCCCTGACTGCATTTTTGGAGAAATACTGCACCGAACTGAATTCTGCTTTCCTCCTGATCTTCAAACAAACAAACAAAAGCAGCTGCCACGGTGTTCAGCAGAAATGAAAACCACATTTTTTTTCCTACAAAGCATTTTCCAGAAGACTTGATTACATCTTTGTAAGACAATTGCTCATCAATGATTATACTGGTAAGGGAGCAGTATGGGATTGCGTATTAACTGGAGAGTAGAATCAAGTCAACTAAAAATACGTTGAACTGGAATGTTGAAACAAATTACAGGCCAAATGTTAATCAGATGAGTAATACCGAACGTGTGAACTATGGGCTGTTGAAGTTAAACACGGTTAGAGTTGTCAATGTCTCAATTGTTGGGGTGGGGCGGAGCCCAGATCCTCCGTGACCTTATGCAGCTGTTTAAGGCCGAGATGTGAAGATCGGGCTTTTCTTCCACGCAAATATGTTAGTGAACAAACTAGCGTAAGATACAGTCTCAACTGAGACTTATTAACCATTTCCTACTAATTACTTGGACTAGGCACAGGAGTGGGACCTCTTAGAGCATCAACCAAGCTGTAAACTCTGGGGATACTCTCATTTTTCAGAAGTGTGTTTAACCTTGAGGCTGGTAGGCAGATGCTTGGATGTTCCTCAGGTGGAAGAAACCACACGGCTCCTTCATCAGTATAGACACCTTCCATCCTGTTCACTCACGACACCTAGTCCTCTACTTTGGTGTGCACATTGAAGAAATGGGCTCATACTTGTAGTTGCAAACTTGTTGCTTCTTTGGAAATTTTGCGTGGAAGCCAGCTGAAAATTTTACTTTTTTAAACTCAAGTTTTCTACAAAGAACAATGAAAAACCAAGGTCTTCAATTCAAACTCTTGTTTTCCCAGATCATTTACTAAGTGTTCAACTTCTCTTTCAGTATCTTTCAGTCTTCACCATTATTTTATTTTTTTAATTTTTTTTTTGTCACTTAGTATCTGGCTACATTTTGTTCTCAAAAACCTCCTCTTCCTCTACAGCTTCATCCTCCCTGCATCCTCCCTGGTTTTACAGGTGATATGCATGCTGTACCATCTAGCCACATCTAATGCTTAACCTTCTTCTCCTCTGCTCATCTATCCACCCCTGAACTTCCATACCTCTACCTGCCCTGCCAGTCCCATGCATTACCCCTCACTGAATGTACATTTTCTGTTCACAAAAGTTTCTTCTTGTTTCACAACAAGAAACTTGTTCCCTTGTGCTGGCAAATCCCTTCCTTGTCCTTTCTCCACCACCGCAGAGAAAAGTGACATCCTCCCAGCTCCTTGTTCCCTTTTCTTCCCCATGTGAAAGCTGCTTTAGGGCTGTGCTCTTCTTCCACTATTTCCACAACCCTAAATTCTTTGCTCTCTGTTCAGGGTCCTTCTTTTCCCCATCACAGCAGATAAAGCTTTCACTACCCTCCTCCCTGTTTCTCGTTGCCATGCAGCAGCACCTCGCCACCCTCGTGCCCCTTCTTGGGCTGTGATGTTCTCTTCAGCTTCAGGCCTTGCCTTTGTGGTCCTGCATTGTTCTGCCACGGCTTTAATTCAGGGTTTGTGTCTGTGCTTCTGGTCCACCTCAGCTTTCCTCTGATCACTTCCTTCCTTACCTCCTCATGCTTTCCTCTGACGGCTCTCATTCATGCCGCCCTTTTCACTCCAGCCTGGAACAACTGCACTCATCTGGTGAACCAAATCCGCTTTGTCTAAAGTCAAATCTCCCTATAAAACAAACTTCTGCCATAAAGCCTACCCAGCTCAGATTGCTCTGCTGAAATACATCCCATTCCTCTATAAGAAAAACAAAGCCTGTTTCATAACAAAACAAAAAGAACCGAGCGAGAGGCTGAGTACACGATTAATTTTTGCCAGTTGCTTTCTGCCAAGAGCAACATGCTCGCTCTTATCCCACTCCTCGGATTGTCCTCCCCTTGTGCCTCGTGTTTGTCCTTTTGTTTTGTTATCAGTTTCCGAGTCCTTCCTGACGGGGCCTGACCGGATCCCGTGCTTGCACTGGTGTAAAGCAAGGAGGAGTAAGTCACTGCAGCGAGCTGAACTTTGCCATGATGGCATTCGTCTGAAAGGAAGGCGAATCACCCCTTTGTTTTAACATTAGCTAATAAAGACTGCCCAGCTTCACTCCAGCTTTCTGGTTTTAATTAATCAGAATTAGCATATACATCTCCATGCACTCTTTTTTTTCCCTTTGTGGGCTCGGCCACTTTGAAGAAAACCTTGTTGGCATGCCTTCCTGGTTATTCTATATCTTGACGTTAAAAAAAAAAAAAAAAAAGACAACCCCAAAAACTGAAGTAGCATAAAACTCCCACGCACACAACAGGATTAGCTGCTCCGGTGCCGGGGAGCCCTGGGAGAAGCTCTCCCCGCCTGCCGAGAGGAGCTGCTGGGGAGGCGTCCAATTCCCAGCCCTCTATCCCTTCCCTGGTATTTGCACAATCCGGCTGCAGCGACTTCCCGGTCCTAATTGGAGCCTCTGGGCATTATTGTGTTATTATTATTTAATAAACAACCACATAAAACGCTGGTTGACATTTAAATAAGAGTAAAGAAAGGGAAGCTCTGACTCCTAGGCTGTTTTGTTTTCCTGTTGACTTCGGTGGAAGCCGGCTTTCTGTGCAATACCTGCACTGGCATGACACATGCTCACCCTCATGGTTTGGGGGAAAGCACCAATGCGGATAAGTGGGGCAAACCTACTGCAGCTTCCAGCCCTGTCGTAACATAAAACATAACCTGGGCATACCCAAGTAAAGTGCATTGATGACTTTTCCTGCCTGAGTTATCCTGAGCGAGTATTCAGCGTTCTTTCCTACATTGTTACCCGCAGCATGTAGTTTCTAGTGGTTATCTGAAAGGCACAGCCATCATCGGGATGCTCTTAGCGGGAATAAATGGAAGGGAGAACTTTGTTTTTGCATTCGATCGTAAGTTTGAGACATTTCAGAATAGGAGTTATCCTGACAAAAGAAAACAATCTGTCCTTGAAGTGAACGCAGAGGAGCACAGCTCGTTCAATAAGGTTTTGAAAGAAAACAAAGAGCTGAAGGCCAGAACTGACTCCTTCAGAAAGAAGTATAAAATGAGACAGGGCTCAAAGCGCTTAAAATACTTCGGTGACAGGCAACAAAGAAATGCCTGTTACCATAATTGCTTGAATTAAGTAAAGAGCCAGAAAATCTTGAGAACTTTTTAAAAAGTAGAGGTTTGATGTGTGGGGAGTGTAAGAACAAAATTCTCTCAGGCCATGGCCGGAGCCCTGAATCAGCAGAACTCTTTTCCTTGAAGAAAGTGAAAAGTAGAGGAGGGTGAGTACATACACCCTTATTATCCTTGCTCATTGTGGATCAAAGAGGTGGAATTCTCAGGGCTGCCAGCTCGCCAGTTTCCTGCAGTGAATCTGGTGCAGGTTGGGCTTAGTTCTCTCTGTTGGGCAATCTCTCAAACACTCTAGATGATCAGGTCCTATAATGGACTTCTTATGAGATCTGAATCTTATTTACTGGCTTGTATGTGGTATAAATATTTTAAAAGCATTCAGTAGGAGTGAAGCATTCCTGCATTTACAAAAATTATACACATGTATGCTTTAATTCCAGGGAGTTCACCCCTCGTTCTTCCCACCATTTCATTACATGCTCGTTCTCCCTGTGTTTTATATATTAAATGCCTTGTGGACTGGTTCGCTTGCATTTACATATGTGGACGGTAATGATTCTGTGATGTTGCTTGGAACTTCTGCATGAACATGTTATATAAAGGCAGTGTGGGCATGACAAATGTATTGCAGATTCTTCATAGATAAACACAGTCAGTGATTGCAAATATGAATGAAGCTGTGTGCAAGTTTTAATATCTAGGCAGAGCTTTTAAGTGCGTAACACCTGTAACCACAACTGTCAGTGCAAACAGGGAAACTAGTTTTAAGGCATTTGAGCTGATTTAAAAGTGCTGGACTTTGAAATACTTCAGCTGGCATGGTGCAGATGTGTTCGTCCTCCGGCAGGTATTTAAGTGCATAAACTCTGTTATTAAAGAATACAAACTTTATTAGCAGATGATATACCAGAGACGTTGGGAAAACAGGTATCTGAACAGTGAGACTGCCTTATGAGGCGAGCTGTGGGTTTAAAGACATGTAAATCTTACTGGGAAATGGATTAAAAAGAGAGGGTTGATGGTCCCAGGGAGCTGAGTGTTAAGCACAGAGAGTTTTTTAGGTGCCAAAATGGAAATGTACAGGAGGGGTGGTGGATTTGCATCAGTATCCATGTATCTGGTAGTAGGGTTAGATCAGAAGCAGAGAGCTTTCCTATGAAAGACACTGCAGGGCTATGCAGCATGAGAAGAGAATGGGGTTGTTAGAATATGGACTGTAGTAATCTCCCCCTGAAGGGAGACTGAGCAACTGTTTCTTGTGAGAGTACTGAAACAATAGTAAATTGCTACCAAAAACGTAGAGAGATGCGTCCTGTAAAGTTTTCTGCTGCATTTTATCAAAGTTGTTCATGTTGCAGGAAGAAGAAGGTACATGGCAGTGCAAGACTTTAATCAGCACAAAGGCAAAACAAACCTCTCTCAGCCTTTTCTTTGTGCAAGAATATAAACCTCTGCTTGTTTTGTTATTCGTTGAAGGTAAAGTTGGCATGAACTGGCCTGCAAAAAATTTCCTAAATGTAGAGTTCAGGTTCAACATGTGAAGGAAATTTGTTTTCAAATTGACAGATGTCCACCTGCTCAATCTAAATAACACCATATTAAGTGTCTGTTGAACTGCTGGAAGGAAAGTTATGTTCTGTAGGGAGAGAAAATGAAATTACCTTTGCGACTGCGTCTCTTTAGAGCTCAATCCGAACTGTTATTCATGGAAAATCAAAAGAAGGCCATCTTCAAAATGTCCAGTAGACTGAAGAAGCTGGGCTGGGAGCACCTCATTTGACAACCTCGACTGTTGTTTGCTCCTGCAGAGTACCTAGAAACACCAGTAAAAAAACAAACAAACAAACAAACAACAACAACAACAAACATGACAATAGTCCCATTGTTTTTTAGAAACTATTCTGTATAACATTAGGATGATGTCAGAGGTTGATTATTAGTTAGGTTGTCCCAATAAGAACAATTAATTTGGGGGCAAAAGGCGGTGAGGACCCTGTCAGGCACTGAACAATGTTTTCGGTTTTCATGCACTGAATCATCAGTGTTTATAGGCCTCCAACATGTAAATCACCCTGAGGTAATCTGGAAGGGAAGGATATGAATAAGCCAATTAAATTGGCAAAGAGCCTAAGGAACACCCTGTTTAGGGATAAAATCACATGCCTGTCCTAGTGCCAATAGTTTGGGAGAAAGAAATGAAGTTCAAACCTTTGTAATTCATTTCTTTGCATAGAGACATGATTTAGAAGACTTTGGTCTTCTCCTTTTGTGTGCGCGAGATCAGGTGACTGAGATAAGGTAGTCAGTAATGTGTTTTGTGCAGGTAACTTTTATTTCGATGACACAGAAGGATGTCATCCAGGTTGCAGAGGGTGTAGGAACTGGTTGCCTCACTTATGGTAATTATTTCTTATTCAGTTTTATGATATGAGCACACAAAGGACTGAATTGCCCTTTACCTTTCTAAGTACCTACCTTTTTTTTTTCCCCTTTGGAAAGGGAGGCACTATTTTCCATCCGGAAGCCCTCTCCACCCAACTCAGCAGTAACTAGGATACTTTAAGTTCCCTTGCATCTAAATAACAAAAACAACTGTTCTCTTCCTACCACATGCCAAGCCCATGCCTTCGAAGGTGTGAGGTAACGGGGAAAAAAGGCAGAGGTGAAGAAATCTTTTCTCTGGAAGTTGTGCGGGGGAAATAGTATTTGCATTCTTTGTTTACTTTTCACAGTATGAATGGGCAAACGGGCCCTTTTTGTGTTTTTGAGAGGCTTGCTGTACTTGTTGGAAGTCTAGCTAGATATTTCTGCCATCCTGCCCAGATCTTTGAACTCAAAGGCCAATTCCAGTCAGAAAAATAGCTGGCTCTCTAGAAGAGACATACCCTGCACATGCCTCCTCTGGCAGAAAAGCTCAAGCAGAACCCGTGGTTGACATCAGACAATTTATGTGGGAGTGGAACATCATGACCTCCCCAAGTGTGGGAGAAGCTCTAATTGGCATTTGTACACTATTAGGCATCAGAAATATGTCATAAACACAAATCCATAGGAAATCAGGAGTCACCAGATACACTTTTCACTTGTTTAAGGCACTTTCGGGCCTTAGTTCTACAGACACCATTAAGAACAGGGGAGATGCAACCTCTTCTCTTTCTTCTCCATCCTCTTTGGTCTTAGAATTACGTTCCTGGTTGAAGGGACTCAAGTCCCAGAGAACAAAACCATCCAGAAAGCAACAGAGACATCAGGTCACTGGAGGCACCACCTAACCCCCCTCTGGATGCCTTGCAAGTAACAGTACCAGGAGATCCTAAATACAGATGCGTGGACTGGCAGAAGACCCAGATAAACACAGCCATTCAGGATGGTTTAGATTCCTTTCGCCTAACCCCAGCCATCTGATAGCTCGCCATCTAGCCTCAGCTGGTCTCCACTCCCTGTGGAGACAAAGAGGCACCTTCCAGGAACAGTTAGTTCCAGCCCAGAATAAGCACAAAATGGGTGTGATGAGCTTTTCTTTTTCTGTCTTCATGCTTTGTGTGCAGAGGAGGCCTCGATGACGACCTGAACTTATTAGACAGCTTGTGTTCATCGAGGTGAGGCCCACCTGGGTGCTCAGCTCCCTTGGGGCCTGCCCATGTGTTGTTAACAGTGAAGCAACCTCCCATTACCAGAGGAACGCTTGAAGCTTTGCACCAGAGTGTCCCTACGAGGGTCCCCTTCGTTTTGAGCTGGAACTGGGTGGATCTGGAAGTCCACTCAGCCTCTCAGCGATGTCTCTGGCCCTTACTCATTTTTAGCCATTCAGAGACACTGCTCAGCGCTGTGAAAAGAAGCAGAAATAGCTGCTTTCACTTCTCTGTTGACGTGCGGGCCCTGCACAGAAACAGGAACCAAAGCAAGGTTAAGCAGGGTTTAAAGGAACAAGACAGTGTTCGGCAGAAGAAGGGAGAAGCGCATGAGCTGGCCAAGCCTAGCAGCAGAGCAGTGCCCGTAAACTGTTGATATGTCCCCAGGGAAACGAGGGACAGGGGAAACAGCAGAAAGCTGGGCAGCACAAAACACAGAGCACACGATCCAGCCCAAGTCCCCTTGTCTCGATAGACAGCGCTCTAGAATCGCGGTGACCTTCCTCCTGCCCTTGTGAGGCTGAAATATGTAGCGCAGCTGCAGGACATAGTTCATCGTTTATCAGGGGTAAATACAGTTCTGGATGGGAACGGGGAGGTGAAAAGTGTTCGGCACACAGCGTTCGCTCGCGTGTTGTAACTTGCTGCTCTGAGAAAACAGAACGCTTTGTCTTCTGGTAACGCTGGTGAGTGACTCCTTATCATAACCTTGCAAGAGGTTTCAAGTGCTTTCATGAATAGGAAGATGATTAAGATGACACATCAAGGTTTTCTGAGTGCTTATTGCTATTCAGCAGCATCCTCATGTTTTTCTTAGTTTTCCTTCCAAAACAAGGTGTTTCTAATCGCTGATGTGATTGGTAAACCACATCCTCTCACTCTTGGTGGCCCCGCTTGCTGTGAAGCTCAAGCAGAGCAATAGGAAACTGAGTTTAAATGAGGAGCTGTCAGAGCCACAGCAGATAATTTGGCTGAAAGACACCGAGGTGACCTCTGCAAAGGAGGCCTCCCTTGCTCTGAGCAGTCGCTGTGACAAAACCCAAGGCTAAAAATGAATTGACCTGACTAAAGAGCTTAGGGGGAGAGAGGCTAACTGGGGGATTTAGAAGATACGGTTTGTAGAGGAGATAGAGAAGATAGCTGTGTAGCTGGGGAACAGCTGAAAGTCTTGCTCTGAACGCATCCATAAATCATCATGCCAGGTAGGGTATTTTCTCTTCCCCTGACTGTTTTGCAGGCTGGGAGCCTGCTTCGTCCACAGCTGCTTCTCTTCAAGAGTCCATTAGAGTCCCGAGTCTCAGTTTGGAGCAGGCTGTGTATGAAAGATGTAATGCTTGTCTCTGCCATGCAGCTGGAGAGTTAGGTCTGCAGACTGACTAAAGTGCCTTTTCTGAGGAGAGGACTCATATTAATTACCCTACATCTAAGGAGATCTAATTTCAGAAGTACAAGGACGCAGAGGGAAAAAAAGGAAGCCTGATTTTTCCAGAGCTGAAGCGATGGTATTGGATGTGTGTCACCTGGAGTGCCTCTGGGCCCTCTGGCCACCCTGCTTGTTAACAGAAGAAAGGAAAATGACTGAGGCCGATGTTTTCAGTGACAGACACCCCCAGAGTGCAGATGGTGTCTTTTGCATAGGGCTGAGGGGGCTGCAAGAGACAGTGCAAAGGCTGAAAGGTTTTCCCAGGTGTCTGATTGCTTCTGGGGCTGTAAATGAGTCCTGACCATACAGATCAGCAGCACAAGTTTCACCATGCTTGCAAAGAGAAGTAGCTCTGGTGGTTTCCTTTTCTTCAAAGTGTTTTACACTTTCTGCAAAGCCATGTTTGGGGTACATGCGTTATAGGCATGCCCAGTTCAGAGGAGGTCGAGTTAAATTTATGTTGTAGCCTCATTTCCTTGGTTTAACAGGGCAGAGAGAGAAATTCCAGGAGCCACGCACCTTGAGAGTTATTCCAAGTTGGTTCAAAAGAACAAATGCAAAAATAGGTATGCTTCTTGACGTTGCCACCTGTGGCACATTGCGCTTCATGTCTGCTTTTCCAGCTCGTCCCCCTCAGCCCTGTAGCCCCAAGGGCCCAGTTGACACCTGCTCCTTGCTATCTGGTGCCCTCTGGTGCTGCAAAGACCTGTCCAAGCTGATCCCATCACACCCTTGTGCAGGTGTGGGGACCAGCAGGTACCCCAAGGGGGGATTTGTGAACTGCTATCTGCTTTCTCCCCATTGCAGCCTGGCTGTGGTAGGGGCCCACCAGTATGACACGGTGCAGGTGGGACTGGGACTGGGAGGCAGGAAAAGCTAGTCCTGTTCCAGTCAGTGATGGGGAAAAGTGAGAACTGGACAGGCTTGCCCCCCACCTCTACCCCCATCTATCTCCCCCTTGCTTTACTCTCTCCCCTTCCCTATCTTTAGCTCTCTAGCTCCTTTCCCCTCTTCTACCACCCGTTCCCTCTTTATATTTGCCTGATCTCACTGCAGAAAGCCTCATCCCTTTTTCTTCCTCCAAGACACACCTCCTCTTCCCCTCAGATGCTGTTCCCACCACAGGCAGTCTCTGACCCTGCTCCAAACACCTCCTGGCTCAGGAATGCTCGGACCTAACACGTGCTCAGATCCATTGTTCAGAAAACAGGATTACAGTATCTCTCCTGTCCTTCATCTCCCCTCTAATTAATCAATGCTAATTGATTGATTGATGGTGGCTTTCTGGCACAACAATCTCCCAGGTCCGAAAAGCAGCCACATGCCTATCATTCTCACGTATCTGCCCGGAGCATATGGAACGTATTAACCTCCCGAAATTAGTTAGAGCCTCTTCTAAATTAGTTTGTAGGAGCTGGCAGGGCTCGTCTCTCTGAACTAAAAGAAAGCTGATGACAGAGGCAGATAGCAACGACAGGCTCACGGGTCATTCTTTCAATCCAAGTAGACTTCACCCTTGCAGGGAAGGAGTGGATCACATCATGCCTTCAGGGTGCACTCTCTGGTTTGCAGACACTCGTGTGTCCCCAGCTTCTGCATGAAGACCCAAGTCACCGAGCCCTTCTCTCCTGCTCCAGCACTCATCTCAGATTCCTCAGCCTTCCCTCATTCATTTTTTTTGGGACAGCCTCGCTGCTGGGCTTTCAGAGTTGCAATCAGATGGCTGCTCCCATGCTGCTGGTGCGGTTGGGAGTAGCCATGGTAAGGAAGGGCCATCGTCACCTACTCACCTACTGTGACCCCATACAGCGGCTTGTTTGTGATCTCATTACCACCAGGAGATCATTTGGCATGGTCTTTCACAACAAATTCACAACCTGAGAACCATCCACGTGATAAATATCAGTACTCTGCCACAGGGAACAATTGTAGGAAGAAAACCATCTGATTATTTATTTATTTATTTATTTTTAAACAAAGATCACACTTGGAAACAGCTGAACTGGTTAAACAGAAAGTAAAATATCCTCCCCAAACTCAACCAAACCGAACCCCCAAACCCAACAAACAAGCAATGAGCTGTAGGCGAGCACGAAGCTTGAAACATGTGATTTGGAACTGATAAAGGGCTGGCAAAAAAAAAAAAAAAAAAGTGGTGCTACCAGTCCTGTCAATGAATACTTAGATATGGCCCTTGCAGATTGCAGGTCCCTTGCTGCCGTGCTCGCTGGTGACTCATGTGGAAGATCGCTAATTGAAGGATAGCAAATGGCCTGCTGTGGCCTGCAGCCATTATGAGCTGCACATTTTTTCAGGGATGCTTGTTGCAATCCCCTCTTCTTCTGGAGATGGGGTGTGGCTCTCCCATTCCTGGCAAAGTGGCTGGTGCTGGCTTTGGTTGGGAAAATATAGGTGCTGCTGCATGACAAGCTAGGCGTCCCCCGGGGGGGATGTCACCTTCCTCCCCAGCACAGCATCAGGGGTGGGACAATGCCCTAAAGCACAACAGAGCCACACACAGATCTGTCAGCTCTATCCAGCGTGTGGTTACGTGGATGGGGCTCATGGAAATGCCTGAATCATCTTTCACACTATTCACATAACTACATTAACACAATCCAATCCTCTTATTGGGATCTGGGCGTTATGTTCTCAGACTATTCTTCCTTTTCCTTCTTTCACCAGAGGTCTCATGACTCCTGTCCCTTGCATAATTACTCGTGCTTGTGTCTAAATCCCCCAGCCAGCACTGAGAAGTTGCTCTGTCCAAATTTAAGTGCAGGTCCCCCAAGTTTCTTTGGCAGTGGCGCATTGGGCAGCTCTCTCTCCATGTTGGATGGGGAGGAACACAGCACTCAGCCCTGCAGATGATGAAGCTCGGGTACCACTAACCCTGCAGCTGACCTTATGGTGGGTGAGACAACCCCTACACTTCCCTGTCTCCTTTGTGCCTTTCCGGCGCTTTGCCCTCCAGAATTTGCTTCCTTGGACAACCCAGGATGTCTGGGGTCACGCAGCAGAAGACAGGGCACCACGCTGCAAGTACACGAATCACAGAATCATAGAATCACCTAGGTTGGGAAAGACCTTCAAGATCATCAGGTCCAACCATCAACCTGACCTACAGAGTTTCATCACTGAACCTTGTCCTTTAGTTCCACATCCACACATCATTTAAATAGGGACGTGCACTCCACCACTTCCCTGGGCTGCCTATTCCCATGCTTGGCCAGCGTGGGTGAATCATGGGCTCACTTTTGCAGAGGCTGCAAGGAGGGAGCAAGCTGGTGAGTATTCTCACAGATATTGCATCCAGCCTGGCAGGCAAAGAAAAAATGTGCCCTCATTTATAGGAAGCCATCGGCTGCTGTGCTAGTCGAGACTGATGAAGTTTGGTATCATGCTTCAGACAACAATGAGCACTGGCTGCTATGTGATATACTACATAAATGCTGTAGTAAAACAGATGAAATCATTCACTGTGAACATTTCTCACTGTCCTACTGATAACGAGGTCACTAGTTAACCATGTCACCAACTGGTGACCAGCATGAGCTGGGAAGAATGAGGGCTTTACGCTGAACTACTCCACTTGCTGTCCTACATGATTCCTCTCACGTGGACGAAACAAAAATGAGGAAAGAATGAAACCTCCATCCTGTTCCTTCAGAAACCGATGACAAACCTCTCATTGTTCTCAAAGGTGCGGGATCAAACCTGTTGTTATCTCACACGGAGCGCGATTAATATCGTGACTAAGACTGAGCAGTGCGTCAAAACTGATCATCTCTAAGTCTGGCTGGCAAGGCTTTGCAGGAGCTGAATGAGGCTGTCAGCTGCCTTCTTCAGTGGCAGTACAGCAAACTACCCGGTATAAACATTTTCTGTCACTGTATGTAGAGGTGAAAAATGCAGGTGAGCAATACTTTACACACACACACAAAACTTGTAGTGTTAAAAAGAACTGAGTGAACAAGGCATTTTTATTTTTAATTTTTAGGAAAGTGAATGGTGAGATCTCATTACCCAGAATCAGGATGCATCTTGCTTGGTGAAATTAAAAAACAGAAGAGTTCTTCAAATCCCTAGTTCACAAGCATTCAGAAGGAGGCAGTTCAGCAGCACGGGAAAGATGTGCTATTCCTAGAAATCTCCTGACTCAAGTCCCGTCCTGCATCTGTCAGTGATTCAGTAGCATGGCAGTTGTAACTGCACAGAAGAACACTTCTGTCAGCAAGCAGGAAGAAGCTGGTTGGAAGCACCAGGATGAAGATGGGCTGTGGGGGTGCCAAGGTGGAGATCACACCTGGTCGGGGCCCTGAGGCCAGTGATGTGGGCAAGGTGGTCAGGACTGCAGGGGGAAATCTGAGCTGCCTGTCACTGGGTGGGGAAAAGAGAGGTGGATGCACAAGAAGCATAAGTTTGATGGGCAGTTAACGAGGCAGAAATGAGAGATAACAGTACTTCATTTCTATCTCTTTATCTAGTAATTCACTTAGCTTTTCCTTAAAACAGAATACTTTGTATACGAAAGCACTGGCTGCAGCACTTAGATGCTTTGCACATTGTGTGTAGACCTCTGTAGGCTTGCAGACATCGTGGTGACATGGCTGGAGAGAGGACGGATCCCCAGCAGACAGCCAGACAGCCTCCCGGGGAGAGGTTCACGAGATTTGGCTACTTCCATATGCATCTACTCAATTTCACTTTCTCTGCTGAAGATCTGAAACAAAACAAACCCAAACAAACAGCAACAATGAAAAGCAGACTCTGTTCTATTTATGAAAGTGATAACGATGCCATAAAGACAGAAATAGAACAGAGAGGTGATTTCAAAAATGGAGATGATGCATGTAGTTCCTGAAACTAGAGATTTCTTCCAATGGCTCTTCAGCGAGAGAAGAATCTGCCCAAATTATCCCAAAGAGAGATTACAGCTCCAGTGATTAAACTCCTTGGGACAGTAATGCATCTAACAAGGCTGATGCCTGCAAGGGATGCTTAGTTTCAAGCACAGTTCCAAAGGGAGAAAAGGTCTTCCTGCCAAATCTGAGTGATTTTCTAGGCTGAAATGTTTGCTGATGACTTTTATGTGTGAATAGGTCATGTCAGCGAGCTATCTTGCTCAAACAATCTCAGTTACATTGGTTTTATTGCTAACTTCTTCTGACAGCCTTTTGGAGAGAGGAGAGGACTCATGAATGCAGAAGTACATCTTCATTACTTATTTCTTTTCCTTTTTACCAGTACATGAATCTAAAATGGCCTTGCTGCCCTCTTACTGTAACTTAATTGCATGGATCGGAATTTAATTCACATTAATTTTCTGGCCCTAAATGTTTGAAGTCCAGAGCTAATCCAAAGAATCATTTTATTTCATTACAGCCTCATTTTCCCCACTGGTTCTTATTCTCTGTGCCACGAATGTTTTGTGACGGTCTTTATTTTAGCCATTTAGAGACAGACATCTGAGCTATTCTTAGGGAAGCAAAATGGTTTCTGGCAGTCAGTGCTTGCAATTTTTTGGAATAACACAATTTGTAGCACAGAAAATTCGGAAAGGCTGGGAGATCACCAGGGAGTCGATTACAGGATGGCGGCGTTGTCCTGATTCTTCCATGTTGTAATGCAGGGAGATCCAGCTGTGTGACAACCCCAAACCACACTGAAGCCTTGGGCCCTGACAAAACCGATCTCCCTGTGTGCTCAGGGTGATCGATGCATCCCCACTGATGTTAACTCCGGTTCAAAAGAGGGCAAGAGCTTCCAGCCAGATGCACGGGTCTGCGGGGCACGTCTGGGTGCATGTGGCATCACCACCAAGCAGAGGCTATCATCCACAGTCCTGCATTTGGAAGAGCGTTGTAGCAGCGCCACCAACAAGGCTGCTGGGGACAGCCACGTCCCTGTGGTGCTCCTGGGGTACCTCAGCTCTCACTTAAGCAACTGAGCGAACATCCAGGAAGAGAGAAGGATGCTGTCCTGCATGCATCACTTCCTATACTTTGCCCAGTCTCTAATCTGCAGCTGCTGTGGACTTTCCTTTCAGCACAGAGCTGCTTTGTCTGAATAAGCAGCAACGGCATCTAAAGAAGCAATAGATTTGGAAACCGAGACAACTGGAGCAATCACACTTTGGTCTCTGGCAAAGCCCAGGGGCTTGGTTGTTTCCCAGTGGAAGGAGCTGAGATAAATGAGTTTTTGGGAGTAGGGAACTCGAGGAGTTGAGGCTGGAGGTGGATTAGAGCGAAGGGTTAGGGGGTGCACCCTCTGCCGAGGATAATGAGGGCAGTCACCAGTGAGCTGCGGGGTCCTCTCACTCCCTGGCACTCCACGGGGCTCACACACGCATTTTGGAGGAGCTGGCAGGAATGTTTCTTTCCACAGACCTCTGCCACCTCCTTGGAAGTCGATCAAACCCGTTTTATTAAAACCTCCCATTTGACTCCTTGTGTTTTTATACTGATTAAGAACCCTGCCTTGGCCAACTGAACAAGGGGACTGATTGTAGCTCAGCTGCTTCGTGCTGGAAAAGCTTTGATCGGGCTGAGTGGGAGTTTATGTTTAAGGTACTGTATAAAATGAATTTTGGTGATAAGCTTATAAACTGAATTTGAACCTTGCTGGGCTCCAGAGAGAAGGAATAAACAACTCGATTTATATTCTCCACAGATACACACTGAGATGTCCCTTTGACCTTCAGTTATTTTCCTTGGGGGGTCAAACTGTTTCTTAAACTGTTTGAAATTATTTGTCCAGATTAGCTGTCCATGCTGAAGATGGAGAGCTTTCAGGGTGGCTCCCAAGAGCCCTGAAGCCAACTATAATGAATGAGTTTGGTGTTTTACTCTGAGGAGAAAAAAAAAAAAAAAAAAAAAAAAAGAGCTGAATGAATTACAGAGCTGCCAAATAGCCCTGGTTCATTCACACAAACTTGAGGATAATGCGCTTCTCCTGATCCCAACACGATAGCGCTAGAATAGCCTATTTCAAGGGCATTCATGTCTGACATCTTCTCTCCCTCGTTACTCACCAGCCTCTATCGTTATACGCAGCAGTGAGCTGCAATTAGAAGGCGCTGGGATCTGACACGAAACCCCGAGGAGCATGTAGGGTTCGTCTCCCATTGATGCCGAAGCTGGGGACCAAACCTGAAGCGGATCCAAGTGGAAGCGAGATCAGATGGTCTGCCTGGGAGAGGTTTGCTTTGGAAGAAGAGGTTGTGATCTCTCTGGACAAATGTCTATGCATTTTATCAGAGAAGTCATCCAGCTGATGTGCAAGTCCTACAGCTGTAGGAAAAGAGAGTTTAGTTTGTGTTTTCTTGAGGCAGAGGGCTAGAAGCGAGAAGTCTAAGGTTAGGCTCAGTGATGGCTTTCTGCATACCTGTCTGCTCCAAAAGGCGATTGCGGAGACACCACAGCACCCTGAGCTTCCACAGTCATTCCCCCTTCCCTGCCTCAAAATTAATCTGCTCCATTTATCATAATAAAGGGAACACTTTTTTAAACCTGGCTCACAGTTCATGCCCTGTGCCTGTGTATCTGCCTCTTTGTTCCTCCCAGTGACTTGTGACCCTGATGCCCAGCTCCAGCCAAGAGTCACTGAAGTGTAGAGGTTTCGGTAACATCAAAGTCAAATCAAGTTTCCAGAAAACTGGGAACTGAGTAGAGGAGAGTGAGTAATGCTTCAAATATTACCTCTGCTGAAAGAGAAGTCTTGCCGGATACCAGAGGATCCCAGTGGGAAAGAGGAAAGGGGGACAGAGAGACACGTAAGAAATCAGGCCTTATTTGTTCATTCTGTTGTGCATGTTCAATGTGGGTTTTGTTTTTGATTTCTCATCAAAACCTAGTTATCTAAACCTTTCTGGGGATTTGAAGTGTAATTAGGTACACCAGCAACCAAAAACTCCTCCCATTAGTCCTCATTTGCTCTCAGCAGGGTGCCCAGAGGGGATCAGAGCTCACTCAGTGTTGACTCTGCACCCTGACAGGACTGAAGTATATGCAGCAGGAACGCTGAACATACCCAGGGAGCAGGACTAGTGGAAGCTGGAACAGACCCATTAATCAACCAGTCTCACCGTACGCTAAGGGAACGCAATAATGCAAGAGACAGATTGCAAAGCCTAATTTGTGATCTGGGACCCCGTTCTTCGGGGTAAAGTTCTTCTGCTTCTAACCTACCCCGCTAGCACTGTTTGTATACAAGTAACTATGGGAAAGGATACTATGCACAGTCGGGCTCTGCAAGCCTTCCGAGAGCGTTATTGACTTCTCCAAATGCTGCTGCTCAGAAATCACAGGCTTCCTGCATGCTCAGCTTCCACCTGGATAGCTTTACTCTCAGGATACTCTCTTCATCACGCATTATTTGATTCTGCTCTGCCCTGAAATAACAAGGTTTAATTGGCAATCTGGCTCTGATTTACTAGTATCTCCTTGTGCATGGAAGGAGACCTCAAATTCAACGCACTCATTCTTAATCAATGTCAGCTTGGTATTAACTCCATGTTATTACATTATTGATTTTATTCATCCCAGGAGCTACATCAATTTATCCTGGAATTTACACTTCTTTAACAACCAACACAAATCAAGAACATTTGTTACGCTTGCAATGTAGACTGGAAGGTTTTTGGAATCCAATCCTTATTTTCCTTTACATTTGTTTAGATTTCCCGTTAATCTGAATTCCTATCTCGCCCCTTTGAACTTTCAACCAACTGTAAATACTTTTTGATAAATTTCCCTGCTAAAAACTGCATTGCAACATAGTTCTGAAAAAAAAAATAAAAATGATCAGCAACTGCAAAATACCCACTGCCTTCTGATGAATTGATATAGCTGGTTTGGGGAAATAAATGGTTGGGTGCTTTACATTACACAGTGCCCACATGTAAACAATAAAACCTGTTTGTGGTCTCGGTCATCCATTTGGTTCCATTATACACAGTATAACCATTTGTAGCTTTAACTCATGTCTTGGAGGTGTGTAACAAATTAAAAACATAGCGAAAAGTTGGTCCTTTTCCACCACGTTTTACTGGCTGACTTATTTGAAACAGATAAAGAAATTCTGGGAAAGTTCGTTGTCTGTTTCTGTATTTGTTAGGTCTTCCTCCGGCTGGACTCTGTGATGGCTGGAAGGATGATGTCAGAAGAGTGGGAAGTGAAAGCTGAAGGGGTTTTTGAAGTTGAAGCTGAAGTCGATTTTTTATTTAGTTAGTTTTTTTAATTGGTTAATGTCTACATAGCTGAAATGATGATCTAGCATTTAGGAGAAAGGATGTGGGACTTCAGAGCAGTGCCTGCACTGGCCTGGGTGAACAGAGGTACATTTTAGAGAGCTAAAGCACATTTAGCGTCCTTCCTCATTCACAGAGAAACCCACTGCTGGCTGCAGAGCAAGGCACGAGTGTGAACCCTCTCTTCTGTACAGTAATTTTCCACTGCTGTATACTCAGCCTGTTGTTTCTGTCTGTTACCTGTGTGCAGTAAAAATAAAACTTTCGGGATGTACTGTTCCTTAGCAGTAAGAGGATAGAGACCAGTCATAAACACAAAGAGGGGCTTTACTGAAAATAAAAGGGACGATACAGCTGTGTTTAAGTTAAAGTGCATGAGTAAGCTAGAAAAGGGAGGATTGCAAAATCTGTGTTTCCATGGCAATGCCACCCTTCAGTGTTACCTAACACAGCCAGGATTACATCATCAGAACAAACTTTCATCAGTTCATCACAGTTTGGCTATAGGCGACATGACAGTGTGTTGAGCTCGGTGTGGAAGTGACACTTTTACGAAAATTTGCAGGGAACCCCATCTGGCCGTAGCCTGGCACAGGCTGCCTTGGCAGGGAAGGCCACACCACCCAAAACACTACATGAAAAATTCAGGAGATAGAGGATTTGTAGGGACTTTCTCTTCAAAGTCACCAAAGCAGAGCTTTCTTGGCCACACAGGTCAGGAGAATTTGGGGGACATATAGCACCAGTAGTTCCTACTTAAACATCCTTGTTTTGTGTTTCATGTCATCACACAGGAGTGGTGGATACTGATGTACCTGAGTGCTTGCAAGGTTTGAAATGGAGGCATGCAGCAGGCAGGGAAGAGAAGACAACCCCAGAAGGGCTGAGGCTGACAGGGCCCTCTGGAGGCCACCTGCCCCAACCCCTGCCCAAGCAGGGACACCCAGGGCAGGCTGACCAGGACCACATCAGGTGGCTTCTGAAGGTCTCCAAGGAGAAGACTCCACCACCTCTCTGGGAAATCTCTGCCAGTGGGCAGCCACCCTCACAGGAAAAAGTGTTTCCTGATGGACTTGCTTTGGATTTGCCTGTGTGGACAAATGCATTTTTACTTTGGTAATACAGCCAGCTTCATCTGTTCCAGAAACCTTATGTCTGAGGTGCTCCCCTAGAGCTACCTGTGATGCTGAAGGGTTGTGGAGAGGTGTAAGGTATCTTCTCAGACTGAGAGGTGTGTCAGAAACCCTTCTCCAGGTCAGACCTGAGACCACTGAAGCACCAAGGAGACCACAAACCAGAGCAGCACGGCAATGCTTGTGGCAGCAGGAGGAGATGGAGCAGCTGTGGAAGGTGTGAACCATCCCTGACACTTTCCCCTCTTGCCCTGGACAGGGGGTGAGTGAGGAGCAAGCAGTGCCTCCACCAGCACCAGGTATGGCCATGCAAGGTTAACCCATCAGCGTTTTTAAACAAACATGAGCAGCCAGAGCTGATTTATCCAAGCTTTTCACTGTGTGGCACTTGGCTTGGCATGAGGCATGTTGAGGCTGGCTTTGGGATATTGCTGAATCGTGGCCCTGAGCTGTGGCAGAGGCTTGGCCGTGGTGCCTGCAGGGCTGGTGGAGGTGCCTCTCCTTGGGGTGGAGGTTTCGGCGTGTTCACCTGCACTGCTGGTGCCGCTGGTGCCGTGACTAAAAGTCCCCGTCCCCCCGGGCTGAACCCCAGCCTCTGCAGCAGCGTCGGGCCTGCACCAGCTGCGTTGTGCAACCCTGACCATTAAAATATCTTCACTTGTTGCTGGGACTCCATCGTTTCCCGTTTGCTGTCTGGGCTGAGATCGGTGCTGCTTCCAGGGTCCATGTCGGCGAAGGTCGCCGAAGTCAGATTTCCACACACGGGGAACACTGTTCTTACCCTACCCCGTAGCCATGGTGACTTGTTTTCTTTTAAATTCCTTCCCCTTAGGTTCAATGCTATCTTTAGATGTCATCCTGTTTTGACAAATGTGCGTGCAGTTCCTGATGCTATCAGGGAGCTATGGCATGACAAGGACTGGCTTAAGTAACAGCTGCATAACTGTGTCAGGGATGAATGATGCGGCTGGTGCCCTTTCTGGAAGCGCTCCCATTTTCGGTGATTCTTGCTCTGACCCCGCACCCAGTGGTGGACTGGCTTGCCCCTCCTCTGTGGGTTTTCATTTTTCTTCCTCTCCAAATCTTGTGCAAGGACCTCCTCACCACAGAGTTTTGCTTGCACTCCGGACTTAAGGAGGCCTTACAGAGGCCTTCCAGCACCTAAAGGGGGCCTACAGAAAAGCTGGGGAGGGACTCAGTCAGGCAATGCAGTGATAAGACAAGGGGTAATGGTTTTAATCGGAAAGAGGGTATGATAAATTATCTATGAGGAAGAAATTCTTCACTGTGAGGGTGGTGAGGCCCTGGCACAGGCTGCCCAGAGAAGCTGTGGATGCCCCATCCCTGGAGGTGTTCAAGACCAGGCTGGATGGGGCTTTGGGCAAGCTGGGCTGGTGGGAGGTGTCCCTGCCCATGGCAGAGGGTGGTGGAAGTAGATGTTTTTAAGGTCCCTTCCAACCCAAACCGTTTTGTGATCCCATGATTTCAAAATACAAGAGGCTGGAGAGCTGGGGTGTGCAAGGCTGACAGGGTAGGGAGATGGGAACTGAGGTCTGAGGTGGTTAACCCTACTGATAGCTAATGAGGCACCAACAGGCTGGAATATAGGACCTAGAAGTGATTTCCCTGGCTCACAGCACAGGCCAGTTGCGTTCAGGACACTGCTGAAATGGGCTTCCCAGCAGAGGTCATGGAGACAGAGGGCAAGTGAAATGTTGTCCTCTGAGTTCTGAGGTCTTGTGGCTGGTGCATGGTTTGTGTATCTTTGTTCCTTTCAAAAGTAATTTATGCCTCTGTTATGTGATAATATCATGCACAGCCAGTGAAAGTTGAATGTTAAATTGAAAGTTGAATGTGAAATTGAAAGTTTTGTCTTTTTATTTTTTTTTTAATTCAAAGGGAACCTTAAATTTGCCATGCTTAAGTGATGCAAACTTTTTGTTTTGTTTTGTTTCCTGCAACATTTTGCATTAAACCTCTGATGCTCTGGCTACAGCAGCCTGTCTCTCTGCAGGTGTGTGTTTACGGGGGGTAACTCTACCCTACCGCCTTTGCCCGTTCAAAAGCCAGTTTTCCTGACGGTTTTCCCTCAGAGTGGTGGGGTGAGCGGGGCACACACCTGCTCTCACGCTTCCTATTCTCTGTTGCTCGGGTCTGGTCAGGGTGAGGCTGCTGTGTGTGTACAGCTGTTACCTGTGCAAATACAGCAAATACCACCCCAAAAGTTGTTCTGACAGCTAGAGGAGATGTACGGGGCAGCAAGGCTGTCGGCTGCTCCCTTGGCATCTCCAGCTATTTTTGCACTCCCATGCTTAATGGTGCTCAGAAGCCAAAGTCTGACCATTCAAGTCCATATGTCAGAGACATCAAATCAAAATATTATTGGAAATCTGGCCTAAATTATAGACCATACAGTGTGACATCACCTTCAGCTAAATCACACGATGACATTTCCTTCTTATAATGGACTGCATAAGCCCGAGCTTGAAATGGCTAACGAAATTATCCCTTCATTACGCAGCTGATTTAATGCTAGTGTGCATTCGGAGTCGCAGAGGTGATCTTTAGCATCACACATGAATTTTATGTTTCTTTAATTAACTGCATCATACTGCACGTTGGCAAGAAGCAGTAATGATATGTCATCCTTCCACTGACCAGAAAGTTGCAGAGATACTCCTGTCAAGAGACAGGCTCTGAATACCACAAACCAGAAATATTTGAATAGTTAAATATTATATGCTCAAAGTACTTGCACTGTAAGTGTAATAGTTCCTTGGTATAAGAAGCTGGGACCAAAGTCAGTGCTATAGCTGGGACAAACACGTCCTTCCAAACAATGTTTAGGATCCAAATAGCTATTAGTCTTGAGCATCATGCAGGTTGTTGTAGGTAGGAGGTGCAAAGCACGATAAAGTTAGGTCACTCATGTTTACTTACAAGAGCATACTTGGCTTTTCCTAAGACACAGCCAGGGTTCAGGACGTGTCAGGCTTCCTTTCCAGGTCCCAAGAGCAGAATACTCCTGGTCTGCCCCCGAGCACCCGGCATCGAGCCAGGCTGGTATGGTGGCACTGCAGCCAAGGTCTCCAAAAGTGGTGTCTGCGGCGCAGCTATCGGCTATGATCTCCTTTGGAAATAAGCTGACAAAAGGTCTCTGAAGTTGCTGTGTGCACACCCAGGTTTGTCTGGGTTGGGAAGCAGGAGTTTTTTCTCACTCCGAGCCAGCAGCGCTCTACAGCCGGTTATGTTTTCTGATCCAAGTCCAACAGGTCTGCTTCTGCCTGTTGTCTCACCGCTCCTTTCCCTCACACACCCCATGCTCAACGTGATGCTCAGGGTGCAGCACCCTGTGCATTCCCTTTCATACCGAGCCAGGCTGAGAAACTCCCCCTCCACCCCTGCCCCTGGCTGCTCATTTCCCCTGCTGAGCCCCGGGTCACTGCCCTAGGGCAACCACCACCAGCCCAGGGCATGGGAAGGGAGTCTCACCCTCCAAGAAAATGTGCAGCAACTCCACCCTTGGCCAATCTCCTCTGCCCAGAATTTAGAGCAGCTCGGTGTTTGCTTTTGTTTTGGGTTTAAATACTTGTTCAGCTATCTCTCAGAGCTATCTTAAATGAAGGGGTGTGGTGAAACCGCCTGATTTAACCCAGCCTGGGACATCTGCAGATGGATGGCCCATCTCCATGAAGCTGTTTTATCCTTTTCATTTAGAGTGCTTGAAAAGTTGACCATTTATAGACTGTCGCCACTCTTCTTCTGGCTTAATGAGACATAGTCTATATTTGCCGGCAATCAAGACAAATAAAGTAAGCCCTCCCAGAAACAGAAAAGGCCCCTGCAGACATCTGAACCTTGTCTTTCAATGGCCGGGTGAAGGCCTAGGAGAGATTTGGTTGTGCACCGGATCACGCTTTGAGGAAAGAAGAAATTGTGGTGTGCTCTGGTTGTTCCTCCCCAAACTTTCATCATCTCCTCATCATTTCCCATCCTAGGGTTCTGCAAACCCCAGCTGCCAGGCAGAGTGCCTGCAAGATGAGCCACCTCCTTCCCAGATCAGCAGCTGGGTACTTGAGCATGGTACTTGGGTACTGAACATGGAGAGCTAACTCCCAAATCCATAGTCACTGGAAAAATGCCCCTGGCTTTCACAGGGCTAGGATTTCAGCCTAATGAGTGCTCTGTAGCTGAAAAGCTACGGGCCAAACACACCCACAGGATCCAAAACATACATCTCCAGCAATCTGTTCTGATTTTAATGTATTTGCATATAATCTTCTTGATGAGGGTTTTCCCACTGAACTCCTGCTCTGACATGACAAGGAATGTTTAAGGCAGCAAAATGGAAAACACAGCAGAGAGAGATGAACACCTAAACACAGATGAGAAGGGCAAGCATCATTAGCTTTTCTCCACTCTGCTTTCCCTCCTTCTGGCCCTATTACCATCCTTTTTTGCTTCCGGAGGTACTCCATGGTGACCCCAAAGGAAATGCTGGTGGTAGCCTGTTCCTCATGCTTGTGCTTGCTCATGTACATCGCAGCGTACGTTGGGTCTGCACCAAGCTTGCATGCACATCTCTGGCCAAGCGCCCCACAGCTATTTTTTCTCCAGCACTGGGTGGATCTCCAGATCTCCAGAAAGGGGGATCCCATTCTTCTTCTTGCTGCCAGGGCCTTAGAAAGTATGTTTTTAGTCGTACAGAAGATATTTCTGCGCCTCTGTCTTTTCTGTACTTACCCCTTTGTGACAGAGCAGTGCTGTTACTCACTTTCGTGGACTACCTGAGGTCACAGAGCACGTGAAAAGAGAGAAACTGAGTCCTAGGTTAATACCAGAAACACGGCACTAACTACCCCCCTGCAGCACTGGACTCATCATTGGGAAGAGAGAAAGAGGTAGGTGCCTTTTCCAAATCTGGTCACTCCCACCCATCCAATGGCAGTGGCACACATTTCTTTCCTTCTCTGGTATTTTTCTAAGGAAATGTTGTGTTTATTCATGAGGAATAAGGATCGTGGCCACGTTAGGTTGGTCTGTGGCAGGCAGCAGTGTTGTGGGCCCTGCCTGGGGTTCAGATCCTCCGCAAGGTGCTCTGGCGAGGGCCATCACCACAACGCCTCTCCCTGCTCGCAGCACTGCCAAGCCCTGGCAGGGATTTCCAGACATCTGCCAAGTCTGGTCTGGAAGAACCAGCTCTAGGTAGGAACAGACTTCCAGAGCCAGCTGCACACACCAATACTGATTAATGCCTTTTTATTTTTCCAGATACACCCCAGTCCAAGAGGGACTAGACACAGACCACCAGCAATACAGATCAGTCATTATATCAGGGTGCTTTTTTTTTTTTTTTTTTTTTTTTTCCTTTTCAGTAGCTATTAATTTGGGATGCATTTCAACTGTTGACCTCAACTGGAAAAGTACCAGATCCCATGCTGTGTATCTCATGGGTACTTCATCTCATTAATAAGCACCTTCATTCCAGGGTATTGTCTGTTTATTTTGGAAGGTTTTCCTCCCCTCCCTGAAAAAACAGAGATGAATTGGGATAAATACAGGCAGGAAATGGTTTCCCTAGCAACACTAAGAATACATAAGAACAACCTCATCATTCACTTTTCTTCCTTAGATACACTTTTAAAAGAAGTTTGAGCTACATTAAAAGACATCTCCTGTTCACAGTACAACACCCAAGTCAACAGAATTAATCAGCCCTGATTTCACTTTCAGTGCAAAGGGAACTAAGTCCTTTAAAAAAAAAAAAAAACAGGGACATAAGGCCTTAGATTCCAGGGAATGAAAGCTGAGTCAAAAGAGGAGTTCATTCAGATTCAGCACTGGTCAAAAAAAAGGCGCTTTATGTAATGTTCAGCTTTGCTGAAGTGTAACTTACACTAACGAACTTCCAGCGTGTCCTGTTCACAGAGCCTTGAGTTTTGGTAAACCCTGGGTTGGGCTGTCTGTAAGCAAAATCTAATCTAGTTGTGTAAATGTGCTGGAAAGGAAATCAGAAAAAAAAATGTTTTTGAGAGGTTATTAGGGGAGACATCAAAGCTTGGTGCTGTGTAATTCCTACTCTCATCACGTTGCACTAACACAGCCCCCTCCCTCCTGAGCTGCTTGCCATTGCTGCCAGCCTCCATGCACACTGCTAGTTGCATGAGGGACATTTCCGCAGCTGGGATGGCTTCATTTTTTCATCTGGAACAGCGTGTTGAGCCTCAGAGGCCAGGGGAGACCTCACTGGCCACATCCTCCTCACACAGGTTGGTCTGTCTCCAGCCTGTAGGGAGGAGGGGTTGTTCTTGAGGGGAAGCCATGAGGGGAGCAGGGCTTCAGGCTTAGCCCTGCCAGATTTCTACCTCCAGGGTGGTGGGCAAGATCTACCCTTTCTCATCATTAAAGAGGGATCAGGTTGGCTAGCAGTGGTCACAGCATCCCAAGGAACTGGTGTTCAGCCTTCTTCCTTGTCTCATGTCCATTTTAGGATCACTGCTTCCAAGACAAAGTCCTTCATCCTGTATGAAACACCTACTTTCTTTGTTCCTGGTCTGCCTAAACAGCAATAGATTTATCTCCAGTTACTGCTGGGAATCAAACCATGAGCATGGATACAAATAATTATCCAGAAGCTGTGTTTCTATTGAACATTATTGATGTTGTGGAACAACATCAGCATCAGAGAACGGCTAAGGAGTGGATAAAAAAGAGCTCAGGTCACAGGGCGATCAGATGTTCCTCTGGGCACAAACATACAACATGATCTGCCCAACATGTGTCTGACATGAAGCCACAGATCTGGGAACAGAGGTTGCAGCACATTGGGAAGGCTCCAAGAGCCTCCCTCTATCTGGCTTATTGGAAAGAAGGTTGAGAAGTGGGTTGGTCACTACTTACCATTGTCTGGTTGAGGAGAGATATTTGATGGTAGAATGCTCTTCATTCTAGTAGATGAACAGAAAAAAACAGTGGGTGAATGCTGAAAGTAAGCAAATTTAGAAAAAAATAAGATGTGTTTTCTTGGTGTAAGTGCAATAGCCGTTGGAATGATCAACCAAGAGTGAAGTGGAGTTTCCTCCCTCACAGGAAACTTAACATCCATTTTGCTTTTCTTAAAGGTGGACATTTGATCATTTCCAGGAGGCTCACTGAGCTATGCTGAAAGGATCAGAGAAGATAGTCACAGTGGTACGTTTCTGGTTTTACGTTCTATCATTTCCTGCTCAAGAGATGCAGAGCAGCTGGAGAAGTCCAATATCATGGCCAGGCTGGTATGCTTAGCCTCTGGGAAAGCATGATGGGGACAAAGGGGAATATATTGTGCTTTCACACCCTGGAAGGGCTCTGATATTTGCAGGTTGGTGCTTATACACAATTTTGTCCCTTGGATCTGCTTGACGTAAAGACCCCTAAGAAGGAGGATGTCTTGTTTTACCAGTCCCACTAGCATAACTCTAGGGTTTGTTTGGTCTCATCATCAAACTAACTCTATGCTCAGTAATATTGTTGCAACTTCATGCCAGAGAAATGGGTTAGTGGTCTTCTGGGATGGACTAACAGCATCTTTGTCTGAATTTGCTCTATGTGGTCCAGCTGATGGTGTGCAGAGAGCATGTCATGGCAACTTGTGCTACAGAAAGTTGGAGGAGAATGGTAGGATTTGGCAAGAGCCTCAAAACCTGGGTCTGGTTCCCACTGATGTTCTGACACTCTGAACCAGCTCGTAATAGGAAATGATGCTGTAGTTTGAGACAGCTCTAGAAACTTAGTCAGTTCCTCATTTCCAGGGTACTGATTAAATTCAGAAATGGTTTCTCAAGCTGGTTCTCTATTTTCCATCTATAGTAGTGTTAACCTCAAACTTTAAAAAATCCAAAATGCTGCAATGCCATAATGATGAAATATAACAGAGCTGGTGGTGAAGCACTGGAACAGGTTGCTCAGAGAAGCTGTGGATGTCCCAAATCTGGAGATATTCAAGGCCAGTTTGGATGGAGCCCTGGGCAACCTGATGGGTGGCGTCCCTGCCCATGGCAGGGGGGTTGGTAATAGAAGATCTTTGAGATCTCTTCCAACCCAACCCATTATATGATTCTCTGACTGAGGTTCAGATGGTTTTGTTCTGTAGTGAACATGTATGATTTGTTTCAAGACAAAAATTCCACAATCATATCCAATAATAGAGCTTCCTTTCTGGGGTGGGATTCTCCCAAGCACAGCTCTCAGTCAAGAAATGATCAGCCCTGGGAGGCCCAATGAATCAGGTCACAGAGACCAGATCAGGTAACAATGGTGCCCCCTTCCTGGCTTTAAGCTGTAAAAGGGGATTTCTTGAGCACGAGGAGCATGGCAGCCTCAAGAGGTAATCCAGTATGATGGCCGACCACCTAGGCCCTGACACCATGGGTCCTAGGCCCACCTTCTGGGGAGTAATGATGGGAAGAAAGGAGAAGGATGTCCACATGGAGGACTTTGCAGGGCCCATGCGCTGGAAAAAGCTCTTCAGAGCAGTGTGAGAGCTGGGCTGCAGGCCAGGAGCAAGAGCAGCCAGGATTGATGGGGCATGGCCCAAACTTGCACGATCCACAGTGACAAAACACGCAGGGCTCTTCTTTTGGGAATGAGGCACCTAAGGGCTTGGTTGTGCCCCTGCCTGCCCCGGTTGTGTGCAAAGGGCAGGACTGCGAGGAGGAGGTGGTGTAGATGCTCTCTTGAGCAAGGGTACGGCAGGGTTTGGCTGGAGGATTGCTCTGCTCCTGCCCTGGATTAGCTCAGCAGCAAAACCCGCACTGATTTCAGCCCCTCTCTCCGTGCTTCTGTGCTTCCCTGCAATGTACAGCAATTAAGCACAAGCCCCAGACATCCCCTTGCTCATACAATGCTTTAATTATAAAGCAGTTTGCTTCTGATTGGCAATTACTCAGCCTGGGAATGGGCCTCGCAAGCGGGTGGGCCTTTGAGACCCGGCTGTCGTTTTCATCTGCCTCGTCCCCTTCTCCATCTGGCTGCTGAAGAATAAGGCCTCACAGGCTTCCCCATTAAGCAGCAGCACTATAAAAAATTAAGGAATGGATGGGGTTGGCCTTCACCGAGGCTGTAGCTTCGGCTTGTCTCTTTGTTTCCCCCTCTCCCCCTTGGTTGTTAATAGGAAATGTCTGATTCATTGCCGTGGCCTGGCTAATCCCATCACGCTGACAGTGCCGCACGGCGCCCGGCTCCTCCTGCCAGACGTGCCGTAGGCAGGGACGTGACACAGTGGTGGCAAGCGGGTGACCTGCCACCAACCTTCTCCCCAAGGCGATGGGACTGCCCTGGGAGGGGAGGAGCACTTCCCAGAAACACGGCCCTGGCCCCAAACACTGGGGTCCACGCGCGGTCTGGGGGCACGATGGGGCCTCTGCAGGGGATCAGGCTGGATCTTCTTGTGGAGTCCCCGGCACTTGCTTTACTCAAGGCTAAAAGACCAGGGAGAGAGAGAGAGAAATGCAGAAGTCTTCTCTGCATCCTGACCCTACTTTGCAAGGTGCCCTCAGGTTGGGGATGGATGTAGGAGCTTGGGCAGAGAACTGTGGTCCTGCTCCTGGCCTGGGGAAAGCCACGGCCCTCTCCTGACATCAGCTGCCCCCAGTTGCTGTTCAAGAGTAAATATTGGTGAAGAGCAAATATTTAGGGGGAACCAAGCACATTTTGGATGAAACTCTCCCTTTCTTTAGCAGCCTGTGTTTTTTTGAGCTGTTTAAATTCAGCCACTAGAGAGCAAACTTCTTCTTTTTATCAAACAGCATTTTATATATTTATTTTAAAAAGAATTGTACAGTTCTTCGGGCTAAAAAACATAAAAATTGAAAACAGCTTTTAGTTTACAGAGGGGAAAATAAGCTTGCTCTTCTCTCCCCTGCTCCCCCCCCCCCCCCCTCTTGCTTTCCTTCTCTCCGTTTCTTTCTCTCTCTGTCTTACTCTTCACAGGCTTCATTTTAGGAAGGAAGAATAGACAAGTGTGTTTTGTTGAAGTGAAGGCCTCTGCTAATGACTGCCTAAGCTCTCTTCCTTCACGTCAATCATCAGAGGTAATTGTCCATCCTGACGCGTGGCAGGCTGTGTGAGGAGCATCTCAAAAGGAGGCCTTGGGATAGTAATAGGCCCTGCAGCGCTGTGCATGCGATTGAGCAATATTTAGAGAGGGGGAAATCTGCAAATTGGCAGGATTATACCCATTAATATTGGAGACTGCCTCTTTCTGGAGTAGCACCGCAGCAGCTGTGATCCTTGGACCATGTGGTTTAAATGCCCTTGAGATTTTAATGCAAACAGGTTGGAGAAGTCAAATTTTTCTAAGAGCCTCCTGCCAGAGGCTTTCCTTTGCCCCTTGGTCTTTCACAGCTCCGAAATGCCCTGCTTTGACAGTTCCTGTGCAGCTGAGCTGGGGGAGCAGGGCCAGGGCAGAAGGGGGATGCTTTTGATGGAAGGAAGGCCCTTTTGTCTGTTCTTTCAGTGAGCAAATGTTGATAGGAATAATGTTGAAGATGCTAAAAGTGATAATAGAGGAGCAATGGCATTTTACTAACTTGCTTGATTGCTTCAGAAAACAAAACAAAACACAACATACAGAGTGCTTCTGGGCTGCAAGGACTGTGGGGCCAGGCTCTGTGGCGTTCTGTAATTGCTGCGCTACAGCTCTACGTCCTTGACGAGGTAATGGCTCATGTCAAGGCTGCCTGCAAGCTTCCTTTAAGCCAGTTCTAATGACAATAAACCCTGCAGAGGTGCACAAAGAGGCTTCCTAACGTGACGGTGGTGGCAGAGACGTTTCAGAGCTGGCGGGGGCAGGCTGGAACATCTGTACTTTAACAAGAGGCCTGCCTGGGTGGCAGCAGCAGCAGCAAGGAGCTGGCTTTCCTGGAAACCATGTCCAAATGGCCCAGAGCACACGCAAAGCAAATGCTGCTTCAGTCAATATCTAGAGACCCCCATCAACACCTGATCAAAAGCAGCCATTCCTGGGAAAATGAAAGAGGATTTTGTGAAATACTTCATGTTGTCAGCGTTGTGTACACAGTGGGTTATCTCCCTGCCTTTCTCTGTGAGCTGGCCAAGGGGCCAGCTGCAGATAACACGTGTGTTGCCTAATATTCAGTGATGTGGCTCTTTATGGGGACTCGCAGGCACGCTATTAGGGCCCACGGCCTGACATGGGCCTTTACAGAAGGACACTCCAATGGGCTGTGGGTGGTATGTGATTCGACTGCTAAAAGGACAAGTCCTACCTCTTAATGGCCCACTGACATTATGAATTGCCCCACGGAGTGATGTGGCCCAAATTTAATCAGTTCCATCTATTGTACCAAACTGGAAACTAGTGGTTTAGAGTGAAACTGCTTTATTATCTCTGTGAAGCTTCAAGCATGACCATGCGGCTACGAAATGAATTAGTTGCACCCCTGCAGCATGCTGTGACAGGCTCTCCAAGCCAGATGTTTTGCGAGCAAAGAGGGACCTCAGGATTTTGGACTCACTCAGAGCAGCTATGAAAGTCATGGTTGGCCAATCTCACCAGGTCAATCTGTTGAAATGTAAATTTTTATATTTTGCTGCGAGGCCACTGATCTTGAGATCCAATACAGCTTAGGAAAGTGCTATCCGAATGCAGGCAGCAGGGGATAAAATCCTTCCTGTTCTGCTCTGAGAATATCAAAGTACTGGGGAGATGATGAGTCAGTTTGGAAAATGGGGCCCCACCATCACCACCCCCCTTTTTGGTGCAATTTAGCTACAGTTTTGACCTCAAAGAGCCATGCCTTTCGGGGCTTGGATATGAAAGACCCGTATCTCTGTATGGTCACAGAGATACAAAGCCTGAGAAGCGAGGATATAAACAGGATGTATCAGACTTCGGAGTGTCCCATGCCACCAGACATCCAGAGCAACACAAAGGGCTGGGGACTGGTGACAGCTCCTCTGACCTTCTACTGGTGCCTCCTCAGAAAACATCTGACAGCCCTTTGTGAAGCGTGGCTTTGGGCAAGCTCACTTCACTGGAGAAGCTCCTTGCTGGTGCACTCAGATAAAAAACAGCCACTGGACAAAACAAGCAGCTCCCAGGGCTCGTTGGCAGCAGCTGCATAGCTCATGTCTTTGCTTTGTGCATGACAGCACAGACTAGTGTCAGCATAAATTCAGCCAGGGGCACACTCAAACCTCTTGTGCACTCTTACCTGCCCAAATAGCTTTTCAAAGCATGCTAGCAGCAAAAGCTGATGATCAGCTTAAGTAGTGCTGTCTCTCCTCTTTGGCTCTAAACACCGGACACAGCAGGAGCAAAACTGGCACCTTGAGTTTTATTTAGGAGAGGCTTCCAGATGGGGACTGCTCAGTCTCCAGGCAATCATCACCTACTTCTTCTGGGCACATCTGAGAGCGCTTCGTGCTGTTTCTCTATAGGAACAATGTTCTCTCTCTTTTTCAAAAACATAATTAACACCTTGGTGACTTTTTTGTGTGTCTAAAAAATTATTTCCTCCACACATTCATGCCTCTGAAATTAGACCCCATGGGCCCTGAATTGGAAAGCTCTTGCACACTTTCCTCAAGCAACTTTTCTGAAAACCTCCCATTATTGATCATTTCCAGAATTGTTCTCTGTTTTGGAGTATCCATTTTCTTTATTCCCTTTGGGAAAGACTTCATTGCCATTACCATGCTGCAGTCGCTGAGGTCCCCCTTTGTTGATGCTGAACCACCCCAGCACCTGCATTTTGTGCCCCCCACATGCCAGAACCTGAGTACAGGGATGGGAAGAGGATGCTTGGCTGGCACCATGGGGGAAGGACCATGTTGCTGAGCTGTGTCTGAGGAGTGCATCCTCCTGTGGACTCCCTGGGTTACTTTAAGCCATGGCTTTCCTACTGAAGACCCAGAGCTAAAGCAGTTTGTCATATGTCTGTCTTATCAGGCACGGGAATTCTTCCTATGCTTCTAAGCCCTTTGAAAAATATTCTGCCAAGCCCTGGGTTGCGCCCAGGGACTGGGATTTCATTCTTGGCTTCTCTTCACTCTGAAGAACTCTTTCACCTTCCTTCTTTTCCCCCAAGAAATGTATTAATTTTCTTAACTTTTCTCTCTGCTTCTCTGCCTAAAATTAGACTGCCACTTTCCTTATCTCTGACCAGCTCTACGGTGCTATACTTTTCCATTTCTTGCATTATTTTTTTTTCTTCTTTTCCTTCTCTGTGATTTATTTCTGGAAAAAAAATGTGTCTTGCAGTGAATGTTTACTAATGCTGGAAAAAAAGATAGGACAAAGTACAAACTGGACTCATTCTTGCCTTCTTTACTGCGCGCTTTTCAGGAATCGTCAGTTATTTGTCCTTCAGCCAAACCTGCGAATCTTTTCCAAGGCCTTACCTCTGTTTGCCTTCTGATGTGGTCAAATCAGTCTGGGGTCTGCATGTGGCATTTGGTTTTGTTCTTGGCTTCAGAGGGGTAAGGCTAGTTGTACCTGAGCCCAAGCCTTGCCTAGCAGTTCTTTTCTGCAATTTTAGGTTTAAGCTGGCAATTAATGCTGTTACCCCTCCAGTCCGTCAGCACGCTTGTCATGCAGAGAACATCACTGACTTGGAGCAGTCCCAGATGTGGCCTGGGGGGAGTGGATGGGGGAGACGGAAACGGAGGCAGAGGAGGGGAAAGAGGCCAATCACCTCCAGCTTTTATGAAACTTATGCCCTGTAAAATGCTGCAATTATATTGTTTTCTAAATCCAGTGGGAACTGTTGTTTTTCACGCAATAAATATCTTCCTGCAGTGCTGGCAGCTGTAATATGGCAGCTCTGAAAATCTGAAAGTGAAATTCATTCCAGTAACATGAGACTGATGCTAGTGACTTTCCATTAGCTAAGCTGAGAGAAACAATCAAAAAAGGTAAGTGATTTGGTTGCTTAAATTTCTTTCATTTTCCATTTTAGTAACCCCTTCCCTAGGGATCAAGCCCAGGACTTCACCACCAGTATTTTTGACAGCATTTTGCTTGAATGATGCAGGAGGAACCACTAATGACCAGTAGACCAAATATCATAGTTTTTCTTAAGACCAATGCCCTATTTTTTATACTTAAAATGTTTCAAGGCAAGATGATGTAAGTAATCATTCATTCTCTGAACACCAAGAGTATTTTGTGATTCTGTGATTTTCTTTTCCCATCTTTCAGCTGGTTTGGGGTCTGGAATATACAGAACATTCTATTGATATTCCTGTAGCACAAATTCAAGTGAATAACAAATACTTAATAATGAAAACCAGCATGCCTCGAGTGACAGGATTAAGCTGAGGTCCTAATGCAGCAAAGCCTTTCTTAGCAGAACAGCCCTAGAGTTGGGTGCTTCTTGGCACAAATGGAAATGAATGTCCAGAGCATTTCACTGTGAGATACTGAACCTAAGCCATGTGCTCTATTATGGTTAATCAGTGTATTTTGTATGAAAACTTGTTTATGAATTATCTGTCATTGGTTGGATGACAGGATCTACAAGCCAGGTTTTCACATTTATTTTTTTTTCCCAATGCAAAACATCACTAGTTTGGTTCAACTTAGTACTTTCAGGTAGATTAATAGGCTCCATGTGTACAAACAAGCCCATTAACATATGTTAGGCCAGATGATAAAAATGCAATACAAATGCAACCAGCTCCCTAGCATTCCTAGCATGTAGCAGCCCTAGTGTGTAGCATTCCTTGGCAAAACTCTTATGATGGTGGAGGTGATGTGGAGAGAGCTGCGACAATGTACAGAGCCTCAATTTCTCCTCCATGAATGCTTTCCTCCACTGTCTGTTAAACCACGTGGCTAACTTTAATTAAAGAGGCAGACCTACTGGAATATAACCTTACATTTCCCAGTTAAAAGGGATGTATTTTGCTCACTAAACCATTTTAATCTGTCCAAGAACACCAACCATGTGCTGCTGTTACCTCGGTGTTTGTGAAACATGTCCATAGCTCTCACACTGTATCTTAGTTGACAAGCTGTGTGTTGACGCAGCTGATGCCAAATTAAACCTTTGGGTTTGGGTCCTCTGTGTTCTACAATTTAGGCACTGCAATTGAGTTCAAGATGAACTCGGATGAGAATAAAGTTTGCGGCAGAACTCTCCCTATTGCAAGAACCTTGCAAGTGCGTTTGTAATTATTAGTCCATTACCGGAGACATTAGCACAGACACGATAAAAGGGATTTATTTTATTTTCCTGCCAGCCCATGTGTGTGCCTTAATTGCATATCGAAGATACTCTTAGAATCCTCTCTTTCATGTAAATATACTCAATGGTTAGTAAATATTAATGCTGCTCTCTGGCTCCAGCTGTGAGAAGATTTTATTGTTGTGTTAGAGGTTTTGATTAGCCTCCAAAAGGTTTCACAGTGTCTCCTCTATTTATCTGAAACATACAGAACTGCTGCAGGCAAGGGTTGCTACAAAGAAAATCGTACACTTTCTCCCATTGTTTTTAATTTTCTCTGTGCAAGTATAATTATTTCTGCCTGTTTAATGCTTCAGCATCACCCTCTGTGCAATTCCAAAGGCACGGGAGAAGCTGCCTGGTACCTTTTCGTTCCAGTTTTCAGCAGACAGTGCTGAAGTAAAAGAAACATATGTCACGTCTTCCCATTATTCTGCCTAATTGTCACGGCAATTTACCCACGAGCTGACGTGATAGCCATAGAGGGAAATGGAGCAAGACCTTTTGCATAACTCAGGGCTCAAGGAAATCCTAGACGCAGACGTGAGGGGGCAGCTCGGTGTCTGCCGGTCAGCACTGCGGGGCTCTCCCCACTGAGATCAGCTGGTGAGTTCGGTGGCCTGTCTTGACCTCTCCTCATCCAGCTGAAGGAATGAAAACCTGCTCAGCTGTCCCTGCCATATCCCTTACAGCAGGCAACGTCTTTGCTGCGGAGTCATCCGAATTGCTGGGTGCTGGGTTGGTGTCCACCCATAAGAGCTGGTGTCCACCCCCACCCCACACAGGGACCCCAGTGCTGCTGTGCCCATACAAATGCAGCTCTTGGCAGCTCTGGGTATACCCGAGGGCTCCCAAATTTTTGCAGAGAGTGGGTTATCCTGAATTCCCACATTGCAAAGGGAAGAAAAATTGGTGCTGCACCCCTCCTGGCTCCAGAGGGGCTTTCTATGAGGGCACCAACTCAGATCATCACGCACGTCCCTGCGGACAGGCCACTTGGTGGCAACAACTTTACTGGTTGTTGTATTTACTGGTGGCTAGGTCTGGACTGAGGCAGTTGTCTGGAAACTGAATTGCCAGTCCCCACTGTGCTCCAGTCCCCTTTAACCTGCTGGATATTCATCCCACAGGCTTTTTGTCTTTTCAGAAATCAGTGGCGTATTGGTGGGGCTGATCTCTGTTAGTAACACTGCTCTCGCACGGAGGTCACCAGCCTCTCTAACATCCACGTCTGCTTTACATAAGCCTTCAATATAAAACCACAATAGCTTTGCATGCTGAAGGGCAAGTCTTGTTTGTGTTATGCAGGCATTACCACATTTTCAGCTGATCTTTTAAGTGGTTCCTAATAAAATTATTAGGCGACTGGAAAATCTTCAGTAACATTTTTAAATGCAGCCCAGCTTCACAATAATAAACTCAGCTTTTAACAACCCTCGTTTATAACAATTCCAACAGCAAGAACTAATTTTCTCTTTGGTAATGAGGACTATTAGAATGACTGTTCACACAGAGTGACCTGGATTCAATAGTCATGCTTTTTGCTATTTTCACAACACACTGTGTTTAGCATGTAAAAATGTACAGCTTTCTGTCTTTGGAAATTGTTTAGAAACTTCTCTCTTTAGAAATTGTTTAAAGGTTGCTAAAATGAAAGCACAGAAGTAAAATACAGCGATGTCCTATGCAAATAACAGGTTTCCTCATTATTCTGATCTGGGAAATTGCTGAACCCCGCTATGATGTGTACTTTCACAAAGGGAGCATTCATCTCATTCCCACCGGGGTTTGTTATGGTGAGATTACACCACTTTAGCTTTCAGTGTGGGGAAAGGACATGATTATTTTAGTGTTGATAGCATTTATCATTCCACGGGCCTGCTGGCTCTAGCTTGCAGAGTTGGAAGGTACTGTCTCCTGAAAGCCCGGGTGATGCTCAGATGAATTCCTATTTCTTGAGGTGGTCGAGCAGTTCCCACCAAGCCTTGTCCATCAGAACTGGGACAGGGTCACCACGGTCTCTCTGCTGCTCTTCCCCAGTGACCTGCTGGTGGCTCAGGAGCGAGGCTGAGCTGGCTGGGAGCTGCAGGACCAGGCTGGTGCTCCTCATCCAGGTGGCACCTCCCATCCTCCAGCCAGCTGTGAGCACATATCCTTCACTGGCAGGTCTCAGGGAAGAGCCCTGCTTGTACCTTCTTTCTGCTGAGCGGGACATCTCATCCTGGAAAAGGTAAGTTTGGTCCTATTGCCCTCTTGTGGCTGCCCAAAAGAGGCTACAACAGAGTCTCATCGGCTGTCATTTGCAGAAGTGGAACCTGCTAACGTAACTTTCCTACAGGTTGAAAGCAGGGCTGGTCCCCTAGGTGCAGCTGTGCAGGGTAAGCTGGTGCACCAGCCACGGGACCGTGATGTTTCTGATAGCAACACGGGGGCAGGGCATTGAGACAACAGGAGAAAGGCATGAGGACATCTCAGACCAAAACTTCCTCCCCTCTTCTTCCACCACCCTTGTGTTTGCCTTGTGCCTATTTTTCAGCCACATGGGAAAACCCCCCTGCTGTGGGTTGGCAGCATGCCCTGCCACTCTCCCATTCAAAGATGGCCACTAAAAACACGCCGGCAGCCCTAGCAGGAAACGCTTTCCTTACTTACTATGTGTCCTGGACCCCATAGGTTTACAATAAGGTGTATGGGAGTAGCACTTCTCTCCCTGTAGCATGGTGCAGAGCTTGGAGAGGATGCATCCGGTGCCTCTGCTGTCGTGACAGGTGTTAAAAGCTGAAAAACCATGCCCAGGAAGGTACAAAACAGTTTTAAGAAGAGCAGGGGATCATTTTGAAGGGTTTCACAAAAACAAGGATTAGAATCAAACTGTGAGGAAAGAGAGCAAAACAAGAAAATGAACACTACACCCTTCCCAAAGCCTGAGCTGCCTTCCATCCATGCATGAGCATCCTGGGTTCAAGCGCAACCGAACTGCTTTCTCTCTGCTGCTCCTTCCATCAGGCCCTGGTGCTTCTGCTGGTGCTTACACCTATGGGTAGCCTGAAAATTTACTCTTAAAAGGCACAGCAATAAAAATCAAAGCAGGCTTGTACGCAAGTTAAATCTTCTGATAAGGAGAGGTAATGTTATTTGTTTTCAGTCAAACGAGGGCAATAAAAGCCAAGATGTTTAATGAAACCCCACCTGGTGTATATTGGCCTTGACACAGTATTTTTATTCAACATAGCCTGCACTTAATGGAAATCCTTGGCAAACAGCCCGAGCCAGGGCTATAATGTTTGTAAAATAGCTGTTGCTTTCAGCGTGATTTTCCCCAGTGAAAGCCACGCGAATAAAAAAGCGGAGATTCAGTAACAGTGTAATTGTGTCACATAAAGGCCACCCCGGGGGAAGCCATCTGAAGTTTTAATGTTTTAAAATGAGCACTGAATTCACTCGTCTCTGCTAACGAAGGCGGCTCCCGCTCCCGGGCGCAGCTGTGTGAGCGCACCGAAGGGCTGCCTGAAGGAGAGCAGAACGAGCGCCATTTGCAAGTCAAGTGCCTTTAGACCCCAGATGCTGCTGCCTTGTAGCCTCTTGCCTGCAGTTCTGTGGCCTTGACGAAGAATAAAAGTTCTCCCTCCAGTACCAGCACTCGCCTGTGGCCACTGTAGGCCTGGCTCCGATCTCTCGCTATCGCGGGTGACGGCCCTCCTCAAGGCAGCAGAGGAGCAGGCTGGTGCCAAGCTGGTGAAATGACACCGAGTCAGGCTGGATTTGAAAAGGGGCCGTCACATACTGCTTGCTAAAATAAACACATCCAGCTTTGGTAGGACACAGCTGGAGCTTCAGAGCCTCCCATGCCTGTCCCCAGGGTCTGTCCAGGCCTGAGCTCCCCTCCTGGCGGCCAGGAGCACCCTAGGGCCACCTCATGCCTTCTGGGCTCTTGGTCCACTCCTCTTCCATTTGGTGCTTGACCATAAACAGCTGCAGGTAGCACACACCATATATATATATATAATTTATGAAGAATTAACTGTTTTTCATCAACAGCCCAGCCACCCTCTTGCTGTGTCTCCATCACTGCTGTTCCCTCGGATCCCCAGACATTAACCCAGCCACTTGTGTCCAGTCCTGGATGACATCTCGGTTTGTAACTCTTCTGACCCTAACAACCCTTTTTGGAAGCCACAGAACCAGTTAAGCTCTCTGTATCACACCTTACAGCATTCATTTCCATTCATTAGCATTTTTTTATCGTCTGTTTTTACCAGCCATTACTCATTCAGGTGTTCTTAGTGTCAAGGTGAGCACCAGCACCTTTCAGTATGAACACAGGGCCTACAGCAGGTCCTGGGGAAGGCAAGTGTATGTGCTGAGGAGAAATAAGCTACCAACCGAGCCATGCTGTCCTCTCAAATAAAGGCAGAGGGTAACAGCATCTCCTAGCTAACCTCATGAGTAGTCTCCATAGACATCAGCAGGCTAACCATGAGGGGAAATTTGTCTGAGAGGAAAATCTCTCCGAGCGGGGATTTGGGTGAAGAGAGGCTTTCAGTCACCTCCTCTGTGATGCTGCCTTGCTATGCCCAGCTGCTTCACTGCTTTACTGCTCAAAGATGGAAAATTTGGCATATTTGTAGGGGATGCTTACCTTAGGGGATGCTTACCTTAGGGCATGCTTTGTGATTATCTGGCCTTGGTCATACCCACAGCTGAGAAAAACAAGGACCTCAGATACTGAAGTTTTAAGTTACCAAAAGTAGTAAGGCATTTATTTTCAGGGGAAAGTTCTTTTATATTGAACTTAAAAAGGACAGAAGCTGCTGTCTGTCAGACAGGCCAGGCTTCCCCAGGCGTGCCTGGAGCATCAGATGATGTGGAGGGGGAACAACTGGTATTTTCTGCAGCAGTGGTTAGAGCCCGTGTGTGATTTTGTTGTATCCTTTTGAACATGAGCTCTGCGTGATACAGAGCATTTAATGAGGATTCATGGGCCACCATGGACCAAAAGATCACTGATGAGGAATCTGGAGATGGGCAATTAATGTTTTTATTATCTGTGCTCTTAAGATAATGGCTGTGTCTTCTTCATACTTGTATAGCTCCTAACATAATGGGGTCTTGTTTCACTCTGTGACACTTCTTCCTTGTTCCTTTTTCACAAGCTTCCCTCAATAATCCGGCCAAATGTAAATAGCTAAGGGAAAAGTGACCTTTCTCTTGATATCCGTCAGTGCATGGAGACTCTCAGCAGTGCCTGGTGTCCTCTTTCAGCTGAGATTGGTGGGAGATGTTCAGCTGGGTTCATAAGAAGCAAAAGCAGACTCTTTGGTCAGCCCCAAAGTCCATCCTTTCCACATTGGACAGGAACTGAGGGGTTCCCATTTGGCGGACGGGAGGACTTGTCCTCCCTGGCAGCTTCCACCAGGCCCTGGACCTGCTGCTGGCCTTGTATGTACACAGCAAAGCAAGAAGGTCTTCTTCATGCTCCTGGTGTGTTGGAAAGGGTACAGACATCTCCCTCTCCCTCACCTCCAGCTGTGTTTTCCTGCTTCTGAGGAACAGATTTACAAGGTTACCCCAGACATATGCTTGGGTGAGGAAGATGTCAAAGCTGGAGTTTGCCACCGCAGCGACCCTGTCCTGGTAGCCCAAACCATTACTGATCCACACCAAACGCTACGAGTGAAGCACAGATACATTTCAGGGTGCACTTGGAGCTCCAGGCCAGCCATACTCACACTTTTCCCATTCCTGCTGCGGAGCTCTGTGGGAAGGTTAGCCTAAACTCACTTCGGTTGGGTCACTTCACAATTTGAACACAGTAACTCCTGTCTGGGCACGTGCCCTGCCCTTCTCTATCCATGAGGCATTTTAGTTTTAAAAATCCTTGAGTTATTTGCATTTCTTAGCCCCAATAAACCTTCAAATCAAGTATTAGCTTCTTCTTTTTTTTTTTTCTTCTTCTTTTTTTTTTTTTTTTCTTTTTTAAATTATTTTATTTTATTTTATTTTGGTTTGTTTTGGTTTTCTTTATTTTTGGAGAAAAAAAGAGTGTTTTGGTTTATGTGGGTATGAATAATACCTTTTTCACAGTCACATTTGTTTCCTCTGTTTAATTTCTCTGATATGACTAATTGTTTCAAAAGCTTCATTCCCAGAGCAAAACAAACAAATAAACCCCCAGTGTTACACCCTCCCCAGCTTTCACTACTCCATATAAGGACAAAACATATTTTACCTTCTGTTGCTGTAAGTTTTCTCTTCCATCAGACTTTATGTTTGAAACAGATAAGGTTTTCTTTGCATGAGCAATTACCTAGTTATCTCTTTTTGGGCACATCTGAATTAATCGTCATCCTAAGCCAAGATCAGAAGCATAGGTAGCAAAACTGAATGCAAGTTCAGCAAAGTAGAAATTTCAGTTCAGGAGACACTTATGAATTCAGACTTTCTTTATTAAATTAAAAAGAAATATTCTCTTGGGATCCAGCAGTCTTCAGGAGAAATACCTTCAAGACATTTTATTTTTTTTTCTATAGGTTTTCATTCCCATTGGCATTACTGTAAGGCAAAACAGGCTGAGAAAAATGCCTTGTTTTATAAGGGTGTTCCATAGGAGTCTGCTTTGGTAGCAGGATGTGTATTCATTATTCATGATGAGAAGGGCTGTCTTTCTCTTGGGCTGAATTTCTCTTTAGTCCATAAAATCTGGCATTTCCTTCATTGTGGGGTTGACCCAGCTTCATAAATTCATTTTTTTTTTAAATCTCCATCACATTTTCCAGGTACCATGAGCACTTGTAGAGATGTGGAAACGTGATCGGTCTGCAGCAGGCACTGAGATCCTGGGGGTGATGGACATCAGCCCAGAGCGGGCAGCAGGGCCACCTGCCTGCCCCCATAACCCTCCCATGGCATGAGCTCACCGGTGCCATAGTGGGAATGCTGGTGCATGAACAGAAAAGAGAGCGAGATACCTGAATTTTAGACAGCCAGACTTAGGGGAAATGAATCCTGCCCTGGTGATTAAACTACTTTCATGTGAACCACACTGGCATTTTGAAATAAAACCACTGGGTTTCTGGGACTTTTATGCACAAGGAAGCAGCAGGATTAAGGGGGGCTTGTGGTCCAGTGAAATAATCCATGTAATTTGCTTTATCTCATTCCTCCCCCCCCCCCCCCTTTTTTTTTTTTTTTCTTTTTTAAACTTTTTAAGTCAGTGACAGCCATTTCCCAGGTGCTTTCAGCAGCAATGAGGAAGTATATTAGTGCTGAACTTCATCAGCCTGCTGCAACCACATTTATATTCATGCAGCGACTTCAGAGCCAGGCTCCTGAGGAGTGTGAGACTAAACCAAGCAGACACTTCTCTCAGACTTGTTTCTGCAGTAGCTCATGGAGGAAATGGGTTTGAGACCCAATACCGCTGCTTTACAGCCATGTGTGTCAGTGGTGTCCCAGCAGAGCTGATAGCTGTGATGAATTAACTAACGACTTATAATAATGAATAATGATGAATTAGCTATTACTGGAAAAGCACATGCAGTGGGATATAAGCCACTTTCTGAAATGGGTGATGCAATTTTTGTATTCAAGTACTATGGACTTCAGTGCTTTCCCATTGCTCTATTCATTCTGTGGAGCCCAGTTACTCTTCTAGTTAATTGAAAGGTTTCAGTGACCATTGGGAGAGAAAATACAGATCTCTTTCAGCACATTCTCCAGTGGCTGGAGAACGATCAGAAGATGGAAAGGTGGATGGAGGCTGATGAGGGGTGTCTGCTTTATACCACAGTTGCTCCCTGTGTGTTCTATGATCTAAGAGCAGGGAGTGAGGGTCCTTTGCCAAAGCATACGGACAAAAAAGGCATTTGGCAGAGCAAATGTCTCTAGGAAACTGTTCCGGGTCTAAGAGCACCGTGTCCTGAGCCAGAAGCCATATGTCAGCTTGTTGCTTGACTGGGTTTGTATTGGACATGACTCATCAGAACTTCCCATAAACTAGCGGGTAACTGCAGTAGCAGTAAGCTAGCTTCACACTTTGTGGGGCATTGTGGTAGGTTTAATTAATCATGCTTTAGTGTTTGATGAGCAGAACTGCAAGGACAGTATGAATTACTTTTTGGTACATAGCACTAAGTAAGCAAAGTTAAAACGTGTAGGAAGAGAAAATATTGGACAAATCCAGAGCTGAGCAAGGCTGAAGAAGCTGCTTAAGATGGTGAAGGGAAGTTTGTGCTGGCTGTGCTTGCTCCCCATCTGAAAACTTTGACTTTCTATTTCTAAGTCACCTATTTGTACACTGGTGAGGATTCAAGGAAACCCTAAAACTCCCAAAATGTAAAGAATACTGCTGTTTCCAGAGGGAAGAGTGTCTTAGTTCTCAGCAGGGAAACAAGCAAGAAGGCAAGTGCTCCTGTGCTTCTCAGGCAGGAGCATCATGAGGGGCTGGCTCTGCATGAGCCACTGATGAGCGAGGGCACAAGCCAGCCCCAAAGCCCCCAGAACAGCACAGCCCCCTGAAAGTCAGGCTGCTTGATGCATGGCCTTGGCATAGTGCTGTGTGAAAGCAGAGGGAGAGCACTGTAGGTGCAGCAGCTGCTTTTCAAGGATATTCATCCATTTCCAGTGTGTACGGGGATGCACTATCCCTCCATTTTCACAGAATCACAGAATTGGAGGGGTTGGAAGGGACCTCAAGAGATCATCCGTCCAACCCCCCTGCCAAAACAGGTTCCCTAGAGCAGATTGCCCAGGTAGGTGTCCAGACAGGCCTTGAATATTTCCAAATATTTTAGTAAAGTTTTCAGGTTAAAGAAGTGTAAAGTGCCAGGTGATTTTTGATAGAAAGTGATGAACACGAATTCTAACATGACAGACCACGTACCAGCCTGCAACAGATATTCAGCGTAGGCAAGCCTTAGGTCAGAGATAGTACTTCTGGGAGTTGAGAAGCGCCGCAAGTAGCCAAGCGCTGGTGATAACACAAGTTGAAATTTTCACATATGGAAATCTCCGGAAATATTAAATGGGGCGCCTGAGCAAATCCATAGGAAATTCTACAGATTTATGAATATTATTATCTGTGAACTTAAATTACACTGACATTTAAAATGAACAGAAATGGCACTTTAATTGCACCGTAGCCACACTTTTATTGCATACATTTTAATACATTAGAAAGTAGTTAGAGCTGTACTGTACTGTATAGGGTCAGCCCAGGCAATTAGACTTTAAAAATGTGGAAATAAAATAGATCTCAGAGTCCCCACTCAACTAAGAAAAACTGGCTCTGTGGTTCTTTCTCAGTATCACAGAGCAGCAAAAAGAAATCTTCTCCCAGCTTTCTGAAATTGTCCAAGGTGCTCCAAGGCCATGGGTCCTGAAGCCTACTTACATGAAACTGCCTGTGGGCTTTGGGTAGGTGCACTCCTCTGCAATGCTATTCCAAAATAGACAGTGTGTATGAGCACGACTTTGCATAACCCTACATAATCATGCACGTTGGTGTAGGAAGGGTCTCACACCAGACTCTGACATATCTGAGATGCCTCCACTGGAGCTTATGGGCTGGATGGCACTTCAGACCCATCGAGGCAAATTCTGAGTCTGACATTGCCTATCTACTCAGTTGTGGTAGAAATCAGGCTCCTGCTGTACTTTCATTTTTACAGAGAGCGCTGCCATATGGGGTCTGATACTGCACCTCTTCCCTGCAATCTTTTTTCTTGTTTGTGGAAAGTCATTAGCAAGGAATTAAAAAGAAAAAAAGAGTTCTGCTCTTTCACAAACCCTCAGAAGATATGTTCTGTTAGTGTTTCTTCCAGCTGCTCTGGCAGAAGAACAAATAAAGCCAATGCTAAACCTTCAGCAATATCAGAATTTCATCCCAAATCTTCTTGGTTCAGGCACTGAAAAACTTCAGGCAGTTCTTCAGTTTTTATGCGTCTCTAGGCAAGTGACTCAGTGGTCTCTATTCAGCTGTGCAATATTAATGACTGCGGAGCAGTGTGCCTCAGCCTCAGCTCTGCAGCTGTAAAGCCATACTAGTCCCTAATGCATAAGTGTTATTTGTGATATAGGGGTAGGCTCGACTACAGAAGAAGGCTTCCTGGTTCAGAACTTTCAGAAATGGAAACCAATGGTTTGTGCAGCTTCTGCACTCACAGGCTAAGACTTTGGGCATTTGAAATGGAGCGTTGCACGCTCCTCTGGGTACAATGTTTTTTTGTTCCTTGTCCCACACATCCATCTGGTGCCTTGAATACACAAATCTGAGTTCAGCTCTCATGTTTGACAACTGCACAAATGTATCCTCTACTTTGACTGAGTAAGCAATCACATTGACACCACAGATCCTATGCACTGATATGCATATGATATCACATGGTATCTTTCAGGTAAAAAGGATCTGAAACAGGTGCATTTGCTGGACTTTTAAAAAATAGATTACTACTGTGATTTTAACTTGGGAAATATTTATGTAAGAGAGATTCTGACTATCTAAAAGTCCCTTCCTAGGAGGATTTCTCTCTCCATGATTCACTGTGTGCTTAGGCAAGGGTTGTCACGCCCTGCCACTGTGTTGCTTCAAGATCCCTTTTCAGTGGGTTAAGTCTCTGTGTCACTATTTCCAAAACACTGTTCCTCATCCCACAGATGTGACCTGCATTCTTTGTTTTTAAAGATGTTTGGGATTTGCATTTTGGCAATTAAAATTTGTGTGTCTCAGATGAATCCAAATTACAAAATGATCCAGATCCCTTTGTATATATGCCTCGTTTTTATTTAGTATGCCACGCTGTACCACCTGTAAACATCAGTGATCATAGCTTTAGAATTTCTTCTTTTAGATTAAAATGCTAGATGCTATTCTTTGCTCTAAAGAGATGCTATGATGATGCCATAAGTCTGTTCTGTGTTCCCACTGGTGACTTGGATGATGGACTAGAATATGTATGCTTGCTAAATTTGTAGGTGATATGAACCTGGGAGGGACTGCTAACATGCTAAAAGAAAGGACTGGAAATTCAAAACAGTCCTCCCAAATGGAAGGCATGATCTGAAAATAAAGAAGGTGGTTTCAACCAGGAAAAGTACAAGGTAGCAACACTTGGGTAGAAATTACCATCTATAGAAATACCTAATGTCGAATACTTGGTTTTCAGAAAATCTGCAGAAAAGACTGGAGTTTTCAATGGATTGCAGGCTCAATAAGCCAACTCTGTCTATATAATGAAAAAAAAAAAAAAAAAAGAGGTAAATGTTACAGTGGGGAACATAGACATCTGTTTAGCTTGCAACATAAATTAAATATTCCTCCTGCTCTGGTCAGCACTAATATGTCTTCTGCTGGAGCTCTATGTTTCAGATGCTGTACTTGTAAGAAAATGTGAATCAGCTGGAGGGAGTGCAGAGAACAACCATGTTGACTGATCACAGAAACATGGGCTCCACAGAAAGACAAGACTTACTGGGTCAGCAGAGTCCAAAGAATGCAGGAGTGATACCAGCTTTCCAATTGTAAAGGTATCTCCAAAGAGAAAGAGAATAACCTCTTTCCCTATCCATAGGACAAGAAGTACAGAGCTTAAATTGCAGCTAAAACTAGGTTTTAAAAATCACTTTAAAAAAGAATTTGTCGGGGCTGGTAAAAGTGTCATTTGACCTCTCCTTGGAATGAGTATGATTTGGGTGACCTCTGAACTTCCTTCTGGTCCTCTTTTGCTACATCACAACCATTGACAGACAGCCCTATTGTTTTTGTATTTTACTATATATGATAACATACTGAGTTTTGGAATCACAGCCAAGCTTTGCTAAATGCCTTTAGAAATTGCCATTGGATTCTAGTGTAAGGATATGTGGAGTGTGAGGCTGTTTATTCCTTGAAGAAAAAATGTCTGACTAAGGGATTCATGAAAAAATCAGGGAAACAAAGGGGGAGGGGGAAGAAAAAAAAAACAAAACACATTTACAATCAGAGAACCTGATCAATTGGTGGAAACAAAGACAATGACCAGTTACAGTTGTGCTAATCGATAAGAGAGGGAATATGGGGACGTTTATTTCAGCAAGGCTGTCTGAATGAGGATTTCTAAATTGGGATAAGAAGAAAACGAAAGGCAAGCAATAAGCAAAATGTGGAGACACAGACCTGACAGAGCAATAAAGGAGGCAATGACAAGAAACAAACCTCCCAGTGGTCCTAGGCCGGAATGGCTGGAGGGGACTGTGTTTGCCCTTCACCTCACAGATTCAAACGGTGTTGAAGTAAACCTGTAACTCTAAACACCTTAAGTAAAATGAATACTTCCCAAACTATTCTGTATCAAGTCTTTTTTTTTTTTGCTTTCGACTTGACTTTATCTACTGTAATTTCAGGGAAACCTCTCTGGATTTCATAGGGCAGAGGCCAAGTTCACTTCTCTGGCACCTGTGTGTGTGCTTCCTTCTCAAAGTAGCCATCATGCCTGATTGGCACCTGCTACCTTATTCTGGGGCTTTTAAAATCTTGAGCACAAGTTTCTATATTCGGAGCCAGCAGGGGACAGGGAGATGGGAAAAGCAGGACACAGCTGCAGAAAACACTCAGGTAGGTTTGAACCGAAGATGACTTCTTGGGCTCAGGCTTCTTGGTTCTGGCTCAGGAAGCGCAGAAGCCGTATTGGCTTGTCTCCAACCACAAGGTGTTGATGCCCCTCAAACACGGCATAGTATCTCTGTTACCATGGTGTAGTTTGCCCACACAGAAGCTGGACTGTGGTCCAGAGTTTGCCTTCAAACCAGCTTTGCTTGACCAGACAGTGCCGCTCCTGCGGTGCATTAACCTAAAACATTAGGTGGGATACAAGCATTTTGAGGGCACCTGGATCTGTTTCTTACTTATCCGCTCCCCTGCTGTGTTTGCCAGCTTCTCGGGAGTGAGTCGTTTCAGGTGTGCCTGTTAAATTGACAGTGACTGACATTTATTGCTGGCACCCAGGGATTCCCTGTCATTGACAACTAGAGGGACCTGTCTAAAAATCATACTTTTCACTTGCACCTTCCCATCCAACCCTTCCTTCAGCCGTTATTTTCTAATATGATCAAAGCATTTCCCCATCACATACTCTCTCTTCGCTTTGTCGCTTGTGGGGGCTGATGAATCGCCCTCGTTATTATTCTGCATCTGCAGGTCAGCCAGCCACAACACAGTGCCAGCACAACGGTGACAACTGAATTATAACAATTTCTCAGCTTTCTTTGCAGCACGGATATAATATTTATGGCACTATTAATGCACAGTGCTGTCAGGATCTTTAAAAAGAGAGTAACTCGCCTGTCCCTGTCACACATGCACGTCCTTCATGTTTCAGAAGTGTTAGGAGAATCCTTATCAATTTTTCTTTCTTAATAGTCTCTGCCGTGAAGCCCAAACCAAAAATGGCAGGCTCCAGCACAGGAGAGCCTGATGGATCTTTCTGTGGAGACAGTCAGGATAAAACTTCCAGTTGTGCTGCTTATGAAAGTGACTTAGCCTTCAGGCCATAGAGAACTGTAAGCATTGTACCTCTTTATCTCCCAATTTACACAGAATTTAAGCTTCTATATATCTTTCTGTTTTTGTTCCACAACATTGCAGGACACATGATACTTGGGAAAACCAACACATGGTACCAAACTCACTCTGCTGAGTCAAGAGACCAAGTGATGCTGGGTTGGATGTCAGCTATCTCCCCAGGGCTGGTCCCGGAGCTGGCATTGACACTGCAATTGTGTGCTCTGGCTACATTAGCAGAAATATGACTGATTGACCTTGACCATGAGTGATTTGGAGAGTACTTGTGCTGTCAAGGAATGGGAAAACAGACATTTGGCATGAAAGAATATGGCAACTCAACTTTTAGTTCCAACCGCTTTTGAAATAAGACGTAGACCTTGCTAACACAAAAAACCTCTTCACATTTATAACCAGATGTGCAAGCCACTCCTATGGCCAGTGAAGATAAACCAGAAAAAAAGATTTTATTTTGCTAGTGTTATTAAACTGCTTCAGAGACCAGAATAAATTCTAGCAGTGGATACAGACCATATGGGACACACTAAATGTACCAGAACCAGGCCGTTTATCTGATTGATAAAGCTGGTGAAGTTTCTACTTACCTGAAAGCAAAAACTAAAACATGCCATAGGATTTAGAGCTTGGAAAAGCCTGCTCCACCACAACTAGGAGGAAACTAAACTCACATGGGGGCATCTATATTACTGCTGTTGAAGTTAGGTGAGATGAACCTTTGGTTCTCCTTGGCCCTGGACTCATCTAGCAAACACTGTTGGTGATTGAAGTGGTCATCTCTCAAACTTGTGTACTGGTCTTTGCCTGCATGAAAGTCCTACAGCACTGCCATCAGAGTTGGCTAACGAACACAAAAATACTCCAGTCAGACCAAATCATTGCCTTGGCAATGGGACTGTTCTTTTAAGATACTTCTTGCAGACCACTTAGCTACCATCCCACCTGATTTTAAACAAAGGCAGATGATCCAAGTGATAAGATGAGGGGAAATGGCCTCAAGTTGCACCAGGGGAAGTTTAGGTTGGATATCAGGAGAAATTTCTTTATTGAAGAGCTTGTACAGCATTAGAATAGGCTGCCCAGAGAAGTGGTTGAGTCACCATCCCTGGAGGTCTTCAAGAAACGTGTAGATGTAGAACTTGGTAGCATGGTTTAGTGGTGGACTTAGTACTAGATTAAAGGTTGGGCTAGATGATCTCAGAGGTCTTTACCAACCTGACTGATTCTATGATTTTGCCCAAAGCTGATGAGGGACCATGGATGTGAACTGTTCTGCAGCAATGTGGTGGGGCCTTACACTGTAGCTGGTGATACCGACTTACACCTACAGCTAAAAAGGTTGTGGTCTTGCAGTAACTTTGGGGAAAAAAATGTTTGACCATTTATGACCTTTACTGCTTTTCCAGCAGAATTTTTGGTGTCTGGTGACCTGGCTGTGGAACTGTAAGTCATTTAAGTACTTCTGGATTGGTCTTCCTCAGTCTTCTCCTGCGCTTTCATATGAAACCCCAGGAAAGAACTGAGAGAAAGCTGCAGAGGAAGGGAAGTGGATGTACAACTGGCCTTCCTCCTAATTTTTCACAACAACTTGCTTTTATTTTTCTGCTTGAATAGCTGGCTATTGAATTTCTCTCATGCCTTTGCATTGACCTGGACAAAAAACAACCTCGATTGTAGTCACTAAAACAAATCTTGTCTCAGAGAGACACACGTGCCACTCGTGATGGACATTTCATGGCACAGCCTTTCACTACCCCCCAGACCAACTCTTTTAAAATGACAAACCTGCATTTAGGAAAAGGAAATTTACTGTGGTTTTTCTGTGCAGATGGTGATAAGCGTGAGTTAGCATTTGTAAGCTTATAAGCACATATGGTTTTGTACATATCAATTAAGGCAGTTGGCTAATCACTCTAATATCGTTACTGATTCATCCGTATGCCTTCAAATAGGCATTTATGCTCAGCCTGCTGGTTTTTGTACGTATGGATTGGATTGTGCAATTCTTCTTGTCTCCATTTGTAGTCAATAACATTTCCTTGGCACCAAAGGGATTAAAAGGGTACATTTCAGAGCTGTGTGGGCAAGTCGTTTGGCCCATGCCTTATGTATAAGGCATGCACATAAAATATTTGTGCGTGTGTGGTTTCTTTTTAAAGGCTCTGCTAGTCATGCCGTGGGCTGAGTGACAACAGCACTATGTCTGTGCACATGGGACATACATGCAGACTCATGTATGCACTCATCCTGCTGTTTGTGAGCTTGCTGTGCACAGCCACTGCATCCTGACCCTCCCAGCCTCACCTCCCAGCCCCGCCTGGGCTCACCATCATACCTCCACCTCCAGCAGCCCTGGCAAAGCTAATTGCACCCCAACCTCTCTAGTGGCCATGAAGATACAATATATGCCCCAAAACAAGAGGCTAAACACCCTTCTGGCCAGGCTGTGGTCTCAGCATGGCGCACCCCCCTCGCTTCCCTGCCCATGCGCAGCTCTGGGCTTGTACCCCTCCCTCCTCTTGCCATTTTCCTTCCTGTTGCTGTATGGATCAAGTTTCTCCTGTTTCCAGACAGCACCTGTGAGCTCTGTACCCTTAAGAGGCAACTTCAAGAGCTGGCAAGCAAGTCATGACTTGGTCACACCCACGATCATGGGTTTTAGCTGGGCCTTCCCCTCAAGGGCTATTGCTCTTCAATGTCCTCACAGATATGGATGGGTTTACCAGTAGCCCTGGGACAGATGGACAAGTACTTCGTTTTGCTGATGGGGAAGTTTGACACACAGAAATGGGAATGAAGCTCTCATCTGTCAGACAAATCATTGCAAATGGCATCTCTGTGCTTAAATCCACTTGATCGTCAACAGCAGTTAGCAACCATGAGCCTTTGGAAAACACCAGCCCCCTTAAAGCAGGTATCTTGATAAATGCCAAGCCACCCAAGTCTGTTTGGACTCTGGGAGGTGTTTAGGATCAAAGAATTATGCGAGCTGTAGCTCTTAGGAGGCCTTAGGAACTGTGTTGGCTTGGGGTGCCATGATGACATGGGTCCTCCCCTGGCACGGGAAAATAGGACCAGGGGCGGCCTGACCTGCAAGGCCACCCATCGACCAGAAGAAGTCCACCCCTGCTCCATGGGGGTTTTTCATAGTTTTACTTTCAGGCTGTGGACCATTTTCACAGTACGCAAACACTCTTTTTTTCTTGTTTCTTTTTCACTTTTCAGGACTTCATGTCCACTTATATTAATTTCCAAGTGAATGGTGCCACTCCAGAGCCAGGAACAGAAGTATTTTGAAGAACATTGAATTACTATTACTTTTTTTTTTTTTTTTTTTTTTTCATCTTTACCTCTGTCTTTAAGTTGCTCTTAAACCTGAAGAGTTCCTTTTGTCCATTTTTAAAAAAATAAACTGCTTTTCTTCCAAAAATTATTTCTGGTTTTGATTCTAATTCCTATCCTATTCCTTTGTCCAGATTCCTATCTGGACAAAAACCTTAAGTTCCTGAAAGAAAAAACAAACAAACTCAAAAGGTCATAAAATTTGTGACTGGTTTGCTCCCCCAGCTGTAGTTCTACCGAAAATTTTTATGTCAGTTCTTCACAGGAGATTATTTATAGACTTTTGCTAGCCACAGTGTTAAAGCTGCTACCAAGAGGTTGCAGGATGGTATTTTTAGCACCCTACCTAGAACCTGGGCATGTGATTTCCTCATTTCATCATCCCCGAAGAACTGCATAATGGAAAAGGTGTTATAGCCAGAGCGAAGTGAGGATGAAACTGATAGGTCTATGAACACCCAGCACAGAGCTCTGTTTTTAGGGAGTTGCATAAAAATTTTCTTGTCACCCAAGACATTCTTCTAGATTTTCTTTTCTTCCTGGCAATGTGACCGATGAATTTCCAGCTTTTCTCTTCTCTACCAGCTCTGTCTTTAGTTAGCCACTCAATTAACTAGTTGGCCTACAGGGACCTGAATCCTGGTAGCGCTGCACATTGGTAATTCCTGCTGCCATTAATTGAAATGGGAGATGGAAAGTGCTTTGGAGACTGGGTCCAGTAAAAGACGGGGCCAGATTTCCATTTCCACATTTATTATTTGCCCTGTGGACAAATTAGGCTTAGCTAGCAAATGGGTATTTTCTTATGATGTTTTTCAAAACAAGTTAAGGGGAGGTGAGCAAAGCTGTCCAGCAGAAAACACTTATGTTTTTGACAAAAACTTGACATACTCCTCATGAGTGTGGTTTAGATGCATCCCACTGCCACTTTGGCTCTGCAGCTTGACCATGCCAGCTGGGATGGATTGTCGTGCCCCCATGGGGGTGGCATGGGGCTCACCTGGCTGCAGTACCTCACGAAAGAGGTGTCTGGCTGGTGGCTGACGTTGAAGCATGGGAGCATGGGGAAAACAGGCTGTATACAACACCGTAACAGCACTTCCAAATCAAAGCACCTCAGTTGTAGTCTGAAAGAATATTGTTCTTGTTTATAAATTTTTGCAGCCCTAAATTAAAATCCCTGTGGAAATCAGGCACAAGTGAAATATTTAATAGAAATTTAACTCAAACTTTTTTTTTTTCAATCAGAAAATTGATTTCATTTCAGCCCAGAGCAAATCTTGCTATCTTGATTAAGCGAGGCAGAGAATATTTGCCAGTTGCTCTCATCTCTCATTTAGCTGTGTGCTTTTGGAGGGCAGAGGTTTCTTGCATGACGTCTTTGCACCCTGGCTACTTCATGACAGAGGTCTGGACCCAGCTGTGGCTGCTTAGTCTGTTTTTGCCAAGACCTCTAAGTCCCTTACTTTTCACTGGAGCTGAATGTTTTGAATAAGACATTTAAAAATCAGAGCCTTGCCAGCTCTCTAAGGACTTCGGCTCCTGTTTTCCTCTCGTGTAAGTGTAGCTGCTGAAACATGGGGCACTTCATCTGAAGTAAATGTCTGAGCCTCCTCTCCAGGCAAGCAGCAACGGGCACCTCTTGGAGAGCTGCTGTTCTCATCTGCTTTTAGGAGGGAATAATTGCAAGCGCTTATCTCTCTCTTCATGGGCAAGAAGGAGAGCTTAATTTGTAGGTGGATGATGTCAGGTGAGATAAATCAGACCCTAACTGGTCTGAATTTTGAGCCTGTGTTTATTCTTCCTGTGGCCCCTCTTGACTTTCTGGGCCCAAGGGATGGTTTTATTACACTGGGGTGGAGTGCATTTTTGTAGACAGATTAATGGGGCCAAGACATGTAAATGTATAATTAGCACTAATAGCTTAGCTTTCATCATACCTGTAAAAGTTGCTTCATCTTCAGTAGGTGCTGGTGCATTAACAGTATTGGCATTATCAGACATCAAGGTTTGCAATCTTGAACTGGAACATTTTCTTGACGGAGTAATTTATACAGAGCACTCACAGAAAAAGCACCTGCTTGCCTGAAACTGACCCTCACCCAGGGTTTACTCTGAGCAAAATTAGTCAGTGGGACAAATTCTGCAGCCGAGGGATGGAGAACAAGAGCGTGTGTGACTTCTATTTCAGATTCACTTTTAAAGGTAAGGCTTCATGCATCTCATATGGTTATAAAATGCTTTTTGGTGTCCTGGGAGATTTGCTCAACCCTCATGGTGCCCCCTGACTTGTTCCAACAACACTTTTCCATCTCCATCTCCTGCCTTCCCACACTTGTCCCATGGGATGGGGCAGCCAAGCAGCGGTTGAAGGTTGGGGAAGAGGTGCCCACCTGTCCACCCTGGGGCTGCAGCCCAACACCTCTCCACAGCTCTGTCCCTGCAGCCTGCACAGGGCAGCAGCCCCAGCCTGCCCTGCACAATACCCCTGTGTGCTCACAGGCACACGTCTGCTCCATGTTTTTTCCCCAGTGCCAGCACGAAGGGCTGATTTCCATCCCCATCATCCCCGGGGCCAGGCCAGTTTGTGAGGAAATGTGGCAACCAACACTTTGTCTCTCTGTCATGGCCTGTCCTGCTGGGACTGCTCATGTATGGCAACTCTGCCCTTCTAAAACCCAGGCTCGCTCCAAAATGGCCATGAATTTTCATGAAAAGCCTTCAGAGATATACTGCATAATGACCCGATTTCATGGCTAATGTATATTTCATGTTAGGGTTGCTGTACCTCGAATTTCCCCTCAAAACCTCTGAGCTTTGTTCTCATGGTTACCAGCGTGTCCTCTGAATCCCTCAATAAAGTGCATTAGAGTGGTACCCACTGGAAATATTATACCCAAACTTTAGGAGACCAGGCCATTATCATGCTCTGTTGTCACTGGCTCCCTCATTCTCCTCACAGGAAAAAACAATTTCTTCAGAGCTGAAACCTGGCTCAGAGGATCTCTCACAGAGCCTGAATTCAATAAAAATTCACTGCAGACATTTCTGACTTAGAGAAATACAAAATAAAACAAAGCTTGGCAGGTTTGAATTTCTTGGGGGATGCGTTTATAAACTCAGAACTCTTTTGTCTTGGAGAATGAGTTCTTATGAAGAAATGGATCACTGATGTATATCTCTTTTATTAAAGAAAGAACCATAGAAATTAATGACAATACGGAGATAAATAGATTATATTTTAATTGTTTTTCTTTTCCTTTAGAAAATAGAAATTGGTCTGAAAAACAAAAGCAGTGTTTATGGATTTTGCTGGCTTTCAGTCTTGGAAAGTACACTTGCTGGTGTCTCTGGCCTGCCAGAAACCATATTGCTCACGTAAATAATTTTGTCTCAAAAGCAGATTTTTCTTTCATAAACCTAATGGCTTCTGACTGATTAAAGATACATATTTTAAATCCTTATCAGGAGAAAGGTCAGTCATACAGTGATGTGATTTTATTTGTAGAGATTCCACTTAGTATAATGCCTGATGAAAGAAATTCAGTTTAACCTTTTGAATGACTTTGGAAGCCTGAAGAAATGTCAGGATGCTGTTTCCTTTAGGCATTGTCATCTTCAGACTCTTTCATATTTCAGCTGCCTCATCTCTCTGTAACGGTTGCTTGTAAGAAATATGCCCTTCCTTCCTTCATACTTAGTTGACATTAAAAAAAAAAAAAGAGAAAAGGAGAGAAAAGAGAAGAAAGACCTGCAAAAAGGTCTTGTTCCTGTTTATGTTCATGTTCTGTCCGACTTTGCTTATAACTCACCCACTTCTGTGCCTGCCCCACTTGCATGATGGCCACATATTTTTGGTACAGAGAAGGTGCTTAACTCCAAGAAGAACAGGAGTACAAAGAACTGGCCTTCAAGAAAGCTTTGCACTTCTTCTCCAGGTAATTACACTCCTGATTGCCTGTGGGTTTTGCTTCTTTCCATTTTAATAGGTCTATGTTCATGTTTTGTTCACTATAACAGGCTTACAACAGGTTGTGCCAATAGAGCAAATATTGCCTGAGGTGGAGTAGCTCCTCTCCTAGGCTCTACTACAAATGGATTTCGTTGCAGCCACAAATCAGAGGCCTTCTCATTTTTCCTGTTTCCTAAGAGGTTTTCTTCATAGGTGAAGTCCTCACAGAAACGGCAGTGCTGTTTGCTGAAAGCTTCCAATTTTGTGTGAAAATATTCTGCTTACTGAAAGCATCCAGCCGAGCCAAGCATCCATCCTTTCAGCAGTGGAGCACAGGGGTATCAGCCATCTCACTGTCCCTAAGCAAAGAAAACCAGATTATTCCTACCCCATGCCTCCGAAGCAGCTCCCTATGGCTTGAGCAGCTGTGAAAGTGGCCCCTGAAGTGAGGTCTGTCCTCTCCCTTATAGCTGTGATGCTGTAGCAGTAATTTTTGTTGGTCATGTATTGCTGTGGGGGCTGATTGAAACGCGCCTCCAGAGCCGATCTGCTCAAACCTTTGAGCACCTAGGGGAGTAAACACCAGTGACTCCTGCCCAGCACTGCCCACAGCATTTCCGCATAAAGTGCCTTCTCCCACACGCCTGCCGTGGTCATACATTGCCTGGGGAGCAAGGCAGGAGGAGCACTGCCCGGTGGGTGGGAAGACACCTTCATTCTTGGGCTGTCCAAGGGAAAAGAGCATCAGCCTTCTGATTCCTACTCCAGGTGCCTGATGCTTCCCCACCCAAGGAAGCTGTGGCCATTCAGATTTGAGAAAGGCTTCCTACCCACCAGACTGAGCCTGACACCTCTCCTTTCTCAATCCCTTTTCCCTCCTTGTTTCCTACAGGCTGGCCCAAGGCACTCAGGGTTTCAAAGAGCATAAAGTTTAGTGCCATGCAAAACTTGATGACTACTTTTGTTTCCTCCAAATACCCTAAGCACGAAATCGCATCCTGCTCCTGCAGATGGGGGCCAAATGTTACTGCTGAAAGCATCGCTGACGTCTCTGCTGAATTTGGCCCGGAGACTTCCAAGAAAATGTAGTCTGCCTACTCCAAGCTACATTTAGCACAAGCCAGTCATTTGTGACTGTAGCTTATAAATACTCTCAACTACTGGCATACACAATGGGAAATATAATACATCTTATCTGAGGGCCAAGTGTTCGTTATTTATTGTGGTCATTATTCATTTCCATTGTAGCTCCTAATGGGGCTTTAACACTTGCTGGGCCATTAGCCCAGCTAAAGGTCCCAGATTTTCTTGGCATACCTATCATGTCTTTTCTCTGATGTGTGGTTCGTGGCTGGTACGTACGCAAAGGGGAACTGGGCAGCACAAAAGAAAATTCACACTTATTACGTCTCACAGTTCATTATAAAGTCATAGTTCATTCATTTCTTTTCTGTTTTCTTCACTGAGTTCCTTGTAGCCAGATGAGGATCATTAGCTTCTGAAATGAAACATTCTAATTAAGCTGATCTGCGCTGTGCCTTCGAACTCTTCAGATAGCATTGCCAAATTAGGAAGGCACAATCGCTTCTGTGTTTGTGTTTAATAAATATTTCAGCACTGCTTGATAAGGCTGACACTACTACATTAAGGACACTGGGAGCCATGTCCTACTGACTCACTGTGCTGTGTCTTCCCTTCAGAAGGTGGTGTGTGAGGCTGAATCACACCACACTAGCTGTGTGTGCATGGGATTGAGCAGGGAGACGGTTGGCATGACGGGCATGTCCCTTGTTAATCCGATGGAGAGAAAATGTGAGTGATAATTAATCATCTTCATTCATTACCTCCAAAAACAGCCTGTTCCATCCTCTCCATGAAAGGAGAACTGCTGTGAGCTTAGCTCCTCTTCCTCTTCCGGAAAGTTCAAAAGGTAAAGGAAATGCCTTTCAGCATGAGTGTAATGGGAAACTACTACAAACATATATATATTTTCCAGTGGCTGGACTGGTGTTAGCAGCTCATGCCCCCTTTGCTCTTAGCCAGGTGTTTGTGAGAACTTGTTGCCTCCTCAGGTCTGCTGCCTTGTCTGTCCAAAGAACCACATGTGGAACAGACACAGAGATGGACGTGGCTAGAAATAAAAAAGCCAAAACAAAGACTATTTCCCATCTCTGTGGGCTTGCAAATAACTGTTCCAGAAGAAATGAGAGGTTGCAACAGAGCTGTGATGGAGCGGATGGGCTGATCTTGAAATGCTTCAGGGTTGCTGCAGGCATGCCTGTAGGTGTGACTCTGTGACCTGCCCAATGCCTGGTTGTGCAGAACCACGTACAGCTGGCAGGCAGGCATCCTGATCTCCTGGTACCTTTAGCTCATTTTGCACGGTGATAGAGGGCTGGGAGAGAGAACGTGATGATGTTGTCCAGGTCTGCACTTCCAAATGTAATGGGCATCAATGGCTTGTTATATTGAGGGGTGGCAACCAGGTTGGAATTGGGTCACAGCCAAAACACAAATTGGACCAGAGCAGTGGCCACAAGCCTGAAGGCACTAATGAAACACCAAGGTGTTTTCAAGCCCGAGTGCCATCTCCTACCTGTCTACCAGGTCCAGGCCAGTCATTCATCTTTTTCGACCATACAGTCACAGGACAGAAAGTAACTTCATAGACTGTCATCAAATCCAGTCTTCTGCAGTCACAAGCAGCTGCATCCCTTAAGTAATATGTCAAACTCCACCTTGAAATCAGACAGGTTTCTTTGCCATCTGTTCCAGAATCCGCCACTAGTTTAATTAGAAGAGAAAGTCTCAGGTTACTCAGTACTACCATCACAGCGATCATTCTGAACCTTCACTTAATCATCTCTCTGATTCTCCCCACAGAGTGCATGCTTCAGGTATCTTACTGCTGACATTTCCACTCAAAACTTGATTGTGGTGCAATAATGCAGGAGCAGTTTCTCATCACTACTTGCAGTGATGGAGACCTGATTAAACCTCACTTGAAAGTCGGGCCCTCAGGTCCTAATCCTCAAGCTGGCATGTACCAGGGGTGGAAGCTTGTTTACCCGCTCCCTGAAATGCCTCTCAACATTGGCATTCACTTAGTGTCTTCGTCACCCCAGCTCTGATTTTTTTCTCTCTTCAGTGAATCATTTATGCACTTTGCTGCTATCAAAGAAAAGTCTTCATTTTCAGCATGCTGTCAGAAGAAATTCCTTTGAAAAAAAAATATCTTACTTAGGCAAGCCTTTCAAATGAAAGCAAAAAAAAACTAGTGTCACTCCTGCTCCTCAGGTTTATAAAAAATAAAGACCTTTTAATGTGATTTTGTCCATCTTTCTGCCTCTACAAGACTATCTATTTGTTAGTATTTTATCCAGGGTCAATTCAGTATTTTTTATAATGTTTTCATTGCATTCCTCTGGGGGGGAAATTATTCCATAGGCTGCGGTGGTCCTGCTCTTTCTCTGCATAGAGGAGCTGACAGTTATGATGTCTCCTTCCTACATAATGTCTATTGCATACTTTATCCCTCTTCAGTCTTTGTCATCGAGCAAATGCCTATATGACTTCAAAAACCCTCCCACAGGAGTCAGCGTGAGACACGCATAGGCTGTCACAGCCACACCTAAGCCTGGGAAGTAACAGAATTGGCCTGGTTTTGATGGATTTCTCACTGGTTTCGTAGCTCTGTTTTGAACTCTCTGACTACTTATCAACATCTTCTTCAGAGGAGGAGTGATCTTCGCTGAAGAGTGGTTGCATTAAGAGCATCACTCTGCCAGTGCAATTACACATGGTAATTTTCTGTGTGGAGAGGTCGTATGAGAGTGAGTGAGTGAGCCCATTACTGTGAAAGAGAGAAAATATCCTGTCTTCCAACACAACACCCCTGCTGAAGAAGCCCAAAATTGTATTAATCTGTATTTGTCTCTAAAGCTCATTGCAGGTTAATATCCCCTGAGCATTGTCACTGCTCGGTCTCTTGCTAACGCTGCTGCTCCACGGACTGCTTCTTCTGGTGGGATATTTTTATAATGCACAACTGATCTCCTTGTGTAATTGCATTCTGCCAGTGAATCTGCTCCTCTTAGTGAAGAACATGGAGTGGAAAGGGCTCTGTGGGTCACCGAGTTTCCAATTCCAGGAAATTGTGACCTAGATTTAGAGTGCCAAGGTGTCCCAGAACAGGAGCCTTGCCACACATGTATCCCAAACACCCTCCAGCTTCCTGGAAAAGGAATTTTTAACCCCCCTTACCTCAAGATCATTAGTGTGGCTATTAAAAAACAGTGCTGGACACTATGACAAAAACCATGTTGGACAACTATGCTGCACCCCCAAAACACTAAGCCTTAAAGTTTATGGGGGTTGAATGATCAAAAGAAAGGGCTGCACAGGGTGTTTGTGGCTGAAACTGGAGACTGGGGGTGTTTTTTTTGGTGGTAGCTGGTCATACCAGCCTGTGGATCCATCCTTACTGTGGGGAGTATTTAGAAAAGGAAAGGAAATAAAAACAACCAATTAATCTCTCACAAAACACTCGGCATTGTCAGCAGGTCATTGGAGGTCCTCCAGGACATGGGGCTGGGTGGTATCAACATACCATAGCCTCACTGCAGCTTGTAAATGATTTTTCTGGTACTCATGCTGTGGCCATGCCTCTGTCTTCAGTGAAAACAGAAATCTAGTGCTGGGAAAATAAGTAGTAATTCTATAAAACCACTATTACTTGTTGTGTAGATGAAGACACTCATACTTTAACAAAGCCACTAGCTGAGGTATGAAAAACATGTTTATTACAAAACACAAATGCTTTCAGAATATGGTGAACCTTCCCACTGCAGATGGCCTCAGGATGCAGGGCATGAAGCTCAAACAGGTAAATTATGCATTGGCTTTGGACTGAGACTTCAGCCTGGCTGATGGGACTGGCAAACACAAAATGTGGTCACTGCCCTGGGTGTTTCTGGGCTGATTATTTACAAATCATGCACAAAGCCCCATTCCTCTGCACACTGCTGGTAGGGCTGAAATTGGGAAGAATGTTTCTTTGCTGACAGCTAAGGTGCCCAAGGCTGTGCTGCAAACCACCCTCTGATCTTTCTCCAGCCTCCTCCATCTGCTTTCCCTACCTTGGTATGGAAACAGGCTGCTGTACCTTCCCCTCTCTAACACAAATCAATTACCCCTGGGCATTTGGATTTGGCCACAAGGAGACATCTGCCATGGCGGGGTGTTTTGAGCAGCAGCTCCCATAGTTTCAGCTATTTCAGCTCATGTGGAAGCCTCTCGGCCTCTGCAGCACTCCCGCACAAAGAGCATCTCTCACATCCACCAGCTGAACGGGCCTAAAGGCCCCTGGCAAAACAATATCTTTGCTTTGCAGCTCATTTTTACTGCCCTCCTGATAACGAATGTAAACCTTAGTTGTGTGTATGTGATTAAACTCCGAGGGAGGCACAAGGCGATGGCTCCCCACACTTCAGAGCGCTTGTAGTGAGTTGTTTGTCTTCTGCAGTTTCTTTAGTAAACACCACATAGTGTCAGCCAGCAATTTAATGCTTTGTACTTTAGCATCCCCCATTGCCAGTGAAAGAAACCTTTCAAAAAAAGAAGAAAAGTTTTTTAGGGTCTTGCTAACTCACTGAGAACACAAAGTGACTTGTGCCATGGCCTCCTCCTGCAAGCCCCAAACCTGACCTGAACACAAGTGTGGTGTCTGGGGAGATGAAGAAGAAATGAGTAACACTAAATAATCACTCTCTCTATTTTCCCTTTCCATCCTCTAGTGAAGTGCTCTGACCCTCACAGGAGGGTCATCCAACTGCTACGCCTCTTATTTCTGGAATTGTTGTTCCATCCTGTTACAAAACCAAACACTAAGAAAGGGGAAAAGGCCTTTTTTTTAGACAGAGCATAAGTAAATTGGGAGAAGAGGAAACAAAACCTTGGGAAACAAAGATAAGCTCTAATGGCAGGAAACTATTTCTGAGCATCTGGCAACCTCAGGAAAGACAGACCTTCCAAATTAGGAACCAAATCCTGAGGCATTTGGGGCCAGTAATGGTGCTTTTGTACTCCCAATCCATGAAGATTAAAACAATTATGGATTGGAAATAGTGCATTTATTTACTACCATTTTTAATGGTAATGTTCATAACCTTGTTTGGTTTAAAGTGTTATTTCATTTGGTTGATTACATTGTTCTAAGTCTGCAATATCCTAAGGTTTAACAACCATGCCATGTCTTCACACTTTTATATCCATAATGAATTTTTGTATGTGAATAAAATACCAGTGCTTTGGCTTCCAAAAACCTCTGAGGCAAACATTTTATTACATCATGAAATTAATTTTTATTGCCCTTCTGTTCTGTGAGGCAGAAACACAAAGCAATATGAAAAAAAAATAAAATAATAAAAATCAACCAAAGTGGCCTTTTCAGCAGCTTTGCAGCCAGAATTTCTTTGTAAATCTCAGAGGCGACATGCTCTTCAGATCGATGAGCAAAACTGAGGGGGTAATGACACATTGTATGAACTGAGTCTACTGAAAAACTCTCTGTGGCATGGGAGTGCTAACTGTTATGGGACCACCCGGACCATCCTGCTGACTCTCTCAGAAGCACGATGGAGTTTCTGCCTCATACACTGGTGGGAGGTGCGCACATTTACATCTGCTTTTGCGTGGTCAGAGTGCGGGCCCACCAGATACCGCATTAACTTTTAGGGCCCGCAGACTTGGAGCCCTGCTGCAACATCTGTTGCAGCTTTCTGCCCTGACAGCCGAGGCATAAACCCTGAATTATGGAGTTTAAAAGGAGATTATGGGGTTTATCCACCCCATTTGCAGGTGGGCAGGAGGTGTCAGGTGAAAAATGCATCCAGAGGCACCAGGGCAGCAGCAGCGCTGGGGATGCATCAGAGGGATGCTCCCAAGGAGGTGACCTCCAGCGGCAGCAGCAGATGTGGGGCTGGGGGCCTCTGGGATGCAGGCAGGTGCAGGAAGATGCCACCAGGTGAACTGGCTGTTTATATAGTTAATTGCTCCTGTTTATGTAGCTGCTCACCCAGGGAGGGGAGGCAGGATCAGGCCGTGGCTGGGTAGGTGAAAGGGGGGGGCGTATGTGCAGCATCTGAACAATTAGATGTCTGCGGCTGTAAATGGGAGCTCTGTGCATCCTGTGCTGTTAACACAGCGATGTGTGTGTGCTCACGCATGTCCTGTCAGCGTTTGTTTAATGCTTCGGTTGCGCTAGCTTTTTGCCTCTCCGCTTGTGTTTTAATGCGCAGGCACTTGCTGAAGTGCATCCACTTAGCGAGCATCTGGCCTGGCCGCGGCTTTGCACTGAACACACATTTTAACCATGTCTGACTCCTCAGTCAGCGCTGAGAAAATTAATAGACCCAATATCCCCCTGTGCCAAGAGGGCCAGCCTTCCTTCCCTTGCTTCTCTCACATCTTGTGTGTCCCACCGGGGCCTGGGGCTGGTAGGAGCTGACCCCAGGCAGCACCTTGCTCTACAGAGGATGCATGGGGCTTTGGAGACCTGGCAGGAGCCCCAGGGCTCTCCAGTGGCTTTTGGATGCCACTGAACTCGATTGAAAATGGGAAGCCTGATTTCTGTTTGTTCAGGGAGACTTAAAGGCTCACCTGAAATTAAGGATTTGCTTAAGTATTTATATTAAGTGGAGGTCTAATCACTATGGTTATGCATTACCAGGCAAGTCACACAGCTGAGGTAATTTGCTTCGTTGGGTTAGTATTTGGACCAGTTATATGGAGTAAAGCGCATTCAAGAGTAAACACAGGATCCAGTCTGTCAGGAAGCCTCCATCAGACAAACCTTTGCTTGGTGTGGCATACCATGAACCACACTCTGGCATTAACTCTTTCTTCACAAGCCCCTAAAAGATCAAATACTTCAAACTTCCACAGCCTTGTGCTCACCATCATGAGACTATGTGATGGAGATGACCCAGAGATCCCCTGACACACATACTGAGATGGGTAAGTGATTCAGGAGCAAGCTCCCTCACCCTCAGCCAGTGCTGCCCACAGCAATTCCCTGCTACCCAGCATGGTTCATTGGGCCCATTTCCAAGTCTGTGTTTTTTTATTTTTTTTCTTTTCATTTTTTTTTTTTTTTTTTTTCAAGCTCTTCTCACAAAGAGTTGCTCTGGAGGAGGATTTGGGGCTCCTCACCCCAACAGTGCCACCCAGGTGGGGTGAGGACATGCTGCAGGTGCTTTCTGAGTGACTGGCACATGTGGATCTTGAGATCCAGCACCTGTGAGGGCCGTTTCCAACTCTGTTTCCAGGGTGTGCTAGTTCATGCAGCCTGGAAACACTCGTTTTACAAGTCTTTGTGCTGATAAAGGCCCGTGATATGAATATGCAAGACAGCAAACACCATGGGAGGTTGCTGGCCAAATTCATTAGAATCTGTGAGTGGCTGTGTAGGGGAAACGTCCTGGCAGAGCTCATCCAGCTCTCAAACTCGTTAATCCTTACAGCAAAGCCATTATATGGGGCAGATGTGATGGTGATTTGTTTTATCGCTGTTTAACAGTTAGATGAACTTTGGCAATACAACACAGACTTCAAGGACTTGAAGGACTTCAGCTGGAGGACCTCAGCTCGTAGCATGGTCTGGCTACCTCTGGCAGAGAGGACACCCAGCTTTTCCCTGCTGCTAGCAATGCCCTCTTTTGTTCTCTCTTGTGTTTCTGGAGAGGACCCTGATAACCAGTCTCATTCATGGGCCTCTGTCCCGTGCCTTCAATTAGCTGAGAAGATTCTGGGTCATTCTGGAACATCAACTTTTGCACTGTCAGTATTTGAAGTGCCCTTTGCAGGCAGGGTGAAGGAACGGGCCCTTCACCCCTGTGAACCAGGTTAGCTACTACTGATGGATGATCCATAAGGGTTTCTTATAGACATGGTGCAGGAGAGTCCTCAGGGGACTTTTGAGGAGAACGGCTGAGCTCTAGGCATGTGACAAGCCCTGGAAACAAGATTTCGTAGCCCTCTTGTGATGCATTGACTGGTTTTACAGACATCTCCAGGAGGCGAGGGCTCTTTGAGGGAAGACAGACAACACTTCCAGTTCACATATATGAAGGCCTTTTCAGCATCATCAGGGGAGATGAGAAAGGTACTTTCGGTTCATACATAAGATGAAAGAGGTTAACAAGGAGCAGTAACAGGAAGGCATATATATGTGAATAAGTGAGCAGAACAAACAGACCTCCAGGTACCAGAGGCTTGTGTAACTCTTGAGAATTTCATCCTTACCGCTTTCACAAGTGGGTCATGGAAAGTTGCTGATGGGGTCAGCCTTCAGCCTGATATAACTCAATATAATTGATTCTAATGGGTTTCTTAGGTCATAAAACATCATTTCCTTTAGGCCTTCATGCTGTGCTCCTTGGTTATATTTCTAAAACCCTGGATAAGTCAAAAATGCATACTGAAGTGGTTACTAATACTCAGGGCTTTAATGAGACTGCTCTCTATCATTTTTACAAGATGGTGATGAACAAGCTCTCCAATTCACTCATTTTCCTTAATCTACACGGATAGGAGTAGATGGTATTACAGCTACATAATATGAAGAGAGAAGCATAGGAAGGCTAGGAGTTTCCAGACTATGCATTTCTTCAGCATGTACATATAAAGAAGACTTTGTCTATGAGGGAGATCTCTGCTGAGAGCTCGGGCTAGCCCAAACCCACGCTTTCAATACACAACGATGCAAACAGCCTTTTGTAGCCCAAGCTGAGGGGCTTGGTGAGGGGGGCACGGATCCTGACTGCCAGCAGTGTATCAGCACTAGCTCACCTGGGCTCAGAAGCTCCTCCCTAAGCATCAGGGTCACTTTATTTTGAAGGGCTTTGGAGCCCCCACTGCACAGAGGAGCAGAGGCTGGCAAGGGAACAACATCCTACAAGCACTAAGTGTTACCCCCAAGGTTTAATCAATGTCATGCAGCGGTCCTCTCAAAGCATCAAAGGATTAGTTTAAAAGCAACGAGATCTTTTCCAAGGAGGTTATGACATTTATTATGTACTGCCTCTCTGCCCATGAGGCTGATCCACAGATGTCAGAAGAGAGAAGTGAAGCTAAAAATAGTCCTTGGTTCACAGCCTGTACAGAAACACAGCTCTGCCCACACCCCCTTGGAGCTAGCAACCCTCTCTGATAGCAGCATCAGGTGTTGGGTGACAACACGCGGTGGGGTGCACGTTGGAGAGCTGAGGTTAACAGCAGCTACTTCCCAAGAAGTCCTCGCCTGTCTTCTCAGAGGGTGCCTGGATCCCACAGCACGAGGCAGCCCAGAGTGCGGAGCCGTGTGGTGGTGCAGCGGAGATGAGGCATCCTGGAGCAGCCAGCTGATGCTTCCAACAATGCCTCCTTGTTGAGACGGGGCAGTCTCCAGGGGGGAGAGGAGATTAACCGTGAACAGCACTGCCGTGTGCTCCCAGGGCAATTCTTCCAGGTCACTGAATGCAGATAAACAAAACCCACAGCAAAGCTAAAGGCAGCCCCTCCATCTAGTCACAGCTACCAGGACAGTAGGTTTATGAATCTGTTTCCTTCTGGAGCTGCTAAAGGTTTGGAGAAATTAACCATAATATGTTGATGTGAAGATTTATGAGAGGATCAAGGAGATATGAAAATGAAAGAGTCAACAATATCAGAGCATGACACGAGATAGTCAAGTATTTTATTTCCATTGCATTCATTATTGTCTCTCGGCTGACAGGAAATAATCTGAGAAGGGAGGCTGCATAGCAGAGGTACGGAAAATAGATGTGATCATTTTCCACAGACGCAAAGAGTAGCACTCTAGATATTTTATAACTTGCTAATGTTTTATGTCATTTCTTCAGACATCTGTGCATTGGAGTGACTGAGAACTGCAAATGATGTATAGTTAAGATATCCCCCTATAATTAGGCTGAAATAATGCTGGATTATTCTAGCGTAATTATAGGGGGCTATTTTAACTATTAGCTCATTAAAAAGCTATGATGCAAACCTCGTTCTGAAAGAGATGAAAAAAAATGAGGGTATATGAACAAAATGTCAGTGGTCCTCTGCTAAGACCAGATGGAGAGGTATAACTACACTCATTTTATCAGTCAATATCTGTAATTACAGCCAGGGTTGCATGGAGCCTGCAATGGCCTTTTATTATGTTTAGCATTTGCAGATGGACACGGTGATGCAGAAACACTTGGGAAGGGAAGGTGGTACCTATGCAAAAGGGTGGAACTCAGCTGAAATCAGCTGGGGTTTCATGTGAAGCCCTGCCATGTGCTCCTCTGTAGACATAAGCCATCATTTAGTCCACCTTGCACTTCAGCTGGGGCACACAGGGTGACAGAGCCAGCACTGCAAGGCTAAAATCCATGAATCAGTGCCTTGGTCCTGTGACAAGGCCAGCACTGGGAAGTGTGGAAGTGTTTGCAGCCAGTGTAATCCCTGCTGGAGCATGAGGTGCTCATCTGTGTCTAATCTGCCTGGGGTCACCACTGGGCAAGTATTATGGAGCCAGGCTCCTTCCAGTGATGCACAGCACCAGGACAGAAGGCAGTGGGTGCAAACTGGAGCACAGGAGATTCCTTCTGAGCATCAGGAAGCATTTTGTTACTTTGCAGGTGGAGCACTGTCATGCGTTGCCCAGAGAGGTGCTGGAGTCTTCTCCTCGGAGACCTTCAGAAGCCACCTGGACGTGGTCCTGGACAGCCTGCTCTGGGTGTCCCTTCTGTATTTGAGCCACTCTGGGATTCTGTGAATGCAAGCATTGCTGCCACCTCACTTGGGGTGATTAAGACAACATTTTGCTTTGCAAATGCAGCCTGGTGTGCCCAAAGGGGCATCTAATCTCTGGCATCCGACAGCAAGTGGCAGGGCAAAATAAGCGAGCAGAGGCTAAATAAGAAAAATGACGTCTCGCCCTCCAGCATTATGGCAACAAATGGTGAAGAATGTGCCCTCAGGGAAAGGAGAAATGAATGGGATGAATGTGTAATGTCCAATAAGTACATGTCGAATCAAAGAGTACACTCTTGAAGCATGAAGATAGCAGTGTCTGGTGAGGGCAAGGAGCAGAGAGCCAGCCGGGAAATTTATTGTTGTGCAGGACTGCACGGTACGGAAATCTCGCTGGAGAGCTCTTTGTGGCTGCTGCAGGCTTTTGAAAGGGGAGGTAATTAGTGAAAGACTTTGTTTTACAGGAAAATCACGAAGGAGCAAAATCAACAGAAGGGCAGGAATGGCTCGGGCAAACCTGAGGTCCCAGCCAAGCCCCTTGGTGGTCTGGTCCTCGGCTCTGAGGGCTGGAGAGGAGAAAGGGGGGTTGATGGAGAAAGCAGGTAGAGGGGCTGAAGCTGGATGATGGAGTTTCTCTTTCTCCCCTCTGCTTTCCCTCATGGCTCAGCCCAGGAGCTGAGGGGGCACGAGAGAAAGGGATCATAGCAAAGAGGATTTTTATGCTTGACTGAAGGACAAAGGGGCAGAAGTGAGTGGGGAAGGAAGCCCCAGTGTTTCACCCAATGTTTTTATTTTATTTTTGTTCATTTGATTAAAGGCTGGGCGAAGAACTAGAATTTGAGCACACACCCAGGAGAGCCAGCAGAAAGCATCAGCGTGTGCATTACGTCCACAAGTGCCTGGGAACTGTCAATACCGATGAACACCCCAAAACTGGAGGGCGAGGCTCAGCACCGACACGGAGACGTGGGCACGGGAGCTGGGCCAAGGTCTGTGAGGAGCAGAGGACCTCCTTCTCCCTTGCTGCGTGGAGATGCTCCACGGGAAGGTTTGGGCTCCTGCTGGGGGCTGTCTCGCTGGTGAGAGCCGTACCCAGAGCCTCGGGAGCCACTGGGTGGCGTGTCGACACTTCCAGACGTGGAAGAGCCGGGTCGGTGAAAAAAAAAAAAAAAAAAGAAAAAAAAAAAAAAAAGAAAAAAACAAGGCAGAAATAGATGGGGATAATTTACGTGGCCTCCCTTTGGAGCGGGGCAAGAACAGGTGAAAGCGGCCCGAGGTACACGAGGGAAGTGGTTGTATGTCATGCCTCCTTTAACAAATAAAAGTCCGAATGATCAAGTGTGCGGGAGTGAAGTTCAGGGGCTGTAAAAGCAGTCGGCTAATGACAAACCACGGCTCTGCCTCGCCTCCGCCGTGCAGGGCACAGAGAGGGGACGGATGCAGGTCCTCTGGGCAGGCAGCTGCCCCAAAATCAGTCCTGGTGCTTAAATGCTGCCCTGTCAGCCAAGGGGAATCTCTCCTCTTCGTGCCTAATTCTGCTGGGCACCAGTCAGGCCATGGGTGCAGTGGTTTGGGCTGGGGGCTGTGGGGGCAGCGGGTCCCCAGGCATGGGCTCTGTGTTTCCAAGCTGTCCTTTGGTAGAGGGATGGCATCTCCTGGCTGTCACCTTCACTGCTGGGCTGAGGACAGCTGGCCCCGAGCTGGAGAAAGCCAGGAGAGAGATGCCAGCAGAAGTCAGGAGCCAGAAGGACCTTATCTCGGCACCCTCTGGACCTGCCACATGTTCCTCCCGGCTCTGTTTTGTCCCTGCCTGATCCATAAGCCCTGTTGCATTTCACGGGCTCGTTTCCCTCTGATTGTTTAACATGATTAGGAAAATATTTGCAATGCCTCCCTCTCAGCTCTGCTCGCTGCCTGCAGCTCTCCCTGAAAGAAAGCAGGCTCCAAAACCTCCTGCAGCTGGGCCTGCGAGCACTGCAGCGGAGAGCCACTTGGAGGAGTTCCTCGTCCCCTGGCAGGGTAAGGGCCTGGAGCAGGGAGACCAGAAGAGAAAGTACCTCGATGTGACTAGCGTCCTGAGATGTGTTTTATCTCTTTTTATCAACTGTCAATACCGATGAACAAGCAGCTCGCTCTGAGGATGTTTCATTTATATGACACCGGGGCTGGGACAGGAAAGGGGAGAACAGCGCCAAGATAAATGATGCTGCTTTCAGCTAATTCAGATAAGCACTTGTTCTGAATGCAGCGGCATCGCCACAGACACTCCTTAGCATCTCTGAGAGCTCCCTTGTCCCTACAAGCCACCGACCTGCCTTCGTGGCGTGGAGGCATCAGCAGGAGAACCTCACAAGCGGCGAGGGGCAGGGAGGTGGAGTTATCAGCCAGGCTGGGGCTGTGTTTGCTCGTGTGTGGGCTATCCCCAGTCCTCCACCTTCTCTCCTTTGTGTGAGGCACGACCAGGAGGCACATCTGCTCTCAGGTACTGGCCACCAAGTTGGCCCTCTCCACAGCACCTCTCCTTCGGTGGCACAAAGGTGCCCTCTGCCCGATCCTGCTGCCGGGAAACCGAGGCAGAGAACAAAACCGAAGCAGCTCTCACCCTTTGCCAGGAGCTCTGTGGTGGGACAGAGACCGAACCTTGTGTCCCAAGTTCTCAGGTAATCTGCCCTTCTTGCAGGTTCTTGTAAAGATCCCCGGGGAGGAAGATGCTTCATCCGGATCAAGACCAGGACGTACCTCTCCTCTGAACAGCACCCTGCATGGCAGCTGGCTCCAGCAGGCTGTAGGAGGCACAGCAGCAAAACCTAGCGAGATCCCAGGCACAGCATCCCCAAAGCGGCCGTCGCTCCCATCCCAAGCAGGATGGAGACAGGTTTTGTAGGGCAGCCCCAGCGTCGTGGAGCCACTGGCTAGCTGAGCATCCCCTCCGGCAGGCTGCAGGGCTGATCGTGCTCTGTGGTCCTTAGTCCTTACTCCTGCCTTTTTTAATTTTTTTTTTTCTTTCTCTGTTCCTTCCAGGATAATAGATTCCTCCCCTCCCCAATTCTGTTATTCACATGAGATCATGTAGTCCAGGACATTCTGTCCTTAAAGACAAAATGGAAAAATGAGCAGGAATAATGATATAAGTCAGAGGATATTACACTTAATGAGTAGGACTGCCTGCTTTGCCTCCCCCTGCACTGTCCAAGAAAGTGCCGATAAAGCAGGGTAGATATGGGACTTGATGCTGGTGCCTGAATACATTAGTCAATTTTAATCTTTTTATTTTGCAATAATTACAGCATTGACTGCGCCCTTTCTGTCTGAGAGAAAGTTTATAATGCTTGGGAGCACCTGTGTGAGAAAAATGGCTTTTATCGATGCGTTTCCATGTGATGCTTTTGCACAGCGTTGCTCGCGGCCCCAAAGCACCGGGAGGTGATGTTCCTGCTCAGTGCCAGCTCCAGGCTCTTGGCACCTCGGAGGGTTTTTAGGAGGGCACGGTGCCACCAGCCTCACTGCGAGCTCCAGCCTTCCCCCTCCTGCTTTCGGCTTACAGGTGGTTTTAGTGTTCACCTGCTTGGGTAAACAACATCTTTGCCTTGTGGGAAGTGTGCTCAGTTTATTCACGAGGGCAGCCTGGATTCTGAATCCAAAGCTGATCGCTGAACTAGGCACGTGCTGGGTCACAGCAGAGCCGTAAGCCAGCGGGGTGCCCGGCAGGTGAGCCCACCGAAGATGTTGTGTTTGTTTCATTTTAGCATTTCTCGATTTCAAAACAATAAAAGGCTGCTCGTGTGTAAACTTACTAAACAAAGGAGGCTGCCAATAGGCCCGACAACGTTTCCTTGGTAACATTTCTTAGCTTTTACCCCAGTGATTGATATCCAAGGATAGCCATTTGCTTTCTGCAGACGAGCAGGAGAACAGGGCTCAATGATTCCCTTCCTGGCTCCTGAAAGCCGAGAGAGGAGAAGCAATCCATTACAGTCGGTGTGGTTTTACTCATTATTTAAAGGGGAAAAAAAAAATGAAGAAAAAAAAAAACAAGCAAACAACAACCCAAGGAAAACAGCAGACAAATTGCACTTGGCACCTGATCCAAAAAATCCTGCACTGGGTAGAAAAACTCTCTTGCTTCCCGCGGCTCCAGCCCAGACTCCTGATGCGTGCTTCAGACTGGCTGTCATCTGACCACGTTTCTGTGCAGTGCCCTTCTCTTTGCCTGATTAAAAACCTTTTGTGCAGGCACTGTTTCATTCTCTGTTTGTTTTGGCATCTGCCCTCGACGCCACCTACCTTGGAAAACAAAACTGGCCAGCCACCGGGGGCTGGCTGCTGCTCTGATCTACCAGCCAGACATCCCCGAATTTAATACAAGCGAGGAGAGTGGAATCTGTGAGCCCAGTCAGAGCTTGTCCAGCAGCAGTTGTAGGTGCAGAGGGGTCTCCCACAGATGGAAACATGCCTGATGCATTCGGGTGAAGCCTTGGGGTTGCCCAAATGCCAGGGATCTGGTGAAGGAGCCGGGGGCAGTGATGCTTTGGTCCCGTTTGCTTCTCCGTGGCCATGCTCCCAGGCAGCCCCGTTTGCAGGGGGCTTGATGGAAGCTGTCACGCTGGCTCTGTGCTACTTGTCATGTACTCCCTGGGTTTTCATCCTTACTAAAGGGTTTTCTCCCTACCTTGCCCATTTTCGGGGTTTGAAGTGAAGCTAACTGCAGTTCTGCCCCCCTCTCCTGTATACCCAGCAATGGACAGCAGCAATGTCCACAGGAGGACAGGGGATATGTTTGCTCCAGCACCCCAAAAATCATCGCAGCCAAGTAAAAAGAGAGAAATTCATACAAGGACACATCTGTTTTCCAGATGCTTGGACACCTGAGAGCTTCATCCTTCCCTTCTTTCCCTTTTCCTGCAGTTTATCCCAATTTTAGCTTCTTCCAAGCCTCTCCCAACCAAAGGTCTCTATCTGTTCATGTCTCCTAAACCCATCACAGCCCTTCCCTGTCTTTTCCAGGACTCCACTCCTCTGCAGCAATCCCAGTGCCACCGGTGGCCCCAGAAGAGCAGCAGAGGTGGCTGTGGCCTGCTGGTGGCCTGTCCCCCAGCCCAGGCACAGCTCCTCATGGAGAAGGTGGCCCCGGTGGGCTGATGGATGGGTGAAGGACAGGCGGTGGGATCACAGCACATCTCGTTTCTGTTGGGGAAGGGGAGCAATCGATGAGCATACAACAAATCAATGCTGTTTGGTTGGGTTTTGTTTCTTTTTTTTTTTTTTTTTTTTTTCTTTTTCCTCTTTGAAATGTGATCTTCTCCATTAGGATGCCAGCCGCTGCTCCATTAATAGTTCATACTCAGCCGCCAGTGCTAGGTGGTACCCGAGGCCTGAGAAAATGCAGAATTAAAAAAAATATATATATGGACAGCAATTGATCCAGCAAGTTGTATAATCATATGATAGAAGTGGGAGATTTTATTTTTGTAAGCTGAGTACCTTACTTTCTGAAGCCTGAGATATATCCGCACACTACAGAGGCATTATATCGCTTATAAAATTATCCAGTCCTTTTTATAATCCTGCACCAGTACAGCCTGTCCCAAATAACTCTTTTAAAGATGTGCTCCACAACCTTACCGTGCACATAATTATTCCTCATTGTTTTTCCCTGTGACTTCTCTCACCCAGTGTCTCCCTCTTTCCAATGACAGATCGCCTGTACCTACGGGCATGAAGTGTGCTAGTCCTTTAAGGACACCGTCCATCTCCCAGCTCCAGCACTCCTCTGGCTGTTTCTCTTTCCAAAAATGGAGATGTTTTGGTGGATGGGTTTGCAGGGTTTGGCAGAGGAAGGAGAGGGGACCCCCTGCAGAAGGAGGCTGCAGCCCGCAGGGACAAGGAAGGGCCAGGCTGCAAATGGCAATGTGCAAACAGGGACCTGCAAAAAAACAACCCCCTGTGCTCAGGCTCGAAATGTTTAGGAGCCCCCTGGGCTGGTGGGATGCTTTTCTTCGCTGCAGGTAAACTCTGTGACTGCCTGCAGCCTCCCCAGAGCCTGCCCGTGACTCAGCCTGGCTTCAGCACCAACCCTGCTGCCAGGGCCCTGCCTCCCTGCCCACTCCGGGAGTTTCCCCAGCTGAACTGCTCTCAGAAACCCCCCTTTTTCTCCCCGTCCTGACCCCAAATACAACCACCAGAACACCAAACCCAGCTGCTTTCTGCTCTGCTACCCAGCTGCCCCTTTCAGCATGGCTTTTAAGAGCCCAGAGCAAGGAGATGCAGCGTGGCAGCTACACCACCCGTGGCAGCTGCTGTCTCTCCACTTGCAGCACCAAAATGAAACTTTGCCCACATGCCACAGAAATGGGTTAGGTCACCAGAAACTTTCAGACTCTGCAGGTAATGGCAAGCACCTTTGTGTTGTCAGATCCACGCTTCACAGCTTTACCTGCACCCATGTAGGTGGGAGGCATCTAAGAGAAACTGGCCTCTAGGAGCACGTAATATCTGGGGATGTTTTGGAGATGTTGAGTATCACTGGTGCTGCCTGGTTCTGCCTGAACCCAGCTGGAGCAGATGTGGTTTATGAATTACTGCTCCCACCGCTGTGAGGGGCACACATCTGCTCTCCAGAGAAGGAAACTCAGTCTTCAGTGAGCTAGACCTAAACATTGTCAGGCAGAGAAGAAAGAAAGGGCGATACCCCAGGAAGGAGACCCTACGTTACATCTGGATTATTGTCCGGGGCTTTGCTGACCTGGAAGAGGGACTTTCTAAAAGTCCCTCTCAAAATGTCAGGCTGGCTGTTCAGGATATGTGCTCTTAGCCTTGCATGTCCAGCTGAGGTAATGAAGCAAGCACACTCTAAATCACCCCTTTCCCTGCCATGCTCCAAACAATGGAAAAACATTGTTTCCTCCAAACAATGGGAACCAGAAACTGCCAAAGTGCTGATATGATAAGGGGGGTGGAGGAGAGGCAAGGTCAGAAGTACCCTTGTTGCTGACTTCCTGGCTATGGACACATGCTCTGTACTTCCCTAAAAACGAAGGCCGGACTCAGATGCTCTAAAAATCTGTATTGGCTGTGTCAGGCCCTTGCCCTTACTACCTGGATGCATATGGCATGTAACTAAGGAAACTGAGCACGCTGCAGATGCCTTGGTTTGAAATGTCTCTGCCGGGAGCTGGTTGAGGCACAGGGCTTCTATTCCACAAGAGAGCCTGACGTTTTAAAAAGTTTGGCTTGGCAGAAAAATGAGTCATTCTCCCCGACCCCACTTTAAAAAAAAAAAGTCAAAACCAAAAGGAAAATCTGTGGGGAAGGAGGGTAAGGGAAAAAGAGTGGCGTGCAAAAACCAAACCATTCTCATTCTTTATTTTCCCTGGTGCAGAACAGGAACAGCTGCCCCTGTCTCCTGAGGATGCCCCAGCCAGGCGCCGAGCAGCCTCCAGTCCCAGCGAGCCCCCGTAGCTTTGGGCTCCCTCAGCAGAGCTGAGCCCCAGCTGGGGCCGGGGATGCCCTCCTCGCCCCAGCATCACCTTGATGTGGGGCCCTGCTGAGCCCAACTTGCTCCTGCAGCCTCATGTCAGTTTTATTTCCCACTCAGATTTTGGACCAAGGTTGTTTTTGCTGGGAAATTCCTCGCTAGCTTTTCTCGATGCATTTCTATGGTATGCAGTCACACCCAGGTTTGCACCTTTAAAGAAATGATATTATTTATCGCAGGGATCCATCACACGTCTGTGTGGAAGCACCAAGACTCACTCCTTGGCCTGGATGGCAGCACTTATGGTCGCCGAAAGAGATTGTGCCGAGATGCTGGAAAAAAACAACCTGTTAAAGATGACTGGCTCACTGCTCGGACCGAAATGGCAACATTTGAACACACAATACGCTCAAAAATGATTAAGCCGGGGAACTGTAATGATATGTGAGACCAATTCTCATTAATACCAGACTGAAACGCATAGCCCCGTGCAAGGGAGAGAAATTTCCATGCGCCTAGTAATGGAGATCAGTGCCTTAATGATCATTACACTACTAAAACTATACACTAATACCACAGCAGGTCACGGGGGTCAGAGCAAATGCTTCTTTCTTTGTATTACATGCTTTTATGTCTTCATTTACTCCACCAATTCTCTCATTATTTCCTCCTCATCTGCTATTCACAAGCGTAATTTCTTTGGCTGACGTTCCCCTCCTCTCTCACCAAGAGACGATCGATACTACAGCATCTGCCTCCCTGCAACGCCTCGTGCACGATGAGATACGTCCGAGCAGGTTCCTCTGGGACCTTCTTTTCCAGCCCTGCTCCATCTGAATCGGCGAGGAGATGAGGATGCGATGCACAGCGCCCAGGCTTTCACCTCTCTCTCTGTGAGGTGATGCCCGGGAGAAATCCATACGCTGCCGTTTGCTCTTGGAGCCTGCGTTAATAAGCCATTGATGAGGGAAATAACAGCGCAAATTAGCTGAGCCCATATGTGAATTAAAGAGAGAGCTCTCTAAAGAGAGGGCAGGATGGGGCTGGGAGCCTTGCTGGGGCACGGGGCAGTGTCCAGTATGGAGACGTGGGAGAGTTCAGCCTACCCCCGTGCTCATCTAATGTTTGTGCTATGATAAATAGAGATTTATTGGCGTTTAACTCGGTGAAGCAAAGCAAGATCTTTCCCTGTTTGTCCTCCAGAAAAAAAAATAAAATAAATCTGATTATCAAGTATTAGCCTGTCTAGCCTCAGCACAACAGCAGCAAAACCTGCCCGTCCCTGCTCCGTGCATGCATGCACCAGAGCGCTGGGGCCGCTCTCATGGCTCGGTCCTCGGCTGTGGCACAGTAAAGAGCCGGGTGGTGAAATAGCTGGGTGTTAAAACGCTGCTCCTTTCTCACCATGCTGATTGGGCTTGGTTTGTCACGTAGCAGGGCGGCCATATGAAACAGAGACCTCGTATCACTGTCAGCTGGGTCAGGAAGGAGAACTCTAGCATGTTTATTTATTTATTTATTTTCTTCCTTTTATTTCCTGATTCAATACTGCCTGCCTTCCCTTGCTCTTTACTAGCCAGCATTTCCTACTCCTGGGCTGTCTGCAAAGGAAAGCTATCTAACTCTGAAATTTAATAAAAGGCTCTTAAGTGATTTGGGAGTGCGTAGGAGAGAGAGATCTTTAGAGGCAAACATTACTGCTGGGGTGTACATGTAGCTTAATAGGATTTTCTTTGTGAATCTGAGCTCTTAATAAGACAATGTGAGATTAAGGAAGAATGGAAAGATTTTATTTATTTAGGTATCCATCTAAATGTGTTTTTGTTCCTTTCAGTGAAAAGTGCGTCAAAAGATAGCCCCATCCTAATAACACTGAGTTGGGATTGTATTTTTTCCTCAGTTGCTTGTCGAACATCCCCATCCTCTTTGCTGTTTTGTCTGTAATTTTGTATTTTCCTTTACCTAGTCTCTCCTCCAAATTTCTTTCATCCCTCTCCAGATTTTTTTTTTTTTTTTAATCCTCTAAGACCAGGCTGCTTCTTTCCAGAGGATGACTGAGAGGAGTGTGAAAATGAGTCTCACCAGACTTACTCGCTGTTTCCTCTGTGTTTGCCCTGGATTACTGGGACAGACCAAAGCTCTGCAGATGAAAAGATGCCCACGAGCTACTTTGAGTAAGTGCCTGCTCAGGATCCTTTAGTGCGGTGTATGTTTTTTCCTAAAACAAGATGCACTAACCCAGCAGCCCCTGTAAAAGAAAAGCAATTTAATTATAGCCAAGAGATAAAAGCAGAAATGGCTCTCAGACAAAAAACTCTGATGATTATATCTGAAGTCATGTGAAAGGACACCCACCGAGGAGAAAGGAACTCAGCACAGATAGCATGAAGCACTACCACATGAAATACCACTTCCTAGGGTCTTTTTTTTTTCCAAAATAAAAATGTGGGAGCTTATATTAAAGGGACTCATGGCTCTGTGTGGCAGGTGTTTCTTCTCTTTCTTAGGCTTTCTGTAGCATCCAGGCCTGATCATGTTCTGCTATGGTGAATAGGGAGTGTAAGAGAATAGGGAAAATGACATATTTTGAAATGCAATTACAGTAGCATGTCAAAAATAGAGAGAATTGCAAGGAACATCAGAAGGATCTTTAGACAGCGAGAAAGCTGGGCAACATTATGGCAAACGAAATGGAGTGTGAAAACTCCAGGAGGCAAGGGAGAACAGAAGCAATAATTGACTGCAGTCACTCCGAGGGAAGAATACATCACTGTCATCAAGGGACGCAAAATCAAAGTGGCTGGGCAGTGGTGGTCCAAAAAGAAGTTGGAGAGATGCTAAGCTGTGGATAGAGAGTGTTGCTGGGTAATGCTGACACCCCAAAGCCTGCAGGGTGACCCAGGTGCAGGGGACACCGCTGCTGCCTCATCGCACAGCAGCCAACAAGGCTTCTCACTGCCTGCATGCTGCAAGCTGCCTGCCTCTCCAGTGATTGCCAGCATTGTCACAGGGACTGTAATAGCTGTAGCTTGTTTTCTGACGAGCTGCACGAGCCCAGGGCACGATCTGCCAGCAGGGACGAGCCAGGCTCAGACCTCCTGAGAGCAGCGCGGCTGCAGGGCTGGGACAAGGTGGAGCCACCCAGCTCTGGCGTTTCTTCCAGCACTGGGTGTTTCTTCCTAGCACCCTAACGAGTTTGGTGCCTCTTTTTCTCAGCCTGCATTTCATGCCATGCACACATATTAGCAAAGAGATTTTTATTTAAAAAGTAAAAAGAAAATATAAAGTCTAAATGGGCAGCCTGTCTCAGTGCTCTGTCACCCTCACAGCACAGAAGTGCCACCTCACATTCAACCTCCTGGGCTTCAGTTTGTGCCCGTTGCCTCTTGCCCTGTCCCTGGACACAACTGAAAAGAGACTGACTTCATCCCCTCGATACCATCCCCTCAGATATTTATACACATGGATGAGGTCTCCCCTCAGTCTTCTCTTTTGCATGCTAAACAGGCGCAGCTCCCTCAGCCTATCCTCATATGACAGGTGCTCCAGTCCCCTAATTGTCTTCGTAGCCCTCCTCTGGACTCGCTCCAGTAGCTCCATGTCCCTCTGGTACTGGGGAGCCCAGGACTGGAAACAGTGCTCCAGGAGTGGCCTCAGCAGCGCTAAGCAGAGGGGCAGGATCACCTCCCTCGGCCTGCTGGGGTCTCACCTGCAACAGGGAGGTGACACTGGAGCTTGCAAAGCTGTACCACTGCACAGGGTGCTATGTGGGGAAATGCAGTGAGATGTCAGGCATGGAAACACAGCACCTGAGTGAGGACTGAGGCCAGAGAGAGCTGCTGTGCTGTGGGGCACCGTGCAGTGGTCACACATCACCCCTGGCATGAGCACGTGCCATAGCGGGTCAGGGTGTTGCTGTGGGAGGAAGGGGGAGGACAAGAACTCTGCCACCTGCTCCTGAGCAGATCTGCTACCGTGTAGTTTCCCGACTACAATTTTTCTGTCTGCCTCCCTCTCGAGGAGCAGATAACTCACCTCCCTGCCTGCCTCCTCCCTCACAGATATTCGGCTCCCTGATGCAATTAATTCACTCGTCTCCATTTCACAGGTCTCAGATGCTGGGTATCACTTAAGCCTTTGAGCAGTTGCCTTGACTTCAGTGAAACCATTTGCAGAAGTGAGAACTACTGAAGTGGAGAAGAGTTTACCTGCAATTTGCAGCAGTTGCTCACATTTCGACTCAGGACTGCGTAGCTTTCTAAGCCAAAAAGATTCAGGCGCTCTATATGCAGGGTTGTTGCATTCTCCTAACGCAATGAATGATTCATTCCAGTCGTGACTGAAGAGCTCAGGGCTTGCCTGCAATTGGAAATTTACCAAAATAGTTATTCTGGAATAACTCTTGGGGTAGCGGCTCGTCTTCTGGCATGAAAATGCCCACACAGCGTTTGGCGACAACAGCCTGGCTCTGGAAGAGCTGCTCTGGTGCATTTGCAAGCGCCGACTTCCTAATGTCAGGGGCTGCCTCGCTGCTTATCCGAGCTGTGGGATTGCAGGCGAGGAGGTATGAAAGGGTTTGTTTTGGTGTCTGAACATAACAGTAGATCTGATCTGCAACTGTGTTTTTGAGAGACCCATAAAAATAAATGGGTGGAAACAACAGAGCAGATTATTAGCACCGAGGTCCTCAGCCGAACCAGAGCCGTAACAGCACAGTGCAACTTATTTTATGACCTAATTTGTAGTTTAAGCTTTCTATCAGAGATTGCCTGGGACATAAGGTTACATTGTTATAGTTTAGTTGTATTTCTTTCTCAGTTCATGTTACAGCTGCTAGCAGACAAAAGCTAGAATATTAGGGATTTATTTTGGCCCTTGCTACTTCTCAGCACCATCATTTCACCACTTGTCTCCTAAATTGACGGAGTGCAGGGCCAGAATACCTCTTCTTTGCAAGCAAGAAATCCAAGCAGTCCCTCAAATGCTTTATTTTCATTTTTTAAAATTATTATTATTATTATTATTATTATTTTTGGTGAAGTCCCCACACCTCAGGGTGCAACTAATAAGACAAGTAAAGCTTTTAGGTCCTCAGGGTACACAATAAAGCAGCAGAAGGCACAATTCCTCCATCTCCCAGCCCTTTCCAGTTACGTTTAAAAACCAGCTGTTGGCAATGCTGTGGCCAGATCCAGCCTCCAAGCACCCTCCCCGTCCACTTGGTGGAAACACCAGAGCAGACACTGACCGGGGAAGGAATCAGAAAGAAATAAACCACTTTACTACCTGTGCAATAGCCTTTATTGTCTGGTTCTTAAAATATCCCTGTGGCCTAATATATGCTGTAAAGACAGTTTAGGCTCTTAATGGATAAAGAACCATAAACAGCAATGCACAGGCAGGATTTAAGACCATCCATCCACAAACAGTTCATTTTCAGGCATTGTAAACTGGCAGGAAGACATTAAAATCTATGCATATTGCTGGAGAAAGTATAACTGGGAAGGGAGCCTAGAACATCTCACATGTTTCTGCCCCAAGACAAATGTATTCTGGGCAAAGATTACCAACGTAATGACTAAAAATTACATCCAGGCTCAGGAGAGCTGTTTTCCATCCTCCAGGGTGACAATGGGGACAGCAAAGCTCTGTGAGCAGAGAAAGGGGTGCAGAAAAGGACTCGAAGCCCTGGAGGCTGAGGAGAAGCCTCCAAGCATGGCCAAGCCCATGCCCGTGCTCCCACTCTGCTGTAGGGTCTCCAGAGTCAATATTGCATGTTATGAGCAACACCTTCCATCTTCAGGAGATGAAAGCTAAGAGGGTCTTTTTTTCTGGGCACATTTCAGCCAATTGCATTTATCTGTGAGCCTGATATGGTCACGGCAAGGGAGAACGTCACCGGTAGGTTGGGAAAATGGAGATTTAACATTTTATGCATGTGTTCATTCCAGGAGCCTGAATTATCAGAGCTAGTATTTTCCTAATCACCACTATTCTCTGTGTACCCTCTTTCAGAGTATTGCGTTCTCTGGAAAACTGATGCTAGCTTATGAATAGGCAATTACTTGTTTCTTCCTTCCCGCCTGGAGGAGGGAAGAGAGGAAGGTGCCCCAAGGATGTCTTTCCACTTCTGGAAGATGGCAGCTTGCAAATTCAAATGATGCTTTCTTTGTTTTCATCCTTTACGAGACTCTAGGTAGGAAAGGCTTTTAAAAACAGCACAGCACAGGCTTTCCCGTGGAGGTTAGGAGGGAGGCAAGCACAGGCTGACGTGAGGGCTGTTACCAGCAGTCGGGGATTAATCAGGCCTCAGGAGAAGACCATTAGAGCTGGAGGATGTCCTTGTCTTCAGGTCTTCAGGTTCCTGAGCTAAGCTGGCTGCTTCCACCTCCCTGCCAAGCATCTCACCCTGGGAGTGATTATTTCCCTCCGATGGGTGCTTTCAGTGGTGGTTTCTGTGCAGCCAGCTAGCCAGTGTGTGGGAACAAGATTTCCTCTTGATTTGCAGGAGCTGGTATACCTAGAGGTTTGACTCAAACTTGCTTTGATGTTCCAATAACAAGATATTAAAGCTGTAATGTTTGTTATGTTAACAAGCTGTGGTGTTTGTTTTAGTTTAAGGCTTACATTTTCTGTAGTTCAGCATGAGGCTCCCTGTTCTTTATGAAAAAAAATTTAAAAAGCAGTCGTGTCTCAGTGCTCTGTTTACATATTTTTCTTGCAGTCCTTTATTAAAGGTGCTATTAAAAAATAGGAAGTTACATTAAAGAACCTGTATCTTTTTATCGTAAGTGTGCTGGATGGGATTACCAACCCAACAAACATTTAAAATTCATTTACTGACCCTCTTATCTTCCCAGATTTGATGTATGCTTTATATCACAGTTTAATTTAATTTCCATATTAACTCTATTATCTGTAAATATAAAGGGCACAAATTCTTCCTTTAAGAGAGAGAAATAGATCGAATTGCATGAAATGGCAGCAGATGTTATTTTTCTCCAAGAAATTCATTTAAATGAACTGCACAAAAACCTGCAGAAAGAATTGGGGAACTCAGCCTATGCTTCTTCTAGAAAAAAATCAGTTTGTGGCAGTTGTGTTCTGGAAACACGGTCTATTACAAAAATAATTGAAAACTCCCGTTTCTGCAGTAAGAGGCCAATTTTTAAATACGATTGATTTGCCGGTGATGTACCCACCAGGCTGGAGAACAGTTGAAAGCGCAGTCATTTTCGCAACCCGCAGAGAGTCCTGCCCAGATCTCAGAGGCCATTTGCAGTCAGATGACTTTCAAGAACTTGTAAATCTCTCCTTGGCATTGCAGGAGAAAAACACGACTGCCCCAAGCGCTCAGCCGTAGCTTTATCAGCAGGTTGAAGACTGCATTTCCATAGGAGAATTTCCCTCCCCCTGAACAACTAATATATCCTTCAATGCCATCCGCACAGATACATCCTGTACTGACTTTGCTGAGGTGAATATTCATCAGGCTCCCCTTTCCCTGTGCCCATCTGATCTCAAGCTGCGATGACTGGTTTGAGGCAGGGGGTTTGTGTGGCTGAGAGAAAGAGGATGGAGGAGCAGGTACCTCTGTTCCCAGGAGACCTGGCAGCCCATCTGTGTCATGCTGGAGGCGATGGCCGTCGTCCCACTCCCCGTGAGTGGACTGCTTCCCATCCGTGCCCCGGCTCTCCCTCCCTGGTACATCTCCATTTATTCATTTTGAAAATCTCATCATCTCCCTAAGCACTCCACGAACACCCTCTCTTTCATTGCTAAAACAGACTGATGAGAAATTCACCCTTTCTCTCCTAAGATCACTTTCCCAACCTCTTATCATTACAGGCAGATCCAGCCCATAAGCTCAGCTGTGTCAGCTTAGCAGCTTCTTCTTAACATAGGCATTTGCCAGAGAAATAGAAATTGCAGATTTCTTGGAGCTTATTAAAGGAGATATTTCTCTGGTGATCCCTCTGAGGGGTCTCAGCGTGGAAAGCAGGAGCTAACTGCCTATGGGCAGAAAACGGTGGCAAAAAAAAACTTCAGTCCCACAGGGTTAGGGTATACAAAAGCCTCCCAGACCCCTACAACAAAGCAGACCTAAATAACTTGTTCTCTGAAGTGAAAAGCAGACGCAGTGGAAGAGATCCTCAATGACAGCTTAACAGAGCTTTGTTGACTGCAGGGAAGCTTCTGGCCCCTAAATTTATGTATTTATTTATTTATTAAAGTGTAAACTCACCGTTTTTAACAGTAGACTTACTTCGCCCGTTCCCCTTGCCCACGTCTGCCCGTGGTGCTCTGGCCCCAGCTGGACCTACCAGCCACCCTACTGGGAGCCAGTGCTTGAGTTTCAGTCAGTGGAGCAACTTTGAAGGCTTCTCTGAGGAAGAAAATGCAAATTCTTCTGCAGCTCTGCCAGCCACTGCTGCAGGGCTGCTGCACATTCGTCTGGCTTTGATGGAGTCGAAGCACGACTGAAGAAATTCAATGAATAAAAACATCTACAGAGGACTGTTAAATGAAAAATCAGGGTGTTCCCGGGCCCCAAACTGCAGGATACCTATGCCTGGTACCTCTGGTGCCCTGGGAGAGGGGAAAGGAAGACAGCAGGGACCCCATTTTTGTCCGCTGGCAGCAGTCTTCCCTGAAGACCTGCCCCTCCTCAGCTTTCTGGATATGGCACTTGGATGTGATGGGGAAAATCGTGCTTCTAGGGCCTAAAAGGAGGTTCACCAACTCTCTGTCTCTGCATGGAGGTGAGCAAGTTCTGCCTCTGGAAGGAAGAATGTGGAAAAGTGACCCAATAGGACCACCACAGAAATATGCTGCCTCCGTGGTCACCACCAATGGGCCTTCCTATAGGGCCTGGGGATGGATTCCCCATTCCCACCTCTAAGATTTACAAAATCATCAGGAGCTCACTATGGGGCAGAGCAGCCCAAAACCTGCCAATCAAGCACCCAGTAAATGCATCTCCCACTGTTCTTGTCTCAGCTGCTCAGCTTTAGAGGAAAAGGACTGACTACAAGGAGCATCACTTAGGTCCCATTAAGGGCACAGCTGGCGGGGAATGTCTTGTCAACCCTGATAGCCTGAAAGTGCAGCAGATCAGCTCAGGACTCTTCAGCCCTTCAGAGCATGTAAGACACTGGCTGGCTCAGGCTGTCAGATAGCAGCAGTAGCATACAAAGTGGCAAGAGGTTAGGAATGCTGCTTTTTTATTTTTATTTTTTTTAAAGAAGATTTAATGTAATGACTCTGTACAGAATATGGGGTAGCATGAAATTGCGCATTGCCATTTGCTTTCCCAGTGCATTTTGAACATAGACCATGAAAACAACTTGGGAGTTTAGTAGAGGTTTAAAAAGCATTTTATTATATGTGAAAATAAAGATATATCTTAAGCATCATGTCTCACATTCAGAGGAGATAACCTCAACCTTGACTTCCCTTCCAGCAGCACCTCCCTCCCTAATGGCACAGTCTCTGTGTGCACATTTAAAAGCTGAAGTGCTTAGAAGCAGCCAGACCCAGCAGATAAGCAGCCATTCAGCAATGGAGCATCTCAGTCATAAGGAGAAGGCAATAAACAGACTCAAGGATTTGGATAGGGAGGCAGAGGCCAAAAGGAAAAAAAAAAAAAAATCTTTTAGTATACTTGAAAATGGGCTTACTGCTTTTTCTCCTTGAAACAGGATTATCACATTTCAGAAATAACACTTTCAGACCCATTTCTCATGGTATTTTTCAGTCTTCTGGCTAGGAAATCTGTCCCACCTTCAAGGTAAAGTCTTGGAGGCAATATATATCCCACACTACAGGAGATACAAGTTAATTTCTTGTGTTGTCTGGTTTCTGAAGTTTAGGTGTATTATATGAGAGAGATAAAGCATTACTCCAAATTAAACTGGATGCCCAGTACCTAATTTTCAAAAGTTTCTCAGTCCCTTGAAGGTTGAGCTCAAGATTAAAAAGAGTGGCTTTAAAACTGTGAGTGGCCCCCTTGACTTCAGCAGAACTCCCATAGGCTTCCTCAGTGGCTTCTGAGGTCTGCTGGATTAAGATCTTCATGCCTTTACTGTGATGCAGACGTCAGCGCCTCTGCACGCTCCCCACAATTAGGAACCCCTCTCTTTTCATGTAGAGAGATGTGGAATCATCTGCCCAGATACTGAACCTAACTTTTTAACTACTGAACAAGCTTTTTGGCATCAGCACTCAGAGCCCAACAACTCTCTCCTGGGTTCCCCTTCCCAGTGTTCCAAGTCTTCCCTGTTTGATTTTATCACTGGCATCAAATTGTATTTTTCTTACTCTATGAAAAACTACGGCTGTTTTAGATAAAGTCTGGTATTTGTGCTGCTGGAAAAGAAAAGCTCTGAAAATATATATATATATATGGATTTTCAACCCAACAAATTCTGTATTGAATTTAGGGCTTCAAATAAAAATCTGACAGTGCATAGTGTGGTCCTCAGTCAAATGCAATTTCTGCTTCTGGCTGGAAAGTGGAAATTCAGTATAACCTCCACGTGAACCTATAAATCACCACAAGCTTACAGAGGAGTTTTATGGACCATTCAATCCACCTGGTTGCTGAGATAGATAAATGTCTAATTTTACAACATTCCCAAGGAAGACGAGGTTCGTCTGTTTTGCCTACGAACCTCTTACACAGCTTCATCAGTAACACAAAGTCCCGAACTGGAGAAAGCTGTTGCTGAAGGAATGGCCTTATGCCAGTTTGTGCCATCTGAGACTAGCTCTGTCCAGTATATATATTAGCAATTATAGTGCAGGGTGCACTGTACATCTGACAAAACGAGCTGCGGCATAATCAATAAACTTAATTACCTATCACAGCCTGCCCACATAGTACACAATTTTAATTCAATTAGAACTTCCAAAAAATGATACATAGCAGAGCAGATATATTTATCACTGAGGTCTAAATCAGCTGTGCGTGTCAAGGCTGACACTTAAAAATGAAGACATTTATAGTTTCTGGAGCCCAAAGAAACCCACATAGAAAAGCACATTCTTTTCTTCTCAAAATAACTAAAAATGATTTGTCACTGATGGAGGAGTCTCTGCCCAGAAAATGAGTCCAGAACCACAGTAAGTAGCTCATTGCCTCCCCAGAGCCCTGGCAGCATGCAAATCGACTCACACACACAGTGGTGGGGGGAATCGCAGCACGGGCTCTAATGAAGTGGCCAAGAGGCTGGCCCTGCCTCCACCGCCCCAGCCTCCGGGATGCAGCAAGTCAGAAGGATGCCTCTTGGTCCAACAGGGACACAAACATCCCCCCACCTTCCTAGCACAATATTAAAAATATAAGCCTTCATCGCAGTCTTCCCAAACACAAAAGCTTTCCACGTGTCCTCACCCGACAGTTTCAGTGTTTCATCTGTAGGGATCTCTTTCATCCATACTGCTGCCCCTGCGTGTAAGCAAGTTTCAGCAGCAGCCCCAGTTTTTAAAGTTCATGTAGCTCTTACCATGAGTTGCAATTTATGCTGTCCCTTCTTTTATCTCCCTGGCTTTCTCCCACCAACATCAGGAACAGCTTTTCCCATTTCCTGCAGGACTTGGGATGTGGGTGGTGGGGGGTTAGGTGCTCTTGCTCTAAATATGTCCTTCCTATGACAAATGCACAAGGATGTTACACCCTGAGGAATTAAAAATGACTAGCTGGCAACAAGTATAAAGCTAATAGCAGAAAAACTAATCAGGAGCAACAGACAGGGGATTCGCTGCAGAACTTAAAACCAATGGGGTGTCTTGGTCACCAAGGCAAGTCCTTTGCTATTGTAGGCACCATGTCCTGTAATCAAATTCACAAATGTATTCATGGCCTGCTCATACCCTTTTGTTCTCGTGCAAGTGCTGTCCTTCAGCATAACAGCTGTTTTCCTTCCCTGGTGTCTACCCCCAATATGTTTATAGGCAGCAATCAGATCCTTTGTTTTGCTAGCTTTAACAAGGCGAGCTCCTCCTCCTTCTGCGTGAGGCTGCCTGTTCCCTCTAGCACGTCCCTTGGCTTGTTCCAGCTGATTTTATCTTCCATGATGTGGGATATCAGGTTGGCACAGATGGACTGAGGTCTTGCTGGTGCCTTCAAAGAGCATTGCTCTTTGCCTTTCTGTGGTGCAAAATACCTGGACTCTGAACTGCTCTGACATTTTTTTTCTTCTTTCTGTTACTGTTAAGTCAGGTTTGATAAAAATCAGCCCATGCCATATTTCCAGACACTGCTTACCCCAAACTGTACGTAGTTCCTTCCAGAGGCTGTTTGTCTGAGAAAGTTTTGCAAAGATGAACCCACGCCCAAAGTTAAAATGTCACCTTTAGGCAATGTCTATTTTAAAATCCATTTAGGCTCCATTTAGGCTCCTTGGTCTGGAATAACACCTCAGCTGTTGATCCCAGCCATGTCTATCTAGTGCCTGTGACTGCCAACACTGGATCCCTGGGAGCCTGCAGCTCTCCTGGAAGGAGCTGTGGTCACCCATAGCAGCGGGGATCCAGCAGTGCCTCCCCAAATCATGTTGTCCTTCACCCCTGCAGCCTTAGGCCAAAGCCATTTGGCCAGGCCATACTCCCGTTAGCTTGCTGAGGCCTGTGTGGCCCTGATCCTCCAGCTGTCCCCGCAGAGAAGTACCAGTCCAACATCAGATGGGAGTACTTCATTTTTTTGTGCTTCCAATCTGGACCTGGAGCCAGGACCTGCAGCAGCCATTTCAGCTGCAGGCCTTCAGGTAGCGCTCCTGAGGAACTCTGTCCACAGTGCCAGGAGACAGGATAGCCGGAGGGCCCCCGAATAAATGAAGCTGAGAGAGCCTCATTCCCTAAAACCTCCCGTCTCTCCAGGACAGAAATGCCAAGCACCTGGCCTGTTGGCTCACTGTGTCAGGACGGTTTATGTGTCTTCATAAATAGGCCCTATCTTCATCAAGGAGAAAGACCGTGCTCCTGCTACGTGCCAGCTGTGACTGAGGACACCAAGACAGTTTGCAGAATTAAAACAAGCCACTAGGGCAAGATGTAATTTCTTTCCTTCCCCGTTCTGTTAATTTTGACACGCAAACAGCCATGAAAGCTACAGATTGCGTTGGCTTCAGCAGGGCTTTACCTCAGCAGTACTGCACATATTGGCTGATGTCAGCGAACAGCGCACCTCTCCCTCCCTGGCAAACCCTCTGCTTCTGCAGAATCTAAACTTCCATGTAAAAAAAGGAAAAAAGAGAGTTTCCAGCCTTCCTGATTACAAATTAACCCCCAAATGTGAACCGAGCATAGCTGATGCTGTGCAGGCTCCTGCTGTTCCTGGCAGCCTGAAACAACGGCTCTGAGATGTGTGAAACCTGGGGCCCGTGCGAGCACGATGGCAGCATTAACATGGGGCCTCATCAACAGCCCCAGCCTTCCAGCACTGCAATTTCTTGTCAGGAGAGGTGTGTGTCGAGTAGGAGCCGGAGGACAGGGAAGGTGTGAGGAGATGTCATGGGGAAGGGAGTGCAAAGAGAGTAAAGATGGAGGGGAAAGAGCAGGGGGAGGCACCATGCTGCCACCTCTTCTCTCTCCTGGCACTTTTGGGGGCTCTCTATCTGGAGGGCTCTCCTCTCTGGTCACTGGAGGAGATCCAGATATCCTCTCTGGAGGAGATTCAGAGCTCACTCCATGGTGAGGATGGAGGCAGATGTTTGTGGAATATCTGCAGATAGGGCCCAGAGACCCTTCTGAAGGAGCACCTGGTGGCTCAGACTCAGGGTCTGGCATGTTGACATTTCTTTCATTTATTCAGCTTTCACCTGTGGCAAGTAGAAAGGACGGAGACGAAATCTGGGGGATCTCACTGGTGATGGATGAGCTTTCCTGCACCACAGCCTGCCCCAACAGAGGTCTAGGGAAAAGACATTAAATGGGAAAGAAGCACTTGTAGGTGTCTGTAGGAAATGAAGGAAAGTTGGAAAAGGAGATGTGATTACTGCTGTGTTTGGAAAGATTCTGTGCTTGAGAAATGTCTGGAAGACTTTTTAAGCATATTGAGAGAATACAGTAGAAAGAGGGTAAGAGAAGGGCATAGACTGAGATGAAGGTCTAGGAAATGCATGTTGTCAGTGTGATGGAGGCTTACACAGCAGAGAGGGTGGAGAATATAAGAGACGGTGGTGTGGAGCCTGGGATGGCTACTCAGAAGTGCCATGGAGCCAGAGGTGGCTGGAGGTGTCTCCCAGCCAACTTTGGACAGGAAGATTCAAAATCCGACCTATTACAGAAAAATAAATATGTTACATGTGTGATGGCGGAGGGACGAGTCAGATCTGCTCACAGGCTAATATTCTGTTAGCAGATGAAATGCCTGTGAGCATTAACGAGGTTTAAGAAAATAATGTGAAGAAATTTCTGCAAATAAAACTAACCTGACACTTCTGCTCTCAGATGCAAGGATATATTTACGGTGATTACGGTGGATGAGCAACGAATGTTCAGTCTTTATATTTTTTTCTCCTGACATCTATTCTGATTTGCAAATGATAGGCCAGCACTCGACTGATTACAGGATTATGTGACTAACTTCCAGCAGAAAAAGAGAAATCTGTCTTTTTTTTTTTTTTTCTTTCTTTTTTTTTTTTTTCTCTGCTTGAGATGGAAGCAAAGTCATCAGCACTGAAGACTTGGCATCAGGGCTCTAGTTTATTTTCAGCTGAATATTGAGAATTCTGGGCAAACTCAGCACAGTCCATCACATTCAGATCTTTTTATGTGAGACTTTGCAAGACTCATGGCACTGACGGAATAGAGGAGAATGCAGGAATTATTAATGCCAGCTGTATTGTGTAGTGCTTGGTACCTACCTTACGGGAATAGTAGGAAACATTGCTGACACACAGCACAGTTTTATTTATTTTTCACTACTCAATCTGTTTCCAAATTACATGAATCCCAGTTGTTAAGGCTGAGATGGAAGACAGTATGATCTGGGGAGCGAGGGGAAGTAATCTGCCTGCATGCAGATATTCTGCGCAAGATGTGCCTCACTGTGATGTCTTGTGTGAGTCCCCATGCCAGGCAGGACTAGCATCTGATGCTTCATGCGATATGTCTGCATCCTGCCCCAGAAGGGCATGCAGCATTTGGGAATGCTCTGGAGGTCCTGAGGTCAGTCCTAGCCCTGCTCCTGACCCCGCATGGCCATTGCCCACTCACCTCGCTTTCCTTTTACTTTTCCATAAAATTACTCCTATCAGCATTGTGACCATCACAGCTGTGTCATGCTCGATGATACCGGGAATACAGCCTGTGGTCACGCAACAAAAACAGCTCCTGAGTGTGCTGTGGGTCAGTGTGTGGCAGTTCGGGTTGGACTCAGGACCACAGCCAGGGAAGTCCCTGCTCCTGGGTAACAGGGACAGTGCCACAGCCCCAGGGGCATGAGCTGAAGGAGCTGGGGACGGGTGGGAATGCTGGGGCAGAGCCTGGGGGTGCAGAGCAGAAGGGGGAGCTGTCAGCCTTCCCAGTCCTTCTGACAAATCCTCACTGAATATGCAACTTCTTCACGAGCCCAGTGCAGTGATCAGGGTTTGTGCAGCTCCTGGAGAACTAAATGTTCCAGGTAAGTGCTATTATTAGGTGTCCTGCAAGCAGAGGAGCAGAACAAGCAAGCATCCAGCTTTGTAACCTGCGGGTACTGAATTTGAAAAGCTGGAGAGGACAGAAAGGCAGACTCCACGGGAAAGGAGAGGGACTGGGAGAAGGAGATGCTCCTCCTGTGGGCACAGAAGCTGCCCTAACAAAGATGTGCATATAGAGTGGGCAGAGACGCAGGGCAGAGGCGAGATTCGAGCTTCAGCTTAAGAGGTCTGAATTTTGGATATGTAGCGAGTAGCCTTGCAGAAAGAGAAATGCTGCAGGATGCCACAATGCTCCTCCACCTGGGGAAAGAGCTGTACCTAGGAAAGCAAAAATGGTGAAAGGGCTGCAGTGATGCACGGGGAGTAATTATTTGCTGTTTCTTGTAACGCAGGGTTAGGGTTTCCCCTGAAAGCAGGTGCTGCATACACCGCCAGCTGCACGCATTTTCACACACAAAGCATTGCAAACAGGGGATCTCCTTGCCACAGGGACTGGTGGAGAACAAGTGTGTTCTCCACCAAGAACAAGGGCTCGAAACCGGATAAGACACACCGAGAAATGTTAGATCCTGCGGTGCCTATCAAACGTGACAATCCAGTGTGATCCACTGTGGAAGCCGACGAAGCTTGGCCCCGGAGGTGCACAGCCTGGCGGGTGAGCTGCAGATGGGGAGAGCCCAAAAAGGACCCAGAGAAATTACAGAAGCGATGCCCTCCCCCCAGCGAGCCTTCCAGCTGCTGCCGCCTCCTCAGCTGCTGCCCGACAGCAGGCAGCAAGGTCTGGGGGAGCTGGGGAGAGGGAGGGGAAGCTCTCCCTGCCCCTAGCACCCAGTTCGTACAGCCGAGCCTGGCTCAGGGGGAGCCCTAGAGAAATGCTGTACGAGCAGAGAATAAAGCAAAACACCACCCTGCCCATTTGCAGCCTGCAATACTGCAGTCCCCCATCACCAGGCTCGGGGCTGTACCCACACAGAGCCAGAACAGAGTCCCAAGGTGGGAGAGCAGGGATGCCCATCTTCTTCGGGCTCTCCTGAAGCTTCCCCAAGGACTGACTGAGCCTAATGGCAGCGAGCAATAATTACTACTGCTTAATCAGGACTGTTTGAGGATAAATTCTATTTAATGAGGATCCGTTTTGCATGCACCAGGTAATTAAAGAATGTTTAAGCAGGAAAAGAGGTGCGAGATTCTCAGCACTGCTCTCTGGAGGAATGGAGCAAAATAAAGCCAAATGTGGATTTGGCCAAGTGTTTCCGTCAGGCAGAAGTGCCCAGAAGGGGTGAAAAATGAACCCCTCTGCACCCTCTGCTACTGCACCTCCCCAGGATGGTGCTGGGTGTCACCCCCAAAACCCACAACCCATCCTATTGCAATACCCCCACACTGTGGTGCCTCCCTTCCTTTCCCTTGCCCTTCCTTGCCAATGCCAGCAGTGGTAGCTGCTGACAAAGGACGGGAAAAGCTTCAGGGAAAGTAGTGGTTTAAATGATACATCCACAAAAAATACCACGTTTGGATTTTGCTCGTGCTTAGAGCCCTTTCCTCCTCTCCTGGCACTGCCCGTCTGAGCATCCCGCACGTCTCCAGAGGCAGCACGTTACGAGCACAGAAATAGCCGTGTGGGAATGAGGCACGGCTCAAATAACTTTAATTCCTATCAGCTCACACTCCTCAGCAATCCCCTGAGGCTCTCACCCTCCAGCAGCAAATACCTCCAGAGGGCAGCTCACACCAGCTACCAGTTGGTAGCCGAGGGAGTGGATGAGACCCCTGGATGTGGCTGTTCCTCTGCCATCCCAAGCAAATGACCAGTTTAGATAGGATAACCAGAGAGAAATGCCCCTCACTTAACTCTAAAAGCCTGCATTGTGGTGCTGGCACTCTAGACTCTCTTTATAGCCGATGGAGAATGAGCTACCTCGACATGTGACTCGCGGGATCTCTTTTAGACATATTTTTCAGGATGAGATGTGCTTACGCATCAGAAGTGCTTATTTCTCTTCACTGCCTATAAAGGAGCCGGTATGACTAGCTCAGCTGTTGACGTGTGCACTGTAGGAATCTAAATTTGGGCAGATGAATCCCGTTTCCAACTTTCCGACTGCTGAAGTTAGGTAACATGAGTTCCACTGTGGGCATGTGCTAAATATTTGAATATATGCTATTTTTTAATTCACCCCCTCTTTGCAAGACGACCGCATCAGTAGGGCTATCTGTGGGAAGAGGAAACACAGTGTGTCAATAAAACTAGAAGACATCTACATTTCATACTTTTTTTTCTAGCACTGATTACCATGAGAGCTACAGCAGCTTCCTTAATCCCTCTGCATTTTAAGTTTTACCATTATTTGATTTTCAAGTGTTAGCTTATATTTCAACTCCTGAATGTACAATGATTTTGAGAACTTTGCCACCCTGTTTTCTCCTCATATTCTTATATGAGCACGTAATTTTGTGTCCAGATTCCTTATGTTTTGAGTATTTTGGCTTTATTTTCCCCCTTCCACTGGGAATTGCTGTGCATTTCTTTCATAAATCTGAACTCCCAAACCCGGAGGATGATCCTAGTCTCCAGTATCAGAGCCGCACTCCTCCGCATTTGCTAGCTGCAAGAAAAGCATCTCTCATTTTCTCTCCCTTCTAATTTTCTTAGTTTCGTTGATTCTTAAATTCTTTGCTGATGTGTAGGGCAGTATGTTCTGTTCCAGAAGAAGCCTTGGGAACAAATGCCTGCCAGAGAAAAGGCTTTTATAATCTATTGTGTGTGCGCGCCATTGTGCTAGTGGGTAGTTTGTCACCTATTTCTGCTTGGCTCGCTGCTCCTTATGGCAAAAGTTCTTTCACTTTGGAGACTTGGGAGGGAACTACTGAAGGCAACTATCACTTTCAAGGATGCATACACTCACCCCTTATCCCATATGGCGGATATGTTACAGGGGATTTCTTGTTAGTCATAAACATTGGTTAAAATAAATAAAATAGATGGATGAGGTTTAAAATCCACCAGGAAAGACGCTGTGTGGGGAGGGCTGTCACCATACCCAGGTTATTCTGCCCAGGAGCCCAAAAATTTTAACCAGGGGTAAACCTCTTTACAAGCACCAGCAGGATGTCCACCACCTCTGAACAAAGGGGAAGCAGTAATGGTGCCCCGGGGAGCCCACACCTTGTGGTGCAGCCCAAGGAGTAAAAACCCAGGAGTAGAGCCCAAGGAGTAGTCACCAAGGTGATGGCTGAAAGGCTGGAGAGCATCTGAAGAGCTCACAGCCGTCTGTGCACTGAACAGGAGTATTTTTCCCAAGAACACACACGAGAGAGCCACAAACACGGAGAAAGTGTAGAACACGCACCCACAAGGACTAAATTTAAAAGATGTGCTTAGCAGGGAACACATGCATAGCATATGGATGCAGCTGACGGAAGAGCTGCTGGACTCCGTTCAAGATACCACTCACACAGCAGATGAACCGTCATAAATTCAAGCTACACATGTCACAGCCCCACCACTAAGGTTCCCTTCAGCCGTGTGTGAACGCAGTTCAGTTGCTGGCTCCGTCGCTCCCTGAGCGCATCAGCGTGGTGGGCAGGACACACGACGTAGAGAGATCCTCAGCTGCTCCTCGCCTTCCTCCCCCTAGGAGCTCCTATTTTTTTTGCAGCCCCTGCCCTGGCGTGTGCGAGCCCTGGTGCTTGCTGCCTAACGGGGGCCGCGTGCCGACTTCTCAGCTGCTGGCCGACTGGCGGGCCGTCTCCTTTCACATTTGCTCTGATACATTTTCTTGCATTAAGTTAAGCTCCTTGAGCTGATTAAAAGCCTTCCAAGATTATATCGTTGCCAAGCCTTCTACACACACAAGCACACACGCAGCCCGAGACAATCGTTGCGAACAAGGAGACAAATAATAAAATCTCTTCTGGATCTCCAATTATGATGTTTGTGGCTAAGTTTCTGTCCTCTGGCCAATTTTATATATCACTGAGCCAATCCATGTCTCTGATGAATATATATGAATGCCAGGTTATTATTCTTTGGCAATTACTTTCGGCTATTACAGTCTTTTAATGTAAAATACAATCTACAGGCAAAACTGTTAGAACAGGTAAACATTTTCTGAGCAGAAACCAGACCTCTCATTTCCATGCAGCACTGCAGTCGTAAGAAATTTCTAGCAGCTGCTTGCAAGGAATTAAAAGTTTTAGCTTTGCACCACCCTTTTGGAGCCTAATTTTATAAGCAGCTGCCTACAGTCCATTAATTTGAACCCAAGATGCCCTCTGAGTTAATCTAGTGCTAAAGAAAGCATTAGTTTCCATTCCAAAATGTACTTTATCACACATCCATGCTGCCCTGTTTGCATATCTGTTTGACTCAAGGCAATAGCAGTGTGCTATTTAAGCACCAATTACATTTTGGTAATCCACACAATATATAACAAGAAGAGGAAGACTGAATGACCTTAAACCTTGTTAGAATCAGAAGGAAAAAAAAAAAAAAAAAAAAAAAAAAAAAGGAAGAAAGAAATAAAAGAAAAATAAACCCCACAGATTTAAGCCTTCACTGGAAGGATTTTTAGGGAAGTCTTGCATATTTCTTGGTAGGGAGGTAGGGAAGCTTCTTAACATTATGCCTAATACTCAGATTTTGTGGATGTACAAATCTGGAGTCAAATATTCTGGATGTTCGGGTTCCCTTTTCTCTAATGAATCTAAATGAAATTAAAATTCTAACACCAGTTCTCTTTGGTTAAAGGCAGATGTAAGCAGAATAATGATACTTGTCCCCAGTGGATCTATGTTATGGTAGCAGCCGGTGATACCACTCTGTGATGGCAGTTTCTTTCAGATTTGGGGCTGTATGGTAGAAACACAGATGCAGAGGCAGTCATATGATTTGGGGCTGTATGGTAGAAACACAGATGCAGGAGCATCTGTGATATGATTTGGAGAATAACCTGCTGTTTGATGAGGCTATAGCTGCTGCAGGGTTTGGAGGTTTCTTTGATGGCAGGTTTTGCTGCTGATGTTACTGTTATTGACTTGTGGCAAAGAGGTAATGAAGAGAAATGGCATGAATGGGAAAGTAAGTTGGAACAGAAAACATAGGGAAGAAAAATTGTTGAGCCACATAAAGACAGAAGATTTATTATTATTATTATTTTTAAAGATATTAAGCAGAAGTGAATATTAATACCTCCGTGAACTTGGAGATTTTCCCCAAATCTAAAATGCATCATGGAAAAAAGACGCATCTCTTAGCTGGAAATGTAGATGGATGGGCAGAATAGGCTGAAAACATTCTGCAATGAATGGCGCAGCCAGGGTCATGATTTATTAGCCTAAATAGAGATAGTGAGGATAAGAAAAGGCCCTACACTAAGAGGTGATTAAATTTGACTGAACCATGGGATGCACTTGAAGATCAGTGGGTTGTGGTTATGGTTAAGTCCTGAAAGGCAACCAGAAGAGTTAACATTTTAAACAAACTCCGGGGAGCTAAAACTGCAGTAGTGAAAGGGAACAAGAAAGGAAGTGTTGATGACAAAGAAATAGTGTTTCTGGACAAGTGCTTCAGGGATGGAAGGGCCATAATTTAAAGGTGATGTGAGAGGACTAAGTCAAAGGCAACATGTCCATGACATCAGAGAAAGACGGGAAGAAGGCAGAGCTTTGTGCAGAGATATGACAAGCATCAGTTTAGCCATCCTGAATTTCAGATTGCAGGAATAAGAGGGGAGGGCAACAAAGTGAAGGGAAGCAGAGAATTGGTGAAGAACTATGTCACAAAACCCCAAAGTGAACAGGGCTTCAAGAGCAAAGTGGTAGAAAAATTTGAAAAGCCAGAGGGCAGAAGATGTAGTATGCATGCTGGGGCACTGTATCAGTCCATATCTAGCTAGTAAGAGAGCTTTTGCTTGCATCATATTTATGGAGACCCTGTATTTCAAGAACGTTTACTGTATTCTATATTAAATTGACCATGATCTACCTATGTAAGATTCATAATGTTTCCCTCTGCCTGGCACTTTAGACTTGTGAACCCTTGAAAAGAGGAAGACATCTTGTATTAATTTTTTCTAAGCAGACAGAATGTTCTTTTTTATTTTTTTCCCCTCTAGTTTAAATTTAAATTTATGTTTCTAAATTTACATATTCAAAAACTTATTCTGAAACCTGTTTGGAATTAGGATGTCTCTTTTTATCACATTTCACTTAATTGCAGCTGCTTCTGGAATTGAGGCATCACCCCTGCAGCTACTGGATGTCGAAGGACAAAAAAAAAATGAATTGCTTGAAACAAAACTGAAGCCACATTTCTATTCTGCATTTGAGCTGCTGACATTTTCTAGATAACACCAAGAGATGTCAGAATACTGGCTGTTAAAGCAGTCTATGTTTGGAGCCTATTAAGTTGAATTCTGAGAGTGAAGGAAATGTGAAGACTTCTGGAGGGACTGACATATACCATTACTTGCTTTATTTCAATTTTATAGGAAAAAAAAAAAAAAAAATATATATATATATATATATATATATATATATATATTTTTTTTTTTTTTTTTTGCCCAAGAGTTCCTCTTAAAATGTGACAGGTCTCTGAGAGCCTGCAATTTCACTCTAATTCCTCTGTGTATTTGAAGGCTCCACAATACAGCTCCTGTCCTTCTGATGAGGAAGGGCTGAGAGGTACTCCTATCAGAGCCTCCTACTCTTATTACTGTCAGTAGCCACTACTGACCTGTTTTACTCTTTGAGCCAACAATTCTGCCTCTTTTTTGTTGCCACATTAAGTTGCTCAAGTGACCCAGATTGCCTCCTCTCATTGATAAAGGTGTCGCTCCACCGAGGTCCAATGAGTTACACCAGGGTGTAAGTCTGGAAGGAGGAGGGGGCTCTGAGCGTATTGTTCAGGTCACTTCTGTGTCATATAAAGCAACCAGAATGATCTTGGTCTTGCTTCCTAAGCATCCCCTTGTCTTCCCATGCAGTAGTAAATTCAGGGAGGTTTCCTGTGAGCAGAACTGTACATACGAGACGCTAAGAAAAAAGCATGAAGGAGTGACAAGGACACAACTGCAAACAGCTATCGCTTTCACAGCCAAGCTGGCTCTTTACCAAGCTAGAATATCCTGCTCTTCCACACCCACAGCCTTGGAAAAGTTGCACAGGGTGGGGTAAGATGCACAGGGCTGGGTAGGGTGCATATGTCCGGGGAGGGTATGTAGGGTTGGGTGGGGTGCATACAGCTGGGGAGAGCTGAGCCTGGTCTGCCAGAGCCAGATGGACTCCTTCCAGACCTCGCTGGGATGTCTCCGCCAACCTGCTAACCTCAATCCTTGGTTAACAGGCAGCTGGTGGCATTGAATCAGAGGCACTGTTCATGTATACCACCACACCAACAAGCCTTCTGAACTGTGCTGTGCTGGGTAATGCAGGTCCATCGGTTGCTTCCTTCAGCTGCTTGCAGAGCCTTTTGTGTCTGGCAGCTTATGGATTATCTTAAATATTGTTTCTGTTTTCAAAGATAAATGCGTTTAGAGGCACTCGAACATCCATCATGTCTGAGCAAGAAATATTACACAACAACTTCTCCTCCTGCACAGCACTTGGCCAGAGGATTTCTGCTGAAGCTCCTGTGAAGCTCAGCCTACACTACTACCCTTAGCACTGATGTTCCCCGTTTCCCTCTATCTGCCTGGGTTCATGACACGACCCTTCAACAGTACTGCTGCTGCCAGCCTCAAAGGCACCTAAAGTGTGTATCAACCTGATCAGGGCTGCTACAGGACCACACAGACCCCTTGCCAAGACACCAAAAACTTAGAGGAAGCAATCTGAGCATGCAGAGCTATGTCAGGCAATGCACATCCTGGTCTGGAAGGCTGGATCCAAGCAGAAGCAGCCCAAGAAGCTGAAACCCTTTGTATATGATTGTGTTACTACCACGTGAAGTAATGTGTAGCTAATTTCACTGAATTTAGCTTTCTGGTGATTCTTTTCAGGAGCTAACTGAGCTTCTCAGTTTGGATCTTTTTGTGTTACGACTTGTAGTGATGGAGGATGCAAGAGGGTAGGAGTAGATAGCTGCTGCTGACTTGGTGGGAGCACTGTGCACCAGATACAAAAAGTGCAATGCAAACACTTGTCTTCACCAGCAGTTTTCTTTAATTCAGCCCCTAGAAGACCTGAGTGCATTACAAATGGCTCAAGCCTTACTAAAAGAGCCTGATACTCCAATCAACTAAGCCAATGTGAACTTAAAATTCAGTGAAATGTTTCTTCACAGTGGAAACACAAGAGGCTGAATGCTCTTCAACCTAAGCAGTAATGGCTGACTCTTCCAAAGACCCAGTGACTATCAGCCTGTATCTGTGTGCTAGTCAGAAAAATAACAGCCCGTAATACCCTCTCAGACTGGGATCAAGCAGGAGATAGTCCACCAAACTCAGTTCACCTAGGAGGCTCAAGTGTAACGCAGATGAAGAATGAGGCCAACAGATTTTATGGCTTTAACTCTTTCCTTAGTTTGAAGGTAAAATACCCCCTTGAAAATACCAACATATATTCCAGAGGAGGCCAGAGAAAATTATGTAAACACCCCAACCAGTACTGAACGCCCTCCAAAGGGAAAAAGCATTGCCCCCAAACTGAGATGATATCCCAGAGCATATAAGAATGAGTTAAACCTCTAAATTACTTTCAACAATGCATTCAAGGACACAATCACTTCATTTTGCTCAGTCCAGTCTTTTTTTTTTTTTTTTTTTTTTTTTTTAATCAGATTAATAAACACATACACCAGGAACTGTTATTATTTTGCATATGTGGGAGCTGATTCTATTCAACATTTCAAAAATCCTTAAGCCTGCTGTTTATTTTGATTATTTATCATTTTTGCAGAAGGAAGACAGGCACCCAGAGCTCAGAAAAAGATCAGAGAGTCTAGCTTTCCTCAAGGCTATTTTTTCTCTTTAATCCTCAGGGACCCGATTGAATTTTTCTCTGTTTATTATTATTTTATATTTATTTTCCACATTCTATTTATCCATTTTGATTCCTACATTATACCACCATGCTAAGGGCAACTGTCCTCTCTGAATCATTCCTCTTGCGCCTGTGACATTTGTGGCAGCCTCGTGTCTGCGTTCTGCTCCTGCTTGAGCCCTCAGCCCCAAACTACTTCAGGCCACCGTATTGTTTAATTTTTTCCTCACTTGACTAAGCAGCCTGAAACCAGCCGCATAATATTCTATTTGACATTAAGCCTCACATATACTTTACAGGCTGTGAGTTCTCTGGGGCAATAGCTGTCTTTTAAAATTATGTATAGCCAGGCCAGCATAATGGGGCCTCAGGCCCTAGGATGGCTCCCTCAGGCACTGCCACAGTACAGCACATATTTCTAACAGCAGAGGAGACGAAGCACCAGGAGAAGTGCTGAATTCCCTGTCCCTTGGTAGCTCTGCATCCCCACTGGAACATGCGTTATAGCTAAACATGAGTTCAATACAGGGGTAAGTGATGACATTTAAGGGCTCATGGAGGTCAAAAGAGATGATCCAATGGTCCCTTCCAGCCTTCGATCCATGAATCTATGAATACAGATAACAGCAATTAAAAAGCAGCTCTGTGAAAAGGTTTCCTCAGCCACTGCTGCAGGGACACTGAGAGTGTTGCTGGAAGACTTTTTCAGGAATGAGACCATGGAACAACTCAGCTTTCAGTGCACAGGTATCACACCGGGGGAACAAAATATCTGCCTGTTTGGGGGAGGGAAAGAAGTGGGAGTGATGTCTCCAGAATAATGGCATAGCTAAGCTGGAGGTATGAAGACTCTATTGCTGATTCCAAAGGCTTGCTACAAATGCATTAATTAAATTCTCCAGAGGTAATATGTAGGAGTGAGCAACCAGGAACAGTGACCAGCATTGTTGAATTTTGAATCACTCACTGACTGGCTACTGTCCCTCCATCAAATTCCCACCAGTTTTGGAGATTCTCACTTTTGCTGGCCCCGCGTTCACACTGTCACTGAAAATAAGCTGCAACTAAAAGAAAAAAAAAATATCTGGAAATTATTTGCAAGTGTAGTCCAGGCAAGACAAGGACTAGGAGTCCCAGACAGCCCACCTATGCAAAGCTGGCTGAGTGAGGCAGAGACTATGTAATTCCTCCAAAAGCTCAGCAGCAGGTCTTTGACACAGAGCTGTACTTCACCTTATTGTGAAACCGTACAATCATAGAATGGTTTGGGTTGGAAGGGACATTATAGACCACCCAGTTCCACCCCCCTGCCATGGGCAGGGACACCTCCCACCAGCCCAGCTTGCCCAAAGCCCCATCCAGCCTGGCCTTGAGCACCTCCAGGGATGGGGCATCCACAGCTTCTCTGGGCAACCTGTGCCAGGGCCTTACTACCTTGTTTGAGCCCAGATAGGGAGCTGGCAGTCAGTATGCACGCTGCTGTTAACTTTATGCCCTTGTTACACCTTCACGCACCACTGCCAAATGCCAGTGGATCATTTATGGCCATGGAAAAAGGAGCTGCCTTTCACAACCAGCCTACTTGCTTAAACAGCAGGCATCAGCAGTAATTGGCAATGCGAGCAAAAAATAAACTTTGAGCAACCTCACCCTCCCACCAAATCCCTTCCCAAACATGTATTGTTTTGCAAGCAGATAATATTTCTAGTAATGAAGCAACAAGGCAAATACAGTTCAGTGCTCTGTAAACACGAATGCACTCAAACCAATACATGAGCCTCAGGATAAAATACTTCAAAAAAAAGCACGTCTTCAGATGCTTCCCAGTGATGGAGGACCTGCCAACGAGAAATCAGGACTCTTCAGAAAATGCTTTATGATGCAAAAACACTGAAAGTCATGCTCACAACTTTCCAAAACAAGTGATGCTCAGGCTCCGAGAGGCAATAGGGAAGGCTAGAAATACGGTGGGCCTTGGCTTTGACTCAGCTCAGAATGACCCAGCAACAGTTCTTCTTCACTTCCCATGCTCTGCTGTACTTTGGCACAGAAACATCCCTAGTTCTCTGGCATGATTTCATGAAAAATTGTTTGATCTTCGCCCGCACATTTCTGCAAGGCCTGGCTTGTTTCTCCTGCCGCAGCGTGACACCTCCCTGACTGCTCTCTGTCAGGACTGGTGCTGTCACTGCTCGGAGGAGCTGATGAAGTTATAAGTCTGGGTAACCTCAAGCCACCCCCAGCAACCGTAAGCCTGCAACACTCTCGTGAGTGCTGGTCAGCTCCAGACGTCCAAGAAGTGCTGGCAAAATTCAATTTTGCTGCAGAAGAGCAGCAGCAGAGCCAGGGGAGGGTCCTGGAGAGGCAGGCCTCCCACCTCTGCCATGGCAGAGGGCTTGGGGGATCAGTGTGGGTGTGGGGTCAATGGCAGAAGCCCTCAGGTCTCCAATTCTGCCACCAAAGGCCACAGGCAGGGCCCTGACTCCTCCACCAGCAGCCCCAGGCCCCTGGCACTGACAAAGGCGGCTGCCGGAGCTGAACTCTCTCTGGTTTCACCAGCAGTCTGTTGCCATAGGCAACTGCCTATTTTGCCTATACCTAGAGCCGGGCCCCGAGCAATACGCACAGCGGGATTGCTGTGATGAGATTAGCACTCTTTATTATACTATCCCTGCTCTTATCACCATCCCCAGCTCTCACGAATTCAAGATAAGGAAATTTCCCTCATGTACTCGCCATGGTCTTGAACAGCACTTTAGAGAGAAACAGGGAACGCCACTGTGTTCACATTTACATGGGAAAATTTAGGGAGTTGTTGCTATTCTTGTTTTCAGGTCCTCCAAACCCTTCAGTGTCCCAGCTCTGGCCTGGTTGCTTATCAGTTACCCCAGCTTGAGTAGCTTGAGGGTGTCCTCTGCACTAGGCTAATGCCAATATGGGACCATGGCACCATAATCCCCTCGCCTGTAACCCATAATCTTTGTCATTTGTTAAAAGGAAAAAGTATTTTCCTTCTGATCCTTTAAAACACACGTGAATAACCAGCTTCTTAGTCCGGCTTTAGCCTGTGCACCACTTTCAGCAGCTGGAGGAGAGAGCTGCACCTGGCAAGCATACCTGTTAGTGCACAGGAAGGTGAAGCACCTCTGAAACAGCTCCAAGTCGCACTGAAAGCCAAAAGAGGACTTTGCAGAGAATCAGCCACACAAACAGATCACAGTGCTTAACAAGTTGCCACACATCAGGTGAGCAGCTCAAATGCAGGTGCAGCAGCTTCGTGCTGCCTTGGCCTGACAAGGGATCACTAGGAAAAACTGAGTTAGTTTCTAACTCTAAGTTAGAAACAGTGAGCCCAAACCCTTTCTTGCACCTATTTTCCATTTAGGTTCTTAAGTCTTTATGGAAACACCTCGTTGACTGGAAAATACCTCACTGGATGTAGCCCAGACAGTCAGAGATATTGCTTTGTAACTGGGGTTAGGCATCTAATTCCCTCGAAAATCTTAGGTTTTAGATTCCTCAATACATGCCTAGCTCTAAATGTGTAAGCCTCCAGCTTAGTTCTGCAGGAAGATATTTATGTAACGTGAAATCTTGTTGTATGAAACAACAAATATGGGCCTAAATTGACCTGACAGTGACCTTTTTTAATAATAGAAAATCATCAAAAATAAACAAAGCACAATGCAAATGCAGATGATTTGGTTACAGTAGATTTGATCAAATAAAACAGACAATCTAATTAACCAGTGATTAGATTAAGTAGAAGTCTCTGTATTGAGTGATGGATAATTAACTGGAATTGTATTTACTTATTTTTATTGTACTGCAGAACAAGGCACATCTTTGCCTTTCTTTCCTTTCACTGCAGTCTTTTAATTAAACAAAATTATTCTGAATGTTCTACACAGAATTTGGGCCTCTAAGTAAACACGGTGAGTTGGATTGAGAAAGGCAGCCCTATACCGAGATTTAGTTGTGGATCAATACTGCTTGGACAAATCTCATCCAACTGAGCAGCTACAACCCTGGGTTTTTGGAGCTGCGTGGCATTTATAACTCCAGCTGAGTGGAATGGGAGCTGCAGGTGCTCAGCCTTTCAGGGAGCCATGCCCTTATTGTTCAGACGGAATTTATGCTTGAGAGCAAACAAACAAACATGTTCAAGGCAGTTCCTAATTTCTGCACCTGAGTCGTTCAACGTTTATTTTTATCAAGGCAAATGCACAAAAGAGAATGGCACACAGCAGATCAACATCGAAGACAGGAATGGATCTTGCACTTTGAATTCCTTATCAGAATGTGATGTGGTGACTTTTAAGTGTAGGTTATCGAAGAGGCAGTCTTTTAAAGTGATTTAATTCCCTCCTTTTAAGAACTGCAATCTGGGAGATTGGTTTGGCTCCCCATTACTACCAGGAAAGCCCTGTACTATTGAAGAGGCCCTTTTAATAACACAGCTTGTCAAATGTTAGATGTCATTTTAATTTTTTAAGTATTATATTAATTGCATATTGGCCAGAGGCTCTGTAATGTCCTATAAAAAACTCTGTCGCAGAAAACAAACACCAGGTTCACTGTATACATGGGTCATGTAGTTGCATGTTCCTCTGTTCAGAATACATCACAGTTAATTTAATGAAATAACTGCTGGCAAAATTCCTCCCCTAGCTGTGGGACTACTGTCTGTCTGTCTGTCTGTCTGTCTGTCTAGACACTGTTACTGCTCTCATTACCATGGTATCTCTGTGCATCCAGACCCATGGATATCTGAGGAGGAGTTAATAAGCATTAGCTCTTGCTAGGTCTCTTCAGAGGATGCTTCTGCCAAACTGCAGGGGACAGCACATGAAAACAGCATGATTCCCGACTGTGATGAGCTGCCTGAAGAGCAGAGGTAGCAGGACAGTGTGGGAGCTCTGGCATCTATTTAGCAGTGCCTTGCTATCTGCCTCTGGCCAGGTGGCAGAGCATTCGTGTGTTGGCTTATAAACAGGCGTTTTTCTCACTTGTGTGCAGAGACGAGCAAAGCTAGAGCTACTGCAAGCTCTGTGCTAGCAAAGATGCCAAGGAACACCATGTGGAGGCGGGTGGATTCTGGATGAGAGAGTGGGTAAACAGAAAGGCTCAAGTGCCAGGGGTAGCCTCGGGGGCATTCCCTTAAGGAACAAACAGCAGCTGATTATTGGTGAGAGCTGGAAAGTAAGGCCTCACCACAGCAATTAGCTTCCTGACCTGGTCTAAGATATCAGCAAGACTTGGAACAGAAAGACCTGGCTAACATGGTTATGTGCGTGCCTGCAGCTGCTTTATTTTAAGGCTATAATTTTGATCCTGAAATGACATTTACCCATTTACTTGTAAGAAACAGAATCTCTTTTACTTTGCAGACTTTATTTTCACTGGTGCTGAGTGCAAGTCAGAAACAAACAAACGCACCTTCTCAACACTGTGATGCTCAGGGCTTGGATTCATTGCATGGATTCCCTCCATGCTATGATGAAAACATCTACAATCCTTCACATGGGCAGGCTTTTAACTAATTGTACTTGTACTTAGTCCCCACTTACATTTGAACAACCACTCTGACCAAAAGGGGTGTTACTCTGGGAGCAAAATGTGGCCTCTGGTCTGTATAGATGCAATAGGACATTTTAGGAGTCATTCTCTGTTTTCAAACTCCCTTCCCTTCAGAGGGAGTTCCCATGCCTCTAACCTTCCTCACAAAAGTCTGTTCAGAGTGATAGAAAGATGGATGAGACTATGTGAGAAAGTCTAAGAATACATGTGAGTTCTCTGATATTTCTGGCATAAAATCTTTAGCAGCTATTGTTGTGGAAAAGGCTGAGTGACAGGAAGGCATGCGTGCCTCCTAAATAACATGAACAGAATCGTATCATCAGAAAAGTTTACATTTCATTCTGAAGCTATTCTTTGTGATGAACAGGATTCAGCGTGTTGTGCCTGAGCAGAACTCTCAGCTGAATCCCCCCATCTTTCTCTTCACAACACCACTGAGACAAAGACATATGAGCTACAGAACTCAAGGGTGTTTGCCAGTGTCCAGCAGCCTGGATGCATCCTGACTCCATCTCATGACACCACCCAGATATGTGTCTCCTCCTCCTCCTCTACTTCTTTTTCTTCATGTCTTCATTTCTAGAAGGCCAGATGTTTAGACGTAGGCAAGATGGCCTTGCTGCCACTGAGGAAGAAGTTGTTGTAGAAGACAAAGGAAAACTCCAGCTTTGGTTGGAGGAAAGAACAGGGGAAAATAAGTAAAAATGGAGCACCACATCTCCTGAGAAATGTCAGATAAGAAGAATAAGAGAAGTAGTGCCTAGTTTTTCTGCACAGTTGTGATATATGCAGACACCAGCCTAGGAACTGTCAGGGAACTCTAATGAATCTCTCTGAGTTGTGTCTATGGTACTGATTACTACTGTTCCTGCAGAAGCCACTTGTATTTGTGATTTGGAGATGTTTTCAGCAGGCAATGAAATATTAGTCGCTATTTAAAAATGTACTGCATAATTGCAGAAGATAGCATGTTCCTGTTCCAATTAGAAGTGAATAGCTGTAATACCTGAAGAAGCCTTGTGCAGCATCTGTAGGTAAATACTGCTCTTTGTAAAGGAATCTACGCATAGAAAAATGCATAATAGATTTGTGAATGGTAAGGTTTAGATGCAAACTATTGAAGTAACAGAATCACTATTCCACGCAGAAATCTAAGCAGGGCTTGAGATGTTTTTTTCTAAAGAGATGCAAAATACATTGCTAGCAAATTGTGCTCTCCTTAATTCCTTGTATATCAGGAAGGCAAGCAGAACCTGAGAAAAGTTTGTCTTTTCTACCTGAGAAGAGTTTGTCTACAACTCTTCATTGCAAAATATTTAGATGTGGCAACGCTTCATCTTCAACCAATGCCTGACTTTGTACAACACCCACACTTGAAGCCATTCTCCAACACTGAGGATGACTGGCTCAAACACACCACATTGACTCTTAAAAAAGCCCAAACAGCACAGCTGTAGCAACCCGTTTACTGACAATGGGACCATTCCCAGTAAACATCTAAACTGCCTGTGTTGAGATGTGCCCGAGCTGCTAGGTTACGTAGGGGAAATTCAGGGGCCTCTACTCATCATATACACAATCATTTGGCATGTGTATAGCCAGAGAGCAGATGGGTAGGCCTTCTGATGATCTATGTGTTGAAGGTAGCTGCTGAAAGTGCCAGTGCAGTGTCTAAATCCATGCTTTTGTAGATTCAGCCCTTAACTTATGGAAAGCTCCCATTTCATTCCCATCCTAGACTTAGTAGCACCTAACCAGCTTCTGTGTATGTTGTGACAGTGTCACATTCCTACAGAAAGTGTCCATGAAATGAGTGATGAACTTTAAATTGGCTAAAATAACACCCCTGATCTGTGAATAGAAGTAGATCTGGACCATCAGTAAAAATGCAATCAGTTCTGCAGCTTCGTGTCATTCCTGCGTTTGGTGAGGTGTGATAGGAATACAAGGGCTAAGTCCAAGGCTTTGATTAAGCAAAAACAACTCTTCTCACTAGTCAGAACTGCATTTGCCCATTCAAAGTCGGATTCTGACCTAAGATCTGTGTACAACATGTTTTTGTTGTTTTCTTTGCATAATTGTACAGCACTGAAAGACCTTTGAACAAACTTACTTTAAAGAAAGGAATAGAAATATATGTGGGGTAAGACTGCAGGCTTGCAAACAACAGGAGTACCTGAAAAACCCTCTGTTCTGCTATTGATCCAAAGGAGTGCTGGAAACATTACTATGGCAACAATTCTTACCCAGTGGAAGAAGCATGCCATTATCTGTGCATAGGAATAAAACGAGAGGAGGCGTTTTTTTCAGAGCTGTTGCCCACCTCCCCTCGACCACTACAGATGTGCTGACCTTCAGGCATGAGCTCCTGCTGCAGGAGCTTTCAGTGAGCTATGACCTGCAGAATTATTTATTGGCCCATGCACAGAGAATAAAGAAATTGTATTGAGCAATAGAGGCCTGCCACAGAAAACAGCACTGCATGGAACTCCTGTTTTCTAAGAGTATCAAACATCTTCCTTACATCGTTAACAAGCTGGGTTCTCATTGTGAATAAAAGAGATAAGGGTGCTCTGGCTCACTGTGAGTGTTGTTTATGCCATGTGGTTCGATGCCACTTGAACCTTTCACAAGTACAGTTATTAACTCAAGAAACTAATGAGCATCTAATCTTGCCATGTTCTTACTGAGAATGAGTTCACGCTAAAGTACAAATCTGCTGGTGTTGTGGTGCTGCCATTATTTGGTCTATTAATTAGCAACTAGAATAATAGAGTCAGCAAGAAACCATTTTGCATTATATGGCTAAATTGAAGGTCCACATCCCATGTAGCCTGAAGGCGGAATCAAAAGCTAATCGTATTCCAGGTGTTTGTAACACTTAAGAAGCCGTCTGCGGCTCCTAGCTGCATCTCCCATTCCCTGCTTCACATAGGGGTACTTCTAAAGGAGGACTGTGACTCTGCCCACTGTTGCTGACCCTGAGGATGGGCGTGATCCTGGCTACAAGTCCAGGCAGACTGCTCTTCCTGTAAATGGCTGAGGAAAGCGATTGTGTGGGAGATGGTGCCAAGCGAGGAGAGAAAAGGAGCAGCCTGGAAGAAAGCTTCCAAATACACACTCCCACTGCAGAAACACTTTATGGCTGTCCTGAGGCTGGGGAGAAGAACAAGCAGCTGCAAGCTCTTTCCAAGCTGCTTGTCTGCCAGGCTTCTCTCTGGGCAGCCTGTGGCACAGCCAGCTGTGAGAGCAACACAAGTAGGTGTAACAGCTATGCCCACTCGGTAGCTCGCTGCTGCTCCAGAGCCACTTCACAGCAGGAGCCAAGTGCATCTTGCCCATCGCTGTTGCTAATGTTATCTCTTTATTTTTCAGAACAGAAAAACAAGGAGGGTTAGGAAACATGAGGGAGAACCTGGGCAGAGGATAGACTGTAGAAAGAGACCGAGACTAAGAGTAAGTATGTGAACTACAAAGGAGGAATGGAAAAGACATTTGTACTAATAGAGAAAATACACAAAATGTCAGCCAGCCATTTACTAGGTCCCTGCCTAAAAGGCTGAGTTCCTGATTATTCTGTAGAGATAATAAAGATCTATCTCTTCCAGAGAAGTATGTATCCCTGCTAGTCCTGGAAATTATTCCTCTTTTCTTTATGGTAGCAGCCACAGTGGCACAGGACATGCGTGCATCAATGTGTATGTATAGGTACATATTATACACACATACGCATACATAAGAAAGCACGTTGAAAGTGTCTTGATGAAAGGAAAACTACAATGCACACTTGGATTTAACCTATTTCCTCACTCATTTTCCTGTCCCTAGAGATAGATCCTCTGTTCAATATTGACTTTTTTTTCTGGTTCTAGATGACTTTGGGTTCTGAAGATACAGTAACCGGGGCTGTTATTAAGGATATCATTATTATTTTGACAACACTGACTTTGACAGCTTCATGAACTTTATTGAATAAGCAGTGTTTCACTACCCGTCAGATAGTATTGTCACACTTCTCCAACTTCCTCTGCCTTCCGTGGTGCAATATCTGAGGATGTACCAAGTATTCAATAAAAGTAATAATCTTCCCCTTCTTCCCTTTAGAAAAGCAGCTCGATCAGTTGCGGGAATTTTCTTCCATGTTTGCTGTTGCACACCTGCGAGCAGGTGTGCTGGGAAAAAGTTATTAAGGAAAATAAGTTTTTTGACCATAAGTGAAAGAGATAAGACACATGGGCAATTTCAAATGCACTGAAGCCTCTGCTTGCGTTTGGCTCCTGCAGGAGTGGGTTTCACAACACCCAGGTACAACCCTGCACTCACAAGTCCGCATTTCTTTATGCTAGGGAAATGTCACTGCTGATGGAGGCTGTGCTCACTGATGGGGACACTCTCCCCCGATAGCTCGGGACACCTCTGTCCAGGGAGAAGGGAGGTGACAACACAGGGTCGATGTACAACATGGGAACATGGCTCACACAGCCTGGTCTAGGGGTGCAAAATGACATCCTATGTGGCAGATATGTGCTCAATTGCCACTTGCACCTTTGCATGTGGGGGGTTTTCTTAGGCTTGTACAGCCCTCCTTGTGTTGGGATCTGGTGTATTGGGGGTTGAAAGGCACTGTGATGAACCCAAGGCAGTATTTTATGAAACAGGAGCCAGCCACAAAGAGTTGAACCTCACTGAAGAACAAGAAGCTTCTGGAGCAAATGAAAATGTTATTACTCAGGACCACCTCCAACAAGGAGACAACGGGGCACTACGCAGCCCACTGTTTATTTTATGAGAAAACCCTGCTGCAGCTGGGACTCAGGAGCTCAGTGTTTCTGTCAGGTGTGACAGCAAAGCCAAGCATCCACACACCACCCCAGACTCCTTCAACACCCCACTGGGGCACCGAGCCGGGCAGCTGACAGCTCCGGGGACGTCTTTTGGGGTCGGCTCCCGGCCCTAAAGGCCGATCCGAGCCGTTCCGAGCCGTGCCGGGCCCCTTGTGACGCCTGGGCGGTGGCCGGGGCTGTGCTGTGGGGGGCGGCCATGGCGGGCGGCGCGGCCTTGCTCCTGCTCCTGCTCCTGCCCATGGCCGCCGCCGAGCCCCCGGGGGCCGGGGACGATGGCGACTGGGAGGAGGAGGCGGTGGCCGAGCCCCGGGGCGGGCGGGTGCTGCCGGGTGAGGCGGGGAGAGGGCTTGGGGCGGCGGGGCAGGAGCTGCCAGGGCTGCCCGAGACAGGCTGGGAGCGCTGGGCAAAGGGGATTGGGGTTTCTGCCCCCACGCCCCTATTGAGCTTCGCCTTGGGGCTCCACCAGCACCCGGCGAGAGCAACAGGGCATAGCATGCAGGCTGCTGGCATCTTTAGGAGGGCTTCTGTGGGATTTTTAAGCATTTATTGGGTTATTCCGCACGTCTTGCAGGATGTGGCTTGCAATTAAAACGCCATATATAACGGGAAGGACTTCTGTTCCACACGGGGTTTTACAAGGTGCCCAAATGTAGAGAGGAGCACAGGCTGCCTTTGCTGCGCTGGTACTAATTGCAGCCCCCTGACAGGAATGCAAATGCAGTTCCTTAGCACATTCTTATCTCAGCATGTGTGGGATTTACATACATAACTCCTATTAATGCTAATGGCAGCGACGTACAGAATTCTCTTTGCATGGGGCTGACACTGTATTTTTATCTGAACCTGATGCAACTGGAAACAGCCATCTTATATAAGTGGGAAGATCTGTAGTTTCTTATGGGAAACTTACTTAAAATGTTGCCTCATTTTAAATGTGGGCAGGAAATACAAGCAAAGGGAGGAATACAAGCTTTGCATGGCAATGTGGATGGATGGTTCATAACGTTCATGGCATGTGTAGTGCCATAACATTCATATAAAAAATACTGTGTTGTCCAGAGAATTATCAGTGAATCGGTTTCTCTTGAAGTTTCTTTATGTTGTTTTTAAAATTTCACTAAATCAGAAATTTGATCAGAAATCAGGAGCACTGATTCATGACGGACTTGTTAATTTAGAACTAATCAGCTTCTACTAAAGTTTATCAGAGTATTTTTACTTAGACAGTACAGTATCTATTTTATTTAGAGCTCTTGTGCATCAGTTCATCATTCTGATTCTCTGGCAAAAATGTCATGTTATATGTTGTGATGCTCCTGCAGCCAGAAGCATCTTTAAAGGGCACCATGGTTGGTGTCCTACTCTATAACTGGGAGAAGTTTGCTTTCACTGGCATCAAAGTCCCTCAGCTTTCTATTAGTAATATCTGAAGTTTACTATCTCTGCTTGTTTACAAAGTTTTTTGTTTGTTTGTTTTTAGCTTGTGTCTGGATGGGAAATGACAGCTTCTCCTTTCAGATACAACACCCTGCCATGGCTACACTTAAATTGCCACATCCAAATTGAATTAACACCTACTTTCAGGGTGGAGGTTTGGGGTTTATCATAACCGGATACAAATTGTCAGAAATCTGCTGAGCTGAGAATTTGCACCATCTGAAGCTGTCCTAGCCCTCCCTCCTGCATTTTTGCGCACTTATATTTACTGTGCACACACAAACAAGCATATGTAATGTTGCACCAAGTTGAAAACAGGCATTTTAAAACAGGACGGTATTTAGACTGTAGACAGGATCCTTACATTACCCTCCTTCTTTGGGGTGCTGTGATTGTTGATATGAGACAGGACTGTTGAATGACTGTCCCATTGATTTAAAGAAGCAAAGGGAAACGTGATAGGACTTCCTATCATGGGTGGGGACTGTCTTCTAAAGTGATTATTTTGCAAGGCTCATTAGATAATGGCGTTTGAGGCCACAGAAACTGTTTTACAAGTTGGTTCTGTTTTCATAGGATTCTAAATCTTAGCATTTTTCCTCATGCTTTGACTAAGGCTGGAGTCTTAGTTTAGCATTCAACTGGATAGTTAAGTTATTGCTTAAGGATTGTTCATACGCTAGAAGGCTGTTCTGACGAGCACGACTTATATGCTGAAATAAATGTCAGAACCATAGAGACAGTTAGAGATAACAGAAGAATAAGGTTTTGATGGCTCATTTATAATGTCGGGGAAAAAGAGTTCAGTATCAGTTTATCACTGTGGAGAATTCAGTGTGCTGCTGTAGTGTAAATCCTTTACAATGGGGGAATAAAGCTTCTATGTTTGCACATCACTGACGGGAAGAGAAATGGAACCATTCTGTTCGACCTGAGATATTTAAAGTTTTGGGTAGTGTGTGAAAAATGTAAATGTTGCCCAAAGATTTAATGGCAAGAAGTGATATATAAACTTACATTGCTGCACAGAAATAACGTTTTGTAAACATAAATCCTGAATATAAAAAACTGAGAGACAGCGAAGCAAACTTTACATTAGTAAGTATTTGTTAACAGAAAAAAATAATAATCTGAGTAGGCAGGACTGGCAATGCAGACTTGTAAAAACAGTCATAGTGACTTGTCTGTTCTCCTCACATTTGGAAGAACTGAAAAGACCTATTGCTTATTTAATGAATAATTTCCAAAGGTGCTTCACCAAGTTCCTCTGTGGAACAATTACTGCATCTCAGTATCCTTATAAACAAACATTCAAATTGCATGCTGTTAGGAATAAAATATATAATCCAGATTTGAATCCCAGATGGAGACGAGAACCTTTTGCTTCTGTACATTCTGTGAAATCCATTCTGTAACCTCAAAGTACCATAAAAAAATGGAAGGAACCCAATCACAGTGATTAAAAGCCCAGCACCTAATTAAAATACTGTACCTGGTTGACTCATCTTCGTGCTAGCTGTCTAAACCTGACCTTGAAGTGTGATGGGGAAAAAATCATGTGGCAAGGCTTACGTTAGCAAGAAAAAAAAAAAAAACAAAAAAAAAAACACAAGGAAGTGAGTTGACTGAATATTGTTTAATGAAATTTTTTCTTAACTCTTTTCAAAGAAGACCTGTAATTTGCATAGGACCTAGACATGGCATTTTCCTGAGGAAGACAATTTAACATCATATGCTCATTTATAAGAAAAATACATTTTTTCCTCCTAAAGAATCATCTTAAGGTTTAAGTATGAATGCTATTCACACTGGATTTTATGATAAATTTTTCATAAATGTCTTGTTTTTCTGGTTTAGTTCATGAAAGCAAAAACGTTGGCAAATTTCACATTTCAGCTAAAAAGTAGTAAAGATTTCAAGGAATGAGTTTCCTGTTAATTAGGCATCTCTACCCCTGTCATTGTATTAATGATGTAACTTTAGACTTTGTGTTCAGGTCTGAATGCCCTTGAGTCCATGGACCTAGAATTTGGAGTATGCACAGTTACATGTGGTAAGTAGCAAAGCAGATGAATAAAACATATTGTCCTTTGTTTTTTGGGGGAAAAAAAGTGCTAACTGTAGCAATTTAGCAGTTGTAATTTGCTTGCCCTCGTTCACCTCTCATTGGTTTCGATTGCCAATAACTATAATTAACAAAAACAATCAGGCTGATTGTCATTAGAAGTTTAGGTCAGATCTGTTGTTTTATTAAATTCACAGCCTGCAAGCTCCTATTTTAAACCAGTTCCCTACGTTTATTGGCACATGAGCTGCCTTCCCCAAAGTAACAATTTTCGCTATTTGTGAACATCTGTGAGATGTTCAGAAGATGAAAGATCTTCTGATGCTTCTCACAGATGTCTTCCCACATACAATATTGCCAAAAAAATTGCTTGCCTGCAGTAGCCTGTTCTGTATTCCACATTTATACAATTTATAAATCGTGCAACGGAGAGGAGAGGTATCATTCTGGAGTAGGAGGGGAGAGAGGAAAAATGAGTTGAGCCTTAGGAAGACATCTCTGTTTAGGGTGGTGATAGAATCTGCTGTGAGGTAGTAATTATAGCACTTAGGAAGCAGTCTTGAATCAGAAATGATACTTTTTTTTTTTTTTTTTTTTTTTTTTTCTGAACAATTTCTGCTTCTTGTAAGGCCATGGGAAAGAGAAAGAAGAGGTTTTGCCCCCATCAGTCTGAAGTTTTCTAGAGTATGCCTTCATATTTTTTCTTCAGCCACTTTTGATATTTCCAGTGACATAATTGCCTTGAGTGCTTCAGGGAACCTATTTCACATAGGATAATATGGTTTTAGAAGAAAAATAAAATATATTGCTTCTATATCTTTTAATATTTCCCTTTCCTCATAATTTCAAAGTTGGTTATATGTTTGGTATACCCATACTGAATATGTAGCCCCATACTCCCCATACCCCATGCTTTGAGGTACACATTTTTTGGATACCGAGAAACTGCTCTTTATGTTCCACACCTCTAGAAGACCTCTCAAATGTTCTTTGAGAATTTCAGTGAGTTTTGCCTCAGATCTTGGGTCCCTCAGAGTTAACATTTAACCCCTTTACTGTTGAAAATTATATACTGTTACTGAGAAAGCAGGAAATGAAAGCTCTGACAAAAAGAAAATAAGAAAAGGCATCATCTCATAGCTGGACTTCAACCCATGTTTGTAGCCCTTATTCTAGTCTGGGCTGTTCAATGCACAGAGTGTTGGTATGTTGAACGGCTGAAAGGTACCTTATTAGTTCTTCCAGTAAAACTGTGAGCCCTTTGTCTCCATCAACTTCTTTCTTACCCCTTAGGTTCATCTTTCTAGCCTTTTATATTTGTTGCTTTCTGAACTGGCACCACTGTCTTAATTTTCCCCAGTACCACTGTGGCTCAGATCCATTGCTTCTCTGTTCATAGTCCAGGTTTACAGAGATGTTGAAGCATAATTAAAACATGTTAATGATGTCTTGTCATATCTGCCTTGGTTCTGCATTACTCTCTCCGTGGTCTTGCTGTTTTGGCCACTGTTGCCTCTAGATTTCTCTCATAGCTGCTGTTTTTCAGTTCTCTGTGGGTCACTCTCCCTGCCCCCCCAGTCTGTTAATTTACATTTTTCCAAGGTGAACTTCATTTAGATCACATATTTTTCCTGCATCCAGATCACTTTTTCTGCTAGGTTAACTTGGGTGACTTGGTGAAGTTAAGACTTCATTTGTTAGAGCATCTCAGTAGATTAATTTCATCAGCATTGGAAGCTACAAAGAAAAGGTAGAGAAAGGAAACATGGGAGTGAAAGAAAAGAAGCTGTCCAAAAGGAAGAAGCAGAGGAGTGCTAAGAGAACTTCCAGATCTCATTAAAAGAGCTTTTTTCATCAACCTTTTGAGTGTGATATACTTCCCCAATTTTAATATTGCAGTAGATAAGACACGGGGAGGTTTTTTCCTGATGAATGTGATTACAGTTAGCCCAGCACCCAGATTTTATCAAGCCATCCTTTTGGATTTTCATAGGTTCCCTGTCGTTTTCGTTAGCTAAAAAAAACCTACATGGCCCTGAAGAAAGAGGAATGCCTTTAATAAAAGTGTCAGTTCATTGCCATTTACACCTCTGTCTCCGCATCCATGAGATGAGACATTCTCTGGAGTGGAGAACGATCCTCGTTTTGTGTCATTTTCAGTAAGTGGTGTTGTCTCCCTCTGTCACTTGAAGTACTGTTTCACGAGGAACATGACATCTCTGAAACGCTCTGAAATCCATCGGTTTATATAATACACACTTAAGGAAGGCATAGGCTTCGTAAATGCAATATTCAAACCAATTTCCCGTTTATTATTATACTGCAAGGAGGGAGGGGGGTTAACTCTCCTCTTTCCATGCCTGTTAGTAAACAAAATACTTCTGGAAAAAATGGCAAAGCCTTCTTCTGTTTACTGGGCCTAAACATATTATTCCTGCCTCCCCCACAAGCTATGTCATTCCAGTGAACTGTGTACACACAGTTTGGCAAAAACAATTAGAGCACTTGTTTTGAATTTGTTCGTAATTGTTAAAATGAGGATGTTCCCATTGAAATCCTGATAACGAGACCGAACATTTTCTGCCTACCTGAACACGGTGTCGGAATTTTCCTATACACGTTTGTGACGGGTTGTCTCCTGATCTTTGTCTTCATTAGGAACCTCCACGTTGCAGGTGGAGTCCTGGTCAACCCTTGTTGTCACCTATTCCTCATACGAAGCCCTGTGTTATGGACCACTAGGCTCTTGGAGGCTTAATTCCAGAGTCTCTTGGAGGAACTCCAGTATCATGGGCTGGTGCTCACCATTAAGGCTCCCCAGTCCCAGTCCCAATCCCAGGAGGTTTTAGAGGCATTGGTTTCTGTTGACCTTGGTGGGAGCAGAAGACACTCAGACAGTCACAAGACTGGAGGCAGACTGAGTTGGCAAGCTGTACAGTGTTCTCTGTGCCATCTGATTTGAGCATGTAAAGGCCAGGAGCCCGAAAGCTTTGATATTTAAAGTGAATTAACTGTTTTGCAGAACATACATTAGCTTCCTTTCAAATTCTTTCTCTGTAAGGAAAGTTCTGAATTCATATTGAATTCTTTTTCTGACACATAGGGACGTGATGATGCTAAGGATCTGGCTCCCTGTGGTGCAGAGCCTGACAGACGTAGATGTTGTCTCAAAATCTTAGATACCCACATGGGATGGCTGTAGCAGGCACTCTGAGAAGATCTGTTTTTCCTGGTGTTTGGTAGATACATCATAGTAACATCCAGGATGAAGAAAGAGAAAGCAAAAACTGTATGGAGAAGATGAAGAAGTGCAGAGAATAAGATTTTTATTTATTTTTATTTTTTTTTTCCCCAAAGGGATTGGCATCCGAGAAGTTCTGTTAATGAATGGATGCCCTGGGGGTGAAACAAAATGTATTGTCGGTGTGGAGGAATGCCACGGGCCGGTGGACTGTGGATGTAAGTAGAACACTGCGATACAGCAATCAAAAGCAAATAAGTTGATTCAAAGAAAACATCCTTATTCTTTGTGAGTGTGGAGGAAGTGGAATGAATTGATTGTATCCCACCCTCCAATTACCCTGCTAAGCAGTCTGGTAATGTTTAAGATCTCATTTCTGAACCGATGTGCATTTGGTTTCCAGCCCCTGTAAAATACCATTTTTCTGCTATTAGCTTAGTTCCAGATATTTCACCAAGCAAAAACAGTATTTGAAGTAATTTTAAGGGAGAAGATAATTTCGAAGTAACATTTTGTGGTTTGAAGAATTACGAGCTTGATGGTCTATACCGAGATGTTTCGTATAGTTGAATATACCTATTAAAATTCCTCCTCTAGTGGGAAGACCAATTTCTGAGAACTCGAAAAGCGTGGTGATGACTTGTATTTATATACCTCCTGAAAATCGATTTAAATATGTTTGGAAGATCTTAGCTCCAAACAAGGTGAGTAATTGCACCCCACTTTGTGCAGAAAAATGGCATGCTGGATGTGTTTATTACATACACCATATGAAATGGCCAGATGCCTGTGCTGATTACTTCCTTTGCTGTCACAATGCAAATAAGCCCTGATTTCTCACTGGCGAGTTGGTAATACAAGGGCTTAATTGGCTTTGCACCTTTATGCAGCATCAATTTCCTCTTTATGTAAGGGAGACAATAATTTTAGAGAATACTGTTTCTTTACTCTTATTTTAGAGAAATTGGGCCCAGTGACTGGTGAGTGATTACATGTTAGCAAGTCACAACCACATTGCCCTTCCCAGTTGTTCAAGGAGGTGCTGTAGAGGTGGGAGGAATTTTCCCAGGGTCTGAGAGGTCCTGACAGGCTGAAAACTGATGGAGTAGAATGAGCACTTTTCTGTGAGTATATTTGAAAAGAGACAAACCATTTTTTTTTAATTTTCTTTTGCATATGGATAGACAGCACACATTCTTCCCAATGATTCAGCTGTTATGGAAGTGCGCAGAGATACGCATCCAATTACTTACCAGTGTGAAACTCAAGGAAATGAAAGTGTAATTGCCTCCGTAAAATACACAGTGCACGCAACAACTGGTAAGCTTGTAGAGACACTTACAGACCTCTAGTGTTATGGCCTTGTGTTTGTTATGTGGCATTCAATCATCATAGGATTGCACGTCACCGGTAGCATATAGGCAGGAGCTTGTGTGCTGTGGTAATGACTGTCGTGAAATGCAGGCCAGTAAAAGAGACATAAAAAAGGAGATGACAGATTGGGAGTGAAGAGGTTGTTTGTGGTAAAAATGAGTATTTTCTTTACCTTGGTAAAATCTCAAGCTAAATAAGGAGGTTCTCCTATTACCTACTCATTTGTTGCAGCAACCAACTTGGTTAACACAGACTTATTCTTGTCTCACTGAGCTACGTAAAACCAGCAGCACGCTGGGCAGTTCTGCAGGTAAGTCTCCTTTCCACTTCAGTACTGAAGCTGGAAAACAACCTTTTGTGTTTTCACTTTTAGCTGCCATCTGGAATTTGCTTACGCACAATATATTTCGGGAAGCTTAACATTGAAAAGAATACCTGGTGAAACAGTTCCCCAGTAACATCTTTCTCCCCTCCTCTGCTAATGGGATGTTTGCTGACTCCATCAGGAAAGCTTTTTTCCTTTCTCTTCAGTACGATGGGTTATTTATTTCCTGCGTGTCTCCTGAGGTTCTTTCTGCCATTGTACAGTAATGAGGAATTTATTTTCTAAATCCATCTGCTAGTCACAAAACACCCAAATCTTTGATTATATCCATTTGCTTTCTTTTTCTTTTTATTATTTTCTTCTCCCACTATTCAGTTTCTACATTTCTTTTTGTACAAAGAGGAAGTTTCCTTTTTGAGACCTGAATTAGCAGAGCACATAATCTGTTTTAGTTTTAAACATGCAAATAGTCCCATTGACTTGAGTTGGTGAGTCATCAATAGGACGACTCACGCTCTTGAATTTAAACTGTGATTAAGTCCTTTTGGTGAAAAGTGGTCAGATGAAACCCATCCAACAGATGATCTACTGAGAACTTCTTACAAGGTTTGAGGCTGTTGGTTCAGAAACTATTTATGACTAGACAGAAATATGGAGAAGACAAAATCTAAGGTTTATTAGGAGTAATTTAGGCATGTTTAGTAATTTAGGAGTGGATTGTCATGATTAGTGACAGATTAGCTTCCTTTAGGTTTGTAGAGGTATTTAGATATCCAAGAGTTTCTGGGCTTTACTTCCCCAAGAGTGCTACTGTTTGGACTTCTGATGTTATTAGCTCTTAATCAGGTACATGGAAAGAGTTATCAGCAGAAGTTTTGATTGAGAATGTACTAAGGTTTTCATCATGTAGGTCTAGTTTTGTTGTCTGTAGATGGTCAGAAATCTAGTGAGTTCAGAATACTGTCAATTAAAGTTGGCAAACTAAAATAGAGCTGGATGGTAGGAAACAAAGACAAAAACTAGGACACCTTACTTCCTGCCTCTTTTTTCCCAAGCTCAACTTCACTGCTCATTCCTGGCTCTTGTACTCCCTGAGCACCACAGGAGGATGGGGAATGGGAGGTTGTGGTCAGTCCATAACAGTTCCTTTGTGCTACTCTTTCCTCCTCCCACTTTTCCCCTATGGGTCTACCATAGGCCACAGTCCTTCAGGGTAAACCTGGCCCAGCATGGGCTCTTCAAGGGTTGTATTTCCTTCAGGGAATCTCCACCTGCTCTGACATGGGATGCTACACAGGCTGCTGTGTAGATATCTGCTACAGTATGGTCTTCCATGGGCTGCAGGGGAATCTACTCTGTTGCCTGGAGCACCTCCTCACCTCCTTCTTCCCTGAGCTTGGTGCCCTGTGTATTTTTACCTCCTAATTTTTTATTTTCAATTTTTTTGCCACCAACTGAGATGATTCTGATCACTTCTCAGGGTCACTCAGATGAATAAGCTTAAGTCTGTATTTTGTCTTTCTCATCACCTCGAACCCTGCCTATTCTGTCCCACAGATTTCGTTGTGATAGTGCCAGAACTGCAGAATGGGGCCAAGGAAGTGGAACTATGCTTGCTTAGTGGCTGTTATTTCTTCTTGACACTTTGCTAGAGAGAAAGACTTGAGGTGGTCAGCAGAGCTAAAAATAATCAAGACAGCTGATAAGGAGTAAATGTATTTCCTTTGGTCTCATCCTTCGTCCTCTCTCTAGTGCTCTGTTGTTTTACTTGTGTGAACAGCAGTAGTCAGATTGAGAAAAATATCCGAGAACCTGACCCCAAAGACAACACTTGAAAATACATAGCATGACACTCTGCTTCAGATTTTGATGCATGTGAAGTGGGGAGGATGTGTTGCAAAAAGACAGGCAAAGCCTTAAATGAATGTGGCTATATTTGCCACATGGCAAAACTTCTTATGAATTGATTTTCATACCATGCACGGAGAACTTCCATGTGTCCTTTACCGATGATCACTGCTCTTCTCAGTGACCTTTTGTTGAAAAACAGTAATGACCTTTTTGTTTGAGTGAGTGGTCTTTAGTAATTTGCCTCTTCCCTTTGTTTGCAAAACTGTTCAGACTGATGCCTTTTTGTCTTTTACACCAAGAGAAAGGTAACAAAGATGTGCTTTATCTTCAAAAATATTGAGATCTGTGCAAGGAAAATCCCATCTTTAATAACTGACATTTCTTTACGTCCTTCTTACTAAATCACGACCCTGGAGTACAGTAGAGGGTCTTGTTTCACACTCCCACCCATTACGTTGTTGGGTGTTTTGCGAAGACTTTGGAGCTGGAAGGCAGTTTGTTCATATTTACTAATAATAGTGCTGTGAGGAGGGAGGAAGGACTTTGCAAGGGAGGAATGTGAGAGCAGAGAATGATCCTAATCACTACGCTGTGTGAAGGGTGTCAGCCTTCTGCGATCCCAGCTGTGCCCCCAGCTCCACGCTTCCCATGGGCGGAGGAGCGAGTCGGTCTGTGTGTGTGTGCTGCTTCTGTGGAGAAGATGCAGGCAATGGTGTTAACTGTTTCAGAGGCCATTCCAGGCCCCACTTCTCTTTTGTTTGTTTCCTGATAATGGCTTCAATGCCAGAGCTTCCTTTAGAGGCAGAAGCCACATCGCTGTGATGGGTTACTGTACAAACGTATGACCAGCATTACTGTGTTGTCCTTGCGTTTGCACAGAAATGACATGGGGAATCCCAGTGCCCGAGTGTAACAGTGTGGATCCTCTGTGTGTGTGTTTCTGTGTGCAGTCCTGCTCATGCATCCATGCATTTTTAATATGTAGGAGAAGTCTTAGAGATAATCTGGAAGGGAAACAGAAAAAGCTACGCATCATCATTATATTAAGGGGAAAAAATAGTCTGCAGAGGCAGAATCTCACTGCCCTCTGCCAAACTGATACATGCTTTCTGGATCCAAAAACTGGTGGAGAGAACTCGTGTTGGCTGCTGGACCATATACACAATTGGTTGAGCAGCTGCTTATAGATGGAACACTGCTATACAGTTGACATCATGATCTAGGAGGAACCCCAGCTCACTGAAAAACCTGGGGGAAGAAAAGGATGAAGAGGAATGGTGCTGCTGGCAGAGCTAGTGGTGTTTCCTTTTGATAGGAATGGTGCAGAAGACATGTTGTAGCAGGAGACAATCTGCTTGAAACAAGTGGGTATGCTATCAATCTCTTCTTGTTCTGTAAAACCCTAGAAAATTTCCAGTGGAGGTACATACAACTTTATGAATCTCTTTACAATGCAATTGTGGAATATATAATAGTGTTTTTCTTCATCATTCTTAAGGGCAAAGTAGTCCGCAGACCTGCAGCGAGCTATAGACTTCAAGTTGAATGTCACTGAACTAAACCTCACATGTTTAAAAAATAGTTGTTCTTCCTACTTGTATTAAGCAAGAGGATTTTTTCTTTTAAGAAAGCTGATGTAAATATGTCTTCGTAACCTTTTCTGTTAGCTGAAGATGTTTCTAAGGCATATTCTGGCTGCAGCAAAATTCTCACTGCCCAATTGGGAATGTTGCCTGGACTTTAGGAGTGCAGTCAGGGGCTTAAAAGTGCTCCTGATGTGAATCAGTTTTTGCTCATTGTAAAACAGCTTATCGGGAAGCTGCTTTTTGGTCTGTTTCCTGTTTGCATTTTAAATGTGTGTTTACTTGGAAGGAACTCCCTCTGTATTATCAGTTTGTCTCTTGGGCAGTTCTAGATCTTGACTACTGGAAGAATTTCCTGCCTAGGAAGAAAACGAGTAGATCAGCAGTGGATAAGAGAAAGTTTGTTTTCCTCTTCAGTGGGCTCTTGTTACAGCCTGTAAAAAGAGGTATTCTTAGAGGTCTAAATTCACATTTTGTCAAGGGGAAAAATACATTACATTAATGAAATTGCAAAATCAAAGATAGTTTTCATTAATGTCCATTCCACACAACTGCATGTAATTCTAAAAAGACCATCCAGTCATTGAAATAAATTAGCCTAAGAGCAATGAGCTCTGCACTGTGTGAAAACCCCAGTATTTAGACTTACCATGCATGATATTCTAAGCTGGTTCACCATTCTTATATGTCTTGTATCCTGCAGAAAGATCAGGAGAATCCTATAGGCAAGCTGCGGTTTAAGAATGTCAACAAATTCTGTGATGCAGGAGAAACAAAACTCAAATGGTGTGATGGAAGAGTTGCTTAGATACTACAGTGATGACAGTGGCACAAGAGCTTCTATAGGAATAGCAACGCAATGGAAATAGAAATGGTTTTCCTGCAGTCATTCTGCTACAGAGAATACCGACCAGTGTAAGAAGAATTTAGTGTACCAGGGAGCAATGAGATGCCACATTATAGTTCTAGAAACTCCTATCAGGGAAAATGAAAGAAAATTAAGGTTGGCCTGTGTAGAGTTGTCAAACCTGGAGGGATCTGGAAATATGCACTATAGTTCATTGTTTTGGCTGAAGGTTGTTGAACAAGTTCAATTAAATCTCAGACCAAGGTGACTGGGTTTGGTTTCCAGGCATTTCTTTATCCAGGGTCAAAAAACAGATGGGAGAAATTGGTTGACTGTCTTCATCATTCAGCATTTTCCACTCTTCCTGGATTTGTTAGAGTCATCTCCTAACTGCTATCTTTGGTCCTAGGTAAACAGCTAAACTAATGATAGGGCCATTGGTTTCCTTCAAAATATTCCAAGGTCTAACAGGTTGTAGCATTGCAGAATGCATTTCTACTTGAAATCCTTGCTACATTTTTCACTTCTCATCTTCATGCAGCTGCTCCTCGCTATGTGTTTCTGGGCCGTGCAGAACAACTCCTTTCCGTGCTCAGTGGCTATTTGCTTTAAATAAAGGCAGCGCAGACCTAGATAGAGACAGGGAGCTGAAAAGCAGCGTTTAAGTTATTGAATCCATTTCTTTGTTAGCATAATCTCTTTCTGCTTCATTATTATTGTTAGTATTGCAGCAATTAATGTTGTTAGCATTCTCCTGTACCACAGTGGTGCCTTGGTGCCTCAGTTGTGGATGACAGAGCACCTGGTACCCGGCGCAGAACAAAGAAGTCAGCCTGCCTTGGGCCGCAGACGGTCTGTGCTAATTCTTGTCTCTCTGTCATTCATTTATCTTACTTGAACATGTCTTGAAATCTTACATTAAAGCATCTCCCAAAGCAAAAGCATTGTTGTATCAGTCATTCTTAACAAGTACTAAATAGATAAATTTTCCTCTCCTTGATTTTTTTTCCTTGTTGGTCTTTAGGAACTGCAGTCCCTTGTGTTACACAGCTATAGGTAGTATTCTGAGAGCTGTCCCACTGTGACTAACACTGAGATTAGCTTGTGTATATGTGTGTAGTGAAAGCCCTTGCGTACTGTCAATGTTTTGGCTAGTTATTTCCTGACAAAATATGGCTTTCCAAGGTCTGATCTTTAGGTCTGTCACTTAAAACAGTAGGTCTTCTTGGATGTTAAGAGTGGAAAGAGAGGGATTCTTCCAGCCAGATATAGATGTTTGCATCTGAGCTCTGTATCCAGACTCCTTTACAGTTAGTGGAATGTTACTGATGAATCACAAAGTATTTTGTCTTGTGCTGGATGCCTAAATCAAGTCAATGAAAGGTAGCTTGGAAGTGCCAGTTCCTCTCCAAAGTCTATAGAGAAAACCTAAGACAGCTATCACAAGCATCTACATAGTGAACTATCTTAAGTGAGATGTGTTCCGCTCCACATGCCTTGATGTCCATTTCTTTGCATCTTTTTTGGTTAGATGCAAAGAAGGTATAAAATGTTACTATTTTGACTTCTGATTTCATAAAGGCATGAAGGCTGTAAAAGATGTCAGAAAGGTAAAGAATAAAATCCTGTTCCTTCTCATTTCTGTTCATGACATTAAAAGCCTGATTCATCTGAAAATTTGAACATAATAATGACCATCTTTTTTTTTTTTTCTTCAGAGCACCAAACAAAACAATCAGGGAGAATAGAAACAGGACAATCAAGGAAAAAAAAGGCAGATGCCATTCTGGTGTTTTGCCTGGTAACTGGAATCATTTTCACCCTCGGCGTGATCTTTGCCATCATCTTTATAATTCTTCACTGGTAGGTGGACAGCACACAATATGATTTATGTGTTACTTGATCAAAATACGGTATTACCGATGACAAACATGACCTGGGGTGAACTATTTAAGTTTCTCTATAGTTTAATATTTGTGTTGCCAGTAAAGAAAACATGAACAAGCTTCTGGAGATCAGGCAGAAGTACTTTACAAAGCAGTTACAGTGACTGTTAATGGGAGGGAAATGTTTAGAGCAATTTTTGTAAACCTACTTAAATGTGCGGTTTTGTTTGATTCTTTTTTTCCATTTCAGGGCAATTGTAAAAGCTGTTTTGGGATCAAAAAATGGGCAAGATGACACGTTCGAAAGGCTGACCAACAAAAGTTCACAGAGTGACATGTAGTAAGTAGCATCCCGCTCAGGGTCAGCATTTCTTTTTGGAGGAATTGGGGTCCGCACCTGCAACTACAGTGTTCTCACCATCTGCATTAGCCAAAATACAAGAAGTGCCAGAGCCATCACTCACGGAGAATGAAGTACAGAAGTCCTTCCAGCAGTGGCATAAGGAACAGAATTAGAGAAAAAAAGAACAATCAGATTACGCAGGAACAGGATATAAGAAAGATTAATAGATGCTTGGAATACTGGTTTAAAACCAGTATAATAAATAAATAAAATAATATAAACAAATAAAATACTTTTTATAGTTCATTCACTGTTTTGGATTACTGAACTTTAAATAAAATGTGCAAAAATACTCCTATTTTAAGGTGGACATCACTTCCAGGTGATATAATAGTGTGAGCACCTCTGAACTGGAAAACCAAACCCAAATTTTTGTGCAGATATTGAAACCAGTTTATTTAACACCTCTGAAATTGGTGGTGATGTTAATCTACACTGCATGAAATGGGGCACATAGTCTAGGCAAGGACTATTTTTTTGTAAAATGCTCCTTATCTCCCTGGTGGTACTCAAGTATGCAGTCACTGTAATCCAGTGTCTTCTAGACATAATAGGATAGTGTGTTTTGTTAGGGAAGATGCATGAAAGGTGTTGCATAAGCTTCATTAATTTTTTACCTTCACATTTGCACATGTAACCATTTCTGCCATCAAGGGCACCAAAGTGTGTGAACAGAAGAGTAGTCCCCTGGGTTCAGACCAAGGGTTCGTCTACCTCAATCAAATCAATGGACAAAAAAGGATGTGAAGGGAAGAGTACAAAAACAAGACAAGGTTGTGTGGTGTTTTCTCCATGTATTCTTCCAGCCTCCAGCCACTTACATTTTTTCTAAATCAGACTCAATTTGTAAGCAGGTAGAAATCTTGAGTGGACTTCTTTTCCATTACTTTGTTCAGTGTCCCCTTGTACTTACGTAAGCTTCTGTCGCATCGAACATCCTCTGATGAGGAGATCCAGAGCATAGAAACGTCTTTTGTCCATTTTGAACCCACTTCCTGATAGCTTCATTTGTTGCTCCTGACTTCTTGAAAGGGCAGTGAACTGTCAACTGGTACTATCCTCTCCCTGAAGGGGACTGTTCTCTAGGTCTCTAACATATTCCCTGGTTATTTTCGTTCTAGCTGAATAGTGTAAGTTTTCTAAGTGATCCTTCATCCTGAAGCTGTGCCATTCCTCTGACCATCCTTGCTGACCTTCTTTAACTATCCTCAATTATGTGATTGTCGTGTTTATGAAGGTGCTTTCTATTTGTGTAAAACATTGTTTGATGCAAGTAAAAAAAAAAAAAAAAAAAAAAAGGAGCAGATAACATATTGAAAAATGGACTGCAGAGTGATTAAAATATTTAATAGATTTTATGATTGATTTTTTTCTTTGGTAGAAACTCTGAAAAGAGGCCAAATATTGAGAACTCCAGGTTAAAGAATACTTCACAGTAAAGAACATTGAAAAAAAAAATAGATTGGAGGTAGTAACTCATCCTCTCAAAGAATTCCTGTTCTCTTCAGTTCCTCTATTGCTGCAGATGTTTAACTGCACCATCTGCACATCCTTAAAAAGCATTATCATATTTTTCAGAGATACATCATTTTGTTTTCTGTTTAGTGAAAAGATCATTTACATTTTTGCAATAAAACATCATATTCAAAAATGACGTGCACTTAATTCTATAAAAATATCTTTTTTAAAGGGAAATGATATTTTTGGTAACACTGTCATTAGCTATGTCATTTTATATCATTTGGAAGACAAACCTAAAAGTCTTGCAATGTTAAGAAGAAAATATATAGAGAAGGAAAGAGCAGACAATAACACTTCTGCAGTTTGCAAAGCTAGATTATGCATTCCAGGTGAGTTTTTGATTCCATGCACTCAAAGACAGACCATTGTGGCGAGTCTGAGATCAGGTCTCAAATGCAGATCTCAAAAATAGACCCAAACCAGTGGTTGTTACTCAGGGAATTGTTCCCACTGAAGTTATGGGAAATATGAAGCAGCTCTGTGACTTCTGAACTCTTGTTTTCATGCTGTAATTTAGGTGGGGCGTAACTGAAAGAGAGGGAACTAGACTATTCTTTTTCATAAAGATGCAAAGGATACAAACTTTTTGTATTTTAATGGCATTAGCAGTGAGCCTCCAGACTTACTTGGGTTGATATTTTGAAGGTTTTAGATTTCCATGGTTTGCTGGCAAGTCCACCGAAAAGTAATAGATACATAGTCTGAGCATTCAGAAAATGAAATTCAGGAAAGGCTGAACTAATCCACACTGGAGCGTGGGGGGCCTCAGGGTAGATCAAGCAGCTTTTGCTCTTTATTGGCTCGTATTTTATAAAATATGATTACCTTCTGCCTTTTTTCACTCTCTCATAACTCCTTAGAGCTTTCTACAAAATAGAAAAAAAAAATCTCTAGAATAGTTGATGCAGAAACTGTAGCATAAAACATGGAAGAATGGCTTGCTGTTCAACAGATAGGATAAACACACTGCTTGTTCTGCTGCCGAAGCTGCAATCAGAAACTCCAAGAAGTGGGGGAAATTCCTGAAGGTTACTCTGGCCAAGCAGCCATCACACAACCACCGTGTTATCATTCTCTCGCCCTAAATGTGAACCTGAATGGGTCGCTCTTTGTACTGCATGCACTATAAAGCACACAGAAAGTGCAAAATAATTGTCTTAATGTAACCCCTATCAACCTTCTCTGACTTTTGATCCCGTAATCTGAAAAATAGACTTAATAGTTTGGCAACAGAGCAAACAGCTATGACAGATAAAGGACATCCAGAAATAAATGTTTTAAGTATTTTTAAAGAGATGAAGAACATGCTACAATCTGCTCAAGCACTTCTGACAAAAAAGTATTCACCATCTACTGTTCTTGATGCAACTCCTTTTATCTGCAATGCCTAAGAAATGCAAAGATTGTTTTCATTATTTTCTGGTAGTGGATTAATTAAGAGAACCGACCAGAGTTTCTCTTTTGCCATAGGTTTAAGCACAGTATTTCCACCTCCTCCAGCTTGCTGACTGCACTGGGAACCTTACGTCTGCTGCTCACCCCAAGCGATGAAGTTTTCTTATTCTCAGGCCTGAAGCATGTGCCCGGCTCCTGTTAAAGCCTGTGTCACTTCAGCCCTTGAAGTGAGATCTGCTGCACTTGTAAGGGAGAGGCACTGAGGAACCAGAAGGAGAAGGGGCAGAGGTCACATAAAAATATCGGCATGATCTCGGCAGTTTGTGCTGCCTGCAAGAGCTTTTGGTCGATGCAGTGTAGGCAGCCTCTCTAGTCTGCTCTGTAAAGTGTGGTCCGTACAGAAATCCCAGTGCCTTGGGAGCTTGTAGCTTTGCCCTCCTTCTGACATCCTCCCACAGCACGCCTTGGAGGGCTGTCAGCTACAACACATCTTCCAGGGGACCTTTTCGCCTGCCTCAGCTGCACCCAGGGCTTGCAGCATCGCCCCCGCTGCTCCAGCTGCTGGATCCAGCGTGCATGGGCCAGAGCGAAGGTGAAAATCTCATCATGCTTACATTCAAGCTGGTACTCATGTCCTTTCCTGAATTCAGATGTCCTCGCACATGTGTTTAAATGATTTCCTAAATCAGGGCCAAAATGAACTGCCAACCCTTGTTTTCACTTGCTTTGCGTAGTTTAATATCTCTGCATAAGCTTGTGGGTTTTGCTTTAATTTAGTAGTGTTTTAAACATTTCCCCACTGTTCTCTCATCTTCCTTTTCTTTTTCTTCTTAAGGAAAAAATCTTTTTGGAATGCATAGCTTGTCCGTATATGATCCACCATCTGTCTCAGGAAATTTAGGATGCATTTGTATAGTTATTTAGGTCTTGATGTATGTGCAGTTTCATTTATGTATGGTCTAATAGTATATGCCACAGAAATGATCTTTTTTTTTCTTTGACAGCTTTATTGTCTCTTTTTGGAAATGATTTTTTTTTATGGTGAGTCGCAGAGATTTTCATTATTTCTCTATAATTTAATTTAGTAAAACACACTTAAAATAATAAGTACTAATATTTTTTCTTTCTTTGCTGCTATGAATACAGGACAGAAATCGCTGCAGAAATATGGGTCATTTTTAACCTGATGCTCTATAGCATAAAATAAAGAAATGGTAGTTCAAAACAGATATAGTGCTCCATGGTTGGTGGCAAAATGTAAGCATCATGCAGATATTACAGGGAATATATAAGCAAATAATTTGATCTGTGAACCAGAAATCCACAGCTAACTGGTAAGTCAAACGTACAGCACTTTATTTGGGTTTTGGAAATAGAGCTCTGCAGTTTCCAGTTGTTTCTGTAAAGTCTAGAGATGGGTTTTTCAGGAGAGCTGGGCATTCAGCTGCTACTTTATTATGAGAAACTCGTTATATTAAGCCAGTATTGTTCACTTTTGATTTCCTAAGTTTTTACTTAGCTGTATAGAAAACTTTTTTTTACTTAGAACTAGGTCAGAGTGCTCAGACTGGAAAATTCATTATGGCAAATTTTCAGGACAACGCTACTTTAACAGGAAATTGTGTTTGTGGGCTGTGAAAAGATAACTGGAGGAAAAGCTTGCATGTCTGAAGCAATTAAGCCCCAAATCCAGCATGGCTGGTTGTGGATAATTGGTTGTTTAAAATTATTTAACCTGCATGTGTTTTGCACTCTGTCCTCGTGTTCTTACAATGAGAAAGTTACAGGGCAAAATGAGAAGATTTTAGCCTTTTAAATTTTCATTTTGGACTGCAAACCCTTACCCAAAGAGATGATTTTGGGTTGCATGTGCCTACAAAGTCTTATAACATGGTGTCTTGATCCTTTTTGAGGGTATCACATTATAACGACATAAGAATTAAATAATGGTATGAAGTTGTCTTGCAGATGAATCAGTTACTATTTTCATCTAACATTATGTTGTATTACACCTAGAATAATGGCAAATTGTTAATTAAATCCCTTGATATTTGCAATGATCTAATTTTCCGTTGCTTAGAACTGCCAAATTTTAGTCTTTAGGCAGAAATTTTCCATGCTGAATCTGTGGTCCTCAGGCTACTATCTTTCTTTCTGAGAACACAGAAAGTGCAGCCAAATGTTTTACTTTTCTGGGTACTCACTTTATGCAAAAATAGGCTGCTAATCCCATCCTGGCCATTTCTCTAGCATTCCTAGTTTCTGCTTCCTTCCTAGTTCCCAAACTGGGAAGGTGACAGAGACAGAGAGTGCTGGAGAAGTGGCTGTGGAAGGAGGGCTGAGATAAAAATAAACTAGGAGGAACAGCATCATAAAATTGGTGATACAAAGAGGCTGTGCCTAGAAACCTGATGGAAGTGGGGAGAAGGGACAGATGCTTTGAAACAGGAGATTCCTGTGAGTAGGACCTTCACGGAGTGGAAGAACTGGCTAGAAAGCCAGATGGGAATCGTGAGGAATATGGGGAGGGAGGCTGGGATTGTGAGATCTTGGATGGCAGAGAGAGATTGAGAGAGAGAGCTGGGTACATTGAACAAAAATATGCAGAGCAGAAAGACAGGGTGAAGACATTGACACTGGGGAGACCATGTCTGAGGGCTAGGACAGGAGGGATGGGGAGTGGAGGGATGAGACTGGGATGGACAAAGCAAGGTTGGAGGGGAAGACCGGGACTGAATGGATACGTGTAAGAAAGGACACTGCAGCATTTAATGTGGTAGAACACCGAGAGACAAACCTCATAATCTGGTAGATTCGTATGTATTATTTACCTCAGTGTAAATGGTCCTAAAAAAAAAAAAAAAAAAAAAAAAAAAAAAAAAAAAACTTTTAACCTTTTAAAGCCTGCAAATTTTTATCTTTATAGATAAATAGATAAAGGTAAATTCTTTGTCTTATAAAATGTTCAGCGGGTGAATGATGTGGTTCTTTCAAAATGTCATCAGTCTTCCTGGTCTGAGTGATATTCACAGCAGGTTCTCAGCCAGTGGAAGTCAAAATGACAGCTCCCTTTGAACAGCATAGAGGCAGGTCATGTATAATTGAATCTCTTTATTTTTATTGTTGCGGCACTGATTTTATCCAGGCTGCTCACGTGCTGCACTTGCTGCTCTTGGGGGAAAACGTTTGCAATCTTCTCAAAAAGCTTAAAAGACCTTGAGTTTGTGCGTTCACAGAGCACACATCCGGAAGGACCCACTGGATCATCTACTCTGATCTTGTGTCTGCAAGAGGCTCTTCCCCATCTCTCTATTACTCCCATGCTGAGCCTGGTAGCTCAACTGAAATTTGTGTTTAAGTGATATCTGCCAGAAAAGCACCCAGCCTTGCTTGGGGAACACAGAAAGAATGGAAGCCCAGCACTTGGCAATTTGTTCCAGAGGTTTATTGCCTTCTATCCTAAACAAGAACCGATCTACTTTCAAAATACGAATACATCTGGTCTCATCTCACAGCCACTGGTTTTTGGTTCTGCTAAATTCAGCAGTCGTTTAGCGCTTCTTTTTTTTTTTCATGGGAAATTTTTTCTTCACTAACACACTCTAATCAATCAATTCTCGGTCTTCTTTTATGACGAAGCTTCTTAAAAGTCATCTCAGAAGCCTTTCTCTCATGTACTTAGGCATTTCTTCTGACTCCATTTTTTACAGCTTCTGTTTTTTTCAGCATCCTCTCTTCAGCCAAGAACAATATATGCCCTATGACACAGATAGCCATGTTCAACAGCTTGCTGTATCCACATCCTAAACTCTTTGCAGAGTCATATATTCATAAAACACAGTTCCTCATTACATTGATACACCCTACATTCTGTGTTCCTGGACCAACTTCTCATTTGGCCCCGGTAAATCACACGGGGATGAGTTGTTCCTATATGTTCCTGGCTGTGCCACATATCTGTCCCATCTTTGTTTACGTCTTCTTCCATCTTCATGTCCTCCACCCATTTCAGCAGTGGTGGCTATTGGAGCACAACCACTATTCAGAGAAGAATTCAAAACTCCTTGGCCTGGATGTGAAAAGATGCTAATAAGAACACAACCCTGAATCCTGTTCAGTCTGAAGAGTATGCCTGTGTCTGCATTTTGCATTACGTGGTTGTATACTAAAATTACAGGAAAAGCACAGGTCACCATTTCACCACACATAGCCTCTTAGCAGAAAGGCTGAATAAGGACAGGTCCCTGATTCCCCTCCTGCCATACCCCAGGAATTTCTCATGTTTCTACACACTGGTGCAACTTGAATAGACAGGTAGGACATGGGATGCAGGGAGGAACCCTGCATGTTAGCCCCCAGCCTGGTAGCTGAGGTACTTTCCTGGAAGACACAACCCTTTTCTTTGGCTGAGGGAATGGTTCTGGGGTCGCTGTGCCAGTGAGCAGCACAGCAGGTTAGGTAATAAAGAGAACAGTCCACGAAACTGCACTCAGAAGTGCTTTTGGGTGCTTTGTCAGGCAGGCATTGCCTCTGCTCTTTGTAGGAGACCTTTCTTGCTCCATTGCCTCCTGACTTGTACAAATTGCCACATGAGACATGCATCTGGTGAAGCTCTCCTTGCCTCTGCCTGGGGCTAGTCTTGGGTAGACTGGATAGGTTCTTCATGTTGTCTTTCATTCTGGGTATGAAATACATGTTTCAGCATCTTTAATAATGAAAAATCCAGATTTTTCTAAAAAGTTGTAGCTCCATTTCTCTCTCTCTCTCTCTCTTCCATCCCCCCCCCCCCCCCCATCAGGACCAATAAAGTGAATAATGATCCATGACTGTGGTCTTCTCATCTTTACTTTTCTTTCTTTCCTGCCCATGTCAGGGGGGTTGGAATTAGATGACCTTTAAGGTCTATTCTGACACAAACTATTCCATTATTCTAGGATTTTTGCTCAAGCTCTTTTAACTGGAGAGCAGACAGAGTGGTAAAAAAAAAAAAGAAAGTCTGTAAACCTTTAAAGTTTCAGAAGATAAAATGGCAAATTTAGTCTTGCATTTTCACAAATTTTCTTGCTCATAGTTTCTATAAATCATGTCACGGTTAAGCTGTATCCAGGCATCGCTTATATCATCTCCAGACCAACAGCTCTGATGGGTTTTATGTCTAACTTTTAACTCTTCAATAAAACTGCCTTGAAAATCCTGGAAAGGACCTGCCATACCCTTCAGTGATGTCTTAACATTTCAGCTGGTGTTGGGCAAGATTGGTTCATCAGGCAGTGACAAGTCAGACCTGAGATAAAGAATTGTATCTATCACTGCCTCTCACAAGAGATGTCTGTCTCTGGCAGACTGATTCACAGTGGTGTTTGACATATGAACTGTATTGCTAGACTTTTCAAATGTGAATGAAAACACATTAAATTAGGAAGCAAAATGGAAGGATCAGAATGCAGTGTAGAATCCTTTTCAAGTGTCACTTGTAAATGCAGGTATAATTTAACCTTATCTTTCTGGCTACAGAGCAGATTCCTTCCTTCCTTCCTTCCTTCCTTCCTTCCTTCCTTCCTTCCTTCCTTCCTTCCTTCCTTCCTTCCTTCCTTCCTTCCTTCCTTCCTTCCTTCCTTCCTTCCTTCCTTCCTTCCCTCCCCTCTTCTCTCATTCTTTCGATGTTTTCTCTTCTTTTCTTTCCATCTTTCCCTTCCTTTTTTCTCCCTCCGTATTTTCCCTCCTTCCTCTTTCCCCTTCCCTACTTTCCTCCTTCCTGTGTGCTCCCTCTCCTTCCTTTCAAAAACTATCAACTCTGGGTAAAAGGAGACAGTTTTTAAAATTAAAATTGGCATGGGGAAAAGTACAATGTACTGCCACTTCTCATCCCCCATTCTCAGGATTCCAGGATTGTCCAAAAATAATTTTTGAAAGCACAGAATTAGCTCAGGAGTCTGGGTCAACTCTCACAGAAATCAGTGAAAAGTTAGGTCATGATGACTAAAACTGCTCAGGAACAATAATTTCAAGGTAATAATCAAAGTCCAATGCTTTGCTTTGAAGCCCATGGCCAAGCTTCTGGGCTGCATTTTGGGGGGACTTGGGGCACAGGTGGGGGGACCAGGCAGCAACTGCTCTTCTCATGGGGTCTGCAACACCTCCTGGCTGCAGTTTACCGTCAGGGCAGGTGACAGACTTCACTCGAGAAAGTAAAAGTCATTTTATGTTTTTAGGCTTACATCAAAGTCACCATCAAAGCAGGGGGAACCACAGAGGAAAGCAAGCCCTTGAGCTTGATGCCACTGAGCCCTAGAGCTCATGGAAGCAAAATGTTGTTAATGAGATTGGAGTCCAATTTTTTTCCTCATAATTGTGAAGCTATTGGAAGGCTGAGGTTGAGCCTGGGGAAGGCACAGGTTTCCTCGCATCGCTGTCTGGGATTGTGGGTATTGCCTCCTCACACCAGGATTTCCTGATTGAGCTGATGAAGTTCTCCTGCCTTTCATGATCAAAGCCCAGCAGTTAATGCTCTGTGGAATCAAACACAGAATCACAGAATTAAAGAATGCCAGGGTTGGAAGGGACCTTAATGATTCCCTGCCATGGGTAGGGACACCTCCCACCAGACCAGGTTGCTCGAAGACCCACCCAGAAGGTGGCATCTGTATTGGAGCAGCACCAGAGAGCTATGTGACTTAACTTCGGTGTGATAAACTCTTGACAGACAGCTCACACTAATCAATAAATGCCATCCCATAACAACAGACTCTGCCGTCAGGTGTGAACTCAATTCACAAGACATGCACCTTGGATGTACAGAAAGCGTTGTAGGACCACCGCTTGGCCTTGTTACATTTCTCGTGAACTACAGCTCTGAGATTCTTGGCTTGCATCTCTCTGTAAGTCAATGCATGTAATGTATTTTTATTTTAATTTCAGTGTGGGTCAGTCTACATATACACAGCAACAAAAATGATGCCAACAGAGTCACATGGCAGGAAATATAATGTTAACTTGATCCTGGATGTGCTTTTTATGCTTAACAAGAGAAATAAGGAGAGTGTTGGATTTAATTTTGAATTTCCTGGTCCCTTGCTGTTTGTTGTCTTGAAGATAACACCAGCTAAACATACAGGGTCTTAAAAATTTAATTTCCTTTTGCTATTTCCTAGTTCCTATTGCTCAGGCTTTCAGGCTTCTATTGTGGCTCCTCTCAAAGCGGAGACTTCTTGTAATTCTGCGCGTGCCTTCTGATTCACGCTGCATTTACATTCCTCTTGTTCCTTTCCACCTTCCTTATGAGTGAAAGCTCTCTGTTCCCCCACACAGAGTCAGCTAGAGGGAAGACACAGAAAGGAGAATTTGTTGATACTGCCAGGCCTTTTGTATTTTCCTTTTCGTTCTCCTCTCTGTGCCACTGAAAATGGCTGCTGCCCAACAGGGCATGTCTGCAGAGCTTACATACAGCATATTTGATCTCACTGTCCAAGATGCTCTGCAAGAGTGAGAAATACTCTTTCTGGAGGCCAGAAATAAGCATCATTATGCCTTGAGACAACCGGCAGAAACACAGATGGTTTCCTGCAGTGTGATGTGACTGAGCTCACCGGTGTCATTTCCAGCAGCTACCACATCAGCGGAGGAGGGAGCACGGCCAGGATTTCATCCTCTGTTGTTGGCCTTGCTGCCCTGTGTGGGTCTGGTGGTCACCCATGGGCTAGGGAGCTCCCTTCCCATCTCAGCATGAATCCTCCACACATGAGGCCCAGTAAATTAAGAAGGATTCCAGCAAGGGATGTGGGTGCCACATGTAGGGCTCTTTGAAGGCTGAGAGTTTGCCCTTGACTGATGAAAACAGAGGGCCTGCAGACAGAAAAGTGCCTGCTGCCTCACATGGTGTGAACTAGCCCATGCTTGGTCTTTGTGTCGACACGTTCAGTGATTTAAACCTGCTCAATGTTTCCCATCACTGATATTTTCACATGAGCTATTCTTTTTAGCCATGATAATGCCACATCTCCTATGGCCTAGCAAGTTGCAAGGCCTAGCAAGTTGTATGGCCAAGCATGGCCTTGCAAGTTGCTCTCCACACAGAAAGCAATAAGGCCACATTTTATAACAGAGGGTCTTCTGTTAATTCTAGCCAAGCACACTACTTCCCACTAAAACCTAAAACAAATTACAGCAAATGGTTTGGGAGATGTGGAAATTATTTTCCAATAATGAGTAGATATTCTTGTTTATTATTTATGTGCATATAATTCCGGTAGCAATTAACATTTTAATGAAACTTTTATATAGAATAATTTCTTTAATGAAAACACAATTGTGAATATGATTTGCTGCTCATAGCAAACCCAATATAATTATATTTAGTTCAACAACGTGCAAAACTATTAATGTATGAAGAATATACTCTGAAAACATTCCCATGTTAGCACAGGATCAGCAGAAGAAGCTGAACTTGCATTTCCCAAGTTCCTGCACCACAGATGAGGGTGAGATGCTGTAGCTGTAAGATCACGGTGGTCCCATTGGTGAGATACTCAGCCATTTATTTGCAGAAAGCCTGTGCATTGTGAACCTTTATTTGCTCTTCCTCGCCAGAGGATTTTACCCCTTGAGCAAGGGATGAAACCTCTTTCAAGTTTAGATTTCAGGAAACTCAAAACTCAATGAGAAATTAAGGTCTTGTTTGATTTGGGGATTTGGCCATATTATATCCACTGGTGACAGCGCCGATGGGGCTTTGTCTGCATTGTCCCCAAGCGCATAGAGGCAAAGCTGCTATTTGTGCTGGTGGAGATTACCAGGCCCCCAAGAATCAGTAAATTTCACAAATGCAAATCGCAGCTTGCTGCACCTTGCTGTCCTGCAGGAAGGGTTTCTCCCGTGTCACTATGATGGGCCTGCAAGTGAAGCATCTCTCCAGGGCTGCTAGCCAGGTGTTTGGGTGTCAAAAAAACAGGGTACATCATCCAAACATCACCCAAAACAAGGGACAGCTTGACACAAATGTGAGGCAGGCAGCTTGCATCCCACCAGCCTCCTCCCAGAGTGCCCAGGAGCTTCTGCAATACCTCTGATAAGCCCCTGCCCAAGAATTGTAGCAGACCTTTTGTGACTTCTGGCCAGGTTTCCGTTTGATTTCATTTTTACAATGAAAGGCTCACCCTGTTCTGCTCAAACCCACACTGGGCAGACCGTCATGGGAACTTCTCTGGGTGACTTAAGAGCCTGGAGGCCATTAGAAGCACTTGAGCAGGCTTTGGCCAGGGCTATACCCAGATGGGATGAATCCTCTTGCTGACATCCATTTTGCCTCAGCCCCATAATTACTAATACATCAGGACTCACATTTTCGAGTGTGGCCTTGTACAGCCGCTTTTACACACCTAATTAAACCCAGAAATGTGTGTTTGGTGTTCTAGCGACGACAGAGCCGCCCAGTAATCTTTAGCACTTATGTACATATGAAATGGTGCGTACAGCATCAAAGCTGTGCACACACATTAAATAATTCATCCTGATAATAAGCCCCGGAGGCAGTGGGGAGAGGCGTTAGCTGAATAACTCATCCCTGCTCCCGCAGTGTGTCACCGGCGGATTTAGGGTTAAGCGCTGTGAGTGCTGGGCACCGAGCTTTGTGCTTCATTTATTCTCTCTCCCTGCTCTGCGGTGGATGTACATAGCAGCTCGTATGTTTTTTGGAACGCTTCCTACTCCAAGGCGTGCTCCTGTGGGAAGCAGCTACAAGTCCACATCAACAACATATCCCACAAAAATAGACTCGCCATCCCCGGGTTGGAGGGGCTGGGGCTGTCGAGGAGAGGCAATGCCAGGCAGATTGGTGATGCTGTTTGTGATGCTGGCACCCACGCGGCCATGCACCCCCGTGCTCCAGCGGTGGGCAGGGTAGGGTGCTGGGTGGCGGAGAAAAACCCAAAACAAGGCGAGCACGGCAGCCCTGTCATGGCTTTCTGCTCTTCCAGGCTCATGACCAAAGAGTACAGCCCTTCCGTGGTCGCCCTCCTACTCCCTGTCGTGATTAAATTCAATCAGCTGTTATCAAAAATGACATAAAAAATGACCCGAAGAAAAATCCCTTTTAAAACATGAGGGTTTTGAGACTAGGAGGGGGTTCACTTCCCCCTGCCTCAGCCTTCAGCCGAAGTGAGCAAACAGAGTGCTGCCAGGAAGCTGAATTTTTCTGCAGGCCTCCCGTGGCATTATGATCAGGATGTGTCCTCTTGCATGATATTATCTGCATGGTTCAGCGCTGTGTCACATGCGTTGGCTTTTGTTTGTCTCTCCCCCTGAGCGGTGAGGTGTACGACACCTCTGAAAAAGCCCATCTGCGGAAGGCAGCTTTCTGAAGCTGGTAGAGACGGAATCCAATGCTCTGGGAAAGAGCCAGCTCAGATGCAATAATCATTTGATGTTTCACTGGCCGAGGATGGTAACTCTTGCTGTTCTGCTGGCAATTTGCAGGGATATGGTTCTCAGCATCCTGCCATTCTGACAGGCAGTGTTATTTTTCCAAGACGTCTTTGAACTCGAGACATTATAAATGCCTTGCTGTTTTATTTTAATCTTGATTCCCATTTGTTGCAGGTATCTCTCTGCTCAACACAAGTTTACTTGTGAAGTTTCTGTAGCCCCTTTGGGATGCTGGAACCGAGCCTATGCATTATTTAAAAAGATGTTTTATCTTCAAATACCCTAAAATTCCTGTACATGCTCCAGAGAGTCACACGATGTACAAGATGTTCTGGAGAGACCTGGATAACAGGGACCATTTTCTATCTAGATGTGTTTGGACATTCCTTTATAGAGCATGTGGAAATGTATTCCGTTTCCAAATAGATACACCCTCCTCCTGTAACATGAGTCAAGAGGAGAAAGCCCACACAGTTGTTTTGGTTACTTAGGAACTTCCATGCCTGATTAATCAGTTTCTCTCCTCTGCTTCGAGGAACCTAATTGAACTTGTCATTTTATTCCTCTGAAATGTAGTCATAGATTCAAAAAATCCTGGCATTTCTAGTATTTATTTTCCACATAGCAGTTGCCAAATGTATCTCCCTTGGGAATGCTATAGGTTGGCTTCCATATCAGCTAAGATCATCCTGTACATTTTCTGGTCCTTGCCTATGAGGAATGGAGCCTCTTCTGCTTTTTTTTAGGTGCAGTTTGGCAGGAACTGAGCCCATTTCTATAAGATGGGGTCTTCCATATCAGTAGTGCTCTTGCTCCCACCATATCTTTCCCCTCCAGCATCTTCCAATTACAGTATGCCTTCCATTACCATTAAATTTAATATAATCCATCAAGTAGTCCCAGAGGGGATATCTTTCACTTTGGATTTATCTGCTAATAGACACACGGCAGCAGATGATCTCTCTCTCTCTCTTTACTGGGAGATTATTAATTACTAACGCAATTTTATCGCAGAAACCTGACAGTCTCCAAACATAGCCTCATATCTTCCCATTTCATTTGAATTTCTCCAGTGTAAATTATTGCCTCACAGTCCTGGATTCTATAGGTGCTCATTACATTCCAACATAATTCATAAAAAATAGGAATAGGTGATTTTATGGGCGTGTTTCTTCTTCCTTAGCTCCCCATCCATCGTTTGATTCTATTCTCTTTGGCGCATTTATACACTCATTTTTCACAGGTTTATAAATGTTGCAGTGGGGTCCTGGGATCAAATTCTCAGCTATAGATGCAGGGCTCCCATCTAGATGAATAGCTTCTTAGGTTTAAGGCCAGAAAGAACCATTAGATCATCTGTTCTTACTTCCTGTGCATCACAGGCCATTACATTTCACACAATTACCCATCTATTGAACCTAATAGATTCTTTGGCTAAAGTACATCTCCTAGAAAGGCATCCAGCCATGATTCAAAACTCTCTAGAGATAAGAATCCACAGCCTCCCTTGAGGATTTGTTCCAGTGGTTAATTACCGTCACTCTTAAAAACATATGCCTTATTTCCCATTTTAATTTGTCTGGCTTCAGCTTCCAGTCACTGGCTCTTGTTATGCATTTTTCTGCTGGTTAAGGAGCCTTTCAGTAGCCGGTATTTTCTCCCATGGAAATGCTTCACGTGCTACCAAAGTGTCGTCTTTCAGTCTTCTCTTTGATTAAAAATAAATAAATAAATTATGAACAAGGTCTCTCACAGAAAAATTGTTTCTCAAGCTATTAAATAATTTCTATGGCTTTTTTGGCACCCTCTTCAATTTTCCCTCACGAGAAATGGCATCCATGTATCTGAAGTCACCTCCTTGTGCAGAAGGATGTGCAGAAGGAAGCCTGGCTGCCTTCTTCTCTATCCAGTTAAGATACAACCCAAACACTATTAAGACATGGTCACTCATAAATGCAAAACTCAGGGTCCAGTCCCAGTAGCTGGTGAGCTTTCTCAAGCAGCTCAACACAGCCTGAAAACTACGTCATTATCCAGATGTGCCTCCTTCCTCCGACTTTCCCAACTTGTCGTGAGATTGACGAGAAGGCCCATGGGGCTGTGAGTTCCCTTGGCCAAGCTGGCTGGAAAACCTTCAGCAGCTGGTGGTGTGCCTCTCCAGGGCTGGTCTCCTGGCCTTCGCTGCTCTCCCTCTGAAGCAAACCTCCCATAGCAAGATGTGTGTTGAGGTGCAAAGTGTGCAATGAGGGGTGGTGCATAACTGCAGGGTGGTGTGGTAGATAGGCTTCTTGGACATGGTCTGCTGGGGATCTACCATGGAGAATCTGTTTTGTTGTATTGTCCTCTGCTCCCTCAGGTATTGGCAAGTTCTCTGCAAATTCTGGTGCTTCCAGAGAAGAAGCTCTTGTGTGGCCATTCCCATCCAGTACTTGGGTGAGGAAAAGGCAGTTATTGAACAAGTGCACTGATATTCCTAGCATGTACAGGGCTAATGCTTATTTTCATTAACAATAAATAGCTGTGTGTCTCTGAATGTCTCTTCTAGATTATGAAACCTCCACTTCAAAACAAACAAAACAAAAACAACAACAACAACAAAAAACAACAACAACAACAACAAAAAGACAAATAGCTTTAAGGAAGTTTTATGGATGAACTGGGACACACTGTTGTTTTTGCGGTTTGAGGACCCCAAGGGAAGCGGGGACTGGAAGCACTTTGCATCAGGCTTGGGCTGCCTCAGCTCCATCTGTGTTCAATTAAATCCCGGCCAGCTACCGATACCCATCATTGTGCCTGCCGCCAAAACTGGCTCTACTGCTGGAGGAAAGAGGTTAGATGTGGATGGGGTCGCAGGCAATGGGTAGATGCCTGAGAAAGACAGTGCTGTCTTCTAGCATGCATGTAAGGATGGCAACTGGTGCCAGGCAGCTTCCTTCTGTGCATGCTAGCCTTCCCAGTGGAAGCCCTTTGAGCTTCATTAGCAGGCTCTAAGTATACGTTCCCAGCCAGGAAATCAAGGGCAGAGGATAAATTCAGCCTCGCAAAGCAGATTTGGATACTGTGGGGGCACTGGGAGAGACTGTAGGCTGCTGAAGGCAGCAAGGACGGAGGAGGAGAGGCTGGGTGCTCCACCAGGCCTGCCCTGCCCAGCCTTCAGCTTTGGGTTTTGTGTTTGTCTTAGAGCCCTGCAAGAGGGGTTAAGGTGTGATTATCTGTCTCACACAAGTCCTCCCTGGATCACTGAGCTCATAGACACACTGGAAAGAAAATATCTGTGCTAATGGGTGTACTCTCTGGATCTTGTTCTTCTGCAAACCTCAAGGCCATGGTGCAAGGCCTTCCCCTTGGGCACCTGCAGAAGGGAAAGATGAGGCAGGGAAGAAGCTTTCCTTGCTGTTGAAACATTTTATTTTCCAGGGAGGGGGGATAGCTATTTATTTACTTTTGATGGACCCCGTGAAAACCATTTGTTTGATGGATTAGGCAGTTGGTTTTAATTTGTCAGGTTGCCTAGGGTACAGGACAGGCAGGTTAGCTGGAGCAATTGTCTCTATACAAATGGAAAGAATAATGTCCTGAAAAGACAGCATTAAGGGGACTGCTCTCTCCTCTGCAGACCATTCCACAATACTTACCCTTTAAATCCTAGTCAAGTCTCTTGAGGAGACCTGAGTTAGCAGTTAAAAGTAAAGGCTTGTGTGGCCTTTTAGCTACAGACTAAATACCACTCTAATAATGCAGCCTTTGACATATGCAGTGCTGTTTTTTTCTTCTCACAGGAATGGCTTGATAAAGGCTGTTTATTTTTTTGTGCTATTGCTATTACCCCAAGCCCCTATTACTGTGAATTGCCAGGTATAACAGCAATATATGTAAAAGCAGGCCATTAACTCAGTGACTGCAAAGGAGAATATTATGAGTCTAGTCCTCTTTGGCCAGAGAACCTACATGTTACTGCTAATGTCTGTCTTTCTGGGTCCCCAGTTCAGGTTGAAGCCAGGGATGAAGCCAACCCGCACAGCTCCCCATGTGCATCTTTGCACCCCAGGGCACAAGTGGGGTGCTTTGCCCTCCTGTGAAAGGATGTGGTTGCAATGACTTCTGTGCAGCAAACATATCCACAGCTCAGCAGCGTGACTGACTGATGTACGGCTGGCCTCTTGCACTCCTTGGGAATGTGGTAAAGCTCCTCTAATTCACAGCAGCTTCTCCTCCTGATTTATTTCCCTACCTGGCCTCTAGAGAAGATTGATTTTTTTATTTTATTTATTTATTTATTTTTATTTTTTTTGTTTGATACAGAACTAAATAGTTTCTTTTTTTAACAATCCAGGTCTGCAAACATTTCCTCTAAAATCAACGTTTGACCTCTTTTTTTTTTTTTTTTTTGGTTGTTGTTGTTGTTGTTTTCTAAGAGTGAGCATTTCCCATGCACTCATGTTGTACTTGGTAGGAATTCAAATAAAATTAGAGGAGCAAGAAGGCACCAAGGGCTCACGGTACCGGAGAGGACGTAGTGGTTGTAGTTGTTGTGGAGGCACCTGAGAAGGCTGCACCCACCAACAGGCCAGCAGCTCCTGCTGCAAAGCATCTCTGTGCCTTTCTGCAGCAATGACCAACTGACTGCTTTGATTCCCAGTAGCTTACCACCTTTATTCCCAGTAGCAACAGCGCAGAAGTAGGCACAGCAGCAGAGAGAGGGATTTCATGATGCAGGCAATACTGTGGGTTTGTGCAGGTGGCGATGGGCATCTGCACCCAGGGGTGCTCCCATTGCCATATGAGGGCTGCTGCAGCACTGAGCTCGCCTTGCCTGCTCTGGGATTTGGTGTAGCAATGAGAAAGAGGCATTGATCATGGCATGCCCAGCGCAAGGCTGGCCACCTGGATGGCTCGCGTGTTCTGCCCATCCCCTTGAGCACAGGAACTTCCAAGGACTCACCAGAAGCAGAGGTATCTTTCGAGAAAAAGAAACGACAACAGTCACCGTTGTTAAAAAATTACGTTTTCACACCTGCGAAGTCACTGGCACTGAGAATGGGAAGAGTTTTCTTAGCTCTGGTGAGGACTTTGCCTTTGAAGGTCATAGATTGCAGCCCTAAAATAGCCCTGCAGTTCTGGTGCTTAAATGGGCTCTGAAACTCAGGTTTCCCTCAGAGCTGCCTGTGTGGAAGAGAAGAACACTTTTAGATTGCTCTGGTAATGAACTCCAAGACCCCAAAGTCCCATTACACGCTTGGCACAGCAGAAACCTGGTTTGGTGGAGCTGTTGAGTTACCCATGTGACAAATCCAGCACTATTCCCCAGCTCTGAAACCTGGGCTATGGTCACAAGCCTGGAAAAAATCTGGCAGACATAGCGTGTCCAAAAAAGAAAAAAAAAGTTAGTTTTTAGCTGGATCAGTACAGCTCACTGGACAGCCCTGCAAGCACTTGCGTTGGCATGAGGGAGGAGATGAAGCAAAGTGCTGGAGGGCAAGGGGCCACGGAAAATGTACATCAGCCCATATTCTCATGTTTCACCGTAGTTCACTTTCCTACAAGAAACACTTTCCATTCATCCCCACCTCCACACGCTGCTCTCTTGAAGGCGAGTGCCCTGCTCCATTTTGAGACTTCAGTCTACTCTTTCACAGTCGGCAGAAGGATTTAAGCCTCAGCAGGGGCCAGCTGACACACCAGCTAAGATTAGATCACAAACAACTATTTAAAAACCCCGTGTAATCAGCAAGAAAGGGCAAAGAGCAAAAACGTAAGAATAGAGCAGCGCTGAGCTTGAAAGCTCCGTCTGTCCTTTCGTATGCTAGCCGGTAGCTTCATCGTGTCTGCGGTAATGAAGTACAGCGTCTGCAGGGCCCAGCGGTATTTCGGATGGGGTTAAAAGGAAATGAAATGATGGGCACTTTCACGTCAGATCAGGGCTGAGTTTCTTGAATGAAGGAACCCAAAAGGTCTCAGCTTGTACATCTGTTTAGGAGGTCAGCTGCCAGTCACTAGAGAAGTCCTGCTGCCTGCATTGCCATCAGGAGACAACTTAGCCCTTTAGCGAAGCTCAGCCAGGCCTTCGGGGCTAACGAGGTTAAACAATTTACCTGCAGGTATCAGGTGCAAAGAAAACTGGGTTAAATGCCAAATTCCTAGGTGGATAGTGCGGTCCTTTTTGAGTCCTTTGTGACATTTTGCTGTTACGCTGCTCCTCCTGTGCTGTGGTTTAACCCAGCAGGCAGCTCAGCACCACACAGCCATTCGCTCCCTCCTTGCCAAGTGGGATGGGGGAGAGAATTGGAAAAAGGCGAAACTCATGGGTTGAGATAAAGACAGTCTAATAGGACAGAAAATGAAGGGGAAATAGTAATAATCTATGTATATACAAAAGTGGAAGCTTTCCTTAACAATATGGAAAAAAAAAAGAAGCAAACTATGCATGACCCACACCCATTGGTGATGCAGTAGAAGTCCTGGAAAGCTGTGCTTGTGTCTCATCTCCCTTCTCCTCTCCCACCATCCCTCCCCATCCCTGGCCCTGCAGACCACACATGCTGGGAGGCAGTCCCCCTGCCAGCACCGCCAGCCAGCCAGGTTTTGCCAGCACTATAATAGGAATAAATAAAAGCCCTGAAATAAATAGGAGAAGATAAGGAGGCAGAAAACTGTAATTCTCATGACTGATGGTATTACTCCATTTAGACATTCACATTTGAGCTAAAGCTCTAAACCTCGGATTTACTGAGCATGCCTGTTATTAATTTTGCCTACTCAGGCTGCATTGGTAGCAGGTAGGTGTATAATTTAAAAATGACTTTGAATTAGGTTACAAGTTAAGCGTTGCAGAGACAATGATTATATTTTTTCCCAGGCTGCTGATGAAAGGCCTTACTGGATTTATTTTTACTCTTGTGAAGGTTTGGGAGGAGTGTTTGTTGGATGGATCCATACTCTGTATAATTCCTCATGTTCTTCTATTAAAATAATACCCCTAATCCTTATTTCTTAACTAAGAAATGATGCTTACTGGAGTTCCCACCTCTGCATTCTGCTAATTCACTCCTTAAATCCTTCCTTTTTGGAGTCTCACCCAGCAAATATTGCTCTTCACCCCTCCTGATGAGGTTTCTGCTCTGGGCCAGGTTGCAGCAACCACCGAGCCCTGCCCTGGGGGACAGGGCACCATGGGGATGTCCCAGAGGCACTCACAGCATTAAACACACAGCGGGTCTGGGAACAGGCCACCACCGATAAGTGGGATGTTTCTCCTTCTCTTCAGCTTGAAGGAGAGCTGGGCATCCCAGTGGTGCTGATCCTTGCAGGGACTTTTAGTAAGATCAAGGAGGAAGAAGAAAAAATGGTTCATAGAGCAGTGGCAGGGATCCATGCACCCCATTATGGCTGTACATGGCAGAAGAGGTTTTCCTTTTGTGGAATCAGTGCCCATGAACTTGCATTACTTTATTGTTATTATTATTACAATACATGTGGAAAGACCTTGATTCAGGGGGAAACTTTGAATGCTTGTGTATCCTGTTTTCACCATGCTTACACATATAAGCATATATATGGGGAGAGAGAGAGAAAACAGTGCCAAAACAGCATCGCTGCGCATGGTCACGAGTGATTCTGTCAGCAGCAGCACAGTCAGAGATGTTTTGTTCATGATGTACTCTACCCATCTGCACACACATGGGTAAATAAATTGCTACACTCCCATGGCAAGTCCACTGAACTCCCACAAGGCTTTATGATTCTGCGCTGACCCACCAGAATTCAACATGGATTATCCTGGAAGTAAAGAAGAAAAAAATAAAAGGAATTTAGAGGCTGTTGCTTATTCTGTCTCAGCTTTATTTTAATGTCAGTGAAGATGCAAGTACAATGGAATATAGCATTGCACTTTCCAAATGCAGACATAGTTTGAAAACCTGGGGTAAGCTATCATTTTTGCTGAAGTCAATGTACAATTCTTAGTGACTTCACTGAGGCAGGATCCCATCCCTTAATATGCTTTAATGTGAAACTGAGTGCTGTTCTGAATAGCAAGGATGATTTATTGAAAAGCAATACCAGGACATGTCATATCTAGTCATTAAGATTACCTTGGACTTATTATCACTCCTTCTGCTAACTGAATTTTAAAGATTAATAGTAGATGGCCATTCACATTAAGGAGACCTGTTAAAGGCAATCATGTTCTTCATATGTTCTGCTGCTATTTAAGGAAAACTATGGTGATATTCTTTATATTCATTACCTAAAAAGACAAATGAATAAAGGCAGTAGGGAGGAGGATGTCTACTCTAAACTATCAAATAATACTCCCCACCCTGATGTCCTCTTAAACACGGGCAGAAATTATAGTAATGCTTTTTCTCTCTTCTTTTCTAATCTGTTCCCAGATATTAAGATTTCTAAATCAAGCCAGAGCCAGTCTTTCACCAAGGGAAAATCATATTCAAAAGACAAACAAATAAACAAACAGATATTTTACTGACAAAAACTATTGTTTTGTGTGTGCATGACAATCCCGTGACTCCTTAAAAATATCAGAAGAGCAGAAATGTAATGGATGTCACCGTGAAAGGCTGAAATGATGACAGTGTATTTGCCTGCACACTTCCAGAGATGGTTTAGGCTGGGAAAACGGTTGCTTGCAAAGTTGTCAACATTTCCTCTTGTGTTGTGCAGAATAGACTTACAGATGCAGTGAGGTGTCACTGTCAAGAGGAACTGTCAGTTTGCAGCAGTACAGCCTTTATTTTCTAGTGAACATGTGAATACAGAGGGAATTGTCCTGGATGTCTTGGAAGAGAGCTTTCAGCAGAAGTATTCTCACTTCTTCATTAAAATGTACTACACGGTTAAAGATTAAGACCTAATCTTTCATTTCTAGTTGCTTTTGTTTTGTCAAGGCTATCTCAATTTATCAGTTATCTGATTTTTAAAAATGCAAATACTGTGGCAAAACCACAATCCAAGGCCACGGGTCATGCTCGTGTCACCCCCATCCCCTAAGGACACCCACTAGTTTGAAACTGTGCATGTTGAGAAGGAAAAACGCCCAAGTAACATGAATCCAAGATTAAGTCATATGGAGAACTGACCCTCTGGATGAGCAGCAATCTTCCTGTGGCATTTAGTGGGCTTTGGATTGGGTGTGTGAGACTGCAAAGCACGTAGAAGTGTTTTTTCAACCCTTCTTTTCAGCTGTGGATGGGCAGTGGTGGGAGTCCGATCGTGTGCCCGGTAGGCAGTGCAATGGCTGAGCTTGTTCTTCTTGCACAGCTTTTGTGCATCACTGACCACTCCATCGTCCCCAGCACATACCCTGTGGCAAAACCATGATCCAAGGGCACGGGACATGCTCATTTCACCCCCACAGCTCTGTCCCCACTGTCACTGGCCAAAGCCAGACCAACTTTCTTTTGTCTCTTGTCTTTTATTACTTTTGCAAACAGCGATAAGTAATTTAGGTTGCCGTTGGTACTGGCAGCACTGTTTTATTTGTATTCCTTCCTTCTGCTCTTTTGTGTTTTGTTTTTCTAAAGTGTATGGGTTTTTCCTAACGTGACGTCTCTGTGCAAACATATGCATCTGAGGAAGGCAAAAGAGATTTATTGCATTTTGGCTAATACAGAGGAAAGGGGAAATTGCCTACATAATGGAGCAGGAGATTCAGCTTTAACTATGTCATTTCTCTCTTGTCTCCACAGTACCGACTACACAAATATGAAATACACAATCTACCTCCTCCTTCAAAGATATCAGCGTACAATTAAACCCCACAAGGCTTGACAACCTGTTGTCAAGTTGTTTAAGCAGTTGTTTCAGAATCTGACAGACAAACTTATAAACAAAACGTAGAGCACCAGATTGTGGGATGAGGCAGCATCATCACGTGGCTTCCTCAGTTATCTCAAAATTTGGAAAACAAAACAAAAAAAAAGTAGAGGAATGCTTTTTCTTTTTTCCTTGAATAAATAACAGTTTAATTACATTATAGAAATAAAATATGATATGGTAGTAATACACTGGAAATCTTACAGAAATACTATTCTGCTACTGGTAGGTAAATGGTCAAAGCTACTTTTCATGACAATCTGAACAGTACTTGTGTACAAACTATTATACAGGTTGCTAATGAAAAATATTGCAGCAGTTGCAAGGATGTTACCAGCTCAAACAAACATCTAATGATACAATATTCTTCTAAGAGGAAGTAATAATGTTAGATTTACAGACAATAAAGAGTTATGTTCTCCACTTTGAAACACTGGAAATAAAAAGCTCAGGTAACCCAATTTCTTTACCTTATAGTATCACGAGGATTTTTTTTTCTCCTTTCACTATCAAACAGCATCCCAAGAGACCCTGTAAACAGTTTATTCAAAGGTAGTATTTGAGATGTCACAGCAACTTCAACAATTGTCCTAGTCTACAATTACAGACTTTTTAGGCCACTGCTTGTACAGATGACTTTTTCTTTTTTTTTCCCCCCACTTATTTACATACATTCAGCCCAGTAACAGCAGGTAAAATGCGCTGTCTACCTCACAATAGACACACAAAAATTTTCATCCAAAGGCCAGTGCAAGAAAAACGTGGATAGTGATTGCACAGCATCGAGGAAATTATATTATACAAATATACAATCAAGACTGTTTGAGAAATCTAACTCTGCACGCAACGTGACACGGATGGGCTTCGTCTAGCTACACGAGACGTGGAGTGGGCAGGGACACGGAACGGCGACTATCGCTGGTCGGATGGTGACGGTGTGGGTGGCCGGGGAACACAGGGTGGCTGTGCTACCACCAGGTGAAGGTAGGCAGCTGCAAACGGGGAATACCTAGAGCTGAAGGTGGAGCACAGCTTATCTGGGGACGGCAGCGTATTTTCCTAATGAAGCAGTCATCCTACTCCATTTGCAACTTGTAGGGGAATGGTTGCCACCCCTTGAATAAATGGTTCAAAGTGAACCGACACAGTTCCCAGAGCTTTAGAAAAACTCATTATGCAAATGAAGGTACTGATGATAGACGGTAACATTTCACAGGATGCTATTTCTTATTATATCAATAAGCACCAAGTTAAGTGCCAAGACAGCCCCATTGTCCCATGATTTATCACGTAAAATTTAGAACTTGAATGCACGATGAAAAGTCCACAAAGTTTGCATTTAATTCACAAGAAGACGGTTTAAAAAATGGCTCTTAAAATACCTTTACATTTGAAACGGGCTTCCCCCCTCCCCTCCAAGAGGATTGCTTTAGGATGGACTACATCTAGATAGGAGAAGGATTAGCCTTGGCCCCTTGGGGAGCGGGGTGCCCCATCCCACCACCCAGGTTAGCTTCAGGGAGGGAGGCAGAGGAGGAGAATACCCTTGCATCTTCTGCTGCCCAGCACCTTGCCCAGGGAGATCTTCAGAAGGTGCCACCCCACGCAAGGTCTTCACGCCCTGAACTCACAGCCTCTTAAGCCACTGAAGAGCCACCAGCTGAACTCAGCTTGGATGTTTGTGCTACCAGCTGCTCTGACCTGTGCTACCATATCCAAAACGCCACGGGGACATCCTGGTGGCCAGCAACCCCAGGACCACCACCCTGCTCTCCTTCCCTGTGTAATCCCACTGCAGGATGGCACGGATTTGGCTCTGCTGACCCACTGTCCCTAAGGAAGCCAACCTCAGGCACGTGTCAGGCAGCTAGCTGGCTAAGCCTCCTTCACAGCTATTCTGGCAGAAATCAGCTGAAGAAGGGTGAGGAAAAGGTCCAGAAAAGCAAGGCAGCAGAGAACAGGACCCAGTACCCTTGATGTTACACAACGTCTGTGCCCCAAAGACTATCTAGCAATGCACACCTTGTGCAAGTCCCAGGTTGCAGGAACAATCCCACCACAGAGCACAGTCGCCACTTTCATCAGCAACTTCTTCCTCGAAGATCAAGGTGTCAAAACTTGCCATCTGTATCCTGGTTTCACAGTGAGGCTCACCTTGCATCAAGCAATCGGATTTGAGTACTGAAGGATGTGAACGGTTCCTTATTCCTGGTGTTCTCTGTTTTCAGGAACACCCTCAACAGCCACTGCGGTGGTCAGGGCTGGCTCACGCCATGCTCTGCCTCCTGCTTCACCTTATTCTCAAACACAACTGGAAGGCTGCTTTCTCTAGCACACAGATACCCCCCTCAGCGTGGATCTATATGTTTGCGACACGGTACTTTCATCGGTAATCAGTTGGAAGAACTCTATTTTAGAAACAGAATTTGTGTGCAAAGCGTGCAACAAGAAATACAGCTTACATTTGGTCATAGTGTCCTATCTTAGTTATGCTACCATGACTCACACTTAGTATACTTACACACACGCATACATACACACACATACACACACATAGATATTTATTTATATACACGCTCACACGGTAAGAAAATGCCTAAACCTGACAATATTTCCTCCTCTTTTAGTGAAGGCTGGAGTTTGGCATCTCAGGCTCTGGATCTGCTTAAACCTGGGATACAGGAATGCAACACACTTCAAGTATACATCGACGGCACAGTGATAACATCACACATGGAGTCAGACACATGCTGTCTTCAGTGGTCCAGCACCAGCATGCGACTCTAGGAGCCAAAATCCGGGACCTTTGCTTTCAGTGTTCGTATTCACACAACGCCCACGGGAAGGGCGATAGTCTGTACAACAGTGAACGTCCTTCTGTATAAACGCAGTGGTATTTAAAAGTCTGAACCAGTGCATTCCTCTCTTATATTCCTCCTCTATTCCTTTGTTGCTGTTATTCTCATATGCATGTGAAAGTAAAAGGTAGTGGGGAAATAATTTTAGTAGAAGAACACAAAGCCTCTCCTCTAAGTCCACAGAAGACCACTAAAAGTGTAAAATTTCCAAAATAGCTCATAGGAATTCTTCAAATACAGTATGTGTTTTCAATGGGGTTTACATATCACATTTCACATTATTTCCACGTAAATCTACCTTATCACTTTGTTTAATCGGACAAATATCAATAACACATAATAAAACAGCATACAATTCACGGGACAACACATTTTTACAAAACCTCTAAAACTCAGCACTGCCGCTTTTGGAAAAAATCAAAAACTCCTATTACTTACAGACATGAAATACATTTCACATTGAAATGAACAGCATGATTACAAGGCTTTTTTCTTATTTGATGGTATTGTTTTAGGATGCATTAGTTTTCAATTAGGTTTCACAATTTTTCTTCACACACCCTTAAGGAACTTTTGCTAGCTTGATATTTTTCTCTGTGCTCTTTCAGGAAACTCACTATTATTCAGTAAACCCTTTTTGAGAAAAACAAAAACAACTTTTGAAAATTTAGCTCGAATCCCTAATTGTAAAACTCGAAGAACTGGCTGATGGTAATGCTCTTAACACAACCATTGCTTAGCTTACAATGACAAACCAAAAAAAAAATTATTACAGGAGGGTACAAACACATTAAGCCATGGGTTTGGTTTTCTCTGTTGTTGATTTTTTTTTTTTTTAAACTAACTCCTTTTCTCACAATGCTGAGAAGTCTCTGGCTTACAACGCTTCAGCAGTCGTGTCTGTGGAGACAGACATGGTCACTTTGGCAATCTTAACTGTGCTCTTAATGCAGCTCTCGGCGGCCCTGTGCACGTTCCCCGTGTTGTTGGCGTGTTTGTGCTGGCAGTCAGACTCCATGCTGTTATCCAGAGGCTGTGCAGTCCCTTCGCAGGTGGGGAACATGCTGCGGAAGGCATGTCGTAAGTCCTTGCTCCTCAGAGCGTAGATGATGGGATTCACTGTCGAATTCAGCAGACAGAGCATGCTACAGAAGGCAAAGACAGTCTTGATGAGCTTGTTCATTTTCCCAAAGACATCGTACACCATTATGGCGAGGAGAGGGCCCCAGCATATGATTAAAACGACTAGAATAAGGACCAAGGTTTTGGCTAACCTGATGTCCATACGAGTTTGATCAGGCCTAGTGATCTGTACTTTACCATCCTCCGTAGTCTGAATGATTATGCTTTTCTGTGTGCCACGCTGAATCATGCGAACAGCGTGGCTGTGCGCCTTCCACAGTATGTACATGTAGGCATAGACAATGAACAGCAAGAGGACGCTGGTGACCCCGATCCAGAACATCAGGTACGTCTCGTCGATGAGGGGGAATATGTCTGAACACACGGAGTTGAGCTTTTTGCAGTTCCAGCCGAGCAGGGGAAGAACGGCTATTACGATGGCGATGGTCCACATCACACAAAACGCTACGACAGCCTTTGGTCGGGTAACAATCCTTTTGTAAGCGAGTGGCCTGTGAATAGAGATGTACCGGTCTATTGCCGTGAGGAAAAGGCTACCTACGGAGGCGGTGAAGGAGGCTGTAACTCCACCCAGCTTGAACAAGAAGACGTTCGGGCTGTCCTTCCGGTGGAAAACATGGAAATCAACAAAACTGTAGACAAAAATCACGCTGCCCAGGAGGTCGGCCACAGCCAGGCTGCCGATGAAGTGGTAGGAGGGCCTACACCGGAGGCTTCGGGAGTGGAGGATGACACACAGGACCAGGAGGTTCTCGAGGACCGTGAAGGTGCCCAGGGTGAGCGACAGAACGGCAATGGCCAGCTGCTGGCTGGGGTTCAGGATCATAAAGCACTCCATATCCATGAAGTTCTCCCCACACTGTATGTTCTCCTCATTATCCTTAAACGTGGACAAGGACTTGTTGTAAAACTCTGTGATATTGATCTGGTCTGAGGGAATAATGCTCAGCAGGGGATCATCTCCCGCAGTCATTTTTTCTTGGAAAGGATCACCCCTGAAGGAGGAGAGGGGGAACTTCTGGGGGTAGTATCCCAGCTTGGATGCCATGTCGCCTTTCATGTCTTCGTACTGGATATCGTTGGAGCCCACGTAAAGGAGATCTGTCGTAATTGTTCGGAAAGTTGTATCTGCGAGGCCATCTAGGATTGACTTCATAACCCCAGTCTTGCTGGTTTCAAAGAGACTTGGAGGAGGGAAAAACACATCTGAGGAAGCCCTAGAAGGGGAAAAGATCAAAATTCATTAGGATAAACAGGGAGACAAACTCCACAAACAACTTAGTTGAACTGTGTCAAACAAAATCAACCTTTCTCTTGTATTCACCGCAGGTCTAGCCTTTGCCACCCGCTGAAGTCACAATGAGTTGCGCACTCAGAAAGAAATCACCTGGATTTCACTAAAACTGAATTACCTTACCAGTGGAGCAAAAGAAAATTGGAGGTGCAGAGAACTGAGTATTCCACAGAAAAGCAATTTTCATTTCTCATCAAAACGTTCCAAGCCGCTCCACCATAAAGATATTTTTCTCTAGATCTGAACTTAGCTTCTGATTGCAAAGTACCTTGCAGACTAATATTCCTTGGGCTTGCTTCATTTAGATAATACCAAGTGCCACTGCAGGAACAGCATTAAACTGAATCATCACCTTCATTGCTTTTCTTTCAAAAGGCACCAAGGGCTTTGAAAACCTGACAACACAGAGAGAACAGGGAAGGAACCATGCACTCCAAGTTTCCTGCTTCACCCTGCATATTCATATTAACCTGTTCCAGTAATCTGGGGTCTTCTAAGATCCTGAATTTGTTAGTGCAAGTATATTAGCAAGGTGTTTCATCTATAAATATGGGGACCTGGATATATTTTCAGTGCTCAGTTCCTTCTTTTTGCTAAGCAAACAAAGGTAATTGGGGTGCCCGGACTACAGGAGGGAGGGGGTTGTTTACCCAGTTCTCTCCACGATTTCAGCAAAAATGAAGATGGCTGCTAAATCAGTGAATGTAGCAGTGACCCATTCAGTTTGGGTCAGAAGCCTCAATCAGGAGAGTTGATACTTGTGTAGAAAAACACAGTGCAGAGTTTGGGTCAGGGTGCCACTCTTGCCAATACTCCAGGCAAGAGGGACCGGGAGCCACTGCTCCCATGAGAAACATTGAAAGGTAGCTCTTCCCACTGGAGACTTTCCACTTAATTCAGTTTCTGTGGGGACATTTGGTCCCCCCAGAAACTGGGAACCTAGCAGAAGGTGCCCAGGTAGCCATTGGTCTCTGAGTCCTGTCATGCCCAGCCTGTGCTCATGGGTGGTGATTTGTCAGGATGTAATTCCTGGTCAGGGTACCCCTGGGAGAGCACGCTCATCAGTGTCTGAGCCTCACATAGTCATCAACATGTAAGACAGGTCTTACAGCTCTTCTTATGCTGTGCTCCTTTATTTAACTTTGCCCATGTAACACTCCTTGAATATGCATTAAACATCTGCTTTAGGGTCCCCTTCTATTGCCAGAGTGGCAGTGAGTGGCCTGAATGCAAAGAAGAGTTGGAATCATTGGTTTGGTGTGTTACAGCTATTCTGCATCTGCTATGGGACATCTAGACAACTGCGTCAGCATCAGTAACAAAAGCTATCTTTTTCATGCTTTGAGAATGGAGGAAATTGCCCGAGACACCCAAGAAATCCCCGATGCCATATACAGGCTTGTGCTGACCTGATCTCTTAACTTTACACACCTGACAATAAATGGCCTGAAAGGCCACCAGAGGTTAGCTGCCAAAATCCAGAGAACTGCAACTCTGAAAGAGGAGACTCGCACTCTTAAGTACCACAACATTTCCATTAAAGCTGAAAGAAAGAGGAAAAGGATTCCTCTTTACAGCAATACCAATATTAAAAAGTGAAGAAGCCATGATCATCTCCAAAAGAAGCTGAGATTCTGGCGAGATTTATATTTATACTGTGCCTTCACTGGGTATCTAGACACCTGAGACTTCATCCATAGCTCATTAATATAATGATTTCCATTTAATTCAGCAGGCCTGGACATTGACAAGTAAAGGAAGCATAAGACCCTCAAGCTCCAGAAGACACTGCCACGTTGGTGCTGAAGATGAGGAGGACTACAGAAAACCCAGGGTGCACAGGACAGTCAAATACGTAACACAGATACTCGCTGTGTCAGCTTTTGCAGACACCGCTGCTCAGCAAGTAAAAAAAGAATTATTAGACGATCGTAAAATACGTTAAGGAATTAAATTTTGAGGGTTTGATTAGTGAGGGAGGGAAATGTCACTGAAGGGCACATTAAAAAAGAACTGCAATAATCTAATTGCAGGCAAGGTACCTTTCTTCCAGAAGGTGCCTTACAGCTGTTCTTAGTAGTTTTTGCAGATTTTACGTGTTGCAAAAATGACCCTGCTGACAAGTCTGCTTTTGGTAAAACCTGGCAACTTTAAACTCGGAGTTACAACACCAGTTTAAAACCAGAAGTGAAGAAATTGTTATTGAAAAACTAGTTTTATAAACACGTGAAGATGTCTGTGGTACTCAGTTACTCCAGTTTATTTCTGTCAGAAGAAAGACAACCATTTTAATGATTAAAGCCACAGCCCCATGTTGAGAAGATTATGTTTGAGTAAAGCTTCAAAAATTGTATGTGACCGAGCACTTCTGCCAGACAGACAAACAAATTGTTATGAGGTAGCTACTCCCCGCTGGAGTCACGTTAAGTGTATACATCCTCATAACAAGGTGCCAGCCGTGCTACAACCCCTACCTTTGTCTGAAATACAAATGAAAGAACACGAATTCCTGTGTGCTCTTTTAAAGGTGTCAGTGAGTTATGTGACAACATCGCTATGCATGCATATGCTATGCTAACAACGTGGTTAATGGGATCAGGAGAGGCAAGCCTTATTCTGAATTTCAATGACTTTTTTTCCTCTGTATTTTTACTTTGAGATTATTACAGTAATTTCCACCTTATTGTCTCTGTAAAGAGTTTTCTTTGAGAGTACTTGGGAGTTCATTAGTGGTGTAGTTTAGGCTTTGGGGGATGCAGCTGACATTAATTTTGTTTTTGTTTGCTGCTGGGAAAATCATAATTGGAAATTTCTAGCAGTATGTGTGCGTGCACCTATTCAAGTAGCAGTTGATTTTTATTAAAGTTGCAGTAAAACAGCCATTCCTGTGATCTGGAATTGTACTTTACTGGAATTTAGTTTATTTTAATTCAGATATAGCTTGTCCTACTGTAAACTACAATACTGAAATGCAGTCAAGCAGTCAGGGAGGTTTTTCATGGCCACGTAGTGAAAACAAGACCAGGATTTTGGCACTGTCTGTCCAGGTCACAGTCTGAGGCGCTGCACGATTTAGATTGACTGAAAAGCTGATCTTTTTGTTTGGGGAGGTGGAAGCATCAGCGTCACACGAGTTTTGGCTCTGAGCTCTTCTGTCCCCATGCGCAGCCAGACACCTGCGGCCGGCACTGCTCTTCCCAGGTGGCTTCCATCCAGCACAATCCAACACTGCCCGAGACCCACTAACATCCCTCTTGGGAGCCTCTGCTGCTTCTTCCAGCCTCCCTGGCAGACAAGGGTCCTCTGCATTGATCCCTCCTCCTCTCTGGATGGAGGCTGCAGGTGGGGGCTCAACTTCACATCCAAGGTGTCCCTCCAGACCAGCAGCTGGAGAGGATGAGCCCTCCTGCCTAGCCAGGAGCCACTCTTCGACACAGGGTTTGAGACTCCCGAGCTCTCAGCTTGGTCCCTTCCTTAAATGAGCTCTACAACTTTTCTCATTTTAAAAACGGCTTTAAAAAGAGCAGAAACATTGATTAGAGATGAGTAAGAGCCTGCGCCGATGCCGGCACTCAACATTTTCAGTGTGTTTATGTGAGTGCATGCAGCAACTCACAGTAAGCAATGAATTTTGATGATGGATAAGGATTAAAAAAAATAAAAAATAAAAAATTCGAGTGTCTTTTTTTATCCTGAAGGATAAAAACAGCAGGCCCATAGCTGCACACCATCTTAGACTGTGCCACTTCTCCCATTAGCCCGCTGCTGCTGGCTGGTACTGCCGGACTAGCTGTGCAAAGGGACTGCCACTAGATGGAGTGGCTCTTACAAGCACGTTGGTTAGCGTCTTCAGAGACCTGGATTTAACTTCATCTAGCCTATTCCAGCCTGTCTTACTGGGGTCCAAACATGCGAGGTGTTAAACATCAACTGAGTGTTGAAGACACCCCCAATTGGCAAGTTCTCACCCTCAAAGTGAACGAATTGGTGAAGGCAGGGGCACATCTTTCTGCTGCCCTCTGCTGTGTGGTTATACACAGCCTAACAAGAAGCTGGGGTGCTATCAGAGTATCAAGACCCCTTAGATAAATTCTAAGTGAGATAATATGCAAAAGGCTGGGAACCCACCTCAGACAACAGGGAGAATTACACTTGCCCTGGACTTCTAGATGGTCCACGGCACCAGTTCACATGAGGAACAAGAAGGTGACTCCTTAAAATGCTTCTCCTGCTGTTCTGGGGGAGAGGGAGAGCTGCGAAGTTCTTATAGTTACTTAAAAAAAAAGGCAGAATTTATTATAATTTTCCAAACAGGATGAATGATAGAGCAATTTTAATTGGATAGAAACACTGAACATTTGACGCTCTTCCTCAGAAAGTAATTATCAGCAATACAATGATGCTACTGATAACTGCAAAAAATGTTGATGTGGAAAGAAATCAAAACAACGGAAATCCACAATCAAACCTTCTCAGTTTCTATTTTAAAATATTTTGATCTTCATGTTTATACATTCCTTCTATGATATCTACAGCTAATTAAGAACAGGCTAAAGGACAAGTAGGTATAATTGAAACATAGTTTTGATTGCACAAAGATACATAAATTCATTCTTCTTGCTCATGTATTATAAAGCTTGTGAGTCCTTCAGAGAAGGTCTTTTATCTGCTAATATGTCTGCATAGCACCCAGTACACTCAGACTCCAGCCAAATGAGGTCCACAAATTCTGCCACATGAGAAATAGAATAATTTATACTCATATGGAGTCGGCTGAAAACATGGTGAGAGAAATGGGAGCCACTATAGTAACTGCTGGCCTCCAGGAATCAGAACTGTCCTATAAAATGAAAATTTATATGGTTAATAATTACCTTATCCCATATAAGGATGAACAATACTGCTTCGAGGACAGAACAAGGTTTCTACGCCTCAGAGAAATAAATACAGAGCCTGAGAAATGGCACTCAAAGACTCGGTTACATCAAGAAAGGAAAAAAAATGTTGAGGGGAGCATGAAAGCCATGTTATCCCTTTCCTATTTACTGTTTTACCACGCCAACACTGCGTAACTCCTAGGCTATGAATGGCAAATACACTGTCAGTCCTGATTCAGGAAAACTTGCATTCACTTCAGCGGGGATTTTATCTGTGAGGACAGAGCACCGAAGCTAGGACAGGAGCAAATTAGGGATGATATCTTCTTACAGCAAGGCACTGCCAGCTATGGGGTAAGCTACTGCGTGCAAGCACTGAACCAAATTTGGTTCTTATGCAACATGCTGATTGGTATCAGTCTCAAGTTGAATATGAATTAGCCAGAAGCCACAGCTACCTGGTTATTTATGCTAATACACCATTTGCACACTAACGGGACGGGAGCTGGCTTGCTCTAATTTTGGGGCAAACTGTCCCTAAATGACAGCCCCCAGCAGCTGACAGTCAGAATGACAAAAGCCAAACAACTGGGGGGTGTAGGGGGTGCTATCTGGTGACTGACAATGTTTCTCAAAGAAATGCCATTATTTCCTCCCTCCCTCCCGAGTTCTGTCAGTGAGGTGTGCGTGCACCCGTTGTAGCACAGGCAGGGCCTGCAGGCACAGGGAAGGAGAGGCCGTGCCTCCCTCCCACACGGCCAGGTACCTCAGATCGGAGAGGCCGGAGTCCTGCAGAGGTGATGTTGAAGTCCTGTTCCATCTGGTGCAGGAGAAGGACCTGAACTTTGCTCTCCTGCATCCCAGGTGAGTGTGATGGCAACCTCTGATCCACTATTGGAGTTGTTCTGCGTCTTATCATGAGTTAAACAGCCAGAAATAAAGATGCTGATGGATATTCCAGCACGCTGTGCAGGAGAAGCTTGGTTTGAAGCTCCTTCTCTCACCAAGCCAACCAAGGATTACAACTCCCATATCCAGAGAAACACCTGGATCACGTAGCTGCAGGGGAAAGAGCAGGGACAACTGCCCCACCTGGCCATGAAAACTCTCCAAAGCTCCTGATGTTGCTCAAAACCCCCTTGTGTTGCTTGTGAAACCCCCACATTTCCTACCCAGTTCTGGGCAAGACAAAGTCCTGACAGGGAAAGCACAGCCACCCAGCCTGCCTGTCCTCTGGGAGAAAGGTGGGGACACAGAGGTGGCTTTCTTATAACAAAAACATGGTGCAAACATGGGATTTGGCAAGCTTTCACAGTTCGTTTTGCATCCTAGTATCATTGAAAGACAGTTTTGGGAGGCAATGAAGAGGCTTGCTGAAGTATGACAAGTTCATATGAAATGGAAGCACTGGAGTGACCTGGTATTTGCTGAAAAACAGCTCCCATTTCGGGACTGACTTCCCAATACAACAGAAAGGATACAATAAGAGTAGTTTGATACATTTTCCTTAATTTACAGTAAGGAAAACAGATGAGGACTCATTAAATTGATCAGTGTGGAACTCAAACTTTTTTTAGAAGAGGACTTATCTTGGATTTCGATACTCAAAGAATAAATATTTTTTCCCTGCACCTTTTCTGACCATTCTCTAATGCCAAGAGGTGCAGATGCTTACCACTGCTGGGCAGAATCGACATAAATGTGAAATGGAGAAAGAGAAACCTAGCAAGGTGCAAAAGAGATGGGGAGTGAACACTCGATTTCCTGGAAGAGACAGCAGCTTGGCACACAAGATGTGTCTGAAGAGAGAGAAGTAACTGCAAAGAGCAGCACAGGACATAAAGGGCTCAGACTCCACTGCATGCTGAATGCTAGAGGTCCCCAGAAGAATCTGACATCTAGAGCATGAAGCTGTGGGAGAAACACACTTATGAGCAAAGAGTTAACCACTCCAAGAAAACAGCTTCCACATAGCAGCCAGAGCAGAAGAAAAAAGGTCAAGAATTTGTAGCAGCAGAAAATATTAGTGAACTTTATTAAAAGAGTACAGATTAGAACCAGAAAGGCAGGAAAAACATTGGGCTCCAGGGAGAAATCTTAATAAACCACACAGTGCATGACTGCTCTCCTCCTTCCCCCCGCAAGAAACCGTGTCTGAAACAAGTTTTAATTGAAGTCCCTGCTAGATTGCAAAGAGATGATGAAAGGCAAAGTAATGGGGGTTAAGCGGTGTGAATGAGAGTGCAAAGAGAAGGGGAAGATAACTGATGACCGAGACGGGGAATAGGATGTCTCCAAGTGAGATTTGTGCAAACCAGGGGAAGGTAGGAGAGGAAGACAAGTGGAAGGAGACCCTGGTAGGCAGGGGATGCAGATTTTAGGGAAGGAATTACCTTTGTGATTGGCTTGGAGAAAGCAGATTGGGTGAAGGAGAAAACTCACGAGAGAAAACCTCCCTGCTCTTCTGAGCCAGGAGGACTTCAGAGACACCTCCACAGGCTGAAGGATGTAGCTAGTGGGACTTTCAGATCTCACCTGAAAGAAAGAATAGACCCACTGCTCTGCAGGCAACAGCTTGCTCTTTTCAAAGCCCATTTTTGATCTGTGTTCAAAGGGTGAGAGAGGAGACGCACAGGGCCCCGAGAAGCCGTCTTGTGTAAGGTCACCGAGAAGGACAGCGCTGTACAGACCGACACACGGCGCTGAGCCGGGGACAGTCAGCGGAGACCAGCTGAGTCCACCAGACTCCATAGGAAAATGAAGCACGGGATACATACCTCAGAGCAAAAAGGGAGACAGGATGCTCGAATGTGGCCACTGGATGACCCACACGGTGGGTAAATGCAGCAAGAAGGAAAAAGGAATGCGGGGCTCGCAGATAATGGCCGAGAAGGTCAGCAGCACATTGCAAAGCAATGTTCCTTCTGCTCAGCCCTCGGGAGCCTCCTTCTCCCAAAAATTGTTATTAGGTCACCACACATGGGCAGTGCTCAGATGCTGGGACAGAAAGGCTTCTGGTGAACGTGATGTCCCCCACACTGTCAGCAGCGGACAGAAATATGCACACCAATTAAGAAATGTAAAACATTTTTTTCATTTCTGGAGCTGTCTGGCCTTTCATAAAATTTAAATAAGCTCAGATAACTCTCTTCATATCTACATTCAGAATATAATGATATTCAAATATACTGCCTTCACACACACAAACAACTTGTGAAATTATTTGCCAGCATATTAAGCTACTACACCAGATTGCTTGGCAATGGTGCATGTCTTTGAAATATGCAGATGCTTTTCTTTTTTAAAAAAAGGAGAGAGGGAGAGAAAAGGAGAAGTGAGAAAGAATTACAGTAGAATCTGGTATCAAAGTAACCAGAACAACAAAATGCAGAGAGACTCCAACCGATATTTCATGGTATCTGGAGAAGTGGTTAAAAGATACTGAGGGATGAGCTATGAATTTGTGTGTATATATATACACACACGTATAAACTTACAGATAGACATACACAAACACATACACATGCCTAGAGGAACAACTGTGCAAAGTCTCACAAACGCTGCAGCAGTGTTTGTCATGCGTAAACCCAAATTCCTGGTGCCAGAGGACAGACAGACAAGCTAGCAGTGTAGGTACAAAACATACAGGCGAGATAACTGCTGAGTATCATTTTGAATTCCCCCATACCCAGCCTTCCTGGGGAAAAACAAGCATCTAAAATTAGCACATCTGTCACTGAGATCCTGTGAAAATTATTTTGCTAGATTATATACGTATGGGTATCTACAGACACAGACTCCAAACCTATTCCACACACTTTTCCAGGCACAGTCTGGAATCCAGCACTGCATTGTGTTCCACAGAGGCAGAACCGGGTAGAAATAATGACTTCTCAGAGCAACAAGCACATTTCACATGTTCGCCAGAAAGGGAAGGTGGGAGCCCCCAAACCCCCAAGTACAAACTTTAAAAGCTTTCCTAAAATGCAGATATGAAAATTATCCCAGCGAGGGCTGAAATGGAATTGACAGTACTCCCTAATGAACTGCTGCTGCTCAGTACTTTGTAGTATGTGAGCACGCCTTCGCTAAGGAGAATATACAACTGCCATAAAAAGAGGTTAACACAGGTTGAGGTAAAATTCGATGCCATCCAGCCTTGATCTACACAAACAAGACAACATCTGAAAGGCACAAAGCAGCCAGTTTCACCAACAGCCCACCTGAGGTATAATGAATGAAATTTTATTAACTAATGCAGTAGTGAAATATCTATTTTATCTGTAATCTGGATGTGGGCAGCTAGATGAAACGAGAAGGATGTTCCCACTCAAGAGAGGCAGAACTGAGCTCGTTGTGTGCATAACCACAATGCCCCTGCATGAGGCACCAACGTTGTAACAAAACGTGGGCCACCCTTATGGTGCAAGCCAAATCATTTTTCACGGGTAACAATGGCACCTTCAGCAAAAAAGAAAAAAAAAAGTTCTTTCTAACGAGCAATTGATTTATAAGTCATTACGGCCATTTCAAAAGGACAGGCCATGGCTGGTTGCAGTGATCATTAACAAAGCCACGCACTTGCACCGAGGCTGAGTTCTGGGGGGCATCCTTATCCCACCAGCAGCAATTAGGCGTGCGCTTTTTTGCAGCAGCGCAGTGTCAGGCTAGAAATGGAGACATAAAGAGCAATACTGAGAAGACAGGTTGTCACATTTTTAACTTTGCATTAATAACAAATGCTGTTGCTGTCTATTCTGGCACATTTGCAAGCTTGCTTTTAAGTACAAGGGGCTGGCATGCATCTCCACTATAGATAGGAAAACAAGAGCAGCCTTGTTATGATTAAAAGGGTCTATTTCCCTCTGCCTTCTGTCTTCTATGTCCATCTGCACAGCTGCTTTGAACTTGGCCAAATCCCAGTGTTAGGGTCGCCTGCAGTACATATTTTAAATCAGCAGCAGACTGTGCAAATTTGCTGCTACCAAGGAGAAAAATCTCCAAATTCTCGCTTAAATGCTTGATGAGTGGTTCTGTGGAACATTCATCATCGTAGATAGCCCAACCTATCTGGGAAATTGCAGCAAAAATGTATCTAAAACCATTTACTGTTTCATGAGGAGAATGAGATAAAGCCAATATAGACATCTGCAAAGAAATGAAGAGAAATCACTGTTGACAAAATGAATGCTGCTGATGCCTCGAGAGCTGACGGAACAGCTAGAGAGAGGTCGCAAAGTTTGCACGTGAGAAGTGAAGGTAATTCCCCTTAAAAAGGGCACAAGGAGAGAAACCGGGGGAGTGGAAGACAGCGCATGAGACAGACCTGAGGAACCAGGAGCAGCGATGTATTTCCAAAACGCTCAGGCAACACGAAGTAAGTGCACGGGTTTGGGTTCTCCCCTGCCATTTAATCTCCTCACCTACTTTTATCCAACAGAGAGGAAAGCCACCTGAGCTCTCCTTCCCCAGTGCGTAACACTGCCAGCACCAAAATCTGAGTGGAATCACAGTTTGCAAGCATTTGGGGATGGCCACGTTAGAGGATGGAAGTCAGAAATGACTGGGGGGGAAAGAAGTTATTCAGTTTCTAAACTTTTGTTGCCCAATCAGAAACCTGTGAACACAGAAACAGACAGACGGACATGCCTTGGCTGAGATGTGCCATTCCTTCAGCAGAGCATGAAGGCTCTAAACGGTGCTCTTCATGCAACTGAGCTAACATAATTCACCAAAGCACAACAGCCAGGATCAAAGCACCCACCCGCCCATCCTCGCAATGCTAAAACCTGCTTCCACTTTCCCCTAGAGTTTTGTAGGTATTTTTATTTAATTACTGTGGTTTCAGGTGTTACCGAACAGTTGATGAGATAAATTCAAAGCAAATAATCAATTTCTTTACCTTGCCAACTTTTTTTTCTTCCCCCCTCAGCAATAGATGCCTGATGGCTCAGTCAAACAATTATTGCTTTTATCAGTTTTGTTTTAAAATGCTTTTATTCAAATGGCTTTGCCTCTCATTCCAAAGACCAATGGATAATAAAGCAAAGATGTATCCCGGCTGCTACAAAACTAATTTTAACCTCAAGCAAAGCAGGAATTACACATTCATCTTCTAAACTGTTTAAAGACATTATATTCATTTCTTTTACAGTTGATTTAATAAACTCTAGTACGGATATTTATTATGCAGGCAGAGTCACACCTTTTTTTTTTTTCTTTTTTAGAGGAGAAAACCTGTGCTAGCAGTTGATACTAGGTGTAATCTGAGAAGAATTAAGTACTCCCAAGATATTTTTTTTTTTGCTATGTTGCACATTTTGCTATTATATGCTGTACTAAAGAGCACTCTGATCCTCCCCACGATCTCGATACATGTGAGCAGCAATGCCACCCCCAGCAGAGAAAGCCATATTCCTTTAAGGAAAGGTGAACAATGAAAACACGATGATACATGCAAGGAGAAAAAGAAACACCACACACCTTTACCAGGTCAAAAAAGACACACAATGCTTCTTTTTTTTAAAAAAAGCAAAACTTGCGGGTACTCCAGAAGGAGTATTTTGCTCTCTGGCTCTATGGAGCACCTCTCCCTTATCCTTCTTGAAGGGAGAAGCCATACGCCAAAACTGTGCATGCGATCGTTTACCGGCGTACAGAAAGCACCGCTCACGATAATTTCAGCCAAAAAAAAAACCCACCCAAACAACTCCGGACTTCATCATCTGACACCATTTTCCCCAAGCGAACCGAAGGCACGGGAAGGAGCCGCCTGCTGCCGGGTACGTACCTCCTCCAGGGGTGCTCCCGGCGGAGCTCCGCAGCCGGCTCGGGAACAAAAAGCTGCCCGGCTAGGAGAAACCCCCCCCGGCCCCTCGGATCGGCGCCGGACCGCCCGAAAGCTTCACACGACAGCCACCGCCTGAAGTTTCCGGAGCTCCCCCCACCCCACACACACCCCTCCCAATTTCAGGCAGACCCCAGCCGGCCCCAAAACCCCCGCGGGGACACCCTGCGGCGGGGCTGCCCCCTCTTCCAGCCGAGCAGCCCTGCGGAGTTTGGCGACCGGGATGCGCACGGGGACTACCGAGACGGGGCCGGGACGAGGGCAGCAACCCTCGGGTGTCCCGAGGGACCCGTCTCCGACCCCAAAGCCGCTCGGGCTGATGGAGAAGGGGGCAGCGCGCTGCGGCCGCCCCGCCGTCGGGGCAAGCGGCGTCGCCCCCCACCCCCTAGGCGACAAACTTCGAGGGGCTCAGCCCCGCCGGGACCCTTTTTCCTTCCTTCCCTCCCTCCTTCCCCGCAGCCCCTCGCCCTCCTTACCCTCGGCACGGCCCCGGCCTCGTGTCCCCCTCCTGCTCCGGCCGCGCCGACCCCCGGCAGGGAGCGGGGAGCGGGAGCGCCGCCCCGCCCGGGCACCCCGGCACTGGGGAGCGCCGAGGAGGAGGCGGTGCCGGCGAGGGGAAGGAGGAGGTGGGAGACTTCTTCTTCTCCCCCCCTGGCGCCTCCTCTCCGACCACCGCCGCCCTCGCTCCACGGGCGGCTGCTGCTGCTGCTGCTGCTGCTGCTGCTGCTCCTCCACCTCCACCTCCACCACCACCAGCACCGCCGCCCCCGGCCCTCCTCCGCCGCCTCCGCCCGCAGGCAGCGAGCGGGGCGGGCAGGCAGCGGGCTGGGGATGGGGCTGGGGCTGGGGCTCCGGCACCCACCGCCGCCTCGTCCCCCGTCACCCCCCGCAGCCTGCCGCCCCTCTCCGGTCCCATTTATGAAGCCCGGCTGCCATCACGTGTTAATGTGCCTTTTGTCCTGGCCCTGGCAGCGCCGGGGGAAGCCAGGCGGCGGCGGCCAAACTTCGCCCCGGGGGTGGGCAGCGGGCGGGCGGCGGACCCCAGCCCTGCCCCTGCCCCGGCCGTGCCCCGTACCCCGCCGGGCGGCCGCCTCCCGCTCCCTTCTCTTCCCCTCCCCCTCCCCGAGGGGCTCTAAATTATTAATTATAATTAGCCTCGTCGTGCCGCGGGGCCCTGCCGGCAGCCGACGGGCGAGGCAGCGCCGCCTGCGGCCCGCGGGGGCGGCCGGCGCCTCCCCGCCGGAGGGGAGGGAGGGAGAGGAGGATGGAGGGAGGGAGGCAGGGACCCGCCCGCCGCCCTCTCCGCCCCACCGGGCTGTGGCGGCGGAGAACGAGGGGCTGAGGCCTCGGGGCAGCCCCCAGGAGGGAGCCCGGCTTCCATTGAGGGGCCGGAGAAGCTCCCGAGGGCTTGAGGGTGGGTTTGGGGAGGCACCCCGAGGGGCTTCGCCCATCAGCGGTGCGCCTCAAGGCACGGTGCATCTCTGCGTGGTGGTGCCCGGCTGCGGGGCACTGGAGTTTTGCCAGCATTTGTTCCCCACGTTACCCCCGAGGCTGGCAGAGAGTGGCTGTGGTGGTCTTGTGCTGGTGCAACAGCCGTGGGGGTGGCGGGCACGTCGCGGGGAATCCCTCATCTTCCCGGGCTGAGGTGGCTCCGAAGGCGCAAGGACAACTGGCAGGCTGGGGTTTATTCGAAAGACGGTTCCTAAAGAATGTGATATCCAGCTGGCTTTGCTCCGTGTGCTTCTCCCTCTGCAGTGTCATAAATATGTATTTGTCTTCACATGTATTAATACAGAAACATGATAAATATTTATCGTTTGTCATAGTGTCTAAAGACATTAACTGGTCCATCTACCACATCCACCCGCGGCAGAGGAATAGCCCGGGTCCCTCATCCCTCAGAGGAGAAACCCACAGGGAGCTACGCTCTTCACAAGCGAGGATTAAAGACTTTGGGTGGCAGTATTTTCGGGGATGCCCAACCCGAGAGGTGTGAGCCATCTGATGGTGAGCCTTCCCCTTGAAGGTTTCTCCGTCTGGGCCCCCAGGGCTTGAGGCACTCAGCATCTCAGGGCTCTGGGGAAGCGGGCTGGTGCATCTGCGACCCGCTGCCTCGGTCTCGTCTTCCCTTGTGCTTAGTCCCATACCGATTCTGCTCAATCGTAATTACTGCCTACATTTTTTTTTTCCTTCCCACCGCTGGCTCTTCCTGATGATAATCGTTAAATTAACAAGAAAGGAAGCATTTTCAAGTGGCATTCCTGTGAGAAAATTGGAGAAGAAAAAAGGCTAACTCATTTGTGCCCAACTCAAGCTTCTGATATTAGTCAGTCTGTTTGGTAATTCAAAAGTGCTGGTGTGTAAAAAGAACTTTATTTAACACTGCAGTAAAATCAGAGCAGATTTCTCTTTGGCTTTACATTTCAGAAAGTACCGACTTCTCCTCAGAGGACTGAGAGTTTTCATTTGATTCTTTTTCCCTGAAAGGTTGGTACTTTTGCCTTTAATGTGAACCTACTTGGTTAAGCTTCTCTTCCGCAGTCATGGAGGAACGCAGCTCCTCGGCAAAGGCAAGTCCCATCCAGAGGACGTCGCTGGACACAAGTCAGCCCACAGGGTGAATTTAGGGCAACGTGTTACTTACTGCTTGTTCCACCTCCACGCTCATGGCTGGATAAAAGATCCCCATCCTGAACTGGGATTTACTCCAATCTCGGGGTAATCCTTCTTTCTGTCACTTCTAAACTCGGAGAGCAGAGAGGGAAATTGTGATGTTGACAAATGTAGCCATGCCTACACACCGAGGTGGCTTTTTTTTCCCCCTAAAAATCCTCCACAGTTGCTACTGCCAGTTCATCCCACAGGCACAGCAGTTCGGTATCGATAGCCAGAGGTGACTCGAGCACCAGCTTCTCAGCCTTCTTCATGGTGGGGTGTCCTGTGACCCCTCGTGCCTTGAGCTCCCCAAACGTTTATCCAGATCTTGCCTTTAATTTAGCGATTTGGCAAGGGGAAGGTTGTTGCGATCCTGTGACACCTGTTCCTGGTGGAGCTGGTTGGAAAACCTCTGAAAGAACAGCTTTCCACTGGAAAATGCAACCCTGTCAAAATCAGATCGCTTTGCAAACTTGTGTCGGTTTCACTGAAAATGTCATTTAAAAAAGAGTAAGTGGTGGAGGGATGTTCCAACAGTGTGGGAACATCTCGTTTTGACATTTCCAAGCTAAATGTTTCAATTTCTTCTTTCAAAATGAGTTTTGGTTTCAAAATATTTCATTTTATATTATATATTACAAAATAATACAAAATTTGAAAAGCTGAATCATGTTTCCATTGAGCTATAATTAATTTTCTCCATGACTTTCTGGAGGTAGAGAGCACCGTTATTCTGATTTGGAACAAAATTTGAAATCCTAAACATCTAGAAAAACTAGAATTTTGTGGGGCTTCCAACCATGTGATGGAACTCCAGAATACGTCAATGGCCACTTTTTTAAGCTACATGATTGTCAAAGACTTAAAATAGTGACAGGCTACTTGCAGTCTTGTCTTTCCTCACACTTTGAGCCTTGCTGCCAGTGGAAATAAAGCCATCCAATACCAATGACGAGGTCTGAAGGAAGAGATGGGGGTGGATATAGACCCTAAGTCATACATTCCTACTTTTCTTTTGGTTGCTCCCAGTTAATGTGCTTCAAAGCAGTGCAGTGGTCAGGTATCTTCTGGCCACCCCCAGTACTACTGCAGCTGTAACTTCCTTCACTCCCTATTTCAGAAAGAGAAGGACACAAGGTAACACAGGAGATAATCCAGCTGATCCTGTGCTCTTTCTAAGCCACAAATCACCAATTGTTGCTCTACCAGACAGATTTTTTTTTCAAATACTAGTATATCATATTTTTATGATAAATAAACTTTGCCCATCATTTTATGAATGTTGTATTCCAACCATGAAGCATTTTATTTATCTGTATGCATTGATCAGATGTGCCTAATGAGTGGGCTTGATGATTTACTTGGCAAAAATCCATGTAACAATCAGGTGAGGTTGGTCAGTAGTCTCACTGAGATCGCTTGCACCCTGGTTTTGTAGACCCTAGAGTTCCATGGCTGCTTTCGAGACTTCCCCATCTCTTCTTCTCAAGCGTGTTTCCTGTTGCTGCCTTGTGTTATAAGCTTGAATGTTTTGTTCATTTTTTTCTCACCATCCGTAGGTAGATAGAACAATCAAAGAAGATATAAATGATCTCCAAAGAGGCACTTGGAGGTACATTGTCTTCTAATAACCACATCCCGTGTCCTGCTCACAGACGAACGTCTTTTCTCAAGGTTTATGTGGCAGTTTCTTGACTCATTTTGAAATGAGAGAAAAGATTTGGTCCTGTTCCTAGTTTAAAAGACTGTCTGCTTGTCCTAAAGCTCTATCTTTATTTGGCTGGCTTTGGAGACTTTGCTGCTAGGATAGCACTGAAAACCAAGGATGCACACAAGCTCTTCCACAGTTTCACAGTCATAAAATCTCTGGAAAAGAGAAGAGGGTCTCCACCATAAATATTATTCTGCTCATCCTAGAGGCCATGATGGAAATTCATTTTTGCAAGGAGGAGAAGCTGTGAAACAAGACCTTAAACAATATGTATTTCTTGCCCCAGCCTTCTCAACCCACAGAGCAGCGTGCCTGAGAACCTCAAATGATCAGGTACTGCAGCAGCAGATGGAAGAAGTGTCTTAAGGGAACATGATTTTCCAGCTTTTCTACATTTGCTCTGCAAGCTATCCATCAGGGTTAGGCTGGCGCCCAAAAGCTCAAGTCCTGATTCTGCCGTTCTTTTTTTCAGTAGCACTGAAACATCCACAACTTTCACAGCAAGAGCACCAGGAGCTCAGCCCCCCCTCCCCACCCCCCCCAAATTTGTAAAATGAGGATAATAGCATCTCACTTCTTTCACCACCGTCAGACTTTTCTATTTAAATTTTAACTCCATCAAGGCAGGGACTGTCTCTTACTAGTAGTTTGTGAGCATCTATCACAACAGAGCCACAATCCTGGCTATGACCTGCGGGCACTGCCACATTGCAAACAATAACAATAAAAACCCAATCAGAAATGTTATTGTCCAGGAGTAACTTTACTGCCACCAAGCAAATAAAGGGAAAAAAAAAAATCCAGAATCCATGAAAGTGAATGGTTTACCCAGGGGTTTTGCAAAGTGTCCAGCTCCATATTTAGCCAAATGTTGGTCCCTTGTGCAAGGTGGAGGTGACAGCAGGCTCCTGTCACAGGCGAGGCATGGCAATGTCCTCATTTCGGGCTGTTCCCGCAGCTGGCTTCAGCCTGTTGCTCAGGTGACACATCAGCCCTGCCCCTTTCCCAAATCTGACCCTGCTTTTTAACTCAGCCAGCTGGTGAGAATGGGAAATTTGCTGCTGGTTTTTGTAATGCAGATATCTGCCAGCTAGGAACAGACTGAGACCACCAACTCCTCTCAGGCAGGAAAACAAACAGCTATCATATGGTAATGACTTTGTGTCACTACTGCCCCGAACCAAATTAAAACCAGTGATGCAGGCATTCAAGTCTCTCTATCCTGTCATTAACTATCCCCTGAAGCTATCCAGTTCCCCAAATATTATTCTCTTCTGCTTCTTGCTTTGTCCTTTCAGATCGGAGTTGAGCAATGATGAACTAATTTAGCCACTGTTCTATGTAATTTAGGTTATGAACTCGGTGAGTTAGGAAGAGGAGAGAGACATGTCACACAGTTAAGGACGCGTATGCTTTTGTTAAGAAATCTCAGTCTACTACTGATGGAGGTGTTAATACCCATACCAAACAGAGTGCATTGGAGCTTAATCTTCTGCTGTATTGATTTTTTGTAGTGTTTTGCCCACTGTGTTGTGTGTAGTACTGCAGGGTACTAATAAGGTTCTTTCCTTTGCCCTGATGGCAGCGATACTGTGCCCCGTCACATTTCTTCCACCAGCTCCTTGAAGAAGATGACAGGGAAGAGAAAAGCCAGAAGACTAGTGAGAATCCTCTGTTTAAAAACAAAGACTTGCCCAGATCCAGGGCAGGTTGTTGCTTATCCGACATCTGTTGCCTGACGCTTGGAGAAGGACTCTCAGAAATGGTCGTTTGGGCATCAGTCCACAGTCCCCTCCTCCTTCCTTGCTCATTCCCTCTTCAATGCCCAAACCTCAGACCCAGCATGCTGGAAAGGAGCCTTTGTATTCAGTGTGAAACCATGGCATGGTGATTGCCCTTCAGAGGGTTCATGAGCTGCTCTGTTACCGATGCATGCAGCTTCAAGCACCTAGTACAGCGTTTTTGCCTGTTCCGTAGGAGCTAGCAGCTGGCTATGGCACATGAACTTCTTTTCTCTCCACCATCTGAAAATTACAAAATGCTGGTCTAGGTAGAAAAAGGAGGTTGCCAGGGAGGAGAGTGAGTATACTGTGTTAGGGAGGATGGGCCTCTTTGACCTTGGGGAAGCTGCCTTTGAACCTTATTTTTTATATTTTTTCTGACACAAAGGAAATCATTGCTGCTCCTAAGTGATCTTTCAATGCAGAGAAACACCCTCATTAGTTTTTTTTTTTCACCTTCTCACCTTCTTTCATTAAACCATACTCTTTACAGTCCCAGTTGAACAGCAGGGAACATTATGAGCTGACGGAAAAGCATTTTCCTTTGTTAACATGTTTTTTCATCGTTGAGCAATAGAACAGTAATGAGGATACAGATCATCTTTTCATTATAAATCTGCATCGCAAAGTACAAAAAGAAAAAAAAGTGGGTTCCAAAAATAAACAAATAAACAAAATAGCTGTGTAGTGAAGGGAAGAAATTGAGAAAAACAAGATGACAAAGCTTTTCCCTGATGCTCTACCTTTGGTGGTGTACAGGAGCATCAAAGTCAGGAAAGTCTCCAAGTGATGTTGGGTGCCTGAATGTTGCATTTAATGTAAATAGGCGTAGGATTGTATCTGCAACTTCTATGCAATGCAAATTAATATCATTCATCAGTATGGCAAGAGAAACCAACAAATAAACAAACAAAACCTAACTAAAAACACAACCTAAGATGACTCTAAAATAGATTGGTTCTTTCATGGAAATATACAGATTTGTTTTCACTCTTGACTTTTGTTCACATTTTCCTTGTTCCTGCTAGATATGAAAACAACCCATCATGTCAGCTTTTAAATAGGGACGGTATATACCAGTCTGTAGCGTTCATGCTCAGTTCCAGAAAAGAGAAACAATTACGAGTCTGGATGAGGGCTACACATTTTCTAGCTCAAGTTCCTTACGAGATGTAGCCGTGCGGAGGAGGCACTGCTTCTATACGCGCGTTTGTGCGGTGCTTAATAAGAAGAGGCTGTTTTTGGAGGGTGAGGGAAAGAGCTCTCCTATCTATAAAACCCAGCTATGATGAAATGCCTCCTGAAGGCATCGGTGAGTAAGTGCTGTCCCAGGGAAAGGAGCACTGCTCGGCGCTGCTGCAGAAGGAAGAGGGATGGACAGCTCATCGTCCCTTTTCTTCGCCCTCCCCTGCAGCTCTGGGGAGGTTGCAGGGGACTGCAGTGGGATTTTTCCCTGTCGTAGCACTCCATTAGAGCTGTTCTCCTGGGAAACCCAGGGTGTGCATGCTTCAGGCTCTCCTCAGCCTGTGCTCCCTCCCCAGGCTGGGTCTTCCCACCAGTTTGCCTGGCAGAGGGACGCGCAGGGAGCCTGGAGAAGCCAATTCCCCATGTGTTTCAGGAGAAGTACACAGTGAGTCTATAGGAGTAAGAAACACAAACTTCCCCCTCTTCTTTTGTGCCAGGCTGTATCACAGTCCAGCCTTCAAGAGACTGCCTATTTGTTTTATTTTATTTTATTTTTTTTATCTCTGCCAGCTTTTCTATGCCTTTTCCACTGTTATTACAATTATTGTGGCTACATTTGCTCAAATGGTCAACGCTTGCTAATGCTATCACAGATATCCATCCCTTCCACCCCTGCAAATTATTCATTATAGTGTCACTAGCCTCAGCATAAAATGTACATTTGCGTGCTTGTTTTCATTTAATAAAACCCTTTGGTCACGGAAGCACTGTCAGCCCAGGTTTTATTATTCCAGAATATTCAATTTAAATCTTGGGGCACCCGTGTGACTGAGAGGTCACCTAGCATCTTCAGCTCTGCAAAGAGGGGGGCGAGGGGAGGTTTGCAAACTGTGGGCTTAAACAACAAAACCAAAGTGGCAAAGCTCAAGCCCACTCATCCTTTTCTTTTCTTTTTAGGGGGAAATGGATGCCACAAGCTTATCACGTTGCAGCCCCACACTGTCACTGGATCCACTGGAAAATAAATCCACCGTAAAGGCAGTGATGCTCAGCGTGGGATCTGCCCATGCAGCTCACCTTCCAGGACAAAGTATTAACTAAGGAAGAGAGCAGGTGGGACAGGGGTTCTTCTTCAGAAGCCTTGCTGTGATTGTTTTGGCATGACCTCATCTCGAAGCCCTGTTGTGAATAGTTAGATTTTCTCACATCATTTTGTGGTTGGGAAGGGCTTTTTGGCTTCTGTAATCAATTCACTTTATGAAGAAAACACTAAAAAAAATGATGGCCAGAAAATGTGGTTCATCTTCAGTAAAATCAACAACTTGACCTCTCCCTGTGAGAGCACTGCGTTGGAAGCAACCTTTCTGTTAGGCTAGGGAAAGCTGACTTCTGAGATCCAACCAAGGCAGGAGATTCAGTAACAAAATGTGGTCTTTTCATAGCTACTTCCCTACAATATTTAGATTTACATCTCATATTACAGAATATTAAAAAACAACAGGACCATTTAAGGACTAGAAGATGGAGTAGATTATTTTATTATCTACTTTTCAATGCCCTTTTCCTTTTCCAGTGGCCTGAGCTTAACTTCTCTTCATCTATATTGGCTCGGGCTCAAAGGGTCATATAACCGTCTGAGTCAATAGCAGAGCTTTTAGCACCAGACCCAGGAACCATCTTGGACAAATGGAATCCCAGATACATTCTTCAATTTTCCCCCATCAGCCATTTATAAAAGCTACTTTTATTAAAATCTTCTTGGGTACTTCTCCTGCTGCAGCTGGGAGACCATATGAGGAGCGTTTGCTATTAAGCCATAGAAGAAAGAAGCAGAAGGGTTTTATTTACTTCAGCGTTGCCTTTCCTTTGTTTCTGCAATTCTGGTTTTCTTTGGGGTGACCAGGAATACTAAAACGTAGCAGAAAAGCCCTAACACATACTACAGCATCAGAACTCCTCCGTTCAGAGGGTATTTTTGGGTGAAAAGACATGTTTAGCCTGCTTGTCAGGAGACTGTTGACTGGTTAACTCTGTTTAAGTGTGACACAGGGAGACCATCTATTTTATACCCTTAGGTTATTCGGGAGGCCAGCCTGCTGGACCATGCTTTTATATTGTACCAAGTAAGAAATGTAATGGTAAGGCGAGGGGTACTGTTCAGTTGCCACAAACTAGGGACGTCTCCTCTCATTAAAAGTGGTGCCGTTGTGCTTTAGTAGTTCAAGGCAGTAGAGTGATGAAAGACATAAAGCCCACCCATGTACATGTGTTGTCGAAAATGTGAAAGAGTCTTAGCCTGCATACTTGCTCAAGTAAGTTTTCTGCTGGATTCAGTAGAACAGAAATGACCTTAAAAGAGGAATTTCTATAGCTCAGATCGCAGAACCCAACTCTGTTGTGCCTGATTTTTGTCCTTTATGCAAGTCTGTGCAACCTGTGCCTCCCCCTTGCTTTGTACTCTCCCCCCAACACACACACCTTCACCCCTTTGGAATGGGTATTACTATGGAAACAATTGTGTCCTTGCTATTGTTAAGGGCAGCTGAGTGACATCCAGAAATCCCATATACCCGCAGAAAATTGTAATAGTAAATCATCTGACTGGCTATTCTTAGCCATTCTCTTTCTCAGTGAGAGAAGGATGATATATAAAGGGAGATTATATGAAGAAGGCTTTTTTTTTTTTTTTTTTTTTTTTTTTCCCCTCTTGGAAATTTATGACCGCTTGGCTGAAGCGTAACAGTAAAGGTAGGAAAAAAAAAAAATTACACAACAGAGCATTTCATGAGCAGCAGAACTAATGAAGCCTGGTTCCCTATGGGTTTGGGCCCGTGGTTGGATTCTCTGGTGACTAATACAGCGCTGGCTGTCTGATCACATCTGTTCTGTGAGCTGGGGCATTCAGAGTGCCTCCCTGACATGTGGGTCCTTGAATACCCAACAACAATTGGGTTCAATTGCAGCTTTTTGTCAACGAGGGAACTGACAGGGTCTGCCTCTTCTACCCACATGCCAGTTTTCATTAAACTTGTAGAAATCTACCATCAGATCACTACACTTCCATCAGAACTGGTTGAAAAAAAAACGCTATCAGATTTGGGAATTATTAGAGGGGAACAGACAGGCACAAACACATTGAAAGTGTAATCTTGTGAGCCTCTTTTACTTGGGAAATCACCCTGAAATTTTGCTTGGCTTCTTCTTCCTTGTAATAATGTTTCTGTGCCCTGGTTCTTCATGCTAGGAGGTGGATAATACTTCTCTACTTTGTAAGAGATAATATTAAGACTTTTCAGTCTTTTGTAAAAAGCAATTTGAAAAAGGAAAGTTACAGCAAGGGAAATTGATGTTAAATATTCATATTTTTTGCACAGTGAAGGTGATGAAGCTCTGGAGCAGGCTGCCCAGGGAGAGCGTGGAGTCTCTGGCCTTGGAGATGTTCAAACATTGGCTGGGAAAAGCCCTGAGCTACCTGCTGTGACTTCAGAGCTGGATCTGACTTCAAAGGTGATTCTGCTTTGAGTGAGGACGGTACCAGATGACCTCCAGAGATCCCTTCTGATCTGGAGTTTCTGTGATTCAGTGTTATTTGCTACTTTAGATTTATTTTGTGCAGGACTTGGTTACCCAGGAAGAATCACAGTCAAGGTCAAATTCTTCAGGAGAACGTTGTTCCAAAAATGTGTGCCCATTGGAGTGAACCAGCCATCCATGTGCAAGTTCAGACTTTTACTGAGACATACTAGAGCCCTCCTGTTGAGCCTTCAGTATTTTCTGAATATTAGTTTCATCATCAGTTCGTGTTAGCTGTGTGTAAAGTCACTGTGAAATTTCATGCTATATAACAAATTCCTCCAGCTTTTCCCACCTCCATCTCTGATAAACTAGATAACGCCATGTAGGCAACAAGACCCCCCAGAGTCGGTGTCTCTTGCAGGTAACAGATACCTTGTAAAATCTTGACTTTCCCTGCATAATTTCGGGTTGTATGCTCTGGAAAACTTGGCTGAAGTGCAAGGAAAAAAAAAAAAAAAAAAAAGATGTATTATTTTCATGAAGCACAACATTTTATAATGTGATTGCCTGTCCCAAGTGCAATCAATCTGTCCATTGAGCTGGCAGTGTTTAGAAGTAGATGAAAGTCTCTACAGATCTGAAGCCTCCAAATGTTCCAGAGCCCCGTGTTGGGAATACAGTGACACGCAAGGATAATATGTACACATACATACATCATAAACATATTTTTTTCTTACTCTATTTTTCCTTCCATGAACATTAGGGCAGTGAGAAATGGTGAAATTGTATGTTAGTAATGAGCCACGTGGCCATAATAAAACATGTCCAGTGATAGCACACGCCAAAATCCTTTCTTCCTTCCTCTCCTTGCGCATTTATCTTCCTTCCTTTCCCTTGCACATTTATCAGTGCTGCCTCCCGTGACAGCAAATCGCCCCATCTTTCCACCAGGCTTTGCTTAGCTTGAACCTTTTCACCAACTGCTGCAGCACAGCTAGTAGGATAATCGGGTGCTTTGTGCTCTATCACTTACCTTGTGGTAGCACACAGGGGCCCGTGGCGGGGTTGGAGGAGGCACGCAGGAAAGCAGCAGCCCCAGTAATGCTGAGATGAGGAGCTCAGCCCAAAGACAACAGGTGGGTGCAACAAACAGCCAGAGGCAGTGCAAGGTATCAATGGGGCAATTATGAACAGCGTGACAAGCAGCTGTCACGGAGCACCAGCTGCCTTGCCACCGACATCTCGCACTTAGGAGAGGAAAGAAAGAATGAGCCACCAACAACTGACCCTCCCCCCCGACCCCCACTGACAAAGACATGTCTAATCGGAGCTGCTACATCAGTGTTTTTTGGTTACTCACGTCCTTTTTCACCCCTACCCACTTCCCGGTGGATGTTGTACCCTCATTCATCTGTCATCTCTTGTATTTATGGCATGAAGGGCACGAAGCAAAACTTTCCTGACCTCATCAGGAAGGAAGGGGAGATTTTAGATACTGGGGTGTGTGTGACATGTTATGGGCAGGAATAGGGGAATATTTTCTTTCTTTCTGTAGCACATCCTGGTAATTTTAGCTGAGGTGCACCATTCTTGGGACTTCAGTGGCATGGCTGTTGTGAGCGGATCTGCTAGTGGATCTGAAGCCTTCATCCATCCCCTAGGGTCATTATAGCAGCAAGCATGCTGGCCAGCATGCTCCACTCCACAATCACATAGTGGGAATGGTGGCCAACTCTATATTAAGAAACCTATGTGTGTGCTTGTAGGTGTCTGCATGTGAGCTGTCTGCACTCCCATGGTAGTCAGAGAAGGCCCAGTCAATACAATCAGTCCTGGCAACTGATTCTGGTGACCCACCTCTGGACATACCTAAATGCAGACCTAAGGTGCAACCCAGTCCTCCTTAGGGCATCCCATCTTGCCTTCAAACGCCTCTCCAGAAATGCTTACATCTCCTGTAGGTCCAGGTCATGCCTGTTGCCCCAGGGTAGACATTTCAGGTATGCAGGCACTATGAATGCACCTAGTTTGGGGAACTCAGCCTTAGGTTTCTAATTTGGAGCTGAGTTACTCTGCAGACTTCACTGACTGCACAGACTTTTTCTCTACTGGCATATCTTAGGGGCTTGGACAGCAAGTTAACACCTAAAGACCTGCATGAACATGCCAAAATGTAGGTGTCACAATCTAGAGCTGATTCTATGTTGGGCTCTCTTGTAGTGAGACCCTAAGAAACAACAGATACTTTATTATAAAAGTCATAGCATTTACTGCAAGGACACAGCTGTTAGTTGAGGATCAACTTAAATTAGCACATGCAGAGCTCTGTGCCACTGCAGCAAAACAGCTCCCAGTACCTGAGCTAATGTATTTACAGCTCAGTGCTATCCGTGTGCTGCATTGCTGTCTGCAATGGAAGCACACCTGAGGATTCCTGGTCCTGAGGCTAATGCTGCTGTTGAACCACTCTCCCCAGGATCACAGGTCACTGCACTTAGCAGGAGAAGTGAAGATTAACTTAGTGGTGTAACCATGCATTTTTTTAGTTGGTGCCAAAGCCATTAAACATATAAATCAAAACAAAATGTCCTGCATTTTCCCTGCAGTTTCTCTTGGAGAGATGAGATATCTGCACCCCACAGCTCAGAAGAACCATGAAGAAAAAAAAAAAAAAGTGTTAAATTATTAATGATAGCAGCCACTTGACCAGCAGTGCTACTAGCATGGAAAGTGTCCCTAGCCAGAGGCTGATACCAGATTTAAGATTAGCTTCAGGCTTAAACTAACATCAGAAATGTAGACATAGCCCAAACTCTTACATGTGAATAATAATTCATACGTGGAACACATAATGAACAGCAGTGATATATCATGTTTTCTTGATGTATCGCTAAGTTATACCCAACCCACAATCAGTCACACAGAGACATGAGTAAATGTGGATTCAGAAGAGGAAGGAATAGTGATTGCAGGCTACAAGGGCGTTTGCAAATGACTTGCAAATGTCAGCCAGGCTTTATTTGCATTAACTAATTTTCAAATCAGAAATAAATGGATTTTTGATTGGTTAAATTAAGAAAGACTTGGGAAAAGAATAAGTGAAAGGAAAAGCATTTGAAAAACGTAATTGCACACTACAATATCCATGAACATTATGTAAGGATTTACAAATCAGCCTTGAATTACCAGGTAGTGGAGACAGGCATTTTGAATTGTTTTTCTGAAACCCTCATGGAGTTCAAAAATAATTCAAGAAGGATAAAGGTTGTCTCAAAAATGATGCTGGAAATGCACCCTCATATTTCAGTTTATAAGGAGCTTCTTAAAAATAATCCCCCCTCTGTATTATTATTTGAAGTAGAAGAAAGAGAAGGAAGTCTCGCTTGGACTACAACCAAGTGAACTTGCCAGCAGAGCTTTGAAGGTATGGCCATCAAAATGTCCATCTCAGCAACTGAACTCCCCTCAAAAAATTGCTGCTACCAGCTGAGGGAGGTTTGATGAATGAAAAAAAAAAAAAACGCCCAATTCTAAGGAACTTCTGTTTGGTAGTTAAAGGTTCAGTTTACCTCCTGATCACTTGAAATAGATGCATCTGCTACAATTATGCTCTCTTGTTAAGTGGTGGTGTGAAACTAAAAGTTTCAAACTTTTAGTTTGAAACACAGGCTCTTTGTATTCAGTTCATAGCTTTCCTTTGGCTGCTTCCTCTGTTCTCCTTTTGTGCGTATCACATTGAAATCTCCCTTCTTGTAACTGGATGTAATCCCAGTCCCAGTTCCTAATAACAGTGGTCACTGGTGGTAAGCAGCTTTCCAGGGGAAAAACATTATCTGAGGCATTTATAACTGGGCTGGACAAAACAGCCGAAAATGTGTAGGAGGGAGCGGGAACAATTCTGCAGTGCTGAGGGTTGGGCTGTGTGACCAAAGGGGTCTTTTCTATCTCCAATTTCTATGCCTATCATGGAAGCACACAGTCTAATGAGCCAGATATTCAAACATCTTCAGGCAAACCATTTTGGCCAGGAAGAATGTACACTGGATGCTCAACTTGATGCATCTGAAAGAAAATCAATAGTTTTCCAAAGGCCATAATAGGACAGAAATAGTTCTGGCAGTTCTGGATATTTCTCTGTGGAAATTTGTACCATCAGTTATATAAGCAACCAAGTATTTTTTGCATCAAAGGCTGTAGAGAGCAATTTTAGTTACTTTTCCCTTCAGATCTGAGTTTTGCTGTCTTTATATGGATGTCATTAGCATATCCCAGCACTCCAAAGTCTTTTTTGTTTAAGCCACATGGTTTCCCACCCAATGGATTACACTGCAAGTTCTCTGTATTGCAGAAGGTCAAGGAAAGGACCCCCACCATTGGAAACGATTGTCATGTATGTATGGAAAAGGGGGAACAATCTGATGGGCTGACCCAGCTTCTTCTACCATATCAGACTTCATGCAGCATTAAAAATACAAGTTGAAGAGCAATCTTACGGAAAATTTTGCAGGGAGATGTGATGTTCAGACAGTTCAGGAGGAGATGTTTCAAAGCAGGATAGTGGGGAAATGCTCCTCAGGGGGCCATGTCCATGAGGTATGTAAGTGGGTGTCATCAGGACTGGGTTTCAGCAGGTACAGGTCACCTGCCCTAAAAAAGGGGGAGGAGAGACCTCATTCATCACCCCAGGAGACTCACCCTTGGAGTACTCAGCCCTGGTGAGGCTGTACCTCAAGTACTGTGTTCAGCTTTGGGCCTGTCACTACAACAAGGACATGGAGGCCCTGGAGCACGTCCAGAGCAAGGTTATGAAGCTGGTGAAGGGCCTGGAGCACAAGTCCTGTGAGGAGCGGCTGAGGGAACTGGGGGTGTTTGCTCTGGAGAAAAGGAGGCTCAGGGGAGACCTTATTGCTCTCTACAGCTACCTGAGAGGAAGGTGTGGGGAGCTGAGGGTTGGCCTCTTCTCAAAGATAACTAGTGACAGGACTAGAGGGAATGGCCTCAAGTTGCACCCAGGGAGGTTCAGGTTGGAAATGAGAAGACATTTCTGCTCAGAAAGAGCAGTCAGGCACTGGGACGGGTTGCCCAGGGAGGTGGCGGAGTCACCGTCCCTGGGGGTGTTTAAGGAAAGGTTGGACCTGGTGCTTAGGGACATGGTTTAGTGGATGACGTTGGTGGTAGGGGGATGGTTTGACCAGGTGATCTTGAAGGTCTCTTCCAACCTTAATAATTCTATGATATAAGTGGGTACAAAACTGCCTGTGTACTTGTGGAGACACCTCACCCTGCTGTGTTATCCCACGGGGGCAGCAGGCGGGTAACAGACAGCCTCCGGATGGTACAGCTAAGCCAGTCAAAAATTCTCCAGGAGAATACACACTTAATGGAAAATAACTATTTGCTGAACCTGAAGTACTGAAAGGATCTTGTTGGTTTCCACAAAGTTACATTTTTAAAAAGCCCTTAAAATTGGGCATTTTTCTTAAAATTCAGCATTTTTCATACAATGTTTTTGGTTTGGAAAAGTTGGATCATCAGTTTCATAAACAAGCTATAATTTCAAAATTATATATATTTTGTATTGTTAATAAATTAATGTGTTTTGATCACTTATTTTGTACTCACTATAATGCCATTTTCTAAATCAATTACCAAACCAATTATCTATTACAAATGACCACTTTGCTCTGTTACCAATGAGCAAACCAAATATGAATTACCAAACCAATTAGAATACCAATTAACAATTTCCATTGTAATTACCAGTCACTGGTAAGAATTATCCCAACGGCCATTTTGAATAGCAATTGCCAATTAAAATACCAATTACCAAAGCAAACACCAGTTACAGTAACACTTACCAATTAGAATACTAATGAATTATTGCATTACCCTATCTGATATTGTTTATAATTACAATAATTATTATGCTCTATTCATATATAAAAATTAAACTACAAACTCGAAAAAGCTCTCCAAATCAAAACAGAAATAAAACCTTTTAGATGACTGTAATTATATTTCCTCACAGAAATCTGCACAAGGGTATTATAAACCTGGGGGGCTTTTTATGCCAGTGATGAATGAAGAATGTCAGAATTCCCTACGGGATGGAAATTTTTGGCTCCCATTTTTAGCAGCAAAACCCAGATTGGACGGAAAGCCTACTTGCTCCCAGGCACTCCAGCTGGTAACCTTGGGCTCCCTAGTCCCAAATCCCTGAGGTGGGCAGGGTGGTCTGTGTGGGAGGTCTGGCAGGGTTGTCGCAGAGGTTGCCACCAGGATGGTTGCAATGCCTTCAGTCCTGTTGGTGGGGCAACGAGGCCTGGGGCAGGGATGGAGGAGCTCCAGGGCTGAGCTGAGCGGATGCTTCCAGCTTTGGAGCTGCATGACTCGAATACCAGGTGTGTGAACAGTAGTCATGAAATCCTTTCCCCTTGCTGTGCCCAGCCATGAGAGCACTCTGGCCTGTGGCAATTCCTGACCTATGCCTGGCCCCAGTCTGCAAACACACTGTTTTTTAACCTTCCCAGGGCCCATACTGTTTGACAGCATGGAGAAGAGCATGCAATGTTTTCTGCCTGTGACCTCTGTCTGTTTTCCTAGTGATGTAACCTATACAAGTTTTTGGTTCAGGCACCCCATGGAGCTGTAGTTTGGCATTACCATTTCTACAATGGGCTCAGGGACTTGATACACACAGACCTCAAACTGATAGTTTTATTCAGATGTCCATTGCTGATGGGCCTCACATCCAGCAGCATCGCTGCAGTACTGCGGCAGCTCCTCTACATCACGCTATATGAATATATAACCTCCTCCCCAAGCTGTATGAGAGCCCAGCAATACACAGGCTATTGCTCATTACATAGAATCTGTGAGTCTATATGTTCAAATGAGGATGTGTGATACATTATTCACCCTCACAGTAACTTTATAACTGCACATATTTGACTTGCTGGGGCACGTAACATCTCCTAGGTTCCAGTTAGTGAGTTGGAGGCTTCTCTCAGGGAACCAAAATATTACAGGCTAATACTTTTCTCATGGCTGAGCAAGTCCTGTGGGATATTCAATACAGAACATACGCCCTGGCAAAAGCCTATGGGTGATCCAGCCTCAGGGGGCTTCTTAGCAGATGCTGTTACTGACAATTTTAACCCCCATGGCATAGATTATGAAATGACAGAAAGTCTGTCTGACTCAGGGACTGAAGCATCCCCAAAGTGCCCAAGCATAACATCACCTTGCACGAACACAGACTCTGGAAAATAAAGTGGGAAGGGGCAGAAACAGAGCAAACCTCTTTCCTCAAAGTGCCACAGCATTCAGTAACTCCAGAGAGAAAAATATCTGAAAGGAAATATTTATTTGGATTAGGAAGGAACGTGTGGCATGAAAAAAATAAAAAGAGAAAATGATCAATGTTCTGCTTGCAGTTCTGGCTTCCCAACAAGTACTTAATCTTTCTCAGACAGGTTTTAAACGATCTTTGTCTCTTTCCAAAAATTGTGTTATTCACTTTTTTTTTTTTTCACATTTCCTGCTGCAAAGTGTGAAGTTTAAGACTAAATATTGGGATGCCTGAAGTTTAACGCAACTCTGATTTTCCCTGTGCAGGTTCTGTTTGCAGCCAATGAGCCAGCAACAGATTTTCCTGTAAGCATTTGACCAGGGAGCAACAAACCATCACTTTTTGCTTACATAACTTTCATCCAACACGGGCAAATTACAGTAGTGAGCTGGCAATATTATCAACATCACCATCAAAGACAGATTAATCATCTGGTCCAAACTCTCTATTAAGATTAAAATATATCCTTATGCAATACTGCCACTTCCTCAGAGCTAGACCAGGGAGGGCTTTTCCTGGACTCCTTAAATTTAGAGAGGAATGATCATATTTTACCTTGCTTTGCATCAGTGCACGGTCAATTGATGGAGATGTTCACAGTGCTCTATCATTTTCTCTCCAGTTCATGAAAAGCTGGATTTAGGAACTACAGAGCAGCTGGCCAGCTCATCAAAGCAATTTCACAGGGACTTTTGTTGCCTATTTGTCTGCTTCCACTCTCAGCTCTTTTAGAAATATTTAGGCAAATGTAATTGATTCATGCTGCTAATGGGTCCTTTCTAGTCTGCTTTTTCTTACCACATCTCTAAAAGATTGATCTTCTTTTTCATTTTTGCTGCTCCTGTGCAATGGACTGCAAGTCTGTAATTAACCATCTTTTCTTGCTCTATATTTGATCAGAGAACAAACAAACAAACAAACAAAAACCTCATCCATCACTTTTTTGGGGGGCGAAATAGAGGATTGTCCTCTACATTTCTAGTCTTTCAGATGAGCCATAAGTCTGAAAAAAACAAAAAATGTTTTTTCTCTTGGAAGGACCATACACCGTGGGCTTACCAGTTGAGAGACATGGCCATTCATTGTATAATCTTGGTGGCTTGGGAACATTTTGTTCAATAACTTAACAGAAACTGATAAAACTGCTCAGCGATTGATTCCTATTAATGTGCCATGAACTGGGCAAGGCTCAGGTCTGGAAAAGAACAAGCAAATTTTGGTAACGCAGTCCAGGAGCGAGAGCCTATAAACCAGTGCTTGCTCCTGCAGATGCCTCAAATCTTTAGCTGCATTTTTGACAGCTATATTCTCTAGGATCCTTAAGCACCTGAGCGCCTTATCACAGCTTAGCAACTGAGCCCTTACCGCATGCTTAAGCCCAATGACATCCACAAGCTGTGTGTTTTCTGGGTGGTCCAGCCGGGAAAATGGATTCTGAGCATAAAGTGGGGATAGAGAAAACGGATATACCTGATTTATCTTCCAGCAGAATGGTGAAAGTACTTGCCCTAGCTGTGACAAATATGGGTTTGGTTTCCTCTCCTGCCTGCAGAAGATCAAATCTACTTTGCCTGCGTTGCTGGGGACCACCTGCTCTTGTGTCTTGCCTAAAACAGCCCTGTGGAGCAAGGACTGGCACTCGCATCGCCCCATGCTAGGAGGAAGTCAGATTTAACACATTTCATACCTGATTTTGAAAAATGGACGGCTGTAAGAGGAGGGATAGGGGGTTCCTTCCCTTCTCTTTTGGGCAATTACCAAGTGCAGCCTCCTTGCTGAGAGAAAAGAGTCTCCACTACCCTAAGTCGCAGTCATGAGGACACTGTGAGAAATGGGGAGGAGGCAGGAAGAGGGGAACCACGAATGCATCCAGGCCCGTGGGCTCCTGTCGCCAGCCACCTCTTTCCCACAGCACACGTGCGACCTTGAAAAGCACCGTCATGAAAATGTGGTTTAAGGAGCTTTGCTAAAATGTGACTTCTGCAGGAGACAGGTGATAAATCCGGTGGGTCAGGCCAGGATCTCCACATCCATCCATGAAATATAAAGCTTGTTAGAGCTGGCAGACGGTGGCAGCCTCCTGGGAGGTGACCAGGCCCGTTGGCACCCTGATGCCATCAGGTCCTGCCGACAGCAGCTGTGCTGGAGGAGCTGTGAAGTCCAGGGCTGGCTGTGCCTCACACACACCCCCTCGTTTCACCACCACCCACCGGGCCCCCTGCTCCCAAACCCACAAGGTGCTGAAGGAGCTGGGGCAGGAGCACAGGGACCAGGCCCTGCTCTGCACACCAGCTGTGCCCCGTGTCAGCCCTGCCACCGACAGCTGGCAAGGGACGTGGGTATTAGGACCCCGTGACAGACTGCTCAGAGCTCAGACACCCATCTCAAGGCAGGTTCCTGCTGGCTTATTTTTGGGACCAGGATATCCCTGTTATCGAGGCCTGTCAGCAGCATAACCGTGCTAGCAGAGCCAGCGTGCTGGGTTAACTCCTCTGCACTGAGCCGGTGGGCTGGGGCTTCATCCTCCTGCAGCACCCTGCAGCCTGCAAGGGGATTCTTGCTCCTTCTGCCTCAGCACACGCTTAGAAAAACCCAGCCGGCTGCAGGAGGATCAAATTTTGGTCTTGTCAACCTTGAAAATGTTCCTTTAGCTTCTCACCGCCCACACGTGCTGCATGTATTCATACACATATGCAAATAAGAAAATACAGTCATATGCGAGCGCATACACACAGAAACACATACAGTTGCACCTACATGGGGTTTGCGTAGTAAGCATAACATTAATGTATAAAGGACCAGAAGGATGTGTAAAACAAGACAGTCTTTTGGATCAATGCAGGAGGTTTAAGCCCACCAGCCTGCTTTTTGCCATCTTAATTCTCCAGATCTTGAAAGGTACTGTGCTGCCATCTTCATTCTTTTTTTTTTTTTTCAGAAGTCCTATGGCTACCTGTGGGATGGACAAATAATTACAAATATTGACTGGCTTTAAGGCAGAGAGCACTAAAACATCACCTGGGGGAAAAAAAAAAAAAAAGTTCCTCAAGTTCTCATACATTGCCTGAAGGCAAAGAGCCAGCAGAAAACACACAATCGAAAGGAACTATTTTTACCCGAAGACAATTTCATTTCCCACTCTCATCCTCAGAGACAGTCCCTGCTTGTTGCCATTATCTGTAGCTCTGGCGTGCCCAGCTGTGCAAGGCACGCTGTGCGGGGCACTGCACAAAATGTATTAACATTGTTGGTTTTCTGCTCTCCGATTCGCTTTTCTTTCTGCTCCTAGAGCAGGCTCCAGGGATGAAGGCAAGCCACGAGGTGCTGTCTGTGGTCAGGAGCATCCCGCAAGGAGGAGAGGAGCAGCTGCCCCTGGATAATGCTGCATGCTCAGCACTCTCCCGTGTGTACATGTTCCTGCAGGATGGGTCGGGGCTGCTGGATCTGGCTCAGGAGAGGTAGCTCCACCACTCCCGCTGCCACAGCTCGCTGCTCCAAAGCTGTGATGAGAAGAGGGAGATGGCAAAGAAATATCTTCAGCCATCAGCAGCTTTCTGTTCCCAGCTCTGGTCTCCCCAGACAGCTGATACTTTGCAGTCCCAGAGAGCTGGTATTTCTTAGCAGCATCTTCTTGCTGCTGGCACCTGCACTTTATGTTCTGAGTCAGACATCCATGCTATATTGGCACGCACAGTACCATTCTCTATGGCCAATAAAAATGTGTTTCTGCCTGTGTTCTTGGAAATGAGTCCCCATCCCTCCTCGACAGCGTTTAGCTTCTGAGTTACTGTTCAGAAGGGAGGTAATTAGGTCCTACCAGGGGTCTGGCTTTACCAATAGCTCTGAAACCAAACAAATGCATGCTGCATCACGCACATTCTCCACCCCTGAAAGCTGTCTCCAGTGTTTATCTCTTTGGCCCTGGCTCTTCTCCCCTGGGAGAACCAGCCTTTTTGCCACAGCTGCAGCTGGGACACCTGGGAGAGTGAGGCAGGAGCATGCTGGCACAGATCTAACATGTTGTCAGCACAATACACAGTCGTATCCCTCAGGCTACTTTGCTGCCATCTCAAATGCAAGCGACGATGTCTTTTTTAACAGCAATGCCATGAGTGCATTAGCAGGGTTTGCTCTCTGACCTCCCTGTACAGATGGAGCAGGGAGCCCGCCACGTGCCTGTGATCCCTGAGCGTGCTCCTGGGGATAGGAAAAGTAAACATATTACGGGGCTGTAACCCATGCGGTGGACATCTGCAGTGACTTCCCAGCTCCTTCAGTGGGGAGTCGGAGTAACCAAAGTGCTCAATACCTGGAGATCACCACCCAGCCAGCTGAACCATTAAAATCAAATGCTGTGAGGGTGTCAGCACATTATAGGGATCACTGGATGTAAAAAGGCTCTTGCGCACTTCAGCTCCTCTTACACTCTGTGTATGCACCTGTCTTGGCCCCCACAATAAATCCCGATCAGTTGGTGCTCAGTAGGTTGTGCTGCCCCAGTGCTGCACATTAACATTTTTTAACCTTTCTGATTCTGCTGTTGTAATTAACCCAACACTCTGAAGCCTCCTTTGCCAATTCTTTGATATATGCTGATAGAGAAATAAATCTAAAGGCTTCCAATGTGAACCTGCAGAACACAGCAGTCTGGACAAACACAATTTCTAAAAGCCATTTCAGCTTCATGTAAAGAGACATTCTCTGTAATTAATATACAATTACAAAAATCCACACATTTATTTGCACACATTTATGCACAGCCACACATACATATACATGTGTGCATGTCTTATAGAAAATGCTGAGGAATAGACAGGCACTTGGTATATACAGAACCTACTATCCTAAGAAACCAAATGGGGATATTAATTTCCTTGCTACAGGAGAGAGCTTATCAAGACCTATATTTTTTGAAGTCAGATAACAAGCCCATAATCTCCCTCTTTCCCCACTGAAAGAGCAATGATAGACTTCTGACATCAGCACACAAAAGCAGAAAAATTTAAAGTTAAAGCTTCCTTTCTCTGAATGTCTGCAATGCATCATACTTTAACCTAAAGACTGCTACAATATCTAGACATGACTAAAAGAATTAAGGTCAGGATGGAAGATGTATCTCAGAGGATTTCTTCACTGGGTTAAGACAAAGAATATTACTGAATTTTCAAAAGCAAACCTAGTGGGGAGAGATATTTCTGTGGAAATGTCTAAGAGAAAGCGATGTCCTTGCCTTGTAACTCCACACACACCTACACAGACATGCACTCACACACACACACGCACATACATGCGTGATTGCAAGCTGCTAAAAGAGTGTATGTCTGTATTTTTTAGGTGTGGTGTGCTCTTGTACATGTATTGAAAATCTGCTCTTGCTAGTCACCCAGACTTTTTTCCCCTGGTCCTTCCATTTAAATACAAGTTTACCCACTTCCGAAATCTTTCCAATGACTATATGAGTTTCTATCATTATTACTTGCATGGGATATTCCAGTGTTACACTTTACTGCTCAGTTTGATTTCAGGATATTTAAAAACAGTGCTGACAATGGGTTGACTCTCTGTTCCCTAAATCTATCAGAGAGTTCTCATGGGAGGGTGGCTGGCCCATGCATTTTAAAATGTAGTATTTCTCATTCATTTCACTCATTTAACCTTTCATCAGTAGATAATGATGCTCAATATCACATTCAGATGTTAACCAGATAACCAAAAATGAAAATAAACATCTTAGGCCACATTGTTTAAATGTGTGAAACTGGCCTCATTTCAAGGATTAAGAGAGACTTGCATTTGACTGACTGTTCAGCTAGTACAGTGTTGACAAATTGCATGACTAGTGCTGAAAAAAAAATCCTCCAGAATCTCCATCTTGCTAAAAATTCTAATATCTCACTGCTTTTTTAATACTGCAGTGAAGCAGAAAGTTTCCCCTGGAATGTGTTGATTGAGAAATATGAAAGGTTAACCTTCCCCATGCTGCAGAAGGTCAAATGTACCCCCTTCCTGGGGATTAGCTCTCTGGTAATTCAAGCTACAACAAAACATATGCCTTTGCCTCGCTTCTCCCCCAACCCTGGCTGTTCTTAGGGTTTCCTGCAGGACTCCCATCTGTTAGACCAGTCATTTCTCTGGTGTGTGTATATAGCAATAGCTATAATTATCTAGGTATAGATATGTAAAAGATAGATGATACACAGAAATGATGTAGATACGTGTACGTTCATGCACGCTTACCTACACATTTGTACTCCTGGACACTTTGAAGCCTCTGTCAGAATTACCACTGATTTCAGCACAGCCCAGGTTTACACGCATGAGTTTATTTGCAGGTGCAATTGAGCAATGCAGTTAGCAATAGCATTGATCTGAATTTTTCTCTCAGAATAGTTTCCCGTTAAAAGATGCCAGTTTGTCCAAAATGAAGTATTGCATATAAATGTACTAATTATGATGGCATTTCTCTTTGCAGACAGAAATTTTTTAAAAAAGCATATTGACTGGGTCAAAACATCTCCCATTTTGGACATTTTTGGAGCGGAACAAGCTGATACTTTTTCTAAGCTGCCTTGCATTTAGGAAAGTTTATGTAGTGTTTGATATACTTTTCTTAATTAAAATACCAGGATGAGTATGAGTTTATCAACATAAAGCTCTTTGGTCAACATGAAATATTACAGAGAAATGTTTTTGTGAGAAATCTCATATGTTTTTTGTTTGTTTGTTTGTTTTTAGATTTTGCTACAGTTTAAGAGATTTTCTCTTAAATTGTAAAGAAAATTGTAAAATTTCTCTTTAAATTGAGCAAAACTCAATCCAGAGAAACTAGTTCCACCCAAGTGGAACCCAAGTGTGTTTTAGGCAAATTTTCCATGGGGACAAGCTTGAAATGCCTGATCAGGCATAGAAGGCAGAAGAGAGTGCCATGGTTGTGTTTTCATTGGTAGGTCCCAATGCCCTGTAGAGACATCTAGGATGCCCTGGGAACCATCTCCAGAGACCACAGTGACAAAGAGGAGCTGGCTTAGGGTCTCATGCTGAAATATACTGGGCAGAGCTCCTGTCCACCTGTGCCTTATAAGCCTTCAGGATATTGTCGGTGCTTAGCCAACACCAACGTCATACCAACAAGCAAGTAAGAAACTGCTTGCAGCGCTTTTTGAAAATGGCATGATAAGGCAATCGTCTCCTTCTCTGAGGCACTTGCCAGGAAGAGGCTATTAGAATTTTTTCCTTTATCCTTTAGAAACCTTTTGAATAGATTTATAATATCTCATTTGCTGTTAAATGTGCTACATGGCACTGTGTAAGTGGGTTGCGTTCATTGCTGAATAAAAGAAGAGTATGTCACGAACCTCTCATTATTTTAATTTTGATATCTATAGTTGGCATTTCAAGTCGATGAAAGACATGTACTATTCACAACAAAATGATATTGTTTTACTTCATTTTGAAACATTTTCACAGAGAAAAAAATGACCATATTTGAGTCCTCAATTTTCCATTACAGATAGACAATTTTATTGTCAGGTTGATAGTTATGAGATTATGTCTTCTTTGAAAATGTTGAAAAAACCTGTCACATTGTAGATAAATTTCAATCTCACTAGCAGCGGAAATTCCAAAATACACTTAGGTGACGCTATTATGAGCAGCAGAATCAATCCATTAGTTCAGAAATAGGCAGGATTAGGTAAAAAGTTAAAGAAAAAAAAAAAAAAAGAAAAGAGAAAAAAAAGGACTGCTCACATATGGAAATTAAAACAGTCACTGATGACTCCACAAAGAGACAGCTCAAATTATACTCACAATTATCAGGTAGAAGACTGCAAATTATACTCCCAATTCACAAAGAAAAAGCAATCTAGAGGAGAAGCACTGATTTACATAATCAATATAATACAAATTCAGGGAGGCCACTTTTCAGCACACGCACACACACACACAAAAGAAAGCAGAGCAGGAGATGGGATTTGCACTAGGCAGATAATGGAAGAAGAACCCTGCAGAGAGAAAACTGAGATAAAAGGAAAAGGACTTTAGAGAGAGGAGGCAGGACAGCACCACCTTGCCTGTGTGCCAGCCCAAGTGCTGGCTCTGAGGAAGCTCTCGTGGGGGAGATGATTTAAGGTGTCTTTTAAGTTTCATAATGTCATCTGGAATGGAGAGTAAGCCCTTGGACTGGCTTTCCGAAGTCTAACATGTTCTTTGCTGGAAGTCAGAAGCACCCGATGGCTTCCAGCAGGTATAGGCAGATCCTGAACACCCCTTTTAAATGAATAATCATAATTTAAATTATAATGTTCAATTAAAATTATATTATTCAGTTATAACTACACTATTTAAAGTACATTTAAACTGTGATGATCCAATGAATCAAACCTTTTTGTTTTTTTTCAAACTCTTTTTATGCTTTACGGGCTCCAGGAGACAGGTTAATAGCTCAAGTAAAAGAGAAGTATGCCACAAGCTCAGGCACTCTGAAAGAGTCCTTCCCTGATCATCAGAAGGAGCAAATGTCTCACAGTGAGTCCCATACAAATATTTCTACCTTCAGCCTCTTGCTACTAGGGAGAATCTGAGGTTTCCCAGACATCACCCGTTTTGCAGATGTGACTTCAAACATTAATGAAAGCATTCATTTGGGCTTGGAGAAGAAACTGCAAAATCTGTAAATAAGAAAGGACTCAGTTTATGAAGAAGTTCTTCACTGTGAGGGTGGTGAGGCCCTGGCACAGGTTGCCCAGAGAAACCATGGAGGCTGGATGGGGCTTTGCGCAACCTGGGCTGGTAGGAGGTGTCCCTGCCCATGGCAGGGGGGTGGAATTAGGTGGTCTGTAAGGTCCCTTCCAACCCAAACCATCCTGTGATTCAATGTGGGTCCTGATTTGGCCACATTACACTTGGCTTGATCCAAAGGTGGGAGGCAATTCCCATGGGATGGTGGGCATTGAGTATGAGGGACTTGGTCCTGCAAGGCAGGTTTGGCCATGGTCTAAAAGGGCTTGGACAATATGTAAACATATTTCCATGGTTCAGTGCAGCCACTGGGACTTGGTGAGCTCTAGACCATGAACAGACAAGATGAACCTCTGGAAAGCAGCAGTGATGAGACAGAGTGTACTGGAGCAGAGGACGAGCCCCAGGGCTCCTCGCTTCCAGGATTTGGCCCTCATCCGTTCCTCAGGTCACATCTCAGGACACAAGCCACAGTGATTGCAAGTGTGTGTCTGCAAGGAGGTCACTGCAGGCACAATACAGAAATGCAAGTGGCTGAGTGTGCTCTGAGCACCTGGAAGGACACAATCCTCTTGTGGGTTTTTTTCCTTTGCTCAAAAGCCACTGAGCCAGTAGACCGGGCTGTAAAAACATATTTTGGTGCTGTGGCAGAAACTCCCTCCTGCTTCCATTGCCAAAACTCCCTCCGACTTCCTTCAGGTGGCCCCAGCCCAAGCATCCTGCCAGCTGCAGGAGCACCGCCTGGTCCCGCGGGGATGCTGTGAGCTGGCGGCCTGGCCGGACCGCGGCACACACCGCAATGTTCGCACCCTCGTAAGGAAACTAAAAATAAATTTACAGGAAAATAATACATTCTTTCTAATCTGAGTCAAACCTAAAAATTAATCAGCTATAATTATCAAACCTAATTTAATTAAAACTAGCTACTCACCATCTGGTGTTATTTGTATAAATTTGGAAATCTACTATTTCATATTAAATTCCTCCGTTTAACGAATTATGTTAGAGAATATATTTCTCCACTATAATCATTATGTAATTAATCATTCTACAAATTATATTTCCTTCCACTTGATTGTTTGTATAATAACAGGGCAGATGATCAGCTACTTTTTTCGTCAAAACTGGATTTAAAATGAAGACTTGCAACATCAATAAAAATAATTCACTGAAGTCGAAAGATGAATGACAAGGCAAGATTTTATTTCTCAGCTTCATCACTGAGAGTATAAATGACAACCCCGTTTGATTTTTTTTGCGTATGTGTAAGTTTATAGACAGATATATAATACCACAAGAATATTATATATGTGCATACAGTATGTAATACCCAATTAAGAACAAGAGCTTGATTTAAGGCTCTCCCTCCCGATGGAGTGTGGAAACGTATAGTTCAAGACATTTAAAAATGTGTCATCAGAAGTATATTCCAAGGAGATATTATGTTCATTTATATACTGGTGCGTAAAACGCACTAAAATGAACATGATGAGAAGACAGAGAATTGATCAACACTAAAACAAGAATGTTTGACACAGCTGGCATGGCGGTCACGGCTTTCTCAGTGAAATCTCTAAAAATGCCCATACTTTTTGACATGTAGGTATTTCTGCAAGAATGTAGAGAAACGTCTATATCAGTTCACAAAAGGCTGTTCCCAAAGGGCATCCATGGGAGGCCACAGGAGGGAGAGGATGACAACAAAGTGTTGAGGCAGCAAAATGGGGGGCAGTTTGGGGCACAGGCTATCTAGACCAGATTTGGAGACATGGCACTTATCCCAGCTTGACTGTTCACCTGCTATATTAATTTAGGATTATGTCTTCATGTGTTTTGTCTGTGTAGATGGTAATTAAGTGGCTCTCCAGCTGCATTTGCACAGCACTGGGTTGAGGTGGGAGCTCTTAACAGTGGTCTTTACGTATCTCTGTAAAAATAGAGAGTAACAGCAAAATACAAAATACAAATGCACTGTTCAGGTGCATTGAAAGTGAGAGAAAGGAAAGGAATCCCACAATCCCAGAAGGGCTGAGGCTGGCAGGGCCCTCTGGAGGCCACCTGCCCCAACCCCTGTCCAAGCAGGGACACCCAGAGCAGGCTGCCCAGGACCATGTCCAGGGGGCTTCTGAAGGTCTCTGAGGAGGAGACTCCACCACCCCTCTGAGCAACTTGTGCCAGTGCTGTGACACCTGCACAGCAAAGGACTTTCTTTTCTGCTAGGTTAACAATTGGGCTTGATGATCTTGGCGGTCTCTTCCAACCTAAATGTTTCTACAATTCTGAAATTTAGAAGGAAGAAATGAGGAAAAAAAAAGTAAGAAAAAAAAAAAAAAGTGGAGGAAAAATTTCCTCCCTAAATCTTAAATATTTGTAAAAACATGCTTGTACCCACAGTTTTCGCTTGCCATCACCCATGGCTGAAAAACTACCCATTAGTCCCTAAGTCACCTACTTGCAATAGCATTGGACTCCCTAAAAAAAAAAAAATAAATAGCAGGGGCTCTCCTAAGCCATCCACAGTAACCAAACCTCCCTCAGAGTGAACATTCATTTGTAACAACAGCATTTAAAAACACTATAGGAAAGAGTGCTCATGTTCAGCTTGTTCAGTATGCAATTATCTTCTGTGTAGAAGTCTTGGCTGGTTTAAGTTTCCTGGGGCTCCTGAGCACACAAGATGCTCCCACCCCTCTTCCCTTTATGCAGCATCTGGGCTTTGTCCTCACCAGCAGTATTTATAGAAAAGCATCCAGTCCATCACGTTTGGTACTTCACTATTTAATGGTGAAATAAATCCAGTAAGGATGAGTTTTGTTGTTTGGTTGCCGTTGGACTTGGTCCTGATGGGAGCCTGAAACCACTTAGGCTCTCTGGGAGCCCAGGAGAGAGATTTTCAGATGTACGCAGAGAATGCAAGATGACAAACTGCTAGATTCAGTTAAATCGGGACTGTTAATTATAGCAGTTTAAATTGGGTTCTGACTCAGATTTTGAATTCATAGTGGCAAGATGACAGCCTGGAGAAGGTGTTTGCAAATGGCTGACTCAGAGGATGATGATCAGCACGACGGTGCCTTCTGCCCGTGCTAGTACTACGTGTTTGTAGGAGCGCTGCTCCCCGGCGCTGGTTGCCAGCCCAGCTCCACCCCTTGGTCTGTCCACCACAGATTACGAAGCCTGGAAAGACAAAGTGAGCAACTGGAGGAAGGATCGTATAAACTGGGTGAGTACTGAATGGCAGCCCGCCATCTCTCTTAGTGCTCTGTCCTCTTCTTTCCACCTCTAATGCTGATTTTCCAGATGTTTCTGTAGGCATCCAGCTGCTTCTGACTTGAGTTGATGAAATGGCTTCTGAGTGAAGAGCAAGCATTTCCTAAATCCTTTGTGAAGCAGAGAGGCTGAATTTCCACCCGGTTCTCCAAATTGTGAGCCAGCATGTGAGGCTGCGGTCGGGAAGGCCATGGGCTGCCAAAGGGATGGGTGCTCTGGGGAAAAACTGCCTTGGTAGGGAGGTCACAAAATCTGTCCAAATTTCTGGCCAAATTCCCTCAAATTGAGGCCTCCTCCTGGAAATACTGAATGCTGGCAGATTCCAGTGCTGCTTCTCCTCTCCCCAAAGCACTTTTGCTTTTTTCTGCTAGTTGTCCTTGAAATCATTTCATTCTTGCTTTCATACAAGACAAAAATTCCCAAGATCTGGTTCCCCGTGTACTCACAGTGCAGATCAGCTCAGATGCTCAAACGGTTGCTGAAATTAATTTGCAAGCGTCGTAAATGACTAAGTTCCATAACTGTATTTTGTTAGTTGCAAGTGGGGGTCAAGATCTAATACCACATGAATAATGCAGCTAACTCCTGCTTTGATCTTTGAAATCCTCATACCTGTGCTTTTCTGTGTGCACTGTCAGCTAGGCACCAAACAGCGAGTGGGGAGGGTTTGTTACAAGCTGCTTGGGACCGATCCAGAAGCCAAGGAGCACATCTAGTGAAGTAAATCACATATCAGTTCCACACAGAAATAATGCACCAATCCTGAAATTACTGTTTTCAAATTTCTGACTCTGCTCTAATGATTATTAGAATGGAGAGAGTAATATATTCAATGAATTACTGGTTTTAATCCATTGAATAGCTAAGAACAGATTGTGATTCCCTGGTCTATTTGGTATTCAAATGAATTCAACAGATACCTTTTCTAATCTTCAACTTGGTGGTCTGAAAGCAAATTTCCACTGTACCTAGTTGGTGGTGGTCTGATTAATCACATGCATCCTATCTGTTTCCTGACAGGAACATTGTAAGAACATCTAGGCTGAATCCCTATTTGCACAAATGCACAACTGGGTTTTCACAATGTGGAAACAACTTACACATGTGGCTTTCCTCATGCTCTTTTTTCCTTCTTTTTCCTTCTTTCTTTCTTTCTTTCTTTCTTTCTTTCTTTCTTTCTTTCTTTCTTTCTTTCTTTCTTTCTTTCTTTCCTTCCTTCCTTCCTTCCTTCCTTCCTTCCTTCCTTCCTTCCTTCCTTCCTTCCTTCCTTCCTTCCTTCCTTCCTTCCTTCCTTCCTTCCTTCTTTCCTTCTTTCCTTCTTTCTTTCTTTCTTTCTTTCTTTCTTTCTTTCTTTCTTTCTTTCTTTCTTTCTTTCTTTCTTTCTTTCTTTCTTTCTTTCTTTCTTTCTTTCTTTCTTTCTTTCTTTCTTTCTTTCTTTCTCTTTCCTTCCTTCCTTCCTTCCTTCCTTCCTTCCTTCCTTCCTTCCTTCCTTCCTTCCTTCCTTCCTTCCTTCCTTCCTTCCTTCCTTCCTCCCTTCCTCCCTTCCTTCCTCTCTTTCCCAAAGTGTCACAGAAAATGAACTCAAAATGAATTTAAATGGGTCCAGAGCAAACTTGTTTACTTTTTTTTTTTTTCCCCTCCTATGGCACATCTAGGAACAGACTGTGATTGAGGCTCTGATACAGAAAGGTGATTTATGATAGTCTTAGCTTTAGATGTGCTGCCCTGCTCCTGTTGCATTCAGTGTGACTGTGCAAGCAAAAAATGAAGTATGAGCATTGTCTTGGGAAGATCAGGGCCTAAGCTAAGATTATCTGAAAACTTTTTGAATTATTCAGCTCAAATACTCACTGTTTGGACACTACTCCTCAAAGAACTAAGTCTACCATCATTACTTCCTAGTCCTCTAGACAACTTGAACCATGAATTATTGTCACTATTCCCCTGTACAAACAAACAAACGAACAAAAAAGATGCCACTGAGCATAAACAAACTTATATTTTCTGTAAGGGAACATGCCTGAGAGAGACAAACCCAGGCAAAGTAACATCCACTGTGAATTTCCTAGGCCAAGGATATTTTTTTCAAATTATTTCACCGCTAGGTTCAACTTCAACTTTAATATATATAATTTTAATTTCAGAGTAGATTTTACATTTTTTGACAAGTAAACTGGCATATTTCTTGAGGGCTCCCAACAGGATATCACGTAGCTGCCTGTAATTGAGGGAAGGAAGATGGGCAGAAGCATGCCTCATTGAGGTGATGTTCTTCTAGTCCACAGCAGAGTTCCTGCAGATGTCAACAGTGAGCTTGACCACTGCCAAAAGGAAGAAGCTGATCTTCATGTATTAGCCAAACTCTATCATACCCACAGAAACTGTCCGTGATTTCCTGGAAAGTATTCTTGCACTGGGAGGACTCCTCTTGGTTTTTTGTGCTGCACCCAGTTTGGAAGCACCCAGTTTGAGAGGCTATCCTTCCCACCACACAAGAGAAGCGCTATGTTTAGGTTTCCATGGCTGTTCTGTAGATAAGCTGTGTAGATGGATCATGCAAACTCAACCCAACACTCAGTGCCTGCAGTAAAATAGATGTTCTGAAGGTGCCTCTAGCGAAAGTGTAAAATCAGAGTGAAATGTCTTTCCCCAGCGACAGACTTACAATCAGCCATATGAGAGACGTTCCAACCTACATTTGTGCCTTAAATTTGTGCCTCAGTCAACAGAAGGAACAAGGCGTAGTTGTGGAGATTTACAGTTTCTGAAGTTCTCCGCTGTAGAGATGTGGTGACAGATTTACCCGTCAGGAAACAGACTGGGAGAGGAGGGAAGACGGGGCAGGTGTGAGGATCTCCAGATCAGCGTGTGGTCTGGATGAGTAGCTCTGTTTCTCTCTGTTGCCATCCTATTTTTCTCCTATCCATACTATCCATCCAGCCATGATATATCCCAATGGATATAACCCTCTTAGGCTGTGGGACACCGTGAGAGGCCCTCAGAGAAAACAGTTCCTGACCCCTCACCATGGTGGGGTAGAGCAGTGGATGGTGGACTTTTGGTGGCTCCAGGAGCTGAATGCTGCTCCGGAGAATGTGAAAAGGCAAAGGGGAAGGAGGAAAATGGGGACTGAGTGGTGAGAAGGGCTGGCAGGTGCTGGGAATGGTGTGAGGATGCTGGAGGGCATGTGCTCAGCTCCTTGGGCTTGTCGCACCTTCTCAGGGCCTGTGGCCTGCAGCAAAGCAGCCATAAAAGCTAGCATTGTCTCAGAGCACTTAGCCGGTCATGCTTAAAGGGATTGTAAGTGTTTTAGAGGTTGGAAGCAAGAATGTGAGTAAAAACATAAGGTAAGCCCTCAGGGTAGATGTACTCTGTGACAGTGTAACCTGCTCCTCCTACTTCCCAGTTTTGCACCTGGTTAACTCTAGGTCAGAATGAAGCTATAAAGTCATAAATGATTATTTGTGACCCCAGACAAGAACATAACCTTTCTATCTTTAGACTGCATTCAAGTGGCAAAACCCTGATTACAGAATATTTTTCCATGAATTAGGAATGCAGGCTCTGTAGGTCACAGGGAGTTCAGACTATTCCCTTGGCATAAGCAGATGTCTTCAAGATAAACCCCTCCTGAACACGTCAACAGTTCCAAACTAGCTTGTGTGCCCTGAAAAGGAAGGAAAAAAAAAAAAAAAAGAAAAAAAAAAAAAAGAGAGAGAGAGAGAGAAAGAAAAAAAAAAAAGAAAGAAAGAAAGGGGAGGTATCACCGTATCACCTTTCCAAAAGACAGAACAGCCAGGTGACTTCAGGAGCTAGACTAAATTGCATTTCAGATGTTGGCTCTACAGCACGTGGCTATCAATCTGGAAGCAGGCCTTTTTGGTGATACACAAACCTGAGGGAAGGAGGATGTGCTGCACAGCCTGTAGGTGCTGCAGGGCTGTGCTGCCTTCATGCAGGGACTGTGGGGCCTGCCTAGAGGAGGTGGCAAGCAGGGCACGCAGAGGCACCCACAACAGCCTGTGCAAAATTGCTGCAGCAGCTGCTTTGCCACTGTTTCTTCCTGCTTCCTATTTTGCTTCTTTTTCTTGACTTTATTTCCCCACAGTCCTCCTGCTGGCCTTCTACCTACTACCCAAATTCTCCATTCCCCTCTATATCTCCTTCAGTTTTCCTTAACATCCCATTTTAAGAAAACCTTCTTATCTTCTCTAAACTTTATTCCTTCCTTCTCTACCCCTTTTCCCCAGACTATTTTCTGGTTCCTTATTCAGACGTACGCCTTGTTCCAGTTGCAGTTTATCCAGGATCCTCCTCCACTCATTGTTCTTGCTGTGACATTCTCATCTGGAGCACATCCCTCCCTCCCAAAGGCGAGCGGCTGTGTTTCCCGGTGAAGCTCCCTCCATCTGCCTTCCAATCAATCATCTCTGTACCAACTGCTGGGATTCGGCTGGCAAGCACCGTGCCCTCCTGGCAGCACACGACCCTCCCAAAACACTTACTCATGGAGGAGACAGATCCTGGCACTGTGGTGCCAGTGGAGAAGCAGGGTGATGGTCACTGCTCCTCTGAGCAGGCACGATGGCTGTACCTGTCCAGAGCTACGCCCTTACCTTCCCAGCACATAGCGAGTATTTTATGTCATTGGCCAAGCAGGAGAGCTGAATCATTAGCAGCATCATGGCTTATAAATCTTCGTGTGACAGGGCACGGTGGTGAAGGCATCTGCCATGCTTTGCTCTTTGGGAAGCAACTGGCTGAGTTTCAGCTGCTGTAATATGGAGTGCTGTGTAACAGGGAGGCAGCCTGCCTCAGAACTGCTCCCCCGGCCATTTTCTGGAAGGATGATGTACTGCCTAGCTTCATCCAGCCTGCACAACGAATACTGTGACCGTACCCCTCCTAGTTATGTCATGGCTTTTTATCCCGTGGGACACTAAAGCATTTGTGGTTTATAGAAATGCAGAACAGCGTCAGCTCTCCTTCAAGTGCCAGGCTGGAGTTTTAGCAGCTCTCTGCTCATGCTGCTGCACAGCCATCTTCACATGAAACGAGGTGATAAATAACAGCCCGAGTCAAGCCCAAGCAGGTTTGCATGGGCTGGCCACCCCAGGACACACACACATGCTGTCCTTTCCCTTGCTGGCACAGAAGAGCCGCTCCTCTGCCCCCGTGCCCTTCCTCAGCCCAGCAGAAACACCTGCACACAGCTGGTGGGGATAACAGGGCAGCCAGGACCTCGCTTCGGTACCTGCATTTTTACTTTCATTAGTGGAAGCATTGTCTCTGGTTCCTCCTTTATCTCCCTGATATCTTACTACTGTTGCTTGCATGGGTAAGAGCATTGTAGTACCAGCAGTATGGAAGCATTGCTGTAAATAGGAGCGTTTTTAACTCCAACCCTTTCTCTGTCTCTAATAGGACAGTTTATGTATTGTTCAAAACAGGAAAGGCAAAAACATAGCAGGAAGACTATTTCTCAGTGGCACCTGTGATGTCGGAAACAGATATGCACATTAAAAGGAAAACACCTTCTCATCTGCCATGTAAAAGAAATTAAGGGATGATATCTGCTGAGAAATATCAACCAGGCACCGTAGCAGGACTCATTCCATGCCCTTGGGTGTTTAGCAGTTATGGTGTACTTGGCTTGGACTTTTCCAGATATTATATCTGCATAAGCTGTCTTTTAAAACATAAATACTTTTCCACAGAGGAAGACTATGTCTCCCCTTCTTTGCCATTAACAAAGGTATTTTGACTGGATGAATAATTTAGGCAGGAAAGGGCCTCAGGAGGTGGGAAGGGACTGTGGGAAGTGTCCAGACCAAGCTGCTGCTCACAGCGGGCTCAGCTTCAAGGTGCTCAGGGTTGAAAGCCTTCATGGATGGAGACTGCTCAGCTTTCCTGGGCAATCCTCTCTGCTTCCTCATGCAGAAAGTTTCTCCTTAAGGCCAGTCTGAGCTTCTCTTGCTCTCTTGTTTCACTTCATGTTGTCTCTCATCCTGCTGCCACACAGCACTACACAGGGTCATGCTTGCCCTTCTCGATGGTCTCCTTGCAGGTGGTGGGCGGCTGTTAGGCATATTTTGGGAGAAGTCACAAATGTCTCCGGTGCCACGCTGGTCTCCTAAGGGGTGAGACCATCACTGTCAGCTTTTCTTCTGCCACAAAGGAAAGCTGGGTATAAAATCTCCCTTCTTCTCTCCTCGGTGTTTAAATCACTGCTGTGATCATATACTAGAGTGCGTTACGATATTTAATATGATTTATCTTTTTGTAGTAGTCCTGTGAGACCGGAAACCAGTTTCATTCTGAATTTATGAATATGTAAATGAGGCATGGTGAAACTAATTGGCTTGCCCACAGGAAGGTTGTCACAGAATAGGAGCTTGAACCTGTTACACCTGTTAACACGTTCCGTGCTCTGGCTATTTGTCCTTCCCTGCCTCTGTTCTGCTGCCCAGCTGCATCCAGGGGTGAGCTGACCTGTACCACCACATGCTGCTAGCATGAGCTGCAGGCTGCCATCAGGTCCCACGCACCTATGGAAGGGGGAAAGGGCTTGGGCTAATCCGTGTGCTCATCAAAATGCAGAGCCCCAGGGGAAGCCCAGCTTGGGCTCCTCCTTTTTTTCTTATGTTTCCTGAAAATGAGTTGATTCCTCCTGCTATAAGGTGACAATACAAAACATTGCAGAAAGCAAATTCTTCACGTACCAAAAAAGTAACACCAGCGGAATAAACATGACCATCCTTGTAGCTACCCTGCTTTTCCTTTTGTTTTTGACATGGGACCTTCTCTATCCCTCTTCTGCTTGTTTCCGTGCACAAGTTGTACATAGATCTCTCTACCCAATTTCATCAACAACAACAAAAAAGGAGTACGAAAGGTCTGCAGAAGCCCCCGGGGAAGTGATGCAATCACAGATGTTGTAGGATCTATGTCCCAGCTGCAGTGAACCTGCATGTGGCAGCTGCTGTTGCACAGCCATCACCAGTAACAGCTGGAGGGGCTCTGCTTGTAATGGCACATCCCCCGGGAAGGAGCGAGTGCGAGCAAAAGCAGCAGGCGCTGCGTACAAAGCATTGCACTGCAACGCTTTACTTTGCCTTTTGTTAGGAAACAAGCACAAAAGCAGGGAGAAAAACAAGAAAAATTGGAGATGTTCTCCTGCACCCCCCTCCCTAGAAGTAGCATCAGCTATCTAACCACCCCAAATTATGCTCTTCCCTCTCTGACTGAGCCCATAAGACAGCTGAGACCAAAGTATTTGCTATTGTTTGACCTTTTCTAAATATCCTTCTTAAAGCAGTGGAAGGACTCAGTGCAAAATAAAAGTGGCCGAAAAGCAAAATAAAAATGAAAAAAGAGCCGCGATCTCTGGAGCCTGCACAGAGAAGCTGTATTCCTTGTAGGTTTTTTTTTTTTTTTCTCATTACCTGAGAAGAAGACGTACATTAGGAGAACATATAAGAAATAAAACAAAAATGAGGTTTATATCCTCACTAAAGAAAAAGCAGTTCCTACATTCATTGTCACTGTGTTTTGATATATGTTTAGCTATATTATGTCCTAGGATCATCTAATTTCCATATAAAGTATCGCTACTTTCAGTTTTACTAGACAGTGTTCAGGGGAGACTTTGATTTGTGTGCCCGAGGGTAGATCTGAGAAAAGCATAATTTTCTTTAAGTCCCCTCTGTCATGCACCATCAGTAAATTCCTGTACAGATTACAACATGGGTGTTTAGTCAGAGGTCTGCACTCCCACAGAGGAGAGTGGGAGGGAATAATAAATGTGTGGACCAAAGTGGAAAAAAAAAAAAAAAAAAAAAAAAAGGTAAAAGAAAAGAGAGAAAGAGAGAGAGAAATTTCATTAAGAAAGGTTACTGAATCAAAAAGAATTTATCAAAAGTAGACTGGTGAGAGTGGCTCTTGAATTTTTATGAATTTGTGGGGCACACAAGTCAGCCTGCTTTGGACTGTAATTTCAGCTAATAGCAGAATGGGGACCACTGAGGCACACTCTGTCACTGTTTCTAATCTCCACTGCTCTGGAACACCAGTTACGCATCAATTCAATTAATCACCAGTGATAACAAAAGCTGTTTTTTTTCCCCACTTTAGAAGTGATGCCTTTTTTTTTTTTTTTTCTTTTTAAAGTGCAGAACTTTATCAGTCACAATTTCTTTTTCCCTTGGGAAAAAAAAAAAAAAAAAAAAAAAAAAAAAAGCTTATAAAGTTCATCTATACAGAGTGCGTAAATCCTATCTCCTACAGTTTTCCCCTGTAACCTTGCATGAAATACGGCTCGAGGCTGTGCTAATTCTCAGCGTTTAATGCGGACTGATGAAAGCAGTTCATCACTCACAGGGATGTACCGTGCTCTCAGTAGCACACCCATGGATCAGGATGCACACACGTGTCAGACCAGCAAAGCCACAGGCAGTGGTGTCATGGCATGGCATGTAAGTACACCATACCAGGTACACCACAGCAGCCAGCAGGTAGCTCTTTGGGGATACATTAAAAAATGAACACTTTCCACCGTACAGAAAAGCCTCTCCTTCTTGTCACTCTCCCCCCTCCCTAGATTTATCTCCTTCTGGTAATGACTTTTTCAATTTGTGCCTTTCTCTGACAGATAAAGCTTTGTCTGCCTGTTCTCTTGGCTTGGTGCGACTCTCGCCTTGTTTGCTGCTCATTACCAGCCCTCTGCAGAAGGTAGAGGCACGAACCCTCCCATCAGCAGCTCAATGATCCCACTTCAAACCCAGTCGTTCTGCTGCCACATCTCATCCTGACAACTCATTATCCACCCGCCCAGGTCAGTCTGGCTCTTGCATATTCTCTGTGCTGCGACCCCAGACTCTCTCTCCTGCCTGCTACGCCTTAATTCACTGGTAAGCTTCCCCTGCTGAGTGTGACCCTCTCTTGCAGTGGAAAGGGAAGGGAAGTAGAGGAGCACAGACGCGTGGCTATGTTCAGAGGTGGTCCTTCATCTCAGCCCCCTTTCTGCTGCCCAGAGGGGCTGCTCCAGAGGAGGTGCCAGACTCTTCCTAACTCCCCGAATGCCACTTCTGTGGGGAAGGCACAAAAGGAGAGCACATGGGACTCTGCCTGTGCTCCCAGCTTGTGACATATGAATGATTAGAGCTGACATTTACAACATCTCCCATCTGAAGCCTTGTAGATATGTCTACCAGGCTGCGAGGCAGGCAGGTGTGATCATCTCTGTGTAACGGAGGAGCAAATGGAGGCACAGCGTGAGGACACGAGCTCATGGCCCATCCTTTCCTTTCCTTAACACCAGGGTTGGGGAAGTCAGGCATTGAACAGGCTGGGCTAGGCCACAGCCTTCCCAGTGAGGCAGGAACATCCATGTGCAATTATTGTGTCAGTGTGAAAGGGAAAAATTTGAATATGAAGTTTTCTAGGTAGAAAATAGGTCTGTCTTTCATCTTCCTCTCTCTTTCAGTCAGGAAAGAATAAGTTTGTTTCTAATGACAGACACCCTATCTGTAACCAAATACATTGCTTCCTTTGGTGCAGTAGAGGACCAGCAAAATTTCACGGCCTGGTTGTTCTCAGATGGTGCACTCGAGGCTGAGCATTCCCGTATCTCTCAGGAGATGAATCAGGGTGCTGGCTCCAGTTCCCTTTCAGAGACAGCAGCCCCAGTGATGACCAAAGAGGTGGCTCTTAGCTCAGCTCTCCCGAGTGAGAAATGTCTGACTCAGTGTTTGTGCCAGGCCGCACAGCACCACCTGGCTCAGGCATCAAGGTACTGTCACAGCACCAGTGATGTAAGGAGGCGGTGTGCTCTGAAATACCTCTGGCTGCCCACTAGAGCAGACAGGAAGCTCGGTTACCACCACTCTGAGCTGGCTGTGAGGGTCACGGCCAGGCTTCATGCACTCCAGCACCATTGACCTTCACTGCTCAGCAAAATCCTCCTTCCTGTAGCACTCATCTACACATTCCCTCCTCGGCTCTGTCCTGACTGGCATAAAGGGTCTGTTCTTTGACCAGCACCAATCTTCTCCATCCCCAAAAGTGCAGCCCACACAAGCAGAGGCAGGACTTAGACCATTTCCAGTGCCCTGCAGGCAAGTGACCCCTGCAACGGCGCCCAGGACAGCCCTCCGTCATGAGCTGCACATGCAATTACCATGATCTTTTCTAAAAGGGCTCTGCAGGGACGTGTCTATTTAAGCAGAAGCAGCAGTTACCAGACTCCAGAGCTGTCATTACACCAACATTTGCAGCTCTGCATTTACCTCTTTGTGGCTCCCTGAGCTCTTGCAGCACTGACAGCCCATACCACACGGCGCTTAGCTCATACCCTACCTGAGCAGCAAGCACATAGGCAGACAGGTCCTGGGGGAAAAAAGAGAGGTGATATTTGCTCTGTAGCCTTTATTTTTATGGGTTAAACCTGACAAACCCAGTCTGCTCTCAAAATGCTTCTTGTAGGACAATACTATGTCTCAGGTCTCCATGCTTTGCTGCTTCTTTTCTGCCTCACTTTTTCCACACCTTCGGATGTTTTTGCTTTTCTCCAACCACCTTTCCAAGCTGACTGCAGTTCTCCCCATGCCTTCCCTCATATCCATAAGCCCTGATCTTCTGGGTCTCTCTAGAGGTTGCTCACCTCGCTGTGAGTGCTGAGCTGCAGTGACCACATCCAGTTTCTGCACCAGCCTCCCTTTCTTCTGTAGGGTGAGCCTGGCTGTGTCCCCACCCTGGAGGGACAGAGATCATCATGCCTGCCCACATCCCCCTGTCAAGGACTGGGCTCCCCAGGCATTTCTCAGAGGCCTCATGTTTCTTAATACATTTAAGAGAAATCTGAAGGAAGGAGTGGAAGAAATGTTCATACAGCGGTGGCCCAACACTTTGGGACAGCAGTTAATAACCTAGGAGTGATTGCAATGACCTGGGTGAATTAGAGGAGCTGTCAGGAAGGAGATGAAATGTAACAAGTCTAAGAACAGCACAGTTAAGAGAATTACAAATGCAGCTCTAAAGAAGGGTATCCGTGACTGGGCAAGAGCAATGCAGGGAAAGAACCTGGGGTAATCACTCATGAAGGAATTAGGATGAGTAGTTAATGAAAAGCCATAATTAAGGGAAGCAAATATAGTCTTGGGATGTGTGAGAGGGAAAATAATATGAAAAATTTTACCCAGAGTGTTTTGATCACATCAGCTGAAACGCAGCTACTGGCGGAGTTGGGTTTGTACCTCTGGAGCATGAAGCTGGGAATCCCCAGCTCAGAAACTGTGCTCGAGAGCCCCCATCCCTCCAGCAAAGCCTCTGCTTGTTAACTTTCACATATGCTGCAAGGTCAATCTGTTTTCAGGCTGTTTACAGGGCTGAAAGAGCAGGGAGGGATGAAACCACCTTTTTCTGGATCAGACGAGAGTTTTCATCTTTATATTTCATGTCCATTTTATAATCTCCCACTAGTAAATAGAGGTATGAGTCCTAAAGCTACAGCAAACATGTGCAGGGAGGAAAAGTTTATTTTCTGCTCACAGAGCACCGTTGTACACCCTGTAGGAGTTATGCATGATGGTGGGCACAAAGGGAGATGTGACGTTGCTGATAAGCAGGTGGAAGCCAGCTGAGCTGCAGCTGGGCAGCATTGAACATCTGCCTAAAAACACGTGGGGGCTCCTCTGATTTTAGTGCAGTTCCTGCATCCAAGAGCTCCCGTACTGTATGACCAACAGGATGAGGAAGAGGAGGGAGAGCCAACAGCAGGCAGGTTGTCCAGCCTCCGAAGGCAGCTGATGGGAGGAAGGATTGCAAGACTCAAAGGTGGGATGTCCAAAGCCCACGGTGTGCTCATTGCAGTTGCTTGCCTGCCTCAGTTCTTTTGGAAGGTTTCTTACCCATAATAAGAATAACTGAGGCCCCTGGGGCTGGTTTTCCTTGCTCTCTTCCTTCCCCCTGTGTTTGCAGTGCCAGTAGACCATCCTCTGAGGAGGCTGAGGGATGGTGTGCTGAGATACAAGCTGAAATGAGAGGAAAAATAGCCTGTGCTTAGAAGATGCAAATGATGAGGGAGACAAAGTGACCATCTGTCTACCCAACTTCCTTAATCCTGTATAGGCAAGGAGCTACTTTAAAAGTCAATATTCCTTCTGTTTCCTCACCCACCTGTCTCTGTAGTCAGCTCCTGCCTGAATTCTTTGATGTCCATAAATGAAGGGAAGGAAAGGGGATCTGGGCTGTCTTACCTCAGGAAAAATATCCACACAGATAACTGCCTGCCCTAGCCTTTGATGTAATGAAACTTGATTATCTAAGTACCACTGCAGTAAAATTGGATACCAGTGGGCCCAGTGTCCATTTTAATGGCATGGTAATTCACTTTGCCTGCAGCCGTAGAGAGGCTGTTACAACAAAATCCTACTGCTAATAGACAGAAGGTCAGTCTTATCCGTCCTGTCACAGGTAGATTACCACAGCTGAAATCCCCATCGCAGTGGTGGCTTTCTACCCTTTGCATGTAGTGAGCCCCTGCACTTTCTGACACGCAGAAGGAAAACCTCAAATATGTGTTCTCCACCTGCAAATCAAATGCGATCCACTGTTAATGCTACAGTATTCAGAGGGTGTTGCACTTTACAGGCATTCACCTACTGGCAGGTCCCTAACACAAGGAGCTTTCCTTACGTGTTTAAGCATCACGAGACAAGGACAGGCTGGATGGAGGGGATGGGAGGGCTAAAAAAATAATATTTTGTGCCACTGTGGTTTGTTAGGCACAGATCTTACACATGCTGCAACATTGCTGAAGCCAGGAAAGGATTTCATATTTTACTGCTATGGGGAAGCTTGTGTGGTTTCTAGTAAGTATGTGTGATCCAAAAACCTTACCAAAACCACTGGGGATTATAACAGCCTTCCACGAGGGCTAAAAGAGGTAGTGATTAAATATCCCTTTACTCATTGTTAGCTGATCAAAAAGAAGCCCAAATTATGTGCTAATATGACAGCCAGGGCACATAGTGTCAGAGTATTGATGCAAATGCTTGATGGCATAAAATGAGGCTGTAAATCAGAGGTAAAAAGACAAAAAAAAAAACTCCTTGAAGGTGTTGAAGTCTGGAAACAGCAAGTGTGGCAAACCGTAGCATGGCTTCATGAGAAAGCCATGAGACTGACAACCTTTTTGGGCAGAATTCTGGCTGAAAGAAAGGGGTTGAAATTTCGGCTAAGGAAAATGCATCCTGTGTTCATGGCACATCAATAAACAGGGTCGCTTCGGAGAAGTATCTGTTGGTATACAAACAAAGGCAGGCTGAGATATCTATGGCAAATACAAGTACAGAGGAATCGGTCAAGGAGTATCCAACAACTGAGGTAAATTAAAGACCATCTGAAGTTATCCCCTAGGGCTCTTAATCATGTTTAAGCCCACAGTTGCCTACCATTCATGTACAAAACCTTAGATTTGACTTAACCCCCTGGGTTCTCCATGGCTGAGGGTACAGTTTAAAGCTGTTGGGCTGCTCCAGCCAATTTTGAAGGGTGGAAAACAGTCCTGTCCGTGTGAGGGACTTCATATAACAATCAGTGGGGAATCCTTACTGTGATTCATCCCAGCTCTCTTGAACTCCTACCTTGGGATGCATGAAGCAGCCTCTGGAAGTGCTTGTTCCTTTTCCCTCCTCACAGCGAGACCCCTAGGTGCTTGGCTGGATAGGCAGCTCACCTCTGCTAATGTGCACACCTCTCACACAAGTGGGACCGATGTCCCTACACCTACTGTCCAAAAGTTGGCTCACAGCCTCCAGGAGGCCTCCATGAACCAACTGGAGAGGACAAAACACACAGGGAAACTCTCCTTCTCACAGGCAGCTCTCACCCCATTCTGTACATTTTCTGCTCTGCCAGTCTAGTCTTCTGAGGCATACACTGGCATGTTTTGTCTTCACAAACACAAAACATTATTATTCAAAAAAAAAAAATTACGTTTTATTTATTGGAATCTGAAGAGAATTACACTAGATAAATGTGGTCTTAATTGCCCTCTCTGGCTGTACAGATGTTTATTCTTTGCTCGTTTTGTTTCATTTTGTGTTTTTTTTTTTTTTTGTTTGTTTGTTTCTTTTTTTTTTCCATACACTTATGTTAAGAAGAAATATTAAGACTACACAATGTACGCAAACACATTTCACTGTTTGAGCAGGAGGAATTGGAGTTGGGCGATAGACTGTAATTCGTCAAAAGGTCTGATACTGCATTATCAAAGGACACTTTCCTGTATTTTGAAAAACCTTTTCCCAACAAACATTCAAGTACATTGTTTGATCAAACAATAACAACACTTTAATCTACATCGTGTACTTTCTTCAAAATAAGAAGTGGGGAATAATGGTTCTCTCTGTTTTAAAAATGAATCCTTTTAGAAATGCTTTTAGAGGCAAAGACTTGGTGCCAGGATTTTTCTTACTCGGAGAATTTAGTGCTTTGCTGGAACAGAAACCTTATCCTTGAAGTCCAAGATGATGCATAATGTGACTTAGAGTTTAGGTGCCACAGATACATGCCCTGCACAAATGTACTCTTCCCATCTTTGAGCAGATTCAGACAATCTTGGTCTTGAATCAAGGTCCACTGAAGTGACTCCCAACCTCTTGGTTGACATCAGTCAGCTCTGGATTAGGCATCCTAAAAGTAAAGGAAGATGTATCTGACCCTACATGCTGACCCTGCCACAAAATAATACTGATCTCCAGGAATGATTTAGAAGGACCCCAAAAACATGTATGTTTCTATCATCAGCAAACAACCCAGATCCTATAGTTCTTTCCTTTCTTTTATTTACTTATTTATTTATTAACATCAATTAAATTAAGGCTGGGATTCAATTCTGCCACATTTAGCCACTGAAAAGAACAGTGCTTGTTCTAACCTAGTTCACCTCCTGTTGCTACCAGGCAGCAATGGCCAGTCCAGAACCCAGTGCATCCCACCTATCTTCCATACCTCCCTGCCAGGAATGTGAGCTACTAGTTAAGGCTTTTGGCTAAGCAACAGGAGGTGATATAAATGCCTCCTGCAATGACACGGATATTGCACCGTGCTTGATCAAGGTCTCATTTACTGTAGGCTGTTAGTTTCAAAACCGCACAGCATAATTCTTTTCTCTCCTGGCTGTTCCTTTGAAAAAGATTAGGTGCCTGGCAAGTTTTCATACTCATTTAAAAAGCTAGAATGCAGCCAGATAGCACCACAGTCAATCATGGCTGTTATTATCAGGACCTCATCTGTTTCAGGAAGTTAGTGGAAGTCCTGCTTAACCAAGCAGGGCAGGAGTTGCCCTCCACTTTTCCCCCCTCCCTCAGGCTATTAAGTTTCCTCGTCAAAAGTTCGTGTATTTCATCTATAGTTTTAGGAACAATATTTGCTGGAAGCTAGAAAAGTGAAAGTTAAAACTGGAAAGTTATATTCAAGAACAAGTTAGTAAGGATAATTAGGCAGTAGTGTAGACAGGCCCCCGTCTGTCTGAATCAAAAGCTCTGGATCTGTATGACCACGTTAGATAAGATAATGGTGGGAATGATATAATAAGGAATTCTGTAAATGTAAGGGGTCAAGGTGGAGAGCTGAGATGATCTTTTTTTACCTGTGATTTTTAAGTATGTCTAATGACATAGCCTTTTTAAAGGCAACAAGAGAAAAAGTGTCTTTCAAGTTTGCCCATTTGGCAGACATTAATTCAGCTGAGCTAAGCAACCTGTAAATGGAACTGACAAATGCTATTATGCCAGGTGCTAAGTTTTTTTTTCCTCTTTTATTTTTAATGAACACAAAAAAGATCCAAAATTCTTCCCACAGAAGACCATGTCTGGGAATTTGCCAGAAAATTCGGGGTCACTGATTTGTTTGAAGCACAGCAAAATACAGCTACCTTCATTTTTAATAAGCAAATAGGACCTGCACAGAGCACAGCCCCAACCTGCCTTGATGATCTGCTGCATGCAGCATCCTGAGGCACGGCCAGCCATCTCGGTGGGCTGCAACCATGTGTTAAACATGCATGAGGCTGCAGGACTCAGCAGTACAGGCACACTGGGATCATTGCTCATCAACACTGGCTGACCAAAACTGTTCTCCCCTGAAAAGTCATTATTTAGAATGAAACCTGGCTAGACAAAATGAATTTCTCCTTGTATCTTTGAATAGGAATGAGGTCCATGCTTTTTTTCTGCAAAAATAAAACTGTAATTCTATTTTTTTGCATAATTTCAGGCAAATTTCAGTTCCTTCCTTTCTATAGAATAAGTTCCCATGTTTCTCGAACAAGCAAAAGTAGATAATCTAAATAAGTATCATAAATAATTTTATGAAGCCAAAGGTGATTAAAAAGCAAATTCCCAGGCAAAAGCACCAATGCAGTCAAATGCTTGTGAACCTCCACTGACCCGCTCCTTGTGGATGCTTATGTTGTATGTTGCTGTTCTGAGTTGGTCTTGTGTAGCCACGTCCTGGGTTATTGACTGGAGAACAGGTAGAATAGAGAACCAGCCTCACCACTTAGTATTTTAGCATTTTAAGGTCAAATTTTATTGAGTGAGCTCCTACCTACCATACTGAGACATCCCAGGGCATGTTATAGTAAAAAACGAGCCCTCTTGAGTGACTTTCAGGCATGATGCTGTTGGTGGTTTTCTGTAGATCGGGAATACTTCGGATGTGTAGGAACTCCACATCTCCCTGAGAGTCCATCCATGAGGGACTGTCACGGTTGGCTCTGCTGCCAGCCCCACCGAGAAACCTGCCTCTCCTCTCCATCCCTGTGCCACAGGGGACTAGGTAATCATATGTAGCCCATTACACAGCACAAGACACCCGGCAATTGGTAAAGTTCAATGGCACCCCAGGAAAAAAAAACAGTTTATTTCTAATTCTATTTCACTTGCGTTTTTGAAACTCCGTAAATGATGACGCAATTTGCATTTAACTCAGTTACTATGTTGTGGGATTCACCAGAGCTTTTCAATTCAGGTTAAAAACTATATTTTCCAACCAGCCAGGACATGTTAGCCTGCATGTTAGTCACCAGTCTATCTCACAGCTGCCTGGACCTGGCTGGAAAAGGAGGGAGACCTGCAGAGCAGCAGCCAGCAGCATGAGCTCCATCACACAACTCTTTGAGACCAGCAGGAATTAAAACCTCTGTTAGGTTGGTGAGGTGGATTGAAAACCTGCTGAATGACCAGGCCAGTTATAGGCAACTGAGCTGTGGTATACTGTGAGGGTCAGTACTGGGGCGAGTACTGTTTTATATCTATGTCAATGACTTGGATGATGGCACAGGGTGCACCCTCAGCAAGCCTTCAGACAATAAGAACCAGGAGGAGTGGCTGATACACTAGATGGTTGTGCTGCCATCCGGAGGGATGTGCAGAGACTGGAGAAATAGGCAGAGGAGAACCTCCTGAACTTCAGTGAGGGGAAAAGCAAGTTCCTGGAACATCCCTTTACACCAGAACGTGCTGTGGTCCAACCCACTGGAAAGCAACTCCGCAATGAAGGAGCTGGGGTTTCTGGTGGACACCATGCTGAACATGAGCCAGCAATGCATGCCTGTGGCAAAATAAATAAATAAATACATAAACAAACAAACAAATAAATAAATAAAAAGACCAACAGCATCCTGGGCTACATTAGGGGAAGTGTTGTGAACAGGTATAAATATGAAATAGTAAAAGTCAGTAGTGTTCCCAGAGAAGTTCATCTATTCCAATCTATTCCAGATAACCACCTGACAAAACCTCCTGAATGCTATAGAGGAAAACAAGAAGTGCCGTGACAATTTTACCACGATTGTCATTCTTTCCATGTCCCAGAAATGCAGGCACAGTGGGATGATGGGATCGCTGTCAGTTCTGGGTCGTACTGTGTAATTTGAACGCACGATGAGAGAAATGTTACCTTACTTCATCTACAGCTAAAAACTATTTTTATCTCTGTATATGCTATATCATGATGGCCTCATGTTCTTGTTTACATTTCCACTTACAAAGATGACCAGTTAACTGCACTTGTAGTTGCCCACACATTTCCAGTCATCTTTAGCTTAAGGAGCGAGGTTTCACAGCTACAATTACCACTGTCACATCCTCTATCATTAAAGATTTTGTTATTTAGTTGTGTCTATTTTATTTCACTCTTCTTATCATAGGAATTCTCCTAGAAATCTTATGTGTATTTGGTTTCCTCTAGTCTGGCAATATTAGGTTATAGCTGTGGAATGATATGTAACCTCTTGTTTCTAAACCCAGAATCGTGCATGTAGGCAATGCATCATCCATGAAGACTGTTTTGTTTTGCTTTGCTTTTTTTTTTTTTTTTTTTCCCAGTAATGAATCACTTTCTTCACACCACTGTACTCTAACTTTATAATGACATTCATTATCACAACATATTCAAAGCCTCTGCTTGTGAATGTAGTAAGGAGTTGTTATTGTAAGGATGAATGCAAGGGGAAATTTGGTAGTTAGAAGTGTTAGAAGAGTATCAGTTCAATCCAGAAATGGTTTCTTGAGACTCCGCACATAAAACATGATTACATACAAAGATGCACAGTTACACACGTATACATTATCATTTCCAGTCTTTCAAAGGAAAGAGAATTCAGTCACTGAAGATGTAAGCTGTATACGTTATATACACACCCAGTTCCTCCAAACACAGCAGTGGGAACGTGGCAATGAAAAAGCAGTGACAGTCTGTCCCATGAGTGAGTCTGTCCATAGAGGGGTGGAAGAACAGGACAAGATCCAGCCTATGACATATGGGGCGTGTGCATCCTCCATATAGAGGCAGTAACATTATCAAAATCCTGACTTCAGATAAGGAAGTCTATTTAGGGTAAGAGTTTTTGCATTCATAGCCCCCAGTGTCCACTGGGGGGTAATACAGAGTTTGGATTAAAAACAGATGTTAACATCTGGGCACCCCAACTCTACTTTGAAAAAACAACCCATAGCCAGATATGTCCAGCAAAGATTTCTTTGTCCTAAACATTTATTGCTCTGTCCAGGGCTTTGAGACATGCTCCGGTATTATGATCTTTGTGTTTGTAATATCACAGTGATCTCACTTCGGAGGCTGATGTGTTCCTTGCTACAGATATCAACACCCTCATGATTTTTAGCAGTGCAGCAATGCAAATAAAGACAAATCAGGTTGCTGAGAGGCCCTGTCAAGCATTTTTTTATTATTTTTATTATATTTTTTTATTTGATGTAAGGAAGTGACTTACAGTGAAGAAGATACATCGAATAATTTGCTTTCCACCAGAAGGGATAAACAGCTGTATGTCAGCAGAGACATACAAGCCAACCTTGTTTTAGCTAGGAAACAGATCATAAAGCTATCAATGCTTAGTAGTTTGAGACGAGTACAGAGTAAGTTCTGGGATCATTTTGCTTTAGGGAATTTTGATATGACATCCACAATAGTGTTATAGCAACACATATACACTGTAATGATGATAAGGTAACCATGGCAATGATGATAAGACAGAACTGATTCCAACATACCATAAGAAGTATGCCATAAGAGGAGAGATACATGAACATACAGAGTTTCAGAAAATGAATATGTCAAGTACACGTGCTTAGGCTTAAAAGCCTCTTGTGCAAGGGGTAGTTTATTTCCCCATGAGAGTATCACCTACCCTCCTGCTCTTTTTTCCTGTTAGGCCAGGGAAATGATAGCTCTGAAATGGTAACAGGCTGTTAGTTTGGCTTATAAGGATGCTATCTTTATTTTAGCAATAGAGTGAGTTAGTACTGTGCTTGGCTTCTGGATCAGCTATACAAATATCACAGCAGTAATTTCCATGTGATTGGATGGGTGAAGGGAGTAAGGGACAACATGTCTGAGCATTTTATCTAATTTATTTGGGAGAAAACCTGAAGCTGGACCCATAATTGCTTCAGAAATTACAGACAGCAGTTTGCACCTGGGAAGCCTGAATCATCACTGGAAGTTGACTGTGAAGCAATGGGTCCAAGCAGGGAGCTGATGGGGAGCTGTGTGCTGTGTTGGCTGAGCTTGGTCACACACTCAGCTTCCTACTCGTGCAGCCTCAGGAGCCCACGGGGGCTCTGTTGGTGAGTCTCAGCCTCTGGGCAGGCAGCAGGGGAAGAAAGGTGTCTGTATAAGCAGGGGCTGCCCAGCTCTCTGAGCTTCATGAGACCCAACGCGACCCCAAGGCTCTGCAACACTGCAACAAACACCCTGGGTGAACACATTTCTTTGGTGTGGTTCCCGCCTGTGCTGCTTAGGTTCAGCTGAGACCTGGCCTTGCTCATCCAAGGGCTGCTTTCTGACCTGTTAGCTGTCTCAAAGGTCGTGTCATTTAAGAACAAAAGACACAACAATGTGCCACGTGTTGGTAGTTGCACTCAGAGCATGCCATCACCTGGCTACCATAGTGATCTCATAGAGGCAAAGAAGAGAAGCTGCCACAGTACAGAGCATATCCCTTACAGAAGAACAGTTGTTCTTCAAGTGCTAACTGATTTTATAACCCTAATATAGAGAAAACTCACTGATTTTAGGGTCAAACTTCCTCTGTTGGAATTACAGTATTCAGCACACTGCAATGCATTTCATAAGCATTTGATTGCAAAAATGGTCCACAGGTCCAGCAGGCTGGGATTAATAGTGCTAAAGACATTGAGGTTTCCAGTCTGTGTTTCAGGCTTGCAACTTCATGGCAGCGTCAACTGTTGCTGCTCTTTTCCTCTTTGAAACAGAAAGGAAAAATACAAATTTGCAACATCACAAATCTGTTTTGCATAAACCCTTGGGCCAAAGCCATCTCCAATGTAACTCTATTGCCTTGAGTCGTATATATTTTCTTTATGCATTTCACTCCAGAGATGTAGTCACTGCGGGCAGTAAGATGATTTGGTGAGAACGATTGCAGGGATTATCACAAACAGATCCCGATCTCTAATCTAATCAAAATCTCTGCCTAATACCCAGCGCATTAAGTCCGAGTTCAAAGCACTGCAAACTAACTGATGTACTTGGCATCCCTCGGACCAGGCAGCAGAAGCAGGAGATGAATGCATAAAACAGGAAATGGATCATGGCCAATTAGTGGTGCAGAAACCGTGGCAGGTCATTTCCAAAATAACAAATGAGCTTGGCAGGCTGGCATGCCTTTGTGCGGTGACCTGAGTCAGGCGGGCGTCAGAGACCTTATTCCAGCGCTGCGGGTGGCTGCACAGCCCTCATGGGCTTCATTTGGTGCTGCAAGTTAGGCTCAGGAGGCCGTGCTGGTCCACAGGCACAGCTGGGTGGGTGGAAGAACAAGAGAAACTTGAGATATAAGTCAAACTTGTCACTGCGAGGCATTTACAAATCATCTGAACTATGGTCCCCATTACTCAGAGCCTGGCTCTGGCCAAGAGGGATATCCATCCAGCAGGGAGGATGGGGAAAGGCAAAGCTCAGATTTCAGCCCATTCCTGTCCTCAGTTATCAAGAGGTAAAAAGGGGATAGAGGAGCAGGGAACGTCTAGTAGACAGAAAGACTAGCAGCCAGTTAGAGTCTGTGAGCCCATTAGTCCAAGCAAACTGCAAACAAGCCCAACAAGCTGCTCCTTGCAGCAATGGGGCTGCAGCACAAAGAAGTGAAAGGGAAGAAGGGGAAACAGAGGCACAGCAAGGTGAGGGGGGTTGCTTTGGTTTGCCCTTGACCACAGTGGTGGGCACTGACCTGCTGAAAGGTTCATGGGGTGTCTCCAGTGTGATGACTCCAGCTCCCGGCTCTGCTGGTGGGCACAGGCTGGTTGGTAAGGGTGGGCAACCCACATGCAGAGAGAAGAATCTGCTCTGCCAGAAGAGGGTCCTAGTAACACTAATACTAGGGTTTTAATGTTTAAAAATGTCACTGTTAAACAAGGATGTTTGAATTAGTCCATTGTTACTTCAGGTCAACGTGAAATAGAATAAAATATGATGAAAGGACCAGAATCTCTTTTTTCATTCTTCTTTTTTATTTTCTTTTTTCTTTTTGTGACACATGAGGACACATGTGAGAGAGGCAGAGAGTAAAAGAGAATAGAACAGGGCATAAAGGTGCTTGAAAAGCTTTTCCTCTTTTTTTTTTTTTGTTTGTTTGTTTGTTTGTTTGTTTGTTTAAAAGAGAGCTATGTGTTATGTATGTGCTTAATCTGTCTCTCTTGTTTTCCAGGCAAAGAATGGGTGGGACCTCAAAAGAACTGACTACTTAAGTCCCATTATATATTTTTCTTTATTGAAGCCTTCATAGTTCTATTGTGTGCCAAAACAGCGTTTGAAAACCTTTTCAATGACCTCTTGTATCAGTTGTGCTCTAAATTTCATTCCATCATCAAGGCCTTCAGCAAACAGCCTCCCTCTTTGGAAACACCTGGGGGGCTGGGAATTAAAAACTTTGATTTCTAGAAGCTGGTACATGAGTTGATGAGCTATAGGTGGAAATGAAGCCAAAGGCAACCTTCTCCTGAAAAGGAAGGTTTGAATTGTAGCCTGGAATTAGACTTTACAACATGTATTCCTGACATCAGACCGGTTTTACTCATTCCTCTTTCTTTGCTTGTTATTGAGGCTATTACAGATAAACATGTTGACAGCTCATCTTGGGAAAAGAAACATCTCAGCTCTGCAGAAAACCACCCTCAGAGTGGTGTGTGTGGCTGCATAATCTATACCAATCCTAGGGCAGAAAAACATATCTGCTCAGACAGACAGGCAGAAAAATCTTCGATATTATTTTCTAGTTCTTGAAGTCTTGAGTAACAAAACCATGCCAGGACTAGCTGTGGTGTGTTGCACTGAATTGTTGAACGTTTTTGTGTTGAGACTGAAGCTGTGCAGAGAATAGAAATTCTGTTTAATGTAAATTTTCAAGGTCTTGATGTCAGTTTTCACTGTGGTTAGCTATGAAACACTTATGCTTCAAAATTCTTCAAGAAAACTTTTTGAAGCTTCACTTCAGGTTGATCAAAATACATTTCAGCTATGATACCTCATTTTGATTTTATTTCTCAGGAAAGTTATTATAACATAAAATAGAATGCAAAATTAAACAATTCAAAGGAAGACAATACTTTCAAAACAAGAAAAACTAGTGTTTAATTCCCCAAATGTCAAAACAAGATAGTCTGGTATCAGAGATACTTTTGCTGTTGAGACTGAAATATGGCATAATCAACATTTTCTGTACCATGGTACCACTAGTGTTTTCCTGTCCAGCCTTCATGGACAGGTACTAAAAGGAGTACAAATTATTAACTAATTTATCAATATCACCATTTTTCTTGTTTATCAAATAAGTAACATAACTGGATCAATTACATAATTTTAAGTGAAGAGAGCAACTTTTTGTAAATGAAATTTTGTCCTGTTTACAGTAGAATTTTTCACAGATACACCTTTTTAAAACCACTAAAAGCTGCAAAACATAGACGTAGGACAAATAAAGAAGAAGAAGAAGAAGAAGAAGAAGAAGAAGAAGAAGAAGAAGAAGAAGAAGAAGAAGAAGAAGAAGTCTGGCCTTATCAGATAATCAAAAGTTTTAATTTAAAAAAAGAAACAGGTATTCTGCAGGAGATTGTACTGTTCTGCAACAGGGTCATAACACTATTTGGTCCTATGGCAATGATAGGTATTTACACTGACACATTATCCTACCAACCTCTGACATGCCACCTGCATAGATAGGATGAACAGAGGCTTTAGGAGGCAAAAAAAAATGAGAGTTCCCAATCCATGTGCACAGAACCAAAAAGTTGACCCAATAATAATAATAAGAAGAGGACCCAAAATACTGTTGCTTACAGCCACAAAGGAAGCTGGGATCCACTGTAAAGAAGCTTCTTGAATTTGAGATGGTCTTGAACTGGAGATATACAAAGGCATTGAACTCCAGAACAACAACAACAACAAAAAAATACATTGGGGAAAACAGGAAAATCAGTAAAGCAAGAGCAGTGAGAGGGAATAGTAGGAGTTGGGAGGCATGACTGTGGAGATGAGGACAAGGACAGCCTTCCAAAGGAGTGGGCTGACTGAAGGACTGTGTTAACTCATGGGCTGGATGAAATGAAACAGCAAAATGTAAAATAAATATAACGTAACGTAACATTAAAAAAAAAAAAAAAAACTACAACAAAAAGCTGTAATTTTAAGCTTTGCTAATTGGAAATGTCAGAGAATAAAGAGCTGGGTGGACTCATTTAGCCATAGCTATGACCTGACCATAGGAAAAGTATTCCAACTGAGCTATTTCCATTTATTGCATGAAAGCGTTAATAGCAGAGCACAAACTCAGTTATGGAGACTTCATCTGGACTTTTGTGTGCAACTGCAATCATTCATCTTCCAGGAGGAGACTTAAAACTAGACCAGGCAAAGGAAGGGCTGTTAGGATGATCCAGGGAATGGAAACAACTACGCAAGCGAAGCCTGAGAGAAGTTATGCTTATGCTGTAGTGAACCATAAATTCAGGTACTTACCGTTATGAAAATACGGTGTTTTCCTGAAAAGATTACCCTGCACGGAAGCAGCATAAATCAGCCCATGCAAAATCCCACGCCTGGATTAGCTTGCTAAAAACTAATCCAGCTGTTTTTACACTGTCCTTTATCAGCCAGTTTATGGGAGAGTTTGGCATGTGCAACCTCAGAAAGCAAATGCTGAGAAGGTATCTGATTGCCATCCATAAATATGCTGAGGGAAGGAATGGAGAATCAACAGAGAGGAAGAAATGCTAATGAAGCTCAAGGACTACCTTGGCACCTGGACAAGTGGTAAAATCTGGCCATGAGCAAATTTGAACTGGAAATCTGAAGAAGGATTTTAACCATCGAAGAGGGATAGCTCCAGAGTGGCTTTCTTGCAGAAAAAAAAAAATAAATTAATAAAATCAGGAGCAGAAGACTTAATTTGTTTTACAGTTTCATCAAACTGGATCTCAATTAATATTTTAAAGGGATTTCATGGCACAGCTGTTTGAAATAATAGGGATCTGGATTCATTGATCCAGAAGATTGCTTTCAATCCTGTCTTCCTAAAATACAGCTGTAAATAAGCCAAGAAAACATGAAAGTCCACAAAAAAAAAAAAAAAATCCTCTATAAAAATACCACAAACACCAAAATCAAAATGAGCGGAACAAAAAAGAGGTGCAAAGGGTGACATCACAGTCCCAGGAGAAAAGGGAATCTAGCCTGGAACACAAAAGAAGGAGAAGGGTGGGAGAAAACATTAGGCAACAGAGCAGAGACGTCTAGTAAAAATAAGTGGTGTTGGTGTCAGAAAAGGTGTGATTTAGTGTCCTTATTAATAATCTATAGGGAATGTGAGCTGCACACAAAGGGCTCTCACAGATGGCCCTGGCTTTGGAGGAGCTGTAGGGTAAGTCAGGACATGGAAATAATACAAAGTGACCTGCTGAGACTGGGGACACTGCTAGAGAAAACAAGATGAGTTGCCACTTGTAAGCATGAAAACATACCTAAGGCAAAATCCTCCAAAACACTTGTAGTCAATGGCAAACTGCTAGCAGGAATACTAAAACACTTTGCAATGAGAGTGGGTGGCCAATTGAACATAAGTGCATATTACAGTTTGGCTGCAAAAATGCTGATGCAATTTTAGGGTGCGGTTCCCTTGATATTTGAATCAAAGGCAGTAGCAACCTATTTTCTACATCATTTTAATGCAAATGTATTTGGAATAATGCATTCGGGGGAGGTGCTGTGCATGGACAAATTGGAACAAAGACAGTGGGAAACAACAAAAAGTATCAGGAAGATCAGGACTGTTTGTCTTAAAAATCAGATGTAAAAGCTCTGTGTGTATTAACGGCAAAGGTCCTTTCAGTCATGTTTTTCTGTGACTCCACACTATGCTCCTCGCTAAGCAGATAGACTCAGAAGATATGAATGCCAAAGGGGAGGAAACAATTTAGACTGCTACATAGACACACAAGTGCCAAATGGGGTGAAATTAGCAACGTGAAACCGCAGGCTGATGAGCAGGAAAATCTCTCAAGATGTATTCAGCTGTAGAAAAACTGCCAGGGGACTGGTGGAAGCTGGTCACTCAGGATTTTTACAACAAGGCTGGACAAAACACTAGAAAATGTACCATAGGGAGCAATTCTTCTCTGGCAAAGAGCGGTGGAGCAGATGATCTAATAGGCTTCTTGCATCTCTAACCTCTACAGTTGCATGATTTCTCAGTATATAGCACAAGATTTCAAGAGGAAAAAGAAATAAATTGAAGGGAAAATATTAGATGGGCAAAAACACACACACACACACACACACAGAAAAAAAGGTGGAGAATGAATGAAGTTCTGTCCTTTTGCCTTTCTGTATTTAAAGGAGTTGCTTCTGGCACATTGTTTTCTTGTCAGAGACACTTCATTTTCTCTTTCCCTCACTTACCATTTTTTCTCTCTCTACAAAGGCAGAAAGAGCCACTTGGGACTGCTGATGTCTTTCTGAGGAAGGATGCTGCTCTCATGCTTTGGAACTGCATCAAGGCTTTGGCCATTCAAAACATAAAAACCCCATTGTTTTCTTTGGGAATGGGTTTCTTTGTGAATCAAGCCCCCAGCAAGTACATACATCATGGCATATGCACCAACATAACAGCCCCACGCCCTTTTTACATTGTCTTTGCCCCCCATTCCAGCAAAAGCTTTCTTTTTACCACTTTGCCCACTTCTTGCACAGGTACCCTACTTTTTGGCCCATGTTGCCTCCTGCAGCTGAAACACCCTTTCCTGAGTTTGTCCAGTGCCTTTGGCTCTTCAATTTGCATTACAGCATTTCTTGAAAACCTACTTTTCTCTTAGCAAAGGGGTAATTAGCCGAGTAGGGTCAGGCCATTTATAAAATTGAATGGGGAGTTACTTTGGAAGGGACCTTTGAATGTCATCTGATCCAAACCCTTGAAGGGGCAGCTTCAGAGTTAAAGCAGGCTGCTCAGAGCCTTGTGTAGCTGAGTCAAATTTTGGACCAAAATTTCAAAGCATCTCCAAGGACTGGGATTTGACAATTTCTCTGGGCAGCCTGCACAAGTGCTTTGCCAGCCTCATCAAGAAAACGTTTCCTTTAACCCAGTCATCATTTCCCCCAGTGTAGAAAGGCCTCCCCTGTCTTTTTCTTTTCTGAACTAAGCAAACCTCCTCTGTCAGCCCCTCCTTGAACATTGGGTGCTCTAGCCCCTGATCATCACTGTCACCTTCCACTGGAGTCCTGCTAGCTTGTCTACACACAAAGAGGATGGGTTGGAATGCCAAGAACACAGTTAACACCCAATTTCTGACTTTTTTCTCCCTCTTTAACTGACTGCCTATTTGAACATTTATTACAAGTTCTAAAAAACTTACTATAAATTCTTAAAAACATGCCTTTTTCATGTTTTTAAGAGGTTCTTTTGGAAACATCTAACCCATTGGGAACGTTGGGAAGAAAGAAACTACAACTAACGAGGTTTGCCTGTCTGTCTGTTTGTACCCAAGCCTGATTTTCAGGGGAGCTGAGCATTTGCAAGTCCAGACTAGCTTCAGGGAGGATTGCGTGTGAACAGCACTTCCAAAAAACAGGGCATTTTTCACAACCCTGGGTCTGGTTTTTCAATGTGCATTTGGACACCTGAGTCCCACTCATCGTTAGTGGGAATTACAGATCCTCTCGTGGATTTGAAATCTTGATCAGTATATGTCCTGATGACAAGCAAATGCATTTTCCAAGGGAATAATATCCTGATTTTTGGAAGTTGTGAAAGCTTTGACATACCAACGTGTCAGATTTGTAACAAAAGAACATGCACCACTGCCCATTATCTAGCTGGTAGGGATTTTAGGAGAGAATGAGCAGATGGGTAGTAATTACAAGAGGACAGTTTATAGTTGTGTAAAACAGAAAGGTTTTCCCAAATTGGAAGCTTTAGAAACATTTCATAAAGATATGCTCATATTACCGCCTCCAAACCTTCGAGTTGGTTCACCTTTACCTTTGAATTGGATGGACCTTTTATTCAGGAAAATACTTTTCCAATTTTTTTGCAAATTTCATTTACTGTCTGCATATAGATAGAAACTATTTGTCAAAAAGCTGCAGCCAGCTCCATCTGAATAGCTGTGACTTCCTATTCAGCAATGTACAGAAGGGAGTTATTCACCCTAGTGGTGTTATCAGGATAGGAGGACTTCTGCCTTCGATTTTAGAGCACACACTAGGACAGTTGGCTCCTCAGGACCAGCCAGCTCCTAGAAAAATGCCCTCCAGCTCATGGCTAGGTCTCCGGAGATGAGCAAACCAAGGAGAAGTGCTGTCGTGTACTGGGATGCCTGAGGCTGCTTTAGGCCTCAGTTTTGTTCTTCTTCCCCTTTGCCTTGGGTCAGTCCTTCCTGACCTGCTTCAGTCCTTTAGCAACCTGGTGTCTGGAGCTGGTGCCAGCCCCACATCATCTCTGGATGTGGTAGAAAAAAAAAGAGGATTAAAATCAAGGTGAACCCTGAGTTGTCTACTCTAGTGAGAGAGCACTGAGCACAGGCCATGGGAGAGCGGGGCCTGTTTGGTGTCCAGCCAGTGGCCAAAGGGATGCCAGCTGTGTCCAAGGGAGGAGAAGCTGTGTGAAACCTCTGTCTTACTTGACCCGGGCGAGCAGAGGTTCTGGTTTGCCCTGGAAAACTACTGGCAGCATACGCAGATTTGTCACAGTTTGTGATGTTAATGGCAGTAACGGGATGTGGAAATTTTAGACTTTACACCTCAGCTGCACATCAGCACCTTGCACTGGATCCGCTCCAGCTGGGCTAGAGCAACATTTGGATGGGATCTTCTCACCTATTTTTAGTTGCCTAAAGATCTGTCACACATCTGCAATTCTCTTCAGAGCCAGTGGAGAGAAACATGAAGGTGAGTTGTCCCATCCCAGAGGACTCCAGGGTTGGGTAGGGATGTCATGCTGGGGACAGTAGCACTCATCAGTCCACAGGCAGAGGTGGCAGATACTTAAACTATGGACGTGGCTTTGCTCAGGTAATTTAGGAATCTGCTCTTGTGCTCAGCTAAAGCACGATATTTCAGTGAGGGAAGACGTGAGTCATGTCTTTATTCTTGGGTTTACAACAGCAAGGCTCAACCCTTTCAGTCACTGCCTTGGTGCTGCTCTGCATGCAGTCCTGTGGCTCACTTTGGGCTACTCAGCCCTTGTGTTCCTGCAGTCCCCAAGAAAAACACAACTTTATAATAAAGCAAAGCAGCCCCAAATTCAACTATTCCGCCTGGGGGATAAAAAGGAATACTCCAAATGACTCGTTATTCCACACGGAGTGCCCATTACTTCTGTTGACTTCAGGGCTGCAGTCACTCACGGAGAACAGGGCGATAGTATTTACATGGGGATTTCAAGGAAGACTGCTCTTATAAATTAGTAAAATGCATGAGTCATCCCAGCGCAGCGTTTGATCTAGGAGACGCAGCTATCAGCCCAGCACAACATCCTAGCATCTGTCCAAAACGCAGCGCACCCTCATTAGCACGCTGTTCCTGGGAGCTAAGCAGGCTGAGGGTTGCAGGGAGGTGCTATTGTTATACCAGGAGTAATTCTTATGTTTTATTGATACCCAATAAACTGTGTGTTAGCCCGAAAGCAGAAAGAGATGGAGCGAGCGCGCTGGTAGAGATATCTGTTATATAACACTCAAACACGAGGTGGGGAACTGGCCAAATCCTTTTCAATTACTTTTTTTCAATAAACATCAGGTCTGGGGAGGAGGACCATCTGAGCGATTTAATAATTAATGAGAATGTATTCATCCAGGCACCTCACCTATAAATAAAACTTGTGTATAACGTATTTGTGGATTTTCACAACATTTTTTCCATTCTACTTTCTTTTTTAACTTTTTTTTTTTTTTTTTAATTTCCTTCTAGGTGCAATTGCCCTAAGATTTTCCCAGAAATCAACCAAGTAACCACCTGGGGGAAAGCAAAGGAGCACATGGAGCTCAGGCCCCTGCCCATTCAGGAGCAGAAGTGGTGTTTGCAATGACTGGGACTTCTGGCAATGCGGAAACCTGGCCAGTGAGCCATGGCAAGATGGAGATTAGGTAATGCTACAGGACTCTGTGAAAAACAGACAAATGTGGGTGCTGCACACAAGCTGAGAATTACTGTGGGTGTCAATTAACCTCACAGATCACAGGGTTTATTTGGCTGAATTATTTATCCCAAAGATAAAACACCAAAAGAAAGAAAAGCATCATTAAATAGCACAGCCTTGCACAGAGTTTAGGCAGTGAACCAAGTTTCCGAACAATTTAATTTATTAGGGACCTAAATTGTACTAGATTATCAAATCAAGTGGAATAGAGGGAGGCAATGCATTTTGCATACGGTGCCCAGAATGTAATAAGTGTGTTATTTCATTCATGCCATGTCTCAGCCTGAGTAGTGAAGAGAAGGCGATGTTTCCTCCGTAGGGTAATTTTCCATTTTTTATCCATTTTCAAAAGCTGTCAAACAGCTGTCATGAAGGAAAAACGTTTCTGGTTTATCACTGAAGCTTGAAACCTGTTAAATGTGAATGTAAAGTGGAGCACTACATATAGTCCCAATACAATGGGAAGAAGCTTAACTGTTTGAAGTCTGTCTTTAGGGAGATTATACCCCGGCAGAAAAGGACAATAAGAGAGTTTTGCCTTGGGAAAAGAGAGACTGACAGGCCTGCGTGTTTTTCTGCAATCAATATTGTAGACAGAGCTCTTCTTACACGGCAGAGTTCAATTAAAGGAAGAAAAAAAAAAAAAAAAAAAAAAACACACACAACAACAAAAACAGACGAGAATTTGGGGGAATTCCCCAAAGAGTTCAAATCCTTCCCGGGAGGAGGGAATGTTTTTTTCAAGATGAGTTTGCATGAAAAATTCATGCAGTGGATGGATACAGTCATACAAAAAAATGATAAATAAATAATTGTCTTAATTATTACTGCCTCACATAGCAATTGCACATCCATGTTGACCACTTCAGTTTGCAAAACTAGTCCTTGGTGTAAACATGTGTAAAATTAAATCATCCAGAAAAGCAAAATAAGACAAAAGGTCACACATGCTAACTGAAGCAAGCGGCTCATACTGAAGTCTCTCACAACATCCAGGAAACAAGAAACTGCCACACGCAGCCAAGAAGCCGGTACAGGGATGAACACAAAGAGACAGACAAAACACAGCATGAAAACGGGTGATAAGCAGAGATTTGCAGCCATCAGGAAGGAGAGAAGAGGAGGCAGCTGCAAAGACAGGAGGCCGGAAAAGATAGACGAATTGGGCTGGAAATATATACAGTTATGATAACGGGTATGAAAGAGATTACATGAAGCTGCAATTAGCTAGCTGTACTCGACTGCTATTCAGTCTTACTTGCATCTCTCCCTCTCACTCCCCTCCTTTTCCCCAGTTGATCTTTGTTGGAGAAGAGCTGTGTACACAACACTTGGGTTGGACAAATAAAGCACCAGCCTGGGTTTACGGTCTTTGCATCTTCAGGCTGTGGAGAAATGCAAGAGGACCTTCCAGAGGAGCTCAGAAAAGCCCATCGGCCACCGCTGCTTCCCTCCCCACCGCACTCCTCCTCTGCTAGCAAAACACAGTCAAAAAGGAGCAAATGAAATGTTCCCTACACTTTGGTTCCAATGGTACTTTTTTTCTAGCCATTTCTGTTTCTTTTTTTCCCTGCCAGTTCCTCTCCCTTGCCTTCTTTTCCCTTTCTGCAAGATTGTCTTCTGTGTCACCACTCATCATTTTCTTTTCCTCAGCCTGTTCTTCCCTTTGGATACCTGCTGCTCCCTGCACGGACCCTGGATACCTTCCTGCCTCTCTGCTTACCTGTCTGCCCCTGCTTCTACCAAGAGAAGCTTTGCACTGTGTTTCATGCATGATCCCCTTACTTCACTATCTTCTTTGGAGGGGCTGTGGTTTTGTGATTTTGTATGTGCCAAGGAAAGCCCTAGAACACAAGGTTGAAACCTCCAAACACTACTCCAAGGAGGACTCCCAAAGGCTTGCTCTTGGAGACAAACTCCTCATGAACTGCTCCCTGGTGGCAATGAACTTGGGTTCTTACAGAAATCGAATAGGCACACAGCAAAGATACCTCCTCAAGAACTGGGATCCTTCTGGAAAAGCTTTTTAATTTGCACAGAGCAGGCAGAATGAACTCCTGTTCAGTCTGTGGTGTTACGTGAGCCCACGCTCTGGTTTGACTCACCACTGGGCCCAACGTGGAGGTTGTGGCTAGACACCTCAAGTGAGAGAATATCAATGTATAGTAGAAAACGCTCGTTTTGAATGAGTAATCTGAAAGCTAGAGGTTGCCGGTTCTATTTAGTAACAGGATGCATTCACACTACATTGTTTTACCCAAAACCATAGCCATCACTATGCTACATGCATCACCACCGAAAACCCCCTCTGGGAAGGAGGCCAGCAGGTGGGAGATCTACCTGATTACTGCCGTGGTGAACACAGGTTTTGGCAAGTAGTCCTTGGGCAAACAGCTAGGTTTATGTGAAATGCCCGGAGTCTTTGATTTACACATTTGTCAAATTCCGCTTCGGAGCAAAAAGCAGAAACTCGTGTGCCTGTGTGTTTTTTAAGGTCTTGTCCAAAAGACCCTACTACAGAAAACTCATTTAATCTACCTCAGAGGGATAAAGGGCTGAGTCAACCCTGCTAGGATTTGAACCTATCACTCCAGGGAGCCTAATTATTGCAAATGTGATGCTTAGGCCACTAAACCCTTCCCTCCTGCTCTAATCACCTCTCAAAGAGTCCCTTTTGATCCTGGAAGGTTACGCAGCACCGACGATAAAGGCAAAGTATTTAACAAAGTCGCCATAAGTGGAGTAGATCATTATTCATATTACAGCAGGTTTAAAAGAGCCGGGCAAGGATGAGAACATTGTGCTGTAACAAAGATTACAGTAGCAGAGCTGTGAATTGCTTCTCAGCGCCACTCCGGGTTTTCTTTCTGCTACACAATGGGAAAATGGAGCAAGAGGAGAGCGGAGCTAAATCACACTTGCTCCCAAAGCACTGCACCCCTGATGGCGTGTTTACCTGGAAGATGGTTCATTTCCAGGAGCCACGCGGTCACCGCCTCTGGTTTCAGCACGCAGGGACTGTCCTTGCCATGGGCACATCAGTGCTGCAGGAGCGCAGGAGGCTCGGTGTGGGGGCATGGGGAGGACCATGGGGAGCACAGGTGCAGAGAAGCAGATGAAAAAAGTATCTGCGGAGGGAATGTGAACAACAGCTCCTTGAGTTTCTCTGCGTGTCTCAGGATGTTGGTAGTATTTCTGCACAGTTTGGAAGGCACAAGTGAAAGCTGATGAGAATCTCTTGTCTTATTATAACAGGGCTCCTGGTTGGAGGTGGAAGGAAAAGCAGAGCTGGGGAGCAAAAGGAAGCCATTTCTTTCAAACTCTGAGCTTTAAAGAAAGCACATCCCATGCCCCTCCTCAGAGATAACATTGCAGCTGATGACTTTGTCTTTTATTCCCTGCGAGAAGAGGGAATTTTTCTCCCTCCTTCCATTACCTGAAAGGGATGCATGCCTTCTACTGACATGCAGATAGACAAAATCTGAAATGCTAATGGACTGGCAGTGTTTGCAGTGGGGTGAACAGTTTTCTGCTGGAAGGCTGGTTGGCAGGATACCGTCCTGCAGTCATTGAATCATTGCACTGAATCACAGCCATGTTGGCAGGATCCCATTCTGAGGAAGTTCACAGTACTGTCAAACACCTGCTGTTGCCATTGAATGATATTATGCAAGATCTGAAATTCTATTTATCGAGATCCCTATTTGATTTTTTTTTCCCCATCCTCTTCAGGCACCAGAGTTTCAAATGACTGCACTAAAACCTTTTCCCAAGAGCATTATACAATACTCAGCCTGATGCCAGGATAACAGTTCTTGTAGGGTGAAATTCTGCTCTTCTGACTCTGCACTGATGCAGAAATGGCAAAATAGTGAAAGATACAGAGGCATGTAAGCATTCCTACAGTATGCACTCTGCAGAGTTACTCTGGTAAGGAAACCAAAGAGGTTTTGACTCACAGAAGCCCAGCTACCCTTTTTCTCCCCCTTGAAAGCCCTGGTTGTACAGCCTGGAAGGAAAGGACACTGCTAGAAATGGGTTTTATCTCCTAGTCTGGTGAGACAGTGACTGCTTCAGGAGACTTCTTGAGCCACCGTGATGAGAAGTTTGGCTTACAGATGCCTAGAAGTGAAGACTACCAGGTGATGAGAATTACAGGGCAAGTATACTGTCGGCTCTAATAGCTTATAAAATAAAGTAATTTAAAGTGGTATTTCCTTGTTTTATTCCATACCTTCTGTCATGTCATACAGCCACCTTCTCCTTGATCTCCGTGGGTCCTTTCTCAAAAGCAGTAGCTCACACCTTAGGAAACCATCCTGATCTCCAGCCTCTTTGGCTTTCTCCCAGCCCTGTGGGCAGCAGGGCTGTGGACACATCTCCACTGCAGCCATCCCTGCTTTCCACCAGACCCGCTCCTCCTCTCTGCTTCCATGGCTCTGCCCTTTTCCCTTTTGGGAAATCTAGTCTGCCATCACCACTGGCTGGCTGGCCCTTTCCTTGGAGGATGGATCTGCTCTTTGTGCAGAGGTCTCCTCCTGCCCAAGCCACAACACCCACCTGGTTCACCAGGAGAAGCCAGCCAGCTGTGCCAGGCTGCAGCACAGCTCCTCCTGTCAGAGCCCAGCCTTTCCTGACAGCTCCCTCGAGCAGCTGGGTAACACCATTACCTCGCATCGAGTTTGCAGCCTGGGTGTGAGCTTCTCTTTGGCTTCTCACATCCAGCCCATATCTTAAAGTCTCACCTTTTCTTTAAATAACAGTAGAATCTAGGCTTGCTTATCCAACTAAAACTCTCACAACTGCAACTCTCAAGCAGGCTCTCGGTATCTCAGGTCTCAGTTATTGCAGCATCCTCTCCTTTAGCACTAGCACAGCTTTGCCTTGCCAGTATTCCTCTGGAGCACCTCTGCAAAGACCTTTCTCGTAGCCTGACTGTGCCAGCTCTCCAGTGAGTCCCTCCACTTTTTCTTTGGCATGAAGACCCTGTTTGTGCCTGTGCTATCATCGTCTTTTCAGCACTGAAGAGGTGATTTCTGTCTCCTGTTTGCCCCAGTCACTGCTGTCCCTTTTGAATCCCAAACAAGCACCTTTTCTTTCCTACCATGTTCTTCCCCAAGGCAGCCCTTGGAGTTGCAAACAGCATGTCTCCAAAGAGGTGTAATCCACCTTACTGTTGTCTTTGAAATCCTTCCTCTATGCTCACCTGGTACAGGAGAGCCACAGAAGCCTTTATAATAGCTGGCAACAAGTTTGGGTGCTGACAAAAAGTCCCCCTCCAGCTGTACATTCCCCCCTGCCCTTCTCCTACAAGAAGTCAGCACCAACAGACCAGGGCACAAAAGGATTTAACAAATCTTTCAAAGAGGTATCTTTAAAAAAACAAACAAACAAACAAACAAGCAAACAGAAACCACAAAAACAACCGCAAGCTACATACGCAATTTTGCACATGCATTTAAGCCCCACAGTTTGTATTATTTTGGAGGAAGGATGTGACTGAACCTGCTACCAGGATACCAGGTAGCTGCTGGGACATCAGCAATGCAGAACAGCAACCAGAACAACTCGCTCCCGGTCATATGCAAAGCCTGTGGCAGGGCAAGGGCTTGGACCTGTCTCAGAGATCCTCAGCTCGTGCCAGGCACTCGGGTATTAATCATCTACAAACTTGCTGCTCTGTCTTCAAGCTGATACAAGCCAGTCACTTCTGAGCTAAGAGCCTGGAAACAATGGCTTTTAAAACCGGGAAGTGAGGTGGTAATTAACATGACCGGTCTATCACCCAGCATATTAAACCGCGTTATAAATGTTTTGTTGCTGAAGATTAATTATGTAAATCTTCACAGGAGCCTCACACAACTGAAGGAAATATTAATGTTTGTCCATCAGCTCTGATTTCTTCTCTCAGATGCTTCCCAAAGGTTGCTGGAGCCCTAGCCCGCTGCCAACAGCGTGCAATTTCAACTAACAGTGCTCGCAACCAGCTAACATTTCTGTGTGCGTGTGGCCGACTGCAGCTGCTAATGGTGTTTCAGGCAAGCGCTGGCTGGATCTGCAGGCACGGCAGGTCAGGAGCTGCAGCTCTGGCTGAGGGCACATCCAATATAATCTGCTCTTCATTCCGTGGCCCTGGGTTGCCAGGTGATTAATGGGAAGTATTGCTCGGTGAAAACTAAAAGACCCTGCATTTTTAAGGCCATTGGAATATTGTAAGGTGTTGTTGTTGTTTTTTTTTTTTGATTAGTTGTTCACTGTGTAACACAGATGCTATTTAGAAAAATGACTTGTAAGTCCAGCCTGGACACCTCAGAGCTTCTTAGGTGCAAGCAGAATCAGCTGAGAAACAGGTATTAAGGTTGCAGAAAGTTCCATCAAGTTTACTGCAATTACTTTCAATGTGTCCAAATTTAAGCTCAATAGAAAAATGTTTTGTGGAGAAGGAGTTTTGTAAGCTCTGAGCACAGGTGAATAAGCTGAGGAAAAATGAGTCAGTCGTGAAGTTCTATATCCACTGATTTTTAGTCTAAATACCACTCACTAAAACTCCTCAAAAACATCCAGGCCGGATTCTGGCCTCTGTGGATGATGTGTGTGACAAGTGGGATCCATCCTATTTGGCTCTCAGTGCTCACCATGCGAATTCTGTGTACAAGAAAGTCGCCGGAGGAACAATTTGTGTTCGGGAAAGACACACAGGCACTTCAAGGTTTGTTTCTGAAGCCCCTTTGGTGAGACAAAATGTCTGTTCCACACCATCAGCCCTAAGGCAGACGGAGGCGTGCAGTTCAGATGCAGACACATTTGGTTAGGACATCTGAGCTGTGCCAGTCATGGCCTATCAGGAGAACGCGGTGTTCCTGGTGGCTGTAAAGCCCGTATTTATACCTGCCCTCCAGCTGAGGCCCCTGTCAATAGCAAAGCGCTGACATTAGCTCGTGTTGTAGGATTTGCTGGAAATGTGATGATGTGTCCAAGCTCCAGCATTGTTTTTTGCCAACAGCATCTCCGCTGCTCAAAGATGCATGGTTTTGCAACCCAAGAGCCCTGCTAGACAGAAATGAAGCTGCAGGGGAAAAATCTCATTGCAAATGCTAAAGGATGAAAACAGCATCTCTGCTCAGCTGGAGGGGAGCTCAGCTTCTTCTGGATATTAGTAGACCGGGAAAAAAGAAGTTTAAACTGGGAGCAATTCTGAAGCTTCAGATGCAAGACAAGGTGAGCATAATTGGCCACACGGTTTCAGATTCGGGATTTCTCTTTTGTGCTGTAGACCTCACAGCCACATGACACTGTTTCCTGCAAAACAGAGATCTAAAATAAATAAATAAATAAATAAATAATTCTCTCTTTTGCTAGGGCTAGAACACATGAGAAATCTGTGTCTTGTTGTGCATTGCTGACCCTGAAACATGAAGACAGAAATACAAAATACCATTGATTTTTCATTCTTTCCCTAATGATCACGTTAACAGAAAAAAAACAGCTACTTTGTTTTATAACCCCCAAGCACTTCCCGTGGCTCCTCAGGTGCCAAACCCAGCACTTATTAACACCCTGCTCCCCCGGGCTCCTCGAGGAACACCTCGACATGGCTACAGGCTTTCCAGCATAGTTGCACAGAATTAAAAAACAAGCGTGTTAAAAAAAAAAAAAAAAAAAAAAAGGCATGCAAAATGCAAAATTAACATGCGAACAAACAACAGGGGCCACTCCACTGATTATATTTTCACTGTCATGTCGTATTAATTAAAAATTCCCATCCCTTAATTCAAACGAAGCAGCCAGTGAATCTCCACCATGTTACGCAGGGTGAATGAATCAAAGGGGTCTTCTCTGAGGGGTCTTCAATAGCCCTGTCAGGTAGGACCCAGGGCGTTGAGTGAAGAGATCATCCTCGTCAATAGCGTTCAGCGCTTGGATCCGTATTTCCACAAGGTACAAGCTTGTGACCCAAGGTTTTGGTCTGGCCCCACCTTTAATTAGAACCTGCTCTGGCTCTCCCTCGCTCAGCTGCAGCGCTTGGCATGGGCCTCCCGCATATTTAGATGACAACTAATGAGGATTTTTATTAAACTTGAGCCTCGGCCGGCTGGGAGGAGGGAACAGCTCTTTAGCATCAGATAGCAAAGACTTTTTGCCTCTGGACTATTTCTCAGCACGGAGCAAAGAGCTGGGGGAGGAGAAGGTGTTGGGAACGCTGTCAGTGCCACCGCTAATGGGGCCTGCCTGGGGCACGCTGCTCGGCATCCCTTGGAAGGTGACCTTGACTGCTAACATTTACATTTTAGCAGCCATTTGACATATTTGACTGCATGTACAGCAACAACGCGTGGTTCTGGAAGCGGCGTCTAGCTCAGATCAATGTCTTCAGTGGCACTCTCTCCCCTTGTCCTGCCACACTCTGATGTTGGCTATGCAACCCGAAAGTGCCTGCTGCAGGAGCGCCAAGGCACTGCCCCTTCTCATTAATGCAGGTAATTGATCTCATCAGGCTGCAGCCGTGCAGGCTAGCTCAAGGTACAATCTGCAAGCTAAAGACCTTCTCAAAACAATTAAGTCATTCAAATTGGTAAGAAGAGTGCTCGCTGTCCCAGGAACCAAACAGCTGGCCATCATTATGTGCCTTCAGTGTCATTTATCAGCCGGGGACGGGTGGCAGAGGCTGCCAGAGGTATCACTGGGTTAGATCCCGGAAAGCTCCACGTCTGCAGCTCCTGTCATTTCCTTACCCCACAGGATCTGTCTTGCAGAAGGTGGAGGTTTGACAACAGCTCCCAGCCCTCATTGCCGCATGTTTCAGAAGCTCAGCAGATGGCTGCGAGCTCCTACCACCTGGCCAAAGGGTGCTGTCGCCCTTCCAAACAAATGGCATTAGCACCTCTGAGGGACAGGCCAACCCACCGGTGCTGCTGGGCTTTAACTCATGATAGAAGGATTGCTAAGAGCACACATGGGGCCAGATAGGACAGCTTACCAGATGGGTGGTAATTTGTTAAGCTGCTATAATGCAAAAGCTTTCAATTGAGTATTCAGTACCCTAAGATCTTCAGCCAACATAAGAGTCATTTGGTTTGCCTTTAATATAATTGGAAAAGATAGGAAATTAAATTTTTAGGCCATAGTGTGTGCCAATCCCTTTATTTGCTTTGAAAATAAAAATCTCCCTCTCCCTGCTGCTGAAAGTTCAATCACTTATCAAAATAGTGATGCCCTTTGTCCTGGCACATTACTCTAATGCTAAAACATATGTTATATTAAATATTAACCAGCCGCTAATTGGTGCATCATTTGGCCAAGGGAAGAGGTGGCTTCATACTGTCAGTGGCCTTTTTCACTCTCCCAATATCTTAGTACTTTGCTTGTCAGCTAGCTTATCCTCCCGCTCTGCCTCTGTCAGCCCCGAGCCTGAGGAGCATTTTGGCTTCTTCCAAAATCAGTTTTGTGCTTGCTTTCACCTCCTAGCTTATGTACAGCTGTTGTGGGCGATATGGCTTGGGGGATGAGTTAGTGGATTGAGTTCTGGATTTTAATTCATTTTGGCAACTGTCCTCCTGGGTGGACATCGGAAAATCACTCCGTCTACCTCGCGCTTCTGTTTCCCAGGTGTAAACATCAGGGAGAAATACACTGTTCTTTAAATTACCGAGGTTGTACCCTCACTTTAGGACACAGGAAAAAACTTGCGTTGTAAAATCCCCTGTTGGAAAATCTTTGTCAGAATAATTTCGTCGAGTTACACTGTTGGCAAATTCCTAAATATGAGATCATTTCACTCAGCGCACCTAGAGATGGTGAGTGGCACGCATGCCACAATTACGATGCGAGATGAATATCTGGCTGATGAGTTGAGTGGTGGTGATTTTTCAGAAGATGTGCAACGCTACCTTTATTTGCATGGCAAGAGCCTCGCATCTTAAAATAGCTTCCAGATCCCCAAGCAAAGCAGGCTTCCCACCGAGGGCTGCAGCTGGGGCAGCTGCTGGGAGTGACTGGTGGGAGGATCTGTGTGGTGCTGGGGACAACAAATGTCCTACCTGATAGGGAGAAGGATGGTATGTGTGGGGAACTGTGGCCATGCTGCAGTGGGGTCAGGCTTTATCCTTCCTGATGCCCACAGGGGCAAGGTGTAACAGCCAGGCTGGGCTCTCAGAGCCAAGTTGAGGAGAAATGCTGAAGGCTGTGATCAAGAGCCATGTGGAATGGCCAGAAGAATCATGGCTAGAACTGGGGGCTCCTCAGTGACTTCCAAAGTCACTGAGGAGTGACCAAACCCAATGAGCCTGGGCGGCCAGACCCACCTTTAGCACAGCTCCAGATCTGCTGGCCCAACACAAGCACTCCTGGCAGGGGAGAGATTACACTTTGGCCAGGGCACTCCACCAGAGAAAGGATTTTCTTGTTGTTTTCCCCCATTTCAAAGAACTCAAAAGTCCTATCCCGTTTCTATAAGGAGTTCATTTTCTGTTTAGAAAAATCATGAAGAAAAAAAAAAAAAAAAAAGTTTCCATTGTGCAGTCCCCAAGCTTTCAAGATGCTTCAATGGGTCCCTGGGAAATCTCTTCAGGACAGAGTCTGGCTGAGCTGTCAGATTGACTGCTAGAGGCGCAGCTGAGTTTCAAATGGCCGAGCAGTGGGCGTGCGAGACGCATCCTGAAAAAAAAAGAAGAAGATGTTTGACAAGTGAAGTGTTTTTATTTTATGATGGAGAACGAGAAGGAACATCAGACAGGTAAATCGCCCTGCCAAGCATGAGAGTTCCTGACTGACAGGCTCAGCACCTGCCCCGCCTGCTCAAGAGGATCCAGCATCTATTTTTACTGAAAAGCAACTGCTTAAATTGCCATTTGCTGACTTTTCATTACTGATTATAATTACAACGTGCAGGTTGAGAAGAGCAAAGGGAAGGCTTGGCTTTGCAAGCAGGGGGAAATGTGAAACAACTCTTCCTCAACCAAACAGAAGCGAAGGAAGCTGGAGGGAGTAGGAAAAAAACTTGCAAATCATCAGAAATCAAAAGCAGACGATCCGAGGGAGCGGGGCCAACACTGACATTTATTAAAGTTTAGCAATTAAAATCACGATCTACTAATTAGAATATATGTCAAGGACTGACTCCTACTAATGCGTTCCTGCAATGGGAATATCTTCACATCAGAAAATTTGAAAACATAACACTGTAATTTGAGGTCATTTACTACCATGCTAGGATACAAACATATCTGATTAAGTATTTTGTCTGAATGCTGCGATAAAGAGGCCCAAATAAACAAACAGCCTAGAAAGAGAGCACGAGGACATCAGATAATGCGGTGCGAAGCTGTTTACCCGGCTGAAAGGGAGAAGCTTTCTTTAGTCACAAGCACCACAGCCACCAGAGAATTTGTGTCCTTTCAGCCCTGAGTGGGTGAAGAAAAAGCCTTGCAGCACAACGTCATGCATTTTGTATGGACACTATTCAGCAAAGTGTTTAAACATGTGTTTTAATCTATTACCATACAGCAGTTAAGTACATAACTTGTACTAAAATCCAGGAGAAGATAAAGATGTGCTGAATCAGAGACTTATACACTGCACTTTTTACAGTAAAACTATTTTGGCAAGGCTTGTGAACACTTTAAAAATATTATTGGGGCTGGTTTTAGATCTCCCTCCTTCTCAAGCCCTAGCTATTGTAAGGTGAACAGTACAGGGCTGGGAAGGAAAGGAAGATTAAACTTAATCAATCCAAAGGTATTCAGAAGATGTCCAGAATAACTTTGCTGTACATAGAAGAAGGTCTCAGCTTTGAAGTCCAATATTTGGAGAATATTCAGGGCTAAAGGCGAAAGCTAAACATCTCTTCAGAATGCTTTGAAGCTCTCCTTTCCGCTGTCGATATAAAGTTCACGTTTCTAGTCAGACAGACGATGAGGTATTTGATCCTTCAGCAAGGCCTGGCATAAAACCGATCCCTGGGTGCAATGGCAGTCGAGACAGAGCAACCCCAGAGGTGAGAGCAGGGAGGATCTTTGGAAAGAAACAAATAAGCAGGATACCCAAAATGGCAGCGTCTGGAAGCCGCTCTGGGGTGGGATGTCAGGATGAACCCCCTGGGAGATGCGATACTGCAGGCAGGGCAGGGGAGGAGGTCAAACGTGCAAGGCCCCGCAATTTGTCAGGCGGCTAACACCATCATTACCTGCGTGTGCGTGCGGGCGGGCATGCCTGACGGCAAATTACACTCACAGATTTCCAGGGTAAAAGTCCTCTTGTTGGCAGAACAGAGCACTGCACCCCCCCCCCGCACCCCCATTAGGAGATATTGTTTTATAATGAGCGATGAAAGTGAGCTCTCACCGGGTGAGGCTGTGGATGAGTCACTGCTGAAATCAGCAGCAATGTCGATAGTTTTGATTTTTCTGCCTGTTACACACTTTTCTTTTCTTCTGACATCACTAGGAGGAAGGACGGAGGATGAAGTGTGGGCCTGAAAAAGGAGAGAAGGGGACTGAGGGTGGGCCAAGGTACTGGGCTTAGACAGAGGTCTGGGGGCAGCTGTCGCCCATGGGGGCCCCGTGCTGGAGCAGTTTGCTCCTGGGGGATGGACCCCGTGGTACGGAGCCGTGTGGGAGCAGTGCTTGAGGAGCTGCTGCCTGTGGGCAGCCCCCGCAGGCTCAGCAGGGGAAGGACGGCATCGCGTGGGAGGGACCCCATGGGGAGCAGGGGCAGAGAGGGACCGGGAAGGAACAGCAGAGATAAAGCATCAGGGACTGACCACAGCCCCCATTCCCTGTTCCCCTGCATCACTTGGGGGGAGGATGGAGAAGAGGATGGATGGGAGGAAGGTGTCCTTAGTTGCTTTTAGGTTCTCACTGCTCTGGTCTATTAGCAATAGGCAATAAATTTAATTAATCTCCCTACGCTGAGTCTGTTTTGCCCATGACAGCAATTGGTGAGTGATCTCCTTGTCCTTATCTCAACCCATGAGCCTTTTTTTCATCTTATTTTCTCCCCCTGTTCTGCTGAGGAGGGGGAGTGAGAGAACAGCGTGGTGGAGCTCAGCTGCCCGTCACTGTGAAACCACCACAGATGAAGGAGACAGACGGGGGAGAAAAACAGTTTTCCCGGGTCCCTCATTACTGCTGTTACCCAATGTCAGGTTCAGAAGGGAAGTGTTTGGGATCCAGATGCTTCCTGAGACTCCCCAGCAAGCGAATGTCTGCATGCAACCCCTCGAGCACCATCATTTGCGGCAGGAGCCCTGCTGCCAGGGAGGAGCCAGCCCTGCGTGCACCCAGGGCACAGGAACACCAGCCTCAAACAGCAGGCACCACACGCAGAAGCACGCCTTGCAACGTCAGTGGAGGAAAGGAGGCGAGGAGAGACCAAAAAAATAATAATAAAAATCACGTGATCTGCCACCAGTGCTATCCTAGGATTCCCTTACTCACATTTCTCTGGGCTTCTCCCTCATTGCTCTCACAATGGCCATTTCTTTGTACTTGGTTGGAAAACATCAGCTGCTGCACTGATACCTCCTCTGAAAAACAATGAGGAAAGTCGGCGGTGAAATGGCAAATAACAAATGCAAGGTAATGCACACTGAAAGAAACCATCTGAACTGCCTGCATGCATTGCTGGGTCCTGAACGGACTGCAGCCATCCAGAAAAAAAAAAAAAAAATAGGGCTCAACAACTCACTGAAATCTCTGCTATTTCATGCTGGCCATTGTCTCAGACTCTGTGGGGGAGATTCTTTAGTATTATTTTTGTGCCATTATATAAGTTGAAGGACTGTGTTTCATTCCAGCCATTTCAGATCTGAAAAGAGAGACAGTAAAAATAGCAGGGGCCTGGGGACAGGTGACAAAGAGGATTAGAGGGATGGGAAAGCCGGTGTGTAAAAGATTGAGATGTAGGATTTGTCACAGTTACAGGGTTTGCTGCCCCTCTGACCTCTTCCTAGTACAAAGGCAGGCTCTGCTTCTCCAGGACACTGGCAGTCTGTCTATCCTTTCCCTGCAAGCAGCCCCCGGACAGCTTACTGAGCCTTTCCTTCAAGAAGCTTTCTAATGTCCAGGTTTCTTGGGATCTCTTGATGTCCCTCCTTAGTGAAAGAAATTTGCAGCTGGCCTCTGGAAATAGCAACCTGCCAGCTCTGTCTGTCTTGTCATGACCCCTGCCATGCCATTTGCTAATCTGGAGGCGCAGTGCAGCCTTCCAGCTAGTTTCCTAACAGCTCTGCTATTAAACTAAACCAGCGTCCACACACAGTAATCCCTGCCATCACACCCCATCCTTAGGGACTGACAAGGCACCTGTATCCTCCACTAGATAGGGCCGTGGTGATGACCCCCCCTTGAAGGCCACGAGACACGATTCCCATTTTCTACTCTGTCACCGCTTCCCTGCATGACCCTGCGCTCCTGAGGTGGGATTCGTCTGACAAACCTGAGGCATCAGCAGGCAGGCAAGGAAGGCTGCTTCAGGGCTGAAGGACGATGAGCAGGAGAAGCTCACCTCAGGCCACACTGGGCCCCAGTGAAGGTGGGCTAAGTACTCCTGAGCCACTGACAGAAACCACAAGGCTTCTTTCAAGCAAGCCTAGAAGGACGAACCCATAACACCCAGTGTCTTGTACTTACCAGGCTGTTCCAGGTTAGCTTGCTGCTGTCAAAAGAAAAGCAGGCGCTGACGAACGAAGAAGTGATCAGCAATTTTACCAACACATACACCTTCTTGAAGGCACCTTGCTCTTAATGACCTGGTCTGTGAGTGATTTTGTGCCCTGACTTGATGTCAGTTTGCCTTCTAAACACAGCCCAAGGGGCAGGGAAGCAGCACCATGGCACAGGGCTACCTTTGGCTCCCCATCACCTCCACTCAGTGTCAACCTGACGCCACAAAGCTCAGAGTGGCTTTCCCTAGGGAAGCAACCAACAAAAAAATCAGAAGAGATGTTCCTGTAGAGGCAACCACGTACTTGCAAAGAGTTAATGGAGAAAGATAGCACCAAAAATAACAAATTAGAAGTACCTTCAAGTCTCCTCAACGATGGAAATGCAAAAATCGCATTTTTCTTTTCTTTTTTTTTTCATATTAATAAGCCTGTTTTGCAGAACTGCCATTCTCTTACACAAACACTTACCACCGTCCATACCCTTCCTTCCTTCACCGTCATAAATCATCTCGTGAGTGTTCCCTGTGAAGTTGCTAACTGCACTTTTGCTATTAATCTCAGCTCTAACTTTTTCGAGAGTATCTCTACTTGCTGATCCATCTCAGGCAAGCAAGACAGTGCCTTGGACAGGGCTCTGCTCCCCCTGTGGGAGCATCATTCTTGTTAGCTGTGAAGCGTCCCTAACAATGCACCTTTTAATGATGCTCCCTTTGGCTTTTACCAGGCTCCTAGCAAGACTTGTACTCCATTTTCCTGTAATAACTCAGCTGCCACCAGGTTGGTGCTCCTGACAGATACATCCTTACCCAGACTTTCCTGACTTGCCCCAGCTGGAGCAGGGAGATGCAAAATGACTGCTGTGCTCAGGGGGGGTGATAAGGACTCACCTCTTCGGTGACCTGGAGTATTTCCACTGGGGCTGCGATAGGCAGCAGGCGAGCACATGAATTAATGCTCCCTGCAGCTCCCCGGGGTGCTGTTATTCACTCGTTTTCCTGCACGCCTTTCTGCAGACCCGCACCCAAATGTGGTCTGTGGCACGTTTACCACCTTAACCTCCTCCTTTAGTGGTCTGTATCAAACTCAAGTCGAAGAAAAATTGTCCCCTCCACTAGATGCTCAGACAAATAGGAGAACTCTTCAGCTGAGTGATTTCAGATGGTAAAATAATTGGTGTAACTATACACAGGGTAACTATATGCATGCAGAATGCAGTCACAGCATTTATGCCCTTTACCTCCAAAGGACACATCTCTACCCAGCAATCTACAAGAGCATTTTCGCAGGCTCAGCCAGTGGAAAGAATTGATAAACACTTGAGCGGGCCTCATGTATATTTCATCTGGGAGGCAAGAGCGAGGGGTGCGCATGCACGCACACACACACAGAGAGCAGCGTGTACGTAAGGTTCTTCTAGCACTATATAATACCTCTGACAGCTCTTTAAATATTACAGACTACACAAGCATCTCCCCGCCTTGCAGACTGGGATGGGGGGGCAAGGAAGTGCAGCACGACAAGGCAAAGGCCTTTCTTTATAAGATCATACGCAAAAAGAAAAAAGTATTGTGTGGGTTTCTATTTTATTTCCACAGGTTAGTACCTGATTTTGGTAAAATATGTTAGGAGGCTAGTGTCATCCCAAACCCAAGTGGACTCAGACATTTGTTTCAGAGATAAAAATGAATGCCTGCAGGGTAGGATGGAGCTCATCAGCAGCCACACCAAGAACAGAAAAGAGGATTTTGCTGAGAACAAAACAAAACACAACATCCTTCTCTGAACAGCAGGACCTAGAAATGTGAGAACACTCCTTCCTGAAACAGTCAGTTTTGGTGAGCCCAGGGCTCTGCTCCACACCTCAGAAATTCCTGAATCTACCTCTTCTCTTCCTTTCTCCCTCTACAACAATTGACTGCCTACAACGCAGGGCACGTTGCATGCCAAGATGGTATTTTACATACTGATAAAGCAGGCTAGATCACACAGCTGTTCCATGCCTTGAATAGGAGCTCTCCAAAAAATCCTGAGGATGAAAGAGGTGTGGTGAGACAGGTGAGTGCGATGGCTGGCACAGGAGCCCTGTGGATGACAGCCAGGCCCAGTCACCTGCACCCTGACTGAACCCTGAGAAGCAAGGTCAAGCACGGGTGAAACCTAGAGAGTAAATAGGGCATGACATGGTTCATATTGAAGATACTACACTGTCATCTTGGGATTTCCCTGGGAGAGAAGGGAGCTCCTGTACCAAAATAAGCCCCAAAGAAGGGGGAACAGCCCTGGTGAAACCACCAGGACTGGTCTGCACCTTGGTGACTTTGTCAGCCTGTCATGCCCAGAGCAGGGTGATAGTATTTCCTGACCGGTGAGTGGTTACAATTCATCTCAAGCCTCATAATCCCAAGGGTTGAATTTTCCACTGGTAACAGATGATTGCTTGCACAAGTGGTGGCCTTCAAAACCAGGTGTGTGCATCCCTTCCAGCAGGACTTGGCAGCCACAGGGGCATGGTCCAGATTTAAGGAAACATCTTTCCAGAAAATCTAGGAAAACTGCAGCGCACTGTCTCATGTTTAAAGAGCTGAAAACCTCTTCCAAACAGGGATCAAATTGCTGATATGCCATATCCTTATCAAAGGGAGAAAAAAAAAAAAAAAAAAAAAAAAAAGAAGTCTGACCAGATAGAGTAGCAATACCTAATTGTTAAAATAAAACTGCAGCTCAAACAACGTCAGAGTTGTCTGTGGGGGCTGGCTTACTTTTCCCAAAATGCTGTAATCTTCCCTCTCAGTCTGCGATTGTTAATTTTTGACAAGTTGCAAGGCCTAATTTAGGCTGATCTGATCTGATGGGGTGACCTATTTCTATTGCCTGCTCCCTCTCTCCTCCTGCTGCTCGCCTCTCTGATGGCCACTCCGGCTCACCCCCACAGCCCTGCTAACAGCTTTTGTTATTTCGGCTCTTGGAAGAGTACCCTTAATGGTGAGAACCGAGCACAGTTTCTCAGCTCACAGGAATTTCTAAAGCCATTTCTCCTGTCTCACACACCTCACAGGAAGCTCTTACACAAAATCTTCTCTCTTTTTCTCCTAGGCTCTGGCCTTTGCACCCCAAAGGCTGGAAAGTATTGCTGGTGATCTGAGGAACCTAGGCACATTCAGGCGGCGCTAACTGGGCTAGATTTCTGCACGCTATTCCAGCTGCCAGTTTTTCTCCATTTAATGCTATCATTCCCACTTTGACAGAAATGCCCCTCAAAGATGGCAACGCAGCCTATGCGAAACAATTCCTGTTGCTGACCCTGGACCCCATACCTGGGGATGTGGTGGGGGTGTGGGAAGGAGGGTGGGATGGGGGAGTTGTCTTCTCTCTGGGTGTGGGCCACACCGAACCATTTGCATCTGGGAAGGTGTTTTTTTGTTTGGTTGGTTTTGTTTGGTTTTGTTTTTTTGTTTTTGTTTGTTTGTTTTCAGAATGAGCATGCAGCATCCTGCCAGGACATGAAGGTGTCAGGATCTGTCCTCTCTTGGACTTCTTTCATCATGACTCAGTGTGAGAAGCAAGCCAAAAGCTCCAAAATTTCTGGGATTGCGCAAATACCACCCCACCCCCCCTTTTTTTTCCCCCTTGGGTTAATCTTTTATTGGTGTTCCCCCCTCCCCCCAGAGTAGATTATATTTTAATCTACTTTGCTAGCTACTGCCCTTTTCAAACTATTTGACAGAACAGTGCTCCACGATACAATGCTGACAAGCAAAAAATATTGAATGGTTAAATGCTATTTTCTAAAACAATGTAGGAGAGCTCACCACCAAAAAACGTACCATGGCCAGAGACACTGGAAGAAGAACCATCTCCAGTTAATGCTGGCACTCGGTATAACATGACTGCACTGGGACTTGGGGGTCTCAGTATCTTAAAACAGGATTCTGAGTCCTAAGAGATATAATGAAAAGGTTTAGACTTTTGCTTCCAGTCTTTGTACTAGGAGAAGATGAAAGAGCTTTGAGTTTTGTTATTGATTCTGCCCTAATGTGATATTGATATGAATTTTAAACACTGCGTGTAGATAGAGAGCTTGCAATGATCAGATCAAATATAGTCTATTAATGCTAGTCCGGGCAATTTTGTATTGTATAACATGATAAAAATTGGACAAGGCCTTACTTGGTTCCTGTGTGTGAAGCTCTAGCAGGTATGTGGTTTTTATGTTCTCACATCTAATCAATATATCTTGTGGGGTTTTTTTTGGATTGGTCACAGAGACACTGCCTAAGGACTGATGAAGCTTAAATGCTGTGACTACTTCATACTGATGTTTTGCCTTCCATTTCTGTAAAATCGCTGTCATTCTGGAGAGATTAGATATTGTATATTGAGGAACATATTCTCAGGGCTTTTGTGTTTGCCTTCATAATAGTAACAAAAATACTGGTAGTAGCAATAGTACAGGCAGTAATAAAAATCTAAATGCTTGTCCTAAATAGCATCCTATTATGTTTGGGCTCTAATCTTTGTAAATGCTGATCATCTTTTGTCTTCCTAGAGCTAGAAGATGCTTTCCTCTTTCAAGCTTTTCTTCAGAGAAACTCCTTTCAAGGTTGAGGCATTGTTGGAAGCTAACAACAGTGGCTTTGAAATATATCATTTAAGCCAGAGAGTGACAAACACCCTACCCTGCTCCTGGGAGAGTAGCTGTGCATTCACTTAATGAGGTAGCTGAAGACTTCTCTGGTCTTTTTCCCACTTTGAGCCCAAATGCCAGAGGCAAAGTGGTGAGCTTTCCTTGCATTTGCACGAAGATTTCAAGCGCTGTGTCTCCATGCACTTACAGCTGTTGTCACCTTTCTGGAAGGGTCATTTTGACTTGCATAGTTATTAAATCCTGTCTCCTTTGTTCTACCAAGATCAATCCTAGGCCAATGCGTTTAAGGAGAGATGTGTGCGCAGAGTGGAGCATGATGGTGAATATTGTTTGTAGGCAAAGGCAATATAAGCTTGACTATACGCTGCTCCCTTTTGAGTGCATGACACCTCTTGGTGAGAGGGTACCTGGGTCTCCACAACAATTACACCTGTCACTGTTCATGCAGGGTGGTAGTAAGAGCAACAACTGTACCAGTTGTGGTAACTTCCCTGATTCAGAGCCACTGAACAGAGGCAGACAAAGAAGTTTCACTCAGTGATCTTTGCACACAAGCTGCCACAGAAAAGTATATGGGAACAAGGAACTCTCCATCTATCCCAAAACATATCTTGACCTGAAATGCTCATTTGCTTTATAACCTCAGCTGTGCCTTATGTACTACATTCTTTACAAAACATACTTCAAATATTTACACCAAAAAGGCTCCTGGAAGAGAAAGGCTATGTAGCATCTTTGTATGTTATATTTAGAGCATATGCTAGAGGAGAATTCTTACAGACTCTTCTTCATGTATCACTTGGATAATGAGTATGCCTGAAATTCTAAATATAGGGTAGATGTCGCATGCACAGTGAAGAATTCATCCATGAGATAAGTTACAGATTTATGATGCACAGCTCATTAGGTTTTGTTATCTGATTCACCAAGATTTCAATGAAGACAGATTGCCAAATAGGAAAAGAGGCAAAGAAAATCCAGTCAATTTATTCTGAAGGATCCATTCTTTCCATACTACATTGTGTTGGGGCAGGCCTGCTTTAAATGAAGGCGTATGCAATCGTTTTATGCCACAGTTTGGTCTGACAGTACTTAGCAGTCTTCATCAAATGGTATTTATTTCATCAAAGCAAGGGAAACAGAAACTTGTCCATAAACTGGAAGCTCCACTCATTAATCTAATGAGAGCTGTTTGTTCTTCCCATTTCACTTTCATGCCTGTTGGGGACAAGAAGGCTTTTCGTTTTATCATTGTTGTCCATACAGCCATCCCACACTGCAGAATCCATGACGACTGCATTTTCGAAAGAGTATCTCCCCAGGGACTGTAATTATTCATCTTTCAGGAGACACAAGATCTATAATACACAAGTGCTGCAGACAGGAACTAGTTTACAGGTTTATCTCATGACTGAAAGTATAATCCATCTTCACTGGCATGATTTAGGAGGTGCCACGTAAGAGAAGAAAGAAAGTGGGTCAACCCCATTTCAACTTGTATTCCCTTGTTCACATAGGTCCTATTCTTTTAATTTCTCATTGACAAGAGTTAACACTTGAGTGAGCAGAAGAAATGGGCCCTGTTTCTTGTATTCTGCAACACACCTTGTAGCTATTAGAATTGCGTTTGCACGAGGTTTGGATGCCCTGAGAGCTTTCTTTCCCCATGAGCTACCTGGCCTGGCATCACCTCTGCCAGGAGCAAGCAGAACAAAGAAGCTCTGCTTCTGATGGAGATGGTGGCTTGAGATCTGATCACCTTGACATCTCTGTGGGTTAAGAAACAAGCTATTAATGAGAACTTGACCGTACTAATGGGATCTTCCTAATGCTTAAATGGTAGGACTAAGTCTCTGAAGGGGGATTCCCAAGCTCCCATGTTTCATCTAGTGAATGATAACTTAAGACACTTTCTAGTGTCTCATCCTCCCTCTTTTTCCAGCAAGTCACTTTATCCTTCATTACCACCACAGAAATAGCCCTGTAGCAATTACTGCAACTCCTCTCCCAGGAAAGTTTATTCTGAAGACGGGACTTAACATAGTTTAAAGCTTCTAGAAATGCAATTCAGCCTCCAAAGACAATGAAGACATGTTGTTGCTATCTCTCCATGCATCAGTTTGGAAGATCAGGCTGTGTGTATAAAAGAAAATCTAAATGAACATGGCTCCAAACTGAGGATTTGTTTGGATAATGATATGACATGTCTGATCACATTGTCTCCTTTATTCACCTTCATCCCCATGTACTTCTAATTTCCATGTATGCTTGAATCCACATTGTAAATATCCCACTCCACTGTGTTTATTTTCCCTGAACCCTACAACAACCTTCTGTTTTTCCTAAAGAATAAGCATAGATCATCTTTTTCATTCTGAGACAAGATGTTATACAACAACCCCAAAGATGCACATTTTTGTACAAAACTTGCTGAAATCTGCTATCTGTAGTCTTACATCCAGCCTTGCCTGATTATTAAATGGGAACTCAAGTGCTATCCAGAAACGCTAACAAAGGATTGTTAACATTGGTCGGCATGGAGAGCACAGGGTCTCTAACATCAGGTACATTAGGAAGCAAGCATCATTCCAGGGTGCCCACATTGCAAAATGCTTCAAATAACCAGACGAATCAGACAGGCAGGAACAGCTACACTTTACCCTAGACATCTAAATTCAAGGATCTGCATTTCTCCTGGCGTGGCTGACATTATTGATTCTGAAAGTGGAAGAAGTCTCATACCTCTCTGCCTTGCTTTTGGCATTAGAGATTAAGTCAGCTCAAACGGGTCTCTGCAGGTTAAGAGAGACCAAAAAGCTCCTCACATGCCAGTTCAAAATTGCAAACACCAAACTGAAAGGGACTAAATCCAACCCCTGCAACTTCAGCTATCTGAAGCTGTAGTTTGTAAATACCCCTGAAATATAGTGAGACTGATGGAAACCCTAAATCTAAGCTTCTTTGAAGCTGTAAATCCAAATGTAAATGTTGCCCCTCAAGGCTGTCTCTGATTTGGAGTCTGTTCCCTGATTAAAGGCATTCCAGATAGACAGTACTGCTATATCAAATCACCAGTCATTTTTTCGGCAGAATTACACACTGGTTTTAGTATGGAGTCACACTTCAAAATCAATCTCATAATATGGCCAATATTTAGGAAAAAATATCCTCATGGCTAATATTTATAACTTGTCAAATTTACACCACCTCAAGTGAGCTAAGTTCAAAATAAATCTTGTTTATTTTTCACAATTTCACATCAGTCATTGAGCTGTCTGATTTATATGATCATTTGTATCATTGTAGTGTCTAGGAGCACTTGCTCACCATAACTGCCTTCACTTTCCCAGCTCGTGTGCACTACCATGCAATCAGAACTTGCAAACACCGTGAGGAAATAATCAGACAAAAATAAATACAAATGAATTAGATCGTTTTCATGATTACCAGGCCTTGCAATACAAAAAAATCATCCCACGAGTAAATGAAAATTTGGGCCTAATCTCTTCGGCCTATATTCCTTAAATGATATAGTCCTTCCAAAGACACAACTCATTTCTTTATTCTAAAAGCCTTTCAGCTTTTCAGCTCACCTTCATTCTCATGCAATTATAGGATGGCAAATTGTGGCAGGAATTGATTAGTCTGGACTCATACATCGCTAGTTCTCTGCATCTGCCTCCCATGTTACTATAGTTTCTCCCTGACACCTACCCTTCTTTGACATTTTTCTAGGAAGCTGACCACTGTGCTTCCATTTATTAAGCCCTCCCCATGAAGATATCAATTACCTCCTGGCAACAGGAACATTATATGCCTTTGGGGGACAGGCGTATCCAAGAAATTTTTCTGAGTGAGATACAACACTTGCTGTTAGCATTTTAGAAAGGAGAAGAATATTTACCCTTTCTTCTATCAGAATTACACAAAAGTAGAAATACAGCCTTTTGTCACAGAGTGGTCAAGAGTCAGTTTTAGAACAGATGTGCACAACAGTTTTGTCCTGGCTTTTCAGAGAAAAAAAAAAAAATCTGTTGAAGGGGAAAAGGATGCATGATTGTGCCTCTGGTACTTTACAGCTTTGGTCTTGAAACTTTCTGGAATCCCTGATGCAGCCAGGACCCCCTGACACCACAGGTATGGTCACTGAATTTTACACACTATCCATTGTTTATACGGAGGAAAATAGCAAGCCTAGTCTTACTGATGATTTTAAAGAACTGAGCTGGGCTGTTTGGGACAGTATTAAAGGACTAGATACTAAATCATAGATAAACATGGGCTTGATCGTCTCATCATTCAAACTTATTAGTGAGAAGATGTTGCAATCATTACAGTGCTGAGTAGAGTACATGTATTCACTTACCCATGTGAATTACAAAAATCACATTCTTAAGTACGTGCATTGCAAAACTATTCTGGAGACCGCAGTTGCTTGCAGCAGGGCATAGAACAAGAAATTAACGGGCAGAAAGGAAACAGAGGAGTTCAGTAACAAGACAGAATGATGTAGTACTGCACCCAGAGAACCTGTAATCCAGTTCTGGAGTCATGTAAGAGCTTAAATATAAAGAGTGAAAGCTGAGACAGAAAATCCCCTGGTAGACGTTAACTCCTGAAGCCCCAAGCCCGCTTGTGACAACGCTACAGGTTCCACTCCTGCAGGACCAGTTGTACACAGCACCTACCTCACAGCTGCCCCCATCAACCCTTATCACGCTGACTTTGTGAGGATATCCCCAGGCCATCTGGCTCCTTTTTGTGCAGGGTGTTGCTCAGCTGCAGGTTTCCCCACACCTGTGCAGCTTGCAATCTCATTTAAAAAGAAACACAGGATGTCATAATGAACAACAGTGGGAACATGGAAAAAAAGCAAATGTAAATTGCAATAAAAACCATTTGGTTTGGTGCCAAACAAAGCTCTTTATGCCAAGTTTTTTCTCATTGTGTGTTTCTACAGCACTGGTCAGGATAGGGCCTAGGCAGGCCCAGGACATGCTAAGGAGGCTGTGACAGTGGGTGGCAGCAGGGAGGGAGCTGGTCCTGGCTGCCAGGGGAGGTGAAACCCACCCTGAGAAACAACAAAAGGAAGACATTGCTCCTTCCAAGCAGCAAGCAGTCAAGGACCATCTCAACTTTCAAGCCTTTTCTTTGATCTGTCCCATACATCGGTATCTTGGTTTGTTTTGCTCCAGTTTATGGTTTTATGTATTTGTTCATTCATTTTAATTTTGTTATACAAATTTGTGTAATAATGCACAGCCTTGGACCTCAAATACCTTTCTCCTCTTTTAACATGCTTACTTAAAGCCAAATGGAAGGTGAATTTTTCTTATAGAGTTAGCCAACTTCTTGGGCCAACTTAATGATACAAATGATGGAACCAAATATAAAGCCAAGTCAAATGGACTTTGCAAGGCCGTACATGACAGAGCATGAAGCAATCTGTAAAGCTTTTCAGTAGGCTGCCATTATGAGTTAACCAGGTAATCTGCTGAATCTAGGAATACCATCCATTTCACAGGCCATTGGACCTGCTTTACATGTTGGGTTACTGTGAAAAATAAGGTGGGATGTGGTGCTCCGTTCATGTATTCTTGAAATGGTGCTGGGTACTGACAGAGCAGTAGAAAAACACAGGACAGTCCTTGGTAATCAAGTCAAAGGCCCTGAGTGGGGTGGCACTGTGAAAATTATTCCCTTAGACAAAATGTGGGCTTAGGTACCTTGCTGACCACCCATTTGTGGCTAAGTGAAAGGACATACATCACTGGAAGATATTAATAGCTCGTCTTCAGGGAAAAACAGTGGAATGCAGTCAGCATTAATCACATCCCTGACTCTATCTCAGGAGCCAAGAAGAGGTCATTTTTTTTCTATCAGGAACATCTTGGTACTTAAGGGAAAAAATGCATTCACACTTAAAGGTTTCTGTGGTGTAACCATAGAGATGTGTTAATGTAATAATCACACACAGCCATGTAGGGGCTTGTGCTGTTTTGTGCAAAGGGACTTAGCAAAGTCCAACCTTTCTCTAGACAAAGACATCTTTTTGAAAGTTAAGATAAGCAAATCTGTAAGTTTTCCAGAAAGAGTTGTTATTTAATAAGACTAATTCCACTAAAAATTATTTTGTTTGTGGTCAAAATTCATGCCTGAATGTACCACACAGTATACCCAGGACAGCTCTGAGGATTTGCATCAGTTAAGGATCCAGTCCATCACTTCCACGGGGCTCTGACATTTTAAAGACTGTGCTACGACACATGCAGCAGTTCTGAAATGACAGCGATCCCACTTTATCACTACGTGATCCTGCTGAACACTGTAGCAAAGCTTGGTTCTCTGTGCATGTGCAGCGTACATTTCAGCACATCGGTTTATTTTCTTGCAACAACAGTTTGCCTCCTTCCCTAATTTTGCCAGCAGTTACAATGCGCCTTGATGCACAGTCATCAGGTGATAGTTGCTCAGCAAACTGGTTTATTACAGCTTCTGGATGGGATGAACATTCATTACACTAATCAGCTCCTTTGATAATTCTGTGGAGTACCGCTCTCGGGTGCTATGTGGGACCACAAATACAAATATTCTTAGTGTCCAATAGCTTTATACGGTGATGAGATATCTTAATTGGCTGTTCTTTGCTGATGTGTACACATGGAATACATTATATTGAGCCATAAAACTTCTGGAGCAGGCATAGCAAAACCCAGCAAAACACACTGTTTTCTGTGTTTGTAAGAAGTGAGCCCACCTCTATGGGATGCCGTCCCCAGCACAGCACAGAGACATCTGGTAGTTAATAGCCAAGCCACAAATCATCTCTTAACTCACCTAAACAAAGCCACAGCTGGTCTAATCTAGTGCTGGTGACATTCGTGCTTGGAGCAGGAGGTTGCTCTCTGTGGCCCCGAGCAGGCAGTAGGACAAAGCAATATTTCTGGGCTTGAAATGAAGTGAACTGGGGCTGTTTGGGGTGGGGGGAGTGGAAAGAGTTTAAGAGAAAAATTGCACAAACATTTTCCACTCACCCAGGAATCTGTCCCCTTTAATCTTGAAAACATATTTCATTTCCAGCTCTTTGACATGTTCAAAAGCATTATTTCTATAAAAAGTGAGAGGATAATAATTACCTGTCTGCGCATGAAAAAGTATTATGCTACCTTTAGTTGGTTTCCATTCCATTTATCCATATAACTCCTGCGAGTTGGTGATTGCCTCTATACACAGAGTACAGCAACAATATGTTAACTTGTTTTTCTGCTCCTAAGAAGGTTGCTAGTCGTTTCTTTCCTGAACTGTGGCACCACAAAATATATATTGTTCTCACTGGCAGGTAGCTCTCTGATCTGCTGCTGCTTTCAGCTTCAAGCAGCACTGCTGGCTTATATCTGTATTTCAGTCCTGAATATGTGTGTACTGTTGAGTACTGAGCCCTGTGTATGCAAGAATGCACTTTTACATGGCTCCAGCCCCTTTGCTCTGTCAGTTGATGCCCCATGGCTCTGAGGTTTGTTTGGGTAATACTCCTACCATCGTGATTGCAGGAGGAAAATCTGGAAGGTTCTCCAGAGACCCCTACAAAGGGGGCTGCACAGATAATGTCCTCTACCCATGGTGGTTATGTGCCCTCCAGGATCTTCATTTACCCAAAAGGAGCTGTTTTAAAGGCCACAGAGCAGTCAGAGCTCTTGTCTGAGCTTCAGTACCCTTACATGCCAAGGGCAGTTGAAAGCAATAAGGAAGATCCTATTGTGCATCTGCACTCAAGCAAGGAAGTAACTTTTTCCAGATTTTATTTTCATAAATGTGTTTGGGCTCTTAACAGCAGCATGTGAAGGTCTGGAGAGCAGAGAACTTGCTTCAAATGCAGACGTATTTGGGAACTTTGTACGGCCACGTTATTTCGAGAGAACTGTGTGACAGATGAGGGTGCGGTGAGCGCTGAACAAAGACGATCTGTTAAAATCAGCCCAAAAGAAAACACCACTATCAAAACTAGTCAAGTGTGCGTCCTTCACAACCAATAGCTCGTGTCAATCGTCCTGGTGTGACAGGCCGTGTGCTCTGGGGCAGGTGGAGACACCCAGCACGGCGGGGAGGCCGAGCACCAGCTGGGCCTCTCCAGCTGGCTGGGGGCTGCTGCAGCCCCCAGGGTGTGCACAGCATGGCACAGCAGCACGATAGGGGCGGTCAAAGACGAGGATGCTGGTAAAGCACCCTTGAAAATACAGGTCACGAGGCAAGGCAAATCAGCAGCCCCGCCGTCCTTTCCTGGTGGTGGGGTGGTGCCTTTTCAGTAGGGGCCTTCCCTGAGGATGTGGATCCACCACCATGTCTGAGGCCTGTTGTCTAAGACAGCCGTGACCTAAACTAACATGAGGAACCACATTTATTTATCCCTTGACAGCTGAAGTGGGTGGGGTTGGAGACGAGCGCATCCACAGGGCCCTGAGGAACTTGTGCTGCTGCTGGCCACAACAGCAAGGATGACAACAACAAAGAAAGTGTTAACAGCACCGTAGGGCTGGCAATTATCATAAAACAAAACCAAACAAACAAGCAAAAACCTGACCTGAAAAGTGTGCAGGGGGACAGCTGTGAATTTCCATCTTTCTCTTGGTTTAAGCCATGACCAATTCAAGTTACAGGAACACACGTGTCTTTGATGTGCAAGGAATTTGTTGTGGCTACCAGGAAAACAGAAAAGAATGACTGCTCTGGTGATTTATTTTTTTTTTTTCTATTATAAAATAAGGGGTAAATGGCTATGAAAGGCAAGTGACCTGTACAGAGGATATGTGAAATTTTTCCTTTTTCTTGACTACAGCCCCTGTAATAATATAAGTAATTGAACAGAGACTGCAGCCTCCGTTACAGTCCCTCTACAAGGCACTTAGAGGGGATATGAACTCATTTTGTCTCATTTGCAGGCAAACTTTGCCATTCTGAAGTTTCCTACCCCAGAAAATCAGATTTATGAGGTAAAACAATCACAGGGTGACATCAGTCTGATGGAGGAAGGAGGGAGCGAAAGTTGATTAGGTTAATGGTGTGTCCACAGTGTTAACCGTGTTTAAACTCAGGCCAGGGAATAGTGTGATGTCCTTACCAGGTCTCCCTGATCACTCCCTGTAGAAAGAAAGTGGAAGGGAGGGTAAAAGAGAAATCCAAAGAAAGAACATGGTAGAGATAATGCAGAACAAGGTACAAAGAGAAACAAATACGCCCATGTAACAGGGATCGGTCAGTCCAGCTCCTGGCCTGTTCTTTTACCCTTCTCAGCTCCACAGGGTGCCTGTTCAACATGTTAAAAAATAAGATGTGTTTCTTTATTTTAGGTGGGTTTTTCACGTTCAAAACACCTTTAAAGTGCATTAACAATCCTTTGACACTGAACACAGAGGAAAGGCCAAGTACAGTTCTTCCTCCCCAATACACCCAGTCTTCAGGGCCATGCTCGGCCCCAAAAACACATGGCAAGAAAGTCATTCTAATCTCTGCAGACCATTGACTTCAATGGGCTTTGGACTGCTTGAGCCATTCTTTTTTTTTTTTTTTTTTTTTGTATTCTAAAGAAACCAAGAGAAAGCTCGTGAAGATCAGAGGCAGCTGAACGTCTTTCTGTGTAAAATGACTTGAAAGGCAGAGCTTAACCCAACAAAATGGAGAGAAAATTCACAGTCCTCCTACTCTATCCAGCCATGGATTTGCAATTATGCCATTTCTGATAAAATTAAAAGAAAAAAAAGTTAAAATTACATGGAAAAAGGGGAGGGTGCGGTGTCACAAGTTTGAACTAGAAGCCTGAAAAAAAAAATTTTAGGATTTCATCTGTCCCTACTGATTTTCCTTTTAAGACTGACAGCATGTGGCATTATCTTACTCTAATTTTCTCCAAAGGAAAAATATGACACTGTATTAACATTAAATTAATCAGAGGAGCCAAATATATCTGTATGCACAACATATCTGCATCTATCTCAGAAAACTTCCTACCCCAACTGAGCACCAGCTGGAAGAGAAATTCTTGCAGTGGAGCCCTTTCTGTTTAATCCCTTAATCTTCTCAACATCCTCAAACAGTAGGGCTTCTCTCTCAAACGCGGCTGGAAAGTAACATCTGCACTGTTGAAAGAGAGAAAGCAGCAGACGGCAGTCCACTGAGGTCTCAGCTCCCTCTCTCCCGCTCAGTAGTTTTCTCTTGAAGGTGCCTGCTAAGGACAGTTTCTATTTAATGGCAATGACACAGAGCAAGCAAAACTCAGGCTGAAATGTTTTCTGTTTCTGAGCTGTTATGCCTCCGCATTCTTATGTGATGGCAAAGGCAGGGAAGCTTTAAATGCCGCCAAGACCACAGAGATGCATTAACCCATAAGTGTTGTTGTGCCCTGAAAGCTATTAGCTTTCCTCCCTTCAGCCATCACTTCTTCTTGTTCCCATTTACTGTTTTGACAGCTTAAACCACAGTGATGTTCCTCTCCATGATTTGTCCCAACTGTTAGTCCCAGGGCTTTATTACAGGTTGCAATGCCACTTCTAGTCTGGGGGCTGAGCAGAGTAGCTGAGGGGCTGCCTCCCAAGTGCTAGGTCCCAATTTCACAGGACTCCTGGTTAACCAAGCCTTAAAAAATCCCAGGAGAAGTCTAGCACAGAGCTCACAGTCTGGCTGTATCTTTTTGCAGTCTAATAGATATGGGATAGCATCCCTCCTTAATTAGGATTAGATGGAGAATGTGTACCAGTGTATAGAATTCCTATGCATTAATGTGCTCTAAATCCTCAGTCACTCTAATCTCAGATGACCAGAAGAGTCACAAATGTCACTGACTTCATTCTGGTCTCTCTTTGAATATTTGACTTGTTTCTTCCCTGTCCCTTCTCTCTCTGTCTCCTTCTCTCTCTTTAAATAGTTCTCATAATGTTGTACCTATTTGCAGAAAGGAGAGGTGACTCTAACTGGCCTTACACTGTTAGACTGGCCTGTTTCTGAGATGGTGCCCACTGCCAATTAAGGCAAACTTTCTACCAATGACCAAGAAAGATTTCACACTTCCTCCCTTAATAACGGTCCAACTTTACAGCAGTAATCACTTCCTCTAGAGAACAGAGCCTGACCCAAACTGTGCCTTAGGGTAAAAGCTACTTTTCTTAGAAGAAATATGCGATTGGGTGTCAAAATCCCATCAGGCACATGCTGAAAAGAATAGGTGACACTGTGATAAAAATGCATGCTCTTGGTCTTTTCCACTTTTATTCTTCCATCTGAAGCCTGTAATTTACCAAAGGATACACTGGAGGTACCGTGGCTTCTAGTGAGGATTAAACATAAAGAATGCTCTAGTTTAGCTTTCTGGGTTCAGAAACTGTGACTCGTTTCATGGTTGAAGTAAAATTGACCCATGGGCACAGAGCTTCCTTCAGTCTTGGCCAGTAAACTTCTGGCTGCTTGCTGGAGTAACATCTGGGCTGGAACCAGTAAGACACCAAACTACACCACCACATAAAAGATGTTCAGGTGAGACACTGAGATGGCGATGCAGTGGTGGTCCAGATATTCAGGGCCTTGGGACCTATGCCTAGAAGCAGCCCTGGAGCCCCGTAAGCCTAAGTAAAGCACAGTGCCTGTGGGTATTATCTTCATTCAAGTGATGCAGATGGCAGCAAACACCTTCCTAGGGAACAGACCCCACTTTGCAGGTTGTGTGTGCCCAAAACAGAGCACAGCCTGGAGGCAGACCTTCTTATCCCATCTCTATTCCATCTGAATCCATCACACACAAGACACCAGAGTACTTGAGTCTCTCAAATCAGGTGTTATTAAAATACACAAATAGTAATTCAAAGGTAGGTGAGTTATTTCAATGGGGAAAATTCAGGTTGAAAAAGATTAAGTAGAGAGGCTAGTAAACCGTGTTCCCTCTGTCCATTGGATCTTGAGTAGGTAGGCCCATTCCTCTAATCCTTGTTCAACTTTCAGTGGCTTCCTGAGCCAAACCAACCCTACCATTAGGCAGTTCCCCTGTCACAGACAGGCCTTCTTCTTCCCTTAAGTGCTTCTCAGTCTGCTCCTTGCTTTGCTTGCTGCCCCTTTAGCCTGCTGCCTGCCCCACCATTCATTTGGGAAGGCTGTGCCGTGTCACCTCTTATCAGGGAAAAAGGACTTGCCCACCCTTCATCTCCTCTCCTGAGGTTTTGGCTTGACCCAGAGGAAGAGCTTCTCCCTCTAATAACCTCTGTTACAAAATATACAGTACGCAGCAGTGGGTAGCAAACAAATGAGACAAAGAACACTTGTGTCGCAAGGCTGTGGTAATGCTTCTCTGGTTTTATGTCTGCGATGTTTCTGGTGGGGGTCTTTAGAAAGCCAGAGTTAATGCAACAGTTCATAAGAAAAGGAGTGCAATTAGTGAAGGCTTCAGGAAGCATGCAAGGCAGGAAAATCGATCCTTGCAAACCTTGGCCTTAGCCTGGAATGAAGCAGTTTATGATCCTGATGCTTTTTGACCTGTCAGCATCGTGGTAGTATATAACAAAGGCTGCTGGTTTCCATCCCCGGAGCTGCACTGGAAACAGAGCGGGGAAAGGGGCAGAGGGCATTGTATCGCCCCCTCAGCTCTCCAAACACAAAAGAGACAGACTGCATGGAAAAAGAAAAAAAAAAAAAAAAAAAGAGTTTGTAATAAAACAACAGCTCAGCACTGTTGCAGGCCCAGCAGCCCAGTAAGAGCCCCCGTGGTGTTGCATTCAGAAGGTCAGATACCTTCCTTCATTGTATCTTGACAAGTTGGCTCTGCGGTGAACTCTGATTTGCGATCAGCATCTTTTCGTTTGTGTCCTGACCCATGTCCCGAGTCCTTGCTGCAAACTGGCATGAGGTTGGGGGGATTCGAGGCCGCTTTGCTCTGCTGTTGGCAGCCAGGTGGAAGACTGGCCAGCAAGAGGTGTGGGGGGAGAGGGAGGAGCAAAAAAGGCACGTCTGAAAATCTGATACCTTTGTCTGGAAAATCCTAAAACGCTGTTTGACTTGAGCATGCCAGGGACGCAACACACTGCCTTTGGGAGCCAGTCGCTCTGCTGTGCTTAGGGCTTCAGTGGCATTGCAGTCAGGTAGTGTTATAGGCACACGCACCTCTTGCCTCCAGTTCTCTTGATCCCATTGCTTTGATTTCCAGATTCAGTACTTTGAGGCTGAGGATAGAAAAGAAAGAGTTGAGAGAATATTTTTTTTTCTTTTTTCTTTTTTTTCTTTTTTTTTAAATTAAATCAAAATCTTTGCAAGTGATCTGAGAAAGGGGGTCGGGGGGGGGGGGTTGTTTGCTACAACACTATTACTGAGACCACTTGTGACACTTTCTCATTAGCCTGTGTAATGGGAAGCCAATCTGCTGCTCAGGAAGCAGCACTGCAGATGATTTTCAGCCACAGATGATGCAGCCTGGCTTTGAACCGCTTGGGCCTTGCTGTAACAACAGAAGCACCAGCAATATTCCCTTAATGTGCACTGACCTTTCCCTGACCTGGGAGACAGAGAGGGCTCCTGCTCGGGCTTATCACCATCCTTTTCTTCCATACAGCTTTGGAGACTACAAGGAGGAAAATATTAAATCCTCTCTGCAAAAGGTGCAGAGTTTATTTGGCTTCGGCACGGCAAGGGGAGAGAAGCGCGCTTGTTTACCCTTCCCCTGTGGACATGCTGAGGACATTTGAACCATAAAGGGTAGTGATATGGGGTGAGGGCAAAGATACATGTTTGGGCACTCAAAAGATCTCTTCCCCACCCCTTTTGTTGGGCTCACGCAACTTGCAGTCGGCAGGAAACCTGTCCCACACAGGACGAAGCTGGGCAGAGCAGGGAGTTCCTGAACGGAGAGAAATCCATCGAGCCTCATGCTTTGAACACGAAACACTCTGAACTGAATCCTACCTCGTGCTCGCTCTGCTTTTAAGCTGATACTGCTTGTACTACGTGCAGTTGCAGAACCACAGGCTTTTCATTTCCATGTCCCATCTTAGCAGGAGAGAGACCGGGGATGAGCCAAGTTGTGGCTCCTCTGATCTGGAGGCAGCCTGACGCATTACACGGCAGTAGGCCAGCACTGCCATGGGACCCAGTGCACCAAAATTTGAGTTCCCACAACACGATCCTAAATGAGAAGAGGAAATACGAGGCAGATCTGAAGGAGTGGGCGTTTGTCAGAAATATCTACCCTAAGAGAGAGCAGGGGTGCCTCAGAGAGCCTGCCCAGGACGTGAATTGGTTGTGCCATTGGCATCAGACCTTGAACTGCTCCGGCATCGGTTGTCACCTTGGCTAATCACACAAAGCAAATGCTGGACTGGTGCCCACTGCAAAGGAGCTGAGAAAAAAAAAGTCACGTTTTTCCAGAGTGCTGGCTGATTCGCCGCAGGGCTGTGAACTCTCCCTCTAATATATCTGCACAAACTGTGAGGTTATAAATCTTCCTCTAAAGGTGTAAGGGCTTTGTTCCAGCTACTTATCCTATCTAGGATCAGAAACCAGGGAAGAAGGAGCTTAAACATGTTCCTGGCAAAAAGTTGAAACAAATTGCAGAGTCACAGGGCAAAGCCTTGCTGCACGGAAAGCCCAAGAGCCAATTGCCCTCACCTGCTAACCCCGGCACCTCTCACCTCTCAGTGATACTGCTGGCTGCTTTTTTTGGACAGCAAACCTGAGCGTTTACATAAAATTTGTTAAAAACAAATGTTTGCAACATTAATTTCTGGGTTTGGTAGTTCTGGCGTTTCTGATGTTTCTCCTGGTATCGATGTTTTCCTCCTCCAGTGCACAGAAAGCCCCCCGGTGCTGTACAGGCTCCAGGTCTGATTGGCTTGGTACAGTCTCTGCCCTCTGCTCTGAGATCTCCTCATGGGTCCTCGCCCCAATTTGAGATCAATCTGAACATATCCTCTGACAAAATGACTATACCCGATCTCAGCACACTCCTGCTCCACATTCTGCTAAGTTGATTATAGGGCTAATTGGATACAGGGAACAAAGCAATTTAACTTCCCTGGAAGATGACAGCACTGAAATGCCCAGAGCCATTGCGAGTAGCTCTGTGCTGGAGCTAATTTTTCCACCTCGCTTACCACGGGCAGCCTTCACGCACTGGAAGATTTAGGGCAACACTTTTCATCAGAAAAGAAACAGAGTGCACAGGAACACACTGCACCAGCCCAGGACATTAGTTTGCTCATTCTCTAATCTAGGCTGAGGTGTGCCCCAAAAGGCCCCTTTCACCACGGGGCGGCCTGGGAGCCAGCAGCGTTACGCTTCCTAGGAAAAACGATGCAGAAGATGGAGTGAGCCCATGGCTGCTCTCTAAAGATAGCACAGGAAAATGGGCTGAGAATAGCAGGAGGAAAAAAAAAAATGAAAAAACGAGCCCCTTTGTCCCCTTTGCTGGCATTGCTTTCCCAGACACACAGCAATGACATCGAACAACTTTGGGAAGAGCTTTCTGGCCACTTGGGAAGAGGCTGCTGGGCAAGGGGAGTACACCCCTACGGTTTCTGGAGCCTCTCAAAGGACTTGTTTGCTGCTCGTACTCAACAGTGCTGGTTCCCCTTGGGTGTGGCAGTGAGCAGAAGCATTTTAAAAGTCTTAGCCTCTGGAAGGTCACCTCAAACATGACTCTGAAGACAACAACATGGGTAAATGTAGTTTGGGCCTCACCCACAGGCTCCAGCAGTAAGCTCTGCTGATTTCCATCGTACCAAGGAAGCGTTCCCCTATAAAAACAGGAGGGCCTGTATATGCAAAATGCCTCAGATGGTTCACAGTGTGGATTGAGCGCTGCCAGATGCCTGACCAAATTCACAGGCATCCTCCTGCGATGGATGCGGGGCTCCGCGGGGGGAAGGGGAAGGCAGCGCCCTAGGAAATGCAACCTGTTGTGCGTCAGCATTTCACCCCCTTTCCCAAACAAAGAGCAGCTGGGAGAGCACCTCCACCCTAAATGCAGATTTATTAACACTCCGCACCAGGAAAGCCAAGGTCAAGGGTTAAAGCTCGGCTTTATCCATCACCTCTTGATATGACCTTGGTGGGGCTTTTTGCAAAGGGCAGGGACAGTTGACGCTGTAATGAGTTGCTCTTCCCGGGAGACCCAGCATGATGAAAAAGTGCCGAACATCCACCTTCATGTACCAGGGCAAGAATACAGGTTTGATTGGTAATAAGTTTCCCATTAAAAATACATGAGAAGTTACCTCGGAGAGAGAGAGAGGAGACCCCACAGGATAAACCCCGCTCAGCCAGCTTTTAATGAAGGCAATTACGTCCATTTATTTGAGACTTTCCTTCCCCATTCTTCTCCAAAGAAAACAGGCTCGTTTCAGGGAGGAAAACGAGAATGAAAAATAAATTCACAACTGTTGTTCTGTAACCGGGTCACTTACATTTCGGTATTTGAATGACGGTCTTTTTAGTATAACTAAGGTGGTGCATATGCAATATAAGCTTACAGGAAGGTGTAATAGCCATTTCAGAATGAATTTTTTATTTTATTTTATTTTAATTCTGAGGAAATTAGTAGTTTCTAAAGGAGCAATGAAGATACAGCTTGGGTGGTCACTGAGACCACGGATTTTAATTAGTTAGCCAATATAGCCAACCATACGGGGAAGGATCTGATATGTTTTGTCCTGGGGAACTACTGAGGCATTTATTCATCCCTCAGCCAAGACGAGTTGTCACAAGTTTTGGTGTTTGCTTGAACTTTGCTTCAAAACACAGGAAGCTGAGTCTGCTCTTCCTTCAGTGCTCTGTCCTCCTCCACACACACACAGGGATGTGTACCAAGAACCTGTTTGCTCAGTGGATCTGTTTCTCTGAACTTGAGCTCCAATTTCGTATTCATAACCGATGCAATCTGAAGCAGGGGAATTCACTGCAGACAGTAAAACTCCTCTCTGTTCCTCCGAAACCACTGACAGTGACACTCAGAGCCCTGATGTTTTTGCAGGTAAGGGCAGGATGGGGACAGGCACCACCACTCCAGACTGGAGCGATGCCTGACAATAGTGACATTTCGTGCTGGACCAAGGTACAGAGGCTGTGCACAGAAACCATTTTACACACCTGTTTGCTAACAGAACGAAGCCAGGCAGATCAAATCGCCCTCAGGTGAGAACATTGCCTGGGTGCAGATGGAGTTCAGGTATCGGTTTTAAAAGAGAGGTGCCTTGGAGCACTCACCTCACGATACCCAGTAAGTTCAGAGCAGGTGCTGTAAAACCCAGCTCCTTTAAAGTGCTCTCCAGCTGGGGACCAAAAGACAAAGGAACCGCAGTCACTGCTATCATTGAAAACTTCAGCCTTGGTTTAAAGAACTGAGAACCCGGCATCGAGTGAACCTCAGCAGCCTCATAAACCCAAGGCAGATGTGGACCTGCAATAAGCCCAGCAAATGGCCATTTGGGTTCAAACAATCTGCAAAATCCACTGATTTTTCCCTGGGTACCTACTCTGCCATTTAGGCAAAGTGAATCTCTCATTTTTTCCTGACACTGCATCTAAAAGACAAATTTCCTTACCCAGGACCAGCAGACACTACTCTGGCTCCACCCTTGCCTTTCCCTCTCCCTGCCCCCATAAAACTATTATTTAAAAACAGGAAAACATACCCTGGCAAGCAATCTTCCCCCCACTCTCCCTGCTATCTGTTTAAATATCCTTGACTGCAAGACATCCAGTACAGAACAGCCATCAATTTTTAATTCATTTAATCTCTTGGTAACAGTGTTCCCGTGAACTGAAGGGCCTCTGAGGAAGCTTCGGAGAAACCTCAGACAAGCATCTTTCCCCGGATCCAGGGCTGAGACACCGTGGATGCAGTGGACTCTGTGCAAATGAGTTAACAGGGAAAAGATATTTAAACTTGAGCACCTTTCACCCCGAGCCAAATGAAAACGCAGCGTAAGCTGGAGCTGTACCCTACCACGGCGCAGTGTGAGATGTGCACAAGTGAGAGAATTCCCTGCGTCAGAGTTGTTCATGATTCAGCAAACTCGGAGAGGAGCCCTCTGAGTAAACGTGTGGGTTGCCGGCGCTCCTGGTCCCACTACTGCTCCGTTCTTCTCCCAAGAAGCTCGGAGAACATCCTAATATGCTGGCAGTAATTAAATCCTGACTGCTCAAGTGCCTTGGAAGTCTTGAAAAGGGATAGCTTTTCTCCTCAAGCCTGTAGGTGCATGGGGAGATAAAACAGTATATGCACTCTTCTCAAAAAAAAACACCTTTCTTTTAGGAATGGGTGAAATGGTGCCTGCTTACTGTGTGATTGCTAATTCCCTCTGAGGGTGCTTTGGGGCAAGGAGTAAGAGGATTCTCGGTTATCTTCAAACCCATCATACAGTGGGAGAGAACCCTACTCTGTCGTGCTGGGGTGTTGCATAAAAACAGGGGAGGAGCAAATCCCTGCCCCCAGTATCTTATCCTGTACTGAGACAGATTAAAAACTAACTGAGAGCTCCGGTTCCGTGGCAGCTGGAGATGGACCGCTTTATCTGAACCCAAGCTCTTTGGATGTATAAGAACTGCTGCTCTCTACCCTTTTGGAAGGGGTAACAGGTCTGATCACACCGGCTGTGACAATGACCCTAACACATATATCCACATCCACTGCATCTGAGCAACACGGTCAATGTGTGTGTGCACTTACAGCTCCAGATATCCAAAGCTACAGCCCTGTCCCACCGCATAGCACAGGCAAACACAGCCCCATAGCTCATTATCCAAAAAATATCCATGCAGGGAGGCTTCCTGGCAAGCTGCTGTGCAGGGACAGGCCCATGCCCCAGTCCTGCTCGGCTTCTAGAGGTCGAAGATGAATAATTCAGTCAGACTCAGTTGCAAAGAGGCCGTGACTCGTTCACTGTCACGCTAAATCACACGACGTGATTTCCCACCTTTCCCTCTGCACCTTAACCTGACAGGCAGACTCCTACTGTACTGACAGGCAGCACAAGAAGACCAGGCATTATGCTACGGAGCTGCTCAGAAAATGAACATGTTTTTTCTCAGACTCCTTGAGATTATGCAATGCATAAGACATTCGGGGGTCTATTTTTCGCTAAATGATGAATAGAAAATCGTGATGCAAAATGTGGCCTCAATATTTAGTGCTAAAGCCCTTGTCACGACGCCCTCTGGTAGAGCTGCAGTTCAACCAGACGCGCGGATGCTGGGACAATTTGCATCGCTGCTATTTCTTGCAGAGACTTCCCCTAATCTGGGATGCCTTTTTCTAACCAGGTTATTTGTCATTTGCCCGCAGCAACCCCCGATTCTTTGCTTGTGAACCTTCTGCTCTGTTTCACACTATTAAGAACATTATTTTCCATTCTCCTGTCAGTGGAGAGCACTGGTGATTAGCACTGCAATATCTGGTCCCCTTTATTGAAAATGTTAATCCTTCCTTTTTGCAGGGTTTCTTTAGCCAGGGGTGTTAATACTTGGTTAATAGAATCAGGCTGCCTTTTTCTTCATCTTTTGTGTGCATGTGTGTTGGGGAGGGATTTTTTTTTTATCTTTTGGTCAGCATTTATCATAGTCTCTCTTTTGATTCTTTTTTCTTTTTTTTTTTTCTCTTTTTTTTTTTTTCCTTTCTCCAGAGGGGGTGCTTTGAGTTTCCTTGTGTTTTTTTTTTGTTTGTTTGTTTTGTTTTTTGTTTTTTTGCTTGTTTGTTTGGTTGGTTGGTTTGTTTGTTTTTTTTTTGTTTTGTTTTGTTTTCCATGATTATCTTAACGCTTTTCTAACATTAGCACCCACAACTCTCACTGTGTCCAATTGTTCGGTGGCTTTTCTACTTTCTGCAGTCCTTAAAAAGGGGAAAAGAGTGTGTCCTTGAAGGAGGAGTTACCTGTGCTCCTCATCGCCCCTCCACACTTAGCAGAAAGAGGGCTGAGAGCTGGGAGCCCTCCATTACCTGCTGCACAGATAAAGCTTTCTTTGACATTTCACAAGCCTCCCTTCAGCCTGAAGATCCTTTCAGCATTCAGATGGCAAACAGCAGCGAAGTTCTCCACCCACAGCCCATAAGACGTTCTTCTGAGGAGAAAGTTTGATGTGGAGCATCTGTCACCTGTTGTAGCTTCAGGGATCACCATCCGTGTCCCGCGTGGACAGGGGAGACTGCTGAGCTCCACGTGCAGACCAGGGAAGGCTGCGGGATGAAATGCAGGCCAGGTTTGGGTTGTGCTACAGTGATGCAGTCTTTTAATGCTCATCAGTAGTAGTTCGGTGAAAGCTCCTCTTGTTTTGATGTGAAGAGCACGGATCCTATCTCCCACAAATTGCTGTTGTGATGACTTTCTTTCAAAGTAAAGGCATCACCCAGAGAAAAGTAATCACCAAGGAAAGAAAAGTGCCAAGTCATCTGGAGCTCTGTCCCTCCTGATTGCAATCATATCTTATTTTCAGGTAGAGAGAAGCTCTTCTGGCAGTGGAGGTAGGAAGCAGTGGCTGTTCAGTGTCGTGTTGTGGGTATGGGGACTCTGAGGCCGTTTTCAAGGTATCCCAGTACACAGGTGCTCCTCCACTGGGGATGGTTTCAGCAGGCAGACCTAGAGTTGGATGGAGCTATGGGAATGAGCTGAATCCCTCCACCCATCCATCCACCTACCCAGCCAGCTGAGGTGGCCAGGAGCAAGGGGAGGACACCTGGGGCCTTCCCTGCCTCTTCCACAAATAAACAGCATGAGTTCGTAGGAGTTCTCACTTCAGTCCCTTCTCCTAAATTCCCATTAAAACATGCCTGTGCTGCACACAAGGCTCCCCTAGAGGTGCAGAGGTGGGGAGGTGTCACCCACAGAGGTGCACGGCTCCAGGAATAGGGCCCAAGCGGAGCCGCAAGGAGCCCCTCCAGCCCCCTGCCATCATGATGGCCCTTCAGGAGCCTGCAGCAGATGCCATCCTGTGGCAGGAAGGCAACATTGCAAGAGGAGGCAACCACACCGGCCTTGGGCCACACCATCCTCTGAAAAGTTGTGTCTGGTCGTGACTTAATTACAAAAACACCCAGGATGTCTGTGGGCTGTGGTGAAGATGTGAGTGACATCCATCTCTAATTATGTTAATTGCACAGCTTCTTCTTTTTTTTTTTTCTTTTTTTTTTTTTTTTTAGAAGCCCTGAGGCTTTTGTTTGCAGGGAATAAATAAAGAGGGATTAGTTAACGTTTATCCGTGTTTTCCCAAGTCTTTACAGAATAACTGTTATGTGTAATTAAGTAATTTGACTGTCCTTGACCAAGCTGATAGCAAATTGCCAGTGTAGGAGAAGGCATTACTTACAAAGCCCCATTGCGTTTTATGAATAGATTACATGGATCTGGGATTTATTGATTTTCATTTGTTTATTTATTTATTTATTTTGACAGGAACAACTGGAAATGATGGCCTTGTGAAGGTGGAAACACAATCTGCTTTGACAAGCTGTCTTTGTCTAGTAGCATGGCTTGTCTCTCTGTCTGTGCTCTCCACAAAGGCTCTGCACTGAGCCATCTGCATGGCAAGTCTTCTCATTCACAGCTTTCCCTTGGCCAGAGTCAAACACATGCTGATGGGATATACTCAGGTAGCCTTTGCTAAGCAATACCATCCTGGATTCGTTCTCTGTGATCCAGTTAACTCATCTATAAATAATTCACACTCTTCTAGGATCCTTCTTAGCTGCTTCCCCCATGCTTTGCTGCCTCTCAAATCGCTAATCCATATACCTTTCCTTTCCTTTTTTTTTTTTTTTAAATCTGCTTTCCTTGAGGTTTCCCATATAATTGTCACCACAGATTGATGAGTTTCTCTTCAGGAACCAAGAAGCAATGATGTGCAGAGAGGATGTAATACCATCCAGTCTCGAAATAGATTCCCTTGTCCAAGATACAGAAATCATTTCATTTACTTACCTTCAAGGTACTTCATTGAGCAGGGTAGACTGCTACAGATTCCCAAGGAATGCATTCTCCGTACAACAGAGACGAGATATTCCATCTTAAAATTTACTAATCTTATTACACTGTTGTTTTTTTAAATATACATTAATTTAGTATAATCACATAAACATATGTCACATTAAACACTCTCACCACTCAGCCAACAGAAGGCTTGGAAGCACGTCCACAGCTCCTGACAAATGGCAAAGAGGAAAAAAAATGTCTTCCAAAGAAACACTGCACTGAGGCATGTATGTGCCAGGAGACCTGGCCAGAATGGGTTACAGCCAACCACCGTGTGCTATGGAGAAAGTGGCACCAGGTCATCAAAACTGAAAGGCAGCAACTAATTGTAATTAAAGGGCTTTATTTATTTATTTATTTGGCTTCCCCTGGGAACTAGCACTCAGGGTGGAAAATGAAAGTCTTTCACCAAACCCTGTTGTGTGGCTTTGTCTTCCAAGCACGCTGAGGGAAATGAGGGGAGGAGATTCAATAAGTGCAGCTAGGAGAAACCTGGGATACCGCCAAGAGTCGTGATCTGGACAGTGCCAAGACGGCAGGCAGCACGGAGAGGAGGGGCTGCTTCCGAATGAAGTTTTGTAGAGATTTTATCCCTGCCAGGCCCGCCTCCCCCCAGCCCTCAAAGTAAACCATGATGTAAGTCAGCCTTTTTTAGTACATGCACAACCTCTGTTCCGATAAATCAGTACGTGCTCGTGATGCTTCTATTTCTCAAGGAAACCTAAGTGAGTTGCATTCAGAGATGCCAATGCACCGGCAGTATTTGGGGTACCCTTGGTCTTGATGGGCACGGGGCAGCTCGTGCCTGTAGGTACACGGGCTGAGCCAGTCCAGCTTCCTGGGGCAGGGGATTTCAGGGTTTGCTTCTCTGCTGGCCTGGCAGCAGAATATGCCCCAGGGACCTTGCATGGGTGACCTTCCTTGAGGCTGTGGGCCCTGTCCCCCTGCCTGTGTCCAGAAGTCCCCAGGGAACTTCATCTTCCCTCACACAGGCCACCTTTGACATGAAGGTGTTCCTCTCCTCTCCTTCATCTCACATACAACAGCACCAGCCCTTACAGCTTTCATTTTTCTCCGACATGGGGAGACACAAAACATCCTTCTTCTGTAGCCCAGTCGTGTCTCTTTGACTGCACAAAACAAAGGTATAAAGAATCCCGAAGAAGCAAACAACCACATGATACTACTCTCATAGCTTTATGACAGAGAACAAGCATGTCAGAAACCTCTTGCTTTTTCCCCTGGAACCTGTCTTTTTATGTAGGCACTTCTTAAAACCGAATAAAAAAAAAAAAAATCCTTCACTTGGTTTCCCTTTTAAGTTGCAGTGGGGAAAATCACACAACATCTCTGAACCCAGCCCATGGCTCCCCTCAGCCAGCGGTCTCTTTCACAGCAGTACCCACGGGACATCCCTGCTGGCTCGGGCTCTGCTCATCGCTGGTGCTGGCCCATTCTCCCAGGAGAATTTGGCAAGGCTGCCAGCCCTTTCCTGGCCCTGTGCCACATGGGTTCAGATGCAGAGAGGATGCAGGACCACCACCGAAGCACAGCCCTGTCAGAGCTGTCGTCAGCTCAAGGATAAATATAGCTTATGGTGGTCCAAAAAAATTCAAGAGCATCTGACTTTCCTCCTCTAGAAGGGAATACCTCAGCCCCATCACACAAACTTTCTTTCCTTGGCTGTCTGAGAGCCCCGTGAAGCCCAGGAGCTAGGATTTAGTTAGTCCCTGCATCCCTACACGTTCACTGAAAAGCTCCTAGGCTGGGAAGATGCTGTGGAGCAGCTTTCTCTCCAGGCACCTGGGTCTCTTCAGCTCATTAGCAGTAGAATAGAGGCCATCTATAACAGATTTTTCTTTCATCTGATTGCTGATTGTGTAGAAACTCTTGCTGTAACACCTTCTCCCCACTCAATTTTTAACAGACTTGGACACAAATCCACCGTATTCAGCGATGCATCATCATTCCTTATGAAATCCTGGAGTGTTTGAGGATGGCTTTTAATTTGGAGGGCTGCAGAGAACATTGGCTCTCTCCTGATTCCGGGCTCTCAGCTGCTGCAGGGATCAGGGACAAACGAAATGGATAAACACTGAGTTGTGTGCTTGCTGACTGAGCCTCTCTCCTCTTCAGAGGCAGTTCCATTTTTGTAAAGGATTTGCTCTTGGAAGATGTGCTTTGCTTTAATATTTTTAATTAATATTTATTACAATAGTTGCATTTTTCAGTCCCTGGTATGTAGTGGGCACTGTGGAGATTTAACATAGGGAAAAGAGACAATTCCCCTAATCACTGGTGAAAGATCAAATAGTTGTAGTCTCCTAAAGATGGAAAACATTATTTACTCTTCCAGCTTTTCTCACAGGGCACTGCCCATTTTGTTTTACATGGTGCCAACAAGACACTTACATTTCCTGGACATAATAACCCCTTCTACCTTGGCAGCTCAGCAAGCGCAGGCTTTCTCTGAAATCTCCCTAATCAATTGACTTCGCCAAGTTTTTTGCTTAAGAAATCCTGCAAGAGCTTCCAGCGTTTTCCCACAAGTGATAGGAAATTAATGGGTTTGTAGTCTCCTGGTCAGTCTCTTGGCCTTTTATTGTCTTACTAGGCACATGCTGGCCTGCTGGGAGACGTGTGCTGAACTGATAAAGAGGCTGGATGAGGTTAATTTCATGTCCCACTTTCTTTTTACTTTCTTGGACCCACTCATGTCAAAATGTTGCAACAACTGTGGAAAAGATAAAAAGATCAAAGTCCCTCAATACAGGCACTTCTCACTTCATGATTAATCCAGCATCCTACATGTCCTAGGAAGTCAATGCATGCTACTCCAAATCTGTCTTGCATTTAAGATCTGAGCCCAAATTCAAATGAGCATATTCTTAGAATATATTTGGGTGCCTCATTGTACATGCAAATAAAATATTGATAAAAGCAATTTAAGGACCCAGAAAACATAACTTTATGCCTCTGTCAAGCAATCCAAACCAAAACAGTATATGAAGTCATTACATTTTTAAGCAGTGTTATTTTAAGCACACAACTGCTTTCTGAATGCTATTTTCTCTGTCATATGTTTAGAGTCGCTGTCCTTAAACAACAGACTTTTCTTAGAAAGAACAGCAACAAACAGGGTTTTGTTCTTTTTTCTAAACAGTTTCAGTTCTGTTCCTGCCTTTTACTAGAAATTGCTTATTTTCCAGGTATTTCTGTAAAAAAACAAACAAAAAATAAAAACACACACAACCAGAAATAGCTAATGGCTGTACCCCACTGCACATGTATATGTTCACACTTTCTACACTCTTATTTTGGCCATCAGTCATGCTGCACGTGTGATAGAGCTCATCTCTTCTTCCTTTAGAGAAATGCTTCAGTAAATCCCAACACCAAGAATAACTCCTACCCTAAGCCACAGAGAGACATTTCTGTGAAGCAGAACCTGAGTTCAGACTGCTAATAGTTTCCTGCTCACTCAATGTAGGTGTCAGGCTTAACTCCTCCCCTAAAACAGGTAGGTATCTGTGGCCCTGGGCTTTGAGGACAGGCATTGGTTATGAGGCTGACGAGGTGCTCCAGGAGCTGAGGGTTCTGGAACCAACTTCTTCAGCATCCTTAGACAGGGATCCCACCACCAAGCCATTGCAAACCCTGGGCAGGAACGCTCCCCACACCTTCTTGTGGTACTGAACCATTCATTGCACAGCCAAGAATATAGACACAACAGGCTGAGAAGGAAGGGCAGGCAGGAGAGACTTTGGTCAGCCTAGCTGTGAAGAAAACAGCATGGGAGAGGTGTTACACAAGCATCCTGTTTTGTTTCTGTTTAATTTCTCTCTGATGATAGCCTAAAATACACACAGGAGTGCAGCAATGAGAGCTCTGGTTCTGGTCCTTGGTGAGGTTATTGCCTGCCCGGGTCTGTCCTTCATATGATGGGAGCTCTAAATCATGAGGAGCGTTTTTGCATGCCAATCATATATTCACAGATCACAATCCCTGATATTTTTTAGAGCTTTCTCTGGTGTTCCTCAGTCAGCAGTAAATTACTCATTGCCCCCTAAGCCACTAGACAGGAGAAAACAGGAACCTGAAGCAATATTGCTGAACCTTTATCTCACTGCACACTATCACATATAACCTTGCTTACCAGTAAAATATATTTGATTTGTACAGTCACCATAAACGATAATAACAGGTGTCTCAGGAAAGTGAGAATAATAGTTGGAGACAAGAAGATAATGTATTTCATTCGCAAGCCAATTTATGTGTGCTATCGCCTAGAGAACTCCTTATTTCTGTTGTTGTTGGCCTGTGCTTCTGGCCAACATCTTGTAACATTTCATCTGAAATCAGCATGCATTTTCCTGAGGAGATTGATGGCCAGCTCTTCCTTGTTCCTGGGTGCACAGGTGCTTGAGTGACTTTTTTTGGCCATAGTGTTGTAGGAGTCTGGCACAGACGCTTTCTTTGGAGGGGTCATGGAAAACTTTGTTTCTGGGCTTACTGCTATACCCTCTGAACAGAACATCATTAATTAGTGACCTCTTTTATTCAAGCTAAGATAATAAAATTCTTTTATTATCTAAAAGTGAAGGTAGCTTCTGCAAGAGTGGAATTCCAGGGGATTCTCACCACTTTATTTAATAATGAGCAGTTGGATAAGTGTTGCTGCATGTCCTGGAAGAAGACCACAAACTCTTCTCACCAGTTTTGATCCCCAGCTCCCCCAGCAATGCTGTCTCTTGAAAGGCACTCAATACTTGACACATTTTACCTCCAACTACTATAATCAGCGCACCGCTTATAATCTATACCTTACTGTTATGCCTATCTCAAATAATCCCTCAGTGGGTATAAAACATCATCTTCCTGACAGTGCTTTTCAAAACCTCTCTGTGCCAACAGCACCGCCGCTGACAGCCTGTGCTCCTCCTCCCAGCAGGCTGGCTAGGACATGCCTAACACCCTGTTTAGTTCAGGTCAGCTTGTTCACCATTTCGTCCACCAATCTTAAAAGGAAGGCCTCAAAGCAAATGGTCCTGATGCCATTCCCTGGTGACATCATTTCCATGGACTTTTGGGCAGTGACGGTGTTAGACAATGGCTGTCACATCCAGAGCAATGTCTGGCAGAGCACTATCAGCCCAGGCAACTGCTATGGTCCAAAAAAAAAAAAAAAAAAGGTTCACCAGAAACTTCTCCTCTTTCCTCATATAGGTCAAGGAGTAAGGAAAGGGTAGAGCAAAGCAGGATCCCATTGAAGGCTCTTTCTGTGGTTGTGACTGCTGATGCCTGCAGGTTGTGGCAAGACAGGAAAACCATTGCAGACCCTGGATATTTCTTCTCAGCCACTGGTTGTTGCCATTCCCTGTGCTTTCTCCATACTTCAAGCAGCTCCATGATCTGTTTTTATGGTCTCTAGTTTTGTGAATTGCTTTTTTTCTTTTCTGCCTCCAGACTTGCTCCCGAAGCTATTTCAGATTCTCTATAATTACAGTCAACATTATGGGAGTACTAGCATATGCCCTAAGGTTCAATACAAGCAAGGCAGCTGCCTAGAAATTTTTATTTTGTTGTCAAGGGTTAATTAGCTTCACAGCAGCCTTGCTTTATCTCCCACTCTCACTGCCTTGGAAATTTAAAGATTTTTTATTGTTACAGATCAGCCTGATGTTTCATGAGCTCTGAAATTGAAAGATGGACTCAGAAACCTTAGATCAATCACAGGCTATGATAGGTCTTCACCTTCTCTTTACACTATCAGTTTAAAAACATACTGCTCATTTCAAGGGCAGTGCAACGCTTTTCTGCAACAATTTAATAGATAACTACCTCTGTCTGGGTGGATACAAAATGATTAAAAATACTAAGCTCCTCAGGACCACCTGTTGTCAAAAATAAAGCTGCCTTCTGTCTTCTTTTACCTTTGCAGAGCTGACCTAAAGCTATCTTTTTACTTTCCTCAGTTACATGTATTTGCCAGGTTCCTGGAAAACTCAGTGCTGCTCATCTGGCACTCAGAGCCACCAAGTGCCCCAGAGGTGGGCATCCTTTGGCATCTCAAGCATGGGGTTAGCCCAAGCCTCTGAAACACACCACAGCTTGTTCCAGCTGGCTCTTGGCAGGCTCCCTCAAAGCTACCTTTCCTTCCTGCCTTTTGTGATAATTTGCTGGTCAGATTGATGGTGTGCTGCCACCACCAGACACACTTTTCTGGTCCCAGCCTCTGGGCTGGCTCTCAGGTGTTACAGTCATAGAATCACAGAATCATTCAGCTTGGAAAAGACCTCTGAGATCACCTGGTCCAACCTTTAACCTAGTGCTAAAGTCCACCACTAAACCAGGCTTCTAAGTTCTACAACTACGCATTTCTTGAAGACCTCCAGGGATAGCGACTCAACCACTTCCCTGGGCAGCCTACTCCAAGGCCGCACAGCCCTTTCAGTAAGGAAATTAATCCTACCATCCGACCTCAACCTTTCCTGGTGAAACCTGAGGCCATTTCCCCTTGTCTTATCACAGATCCTCCTTCTGGCCCTTCTTGTAGCCATGTGTCACGTTTGCCAGCCACCAGTCTGAGTATTATGTCAGAGTAAGGGAAGTCAGCTCTCTGTGGTGGAACAGGCTGGCTGATCCACAGCTCTGGAGGAGGCCAGGGTAATGGAGATCTTCCTGGAGAAGATGCTCAGTCTATGGAACTGCTGTCTGCATCAGTCTAACGCTGCTGCCTGTCTTGCTGCATCTGAGATTTGCAGTTAAAGATCTCCTGACATATCTGTGCTTTGTCCACATTCTTTGATCCAAGGGATAAAATATCTCTGTGTTTGTCCATTGACTACAGCTTCAGTCACACTTCCAGCCTGGCTACAACCAGAGTTTATGGAATAGAAAACCAGAACAGACACGAGTAGCTATATCATATATAACCCCTAAATGGATTTCCCACAGCTTATTTTCCTTAGTATGAAGTGACATTCTCTCTTTTGTATAGGAGCTAAGACACTGCTGAACCTAAGAGAAAGCCATAAGTAGACATCACTGTCAATGGAGAAGACTGAGACCATTTAGCTCATGACCCGTTAGTAATACACAGAAATCTCACAGCACTGCTTATTCTGTCACCAGCACAGACAGGGATGGGATAACACCACTAGGCTGGAGAGAACCAAAAAGTTTCAAAGCATTACAGGAGCCTTCCTAAGTAAGAATCAGACTTTCAGGTACAAGCTTTCCCTCTGTTTAAACCACCAAAATGTTGAGTCTTGAAATTGGCAGTGGGTATGCTGGGTTGTATGATGAAGGGTATGCCCTGGAAGCATGCCTGTAACAGCGCTCTGCTAGGTGTTAAGCTGCCCACCAGCAAGTCCTGCCATAGGCTTTATCCTCTTCTAGATCCCATGTGCCCACTGAGGCTGGTCAACAAATAACCAAGGTGGCAGTCCTGATGCACATTGTCCCAAAGCAGTGAAAAGCCTCAGGCTTCCATTTGGCTGCAAATGAATGAGAAGCAGGTTTGCCTACCATCCAATGCAGAGCTGAGAGCCAGCTCTGTGATGCTCACATCCAGCTCAAGAGATTTGCCAAATGACTGAGAGAGACGTGGTACATTAGTTCAATGGGCTTGTAAAGAGAAGAACCAAAAGCATCTTAGGTTAGATCAGCTCAGCTAGAACAGGACTTCTACCCAAAACACCCACTGGAACATCTAGTGAGGGTGGTTGTTTACCTGTCTTATTACCCAAATTTCTGAGTATTGAGTCTCATAGTTTCATTGCTGCTCCAGGGACACCCAGCAGGAGAAAAATCCTACTTAAGTGCATGACAGTTCTACAGTTTTTCTCTCAAATCCCAGCTTAAAAGGACAGAAAACATTCAAGTGAAGTTACTTACCCAGTTCAGCTGGCAACTGCCAACAAGGTAAATAAAAAATCCACACTCCCACCCCATAAATATTCTTTACTAAGCACTCTAACAGCACCTCTTCCTGTAAACCTCTGATGTTGCCAAGTCTCATCTGTGGGAAGAGCACACTTGGAGAAGTAGATTCTCCTAATAAGTTACTCTTGTGTTCTTAGTGAACTCCAGTATCAGGAAGTATTTTTCAAGTGTGTCATGGAAAACGAGTTTCTTGCCATATTCCTTAATTGGATTGCATTTTAATCAACCATTTAACCAATAATGGAAGACATTTACATTTTGGGATTTTCTGCCTCAAAAACAGCTCCTCCTTACAGATCCCACTTTAAACCCATAGACATGAATCATGACATCACAGCCATTTCCATGGAAAGAAACTTGCATCACAACCTTTGTTGCGTTATCAAACAGAAGCAGCTGGGTAATGTGGGTGAATAATCCTGTTCTGTATATTCAGCAATAGCAAAATGAATACTGAAAATTACTAGCAAACTAAATAGCTACTTCTATAAATACTCCCTTTTCAAAAGTTCACCCTATTTTAAAAGACACTTGTTAAACGCTATTTAGTATATATATAAAAGCTGATGGATGAAGACCAAAGTCCTTGAAGCAAACACAGGAAAAATACCTCATAGCTAAGAGCAATGTAAACTTCCCTAACAGTTTGTCTTGTCTCTATGCATATTTTTTTCCCATCAGCCATGAAAAGGCAGTTTACTCTCTATCAATACAGACTGCTAGGGCATTTTGTTTAAAATAAATACAAATGAGCATCCTACATGAGTTGCCACAGCACTTTCCACCACTGCCTTTCATTTCTCTCAAAGCTGAGAGGCAACATTAAGCCCCTACTGGGATTTTGAGCCACCCATTTTCTCCATGAAGTGGAGAGAAGTAGACAAGCGATAAGCAAACCAACCTAACTGGGGCCCAATGTAAAGCTGATACCAGTGAGCACAAAACACCTGAAAGGAAAAAAAAATAAAAATCCCTTTCTGATCTGAGTTGGCTGGGAAATCAGGAAGGATATTCAACCAGCACGTTGTTATGACTGATAATAGCACTGCTAACAAGAGAGCCCAACAGCATCTGGGCACCATGATACCACTCATTCTTGGAAAAGGTATTCTGCCCTACAATTGGAAAAACTTAATGCTACTGAGGCATGTCCTGTCTTTGTGCCTAGATTATGAGGTAATTCATTCCAGGAATTAAGGCATACCATGCTTATTGGATACAAAATCTAAACCATAGCCAAATGATTTGTCACTGAAGGCAAATCTGTCTGCACGTGGAGAGAAAATGTGCACCAAGAAGCACTGAAAGCTTTGGAGGAGATTTTGGATAATAGAGCTATTCCCCCTCCTTCACACTGAAACAACTGAATGGAATCCGTTCCCCCTCTTCTCTCTTGAAAATATTAGAAATCATTACCAAAGCTTGTCTATTACATTCCCTGTGCTTAAAAGACCCTGTTTTCTTCTTCGTGTGAAAAGAGCGTTGAATGCATCACATTTGCTGCTGATGAAACGCATTTGCCAGTTCCCTTAAATGCCAGCACAATTGCTTTAGCAGAATTAATAAGGGGGGTGGTAATCTGAACAGCCTTATTTTTGTCCTTAGCGTTCACCCCAAAAGGAAATGTGTTTCTTACTAATAATAGTGCATGTGACAGAAAATACCAAGTACATGCAACTGCTCCCATTCACTTGCCAAAATGGATAATTCACATCAGGGCTTAAAAAAAAAGTAAAACAAAATAAACAGAACAACGCCCCCAAATAAACAAATTAACCCTTCCCCTCCTACCAGCAATTTCTCTAAACCTGAAGCTTGAATCTAAATTATTTTACCAGTGACCAGAGGGCGAGTTAAAGGGAAGAACAGTGCTCATGTTTATATTCCCTGAGGACCATGTAAGAAACCATCCTGTCTGTCACATTTTTTTCTCCAGTCAACCATTAAGTGCACCCTGCCAGTGTAAAACAGACCTGTGGAGGAAACAGCTTATTCACACCCCAGTTTTTTTCCAGCCATCCATTTTGGTAGTGCCCAATACAATTCTGACAGTCATAATACATTCAACAGTCATAAATTCACTTCCCTCCTGCTTCCCCCCCTGAGAAACTGTGCAATTGGGCATGAAACCAGGGCAGCTTAATTAAAAATATTAATAAATGTCGAAGATTTTTGTTTGTTTTGGTTCCCGATTTCTGAAGCTAGACAAGGCACTCACAGTTGCACTTCCAGGGTTTTCTGTAACTGCAATGACGAGGAATGATGCTCCATACACCCCCGCACTCCCAGCACCTGAAGCTGTAGGGGGGGGAGACAAAAGTGATTCAGTATCATACAGCTCCAGATGAAACTGAGATGTGGCCACTCTGGTGCCATACTAGTTCAAGCCCAGTGTGCCTAAATCACACATGCACCAAAAAAAATGTTTTACCACGCACACACAGACATCTGAAGATATATAAAGCCTTTCCTCTGTGCATCTATAGATACCCCTGTGTGAAAGAGAATTACTTCCTAAATAAATTCTGTGTTTAAAGGGCAGCGGTGGCTTGTAACAAGTACACCAAATCCATACTGTTTGGTAAGGGAAACAGCAGTCTGTGTCTTACCCTTTTGGCCACAGAGTCACACAGAGATATTGTAGTCCCTTTGTGTGATTATTTTCCTCCACGGAGCAAAGGCTCTCTAAACCCTTTGGAGACTCTGGTTGAATCCACTTAATACCAACCAATAGCTTAGCTGGCAGTTTCTGAAAACCCAGTTTTGACAGGCAAGACCTGAGAAAGACGGTTTTACCTTTCCTCCCCATCTGTGCTTTTGGGAGGCCTGCACATGCCCCAAGAGCAGGCCTTGCCAGCTACCAGGAGCTGGCCCACACCGAGCACCAGCAAGGTTTCTACCTGGTGTCCCCAGGGTTTGGTGTGACAGCCAGGCTCACAGCCAGGCTCAGGCTCCCTTCTCTGCTCCCCAGTTTGGCACCTGGTCACTATCTTGACCCTATTTCCCTCAAAGGCTCATTTTATTTGTGTATTAGGGCCTCAAAGACTGATCATGGCACTGGTCTGGAGCCTCTCAAGACTTTGGTTCCTGATATAATTCCTATAGGAACTCTGCTTTCCCTGCTTTTTTTCCAGGAAGAACATACTAAAATAATGAAAGGAGTAGAGGCTTACTAATTAAAACCCTTGTCCTTGTTGAATTAATCTTAGTGGAAAGCATTATCAACCAGTGGTGGGGATAGTCCAAATCCTTTCTCCTCTCCCTGCTTGGAAAGGCAGTGCTCAAGCCTTCTCTTCTCTCCAGGCCACTTCAGAAGCACTTGGTTGGGATTTAGTAATGGTTTCTTTTAAAACTGTCCTTGTTCTACATCTGCCTTGCAAAGCAAGAGCTCCAGGCTCCCTTACATTGGCACGCTTGGATCTACTCTCCCACAGGCCTGGAAAGGCCCCTAGCAAACATTCAAAGGCAATGACCTGTGATGACATGCTTGCTCAGAGATCTCTTTGGGACATCCCGTACCTCAGTTTGAGTAAACAAAGGACAGAATAAACTGATGGTACAACTGGTGGTGTAACACCTAGGCCTTGCAGGCCTGAACAGTGTTCTCAAAATTCGCATTCACTGTCTGACAGAGCAATATCTCCACTCTGTCACAAATGGACTGCCTTATTCCTTCACTCTTCAGTGGGCTCCAAGCACAGGCAAAAACAGGCTGATCTCCACAGTTGACTTGATACTAGGACAAGTAGCAAGATCTGCTATCTACAGAGCTAGAGACAGGCCCATGGAAAAAACGCACCTCTCCTGCAGGTGTTTGGAAGGAGAGGCCAGCAGAACTGACAGCGTTCTGGGTGCCTCTGACACTTAGGGTTGGTGTGGGGGCATGGATGTGGATGATTTGCTGTGGCTGGGCAGCAGTGAGGCAAGCTTATGGCCTAGGTGGTCACAGGAGAAGTGATACCTTACTAAGCTGTTTCTAAAAGGCCAGACAGAGGCAAAGTCCTAAATACTGGGCCTATTCCTGGCCTTGTTAGGCTCATGGTCATTGCCAGCTCATATATATATTGCTAGCTAGAACAACAATTTTCATTGTCGGCTGGAAAAGTGCCATGTTCAAAGCCATGTTCTTATTTACAACTGAGAGTTTGAAATGTGTGAAAGAGCTGAGAAAAACAAAAGAAAACAAAAGAAAACAACAACAACAAAAAACACAAGCAAAATTAAAGCACTGTGTGACTTTTTTTTTTTTTTCCCTGAGGTGCTGAGGATTTTTTAGACTCTCTTTCATCTTCTTTCCCTTTCAAAGACGAGTCTATTTTTGCTGTGTTTTGAAGACATTTGTTCGATGTGAAGCAGTGACATGGCTCCCTGGGTGGGGAGGTGTCAGCAAACCCAACGAGCTGCTGTACAAACCAGGCTCTGCATGAAGACTTGCCACGTGTCTTGGGGAGCTGTCTCAGGGAGCAGCCACCTTCTGAGAGGAAAATTTCCTCCTCTCCCCCTTTCTTTCACCATCCACATTTCAATGGGAGCCCTTTTCGCACAGCACTTATTTCTGACTCACACAAATCAGCTCCAAAACTTGAGTAATGCCAAAAATGGGCTATTCATATTCATTCACGCGCTTGTACGCATCTTTGCTCTCATAAAATGGAACATGTGTCTGATGAGCTTATTTAATTCCTAAATGTGTGGCTAGGAAGGATAGATAGAGTGTGCAAGATATAATGGTAGTACCACTGGAATAACACCAGTAAGGCATCTGCAAATAGAAACTTCCCAGTTTGCCTGACCTCTTCCAAGCTCCGTGCAGCCTGGTTTTAATGTGTGTAAGGACTTCTTTGGTGTAGATTTTATTGTCATGCCCTTTACAATACACAGACACGTGCTCCCTTGCTTAATTCCCAAAATAACAATGCTGCTTGGTACAGAGATGACTCATTCCTAAGATGCCACTTGGCTCGCTGCTGTTCATTTCTTACAGGGAAGAGAACAGTTAAGGTCATCACCTGTGCTGTCAGGTAGAGCCCCTTAGGGTCGGGGGCTGCTTGTGTACCCCCATCTGCTGTGACTCCGAGATCTCAGGCAGCTCCTGTTCCACAACCCCACTGGATAATGCAGTAAACACTGAGGGAGCAAACCTCTCGGTCCCTGGTGTACGCGTGATGTACAACATCCCTGTCACTGACAGACAGATGATCCCAAAGCACAGGGAATGTGCCCACCCAGATGGGCTGCACCAGGAGAAAGCCCCCCTGACATGACCCCATACTCAAAGGGAAGATGCTCCCCACCTTCAGCAGACCTTACCCCTCAGCAGTGGCCTCTCTCCTGTCTTCTGCCTTGCCTGCCACATGCCAGGCTGCAGAGCTTTCTCAGATGCTCAAGAAAAAGGCACCTAGGAGGTGTCTCTAGCTAGCTTAGTCTGTCAGGGGGGTGTCACGTCTGCCACAGGGCGCTGAAGAGCTCCATGCTTACACCACAAAATGGCAATCTGCCTCCCCTCTGTTCCTTGTATCTGCTCACTTTTCCTTTTTCCACCGAAGTGACAGCATTACATAAACTTCTGGTTGGTCTCTTTTTCAAAAAAAAGTCAAGCCAGACAAACTTTCCCTCCTCCTCACCCTTTCCCTTCTTTTCTCTGTTTCTTCCTTCCTTCTCCCCCTCCTTTTCCTGGGCACAGGGAGATAAAAATTGTTGCTCAATCCCAGCTGAAGATGAGCACAGGAGAAACCTGAAAAAGCAAGAGCCCACTTTCTCTGTTGCTGTGATCAGGCAGGAAGCTTGAATAGGCAATCAGCCACATGGTCACCTTATCCTCGTGTCTGCAGAAAATGAGGGCAGCCCAGCAGGCTGGTTGGGTCACAGGGCCTGGGAAATGGCAGCAGCACCTGTCCATGTCTCTACTCTGGCTTATCTCATATCCAAATTAAAAAAAAAAAAAAAAAAAAAAAAAAAAAAAAAAAAAGTGGTCCAGAAGACTCCAGCATCCTCCTAACACTGCAGCATGACTGAAAATCAAGGCAGTGGATGGGCACCATAAACTTTGCAGCACTTTCTTGCAATAATGTTACACATACCTTCTGCTTCTTTTGTCTCAAAAACCTCTCAGTATTAATAACCTTTATAAATATCGTCTTCAAGCTTATTTCTACATATGAGGAAAAACACCGGTACTTACTGAAGCTGTGTTTTGTGGTATTATTTTTACTTAAACCATCTCCCTCTTGCTTAAATCAGTAAAGATTCCAAGAGCTAAAACATCAGGTGATGCTGCAGACCTCTCTTCACGTGGTATAATCTCAAAACATGCACATAGATACAGTGGTTAACTGGTCGGTCTTGAGACCTTTCTCTGAGATTTCTCTTTGGCAATGAGCAAGCATCCTAGGTAAGCTACTGTCTAGCAAGATACCAGAGCAGCTTCCAGGTTTTGCAAGTGTGTTCTTTCCCCACATTGCTGGCATGGTGTCCCCTGTATCACAGGGATATTTATATTTTTGCTAAAAGTATGATGGAATTAAAGGGCAGAATTCAGGAATATCCTCACAGAATTATTTTGCAAATATGTATTCAGTGCTGTTAGTCTACTTCAAAGGTAAAAAAAAAAAAAAAAAAAAAAGGGAAAGAGCTCTTCAGAAGTATTTTTATGAACCTAGGGGATGAGTCATCTCTGGCAGAGGAGATTTAACAGGATGCAAAGAGGGGCTGACTCCACACCAAAGCAGGGAAATCACCACTCCTTCAGCATGATGGCTGTTTTTTTAACAGGGGCTCCCCATAGCACCACAATAGGCCCCCCCATACATGATGGACTGACAGCCCTCTTTGACTCCAAGTGGTGTGCAGCCAACCTTGCTCATAAAATGGGCTGGGAGTATGAAAGTCATAGTGATGGGAATTCTCTGCTACCTTGCGATGGATCCAGAAAGGGCTTTTTGTTTTTTAATTCAGCTTCTCTGAAAAACATCCTCACCTTTCTTCATCAGGCATGGGAACTCAGTATCAGACAGAGCCATCTCTCATCTCTCAAGTACCTTCCAATCTGCTTGCCACAAGGGCACTATGATTCCCCTCTATCTCTGTGGCAGATAAAATAGCTCTGAGTTACACTTTCAGGGGTGTAGGTCAGTTCCCAGATATATCTAGACAGAAGCCTGTAATCACTTGAGTTTCTGTCTGAGTGCGAGCTGAGAACATGCTGCATTTCCTAAATCTACTTATTAACACGATAACTAATCTAATGGATGCCTTCAGATGTTTGAAAGCTAAAGGCAGGAGCAAGCATGCATGCACATTAGGACAGCTTCTACATTTTTAAGCCAATTTGCTACTCGTCTAGAATTAAAAAGAGGATGACAAGTCCAGCTCTACAAAGAGTTTAATGTGAGATAGCAAGCTATAACCATGGCAGGCAGGACAGGGATCAGGAGGGCTGATATCTTCACTACTGCACATAGGATTTTCTGTCATGCTCTTAAATTCATTGACTGTATTTTTAAAATAATGTATTGCTGTCTGCCATCTTAATCTTAGCATAGAGATTTCTGTGGCAGATTCGCAAGAATCTATTCTGGTTTATTTTTCAGTCAACGGGTAAAAGGAAAGACAATGTTTTCCCAGATACTCTTTCAATGCATCTAGCATTTGTAATAGAAAAATGCATGTTCTAGAAAAAGCCCTGTTTTTGAGGTGTACTCAACAAAATCTTCCAGCATCTTTAGTCACTAACTCCACACCTAGAGTGTGAAGGAGGGTCCTCAGAGGCCCTTAAGCTTTCTCAGATTAAATTGCTACTTTGAAGGGTCATCTTTCTGTTGTAAGTGTTGCTTCAGTTGGATCTTGACCCCTTAGATTTACAAATAGATATGAAAATGATTGATGTTATGCAAATAGCCCTGTGAGGATTCAAATCCTCACAGAATGAGAGCCGTGCATTGCAAAGCTCCTTTGGGTAGAAGCAGTGTCTTTCCTGCCCCAGGCACAGCCATACAGTGCCATATGAATAAACAATAAAGCAAAGCATGAGATCAGAGGAGTATAACAGAGCTCCGACACCTCAAGCTTGGATTACTTAAAAAAACACGCCAGTTCTTGGCAAGGCTGACCTAACTCATGATCCTGAGAGCTCAATAAATTGAGTTCCACAGAGTTCACCATGTATTGGTTTTCTGATGAAAACTTCAGAAATCAAGGGTCTTTTTGCTTTACACAGCAGTCTACTTCTGACGGTATTGTATAAGCATTATGATTTCTCTTGCTTCTCTGAGCCAAGTTTCTCTCCATGCCCCGACCATGCTACGCACTGAGCTTTCCTTGGTTTTTGCTCTCCGCCCCAGAGGAAGCTGTGTTTTCACAATGTATTATTAACGTGGGTATGTTGTTTGTGAACTACTCCAGTACCCTTCAGTAGGGATACACAATCTAAATGTAAAATAGCATTACTTTGATAAATAAGGGGAAGTCAGAACTCTGGCGTCTTTACTATATGCATGAGATGCACTTGGATGCTAAAAGTGATCCTCCTTGGCTTGTAAAACACTAGTACCTTGTAGCTTCTTCACCAAGATCACAGGAGCAAAGTCTGACTTCTAAATAACTTGTGCCTGCAACTCTGTTGAGGGTTTGAGAAGTTCATCCCACAGTCACCTGAAAATGAATGACTGATTCAGTACTTAATGACAAGAAGAAATGCCCCAATTAAGAAGCAATGCTACCCCATCAGTTGACAGGAGGCTTACTAGGCGTTTTGTTGATTTGTGGCACGCCAATGTGAGAACTGGAGGAGACGGAGGTGCAAAACCTGGAGAGCTTTGTTGGCATGAACCAGGCATCTTGCAGCGAGATGGGTGCAGTCCCTTTCTGGGGGAGATGTCAGGGGGAGGCAGCCATGACCCTACTCCGCTGACTTGCTGGGGGCAGCTCGACATCTGACAGTGAGAAGCACCTGTCAATAAATCAAAAGGGAGCTCCCAGCTACATGAGGCTCAATGTAAATTCGCACCTAGGGCTAACAGATGAGAGCTCCATTGCTCTTTCACACTGCCTGGTTCTGCCGTGGCCTAACCAGCCACCATGTCAGGGAGTGCTTTAGCTGTGGAGGGTGCGCTAACCCAATGGCAGCAAGGGGAGGGATGTGGCCTGGGGTTTCTCTTTGCTTGCCTGAAGGACCCCAAAAAAACATTTGCAAAATGCCGAAGACCTCCATTATCCACAACGATGGCAGTATGCGACCCCACTGTGTGTCCATGCCGGGTGGCAGGCCCGAGGGAGGGCAGCACTCCATTACCGGCCACGGGCTGCCTCTCATCGGCATGAGGGGGGATTGAATTGTCTGCTTATGTGAGCAGCAGCAGCTTCCCCTTTGCCAGAAGGCCTCAGGGTGTGATCAATAGAAAAAAAAAAATCACTTTTCAGGCCACTGGGGTAATGCAAGCTGCCAGTCAAAACCTCATAAACAAGGCTGTCTGTGTACCCCCACTATGCAGGCAGCCCCAGGTCCCTTCCCTGTCCCCTGGTGCCTCCACCCATACTGGAGAGTTCCTCAGAAGTAGGGCCTCAAAAGGCTGTCTGCATGCCCATCTTTGTTTGCTTTTAACCTCTGATTAAAAAAATCAGGTGTTTGCTGGCAGTTTGCAAGTGAAGATACAGGGTGGTAGTTCCTTTGTCTGGGACACGGAGCAGTCAAGGAGAGCGTGATAGCAGGGAATGGCTGATGGATGAGCTGCCATGTGAACATCCTCGGGCTGGGCTGTCACTGAATTAAGCACGGCTGCTCTTGACATAAGCTGGAGAATCAGTTTGGATTTCTTTTCAAAATTAAATTAGAAATAACCAAAGCATGCCACGCACAACCAGGTGTACCAGAGGGCATTTCTGGTGTATACACAAATCCAGAGAGCTGCTAGGGAAGAGACCATTGCCTCAGTTTCCCCTTCGCACTCCCTGACTTCCTGACTGGAAGAAACCTCAACAAACTTCTTGTTTGGAAGGCTTTCCAGAAGTTTCAAATGGGAGAAGCTGAAAATAGCGCACAAAATGCCAGTGGAAAGAGGAAGTTGGGGATAACTGACTTTTTACTGATATGCTAGTATATCGACATTCTGGTTTGCTTTTTATATATGAATACACAATTGCATGCATGCACACACCCATATGCACACATAAAGTGGATTAGATTCATTCTGAAGCTTTCAACAACAGCAGCTACACTTTTTACAAGTCACAGGCAGCCATATTCCCTTCAGAAGTCATCTGGTAGGAAAATATCAAAAGCAGAATGTGCAGGCTTTTAAAGAAATGTGTAGGAGCAAAACAAGCTTATTTCTGTTTTAATCCAAACTGAATCATATGTCTTATGTCAAAGCTATAAAAAACAAGGAAGGTAAAAGAGGTAATTCTTGTACTACAAACTTTTTTTTAAATGTTGTATTAAAGTACTTCCTTCTCTTTAAGCCTAAAGAAATAAAAAAAGTCGATTCCTAGGAAGGTAATTTCACCGTTTTCCTACCATTAAGAAAAAACTAAGGAGGCACATCCTCTTCTGGAGTAGTCTGCTACAGCTCCTCAGGCTTCAAAGGAACTAGGACGATTTCCAACAATGGAGGACATGATCCTCATATCTTTAGTAAGTGAAAAAACATCCTCCCTAAAACTATTTGGGAGAGGAAGTTTCTCTGGAGGCAGCTAATAAAATACTTTCAGAGGTCTGCAAAGGAGATCAGTCAGTCTCTTTTTCCCCGAGGAGGAGAGGAGGTGCTCCGTGTCAGCCGCTGCCACTTCACCAGCAGGAGAAGTGCGGAGCCCGTGGCCCTGTTCCCAAAGCCCCAGAGGAGCGGCGTGTGGGTCAGATGAGACCTTCTGCTGGCAGCAGCCACCATCTGTCCCCTTGGCCACCCCTGCCATTACGTAATGGCGCTTATCTGGTCGGCTGACCAGGAGGCCCTGGAGAAGGAGGGCTCCCAGATGGCAGTCTGCTGCCACCACAGACCTTCCTACACTGCTCCCTCCAAAGGCCGGGAGCTTGGGTGAAGGACGAAGTCTGGAACTGGGCTGGGAAGTGCAACACGCTCCCCATGCACTTGATGTCCATACAGGCTCAACATGTATCCCGCAGTGGGGCAGAAGATGCTCCCTGCTCTTCCCTGACACGGAAAAGATGCCTGAGGTCTGCCTAGCCCGTTCAGCCAGGCACCACAAAACTGGAGATGCAATTGAACTAGTACACAAGGAGGATAAAAGACATAAAAACCTCTAAGCAAGCTGAAAAGTTTCAAGTAGCCTTGGAGCCGTATTCAGATAAATGACCTTGGATGGACATTGATGCACCCAAAGGAAGATGTCTGGTCCAGAGAGGGTTTGGAGGGCATAAATTAGGATCCTATCAGACACATACCCCCCACTGATACTAGAGACAGCTTCAGTGGTCCCCACAGGAGGCTGGAAACCCTCAGCCCTCTTACAGGTAGGCACATCCATCCAAACAGTAGTAAACTGCTAGTACACCCTCCTGCCTGCTCAGTATTTGCATTGCTCCCTGAGGCAGGACTTGCAATTTCTCCCTCCACTGCTACAAATCAGAGTGAATGCACCCATTTCTCTTGACGCACTGTGATGGAAGATGAGAACAACTGCCAAAGGGGCAGGTAATGTTTCAACAACATGAATGTTTTTACCTAGCCCTCTTCTCTTCTCAGAGGATACCGAGAGCTCTTTGCAGTATGGCTTCTGTCCATGGGTCCTGGCCCGTTATGGAGGCTCCTAGATGCAAAAGCAGAAATTAATAAAATATATGTTAAAACAAACAAAGAGCAGACAAACACAAAAGCAGTGCTTGCAATTACCTCTTCCATTTTCTTTCTTCCTCATACCTCTCACTCTTAGATTCTGCAGCAATACCAACAGCAGCAGAACTGACGAGTGAATGGAATAATACTGAGAAATTCGGGTTATCTCTGGAAAATCTTCCCAGAACAGCCTGAAGTGGCCGCACAGTTTTAGAGAAGGCAGGAGGATGTCACCTTCACTCCAAGGCCAGGATGAATTGCTGGGCTGGGTCCATTAACCCCATCTGAGCTGCACTTGACTCCAAATCTCTCACTTTTTGGAATATTAAAATAATATCAAAGTAATATAAAAAATGTTATCAACCCAAGCCATGTTCATCAAGTGCCGAAAACCTATCACATGCCTTTGCACTAATTCTGCTGGCTTCTTACCCTACCAAAATAGACTTTATTGAAGAGATTTAACCAGGTTCAAAACAAGTGAAAGATCATTTGGCAGACCAGAAAGCCATGTAAAATTGCTACCATAAGGAAGAAGACATTTCTGTGCTGCTGTCTATGTATTTATTTTTTGCATATGGAATCAGTCATTTTGTATGCTTGATAAAATCAAGGACAATTAAACTAAATTGAGCTTTAATTTCAAACTGAGGCATATATCTGTGGCTGAGCATTTCTTCCTGCAGTGTCTGGAATTACTAACCAGCAGCACAAGCTAAGCTCAGATATCAGACAAGGTGGGAACAAGCTCACTGCTCATCGACAAGGAGACAATGATAAAGGTGTTGGAGTACTTTGTGTTCCTATGAAAAGAAGAGTTCGAGCAAGACCTAGATGGCAGTCTGCTAGATATTTACGATGAGAAGCAGGACAATAAATGTTTCAGGAGCTGGGGAGGGATAGGACAAGGTCAAAAAGAAATGACCCAGCTGATGAAGAATCCTACCATTCTGGGCAAGACGATAAATGAGCCCCATCGAAGGCTAGCCCTCTGTATTCATGAACATCAACACTACCTGCAGGCTCAACATCACCTCTCCGAGCTGCACCACTCAGTGGATAAATGACCCTTTTATTTGCAAAGGCACAACTGCAAATAAGTGTTTTTAAACCCAGCCTCAAATCCAACTTTCATATCTTTAACATACTGAAACTCTTTGCTCCTTTTAATGCCTAATGTATCTGCCTTTTGCAAGGTCTGACTCTCCTCTGGCTGGCGTTTCCCTGTGAACTCACTGGACCATCAATCTTCCTGCCAAGTTTTCATGTGCAGCAGACCGATTTCCATCCTTCTTCAGACCTTGGTTTGACTGCAGTTCTGGAAGTTCCCTGCTCCTGCATCTTTCAGGGCTAACCCAATTGCTAGCCTTGTACAAAGTGCTGCATCCCGATGACTTGGATTTCGTGCCTCCCTCCCAAATCCTCAGATGACCTGTGAGAAGAACAAAGCCTTTCCGAACTGAGCAGATGGCTTGCAAGAGGATACTTGTTCAGGAAGGGCAGGCTGTGCTAATGACTTTTCCAAAGTCCCACTCTGTAGTTGCCAAGAACATAATTTCCAAAAGGAAAGGTGGTTTTAGTAACACGGCACTAGCCTTAGTCAACGTGAAAAAATTGTAAATTTTTTATGGCTGCACAAACGCTGATGAAGACAAGTTTTCTAGAGGTTCTGGTTGGGTGGAGTCCTCCCAAGCTGGGTTGAAGGGAGATAGCTTACGTTATCTGGAAAAGCCAAGTCACTTGAGGCCAATAAGTCTAAGTGAATCATTTAATTAGAGACCACACAGGGTCAGAAAAGGATTTTGATTCCATCCGAACCTTCTCTTATCACACGAAGCTACAGAGTAGGATATTACACAGCTTGGGGGGAAAAAAAAATAATATATCAAACTCTTTATTAAGTCTTTCTCTCCCTCATTTGTGCAAAATCCATCCAGGCACTCTGCAAGGCACACACAGTAGCTGGCCCCTCAGCAAGTCGCCATTCAAATCCTGCCTATCCAGTGGCAGTCGCATTGCAGCAGAGGAGGTGTTAGATGTCCTGCTAGAGTTTTGCAGAGCGGCTTACCCAGGGAACTGTGGGTCCTACCATTTGCTCCTCATCTCTAATGAACACTCATGTCTAGAACAATAAAGTCTCCTCTTGTTAGTGATGGCTTTGAAAGAAAAAAACAGCTATTAAGACGATTAAGACACAGCTCATGTACGGCAAAACCTTCTAATGTCTATTTCCATCTACCTTTGAAAGTCACACTGCTATGCAGAGGCAACCAAATGTCCTGGTTTAACCTCTTGCATAGCTATCGGATGAAAAGAAAGAACAGCGAGAAATTCGGCAAATCAAAGGCTTTGCAAGAGGGTTCAGGGACTTCAAAACAGCCTCTTCTCACATGCCATCCTTGTGCGGGAGAACAGGAGGGAGGAAACAGTGCGTTCAGATCTCCACTCGGTTCAGGACTTGCTCCTATCAGTTTCTGACAGCTTCTTCAGATATAACACAATTTGATCCACTTCAGAGGTGTGACTTATTACCAGTTCTGTTTACTGGCACAGAGTGCCAAGCAAAAAACTTCCCTACCCAGAGATCGGCTTCCTGCAATAACCCAGGTTACCAGCTCCAACTCAATCTCTGAACAGCAGGAATCTTTCTCTTTTTTTTTTTTTTCCTATTATTAATTTTTAGAAGGAGATGGGATGCTATCTGAATGATTAGCTGCCCAATTGCATCAGAGAACAGCACATAAATAGGATTCCCTTTCAAAGCAGAGGTAGAAGCAGCCGCTTGGAATAAGCTGAAGGGGGGTGTTAATTGTGCTCTGGCTTTGAAAAGTGACAAAACCATGCCGGTGAAATTGATAACCCAAATATCCCAGAAATTCGCAACTCCACGGAGTTGTCAAAAATATTAAATTATATAGCATGCACAGATGTGATTGAGAAATTACCCGAAGATTTGTTTAAGAAACATCAAAGCAGTTACATTCAATCATTTCGCCTGGGCCAGTATTCTCTTTCATTTTCAGCAAGTTTAGGGAATTAAGGGCGGTATTGGCAAACATTTATTCAGCTAAGTCTCTCTGCAGAGCTCCTGGTTACAGCGTGAAGGCTCGCTCACCGGATCCCAACTCACACACCGGTCTGTCTGCCCACCAGCGTTTTGGAGCTGTGCTGAGCAAGTTACGGCAGCAGAAAATGCCAGCTCTCCTATCCGATCACAGGGGTATCGTGAAACCTAATTCCTGAGAAGAAGAGGAGGATCCAAGCGAAGCTCAGCCAGCTCTGCTGGATGTCTGGGAGCCCCTCTAAGCCTGTTTGCAACAGCTCATACCTAGAGCTCAGCGGAGTGCCCTTCCTTTCAACAGGAGCCTCCTTGCTTTTGGCAGCCTTACATCAGGACATCAATGCCCTCGTCCAAAACATGGCAATAGAAGGTCTCATCCTCACTCCACTGTGTTTTGGGCCATCTGTAATGTCTGGAGCAATTGAAGTTTCCTCAGGACTGAGCAAAGCAGAAACAGGCAGTCTTTGTGAGCCACCACAAGTTTTGAGTTCCTATTTAGGGAAAGGCAGACATGGAAATGATCTCCGAATCGCAGATATGAAGAAATGAGCCTGGATTCCCATTTGGCAAATTACAGCATTTTAAATGTAAGGCTGGGAACGGAGATATTTTTAGTGAAACCATCTTCAAAATACCCCGGGCTCTGCATTTTTGTGTCCTTCAGGCCTCGTGTCCTTGGGAAGAAGCAGGGGAAGGTTTTAGTTTGTTGCAGAGGGTGACCTTGTGCCGTATCGCAGGAGCAGGGTCGAGCAGAGAGGAGCTCTGGGTTTTGCCATGGCTTGCCTGGTGGCCTTGGGGGCTTTGCTTATAGCACCTCCTGAGGCATTTATCCCCAGCTGTGAAATGGGACACGAAGTTTAGCATCTCACAGGAGCAGAATCCGCCGCCCACAGCTGTGAGTACCCCTAGGACGGGAGGCACTCCAGAAGCACACCCTTTCCTTTAGGTATTATTGGCAATGAACGCACTCCTGGCACCAATTACAGATCCTCAAAGACCCTGGGCTTGGAGCCCTCTGAGCCGTGATGGATATTCACAACGGGCTCGTGCTGCTGGGCGAGCTGCTGCCGCTGTCCCCGCGCAGTCACCGTTCATTTGCGAGAGTGATGGCGCTACCCCGGATGATGATTTGTTGATTAGTTAATGGCTGTCAGCGAGCACACCGTACGTACATTAGCTGTCCCGTTTTAATGAGGAACAGAACTCTTTAACGTTCCGCTCCTGCCGTTTCTTCATTTTTAATATGCAATTAAAAAGTGACAAATGCAGGCCTCGAAAGGGATCGGGCTAGACAGTCCCTGGAGGTCTCATCCGACCTCACCTATTATGTGGTTCTGTGAAAATATCCTGGAGTCTTTAAACATCACTCATTACAATTTCACCCCAAAAGCAGGTAGGAAACGCCATTCCTGACCCGCTGCATTCAGCTGCTCCCTCGTCTTCCTGAGAAAGAAGAAAGAGCTTGGAAAGTTCTCTCTTAAAAAGATTAAAACTAAAAACTTTTGCTGCCGCGTCACTTTACATCAACACGCTCATCTACGTTTAATGGAGTTGGTTTTCTTCCGAATAACAAGCCTGAACAAAACTTTCCATTGTGCTTGGGAAACAATATTGCCGGTGTGACTCGAGACAGTTTGGATGGCGCCCCATAGCCCAGTAGAAGAGGGGCAATCTTGTGTTGTAAGCCGCCCTGAGCTGGGGTCACAGCACCGATCGCTTGCCTGAATGTCAGAATGAATCTTCCCACTCAGCCACTAAAGTGCTTCAGCCAGGTAGCAGGCAGATAATGTGCCACGTCTGATATCGTTTCTTGCAGCGAGCAACGGGAGCCCTTCGGATGTGAATTGAGTTCTGTTGTCACTTAAAATCTGTCCAGGAACTTGAAAACGAGAGTCTTAGCACTCCCCGCAGCTGCACTCCAGTAATTTACACGGAATATCGCAAGCCTTTCTGGAGGAGCTTCTACTAAAGCTGAAAAAAAAAAAAAAAAAAGAAAGAAGACTTATGTAAAGTGCAGGAAAAGTTTGCTGGATTCCACCTACTCCACGGTGCTACCCCAAAGAACAGCCGGTGTTTGGGGGAAATCTTGACATTTCCTTGCCAGCCGTGGTCGTTTCCATTGCAATATCCCCCTGCAACCAGCGGCAGGCATGGCAAACCTCCTGCACTCACACACTGACTGGTAACTTTGGATAGGAAAGACTGGCCACGAACACATCCATTGCTGTAACTACACCGAAATCATTGCTGAGATCCTCTGGGGTACGCAGTGACCCATAACCATTTTTTTTCGGCAAAGGCAGGCAAAGCCCACGCGATGGACCAAGGCACTCCGGAAAGGAGCCCTGCTGCTCTGGGAGGGAGGAATCCGCAGTAAGAAATGGCTTTCCGATAAATGAGCATTATTGTGAGCCGTTTTGTAGCCGCGGTGCCTCAAGGATAGATTTGCATTTGCATATCACACGCTAACCAGTCCCTCGTGCATCATTTAAACCCTCTCCACACAAGCAATGCTCTGTCAGTTTTCATAACCCGGCTGCCTGTACAGGAATTGCTCTGTTTTTCCTCCCAAAACTGTGTGTGAAAGCAGAAATGCTCTGTGCTCACAACTGGCTTTAGGGAATGGCTAATTTTGTAAAATCTCCACAAACTCGGAAAATATTTTGCCAGTCAATTTATCAGGAGCTGCTGCCTAACGCGGTAAATCTTGCATTTTATACTTAGTGAGAGATGCTCCTTTTTTTTTTTTTTTTTTTTTTTTTTTTTTTTTCCCCTGTCTTTGCAGCATTAACAAGTGTTTCGGGCACAGTCCTGGGCAGGGACAGGGGCATGCATGCTAAAACCTCTTTTCTCCATCAATAAGGCGAGGAGCCCCAGCGTTGCAGGCTGCTGCTCTCACTCCATGTTGGCGTGAGCCCATTCCCACTGGTCAGCAAATGGCGAAAAGCACAAAGCCAAACGCAACTTTCCAAACTCCAGCGTTTGCCTGCCACGGGTTATTTGTGCAGGACAGCAGCGGGTCACTCGCTCGCTCACACGGGTAAGTCTTACCCGGCAGCAGAATGATCATTGATCTCGTGCCATTGATTTTCCAGCCCACCGGTAACATACTAAATCTTTTCTGTTAAAAGAACAAACTGTCGTGGCAGGAGGAAGTGCGTTAGCCCAGCAGCCCACTGCTATAAAGACCAGAAATCCTTTCAGAGATGCGAGCTTTCCACTGCCTGATGAGGAAAAAAAGACTTTTTTTTGGCTCTTTAGTGCTTTCCTAGCACTTACTTCATGGGTCCCAAACCTCCCTATAGTCAAACCGGAATTCTTCATTGAAAAGATCTTGCGTAAGGCTGTCCATACACTGAACCCGAGGAGGAGGCTGGAAGTCCTTAAATACTCAACAGACAGCACCAGCTGCCAAAACTTGATCATTCCTGCTGGCGGGGTGTGAGCTGGGGGGAAACCATTTCCACCATTTGGTTGAAAATTTTCCATCTTTTGATGGTCAAATGAGTTCACAAACTCTTCGGAGTCTGTTTCGGTAACAAGAAGGTGCTGTTCCTCCGGTGTTACACACAGCTCAGGCGCATTTGGTACGATAACCTTATCGCCTCCTCGCACTAGAGGAAGCTGTGAACACAGGAGTTAATCAACATTTAATTTTCTCAAAGTATCATAGATGAATGCTCCCGAACCCAATTTGCCTGCCTTCTGCTAGTCAAATAGGCACAAAGATACTGAGGGAGGAGAAAAAGGAGGGAGAAAGGGGGCACGAGCAGTGCTTCTTATTAAATAAACTCCTATCATGGGAGCCGACTTGACTATAATTGGATTTCATTAATTTTTTGGGTTATTTTTACGTCCAGTGTTTTCCAGACAAACTGCAAAGGGGTTGCACTTAGGTTTTATTTCTTTTTTGCCACAGTGGAAAGCAAGATTGTCCTCCTCTCATCGGGTTCCTTGAGCATCCCTCACGTTTCCACACGTGGGGCACGCCGTCAGCGGGAGGCTCTGGCACCAGCGCTTCTTGCAGCGTGCTCAGGTACTCCTCGACTGCTCCCTGCGGACTGAAATAAAACAGATTAAAAATGAGCCCGGCGGAGGGAAAAACCGTGCTGTGTATGTCTCAATCAACCTCCAGCCCCAGCCCTACACATCCCTGCACCTGCACGCACGCTCTCGGCTCGCTGTGGAGGTCAGCAGGATCTCACCAGGGAAGCAGAAAGAACAGTGCCCCGTGCTCCCTCTGCGTGCATTCACTAATTAACCCAGACGTCAGCACACCGAGTGCGACTTACCTCTGTTTGTACAGGAAATAAGGGGACGAGGGTCATGAGGGAGGGAAGGAGGAGAGGCTCCTTGCTCGTACATGTATGATGAATACCGGCCCAGCTGGCAGGTGCTGCTTTGATTTCCCCTGAACAGACCAGCAAACCCTGAGCCACTGTTTTTAGAAGGGTGGAAGTGATCCGGCCACATCAGGCATTTCAGCCAAATGTCGGTCTGAGGGAAGTTAGCAGAACGGCTGGGATTTAGGATTGGGTTAAGGAGGTACAAAGGAAAGCAACGCCACATATGGAAAATAAATAGCTCTTGACCAACTAATCCAATACTTTTAATGAGATTATAAATTTCATTGACCACTGCAGCGATTTTGATGCACCAAGATTTACACTCAATAAAATGTTTAATGCTGTGCTCAGAAGAGCATAATAGCACATGGGACTGACATAAAAGGACGCGCATAATATCGATTCAAAAAGGAACTGGTAGAGGAGACTCTGCAGAGACAGACAGACATCTGCAGGAGGGATGCAGGAGGAACAAATTGAACTTCTGCTCTCATCCTCTCTGCACTGACTGCAGATGAATCCTAGGAGATTAGCTTGCTGTGCCAAAGCCTTTGTGAATACTCCTGGGTCCTGAGACACAATTATGCGTTACACATTATGCAAATACAAAGTCACACCTCACAGACACCACACTGATGAGCTGCTGCGCTGAGGAGTGGGGATGCTGAAGGACTCCTCTCGTGAACAAGCCGACACGAACCACAGCACGATGTGCCAGGCACGCCAGCCTGCCTCCCAAATGCACACAGACCACGGGACGGGAGTTAAAGAAGTTACTGAACCTCCCCAGGTGTGCTCAAATGCCAGGCCTGGCTTGGCAGCTGCCTCGTGCACAACTTCTCATACAACTGCACTCTAACGCTGAGTTGGATAAGCTACCTAACGTTAGCCTGTCATAAAATGGGTACTTCACACACCTTTTGGTTTCCTTTTGGTTCTAGGAGCAGCAAATTGTATTTAAAAATGGCATAATGGATCACTGTGTACTTAAAAAATGGCATAATGGATCACTACCACCACTGGCTCAGGGGCTGGGAGGCTCGAGAGAAAAGCCTCTGACAAATGTGGAAAACCACCTTGGAGGACTGAAGAGTAGTAACCACAGTGTTTTGGTGCTTGAACTGATACCAGGACAGCACAGGGCCTCAGAAGTAAACAAACACATCCTTAGCAGCAGTATTTTAAACCATTGACTTTATTAAAATACTTAATACATAGTTTGCAGAGGAATGTACTTACATTTTTTGGAAACTCCACTGAAACCAAATTTTAATTATATATTTAACAAAAGACGTAACAGTGGATGATATCATGCTGTACACCAAAAAGTAGACAAGTTATTTTTTTTTTTATTATCATTATTTTCCTGGCACAGACTCTTCCTTGCTTCTTAGCTTCAGTCTCAAACATCTAATAGCAGACAAAGCAGGTCTGCATTTCTCACAGCATGAAACCCATCTGGTCCAAGTGAAATTCTGTTTGGTTTTGTCAGGTTCTTCATTCAACCAGTAGATTCCAGAAAAGCAAAGGCAATTGACCTCTCTAAAAAGCTACAGGTCATAGTGCAAGGATTGTTCTATAATCAAACGTGAACATGGAGCTCTAACCTTCCTCAGAGCCACTGCTCTTTCAAAATACCCATTTCAAGTAGAGTGTGAAAAGATGCTGTCCAGATACAAGGGCTACAACACGTTCATGAGCTTGGTGGAATGCACATGGAAGCGAGCTGCAGCCTGATTCCCGCAGCTCCAAAGTAAAAGGTAAACCAGAAGCTAGGTCTTGTTGAAATACAAGATGCGAGGGCTGGGAAGGAGAAAGAAGGAGACAGCCTGGAGACATCCTCACAAGAATGAAATGCAGTAACTCATTTAAAAGGCTGCAATCATCATATAAGTTGCAATAGCCACAGAACCATGAGGATTGGCGACAAAAAGTTTGTTTTAACAATCTCAGCGATGAGTGTAATTGGGGGGAAAATGCTTATACTAAGTGGTGAAGAAATAATTAACTGCGTGTTTCAATGCAAGATGCTTAGAGGCTGCATAGGTTTTCACAACAAATTCATAAGGCTCTTTTGAAGAGATGATTTTGCACCTTGCATAGGTGATATTATATCTTTTCTATAGATAATATGCAGAAACTATGTACAGTTGAGAAAAGAACTTTGATGAACACATTTTTTTCCCCTCAAGTTTTACCGTAGTATAAAAAGTAACTTATTTAACTCCTTCGGTTCTCTGAAACACGTGTGGAATATCCCAGAAAGAGACGCGAGGAACACCACCTAAATGATGCCACGTGTATTTACACAGCAGGTTGAAACAGCAAGAGAAGCCACCACAAAGCGTAGTCCTAAGGTTTCCACATAGAAAAGGAAATATTGCAGGAGTTAATTTTGCTTACAAACATTAAAACTCATCCAAATGGAAATGTACTGTAGTTATAACGCATTGAGTATCATTACTGATCAGACTGCTGGATGAAGGATGACTCGTACTGACGCGGTAAGTAAACTATAGGAAAAGCCGATCAGATCCCTGCTTGTTAAATTGACAGTAAACTTTAAAATCTGCGATAGTTTGGTTTCTAATTGACCCCAGCTCAGAACAGCTCCTCCACGAGACAACGAGGAGGCAGCTTCCCAGAATCAGTATCACCGACAGCTGCCAATGCACTGCCCTGAGAGCCACCACGTATTAACGTGCTGCTCCGTTTGGTTCGGAGGGAAGTCAGACAGTGGCTTTGTGCTGTATCGTTGGACAGCCGACCCTGACCACCCTCATAAATGGTTCATTTTCACAAAAAATGAACCCTGCAAATTACCCCAGCCAGGAGACCTTCCCTGCGACACAGCTGTCTCCCGCTGAAACTGCCTTCGCCTTCATGCAGGAGCTGTCTGGCAATTCTTTTGCCATTTAGCGCCTGGATCTAAGATGTCGTCGATAGCACTGGTTGTAACTCTTGCATATCACAGTGAAGTGTACTTTTTTTCGTAATATTTACAATAGTATCACTGTGGAGAACTAAGCCCTGTACTAGAATCAGTCTCAGAACAGAGACCTTAACGCTAAAGATTTGGTGTATTCCTTATCTACAGAGGAACTTAGAAGGCAAAGCTAAAATCAGCCCACTATACATTTGGTGTGTTAGGTTCAAACAGAGAAAAAAATAAAACACCCAGCACGTTCCCTTTCAAAAGGATGCTATTTACAAGAGGGATTCACTTTTTTAATATTTCAACAACAAAAACCCAGCTAATATTAAAATTAGTGAAATCTAAGAAGGCTTAGTTTTTAACCAACACAGTGCGGAAACAACATTGCTGTTTGCTTTTAAACACAAGTCTCAGAAATGCAGGGAAACTAGGATAAATTATACTATGGGTGACAAACTGCAACCAGTTGAATAACAATAATAATAATAAAAAAAAGTTTTTCTCTTTTTTTAAACACGGCTTCTAAAAAGTACAGCATTCCAATGTTTTTGCAGTTCCAGATTGCTGACATTATAAATTAAAGGTGAAAAGATATCCGTATATAAACAAGGCAGCTTTCCCTTGATTCCACTGTACTGTTCTTGTCTAAACCTTTGGAAATTTCATCTTCAGATACCAGACGGTAAGGTTGACTTTGTCAGTTACAAACCAACGTCCGTTCATGATGTGGAATTTGGAGAAAAACAAAACAAAAAGGGAAAAAAAAAAGGAAAAACACACCTAGGTATTTACAACAATTCAGGTATTTCTTTTTCCAGCCCTCACACTCGTATTTCACCTTCTGCAGCAGTGTAAACATGCCGTCCGCTGAGCCCAGGGTCTTATGTGATGGTGCGCGGCCTCTTGGGCGGCGGGGGCGGCATGAGTTCGGTGTCAGGGTCGAGGTGGTGTTTCCGTGTCTGTCCCTGGGAAGCTGCCGTACACCTGTCGATGAACTCGAACAGCATCTCCTTCGTGACCGGGTTCTGGATGCTATTGCACACAGCTGGGGACAAAGAGCACATTCTGAAGTTACCGACCTGATTTGTTGCAGTATTTATTGCACTTGGATAATTTGATCCCCCTTGTTGCAAAATAAATAATGTAATTTGGCTCAAGTAGTTGGCCTTAACGCGTAATTGCACAAGGCTGCTCTGTCAGGAGTCAACCACCCCTGCTTCGCCTCAGAGGTCAGCAAAGCACCACTACCACAGTGGGCATCGACCTCATGGGAACTGCTATTTTTAACCAAAAAAAGGCATACACATGTGTCTGAGGGTGTGTGTGCACTTCTTCATGCAGCAACTACAAACATGTCAGGAACTGATGTCATATTGAGGCAAGGAATGGCAACAAACGCCTCGTGGGGCCTGGCCTTAAGACACTACCCAAATCCTAACACTTCAAAACAAGACTGGCTTAGCAGTGAAAACCTCTAAACTAAGGCCACTCTGTTTTTCCACTAAGTACTACAAACACTATAAACCCAATGCACAACACTTGTTTACCCACACATTTTTGCGTGACAGAGAAACCCGATGCCAAGCCAGGGGTGTGTCTAGCACACCAGGTCTCATGGTGGACAAGGCCGCGGTCCCGCTCGGTGGCCAAGGCATGCATGGATAAGCACGTTCATGTTACTTAACACAACTGCCCAGACCATAGCTTCTAAATTATGGCCAGCAGGGCTTTATGGATCACATAAAAAGGCTCAATTCTCTTAAAACAAATGGCACAAAGAGAGGTTTAAATTGGGCATGACGAAGGGTTTCTTCACAGAAGGGTTGGTCAGGCATCAGAACGGGCTGCCCAGGGAAGTGGTGGAGTGTGGACGTGGCACCAAGGGACGTGGTTTAGTGGTGGATTTGGTAGTGTTAGGTGGATGGTTAGACTTGATGATCTTGAGGGTTTTTTCCAACCTGAATGATTTTGTGTTCCTATATTATTAATAATTTTCAGATGTAACTTTGTGCTCCTCTTCTATACTCCTAGTTAATCCTCCCTAGAGATTCAGGGAGTACAAAACAAACAAACAAACAAACCCACCACCAACAAAAGGGCAAGAAATGAAGTATGAATACTGTGGCTGTCTTGGAAAAAGGTAGAAGATTATGAGAGGATAATGTGTAGCAGGTAGGACTGGCTACAGTATGAATGCAACTTTGTGGAAAAATAAAAATCTGTTGACTCCCTACATTATTAAACCACAGTAGGACTCCCTAAAATTTACTTGCAACATAGCATTGTTTTAAGTAACAATCGGCATATACTTTCCTGACTCTGGCTGCTCAAAAATGGAAAATTGAAGTAAAAAAAAGGGACCATTCTATTCTAAAAATTCCTATGGAAAAATTTTAGTATCTCTTACAAAACAGTTCTTCCTGTAGCATTTAAGTTATTTTATTTTTAAGGAGTTCATTATTGTTTTGATATGGAAAAGTCAAGAAAAAATTAACTGCTCCACAAAGAGAAAATATGAAGACAAAAAGGGCAGCTGCACATCCTCTTAAGAATTAAGGAAAGAAAAAATATGATACTCCTTAAAGACGAGAAGTCTTTCAGCTACATTTTGCGATGGTTCCCCCTAAGGTGCCACCAGATTTATTATTTCCTGACAAATGACCACATTTTGTTTATGCCAGAAAATCTACTCACTGCTGAGGCAGAAATATAAGTAGAATGGCTTAGAAAAAATCCTACATATTCTACGCATGTTCTAGCAAACAACGTGGTCTTAAATATGATTAAATTTCATTTTGGCTCCTAAAAAAAGTCAGTATCAACATGACTATTGTTGGACACTACTCAACCTTGCACATTTTTATTCAACTTTTTAGACTTTACCTGAAAGTAAACAACAGTGCTTAATTTACAAAACTTGACAAAATCATTTTCAGTAGAAGAAAACAAAACTCTCATAATTCCACAGGGATAAGCCAACACCTTTCATTTGCTTCCCTCTTCATTGTTTGTGATACCCGTGTGGAAACTTCAGATGACATTTTCTCTTATTAGTTTTCTTGTCCATCCACCAAATAATGCTTCTGGCATTTTGAATAGAGGTGAAATTATAATGGATTTTTTGTTCAACAATTCAACTTGTAGCATGCCAGTTTGCATTACTTCACTACAAACCAGCACAAGACCAGGAACTGTTGTCTGTTAGTCAACTACCACTGCAGTGCCATTGTAAATAAAATCTTTCTTGGGTCTCACTTAAAAGGTGTGCCCTACCATTGAAAGTGTTTTTGAGTATGTGTTTGCAGTTCTGCAAAGACTTAGGCACTTGTTGCTGCATTACGTAAAATAGCACATCAGAGTATCTGTTTAATTGACTTCATTAAACAACCCTGCTGAAGCCAAAGGATTCATAGCACATAAAAGCTAAACATGACAGAAGCATTTGCATGGTGAAGCATTATTATAAGTTATATATGCGAGGATTCAAAGTAGAAATGAGAACACACAACACATTTCCTCCTTAAACTAGAACAGAGTTAAGAGATCAAAAGGTGAGCCTGAGAAGTTTTAAAGGGCATTACTCTACTCACCCATGGCAGTGCTGTAGGCATTTGGGAAGCTTTTGTCTACTCTCTGTCTCATGAAGACCCAGCTGTTATTCTCAAACTTGCACTCTATAATCTTATTATCATACTGCTTCAGTTCTTTTGTTACCTGTTTAAAAAAAAAAAAAATGGGATAAACATAATAATGCATTTCACTTTTTTTCTTTTTGTGACAATACAAGAAAGATAAAGAGCTGTCCTGCATTTTTCAGTACCGTGCCTCCAGCCTACACAGAAAACTGCACAGACTCCATCTCCATATACATATGCTCAGCTACTCAACATTTTAAAAATACTTTTCAAATCTGCTGTCAATATAAAGCAATTATATTATGCTAAAACATCAGCAGCTCTAGCAGAGGGGAAAAAAGTCACTTCTGGCCCAAATGCAAATGGGTTTCCATGGGAATAAACTGCTTCCAGTGTAAGTGCTACTGCCAGCCTAAGTGCACGAAATGTATTATCCATGTTTCATCAACCTTCTTTGTTGAAGGTCTCAAAGCCAAATGTCAGATTTCAATACCAGAAAGAGCTTATGGAAAATCATTCCACTCTACTTTATTGAGGATTTTTTTTTCTTTTTTTTTTTTTTTTTGTTCTCTTTCCTCTTCATTTGTATTTAAAAACTAAAATAAAATTGTAACTCCAAAATAATGTGGGACTTCAAGCCACATATGAATACCCTTCAGGTCTCATGTTACTGATTCACAGATTTGTCAGCAACCAATATCCTGAGCTATTTGTCTCTGTTTGGCAATGCTGTGTGATTTGGAAATGTAGTTTACATGCACTGGCCTTCCTAGTTGTTTTGGCTACTTCATCCTATGCATCCTAATCTATGATACAATGCAAAAATTTCAAGTAACCATGGTAACTGGAGAACCTTATCTAAGGCTTTAACAGTTTTACCCATATACTTCACTTTGCTCCAAAGAGCCACTTCATAAGTACAAATCTGTATTTAACTCCTGGCTGCGCTTAGTTTGCCAGAGTTTACCCATCAAGAGCTGCACAGGGTAATGCAACACGGGTTGCATTCATGGGTTCAGCATCTTCGCCTAAGTGCTCTCATAAAAAGGGGCCGGTTATTTCAATTCATTAGCATAATTCTTCACCTCCGTTGCCTACTCGCTCCCGAGCAGTGACATGGGGATTTACTACCGTCAGGGTGATGCAGGTTTCAAAAAGGCCGTAACTGTCTGCAGGCAGCTTAATAGCACATACCATGAAAAAGCACGTGAACCTGTTTTCCATTAATTCCAGATAAAGGCAATTAATTAACGAAAAGGTTCTCTACATGGACTGAGTCATCCTACACTGCATGCTACATGCCTTGTCCTTAATTTGATAATCAGGACCGTAACATTTTGCTTGGCATTTACTCTGAGTATTTCTGTTCCTTCCCGAGCAGGGAGCTCTGGGATTTCACTTGTCAAGCAAAAATCGTGCTACAAGACAATTTTGTTCAACCTGCTTACAACTGACGTCTGCTACGCTCTAGGCTGCAGAGCCAGAGTCAGGTTTCCACATCATGCATTATCCCTTTCGCCATCCCATCACCTGTAAAGAGCTTTTTTTTTCCTAGAATCGTTTAATCCTTAAGCAAAGTTTGCATCTGCTTATGACCTCCTGGATAAAATTAACCAGTTACCCAAATGACCAGCCTCTTCCAGCCTCCTCCTCTCTGCACAGCACCTTAGTTCTTCACATCCCCCTGGAAAAGCTCCACGCGGTCCAAAGTTTGACTGCCACGTGCTCACTGGCCATATTCTTGTTCCGTCAGGTATATTGAGGAAAAACAATGTCCTTTTCTAGCCCTCTGTGGATGTACAAGCACAGGAAGGGACTCTTGGCTTGGGAAGGTATGCTCCTTCAAAAACAGCTGCCTAGGGGAAATGGGGGCAGCGGGGGGTATGGCCACGTGTCTGATTTTCTGCCAAAGCAGGAAAATGTTAAAAGGATCACCTGCCAGAGAGAGGAATATATAAAACCGAAGGCAGTGACTTCAACTAAATAACAATCTCGTAAGGCTTTCTCGTGGTTTATCATTCTTGCAGTGTTTGGATGCTTAGAATAGCAATAAATTAGACGGCAGCTCTATCTGACTGTGGCAATTAAGCAGCATTATTAACTACCTAGATACTTGCTTGGCCATTCATTAGCAGTCTGAGAGACACATCCTTCTACAAAATATGAACACCTGCCAAAGCACTGACTTAAATGATTTTTCCTGTTAGAAAAATGGTGATCATAGCCTCTAACAACTGCAAGTTGTAGTAATTACTTTTATAAAGGAAGAAATACAGCACATATTGATCCCAATACTTTAAGTGATGTCAGTCTCATAGAAGTATCTACCGCAGCTTTTATGTACATTTTAGCAAATCCCAGGTTTCTGATCAAGACGACAAATACTCTGAGCACAACACATTTTTCAGCATTAAAACCATTTTTCTTTCCTAGCAGACTTCTAAATGAGCACTGTTTACACACAGGGCTAACCAAGCCCACAGCGATCCTCACATCTGTAATTCACACCCTACATCAGCTATCACCTGCACGCTACTTTCTGTTGCTTAAGCTTTAGAGTGGAAAAGGAAAACCATCAAAATTAACTGCCTTGAATCTCCTTCCCTTTGGGAATTCACTCTGGGCAGCTCCAAATGGTGTCCTCCTGGTTAAGCCTTTCTTCTTCCCCTTAAGTTTTACAGCCTGTAGGGGTAACTGAACACTGCACCGCTGTTTCCCTTCCTGAGAGGTATTTCCCCCAGCCAGCACTTCTCAGAAATGGGAGAAGTGTCCTAGGAATGATGGCAGGTCTCAGCCAAAACACTTATCTTCATCAGCAGTGATGCTCCTGGTGGGGTGCCAATACTTCTGCCTTTTGATAAAACGCCTTGAGCCAGCATTCAGTGATTTCAGGATGGAAATTTCAATACAGAAACACGAAGGACTCCACGGAGCCTCCCTTAAATACTCACTCCCTAGCCTATTTTCAGACCGCGGGGCAGAATTAGAATCCCAGAGGACCACATCTCAGACTTGGGCTGTTGGAGGTGACATGCATCAGGACAGTGCTTCTGGTCTGGGCCACAGCTGTGTACTGCTAGATTGCTAAATGATAGGAAAAACAGTGAGCAAGAGCTGCACCCCCGCTTTAGCAACAGCTCACCACCAAATCTGGCTGGACACAACACAGACCATCCCCTAAGAACATTAGCCTACAAGAAGAAAACAGCTACTTGCCTGTCCCTGCTGAGAGAGGTTTCCCACTGCCACCATCATCTGTGCTATTCGCTATGAAAAACGGTTGTTTTTTCACATCAGTCTCCCTCCATTCCCCATTTTCAGAAAAATATATATACATTAAAAAAGTGAAACACCTAACACGTCTTAAGTTGCCTCGCTTAGCAGACTAATGGAGTCATTTTGAGATGAATCACAGCAGCGTGTTTATACACAGCCACATGTTACATTAAGTCAGGGCAGGATGCGAAAAAATCTTGAAAAGAGGAGAAACCATTTACACTGAATGTAGTTAGGTCTGGTCCCCTGAAAACAGCTGCATTTGCTGTGATACTACCAGTAGCCAAGGTTTTTCTGTGCACTCAGCACTTGCTGATCAGACTGGGCCACCATGTCCCCCATTGAGTCACTCTTTGTTTTACTTGACACGTGTTTATTTTCTTTGAAGACTTGGTTCAAGCATTAGCCTCATCATCCCTAATTTCTAAGGAGAGAGAAATTCCTGGGCAAGCTGCTACTTTACATAAGAGGTATTAATGGTAAGAAATTAAAGTAGTTAATATTTCAGAAAGCAAGTCCAGAATGGACAATCTTAAACTTTACAAATGCTCATGTTTTCTCATATTCAAGTTCTTAAAGAAAAAAAGAGGTAAGTTTTTGGATAAATGGAGACTTGACTGAAAGAAGACCTCTGTTTCCATATACATACGTTTTTCAAAGCAATTGAAATTATTTTATCTCAGGAAATAGTCTATTTAAAAGACAGTCATATGTTTGTAAGCAAAATCTTAACATCCTATATCCAATCCTTTCTCCATTTCCAATCCTTTCTCTATTTAAATGCCTTTTGTTGCACTTTCCCCTCTATTACCAAACATTTATAGAAAGAAAATTGTTCTTCAGTGCAGCTATTTCTCTTGCTTATTCCACATGCAAAGTCATCAGCCTGTTTCCGAGATCCCAGAAGAAACGATCACAACAGTAGACACAGAAAATGGTAACTTTCATAAGAACAAATAAGCAAAAGCAGCAGTTGAAACCTTATGAAATTAAAAAGATCTTTATTTCTAAATAGAGAAGTAAACAAGGAATTATAACACAGAGGCAAGATAGAGCAGGTCCTTCTCAGAAAATAGATTTTTTTAATAGCTACCATGTGCAATGGAGGCATTCTTTTTTGATAATGGCTCAAGCACACAAACTGCTTTCTTTTTTTAACCTCAAGTTTCAATGCCTGCAGTGGAAAAAAAAGCTTAGAGCTGCCACAGAAGGTCTAGAAAGAAAATTCTTCCTCTCTGATCACATAACTAACTTTTCTCCATTAGGATGCATTCTCCCAGCCGAAGCAAACAAACAAGCAAAATGAGCACATTCCAAAAGAAGCGACCAGCCCTACGCACACGAGGGAGAAGCCCTTGGGTGGCTTCCCAGCGCCCTGCTGGAGGAGAACTGCAGCCCACCCTTCTCTGCAAACGTGAAACCACGTTTTTTCCAAGAACCATCCAAGAACATGACATTTGCAAGCTCCTTTGCCCTGAGGAGACTGGGGTACGTTCAGCCACCAGTGACAGCTTAGGAAGCGAAGCCTCTCCAGCAGAACAGCACATCCCAAATCCTGCCTTCTGTTCCTGTCAAACGCTGGGACAGCCCCACCACACTCCGGTGCAGCGTTACAGACATCGTTTCTGAACTTCTCAAGCAGTTCTGAGTGACCTACACAATAGAGAAAATTAACCTGTCCGCTGCGCCTATGACTCCGTAGCAGTAACAAAGAGCAAACGAAGAGCGGTCCTGGCTTCCTGAAGGAACAGGATGGAGACTGAAACAAGGCAGCAGCAGTAACAAAATGAACAGCTCCTGAAGATAAAGTGATAAGCCAAACTCAAAATGAGGTATTTCTGAAGGCTTCAGACTCCAAGCTATCCCTCCAGCGCTTCTTCCCAATTTTTGGACAGCTTCTTCAGATGCTTTAAAGAATTTTCTTCCCCCTTCATGTAGAGTATCTTATATTTTCCACAGTAAAACTAAAACTTCTCAAAGAATTACAGAAACACAAAGGGTGGTTATTAAATGCCTGTATGTACCATTACTGTACACAGACCCACAAATATTAACACTGACAACTGGCAGAAATTCATCAGTTAAGTCAATTGCTTCATATTTTCACTCAAGCCAGAAGAGATTTCGTAATGTAATTTAATATCCATTTCTTAATACAATTCAAGAGATTATTTTATCAAAACCATAGATGTGTCAAAAGTGAAATAACAGCACTGGTAATCCAATTCTGTTGCTAAATTAAACATACTGATTGTGTGTCCTTTTAAGTAATGTATTACCCAACAAACACTGATCAGCCTGGGTAAACACAATGCAGCTGATACGTTTATTTAACACGAAAGAAGCTTTTGGGATGTAGCTACGCCGCTTCTTGCGTGCATAGGAAATGGAAATGCTCCGATTTTGAGATCTCATTCCTGGGAAGGAATGTAAAAAATACAAAAATTTTAACATTTTTGTTCACAACCACATTGCTAAGACCCAATGCTGGAAAATCATGGAACAAACCAAGAAGGAAAATGGTGTGATTCAAAGCCACAAGAGCATGGTTTTTCTGAATTGTAGATTTTTTTTGTAGACTTCCAGTGTCTAGTACTCATAGTTCATGATTTATTCTTTCCTGTTAATATGTAAGATTAAGATATTCTCTGAGAAAACATTACATGTAGTGATTTCAAATATGGATACCATTTCCTTATGCATAAAATGGGTTGCAGTCCTGGGGCTTTCCTGACAACTGACTGATGGCAACATCAGGAATAACAAACCTTCCTTGCTTTGGTGATATTACAAGCTTAATGACTTGCTGTGCCAGCTGGAAATAGATTTCTTAATGTATCCTGGAAGGTTACAGGGTACACCCACCCTTACGACACCATTTGAACTACCTGTAAGAAACCTGTGTTCTTCTGAGCTTTGTTTGGGACCACGGGTCTTGACAAGGTAAACGAATGGAAGTTGTCCCAGATAGGTAGCCCCCGCCCAGGCACCCTCATCACCAGAGGTTTCTGGATCAAAGCAAACCAGATCTCCCTGCGCATCTTCTGCAGAAGCTGAGAAACAGAAGAACCCTGTGCTAAGGACTGGTGAACTCAGCCTACCTCCACTGGGTTGAGTTCCTAAACAAAGTTGTATTAAAAAAGCACCTCGTGGCAGTCTGACGCCCAGCACGCACCGATGGAAGAGGAGGAACCTGTAGGGGATGGGGCAACTTCAGCAACCCTCCAGGTGGTAGGACAGCTGTAACGGAGCTCTCAAGGCAGGAGTCAATGTGAACACACTCAGAGACGATGCGTATTTGGTGCCAACAGAGCTTCACTTGCTCTACAGCTCGTGAATTTGGAGAAACAGGTAAGAAGAATCACCACAAGCACCTGGAAGAACTCTGCAGGGGCCAGAGGTAGCCCTCGTGGATTTGGCACCGCAATCTGTCAGCCCTTCAGCATCCCTGAATGCTGAAACTTGAGGGCATTTGTCCAAGTCCTGAACTAAAACAGGCAGATGCAAGCAAAGGAAAACTGTTGAGGGGGTTACACAGAAAACAAAACCCAAAACCTTTCCCTGTAGGATAAGGAACCCCCTGGAGGTTACTGAAAAAAAGCTGCTCCCCATGAGGAAGGTAAGAAACTGCAAGAGAGGAAAGACAGAGCTAAACCAGCAAGGAGATGTGGTGTGGGTTGACTGAAAAGCTGTAATCATAATGCAGCAGTGGCTCCTGGAGGAAACATTTCACCCAGAACCTGAATTATTTTGAGGACTGTATTTCTGCTTGACATGAGCTAGTCCGTGAAAGCCACTCTTAACCCTGATTTGTGTTTTTTATTCACTCAAACTGCTTCTACAGAAGGGAGACAGCCCCAAACTGAGAGCTCTGCATGCTAAGAAACAAAGATCCAGCCACAAGAGTCATGCACCAACAAAGACTACACTTTGAAAACAACACTTACCTCATTCATAAATTATGAATTTCATAAGGCTTACTATTCTCAGCTTGCAAATGGGGAAGCAGAGAGAGATGGTCTGTGGTCACACACCAGGGAAAGCATTTACCCCCCCCATTAGGTTCTCAAACCCCGTCGTAATTACCCCTTAGGTACTTACACTCATGATACCAAGAAATCCAGCAACACAGGGCAGCTGAGATCTCTTTAATAATTTATCAGCAAAAACCAAAACAAATCTTCCAGAGACAAAGCAAGGCTATCGACTGTTTTACAACCTCTGGCTCCACTATTTCTGTACTTCCAAACCAGAGAGGCGACTGTCAGGACGGGATGAAGAAGTTAATTCTGACACAGTCTCTTCTGCATGTTGGCCAGGGGTCTTGGAACAAGTGCTGGTGTTTAGCATACCTCAGTTTTACACTATACTTTCTCATAGGGCTGTTTTTCATCTTTTCTCTACATCCAGGTTGTTACTACCGTAGAAGTCTGTTTTTACCTCGTTTTATCTGTCTGTCTCACACTCGACAAGAGCTGTTGCTTGCTGCCGTACCCCCATGGATCAGTTTGCAGGGAGAAGCCCTGCAGCTGTGCCATCAGAAGCTTCCCATCAGCCTTCCTGTGCCGACTGGAAAAAAAAAAAAGTACTTTTCCAACTCAGATAGCATCTTTTGCTATTTATTTGGGCCCTGGCTCTACAAACTCTTATTCTTGTAAGTTATACACCTCGGGGCGGTTTCATAAAACCAATTAGTTTGTGCTAGAGTTACCAGGATCAGGCCCTGAACCTAATTCTAGCTATTGCTTATCCAGGTTGTGAAATGTTCTTAGAAATGATATTTCTTCTGTTCTTTATGAAAACCACCAAATGATATCGGCGCAAACCAAAAGGAACTGAAACTGGAAGCCAAAGTACCAAGTAATTGCAAGCGAGTCTTTCAAACCCACTTTTAACAACACGCAGCTTTCAAAAAACAGCCATTATGAATCATAGTCTTTTCTTCCATTTTTCTCCCAAACAGCTACTTTTATATGCTTAAAGTTTTTTTCCCCCGTAAATCAAAAACTCACCACTGCGAACAACCGTGTCAACGCTACAAGGAAATCTGTTTGCTTTGTTAAATTGAGCTTCGAAAGCACCGATTGAACATACATTTGTGGTCGCAAGCAATGCCTGTTCTTCTACCCATTCAAAGTGTTTACTTTATTACTGCTTATTATAAATGTACTGCCTAAAATGCAGCAGCATGACTGTTCAATTTCCAGGCCGTAATTTTATGATAATCATATGTAATATATTCATGTGTCTATCCACTGCCTAACAAAGCCCAAACTGGTTTGTTAGCAGCGCTGCCTTCCCCGTGCTTCACATTTCTCTGCCTTGGAACATCACTGAATGACAACAGAAAAAAAAGATACGATCAGAATTTTTCTTTATATTCTCACTATAGCAGTCATATGAAGAAACACATAACACTGCAAGTTGCATTTGGCACGCTGACATTATCAAATACTGGTATCTAAGTGATATGTAAATTATTAAACATGCTATGAAAGCGTTATTAGGCAGGTTGGGGGTAGGGAGCAAGATTATAAATTTATAAATGTTTTCAACATCTAAAAATCCTATTAATACTTGAAAATGTTGAGGTGGTACAGAGAGAATGGAGAATGTACCCACGAACTAAGACCAGAACTGAGCAAACCCAATTTTGATCTCCCATATTTAACGCATTTCAGTTTTTGCCTTGGAAATGTTTACAAAAAGTAGTCAATTTTTTTCCATCTTACATTTCAGAGGCAATGTCTAGTTACTCATAAATCTGATACTGGAGCATCAGGGACCTGCAGGAAATAAAAATTCAGACAATTCCCATCCACTCCACTAGACTGAACGGCTTGTCATCAACCAACTCTCCTAAGAACCAGAGGGTCAAGCTAAAGAAGACAGCTGAGCCTTGGTCACTGCAGCTTTCACACACCCTGTGCAATATTCAGTGCCTTTAAGAGTGCCAGATCTTGAAGTCACACCAGTCTCTCACAGCAGAACACATTTTTCAAATAAAAAAGTTTTCAGTTTCTGTGTCTGTAAGAAAGCAAGAACCTTTAAATTTTCAAAGACAGGATAACAAAAAAGTCAAACTACAACCATTTTTTAAAACCTCCTCATTTTGAGGGAACAGGATTACCCCTGACTGCTGAGCTCAGAGTTTGCAACACCAACAACCTTGACTTTTGTAGCTCGTCTCACTGGATCAGTTCAGGTGACTGCTGGAACCCCCTAAGCGAGGAAGCTGATAAATGCCTTAATGAAACGCTGCAACAATAAAAACCACAAAGCCAAGAAGAGCCAAACAAATCTATTCAGTAATACCAGAAAATCCAAATAATAACGCAAAGATTTGGTGGGAAAAAAGAGCTGTGAAAGCCACGTTAAGGCTTTTTCATTGTATTTTTCTTTCTTCTGTGATTTCAATTAGAAGGAAAACAGGCTCTTAGCTTTTTTCATTCCTGATACATCACAACATAAACTGATTAATGGCTACTGGCTTAATGCAGACTTTCAAAAATCAGCTTTGATCAAAGAAACTGCTGTGGTCTAAGTCCTCAACTGCCCTACCTCACTTCTCGACTGCCTTTCTAGTGCTGAGCTGGCTCGAACTCCCTCCCCTTCTCGAGTAGTTTACCTTTAACTTCAAAGCCTAACTGGCTTTGAGGCTTAAATCACAGAAATCTTTATTCCTCCTTCTTCAAAAGCAATTAAAGATGTTCGCTATAATATGACCTGCTATCTAAAAATCGTTGTGGGATTACAGAACGGAAAGGGCTGGATAGGGAAGCTAATGGTGGCTGAGATGCTGCAAATGGCTCGACAGTGCCCGTCAGCTGCTGGGGTCAGTCACCTCAAAGGAGGGTAAGCAAGGGCTAATCCATCACTAGCACAAATTTGCTGGTAAATGAGGCAACGGAGGGGTCCTTCCTGCTCTCCCTTTGTTATTGAAGAATCTGCAGATTCAGGAAGACAGATTTGCAGGGACAACACCGCGATGGATGTGGGGTGGAGAGGTTGCTGTCATCACAAGGTGGCAGAGCGCACAGGTACACGCAATGGTCACAGCCTTGCAAGAGTCACAACTGGCTTCAGATGACTTTACCAGACATGGTCTGAGATACCACTGAACTTTTGGGCTGTTTGGACAGAAACATTTCTAGATAATTTTTTTGTTCGTTTGTTTGAGTGGAGTTTTTTTACCATCAACTAACAGGGTTACAACTCTGAATGGTGAACTCTAACAAAATTCGCATTTGGAACTTGAAACTGCCAAACCCCTGAAAGAGAGGAAATTTGGAAATGCCCACTCTAGACGAGCACATTTGTCCTGGCTTTGCTCACAAACTTTGACTTTATTCAGCAAACCAGCAGCAGCTGCCAAAGGCAAGCAAATCCAAGAAAAGTCGCTTGGGTTTTCTAAGCAGATGTCCTTTCCAAAAAAACCTCCTCAGACAGCTCTGGTCTGCAAACGCTTCCTGATGGGCTGATTCTTAAACCCTCCAGAAATCGGAGAAATTAGAATTTGAGCACTGTGCTCAAGTTTTGTTTGAGCGGCCATCCTCCTCCACCTGAGGCCCAAGGCTGAAACAACATTAGTGCTGTAAAAAATACAGTTTAAGAAATTTGATTTGCTTCCCGCATGATGTAACAGCATTACAAGTAACATCATAAACCCATTCTAGAGACGGCCAATGTCACAATCAATCACTGAATGGCCCAGCCAGGAAGGACTTGGAAGAAATAAATTCCTAAAGGCTTTTCCCTACAAGAACAGGCAGTGCTGGAAGGAGCTAAGGAAAGAGGAAAGAAGAGCAAACGGCACTGGCAACTCTGGTCATCTCAAAGTGTATTTTTCTACATTAAACCAACTTCATTAGGATTCTTTAGATAAGGATTTTTATATACATAATTCTACAGTTGAAAAGCCCGAAGTAAAAAGGAGCTGATTTGTCAGACCAGAGCGCGCACACTAGGGAAAACCCAAATTGAAACCGAAAGCCCTGTTTTGTAGGTTCCTGCTATAACTGCTAATTACTAATTACAGATTTTTCCTTAAAGTTCTGAATGAAATATTAACAAGCTAGTAATTAAGCTTTTATTCAGAGTCTGTTTGCTTTAGTGTTAACTTCGGTAGTTTAAGTCCAAAACCTCTGACTCACTGATCTCTAAATGTCCTTCTAAATTATTCAGAGATGTCCTTTGTTTTCCTGCTGTTGAAGTTCAGTTACTCCAAAACCTTTTTCTGTGCATTAATGGCAGCCAGAGTGTGACCAGTGGAAAGAGAGCGTAATGATGTAGAAAAATACAGTGAGCAGCATCTTGCATTACCGTGTAAAAGAAAGCATTATTGTCTCTGATTTTGCTTTTGTATATTCCTGTACACTGTTTCTGCTGTAAACCAGCCTCTTCCCTACATCCCACCCATGTTTATTCACAGATTGTGTGTGTAGAAAAGAAACGGTTTAATACTCAGTTCATCCACTGCTACGGTGGTCAGCAACCAAGCCTGGCTAGCCATGACCCACTAACGAAACGAAGCAGAAGCTGGGCTGCACTTGGCTGTATCACCATTAAATTACACCTAGATAGGCTAACACATGACACTAATTGGGCATTTCATTTCTGGTGCGACGCAGCGTTAATATGCAGGCAGCGGGTGGCTCCCCAAGGCAGAGCAGCCCGTGGACGACATAAATACCTCTCCGAAAAGCTGCCTGCGGGTTGGCAGACCTGGAGCGAAGAGCTGGACTAAGAGGCTCTGTTTTCTTACAGCCTCATTCCCTCCTACTGGGTCTTGGATGACCCAGTGCAAAAAAGCCCGTGGATGACTTTTGCAGAGCTGAACAGAGAGAAATGTCCTCCAGCAGAACTGGGGTGTTTATTTCCCTCCGGTGCCAATGCCGACTTCTCTGCCTGATGCAGGAGGAACAGATAAAAAATCCCACAGCAGCGCCTGTACAGGACCAGCGCAGCGCCTCATGAATCTACCAACTGAGAACACACTCAAATATTTTTTATTACAACACATTAAGCTAAAATCAATAGATTCATTTACTGAAACAAATTTAATACTTCAGCTAATCAAGAGAAAGTAACATTTTTCTGAAAAGAAGTGACATTTCATTACAGCACTCAGTTGTAAAGTCACTGGCAGAAATTTTTCAATGTACCAATTAAACAGTAACTCAATGAAGTTAGTAACATAAAAAGCAATATTGCATATTTACAGTTTCCTCCCCAGTAAATGCAAACATCTCTAGCTCCTCGCAATACCAACAGAACGTCCACACAATGCTTCTAACAACGCCGCCACATCTTTGATTTCTCCTTTTCAAATACTTCTACGTTATTTTTCCCAAAGATGTAACATGCTATTTTCTCTACAATCAACCTTTTTTCTTTTTTTTCCCCCCCTTTGGAGAGAAGCAGAAGTGGCATTTTGAAAACTTCAATTTGCTGAAATATAATAGCACCACTGAGCTCCGTTGTTCTTCACTTTTATTCTCACTTTATGCTAGGAAGATAGAGCTGCAGTAGTTTCACTGTTGTCAAACAAAAGTAAATAAATAATGTTTTTGTTGACTATTACATAACAAGATACTGCATCTCTATTATTAAACTGAGTTTTAGTACACATTCCTCTTTCTCAGATGTGAGAATTTACAAATACTGTAATCATTCTGGAACACCGCCAAGCAATTATATATGTGAGCCTTGCAATGATACACAGGAAAGTCAATTTGATGAAAAAATTCATTTAATAAAATATTTCACCGCGAGTTATACACATACAGGACTGAATTACTAGCAGGGTGTGCAGTGATAGGACAAGGAGTAATGCTTTCAAACTGAAAGAGAGCAGATTTAGATTTGATATTTGGAAGAAATTCTTTACTGTGAGGGTGGTGAGGCCCTGGCACAGGCTGCCCAGAGAAGCTGTGGATGCCCCATCCCTGGAGGTGCTCAAGGCCAGGCTGGATGGGGCTTTGGGCAACCTGGGCTGGTGGGAGGTGTCCCTGCCCATAGCAGAGGGTGGGACTGGGTGGTCTGTAAGGTCCCTTCCAACCCAAACTGTTCTGTGATCCTCAGAATGCAAACAGATGTTCATACCTGATTTTTTGTGGACATACAGTTTTGTTTTTCCCTAGGATTACGGCTTTCCAGCTATCAGAGGCATTCTCCAAACCGTACGTGGGCTACTTATCAGCTCCTTGCGCAGGAGATACATATCCTTTTATTTTTATTTTTATTAGTATGGAATCTCATCTTTTTGCAGGCTGGACAGCCTTTCATGGGCACAATCTATTTTCATTCCACCTTCATCAGCAAACCCTGGGTAAGAGTCACTAGCTTGCTCATCAGAGGTCTAACAGAGCTGAAGATTGAAGGACATCTCAGGTTTTACAGATTGTATTTGAGGATGCAAATGGTGGAAAAAAAATACATTTATGGAAATTTATTAGCACTAGTGGAAGTGAAATTTAAGCTGCCATGCCAGTGCGTGGGGTATATGACACTGGATCTGCTCACTTGTAGTTAAAACAGCTGTACAACAAGCATTTGTTCTTATTCCTGTCTTTACAAGCAGCGAAAGTACCTGCACCATAACTTCAGGTACTCAAAATTTAGGACCTAGCTTTGTATGTAATCCACTGAGGGACACTGGCACCCCTAAATCGATTTAAGAGACCCAGCGAGGCACCGGCCAGGCTCTGCTCTTGGAGGCTCTCAGATTCCCCCTCTGGAATGAACGATTTTCCATGGGCTATACAGGGAGCCTGTGGAGCACGTGGTGGCTGGAACTGCCCTCCTTTATGGGTATTATAATCAGACAGGATATTATCCACAACCCTTTTTCCTTTGTAGGTTGATATCCTGCATAATTATCTCACTTGATATTTCTTCTCCCTTCTCTGTTATTGTTCGCGGGCCTATTCTTTTCCATTTATCTAAATTTAATCTGCATTTGCCTTTTACTTGCCCTAAAAACAGCGCAGTACCTCTCAATACGATAATTTTTGCCAACTGTTTTTCTCCAATCTTATCGATATCTGACATTTAAAATATTTCTCATTCATGGTGTTCACCGTGAGCTTTATATACCTTATAAAGAAAGGTCTCAGAAACAATATCCTCGTCTAAGAATTGCCCTGCTATACCATCTCTCACCCTCTGCAACTTCAACATCTTGATTTATTCATGAGTAATTTATTGTAAAGAGATTATCATCTGCATTTTGCAAAGGTACTACAAGTTCAAGCTCATTTATCAAGTGCAACCTCATTTGTTCAGTTCAGACTCAAAATCACTCACCCCTAAAAATCTTACCAAATTTAGATCTATTCTGCCTATTAACTGTTAAAAACAACAGTTTGCTTTCTCTTCCCCCCTCAAGGCTGATCTTGGCTGTTCTCATGGTATTTGTAACCAATTAGCTGTTAATAAATATTTTAAGAAGACCTAAAGACTTTGGACAAGTACCTTACCATTGTCGCATTCTATTAGATTTCTAATAGGGTCTGATTTTTATCATTTTATTTAGAAATTATTTTTCTATCTGTTCTTCCCCCTTGACCGTTATCCATCCTACTCCTTTTATTTCATTTGCCTGCACTACCAACAAAAGCCTCTGGTCTAATGCAGAAAGGAAAGACAAAGGCTTGATTTCGAAAACGAGAACAGGTTAATCAATAACAAATATGGCATGAAAAGAGTAATTTCTGAAGGACACAATAAAGACACACGGATTTTGGACACCCCTTTCTCTGAGAAGACACTATCTACAATGAGTTTCCTAAATTTGACTACAACTCTGAGAAGCCTGAGCACATTTGCTGTTTGAGTATTGAATTCTACTCAGAAGAAAATGCAAATGCAATCGCATCGATGGAAACTGAGCGTGAGGATGTCTGCATCAAAGGAAAAACAGTCTGTTTCAACCCAAGCAGAGGAGCTGGCCCCATAAACAGCTGTTAGCAAGGTATCCTCAATTACTCAGAACAAATTATGCTCTCGATATAGACAGGCACACCCAAACAGGTTTCAGGATGCAATTATAGCACGGTAACAGCTGCAGCAACAAATTACCACATTCGAGAGCTTAAAGTCATCGTGGACAAATCATCCCTCTTCTGCACAAGATGATTTTTGTAAGACAGAAGAAAGCAAAACAATGACCGGTGCCAGTCCCAAGTTGCTCACACATGGGAGCCAGAATACTCTCAGACATGGAAGCCTGGGAAAGAACAGCATGACTGAGATAGGGAGGACTACAAAACACTGCTTGCCCCATGACATGGTGAATTTGGCAGTTTCACAATGACCTGTTTGGTTATTCCACCGTGACGAGCACGAGGGATCGATGCAATGCAGATGAGAAATAACCTGCACGGCCTGTGCTTGTTTAGTGCTAAAACAAACCTCTCGCTCCCTGCATCTTCCCCAGCAATTTCCAGTTGGCAGTGAGCAATAACTCCGTGGCTCCGTGACACAACTTCACCCTTCTGTTCAATAAGGAAAAATATTATAAAAAAAAAAAAACTATTTGCATATTAGCACATGTAAATTTAATAATGAGACAAGCTGCATGTCTTGTTGGTCTATTCTCCCACATGCCTGGTGACAGGACGAGGGGGAATGGGCTTAAGTTGCGCCAGGGGAGTTTTAGGTTTGATCTTAGGAAGAACTTCTTTACCGAAAGGGTTGTTAGACATTGGAACAGGCTGCCCAGGGAAGTGGTGGAGTCACCATCCCTGGAAGTCTTTAAAAGACATTTAGATGTAGAGCTTAGGGATATGGTTTAGTGGGGACTGTTAGCGTTAGGTCAGAGGTTGGACTCGATGATCTTGAGGTCTCTTCCAACCTAGAAATTCTGTGATTCTGTGATTCTTAACATTTACATAGTTTGTTTTTATACCATTGTAAGCACAATCTGCACATCACTTGAAGATCCAGTTCTCCCTATGATTGTACTACTCAGAATTGCAAAGTGCCATGCCTCATCTCAAGCACTCTGCGCAGATTTGGGTGTCACAGTATAACAAGGCCATGAAACTATTACAGAGTGCCCAAAGGAGAGTTACAAAGATAGTGAAGGGTCTAGAGGGCAAGATGTATGAGGAGCTGCTGAGATCACCTGGTTTGTTCAGCCCAGAGCAGAGGAGACTGGATGATGCTCTCAGACCTATGTTCTGATTTTTGGGTGGCCCTGTGTGGAGCCAAGATTTGGACTCGATGTTCCTTGTGGGTCCTTTCCAACTCTGGATATTCTGTGATTCAGTTCTGTAGTAAAATATTTAGAAAATTACCCACAACAGTAAGAAAGCAAATTAATTCTGTATGAAGACAAAAAGAGACGCACAAAAAAAAAAAAAAAAAAAAAAACAAAAAAACAGAAAATCACAAAACCTAAAGCGTGATGACACTTCCATTAGCTACTGCTGGTTTCAAATCTCATTATTTATCAAATGAGACAAAACCAAGAGGTTCAAATCAACCATCCCTAACGTGATAAAGAATAGCTGGTTGGCTTCATCTCACAGGTATTATGACAAAAGTACTCAAAATGAAGCAAAGAAGAAAACATGAATAATGTTAAGGATTAATTTTGAGGGACTTTGCTTCGGAGTCGCTGTGGAACAAGGGACACAGACAAGACTGGAGGAGAAGGAAATTTTACTACTTTTTTTTTTTCCTTGCTCTCTTTAAGATTAGTTACGTGGCTCTGAATAATCTATAAACCTCTTACATTTTATAGGCATTCCAGAGAACAGCGGCATCTCTCAGTTTCACTTATGTTCCCAGATTTTCAGGTTAAGGCAGCGAAGGCTCTTTATTCTCAACATACACCACACACTCCATTAAAAAAATCCATACTGTCTCCTTACATAAAAAGAGCTGCAAAATTGCTTCAAAGGAAAAACAAAACCAAACAGCCCTTTCTTCTAAGTAACTACTAGAGTGAAGAAAATGTTTTCTGAAAGAAGACTATAGAATCTCTGGAAGGTAATGCAATTCTAGCCCTCAATGGAAAGAAAGACGCATTTCCTCATATTTTTGATATTATGAGAAAAATCAGTCATTCACAAAGGTAAACGTTTAACAGGAAAAAAAAAAAAAAAAAAAAAAAAAAAAAGAGATGCTAAGAATGGAAGTGCTGGAAGTAAATGCAGTAATAGTCCAAAGTCCTGCTCTAGGCAGGGCTAACTTCAAGGAGGAGTCAGGCTGCTCAGGACCTTTTCCAGGTAAATTCTGAAAATCTCCAAGGATGGACTTCTCTTCTTGAGACCCAATTTCCTTAACCTTCCCTCCTATGCCTGGTGCTCCATCCTTCCTCACAGCCCCCTGCAGCAGTCACTCCAGATGGGAGACCTTTTGCACTGGGGCCTCCAGAACAGCATGCAGTTACTCCAGATGTGGCATCCCAAATGCTCGAGTAGAGGACAAGAGTGGCTTTCCTTGATCTGACAGCTCTGCTGTAGCTAACACAAACCAGGCTATGCTTGGTCTTATCTTTATTTGCCACCAGGACCCTCAGGCCCTTTCCTGCAGAGCTGCTGTGCTGGCAGTCAGCCTCCAGCCTGAACGCCACAGGGGGACGTTTGGTCCCAGATGCAAAACCCAGCATTTGCTTCTCTTAAACTTCACAAGGTTCCTTTGCCAGCACTTTTTTTTTTTTTTTAAGCTTTTGGGAAAATGAGGCATTATCATTCTAATTTTCTCTCGCTTGGATGTATTTATATTCCAAAGCACCCAGGAAAAAGAAGGCTTTAAAAATTACAATCTGTTCATTTTTACAATACTCATTATAAGCATTTGAAGATATTTTCTTTCTTAAACTGTTAATACAGAAGTAGAAAACTAATGTATATTGAAATCTACAATCAATTAGCTATTATTTTAATCTTCCCAGAAGGCTTAGCCTACCCTGTGCTTAGCAAGAACAAACTTGGATGGATTTTCAAAAAACCTACTACATGCTGAAACAACAAAAGCTGCCAAAAAAACCCAACCCCAACAACAACAACAACAAAAAACCCATAGTCCAAAACCAAGCACCAATTATTCTATCTTATTGGCAGCAACAACAGAAAACTGCAGAGGTAATCTTCTTAATTCTGTGGACTTCTATGGAACACTCTCTACTTGACAAAGAACAAATTTGTTAACTAAATTCATGGGCATAATCACGAGAAAAAGCAAAATGGGGACTATCTGATCCAGCAGAACACAGGGAATTTATGAAATTATAGCTCATTAACATTTTGTTCTTATGGACAGCGATTGTGACAGCATACAAAATAAACTGCCTCATTTTCCCAGCGCTCAGGCAGATTTCCTCGTTATTCTTTTTCTGTTTACATCACCAGTTCCGATGCTGGCGTTTTTTTTAGTATTTTTTATTATTTTGCAGCGTGCCTGCAGAGAGCAAACGTGCCCACTGTACACTGGCACTTACTGTAATATAAACAGACACACAAAATATATTGCTATTAATTTATATTATTAGTGTCTGCAATTGGCAGGCAGGGCTGAGGGCTCCAATATTCCATATACAAACACGTGGGCAGTCAGGACTCCTTGCCCCTAGGTGTTAGCAACTGCTTTTGAGAAAAACTGCAACAAAGAACGGTAACATGTGGAGAAGTGAAAGGAAGTCAAGAGATAAAGAATTAAGCCATATGTTTGTGTGTTTGTTTTTTTGTTGTTGTTGTTTTGTTTTTTAATTTTCAAAATAATAGTTGAAAAGGATGCTATTTTTAAAAAAGGAGCTAAATTTGCTACCTTTAACAAACACAGCTTTGGAATCAGCAGCTCGTGATTTATTGCGAGCACCTTACAACACTTTCTAACTTTCAGTTTGTTCAGTGAATTCTCTCTACCCTCTCACTCATCTTCTTTACAGGATACAAACTCAATGGGTAGGGCAGTTTTCTACTTCCTTAGAGTTTTTTTTTTTTGTTTTTTTTAATGCTATCACTGTTCCTCAGTTTTAGTTTTGAGTATGTTCAGACGTTAAGTGATCTATCACTTAATAACTACATCAAACAAACCTGTATTTCTTGTGAGCAACCAGAACCTACAGATAAATCCCCGGTTCTTTTTTCTCAGGAACGTCTCAGTCCAGAGGTTCTAGGGCTGCATTTGCCTTTTTCCATGGCTGCACCAAACCCACTTCTCTTAGCTCCCCTGTAAACAACCACTGCTTTTTCAGAGACACATCACTGACAAATGAGGAAGCTTCAGAAGATGGCAGATGTGCCTGTTTCTGTGACTGCATATTTTTATACTTTATTAGGTTTCATCCTAGCCTATTACCTACAGCCAAAGTTCAGTCGCTCCCTGGGCTGCTTCTCTTTTGTCCTGGCGCTGCTTTCAGACTGTCATCATCAGGACATGAACCAGTCCATGAATCCTCAACTTCTGTACACGTAATCCTCAACCACACTAAACTCCTCAGTAAAATTATTAACTTATTAAAATAACTAAGCACGTTCTCAAGATTAATTCTGGGGTAGCTCCACCAGTGATACACGGCCTGCCTGACAGAACCACACACGCTAATAACTGATGGTTAGGGTAATGGTGACAAGAGGGAACTGCAAAGATACGACAAGGTAACCACTTATTTTCTTTGAGTTGAAGGTGTGATATTCTTATGTTTTATTCTACCGCATTTGATCTCACGTAAAGTGCACTAACAGCACAAAATAACACAGGGAGCAGCAGCCGAAGCAACACTCAGATTACGACTTCACGGTGATAAACTAGAAATCCTTTCCTGCTGTGGCACTGCAAGCAAGTACCTCTGTCAATATTTAGCAAAGGCCAATAAGCAATGCCTCATGTAATTAGAGTACCAACATACCATTACTGTCTACCAGCAGGCACAGAAGGAAAACTTTTAGACATATTTTGCTGAAAGACCACACACACGACGCTGTTTTTGTGGAGCTCTGTCAGGACAGGAATTGAGTGGATGGGGAAAGGTGCACTAACCCTACTCCTAAACTTCCAGACAGCCTGAAGAGCTGTACACCCTACCAAGGCTCTCCACATCTGCCCTTTGTGATTAGACTGGGCAGAGGCACTCCACCGAGCTCGCAGATCACACTAATTGGAAGGAGAAGCCACTGTCACCCTGGGAGGGAAAACATCCCAGCTTAATCTACCTGAAGAAAAGCTCTATGGAAAGCACCTCTTTCACCAAGTCATGCCTTTGTTGTCTTCTTTTTTTTTTGAAAAGATTGCTTTGAAAATTGTGGCCAATCACTTCAGCAATCACCTACAGCTGGTCGATCTCGCTGAAGGACTCACAGACGAGGTCCAGCCTGGTTCTCAGACATGAGTTCATCCTCCACGTCTGAAGAAAGGTGAAAGAGCCACGCTGAAGCTGCTTCAGCTCTTGAGAACACCGCAGTAAATTCTCTGAGTCACCGGTCAGCTGCCTGCAGATCTCACAGTAAAGGTGGACAGATCTGTGCCTGGAGGGTCTTGCTGGTGCTGAGGCGATCAGAGAAATGATCCTGAGGCAACCACCTGAGATCCTGAGGCAAGAAATGATCCTGAGGCAAGGCCTCTCCCCGTGAGGGCTCTGCTCTGCTTTACCATGTTTCAAGTTAAAAGCGTATTTGCTGAGGGAAAATTAGACGGTTGGGTAAATAACAGCTTGGGACCAAACTGCAGTCCCAAAGTGTAGGTGGGAGGTTTAGCCAGCTCAGCCACACCGCCCCGCAGTTTAATAAAACCTCAGATAATGGCTACCGAGCTGCAGGTCGTGGTACAGAGCTCGATCCTTTACTAGTCCTTGACAGGAAGATTGCTCTAACTTCGGCAGAAAATCCCCCGTAAGCAAACCGAAAACTTTCACAATCTGGGCAGAGAAGCGAAATATTAAGAACCCGTCGCTATTTCCAAACTACGCTCTGCACCGCTACCCGCCCTCACATCCCACGAAGTGGAACAATTCTATTTTGAACAAAGTAGTATTTATTACGTAACTTTTTAATAACTACTCTTAAAATACTAAAAATAAAAGAGCGGTAATTAATCTTTATTTAAATGGTAATTTACTGTGTTAAGAGCCCAAAATGAAACTAGTCATTAACGCAATAGTAAAGACTGCCAGAAGCTTCATTACTGATTAATAATGGGGAACACAGCGTACTGAACAGCTTCCCCTAATCCAAGGAGCAACTCAGAACTGAACTGCACAAACTTTCAATCCTCATAAATTGGTGAAGCGATAGCAGTTCCTCTATAGAATTTATAATTAGTGGATATAGTGTAGCTAAGTTCTCATCCTGATCTACATTGACTAAATCTCTATTTGAAAAGCCATGGGCCATGCATGTTATAAAGACTTCTTGTTCTGTAAATAGGTTAAAAATCCCATAACGTACCCTTCCATCACTATTATGTGACTATTATGTATGCTGGAACATAATGACATTAGTTACTTCTAACCACAACGTTTGTATGATAAAATTTTTGATCAGCTTCACTGTTCGTAAAAGAACACTAACAATAATTCATATAAATAGATTTAAGAAAGTTTGCCAGCTAATGTCAACTGATGTCATCCTGTCATTTCATCCGCTTTCTTGTCCAAGAAATATTTAATAAAAGTGACCATATAAGAACCCAAAGCACTGCAAATTACTGAATTGTTCCAAAGTTCATAGAATGAATGCAGATGAATATGACAGTGATTACCAACACAGCTACCTAAATGGGAAGAGATACAAAAAGCAAACATATTTATGTTTGAAATTGTCCTAGAGCACCTTTGAACAGATGCTAGAATCAAACAGTCATTTAGAATAATTTAATTCAGAAACAAAAAAATAAGAACTACCGTATATGAAACCAATTCCTTTAATATAACCTTAAAGGGCAGTGCCTTGAAAACAAAATGGGAATTCATTGCCACAGCAAATTTGACTTTCAAATCGTTAATTCACTTAGTGCTCTCACCAGCTAACCGGAACAGCCATTGCTTTTATGAGCTATTGAACTTACCGAAACCCACTGAGTATTACTTCAGAACAAGAGCAACCACAAACTTCATGCAGTAACTTAAAGATTTGCATCATTAATTCTGTTCAGAGTAGCAACATACAAAATCTTATGGTGTCTACGAACAGGCATAGAATATTACATTATAGAAAAATTCCAGGCAGATCCCTCTAGCCAGAAAAACACTCTTTTTTTCACATCTTCTAATCTAACTGCTACTAGATACAGGATTCAAAAACTTCAGGAGTGAATGCTTCACATTCCTTTTGTATAATGAAGCACAGAGATCAAACATCTATCAAGCACTACCACTAATATCTCTGAAAGCAAGCCAGGAGATAGGTAATTTCAGTTAATCTTACCAGTTCATCTATGTCTCAGAAACATTATAAATATTAATATATATAAATATTAATGAATTACTGCATATGAGGAAAAAAGACATAGAATAATCATCTCTAGAAGAGGCATCAGTATTGCGAAACCATTTCACAGACTTGCCATCTCTAGCCTTCATCATCAAAGACACTGGTACAATTATCTTCCTGTACGGTCCTGGAAAATCAAAACTTCTGTGCAATTGCAAACAAACACTTTGATAAGGAGCTTCTCTCTGCAATCTTTTAAATGTACGTAAATTGAAACATGAATTTATGAGTACTAACATGGCAGGTTATATGTTTACTATGAATATTTCAAAGAGCTGGTAACACTCCTATTTGTCCTACTGAAAGTGCACTAAAAATGCATTGGAAGTACTGTTGTAAAAATAATGGTTCACTTAGAGCAATAAATCTACACTGACAGAGGAGTGTAGTGGTTTGGGGCACTCCTTAATGCACACGTTTGGCAAGAAATGCCATATCTTAATAGAAGGCCTTAATACTTCGGATGTTTGCAAATGAACGTGACTTGGTAATTTATACATCGAGAGAGACCAATCCATCACACAGTGAGCAAAAGCAGATCCAAATAAAAGGTTGCAAAGACTCTCCCTTATATATAAATATTCCAGGACAAAGTTTGGTTCACAAGTCTTTTAACTGATGGCACCATTAGCAACCACGTATGAAAAACCTAAAAACCGCTAGAGGAATAATGAGAGAAGCTTGTGTCAACAGTTCCAAGGGACCAGTGCACACTTCCAGAGCACGCACATTTTGTTTAGCAGCACTGTCTCTTAACCTGAATTATTATTCCCCACTTTTGATGCTGAATATCTCTGAGAAGTTGCAGCCTCATCACTCAGTTCTGCTGCTGTCGGGTGGCTGACATTTTCTAGACTCTCCAAGCAATCAGATAGGAGTCTGAATTAAAGAACCGCATTGTGTTTGTTAGCTGTGCATCATTTCCTGCTTGCAAACCACATAAGACATGATCCTGAGACAAATGAGGACTTCAGGATTACCTTTAGCACCAGAAATGAAACAAAGCAGTGTGCAAATACATGCCCATATATGCACCTATAGCTCCAAAAATAAACATTACTCTTTAGAGAGAGCAGCCACGTGGAATTAGCTTGTTCAAACACGTCTCTATATTCTACACTAATTTAGCAGATAATAAGGTTTGTTTTCCCTAGGTGGTAACTGAAAGTTATTTTGAATATCCAGATTGCCTATTCTGTGGCAAACGCAATATTTAGGATGAGACTACAGCAACATAAATTACAAAGTCTAATATGAACGCACTCAAATTAAATGTATATCAGATATTTACCAAGCATTACACTATATATATATGATATGAACAGAAAATATTAAAGAAAATATAATTGAGCCTCTGTCTTTAAAATTGTGCCATTGCCTACCTTATAAAATGCAACAAGAGAAACACAGAAGGATACTAAGAATTTAAATGGTGTTGATTGCAGATGTTGAATGGCTTGGAGACAGGGAGCAATTACGAGATTTGCATAGAGTAAGTTTTTGTAGCTTGGAAAATACAAGACTGGGGGTGATGTGAAAGAGAGGATAAAGTCATGCAGAGAATAACCACTCTAATGGCTAACCATTTCTCCTGACATAAGGCTTAGGTTGAACCAAACTGAAGTATCACTTTAAAAGAAATAATACTGTAACTCGTAATCACAGTATGACTTTGAATATTGAAAATGTAGTGAAAAATCACTCAGGCACATTCAGAGAAGAAGATCCAACAAAAGTTGCACAAACATGCAGGTACAACTTCCACCAGAGAAGCCCCTGGATGCAAACTGCAGGAAACTGGATGCATGCATTGCATATGTGCTGGTTTTGCACTCTTTCCCTACTCACAATATGACACACAGTCCTGCAGTTTGATCCTGCACAGGATCTGCTCTGGAGGTGTGAGCAGAAGGGCCTCTCCTTGGCTGCAAGTGAGGGTGACGGTACTGCTGTGAACTGGAAGTGGCTGCAGAGTGCAATAGTGAATTTACAAAATCTTCCCAGCCATGCAGAACTGCCCCCCTCGTTTTGCTGCTCATTATTAGAAGTGGATGAGGTAGGTGAGGGTGGGAAGGGGGCCTAATTTGGAAGGGAGAACAGTATGAGAAGCTGGTTGTATCGTGCCAGTCGTTTTTCCATGGAAGGACAAAATATTTCCACTGCTGCCTGGGCGACCTGCCAGGGCTCTACCTCCTCTCCTCAGCCTAGCAATTACACTTGCACAGCACTCCGAAAGAGAAATGCTGTCACATCTTGGAGAACACCTACGATTAGTCATTCAAGGCAGGGTTAAGCTCCCTGATTAACTCTGGGAAGGGAAGCTGAGGGAAGTAACTCCTAAGAGATGACTGTGAGAGAGGCCAGTTCCTAAAACTAAAAATAATATAAAAAAAAAAATAAAAAGGAATAATCACTCACCTCAGGCACTTTCACTCCTTAGCTGCTTATGGATAAAGGATAATATCTTACCAGGATGGAGCCTAATGGCAGCCCTCACAAAATTGGCATCCATCTCAAAGGAGGACTGACCTTCACTGGGTTGACAACTGCCAGATTACCCACCCAAAGGTGTAGTTTATAGAGGTGTAGGTTATTAAAACAGATTATCTTTTATTCCAGAGACGACAAGGTGATTACACTTAGCTTTGTGGACCAAGTGAGTTTAGACTCCCTCGGTATCTTTTTGTATTTTTTATGTTTGTACCTTTTATTTACTTATACAAAGCATTTAAACAAGTACTATTATAAAAGGGTTGTCACAAAAAAATAGTTGATTTGGGAAGAAACTTCTTGCAACACAAGGTTTCATGCCAAAAACATTTTGGATTGTTTGATTATCAAACTGAGTAATATACATGTAGGAACTGGGAGGACGAAAAGCAAGCATATGTTCTTTTGAAGCAATTTGAAAACAGTACCAAGGCTGAAGGTAGGGCACACATTTGAGTTTTAGAAATTAAATTTCATTTTGGTGTAAAAATAATAAGGCTTTTAAAATTGAGAGGCACAAGAGTGTACACTCAATGGAGGGTACAACATTGCCAAGAGTGCAGGATATATAGTAATTAGTGGTATCACTCGGGACACAAGAGCATTTCGGCATTCTAAAATAGAGATCATGTTTCCACATCCCACTGTAATGACTGACATGCTAATGCCTATCTCTCTTTCCTAAGGAAAATCCCAGCGATGCTCATCAGAAGCAGACCGTATATCCTTGTAAGACATTTTTGTTTGCAAGTGACTTGAAAATAACTAATTAGCAACTGGCAATTAGAAATGTGAAACTATTGTAGTTCAACTGAAGGAAAAGAAACAGTAAGTCACACAAGACAAATGATCTTCCAGCAATTGTATGAGCCTCTCATAATAAATCCAATAATACTGGGAAAACAATCTGTGCTTTTTACTGCAGTCCTTCCCTGTCAAGAATCACTTGAAGAATTACAGAGTTCCAAAGTGGCTTTGTTTGAAATGTCACTGACAAGGTAACCTAAAAGAACATTTTACTTCTCATAATTAAACCAGAGTCAAAATTAATCAAACGACAAGAGGAAAAAACTAAACTTCTTTGACAAGTTAAGTACGCAGTATGCAGTTGTAACTAAAATAAAACCCAGAATATGGTAAACAACACAAAAACTGCACTATTTCGCATTATTCTTGCTGGAACTGTATCGATACACTTGAAGTACTCTATATTAAGACTGAAAACATACAGAAGTGAAATCAGTTAAATGGCCCCTTCCCCCCTACTCGTTAATCGTACCTTAATTTGTGCAAAAGGTCTGTCAAAGTTTCCAACATAAAGAAGACCAACATTCTGGGTGAGTAGCCTAAAAAAATGGAAAAAAAAAAAAGTCTTTTAAGATATCACTTTATATCCATGAACTTTTTGCATCCCCATTAGTTGTTCCTGGAGTTCATTATGATAGCAAGAGCTACCTTTGCAAACACGATTACGCAACTCTACTTGAACAAGTACAAGAAGGAAGGACGCATTAAAGATGGATATGCACTGGTAATTTGTGTTTACTGTGAAGAAGCTCTTCAACAAAATAATTTCACAGGCTCCTTTGTGAGGAACGTCACTCAATAAGACACAACAAGAACAGCAGGAATGTACCGTATCTATTTATTGGAGAACTTAGAGACAAAGAGACAGCAAGAGCACAGGCTAATAATAAATACATTCAGCAGGCCTAAGAGTTAACAAAGATTAGGACAAATAGAAGCATGCACAGTATTATAAAGACATCACTAAAAGAAGAGAAATAATGGAGAATCTCTGCTGTGTTGTCTAAGGGCTTCCTAAATACAAAGAGCACTAGATCTGGTTTGTGCTAGTTCTTCTCTTCAACTATAGAGTCCTTACGGGCACTACCAAGATTCAAAGGGGTAGTGGGATAAGTTGACTCGAACGTGGGTGCTTTTTAACAAGAATTACCTTGATTTCTGCAGCTACTGGGCAAGTCAGTGTTACTACTACACCAACTCCCAATACCAGGGGGCCATTAGGAGGCCACTCCTAAGAACAGGAAGACGAGCCCATCACTGAGGGAAGGCGCCCAGCTGAAAGCGTATGAGATCATCGTGCTGTTCAGACTGGACTGCTATTTTCCCCTCACTAAGCAAAGGCAAAAGGTGTCTCTCTTCAATAAAATTTGTATTTTAGGCATGCATATCATGCATATATCTTTAATTCATAGTGAGCTACATGGTTTGTTTGTTTTTCTGCATATAATCTGGTTGTCATTTTCAACTAATTTCTCACCATTCTCAACTCTATTTTTAAAAACAAAAGGAAATATAAACGTAGATGACAGTGACTTGTTCTTTTGACCTTCAATCCACACAATGAACACGTCTTAGCATGATTTTGATTCTTCCCAGTTCTGAAACTGATACGCTTGACCTTAAAACTGGTTCACTAACAGTGGGAATTGGTGGAACTCAGCAAAATGGCAAAGTCGAAACACTCAAGTATATAAAACAGATTGCAAGACGTGGTGTCAAGCCGTGTATCATCTTCAAAATCCTTTTGTAATTAGATACTGTATACAAAAATATCCTGGGTATTGACGGAAATACCCAAAGGAAGGAAAGACTAGTGAGGATCAGAGCAAATCAGTCATACCATGGACAGGTAAGCGACCTTCTCACTTTGCCCATTAGTGCGCCTGCTCTGGAAGCCCTGTACTGTTTTGCAATGGTTCTGCAGTATTGACATACAGAAGCCAGGATGAGCATGTCAAATTCATTTTCACTCACAATAAGTTAAATTCATTTAGAACACAGGTCTCTGGAGTTGAAAAAGCCACTGTATTGATCAAATCTTCTCCTAGGAGTATAAAGGAAATTCAGAAAATATTTAAGGTTTCTCTAAATGAAAAGAAACATGTGAAGTAATCAGTGAAAAAGGTTAAAAAGAGAATCCATAGAAAGGATTTGGGGTATGCCACCATATAAGAGGCAACTAAATGCAACAAAGTATTCTTAAAAAAAAATAAATAAATTATGTGTAGTTTTGTTAAGGCAAAGAAAGAAAACAAGCCAACAAATGACGCCAATTACACTTCTAGTACGGGACCAAAAAAAGAGAAGTGATATACAGTGTGATTCTTCTCACGTGGTTATTCTTTATGTTGTTTTCTGTACTGGAAAGAAATGACAGATCATTATAAATTTGAGTCTTTATATGGCTTTATTTAAAGGTAATGAACAGCTAGGGAACCTTAAAACTGGTCTTTTCTGAATACAACATAGCTGTCCCTACTTAAATTGCCATCCCCTGGTGTACATCCAAAGCCAGCAAACACACTGCAAAGATTGCCTTCCTTTTATGACCGATAATGACACAGAAGTACAAGCTTATTACTATTTATTCACCTTTTACCACCTCAGTGGAAATGTGTTTCACTTAAAAAAAATTTGATCTGTATTCACAAGTCACTTCAAAATTCAATGCGATGTTGGGAAATTTTTAGGGAAGTGCAAGTTACTTGTATCTCACTTAAATGAAAGGACACATTCTTCAGTTTTCACAATTCCTCTCGAGTTCTGCAGTTCGGAGTCATAACCACAAAGCCAGTCCGTCTTCCATACCATAAGTACTCATGGTTGAAACGAGCATCCCAAAATGAACACAACTTCATGTCCTGAAATATTCCCCCCTGCCCCAAACAGCCTGAGCAATCAACACATTCCAAGCCTCATGACTAGTATAAACACTTTTAGGGTCATTATGCCAATGCCTTCTCAAAACCAGAGCTGTTTCTTATCTAATTTCTCATTTTCACAGTTCTGCTCTCCAAACCACATCAGCGGTCCCCAAGCCCAGCACTGCCAACAGCTGGACTTCACTGTCTGAGATCAATACCAGCCTAGGAAACCATTGCACTGGTTTCACAGTCCAATGATCAGATTTGGACTTCACATTCAAATAATTGCCTTAAAATTACAAGAAATAATCAAAAAAGCAAATGTCTACAGGCACTTCAGTACATACACGGACTTTTACTTTAAAATATGCAGCAATATACAAAGTTGCCTAAACTAATCATATTAATTTACAGATTGCAGTGTATTTTATTTGCAGTATATTCTGTTCAATACATTATCAATACAGTGTTTTGGGTTTTTTTTTTTGGTAAGTAATAATAAAATAGAACAAAAGTATGAAATGTCATTCCAAACAGCAGCGGTTCTTTCAGATGTGCTGTCCATACAGAGAATTACAGTCCCTGTCCTCCCGTCCCATATACCAAATTGAGCAACCATCCATCCAGACATGCCTATTAGGGCTGTATAAAAACACCAGAAAAAAAAAAAAAAAAGTATGGGGACCATTTCTGACTTTTGGCAAAATAATGCCAAGGTCACACAGGGCTTTCCAGTACCAAGAAAACGCTGTCGTATAGTTACCACCAAGCGACCTGTTTTCTGCCTTCAAAATCCGAGATTTGGCCTCTTCTGTGACCCAAAGCATGGCTGCGTTTTGAAAACCCCAGCTGTAGGAGCCAGGCTTCATGTGCCCATGAAGGATGCTGACTGCAGGATCAGTCAGGAGTGAGTGTGGTAGGACACAGAGATAGAAAAGAGTGGTGGCAACAGTGATGTGAGGGGGTGAATACAAACAAGTAGAAAACAGGATTAAGGGCTGGGTGAAAGGAAACTGGGAATAAGGAGGAGTGAGACAGCAGGGAATCTGGAACAAAAGAGTGAGTGGACTGTCTGAATCCTAGTGCTGCTGTGCGGAGCGTGGGCTTCCAGAAAGGGGCATGCAGAGCAATGCAGGAGCAGGGGTGGAGCCAGGAGCCGCTACCTCTCACAGGAGCAAGTTACTGCAGGTGAGCCGAACGCGGTAACTTGCTCCTGTGCGAGGCAGCAGCTCCTGTGCTTGCTCTGCTGCGAGACCCGTGGGGCATCGTGCGGGGACACAGGGGCAGTGCCGAGACTCGCAGCTCTAGCACAGAGGGCGGGCAGGCCGGGGACATGGAGAGCACGGAGAGAAAAAACCCAACGCGCGCGGCAGAGGGGCTGAGAGGAGGTAAGGTACATGGCATCAGGGAGGTGGAAATGCCACAGTGAGACACGAGCAGGCAGATGGGCCTGAGACATCTGTTTTTTCAAGATGAAAAGCTGCATGAAATAAAGCAGCAGGAGGCATGCAGAACTGCCTACAGCTACGCTCCGGTTATTAACTACCCGTCTGAAACAGGAGATGCAACTTCTCCCTTGATTTTCCTCAGTAACGTTCATCAAAATCCAACTTATGACAATCTATCAAATGGTATCTTGCAGGATCTGTATCAGGCGATCCTAAAATGTATCTTGACAGCCATCGTGGTTGATGAATAGTTCAATACTTCACATAACTCACTGGATCCTGTACTGCTTCTGTACTGCTGGTTTTATCCTTGACTGTTGTCTGCTTTTCCACTGTCTTGCAACCACCTGGAACACCCTTGGTGTCTGCATGGAAGGAATTTCACCCTAGTAGATACTATTAAACAAAAATAGCATTGATTTCATTGATTAACAGGATTAAGATACATGCTCTAATTCCATTTTACAGTCAGAAGCAGTTACAGGTGGCTAAAATGGGACTGAGGATCTGATCTAACCACTTCATCATGCACATGCTGCCAAAAGACATTTGCAGTCTTCACAGAGGTTGCTGGTGAAAAGGTTTCAGTCCTGAGAAGCTGTGTACCAAGCATGGACTGGGTGTGAAACAAAACTGAATGAAAAAAAGCGATCCTGGCGCTCAGCAGTGCTACTGACCCTTGAGCACAGCCATACCTCTACTGCTAAGAGTATCTCTGCATATGCATTAGTGAATGATTAAGGCTGGAATGAGAAAAAGAAAAAAAAAAAAGATGTTTAAAATGTAAATTAGACAGTCAGATAAAATTTTAGGAAAATCAATGTGACCACTCTCTCATGCTAAACTCCCACACTTAAAATAACTATGGAGAAGGGATTAATATTAGTTATTACCTGACCAATTTTACATTTTAAAATATACCTTCTCTCTGATAAGCACATACAAAGAATTTCATTGTTATGCTCTACGTATGCTTTTAACTATCTGTAAAAATCTCTCCTGATACATTGTCACATTTTAGGCAGAAATGACTGTTTTGAGTTAAAAACACAAATGAACAACTGCCCTGAGAGCAGAAGCAACCCTTTGTGAGTTCAATAACTACACTTCCCAAAAGTATTTGAATGGCTTTGACGCATACCTTCGAAGATAAAAGTAACTTTTATACGTAATTTTACAAATTTTGTATTCCATTATACAAACTAATTATTTCAGAGCTATGACTAGAGCACAAATAAAGCACCAGGGCACAGAAGAACAGCTGTCATATCCACACAATCTTGCTGATGTCTTCTTAATAATACAATAAGTATACTACATTTATCCTGTGTTCACTTAAACTGCGAGGGACAACAGCACACTGTGCTGCAGTATCTTAACCACAAAAAAGAAACAGCTTCTTAGTCTCCTGAACTATATTTTTGTATTCTACTACAGCAACATTACAATTATAGTTTGCTTCTTGTTCAAGCCAATCATTCCCTATTGCTTTTCAACTCTTAGGATGTATTTCCTTGGAGCATCAAACTCAAGGAAAATGCAACAAAAAAATCAGAAAACCATGAAAAGGGAATTATAAAAATTGATACTCTGAAGAATTAATGTTTTTTTCAAGTTGAATAAAGTTAATTATTTTATTAATTTGTCTCAAAGGCTGGTGCAACAGTAACAGAGTGAAAACATGAAATTTTGGTTTTATAAAATAGAGAAGTTTTTATAACAGGATCCTATAAAAATATGAAAAAAATCTGTGTAGATAAGCTTTTGAATTTAATCTGACAGGCATATATGGTTAGCAAACAATGTGCAATTTTGCTTGAGTGCCATTGAGAGTACGGCTCTCCATATACGTATTGAGAGTTTACATTTATTCAGCAGTGAATCCTTTGTGTTGAATATCGACAATGGAAATGCGGGGATTTCACGTATAAGACGGAAGAGATTTTCCCTGCATTCAACGGTGTATTTATCAAACCGTTTTTTTAGGCAGTGGAAATATTATGACAATTTTTTTACTCATCAGTCATGCACGAAAAATAAAATGTTGATGGACAAATATATGCTATTCTAGTGTAATCATCATGGTAAAGAACAGGCAAAAGATTGTATATTTGATTTAGGACATTTTCCCTCAAATTATGAGCACATACTGAAAAAAAATAGATGAGGTGACTACAAAAAGCCATTAAGCAGAGCTGGTTATATAGAAGAGATGCAAAAGGAATGTGTTTGAACTTGGAAAGTAAAAAGCTTGGGAATGGATGAGAAATGTTAAAAGAATAGACTGTAAACAATTTTACAATGTTAAAATCATCTTTGCAGTAAAATGCCCCAGGTAATTTAAGCAAAACCTTTCCATTCCATGAATTCTGAATTTGCAGAATATCCCACGCCAAGTTAATGGTGACAGCAATTAGCATTGAATTGCATTCTAAGTAATATTCATGGAGAAGGAAATGCAGCGGGCAGCACAAGCTACAGAACTGAATTCACCACCCTCAGCCTTCCCCACTACGGTATTCCAACGGCGTAGGCTATTAGTTGTATTAATACCCATGCTGCTTTCTGAAACACACACAACTTGGGCAAAAATATCGGGGTTACATGCTAACTGCCCTCCACAGGAAAAGCTCCCATGCTTCCTACTTGAAAGGCTTCGCTGAATTACATCACTCCTACAGTAAATCACTGTCTGTCATTAAGTATTGATAGCAGGAATCTAGCAAGTAACTGATCCTTGAAAGACATGCTGCCACTGAATAACCTCACCACGGCTATGTGCCAAACCCAATAAAAATGACATTTAAAGAGCTCCAAACTGCAAAACAAAAGGACCTCGTATTTGAGGCAATGGTCTTGAAGTGGTTTGGGATCGAGATCAAAAAGAATAAAAGTGACTGGTATCAAGGTTTACTTTGACTTAGGAGAGTTTAATCAACATTATTCTTGCTCGAGTTTTTGGCTTTTTATTTTTTTTTATTATTATTATTTTGTTTTGTTTGAGGGGAAAGATTATACATGAATGCAGAGATGGAGATTTTCAAAAAACATCCTTGTACTTATAAATTTAACCGTACCATTAGATGTTTCCAAAAGGACTTTCTTTTGTTTGCTGCATTTATGCCTGGTGCTGATAATATTTTAAAGTTTGTCCAGGCTTTGCCTTGCAAGCAAATCACATAAAGAAGCATTTTGACTCCATTTACATACAAGTTATCCATAAAAAGTAGAAAGGACAAGTAAATAGAAACAAAAAGTACCCATTAAATAATCACGGCCATTCCTCCACCAATGGAATATTATTCCCTGTAGTATAATGAGCAATTTGGCCAGGCTGGCCATAAATTATCTGAAAAATGAGGCTGCCTGCCTTATCCTTTGGGAGATTATTACATAGTCTGAGAGATTTCACTATTAGAATCTATTTCTGATAGTAAACCTCAATTTTTCTTTTCTGAATATCATCCCTCTCATCTCACTGAAATACAGGACAGCAGTTAGGAACTATTTCCAACTTGCTGGAAGACTTCCTGACATGAGCTGTGCAGCAGCTCTCCCCACATTTATCCACATCTTGCGAAACAAGAGCTGGCACGTACCCAGCAGTGGATTCACTGCAACTCTGTAAATCCACCTTCTAGGTTATCCCATAAGGTCCTTACAGCTTGGCCATCTTTTAAAACAACAAAACCCACAAAGCTTGCAGATTCAACACAAAGAATTAAGTTAAAAATTGACGCCATAATGCTAAACGTTACAATAGGAGATTTCCATAAAATAAGGCATCTAACTACAGACTTTCCAAAGTCAAAATAAAGACATTTTAATTGTCTCCACAGCTAGTTAAGAATAATGGACTCCTAATCCTAATATACTAAACTCCTAATATCAAATAAGATAAAGAAGAAATAAATGAGATAGTGGTGACAAAATCTCAAGTATATCCAAGTACAAATCCTATAAAAATTCAAGAGATTCACTTGATCTATGGAAATAGAAGGAATAACTAAGGAAGATGGGGGCACTGTGGAAAGCTAGCCGATTTGTTTGTCCTACTGAAAAACAAAAACCTAGTCAGAAACTATTTTTTTTTTTAAGTTACCTAAATGAAATGCCTGCAGAAATAGAGGTACTAAAAGAAAAGCTCTGGGGATGATTTCTGGGAATAATTATTTGATAATCAAAGTGAAATAAACCACCAAACCCAGATTTAATATATCCAAGATTCTTAAATCCACGTTTCTTAATAGGTAGGGTCTGAATTGCTAGTAACAAATAGGCAAATAAATATAAATCTTTAACATCTAAATAGGCTAATTTCTGCAAACTTCTTGGAGTCCTGCCCTTTAGCTCAGCATCGTTCAGCATGCCCACCTTGGCCATGTGTGGCTGCACTACTTACGGGGTTGCGCATCCCTTGCACTCACACTGTGGCTGCATCTGCTTCTCTTTTGATCGTCTTAATGAAAGAGCACTTAAAAAGGAGTGAGGGGACAGGAGAGGCACCACACTGACATAATCGATTCAGACTGCCAAAAGGCTTCTGCTACAGTCTCCCACAGTAATATACTTTAAAAAAAAATAATAATAATAAAACTAGGCAGTAAGTACTTTTATGTGGAAAAGGCTACTTACTATTATGGATCAAGCCTTGATTAAGGGACTGGAAAGGCAGAATAAACGGTCAGTTTTCATCTTGGCAAAGGCCAAGGAACTATGCAATTTCTGTAACAGACTGTTTAGTATATTTATTAGTGACGTGAAAGAGTCATGGACAGAGAAAGTCTGCTGATGAAGCAAGTTACAGAGCAAAGGCAGGCAACTTTAGCTAGATTGCAAAGTTCATCACGTTGAGAGGAGGCTGATACCATATTTACAATCACCCATACCACCTTAACATTACTTTCCTCTGCAGTGAAAGATAGGTGCTCCTGCACATATGACTTCGGGAATTAAATTAGCATTAATTAAGGAATGTATTTTAATGTGTGTGAACCTGGCAACTAGAACTGTCATTTCCAAACACTCAAAGGCTCAATTCTGAAGCCCAATGAACTTTCTTTTCATGTAAGGTTTTGTCATTTATTTGTCTTTGGTCTATTTTTAACACATTAAAATAAGTAAAATAAAAACTGATATCCTGCACAACTATTCTAAATCATTCGAGCAGAGCTGGAAATCAAATTCTTCAGCAATTTTAACACAGGGTGTTACTGCTGAAAAGACCACAACAAAATATTGGCAAGAAAGCTGTGATGGGCTGGTCTCATCTGGCTGTTGTCTCTCCCACTCTGCCCTTCATTTGTCAGAGCAGCTGCTCCAACAGATTCCTGGTTTTCCCAGTGCCCTGCATGCTGCACCAGTGGTGGCATGACCCCGTGGCACTGCCAGACTTGGGCAGCCAACACTTCCAAGCAGAACAACCAGACCTTTCTGCAGGTTGTCCGAAGTCAGGGAGAACTCTGCAGTAAGGAAAAGGCACTTACAGATTGCAGGGAGGTGACGCAATCATGTACCAAGAAGCTGATGGATTATGGATGCAAAAGTTTGTCAGACAACAAATTGTAAACCACTCTAAAGAAAAGCATAAGGTATCCTAAATAAATTAGTTGGCAGCAATATCTTTTTGATAATGCAGTGAAAAACAGAGATTGATCAGGTGATCTGTATTTCATTTCTCAGAAGAAAAGAGGAAGGAGTAATTGAATTATGCCAAATGAGGGAGAATTCAAACCCAATAAATACTTAATCACAAGACACATCATTAGATGGGAGCTCATTGACACTGCCTTGGTGTGAAAGAGTACTGAACACGTGGACGTATAATAAAATAATCTAGGAGGCTGACAGTTCCTCTTTAAGAAAAAAAATCAGTAAAGAACAAAAATCAATTGTCTACGTGGATCACGGACATGTGTATTATGACAATTCCCACCTTCCTACTAAAGATGCTCCAGGGGAAGGCATCACAAATGTGCACTGCCAGACCAGTCTAAGTGATTTATTTTTCTTCCTGTTTCCCCACATCACTCTAATGATTTATTCAAAATACTTTATTAATCAATCATGCCCAACCACAGAAATGCCTGAACTACAATCTACAAACCATTTAGGTATAAGTTCAAGCAGGACTATGCAGACCACAACCCCAAAGAGAAGCACAAGAAGCACAAAGAATTTGTTGCTTAGATGCAGGTGTGAGACACACACAGCCACCATCTACACAGGCACAAGTGCCACTGGCAGCGTGCAGAAAATCCCGTATGTTATGAAGATACCTACCACCCAAAATAAGGTGGGAAGGCTGTCAGGAACTCTGCTGAATGTTTCCCTCTCACTTCTGAAACTGCATGGAAGGTGTAAAACTTCGCTCCTTTGTTCACTATGAAGTCCCAACACGCATTACTTAAATGAGTTTATGAACTCCTCCTCTTTTACAGAAATTCTTCAGATAATAAGAAGACTTCATTCAGCACTCCCAAGTAATTAAGAAACACAGATGAAGTGTTTTCCTGGCTGTGACACAAGAAAGGACTCTCCAACAGCAACTACCAATGCTGTAATATTGAGTTTGCACTCTAGAAGGCATCTCCACAAAGCTGGCCTGTTGTGCTGGTATACCATCCTGCTCAAAAATTAGTATCCTTACCTCTGAGGCTGCTTTCTCTGTAAGGGAAACCACTGCTCTGCTGTCAGTGCTCTGCCTCACTCCAGAAGTGCCCCATCTCCTCCTGTCCCCCATCTCCCCATTTCTTTTCTTCCTTTACTTCTGACTTTAACAGCCAGCAACTCCCCTAACCCACTGCCCCCTTGGTTTTGTTTTGCTTTTTAAGAGGCCTACATCCTTCCAGTACACTGCGTGTACTTCTCCTTTCCCCATCTTTAGCACCTTTTATCCCACGATTCCCAAATTAAGAGGCGAGGCGTGCTTCCCATGGAGCTCCCAGATGGGAGTGGGAATGCAGGGGGAAGATGGCAGCTTGGGCCATGCTAGGAAAGGGAGGGCTGCCAGCCAGAGGATTAGGGACAAGAAACCTCCTGAGATGCCTCTGCTGACACACAGCACTGCCTTCAGCTCCCAGGCTGAGACCTCTGGTCCAGTTTCTGGGCACCCCCAGTCTCCACAGAAACATAAACCAGAGGCAGCTCAGCTACTAAAACCCCATGTGGTATGACCTAGGCTCGCTTCTTCCCAGGCTCCTGAGGTACAGTCACATTTGAGGTCCCCACCCCAGCACCACAAGATGTCTGACACCGCCAGATCCAGCTGCTGGCCTGTGCGTGGGCCAAGGCAGGGGCCCAGGACACAGCACCATGTTCCTTCTCCTTGCAGCCAAAGCGTGTGTAGAAGGGGATGCCTTGGGGGAGAAGACACAGGCCTCAACAGGCCATCTCCAAGGCCCTCTTCCCACCACACACGTTGCCATTTTATATTTCCAAACCAAGTGACAAACTGTAAGTCACTCAAAATCCCTACACAGCAGATAGAGATGAAGAGTCAAAAGCAAGCAAGACCATGCTTAAAGGTTATTGCAGCAAATTTACAACAAAGATGAACACAGAAAGATACAATCAAAGCCAAGAAAGCATTTGACAGACAGATACTTTTACAGATTTTTGGTCTAATACAGCCAGTTTGTAAGCATCTTGTATACTATCAGTATTTCCAGACACTTCCACTTCAAGGCCTTTTAAAAATATGTTTTTTACTTAAAATGGTTAACCTACATGTGACATGCTCTCTAAAAAGTCCAAGAAGCTGAGGGCTGGGTGATGAGCAACTTGTAGAAATATATCTTTCTTATAAGCACTAAGAAAAAATGATTGAATTCTTCATAAAAATTGCTGTATTATTATTACAGAAAGAGAGCATCTTTTCATTTACTGTCCTGAATTATGAATTTTATTATGTGGGGCACAAGTGAAAGAGCAATTATGACTAAATGCTAACTGCACAGGACAAAAAATTAGTTACTTCCAGTCCCTGGCTGACAACGAGTGATTTAGCTGCTATCAGGATGACAGCCCATCTCTTCTTTCATCTATATCTGCGAAGATTTATGTAACATGAATTATTAAGGTGTTAATTAACAAATGTACAGTAAAGGAGGGTGCTTTTTTTTTTTTTTTCCTTCCTCCAAGACATCATTTTTACTGCAAGCAATCTTGCATGTCCTTTTGGTCTATATTTTATCTTCGCCAGAAAAAGCCTGCTAGAAGACCAGCGCAACGTTCTTCAGTGTGCTTTGATTTTCCAAGTAGATGATACTCAAGGCAGGATTATAAGCTACTTGTATGGATAGAGAGCTTTTTTAGGTAATACAGTTAACTGCAAAGTACTGCAGAAAGAAATCCTTCATTATAAATGAACAATGACCTTAATTCAGGTCTGATTTAAGGTAAGATGCAGTCTCTAGGAAGACTAACTGATATAGCTGGGAAGAACAAGGAATAGAGCATGCAAATTTTCAAGTCTGAAGAACAGCTTTTACGTCTCAAAATTTGGCTATTTTTCAAACATATCAGCATAATAAAAGCTATTAACGCTTCCTATATACCCAGTCTTACCTCCATCTTCAGACCATAAGCAAGAGAAACATATAAATCAGTATACACGAATGTAATTTCAGTTATTGCTTGGACATCCTGTGTATTTTATCCAGGACTTTAATCCATTGAATAAGAACTGAGAATAAATAAATAAAAAATGATCACTTGTACTGGGAAACCAACTCTGAAGACTTGCATGCAAATTTGGGTGAGAGGAGGAAAGGAGAATAAATAAAACTTCAGCAGTAACACAAAATTGAGTGTATATGGCAACAGTACCACAGAAAAAAAGATGGAAAGGGGGAAACTTTTAGAGCACATATGCCCATAACAGATTATGGGAAACACATTTTAACTCATCTCTGCTGTCAAGTTCCGTAACAGGTAGACACCCAACAACAAAGTGTCTTATATATACTTTTACCACCTGATTTCCTATGAGAAATAAAATTTAGGAGTGGTAGGAGTTATTATTCCATTTACCCAGTTACTCCAAGTCTGTTAACTGGACCTGCCTGTTCCAGCACAAGTAACGCACTGCCCCTGGGGTCGACTCACTTTGGAGGAATTCCACTTCTTTGGAATGCTGGGCTGCAACCTTAACACTCCTCTGGATATGTTTTAAATACACAGGCCAGTGGCAATGGCATTACTTTGATATTGCCTACAATTCTACATTTTTTTGGCTAACATATTTGATTTCACACTCAGAATATCACTTTAATTTTTCACATCCAGCACTTGCACAGGAAGACTCATCTGTGATTTGACATAAAATGTGCAGAAAAAAATAACTCTAGGTTTGCTATATGAGCACACACTTATTTTCTTGAACCAGTAAAAGAACATCTACAAGACAAAAATTAGTTTAAATGCTTCAAAATTAAGTTTTAATTGTTCTTTCAGATAAATTCTTTACCTATTTGAAAATTAAATATGCCATTCTCTTCTTTGAAGCTACTTCCAACACCACCTTGTTATTATGGCCAGGAAAACTTACTATTAGAAAGCAAACAGTCACTTCATTTGAACATAAATCACTCAGGGCAATGATAGAAAGCAATTATCGTATTTGAAATTTGAAAATGAGAAGGAAGAAAAGGAGAATCACTTTCCTCGGGACCAGAATATAGGAAGAGACAAGCAAGGGAATTCACGTTCATAAAGATATTCTGAAGATGCCCAGCCTAAAGATGTCTGAATGAGGAAAGAGGGTGCAAAACCACATACTAGGGAGCTTGAGTGAGTTGCAAAATTCCTTCTTATCCAACTTTCTCAAGCTTGAATACATGGCACAAACAGATGTTCTGCAATTGTCCCAATATCCCAGCCAGTTCTGTAGATCCAAGTTCGTCTCAGTTTTCAATGCAGTTAAAACAATGTTTTTTCTCCTCAATACAGCTTATCATTTCTCCATTTACCAGTTTTAAATATAATCCACTTTTGAATAAGTTTGTCAGTAGCGTCTTATATAAAAGGCTCGTATGCATCTTCTACAGAACCTCGGAACTCACATTGCTGGTTTTGTTTTTAAAGTACAGAAAGCTTGTGGCTACCAGTAAAAAGGCTGCTGTGAAATAGTAAATACCAGTAAGTATTTTAAATGAATCATTTAAAAATGAGGATGAAGAGAAAAGCATTACAGAATTAATAACTTGAAGGTGTCTCCAGTCTACTTCGTTCTCCAGCTCATCCTTTCTCACTGCTAATACATTCCCTAACTCCTGCATCTTTGCAGGCCTCCTTGGCAATTAAATTCAGGATGAAGATTTATCAAACGAACATACAAAGCACCTGCTAACTTCGCTTCTCTTCCTGTTTTAGAGCTTCACAAACCCTCACAATCTAACAACAAACAAACAAACAAAAAGGATGAAGTTGTTTCCTCTCTCTCCCACTTTAAGTTTAAAACAAAACAAAACAACTTTGTGATCCTGGAGCTATTGCAGCAGAAGGATTAACTCTAAGTGGTCATTACATTCTTGCCCTTCTGTCATGTTCATCTCTGGTTTTCTAACCCAAGTCAAGGCTTTTTCTGCTTCTCATGCCACCCTGCCAGCAAGGAGGCTGGGGGTGCACCAGGAGCTGGGAGGGGACACAAGCTGGCCAAAGGGATGTCCCACACCAGGTGGCATCATGCTGAACACCAACTCTAGGAGCACTGCTCAGGGATGGGATGGGCATCAGTAGGTGCACGGTGGTGAACAACTGCACTGTGCATTGCTTGTTTTAGATACATAGATTATTATCATTATTATTTTCCCTTCCTCTTCTGCCCATAAAGCTGTCTTTATCTCAACCCATGACTTTTACCTGTTTTTCTCTCCCATCCCACTGGTTGGTGAGAGTGAGCAAACAGTTGTGTGGTGCTGAGCTACCTGCTGGTTTGAACCATGGCACTAACACAAAAATCCTCTATGCATGCACTTTATGCCTTGCAAAAAAAGTTTATACCATTTCAAATCTAGTGAAACAAAGCAATAATTAAGGCAGAGCTATCACAGAGATATATTTTCTGCATTAAACAAAAGTACATAATTGGATTGTACTATTTACATACCTCATAAAAAAATGCAGCAAGAAAAGGACTCTGCGAAGTTTACGTCTATACTATCTTTATGTTGTGGATTTTTCTGTATTAAATTTCGCTTGAAGGAACGATCAGTTTCATAACACAGCTTTCAGTGACAAAATGAAACATTTGGACCAAACACTATACAAAATCCTTTGGGAAAAGAACAATTCTCAGTTTACACAGTGAAAAGCAACAGAACAATGTCTAACTTCCATACTAGATCCTTAAAAGAAAGGCTTTTCTACAATGGTTAGGGCTCGTTCCTGATCCTTAAGCTTGTCAAGTAAGCTTCCTTGAGGTATTTAAGTGGTTTTTTAAGTAATTCATCTCATGTCTCTGAAGCCTGGCATAGCCTGTACCTATTTATTTTTATTCAAATGATAGCATTTTACATGAGTAAAGCACTGGGCACTCATCTTACCACAGACTGGACACAGGTCTGCCTCTTGCCTACACAGGCTCTATCAAACCACAAAAATTCACCAGCCAAATAACATCATAGAGCCTTAATTTTATCTCCAAAAAAGGCAAGATACTATCTTCAGAAGGCATTTGGAAAATTCCTCTGTAGCATATGTCTCTGAATATTACAAAGAGAAACAAGAGGTATAGGAAAACATGAAAAATGTTTTAAGAATCTTAATGTAAAATAGATACTAAAATAAAAAACAGAAATTATCAGTGTGTGAAAAGACATTCATCATAACCTATTATAAGAATGATTAAAGAATGAAAATGCCCAGTTTTAATCATTTAGTTTTCATGATATAATTCAAATAACTGAAGCTTAATACTTCTGCTGCTATTTATGATCTATCTCAACTTGATGAAAGTATTTGCAAGTCTTACCATTTTCTCTTCTAAAACCAAAAATCAATCTAATTTAACCTGATACACAATTCATCTTCCAAAACATTTTTCTTAACACTCAAGTAATGGGTGGAGACTTACTGAAGGGAGCGGTGTGCAGAACTGTACAGCACAAACATCTTGGGCAGTGAGGTTTGACCATTTCTGCTTCTCTTCTTGAATGAGAGTGGGAGTTCTTTCTGAATCAGAACTGTGTATGGCTCATTGTCATGACAAATTAAGAAGCAATAAATATTATTAATCTATTAGTTGAGAAGGGTTAATCATGCCCATAATGAATTTTCGCTTCTGGAAGGGCAAGTAGTTCATAGCTTTCACTAGGGGACATCCAATTCACTTCTGAGTTTCTGTTCTGCTCTGCTCCCCAGATCCACTGATCTCCTACATTTGAATATCTAACTTCCAGCACAATTTTGCACTCCTTAATAAAAAGATTAAAAATCTGAGTATGCAAGATTTGATGCATTAAGATTCAGCAAGTAAGTGGAGGCAACGATTTAATATGCAGACTTGAGGGGGAAAAACCCAATCAAGTTCACTATGCTGTTGCACTCTCCTCATTCCAGTTTTCTCTCCCCTATAATTAGAGGTATACACATTATATTTCATTTATAAACCATTGATAAGTATTTGCCCACAGTGCAATCCTTCAATATTTTGTGGAAAAAAAGACTATTTTTAAGTATGAAAATATCCAAAGATTATAGCTTTGAAAATATTTAGTAGTTATAAGGGGGAAAAATGCCATCTGCTGGGTACAGCTGAGGACTGAGGTTTTTTTAAATTTCCTTACTATTATACCATGCTTCCCTAAGTGAGTCTTCTCTTCACTTTGGACTTTACTTTTCCCCATCTTAAAAACTGATACAAGTAACTTCAGTTCTTCTGGGAGAATGTAAGAGCTGCCTTGGTAAAACTATGCACCACCTGAGACTTCTGAGTGTCTTGTCTCAGAGAGCAGGAGGTCTGTCAGCAAGAGGCACGATGACTACCATACGAATGAGGATGCTTTTAATCTTTACATTAGAAATATCTTTACAGTACCCAGTACTTCACATGCTTTTACATCTCCACGTATCTAAATTTTATGGTTAGATAATTAAATTGATCTAGCTTATAGAAAGCAGAGCAGCATAACTCCATCTGTTTCGCCGTGAAGTTATATATAACTTTTTTTTTTTTTTTTTACCACTCAAAAACCAGTGATGGAACACTGGTTGCCAAAATACAGGTACAGAACAGGGTGGTTATCTGGCCTAAAACAATGAAACCATGGCCTTGAAAACCATACTGCATAAGAAGGAAAAATAACCATAATAAGTCAAGAATGTCCAGTAAAGAAATATATTAAAAGAGCCAGGAACTGGAAAGAGCAAAGTCCATTAACAAAATGGATTATTATTTTTTTTTAATTGTCAAAAACTGTGAGGAAAGGAGGACAGTTTCCTCCTCATGGGTACATATGGGAAAGAGAAGTTTTGTTTTGATTCATAACAGCCAAGGGAGTTCTCTTACTTTTTTGTTTGTGTTTTTATTTCACAACACAAAGAAGCAGCTGTCACCTGTTTGTGTACACGCACACATACACACGCAGAGGCACGTATGTTTATAAATAAAAAAACATGATTCATTGCATGTGAAGCTGAAGCAACTTACAACATTGGAAATTTGGGCTTCAAAATTAAAATTGAAGTTTATTTCTCACATATACAACGATGCTGAAAATGAAGTAGGTCCTGTGAGGGAACACATCTTCCATGCGTATAAGATAAAAGCATTGATGTTGATTTCAAAACGGAATTCAGTACGAAGCCATGCTTGTACTTCACAATTGCTGTCAGAAGACCGCTTGGTAAAAAGCAAACAAGCATAAAAAGTATGAAAATAAGGAATTTTGGCCTTTATGAGATCCTCTAGGAGGATGACATGCTTTTAACCATTGTCAGATGGAACCAAATCTCTACCGAAAAGCTCTGACTCCTTGCAAAGCACCAGACATCCCCTGTCAAAGTGCACAACGCGCACCAGCTCCACACCCAGCAGTTACTGTTCTTTTCCATACTGCTTTGATAAATAACAAGATGGGTCCTTCATTACCACTGAATCATCAGGCCTCGATTATGCAAATGGATCTCCCACAGACGGATACGTGTACCTCTAGTCCCGCTGCCTTTAATGCATTTCTCCGACAGGATAAGCATTTTCTCCCACTAAAAAACCTACAAGCTGGCCGTTTGCCAAAAAGATGGCATGTGTGAATTACCAAACCTATGGCGGATCCTAAGTCATTACAGTAACTGATATTAAAAATACCATTTATTTCCTCAGAATGCAAACGTCCCTTAAAATGCTAATTTTAACCAACTCATAACAGACTGATTATTTTTTTCGTAATCAATCATCCCAACTTGAATCCCTACAAAATGAGAGGCACTGTATAATTATGCAAAAAAATAATTACGTAGGTTTCTTCTGCAGCGTCTCTGAGGTTTTAAGATAAGCGGATGTACCGAGAGTTTTTCTTGGCTATCAAGCAGAGAAGGTGAAAACGCTGATAATCTGCCACTGTTCTAGAACAGCACTGTTGCATGCACACCATATTGATAACACCAGCATGGCAGAAATGCAAACAACCTGTATCAGGGTCATTTATTTTGTTGACGTGTTTTGCTGACTCCAAAGTACTTGTGCATGCAGTCAGACACGAAATCCTGGGCTTCTATTTCCTAAACCAATTTCAAAATGTTTTTGATGGTATCAAAGCAAACTGAATTGTACTCCTGGAGTTATGACTGTCATGTATTATCTATAATATATTCATTATTTAGTACTTGTATCGGGTCTTTTATGATTTGTGAGTTTGGTATTATCAGAAAATTAAATAATAAAATGTTTGGAGTAAGACGGATGAAGAGTACAAAAAACACATGCAATATCTTTTGCTGTCTGGTCTGTTTGTCCAATGATAACCTTCTTTTTTCCTCTTAGTTTGCTTTATTTTTCTTTGAAATACACCAAAGCATGCAAGGAAGTCATCTGAGCTAAGATTTTTCCTTATATAAATGTTTCTTTAGTTTTGCATACCATGGAAAAAACACTTAAAATTTCTTACCTTAGAGATCTGTAATAATTCTATGCTAATACTCTTTTCCATGAGTGTTTCTAAATGTGCCGATTTGTAAACTCAAGAAAACACAATAAAAATCTCTAATTAAGCAAAACAAACAAACAAAAACAATTGAACACTAATACTTTAGGTAATTCATGAAGGGAAAAATATTCTGAAATAAGTTCTCATTTATGGCATCCTCACAAAATATAACAAGAACTCCTTGTCTGTAGAAGATCACAAAGTTACTACATGCAAAAATGCAATTCAGAGAAGCTCATACCAGCTTATAAAATCCAGAATAAAAACACACTTTGAACAGTATGTTCAAAAAACTAACTCCTATAACTGAAAAAGTAATTTTATATTAGGGCAAAAGAAAAATATGTTCACAAATGAACTTCAGTAAGTCTGACATAACTGCATCTATTGCTCAAACTCTAGCAGAAGGAAGATGAGCATTTCCCCCATCTAAATTAGACAGTCTTTACATTTTGCATCTGGCAAACCCTTACAGCCTCTAACAAAGAACCATGTCAAATTCCTCCTTATGCAAAACATTATTTTACTATGCAACTTAAGTAATCTCTAAAAGGTCAATCCCACAATTAGTAAATTCAATGCAGGTACAGTACGCCTTCTGAAAAATCTCTATAATACTGTAAAGAAAGCATGAAGAAAGAAAAACAACGTTTTAAAGTGTTTGGTAGTTAGATGTGTAACAGTTCCCTATCATTTGCAAAACGTTTAACATATGAACTGCAGATAATCACAGAATAATTCTGATTCAAAGGCCCTCTGCAGGTCACCTGCCTTGTGCTCAAGACTGGGTCCACTTCCAAGCTGAATCAGGCTGTTCACAACCATATCCAGTCAACCTCTGGGTATCTCCAAAGATGAAGCCTCCACACCTTGCCAACCTACTGCAGGGTTTGACCTTTCTCACCTAATTTCTCCCCCTGTCCTTCTACAATTTATCTTCCTTTTCATTCTTTCAACATATATCTCAGTGCCGCCTGGCTCCATCTGATCTATAACCTGCTGTTGGGTAGTAGGAAACAGCAACGAAGCATTACCTGTCTTCCTCTTCTCCGGACTGAACAAACCCAGTTCTCTCCGACTCTCTTTGTAGGTTGTTCTCCAATGCCCTCACTGCCTTGGTGGCCCTCCGCTGGGCTTGCTCCAGCCCATCAGTGTTTTTGTCAGAGTGGGGGACTCAGAACTGCTCACAAATGCTGAATAGAGGCAAAGATCTCTTCCTTCCACGTGTGGTCCAGTTATCAGCTGGCCATCTTTGCCACAAGAGCAAACTGCTGACTAATTTCAAAACTTTGACCTTCAGGCCCCTGAGTTTGTTTTCTACAAAAGCCTCTCCCTGGCAAGGCAATCTCCAAGCTGACTGTTCCCATCAGCTGCCCCAGGTGAAACGTGCTGCATTTAGCATTTACCTACTTGAATTTCATGAGTCTTCAGGAAGTTCAGCTCATTTCTCCAGCCTCCTGAGGTCCTTCTGAACAGCAGCCCTGTCCTCTGCCCTGTCAGCCACTCCCCCCAGCTCCGTGTCATCCATCAGCACTCTGACAGGGCACTTTATCTCAACAGCCAGGTTGCTAATGAAGCTTTTAATATACTCACCCTCACTGTTGTCTACTGAGGAACACTATTCAGGGCTGGCCTCCCGCTGGACTTCACTGACCATTGCTCTTTGAGATTGACAGTCCAGGCATTTTTCGTCCTTGTAGTCCACCTAATCCAGACCATGACTCACTAACTGAGCTACAAGGATACTACAGAAGGCTGCTGAAGGCCTTGCTGAAGTTAAGCCAGCTTACACTGTTTTTGCCTTGTTTGCAGAGCTAGTCTGTTAGTCAAGCAGGGTATGCTCTTGGCAAAATGATGCTGGCTGTTGGCAGTCACTGACTTGTCCTTTTTGTGCATGGACACGGCTTTCAGGAGAATTTGCTCCACAACAGCCATTAAAAATGACAAAATGCAGCCCATCTGCTTGTTGGTTCCATGGATGTACATATCTTTGCTTAAATAGTCCCTAAATTGGACTTCCTCACCTTTGTGTAGTAAGTCATTTCCCTGGGCACTGCCATGAGGTTCAGGAGCCTCACAGGCCTGCCAGCACACCTTACCAGTCAAGACCAAAGCAAAGATGACACCAAATACCTCAGCTCTTTTATCTTTTGCCACTATGTCTCCCACTGCATCAGCAGCACACTATTTTCCTCAGTTGTCTCTTCATCACAGAGGTACCTACAGTTGTCCTTCACTTACCTTCAATTCCAGCTGAGTTTTAGCATTTGTAATTCCTTCCCTCTACATCCAAACACAATTTTTACATTCTCCACAGATGCCTGTTATTGTTTACTTCTTCCATAAACTTTCACAGGTATTTTGGGGGTGAATTTTGAAGAAGCTGTCCCTGAAGATCTGCCAGTTCTCCTGGGCCACTCTGCACTTTAGGGGAACCTGCCATGGGATACTACCTATACGCTTACTGGAAAGCCAAAGCCAGCTATCCTGAAGCCTGAGATTATTTCTCCACTGCCTGCTTTTCTACCATCTCTTACAGATGTTTAACTAGGGATGGCGTCAGCCTTCAATTTTCTAACCTGTTCTTTCCCATTCACAAGTAGCAAGAAGTCTAAGTGACATGGCTGAATACAAAGTTTAGAATAAAATTCAAACCCAAATGTAAAATAAGACAGAGTACCGAGGATATGTGAGATAAGCAAATTTTAGAGGCATATAGTATTTGGGAGCTTTTCTTGACCTAGTTTACAGATAGAAACAGATCTTAAACAGCACAGATAATTGTTATGATAGCTGATGCAAGCAACTGGAAAGACTGCTTTAAGAAAGCAGCAAGTTCAAGAAAAAGGAACGGGGTATATAAAACACACAAAGCTACATTTACATTCCATTTAGCAAGCGTATAGATAATTTTAGGACGATATGAGGCAAAGCTTTTAAAAATCTGGAGAAATGAGTAGCTAAAGCAGAATAATTATCTGACAGATGGAGATTGCCCCAAGGCTGCCACTTCAACATATAAAAAGATGAGGCTGAGTTCATTTTTGAAATCCAACATTTGAAATTCCAAGAGCATCTTGCATATTAGTTGTGGAAGGTACAACATTATGTTCAGTACGCCAGCGTATAAATACAGGTTAGATTCCAAGACTTACTTTGGAAATTGTTTTTAAAAACTGAAGCCTTACAGAAAGATTTCAAATACCTTCACAGCAGCATAGCATAAATACTTAAGAGTGTAGTAAACCTGAAGTACCTAGGTAAAGTCTAGATGCTTTCGTGGTTTCCATCGCAACACCAAAGGTGACTACTACAAGTGCATATTTCTACCACAGTAATATTTGTGCTTCTCATACTGCCACCTTTCTTTCTGCACATAGCCTTCTCTCAGTCAGATTGCACAGCCCTACCCCTAAATTTTATTCAGGCCTAGTAAGACCTGTTGTGGTAACAATAAATGCCTGAAGATAACAGCTAAACAAATTACTCATTTACTTTCATTTGCAACTCTCACATTCCAGAAAAAGCAGGCAACTTTGAAGCACGCACTTGCTTTACCAACAGTACAGCCATAAATGCAGTTAATAGATTCAAACCTGCACTCCTCCTGCTGTCATCCCAGCACTGTGCATCTTTGCATCTATTTGCAACATCTTGTCCTTATTTGTTCGTAATTGCTGAGGGACATCATCTGCATCCTGCTTCATAACTCCACTGTACTCAATGTAAATGCAACCCTAATCTAGACTGTGATCTCTGGAGGCTAGAGGAATATGGGATTACTTTTTTTTTTTTTTTTTTTTTTATCGCCAGGGTACTGTTTGTAAAGCTCCCATTTTGTGATGGATGACAGTCGTAAAAACAAGTTTGTGTTATTTGATAACTGACATTCTGCAAACAGGTAAGATTGAAAAGAGCTCCCAGGCCAAAATAACAATTTATGGATCAAATAAAAAAGAGGGAACAGAAATAAGAGGAAACAGAACACAGACCAAACAAACTATCATATCAATTCTGCAGTTCTTAGCTTATTCAGTTAACTTTTACAATTTTTCAGCCAGCCAGCAATTTGTTTCAAAGCAGAACTGTGAGGAAGACTAGCTTGTAAGATGAATAAGCCACCTTGTGACAGGCAACATATATGACAGCAGATCAAGAACATCACAGTTATTTTGAACCAGTTGTAGCTTTTCTTTTTTTTTCCTTCAGATGCTCATTCTAATTTACAGAACAAAAAGGACAGCCTAACATCTAACACAAAAGGAAAACATTACTTGCCTTCAGTCTCATGATATCTATATCTGGCTCTCGAACTGTAATTGCCAGCGTACCCAAGATTTGAAACCCCTGTTGTCTTCAAATATATTGTACTTCACCTTCCATTATTTATTACTCAACTATGAACAAGTGAAACACAACTTGAAACTTACTTGATTCCCCCAGGTAAATAATATAGTTGCTAACAAAGAGTTAATCACAGAATCATCTAGGTTGGATGTTTCATGTTTCCTTCAGGTTCTTTAATATATACAGAATATATCTATTCTTTTTATATATACATATATATATATATATATACATGTAAATGTATATATATATAAATATACACATATAAGCCTTTATCAGTATTTCTTCAGCATTTCAAAGATGACTAAAATTCCTGACTCCTTCCCATACCTCAAGGTTCTCTATAAAACTTTTATTATTCTGTGATATGAAATGGTATTGAGTGATTGATCACCAAATTGTTTGACCCAGTAAGATGCTCATTCGAAGCCAATAAAGACCTAACCTTGCTTTTCATTTGATTTTAGCATGTCTGATTCAGATAAAATTTGGAGGAACTGCACAGGCTAATTAAAAATCTGGAAAAGCCAGCATGGACATTTTAAAAATTCTGTCCTTGCAAGCTACCACAAATTTGGCACTGAGTAGACATTTTCAGTTGATATTTGTGACATTTAAATACAGCTCAGAGTTGGTTTGGGCTTTTTAGCATTTTTTATTTTTTTTTAGAAACATTCTTGGAGTCAGACATTTTGGGAAAAAAAATCTCCACCATTTAAAAACAATCTTCTCTGTAAAGCAACTGAGAAATTGCACACAGCAATTAAACATCCCCTATTTTCTCTTCTGACAAGGTCATTTAACTCATAGGCCATTTGGAAACACCGTTTGTGTGCTGTAATTTTGCTTTCCATGAGCATCATCATAATTTAGAAAAAAAAAGGCAAGGTACTGTTGTTATATGATCAAAGGGCTTTGCTTCAACATTGCTGATGAGAGACAATTATCTTAGTAAACCTGAAGTGATGCAGAAGCGCTGGCAAGTGTCTCTACTTTAAAGCACGCGAAATGTGAGGGCTTTTCAGTTCAGCTACGTTGTTTCAGCACGAATACACGTCACCTTACTCTCTCATTTAGCTGATTTAATAGGTTGTTGGTTACTGTGATTGGTTTTGTTTTGTCGTTTTACATGAAGTGTCTATTTGGATGTGATCAGAACAGATTGAGAGACCATACGCTGGACTTCTTGCAAAGACAAGAGAAGAAGAGTTAATGTAAACCATCGTTCTGATGCTCGGACGGGCTGGTCTATGAGAATACACTGGGGACAATTATCGTGGCTCAGCTGATAAGCTGTAACTCACTAATGTGCAACAGCGCAATTTCCTTCAAATATGTGCACCAAACAGAAGTGTCAGCATTAGGTCACCGAGGTTATGGAGACAATCCCTTTCCTTGGGATGCAATGGTATTTTTTCTTTATTTGTATTCTTTGTTATGCGATCTTCATCTTAATAGTGCAGCTTATTCTAAAAGTACTTCATAGATCATAAGCCCAATCCTCCTTTTTAATTCAATGGCAAAACTCTCTCCTATCAATTGTGAAATAACTGAACCCTAGACAAAAGCAAATTGGTCATTCATCCGGAACTGAACTACATCTGGGGTGAAGCACAGCAGCTATTTTGCGGTTAACATTACTATTACAGACTGATCTATGGATGGAAATGCACAACTGAAAGCACAGGGGAATTTTAGGTAGATAGAAAAATAATCGTACTGACTAAAATCAGGCAGATTCCCCAGAGAACTCCCTCATTCATAGGAAAAATGCACACGATTGTTTACAATTGATCAGGATCTCAATTACATGTGCCACACAAAATACAGGTCTAACGGCTGACAGTGCTCTTGTCTCATGCTACTGAATAAATAATGCCCCTCTATGCTTTTTCACCATTTAAGTGGACAGGAGACTATAAACACAAGGGCAGCGTGGCTGGAGTTGTGTGGTAGAGGTTCAACCTGTATCGTGGCTGTCAGCTCTAAGACCACACACAACAGTAGCTCAGATTTGGATGCCTGCATTTCAGGGTTTAAAGATGAGCCTGTAAATCAGAAGAGAGGACTTGGAAATTACAGACCATCCCCATTCTCACTGTTTCAAGCTGCTGTCAAGTATATGAGATCGATACTTTGATTTCAGTTCCCCATTTGTCAGTAGAAGATCAATACAAAGTCATAGATTCCTTTTCCATAAATATTATCACTTTACTGTATCAAAATAACACAATTTTTTATAATAGTACTTTAAACACGTTTGTGCTACTCTGCTGTCAAATGCATGCCAAATTTCTTCTTGGATTACTGAAGACAAGGAAAACTTTTTGTTTTTACCTGAAGCACTGAAACCAGTATCAAATGCTTACTTTTAATCTCAGTGGGGCTGGGGAGAGGTAGAAGCCTAATGCTGTCACATCAGAATTGCCAGCAGCAAGACATTCAGTTCATCAAAACAATTTTTAGTTTTGTCAGAAATCAACCTAACAGGCTTTCTTCACAGCCAGTTTATTATGGCAGTGCTCAGAACTGCATTTTTCAAGTCTAAAACCAAACCTGCTTCTTTTAAAACTCACATCAACAGCTTCAAAATTGGTATACTTTGGGTGTTTCCTCAATTAAGTTCATATTTTACCACGGAATTAATCAAAAAATCAAATTAACAAGTGATGTGCTTAAAGCCGTAGTATTTTACTCACTGATTTTGTTTATGTGGGTAGAACCGACTGTTTCATAGGTCATTACTTAACATAAATGCTTTTCTTCCAATGATGGTAAATTATTTTCCACATAGTACTTCATTAACTTCTTTTTGTTGGATGAATGCACCTGCGCTTACGCTACAAACAGCAGTCAACTGTGATATGAGCTGAAGTAAAATTCATTTCAAAGAATTATACTTTCTCTCACGTCAGATTTCTAGGATTATTTTTTCCTTATGTATGTGAGAGGAACATAAACATTAACATATTTACGTGTTGCAGTATTTAGAGACCGGTCCAGCTAATCATTTCCACAGTACCAGCATTGCATGGATTTTCACATAGCTGGAGTATGGTAGAAATTTTCTAAATGTTAGTGAGTGTTTCAAATTCTACAAGTGAACACTCATTCTTTAATAGCTTGCTGCTAACAGCCCAGCTTTTTAGAAACAGTTTTGCTGGCTAATATTTTAAAACATTTTCATTTTCTGATCAAATAATTGTCATCTATTATATTAAACGTAGCAGTAGCACTGACATTTTTCTATTTGAAATCAGTGTTGAGTAATCAGAGAGTACTTTTTTTAAGGTGAAATGAAAAATAGGTTTATTTTGCTTCTGAGTTATAGACTACTACTGTAAATTTATAAGCTTCAGCAGAAGTCATAAGAATCCCATAATAAAAATAGCATTCCTGCCAAATACCAGGTCTTTTTTTTAATAGATTTTTTTTCCGTTACTTTTCTGTGACTTAAATAAAAGTCAAATGTGAAATAGAAATTTATAATGAGTTGGTTTCTCTGAAGTCAAACTTAAAATATTCCTGTATGTTGTCTAAAATAGCTGTGTTGCTTCTAAGGCCTTAATATTCCACTTTCAAACACAAAAATCAGAATAGATGCTTCTGACCTTATGAAGTGCTTAGAAGTTAGTTGCCAAATATCTTCTGTTGAATAAACTCCATATTTTTAAGATCCTATATATTCACCAAATATGTTCAGTAATATGACATGCCAAAGTGTCTAAAAGTTAGATGGGTCCATTATTAACACTCTGAAATAAGTAAGCAATACGTCAAATGAACTGTTTAATCATACTGAGGTACGTGTGGCATCAAGAAAAACTAAATATCAGTGTTTCAAACTGCCAGTTGTAATGAGTCCCAGATGTTAAAACATTAAGCAACTTAAAAATCAACTAACTCAGTTCTAAACAAAATCACTTCCAAGTCAAGCTGTAATCCAGTGACTCAGTCTTCCCCCCTGCCCTCGCTGGCATGAAAATTGCCCCTCTTTAATATGTGCAGTGCCTGAATTAGCAAATAGTATGTGGAATTGATGTAATGTAATGTTTTACATGTCTTCTGCTGTCAAAACTTACCATTTCTGAAAAGACTTTAATGGTTTTAGAGACAATACCAAAGAAAACCTATGAAGTAAAAATTCATTTTTTTTTCTTTAAAAAGTTAAGCATCATTTTTCATTATGCAGAATCCTAAAATGGAAGAAAACTTACGTTGGTATTATTTTGCATAAAAGCAAGGGATAGCAGTTACTTCATGTAAGAATTTAAGCTAATATAGCCTGCCTACCTTCAGAAAACATAAAAGGTAATAATGCCAAATCCAAACAGGGCTGTTTTTTTCAGCAATTTTAGGAAACAATTTAAGAATGAGTAGATTTACATTATGAGCATCTGCCATTGTTTTCAGTACAGCACTGATTGCAACAGTTGCTAAGATTTTCAACGAACAGATTCTTCTGAATATAGAGAGGCTTAGCCCCAGAAAACGTCAAGAAATATCAGAGGAGAGATTAACTGCTAAGGGACGTTCACTTGAGCATTATACATTTAAAAAGGGAAGAGATTACATACCCTTCTCCACCAATTCTTGTTATCTTTAGACGAAAATCAACAGAGTTCAGGCTGGGTGGCTTCCATTTCAAAATATCATCACATCGTCCAGGCTTGTATTTCTGAAGCAAATTAAAAAGCAGTTTAATTATGCTTATTGGTTTTCACTGGTTTTAAAAGTAACAATTCAGCGTTTCGGGCTGTATTAGATGTCTCTAATGAATTACAATAGTTAGTGACTGAAACAATGAATTTCATTACCACAGAGGTAGTTGTGCTTCACTACTTTATTTGCTGCCTCCTTTTAAAACTGCTTAGCACGGCAGCCAAGCCATTGTATATAATGCAAAACTGAGAATGGAAATAAAAATTAGCATACTTCATTATCTCTACCTAATGGAAAATTCCAAATAAAAAAAGAAAATACAACAGCACAGTTTTAATAAATGAGAACTGTGAAAGGACACACACAGAAGACGCATTTAAGATAACCTCAACATTTCTGAGCGATTTTCTGAGCGATGTTTTTGTTATTCACACTGTTGGCTGACACAACGTGAAAAAGCCAGCAGTCACCATACTGCCAGCTCTCAGAAAGGCCCATCACAAACATGTTCTTTCGTATCAAAGGAATGTAAGTTATATAAAGATTAGAGAACACCATGACACAGTGAAACATAAATAAGGGAGCATCTGTTGCTGAAGAGAAAGGGTACACGCTTGTCTGAACCAAAAGTTGCCATACTTATCAGAAAAGAGCAATTTTCTCTTGAATTAGAGTTTTGATTTATCTCGGTCTCTTATCATCTACTTCAGTGTAAGTAAGATGCCATTTTGTTCATCCTCAGCTAACAGTGACAGCCGAGCCAGCTAAACCTTTCCTTCCTGGAATGTCTTTTCATGGCAATGGAGAAAAGTAGAATGAGCATGAACAGGGCAAAAGCAAAAATCAGCTCCTAACACTCTCAGCCACGTTTCTGCTATGCATAACAAAAGTAACCTACTAAAAGCTCTTTTTGGAATCTGAACATGGCTGGCTAGACTGCATCTTCTCATTTTTTTTCTCATTTTTTGACCATGGCTCCAGATTGTTCGAGACTGATGGCTTCAGGCTCTCTGTTGTTGTTCCCATTCAGGCCATTATAAACATGTTCTTAACGCCAGTATTGGAGCATCCTACCCAACTCGCTATTCTCATCACACACAGCTCTGCACTGAATTTCTCCACAACCTTCTCATTACATCTGAATAAAATTTAAATTATTTATCTTTGTCCTTAGGACAACGTGTAGAAGCTGTTTCTGACACCTCTTCTCTGTGCCTGCTCCCTTTCCATGCCTTTCATTTTATTCTTCCCCCACTATCTCCTAGTTGAAAATTGTCTCTTGGAAAGCAACTTTCCCCTGTGGTCCCTCACATCTGGAAATCTTGCCAGATCAAATCAAACATCCTTATTCCATTAGAGTCAGGAAAATAGTAAGATACAGTGCAATAATAAAGGTGTTGGTTGTTTATTTTTTTTTAATTACTTTCTTCTCTTCCCACCTTATTTCCCCTTTATATGATTTCTGTCCTGTAATATCAACAGCTATTTGAGAAATGCTGGTTGCTCTTATACGTGTCCAAAAATGGGATTTAGAAAGGTTTAAAGAATTTACAAAATAAAAATAAAAACAAATATTTCAGTAGACAATAGAAATAGTTCTTTAGTTGGCTCCATCCTGCTGTCCTTCCCTTATTTCTCTGGCTCTTCTCCATTTGCCAGAGATATCTTCAAATCACAAAGATCTCATCTTTGAGCTCTTGTAGCAATGAAATACATCCTTAGGTTTTTTGTTCTCATTACCAGACTAAAAATCCCGTACAATGCAGGTACGAATATTTAAAGACTCACGCCACATACACTATATATACTAATCGATATTAAATGGATAAGACGAAAGAACAAAAAAGCTCAGTAAAGTATTAAATCTTTTCTTTTTATATACAGATGGAATATTTAAATATACTTTAAAGTATTTGCATTCCATTTTAGAGAAAATACTATTTACTAGATATATTTGAACGTTTGTGTGCATTGAATATGAGAATTACGATAAAGGTGAATGATGCCAAAGTCTCTTTGTCAGTCAAATTTTCCTGCAATTTTCTTATACCTGATATCAAGAGAATACGTAATTAAATTCTATATAGCTCATTGCTAAAGTATGTTCCAGGAATAATGGGGCGAAATATGGTGCTTGTAAAGAAATTATTGTTGCTCTCTCTTGCCTGTTAATTAGGCCAAAACCTATTACTCTTGCTAGGTATTTATTACTTTGCTCAAATAAAAACAACGAGGAACACCTCTGTTTGGGACCAATTTCTCCACAGAGTGAAAATTTAATTTATGAAGCAACTTCTACAGCAGGTACCAAGGAACAGGGAGTACAGCTGAGTAGCTGAAGCTGTCGGCACAGATGTTGGTTTTGCTGCATGGAAGATTCATCTTAATGGATGCTCATCTGTCCCTTTAAACATGAGCGAGGTCTTCAACCGTTCCATAAAAGTGTCATCTGTCAATCACGCCTAAGCCCTAAAATCTTTTATTAAGCCTCTGTGTGGCACAGCTTCTAGGTTATTGACTCGCAATAATCTTCCAAGCAAGATTACTGGAGCATTTACAATGATGGATTTATTAATACATACTCAAGTAATCAATTTCTATTTAAGCCGTAGATCATATTTTTGAGACTTTATGAGATGTTAAGACTCGACCCAGTCTAATTGACTCTAGGAAACAATCCTGGCTGGTTTAATATATGGGTACAAACCATCTTTTTACATACATGTATCACTCCTTTAAAAGAGAAAATAAAGAGAGGCTAACAGACTTCAGGACAGAGGAAATTATCTTTTTTTGTATAGAAATACCAGCCTTAACCACAAAACACACCATCTTTTGTGGCCAAAAAGAAAACTTGGACTGCTCTGCATTCAATATTACCAAGTATTTTCTCCCAACCATATAGAGGAGGATGTATTTCTGTCTGGAACATAAACCCTGAAAAAGCTTGACATTCCTTTAGGAAATTAATTCTCCTTAACGTTAAAAATACGAACCAACTTCTCAGAGTCACGGCACTGAAATCCCAAAGAAGAGACACATCTGATCTATCTAACAACCTAAGAACAGCCCCACTAGAGCTCTAGCACCCTGGCTCTGTCAGCGCCCAAAAGCTCACACTTTGGGCAATCATATGTGATGTTTTCTCCTGTTACTCTCCCAGAGACTATCCATTTTCAAGCTCAAAGCCATCTTGATGCAGATGTGATTTCCAGGTATTTACTGATTTTCAGCCTTCCCTGCCCGAGCCCATCTAGCTCCCCCCTAGGACCGTGCAAACCTCCCCCAGCTGTAACAGCCTGCAGCACAGCAGCCCCATGGCATGGCAAGAAAAAGCACCACCTCGGGTTGGTTATGGACCAGCTTTCGTTGGTTTCACACTCGCACTCCCTAAGGCTTGTATGGATAGATGGTGAACAACCAGACCCCATTGTTCCGATGCTACCTGTAGTTTTGTGTCCTGTTTTATCACTCAGACACTCGATCTTCTAACATCGAGAATTACCACAATTCCCCACATCTGACAAACTGTTCAGGCATCATCCTTGTTCTCTGAGTACAAGTGACTCCCCTTCAGCTGTGAGGACCGACCAGGACCCTATCCCTTGACTCCTTCCTACTTTTCAACCAATTGTTCATCTGGACAAGAACTCTTTCATCTTGCACCTGCTTTAGTCTTTTCAAGCTGTTTTTTTTTTTTTTTCTTGTTAGAAACATCGACAGAAGCTTTCTCGAAGAACACCATGTGACCCTTACTCAAATTACTTTTGATTACCTGGTTGGAGAGACATAACCTTCCTTTCATAAAGGCATGTGATTTTTCCCAACTATAGGATGTTTACTCAAGCATCAACTACTGCACTCCTTATTATAGTTTTCACTACTCCGTCCAGTAGAGACATCACACATGGAGGCTCTTCCCTGACCTTCTATGACATCTGTCCCCACACTCAGTTTTTTTTTTGTTGTTTTGTTTTTGTTTCTGACATTATATTTGCTGTCCCCACATCCTTGGGCACCAATGTATGTATACATTCCACACAGGATCAATCTACTGCAGGACTTTTTCAACCCCCCCCTTTTTTTTTCCTTAAGACCAACAAGTTATAGCCTCCTAAACTCCAATGTGAAACCAACTTCACAGCAGACATGAGCAACTATTCCAAGATGACTAATGAAAAGCAATGCTTTGACAGGATACATCTGCATACCTGTAATTTCACTGACTCAAGTTTAATTACTAAATTGATTGGCTGACTTGCTTGAAGGGGAGTTTGGACGGGGGGGGGAGATTTGTTCTTTAAGATGGAGTTACCTTTCCTGCCTTTCCCTCTAGAACCAGCACAGCGCGGAACAAGTCTTGGCTAAACATTTTGTTATATTAAAAAAAATAATAAAATACAATAAATGAAGGAACAATCTCTTCCACATTTCATGTTAGCAAAAGAGATATTGTCTAGAAAACAATGGCAATAAAAATACCCTTTTGACTATTACACTTGGTCTTGATCACTGCCAATACACTTCTGACTTCACAGCAGATTTTTTTAACATTGAGCAGCTGATAAAAGTCACAGTCTACAGATATTTGTCTGAAACATTTACAGAGGCTTAGATAAGTAATCAGACTTCAGAGTTCATGTCAAGAAGCTTCATGGTCTCAGACTTCTGCTGTTATAACATAAAAAAAATGAAAATCACAGAAATGCACCTTAAAATGAGAATTCATCCAGAGGCCATATTAACAAACCCTGAGAGGGGGTTCATTTTTGCAGTGGGTGAGCCCATATACACAATAGAGCAGTAGCAAGTTCTTGAATTTGAATGCTGAGTGCAAAATCAATTTCTTCAAACACGAGCTGAAGCCAAGCAAGAATTCTGCTTGTTAAGTATATGAAAACTTCACCTTAGATGAATCACTGCGTACTGCAGACCTGTACTGCCTAAAGTTATTCCACATTCCATTTCCAAAACAAAATGTTAAACAATCTGTCTGAAACCAAACTACTCCCTAGCATTTCAAATATAGCATTTATAGCAATGATATCCTCAACGCTCTCCCCAAATACACATGTAACATGACTACTTTTAAAACGTATCAGGTCACATAGCATTTCAAATACAAAGATCTTGGTTCAGTCTGAAACCTTTCCACCTCATCTAACGACACCCAAAAATATACATTAAGGAATCAGAAAATATCTAAAATAGCTTTAGAGGATTGATTTACAGCTGATTTGCAGTTGCTTCCAAGTGCCAATGACCATGTCTTCAGGACGGCTAGGAACCCCTCCCCAGCCCTCAGATTTTAGCAACTCTGCTACTCACTCAGCATCCACCTATTTTTTTCTTTTCAATCTCTATTTTTGTTATTATCACAATGAATGCCCCACCTTCAGGGCAGAACGTAGGTGCTGTCCTGGCAGAACACCAGCCCCTTTCTTTTTATCATTCCTTTCTTTTTCGCAACTTCCCTTTCTAATCAGTGTCAACCACCTCAGTCTCCTACAAAACTAAGCCTGGCCAGTTAGGGTTTGTGAACCAAAAGCTTATCCAGCAGCAGGATGCCTGGCAGAACCGAGAGGCTGCTAACCTCAGGTATGTTGCAGGTTATAGGAGCACTATCAATCACTATTACCTTAATTGAAGAAGATGCAAGCCAGGCACATGACGGGCCAGCAGTAGCATGGCAAATGTGCCCCTATTATGGATATCTTGAACCTGAGGTAAGAGCACAACAACAAGCGTGACACCCAGCTGCACACCCAGTATTGTAAGACACTGGGTGATCCCAGAAGACTGCCCAACAGAAAGCACAGCCTCCCGCACCCAGCTCAGGTTGCTCACCAATTCCTAACCCCATGCTCTCAGAGCACACTCAATAAGGTTTTTTGTTGGTCCCCAGTGAGCCACATCAGCACTGTGGGGTAAACTGATGGGTGTCTGCTCATGTCCCAAAAGTATTAAGCCTAGTAGTCCCCTCCCTCCAGAGCTGTCCTCAGAGGAGGCGACTCCTTTCTCCTTCCCTGTGAGAAAGGCTGGCCCTCAGAGAATGAAGTTCCCTTATCTCAACTTTTGCTGACACGTTTCTGTTTCTCGCAAGCTGCAGATATTCTTCCCACTCAATTTATGTTTTGCCTGAAGCCACGCATCCTCCCAGCGCTCGCATTCACTGAGTGGCTCAGCAGAAGGGCTGGGCAGTGGGGATGCTAAGTGGGGATGTAAGGGGAGTGAAGTATCTCTCCAGGCAGCTGCTTTCTGTTACCACATGGTAGAGACTTTGCTGCTCAGTATTTTGTAGGAGGAAGAGCGGAGTCAATCTCTGGGACCGCGTTCTGGGCAGGCAGCATGGGCTGTGGGGCGTTGTTGCCTCACCACGAAGACACCCACCTGGAAGACTGAGTAAACTTCAGCCACAAGGCCTGACAAAGCAAATGGATCAGCTCTCCTAATGACTGAAAAGGGAGACGTTGCGGGATGACCAGGAGAGTATGAGCAGTGCTGCTACGTGTCCGCTGTCCTCGCCCTTGGCACACCTTTCAGATCTAGCCCTGCAAACGAGCCAGAGCACTGCTAAGGTAGAATGGGCACACACCAATGCAGAAAGAAGGCCGGAAAAAATCAAAAATAGCTCAAAAGGGAGGGGACACAGAAGGACCAGGAAAGATTTGTTTGAAAACCCATGCTTGCCCAAGAGGTACATGTATGTCAAGCTGAGTACCATCAAGGCATGAGTGCCATGGGGATAGGAGGGTTTGGGGTTAACCAGGACAGACACTGGGAATCTGCAAGTTCTTTTAAACCTTCAGATGTCATTTGCTACACTGCAAATGAGATCAACATTTAACCACGCTGAATATATAATTAATGAGTCTTGAATATGAAACATGAATATGAATTTGAAATATAGATCTTTCAGTATCTCATAATTTAAGTTACAAAGAAGTTACCTGGCTAGTTCATATTTTAGCACCAAGAGAAATATTCTGCCCTTACATATATGATATTCTGATATTTAGTCACTCTCACTTATCAGGATAAAGACAGTAAAGGTCTTAAAACATACTAGAATGCTTCAGATTCACAAATACTAAGACATTTCTTATGTTGTAAAATTCACCCATTTCTGTTACCAACAAAATTTTTCTGTGTTTTAACCAAATACTTTGTGAAAGACTTGGTATTCAACATTATGCTACAGCTTTCACCTGTAAAGAAAAAGTTAACTATTGCAAACCTGTAACAACAACAAATCTTTTCCTCTCACTCACTTAAAACAACAGTTGAATGTTTTCTCTGAAGTGTTCTACATTAATTACTCTTAGACCTTTTAATATCCTTATGGCACCTACTGCCCTACCCAATCTAATAGTTTGCATTCGGTTGTGTAAATATAAAGACTGAACAATTACTAAGTTTTTATTTTCCTGAACTGAATGCCTTGGATCATTCTAAAGAACCAAAAAGATCGATTGTAATCAATCATTTCAGGCTAGAGCTGATAGAGAGATGAGCTGAAGAAAGAGAAGTTGCTAATATTGTACGTGAGTGAGTCACGTCAATGGATCAAGAAACCACAAGATGAAAGACAGCCATTGACTCAATTGCATATTCATAGATTTTTAAGGCAGAAAAACATCATTGGGTTCATGGAGTCAGCTCTGTTGCACACAGGACAGAAAAACTTGAACAATAACGTTTATATCAAGCTTGTAATTCCTATTCAAATTACAGCACACCTCTGTGAAAGATACTAAGCAAAGAAACATCATATAGTTATGGAGATTACCATTACACTTAAGATTAAAAATGTATGCTTTCTTCTACACAAAATACCTCTGAACCATGTAATGCCTTAGTTTAGACTGAAGCCCAGCCCTCCACAAAATTATTTCCTTTTGTTAAGATAAAATGTTTAGTCGCTGCACAGGTAATTTTCCATTTGGCTAATGTATGCATGCATTTTCATTGCACAATTCTGCCAAAAAGTCTCCAAAGATTAGACAACAGAATTGATTCTACTATTCCAGTGTTATTTTCACTGCTTAAGTACACAGACATATTAAAAAAAACGCATGTGTTTCCTATTCTTTTACATTATGCATTTTTTCAACGTGTTTTATGCATTAAAATACATTGATAACTACCTGAAATAATTCTTTTCAGAGCAAAGCCTTCAGCTGTGACTTAATACACTTAATACATTTCCTCCTAGATACACAGTCTACTTCTGGCTGTATATCTTTGTGCTAATCTGGCCACCAAAACAGAAGGGAGAAAAAACACACGAAGAAATACAATAACATCTATACAAGGAAATAAGTTATTGTAGTTAATCCGTGACTCTTAGCCTCTGAAAGTATTTTGTCTTCTGTCCCTTCTAGCCTCCCATTTCAGTTCCAGCCCCTTTGTTTCTCAAAGTGTCCGTACAAACAACTTACATCCTTGTATTCCTCATAGTCCATCACTGTAATACCCCATTCTTCCCCATGTATTCTACTTACTTTCCCTTTTTTTTTTTTAAAGAAAAAAAAACGAGGCAAAAGGCATCAGCAGTGCCTTGGTTATTGATGGGTAAACAAGAGTATGCTTGCTCTTGCTGCATATTGAGCAGATAGATCACTCAGAACTGGAGGGAAGAGATACACTAAGTCTGATCACAAGCCCACAACTGCCTGGTGGAGAAGGAGAAAGGTCAGCATTTCTAAATTATGTCTAAGGCAAACTGTATTAGTTTGACTATATTAGAAAATTGCTTCAAGAATACTGGACTCATCCCTAACTCGTATCTTTGGAGGTGTAGGCAAATTACATCATGTGCTATGGCATTTATGGTGTTTGTTTTGCCATTTTTTTGTTTGTTTGTTTGCCATTGTTTTGGCAAACAATGAATCAACTACAAGATTTAGCCAATGTACTACAGGGACAGCCACATTGCATGTCGACAATCTAGGAGACAAAGCAGAGTAAAGCCCAAGAGCAAAAGCCTTCAGTTTCAATACAGGGTGCTTAATTACAAAGATGGATGTACAGAAAAAGTGATAAAATTAATGCATTGACCTGGTGTGGATCATGGAAAAACACCAGGACAATGCTATCTACTAAGACATATTATCAGTCAGGAAGAGGAAAATACTGTTGTTTGTTTAAACATTAAGTCACCCTATTTGGTTGTTATTTAAACTTTATCAGAGCTGCCCAAACTGATTATCTATTATTCCAAAATCTTTACAGAGGTGAACATTTGCCAAATACACTCCACGTACCTCTGAATCAGAAAGGTCCCTGGGAACACTGGCCACACTAGTTTTCACCTGGCTGCATTCCTTACATAGGTAGAAATAACCACCCCTGTCCCTGTCATTATTATTGCCCTGAACCACTCACACCCCACGTTCCCTTCCTGGGACAACCACTGCACAGATCACGAGTGCCACTCGTGTACACCACCCCTTGTGTACACCCTAAACCTCTATACCAGGTTCAGAAAGCTATTGCAATTTTAATAAGCAATAGCTTTCTGAACCCAGACGAAAATCAGGCTTATTAAAATTGTTCTACATGCTGTTCTGTACCTTAGAAAATCTTATTTAGGCTTACGAGAGTTAATGGGACTAACGTGAGCAAACTGTGATTGTTAAGGATGAGAACTGTTAAAACCATTTCCAAAGACAGACTTAATTGTGACTACTTCTCACAGAAAGCATGTTTACCAAGAATAGTTGGAGAAATTCAGTTGTGTTAACAAAATGTTTCATACCTCAGAACCCAGTTATGTAAACTTACTTAGACTTCTAGAATGCCTTTCATAAAAAAAAAAAAAGAAACTCACAAGGGACCACGTAAGAAAAAGTACGTGTATGCAAGCCTTTCAAGCCTACGAAACTGTACCATGCAGTTGCCATTGATCTGAAAGTTTTAAGTGCTCATTATCTCTGAAGGCTGAGAAACACACTTTGTTGTGCAACATACGCATTTAGCAGTGCCACAAAATGATTATAGGAAGAGGGCAGTAAAATAATAAGATGCTGAAGCTGGAGGTATAAACAAAATTGGTTGATCGAGTCTGGAGAGTTTGAAGAATTCAGTCATCTCAGGAATTTCTATCAATGGATGTAATAGATGATACTCATTGTTTCCAGATGTGAAGGAAAGCTTTGCTGCATTTAACTTGACTGCGTATATTCAGCTAAAAAAAAAAAAAAGGTGCTTCAATGAAATCTCTTCAGTAGTACTCACTGTTCTCAAAGATGATTAGGATTCCTTTATTAGCTAGAAAAATCAGATGTACCTGGTGTTGTTTTCTTTCATGCAGATGTGACTTACTTCAGTATAACCTCTTGAAATTTTAGAGCAAGCAGTTCTGTTTGTTGTTGTTGTTGTTGTTTGGTTGTGTTTTCTTTTTTTTTTTTTTTGGTGGCTTCCCCTTCACCCCCCATAAATACAATTCAATTGTCCCTGTATTTGTAAAGGAAATGCACCAAGACACGATTTGTAAGTACTCTTACAAGTGATCAGGTGGGGTGAAACTCCTGGGTAAACACCAATATTTTGCAAACAGCTGTTGTTTTGTGAAAGAGATTTTCATGGCTGAGACAAAAAAAGAAGAAACTAAACATTGAAAACACAAGGACACACAATATAGCCACAGAATTTATATCACTACAAAAAGATACCCAAACACTTCCCAACTTCAGGCAAACACTGTATACACTTTGCATCAAGCCATTCACCCAGCACAACCTGTGTCTAAGCTCAGACAGATGGCCATGAGGCTCTATGTAAAGAAGATAACAAAAGCAAATCGCTCCCCTTTAAAGACAACAAAAATAAACAAAAGTAAAATAATAAAAGCTGCTTTTACTGCTTAATGTTCTGAATTACTGATTTAAAACACCTGAACAAAGAGCTGCAGTCCTCACCAAACTTCAGCTTTTTGCCTGGTTTGGTAATTCAATCAGGATGTAGAGACAGGCTGATGCTCCATAAATATTTGATCAGCTTTAATATAAGGTTGTTAATGAATTTCAAACATTTTACACTGTACTGTCACATAATAGAAAGCATATCTGTAGACAATAACTTCTGAAGCTCATACAAAGAAGATGGAAAAAGACAGCATCCTTGCCTAAGTTCAAATCATTTCATGTCCAGAACTAAGCCAAAATGATGACAAAGACAACTCTTGATAAACTTTTAAATAACTCATTACTTGACAGGGTGCAATGCTGCTTTAAGTCCATGTAGTCAAGCAGATTTGTGCAGTTTCTTCCACTCCTCCACTTTAAAAAGCAAAATAAAGAAAAAATAAAATTAACCTGGGTCCTAAGGTACTCTATCTTTGGTGTACTCCAGAAAAAAATCCTTTAGAAAGCTAGTACCGTTCCTACTCAGTGTTTTTCTTCTTCATCCACAGGCACAGGTAAGTCAGAAGCAGCTGTTTTTATTGGGCAAATGTTATTGTATCACAATTTGTCTTCTGTGAAAACGTGACTGGAAGCTATGTGAATTAGAAAGAGAGCGATTATAATCAAAATGGCCTCTGAAATATTAAGCTTAACTGTCAGCATACTGAAAAGCCAAACATGCTACTAATGTGCACTCATTCAAATAGCGTTAGATTATGTTCCATGCTAAGGATTTTAGCATATGAATGCAAAGAAGGTCTAGAAAGTTAACCTGTATGCAGAAATTATTCTGTTAATATTTTAATAGATATTTTTCAATTGCTTTTTCCAAAGGTGCCTCGGAATTTCAAGTTAATGCAATATTTATATTGGACATTTTGGTAATTATTAGGCTAGCTGTCCCCTACTCTTGCACTTTAATTTAGCTTTGCACCTCCAGCTTCATTAAACATCTTGTTTCATAACTACACTAATAGCTTTTCTTAATATTCCATTAAGCAAGAAGAAAAATGTGATGAAATTTTCTTCATAACTAACTCCATTTACATATTAATCCTTTTAATATTTGATAAATTAAGTTCAGTTCGCAGCCAAAAATCCATGTTTACAGCAATCAGAATACGGCAGTCACAAAATTACTCATTGCTCTTTTTTTTTTTTTTCCCTTTTTCCTAGCACATCACCGCAGCAGAAACCTATTCTCATACACTTCTGTTTGTAGTCATCCTTTCTAGTTCCAGTCCATAATATTAAATGAAACTCCAACACTTGATCTGAAGCAGAATAGAAAAAATAAATGGCTTCAAGTTGTTGGCTAATATATGTGATCCCTAAGGGACTAAATGGTGTCTGCTGTCAATTCTAAATTCTACTTTTGAACACAGGGAAATTAAAGCAACTGCTAAAAAGCTACATTCTCCTATCTTTGTGAAAACAGACATGTCCTGACTATACAACTATATTTCTCTTGGTCAAAGGAACTGGTGATTTTCCAGGCTTGTTGCAGTTTTATACTCCTATTAATTATTTTCTAATTTTCTTAATGTTCACCATCTAGGATTTATTTCCTACAAATTTGTGCTGCGTAAGTCTTCAGGAAAAGTTAAAAAAATAACACAAACAATAAAGATGCTTCACATTATCTTCTCTTGCTTTCTTTATTGCATTCTGCTTGTTTCACTTTGCATCACTTGCAGTGGGGTGACATCAATACGTAGCCACAGCACGAACTGTTAGCAGCACGCCAGTGTGACTACAGGATACTCCTGTATTTACTTCTCCAGATGAAATTTGCTCGTAAACTAAGCTTCATAAATCACCAACAGCCTTAAGCTGAAATTAATATAATGGAAAAAGATCAAACTGCCATAATTTTCTCCCTCAGCAATATATTTTTTAGTATTTTTTCCTTCTAGAAATACAGATAAACACAACTGAGAGGTAAGAAGCTAAATAATTTGGAATGACTGTCCAGAAAGACTGGTGAGGGATAGGCTAAGCCCATCTTTTCTCCCCAAACACCACCTTTTCTCCCTGAAAACTTCAACACAGTCATTGCTAAAAACTACAAGAGTTAGCTTGGCACTAAAATTATGGATACTTTTATCTTTATTTATTTTTTGAACAGGTCTTTATGGGTAAAATTTGATCTAACTTAGGCAATACAGAGACAGTAGAGTTTTTATGTAATGAAGCAGCTCCCCAGTAAGCCCCCATTTCCCATATTTCTCCCAAGGTATCTGAACCTTTCTGCATGTTTTCAAACCTAATTGCAGAGGACAGGACTCCCTGCCATTTGCCCATCCTCACTGACTACATTTAGGCATTCAAGAAATGGGTCATAATTTGCTTTCTATATTTTCATGCTCTGTCACTCTTCAAGTCAATGTAGCACCACGCATCTGAAAGACCCAACTGTTTCTTAAATAAGAACACTTGATATCATTAATGCTGCTTATTTTTGCTATTCTTTCAGGCCTAATGAGGTATTAATGTCCTTTAGAGAAATGCAATGAAGAAAACGCAATGAAGAAAATTGTTGGGACAAGCAAGATAATGCAGAAGCACTCCTGGCCCCACTCCTTCACTTTCTTTTTCAGTCTCCTAAAGCCATGTTTCTTCTTCTTCTCCTCCTCTCCTCCAGTGAAACAACAAATCTTGGAGAGAGTTTTAGGGCGATCTTCCTTCCTCATTTCACAATTTTATTGTGGAAAAAAATAACAAAATACCCTCTTCACTTGAATAAAGCCGGTGATGTTGGAGAAAAATTAATTTTCATTCTGTGAAATGGTTACATGCAGTTTTGTCTTTACATCTGTCATAAAACAGTAAGGTTTTATGGATCTTACTGTTTACATCTTTCCATATGGATAGAGCTTCATACGTACCAGCCTAAAACTTCTCTCATTTCTCAAAGCCTGATGGTCCCCATCTCTCTTCACCTTCTGTCCTTTCATTCTCACTACCTCCGTCCTTAAGCTTAAATGTAGCCACTTGAATTTACACCAGATAGCGAGGGAAGTCGGTCTCTCAGAGGACAGAGGAACTTATTTCTTTGTGGATGGTTAGTTTGTGATCAAAGGCTCCCAGAAACCTCACTAAAGTTAGATTGGATCAGCAGGAAGCATTCCCTGCTTGACGCCTTACAACAAAAGCATCCTTCTTCCAACAAAAGAAGCTCCATGAAATAAGAAGCAGTGCTCCCAGCTGACTCACCGCGATAACCTGATTTGTAAGTTGGATAATTTATGGGTATTAAAGACCACATTTGTAGCAGCTACGACCTGTGAATTCAAGGCTTCATCCAACCATGGGTTGTGTTGACATTTTTCTCAAGCCACAACAGGAATGGCTATACCAGGAACGGGCATTGCCACAAATCACCTGAGAGCTCATGAAGATTAATGAAAACTACCACTGCTCCATAGAAAGATGCAAAAATATATTCCTGCTTCAGGAACGTCAATCTTGGAGAAGCAGAAACAAGCCTTACACCAAGAGGCAGACAGTGAGCTAATCTGAACATAAGGAGAAACGCACGAGTACAAACTAAGGGATCGCAGCATGCTGGTCTCAGACGTAGTCTAATTTCTCTTTTTAATTCCACAGCTAAAAAGCCCCCAGAGCTGAACAGATACGCATGAAAGATGATACACAGAATTGCCAGCAGGATTTTTGTACATGTTGCCAAATGTATGTTACACAAAATTGTCATTAAGGGCTAGCTTATTACATTTTAGAGGGCTACAAATCTCCTTGAATTAAATATTTATGAGTCTTTCTTCGAACACTGAATCCTGCAGTATTTTGAAAGAAACAACAGAAAGTAGCCTTTTAAACTATGCATTCAAATACATTAATGATAAAAGGATGAATTTTAACTATATTAAATTCATCATTACGTATGTAGATTAAAATAGCACAAAACATACTTTGCATCCTTAGTTTCACAAGGAAACATTCATACAAATTTTCTCAAGACCAAGAAAGTGAACCCAACCGGTGGAGCTCAGCATGCGCCTCGCAGTCCTTCGGCTTTGCTAGCAGCAAGTTGATGTGCTTGGAGTTGAAAAAACAAAGAAAAAAAAAGCGTACCCTGAAAAAAACAGCATGTATTTTTTCTTTCAAGTGTTCTGCCACAAGACGAGTACAATTAAAAGCTGCGTTTTGAGGAGAGTAATTTGGATAATGAGGAGCGAAAAATCCTCCTGTAGGGGGAAGAAACAGCATGCTGAAGGAGAAAACGGCAGAGACCTGCCTGCTCTTAGTGAGAAATTAATCCTTGCAGTTTTGGCTTAGGAACAAGCAAGTCAGTGGCTCTGGTTAAGCACCAAGAACTGCACAGGATAGCTGTTTCCTGAGCGTTGCAAGTAAAGGGAGAAGAAGTTTAGGTTGTATTAAAAGAAGCCACTCGGAGAACTTCGGTTACTCCAAAGGTTAGTTGCTGCCCTTAAAGAGCGACATCCTCACGTTAAAGCGGTGGTACTCATAAATGGGAACAAGGTTAGCAGTTTTAAACCTGCTACAAGTGGTGATGGGGGAACAGAAGCAGTGATAATGTACTTAAAAGACAAAATTCTGTTTCTTAAGCAAGAGAACTATCTTCATAGGGCCGATTCACTTACATCCATCAAGTGAGCACTGAAAGTTCAATGAAGTTCTGGGAGAAGCAGACACACCTGAGACACTTTACAAGCAGCTTTCTTCATATCTTATATCCCTCTAAGAGGTTTTTCCACTTACTCATTTTCCCCTGCATCCTTTTTGCTACTGTCATAAGAAGACTGAGCCCTTCAGAATCGCTGGAACATCGAGCTGAGTAGCTCTGTCACAACTGAGAATGGTGCAGAAAAAAACACACATCACTAAATCAAGCAGGAATCTGTGATAACGTTTGGAACATATTTTACAAATCCCCTGTCACCCCCAAGATCAAGCGAGTTTATCATTAAGGAGTACCTGTCACCAGCATCTTTCCAATGCAAATGCTACCAAAATACAAAGAGATAGTAATGAGCATGCTGGTGCGAGCTGTGAGCCAATAAACCCCACTTCTATGAAAGAGCATCGCATTTGCAAAACAACTTCAATAGCATCCTTCAGAAGGGTTCTAATAGAGTGAGAGAGGAAAGGTACAGAGATGGCAGCAGAGCGAACAAATCTACCTGCCACGGACCCAGCAGGGTCCCAAGAAGGATTAGAGGCTCACGTCGTGCTACACCTTTGTTGACACCAGGAACAGCAAGTTCCTGCTCATTTTGTGAGCTGTCTCACAAGAAAACTTTCTGCCGTGTACAGATGTACACTCTCCTCCTCGACAGAAGGAGAACGTGACTTTCATAGACCAAAGCGTTCAGTAAGTTTTTTCTTTAAATGCAATAATTCTGAATTCAGGGGTGAAGAACCCAAATCATATAGCTAGTAGACACTGAGCCAGTGATCATGATTTTGGCAAAAAGGTCTGCAATTTCCATTTAAGTGGAAACCAAAGACACCTTGGCTTAAAAAATAAACAAAACACTATTACAAGAATTGTGATAAAAGCTGAGAGAGGGCATTAGGTGACGTACCATCCCTCATTTACCAAAATACCAATATAGGTGGACCAAAGTTTTCATTGCTTTAGACAGACAATTCCTAGATTTTTAGGCTAGCGAGATTAGTTCTCCCTTGCTTGCATATAAATTTGTGTTTCCAAAACATGAAACCTCTGAAAAAAATGGGTTTCAGGAGGGATATCAGCTTAAGCGTTGACACTTGTTTATAACTGTGGCAAACAGACATACCAAAAAATAATTTGCTCCAACTATCACAAGCTCACAACGGATCAAAGTTTGCGACTCCCACTTGCAACCAGTGAAAAAGACCATTAATAAAACCTCTGGGATGCTGAGAACTGATTAGCACAGAAGCGTGGTAGACAAAGGGAAAAAACAGTCAACAGTTCATTAGGAACAGAGGACAAGCAATTTTGCGCTGGGGTGGCAAAAGAATACTGAACAGGGTTTAACTGCATCCCTCCTCCCCAGCTCCCTTTGTACAGGAGAGAGCAGGGGGTGCAGCAGTGTTCAGCAAGCAAAACCACTGCCAGGCTCCCTGCGTTCACGTGCCTGGGAATTATTCCCACCTGCACGGCCGTGTGTGCACTCCTGTGCTTTTAACTATGTATGGGACTGCAATCAGAAAGTTTCAATAGGGTAACGCAAAAGCTGCCAGTAGGTTACCATGATACTGCCGTAATTACTGTTCTGGGGAAAAACAGTAAGAAAAGCACTTTTTTTATTCCCCCATTCTAAGAAAAAAGAGCTTTTTTTTTTTTTTTTTTTTTTTTTAATTTACCCCTTAGCCAATAACTGAACTACAACATGAGTTAATTTACAGTTTTACTGCTATCCTGAGTTCCAGTACCATGAAGACCTCACAAAATAAAGCCATTAGCTAAACAGCTAAACCATTTTTTTTCTAAAACCAGTAAATTTTCCCTTTACTTCTTAACTAGCTATGGATTTTCTTTAATTAACCAAAATGTATCTAAGCAGAGCACATTAAATCCAGTTAAAATTGAGATGGAATATCTAAGTTAGTTAACAATAAAGATGCTAAGATGCTAAAAGTTTTAAGAACTTTTCGTCCGCTTTGTTTTTGGTTTTTTTAATTTTTGTATTTTTTATTTTTCCCCTGGTCAGTCCAGTCACCATCGATATTCCTAAGGAATTAATTAATACATTTTTGCAGGGAGACACTGAAGGGCTTTGAAAGTAATGAAATAACCACCACCAAATTTGACAGAGGACAAAACTCGACTTTTTTTTGAAGGCCTAGCAAAATAAGCAAGCAAATGTCATGGAAACAAGAGCTCTCGCCATGGTAACACCATCCCTGGTATGGCAGCTAGCCACTCTGATTTCTACATCCTCCAAGACAAGGAACCAGCTTAGTTCCATGTTTCATTTCAGTGTATTTCCATAACATCCCATACGTCCAGTCACAATAAAGCTTTAATAAAAACATGAATAGTTCATAAGCATGCAATATTAAAGCCGAAGCAGAACATAAGCGTAGGGGCAAACTGATTAACTGTATTAAAGCAAGTCTGAGCAAGTCTTTGAGAAAAAACAAGAGGCTGATGGCTATGTAAAGAACAATTATATTACAGATGTTTCCCATCACGCCATCTGACTCATGCAACTACTGTCAGATGCGTGAGCATCTTGCAGGAAACACAGCAGGAGCTATAGTATAAAAAGGTACAACCCACAATTGCAGTTAAGTAATCCTTGTTACCTGCCCTTATAGAGAAGTCGAAATTTTTAGCAACCAACCCAAACTCTCAAAGCCAGCTGAAGACTCGTTAGGAGCATGGTAGCTGCTCTCCAGAGATGGGCACAGCAATCAGAGCCACGTGGATGACTTCCGATGAATAATTTATCTGACAAATTAGGTCCACTTCGGGAAGTATCTGTATGCAACTGATGACTCTGACAAAAACCACTACCCAAACTTATTCTACAACAATGCTTGCCGAGTATGTTTTCCAATCTGATTAGCAATGTTGCAAGTTTCACTTCTCTGATTGATACTGGATGCAACTCGGATAGTGTTACCTGCCCGGCCATTCAAGAAACTGGAAAGGGTCAGCAGTACAAGCGTGTGAAATAAATACAATCCCTGTAATATATTTGCAAGTAAAATACTAGGTTTTACATAAGCACACACAGCAATAGGAAATGTAGCTTATCTTGCAGAAGTCTTGAAATGCGAACAAATATTCACAAAAAATAGCCTACCTGGTTGTTCTGGTCCATGTGCAAGTTATGAAAAGTAAATTCACGTTCTTTTCTGGTTGAAGTATTTTAATGAAATGTAAAGTTTAAATCAAAACCTCTAAGAGTGAGGAAAACATCATGATCGTATTACTCTGAAAATGTGAAAGAAGCTATATTGGTAACTCTCATCTGAAAAGTTACATAGAAAATACTCAGTTCTGTTTGCATGCCTAACCAAGACGAGCAAGAAGTTTTCTATGGTTTTACTATATGGAAATAGTACTGTGCTCTGCATTTGAAAGTATTGCTGATGGTCCCCTCAAAAACAAAACATTCTCCCAAAACTATGCTGATGGTCTGGAAAAAAGTCTTGAAGGTTTTATGAAAAGGATATACCTGGTGTGGTTCACTGCACACCTAAATATTTGTCTAACAGAAAAATCTGTATTATCTAAAAGTAATACTTTTTTATACTCTGTAAATAACACGCAAGCCGTAACATAAAAACACCAAACAAACCTCAATTTGCTTACTAGCTAATTCAGCTGATGCTAAGACTTGCATAGGAATTTACTGCCTGAAAACTAGCAAAACCTGACCTCTGCCATTCTTTTCTCCAACTAAACCTTAATTTTTTCCCCTCGCCTTTGCACACTACAGAATGCATCAGATATCTTCTAAAACAAATTTAGAGAGAAATTTTGAACTTTGCATGTTATATACACCAGGACAAAAAAGACACAACCCTGAGGGCTTTGTTTTGTTAACCGCATAGTAAACCTTTTACAACTACTTTCAACTCATCTTATGAGCACTGGATCTTGTGATCAATTTACAGATGCCAAACAATGAAGCATTTCCAAAACTACTTTTTATTAAGGCTATCTTTTTATTCTCCTGTTGTTTTATCTCCTCATTGCTAGCAGAACGAGCCATATTTTCACGTAACAATGGCAACATCAATTCACAGTCTGACAAGTCCCTAAGACACACATTTTAATTGCTCTCACAAGCTAATAGTTCTCTCTAGAGAACCCCATTTTGCATAAAATTCACGTCTTGTTTCAGTGGTTGGATGAATATACACATACAAGATGATCTTGGGATTTCCAGCAATCTTTGTTTGGAAACAAACAACCTACTGGTTGTCAGTTCAAGCTCGTCAAAACTTTCAGACGATGTTTTACAAGTGTATTAAGTGTTTCTTTAATGAACGATTCAAAGTACACAGAACATCTGCATTGCTGAGGGCTGGGATGGTTGCAGCTAGGCCTTTTACTCATTTTCCCCTTGCAGAAGGAACCAGCAGACACACTGCAGTTGCACATCCCTCAGTCTTGGTGGAAAGCTTCTAGAGTAACACGGAAAAGAAGAGAGTTTTATTTCACAAAGACAACTGGCAGCACTAAGAGAAAATAAGATTTTGTTTTCTGATTATCTGCAGTAATTACGGAAGCAGTTTGCATTGGTTTCCTATCTCTGACTCGTACCAATTATGGCACAATGCCCAGCACTGCCCTTCCAGCTCTGTACTTAGAGGAGCGTAACCTGCATGATGCAAACACATCTAAATTATTTAGCACGCATGGCAGTGGAAGAGAATGGACTTCTCTTAAAAAACAATTGACAGCTTTCATATTAAACTGAAGACTTGCATTTTTAATTGCTCCATTTTAATGGAGCTCTTTTACTATTTTGGAAACGTCAAAGACTAGGAGAGCTGATGAATGCAATTGCAAATGAAACCAAAAGTTACCAGAAGCCAAAATGAGATCAAATTATCACAATAGTGTCCTGCTGTACCTCCTCAACACACAGTGTAATTCAGCAGGCACCTATGAGCCTGGCAGAGCACACCGTGAGCCTTGAGGAGCGTAGTGCGTTCTGCACAGGACACTGTTGTTAGATAGCTAAGTGTATTTAATTTTAAAATGTTAGCAAATATACACAGCTGCATTCCATGATTTATCTGATAATATGTGTTAGCATCTAAAACAAATGGTATATTTTGCTATTTGCAAAAATTCAGTTACCCATTTGTGATATTGAGCCTCCATTCTCAAATTTACTATTCATAGTGATAGAGTATACATTTCAAATTACGAGTAACATAAAATAGTGTTCTACTTTAATTTAAAGGAAGTATCTTTACATTAAGCGTTTTGACCATCCATATGCCGAAATGCAAGTGCCAATATTCCTCTGAAAGCAACCCTGCTTGCACAAATCTCAGGTACACACATCATCTTCCTCATATATCGGGATGCTACTTACACTACAACAGCAGGATGAGGATCTACTTAAATATTCTGCTTTATCCTGATACAAACCACAATTTTTACTTTACTGCTATGCCCCTGAGTAAGAAAAAATAAGAGCATTTCATGAAGGATCTTCATCAAAATTGAAGAGGCCTGTTGGCTGTCTTGTCTTGGCATGCACAGGTGAAAGTTTGGGGAGAAAACAATCCCAACAAGGTAGCACTTTCAGGTATTTTCTTTCCTAAATCTTTCAGTTTGAAAAGAGTATAGATGAGGCTTTTTGAGAGTATATGAGGAATTCTGTTTATGGATAACTATTCCATATAGTTATAACTATATAACTATTCTTCTATATAACTATATAACGAAAAGTGACTTTTTTTTTTTTAAGTTCCCTTCCACTCTACCTTTCAGTTTCCAAGTCACTGCTGCTCTACCAACTTCTCAGCGGTGGTAAGACTGCTGTAAGATTCAGAATGAGTGGGAGCACTGCCCAGGAAACAACTGATGGCTAATGGCAGCCTATGTTAAGGATCAAGAGCCGAATAGACAGCTCTAATTTAGTAAAGAGTTCTCACTGACTCAAAGCAGAACCTCTCCTAGACTTTCCTATCCAGTCACAAAATTGGATTTTGTTTTGCAGAGCTGATCCACCACAGATGTAAGTTAACAGTTTGAGGAATACAGGCTTACTCTCTCAAAAGCATACACGTTTTGTAAAGACTGAACAATTGTTTTGGTATTCTCACCTGAATATCACTTTTACAGTACATATCCCTAACATGTATTTCTTTTAGCTAGCAAGTATGTGCAATCTGACGGTTGTGAGCATCACAGCAAGTGCACTCAAGCAGCTCTTTAGAAGGACTTTGAGACAAAGAAGATATGTAAAAAATCATACTTGAAAGCCCTTGCAAATAATGATTCTGCTTATCCTAACACAAAATACATGTACATCTTTGTTTTCCCAACATTTAAAACAGCAGCACCCAGAAAAACACGTTTTTTCAGAGAATCTCTCAGATGAAACGTATACAGACACCACCATATTAAAGGCAATTGGCAATGCTGAGGATAATTAGCACACAGATCATAAAATACAAGAAATAGACCTCTCCTGCCGAATACCATTGACAGGCACAATGATTAAACCGCACAACAGAAATTGAAGAACCTATTTAGATTGCTACTATAAATGTGATTCATTGCTTGAGAAATCAGAGAATTTCAGGTGGCATAGGTCACAAGCAAACAAATGAGATAACTTACAGAATAGAGCTAGTGCTTTCCTTAGCTAATCAGACTTAAAGCACTGACATCTACTCAGACATATGAGGGAAGTCAGGTTAAACAATTTGGGCAAACAGCATAAACATTTGCTTCTCTAAATGTAACAGAGGACCAACAACAGAAATTTAAGCAAGGAGAACTCTGCTACATCATTTCCTTATTAAATTCAGAGCTAAAAATGACTCATAACTTCTCCCCCTTTCTGGCCATCTTCTGACAAGTGTGGATGCTAGGATTTTGTATCCATAAGACACGATCCCGAGGAGCCAATTATCTCAGATTCTTGGAAAGTAAGTGGAAATCATAAAAGTTTACTAGGTTTGCAAATCACAGCACTTTCATCTCGAGTCTAACAACTCAATTACATGAAGTATAATGAGTTTAACTAGATGCTACTCATTGCTATTTAAGTTCACGTTTCTGTTGTTAGTGTCGCTTCATTTTCTGAGGTTTCTAATTTCCAAAAAAGGTGTAAAAGAAATCACCTCAAGATAGCAAAGCCAAACTTGAATTGGTATATAAAAAAAATTGCTTGTATAGTCACAGAAAAAAGCTCTACGAAACACCGTGCGTTGCTAATAGGTTTTAGTATGTTCATAAAGCATATGATACGATGGTATATTTGAGGTCTGACTAGCAATTTAAAGAGACGAACTGCGAGGAACATTGCCATGGCAATTGAATATAACAACTATTCATAGGCAGAAAAGAGTTGTAAAGCTCAGTGGCATTTCAGGAGATTGACAGCAAGTTCTCTGCTAAAGGAAAACCTGCAGCAGCACGAAAAGTGCAGGCTGACATGACAACAGCAACCCCTGACTACGAACAGATTCAGTCATGAACATTCCTGCTACAGAGGAAATCACATTTAGTAATGAGTCATTGCAAAGAGACACGGAAGGTTTTAGTAGTATGGGTCAACACAAAGATTGATGAACACAATCTTCGCCTGATTCTCTTCCTTTATGCTACAAACTCGACGGAATAAATAAATAATAAATGCAAGAAACCACTACAAAATTAGAAAGCTAAGTCCAGAAAATTGTATACTTGTTAGAAGCAAAAAATTAGGTTATGATATGATTGTTCCATAAGCCTTTCTGTATCATCTTCAGTACTAACACTACCACTGGGCCTATCTGAAGCCATTATTTGCTGTTGCAGTAAAAATATTGCACAACAACTGATGCCCTATCACCCACAGACATGATGTTTAGGTTTCAAAAACAGGCCAAGACCTGGCTTAGTGTATATTACAAATGATCCAGCAAAACATACTGTGGAAGGAAAGGCTTACCAATTATATAGGATAATACACGGCACTGTTTAAGGAAAGAAAACGTGCCTTTTGGAGATATTTCATTTGGTGGTGTCTTTAGCAGATATTTTATTCAGTGTTAACTTCAGAGATCTGGGGGTAAACTTTTCAATGACAGAAAAGGATAACACAGCCTAATACACAATCATAATAGGAGAAATAATTGTCAGGCAACCAAGCATTTCAGACCACCACTAAGTCTGCCAAAGGATGGCAAGGAAGATGTATTAAAAACTCATGCAATGTTAGTCAGTAATAAAGACCTGTTCATTATTCTCCTTTCATTTTAAAGGCTAAGCTTTTTGTTAGCATTCAATATTGAGAGTTTTGAGTTAAATAATTCAGCCGTTCTTTAAAATAACATTTATCTTAGAACAGAGCTCGGTGGCTGTCTTTCTCCTTTCTCTGGAAAAACCCCAAGCCCACACAACTGGATGTTATGCCTCATCCAAAATAAGAGCACAGAGAAGTATCAAACAGAATTAATCCTGAACCAAAAGCCAAAATCATCACAGAGCTCATGAGACAAAAAGATTAGAAAGAAGAGAGTAAATTCTGATACAAGTTTTCCACAAATCCTCAAAGTGTCCTTAAGCCTTCCTAACTGATGGCCCACAAGCCTCTTTTTAGGCTCCTGAAATAATAAAAATTATTCCCTCCATCCTTTTCCCAAGCAAGGTAAAATAACAATAGTTGTAGCCAGCAAGAACATCAGCTGTTAAGAGATTCCTAGCAGAAAAATTAGATAGTCACAGGCAGATAGCTAGCGAGGGTATGATTTACAAGGCAGATAACACAAGTAATTTCACTGATGAGTGGGCACAGGTCTGAGCTAATTCTGCCATCAGAAGATAAGAGGCCATTTTTTGAGATTTCCATTAAAAACACACCGTTTGGCAAAAACAAATGGACAGTGCTGATCCCTGTTTCTAAGGAGCCTTTCAGAAAAAAATGGTCGAAAGCTTCCAGTCTTCCTGCAACAATTCAGAGCCTGTGAATAAGGTGTTTGGCTTCTGCCTGCCAACTGATTTGCTCTTTGTCTGGGGCACAACCACAGGGCGACGTACCTGTCCATGAAGTTTCTTGCTGGCCTGTTTCACTCCTCCTAATTAGCACTTAGCTCCAGTCCCTGCTCTGCAAACCTGTTACGTGTAGAGGGATCAGAAAGCTGATCAGATGGAATGGAGCTGACTTAACCATATGGGAGCTATATCAGGAGCATCTTAAATGGAGAGAAAATGATGCGGAGAAAAGGAGCATTAGGGAGAAATGACGTGAAAGGGAAACCGTAAAGGAATGTGGATAAAAAGGCTACTGGGTAGAGGGGATGCATGGAAAGGAAACAAAGGATAGGAAAAGAGTACAAAGGGAAGAAGAGAAACAATAGTAAGAAAGCATTGTCTGATATTTGTCTCTCACCATGGAGTTGTTAGAGAATGGTTGGTATGGCAGGGGTGTGCAGGGTTACTGTGAAGCACACATCACATCAAATCACCTACAGAGCAGTCTTAAATTATCAAACAAAACAAAAACCCTCCATCACTTCCACTGACCATGTTCTTCTCATGATCTGTGAAAGCTTTTAGCTTCTGGAAAGGGGGAAGAAGGGAAGCAGAAAGGAGGGTTCAGTCACTGCCCTTTAATTGTAATCATGAAACTAAAGCACTTAGCACAGCCTGGGTAATACGCAGTATAAATAACAACTCAGGTAGCTGGTGAATTAATTAGGGACAACAATGCACAGCTAGCATGATCCTGCAAAACAAATTAAGCTGCACAGACAGGAAACAACCTCCTTACTCCTTAATGGTGTTTCTACCATCACCAGTCACAGTGCAAAACAATTTCTGCTTCAGCAGGAGAAGCTTTCTATTCATAATAAGAGTTTAAACAAAAAAAATGCCAGAAGAAAAACCCTATCATACCTAACAAAAACCATAAATTTGGCAGTTAAACCTTTTCACGAATCCCCTTTCACCAAAGAGTGAACATTTCTCAGAGCCGAACTAATTCCCAGCCACTTTGATGATGAATCTCTTCAAATCCAAAAGAAAAATGAGAAAACCCACAGATTTTACAGGCTGCAGAACTTATTCCTATTCACAAGTAATTTCAGGTATTTTGATGTTTCTTTTATGACATGATTAAACCAAAACTTCAAAGCAACCAAAATATTCCTTCTCCATCCGTTTCTACTTCTGATACCAGTGTTGCCTATAGCTAGTGGAGAATATACCCATATACTCAGGTCTGGATGGCCGTATCTGAGACCAGAGATGAAGAGAAACTTCTCTGAATAAACACAGAAAAAGGCTTCCAAACAGACTGAACTAATGACTTCAACATCCTTTATATTAAATAATGAGTTAACTCCTGCATTCTCGTCTAACTACTAGAAGCATGGAAAGTGTTTTTCCCCACAAATTGTCCTGTCTGTAAATGGTCACATTTCATTCTCTGCTGCTACCTCATCCTCCATTGTGACCTTGCTCCAACTGTTGTTGACTTATGCTTTCTCCTTCCTCAATAAACACAGGAGACTTCAGGAGTTCCCAAAAGATTTTCCATGAACTTCCCTGTTTCTCTTGAAGTCAGCCCCATTTCTGTCTCTACCCCACTCAATAACAGGTACCTTTCTCTGAAACATGATGTAATACATCACACACACAACTGCAACTACAATACAAAAAGAAAAATTATTTCAGGTAGCATTCTCAAGGGATTACTTATGAATCATATTCTGTGGCCTTTGTGTTGTTGCCTATTGTTCCCTGTTACATAAAACAAAATTAAAAAAAAAATCAGCGTCAGCTATCTGTATCAACTTCACCCTTTCTAATTAAACAGTTTTAGCACTTATTTCCCAATAGGTGTACAATCATTCCTTTTACACTGAATGTATTACTTATATTTTCTCAACTACACAAACAACTGAGAAAACGGTATACTGCTTCATCGAGGAAAACTGGTTTAATAACAGATGTAATGAACTTTATTTCATAAAACCTGAAATAATGCTGAAATTTGAGCATTAAATTGGACTAAACAAATATAACCCATATTTTAAAGATGAAAAACCTTTATAAAGCATTTATGCAAGAAAATGAGTTTTTATTGGGTTATAAATTTCTCAGTATGCTAAATCAGAAAATACAAGTTCTAGAAATACAAAACATCAGATATTAATTTCCTGCAACAGCAAAAATTAGAAACACACATTCTGCAGTAATTTAATTTCAAGTAGAAAAGATAATTTCAAATTTAGCTATGGTAAATCTCCATAGCTTAAACTCTAATATTCAGAGAAGTGGTTCTGAGAAGCCTTTACAATTGCTTTAGATTTTAACAACATTACATGAACTAAGTTATCAGGACTTCCTATATATAATTTTGCTTTTCACTAGTAGATTTTCTTTGAATTTGAAATAGCTATATAAAAAAAAAAGTACATGGTCTAGTTAATCATTTGTTTTGTGGCTAGCTGATGTAGAACTTGCAATAAAGATCAGAGGTTAATGTTATTCCCAGATGAGAGTGTCATCACCCTTACTAAGATCTGCAACATAGGAAGTATGCCAGAAAATGTTTTAGCTGGAAAACTAAATACAATTTATTTGTATTTAGTAACTTTAAGTAACTTTAAGGGTAGAATTATCTGTCAAGTTTGAAATCAAATACAATTCCTAATCTTGCAAGGTAAGAAAAAAAATCAACTTTGGATGATGTTACAGTCACAACCCACCAACCTACAATACATGTTGCAGTGTGTCATTGTACCCAAATCAGTAGTAGTGCTAGTAGGCTAAAAGAGGCCCATTACTGAATTCCTCTAAAGCCAGTTTCCCTACCTGAGAATTACATATTTATGTTATTATTTTCTAGTCTGCAGAAATGTGGTGACTTCCCCCCTCCCCCTGCAGTCACATACCTTTATATTGGCTCAAGTACATACCATAGAATCGTTACGGTTGGAAAAGACCTCCAAGATCATCTGGTCCAAACTTCAACCTACCACCAATATCACCCACTAAACCATGTCCCTAAGCACAAGGTCGAGCCTTTCTTTGAACACCCCCAGGGACGGTGACCCCATCACCTCCCTAGTCTACTCTTTGTAAGAAGAAATATCTCCTAATTTCCAACCTGAACCTCCCCTGGCACAACTTGAGGCCATTCCCTCTCACCCTATCATGTTTTAATTGCACTAAAAAAACAACATACGTCATAAATGTTACTAAAATTTTAAATGTGTGAAATATCCTTGGAAAGGAAAATAATGCAAGAATGGTGAGTCTTTCTATCATTGATTTGAGAACTCATGCAGTCAGAAAAAAGTCCTTCTTTATCATACTACAATCATCATATTATGAACGAGAAATCCACAAGATGACTCCTAAAAATTATTTCCACAAATAAATCCACAGTCGCATATACTACATCTGCGATTGCAATTACCTGAATTTAAGTAGTCCAAGGAACTGCAAAAATCTGAACTAAATTCAAGAAGTCATCCCAACCAAAACAAAGATTAGGTAGTAGATAAGAGGATGAGATGGGAGTGAGGGTGAGAATTTCCTTTGGGGCTGTAGGGAGAAAAATCAATTATTACACTACTTACTCCTGTAGGCTGAAATATCAGTCCATCCACTTCATGGCTAACTTCTCTAGCAAAACTTCCTTCCAGGAGCTGCAGAAGAGAAGAAAAAAATACATTTTTTTTTTTCCCCATAGAGAAACATGTCACTCACAAGATCTTATATCAAAGTGGATCATTTCAGGGCATTGTCCAAAATTCTCCTTTGGCATACTGCTTAACTGGGGAATAACCCATTACCACTGATACAATACTGTAAAACCAACCACCTGAATCAACACAGACCTAGCATTTTACAGTCAGAAAGACTCTAAATTTCATACGGAGGTGAACACATCCATCAAGATGCATTTGCCATAGAAAAAAACATCTCCCTAAAGAAACTAATGAAACCAGCTAGTCGAGAGTTATGAAAACGGATCATATACTTCCATGTCAAATTACGACCTGCCAAAGGAAAAGCGAATAACTAGTGAGAACCACAACTGACAAGTAACAGCAAAAAATGGGACAATTGCCAAAATACCTCCTTACTAATTTCAGTTTGTTTTACTGCAGAGATGAAGAAACTGTCAAAGTTCTAGGCTGATAAACTCTGACATGTAAGGCACCACGTGGTCACAAAACATAGCAAATGCATCTGAAAATCACAGGCAGTTTTTAAAGCAACGTTTTAGCCTAGGTTGTTAGCTTTCTGCCACTTCCTTTGTACAGTCCAATTTCAGTCAAAGAGCCACTGCCTAAATTATTCAAATGAAGTATCAACCTCTGCCCTCAGTAAAGGGCAAAAATATGAAAGAAGTCAAGAATTAACATTTGTGTGTTACTGCAGGTTGAACAAGTCAAAGCAGTGCAGCTAAACACTTAATAAATCAAAAGCTTGATGGGCACATATTTTAAACAGTACTTAAAATAAAAATATAAAGTATAATAATTTATAAAAAAAAGTCTATACAAGCTAATTCTTCTGGGGATAACTTTCAAGGTTACGGTGCAGTTCCAAAATCTACTAGCCAATGGGAAATCTGTAATAAGAATACATTTGATATTTACAAAGACATATGGGAAAGATTTCATTAAATTCAAGCACCAAAAAAACCCTCTCTCCAAAGTAGGAAAAAAAAAAAAAAAAGACTAAAAATAAAATACAAATTTCAAGTTATCTATGACTATCCTTTTAATAGGTACATTTCTAGCTAGCTTCTTCCCAGGCTCTAACCAAACCAGCAAGCAAAAACCCTTATAACTTCTTAGAAGAACTATTTGAGGAGATGGCTATTTCAGCATTGGAGCTTACATAAACTTCATCATTTAGTCCTTCCCAAAATACAACTTTAGAATAGAGAAACAATCTTTTAATCTGGAGTTTACCACTCTTTAAGGTAAAACACGGAGTTATTATCAAGCACTCCTTCACCTGTAGCTCTCTCCACTCTGTTCTAACCGAGGTTATAGAGAATTAAAGCACTACTACAAAATCCATAAATGGGAGGAAAAAAAAAGCTATTTCAAAAAATATCTATATTTAACATTTCAAAAATACCTTCTGGTATTCCTTTTTATTCCCAGCCCTACAAGAATTACAAAATGTGAGGGATTCCTTCTCATCAACTTGACATCCAGTTTCAGATTTCCTAGAGACTTGAACTCATTCCCTCATTTTGGAGTTCCACGGTCATCCTATTAAGACATCTCTCCTCAAGTGTCAATTATGCATCAAAGACAAAAGGATTTTAAAGCCAGAACAGATAATTAAATGTCTTTGTGCTCCCGGTTATTCTGGGTTCATTCTCATTAGGTCGATTACAAGTACTTCAATTATAACATTCTAGAAAAAAAAATTACTAGAAAAGATTGGAAGGAAGGGAATGGAAATTGTATCGGAGCTTCTTCCCACATACTTTTTCTTCAGAATTAAACTATTTAGAGCTTGTCTGTGAAGAGCAGAATATACATCTATTGAATACTGCAGAAAGTTTGAAATGACAGGAGAATGAGCAGAAAAGGAACGTTTGACACATAAGCAAGTATTTTTGACACCAGGAACGTAATTGATGTAAGGTTTTTAGGTTTATGAACTTAAAATGCAGATAACACGGTTTATCTTTTAAAAAATGATGTTCAATTTTCCACACACGTTAAAATTTCTAATTAAGTTGAACAGTCTTTTTAATCGGCACCATGATAAATGGCACACCTGCCTGGCTGGGATGACTGCCAGGGATCAGATAAAATGCAATGCATCTCAATGTCATTTCATAAAAGATGGGTAAATGATGCGTGCAAGCCAATTCTTCTGCCCTGTAGCCTCATGGCATGTATTTCCACCTGTGAAACCCTTTGTTCACTTCTCACAGCTTCTGTAGGTATAGATATATATGAAGCATATATTCTTGCTACAGTTTGCTATTTAAAATCTTCCAATTCTCATTTTTTAATTTTAAAGTGTTTGTATATCTAATAATAGGCACCTGATAAACAGAATAGTATAATCACATGAAATGACTGGAGCTGCACAAGGAAAAGGATTTCTCCTTGTTTTTGAGCCACGAAGGTCAGGAGCAGCCATACGTCACCAACAGCAGCACCGATAACCTGTGACACTGATTTTGCTAAAACACTCCATCAGTCAGCAATGTTTCTGGAGTGGCTAATTGAAGGATCGCGCTTTAGAGATCTCTCCATAATTAACAATAAAGAAATCATTTGGCTCCTCCAGCAGGAAGAGGAGGAAAATTGGGTACGTACAGATTCCACATAACCCTGGTAGCTTTTAGTCAGTGTTGCTGTAATTCTGAGGCTGACGCTTCTTATTCACCTAGTGAAATTGTTGGGGATACAGAAACAAATGACTTTGCATTTTGTAACACAAGACAAATGTCCATTTGCCTTGCTTTTTCAATCTCAGACCTGCTAACGCTTCATTCAGCTTTCAGTCAAGCTACAGCAGTTCTGCATGCACCTGTCCTGAAGCAGTTTTTCAGAGCCATCTCCACATTGGTGCTCATCTACCTGTTCAGGCTGGGAAAGGGAACAAACCTTATTCAAGAACATTAGATCCAACCAAACCAGCAATTGAATTGTCAGCTAACCAGAATTTGAAGTGCCTTCAGACACGAGCATCCTGTCATGCCCAACTTCACAGAGCCAACATCTTAACTGAGGCAAGTTGCAGCCCAACTTCAAGGAGGATCACTTCATCTCATGATTACAGCCTTCAGCATGGGACTACAAAATAATTGGCACATCCTGAGAGCTGTCAGGTTCTGCAGACGTGGGTTCATAAATAGTAAATCCCTGTACAGATGCTGCAGACTTTTTTTCAAAGATATTATACAGTCTCTGGGAAATATTCCGTTGTTACCAGCACTAATAACTACCTTATCTGAGAGGAAACAATTACCATGGCTCTTTCCTTGCATTACTCTGAAAGAGATGGACTGTTCCACTTATAAACCAGGATATTATTTCTGGTTTATTTTACATTAATTTGTTTCATCTTGTTTGCCAGCTTCTCTATTTTTCGGAATTACCTGCTCTTTTTTCAATAACAATTGCCTCACTAGCCCTCAATAGTCTCAGCTTAGTGCACCCCCTTTCACGAGGCCTTGATTTTCCAAGCTTAACGTAAAAATTAATTGCTGCCCGATGTATCGAAGACATCCCAGGAAGTTTTACATCCAAGTTGGGAGGCACAAATGTTTCCAAATGTACAGGGTTTTAAAAGCATTCAATAAAACATATAAATGTATGTGAATTAATTATTCATATAATGAATGTTTGCTCTTTTTTTGTTTGCTAACTAACAAGATAAAGAAATTTCATCTCTATTATTATGTATGGAAGTCTCTGAAGAAAGGATCTCTGAACAAGAAATCCAGTTAAAGATTTGTGTAACAAAACCACTGTTTCAATTACAAAGCCTTGATGAATTTAACTTAAACAAAAAAATGAAAAACCTGCTTAACTAAACAATTTTGCATAAAAAAAAAAAAAAATAGGATGAAAATCCGGATTCTTCCTTGTTAAGGGTTAAAGAAAAATACATCAAGAAGAAATCCTGGCTTTGAATGACACCTGAAATTCTATGGCATGTGTTATATGTCAAGTTCAGTTTAAGTTAAAATTACACAGAAATAGTTACTCAGATTCATTCCCACAAATGACAATTCCCCAAAATAAACCAATAAAACTAACTAGCAGGGATGGGGCCACCATTCAAACTATTTACATCATAAACTCCAGCTTTCTAACATCACATTTTGAAAAGGAAGCCTCCTGAAAAAGAATTAAATGGGTTTGTTGGTGGGGTATAAGCTTCCTTTAAGATGATACTCAGTACCTGAAAAATACCTGAAATACTTATGAAAAATACCTAATATATGGTGGTACCTGAAAATACCACCAACTGCAGCTTCAGAGCAGATAAGCAAAATTTTCCCTGTAAGCTAAGTGTCAGAAGCATTATTTTATTTTTTTATTTTAAATCAGAGATAGTACCAAGAATTAAACAAGTGAAAAAGCATCCAATATACACTGGGAGGGGGAAGCTCCATATATTTATGATAAAACCCTTAAATTTTACACACAGAAGGAAAAAATGTTGTCTATCTCATATTTTACGAGAATTAGATTCCAAAATGAAATGTCAAGAGAAGTTTGGATTTTGCTTCTTTGATAAAGCAGATTCTTACTGGCACTGAAATTTCTATAAAAATATGGCAATGCTTTTAAACTAGTATTTAGTGACTCAGGAGAATGCACAGCCTTGAGAAGTAAAGGGAGCACAGACCTTCTGAAAAAGGGGGAAAAAATCACAAAGTGAAGCCACTCAGACTTGTTTATTTTCCATATTTGGGATACCACTCCCCTCACCTAGCTTTAAGATTTGAAGTAAAACCCAAATGCTGACCCAAATAAAACCAGTGCAAATTAACAGGTTTTTGGGGGGAAGGATCAAAGACCAAAGGCAGTTCTACTCCTTCCTTCCCTCCCTGCCCTATCCGTGCCATAGCCTAGATGACCAGTTTGGATCTACTTTCAGTCAGCTAGGAGGAGGGGGTGAAACCCCATCCTCTCATGCCTATTAAAGTTACTCTTCAAATGATATGCTCAAGTCCCAGGTAATCTTTTGGAAAACTGTCCAGTCCCAAGCTACAGATAGCATGCAGTGATTGAGAGCCATGATCTTTGTTGAGTTGCTCCTATGGACTACTGAGTCTACAATTGAAAAATTAATGCCTCTTTCTCATCAATTTTTTCTTGCTTCAAATTTTCTTCCTTGTTCCTCTACAGGTACTTAGGCAGTGACCAAGTCAAATAGAATCGTAGCATCATTAAGGTTGGAAAAGACCTCCAAGATCCCCTGGTCCAACCATCCCCCTACCACCACTGCCACCCACTGAACCATGTCCCTAAGCACCAGGTCCAGCCTTTCCTTGAACACCCCCAGGGACAGTGATGCTTCCAAGCAACTGTGAAGGTCTAGAAAACACGGCCTATGATGCCCAAAGTGAGACTTGACACACGGCTGCACAAGGAAATATTTTTTGCTCACATCCAGTCACTCTAAGAGCTGTAAGTAGAATTTCCATGTGAACATTTATTTCCCACTTGCTAACATCAGTAATCCGTGCCTCGTTCATTCGATTTCATGCTTTCCTTTAAATCACCTTAAAAAAACAAACGTTAAGTAGGTTTTTAATCAGTTTAACATGACCCGGTTTGTTCTGCATCGTTCTCATTACATAGCCAAACCATGATACGCTCCTTACAGTCAGAACAGTATTTAATATGTTAATTGAAGTGTATTTTATAGCAGGGTAAAGCCCAATTTCTCGATTATTCATTGTATTTGGCTATACTTATCTTAGAAATTTTGATTTGTTAGGAAACCAAAGAGAAATGCAAGAAAGGAAATGCAGCCTGTTAACTCAAAGTAGAGTCACAAAACCATACTTTATTCTTACATTAATATGTAAAAAAAATAATGAACCTATAAACTATTTCTTGGTCCATGCTATTATTCTTAAATATGCAGAAAGACAGAGTAGGATCACAAAATGTAGACATTAAAAGTTTAAGTCCCTGAGAAAGCATTATCGGAGGAAATTTGATATGCTCACCAAGAAGCAACAAATATTGAAGAATAGGTGAAAAATGGTTTTAGTAAACCAGTGAAACGATCTACATTGCCTTAACTGCGTAAGGAACTGAAGTATGAACTTTGCAGTTGCTCATTACTTAAAATGAAATTTCATGCTCTTTGGCTGTATAATACAAACCGCATGAAAATCCTTCAAGAAATTATACTTAAAGCTCAAATCCTAGGTCTCACACAGCCATCCTCTCAAGATGTTAATTCAAGATATAAACAGAGGAAAGCTGTAAATGTTATTTTGTCTCTATAGAAGTGTGAGGGTTGAAAGCACTTTACGTTAACCAGTAACTCAGTACTAAACAGGAAGAATAAAAGTAAACTCCAAAGGCTCATCCATTTAACAAAATCACTGCAGTTTTGAAGTGTATTCTGTGGCAATAGCTCAAATATATTGTGATGAAAATTATACCAAACGACTGTCTGAAGAACCATGGGAATTTTCTCATTTTTTAAGATTAAAAAATAAATACTTTTTATAAAATACTATTTTACGAAGAGCCTTTCAGTTTGTTAATTTAGTAGAAGCTCCAAAACCAAGCCTACTGCAAGACTAAAAGACTAAAAATAACCTCTTTGCCAAGTTAATCATACAGAACATTTTGGCTCAAAAGACATTAAAAACACCTAATTACTGCAATGGATTTGTTCCCTATAAGAATGAAAGGGGATAATGGGAGCAATGTGAGACTGATGTTCACTAATATGATCAAGAGACTAATTATTATCCATGAATCATTTGTAGCATTCAAAACTTGATTAATGTCAGGTCAAGTTTAACATGTGATAGGTTTTATTAGTAATGCTCGGCTATCCCACAGCTTGTCAGTTTAAGTGAGTGCCATCTGTTCCAGGCAGGAGTAGCCAAGAGTCCAAACAAAAGCAGAGTGGATACGACTGGTCACCGAAGGACATTTCAGGAGGTCCGTAAGGGAGCTGCGCTGGTGATTTTGAACACTAGGCCAGAATCCAGCACAAAAAAACACCTGCTCAAGATAGGACATTTGTTGCCCAGAAAGCAAGCACGTAGGGCAAGCTTTCATCATTTTCAAGTTTGACCAAAGGAGTGTTAGTACTACTGGCTCTAGCCTCACAGTATGATCACACTCCAGTACGAACAATTCTGTTGCAAGAGGAGAAAAAAATCTGTTGGAAGAATTGATGCATCATCTACAGTCCTTCATCACCCTTAGGAGTACTTTCTTGTACGGAATACAGTACTTTACCCTTTAGAGCATCAGTCACGGTATTCAAGGGCATGTGGCCCTAACTAATGGCTCGTGCAGCAAAATAATGCTAGAAGATAATGAAACTGAAATCCATATTCCATGAGAAAATACTTACTGACAGTGCCAGGCTTGTTGAAATTACAGGTACCTACAAGATACTGATAACTACAAGAAATCTTTTTGCAACAGGCTCGCTTCCTTTGGTTTCCCAGCCCTCTGTGGGTGTCCAGCTTCACCAGCAGCCACCTCTCCCAGGCACAGCCTATTCCCAGCTCTTGCTGCGTGACAGGAGCTGCCCTGCTACTGTAAGAGCTCACCTGGTCGCTGCACTGAACCCTCAGCAGCTCTGTACTAATACCAGCAGGAGCAGCAAGGCTGAAGTAACATGAAGAGGCAACGGGCAGGTGCATGCACAGAGAGGAAGGAGACTGACCTCATTCCATCTGGGTTTACTCTCCTCTGCTCTAAACCTAGACATTCAGCAGCAATGCAGAAAGAAATATTTATTTACCTCACAGCTACAACAGCCCCTTCAGATGTAATGTAAGCATGCTCTCATCCAGACAGCAGATGAAGCTGAAAGACTGAAGATTCAAGGCTGCCACTAGCATGATTTTTGTTCTGTACTTCAGCTCCATGCTTTAGCTCTGTTTTGTGGCTAAGGGCAGGACGTGCAGGGCTCCCACAGATTCCTTGATGCCTTCACATCGAAGCCAAACCCTCTGAAGATTCGGTGCTTGTAGGCCACAGAACATAAATAACGCTGTAATTCAAAGAACCACAGCGACAGCATCTTCCTTCACCATTTGCCCCTGTAATTTTGCAGACAAGGATGCAACCAACAGTACCTACATTCTTTGTTTCTTCTGAAAAAACAGACCAAAAAAAAAAACCCACAAGTATTCCACAGACTGGCTGCTGCTGGTTTCACAAAGGATTGTTACAGGCTGCTTCTTTCAGAGGACTTAAAGCCAGAGAACCCATATACCTTATCCGAAGCCTGCTTCATCTTCTCTAGCCCCCCCTCTACAAGATGTAAAGACAAGCATTTTCCAGATGTAAGATTAGCTGCAAGTTACTGCAGCCTGTGATGGGATGCAACCTCTGACATGGAGAAGGTGAACCCACCACACTGTTGAGTTCATTAACCAGTCCCAAAGGAAAAAAAAATGCTGAAGTGAACGACAATAAAACATACATGGGGGTGGGGAGGGAGAAGGGAAAGGGAAGGAAGGAGGAAACATGCTTGCTGGTTGTATTTTTTAATCTGGTTTTGGTTTTACAGCTACCTTATTAACTGCATTCTCTACAGCTGCTACTAACACTGGCTGTATGCTGTGCTCCTTCTTATTTGCACAGGGAAACTCTTAAAAAAAAAAAAAAAAAAAAAAAAAAAGAAGTAGAGAGCAGACCACAAGAGTGCCACTGAGCTACCACCAGTTTGCTGCTTCTGAGTGAGCAAATCCAAAGGTCACGCACCTAATATATTCAAAACAATACCCAAGAATAACACGAGCGCTGTGTGTGCTAATGCTTAATTTGACAGCACATCTGCATTACTGAATTCAAAATAAGCATTAGGCATTTCTCCCTGTCAATCTCTTCTCAGAAGCACAATTGAGAAATTGACATCAATTAACTAAGATGTTTCCAAATGCTTCTTTCAAATAAGAGAAATAGGCTGCTACGAGAAAGTTTAATTGACTTTTGTGATAGTTTCAAAATGGGATAAACACTCTCAAGGCTAGGAAGGAATGCTGCTGCCGAACAGCAATGGTCTTTCAAGCATATTTTACCTGATGAAATAAAGCGGTGTGTACTGCACAGCTTATCCATTTAATTTATTGTGCTCTTTCCAGTTCTCTGTTTCAACCTGCAAAGCAATTCAGTTCCTTCTTTTAGGGATTAGGACTTGGTCCACAACACCTTCCCCCACCCAGTGATGATGGTGAGGGGTGTCAACACATCCTGCGTACCTGGGAGAGCACAGCTGCCTGACACTGGAGTCCTGCTGGGGCTGGAAGAGGTTTCACAGGTGCCATTAGCAAATTCTTAGAGCTATTTACACATGATGTACGTGTGTACAGATGAACATATGTGCAACCAAACGTACACATGGCAGAGAATCTGTAGTCTGCCTTACCCTATGCCTTCAGCTGAGTAAGGGTCTCCCCACCCACTATAGCTAAGAAGCTCCCCAGTACTCGTTTTGATCAAATTCAGCTTCTGTCAAAAGCTCTTCTGATGTCAAAGGAACAAGTGACATTGGATTGAGTGCAAGGCCTTACAAATGTGGCCAAGTACATTTTAATTTGTTCTCTAAATGATCTTCAAACATCATAAAACTGATAAGGTTTATTTGTTATCCAGCCCCTGTGTAAACTGCCATAATATAATCCGATCTCTGCTTATTGAGAACTTGGACAGACCCGTTTTAATTAAATCAGATAATTAAGGATGATGTTTTATTATGCATTCCCACTAAGACTCATGAACAAAGCCAAATTTGTAATACACAATAATTCAATTAACTATAAAATGGATATTCATGAATACAAAGTCTTTCGTACATTTACTGTTGCGATGCCTGCTTCAAAGTGGGCCAGTGTATTCCACGGGGCCCCAGCGCGATGGCTGTAACACAAACATTAAGATTTAACATTATATTCTGGATATTTAAAAACATCTGATTCTTCGGCTATGCAATGGCACTTGAGGGCTTAATTTGCTACAAAGTTGAATTAAAATTTGCCATGTTATGGCCATAACAGTAAAATGCTCCAATTTTAATATTTCTGAATTAAAAAGATTAATTTTGCACAGGATTTTTTTTTTTTTTTTGCAGCACTGGGCATAAAACAAGAAAAGGAAGAGCTAGCAGGGATGCCTTGCAACCTCGCATCCTAACAAACTGCTTTAAATTTCACCCCCCGCCTTTACCATTTTCTTTGTGCCTTTATTCATTTTATCCAAATTAAGCGCACATCTCCGGCAAACCCTTCCAACAGGAGCAGGCTGACGGCTTCCCTACGGAGCATATTGCCAGGAGGCAGCTCGGGAAAGTGACAGGCTGTGAAGTGCTCCAGCGGACAATATTAAACAGTTGCCCCTCAATTAATGAGTGGAGTGACCCACTCAGTCACCACAGCTGAGTCCTCTGGCTAATTCAGAGGACAGCAGATATCCCAATTCCGTTCTCCATTCCGGGATACCAACTAGTAATTAGCTCTGAACAGATTTGCATTTTCCCAGTTTTGGTCATAAATCACAAAACTGAAAGCAGAAGTCAGTCAGACATCTATAGGCATTTCTCCTACAGCTGTATGACTTCCATTGCCCAAAACATGTACTGTTCATTGTGCACCAAATACAATACTTCATCCATATGCTCTTATTTTTCTGCTAGTTTCAGTGTTTTCTTTCCCACACTAAAGTTTCAAGAGTCGAATTTAATTACATATTCCACATCTGCATTGCTGTATATTAATTTAACTTGTACCACTAGCATGGCCCACTAGTTAAGAAAATAGCCCTTCAGGAAAATACTGAAGAGTATTTGTTTTAACTTCACTAGGTCATTTCCCAAAAAAACGTAACTGATGTGTGAATGATTTCTTAAACCAAAAGCAAAAAAACGCTTTCCTTTTTTCTCAAACCAATTATCGTTGACCTTCAACATCACAAATAATAATAATCAAAAGCAAGTAGCCTAATCCTCTTTTGTTAACTCTAGGAAATGAACACAGATTCTTGGTCATGAATGGATCTCCTCAAGGGCTCCATCAGAGCAAGGAGGCTAAGAGTTAGCCACAGACAATTTTTTTTTTTTTTGTAGCATGACTTAAAACCTCTTGGTGTAAACCTGGAAGACCTGGCTCTTGACACCGTTACACTTCCAGCTTGTGTTCCTTGAGCAAAGAAATCAAAGTTGATTTCACTTATCTGCTATGCCAGGCTTTGGGCAGCACACGAGACCTTCACAGTGAAGCCTTTCCCTCACCTGGGCCCTCCACACAGTTTTGTGGGGACTAAGTAGGTTTTCAAGGGGAGATACAGTCCATGAGCTGCTTTATGAACCTGATATCTGATACTACAAGAAAAAAAAGCCCACCCAGTTCCAGCCCCCTGCCATGGGCAGGGACACCTCCCACCAGCCCAGCTTGCCCAAAGCCCCATCCAGCCTGGCCTTGAGCACCTCCAGGGATGGGGCATCCACAGCTTCTCTGGGCAGCCTGTGCCAGGGCCTCACCACCCTCAGTGAAGAATTTCTTCCTAATATCTAATCTAAACCTACCCTTTTTTAGTTTAAGACCATTACCCCTTCTACTATCATTATCTACATGAGTAAAGAGTCCCTCTCCATCCTTAAAACTTCCTTAATGTAAAGATTCAATATATAGCACATTTCTATTTGATATCACCAGAGGTAGTCTAAACCAGATAAGAAGAGTTTAGGAATTGTTTGATACTGAGAACAGACCATGAAGTCCATCTTGATCACAGAAGTAAGATTCGTAGATTTTGACCACCTGAGCTATGCCTGACAATGGAATAAATACTTCCACTGAAATTTCCAAACAGTGACAAAGAGGTGGTAGCATTTAATCACAAAAGCATGGCTCCCACTGACATAAAAACACCTCTCAGGAAGAAGTCTGAGAAAAAAAAGAAAAAAAAAAAAAAAGAGGGAAAAAAAGCATTAAAAAGTTTTACAGGATCACAGTGCAAATGACAAAGTACTTTTATGCAGGCCCAGTGGAGAGGAAACCAAGGACTGATCTAGAATGATACTGAAAGAAGAGAAAGAAGTATATTCCTTGCTTTAACGGGTATGTAGTTTTGAGATGAAAACTAACTATTTAATAATTCTCTCAGACTTAGAAATATCTGATAATGCACTGACAGCTGGAGCAGGTTAAGGAAGAAGGCCCAAGCACTGGTGACAAAACCCCAACCTGACGGGCTATGCAATGGAGAAAAGCGCCCTTTCTCTTCACTGCAGACAGCAAAGGAACACCCGGAGGCAGCTGGAAACCTCACCAGTCCTGGCCTACAGCATCCCTGCTTACCCTCATGCTCCTACAGCCAGAAATTACTCTCACTGAGCAGGACCCATCGTCACCCCAGGGCTGCAGCTGCCTGCATGAAACAGCTCCAGTTTAAGCGCTGAATTTTAAGTGGTAGCAATCTATATCCAGCTCAAGAGCCACAGTTCGGTTGTTTACTGCACATTAAAATTTACAAAGCTCCCACTTGGTCTGGTTTGTTGTTCTTACCTTTACAACTCAGGATAGATCCTTTTGAGAAGTCAGTCTGAAGGACTACACGCTGGGATACAGGACAGCTGCCAGCTGAAGATTTTGCATCCTAAAATAAATGAGGCAGCATCCTTCCAGCTTCTCATTCACCAGTGGTTTACTAGGCTCATTGGGTCGACCATTACGTGTATTTACATGAAGAAAAGCACTGGGATGATTTGAGTGAGAACAGCCACCAGCACAAAAACCTCTGGGAGTGGAGTGAGGCACTGCTGCTCTTACGTTTGACTTCTGATTTTCATGGTGGAATGGGGCTAAGTGAGGTAGAAACGTACAGAGTAAAGAAATAAAAGCAAATAGAAACAAAATGGTAGAGGTGGAGATGGGTTAGGGGATAATTAAAAGGAGGTGAGATGGTAACCAGGCCAAAAACCTGGAACCTAACAGATGGAGCAAGGGCTATGGTGTAGGCCGGACACCGCCAAGTGACTGCCAGCTCTGGGTGAGGAAATGCAGGATTGGAAGGTGAGCCGATTAAGCTACTCCTTAAGGCACAGAAAACAAAAACAAAACCAGAGGAAACAAGTCTTCTTGGCACAAAAACCGCTCCAGATGGTACCATGCTCTCTCCACCTAGATACGGGATTCAAAATGCCCAATAAATACACAGATTATTTGACACTTCTGCTGCTGCCATTCCTACCACTGATTTTTTTCAGCTTCTATCCCATTTCTGCAAACCTTCACCAGTTTTTTTTGTCCACAGGCTACTTGGTGACACCAGACGGGGCTCTGAGGTCGTTCACAGTCAGTTCTGAGCTAGCAGCTCTCTAGTCAGGCAGAAGTGAGTTAAATCCATGTATTCTGCCTTTTTCAGGCCCTCATCTGATTGACTTTTACCACACAAATAATGGATATTGCTGTCTCACTTGCAAAAACACGTCACTCCAACATCAGCAAGTCGTGTACTCCTATAATCTTCTTCATCATCAAAGCGGTGCATAGCCTCTTAGCTTTCCAAAGCATACCACCTCAACAGTGGCTGTGGTTTTTTATTGGTACAACTTTTATAAACAGTCTGTTTCCTAACCATAACAAAGGCAGTTTCCCCCAGAATAAAAATGAAAATCCAAAATGTCAAAAAACAAAAAAAACCCACAGCACAAAACCTTAACATAAACAAAACAAAATTAAATGAACAAAAACCCAGGAAAACCAGGGGTACAGAGTCTGTCAGTTCACAGATTTGACTGAAAACTTTCAAGAAGACCCTAGACCATTTAATCTTCTAGCAGTGGTTACTCACCTTCATCCTAATCCCTCCAGGACCAGCTGTCATTTTAAGATCAGATAATAGTCTAAGAACTGACAACTCCTTGATATACGGCATGCTAGCATTTGAAAAAGGTTGTTCATTTGACCTGTGTCATTGTTTAACCTTTAGCCCTATTGTTCCATTGAGGCAGATCGGCAGAATTCTCCACGGGACCATACAGAAAGAAACTTTTTTTTTTTTTTCCAGCCCTGCTAGACACTGGACAGCCTGCTAGACAGCCCTGCAGTCGCTGGACACTAGGCTTCAGTAATGACATCCAGGTTGTGACTGCCCACACAGAAAAGCTTTGCAGAAGAACTACAGATCAGCTTCAGCAACATAAAAACTAGAAGACTAAGCTGTGTTTAGTGATTCTTTGATTATAGAAGCAGACCAATTTAGTGACACTGTTTCATAGAATCATAGAATATCCCGAGTTGGAAGGGACCCTTAAGGATCATCAAGTCCAACTCTTGACACCGCACAGGTCTACCCAAAAGTTCAGACCATGTGACTAAGTGCACAGTCCAATCTCTTCTTAAAGAATTTCCTCCATCAGTATCAAAGTTCAGCTGGGGAAACATTTTTAGTCACCTGGGTGCAGGCTGCAGATTCTCAGGATCTCTCTTTCTTTTCCTCCTGTTACCATCAAACCTCTCTCTTAATAAGAAGCAGCAGAAGTCCATCAAAACATCTTAAAATAAAGTTGAAGACAATGTTGCAAAGATATAGCCCTCATTTCCAAGACCTAGTACCAACAAAAAATGCCAAGGCAAAACTGTGAATGCTGCCATAATACTTCTTAACTGCAACATTAAAAGTGCATTTCATTTCACAATAAATTGATTTTCAGATTCAGAAAGAAGAGCCATTACCCTTCAAACTCTGCTATTAAAGCACTAAATCTATAACTTTAAGAACTATTCCATTATTGGACATAGTGTATAGCATAGTACAAAGTTCACTGCTGTTTCAAGTGATTACTTTCACATTTTCACTGAAAATAACTAAACCTATGTGGCAACATCATTTCTCCTGGTATAACTAATAGCAGAGTAAGTGGCTAAATATTTTAAATATAGTGCTGAGACTCCTGGCCTTTTTTTTTTTTTTTTTTTTTCCTCAGTATTCTTCCTACAATCCTCCCAAACACACGGCCAGTTACCCATCCGTGGTATTATTAAGAAGAAGAATGGCCAGCACTGGCTTTAAGTCTGGAACACCGGAGCTTAACTCAGTCCCCAGAAAGGATTGATGGAGTGAGGCTGTGAAAAGAGGGCTAACAATGTTTACTTTGGAGAGATTTAAATTTGTTTCCAGGGAACATATTTCAAAAAGTGAAGCGTCTCCAAACAGAACTATGTGATGTGTGGTTCCAGCTGAGGGAATTCAGAAGTACACTTGATTCTTTTCTTGACCCTAAGCAAAAGACAGCTGTGTTACAAGAAAATCCAAGCAACACTGCCAATGATACAATCTCCTGTTTATACCTATTACTCCAGGCTCTCAGACTGAGACATCTGAGTCACCCAGTACGCACATTCCCTGCTTCTCTTCAGGCTGCCTGAGGAGTACAAAGCTTAAGGCACATCTCTCTCCAAATCTTCCTTTGATAATCTGGGATTTTGTAAGACTGAAGGTAGGACTACAGAATGTGTACACATCCTGCACATGAAGGATGTCCAGCCTCTTTTCCATCAAAGTGTACATTGGCTTGTCACTCAAAAGGCACAATTATAAAGTATCACCTAGCTAAGAAGCTAAATTTTAGTCCCAGATAAACTGCAGGATCACCTTCAAAACATAGTACCTGAGGCAAACTTCAAGAATGGCAAAACTCCTGCTGAAATTGCGCAAAATACTCCAAGGGATTTTATGTTGAATATATACGTGATGAAAATGCCATTAAAAGAGGCTACATTTGCTTCTCAAATCTTGATAAGATGCATTCTGACCAGTGATATGGGCTTCCCACTTTTGCAGTCAAATACTCTGGTGCTATCAGAGATCCAGCTCATCTCTGGCCAAAGGCTGCTGTGTGCTTTGATCCCCCTGTGCAAAAAGAAGGATCCCTCTGGGGGTGACTCGAGAAGATGCATCTTCTGTCAGTGAAGCACAAGAGCTGGGTGTAGGGAAGAAACCCACACTTACGAAAACACACACTTCTCCTGAGATCCCGCAAGGGTGCCAATCTTTAAGGACCTCTGGTCAAGAAAGCAAGGAACCTGTTTGATCCCAAGAAGAAAGGACTCTGCTGTTCTCGGAGAGGAACAAGCCAAACAGCTAATTAAATAGAAGGAAAAGATCTACCTGAGTAGGTCCCCTTTGTCTGTCCTTTAGCGTTCACTCAACTGCCACCGTCTCTGGAGATGGATTGATGGATATGCTGAGTCAGTCGGAGCATGAGCAGATTCAGCAGCTAGGAGGAATTCCCTGGCTCTCTCCAGACCCTTGCTGTGCTGAACACAGAGTTGGTAAGCCCTACCAAGACATTTGTCATTGATGCTACAGAAACCCAGCCTGTTCTCTCCGCTACGCTAATGAGGTGTTCATAGCTGTGAGTACACTTGTTGCTATAGTTGCAGAGAGGACTGAATAAACACAGGAAAAAGATCTCCAGCAATGTGATACTATTTTTAAATGGTCCTTTTTCAGGACAGGATAACACTTCTAAACAATAGCCTGCTCTGACCATGTGTAATTAAGCATTCTGTTCACGAAGCTGTGATGAGTAGGAAGATGCCACCTTGCGTCATTATCCTAAGGCAGTGTTAGAGAATCACACGCTCATCAAGTTCACAGACCTAATGAAATGAAAATTGTATTTTTGACATAGCAACAATATTTGAAATAGATTTGATTCGAAATAAATTTTTAATCTATAGAGTTCCCTTAAGCATTTATCAGTATTGCCTTAGATAAAACTCCTCATTGATGCTGGCAGTGCTACCTGAAATTCCCTACAGTTATAACAGGCTGTACAAACAACACTTGGAGATCAACGAGATCAACATAAAACTTTCTTACTGAAAACAATAATCAGAATTAAAGCCTCATGAGCTGTTCTTTTTTTTTTTTTTTAATTATTATTTTTCATTTCACTATACAGCAGTCACTTCAAATCAGGACAAAGATTGCTTAAAAAGTACCTCATATGTTGTACAAAAATAAAACATAAAAGCCTATGGTTATTTCAAATTCAAAATGCATTAAAGCTTTAGAGCCTGCCCTGGTTGTCACCTCAAAAAAAAATCACCACTCCCATCCTCTCAAAAGAGGCAATAAACCTAAATACCCCAATAAATTTAAAACATCCAGACAGTATTATCTCAAAGATGATTTTAAAGCAATAACGCTTTGGGGTGAGAATTTGTTCATTGAACTGCATCATAACCTGAAACGCAGATTGCAATGTCCTTATGGTTTTATCTGGTACTGCAGACTTACTGCTGTCTTGAAACAATGCTTCTTAAAAGTTTCAGATAAGTAACAAAAAGCAAAGAGACCCATCCTTCACGTTTTTAGATGCCCTGCTCTCAAACCACTACTTCACTACTGTATCTGTTTCAAAGGTGTATCATTGCTTATAAAAAGCAGCAAAACCCTCAGAGGAAAAGGAGCCCTCAGAGAAAGAAAAAAGTGCCATGTAACTGTTGTGCAAAGCCATTATTGAATTTTACTCTCATTTGAAGTTATGTGACAAAAAGAGAGTCACTGAAACAATTTTTTTTGTTGTTGTTAATAAAAAACATAATCTTTCATAATGTGCACTTCAATAAAACCCACAACATTATTCTTACTTGCTTTATTTTCTTACCAATTTCGTCTATTATGTGTGTAGAGTAAGTGAATCATAAATGTTTGAAATAATTAAAACAAGAATAAAAGAACCAACTTGCTCTGTACTGCCAGGTAACTGTCCTTCTCCTGCTCTCTCTGTGTATCTCTAACTGCTCCACTCAGTAACATCTTTTAATAATAATAAAAAAAGGACTAAGAAAACTAGCCAGAAAACTGGTTCACTCCATAATTCAGAAGTTAATCAAACCTCATGGCAAAGAGAAGCATAAAAAGAAAAAGAAACTCTTGTCCAAGCATTGATGTCAAAAGCAATTATTAATTTATTATGAAACAAATTCTAGTCCTGTATAATTTCATTTTCCTCACCAATATATTTGATGCTTTACTGGTGGGTAATGAGATAGTCACTATCTTGAAGAATTTGTACTCAAGGGTTGGGAGAGGAAGAGAAAGAGCAGTAAACACCATCATTTCTTCGCTGACTTCGAGCAATGCTGCAGTCAGAATTATTAAAATCCAATACATGGACAATTAAGAAACCTCATTTAGATAGGAAAAAGAAAGTACTTAAGCATAATTTTCATTTCCTACTCTTTCTGGGAAGCAGATGATCATTTCAGTAGTCATCTTTTGGCTGGTTCTAAGCTGTACCTCACAGAGCTGCAGTACAAAGTATATTTTGATGAATTTCGAACTTTACCTCTTAACAGGAACCAACTCTTAACAGATAGGCTGTCAGCATTTAACAATTTCATCTGTAAAACAATGATTAGACATACCTAGCCAGAGCTTTGTTTATAGATATGTTTTACCCAGTGAGCTTTCTAGGAATGCTTCCGGGCATGTTCTCCCATGATTTTTAAATGAGGTTAAATAACCTGCAACTCCAGAACACTTCAAAAGACTATAAATTTAGGTAAGAAACCCATTTTTAACTCGTTCCCTTTGTACTAGTTCCTTTCAATTTCAAGCTTGAAATTACGTCCCAGAAAAATTTTACTTCCTTTGAAAGCCTTTTATTTCCTATGAAAGATTTACTTCGAATTCACAATGCTGAAAATATTATTTTACATAGATGATCCAAAAAATCAACCACACACATCCAGAGAAGTGATCAAAACATTTACAGTGTTTTATCCACACAATCTTTCTGATAGAATTGTTCGTGACAAACTTTCCCGAGACTGCTGGCTCTGCCAGGTTCTTTGCAAGTCCAACTTGTATCTCTTTATTTAGTTTTCAGCCACCTATGAGTTCGCCAGGACTCCATTACTGCCTCTCTTGGGGCAAGATTTGTTACCTGCTACAGGCTCAAGGAAGTGACAAAAGCAAATGGAAGGCACCAATTTGGTGTTCACTGGTCTGCACTGACGAGACATGGGACCACTTTTAACAGCAGTGCTTAGAAAAACTAGTTACTCTAGATCAAAGTATTATCCGTGAGCAATTTAATTCACAGAAGAGAATAAAAATATTTTACAGAATGTTAGGATACTTCTATGCTGAAGAAAAGAGTGCATAATGAAAGATAGAAACTCGTATATATTTGCAAGTCATACGCTTTCCTTCAGAAGACCTAGGGCGGTGTTTTAATAAGTAAAGCGTGGAGGCATTCACTAACTTGGGCTCTTAGTAATCGCTGCTGAACATGAAGTGGCAGCCCAAGCACAATTCATGACTCTTATCCTATGGCCAAATGGGAACTGGAAGCAAAAAGAGTTACTTTCTTACCTAAGAAGGAGAATAGCATCCATAGCATAGCTCTCAGGCATTCCCCTAAGCTCAGAACCATTTCAAACTTAATTATTAACAACTTTGATGTTGTCATTCAATATTACGAAACTCAAGAATTAGGTTTTGCCGAAGGTTTAAACACAGGAAAAGAGGAATTCAGAAGGAATAGGCAGTTTAAAACCACTTCTCAGGGTATCCCAAACTGTCGTCACCTCCCAAAAAACTTGCTGAGTAATTGGTTAGAAGACGAATTTGCACAAAGCTAAAAGAAATGGTAAGGGAAAACCTATACCCAACACTGCATTGCTGCCTTCTGCACCCCAACAGAAACAACTAAAATCAAGTTTACCTTTCTTGAAGCGTAGATGTCGAAAAATGGCTTGTTCCGAACGCTGAATGGTTCCTGTGCTTTGTCAATAAGACCAGTCTTCATTTTTTCATGTCGGGGAAAGATAATCTCTTTTTCTATACAGGCAAGCCGAACGTTAAAATCACAGTCTCCAACCGGCTGTCCCTGCCAAGTTCCAAAAATCAGCATTAAAAACAGACACCAAATTATTTGAACAGTAAGTTTGCCTGATGTAGCATTTAGAACCACCCAGATACATTTTTTTTTTCCTTAATTGAACATACACATTTTGGTCAAGCATTTGTTTTTCAAGCCCTTGTCTCAGGTTGAAAGAAGTTAATGAAATCAAAGGTCACGGAAGGGTAAAAACCTACAACAATGCAATTTAGAGAGTTAAGCAAAACCACTGCTTCAAATGTACTTTATTGATGTTTTGAAAGAAGCATTAATTATATCACAGAATAGAGAAAATCAGAGCTGCAGCTGGAAGTCGTGTCAATAAACAGTGACTGCAGAAACCTGCAAAACACAGGATGGCTCAGTCAACTAAAAGGTGGTAAAAGCTCTTCTCTGATTCACAGTAGCATGCTCTGACCTTTCCAGATCTGATCTGAACTAGGAACTTTACGTTGCTGTTGGTATGTTTGGTGCATTGCACCAGTCACTATGAGCATCCAAAACACACGTTTGTCAGATGAATAATGGCTGATAACGGAGCTGATTGCGTTTTGAACATGAGATGGTGATGAGAACACACTGTGGGCATCGTTCAGAGTAAATGAGCAACAGGAGGCTTGGAAATTTGCACGCTAGTTTCAGTGAGGTGTGCCACGTCCACAGCAGTGAGGCACAAACTCGTGCATCCACCCTGCTACGAGCAGTAGCCAGCACAGGAAGGTTATTTGCAGGGGATCATCCCTCGTTTTGCCATTCTACTTCACACACATGCAAAAAACAACTTGGAAAAATCCTCCCTTTCCTGGTCAACAGATATTAAATGGATGAGACTCACCCTCCCCTCACTGGTGAGGCCTTTCGAGAGGCCTTCCTTACGACGATTCATTCAGAAATTTAGCACAGCGACTGACTTTTATTTCCATCTCCTAATAGTTAAACTAAAAGTTGAGATGACTTCGTGTGCCCCAGGAACCCGCTGAATCGCCTTCTTGTCCTTTCAACAATCCTCTCACTTCTCACATCTACTCGCAACTAATTATTTCCTGCAGCTCTGCCGATCACCTATTTTTATTTGGGAGCCTGTTAAGCAGAAGGGTGCGTTACTGTGACATTACCACTCGCCTCCATCACCAAAAGGTCAGAGCGAGGCTGAGATCAGCTTATACGAGCTGGGAGAAGCCGGGTGATGCTGCCGAGCGATTTCTTCATCGGCCAAGTAAGCCCAGAAGTCAAGGAGTATTTCATTCTCCTCAAAGCACAGGATAGTAGCAGCAAGAAAACTAACGTAACGTTGAATGCAAAGCAAGGATGTGGTGGATAAAACCAACACTGGGACAGGAGGGCGGCTTCTCTGTTAACAGAAATTGCCATAATCACACAAAAAAATTGGTTATATAGAACATATTTGGCCCAAATATTCAAGTGGTAAAACCCTAGCTTTTAGCACCCAGTAGGAGGGCAGTGTAGGCTGCAAGAAATAATTTGCAGACCTTGACAAAACCGGGATGAGATTATTTTGTGTATAAAGCACACAGTTAGCAGCTCTCCAAAAACAAGACATCGACGGATTCATAGTCAAAACCCAGCCACCAAATACTATTACATTTTTAAGCAATTCAGAAATGTTTTTATTAATTTAAACATTCCGACTTCGGAGGTTTTATTTTGGTGTGTAAGTTTCTGCTCTTCTGGGAAGGATGAGGGGCAGCACCACCTAACAGCACACGTACTGAGACGGCAACCCCTGCTCCAGACGTTTCCATCCTAAAATAAATTTGCTAGCACAGGGTAAAACCCAATTAACAAGTGGCATGTGTTTCCTGTCTATGCTAGCAAGTTACACTTCCCCCTCACAGTGATTAAAATGCATTCCAGAGCAAAATATTGTTGAGAAGAGCCTGGGGAGAGGAGTCAGCTGTTGACTCAACACCTCTTCCCGAATTTTTTTTTTCACCTGTTGAAACTCTGTGCGTTGCACTACAAGGTCACAGCTAGCAGTAAATGTGACACCGAGAAAAATCGTTTCGATTATCAGCACAGTCTCCCATGCATCCTCAAAACGTAAAATAAGGCTTCTAATGAGATCTGGAAGCTGCACAAGATTGAACTTTTCAAGATTTTAACTTAAAATATTGCAGTTGAATTGCTCACTTGAACCCATAACCAGTAGGTCACACAAGAATCTAGTGGACCAAAGAAGAAATACAGCTAAACATATGAAAAAATCTGAGTGTACAACTCCTTAAACATCCATTCTCTTAAGGGACTGGGGGAAGGGCAATTTATTTACCAAAAGGAGCTAAAAATTGAAAAAAAAATTACAATCCCAACAGGGTTCCTTCAAGCGGGTGCTGGAAGATGGAATTTGGTCAGGTGTCGGGTTCTGCCCTGGTACATCAGGGGTGCCTAAATTGTAGCTCCTGCCCCTCTCCAGGCCCACAGAGACATCTGTGTTGAAATTGGGATCTCATGGCTCCGTGGCTATAAGGGCTGGTGAGTGACTTACACCCCTAGTCAGTAAACAGAGGAAGATGGCAGGAACCACTGAGAGGGGTCTATCAGGATAACAGGGTTTCTGCTGCATGCCCCACTTTGGGCCCCTCTCTCTGGGAAGGAGAAAGGGGGCATCTGAGCAGCTCCTGGCATCCACCAGCTGCAAGTCGGCCTTCCTCCAGCCTCTAAGGGTGACCTTGTGGTGACAGCTCGGAAAATTTGGTGAGCTTTCCATGGAAAGTCCTTCCACAGATAGACGGACAGAGTACAGATAAAATGGCGTCTGTAGGTGCTAAATCCCATAAAAACACTTCCTATTAGAATTTGATATTTATCCAGCTTCTGCCCGACGCAACCGGAGTAAAAAGAGAAATAATGTGTACACTGTTGATAAGCAGCTTGGTCCAGGACAAACCGAGAATATTTATTCTCTTCCTTTATGAGATATGGTTCAAAGCCTACCTGCCAGCAAAGCCCGTTCTGTTTGCTTCCCCAGAGCAATACCTTCACCATGAATTATTCAGCACAGACACACATATACGTTCTGCGCACGTCCTCACTTATTGAGCCATAGCAGAACATATGTCACAACTGTCTTAGCTTTAATGATTTTGAGAGAAGAATAAAGAATAAGCACAGGCTGATATTCTACCCTGTGTTTAGCATTATTATTGACAATTCAAGGCACCCGCAGCTGACATCTGCATTTCCAGCTAAAGCCCATTATTAGTTCTCCCGTTTTCTGAAGACCCTGCAGTCAAATATTTCGCATTTAATATTAATGGCCTGGCATGTAGTTCCTCTGACTGGGGTTTTATAGATGCTGCGATTTTTTTGATATAGATAGCTCCTACGTAAAAACAATCCGGAGGTGCTGTTTCATTCTCCAAATAAGATTATTACTATGTTCAATCAGCTAACATTTTTTTTTTCCACTTCTGATGAAGTTTTCTTTTAAAAACAGGACAGAAAGTATTAGAGAACTGAAAAACGTCGGAGGATTATGACTCCAAAATTTTTCATCTCTAATACACAAAAGATAAGACAATTATTCTGAACTGAAAACACAATTTTAAATTTGTTTTTCCTAACTTTTGTCCCTCAGATGTTCAAAAATAATGTGTTAATGGCAAGGAATTAAGCAGTTTCAAAATGGTTTCTAAAATGTGTATTTGCACCCATGAGGTACAGCCCGTGACATTAGTTCGGTTTTAGTAATTCAACCAACATGTTGCAAGAACATAATTACTATTTATATGTTGTCAGCTTATACAGCGGAATATTGCTTTGATTTTAGCATAGAACAAAAATGGTTTGGGAATCAGACTTATTAAAGGATTGCTTAAGACAAGTATTTAATTATTTGTATTTCCTTTTTCAAAAAAAGAAAACCACTAATAATAAATTCATGTATGTATGAATCAACAAAGGAAGCAAGTTTGTTTTCCATGCATAAACATCAAGGCCTAACAGAAGATACAAATATAGCTCTGTGCTTTTTTTTTTTTTATTATTATTATTATTAGCAAATGTAACTTGAATGGAACAGCAGGACTGTCAAAACTGTGACTAAACAGATAAGATCAAAACAGAAGTAGATTGTACTACAAACATTGCTCCCTTCCCCAATTTTCTCCGCCTTGAATTGCTCGAAAGAAAATACATATTCAAGGCCAAAAAAAAAAAAAAACCTTATAAGTACAAGAGGATGAGAAGTACACTTCACTGGTGTAAAGGTAATACAGATAAGGCAAAATATTTATGATCACTGCAAGTGACTGAATTATGATTCTCACCATTAACACGCTGCAAAAAAGAGGCAGACTTGGGGAAACTGGCATACAGAGGGCAAACACCTGACCCACCTCTTTGGAAAGCACAGCTCTAGCAAAGCATGCTAGAGCTTGGTAAAAGTACAGAAAAAAAAAAAAAAAAAAAAAGTAGAGAAAAAAAGAAAGAAAAAAAAGCTTAGTAGCTGCTACTTTGGGAACAGAGATAGCTCCATCCAATTCACTGACTGCATGGACAGTGGCTTCATTTAGGATCTTTCTAATCCTTATAAATCCTTCTGAGTCTTCAAAAACAAAACTCAGTCAGGGGATTTTTACTGGGGTGTAAATGATTGAAATCTACAGGAATGATGTTTTGTCTAGACTGGCTGCCTCCCTCACGTATTTTGAGGAGTAGATGAACTTCACATCTTTAATTACAGAATTAAAAGTCAGAATTTTAAAAATCCATAGCTGTGAGAGAGGTTCTCCATAATCATCATAGGACATTTACAGACAAAGATTTCACATTGTCTTCCCGTGGCAACATAAACTGAAATAGCTTAAATTCAGCACTAAGTAAACTCTCAGCAAAGTAAAATAGTTAACACGGAGCTCTACTGCTTCTGCTTTTTGCGTTCTGAATTTTCCTTGTGCTGTTGTGCACACAGTTTGGAGACATCTTAATTGTGACAGCTACTACATGGTCCAGTTAATTCCAGTTATTCTTCTTATGCTCCTCTCTCCTCATACTCTTTCCAGCAGCCACTCAGTGACTCATCACAGGGACACTTACTGGTGGCTTTTACAACTGTGATGTTGAAGAATTATCATTCCTGTTAGTTTAAAAAAAAAATGGGAAAATCTCACAACTTGGAGACATTCTTCAGAGTATTTCATACTTGAAAAGATTGCAGCACTGAATTTTTAGGATAGAAATCGCTTCGTAGTATTTTAAATTAAGAATGCCCATTAGAGTAAGCATAAAGTCTCCTAAAAAAATAAAAAATAATCAATCAACAATCAGCACTGGTTCACGAGGGTTCTCTTAAACAGGAAATCATATACTTTTCCTAAACCATGACAGAATTAAAAATAAAATATCTGATTATTACATATTTTACACTCTTAAGACTTGTAAAAGATGTGTAACTTTAAGGACACCATTTTTCTAAGATACCTAGGCTCGCTACGTGCATGGTCAGCTCATGAATAAGAAATACTAATGAAAAGCTATCATACTTCTTTCAACCGAAGGTGTTTTTCTTCATACTTGGTTTAAGTAAGAGAAATATTCTAAACAGGATGAAAATATGACCTTCACATTCTCTCCTACCACAAGTCCTACAGCAGATGATAAGAGCCACTCAAGTTATTCAAACATACTGCGAATGGAACAGAGGATATTAGAAAGATACTGCTTTCACCTTCATAAACCCTATCCTGTATTATAGTTTTTTGTTTGTTTTTTAAGTTCTTTTCACCTAAAAGCAGGAAAAAGATAGAAACACAGGAGACAGGGCCAGAATGTGTAGAAAAATGTAGAAAACAAAGTGTATAAAAGGAAAAATTAAAACTAAGTTAGGGAAACAAGGCCAACCATTACATGGTTCCATGTAATATCCTTCCAACCATCTCCTATTTTGCCTATACTTCTTCCTTTTCAATAATATATTGGAAAAAAGCCCTGTGTTAGACTTCACTGTCTTCAATACTGGAAATAATAATGCCACTGGAAGACCTGCCCCACTGTAAAGTTTTTCAACACTTTGAACTTCAGTTGTGATGACTGCCAGGGTCTGGAGCGATCTGAATATTTGCCTAAGACAGAAGTTGGGTCCAAGTCTACTTGGCAGTTCCTATGGTAATGGCTGTTACAAACTGCAAGGAGAGAGACAATTTTTCTATTTAATCATGTTACAGTTCCCAACACAAGAAGATAAAAATTATTGCAAATAAAAAGTGAGGATTTTTTTTTTTTTAAGGTTGAAAATATGAGAGAGAGAAAAAGCAGGTTAGTAAAAATACTGAGAAAATTATTTTCATTTACAGCACAACTTTAACATCCCGGTCTCAGGTTGTAATTGTCTTAGCAAGTATTATATTTTGCTGAAGAACTATCACATCAGAGTAAATAAGAGCAAAACCTACATAACCCACACACCTGAAAAATAGAACGGATTTAATATTAAGGCAACTTCTACAGCTGCTTCTGGAAAACTACTTGTGCCTGTATCTCTCTCTCTCCCAGGAGCAACACTTCATGCCTCTTCTCCTGACAATTATACCAGTGGTAATCTGCTATTCAAAGGGTTCTCATGAGGCTTGCTTCATACGAAGGCATGGAAACACTTACCTTTGGGAAAAAACAAGACATGACAGAATTTAATACAGTCCCTTTGCTTTTATATAACAGTCCAATAAGCATTCTCAGTTTTGACAATTGTGAAAAACAAACTACCTTCACTGCGGTTTGTAATGCCCCCAGGGTTAGGAAAAGGAGGATCTAACTCAGAGATGCAGGGGAAGGGAAAAATATCACATGTATTTTTCACACAATCCAACCAGAAAGTAAGAGTCATCCTTCAAACTCATCACAAAGCAAAGGAATGCTTCCTGACAGCAAGCAGCTTATTAGATAAAAAGCACATAATGAGGAACAAGGAAACACCGAAGATCACCCTGGCCACCACTCTCCAGCAATAATTTAATTTTTGCAGGCAAAGAGGGAGTTTTAAAGAGCGATGCAAAACTGTGCAAGAATGCTACCTTTTGGTTGCATACAGACTTTTCCCAAGCCCGAGGAGCAACAGGGAAGAAAACAAAACTATTGGAAGTTCACAAAATAAGTGAAGATATCTGCACATTTTGCTGCTCAGACATACACGTCAGCCTTTTAATAACAAATAAAAGTGATGATCAACAGGGAATGGGAATGAAATAGGGAAGACTTTGAAAAATACAACTACTCAGTATACATCTATCCATCCATCCATCCACCTCCACAGACCTCAAAGCTCCCCCCAGCATTCCCCTCCTGTATTGATTCTCCATCTTACAAGCTCTCCTAACCCACTATTTGTTACCCTACCTATTCCCTAACACCACCCTATTCACGTACCCCTTAAAAATACTCGAAGGGACTACACTATGTTGCTTCCCCTGGGCAAGCTGTCCCTGCTCTCTACCCAACATCCAGTAAAGCCGCATTACAAAATTCAGAGGAGGAGGAGAAAGCAGTGCTATTAGCAGCTGTGTAACGCCATGAATTCAAGCAAGAGATCTGAAAATAGCAGAGAGAGGCTCTGGAGATGCCCGAGTACTGCAGATACAGGCAACCTTGCACATCTTTCTCAGTGTTTCACCAGAAAGCAACATGAGGTACAAGAAGTAGATGCTCTGTGGTTCATTTACCTGAAAATCTCCTTCTGCCTTTGCTGTGATGGGAAGATGTACATACAGGTTTTTAGAACATAAAGCAAAGACAACTTGCAGACATGTGAGGTATGTCTCAGCAAAATAAATAAATAAATAAATAAATAAATAGATAGATAAATAAATAAATAAATAGTGGGAAGAATTTGAGACTAAACACATGCACAGCATCTGCATTTTCCAGGGCACTATTAGCAACAGGAGTTATTTAAACCTGTGCTTTCAAGTGATACCATTTGAGAAATAACCTCAGAATTAGAAGCAACAGTGGAGAAGTCACTGGCAGTCAGGTGCATTTGTAAATGGAAAAGATTATGCAAGGAAGTGCTCGCATCTCTGAATTATGCCCTCAGAATTTTCATAGTGTATTTTTAAGATAAGGTTACCAGACTAATAAAGCAGAGACAGCATGTGTGGCGAGCTCTGCAGCGCTTTAAAATTAGCTTTATAGCGGAAAAGTCAGACGCGGTAATATTTTACAGGGATTTGAAACAAAAATTTTTCATGCATGAATTCAACGAACCCACCACTGGCTGTGGGCAGGATTTATGGCCAGAATGTGCATGTACAGTGACAAATTTAATCCAACAGCTACAGCATTGTTAGACATGACAGCCACAGGAATCTTGATCTTGACTTAATTTAATGCTCAGAGTTTTCAAAACTTTCATCAAAACTATCTCCTTTTTAAACATCAAAATAATTATTCTTTTTCAAGCCTTCGATCTATTCTTACCATTGCAATCTGCTCTCAGGAAAACTTGGCTAGAGTTTAAAAATTTAAAGGCCAGGGTTAGAAAGAAAAATAAAAGTACAATTCTTTTTCAGCATCTTTGCTAAGAATCTATTAATTAGATCCTACATGATGCCAGAGTACTTTTTATTAGTTAACTATGGAAAAAACACAAACAGTCGCTTAGCTTTAGTGTTTATACATCTACATGCAGCTACTGAGTACAATGTAAGAAAAAGCCTGTCAAAGCAAGGTTTTCCAGAAGGAGCTGTCTCAGAGATGAGCAGAGAAGGAAGACATGAACACCCCCATCCCTGGAGGTGTTCAAGGCCAGGCTGGATGGGGCTTTGGGCAACCTGGGCTGGTGGGAGGTGTCCCTGCCCATGGCAGGGGGTGGGACTGGGTGGGCTTTAGGGTCCCTTCCAACCCAAACTTAAAGTTTCAGTACCAGCACCCTGCCCCTGGCACAGTTTCATGTATTACTATAGATGTGTGTAGCCTCTAAGAACGTGGTTTTGAGAGATAATTTTATATACACTGAGGTGTTTTTTGTTGTTGGTTTGTTTGTGTTTTGTTTTAAGAAAGATCCAAGCAAAGCAGAGAAAAAAAAAAAAACAGTAGGGATTGCTCTGGGTTTCCTCAAAGAGTTGAGGCTGAAAGGTTGACTTATTTCATTTGCATGTAGCTTCCTTTCTAAGGATTTGCTTTTAGCATGTGGGATGAAAGCAGTGATACAGCAATGTCATATTTTGAGTTGCTATTAATAATAATTAACATTATGATTCAGACTGAACAAAATGACAACAGTCTTTTTTAATCTCCCAAAGAATTTGTTTTTCCTGACATAGGCGCGTCTTGTAGCACAACGGGATGACTTATCATAAGCTTCTGGAAACTGCATGTCACACAAACAAGGATTAAAAAGAAACAAAACCAAATTGTTCCATCAAAAACCATGAAAACTGACTTTTTCAGTGGTTACAGGTGATAAACATCACAATTCGATAGAAGATTTATCCTAGAAGATGACAGCCAAGAGATTATTTCCGTGTTTTCCCTGCGAACTCCAGTATATGTCTCTCCCAATCACTGAAACCCATTTTTTTCCTTCTTCCTAAGACTTGTCCTGTCTACATACTTAGAGTCAAACGCTCAGAACATACTTCAATCAGTCTATTTTCTTGGTTTCTTTCACCTCTTTCTAGAAGGCTGTTGTAGTTGATTCCTGATATACCACAGCAAAATTGAGAAGCTGAGTAACAATAAGCCTCGCCGATACCAATATGATTAAAATTTTAAGACGGGTCTTCTTCCACTCTCTCATCTCTAAATCTTCTCCCTTGTTATTCTCTTCAAATTGTTCCAGAGCCTCACCATTATGTTTCTGTTACCATTCTCTCCTGATGGTCACATCATCCTTACTTGCAGTGGTTTCCTCACCTTTTCTATGTCAAGCTCAGATGAAATGCTGAACAAGTCTGGAGAAAGATCCTACAACGTACTGAGACACTTCACTCAGTGATTCCATGATCTTCTCCCAAATCACTGTATTGTACACAAAATTAAAACCCTTATCTTTATTCCCAACTGATCCATGCCAAGCAGACCACTGCTGCTCTTAAATCTCATTTTAATATTTGTCTCAAAGAGGTAACTTTTCAAAATTTCCTGTCTCAGACCGGTTCCCTTGTCTAACTGCTACACTTCCAAACAACCATTTTAAGAAAATTTAGTCCCCAAAAGAAAGGTAGCAAAGAACTAAAATAAATACAAGAATAGAGTACAGCCCAGTTTTGAAGCATGACAATAGTGCTGGGTGAAAACACTGAGAATTGTTCAAAGTGATATTACAGCAAATGACAATTGGAAAGTTTAAATTATGACATTATTTTGCTGTGATCTAAAATGTTAATTCCATGATTTTTCTCTGTATATGTTAACAGCCTTCGCTGTACTATTTACAGCCATCCTGAGGGGCGCAAGTTGACGTAATTCTTACTATAAATGTATCGTGCAATCTGCAGAGCTATCTACCACCTTACTTCAGCACTGTTCTGTATTTCTGTGTTGGTGCTGGTCATCCTAACGCAAATTCTCCGCGGTATTAACAGTGCACAAAATGTCTCTGGGACTTAGTGTAGAATTTGTGAATTTAGTATTTTGGAAGAAATCTTCTGATAAAACCCAGAAAACTTTGTGCATTTAGCTAGTGTAGGAAGGCGTGCGTGCAAAACAGGTTGAATAGTTAGGAATAAAGTCAACTGAAAGTACCTCTAGATCACTAGACCTGACTTAAATATAAAGTTTGCCTGAGCAGACAGAAGTGTTCATCGGCAGCTTGTATTCACATTTCCCCCACTGCAGTGCAGCATCTCCAGCAGCAGAGCAAGCAGAGGATGGGATGGGGATATGCTGGACATCTTGTCATTTAGATGATGGCTGGTGAGTACGGTAACCCCACTACTCACCTTCAGAAGAAACAACTACTTGCAAGATCCAAAGCAGCAGCGCAGAACCCCTGAGCACTTCGTGTAGCCCTCTGCTGCTGAGGGGGTGCTTTTGGAGTGGGGGTTGGTTACTTGCAGGGGGGTGTTTTGTTTTGAAACGGAACTGGTGTTTTGTGTAATTACTTGATTTGAAGCTCTACTAGGAAAATTACACGAACTGACTTACACACCCTAAAAAAGGAACCAATTCTTTCCTGCCAATTACAAGTTTTCAATACATTTACCTCTCTTTGTGATAAAATTCTGTTGACCACTTCTTGCCAAACCAAACATCCTCGGGTGCCCAGTTTTGTAATTAACTATCTAAAATTAACCTCAAATCCGCTATAGTTTTTAATCTTTGTGGTAGGACCATTGCTAATGAACTCTTGCAGCTGAAGCCCTGCTTGTACTCATCCTGATAACATTGTTTTAATTTGTCCTTGACATTAAAATTGTATTATATGCTAACCAATTCCACAGTCCCAATGTTATAAAAACAAAGCAAAACAAAAACATAACACTAAGTTTAAAGCATTTACAGCCCTGCCCAAAAGCAGACTTTCCTCAAACCTTAACAATCTTCTGAAAACCCCCATCATTTCTGCTGTTTGTGATGTAGGATTCTTCATGTTAAGTTTGGGCATTTCCTACAAATGAGAGTTCCCTTCCCTCACACCCCAAAAAAAACATTGCACCAAAATATTTACAACTTTGGTAGGACAGCATATGCCAAACTGAGGGCAGACTGTTCATTTCTTACCTTTCCATTATTTTTCCCAGGGAAAGTAACAGCAGTGAGTGGCAAGTTAGACATTAAGAGTAGAAATGAGGAACAACAAGAAGGAAAATAAACATGGAATCACAGGTGGTGGAACAAGTGGAAAAAAAAAAAAAAAAAACAAGGAAAAATGACTATGCTTCCCAACATACCACCATCTTTTTTTTTTTTTGTGTCTAGTACCATGGCTCAGTCTGTAATTCCCCCAATTTCCACGAAATTCCCCCCCATTTCCAGGAAAGCAGGCTCCAGCACACCTAACAGTTCCTTTGGGAAAACAAGTGCCATAACTCTGAATGCCCCCCATTCTCCTCCTTTCTCCCAGCTTTTAATTCCAAGCACAAAATCACATGGTATGGGACATCCCTTTGGTCAGTCTGGGCCAGCTGTCCTGGCTGCATCCCCCCAGCTCTCAGCCTCCTCACTGGCAGGGCAGCACGAGAAGCAAAAAAGAGTCAGACATTGTGCAAGCTGTGCTCAGCAACACCTGGAACATTGATGAACTGTCAACACTGGTTTGGTAACAAAGCCAAAATACAGCACCGTATCAGCTACTAGGAAGAAAATAACTTTATCCCAGCAAAAAACAGCACACACATTTTGTTTTCACAACATTATTTTAAAGATATATGTTTAAATTGATCCTTCCTGAAACACATTTTCTTTTCCTTACACATAACTAGAGAAATCACCAGAAAATTTATTTCATAAGTGGTAACAAGTGAAACATACTGTCAAGTTTAGTTCTTCAAATAAGCTTCAAATAGGAGGCCCTTTCATAAGGCCATCTTCAAATTTCACATATATCATGACTTTGAAGGGATAAATACAAGAAATTAAACAAAAAAAATCTACAAAGGTAACATACAATAGCCCTTTGGTGACTTTCAGCCACTTAACATATTTGAAAGCTGCTGTAAAAAAGAAGTTTCTTGTTCTCCCCATTTTTCAACAGTTCTCTGCTGTGACCAGAGATTTGATTTCTAGCTGTCAAAACAGGCTTCTCCTTTTCCACAACGTTTTTCTTTCTCACATATTTGCCCTACAGCCAGCGTAAACAGGAGAGTCTGCTGTTGAGCACAACTATTAGAGGACCAGATGCCTGGTTTCAAAGAGAAATTTGAGAAGCAGGTGATGGAGTAGCCTAGCAAGGAGCGCTGTGATGCTCGGGTAACATGTATGCCACTGACAGGCTAGCTTCTCCATCCACTCTCAATTTTCACTCTCTATATTTCAGACACGTTCTAGAAATGGGAAATTTTCACACAGTGTTTAGCAGACTGTTTCAAACCACCATCACATGGAAATGAATCAATGCCTATTAGCAGGCTGCTTTCGATCTTAATTCTGATGCGCTGCATTTTATCGACCTGCAAAATACCCAGACACTTTTGGTGCTAAGGCTTATTCTCAGGCTCTTAATAATACAGATGAGATTAAAACAGAAATGAGAATCAATAACTAATGATAAAACCAATAAAACCAAAAGTACTTACATTAAACTTAATAATGTCATATATCAAGTACCGAGGAACAACCTGTCCGTTAACCTTGTCAATGATCATTTCCTAAAACAAACAAAAAGACATTTAGGTTTATCTCATGAATACAAAAAAATAGTTAGCACATTTTTACCTAGCCTTTATATTTAGTGAGTATACCTGTGAGCATGATGTAATTGAATAATGGCCACATTTTTATATCAAATATATTTTATAGTATGTCAGCATTATAGAAGTATTATTGCCCTAAATTCCTCATGAAGCATTCAGCAAGAAGCCAAGGAGCTGTCCTAAAGTTCCACGTTTTGATCTGCAACACTTACCCATTAGTTTCTCCACAGCTTTCAAAATCATTACTTTCCTTGAGAGAATAATGTGTTTTTAAAAACCTCAGTAAAAACTGCAATCCTAAATCAACTAACCGATTTTGGAAATCTCACCTACAAGAAGAACCGGTAAACAAGCTAAGAACAAGCATTAACATCCATTTTCTATGTTCAGCTGGGATCATTTCACATTAGCTGTGCTCTAAGCAGCGGTGACAAGTGAAATTTCTTTGAATGTTGCATTGTGACTCAGCAGTAGGGTTCCTTCAAATGGAAGTATCACAGATAGCATCTGTATCACATGAAGCTTGTTACAATTCAATAAATGCTGGTAACCCATCTTGAAAATACGTCGGCAAGGAGAAAGTCTACTAATGATCATCATACAATAAATATATGTACCTTAAATGCTGACACTTACATCTGTACTCAGACTTGGGATATGAATTAGACACAGATTATTAGTTGATTAAACTAATACAAATGATTTAGTTTCATGTAAATTAGTCACGATTGAAAATGGTAGCAGACAACCAATTGGTAAATCTTTCTCAGGCACAATTTTGAAATATTCACTTCTCTAAATAATAAAATATTATATATGTATAAAATATTAAAAAATAAACAAACTATTTACTTCTCTAAATACTACGTGTCTTCCTCCATCCTGCTCTCCACCGCCCAATTACTGGTTATTAAGATACTTGTATCTAAGGACTTTTTGCTGCCAATAAAAAAAAAAATGAGAATTCCAAATTCACATACATGACATGAAACAATAAAAGATAAAAAAAAAAAAAAGATAAAAATATTTCACTATAACATGACAAAAACAAAGCTATGCACTCAATAATTAATCCCAAAGAGAACTTTACATCAACTCAAATTCATTTAAATGTTCCCTGCTAGTTCAAGAGCATTTTTGTTTTACAACCTTGTAACTTCTCTTAGAGTCCCTAACTTCCACAAAGTGAACTCTAACAAGATTTTCATTGTAAGATTAATTTTCAGTCTGTGCACATACCAAACTTCTTGAATTGTACCTAGAATTTAATCACATTTGGCTTTAAAAAAAAATAAGCAAGCAGTTTGAAAATGTAAATTTGTTTCAAAGTAAATACAAAGCTTGAGGCACTTAAAGCTTAACTAGAAAACTCAAACCTATTGTTCTCAAATAACAATAGGGAAGCAGAAGTTGTCTTTTTTTTTTTTTTTTTTTTAAATCTCATCTTTTATAAAGTGAATACAGAAATGGAGATTGTTTTTTCATGGCCAAGCCCGAAAGATACTCTGAATGACTAATCTGAATGCTGCAAAGCTAGCATTTGTATACAAAACCCTGAAAAAATGCCAGGGCCTGGTATGAAAAGATTTGAAGTCTAATTTTCCAAAATCTGAATCTCTGGATATCCTTTTTAAAACTAATTATAAAATACAGCCAAGAGAACCATGCGTGATCTTTAAGTTTTCTCTGGAACATTTAGTTTTAACTCACAAATATATTTAATAATAATTTTTTTCTCTACTTCACATGTGTATAAACCTTTTCACCCTATTACGGGTTAGGCCAGCCTCCTTTTGCCACATTTCCTTTTCTTTTCTTCCTCCTCCCTTCCTCTTGTTCTCTGTTCAGATCCTGACTGAAATCCCCACTACCAAACGCAGGGTAACGCGATGTGCTTCGGTAGCAGAGATGACAAATTCCCGTCTTGCTCATCTCCATCACGACACTGGCGTTGGCTGCTCCATTAGTTACGCCAATATAACTGTCATAAGGCAAGAGCTGCAATGTGCTCATAGGAATGATTCAGATTAAAAGTACTCTAACACATCGTTATTTAAGACGCTGATTTCAGAGCCTTTCTTGAAATTGCAAGAATTGAACAACACCTCAGGGATTAGATCTCAAAGCAAGTTCATGGAAATATGAACTATTTGAAGAACTCATCAAATTCAAACTCACTCATTCTGATCTGATTAATAACCTGATACTATGAGGCTACATTTAAGCCGATTTCTAGATAACTAAAATCTTCAAATGAAAAACATTCACATAGCAACATAACAGAACACAAAAGTATCCACAAGATACACCTGCACCCGTGCACTGCCTTTTATATACCCTGTGTAGGTTTACAGGCACTGTGGGGTGTTTCCATGTTACCACTACTAGGAAATCTGATTTTTACCACTTGCTCATTAGCTGCCACTTCAGATACTAGCTTAACCTGCAGGTTTGCAGAAGGAGGTCCAATAACCAGTTTCTTTAATGTAATCTGGAAAACTGTGCTGGTGTTAATCTTCTTCTCTGGTGCTGCAGTGCAGAGTCTTACAGCTATCAGAAACAGCAACTGTGCTAAAAGCATGGAGCTGGACACAAACCAAAAAGAACGATGGTGGACTGACAGCTCAGGGAACCCCCCGTCTTTCCATGAATAACTTATCTAGCAAGCAACTTGGACTTAAAATAGTCCAAAATTTCATCACAAAGCAAAGGATCTCATCTTACCAGTAACTTACAGAATGTGCATTTGGTTGAAACAGAGTATGAAGTCAGACCCAATCACACATGTTTATTGCTCCTTTTCCCCTTGCATTTCCCTTTATCCACCTACCTTCAATGCAATTCTAGCCACTGCTGTCTTTCAGGAATACAAAGAGCTTTAAAAAAAAAAAAATATACTGCACAAGATGCCAGGTTTTGCAAACTCCGAGTTGTAAGCTGTGCCATTCCTGACAGAGCTTACAAATACACAAGGTCTGTACTGACACAGGAACGTGAAAGGTTCTCACCCTACACTGACTGCAGTTCTGCAGGACATCATCAGTGTGCATTGCTCCCCGCGTTCATGCACCCAGTAGGTTTTAAATTAAAGCTCCAGGAGAGCCACATCCATCTAGGACGTCACATGTCAGACACTCCACCAAAAGGACATAAAGGGCAGAGTGGCTGAAACCTTCCATTTATTTGACTTGAAGACAAGGAGGGTTCAAGGATGCCAAAAAGGCATCTGAGATTGATGTACATTTATGATATATAACAACATGTATGCCTATACCACTGTTGCTGTTTTAAAATTTAAGTAATATAACATGACTTAGTCACATGGGCTGAACTTTTGGGTGGACCTGTGCGGTGTCAAGAGTTGGACTTGATGATCCTTAAGGGTCCCTTCCAACTCAGGATATTCTATGATTCTATGACAGCCTTAAATGCTTGGAAAAACAAACAAACAAACAGAAGTGTGTGTGTGTTTTCTGTTAGTGCTGTTTCTAAGAAAACCCTCACCCAGCTGAATTTCACTGCATGTTCTGCCACACTTGTGAGCAGTTTTGAACACCCAATGTTTTGCTCCCAAACACAGATGACTGACAGTTAGTTTTATTTGTGAAATGATGGGAATGTCCTGACAGCTCAGAGATCACATCTTATCTCATTAGCTGAAAAAATGCTTTTTATACACTTAAATATACAGTGTATAAAAACAGTTTTATATACTATATATTTAAAATGAGCCCTTGTTCACACAGATATTAAATAGCAATTCAAAGGAAGAAAATATTTCAAGCCTAAGGACATCTCTGCATTATCTACTAAATTGTTCCAAAGCTGTGTACAATATCAAAAAACTTTTTGCAAGTAACTAGCTTTCTTGCATGGCAGCCAAAACCATTGATGCACTTCATTCGTTCCCTCAGACTGTGGTAGAAAGACAAAACATTTGGCTTTCTAGAGGAATACCTCATATTATGCTAGTCACCTGTAGGTAGTGTTCAAATTAGTTTTAATGAGCTTTGCAGAAAACTTTCTTCCATGCCGGAGGAATAAACACAACTGAAGGACTGGAGATGAGCACGAAGTATTGCGGAAAATCTCTCGTCACCCGAGATGTAATTGATCACAGTAAGAACTGTTCGCAAGTAATTTCAGCTTGAAGTGAACCCTAAATGCATTTGAGATTCTCAAAGACAACCGCATGAAAGGCTTACATCAGAAGCCTTAAAGCAAGTTAAGAGTTCACTGAATTCATGGAAATTACCAAAGTTTTATGCATTGTCGCTCTGAATAAAGTTGGAGAGACTACTTAATCTTTTGTATTCTGAACACGTGCAACTGTTTCACTGCATGGCACTGATGAGTTAGAATTCGTCTATTTTCTTTTCTTCTTTCTTACACTTTCAGGATTAATGCAGTGCAATGCCATTTGGGCACTTCATTCTATATTATCGTTCTCTGAAAGCAAAAAAGCTACTTCAAGGAGAGTAAGTATGAACTATGTCAACCTGTAATTAAAGAATTAATTCCAACAGTATTAATTAGCAAAATATGTTAATGCAAAAAAGCCAAATTTTTCTTCACATAGATTAAGAAATCATGCATATATTCAGAGTAAAGGAACAGTTATGAAAATTATCTCTTGGCATGAACGTTAAAGAAATATTGAATTTCAAAGTTAAGCTTCTGATATTTCAAACAGTAAACAAGTTCTAGCATCAGACCTGTTGAAAGGAATTGCAATTGAAAAGAAATATATTCCAAACTTTTTGTTTTTATTATTATTATTTAACTGACCACACAAAGTAACTTAAAAGTCTGCACTATGGAAGTGTTTATCCATCCAAAGATTTTAGTTTTATCTCAAGGTCCATTACTCAACCAAGACTTCATTTCATTTTGCTTTTTACTTTATAAAACAAACAAACAAACAAAAAAACACACTAGTTTTATGCCAAGAGTGAAATATTCAAATAAACTTTAACAACCAAACTTTTACAAAGCAACAAATTAGGAGAAGTTACAGCTCATACCCTAGGTAACTGTGAATGTGTGATGCAACTAATGACTGGCTGTAAATTCTTTCAACTTCTTTTATTCTTAAGAGACAAACTACGAACATGGGAGTCACAAAATGCCAGATCAGAGCCCCTCTCATATGCCTCACAGTCACTGCCATGTTTACATAGACACCAATATATGTGCTCCCCTGCCATCCACCATATGCATATTAGCCCACCTTAGTAAATCACCTGTTTTAAGACACAGAAGAGAGAAGCCGTGCCCCTGAAGAACTATTTAAATAATCCTTTCCAAAGACTTCCTAATAAACCAATTGCTACAAAGCAATGACAGCAAACTATTTGCTCCTTTACAATTCTGTGGTGAGAGACAATGAAGTCAAAGGCAACCTATAATTTAACTCCGAGATAGATGACTTGCCCAACCTCAGCCTGAAAACTTCACCATATCTCAGTAATAAGGTGCAGCTCTTACTCCATGAAGTCTGCATTTCTAATAAAACTCTGAGTCACTTTCCTCAGCAGGAAAGCACTGCACAATTCAAGGTGCCTATAAGGAAAACAAAGGCATCATATGGACAGAACATACTTTACAGCTTATTCTTCACTGGTTTATGACCAGAATAATGTGAAATATATTTGTGCAGTAAGCTTTAAATTCTCAAAACCATCTGAAATCTCTCCCTAACTTATCAATTCTTCCTGTACCTCCTCCAGTGGCAGTCTGGCATTGTAATTTTCCTTCTTAAAGGGCAATTCAGTAGAATTTCTTCCTGAAACTATTAAGGTCCTTCCCAGATTCAGGTCCTACAAAAAAAGTACACTTTATTCCGTGTATCAGCTGATCATTATTAGCAGGATGATTCTGCACACATAGATCTTCATCCATTATAAATAAAAATCTCAAATCTTCTCCTTTCTATCTCAACTTTTGTATGCACCTTCTTTCAATCTCCTTTTTCTCTATAGGCATCCATCAAAGTTATTTCATGGACTCCTAGCCAGTAACACCTGAAGATTCTAATTAATGTCAAAAAGCAGATTTTTCCTTTTAAAGATACTGTTGGTTTAAAGTTAACTGGGTGTTCAACTCATCGCAAAACATCTGTCATTTCAACAAGTTTAGCTGCTTGTGAAATATGATTTAATGAACTATAGCTATGGACTACACTTCCCCCTCCCCTCTGCCCCAAAGTCCTGGTATAGCAAATTACTTTAATAAAGCATTGCATGTGTTATTTAGCCGTGCAGGCTGAAAAAAACAACAGCTTCAGAAGAGCAAGCTCCAGTTTTTTCTCATGCTTCCCTGTATGCTTATAGAGCCAATGCTTTCTTCAACCTTTGGATACTCCTTCAACATCACAGCTAAAGGGTGAGGGAAAAGAAGAAAGAGTCCAAACCCTTGGGCTCAAATGTTTTGGAGAGTGGTGAGCTGAGCACTCTCACTCCCACTGACTGTCTTCTCACCTGACAGGTGAAGTCAGTGTAAGCAGAGCTCTGAAACATGTCCTGACAGAGTGTTCATCCTGTTTACCCCATGGGCCACAAGGGGCACATCACTGAAAGAACTATGTGAAGTGTACTGACCACAGGCAATTTCAGCAAGGGATTCAACTGCAGTTTCAGAAGCTCTGCTATCATCCACAAGCATTGTTTGGGTTAGGAATTAATAATTCCTAGATGGGAAGAATGGGAGGAACTCTCTTCAACAAAAGAGGATTGCAGCATACGGACACTGGCAAGCCATTGCTTTTTTTCAAGAGCCTTAGAAGGAGCAGAAAGAAAAAATAGTACCCATCTTACCTCAACAGTATGGAGCCTAATGTATGCCATTAAGAATATTTTGAATATCCTTACATACGTGGTTAGGAACATGCCTGGCTCCTTCCAGACATGACAGCTTGTGCAACCCCTTTTGAGCTGAGAACATCACATTTACCACAGTATGCTCTCAATTTTTCAGTAAAGCAAAAGGCAGTGGGAACATTACATTTATACCTTGCAACAACGCTCCTCACACAGAATTGAACGATCACAGAACATCCTGAACCGGAAAGCGTTGTGACCCACAAGGGCCACTGAGTCCAACTCCTGGCTCTGCACAGGACCACCCAAAAACCAGGCCATGTGTCTGAGAGCGTTCTCCAAACACTTCTTGAACTCCATCAGGCTCAGTGCTGTGCCTACTGCCCTGGGAAGCCTGTCCCAGTGCCTGACCACCCTCTGGGTGCAGCACCTTTCCCTAACCCCCATCCTGACCCTCCCCTGTCCCAGCTCCATGCCGTGCCCTCGGGTCCTGTCGCTGTCCCCAGAGAGCAGAGCTCAGCGCCTGCCCCTCCGCTCCCCTCGTGAGGGAGCTGCAGGCCGCCATGAGGCCTCCCCTCAGCCTCCTGAACAAACCAAGGCTGAATAAACCAAGGGACCTCAGCTGTCTGACTCATATGTCATCCCCTCTAGGCCCTTCACCATCTTCATAGCCCTCCTTTGGACACTTCCTAACACCTCTGTGGCCTTTTAACACTGTGGCGCCCCAAACTGCACATGGTGCTCAAGGTGAGGCCGCACCAGCGCAGAGCAGAGCAGGACAGCCACTGCCCTCAGCCAGCTCGCAATGCTGTGCCTGATGCACAGATCCATTTCCATATGCTTCCCATGTGTATTCAGTAAGACACGCCAGACACAAAAGTGACATTTAAAGTATACTGACAACAAAGGCCTGAGAAAGGAAAGAAAGTAACAGTGACAATGACAATATGGCCTTCCATACGTGAAAGGTGCACTGAGCTTCAGAAGACCAATATAGAAGAGCAACCCAGATATTCAGCATTTTACCAAGCAAGAGAGACAGCAAGGTAGAACAACTCCACTGCTACTGAAACACGATAAAGTGCATTCATATACCAAACACCTGCCAGGGTAGAAGAGCTAATGTCGTTCTTTTCTTCTGCTAAAATAGGGAGGTCGAAGAAGAAATATTCTCTTCTTGTGGCTACTGTACTGAAAAGCTTAGCAATTAAGAACGCTCCAGGAGAGCTTTTTAGCAAACACAGAGGTTTTACAGCTTGTTTTACAACTAGCTAACAAAGTTCATTAGCACATTTACATAATCTAAATTAGCATGACTGCTTAGAAATGTTTCAGTCAAACAACTAAACCATTTCTAAATTAGTCATTAATTCAAATTAGTTGAAAATAGAGATGACAGAAGCAAAAACATAAGTTTACAAGTCTATCAAAATATCAAAATTTTATCAAATTTTACAAATATTTACATTAACTGGGTTAAATTCACTATGTTTACCGAATCAAAACATAAAGCTATAATGAGAGATGATGTTCTGCATTTATTTCTTTAGATTCTTTTCAAGCTTTTTTTCATACTCAGAGAATGTCATCTCAATACCTTGATTTATTTCAAAGACAAGTAAACAGCTCCCCCCAGAGCAGTTATCATTGCTATTCTGTAGATAAAAAGTGACTTATGAACAGCATGATTCCCACATTCAGCCAGTGGCTGAATCTATTACTCCTAAATCCCATGATTCACTGATCCAAGCCTAAAAAACTTGGTGCTGTTTCTGAACAAAAATAAATTGCTGAAATCATTACAATCATTATACAGTACGCTTCTTACCCCATCTAGAAGAGTGTTTGTTAGATGTGTCCGAAGATCTTTGCGAAATGGAAATTCCAGATTAGATACGTGAAAAATTGAATTGTCTCGATCAATCATGTAAACTTCATTCTTGCCATCAACAAGCATCATGTACCTGCAATGACAATGTTAAGATGTTAAAGATGCATCCTCTAGATCTATTTAATTTATCGTGTTAAAAACAATCCTGACAGATGTTATAAGAGAGCATTTAGAAAGGAACTTTTTATAGTTTAAAATTGAAACTTATTGCTTCAAAAAAGCAGTTAGTTTGATCCAACTATCACCAAGAAAGTTCAGAATAAAAGTTTAAAATATACCTACATGAATGTCACTGTGTAAAGATAAAATTAATAAAGAATAGAGATTTCAAAACACTGTAAGAAATGCATGAGGCTAATTCAGTTAGATTTAACTAAAAAACCTTTCACTCCAATTTTTTTTTTTATTGAGTGGGCAAGAACTTTACCCATTATAAATCTGTAAAGCTTAATTCAAAGAAACATCTTTTCCTGACTATCCAACCCTGCAGTACTACAAAGTCTCAGCCAGATATCAAACCTCTTTTCATTAAAGCACTAGGAAGTTAGATAAGGAACATTCTTCTGTCACAGTACACATAAAGAAAACCCCAAAGCATACTGTGCTATCACAAGCAATTTGTGAGCTTGGTTCAGATGCAAACGTCCAAGTTTTCTTAAAAAAATAAAAATAAAAAAATAAAAAAATCCTTACGTTATGACAGCACTTGGGAGCCCAAGTCAAGAATTTAAGACCTCTTTGTGCTAAACCCACAGAAGATTGTTCTAATCCTATACAGTTTACGTTCTGTATGCGATGAAAAACGGTGAACTAAAAGTCAAAGACTACAGGAGTTTCATCATCAACACCAAAATACCTTGAAATAGAGAAGGCATATTTTTGAAGTCTCCTTTCAGTAAAGAACTTTTCATAATTTTAGTAGTCCTCAAATACACTAACTGTGCTGGGAAGCATACAAAAATTACTTTTCATAATTCAACTAATTCTCCTTGGGAAGTCCTGGTTCTGAAGAAATAACGAGTTATCAGAAGTCTTTTCTGTAATTCACCATCACTCTTACAAGTAATGCCCACAGGATTTCTGCTGTCAGAGCAAAGCAGCAAGCATCCCCCAGAAACCCTTCAGGTGCTTGGTCTACACAGGCAGCTCAGCTGTTGCCAGCACAAATCCCACCTCTCGAAATCAGTAAATCTGATTACAGGAGCACAGATTCACCCATGCAGCTTAAATAAGTACTTCCTTCCACTGATAAGACTACAATCATAACACACTATAGATCAGCTTAACCAATATTTCTCCACAGTACATCGAGATGTTATGTATGCGTTGCACAAAGATAAAGATGACATGTAGGTGCAGAAATACTGAAGTCTTCGGGAGCGATAGGAGTAGATTAAATTAATGCAACTTCAAGAGAACCAAAAGCTGTACAAGATGGTCTATGAAAAAAAATAATTCAATATATGCTTTTAACTAGATGACTTGATGCCAGTTCTTTAGAAGCAAGAATAACCTACAGACAAGATTAGCTCTTCAAACCATGCAAATGTACTTAAAACTAATTTTAAAAAGCAGGTTGTGTTTTTCCTCAAAAATTAAAGAAACCATGGGCAGGGAGAAAGAGGTGTGTAAATGAGGGAAAAATTATGTACGCTATTTTTAAATTTAAGTAAAGTTAACTGACCATCTCTACCACGCTCACACATTCTTTACTGTCTTAAGCACATGCTTTCATTGCAATTTGCCTCAATGAGAAATCAACATCAGAAGCAAGTTCTAATACTTCAAAAGATATAGCACTTACTGTATCACATTTGTAATGATGACACAAGTATTGTTTTGGTAAGAGGTCTTACGACTGATTTTAAAGAAAATAGTCAAAAGGTTTGTTTTCAGCCATCTAAAACAGCTACAGGTTCAGAGGACATAAAGAAGGTTTCACAGAAATCTGTTAGTCAAACATCAAAAGGAAGATTAACAACACCACTTTCTCTAGGTCTTTCACTCAAAATCTATGGTGATTTATTTAAAATTGGGATAGGTCCCCAATTACTGTTGAGATTCCTGCTCTTTCAAACCATGACACTAACATTACATCTCCTCTCTCATAATCTCTTTTTCAACTGTTTCATTTTTAGGTATTTATATCACATTCTAAACAGCAAGAAAAATACAGGACTTAAGGATTGCACACAACGGATTTCCAATCAAAGACCACAAGAAATCACAATTATACTTACTTTAGAGCGCAAGTGAGAATGCATACACTTTGAAGACAAAAAACTGGTCTCATGACAATAAATGAGCCAATTTTAGGCCCTTTTGTATGGATCTCATGATAATATAGTTGCACTTACCAGCTACAGAAGACCTGCTGTGCAGGAGCAAGGCACTAGACTGATTCAGATGTGAGTTTTGAGAAGGTTTTGTTTGGTTTTGTTTTTTCCTTTTAAAGCTAGAAGACTGAAAACATCCCCCCCAATTTAATAAACTACTTTAATATACAGATTTAATACATTCAGTCGTAGCAAGGAAACACAGGCATACACAGCACATTAACGTTTTACTCTCTGCAAACTAGAGCTGGAAAAAAAAATAAGGAAACAGAAGAAATCTATTGCATTATCTCATCCACCACCTTGACACAGAAAATCTCCAAATTACAAACATCTATGCTTAGGTCTATCTTTGAACTGTTTCCCACAACTGCCTTTGGAAACAGCTTGTTTCAAACATATCTCACAATATTCACCTATCTTCTCTCTGTGCTTTTCTCTTTCATGAGAAGAGCTAAGCACATTCTCTTTGTTTTAGAGAACAGGCTATATAAACTATATGAACTTGTACTCTCCCTGTAGAGTAGATTGTATTTAAATTATCATCACATTCACTTTAAGTATCAGAGCTTATTTCAAAGTTATTTCAATTCAGCTTGTAGTTTTGAGGGAAAGCTGTGCCACACATTCCTTTACACATATATAAATTAAAAGTGCAGGTAATTATATTATTTATCTCAGCCCAACAAAAGGGACAAAGTTACCCCTGAATTCCTAATCCAAAAGTCAGAGAACAGCTCAATATAGTGAAGAACAACTCTCCAAAACCTTAACGGCTTTAAAATTTTAGAAATCAAACTTCGGTCAAACCTACCTACCAGCAAGCAAATGCATAAAATTTAGCTCAAAAGCTCAAACTAGTGTTATCTTATACATCTTATTTATCTTACTGGTTACAACCAGTAAGTATTAACGTTAACTTGGAAAGTAATCGCAAAAAAAAAAAAAATTAAAAAAGTTTTTTTAGATCACAGTTTCTTGTTTTTCCATTTTAGCACTGACAGGAAAAACCACAGTTTCACTACCTGTAAAAATCAGTTATAAAAAAGTAACACATACCAATGGCCACCAAACACCCAGGATCGCACACTTAACAGTACCATTTTTTGCTTCTAAGAAAAAATTTCATTTTACTCCTAAGCTACATAACCAGCCAGCAAGTTAACTCAAGCAACTTACTTTTGCCTGGCATTCCATTTATAGCAGGATATTGTGCAAATATTTTTCATAGTTGGACCTTGTTAAGTGAAATTTAAGTGAAGTGAAAGATTTGAGGAATCTTTCAAGTCCCTGGATCCACTTTGTTGAGAATCTCCTCCTAAAGACAACTACAATTAAATTGCACATCCCAAAGCTAATGATATCCAGTATCAAACTGGAAAGTTTTGTGCAACAATTTCAAGTTTTTGAACATTATTAGCACACAGAGAGGGTATTTCCCCCCCAAAAATATTGTCTTCAACTTGATTTTAGTTCTACCTCGAGGCTAAGAATAAATCCCAGTCTTTAAGAGAGACTCAGTAAAAGACTTCAGTAATTTAGAGCAAGATTTTATAGATCATCTGCTCTCCTGTTGTGCAACACACATGAAAAAGAGCAGCAAGGCTGCCAAGAGAAAAGGTAGGTTTAAAATATATGTATGCTTTCAGGAACTTGCCATATTTTAGGCAGCGTACGATAATGCTAACAGCAATTATCCGAAAGCAAGGCCAAAATTAGAATTCACATTTGCAACAAAACATCACATTGCTCTGATTAGAACTAAGCCATGAAATCATCCATTCCTTTAAGTCTCTCTTGTGCTTCAAATCCATCCGTTTTGATTACGAGCTCACACGACAACAGAAGTGACCTATTCCACTGCCTAAGAGCTGTAGGGGATGCAGTGGCTGGGATGGCAGCTGGTTTCTTTATGGAGGGCTGTTATCCTATTGCAAAGCCAGTCTGGCTCTTTGAGATGCATTATACACTTCTAGAATATTTTTGTACACTATAAAGACATAACTTTAATCCACATAATAATCCTACAGGTGTCAAATATAGAAATATTTTTCAGCAAATCAGCTACAAATATTTGCTGTAATTTAGCCACTAAAAGTTAGTAACTTTATTCAACTAACAACCAAAACAAAGCTAGATAATTCCTTAGGTCTTCTATTAAAATTTCTAAGAAATTTCCAAGACTGCCTAAACAGTTTTGTTTCTTTAAGAGGTAGGTATTTCAATTATCTAGAGAAGAAATTCAGTGTCACTGTGATTACAGAAAGCATGACTTGAGAGAAGTGTGGACAAACTCACTTGATGTAAATAAAATAAATGTTCTATACATAAAAACTCTCAATCTGTTCCAAACAACAGAATTCATCAAAACATAAATTGTTACCAACATTAAATGGAAGAAATCTGGTCAAGAATGGACTGACAACTCACAAGTCTTCTATGAGTAGCTGATAACTGAAAGTGTACAAAAAAAAAAAAAAAAAAGCAAATGAGCTACATAACCACGCCAAGGTTTTGGTTAAATTGAGTTTATTAATTAATGAGATTTTCTATTTTTATTATTTAAATTAAAAGGTGTAAGTTCACATGTTTAACATCAGGCTTCACGTTTTCTCCAAGCACACTTCAAGCCTTCTTGGAGAAATCTTGTAGACTGCTGATCATTTCTGAACACACCTGGATGTGTCCTGACAGCTGATATTTGAAGAAGGTAATTAAGGTATTAGCCTTACCAGCACGCACACCAGAAGGCAGAGTAAGCCCCTTGGCAGCACCACATTGGCAAAGAAAGAATAACATCCATTTCTCAAATACGTTCAATAGGAACTAACATGGCATATAGGAGCTTAACCGCCATGTATTGTATTGCATACTGTGAACACTACTTGCAATTACAGCTGTACACTTATTACTAATTATCTCCATTGTGTGAGCACCCAAAAAGCTCCAATTAGGAAGGAGGCCCCATTGTATGAGATTCCCTGTAAGTACACAAGATGACACGGTCCTGTACCAGACAGCTCAGTACGAATTTAAAGCAAGGCAAGTGAATAAAAGAAAAAGACGGGAGCACCAATACAAGAGTAAAGACAGAACTGGTCATTTACCTTCGGTAACTTTACGTAAAACTGGAGAATCGTGTCTGAATGACAAACATCACCTCTCCAAACTGCCAATCTACCCACTACAAACCAACCAATTTTCATTGCAGCCAAAGTTTTAACAAGTGAGTTAAAGAAAAAAGGGTCACAGTGTCCACGCTGGTTAATCTCACCAGCAGGTAAGGTATCTACACTCATAGAAATCATACAATCTAAAGTTTCATTAAAACCTTTTTTTTTTTCCCCACTCGTTTCTGGTCCTGAGGCAAGGCTCATTACTAATTCTAATGAGACATTAGTAGTAACAAGATGATTCAAGAAAATAGGATGACAATTTCATAGGAAAAGAATTACACCTCTTGGCATTAGACAGGCAGATCTCCAAAGCACTTACTAGCGTATAATAACTTCAGTCTTTAAAGAACATTAACCACCAAACATCACCCTGAGAAGTTCTCTTCAGAAATCAATTATTTCTAGCACGCCCAAGTAAAGGCAACTGTTTCAAAGGCCCAGGTTTGCCTTCACATATCTTCTTCATGCAGTCCACATCAGTTGGGCACAAAATACGTGTTGGAGGAACTATTTTATCAAAATTCCATTTTCAGTTTTTGTTGTGGTGGTGGTTTTCACTCAGCTCAATGGCTGACTCAAGCTGTATTGAAAATAAGTTTAAAAACTCACTTTTCTGCTTCATATAGATGTTTTCTTTTCACCATTAAATTTTAAAGTACCCCTCAGGGAAAATATTCTTTGAGCCAAAATACGGCAAATTACTTCGTTTCCCCTTGACCTACAATCAGGAATGAGCAGGATCACATCTCCCAAGCTCCAAACCCAACACTGCATTCACCAGAGCGTGCAGCCTCATTCCTCTTTCCCAGCCGATTAGCACCAACAAATTTGGCTCTGAAAATACTCAACACAGACCCTGACATTCAGCATTGCATTTGCACGTATCTATTTATGGCTAAATCGGTTTCCTACATGTTCAAAGGAGCTTTGCCACTGACATCATCTTACCGTACGCTCTACCTATGTTCCAATTCTCTCTCCCAGCCAAAATCCCAGCAACTACTCTATCGCTAAGGCAATCCATGTTAATTTTGTACTACCCTGAAGGAGTTCTGAAACCTTAAGAACATTAAAACACATAACACAAGATTTGAGACCTCTTCTCAAAATTTGAGACCTTTCTCAAAATTTGAGACCTCTTCTAACACACACACAAAAAAAATAATCTGAAACAAAACAAAACAAAACACCCTACATATAGCAAATGGATTAGTAATAATTTTTAAAGGAGGCTTAAAATCGCAGCTCATACAGGAGCTTTCTTTGTCCCACAGTATTTCTTTAGATGGGCTATATCACTGTTTATTAATTATTTTGACAGGGCATTGACGATGCTTTCTTTTTTTCCCCCTTAAATATGCTTGTGTCTGTACTGCACATTAAAGAAGGAAAAGCTCAAGGAATTCCATCGTCTGCTCTTAAGTGCAAAAGCACGGCAGCTCTTCATTCCCATGGGAGTTCATTACACAGGCTAAAACTCAGCTTTGGGAAAGCTTTGCCCTCCCACACAAACAAGCCTTACCCAATTCAGAATAGCAATTAGTATCGCTAACGTGTTGGCTGACGCACAGGCAACAACAAAGCGCTGTTGTATGTATCATTTTTCATTTCTTAATTTCCTTTTATGACTGGCAACACTTCAAAATCATGAGTGTGCTGCCACTCCTTAGATACATCACCTAGGATGAGGCCACGCCATTCAAGCACTTTACTTAGGATCCTGCCACCCCTTTCTGACAAGACAGCATCAACCGCTGGCCAGACGCATCAGATGCTGTAGAAAGGGCCAGGAGAATGAAAATAAATCGGTGTCCTTTATCCACCAACACTAGGAGATTGTCTATCTGTGTCACTAAGCTGTTTCAGTTCCACGTCCTGGCCTCAATCCAGATTGTGCTGGGACCAGAGTAACAGTCTAAATTAGATGAGTTTGTCGTTGGCCTGTGGCAGATGGAGCAATACACCCTAAAGCCCCAAGAAACGGGGAAGGCGCAGCTTGCTTCCTTCTTACATTAATTGCTGCTGGCAATGGTCACCGCTTCTGACTGGCTCCTGAAGGATGACAAAACCTGGACACAGGGACACTAACAGAGGAAGTTCTGGGAAGATTCAGAATATTATTTCCATTGTGCAAACAAAAGGAAAACAGTAACTTTCTAATTAGCACACTAGCAGCTATGTCACAAATACCATTTTCATGTTCGTACTCACACTTTCGTTTGTGCAAGCAAATAGTGTTCCTGACAGCATGAAGCAGCTACACGTAAGCAGCTGTGGCATTACGTACCTGACGTGGTAATCCAAATTCTGAAGGAAAATAAAAAAAAGTAGAAAACTACACACAGGCCCCCTGGGAGTTAGACTGCTCTGAACATACCAACGCTTCCTATTTCTCTCAAATACTTCTAGGTTAAGTTCTATTATCAACTCTTCTCGCAATATTTTAACCAAAAACTAAGTAGCTTCTGACTGACAGTAACTTCCAATTAACAGCCTCCAGCTCCAGTATTTTGTATTCACGACCTTGCATTTTCTGCAACTAAATATCCTTCCACTTTATTATTTTGCTCCTCAGTGTCTTCAGTGACTTGCCTCTTTATTTGTTTGTCAGAACATATTTGGTTTCTGTTTCAAAAATTATCTTATTAAGAACATAAAACCGGTCCCAACACCTGATATTCAGGACCTCCACTTATGGCTTTCCATATATTTTCTTCCAAGACCTCCCACTGCCATTTTCTTTCAACCCATTCAACCCATTCTTGACCTGTCCTGCAATTAGAGCAAACTTCATTAGATCCAGTCTCTGTAATAAATCAAAAATTTCGTCAAGGTTCATAGGCATGAGATCTGACACTATTCCTTCCTTAAGAAGAATAATTAAAAAAAAAAAAAATCATTTACATGGCATATGAACTGCAACTTAAATGAATGCACTCAGAAGAAATGAAACTCCTCTCTACTGGAGACTGAATTCCTCCCTCCTCCTGACCCCTTTAATTAGTTCCCTTCATTTATCCAAATCTGTCAATCTAGAAAGAAATATCACCGACCTACTGTTACCTTTCATTGCATCCACAATGCTTTAAATTTAAAGCAAAGCCTTTTCATCAATGAACCAAACTTACCCTCTACAATCAAGATTTTATTTTTTTTAATTTTCTCAATATTAAAATACTGCCTTATATGCTGCTACTTAGTAAATAAACATCTCTCTCAATACAACCAGAAGCACCTCTACTTGTCAATAAATAAATTCTTCTCCAACTAATCCCGGAAAGAGAAGGTGGAATTCAGCTTCTGATTAAGTTTCCTAGTTGTAAGGTGTCTACTTCAGGGTGACATTAACAGCTCCCTAGGCTTCAATAATTGTGTTGCCTAACCTCTTCCTACATCAGTGGAGATCTAGACACACAACTGGCATTAGATACTAAAGCGTGCTTACACAACAATTCTAGTTAAGATGAGTATCTGAAGCAGATTCACAGTTACTCAGAAATTTATCTTAACAATCCCGTAGTGATTTTCTAAAAACACAGATTCCATACTATTTTTCTATCCTTCAGCCATTAAGAAAACGTGTTAACCCTCAGACTTTATTTTGCATCTTTCCTAAATAATGAATGCTTTCTAACACTCACGATAGTCAAGAAAGTTACCCTAGCTTATCTGCTATGCCAATATGCAATATCATGATAATTTTGAAGTTTCCCAACATCCAGCTTTATGTTCGGAATCACTCATCCAAGCTATTCCATCTCACTACCCTGACCTGATGCTTGTAAGGAAAATAAAAAAATCTCGTCTTACTGATCACCTCATATTACAATCAAAGTGCTATGCCTAATTTTGCTTATTTGAGACCACAAAACCTCTTGAAGTTGGTATTCCCCTGAATATATACACTTTGTGCAAGTTACCACTACAGAATAACAGACATCTGACAGCTTATACAAGTTACTGTTCCTCATAACCTTTACTATTTGTTGGTCCCCTCCACCGTTACCTCACTCAATACTATTTCCTTTTTCTCCTCATGCCTCCCACCACTCTCCTTCCAACTCTGAATGCAAGTTTCCCTTTTTGTTTGCTCTCCTTGACAACTCAGGGTCCAGAGGAGATGCTTTATGGCCATTAAGACATCATGCAAAGCGAAGCAGTCAATCTGCAGATTGCACCACTTACTACAGAAATCTTCATAACGCCCCAAACTACGATAACAATGCAGGTTTCAATATCCAAAAGGTACGGAGACACAGGCAGGAAGAGACAGCCAAGACCACACACTCTCCCTTACAAGCTTTTAAATTAACTCTGCTGGCTGAGAAAGCCGATACAGCAGCCACATCTTAGAGGTCAGCAAGACCACAGAAAGACACCTGCAGCCAAAGAACAGCAAACAAATCATCAGGTCACACAACTAAGAGCACAATGCATAACACAGAAATAAATAATCTTGCATCGTTACACAGTTTGCTAGCACCCCCTCACCTGGAATAGCATGTGCACCAGCATTATCAGGGAAGTCAGGTTTTGTATAAAGGGGGAGCTAATGGTAATACCATGGAGCACAGGAACATGCAGAAGTGTGGAAGCTGCTATTTTTTCTCCTAATAAAGTATCATAACTTAAACTGAGTTCAAACTTCAGTTTTTCCTGTTCTATAAATCAAGGATAAAGATGCCTTTAATTAATTTAACAGATGGCAAATTAAAAACCAATGCAAAACTATATTTTCTATCTGAAGTATTATTAGATTGTGAAACTCTGCGACAGCGCTGTTAAAACCAAGAATTTAGCAAGGTCAAAAAAAGACTATCCAGTTACAGCATTTTTCTTGACAGCCTTCCAGGGTTTTAATTAAGTTAAAGACACAAAAAATCCACGACACTATTTCTTAAAGGATATTAAACCTTATGGGTTAAATTTGAAGTTAGCATCTTGTTATCATGATTTGACCTACCACAAAGGCTAAGTTTATTTATAACTAATATATAACGAACTCCAAGAATTCTTCAATAAGAAGTATCTGGTGTTGAAAACAAAAGAACTGTTAGCTGGTTAGAAACTGTGTGAACCAGTAACAACTTGTATACTAGCAGATTTATTTTAAAGAGTAGATTTTCTATGCTTCACCCAAACTTTAATGAAGGTAAGCGGTCAGGTATTAAAGTAAAGTACATCTTTGCCAATACTGTTCTTCCATCTAATGTAAACAACTGTACAGCATAACATTCTGATTACTTTCCTAAAAAGTTGTCATTTGTTTGAATGATCTCATAACATAAGCTTGACTGAACTGATGAATTCTCTCAAAAATGAATTCTATTACTTATTGCAAATATTCAGCTTAAAGCTTGATTGAATTTGTTTGACTGCATTCCTCCTCCACAATTTTCAGACTGAAAATATCTTGTAGATTTAAAGGGGAATTCACGCCTGAAGCAAAGGAGCAAAAAGCTCAAAAAATGCAGAGCAGCAGCTACGCAGAGGTATTTAAAAACAAAACCAAACCAAACCTTGGTATCAGATGACAAATAATTACACTCCACCCTTCCCCAAGCAAGAGAACCCTGTTTCTCATGGAAGTCCACTATGTAACAGGCAAGAAAAGCGTATACAGCTTTGAAAGAGGAAGTTCCCTTAACTTTGATTTGATTTATGCCAGAATATATGCTGGGTTGATTCTGTCTACATCACAGGCACCAGCCACAGAAGAGTACAACTGTCAGCTGTGCTCACAGATTAGAAGACTAGCTCCAAGGGAAAACGCTGCCCTAGATATTTGTATAGGCACACTCTACAGACTCTGCTATCATTCTTCCCTGAATAAACTTAATCCATTACACTTGATGAAATGTGCCCGTAACGCTCCCAAGAGAACCAGCAGCACAGGACACGCTGTTCCACCCTCAAAAGCGGTCTATGAGGAAGAAAAAATTAATAAATAAATCATTAATCACTGGTATTCATGGCTTGAACATCAGGTACAAAAGGAGGCACACCATTTATCTCGATCTAATTAGAATATTCCAGGACTACAGTTGAATACTTTAAGATTAGTATTCATAGCACAAGCTCCATAATACGCATTTTCATACATTAACTCTTTATAAATAAACAAAAGAGCTTGCTTAAAAAGACAATCTGTTCAAATATTCCAATAGTTTTATAGGAATAATTAGTTAAGCAGTACTTTTCAAAGCGCTCAGAATTCTGAGCATAAAAACTTGCCCCAGAACTGTGAAACATCAAGTCTGGTGCTTCAAAAAATGAACTTTTAATTGGCATGGTTTCACATCAAAGCACTCTTTAACCATCTAAGAAAGGGACACAGCAGCAACAGCTTCTATTTGTGGTTTGTCTTCGGGGTCATGACTCTGTTTTAGGCACATATAAATGAGACCACGACCTAGAGCAAGAAGGCATTCTTCAGCCATTTGAGTCAGTCTGGATCCAAAGTGGGGATGATATGACCTGTCGTACCTATTATTTCTATATATTGATTCAATGATTTAAAAAGACAGACTTCAGGAGGTAGAGAAGCAAAAAAAAATAAAAACAATGACACCCACACCAAATGAACCATTAAGATTTAAAAAAACACAGCTATTTCGACCTAGTCCAACAAGCACAAAACTGCTCGATCTGGACTATAATATGTATCACTCTTTAAAATAATACTTTCTTGTGCAAACTTAAGAGTAACAATACTTCGACACATATCCCAGATATTATATTAGTCTAACACCTTATGACACTGCACTCCCCAGTTATCTGGGACTCCCCTTAGACTGGCTACTGAAATTTGACAAATCCTGTTTTGCTGCAAGACCGCCAGAAAGTCTAAGCATGCTCTCACTCAATGGGTAAAAAGCAAGAAAAGACCAACACCAACAACACGTCAACTGGTGGAGATCACCAAGGCAACCTTGTGATGGATCTCCTTCACTTCAAACCACCTTGAGCTAGAACGTCTTACCTTGACACACCGGACACACTAAATATGGGTAAAGTGCCCCTAATCAGACCTCATCCAAGCTGGGCTTTGTTTTGTTTCCCCCCCCCACTCTCAAAATAAAAACTCAAGTAAGGATTGCTATTTTCATAATTTCTAACACTATGAAAAACAGGCTTATACCAGCCTTGTAATCCTAAGATTATTGCTCAACAAGACTACAAGAGAGAATTTTTAAGATGTATCAGCTACTACAAACCCATCTTTCTAGTCCCAAAACACATCTTACCAGCTCCCTACTCCCCATCTTCTTTTCCTCTCCTACCTAAGTACACAATATGAATTAGGCATCTGCTTTTTCAGAAAATTAAGAGGAATGCCATTTACCATGCTGTAACTTCTTTCTATCAACCATGAGAAAGGCAGCTAATACCATTGTCTATCCTAAAAAAGCACAAATCAAGTAGGTGCAAACTTTAAAAAAGCCTCACTTTGTAATACAGAACCATGTATGTGATTTCTCTATACACTTGGGGAAGCTTGACATTATGGTATCATTACACACTTAAAAGCTCAACTGCAGGTGTTCAACAACTGATTAGTACTATAGTGCTCAAAAGCTATTTACAGCATTCAACCTTGTTTGGAGGGGGGGAAAAAAGCTTTAGTACAACTATTTGTATAAATTTCACAACTTTAGTTTTCCATCCAGAATATATGCAATCTCCATTTAAGTATATTCTTCAAAATAAACTCACATGGATTCTTGACTCATCCTAAATCAAAGTTCTTCCAAATTTTAAGAAAATTGTAAGTTCCTCCAGATCTGTAAGAAGCAGAACTACAGAACTAGTTTAAAAATGAGCAAGTTAAAATTAACTAGCTCCGTAAGAGAAAACAATTATAAAGGAGGATCACTATGGGCTATACCATAGTAAATAAACTACTTCCCTCCCAAAGACTGCTAAGCATGCTACTTAAAAGCATGCTACTTAAAAAGGTAGCATGCAACAAAATAGTGCAGAGTTAGGAATAAGGGAATAGCAAGTAAGGTTTCTGGTGCAAATCTTCTCTTTAAATACCCCATTTTGACAAAGTTCCAATAGCGTAATAGAAAATTTACGCCTTACCATTACTGCTTTATTCAATACTCAATAAAAATAAGTGTCTGATCAACAACTGTCCCCCACCCACACAATGTATAACTAGCATTCAAGAGCTGAGGCTCTGCCCATTGCTGACAGTTCCATAAACACACATGAATAGAGCTTATTTAACATGGAATCAAACCACTTGAGTTAAGCCCACTTGTTCAGAAAGACTGTCACTCCCATAATAAATTCATTTGGACAGTAAAAGTCTGTTTAATGCAGATCCAAACCCAAAGCCCTCAACACTTCTGTCTTTCAAGATTTCAGACGGTAAAAAAATGCCCCAGCAAAGGAAGGGATACACGGCATTACCGATCAAGGTGAAAAATTGATAAATATCTGAGGTATATATGTAATTTTTAAGATAATTGAGGACAGGAAAGGAAAAGAAGGTATGGTTTAAAAATGCCCAGGTAATTCTAGTGTGGTTTCTCCACCTCATCACATCCTTAAGAGGCAAATGCTCCTTCCTGACCCCAGGACTGGAAACATGTACAACAATGAACACGATGAAACAAGACATGCAAAATATAGCTTAAAATAATTCCTTATTTGCTAGCCATCTAGGACCAGAAAGTAAGGCCCCCTTGAGAAAAGCCTACTCATAAATGCTTTTCAGGGATGAACAGCCCGAAACCCTCCTCTTAGCAGCATTTCTGAAGCCATCCGGCAAATCTCAGCAGCCTACTTTTTTCTCTTCCTCCTGTACATTGGGAAAAAATTCACTAACATTTGTGTAAGACTCCAATTCAGGCATTTTCCACCACTGGCCATAAACCTCCATCCCCATAAGAATCTGCTCATGTCATTTGTACAGATCTGAAAACTAATCTATGTCTCCTTCTCTGGAGATATTCAAAATCTGTTTGGATGTGATCCTATGCAACGTGGTCCAGGTAACCTTGCTTATCAGGAGGGTTGTACTAGATGATCTCCAGAGGTCCCTTGCAACCTCAACCACTCTGTGACTCTCTCATTCCCAGAGTCTCCTTCCAGTTCGACTCCACCTTAATATCTTCTCTCTCATGAGACAATCTTTCTGTTCTCCAGGCTTTCTTGCATGACAAGCTGGTCTCTCATTCTTAATAAAAAGTTCTCAGTTGCATAATTTGTTTTTTATTTGGATTAGTACTACTCTCTCATCTTCTCAGTCTTTCATTTGGGTTATTACCTCAACTTTCTCTCTTTGTCCTGCCTCTTTCATGGCTTTTCCGTGAAACCATCCAGCCATGTCTTCTTTATTCTTATGTAGACAGGTGACCTTTCTTCTTCTGTGATACCTTATTTTGGCCTAGTTCATTTTACCTCCTAATTTTTAAAACGAAGTTTGTTTCTCAGGTTTCTCTGGTTTTATAGAGTTGTTCTTCAGCAAATGATCACCCTTTTGCAAGTTACTCAGACCTCAGAAGACTTCTGGCTAACTTTTCATGTTAAGAATCTGATATTTCTCAGTTATATGAGTACACTTTACCTCACTATCTAAAGGACAAAAGGATAGGAAAAGAAGAAAGTATTTAGTCGTGCAAATTCAGGGAAAAAACTTTCATCCCTGCATTCATCACCTTCTAACAGCATGTGTGAAAAGATCAGCCAGTAGACATCCTTCAAGCAATGTTCACAAGTGTTTGAGGAGATTGTAGCAGGAAAAACCTCAAAGTTCTTCAGAAAAAAATAAAAATTTCCTAAATTTGTACCAAAAGCATCTGGGCAGCTATCACGAGTTACATGATTATTGTGACTTATCAAGTAATAGTAACATATATGCCTTGGATTAATAAACAGTTTTAAAATTTGGCTACCAATTTTATCATACACTTAGTTTATCACACACTTAGCTGTAGTTTTAATGTATTTTCTATTACGGTACTATCAAAATGAGAATTATTTAGGCAACAGCACTTTTTCAAAAATGTAATTTGCCAATTATTTAAAAAAAAAAACCTACTAACTTTGTAGATGTTTCTAAACATTTTGTTACAAGCCTTTTAGACAATTAGCAAGAGTTCTTATCTATACTTCATGTGCTATATCTACTTCTTTGCATTTAGGTATCAGTGAGCCATCAAATTTATATGAATATTCTTCAAATAGAACAGTCTTTGGCAAGAACTACCTGTTCTGCATTTCTGCTAAATAGCTGGCTTACCGTAATTGAACAGCCATAGTACAAGTAAAAAATAATAAACACAATCTGAAAACTGCATTCATACAAAGGTGAAAAATGAAAATGTGCTCCCATAAATGTAAGAAAAGAATTCATGCCCCTTAATAGTTTGCAATTTGTTCAGGTCACATTTTACCATGACAAAACCTAGTCCTCTTTGACTGTATTAATCTGAATTATTCTATAGACATTTTAAAGCTTTTTATTCTTCTTGATGGGAATGGTCTTTTTTTGCCCAAAACTGGTGTCTCATTACTCCACCAACCCTACTCCTGCCTGAACATTCAGCCCCACTCATTAGAACAAACATCTGCTACAAACATTATTAATGAGATACGTATCAAGGGATAGAGCAAGCCGCTAACCACCTGGGCTAATCACTTTACAGTACGAAGTTGCTAACACTGAGTCATACAGTACGCCTTGAACATACTGTAACAATTAGCTTATTCAGTCAGCGACTAATATTTCGGCAAGCCCAGCCCTAGAAAATTGGATGCATTTGTAAAGCTATCCATACCTGGTAGCTATTGCTAATATAAAACATATATTTCATATTAAAAAGCCCAAAGGCATCATTTTAGCAGTGGAAAATTTGTCCTTTTGATTTCGGTGCCTCATGAATAGATTAGCATAAAAATGATTTTTAAGACACTAGAGGTTTGACAACTGTTCCGGGAAATATACAGAACAGAGCTCACGCCAAACCAGGCAAAATAACTGCAAACTTAAGTACATTTGTAATAATAATACAATACGATTTTGGAAATGTTTTTCCCCAAAACAGAATGGCTTCCATATAAAATTTACAGGCAAAGAACTGGCACACAGGAAGTATTTTTCCAAAGACAGACGATGCTAAGTGAACTTCAAGGGTCTTTTATCTCAAAGATCACTTTTCTAAACCTGAGATGAACAGGTACAGATGCCAACACACAGACATTTATAAACAAGCTTGCTAAGTTCTTTGCTGATGACATCTAGCCAGCTCAGTGAAGGAAACACTGAGTGATTATTCTGCAGATCAGCCGTCAAGTGTCTAGTGTAGGCCTGGCTGAATCGCCCTGTAGAAGGCACTGGCTCCAACAGGAGTTCGGTGTCTCCCAGGCCCACCTGTAGACACCTACCTTTGGATGTCTTCTCCATGCCGAACTGTACTGGTGCTCTGTGGAGCACTGGGAAACACATCACAGGCCTCCCAGGTAGACATAGGAGAACATGAGTTGAGAGCACAAGAGCCTACCGTGCTATACACCAGGACTTTCTCATGTGCTTCTGGGCACCCGTGGAGGCAAGACAGCCCTGAAATACCTTCTGTCCTTATTCAGTTTAGAAACATATAAAATAAGTGTGCTGCACTGTCATTTACCAGAGTGTCTTTGTAACACGTTCTGTGGGTATATACTGCATGCTCCTACAGACAGTATTCAGGACTGTTTGAGAGAACAAAACTGAAAAACCACCCTGGGCTGGCAAGGAGAAGTAATTTATCCACACTGCATTCCCCTTTGGACTGAACACGTTGGTTTGCTCCAGAAGGTAACGTGCAGCAAGAACAAGGCATGTGCCTTGGTGGTGCTCATGGAAGGGCTCTGGAAGCGAGGCACTGAACAAGCAAGACCACTGGTGTGGACACATCCACTGCAAATCAGGACACAGCAAGCAAGGATAAGCCCAAAGATTTTGAACCTGGGGGTCCATTAGAATAGAGGAAGATGAGTTTTGACCAAAAAAAAAAACAAAAAAAAACAAAACAAAACTCATAACTCATGCATTTACATAAGTGCATAAGTTAGTGCTCCAGTAAATTTCACCAAAACGTTTTATAGAATCACTGTCAAATAATTTAATTGGTTGAATCACATTATCTAGTCAGTGCAAGATGATAAATAATGCTCTTTTGGTTAGGGAAATACTTCTTTAAAAATTTTTTTTTTTTTTTTTTTTTTATTATTATGGGTAGAAAAATATAGCAATGCTAAGAAAACAACAACATTCAGCTCCAGTTGAAATCAATAGGAATAAGAGATGCCTTTGGAGAAAAATGTAAGTCCTCAATGAAATTACTGGTACTATATGCCAGTTAAGGCAATCTACAAATAAGGCTTTCAGCTTTGAAACCTCTAGAGAAAACTACTGCTGAAGGAATAAAATGCAAATATTTAACAATGGTGAAATATAAGAAGTTTGGCCAGGCTGAGCAAATACTGTTATTAACCCTTATGAGAGAGTTTTATTCAAGTGAGAAAGCATAGAATAAAGTTGTTAGTTAAGTACCTACTTTTCTGTACATCCAGCCAGCCTGATGAAACAGCAGTACTCTTTAAACCAAAATGATAGACAAAACCACAACGAAAACAACTATGTAAGCAAAATAACATTGCAATATCCAGCTTAGGCTGCTGTATTTGTCACACATTTAACAGAATATGTTCAGAGATGTGTGACAACAGGGGTTTCATTTCCAGATAAAGTGAGTAAGGTATCTGTAAATGGATCTCCAGTAACTCATGTCTTAATATTAAATGCAGGAAGGTCATGTCTGTCAACACAAACATTCAGAATAATTAATGAAAATCTGTTTAATTACACAGGGAGCCTGGACCACTGAAGAACAACAAAATAATTAGAAGCACATCCAGTGTAAAAATTGCCAGTCATTTTTCATTGTTCATTAGCGTGGCTATCACACACACTGCCTACATGACCAAATAACAGCTCAGGTTTTTGTCTTTAATCTCTTTCATAACATTCCTTCAGCTGAATTTCATTAACACTGGATCTGCGTAGCACCAATTTCTTCTCTGAGCATACCTATCTTCTCCATAACTGTGCTTTATTTGTATTATATAACTGAGCAGTTTCCTCAGTTTTATTCTTAATTATTAATCCTGAATTTTAAAAATGCGGGATAAAACACCCCGAATATTTAAAATTCCTCTAAGAAAGTATATACACACACTTTAATTTCCTTCATGACAGTCAGTCCTTGTGGTGCACTATTTCATAGATAATTACTCCACTGTTTGCAATGAATGCACCCTGTACATTTGAGTAAGAATTAAAGAATACTCCCTAAATCTTCACTTTTCCCAATGAATACAACATGCCAAAGGCTTTTCATATTGAAAATAAAGAAAGAGAAATGTGAAAAACAGCTTACAATCCTCTATCTTACTATTTGTTGTAAATTGTACCAAACTGCATCAGTCAATGACCCATAGTTTTTACCAGATTATTCTTCAGTTGCAATGCACACGAGACATTGCAGATGAAACATTTTTCCCCTTTAATATCAAATAGCCTTCAGTAAAAAAATTATTAAAAAAAAAAAAAAAACTTTTTTTGGTGTTACTATTTCTAGAAGCAACAGGCTTAGATTATTTGAAAACAATTCCACAAAATATCCTTAATACATACAAAAATACTAGTGTAAATCAATCCCTAAAACAAAGGCTTCCTTAAGGAGCAAGATGTCAAAAAGACAAGGGCTACCAATCCCAATATCTGAGCTGCACGGGACATTAATACTTTGCAAACATTTTCATAGTTTTAGAAGTTAACTTCATGGATAGTATATCTGGAATGTGGATTAAAAGCATAATAAATGCAAAGACTCCCATCTGGCTCTTTGCATGGTCAATTTAAGTTGGCTGAGTTTATTTGTTTAGGCTCAACAGCATCTGAATGCACGGTACTGCTCTGAGAATAAGCCTGGGTCTCCCAACACGATGTTTCTGTAACCCAGCTCTCTCCAAATGCCTGCATCACATTAACGTTGGCCAACTGTGTGCACAAACATTTGGGTGATAAGGCCAGCATTCCCACCTTTTTCTTAAGGCTTGGATGTCATACTGAGTGGGAGCTTACTTTGTGTTTTCACATCATGCTCTGCCCAAGCTAATAAACCCTTGAAGTAAAAACAACACAGCTGAGAGGCATCTGAGGGGCCTTTTTAGTGGAAGATGGCTTAGTTCTGGCTGAGCTGTGCTGAATCCTGACTGACGCCGCGTGGAACCACTTGGTAGTTCTCATAAGACATCCAATTCCCCACATTTTCCAGACTTTTCATTACCTAGACTATTCCATTCTACGACTGAAGACACCAAACCTAACAAAACAGCAAATGCAGGGAAAAACTTTTGAAGACATCCTACATCATTTGCTGATTTGGTACTAAAACTTTGCTTTGTTGTGTCAGCACACGGAAAGGAGCATGACTTCCATTACAAAGTGCTGAAGCAAAACTTTTTGCCTTTATCTATATACAAAACCAGTTTGAAAACAAGAACTCTCATCTCCTCACATCTCATCCATACAACTGATGCCTTCTAACTTGTGTTCGTGTGAAGATTGGTCTCCCGTGATAGTCTAAAACACTGGGCACAAATAAGCCCAAGAGTCCTCCTCTTACCACATGTACGTTCACTGTAATTGTGCTGTTTCTGATCAAGTCAAAGCAGGTTGAAAATCTATTCATTTGCTTTAAGTGAATACAAATTAAAGTCATTCCACTTAGTACAGATTACAATTGCTTAAGTACTACTGTATGTAAAGAACATATTTCAGAAGTCAAGATCGAACTGTTGAAAATATAATTATTTTCAACAATTTTGTTGAAATTGTGTGATGCATCACACAATTCAAGTTCTTCCTGTTAGTGAGACACTACTGAATAAGACATTCCTGCGAGATGCTATTGAATATGATATAAGAAGTATTGTTACCAACTACCTTAAGAGAGTGCTCACAACAAAATAGAAGACCATGATCTAAATGCTACAAGTGGCATAGGTCAAGACCATTTCCATTAATACCTAGGATTCTTGATTTTAGTTTTGAAACCAGAAATACTGAAGAAAAAAGGTTAGAGCATCACTCCCCAATGGTTATGTTTCCAGTCATCCAAGGCCTCAAGAAAATAGCTGTAATTTCAGAAATGTTCCAAATTATTAAAAACATTCAGTCCTACAAAAATAATCTCAATTTTGGAATTTAAGAATTTGACTCAATGAAGATTTGCTTATACGAAGAGCCACAGTACCTTTTTGCAAGAGTAGATGAACAACAGTGTACCTAACTTTTGGGGGTTTACTTCCATGTGACTAAGAAATACCTTCTACACCTCATCCAAACTGTTGGGGGTAGAGGGAAGACCCTGTGTGACACAGCTCTTTCATACAAGTCTGAAAGCAACAAAAGGATACCACACAGATGATGTTCAAATCAGAATCTCACAAAGCTAGTCACCTTGAGAACATGGCCTGGGGACTGCACCACAGAAAATGTTCCTGTCATGCTGGAGTTAGCTAATGCTCAATGCATTTGTTAAAACATTTCAACCATCAACTGACCCATGCTAGTTACAGCAATCAATGAACGAACAGCTGGCACAGCCTCTCTCTTCATACTTCTTACAAAGCTGTTAAGGGATTTTGATCAGGACCATTAAGTTTTGTTAATATCAATAATTCAAGTAAGCACTGAAATACTACGACTGCAAAACAGGCAATTGCAGTTGTAGAAGTTATCAAGTAGGAAAAGTTGCAAGTGACATAAGTGTTTGTCATTCTGTACTCGGTAACGTATGGAGTTTCTTCTACCCTGAAATGCTAACATGAGAAAAAAGGAGAAATTAGATATAAGGATCCCTGGAGGTGTTCGAGGCCAGATTGGATGGGGCCATGGGCAACATGACCTAGGGGGTGGCATCCCTCCCCAGAGCAAGGGGGTTGGAACTAGATGGTCTTTAAGGTGCCTTCCCATCAAAGCCATTCTATGATTCTCTGATAAGGATGCATTTCAAACCAGAAATCCTAGCATCAAACAGATTCGACACATCATCTGATCAGGTTGTAGTGTTACAGAAAAAAAAAAAAAATGGACCCCTTCGCACGAACCAAAACTACAAGTTTGAATAAAGGATCACAGCACTGTACATGCAAATACACTTTTCTGGGAACGTACAAACCATCCATCCAACTTACGAGGTGGTGGTTTTTTTTTTCCATTTAAAATGAGCTTACCGTGTGCCGTCTGCTTTCCAGCTAACTTTGTATGGCTTCTGCTCCAAAAATTTAATATTTTGCTTGTCCATGGAAACAGGCTGTGCTCCAGGGAATCCAGAGCTAAAAAGAGAAACATGTTTATTAATGTTCTGCAATAAGTAGTCACAAAAGGCAATGCATTTTTTCATCAGACTGAAGTCACACCTTGTACTAGACTTGCTGCAAGGTTAACTTGGCAGTTAGAACATCTTCCCCAACAAGGTATTTTGGGAGAAGAACCAAATGTTTTTCTGATAAGAACAAAGGTATTTGTTCATGACAAAACAATGAATTATGTAGAACTTCGAAGTTCTAATTTTAGATGAAGAGAGGTTTGAATTCAAAACTAGAAGCACTGGAAAAACTGTAAGCTTCAGAAAGTTAGGAAGCGCTGTTAGCAACTCCCTGGTTCTTCAGCCTCATAAAGATGAAGTTCAGAATCTGAGACATTAAAACCAAAACTCTCATTAACATTGGACATAAATCCAGGTTGGCCATAAAAATGAGTATTATACCTTACAACTGGAGTGTAATTGCAGCTGTATAAATAAATCTACTGCATGAAGAAGCACTAAATTTTACACAAATACTTGGACTAGACTACATTTTGAAATTGGATGGCAGCAATTCATCTAAAAACATTGTTATCTCAGTGTAAAAGCAATTTGAAAATCTTTTTTCTTAAAATCCACAGTTGATTGTTCTGTTTTATAGGACAATGTAAGATCCTCATTTGTTTCACTGTTAAGTTTTTTTGAACCTTTTTTTTTTTGTGAAAGTCCATCTAAGAATAATCACTTTTCATTTTTAATGAGCTGTTCCCTTCTGCAAAACTAGAAATATAGCACATTTCTAGACAATAGAAATGATGAAGTTCTAAATGTTCTCATACCCTTCCCATCCACAGAACTGCTGGCACTTTTGCTGTATTCCTCCTAACTTTGGTTGCGTTGTCACCTGGGTCACACATTTAACTGTTATGCCTTCCAAGAAAATTGCACCCTAAATAAAAATATAATTAAAAAAGAATTAGTGTGTAAGCTTTCATAAAAGCATATCAGAACATGTCAATACAAGAGTCAGGTTAGTTTTGCAACACATGACCTTCACGAGCAATACCAAACTTGAAGACTCCTTCCAGTCCAGCACTAATACTCCCCAAAATACCAAGAAACATCAGTTCAACTTTGCCAATAAAACCAAATATGTGGGCCATATTATGAACACAAGATTTAAAATGAGCGGGAGGAAATGGTAAGGGATAGGCACTGTAGACCTCTCAAGAAAATTCTTACATCAAGCTACAGTTCTTTTTATTTGTAATTAACATGTTTTTATTTAAACAGAAAGTACACTAGTATCAAATACGTAATTGTAAATTGGTCATAAGTAATTTGCATTAGGGATCAAATTAATAATCTTCAGTACACTTAGTATTATAATAAGGTAGCGTCGGACATATGGATGAGAATCTAGACCTAAACAGTATCGTAAGCCTGTAGAAAAATGCTGTGCTGAAAGGTCAGAAAAGTCCTTCTCACACAAGTCTTTATGACACCATTTTAAATGTGTCAAAAAAAATATATATGGCTGGAAAATAGGTAAACTGGACACTAATGACAAAGTTGAACTATGAAGTGTTACAAAATATTTTTTAATATATAAATTGTATTTCTAGACCAACAATTCAGTGTTCTCCTCCATCCATGGAAAATAATACTAACAACAGCAGAAAAAATAGTAGGCTAATTTCTTTTATACTTTAAAGTCATGGAAACATTTTTGGACATTTTTTTTAAAGCAAATATCTCAGCAGATGAACCAATTAAGTCTTATTTTTCTCCCTTGGAATCTTTGAGATACATTTTTAATTCAATAATTAATGTTATTCAGATCTAGACTGTAATTTCAATACAAGATGCTTTAACACATGGATTTTACCTCCACTTTAGGTATCTAGCACATTACATGTTTCGAAACGTAAACTTACACTGTAGGGGGAAAAAAGTTACCAAAATGTAGAAGCTATCCTGAATGTCACAGAACAGTCTCAGTAGAGATCAATAAAAGAGCACTGGCAGTAAGAGCCAAACTCAAACAACCTTTGTGTTCCCAAAAAGGCTTGATGATGGGTGGAATAACAACAACTTCTGCACAACAGAACACAATAAGGCTGATTGTTGAGAACAACACGTTGAGAACATCACATTGAGAAACCTGCCTAACTAAACATTTCTATGGAGGTTTCAGACCGACCAGACTTATTTTGACAGCGTATCAAAATCTCAGTGCTTCTCAAAAAAGATCAAAGTATGTTTTACTTGTTGAGCTATGAATTCTGCAAATGAAGACAGAAGCATCTCCTACCTGTTCTCTAAAATACTTGCAACTTGCTTGAACAAATCTAACTCTATTACTGATGAAAGGAGCTTTTTTGCTCCCTTCCCCTTCCACACACCATTGCACTCATCTCTTCTACCCTTGAGCAAGTCTCGGAACTAAGTTGGCAAAAATAACAACATGAATTAGTAATATTCTGCCAAATTAGTATCCTAAACTAGCTCACCATAGGATGAGTCAACGCTGGAGCCAGTGCAAGGGAAGCAGAAGGAGCACAGGGAGTGAAAGGAAAGAAGAACTGGAGTTTTCAGTACAGCCTGCATTTAGTTAAGATTGGCTCGGCTGCCTCACCAAATCATGTTCTAAGAACAGCATATCCTAAAGAAAAAAGCTAGTCCATAACCTTAACTACGTTAAGCTCCGCAGACTTCTGGTGCATCGCTTATCCCGTGTTATTTCTGTTTGCAGAACGCCAGAGTGCAATGCCAGTAGGGACTGCACAGGTGAAAGCAAAAAGCAGGCAACAGCAAAGATTTAAAAAAGAATAAAGTCAAATGTGAAACCAGTGCCTGCCCTTTGAAACTCTCTCTTGCAGATTATCTGATTAAGAGAGTTATGCACATACACAACTGCTTTGGAGCTGCTAATGTCCAAATGCATAGTGTGATCAAGTGACCGTGTGACCTGAAATCAGCTGCATGCCACTTCTATGCCTGATATCCCAAGCGTGATATTGTATCACTGTAATCTTGAGAAGTTTAAAATCTCTGTATGGTGAGAAAGATAAAAAGTTCGAGTGCATTACTCCAAATTACAAAAGCATTAGCTTCGCAGCACATAGGAAGGATACACACTGATTTGGTTCCAGGTACCTTGCTTGGTTTGGTTGTTGTTTACTGTCAGGAATTTCAACTGTTTATTGATTTTAAAGACCTGACCAGGTGGAGCAGGGTCTCTTGCACAGGTGGCAGGTGTTTGATGCACACAATCATACGTATACACACATACACAATTAGGTTTTGAGGGTTGAGGAAAGGTGCAAGTCTGAAAGACTTAGGGAAACAACAGTGCTTACAATTGGACAGCCGAGCCAAGCTTGTGTATTTTGTTTTTTCCCCACACAGGCTTCTCCATGCCTCCAGTAGGCACCTTGTAACCTCTCCCTGTATCGCTGTGGATTTTAAACAAGTAGAGACTGGGAGGAGTGAGGAGCAAAGCGCTCGAGGTCGCAGGATGGAGATGAGGTTGTGAGGTGAGGCAGTAGGAGAGTCAAGGCAGAGAATATTTCACTTGATTATTGCAGCCTACGAATATAATCAACTCAGTTACCCAGGGACTTCATCCAGATGCTAGTTTAAATTGAGCCTTAGCTGTATCGCAAGACAAGGCTTTTCCAGGGTAAGGTCAGGCCTCAAGCACACTCAGCAGCGAGGGCGCAGCAGTAGGAAAGCAAGGTGAGTCACCTGCACGTATCAATGCTTGCTTAACTCAGCACTCAGGGGTCGTGAGGAGGTTTCCTTGGAAAAGGTGCCAGAACTGTACTCATCAAGCCCTTCCCTCCACACCCCTCTGCCCATCACTTCAGCAGGAGAAGCAGCCGTGTATCACCACATCCTTGGCTCTGATTCTGAACCCTGCCTGGAGGGGTGGGTGGGTGGGCACAGCCCCAACCCTACACCTCCCTGACCCCGGTGGCTATCACCAGGCCTGGGCAAGAGCCATCTTCAGCTACTCAGAGACTTGACAAAGTGCAAAATGCTCAAAGACAGCCCTCCAGAGGCCAAGAAACATTTCAAAGCTTATCAGAAAAACAGAGAGCACATATCTCCTGAAAGAGGAAGGGAGAGACACTGATCAGCTTAGATCTGATTCCTAGAAACAGAGGATCACACCGCAAGAACTGCCTCTGAGCATGAACAAGCAAAAAAAAAAAAAAAAAAAAAAAAAGGCAACAAAATCCTACCGCCTGCCCTCAATAACAAAGTGTGCAACTAATCATGTTTTCTGTGGAGTGGCAGGCTCTGCAGAATTGGGAAAAGCAGGAAACATCACTTCTGTTGAGCTTGGCTTTTGATCTCATCATGTTCTCGCAGATGTAACTCAGAAAACATGGGATTGATGAAACTTCTGTAAAACAGAAAAGCAACTTGCTTCTAAGCCAGCCTCAGAGGAGTTGTGGTTTTTTTTTTTAACTAAAAAATGGGAAAATATTATTGAGGAGCACCTGGAGGGTCTGGTTTAGGTGTAAGAATTAATTCCACTTTCCCTAAATTTCATAATTGCATATTCTTAGTTTTGTGACTTGGTGGTGGTAGCTTTAGAAGTCAGTGCTATCCTTAGGAAGGGCAGGGGGAGTTCTCTATTCAATATAAACAAAGCCCTACACTTAAAAAGAAATAAGGAATTACACAAACACACACTGGTAGGCGATTAGTGAAAAGGACAGAGGCAGCAACAGACTAAAATGTGAATTAGTATTATTTTGTCTCTATATATTGAGATATATAAGCAGAAGCATTAGCCTTAAGACACATGAAACTAATTTCTCCCTATTAAGCACTGGGATGGCCTCAGATAGAGACTTGTGTTCAATTCTGGGCACCAATGCCTCAGAAAAATGTAGGTTAGCATGACAAAGAATGACCAGAATGGTCAGAAGTATTAAAAAAAAAAAAAAAAAAAAAAGACCATAGGGAAAATGTTAACAAAGTGGTATTTAATGTGGGAAAAGAGAAGGCTGAAAGCAAACACGACACCTATCTTTAAGTGTATAAAATGCTGCTGTGAAATAAAAAATAATAATAAATAATAAAATTTTTCCTATATCCATCAAGACATGTCCACAGGCAGAACACTAAGTATATGGGTTAAATGTACAAAGGGATGTTAGAGAAAAATGAAGCCACTAATATTTGAATTGATGTACTTTTGTACTTAAATATTACCCTTGCTAAGTATATCAGCCGTGAGGTTTCAGAGTTTCCCTCTGTCTCACAGATGACCACAAGACACCTGCCCTCAACATCATGAAGCAAATCCCTAGCAGTAAGCACCTCTTCCAGACTGGCTGAGACATAACCACCCATTTTAGAAGCATTAAATATTACGCTCTGTACTTACCGTGAAAGACACAACTTACATAGAAATAGAACAGATGGTACTCCTTAATCAACAGTAAGAGAGCTGGGTGACCCACGAAAACTTGGAAAGTTCTGGCTGAGAATTCTAACTTTTTGCCCTATTTACAAAATACTTGGAGATTATTTTTTTTCCCCAAAGTGAGATTTTAAGTGTCAGCTAATATTGCTTCAATGCTATGGTCAGCAGGGCGTGCACTGAGGGAGTCGAAACACGTTTGGATTTGCTGTGTAACACCTGGGACTAGAGCAAAGGGGCTTGCTGTTACCTGTCAACTACATTCAGGTGATGGTGAAGGAAACTGTAATAGCACTATGTTCTGACTGTTCCAACGCTTTGTAAGGGAAAAAATAAAGGTTGTCAAGACTCTTTGACATCAAAATACAGAAGCTTTAGTTAAAGATGCTGCAGTAAAGTTTCTCGTGTCCAGGGCATAATTTCTGAAACAGGCAGCATGCTAACTTCTCCTTGTGGCTTTCTGGGCAGTTGCTCCTGACTGTTCATCATCCTAGCAAGCTGCCTGGGAAACATCTTTTCCTCTACCCATGAAACTTTCCTTCTATTCCCACAAAGACTTGTGTCAAACAAAAACATTTCAGCACATTAGTATCATACCAGCCCCCGCCAGTTTGACATTACACACCCCTAGGTGTTTGCTGAGGGGGTCAAATTAGAAAGCCAAAAACATCTGCTGAGGGAAATCAACTGTAATGATGAACATCAAGCCCTTTAGACAGCAAAAGAAGAGAAAATCTAGAGCAAGAGGTATTTACCTGATAATCATTCCCCCTGTAGATGGCATATTTACAAGGAATCACAAACAGACTGTATCCATGTCTACTCAGTTAAGAAGCAGTCCAATCTGCCAGCCAAGAATCACGGTAAAGAATTCTCCCCGTGCCTCCTCTTCATGGCAAAGACTGTTCCTCCCGAGCTGCAAAACTGAATTATACGAATATGCATATTAACTAGATGACTTTCTTTCATAAATTCTCTAACTCTTAATTAAGTTTTCGTTATTAATATGCTTATTCGTATAATTTAGCTTCCAGCTTTCAAAAAAAAAAAAAAAAAACATGCTGGCAGATAAGAAAAAGCCTGAGGAGCCAGGATTGTGATTCCCGTTCAACAGATCAGTTTAGCTTTATACTTGTGGGGAAAAAAAATAAATCACTGGACCTCACCATCACACCTCAATTACTAATGCATCAAAAGACAAGTAAAAAATATCGGTTTGGCAGTTAACGCCCAAAGTTTTTAGATACCAAGGTATTACTGCAAGGCTAATAGAGGTAATGGCTATATCCCTGAATATATTTTGACTATGAATATTTACAGTATCAGCAGTCTTATTTCAGCTGATGGTCTATTGGAAAGTGATTTTCAAAGGTCATCTTGCTTCTTTGGACAAAGTTTCGCATTCCTTTCAGGCTAATTTCTACTATCTTCAATCTGTAAAGCATGATGAGCAGCTGCAGTAACAACAAAACGCATTTTTGCAGCACGTTTCATGTGAGGATTTCCATGTGCTTGCAAACACACCTCAGCACACAAACAAAATATTTCAACAGTAGGCGAAAGGATCTAAATCTAGTTTTGCTCTCAGTAATATTCTCCTGTACTTGTTTTCTATACAAAACAAAAGTCATAGATTTGGAAAGAACTGAATGATTAGTACAGTACAAGAATATTCTCCATGCTTGAGTATTAGTTCCATACTATAATTAAACCACAGGAACTTAATCCACCAGAATTATGCAAATTTGTTTAAATAATCACAGTAAGTGATCACGTTTCTTATATTTCTTATCACTATTAGAGTTAAAATAGCTTTGAAAAAAATACGATTTCAAAACTGTCTTAGGGTTTTTAAGATCCTATTGCTGTTTGCTAATCCTAGTCTCAACCCCCCTGGATTCTCAAAAGTAAGAATATTTATTAAAATAAGCACTGAACTTAAAAGGTTTTGAATTTTATCCACACGTGGCTGCAAAAAATAAATAAAAACTGTTTTATATACACATCCCATAACATTTCACCTCTAAAGACAGACTGAACAATTGAGAAAAGCTCTACTATCTCAACTCAAGCTTAAAAAAATGTTGTATTAGAATAATTTTAAATCATTATTACAACTGAAATAGGTGAGGAGTTAAATGTTGAAGTTCAGTGTTCAGGCAGGAAACAAAGTTTGCAATACGTCTACCTGTTTTTCCTGGCTAGAGGCAGTACTACCTGTTCCTGACTTGAATGACCACTAGCACTTTTCTATCACATACAATGTAGGAACATATGACTAAGCGTTTATGAAAGTAATCTTAGCAATTAGAATATTAAAGTTTTTAATCAAAAATACCAGTTTTAGGCGTTCTTTTCTCCTTTTGCCAAACGAAGAGCTTGATGATCCAGGTTCTGATTCTTGGCTTCCTGTTCTACCACTGTCATCGTCCTCCTCTTCATCTTCCTCAAAGCACCATTCTGGGAGCTCAGGTGGTGATGGTGCATCATCTTCATCTCCATAACGACGGAATAATTCCTTCAAATAATCCCCTTTATAAATACCTGGTGGTCTAGCCTGAGCAAAAGTAGCCACAGCTGCCTCAATACTGTCAAATAAAAATGGGAAAATTACTCTGTATGTCTTATTTATTAGTTAGGGCATAGCATGACTAAAACTTATTTAAAATGTATTGGTACTGCAAATTCAGAAAAAAAATCCCCAAATGTTAATTACAAAAACATTCATGATATTCAAACCACCATACTTAGATCAGCCCAGCAACTGTATTGCTCTTGTAGAAGATTTTGCGTTGATCATGTAGATCCTGTGTTTATATCTTGGTCTGCTTCATCTCCTAACTGCAGCTAAGAGCAGACTGCTGGTCACCTAGGCAAAACTTTTGTTGTAACTACAACTTCTATTATTGCTGTAGAGAAGGAATGGATGACATGTAGCTAAATACTTAAGGACTGAGTGAAGAGGAAAAGAAGTCTTGATGAACAGAAATTTAAGTCATAAAATTCAAATACGGCTACACACTTCCTCCTAAGAATTACCTTCCCTAGAGGCTTTGCCATCACACTGACAAAATGCATCCAAATCTTTTGTAGCAATTTCTCTTACAGGCAGCTTCTCTCAAAAAAATATAATTAAGAAAATAGAATTTAGCTAAACAGGGAAGGACTTCTAACTCTCAAACTTAACTGCAGTAATAAACCGTAGACAGAATCATAAAAAAATAGTTTGAAACCAAACTAACAGCCAAGCACCTTTACTAGCCAACTGGAGAACACTCCAAAATTTATGTCAATGAGCACAAGACACCAAGTTGGGCGTGAGTGTTGATCTGCTTAAGGGTAGGAGGGCTCTGCAGAGGGATCTGGATAGGCAGGACCGATGGGCCAAGGCCAGCTGTGTGAGGTTCAGCAAGGCTAAATGCTGGGCCCTGCACTTGTGGCACAACAACCCCATGCAGCACTACAGGCTGAGGGAAGAGCGGCTGGAAAGCTGCCTGGCAGAAAGAGACCTGGGGGTGTTGGTTGATAGCTGGCTGAATGTGAGCCAGCAGTGTGCCCAGGTGGTAGAGAAGGCCAACAGCATCCTGGCTTGTATTAGAAAGAGCTTTAGGACCAGCAGGGGCAGGGAGGTGATCGTCCCCCTGTACTCAGCTCTGGTGAGGCCGCACCTTGAGTGCTGTGTGCGGTTTTGGGCCCCTCACTACAAGAAGGACATTGAGGTGCTGGAGCGTGTCCTGAGAAAGGCAACAAAGCTGGTGAAGGGCCTAGAGAACAACTCTTACGAGGAGCTGCTGAGAAAGTTGTTTGGCCTGGAGGAAAGGAGGTTTAGGGGAGACCTTTTCATGCTCTACAACTACCTCAAAAGAGGCTATAAGCAGGGTGGGGATCGGCCTTTTCTCCCAAGTGCCAAGTGATAAGACAAGAGGAGATAGCTTTAAGTTGCACCAGGGGAGGTTTAGGTTGGATATTAGGAGAAATCTCTTCATGGAACAGGTTGTGAAGTGTTGGAACAGGCTGCCCATGGAAGTGGTTGAGTCACTGTCCCTGGAAGTGCTAGGTTAAAGGGTGGACCAGATGATCTTAGAGGTCTTTTCCAACCTGAATGAATCTATAAAATATAAGAGAGATCACTAAAAGGTAAATCCCCATTAGGCTTCTTGACAAGCACGAATCCTGAAGCTGGAAACAAAAGCGCATATGATTTGCCGTGAATATTTTTTCAGATAATAAAATAGTCTACCCCTGGAACAAGGAAACCATACAGATAAAATAAAAAAAAAAAAGCTAAATACAAAAATCATTTTTTGTCTGATCCATCCAGTACAAGACAATGCCTGAGAACTTTGAGATAAGTGTCCCAAAAGAGAGAGATATACTTCCTAAGAACCAGATAAGTTTGGTTCCCTCTCCTGATCTTCAGTAAAAATAGAAAACACTTTCAGGAGTAAGGCTATCAGATGGTCAGGGGATCTCAGAAATGACAGTTTAATATCTGAGTTACTTAGAAAGATGTTCTTCATTCTGTTTCATAGAATTCCTGATTTCTTCCTCACGAGACAGTTTTTACTTCTGTATCTTTCTTAAATCAAATTATATCTTCTGTAATTAATACTACCAAAAAGCTAAAACAAACCAAAAAGAGATGGGGCCTGAAACACACTCAGATTTGTCTCCTGTTAAATTAGAAGAACTCTGCGCTATTATGGAATAGATAATAATGAAAGCCAAAAGAAGCAGGAGAGATTTTAAGCTCAGAAAGCTAGCAGAAAGAAAACATACTGTGCAAGTTCTAGAAATATAGCCGTCTTCCAGGAAAACGAGGTGTAAAGAAAGAAAATCTAGTAAGGTTTCTGATGACTAGCTAGAGGGCTTTCAGTCTGGATGACCTTTCTTTAAACTAACTCTGTATTTTAAAATACCTCTCCGCATTCACAATGCATCAGCTGTACTCTCGTATCATACGCTTAAGGAATGAATATGGATGGATTTTTCCATCAGGAAAACCTTATTTCCTCCACAGCAAATAACAGTGCCTTATTTTAACGAATGATACAGCAAATTGGATTTACCTTGATACAATGCTTAGCATTAACTACCACCTTGCAGAAATTCTTCTGCTGTGGACATTTTTACCTATCAAGTGGAATTTGAGTGCTCTGTTAAAACAGTATTACAGAGAGGAACAAACTTGATATAATTAGTTATTTGAACAAAACAAAAACAAAACAAAGAAGATATGGCTGCTAAGTTTTAAGGCTTTTCCCACACAGGTTTGAAAATAAAAAAGAGGCTGCATAAAAGGACTTGCAAATAGACTTGCGGTCGTTTTCTCCAAAGAGGAAATGCACAATACTGAGTCTGATTACTGCATGCTGCTTTTAAGTTGTTACATTAAAAGCATACAGATTTGCTATTTCATAGGAATAACTATAATCATGCTATAAAAATCTCAGTATCTGTGTCTAATTCCTGTACTCAGCTAAGATTCTGCCAAGAATCAGCCACCCACTGTTAACAGTGTTCTGTCTCCATTACTCCAGTGCCTTTATTCCAAGTTTACTAACAGAAAGCAATGACCCAGTTCTTTGCAAACAGCTTGCAAATACACGGTAATCACCAAGTGAACTCTATGTCCAGTCACAAGAACAGGCAGCAACTGGAGTATAATTTTCTTCCCTTAAAGGACCGTACCAGAAATACCATCCAACTGCTGAAAGGACTCATTAAGGAACACACCTTGCACATGACCCAGTCAGCTCAGAGACAGTGTTTCACGAATACTACCAAAGGTGCAAACTCAGGCTCATCAGCATGGTACAGGCAGTATTTTTTAAAGTCAGCATTATTTAGCAAGTTCATTACTATTTATGAGGGCACGAAACTTTTAAAGTACAGGTGCCTCTGTAGAAACATGCCACAGACTTTAGTCAAACAGTGACTGGAAACAAGGACTGTGTTTCCCCATCACCAACCCAGAAGTGTCGATGTCTCTCCACTGTTGCTCTAGCTAATGTCTCCTTTTCAGAACTCAAGAAACTAGAAGAGTTAAACAAAAACCTTTGTGAGAAAGCAGAAGAAAAAAAAAAAAAAACTCTGAGCATTCTCTGAACTCTACATTATTACTCAAAGCACGGGGTATGTCATGGGGGACAGAGACAGCACAATCCATACACTTCCAAAAGCCCACACACAGCAGGCAGAGCTAACTTTGACCTACCAGACCTGAAAATTTTGACTGGCTGAGCCTAAGCTACCTTAGGAATACTGTTAGCATTGTTTGCTCAAAATTAGTAGGAAGTTTTAAAATAAACAGTGAGTAGCTGTTTATCGTCTTGACAGCTATGCTGTCAAAGCTATGCTGTCAAGATGATAAGTAAAACATACTGAAGATGCTATTAGTCTACAAATTCACAGGAATTAAAATTCAGTTACCTCCAGTCCATCTTTTCAACCAAAAAGGCACAGATCAGAAATCCAGTTCTATTGAAACCATGCGTGCAATGGACACCTAGACGAAGCAAGAGAAGAGAATAATCATTTTAAAGTAGTTTTAACAAACGTTTTAGTTTCACAAGTGTTCTTTGGATCTTCATCAATAACACAAATGAGTTATCTTCCTTCCTATCAAGGCATCCCAGATGGCTTAATGCATACAAGCCTGAAAAAAAATATTTATTACATTCTTCCTGCAAATTATTAGCAACAAGAATATACATGTAGGATACTTCAGACTGCACCAACTCAAAAACACTAACTTAATGCAACTCAAATGTGGCTAATACAGACTAGATTCAAAATTGTTCTCTGTTGTTTGTTTGTTTTTTTTAATGAATGATCAAACACTTATCAGAATACATTGCAGTCAAATTCGATAACTGTGCTTTAATGGATTCAACAAGCATTACATTTATTTCACACCATCAGGCATAAAAATCATACCCAGATTACCCTACTTCAAACTTGAAAGCAGCGTCAATAGACTACAACTCCATGTCAAATTCATAATTACCACGCTAAGACCAGACATACCGATTTCAGAGAAAAACAAACACTACAGAAATAAAATTATACAACAATGTAATTGCCATCAACTACTAATCTTTTCAATTTAAGAAAAAACAATTTTCCCCCTCTCTTTTACTGAATTCATTCCCCAGTGAAAGGAGGGGAAAAGTCAAACATTGGAACTCCTCTTTTTTTCCCGTCCATTTCAAGGCAACAGCACCATCTAGTGATACACAAACCAAGTCTGAAACTTGTAGGGCTAAAATGTGGTGAAGGATTCATGCAAAGTGTTGACTCTTCCTCACAGTGCTTTTTTTTTTTTTAAATGACAAACACCACAGCATCAAAGTTTCCACTCACACCAAATGCAATTATTCTTAATATTAACACATTTCACAGCTCTGACTATAAAGCAGCCTTTTGTTGATTTACTTTTTTCTCTACCATAGTTAGCAGAGTAAGTCAGCAACAATTTGAGCTTCCCTTCTTAATAAAGCAAGGCAAGAAATACCAGGAATTTCTTGGATTCGCACATTCGAACCATTAATAACAACAAAAACTGTAACTTGCATCAAAGGAAATTAATTTTAGCTTCCTCATAGAATTTGTTCCCAGCAATCACTTCTCCTTTGTTTCCTGCTTAAGCAAAATCTTGCTGTTTTGTTCCCTTGAAGTTGGCAGGCATGTTGCAGTCCTTCAAGTTGCAAAAATAAAGCTTCCATCCTATAGAGTACTAGCTGAATAGAAAACGTTGATCACTTATCATTCACATTTCAGGCTCTTTTCGTGTCTAATCTTAACACCAGCACTGAAATGGCACACAATTGCTATCAATAAGCCCTGCAGCTGTTGCTGCTACCAAAAAGGTTAAGTCAATAATTTTATACACATGCCAAAGATAAGAAGCTTTTCAGCAATGAGACCAATGGTTTGGAAAGGAATGGTCACACAGGGTGTCGTACTATCACTCCTGCAGACTGCTTTCCCTCCTGATAAAAACATCCTCCACACCAATCCCTTGGATGCTTTTTCTTCCAGAACCAGAAATAACCTTTCTGTAACTAACGGAAGGGAAATGGAATATCCCAACATTTCACTTTTGCTATAAAAGCCTAAACTACAGGTCAAGAGCTTATTCAAGACATTGATTCATTTCTATGGGAAAAAAAAGTAAATTAAGAGTCAAGAAAAAAAAATATTCTAAATAGTGTAAGAACATTCCAAAATTCACGTAAGTCCAAAAGTTAATGACTCAACACTGAAAGCGGCATTTTAAAAGTTTAAATAGCAGTTAAACGGGTCTGCTATTTTGTGCATGTTACAATGGTATCCATATTCCACATAAATTGCTGACCCGTAACAGTATTTCATTTTCTGCAGTACTGCCAATAGCTGATCCCACTCGCTGTCTCATTTAGCAGTTTTTCATATCACATACTTGTGCTACAGTTCAGGGAAGAAAACAGAGGTTTCAAATTAAAACTTCATTCCATGAGGAATACAGAAATAATAAAGTATCTGAAAGGAAATTATGTGAAGGACTTAATAATGTGCTTCAATTAAATGTCACAGCATTAATAAAAGTAAGATTCTCGGTGGTATCCAGTGATGGGTCAAGAAGCAATGGGCACGGATTGAAATACAAAAAAAACTTTGTTCAAACGCAAGGACAAAAAGAAACAAAGCCTTTTTTATTTTAAGGGTGATCAAACACTGGAAAAAAGGTTGCCAGAAGGTGTTGCGAAGTCCCCAACCTTGTGGACTGTCAACACCTAGAGGAACACGGTCCTAAGCGACCTGCTTCAGCTGACCCTGCTCTGAGGGGGGGGTGATAAGCTGGGTGGTTTCCAGAGGTCCCCTCCAACCTCCACTGTTCCAAGACTGTGTGAATCCTGAACTGTGTGAGCATACTAGCTTAGTTTACCAAGCTCTCATCAATGACACCTACACAAACAACTGTTCTATGTGCTTCCAAGTCATACAGACACTCTTTTTCAGTCAGGTTGCAGAACTATCATCTTTTGCCCAAGGACAAAACCCCTTCTGAATGTGGAAACTAAGCTGCACAGTCATTTCTTGTCTCTGATAGCTTGCAGTGAGACGGGGAAGATGCTAAAACTTATCTGAATTAATATGTATCTACATATATGGTAAAATATGCTAATTATTGAAGAATGTAGACGAGAACCTTATGAGAAGCAAATGTAAAAAGGAAGACATCACTCAAGGCCAATATATAAGGGAAGGATGAACAACTCATTAGGGAAGGATGAACAACTCTTTGGCAGGAAACAAGGCAAAGATAAGCAAAAAACTCCTAAATACTGTCCAAGAGAAGGTCAAAGACCAGAAAGGTAAAAAGTTTAGCCTCCTCTTCCTTGTTGCCTTCATCCTGATAGACCCCAGCCCGTGAGCACCAGGCATGGGCGCAACTGGGAGGAGCTAAGGGAGGGGAGTATGGAAACAAGGACTAGGAAGAGGTCCGCCTTTTGGGGAGAAATGAATGAATATGTAATAGAGCTCATGTAATATGTAACAGTATTCATGTATAAATCTGAGAAATGACCAGGAAGGCACACACTTTTTTGAGGGAAGCTACTCCCAGTGCACCTGGTGCACCACAATAAAGTATACCTGCTTTACAACCCTACGGTTGTGGAGTCATTTCTGCACATCAGCAGATAGAGTTGAATATTAATGTGCTTACCAAAAATCAGAATAAAGTGCTCTTACTAGAACTAAAATTCACTTGAGAACTTATTCTGCTCTGACAAAAGTCAGCCTCATGACATTTCAATAATTACCATGAGACACTATGCTACAGAAACGCTTAGCCTAATGTTTACTATCAATTTCTGGCAAATAATCAGCTGTTTTGTGAAATTTGTTACAGAATATCTGATAATTCAGTTACTAAATATGACTTCAAGGAAGCCAGGCCATTGAATGCTAGAACAACAATCAGGCAATGCATAACCTTCATCTGTATCAGCAGGAGTTTCAAAAACACACTGCAGGTATTTTGTGTTTGTAGACAGTTCTTAAGCCTGTGTATTTTCTGCACAAAGTCAATAACTGGATTCAAAATGACTTATGCAGAAACATACTGGTTTCTGTAAAAAGCAGCAGTTTACTCTGGAGTTTAAAAAAAAACATATTTATATATGCACAAACACTGTACGGCAGAATTCTTCAGCTTATATAAATTAACAGAAAAAAAATAATGAAAGCAGATAAAAGAAGACATACCTATAAGCTCTGAGGGATTCTTATCACTGAAGTGTTCACATACACGGATAAATGTTTCTGTATTCTCAGGTGTAGGACACTCACCATGCCTGATAAATATGGGAACACATCGGTTAGGACAAAGTTTTGGAGAAAGGAAGGGAGTCGGGATTAAGGAGGGGAAGAGTAATTACTTCAGTGTGATCTTTGAAGTTAAAAACTCAATATTAAAAGAGCGAAGACAACTTACCCTTTACACTGGAGCTTTATGTACTTAATTCCCTCTTTCTCTATATCATTCCTATCGTAGAATCTAGTAGTGTTGGTCAAGTCCACCAGCAAACCCATTTTAACCTAAAAAATAAAAATAAAGTTATTGCATATATTTGGTCCAAATATTAATGAATAAATATTAATTGGTTAATAACATCCAAATTAAAAACAGTAGCAGGCTACTGCTACAAGATTCAAATTTCTCAAATACCATGTTCCACATATATATATATATAAATATCAACTTCATTCTATCAGCATCATAGTCATTTTTTATTTTGTGAAATCTTGCGTCTGAATCAGCACTGGTCATCAATTCAAAAACCTCATTTTGTCTCCCCCCAAAATCCCCAAATAAGAATAATCTGTTAACAGCAAAAAAGTACATGCAAAAGAAGTATTTAAACATGTTAGAAGACAAATCTAAATCAGGCGCTCTTACACTTTACATAAAACTTTAAACAGTGGGAGTACCATAAAAAAATTACCTCCTGAGACTTACATAAAAGTACCCTCTTAGAAAAAAACTTACCTTAATTTACCCATCTGCTACAATGGAAAACACTGTTTCAAGTTTAAAACAAAAATTCCTTAAGTTCCTAGAAATACTTTATTCAAAGCTGAGATGTTAAAAAGTTTGAAATCTTCAGAGATGCTTGCTGCTGGTTAAGTAAGGTTGTAGTTTTAACCATACAGACTTTGGGACATACCTGAATTAAGGTTGCTTTGTCCACTCTACTCTAACGTGTCCCCTTGTTAGTGTTTGATTTTACAGCTGTAAAATAGCTCTTTAACAGCAGCCTTACAGAAGTTACTGTGTTTAAAAAACTAAGATGGAGAGCAGAAATTCCAGCTGGTGGCATCCTACACACTGTTCATCAGCATCCTACTGAGTCCTCACTGAAGCTAACACAGGAAACTAAACTCTTCATATTTCCTAAGACTTCTTAACACAACGGTGGAAAACATTTTATTCCATGTTCTGGGGAAACGTTTGCCTTTAGGTCATGAACATAGGAAATCACAGAGAAACAGAACAGGGGGAAAAAAAGTTGCATGGCCATCTGCTGACTCAATGCTGGCCTTCTCCATTCTATGGAATTTCATCGTTGGTCCACGTGTGACTTCTGCCAAGCATCAATCTCCCCCTGTTACTGCACAAAAACAGCTTACTGGCACACCTGAAAGCATTCCTGGTTTCCTACTTTATAGGTACAAGTAATTGCTTTTGGTCAAAAAGCAAAATGTCGTGCTTTCAGGTAGGATCCTCACCATGAGGTCGGATGTCTATTTAGAAGCCATTTACAAAGAGTCTTTCAGCAAAATCCTCGTTCTATAGTCTTGTCTTTTTAAAGAGAGACGTCAATAGTGCACTAAAAAAACACATTACCACTGAAGCATGTTACACGTGCAGAAACATAAAAGAACACCATGTCTTCAATACGTTTAAAACTCCAACTCACATTCATGAACAGGGCTCTGATCAGGTTTTATTTACCTGAAGGTGAGCAGACTGCTAATAATTTAGAACTGCAGCTAGAGAAATTCCAACTTAAAACACTGCTTCCTGACAATTCAGAGAAGATGAATTCCAATTTTAACTGGAATACAGTTCAGACACAGCAGATTCACCCGAGTATGTAAATCAATAGACCCCCTAAGGCAAATTTCCAGTTCTCTACAGAGGTAGTCACGTGTGGTTCTTACGGTGTATTTTCATATTTTTATATTTAAAAGTGTCATAGTGTTATGTCAGAAGCACTAAATATATGTACTCTAATACCTACATCAGTTCGAAATTCCTTCTTTTTTGTCTAATTCAACTTGCATATTTTATTCAGAATGGTTTACTGAGACTCTTTTGCAGAAATACGAGCTACTTCAGTAGCAGTCCACCTGAAACCAATGTTTTATCATCTGAAATCTCAAGTATTTAGCATCAATTGACCTGCTAACCATATGGACTGACAGTGTATTAACCAGTGATTAATTTTGTAGGAAGTATACAAAAGGCAATTAGCTTAATGATTACTTTCCTCCCCCTCCACTTTCAACAGCATTCAGCAATCATCTCAGAGATTACTTAATTGACAAGTAAGACCATGCAAGATTTCCAGGTGCTATGCCCTAGGCCCATAACACTACAACACTGAGATAAAGCAGTTAAAAACAAATTGTTTGGAGTACAATGGTGCATTCTCATGCCAGTACTTCCAAGTGAACATACAGGACAACAGGCTAGGAAAGAAAAGCAAAACATAAAAGGGTGAGAAGTCCATCTAAAATGAGATCCTTAGATGAAAACTATTCAGGTACTTCTCTACTGTTCTACACAAGCAATGGCTCTGCTAGGGAATCCCCACAGTGCCCCAGGGAAAGTACAGCAATTGTCTTTTGTGCTCTGTCCTATCTGGAGCCTGGCTAAAGTTGACAAAAAAGCTGGTAAAAAAAAAAATCAGCTGTGTTTTCCCCAGAGCACTATGAAGCCACATAAACGGCCCCTAAATATCTTCCTGCCCAACTGCATAGCTAAGCTTGACAAACTATTCTTTTATCTAAAATATGGGGTTAGGTATAATGCTTCCAAGATATCCTCAGCTAAAGGGAAAAAATTATTTTCAAAATAAGATTAAAATTGTATTTTCACTGAATCTTAAAGTGAAGGACTTGCATTCAGTTCCAGCATAGTACGAAAAAAAGACACTTAAATGTCTATAAAATGGTGTATCATCTGGTAGTATGCGTATAGGGAAAAAGAGTTGTTAGGAAAATGAGCTGATTAATAAGATCACAAAGACAAATTAAAGGTAACGCTGCTTAATATTGCAAGTTGTTAACAGAGAGCTGCAAGAAAAAGTGCTAGTAATTTGTGAAATATAGTTTAACATCTTCCCCTCCAAAAGACACAGTTCCACATTACTACTGAAAACTCAAAGCCAATTCCCAATCCCTCTGTTCTCAAACACCAGTGGTTTCAAATGCTCCCACCAGAAGCTTCCAACCTTCCCCAAACTCCTCCCACAATGAAGACCTGTCATTGAGATACAAGGAAGTTCAAAAATTAATTTCATATCAAAGTATTTAAGCTCAAAGGATACTCAAGTTTTTCCTTCAACTTTTAGAAATTACTCTTTTAAACGTATTCATGTACAGACTTCTGCCTCCTGACTGACCTACAGAACCCAGGGGAATGCTACAATGTTCTTCAGACCCAAATTGTCCCTAAGTTGCATGTAATGTTGTATTAAATGTTTGGTTTTAGTTTTGGGGATGTTGCATTTAATTGGAAGAGGAGGATGATACAAAGGAAAGCGTCTGTTAAGGAAAAAAATCAGAACTACAGGACTCCTGGCCAACTATTCCCTTATAATTATTACAAATTATTTGTAAGTGAAGATCCTGTGTAGTGACTGCATTCCTCACGTTTTTTATGGAGCTGTAAACCACACAGGCATCTGGTACAACTTAGTCAAAACTATGAAGTGGAATGGAGAGCATAAGGCCTGAAATCAAAGTATACAATTATGAGACTCCAAAATCCATCTGAAGACACACTGCTCCTACAGGAATTGAAGCACTGCAGTCACTGAACGGGAGTTACACTGTGCTTGCACTTGGCCTGATCTCACCTACTGCAAAGATTCGAGTACATGGACGTCCATCATGCAGGTCCTGTGCTCTGCTCCCACGCCCTGGCATCACAGCATAGGTTTGCTCCTAGAAAGTTCTTAACAGGAGCTGATTTTTGAAGGACTACCCAAGTAAAATAGACAGTTACCCACTGGAAAAAAAACAAACTATTTTTCCATCCAGCGTTGGGTATGAATCATCCTTCAGTCCATCATTAAATGACACAGCTTTGGAAGAAAGAATAACATTAGAATTGTTGAGCAACTTCTCATTAAAGCACGTATATATTTCTCACACGGACTGTTGCAACAATAAAATCTTACTGCATCGCAACACAATTTAACTGGATTTTTTTCTTGCTTGTAATTGTAAAAGGTGAGTGAATAGAAGAAAAAGCTCACCTGTAGCTTGAAAACATCACCTTTTACATACAATAGCCTCACAGTCTTCATATTTATTCTGGCCAGTCTCTCCACGTCCTCCTACTGTTACAAAAGCCTTCTCCCTCTCACTTTCTCACATTCCAGCTATCTCAAGCTACTAATGCCTTATGCATGTGCTCTTCTGCTGCTCAGCACATAAACAGGCTTAGCTATGTTCCCCTTGCATGACCCCAGAAGTTTCTCATTAGACGCTGGAACTTGAAAACATCCTCCCCAGGAGGCTGAGAGCAATACTACAATGCAGTGAATTCTCTCCACTCCCTGGACTTTTTTCCTTTTTTTATTTTTTATTTTAGGAAAGTAGTTTAAATCAGTGCCTGAATTTATCTGTTAAACCAATACTGTGGCTGAAAACTGATAATTAGTTTTCCAAACAGGAATTCTTTTGAGTTAACTAATGCCATAGCTCTTAGTGACAGAAAATGAACTTTTATAAAGCATAAATGTTATGCTTTAACTTATGCTCTAACTCACCTACTTAAAAAGAAAAAGAAATTATTCACATTGTCACCAATTGCTCCTCTGGTATTTTTTAATAAGTTCATTAAGATACTGTGTCAGTATTAGCAATTGCAAGAAAAAAGGAGTAGCCATCCCTTACCAAATCTGTGTCTAACGTTCAGACTTTCAGCAACTGCACAGGAAGCTTTTTAGGCAACGTTCCACCTTAGTTCCTCTCAGACAGATGTTGTCTTACATGCTGAACCCCTACCTTCAAGTATCTGTGCTAACAGCAATACCTCACCATCACCAAAATCCAGATGTCAAAATTTCTGCTGAAATTGCTAATTTGGCAGATAAATTGCACGGACCTAAGTAACACCAGGGTTTCAGAAGTGATTCATTTGGCAAAGTATGAGCATTTAACAGAGTGAAATAAAGTGATGACAACCATGCCCAGTGAGTTACTTTTCACTTGGGAAAATCGACTTTTCTAGGTCTCCTTGATTGCACACTCATCTCACGTTGCCAGACTGTTGGTAAATTGCTGTTCTGGAAATACAGCTCTCTGCTAACACATTGCCTATCTTGGCAAATCAAAAATTGTTAAATAGATTTTATGAAATTATGGAGAGAAACTATACATTCTGCTTACTAAACGAAATGAGCAACACGTTAGCCGAGAACCACAAGCTGATACCTGCACTATCAGACTAACCATTTAACCTCACAAAGACTTCATAAATTTGTAGCATTGCAAAACAACTGAGTGATATGCCTCATGGAAAGACTTTGAAGGCTCATCATGGTTTATTTTTTGGGCAACAAATCACTAGCAAACAAATACTCGGAAATTCTGAGCAAGTCTGGGAAGTTCTCTATAACTTTGAAAACACATGCAGAATTTTGAGTTACTTTAAACCACAAATGCTTTTGGAAAACTTCCAGGGATGACTGTTAAAGCTGATCAGAAGAAAAAAAAAAAAAAAAGTATATTACAAAAAAGAGAAACCCAAATGGAATTTAGACACAAAGATCCAAGCATTCAAACAAGAAAAGTCCTACCAGTTCAGCCACACGTGCTTCGCATTTGCCCACTGGTACTTCTATCACTGCTACACTGAGTACCTCACCATCCACCCTATGCCTAAACCCAAATAAGATTCACAACATGGGATTTCCTGTGTTTAAGCCATCTGATTTTTGATGCTTAAGCTCCGGTTGCTAAACAAATTCAGAATTAATCGTAGATCAACCGAAAAAATAAATGAAAATTGTAACCACCATGATTAGCTTTATAAACCACACAATCAAAGCAAGTGGTGTCCACCTTCTATGCAAGAGTTTAACAAAGGGATTAGAAGAATAAGGTCGCGTGCCTTTCTTTGCCTGAGAGTTTTAAAAGCCCATCTCCAGATGCACCCAGCTATGCACAGCACTGACAGACCTCAACATTACATGAAAGGCTGTAAAAGTCCTGTTCCCCACCAAAGCTTTGCAGTCATGCAGAACAACACCCCCGTTGATGTAGGCAGACAGAAATGGGCTGCAGAGAGACAATGAACAAAAGTTCCATGAAATTTGCCTTTCACTTTCAAATGTTTTCACTCATATAAGCAAAATTGCAGTTTAACATATCCATACACAAGAGTCATCTGTAAAACTACAAATTATCTAAATTCTGACAATGACATCTAACCAAGGTGTGACAGTAATAACAGAAAAGAGTGAGGTTCTTGCTGGTAACACAGCAAATGAGCTGGAGAATTTTGTACAGTTCTTGCTTATAATAAAATAGTATTTGAGAAACTGAGGAGTTGCGGAGATAAACTGAAAATTATTTTTTTTTTAATATTTAAAAAAATATTTTTTCTGTACACATGTCCCAAAGGAAGCCATCAACAACATTTTTCTTAAACCTGAAAAGCAACGTCTGAGTAAGTATGAATAACAACAGTAACATTTCAATTAATAGGAAATTTCACTTTACCTTCAGGCTCTTTAAGTAGTTGGACAGCATGCTTGGGTGAAACCGATTTTCTTCGGCGACCTGATCATCGTATCTTGGTCCTAACATTGTCTTCAAAGGTAAAAACTTCCCTATGAAACACAAGCAAATTTTGCAGCTTTTAATGTATACTCGTGTATAAGATCACTTAAAACTTTGTGATTTCAAAGCAGTTTGAGAGGTTCATCTACAATGAAAAACAACTGCAGGAAAAGTATCGGCAACAGCTCAACTGGAATTCTTCTTAGCCACGAAATGTCTCAGTGTGCAAATAAGTTTAGAAGGAACAGGTCAGGTCATCAAAAAGTGGTATTTTAAATTTTTTAGCTAGTTTTTAAGTGTGATATAGGCTGCAGAGCTAGAGCACGCAAGAGAACAGACAAAATTTAAACTCAGCAGAGTTAAAAATATGAAAAACAAATGTTAAATGCCAGTTTAGTAGGGGAGCCCAAGGCAGCAGCACACCTACCTCCTGCTGCAGCACCCAGGACCCCAGGCAGTGGCAAGCTGCAGAAAAAGGACTTAAATTCATGGAAAGAAAGGGGCCTGGCGTAGCTGCCTGGCTGCAGCCAGGGGAGTGACACAGGCAGGAAGCAAAGCTGGGGGAACCTCAGCGTTTTCTGCACATGGGAAGTGCAAAACAAATGATTGCCCCAGAATTGTCATCCCTTCTCTCCTTTTTTTTTTTTTTTTTTTTTTTTTTTAAATATAATTGTTTCAAAAATGCAGCCTTTCTAACAACAGAGCAAATGCAAGCATGTAATTGTATCGCACAGAAGAGCAGCAAAGGCTTTTTACTGCAGGAAGAGCCCCAGACACACATCTTTCTAGGAAAGAAAGCACCGCTAGATCCTGAGCTTGTGGAAATACCACTTCCAGCAAAGTGAAACCACAAGGAATGAAAAGACACTAATCCACCCATTGCATTCAGCTAGAAAGAGATGTTTTTCTTCCATTTTTACAAAGATCAGTGAGAAGGAAGCTTGCTATCTTTGTAAAAATGGAAGAAAAGCATCCCATTCTCACTGAACGAACGTGCAGGTGTCTGCTGAGAGCTTTTCCTTTATGCAACATATCCACAGGGATCTCTGTAGCCTTAAATTCTATAGGAACATCTCATCCATTTGCACATAAGCATCTAGCTTTTTAGGAAAGAGTCATTAAAAATGAGGAGATGGGCAGTTACGGAAAGGAAACTGCGGCACTCCACACAACTTGCTAGCTCATTTCTGACGGTGACCAGCAACACGAGCAATTCACTGTCATGCTTGTCTGAGACCACTCCAACCTGCGGAGCTTCAGGAAAAGTTATTCACACAGTCAACATACGCATTAGATGGTAATAAATTCCCAGCCTCTTCAACTCATTTGGCTATCAGAAAAATCCCTCCCATTGCCCTACTTCCCCCTGCCTTTCCACTCCACTAGCAGCACATCCCACTCTGCGGAAGTAAGGGCTTTGGGCTGTGGGGTTTTTTGGTTTTGTTTTTAAAAAAAATCACAGTTCTCAGCAATACCAACTTACATTCTGCCTTTGAAGTAATCAGAAATGTAAATTCTGAAGATACTGCTATTTTTTTTTTCCAAATTGCTATTGCTACACACGTAGAAACAATCTTCAATACGATCTCATACAATATTCTTCCAGTGACAGAAAACCAAAGTATCTTAACAGGCAAATTTGGTATTTTTTGATCTTTGTACAGAAGCTTGAAAATCCTCCTTCCTAGCACACAGATAAGCCCCTCTCAGTGTCATTAAGCTGCAGAAAATCTAAGCTGTAACGCAAGGAAAAAATTCTAAACTTTCCCAGTAATATGGGAACTATAAGGCAATAGCTACAGTTTCTGCTACAGATCTGACATTCAGATCACGCTAAAGAAGAGTTGAAAACAGTTACTACTACAACACTTCTTCAGCCTTCATGCATAAGGGTTTGAAAATTAAATAAGCAATTCTTTATATATTGAACGAGATGAACTGACAGTAGCAAGGTGATACCTTACATGAACATCAAAGCACCCAAAATCATTAGTGTAACTACACTAAATTACAATAATAATTGTAATTCCTTGATTGAATTCTCACACTTCAAATCATAACCAGAACCCTGACTTACCTTACCACCTACTACCACGATTAATTTCAAATTTGGCAAATAGTTTTGGAAAGCGGATATTAAAGACCATTTTCCAAATCAGAGCTGCCTGTGTGAAAGATTGAAGATTAGTATTTTTTTTTTTACCTGTTTTTAATCCTAAATAAATCTAAACATAAGTCAGTATGTCAGACGTACTGTGTAGACATCAAGTGGATAACTCTGAGAGAAATCAAAGTGAATAATTTAAGAATTCAAATTTCCTAAATACACATTCACGTTTAGACACATTTTTCATCTTTTCTTAAAGGTTTTATCTAGAGCATGCCAGTGAAAAAGCTACCCGTAACGTAGCCTAATTTTTTGTGACATGAAGCTATTAATTCAGAATGTGGCAGGAGCCACGAATAATTTATGACCACGGTTATATTTAGCCTGAACATTGATTAGCAAGGTTAAACACAAGGGAAAGTGACCAAGGTTCAGCAAGGGGAACTTCAGTAAGATGAAATAGTCAGTAAAATCTGCAAAAAAAAAAAAAAAAGTAAGAGTCTTATGCCTCAAAAACAACTACAGTGGGTCAAAGCATCCACTACACTTTGTATCTCATCACCAAATCAGGTCAATAACAGATGCCTAGGAAAGAATATAAAACAACCACAACCTATCAGCAGATTACAAGCGGATAGATGAGCAGCTTTCTGAACCAGAGGTGTAATCTCCACATGCAATAGAGATGTTTTTAATAATAGCTGGCAGTTCTGTAACTAATGGGAACCAATAGGTGGCTGCAAGACATTGCCGATACGCTTCTCATGTCTCTTCCTCAATATCTTGCTCACACTCTCTATGGCAGAGAGAAAAGAGACCTGGCTTTGGGGGCCACACAAGGCAGGCACCTGCAAAGACAGAGATGCAAAGGCTGAAGCAACCCTAACTTCAGTTCTAAGAGCGCAGAGAAAGGTTTTTTGTCAAGTGACTGAGCTGCTGCCACAATACAGCACGACGTGAAAACGTTCCATAAAATCGGTGGCAGCAGAACACCACCACTTAAAAGAAGTAAACTGGACAACAGGGGGAGGCATAGACCCACTCGCTTCATTCAGAAGGAACCTACATGAACCCCATCTCGGCCAGCAGAAGAGCTCCAGACCTCACTAGCTCTTGTAACAGAGATCACCTAGAAATTATAGATGCCACAGTCATAAGACAAGAGGGGAATGATCAAACACTTGATGAATATTAGGTCCTCAGAAGCCAGACAAACCTTGCTGAGCAACATCATGGCTATTATACCGTCTAATTGGAAGCCATGCACAGATGCTTACAGATTTGTTTGAAATGCTGATTAAAACTGGAATGTAAAACATCTGGCAGACAATTTTAAAATTCATTCTTGTTGCTTATGCACCACTAAAACAGTAAGATGCGTTTGAACGTGCCGCAACAGAAGAGAAGACTGATGGCATATTATGACTTTTGATTAAGTTGTACACACACAAAAAACACACTAAAAATTAAGTGAGCTAATATAAGAATGTATTGTGATAAAGCAGCCAAAGAAATGAACTTTTTATCTGTGTGTATGCAGTAATTCTTTGTGTACGACTATGGTGAACAGGAAAGTTACCTCGCAGCTACTGAATAAGCAAAGACACAGGCAGTCACTGCACAGCAGATGCCATGCTGCTGGACCACATTCTGGCTTAACAGATGCCAAATTTTTGGAGCAGCCACGGCTTAAGAAACAAACAAAACTGACAACTCCTGGAGATCAAGAACTTGCTGAGAAGAAAGGGAATAAAGATTCGTTAGTCTATTTTTGTCACAGTCAAAGGTTGACGACTCACAGTATCATAATTATTACTAGATAGAAAGCAATACATTTGCCAGCGATCAGGAAAAAAGGAGGGGAGATAAGGGAGATAAGAAGATAACAGTGTTATTTAATAAAAGCCGAGCTTGGAGAAACACTAAGAACTTGAGGGAAACCAGTAACACTAGATGAGGAACTAAAACGCTGATAAATCCCAAATAAAGCATGTTCCAGGCGGGACTGAGCCTACTGAGGGGTCTGACTGGGTTTGGGATAAGCCTATACGCAGCTGTCAGCGCCAAAAAAAAAAAAAAAAGCCAAAAAGAAGGGCAGGTGTTGGGGCGGCAGGGGCCGAGCTGTAGGGTCCCTGCCACCCCCTCCCCACGGCCTCCCCGAGGGGCCCGGGCCCTGTAGCGAGGCCGAGGGGCCGGGGGGGGTCCCAAAAGGGCCGGGCCGGGCCGGGCCGTGCCGGGCGCTCACCTGCCACGGGCTGCCCCCTCCTGGGGCAGTGGAGCCAGCGCGGCGGGATCTTGTTGTAGGACATGGCGGGGGCAGGGGGACGGGGATGGGGACGGGGTTAGGGGGCGGTGGGTGCCGGCTGCGGGCCCGCGGCGCTCAGCGGCGCCCCCGGCCCCGGGCCCGCGGCGCCTTCATTCAGAGCCGGCCCCGCCTCGGCCCCAACGCCGCTTCCGCTTCCGGGGGTGGCCGTGAGGGGAGAGCGGGGGGAGCCGGCCCCGAGGGCCCCTCAGGGCTTCAGAAGTTGTAGTAAAAGCACGCCTCGGTCTGCTTTCACCCCACGCGGGATAATAAAGAGATGTATCAGTCCGCTTTAACCCCCAAAATAACAATAAAAAGACATACCGGTCTTAACTCCAAAAAAAAAAAAAAAAAAGAATAAAAAGGTGTATTGGTCTGCCTTAAACCCAAAAATAATAATGAAAAAACATCGGTCTCCCTTAACCCCAAAAATGATCGTGATAGAAGACATATCGGTCTTAACTCCAAAAAAAAAATGATAATAAAAAGACATATCACTCTCCCTTAACTCCAAAAAATAATAATAAAATACACATCAGTCTCCCTTAGCTCCAAAAATGATAATAATAAAAAGGCATATTGGTCTCCACTTCAAAAATAATAATAAAAGATGTATTGGTCACCCTTTACTCTAAAAATGATAATAAATAGACATACCGGTCTCCCTTAGCTCCAAAAATAATAATAAAAAGGCACACTGGGGCTGGAGGTTCCCTGTGGAGAGTGGGGGATGTGTTGCGCCCAGTGGCCAGCCCAGGGCTGCTTGGTCCATGAAGGAGACACGGCCAGGAGCAGAGACATGGCCAAGATTTGAGACATAGCCAAGATCACTGACATGGCCAGGATCAGCCCACACAGAGGGGATGTCATAAACTGTCCCCAGCTCCTCCAGCAGGGCTGTGGGGACAGGGAGGAACAGCCCACAGGGGCTCTCCTGGCAATGTGTGGGCACGGCTCGTGCAACACGAGCTGGAGTGTCAGCAAAGGCTGTCGTGTGTGCAGGAAGGCTTGCGTGGGCTTCAGGGGAGGCCGGGCACGTTGTTGGAAAGAAAAAGGAAATGAGGGTTGCCAAAGCAGGATGCACCAGGCTAGGAAATGTCCTGAGCTGCACACAAATGGAGTATCGGGGAAACGAGAGGTGCTGCTGCACCAGGCCTTCAGGCACAGCCAGAAAGATAAGGCCTGCGACTATGTGCACATAACATGAGCTATGTTTCTGCACAAACACCAGCAAAAACTCCCCATGGCCATAAAGCAGTCTGCTTACATTCTGTATTTACCTCAAACAAACAAAAAGCCATTTAAGGTGGTTTCAGTGAAGCATAACTTATTTTCCATTAAATACATTTCAGTGCTTCATACAGTGGCCATGTTTCCTGCTGCATTTTAGTACTCTAGATTTGATTAGATGGAGTTTCTTCCCTAGAATATCCTCTCACTGAGGATAATATACAAACTCTCCCTCGAGTTAAGTCAAGTAATTGAGGTATCAGTGAATTAGCTTGCGTAGCAGATTCACTATGTTTTCATGCTATGTTACAAGTTTCTGAATTTGTGATTAATATATATAATTCTATATTAATCTTAGAATTCTTGTCAGAATTGAAACAGCCTCGCTGCACTGAAAGACCATTTATTTCTATTATTTTCCTTAACTGTTCAACACACGTCCATTAAAACATTATTGCGTGATGTTTGAAATCAGATGTTGATTTTCCCTGTGCAGAACAAGCAGCAGTCAGGCACCAGGTGGTGCCAGAGACCAGCCGGAACAGAAAGTGAAACGAGTGCCGGGAGCGTTCAAGAAGCCAAGAGCAACCAACCCCAAGTGTCCCAGTTTCTGATTTCAGTACACTACCGTCACCAGCACGGCAAAATTAGGAACGAAACCATTTTCAGAGGTGCAGAGTAGTACAAAAATATCTCATGAATGAGCAGTAATCTATTCTCATCATCTAGCTGTAAGGATCTGATACGGTTTTTAAAACAGCTGCAGAGAGCAGTTACTTTCATGTAAAGAGGTGTAGTTAAACTGGGAGTATATGTACATGTTTTTATTCAGCAACGCACAAGGCAAATAAAATATTTGAAATTTTCAACATAAAGTAGAGAGTTTAGCTAAAATGAGTTTCACCAGACAGCACTCAGCGTTTAACCTCCTTCTGGCTGAGCAGGGTTCAGGGCATCCCTCTGGCAAACAGCGTAATGCACATAGCCATTTGGGGTCGGACCCGATGATCTCTTGAGGTCCCTTCCAACCCCAACAATTCTCTGATTCTGTGATTCAGCTGAGCACCTTCACCACGCTATCAAGCGTTGTTTGCCACGTACCATCTTGCTCCACATCACGTGCCAAGAACAATGACTGTGATGCCTGTTTGAGAATGAGAAAGGTGTTTCTTGGAGAGAGAGAAGGTTGTTTCCATCTTTTCCACAAAATGGTGTCACAGCCAGTATTCAGCACGATGACTGCTGTTCTGTTTCCAGTTGGTGTAAAATCCATCTAGATTTTAACAGTAAATATGCTATAACTGTGACCTGAAATGGCAGATTACTTACAGCTCATGGATGGACATCTTACATATTCTGCAAATGTAATTTACACTGGACTTTGACACGTTAGACACTCTGAAACAATTTACACAGGCACAGGTTGATGGTTTGTGTGTTGCATCAATAGCTTTATTTGTGAACAGCCGTATTTTCCTGCTTGACTTTGTAGTTAAGAACACTTTTTCCTGATGTACCAGCAGAGGGCACCGAGTTCCCAGATATTCCACGTGGCTTTCAAAAGCCTGCACTTGCTGTGTTTGAACAGGAAAAACAGGTGAATGTAGTGGTTCTTTCAAGGATTGCTTTGAAAAAATAAATAAATAAATAAATTACAAGTGTTTTAATAGTCTGTGATATAACATTCCCTTAGTGCTTCTCTGTATACCAATTCTTTTTTATCTAGAGGTATTTCTATATAAAATTCCTGTACCTTCACTGGTTTCTGCTCACCAATTCAAATCTTTTTCCTGGCAGAGCAGACGCTACAGTCAAAGTGATTTTTCTGGGATGAGGTTCATCCCTTGTACCATGGCTTTGTTGACTCCTCTGATGATTTTAGTTCAGCTGCACTGTTTCTGGTAGTGGAGAGCTGCGTTTTTGTTCTCGCATGAGTTGAGAAAAAAGATTAAAAAAAAAAAAAAAAAAAGGACACAAAAAAACACACTTTAAATCTTTTTCCTAGTTACAAACTGAACATTTAATCCAAATTGTTTCTGGTGAATAATCTTACCTTTTTAACATAATATATTAATATTGTAACTACCTAGCTAATTTCATTACATTGGCCCTGTTCTGGGCAAAGTGGACCACCAAGGTATTTTGCCTGAAGGAAGAACAGTGTGCTATACTGATATGTCAACAACCCTATTTCTGTTCTGCTTCAGTATAGTATTATCTTCCATGAGTTTGCAAAGTAATAATGAATGTAATAAGAAAATGAAACCTTTCCTCAATATGTTCTTTGAAATAGACATTTTTGATTATTAAATAATATAAATAAAAATTAAAAATAAAATAAAAAATTTAAAAAATGATTTAAATTATTTTTAAAACATATTTACAGAACTGAGACTGTAACTGGTTTTATTTCAGTGAAAGTAATTGTGAAAGATGCTAACTATGCAGGCAAAGGTGATTCACGCAGGATTATTTTTCCACTTCATGGTACAGGTCTTCACCTGAAAAGAAACTTGATGTCATAAACTAGTAAGCTATTATATAAGAATTGTAACAGAGCAAACTGTATTTTTATTTTTGGTTTACTGATGCAATTAATACATTCCTTGCTTGTTTTTTTTTATGTTCATAGCAGTCTGACTTGTGACAACATGTATGACTAATTACAATGTTCCTTTATGACTTTCAGCATGCATGAAGCTTTTTTGGGGAGGGGTGAGCACTGTTTGAATAAATATTTTAACTTCTTTGATACTGTAGTCATGTTTTATTCCAAAAGCACTTAGACTCTAATAGCATCAGAATAAAAGAAAAAGAAAAAACAAGACAAAACAAAACAAAACAAAAAAATACCACAGTACACACAGTACAACGAAAGCATACTTTTACATTTAAGTGAAAGTTAATATTGGGGTTGCATATGCTTATTGCAAAACTTAATACATACCTACATACATATTAAAGAACTTAATACACACACCTACATTAAAACACGCTGAGTATGCTCCAACTCTTATGAAAAATCAAAAGAAAATGCTAGGAGCTCAGCATTTTTTAAATCATGCCCACTTTTTTGGTGTCAATGAATAATTAAGAACCTAACTTCTGAGACAAATTATTTTTCCCAGGTTGAGAGAGAAAATAAGATGTCAAAAAGAAACTATTTTATTCCTTGTGTGCATAAAATAACAAAAAGGGATGTTCAAGCATAGTTTTAAGTGCTCTGAGATATTTGATAACACTTACAGCGTTCTTCCTATGGAGAGCTTTGAGAGCTCAGCAACAAAATTAGTTTTCAGTCTTCAAGACATTAGGGGGCACTACAACCTCACAGACTTAAAATGACGTAAGTTAAAAGTACAGTTACTTTTCCTGTCCAAAATAAACAGGAAACAGCATGGAAACAGCCAAATCAAATTCTGGAGTCATTCCCTAGTGCAAGATTATGATACAGTTCTTAATAGAAATTCACATAGAAGGCAAACCAGACGTTTAGTAGAATATAGACTACACCCTCCTTTGTGTAAAAGTAATAAAACTGCACGACTAATTGATGCAATATAAGTAGCTTTATGTAAAGTCTTTACATAAATCTTAAATTTCCCTTCAGGGTTTCATTCGCAAAGATGTTTTCAGCTCAAGCCTCTGAGGTATGTGACTTCACACAGTGACATGCAGGTCCAAAAAAAAACAAAATGTCTTCCTCTTCCTCTTGTTCCTCTGCAACTGCAATGATTGTGTGCTCGATGTACAGAGGCAAGCAGCTGGACAACAGGCACCTGTCATTCCTGAAGGACTAGGACATCTCCCTAGTGTTCTTCTGGTTTGACCTGGACACCTGTGGTGTAACTCATTTAGCTGTGAGGAATAATTTTCAGTGGAAAACTACACTTTGAAAAGTATCTGGATGAACCATTCAAGATCTGGTCCATTGCATAAAATCAAGTCATCCGGTAAGACTTTGCTCTGAGTGTGGATAAAGTAATCAACCAGCTAAAACTTCATGGTGGAAAATAACTCGCAGTAGGGAAAAGCGTGACATAATATATAAGTGGAACAACTCTAATTTAAGTAAGTGGAAAGCATGTCATGACTCTTTGGAGATGATGTGGTAAGTCACTAGATTCCACAAAGTAAAACGGTTGCTACACTTTCTAGTTTCTGTACTGTCTGAATATGGACACCTCAGTAAAAATCCTGCCCTGAGCGGAGGCCGTGGTTAAAACTGCACCACTGAGGCCCTGGATAGTGTGGGAGGCAGACTAAGAGCAGTCAGTAACTGCTGGAGGGTTATCACTCCTCGACAGCCTGAAATAGCCGAGCGAGTCTGTCTTTCAGCCTACAAACCTGCGTACGTGATGATCAAATTCTGGGTTGCTATACTGGTAGAAATATTTTTCTCATGTGATCAGTCACACAAAGTCAAGATTATTCCCCTTAGGCACTCTCTGACATTCTGCATCCTAAGTTTGAGCCTATGGATATGTATACTATGGATATACGTGAGCATAAAGCCTGTGAAGAATAACATATGTATTAGCTATAATACAGTATGTGAGAAAATACCTGCAGAGTTATATGCCTGTAATATACAAAATATGCACTGTAATGTGCACGTATAAATGAAGACCACAGTCTCTATCATGAGGTGTTTGCAGTCCTGAATATGTCCCAAGAAACTGGCCAAAGATGAAGGAAAAGAAGTAAAGCAAAGTGATTAGCCTAGCAGCCACATGGCCTTTTTTTTTTTTTTTTTTTTTATTGTATACAAATTAAATTATGGCAAAATATATGTATGCAAACATATAGAGAAAATCAGATGCTCAAACATTGCCTTATGAAAATAGCTTTTCTTTCTGTCAGTATTCATTGTGGAACAAGCTTTACAAGAACACATCCCACTTTTCCCTGCAAGAGCTTCACTCAAAACCAAGCACAGAGCAAGAGGAATGTCCTAATATATACATATGCAGCATCCCTGCTCTCAGAAACCTTCAGAGTAAGTTGGTAAGTGTCCTTTTAGACAAGGACATTGTATAGGTTGCAGATTTGCCTCTTCCGAGCATTCCTTAGAGAAAGGAGCAGAAATCTGTTTTCATTTCACACACATTGCAAGTAGCCTAGAAGCACTCTTTTCCAAATTCTCACCAGCTCAGGCTACATCACACAGTAATTATTTATGACAGACATTATGGAATGGGCTTTGCCTTGGAGAAATTATTAACCCTTTTCCCTCGCTGTCCATACAACCACACTTGAAATCCATGCTTGTTTCCACTGCCTTCTGCACGTAGTTAGGATTAATGCAAATAAACCTACTCATACTCAAACCTTTAATCGATATGGGTATGAAACTGTCATTGTCCAGGTGGACTTCTAGGGGTTACTCAGATTAAGGTCCTTGGGAAAGGGAAGGAGGTATGAAGGTGGCTGCAGTTCACTGAAATTAGCTTCCTGGGCCTCTGAGGTTCTCCCTATATCCAGTAGTTTGAAGTTTTGGGGGTTGGCTAAACAATCTTTCCACACTGAAAAGATGTGGGCTTTTACTTAGAAATCCTAACTCTTCTATGAAAAGTCATTTTGTGAATTCCTTTATCTACTTCTGCTATTCAGAAACTGCTTTTCAAAAATCCCTTCGGGGAGAAAAATCTCCACATAGCCTTCCACGTATCAAGAGTTAGATGTGCTAAAACGAGTTCAGTATTTTATTTTTGACTATAATTGGATGTTTTGGCAGAGACCCACTATGGGACACATTTTAAGGTTTCTAAAGTTAAGTGAAAGGCTTTTACCAGTTTCAGTGGACTGTGAATCAAGCCCTACCTACACAAATACTCTAACATGGAGAATTAGAAAAACGTGCCAGGAACCTTTTGTACACCACTGCGGAGAGTCATGAATAGATCTAAAATGCTTTATTACACATAAATTATTGAGCGATGACACAGAGATAGAGGGTCTCAAATTAGTATGAACAGCATGGACATAATCCTGGTTACGCATAAGGGTGTGCTGGTTTAAAATAGGAAGCCTGTTTTGATTGTTTGCATGTTAGATGCAAACTTTGATTACCACAAAGGGAGCGGGCAGACTGAAAAGACGAGGCATTTTGTCCTGAAACACAACCCACTTAATTATTTTCCATTCTTCTCTCCGCGGTAGTTTGTTCCAGCATCGAAAAGGGCAGAGCTGTTGCTAGGTAATCTTCTTTACCCACTCGGCAGCTGAAGGTCCAGCCATGCAGAAAGGAGTTTTTATGTATCTAACTGCATCAAATTAAAATCCGAGGCATTGTTTAACCAACGTTTCCAGCACAACCCTGCTTCTAGTTGCAGGCCTCTTTTCAGCACAAGCTGCTCGGCTTTGCAGGCTGCAGGACAGCAGGGCTTGAGTAGCTGCAAGCCAGCCCCGAGCGCTTTGCTGAGCCCTGCTGTGAGCACTGGGCTCACACATCCTTTCTGCTCCATGATTCCTCCCTTGTGCTGAGCAGCTGTCTGTGCTCACTCAGGAAAAATAAAGAAAAAAAAAAAAAAAAAACAGGGAAGCGATGCAGCTGAAAAGCTGCTGCAAGCAGGCTGCAGACAAGCCTCCCCCTCACTCCTTGCTGGTAGCAGCTGGGTCAAGTTCCTCGTGTCGTTTTCGTTTTGTGGCTGGATAAACAGTGTGGGTAAATTCCCAGGAGAAAGCAGCAGACAGTCAGGAAGGAGTATGCAGGGCTGGGACAAGATGGGGACTGTTCAGGCTGCCTTACACATATCTGGTATTGCCACCAAATATCAGAACACCGTCACAGTTTCTCTCAGTGAAGAACCTCTTCCTGATACCCAGCCTGAACCTCCCCTGTTTCAGCTTGACCCCATTCCCTCGGGTCCTGTCACCGATCACTAAAGAGAAGAGATCGGAGCCTGCCCCTCCGCTCCCCTCATGAGGAAGCTGTAGGCCGCCATGAGGTCTCCCCTCAGCCTCCTCTTTTCCAGGCCGAACAGGCCAAGGGACCTCAGCTGCTTCTCGTGTGTCTCCCCCTCTTGGCCCTTCACCATCTTAGCAGCCCTATTAGCCCTATTTTATTGGACTTTGTGAAAGGAATTTGATTGGAGAGTTTGGAAAAGCTCAAAGGCCATAGCCTAAAGAAACTCAGGACAGCTCTCGGATAACCATAGTCAGTAAACTATGGTTACATCCACTTTTCTTGATCTGGCTATGTGCTTTTGCATCTGTTACTGAAACTCACTGTCACCATAAAAGGTTGTGTTGTTGGGTTTGTTTGTTTGTTTGTTCTGTTTTCTATGGGTAGCAAAACCACATGTACAACAATTTGGACTCGGCTACAAAGGACGGTTCAATTCCACTCATCTCTTTAGCATTAAATATTGTTTTCTTCAGTAGGAACCATGGCATACAAACACATTATGAATACATGTATATCCAGTTTTAATGGTGTTAATCACCTCAGAGATAGACTCATTTCTGATGCTGGGGGAGATAGCGGCTGCAGTGGGTACTCGCCAGCCCTGCAGGCCCACCCCAGCAAGTCGATGAAGAGAGGCAAGCAATCTCTAGCACCAGACTGACCTGCTTATCCTTTCTTCATACTTCTGGTGAATCTACCTGGAGCCATGTCTGCAGATCTCCCCATGGTGTTTTTCTCTGGTGTTTTTCAGCCCCAGGGGTATGCTGCTTCTGTACTAACCCACCAAAATGCTGCTCTCCTGCACTGAGAATTCAATTTCAAGGATCAGTGCCAAGTCCTGAATAGGTTATCTCAGCCTACTACCCCACTGGCTGTGCCAATGCTATGTATGCACAAAGTATATTTGCTGATCTACTTTGTTTGAGGTAGTTTAAAGCAGGAGTGCTACTTAGGGGCTTGGCTGTGGCATTCCACATGAGAACTAGTAAGAACTGAAAAGGGATCAGAAGGAAAAAACAACTAATAAATAAATAGGTGTAACAGAGAAACCTCTTGGTATGACTTACCCACGTTTGCATCAGCCAGATGCCTTTTTACAGGAGTAATACAGACTGATAAGGATACGCTATCTAGCAGGCAGCAGTGACAGATCACGCCACTGAAAGTACATTGTGTAACAAAAAGTCCACTGCCTGTGTTCAATCCAGGAAACTTTTGTTCCCAAAGTATCATGCAAATCACTATCAGAAAGATATTTTTATCAAATTGTCCCACTTACACATTTGTATGGAAACAAACACAGTTTTGTCCCAGAGTTTGTTTTGTCTGTGAGCAAAACGTACTTCCAAGACAAAGCATTCATCCCTATCTCAAAATAAAGCTCATAAATAGCGAAGGACAGAGACTAAGTCCATTTGATTTCACAGCTGTAAATGACGATGAATGAACACTGCAATCCCAAGTTTGTACAGTGCTATGTAAATTCCAGAAGTCATCAACAAGTTACACAATTTTCCTGGTTTATATTACCACATACGGGAACTATGTTCCATGACTCCTATTTTACTCACCATCTACATCAGTCACCTCTCCTACTTAAAGTTCAGATAAAGTGTAAGGAACAGACCGTGGTGCTTGGTCAGACAGAAGTTTTTGTAATGGTTGATGATAGGTATATTTTAATAACAAGATAGTACATACTTACTAAGAACTGCCTAGTGGAACATTATTAAAAGTTTAATTTTAGCAACTGTTAAGATTGCTTATTACAGGTATTCAACTCAGTAGAGCTCAACGTGAGTTTTTCTTTCAAAATGGGGATTTTAACACTAATGTAGAATTAGTCCTTTGGTTATGACTTGCATTTGTCAATTGACCACGGATCACTGACAGGAAGGTGACGTCTTTGTTCTAAAGGAATTTATTTGCCTTCCTAAAGTATGTACATGCCAGTCTTGGTGAACGGACAGCAGGATTTGGCATACCCTCTACTCCTAATATTCGAGGCCATCCTTTTCTACCACTGCCCACTGGCAAGGTGTGCTGCAATTAAGAAATATAACACATCTTATTAAGTCTCGCAGCTTCTGCATAAATACATACAGCTCTTATTAAAGCCAGTGAGAGCTCTGTGCGAGCATACGTGCTTACGTGCCCAAAGGAAGGCGGGGAGGCCAGAAATCCATTTAATGGCAGCCTTACTCGAGTATTTACTTAATCTTTCTAGAAAAAACAACATCACTTGCTTTGGGGACTTGCATGCATTTCATAAATCTTGCATTTGGAATGCTGGCGTTTGGAATGCTATAACCCAGATCTCGAGAGCAAGTGTAAGCAGCAGCTGATTGATTTTCCTGTCTCTCAAGGGATACAGCACAGCACACGCAGTTATAGTAGTGGCGTTTTGCAAGTAGTTCAGTGATGTTTGCATTTTTTTTGGCATATTATTAAAATAGATCAGTGTCAAGTAGCGAGACCTTGCTCTCTTCTATTAAAGATGTTTAATTTTCCTGTAGTTCCTTCATCTTAGTATGACAGGCAGCAATCTCTATCTATGTCATTTCTGACTTGTCTGCTCCTGAGGGTTGATTTAAAAACAAGACAATTGGTGGTGGATGTTCGAGGTACAAGGAGCACTGCAGAAAACAGCACCAAGAAAGTAATAACAGAAGAAAAGGATGATGTAAGTTACCCACACACTGTAAAGAATAAAGGAACCGGTGACATCAAGACAGTACACCAGGTAGGCAGCAGATGCTAGCTCGTGCCAAGAAGTGCACGTGAATATTTTGAACGTAGGGCAGAATACGAACAAAAGACACCAAGGGTAGCTGAAAGAGGACATAAGCACAGAGTAAACACGAAGGTTTTAGCAAGACTGAAGCAGCCAGCCACACAGACAAAGACAGAAGATATGTGGGATGAAATATTAATGCTGAGAACTGGTGAGGTCCAGAACAAGGTTTCGTCGGGGGAAACGAGGTACAAGGGGTAGCTCTGGGAAATGGTGAAGAAGGGGAAAACTGTAATAAATTTCAGATTGCTGTTGACAGACAAAAGAAAGCTGATGACATTGGAGCAGGAGAAATTAAAGGCTTTTGTAGTTGCATATCTCTTTCTCTACAGAGGGAAACAAAACCAAACGAGGTTCGTATCATCAACTATAACTTGCATGGGGGAAGAGTTTGGGAAAATGGAAAACCCCGAAGTTGCTCAGTAGTGAAAAACTCCACTCTCTTTCCAGCTGATGAAACGTCACTGGAAAGTCCCAGCCTGAAAAAAAATCCAGCAAGTAAACAAATTGCCTAGGCAGTGAAAACAGAAAGAGGAACAAAGTCAAATGATACTTTGACTTTAAAGGAGTTTATTTTCACTTCAGCATTTCCTTGAATGGCAACAGTTCAAGTTCAGACAAGAAAAGTCTCCTTCGAGTGAATCTGGCTGGAAGGTTCGCTGCTGGTATGAGGCTCCAGAAAGAAAGCTCATTTATTAACAAGCTAAGACTTCAACTCGGGATTTTATTTTTTATTTTCTGCTACTGAGTGCAGTCAAACAATCCCAGTCACAAAGCAGACGCCCACGACTATTAGATTGCTGTAAAATTAGAAATGATCGTCTGGCAAGTTCGTGGATTTTTCTCCCCCCCCCCCAGATTTACATGTATTTCCAGACAAGGAAGCTTTTCTTAACAATGTGCTTCCTCACAACTCACTGGGCACGGCTCTTTGCTTTACAAGAAAGTTCAATGCTGGGAATTTTTCCAGCATTGTACAACAAGAAAATAAGGAAAAACCAAGGCTGGTGACACTGAGACACAAAATACACTGTTGGACAAAATTCAAGGTTTCTTATCTCGCTAAATGGCGTTTGTGAAAATAAAAATACTGAAATAAATGTGTACCCTCCTCTGAATTAAATCAACTTTCAGCAAAGATACTTTACAGTAACACAAGCAACATGAATCCAAATTCTGTAACTGATTGCAGCGACAGCACTCTCGAGCTGTTATCTGTCTAAATAATCAAGACAGTTTTAACACAGCTTTCCCAGCTAATTAACGTTGAGGTGTTCTGACCAATGTGCACAGCCCTACTAACAAAAAGCAGCTGGCAGTTTGGGAAGTGTTTGGGAAATAGCATGGACTGTCCTACCTCCAACCCTTACCAACATTAAAATGTAGGATTTTATTTTCTTTACACTTTTCTCTTAATTCTCATCAGGATTTGTTTTAACACTGCTGCAGAGAGCCAGTTCAAGCGTGTTATCCTGGTAGCCAAAATTATTGTTATTGCTGAAACTGCCGGCCTGGCAGATTTGGGAAGAGGACCAGTTAGCAGTCTTTGGGTCAGGAGGTTATGCTTGTTTTATTGCCAGTGGTTTTTGGTTTTGCATTGCTTCTAGTGTGTGTAAACAGGAGGAAAGAAACAAAACTGCATGAGTTTGACATTTTGATTCTTTACCATTCTTCCTGTTACGAGGTAAGGGCGTGTGTAACTCTGCCACTATCTAATCGGGGGGCAGGATGATCTTAACTTCCCAGGTGGAAGCCCAGGGCCCAAGTCCACGGATCACACCTCCTTGAGCTCCGAATAGCGGAGAACAATGATCTCGACAGCTTTCCCCAGTAACCAAGCTGGAGCAGCAGACGTGAAACCCAACGAGTTTCAGTTCCTGCCTCTGATGCAATAGTTGCGTTAGCTCACTACAGGAGAAATGTCCTGAATCTCGCCCTCGTGTGTGCTCTTACATACGTGGCAGGAAGGACGATCCAAGATAGGCTTCCTGCAAGAGGCCAGGGTGGGGTGAGAAGTGGGGACAATATTCACAAAAATCACACTATTTGGATTCTTTATGATTTTTATAGGAACGGCCCGTTCTCCGAGCAATTTCCAAGCACTAAACATAAGCTGCGACAGAAACAGAAACACGACCTGCTGATCTTTTAAAGGCTTTCCTTCAGGTGCACAGGCCAGTGCTGATCAGGGGGAGATAGTCTGGAATCTGATGGGGAGACCTGGAAATCCCACCCAAAAGACGTATATTTTGGTATCTGGTCAGCAGAAAGAGGCACCAAATGTTGATATATTCACTTACTGAATTCCTGGCACAGTTGAGCAACTTTGGCAAAAAGCCTTAAAGGTGAAATACCAGCGATTGGTCCTGCTCCAGGACATGGTAAGGTTTTATGTGGTAAAGCTCCTTTGAATAGCACGGATCTGCAATCAGGGATCAGTCGACAGCCAGGGGATGTAAATATGAAGAATATGAAGCAGGACCAAACATACTTTAATGAATATTAAAAAAAGGATTTCCTTAGTCAAAGCTGACAGTTGTCCTGGATGAAAAGAAATGAAGCTTACCTAATTCCTAGGGGTCTCGGTGGCAGTTACCAGAACAGGGGGGTGATTTCTAAACAGCTAATTCTGCTCCTGGCTTTGCACGGTGTTTGGCACGTCGTTTTGGTGTTTTTCTTCTTTGACCTTGTCTGTCTGGTCTCAACAAAAGTTCATTTGGCAGCCGATAAGGAAAGGAAAACAAGATCAATTGTAAAACTGAGTGGATTGTGCAAGAAAAGTATGTGAACACACGGGAGGTTCTTGGAAAATCCAAACATAGCTTTGCTCTGCTCCGTGACAGGTTAAGCAACAAAGGCTAGACAAACCTGAAAGCTAAGCTCAACAGTCCCAAAGCTGGGAAGTGCCAGGATTAACACAGAATATGCACATGAAAGCTTGGACAGGGATCAAAAAGGCAGCGCAGCCATCTCTGGCTGCGGCGGCAGCAGGCTCACCGGCGGGCACGGAGCTGCACGGAGCTCACAAGCTGTCCAAACACAACTTCAAAGGCAGGGCTGGCAGCAGGGCCACGCTGATACGGGCCCTGCCAGCCCTGCCAGGTGACACCATTCCTACAACGAAGCAAAGGGTAGGAAGGAGGAGGCTGTAAAGCACAGCACACACGCAGCCACACCTGCCATAGGGACGGCGACCGCGGGGCACGCGTACCAGGTGGGAACAAAACCCACTTTGCCCAGCTCAGCTGGGTCTGCCCTTCGTGCAAGTCATGCTGACATGAAAAAACCCTCTGTAATTACCGCTTCCTTCATGCCTGGAACTCGCCAGTCATCGCTTTTTCGTCCCCTGAATGACATCACTCTCAGAAATTATTGCCCGAGGGCCCAGACTGAAACTGGCTCTGCAATCACACTAATGGCTCCCAGCGCAGAGCCATACAGGAGCAGAGTTTAAATTAGCTTTCAAACTATTTTACCAAGCAGGAAAGGCAATAATTAAGAAGTGAAACACTTCCACAACAGCTAATTGCTAACAATTTACAACACAAAAGTAATGATTTTATTCTACGGGCTTGACAATTTTAGCAGGGAATTAGCATCGAATGTAGGTGACTGGAAATGAAAAGCTATCGGAAGCTGATCGCGTACTAAAACGTGGAAGCTTTAAAGACTTAACCTTAGACTGGATGAATAACAGGGAGCTCTATGGATGTGGCTATACCAATATGTCCAGGGGTCTTTCATGTGCAGTTCAACAATAAGAACAAGAGCAAACTCTGGTTTTAAGTCCTGACATAAAAAATAAAATAATAATAATAATAATAAAAAAACAAAAAAACACAAACCAACACACACTTAGCAAAACTATTGCATCTCCAGGATAGACAATTTCAAGCTTTCCCAAGAATAATACCCCAAAACTAAATGATGACAGCTGTTCCTGGGATGTTATGAAACCTCTCATGTTTTCTAGGCCCTGCATTCTCCTTTTTCTCTCTGCTAACCTCTATTCTTTAATTGATCTCCTCTCTTCCCAGAGCCACGGCTACTCCCTAGCAGACCCCACCGTGCGAGCTGCCAACCACAAAGGCAGCACAGCCCATACCCAGCCTGCTGGGGCTGGAAGCCGGATGCGAAACCTCCCCTGTGCCAAGGGAAAAGGTGGAGGCTCAGCCATGCAGAGGCCCTGGATCAGCCAGGGACTGCAAACAAGGGTAATTAAAAAAAATAATAAAATTAAAAGCTAATCATTTTGTTAAGATTTAGCATCATGCATGTTTAGAAGTGCAGTGTATCATAGTGTCTGTCTCTCACTCATGTGTCTGATGAGGCTATGGGGGTGCCGGCTGTACCCACTATAAACCTACCTACCCCTCAACCAAAAGTTACGGGACTTGTGCATTATTTCTAGATACCTTTTCTCCAATGTTTTGGGAGCCACTGGTCACCTAAAGCACCACTGTGCATATTCAGGGTCACAGTGATTATTTTTCTGTCAAAATCCAGTTGCAAAGACATTTGTAACCTAAACAGATTGCTAAGGAGCTCCACCTAAAAGCCCAGTTGCATAGGAACCACAGCTAATGGAGAATCTCTCTCAAGCCTCAGTGGAAATACTGATACAGCAAAATGACTTCGGCATACAGTGATGTGTATACAAAAGCTTCAAGCTAAGTAAATTCTTACAAAGTATTTACTTTATGCCAGTCATACACCCGTGTAATGCCATGATGTACACATATTCCTCATCAAACAAAGTATGTTTCGCACTGGACAGAAATCACAGAATCATTTTGCAGTGACATCACTCAAATTTCTATGAAAACCGTATAAACTGAGAGAGGCAGAGCGTATTTTATCTGAAGGCTTTTATTTAGTAGTTTGTATCTCAGATTGCTCTTATCCAGATCTCCATTCTATCCCGTGGATTTTATATTATTCTCAGAAAGTAAGTGTTTTGGTGAATCGAATTGTCTTCTTATCTTCCCTTACAACTGCGTCCTGTAAGACAGCAGCGTTCTCCCCATTTGTTAACTGTAACAGCATGAGAATTGTTTCAGTCAGGCACTAAGTGTCAACTACAAAGACCCACGTACGCCCGTAAACATCAAGAACGCGTTCACAACTTCAGGTTCAATCAGAAATAAATACTGACAGCTGCTTCGGATTCAGGTTGCTTAGTTTTCCCTAGCCCTCAACAAACAGCAAGCGTAAGGCATGTGGAGTCCAAATTCTTTAATGGAGCTTAAGCTACGGCGCGCTGCGGGCGGTTCGCCAGGCCGCTTACACCGAGACCCTTTCCCTTCACCAGCTGCCAAGCTTCCTCCAGCCCCAGGCTGTGGCAGGCCATGAGGACGGGCCAGGCCCGGGCAGGGGGCCCAAAGCCACCGTGGGCGAGGCCGGGGGGCTGAGACAGGCTCCTGGGTGGCTTGGAGGGGCCGCGGGCAGGCGGCCCGGGCCGCTCGGTCGCACCCACGGTGCGGCAGCGGGTGCGGCGCTACTTGCAGAGCCCCTCGAGGCGCTCCAGGGTGCCCTTCATGTCTCGGATGCGCTTGGCCAGGGCGGGCACGGGCTGCATGGCGCGGTCCAGCTCCTCGCAGCGGGCCACCAGCGCGTACATGGCGCGGATGCTGAGGTCGGCCGCCTCGCCCAGGCTCTCCACGCCGTCGCGGTAGGTCTGGATGCAGCCGACGCTGAGCGCCGTCAGGGCCTGCAGCCCGCAGTGCACGCCCCGCAGCAGCTCGTCCACCTGCGCCGCCACCTGCCCGGCCAGGGCCACCACGTCCTGCAGCGCCCCGGGGTCGATGGCGGGGATGGAGCCGGCCCCGGCCCCGGCTGCGGCTCCGGCTGCGGCTCCGGGCCCAGCCCCCGGCGCGGGGCCCGGTGCGGGCTGCTCGCCCCGCGGGGCGCCGCTCAGGCGGATCCGCCGCTCCAGGTTGTTGGCCACGAACTGCGTGAGCCGCCCCTCGCGCAGCACCGTCCCCTCCAGCTCCAGGGCGCTCGCCAGCGTCGCCCGCCGGCCCTCCGAGGGGGGCTGCGGCCTCCCCGCCGCCACCCCTGCTGCTGCCGCGGCCGCCGCTCCGGTGCTGCCGGCGGCCAGGCTCAGCGCCTCCAGGCTCCGCCCGTCCCGCTCCGCTCCCTCCCGGGCCGGGACTGCGGCCGGGGCCGAGGCCGGGCCCCCCGGAGCCCCCGCAGCGCCCGGTGCCGGCGGCTCCATGGCGAGCACCGCGTGCCCCGCCGGGAGCGCGCCACCCCCCCCAGGGCGCGCCACCGCCGCCTGTTTACGTCGCCTCCGATTGGCTCCGAGGCCTTCGGGGGCGTGGCCTCCGGGCGGTGGGGCGCCGCGCGATTGGCCGGCGGTGCTGTAGAGGGGAGAGGCTGGCCCCGCCCCTCCGCCCCGCTCCGCGGGCCCGTGACTCGGAGACTGGGGAGTGCCCCTTGTTTGTGTCCGCGCCGATTGGGCGACCTGCGGAAGCGGGCGGGGCCCGAACTGTTTGTGTCGCTCCCGATTGGCCGAGGCGGGGCCAGCGCGGCGGCCGGCCGGCGTGGATTGGCCGAGCCCGGCGGGGAGGCGTGGCGCTCGCGGCTTCCCGGCGCGCCGATTGGCCGGAGGGCGGAAGGGGGCGGCGCCCGGCCGTGTAACAACACAGGGGCGCTGCTGGCTGCTCCCTCACTCCCCGCCATGTTCTCCTAGCAGCAGCCCCGACCGCGCCGCCCTCCCAGCCCGCACCGCTCCGGCAGCCGCTCCCCGGCCCCCGGCCCCTCTCCCCTCCGCAGCTCCGGGCCCCCGCCTCCCACCATGGTCACCACCACGGCGCCGCCGCCCTTCCTGGCTCGCATCTCGTCGGGCGCCGACGACCCCCGGCGGCTGCCCTCCGGCCTCCTGCAGCGCCTGCGGCGAGGGGACAGCAACTGCGAGAACCAGCCCGGCTGCTGCCTGGCCGCCGCCGCCGCGGGGGGGAGCGGATCGCGGCCGGCGCTCAAGAGGGTGAGGCGGAGGAAGGGCAAGCTCCGGCCGGGCCCCGCGGGGCTGCTGCCCAGCCGCTACCAGCAGTACCAGCAGCACCGCGCCGGCCTGGGCAGGAGGACGCCGCTGGCCGCCTACGGCCCGGGGGAGCTGCGCGCTCCCCCAGCTCCCGGCGTGGCTGCGACCCCTCCTGAGGAGCCCCCCGCGGCCGCCCCTTCGAGAGCCGCGCCCGGCAGAGCGCTGAGGAAGGAGGTAGGGGAGGCGTTCGGGCACTTCTCGCTACTTTTCTCCCCGTTTTTTACACTGGGGGGGGGGGGGGCGCCGCTTGTTGGCGGCCGGAGCGCGGGGGGGGGGGAGCTCCTCGCCCCCTCCCTCCGCCCTGCGTGTGAGGGGCGGTGGCGGCGGAGTTTCCGTTACGTCCGTTGAGGTGGGGGGGGAGCGAAACGGCCGCCGCTGATTGGTCGGCGCTGTCCAATGGGCGGCCGCCGCTGCGCCCAGCAACAGCCGGATTTAGCCTGCTGGCCGCGCGCCAGCCGCCCCTGCGCGCGCAGGGCGGGGACGTGCGCGGGGCGCAGCGCCCCATGGCGGCCGGGGGGGGGCTGTGAGGGGATATGGGGGGGGGGGGCGCCGTGATGGCGGCGGGGTCTGGCCCCAGAGGCCGGCAGGGGGCTGGAGGAGCCCTCAGGGAGGCTCCCCGCCAGGAGAGAGGGTTTGGCCGTTGATGTGAGGTCTTTGTCTGCGCAGGTCTTGAAGAATAAGATGGGAAAGTCTGAGAAGGCGGCGGCCCCCCACAGCCCGCCCGTTCACGGTTTCCACCTGTGTGAGCAACCGAAGATCAACAGGCAGAAGGGCAAGTGCAGCGTGCCGCTGGCCAAGATCGCCTCCGCCAAAAAGATGGAGAGCTTCTGGCAAGACTCGGTGTCGGCAGAAATAATCCCCAAGCCGGAGAAGAAGCCGCTGAAAAACACAGAGAACTTCAGAAACGCCAAGTCGAAGAAACCCATCACCCTAACGGAAGCGAACCAAAAAGAGAATTACGCTGGGGCAAAATTCAGCGACCCGCCGTCACCTAGTGTCCTTCCAAAGCCTCCCAGCCACTGGGTGGGTGGCACAGCTGAACTTTCCGACCAAAACAGGGAGTTGATGGCAGTCCATTTGAAAACTCTCCTAAAAGTTCAAGCGTAGTTTCCAAGGTCTCTGAAGAGCTGCAAAGAAAAAAAGTCCATCCAGGAAACTTACACATGCCTTGTTGCAAAGAAAAAAAAAAAAATTACAAAAAAAAAATTGCAAAAGACTGTCAAGTCTTGTAACCACATACAAAAATCCTTGTATTATATTTTTTATGGTTGTGTAAATAGTGTACATCATGTATTATGTGTATATTCTTGTTCATACTTTGAGAGGTACATTTTAGTTTTGTTATGAAAGGATGTATTTTGCACTGCCTGAATGGTAGATGTCTTGTATATAAAACATGGACAATTTTAAGTGTGTGCTTGACACATGAAGACTTGACTTGATTTGCACAAGGTAATGGAAAATCTGAAAGGAGAGTTCAACTTTCTGATGTCAAGGTTCCAGATCAAATGTGAATGGTTTACTCATGCACTACTGACAATAGTTTTACATTCTGTGTCCCAGTTCAAGTACAAACATGGAATTTTCATACAAATGTGAATTTTTGCTCTGGAAACAATATCTGGAATTCCTGTTCATGTGTTTGTTACAAAATCAACTGGAATTTGACTAGAATTCCAACCCACCAAATTGAGCACTGCTGACTTCTTTAAAAAGAAAAAAAAAAAAAAAAAAGCAGAGCTTTCTGCCATAATTTTAATTGGTCACTAACAAATTAAATAAAACAATTTGGCCTCCCCTTAATCATGTCTCTGTTTTCCTTGTGTGTGTGTGTGTGTGTGTACAAGTGTTAGAGCTTAAATTACCTGATCGCCTTCTTTTAGTGAATAATTAAGGTATTTGATAGCTCGTGTAATGTTAGCCTTTGCGACATGTCTTTTGAGATTCTTTATTCTTTGGTTTCTTTAAAACTTAGCTTTCAAGAAAGTCGGGGATTTAAACATCAAAATTCCTGCTGCTTTCATAGTAAGTGATCGTTAAATGATACTGAAAAGTAACAGTAATTGAAAGTTAGGGTGCAAGTTAAGACTGATGTTTTACACCCATTTTGTCTCCTGCTGGTGGTTGTGCTGGAAACTGTTCTTCTTATCCAAAATTCTTAAGGAACTGAGCTATAGATAAGTTTGACAGGCTTGGTGAGATAGCGAAGATTTGTGATTAACTGGTATTTTAAAAGTATAAAGCAAAACTACATGTGATTTAAAAACTCTTCGAAATTTTCAGATCCACTGGGGGAAAAAAAATGTGACCTCTGGGCATTAGTTTACTAGGTAGGATATGTATGAAGAAAACAACTAGCAAGGTCCTGGGTGGAATGTTTCCTTGGCATGGATTGTCTTCTCGGAGCACGTTCAAGGGAGATTCAGTGGGCAGCGTTACCTGCATTTGTGATACGTCGCTAGCTCTGGTCTGTGCGGTTGCCTCGTTGGGTTAGGGTGAATTGGTGGTGTTAGTTAGCCACCAATTATGAAATGAGATCGGTCAAAAAGTAGAGGAGAGTTTCTTTGTTATTATATTGACATTAATTATATAGTTGCAAAAATGTTCATTGTAGTGCTGTTAGGCTATTTAATTACATCATAGGCTCTAAACCAAGATTTCATACAAAATTTTAGGACTGGCCTGAATACTTCCATGTTTACTAACTTGCAAAATACATCTGTGTTAGTTGTTTAATAATGGTACATGCTTGAGGAAATCGTATGGCTTCTTTAGCCCGGTTTGCTTCCCAGTCTGAAACCTCCATGATTTAGCAAGTCTTCTAAAAACAATCTATATTTTTTATCATTAACATACATTTTTATCCTTTATATCTGTATTTATCAGTACTAAGGCAAAGAGGAATGCCGGTAGAATCTCACTGAAGATGGCTCTAGTAGATCGTAAGTCCTGGTTTTACTACATTTGGGACGTGCTGTTTTGATCTGCGTTTGTGCTGCTGTCTTTTCCTTTTGTCTGAATGCCAACAAGCACAAAGGAAAACGCCTTTTAAGAATTCCCCATAGCGTAATTTTTAACTAGTGCCTACTTTTGTCAGCTGAACTTGTGATCTTCTTGAATCTTGGTAACTGGCTTGTCAACACGTAGTTTCCATAAGCCCTGTAGGTTGGCATTAATTAAAAGACTGCAAGTTTTTTTTTTCCTTTTTCCTCCCCCGACTATTACCTCTGTTTGTATCAGCCTCTTTTCCTCCCTGCCCTTTGGAGCTGACCTCAGGTCACATAGTCTGAAAGGTAGCTCTGATCCTGCGTAAAACTTGCCAACATAACGCACTCCGCTTTGTTGCTGCCTTGATTTGCTGACATCCCCTGGGGATTACAGATTTGGTTACACAACTGTCAGCAGTTCTCAGCTCCTCGGCCAGTTCTTCAAAGCTGTTGGATGAGACTTCTGAAGTCTTGAAAACTTAAACTTTTCATAATTTGGTGCATCATAAAGATTATCAGGGTAGGGTAACAACAGATCTTTTACTCTGTTTCTTACTCAGCATGCAGTTAAGCACACTCATTTTCTTCCACCTCATTTCCTTATTGTCCTCTACAAAGTCTTGTCCTCTTAAAATCTTGATTACACAATGCTTTTTTTTTTTCCCCAATAATATATGCCTGACTAACAACTGTTTACGAGGAACTCTTGTGATCTCTTAGAGGTTTTAATGTTACGAAAAGGCTGATCCTTATCCTACAGGGTCTAGGAGGTAAGCAAGTAAGAGAGAAACATAGTAAAATGTTAACATTTCTTGTGAAAAATCAATGCTGCCTTGCTGGATGGGAACCAGTGTCAAATAGTTTTGGCAAGCAGAAATATTTAGTTGCTGATTCAGTAGAAAATATTAGGGGAACATCTATCAGTTAAGGAGAAATATGTCACCTAATAAAAGGAGCTTTCTGTTCTGAGGTTGAGCAACAGCAACGCAGAGGCTGAACTTTCTGTTCCGCATTTAGGGTGTAGAAGAATGTTATCAGAGCTAGGACAGGAAGGTCAAGAATTCAGCTGCATTTGGAAAAAAAAAAAAAAAAAAGAAAAAGACACCACCTCAGGAATTAATGTGCACAATGCACACATCCCAGCAGAGGTGGTGCTTCAGAAGTCAGCATTCTCCTCTATCTGTTGTTCCCCTGGGCTGATAAAACCTCGCTTATTCAACTCCCAGAACAGAGGCCTTCAGCCTTGGCTGAGCCCACCTGGGCTGGAAGAGCTGTGCGGGTGCTTTTGTTTGAAGTTCACCCAGTGACATTCCCACAAGCTACCCATCCTCAGGCTTGTGTGCAGCACATGCAGTCGTTTGTGTAGAGTGGTTCACAAATGTTTGACTTCAGCTTGAGAATTACATTGTTTATATATACACACTGGTCACCCAATGGTGAGTGAATTGCTGCAACATCTGCAGTTCATTACCAGAAAGACTATTTTGGGGTCAAGGGCTTTTCTTGTATTTACAGGACTTGCCTGCATATTTATACAGTTGTAGTTCAGTGTATGTATATACACTGTGTGTGTATTTCAAGTAGTAGCAAGCAGATCGCTGCCATTTTGTCATTCTTAAGATCTTGAAACATCAAGTTTTGAGATGCCCTTTTTATGAAGGGTGTTCACTTCTTTAAAAAGTGCTGCGCTTTCATCAGGTGGGTCTATGAACCTCAATTTACACATCAAAATAAAATTTTTTACTTTTTTTTTTCCCTGAAAGAAGACCTAGAGCTACATTCAATAAAGGACATCCAGGATATAGGATATATACTATATGTATTATAGTATATATATATGGTGTCATATAGTATTAGAGTATATATATAGCATATTTAGAATATTGTATATAGAATCAGGCCTTTCTCTTCCTTCAAGAACACTTGAAACTTGTGTTCTTTATTGCTTCATCAGAAAGAAAAAGGTGTGCCCTTACCTAAAATACCAGATAGCTCGATATACATAGTTTACATATTAAATCTTCACTATAAATATATATATGTTGCATTCCTCGCATCAGGTTATTCAGAAATTGCATGTTGTCATATTTAGAATATCAGCTGATCGTTTCAGGAATTAATGGTGTAGTAAATTGACAGACCCTGTCCAAACTTTAGAGATTCTTGGTATGTAAGCAATAAAGAAAGTGCTGATACATTTTTTTGCCCTGTACTAGAAGTGATAAGGAGGAAAAAAAAAAAAAAAGTAGAAAAACTGAAAAACAGGGTCATCTGAGAGATACGAAAGAAGCTGCATAGATGTTGCCATTTAATGTTGTGGTTAGGAAAGGTACTGGAAGAGCAAATTATCTCCCAAAGTACCTGATGTTAGTGCAGACGTAGGGCTGTGTATAGTATGTTAAAATGCATTGAATGTAATGTTCTGCTTTGAAATGTTCGGGATGTGTTGTCACTGGTAGGGCTGGTAAGATAAACTGGACTGCGTTTAGGCTTTGTGTTGTGGGGAGTTATATTGCATGATGGTTTTAGTAATTTGCACATGAAAGATAACTGCTTTGTTTTTCTCCACCCCTAATTTTAACCCGTTGATACAGCACATAATCTATACACACCGCTGTCATTTCCAGCTCATGCTCTCTGTCCTCTCCCCACAGCCAGCAGCGGGAAGACCGATGCCAAGTCTGAGGTTTCTGCTTCTGGCTGCTGCTCTCCACTGCTGCCTACTCGTGCTGCAGACTACAGCTGCCTTTGGTTGGTACCTGTGCCCTGAGCCCGGTTGTGTTCCCCCTCTGCTCACTTCCCCTCACTTTGCCACAGCTTTTCACACATGTAATTTATTTTGCCTGAAAAATCCATCTGAGAGCACGCCACATTTACCTGCTGTGTTCAGGTTACATTTCATCTAAGGAAGAATACATTTTTTTCTTAAAGGAAAATCAGATTTTTACAAAATGCAGCAATCCTCCTGAGATATCTCCAGTCAATGATCAATGTAGTATGACTGGACCAGGCAAGCATGTAGCACGGTCTCAGTAACATAACCTGCCCCACCTGATATCCCGGAGGGCTAGAAACAACTCTGGTGAGCTGGTCCATGCAAATACCATGGAATTCATCTGCCAAATGTAACTAAAAAAGCCAAAACCACACACACACACCACACAAAACCACAGATTTTAAGGATTGTTTCCCCAGAGATCAGGAAGTCCAAGATGCCTGGCCTGGCCTGACCTGGCTCATAAGCCACTGGGCGGACATTTCAGGAAGATAAATGCAGCCTGCAGCTCTGAGATGCATGAACTGAGGCTTTTTATCTATTTTTTTCAGGCCAGGTCTGCTGTTTGAGAGCCTGCCACAAGCACAGCCTGTGTCCAAAATCCTTCTTCTCAGCCTCCCACGTGTAGGATGGTGTTTTTCTATGTGTTCAGTGTTAGTTCTGTGGTTGGCTTTGCGTTTCTGACCTGTTTGTGTCTTAGGTGATAAGAGGTAAGAGTTTACACCCCTCCTTTTACAGGGTCTTGTGGTTTGTATTTCTTTTTTAACTCATGGCAGGGTACCAGGCTAGTTTTGCACTTGAAAGCCCTACTTTGCCCCATGCACCATGGTGCTTCCCCCAAAGCACCAAGTCTTGTGTTTTATGAAAAAAAAAAAAAAGAAAAAAAAAAAAGTATTATAAAGTATTATACAGGCCACATATGCACAACACCTTTCACTGTCTTCAGCATCTACAAATCCCAAAGCCCGAGGTGTCAGTTCACACCTGCAGGGTGATGCTCTGTACCATTATCATTTTCCCCCTGGTGTGTGCTACCTGTTTCTTCAGCCTTCCTCTGTAGTCCCCATCCATAGCCCTCATTTATGCCAAATTACAGCCCTTCTTCCCTCACTGCAGGAAACTGTTCTCTTGTAATGCATTCTGCTGCTCTTCTACCACATATCTATCAATATACTTTTGATTCATCTCAAAACTATTTCCAATATCCTTTGAACTGCCGCGCTGAAATGACATTTTCTCCACATAAATGACAATAAATATCCCAACGGCTTTAACATGGAGCCTGCAGATTTTTTTCCCCATTTTGGCCAAAGATAGAATTTCAGATGGATAATGGCAGAGATCAAATTCAACAGCTACCATATGACTTCTTGCCACATATCAGTGAACTTCCAGAAGGAAAAAATGGCAACACTTCACTGTCTGCACGGGTAAGTGCGACCAACTAGCTATGCCCGTGCAGAATTAAGCTCTTTCTTTCATGACTTCTCATTTTCCCTATTTTTCAAAGGTGCAATGACTACCATGAGGTTTGGGATAAATGTTGAAGCTTTGGAGGGACATAGCTGGATACACAAGAATGAACACGTGAAACAGCCTTCGAAATTTCCACCTTTAAGAAATCATGGGGTGAGGGGAAGGGTCAGGCAGGAGCCCCCAGTTCTGGTGACCCCCCTGCAGCCTGGATGAATTAGTCACCATCCTCTGTAATCTCGTGAATCATGCCAAATTTGTTGCCAATGGATGTATGTGATGGCCGAGAGCAGCTGAGAGAAGGGAGGAGCTCTGTGCCTGTAGGAACCTTTCTCCACAGGTGCCTTTACAGCATGTGCATGTAGCTCCAAGTATGCGCACATACAGGTTCAAGCCAAGGTCCGAGCAGGCCTGGAGCAGGCGTGGGCTCCCTCTGGTGGCTTCATGGGGCACCTCTCGGGTGGCCCCAGGGGACACCAAGGGACAGGAGCCCATGGGCCTCCCCTCAGCCTTCCCCAGGCCCCGCTTGTGTGGGGCAGCTGGGGGAGCCATGCCCAGCCAGGGCCTGGCTGCGGGTTAATGCTCAGTTATGTAAACAGATTAAATCAATTTTTATCTGTTTAAATTCTGTCAGATTTAATAAATGTCTTTGTTTTTCACCAGATCACACGCAGGTGCGATGACCCTTAAAAATTTGCTATCCACCCTTAGCTCTGCTGCTTCACCTGGCACCTGTGGGCACTCTGCTCCCTGGGGACAGCGACAGGACCCGAGGGGACGGCATGGAGCTGGGACAGGGGAGGGTCAGGCTGGGGGTTAGGGAAAGGGTCTGCACCCAGAGGGTGCTCGGGCACGGGGACAGGCTCCCCAGGGCAGTGGGTACAGCACCGAGCCTGTCAAGAGTTCATGAAGCATTTAGAGAATGCTCTCAGACACATGGCCTGGTTTTTGGGTGGTCCTGTGCAGAGCCAGGGGTTGGACTCAATGCTCCTCGTGGGTCCCTTCCAACTCGGGGTATTCTGTGATTGTCGGGAGAGGCTTTGTGACGTCCCAGTGAGCCAGAACAAGCTGTGGGATGTCCTTGGGCAGTGCTGGAGAAAGGTTCTGCGGGTGGAAAACACAGCCAGCAGCTGACTCTCCATCTGCAGCTCGGTTTAGTACATTTATTCTCAGCGGACAGCAATTTATTAGGTCAAAATATTGTTGTAAGGGCCAGTAAAAAAAAAAAAAAAATCCTCCAGGGACTGTATAGTTTCAGATGGGCAGAGGGGACTGAGTTTTGCTGCCAGTAATTGTAACAGCAAGTCCTTCCACAAGCAGTGCCATGCTGGGTGATGTCCTCCCACAGCAGCAGTCTATAGCACATTAATGTGTGTTATTATCGTGTACAGAGACACCGACAAATAATTAGAATAATTAGAAGGACAATGAAGACTGTTAGGACACACACCCACACACACAAAGTTGCAAAGGTTGCAAGAGAGAAAGTATAGGTCTTACGGTGTAGAATCATAAAGTTAATGTTTTTTTGTTTTTCTTGAGCTAATGTTTTACCAAAAAAGCAGCTGGAGGATTAAGGCAAAATGGATTAGGCAGGAAGCCTCCATTTTTAAAGGAAAACATCCGGCGCACTTTTGGCAGATGGTGTTTTTGTAAAACACAAACTTATGACTTATTAATTACTCTGTCCCTGGTGTTTTGAAAATGTAGTAGAACAGATTTCCTACTGTGAACTTATGAACTTAGAAAGAAATTGCAGTATCTAGTCAAAAAACTGTGAGTTCTCTCTATCCTGTGTTTTACATCCGTATTTTTATCATAGGACACACAGGGCAGAGTATGCCTCCATCAAGTGTCTATAAGCTAGACACCTATATCTAACCTCAGCCTCAACAGTCAGCAAACAGAAAGGGGCACTCTGGTTCATGGCGACAATTTTTATGGGTTTGGAGGAAATTATAAATAAGTCAGTTTCTCAGAATTTCACACCATGTTATTGAGGGTGCTACCTGTCATTACCAGCAGTAACATAGTCACAGGAAAGAGGAGATGGTTATCAGCTCATTTACCTCCAAAGAAATCTCTAAGCTCTTACAGAGTGTTATAAAATATGTTTGTTTGTTTGCTTGTTTGTTTTGTCTCCTTCAAATTCTTCTTTATGTTTGTAATCAATTTGTTAATTCTGGTATTCAGAAAAAAAAAAAAAAAAAAAAAAGAATATACATAATTTGCAATACTTTTCAGGCCTGCTGGATTTTAGCTTTGATGATAATTCACAGCAGTAGGTTCCATGGACTATATGGCCATTAAGTGACAAAATTATTTTTAAAAAGATTAGCTGCTACATCAATGTACAGACAACCTGTATGTCATTAAAAAATTAAAAAAAAAATAAAAAAGTAAAAAATAAAAAATTACTTACTTGGTAAAAATATATAGAAAAGTCCTTTCAAAGTCTCCTTTTTGTTATCAAAAGCATCCTACTTTTTCAACTTAAGGTATTTTTAACATACTAGGTAATTCTATTTGAAGTTAAATTGATCCAGTTGTATTCTTAGACTGGGCCCAGACTAGATAACCCATGGAATCTTGATAAAGAAATTTCAGTTAAAACTCATACATTATCACACCTGAAAATCCTCCTTTACATATAACAAAACAACAACAACAAAAACTTACCCAATCATTAGTTTTACCTCTAGAATAGTCTGATGTTTCTTATTTTTCCCCCACAGGATAACCCAATTGGTCAAAAACATGGTGAGGTTAACTACAAAGCCTGCAACTGGGGGAAAAAAAAAAAAAAAAAAAAAAAAAAAAAAGCAAGCAAACAAAAAACCTTTCCCTGTATATAGATTTTTGTCTTCTAATGCAACATACTTTCAAATACCGCTATAATATGATGAAGACATCATTCAGCCATGTGTGAAGGTGATATATTTGGACACATGCAGGGCTTTGTTATACACATACATAGATATATTTATATACGTTTATATACATAAATACATTTTTTTCATAGGGGAGAAAGTTCTGTTGTTCTGTGGATTACTTATCAAACACGAAAACATTTCACATCTTTTAAAGACAGTCCCATACAAAATGTCTGATTTATTTTAATTTTGACTTTTAAAATAGTATTTTTATATGCGATGGAGATGCCAGACAGATAGTGTCTCATTTACCCGTGCTTCACCTTTCACTATGCTTAACACAGAGTTTTTAACAATACCCTATGAAACTAGCTTGACTGTTCATCTATCCTGAATGGGTTAATTCAAGTTCAGAGCATGGATCGTATTTCAGGCTTACTCAGCACGGCCTTTAGCTGAGTTAGTTATTTTTGGAATAGGCCAAGTTTTTGACAAATTTTGCAAGAATTTAATGTTTATCCTAATCTGTGTTCTGGATGCACTTGTGACATCGCTTCAAGGTCATAGGCGCTTAAATGTCACCTAGATACAGAAACACAGAACCTGAAGTCTTCCTTGTACCCTGCTGCTTCACATGAACAGTCCTACTGATTTAACAGAGTTTTCTAAGCATCACTGTGTCAGACTAAATTTTCTCCTTCCAGTGGAAAGGTTTAATTGTAAGCCCAAATTCAGAGTTCTGAGATGAGGACATCACCTTCAAATGAAATACCAAGCATCAGTGAGATTCCTCATCGTATTCATTTCAAGACACCCAGGCTATCATAAGGTTATGAAGCTTCAAACAACTTTGTAATCTATTTGTCCCGTACTAGTGAGAGATTTAGCCATTTTAGCCAAATGAAATGAGGTGTCAGTCCTCTTCAAATGCCAGCCAACAGCCAGTTTCATGACACAAACTCTGAGAGCTGGAGCACAAGAAAGAATGTGCATATTGTGATGTTTCCTCACATTGTGTTTTAGTTGAATGTCAGTCTTCCTCTGGGGAGATCAGGATGGAGGTCATAGTATTGAAGAATGCTTTGATGAGATCTTGATTTTGTTCCTGCATATAAGGAACTTGACTCCCTTTGTTGGGAACTCGCCTCTGATTCTTCCACATTCTTTGACCTTTCCCTTAATGGCTTGGACTGTGACCTTGTGATGTTGATCTACAGCATATTTGAAATGATCTGGAATGGCACTGAGACTGGCTGCAAGAGTGTCACCTGGACTCTGGTGTGCAGAACAGACCCAGTATTATAACATTTTTCTTCCATAAAACAACAGTATTTGCTCTTGCAGAAATTACATCTTAGGCATGCATCCTTAAGCTATCATGTCAATTCTGTGAACAGTGTTCATATTTCTTGCTTTCAGTTTTGAAATCTATTCAAGATTTTTAAAGCAGCTCGGTCTCATATCTATGTACCACACAATACCATTTTTTCATATTTAACAGTAGTTTCTTTGCCTTCAGATTTATGCAGTCTGACAGCTTTTGATTTGTGCTGCAAAATTAGTCATGAGGGATAAAAAATACTTCAGTTAGTAGGGTGATATCATCAGCAGAATAAATATAAAAAACATTTAAGAGACTATATTACTCCTACAGTCTCTTCAGAATAAATTAGGCACTGGCATATTTTTGTGAGTTTAATTTTTTTTCAAAGCAATTTCCTAGTTTTTTTGTTTGTTTGTTTTACATTTTGCACACAAATTGATTATTCCTGCATGAGCACAGAATCTGCAGAAGATAAAAGAAAAGGAGATATCTAACAAATGAAAATGTCAGGCTGTCTTAGCCGTGAAGCTAAATAAAGCTTCATTAACAAATTAATCCTTTATAATGCTGAATGAGATAAAGCGCCTCTCACCCTGGGACCTCTACCACATGCGCAGAGCAGTCTCCTGCCCCAGACACACATCTGCCCACCTGGGTAAGTTTCTCCACATGTAGTCAGGAGCTGTCCCCACAGACTTTCCAGAAACAGCTCATCTGCCAGGTGTTTGGGAGTCTCCTGAACCAAGACAAACACTTTTGCAAAAAATAAAAGAAAATAATAATAATTTAAAAAGCCAAATACTTCTGATTTGTGGGAATTATGTACAAAATGTACCAATATCAGAGTAGTGGTTTTCTAGATCTGTCTAGAGAAAATAAAAACGGATTCATTTTTCATCTGTTTAAGCTTAATTGAGCGTTGGCCTCCTCTGCAGGCAGCGCAGGCTGGTGTATCCAGGCGAGGACATTCAAGTTCTGGGAGAGGCATTCTGGAGAGAAAGCAAGCCCAAATAAAACACAGCACATATATTTCATCTCAGAAAATTGTAAGGTGTAAGGCCTTACTATACAGACGCTTTGACAAGTTCATCTTTTTTTTCTAGTGAGTGGACTTACTGAAGTGACAATTTGTACCAAAATCAAACACATGCTGGACATGTCTTCATGCATAGGGTCTTACCATACACGAAAAAGATCTGTCTTGCACGTTAACCAGACTTACTAATATTTTCTCCACAAACTGTATGGACACATTCATTGTTTTCATTGCTCCCTAAGGGCAATCTGTAGCTTGCATCCTGCAGAGGGCATGAAAGAGATGAACATGACAGTTGGTAATCACTGCTTGGATTAGGGCAAGACCTGCCCGGCGAGAAGGGCAAGTTGAGGAAATATGTTTTGTGCTGCAGGCTGTGTATTTGTGAACTCTTCACAGTTCCTAGTAGCCCCTCTCTGCACAGGGAGGTGGTGTCAGAGCTGTTACCATGGGTGGGCAGCGAGGATTTGTGCCTGCTTGATGGAAAGGTCTGTGCACAGCACAGCTGCAGTGCCAGTGGGGACTCCAGCAGCAGTAGCTGATCATGTGTAGTAAGTGAAGGAGCAGAAAGAGAGGAGAGAGCTGTAGTAGCAAATGAGCCATATATTTTGAGGACATCTGCTCATGATCTACGGACTACTTGAGTAAATAATTTTCTGTTGTTGTTCACATACGGATAAAGGCTCCTGCCCCTTTGAGGCAGGAGTGTGGTTCCAAACCGGGATGTCTGAAATGGTTTTGGTGTAAGCTGAACACCAACACCAGGGGAGAGCTGCTGGCCTGTTAGCTGATCTCCGTCCACATTGGTTATAGAGTGGAAATTTGGAAGTTGCTTCTGGCATTCCAGAAAAATAATTTTGCTAAGGCTCCCCATATTAAAGTCTAATGCAAAGAATAGTTCCCAATATCTGGCTATAGGGTTAACCAGGCTGGAAGGTGCAGTCAGACCACCCTGTCTCACAGCAGGATCAGACCAGGTTATGCAGGACTACATCTAATCACCTGATACTGAGCCTGGCAGAGGGATGGATGACTGAATTCCTTTACCTTCTTCCTGACACACATTTTTCCCTGCCAGAGTGTTTAAATGTACCTCCATAAACCTAATGCTTTGGGAAAAATCTGACACCAATCTATCCCTGTTTTCTTCATGTTGAGTTAAAAGGCCTGAAAATGTTTAAGAATGAGCAGGAAGAGTTAAAAACCATGATGGATCTAGTGCAAAGTGTTCTAACTGTGCAATTGTCATCTCAGTACATATGGATGTTTAGTCTGCTGTCTCTTGAGAGTGTTTGTGCCAAACTTGTGGGAAAGCACACCCTTACACTACCCACAGGCAGTTCAGAAATGTTTCTTGAACTCCATCAGGCTCGGTGCTGTGCCCACTGCCCTGGGGATCCTGTCCCAGTGCCCGGCCACCCTCTGTGTGCAGACCCTTTCCCTAACCCCCAGCCTGACCCTGCCCTGTCCCAGCTCCATGCCGTTCCCTCGGGTCCTGTCGCTGTCCCCAGAGAGCAGAGCTCAGCGCCTGCCCCTCCGCTCCCCTCGTGAGGGAGCTGCAGGCCGCCATGAGGCCTCCCCTCAGCCTGCTCTGCTCTGGGCTCAACAAACCAAGGGACCTCAGCTGCTCCTCATACATCTTGCCCTCCAGACCCTTCACCATCTTTGTAGCCTCCTATGGACACTGTCTAATAGTTTTATGTCCTTCTTATATCGTGGTGCCTAAAGCTGCACAAGGAGAGGCCACACCATCACAGAGCAGAGCAGGACAATCCTTTCCCCCAGCTGGCTGGAAATGCCGTGCTTGATGCACCCAGGGTACGGCTGGCCCTTTTGGCTGTCAGGGCACACTGCTGGTTCATGTTCAGCTTGCTGTTGACCAAAACCCCCAGATCCCTTTCTGCAGGGCTGCTCTCCTGCCTCTCATCCTCCAGTCTGTACATATAGCCAGAGATGCCCTTTACCATGGGCAAAATCCATCACTTGCTCTTGCTAAATTTCATGTGTTTTGTGATTGCCCAGCCTTCTAATTTATCAAGATCTCTCTGCAAGACCTTTCTACCCTCGAGGGAATCAACAGTTCCTCCTGATTTAATATTGTCTGCAAGGTTACTTAGTGTGTATTCAAGTCCTGCATCCAAGTAATTTATGAAAACATTGAAGAGGCCTGGCCCTAAAAGGGAGCCCTGCAGAACCCCACTAGTGACTGGCAACCAGCCTGATGTGACCCCATTGACTATAATCCTTGGAGCCTGACCATCAGCCAACTGTTCACCCATTGCATCAGGTATTTATGTAGCTGTACCCTGTGCATTTTGTCCAGAAGGATACTGTGAGATACAGTATCAAAAGCTTTGCTGAAATCCAAAACCATTACAATAGCTGGCTTCCCTTGGTTAAGCAGATGTGTGACCTTGTCATAAAAGCGAATTACCAGGACTTTCTCCTCACAAACCTGTGTTGGCTGTGCTCAATGACTGCATTGTCCTTCAGGTGTTCTTCAGTAACTCCCAGAATAATCTTCTCCATAATTTTACCAGACACTGAAGTGAGACTGACAGGCCTGTAATTGCCAGTGCCTGTTTTCTTGCCCTTCTTGAAATTTGGGATAACATTTGCCAGTTTTCAGTTGACTGGGACCTCTCCAGGTAATTGAGTAAGTCTTGTGATGACACCAGCCAGCTCTTTGACTACTCTGGAGTGCCCAACCATCTCTTTAGAGCACCCAAGAACCTCCCTGGGCACCCAAGCATGCCTCTGGGGCATCCAAACATCTTCCCAGGGCATCCAAGCACCTCCCTTGGGCACATAAGCATCTCCTTGCTCTTTGTTTAATGAAAGTTCTGGAAAAGGACAGATATGATAGGGAAAATAGGTGGAGTTTTTGAAGATGGTTGGTGAGGAGAGTGAAGACACTTGATATTATAAGGAAAAAAAAATAGAGATTTTCCCATTGGAATTAGCAGTAGTTCTAATAGATAATGTATAGCTTAAAGCGAGAGGAGAATGGAAAATCCTGACAATTTTTTTTATGTCTGTGGTGCTCATTGAAAGTACTGGACAATATTCTTTTCTTCATAGAAGTTACATGTTTGTTTACTAAAAGTAAAAAGTGATACTGTAGAATCAATATCCAGCCCGACTCCAGAAAAGACATTGCAAGGGCTGGAAATTTAATTTTGCTCTTCTGACTTGCTCAAACCTTGGACTTTCTGCCAATCTGCAGAGCAATCACGCTAGAGAGTCTTATGATAGAAGCACCTGCTGCTGGGAAGCCCAGATTAAAATTACCAGCACACAGCGTGCAGGCTGCAGAGCTGCCAGCACGTACTGGAGATGCCTGGGCTGCCAGGGCAGCTGGCAGCCGTGGGACACCCATTGTCACTTCCCTGTGCCCGCCGTCACCTTCGCTTTCCAGTGCTGGTACAGGCACTCGCTGCCAGGGCAACTTTATTCTCTCTTTCTGATTTATTTATCCCAAAGTAGGTCACTCTGTGCCATCTGTGGACGCTTAAGAGTTGCAGCAGGTTGCAGATTCCCTATCCTGCAGCTTTATATATATATATTAATAACCTCTTGTTCTACCTAGCTGTTGGATATACTGAGAGCACTAATCACTAAGGTTAATTCAATTGGGAAATAATTTTAGCAACTGAGTACTGGTATCATTTATATATGAGAGTTTTGTGTAATCACAAGGGGAGTTGATGCAGCCTGATATTTTACTGATGGTGAACCCTGGGCAAGCCCTGCTTTCAGCAAAGAGGTACTCATGGTTGTCTTCTCCAGCAGCCTTGCTGAAAGCTTGAGGAATTAATTGCTGCTGCAATGGTGATTTTTCTTAATAGTGCTTTAGATTTGAAATGGTAACATGTGAGTTATCCCCAGGAAGATTTCTGGAAGGACTTCTCTTCACATGGGTGAAATAAGGGATACATCACTGGCACCACACAAGTCGTAACCAGTGCCTTATGGACAGATTTCGTATGTGATATGATAAGCAGCATTGACAAGGAATGGGGAGGTCACACACACGTGGTATAAAACATACATAAAACATACTACAGAGCACACAAATGCCTGTCGGTGCACGAACTATGTGTGAGAATGCAGGAGATGATGAACATTTTAATTACAGTCACCAGTCCTGGCCATCTTGCTACTAACCAGATGCTGTTTGAGGCATACCCATATTCCTCCTGTTAACACTAAGCCACCTCCGTCACCCATTTTGTGAACAGATTAGGGACAATAGGACAGTCAGGTTTCTATAAAGTACAAATGCACAGAGCAGATGTGAGATTTATAACAAACTATGAAAAAGCAATAATATAATAATATTATTATATTAATAATACGGTTAAAAACAAAGGAAATAGCTTAACTGTAGGAAATGATGAGCAAGCTAGGGTAAATGAAGATTAAGCTCTCTTGAATTGGAAACAACTAGAACACATTCACAAAATTTGCCAGAAGTCATCGGGCAATGCATGACTTGACCTTAAAATTATTTCAACCATTAGTTGAGACCAATACGGATCAGACTAGTTTATCCCTAGCACAGTTTGATCACAATTGTTTACAATTTTCAGTACTTTTTCACAGGTATCTGGATATATCGGATGTCTTAGTTTTCTCAGATGTAAAAAATATAAAAACACACTTGTTCCATTTCACAGTGATGAATATGGCTGCTTGTGTTCAAATGGCTCTGAAACTCTTGCAGAGTTCTGCACGTTACATTGACCTGAGAAAATCCTACTACACTCATGAATTATTCCTATACACGAGGTCAGCAAAGTTCATAGTAACGTATTGTTCTTTTAAATAACCCTGCAGACAAACATATATTTTTTTTTTCACTTATCTGCCTGTTTTTTTTTTCTCGTTTGTTTGTTTTCAGAAAAAAATATGTATATAAAATTGGGCAAATCTACAAATTTGCTGTATCTGCAAACCTATTCTTGCCAGCAGTAAGTCTAGGATTATACAAGGTGAGTGAAAACATATTCTGTAAGTGCATTGAAGTATGCAATATTGCTTAAATTAAATAAAGACTAAAAAAAAAAATCTGTGTTATAATGGCTATAACCAGTGTGTTATTAGTTTCTTTATTTCCACAGTGAATAGATAAAGTATGTTTATGGAAATATTTATTTTTACATGAATAACTTAAGCAAATAATCATTATTAAATGAAACTTGTTTTGTTTGCATTTGCATGATTGGTACAAATCTGTTCAGTAATAGGAGCAAAACCAATGTCTCTTCTTAATGTAATTCCCAAGGTATTATGAAAGATACCAACACTTAATATAGTTGTATCTATGGTTATGCAGTCCATCATAACTTGGTTTAAAAAAAAAAAAAAAAAAAAAAAGATAGCAAAGAAAGCTTTGGGGGTAACAGATTTGCAATTAGACACAGCAAGCTGCAGGCTTGCTGTCTCAATAACCCCTCAGCACCACTAAATCCACAACAAAGTACTTAGTAGTAATACTGTGATGCCTAACAGAAATAATCCATTTAAGATTTTGTAAATATACCATATTTTTGCTAACTTCAAAACAGTATACCAGAATAAAATAAACTAGAGTGTTTCACATAAAGTCTTTTATGAGGGAAAACAAACAAACAAACAAACAAAAAACTCCCTCTGCATTTAAACTGGAATTTAAAACACTGAAAATTGAGTATTGTATTGTTTGGGTTAAGCAGTCATTTTCTGTCTGTTAAACCCACAAACAGAGATTGCCTATGAACAAACAGCTGTACCACTTTGAAAAATGAATGGATTAAAAATAAAGATCAGTAAGAGCTGCAAAATATTTTTTCTCCAATGGGCTAAAAGAGTTGGGGCCTGCCTGCAGTTCTGTTTGAATCAATATCAGAGTTAAACTTTATTTTTATCATAATGGGACCTGACTGTAACTAATTGGGAGCATACATATGTTAGTAAAGAGGTATCTTTTTTGCGTTACTTTGAAAAATTTTGCACAGATTTCATTTTCACTTACATTTGCACTCATGGTAACATTAAAATAAATCAACCTTTTTTAAAAATTGACAGAAGAGAGAAGCAATTAAATGTGTGGACATTTGTGTAACTTTTTATTTTATTTTTATTTTTTTAATTTCTGTTTAGCTATATAAATATTTACGAAGGAAATCACTGGATCTCACGAATCTGCTCAGTTTTTGACCATTCCATCTGCCTGTTTTCTGTGTGGCTGTTGATGGTGCTGTGCACAACACAAGTGGTCATTGAGTAAACTAGTGAGCTTACAGCAGGAAAGCCACTGGTAACAGTTGATGTGCAAGCTCTTCTTCCTCAGCATGAGGTGGCTTGTTTCAGAGACTGTAGAGAAGATTTTGTAGCAGTGGAGTCTTAAGCTGTTAAGGTCACTTTTTCCTTCCCCTCTTGACCGTTTGTGTTTACAGTCCAGTGAATAAGTCACGCTGTGAAATGAATGGTTTAATTTATCTGTCTTTAAATGAGCAAAACCTGCCTTTTGGAGGTAGAAAGGAGTTCAATATCTAAAGCACAATCAATTAAAAAAGCACCTAATACAACAGGGTCAGTAATGGAGCTGTTTTATCATCAAGTGTCTTGATGGGACATCCGTGTGATTAGGCCATTTTCATCACAAATCCTTTCAAGTTTTAATAGCATTATGACCATAATGATGTTGCTACTATAGAAATGGTACAATTGTAACATTTGACCCATAGTACAATGTAAAATACAGTGTTATTATAGGCTAAAATATATATGTAAATTTAACAGTGTAAGAAATAAAAAGACATATTGGAAGCAGGATTTTTAATTGCAGCAGTGGGAAAGGTTCAAGGCAGTTTCCTCCAAGGCAAGAATCTTGATATTTGCCACTTTTCTTGCAATCACAAAACTAACAAAGGTTGAATATGGAAGAGAGAACAAGCAGTCAGCAAGCTTTGTGTGTTAAGAGTATTGGCTATTGGTAGAGAATTAATTCTCTGTTTATGTTCTGTGCTGTGCAACTTCAAGCAGCCCCATAGTAGCTGATATGTTTTATGTAACGGAAGAAACAAACAGGAGTTTATCTAGCCCTATCTTTCAAGAGCTACCTTCCCTAACTGGCAATACTTAACTCATGTTAACTTCATGAACTGTTCACGAAGTTAGCTAACGCTTCTTGTTAAAAAATTACAGCCGAGATGGAAAAGAAAGAACAGCAGAAATACAGAATACAGCTAAATCCTGCCTGCATTCACGCAGCTTTCTGAGTGCAGATGTAAATATGCATCAGATACAAAAGCACTGGTCTGTTGAACCAGTCTAAAGCTACCAAAGCTTCCACCAGTCCCTGTGGTTAATGGTGCATAAAAGTGATTGTTTTGAAAATAACTCTGTCGGTTTACAATATTCTTGCCTCTCCCAGAGGATACCACCCACACAGCAGAGTCAGCAGGCTGAAAACGCAGCTAATTCTAAGCTGCTTCAGGATAAAGTCCAGCATTTAAAGCATAAAATGCCAAGGGGGGAAAGGGCAGCTGGAGTTAAGCTCCTGGACTTTGAAACAGCTCCCAGACATTTGTGTCCTTCATTCTGCCACCAGAGCTGGAGCAGGCATCCTTGGCAGTTACAATGAGCTGGGGGCAGTGACATCTCAAATAGCCACAGCTGTCTTCTGAGCTAATGTATCTGAGCTCCAAGCACAGTTTTCGCATTGCCCTTTTGGGTGCAGGTTCACAGCATTTGAACAATTGGTGAGGTCTTAGCCATTAAGTCAAATAGCTAACACATGGGAGACTGAGAAAGGAGGACAAAATGATCCAGAGGAATAAAAATGCTGTGAGGAATTTCCAATTTAACTCCAAGTTTTGTACATGATGTGACCAAATCTGAGGGAAAAAAAAAGATAAATTCATATTTTCTGACTCTGTCTGCTCTGGACAATGGAATTTTGACCACACTGTGATTAAATCTTCAGTTGTGGGAACAAAATATCTGGAGGGAGAAGGGTTTGCTTTTCTGAATCTACCTATTGTGCATTTATTTTCCCTTAATAAGCAATGTATAATATCGTGGCCTCCTTTATCCATTCACAGGTAAATAAGACAATGTGCTTCAGTGACTTAAGACATCTCTCTTCTCAAGATCTTTAAAATGTGTGCTCTATTGTGATAGTGCCATTGTGATCTAACCAAAGACCCCCTTACTACTCTTGCTTTTTAAACATGTAATCCACTTTCACTTCACTGCATATCTTGATAAGTACTTTCTAATACAAGCCTATTTGTAAACCATGCTGGAATGTTATTTTAGGCAAGTCAGCCTACAGTTTCTACACATAGCATCAACATACTTCTGCTTTTCTTACTGTACTATTGTTTTAAAGCTTTGGATTTTGCCTTGAAATCCAGGCCACCCTGAATTTAATAACAAGACTTTCATTGGGTTCATTCAGATCTGGATTTCAACCTAAATGCCTAATGTTGCTAATGTGGGATGAGGTAAACTTGATCATCAAGTTTTTTATGGCCACAACAGATGTTCCTTCCTTTAGACCAATGGAAAGGTCCAAAACCTCATCCACCCTCTAAAACAAAAATACAAGCATTTGTTTACAGCTTGATTCCAGGAATATGAATTGAATCAGCAGCTGCAAAGTTTGTTTTTGTTTACTTACAAATAAATATATGCATGGTTCTTGCTTTTCTGAAACAACAGTGATGATGTCTGGATTGCATTTCATCTGTCTAGTAATGGTATTTTTAGCAGGCTAATAGTGCATTACAATTTGTTTAGCAAAACAGAAATATCAGCATGATATTTTTGATCTTGTTTTTAAAAAATGCACTCATACATGTCTACTAAATCAGAACAACATGTTCTGTATATTTTTTTTATTTTTTAGATTTCTTATTTATGTCAACTATACTACAATATTCCCATAATCATAAGCCAATGTACAACTTATAGAAAATGCAACTAGTAAACAGAAATGTTTTCTTCTTAGCAGTGTAAATCAATGAATGTTAGAATGTGCATAAGATATTGAAAGTCTAGTGTCTTCTAGAATAGGGGAAAAATTGTGATAGTCTAACAACTGTGAGCTGAAGTTTTCTAATATGAGGAGCAAAACCATTATTGCTTCACTTGATAGGTACCATCACACCTCTGGTGTAAATATCCAGAAGTTCTTCCACGCAAACAATTACCACACACCAAGGAGAAGACACAATAGGAACAACAGTAGGAAGGCAAGGGCTTTGTATAACAGGACTAGAAGCCCTCACTTGGCATACATTCACTACTTACAACTAAAAATACCTACACCTTTTCCTTTGTCTTTCCTAAATAGATCTGATTTCAGGATTCACATCTCTGTTTTAACTGTGACAGAGAAAATTAACTCTTGTGGTCTTGCTTACTCTTCTCCTTTATACAAAACTGTTCCCATGCTTTGCTATCAGCCAAGATCCACCTTTCCTCTGATAATGGGCTAGAGCAGTAAATGTAGTTTAATTTTCTTTTTGCTGGATGGCCTTGGCAGGGATGCTCCCAGCAGCTCTGCCATTCTCATCTCATCCTCAACTCACTGAGCTGAGCTGAACCAACAGCTCACTGCCCCCACACCATTAGTCTCACGATACCCCTTGCCCCCAGCCAGGCAATTCTGTCCACCCCACTCCCAGCTCTGGCACATTTTGGACCTTTGTCCGAGACAGTTTATCTCACTAGATCAGCAAGAAATTTCCTAACTTGTTGCAAAGGGTTTTTTTTCTGCCATTTTATTGAATTACATCCGCTCATGTACAGATCCAATAAATACCAAACACAGCATGTGGCAGGAGTTTTTGTCTGGGAGAGGGAAAATCATGGTGGAACTAGGGAAGACCCATGGGGGGCAGAGATATATTATGTGACTCGTGAAACTGTAGCCAGCTGAAAAAGCACTATTTTCTTTTCTGAGTTGCATCTCACTGACTTAATTTGCTCATTGAAATGTCCAGGAAAGAGAAGCTCCCAGGCACAAGGAGATACGGAGCCCAGCAAGGCCCTCTGAGGGAACAGCACCCTGAGGCATGCACTGCTGGGCCTCTTGGTGCGCTTGTTCCTTGTAGAGAAAGGAGACACTTGTGGTGTGATATCCCTGCTGTGAAGGATAGTCAAGCCTCTTGGAGCCTCTCTACTTTGATTAATTGCTAGGATGTCAAGACTCTGGTCTGTTTCATATAATTTTCCTACCGTATTCTTTGGGTTTATCCTGTCAATGCTTTCTGTCATCACCTATCATTATTAACTGACATGCTGTCAAGGCCATCTGACAGACTTAGAGGCCTAAGATGTATCCGAGCTGTGATTCCAAGACAGCCTAAGCCAGTCCTAGACGGGGTCCAATCTGTGAACTGGCCTCCTCCCTGCTTCTGCCCTTTCTCTCACAGTCACCCTGGCCCTGCCTTGGCACGTCTCTGACTGCTCTCATCTGATCCCCATGGAGCCACTGCAGCAACCTGGCAGAACACTCAGGTGCCCAAAAAGCTCCTGGCTTCCAGTTCTCTGCACTGTGCAGATGCAGATAGGACATCAAGAGAAGGAGGTCATGTCTGGGGAAGGAGAAACTGAAGAGCTTGTGCTCTGTGGAGGATACTCCTCCTCTGCGCTGAAATGGGGCCTGAGTCCCCATCTGCCCCTCACCTTTTGCCCACTGGCAGCAAATACCTATGAAACCCAATTCAGGGTTCTCTCTGCTTCTATTCCCCTTGGAAAACTAGGGCTATGGCTTTGTTGGAGCAAATGGACAAAGTCCACACCCTAGATTTAATCCTCCTGAGGAACCATGTACATGTCACTTACATGTCACACCACAGAACGTGTACATTTCCAACATACAAGTTTTAAAACTACTGAAAGCACACACCTTTGGGTGAAGATCAAGTGTATAAAGCTGTACAGGGTACAGGATGAATCTGATCTAAGGAGCTGAGCAGAGCCCTGCTTTGGTTGAAGAAATATGAAACTATAGGGTGAACAGTACTGCCTTGGGGAACCGGGTAGTTAGGAACAAAAAGTTGTGGTTTTTTTTGTTTGTTTGTTTGGTTGGTTGGTTTCCCCTTAGTACAACCTAAAGTGTGAGCCAGCTCTCCCTAGGTGTGATCTACTCTTCTCTGAACAGCCACTCAGCAATGCAGACAAGCGAGTGCAAAAGTGGTTGGGTTTGATGGATGCCTGGAGTGGCTGTTGCTGAAGCATGCTGGTAACTCCCTGACTGCTCCAAAGGGCTCCCAGCCCTCAAAATCAGGAGGCAAGAAGACTTTATGTGACCCCTTTGCTATGCGTGTGCACTGTCTACCACTGACTGGAAGTATGGATGGTACAGTTGGAAGTCCAGCATGTGTTTCTGAGTGGAGGCATTTGTCTGCTTGAAAGTATTTGAGGGAAAGAACAGACCACAACCACGGTATTTGCTGGAGTGTGTTACAAGAGTAAAAATAGCTCGTGACAAACACTTGCGTAAGGGGCATGAGTGCCTGAGCTCTACTTGGAGTGACCGAGGGTCATGCAAAGTTTGGGTGGCACCAGGAAAAGGAGAAGGGAAACCTGATGTTCAGCATGCCAAAGCACTTCTCCAGGTGACAGAAACACTGTGGAGCAGAGTTGATAAACAGTTGATAAACAGACTGGAGAAGAATTTTTTCCATTAAGCTGAACAAAAAGTAAAATTTCACTACTTCAGTAAACACAAGAAAAATGCCAGAATTAGTCTTTTTTTTTTTTTTTTTTCCCTGCTGACTTCAACTTTGTCAGGTACTGAACAGTTAGACAGGCAAGGACCCTGCTATCTGGCTTGTAGCTAATATTAATCCATGACGAGCACTTCACACCCATTCCAACTACTGATGAGTCCTCATTAGCTATAAGTGCACATGGGACTTCAAACAAAAGCTGTGTTGCACAACAGCTCCAGGGGGAAGAAAAAAATAAATGCATCTGATCATCAGGATTTCATTATGAAAGTCAGCAAGGCCATAGGCAATCACTTGGGCTTTTGTGGACAGCAGCATGGTGCACGCAGCATACTGGCAGCAAGGCCGAGGCTTCCCGAAATCGTCACACTGTCTGTGCTTGGGCTGTGTGGATGTTTAGCCCACACACTTGGCGTTCTGTGCTGTGGGCTGCAACAAGGAAAGCATCCATGCTGGGTATTGCTGTAGGTTCACAGCTGTGCATTGCCTTTGTCCCAAAGAAGCAGGAAATTCACGTTGCAGTGGAGAGGCTGGGATATGGGCTGCGGGGTCAGTGATATGCTGCTTGGGGAGATCTGGACCCCAGCCACACCATGTGGGTACTTCAAGTGGTCAGGGGCCAGAAATCCCACAGAAATGTCAAGGGGGGAACAAACTGCAAGCAGACAGGACTTCTGGTTGATGAAATGACTCCCTCCCTTCCACCCCATACAAGAGAGACTTGAAAACAGGCCATCGGAGGGCCACCAACGTGATCAAGGGACTGGAGAACCACTCCTATGTGCAGTGTCTGAGAGAGCTGGGACTGCTCAGCCCGGAGAAGAGCAGGGATCTCCTCAATGTGCAGAAATACCCAAAAGGAAGGTGCAAAGAGGGCAGAGCCAGGCTCATCTCAGGGGTGCCCAGTGCCAGGACAAGGCAATGAGCACAAGCTGAAACATGGGAGGTTCTGTCTGAGCACTGGGAAGCACTTCTGTGCTGTGTGGTCGCTGAACACCGGCACAGGCTGCCCGGGGAGGTGCTGGAGCCTCCTCCGTGGAGATGTTCAAAGCCACCTGGACGTGGTGCTGGGCAGTGTCCACGTGGGAAGGGGATGGGGCAGATGGCCAACCTCAACCATTCTGGGACTGTGGAATAAAGGCAATGTCTGGGGGACAAATATGATGTTGAAAGACAAAAAAATAAAAATAAATAAAAAAATCTGAGAGACAGCAGCAAAGCCTCGGACGCCCAAAATGGCCGGCGGCACCCGAGCCCCGACGAGAACTACATTTCCCAGCGCGCCCCGCGGCAGGGCAGAGCCTATAAAAGGCGCGGCCGCGGCGGGCGGCGCAGTGTGGGCTCGGCAGGTGCGCGCGGCGTGAGCGTTGGGAGCCGTTAAGAGCCGTTAGGAGCCGTTGGGAGCCGCGGGTGCCGATGAGGCCGCAGGAGGTGTTGCTGGAGGAGCTGAAGCAGCGGGCGTGCGAGGGCGTGGAGCTGAACGCGGCGCGGCTGGGCGCCCTGAGCCGCAGCATCTGGAGCCGGCCCGAGCTGGCCTACGAGGAGCACCACGCTCACGACGCCCTCACCCGCTTCTTCGCCAGCGGGGAGCTGCCGGGCGCCGCCTGGGCCGTGCGGCCCCGCTACAAGCTGGGCACGGCCTTCCGCGCCGACTGGGGCACGGCCGGGCCGCAGGGACCCCCCGGCCCGCTCCGCATCGCCTTCCTGTGCGAGTACGACGCGCTGCCCGGCATCGGGCACGCCTGCGGCCACAACCTCATCGCCGAGGTGGGGGCAGCCGCCGCCCTGGGGCTTAAAGCCGCCCTGGAGAGCCTGCCGCAGCCCGCTCCCAGCGCCGTGCAGGTGGGAGCCCTCCTGAGGGTCCCTTCGTGTCTCCTTCGTGCCCCCGGTCGGTGCTCTCCCCTGAATCGGTGTGTTTCTGCTGCAGGTCGCCGTGCTGGGGACGCCTGCGGAGGAGCAAGGAGGTGGCAAAATTGACCTGATAAACGCCGGGGCGTTTGACGACCTGGATGTGGTGTTTATGGCGCACCCGTCGCAAGAAAACGCGGCCTATCTGCCTGATGTGGCCGAGCACGAGTGAGTGAGCGGGTTCACATGGAAAGGGGTGTCTTGCTGTTGCCTTTGGTTCCCCTCCCCGAACGGGGTTGCTGCTTGGAAGAGGCTGAACTTAGGCAGGGGACCTCGCAAGTGCCCTCCAGGCAAGGTGTTTGCAGTCAGCTGAGGAGCCGTATCCCTCCTCTGGACTCTGAGCAGTGCAAAGTGCAGCGTTCAGCATGGCATTCACATAGTTGGCTGCTCAGGGATAATCGTGTTTACCCCAGACCATTTTCTCTTATGTTTCTGGACTTTTCTTATACGTGCATGTGATAATCCTTTGCCTCTAAAAAAAAATCATTTTAAAAGCACTTAAAAAAAAAAAAAGTATACGAGGGGACATCTCATTGATTATAGCTTCTTGCTTTCCTGGATATCAAGTCATGTAGTTCTCAGTATCTTTTATTTTAGTCAGTTGTGGAATTGCTTGTTTTTTCTCCCACTTCTGGAAACAGCTAACCAGCTAAGCCTGACTGCTCTTTGGGTCCTTATTAATTTTTAGCCTAAATTTAATTATGGCCATTCAGTATCTATTAACTCTTAACAACAGCTTTGTCTTTGCCCAAATTATTTCCTGGCATTACTTCATGTGTACCCCCAATATGTGTGTAGGCAGCAGTCATACCCTTGTTCCACTTTTTTTTTGTCGGATAGCTCTTTGGGGACGTTGCCTTGCCATCTTTTCATTAGCTCTAGTGCTCATTGTCTGTGGTTGTTCTTCATTTGTATTCAGGGAGACTCGTCTTGAAGTGCTCCTTGCTGGATGTTCCTAACTAGAACTGTTCACAGTTCTGCCAGGGGAATTATATTAGATCTTTCTGAGCTAATGCTGGAGCCACAGTGCCTTGTTTCCCCGAATTTTCAGCAGAAATGCATCTTAGAGGGATTTGACTTTCAACAGATTAGTACCTTAGTAGGCACTAGTCTATTTCACAGACACCCAATGAACTTTCCTCTTAAGTCATTTTCAAGCAAGCAACTTGCAAAGACGTGCTTTGTCTGGAACTGCGTGATTTCTAGAGTATTTTTGAGTTTAATTATATTCCTGATATGTTGGTCTGCAGGGTCATGCTATTCTTTTGGTATTTGAAACCTCTTCTGTTTCCATAGGGTCCCAGCAGGTTTTACTAGTACACTTTACTCCACGGTTACTCAATCGCAAGGACTGAACCTGCAGGGACTCTACTAGTAACTTCCTCCAGTGTAAAGGAGTTTTTGTGTTGAGTGTTTTTTACAAGTATTACATTCGATTCTCTAGTCAAACATGTGACTTCCCAGACGCCTATGTGCTTGATTTTATTGGTCCTTTTAATTTTGTCAGTGATCTTCCTGGTGAATAATTTACCTCAGTTACTGCTTAGTTCAATGGTAAAAATTGACAGGGTTGGCAAGAACTAGTCATCCTTCCATAGTTAGTCCTCTCTTATTTACCTTCGTTGTTCTTATTGCAGTGTACTTTTGAGGCTTTGCTTGGCTTTTGGTTGCTGTCCCTTAAGACTATAATCTTCAAAATACAATTTTCACGGATGTATTTGTCTTTCTGTTAACTTCATCTCTTGTAATGGCCTTTTTTGGTTGATACAGTAAGATGTAGGGATCTCCCTTCAGAGGTGATAGTCTACTGCTGGATACAAGTCCTACATGGCCTTTCAACCTTGAATACAGAGGAGGCATGGAACTGAAGCACTGAGTGAAACAGCTTGAAATACTCAGCTTATGCCATGATTTATGTAATAATGAGATTCCAGAGGCACAAAGACTGTTTTCATGCATTGCATTTGGCCTTTTGGTTGTTCCCAAGGAATTTAAGGATTACTGATCACTGCATTATTAGTTTTACTGTATCTGCAAACTCTGAATTCAGCTATCTTGTGCCTGAACTAAAATTAACATACTGGGACAACTGTTTTGCATACGTGCCATAATTTGCCAATTCTTAGTTACTCTCCACCTAATCAGCCTACTTTTTTGTTGGTCAAACAGGATCCATGTTGTTCTGCTGATACTCGATTGGTTCAGGGTTGTTTTATTCACCAAAATGTGTTTTTATTCTGAATGTGACATGTAGCAATAGAGTCTACAAGAAAATGAATGCTGAAAGAACAGTTTTTGTTAAGCAGCCCATGTTTCTTGTGGACAAAAATGATTGCAACATGACTTTCTGCTTTGTCTTCTCTCCATTTTCTTTGGAGAATAGCTAGGGATCTGTCCTGCCTTCTTTGCAAGTTGATTTGAGGGACCACAGTCTAATGCTTGGGATGTTAATGGATAAGTTTTCTTGATTACAGGTATGATAATTGTAATTAAAACTCAACGGAGTAGGGTGTAAGATTCCCTTGGAGGACAAGGGGGGAAAGAAAGGGGCATTACAAAACCTGAATTTGGATTGCAGACATTAATCTGTGAGGAAGGCTTTTACCACTGTAAGTGTGGACTCCACTGTGTCCCTCTTTGCTCTCCAGTATTTCAGTACAGCTACAGACTTACAGCTGTGCCATGGCTCGGGACATGAGGGGTCAGTTCGGGATAAGTGGCTAAGTTGGTGTCTGTGCAAGGCGGGGACAGCCCAGCAGGGCTGCGTCTGGCTGGGTGAGAGCCAAGTGGTGTGTGTGTCTTGGAGGAGAGTGAGGGCCGAGGATGGAGTGATACATGTACAGGACTGGGTTTTGAGGTCAAACCCTAGGATGGATAAAAACCAGTATTTGTGTTTGAGAAATGGTAATACTTTATATAGATGTAAGTATTCAGTGTAATGCGTTTGCATGTAATTCAAAACACCAAATAAATTACTTTGTAAGCCTAAGAAGTGACACTCATAAGAATTCATGCTTGGCTTCATCTTGCTGGACATGTTTAGGTCCAGTATTTTGAGTTTTACAACTTCTGCACTACATTTCTATCTTTGCAAACATTTCTACCAGCATTTTTGAGGTGTGAAGGGAAAGGACATCTTTGAGGTAGCATGGTATGTATATTTTATATACTAGGTTGTATTTTTATTACACTTAAAACTTGTTTTTATTTAGACATGGATTGTATGTGATCTTACTAATGTTCTTTTGCTGTCTTTTATGTAGCACGTCTAAAAGTTTGGCAAAAACTAGGACAATCTACTTATTTTGAATTGGAGAAAGTTTATTATCCTCAGAGAAGAATATTAGTAGCTTTGTCTCAATAGGCAGACATAAATAGGCAATAAGCAGAAAAGTGGAGACATTCAATTAGTATCTGAAGCCTTCAATACACAGGAAAGGCTGTACATTATGGGAACTTTTGCCCACTTGGTTCTTTGTTGTTTCATTCCATTAGTTTTCTAGAACTCTTTCAGGACCGTCCTGCACTCAAATACAGCTTAGCTTTTCAACAGTGTAGTGCTAGGTAAATTGTTTGGTGTTCTGCTGCACATAAGTTAAATATAATTGTGTGAACAAAAGGAACTTTGTATTTTAGAGGTTTTTTTTAAGTAAATGAACAGCAAGTAAGCAATGCCTTTTATTTCCTAGCGTGACTGTGAAATACTATGGAAAAGCTTCTCATGCTGCTGCTTATCCTTGGGAAGGAGTTAATGCATTAGATGCTGCTGTTCTTGCATACAACAATCTGTCTGTTTTAAGACAGCAAATGAAACCAACCTGGAGAGTTCATGGTGAGACCTTCATTAAATCTGACGTCCAGCACGTAAGACTTTAGGCTGTTCAAATACTAACTTACAAAATCCCACAACTTAAGATACTGCATTATGGCATTAAATGACTAGTGTCACCTCAAATATGAAATTGCACTATTTAACTGAAGTAGTTTGTCTGTAATTTTTACAATCACGGTGTCAGAATTAACTGCTGGAAATGGACTTATGGGTCAGATTCAGAAGCAGACACTTGTATGTAAGTAGATACTGGACAAATCTTAAGTCCTTGCACCTGATGTTGCCATTTAGAATGAAACAGCTAAGTCTTTGTTACAGGGCTTGGAATTCCTTAAAGCCAATGTATGCCTTTTTGCACAGGCATAAGATTAAATGCTTCTGAAAAATGATTACTTTCTCACCATATTTGTAGTAGGCATTCCATGAATTAAAAGTAATTTATGTTGACATTTATGTAGAGGTATAGTGGTCCTGTGACTGAAGTTTATTTGCTGAACTGTTAAAAACAAGCAATGGCAGGAATCTATAGTTCTGAGTAGTGGGCCAGTCAGATGTGTGCTGGATTCTATTGTTTAATACCTTGTAGAGCTTCAGGTAGAAATGTGTGTTCCTTCTGCAGTAAGGTATGTTAACTGTTAAGCTTAACTTAAACTCGAATACCTTGCATTTCTTTTTGTGTGGTGAGAAAGTCACAGAAGTTTAGGTGGAAGCTGCCCATTAGCTGTAGACACCAATTTCCCTTACTGCACCCAACACAGCTTTTTCAAAGTTGTTAAATTAAGAAATTATTAAGTTAAGAAATATGGCCATTTCTAAAAAGACTTGAGAATGCAGAACTATTTGGAAAATTCTGTGAGCTACAAAACTTCCAGGAGTCCTGTGATCATTGCGTTTTGGCTGCTTGTGCTATGTAATACCTGTGCATATTTCTCTCCAGGATATCAAAATGGAATCTGGAAGCCCAAATCCTTTTCACTGTAGATGAAGATACGTTTGCAGTTCTGCTGTATGGCTTGCCCAGATGAACTTCCTGCAGAGGGCACAGCCTTAGCTCTCTGTCCTATAGCTCTGTGGGAGACAAGACATACAATTACAGGCTTTGGTGTATGAAACTGTTGTTGCAGGTTTAAGATTAAAGTTGAAGGCGTCCAAGTCGTCTATCAGATTTGAGCCTAAAACGGTAGTTTCTTCTTAGTTTCTAAAGGCCACGTGGGTAAAATATGCAAAAACTATCTAAACAAACCTAGTAGGGTTAGCACGTCCTGAACTACAGTGAAACTTAAATTGCTGTGTTGATACAACTGCTGCCATAAACTTGATTTTCAAACTGGAAGTATTTAAAATGCTTCTGGGAAGGTGTAAGCAACCAGAATGGTGCTTAATTTTAGGAACGCTTTACTTACAGCAGTGTTGGAGGTCTTGTGTTGCAGCCTTCAGTAACATCACTAGATGCCTTAAGCGATCCTAAAAATCTTAGTCTTAACCCACTAACAAACACTGAAATAGTTTCCATTATTTCATGTCTAGAATCCCTGAGCAGTGTTTAATGTAAATGAACAATGTTATTGTTTGTCTGATATTTGATAGGGTTATCTTTTCTCCACTTCCAACTAAACATTGCCCCTTGAAAAACAGGAATATATATTTTTTTCCTTTCAAGCAGTATTAAACAGGTTGCAAAAAAAAAAAAGTTCCACCTAGGAGCAGGATATGATCTGTAAGACAGCCTACTTAAGATCGTCTCTCCATTCAGTATTGCATATCCATATTGAAGAGACTGCATGCTGCTAGACCCTGTCCCGTTCTGTTCACAAGTGCACTGAAGACGGGAAAGCTGTTTGCTCATTAAGCAGCTTGTTTTGAGCAAATGTGTCTTGTCACGTAGATTTGTGCGATTACTTATTTGCTGACTTCTTGGTTCCCTTTTTTGTGATGTCTGTCTCACCTGAGCTGTTCCTTTTACGGACCAGTACTGACTGGTGTTTGATTTAGCACTTTGTATTCAAGACAAGAAAGCTCTACGTGAAGGGGTGGGAGTTCCTAGTCTTTATAGACTTTCTGTACCAGAGGTGAAGATTTGTTGCCCATTTGCATTCTGGTAGCGCTGTCTTTTCAGGTTTCAGTGACACACATCTAAATTACCCATCAGTAATTCTGTGCAGTACTTCCATTTAAAGCAGATAAGTTTCTCAAGTTCTAGAGAAAACCAGTTATTTTTGACATATATAGATTGAGGCTAGGAGACCTAGGAACAAAGGCAGCCTGTTGGAAGTAGCTAGTTGTTACTGCATTAAAATCTAATGTGATACTGAAGTCTACAACTTTTTATTGTTAAAATAGCTGAATGCTACAGTGTTTTATGATAATGTCTCTGATGCCATAACTGAAAGCTATGTAGCTGTTTCCTTGAGGGAGCACTTCACCCTTGAATAAAATTGTCCATGTTGTACACACTGCAATATTCCAAAGAATTGGTATGAGGAGTCTAACAAACTTTGTCCCCTGGAGTTGGCCCATTACTCCAGTATTGCAGACAAATGTAGCTTAATAAAATTTCTGTCCAAGCTGGCAAAAGAAGTTGGAAATATTCTAGATGTGGAAACCTTTAAAAGAAGGAATCCACAGTAGCCTTTATAACAGCTCTTTTGTCAATGGCAGACAGATTGCTTTACAATTGTGATGCATCAGATTCCAGGGGATTAATTATAAATGCTAGTTTGGTTTGGTTTTAGGTTTATAACAGATGTCTAACCAAGGAATAGGATGAAATCACACTGGAAAGCATGTACGCATCCCACTTAATCTGATGTGGTGATGAAATTTTGTCCATGCGCTACATTTTTGGCATTTTGTATTTCATGCTGAGCTGGTGTTTTTGGTTTTGTCTGTATATAGTTCAGGCGAAGAGTTTCATGGCAGGGATGAAGATCAGGCGGTTGGGTTTAACACTGTTAACGTGACTTTTCTCTTTCTACAGGCGTAATAAAAAATGGTGGTGTGAAACCTAACATTATTCCTTCTTACACTGAGCTGGAGTTCTACTTGCGTGCCCCATCAATGAGAGATCTTTCTGTTCTGACAGAGAAGGTTGAGAACTGCTTCAAAGCTGCAGCACTGGCCACAGGATGTAGAGTAAGTATGTATTCATGGTCCTGCGTTTCTGTTACACTGGAGATGAGATTCTCCCTGTTTAGGACCAGCATTTCTTTTCTGCATGGTGTTTGGCTGGAAAAAATGTAAATTTCTGTGACACTGTGTGCTATTCAGTTGCGGTTTCTTGAGGTTTCTGTCAGCCTGTTTTTATTTCTTTGGCCTGTTGCCATCCTTCTGAATAGTACATAGTCAACCCTTGAGCTTATCTGTTGCCTCTACCCTCCAGCTTTTCACCTGCTCCCCACTGGCTTGGTAGAGTTGGCAAACTTGCTGAGTGCACTCTCACCTGTTGTCTGTAATGATAATAAAAACACTAAACCAGTAATGACACCAATATTTACTGCAAGAAACGTGATAACTTGGGTTTTTGTGCCACTGATCATAACCCTTTGAACCTCAATGTGTTCCACGTCTGCCACGCCAGACATCGTCGTGAGAAGCTAAGTGTGGTTATGCACCATCTGCTCTTTAGTAAATTTATGCTGGATGTTCTCAACCGCCTTGTGGTTCTTGTGCCTGGGTGTTGGATGTAGGATTTGCTTTGTAATCTCTCCAGGAGCTTGAGGACAAAATGATAATGTCAGTATGATGGTACAGTCAGTAATTTCCAAGATCCTCCTGGCCCTTCAATATAAATGTCACTTTTAACTCTTTCAGTCATCTGGAACATCCCTCTACTTCAGTGACATTTACAAAATTATAGCTCCTTGGTTGCAGTGCTGCCCCCTTCTCACTGAGCACCCTTGGATGCACCCACCTGGTCCCATGAACTGCTTCATAAACAAAGAGGCTGTGATTATTAGAACTGATCTAAATATAAAAACAATTAAAAAAATACAAAAAAATTGGTGGAAGACTAAATTGCTTTTGACCTAACTTAATAGTACCTGCAGTGGAAATCATTAGAAACAATTGCAGGTCGTTTTTGTTTGCTGTTTGTGGAGATGCAGTCTATGAAGTCTGTGCTTCTGGAACTTGGCTGTCTAGTGCAAGCTTGACAGAAAACAAGCTGTTTTCATCAAGGCCAATGTTTGGCTGAATGTTACATTGCTAAAATAAACTTAGCACTTAAGTCCATTTTGATAGGGGCCTGAAACAGGGACATGTGTTTAACTTTTCCAGTCCTTGTTTGTGATTGTTTACATTAAACTGGCTTAGGTTGGAGAAAAATGTCTAATCACTTGTTTCTTTTGACTAGGTGGAAATAAAAGGTGGAAAGAATGATTACTACAATGTGCTTCCAAATAAGAGCCTGGAGAAGGCTTACAAGGAGAATGGAAAGAAACTTGGAATAGAATTTATATCAGAAGACTCTATTTTGAATGGTTTGTCAGGTAACTCAATCTTTTTTTTTTTTTTTTTTTGGTGGTTGTTGTGACTTAAGGTTAGATTGATCAGCTTCCAAGTGTCTGAAATGATGGGTTAGAGTTAAGTTAAACAAAACGGGTCAGAAGAAAAGGTCAAATTAAAAAATGGAAGCAGTGTAAGAGGTTCATGCCTCTGGCCTGTGTGTGTGTGTGCTTTGGAAGCTCAGAAGTAGCCCCAGCACATGAAAAGCTGTAACTGTTTTCTGTTATCTTTGAAAATATTTCAAGTAAGAAACACTTAAGACTTGGAATGAATTGAGGCTTGTCATACAGAATCCTGCTTTATGCTATGAGTGGAGATGAGGTCTAGCTTCTAGAAACCTTGTTTAATAATATTGTCAAAGCTTACATATAAACAAGTTTACTACCATTTAACTAAAATTTTAGATTTCTTTTGAAGAGATTTTTAAGTGGAAGTTTTAAGTATCTCAGGAACTAATCAAAACCTCTTTCCATTAACAGATAATTCTATGCTTCTAATTTTAGTTCACAAATTGAGCACATTGGTTTTCAAAAGGTGGTGGTTCAAGTAGGTGCTCGCTTTTGGGTCTTGACCGTGTTTCAAACTACTTCATTTTTTTGGTCTCTCAGGCCTATAGTAATTGGAGGGTGAGTTCTTGAATGCCTAGGTGTGTTTCTCGTTACCCTTTATGTTTTTTTCCTTCCTTGAATCTTCTACAGGAGCTCTTTTTAAGTATCAGCAGCACTTAGAAGACTTACTACTGTTTGTAGCTTTATATATAAACATTTGTAGGCCACTCGTGTTAAAGGTCTTTCTCTTTGGTCAGAAAGAAACAGTGGTGCTCAGTAAAAAACTGTTATTCTCATTAGTTTGATCGTGTTACTAATATCCCCGATATTAAATGCACATCATCCAAAGATGGGCAGTTGAGATCTTGGTGTTTGGAGACAGTTCTCCAAACTTTTTGGAGGGGGGCCACAACATATCTAGTGGTATTTTGGTTGGTTTTCCTCTATTTGCTACTTCCCTTCCAGATTTGGATGATGTTTTCTCCAATTGTTTTTATTTTGTGTGTTTAAAATCAGATTATAATGAAAAGCAGTTTTTTCTTCCTTCAGTATGGTACATTTAAGTTTTAGGACTTTGCTCATTTAACCTAAGAATGGGTCTTACGTGAGGGTCCTTATTTTAGAACGGTTACTGTAGTGAAATTTTCTGGAGCTCTTTTAGTTCCTTCCCTCAAAACATTGTATTAAGGGTTCAGGAGGTTGTGAATATGAATACTGGGGATCCTTTCAGTGAACTTGGCATAAACACCTACTTTTAATAGTGCTTTCCTAGGTAAGTTACATGATTAAATATTAAACATTAACTTGCTTAAACTGAAACTCCTTGTATGTCTGTCTTGTCCTTAAATTACCTGTCAAATGTCAAAATATACTTGAGAAATTAAATTTTTATTGCATGCTGCTGTGGGCCTTTACTGACTTCTTTCCACAGCTTCTCCCGTGAATACTGGTTGTGTTGGGGTCAGGAGTAATAAAGTGCAGTCTCCAGAGACAGAAGCGGAATTTCGTGTGCTGCAACCCTGTTTGGGGGAGGGCTGCGTGTTTTGTCTCATACTTTTCAAGACCTTTTATTTCTGTTTAGTTTTCATATGGTTTTCAATGTTTTCTTTTAGGATATCAGGTTCTTCTGTTGAAAGGGAAGGAAGATAGCTCAGTTGCTTCTCCATGTCTGTGCAGCAGAAAAGTCGTTAACAGATGAGCATACTCGCTGCCACCTCTACATGGGTATTAGTATCGGTCTGCTTACAGGTATCGCTCTAGGCAGCTAAGCATTGTGAAGAATTCCTTTAGTCTCTCAAATCACACTGCCTCTTGGCATGCTCCACTCATTTTGCACGCAACCAGAAGGATGTGACAGAATGAGGTAGCTTTGAGAAGGTGCCACGAGCTGTTCCTCCTGCTGGTAGATAGCTCTGCTTCAGGGTATTGATGACCTCCCACAGCAGATGGCCCAGCTTTAGTTGAGGTACCCCCGCTTGTGATAATTTCGACATTTTTAGTGTTCAGAGGTTTTGCTGGTGTCCTGTGGATAGCCGAGGCATAGTTGATAAGGAGCCAGTATGTTTTGAAAATACACTTTTGAAGTCTGGGGTTGAATATAAAGGCTTCCTGGAATCAGATGCATTTTCTCCTGTTCTCATGCTTGTGGTAATAACTGGCTTCCATGATGTGCTCAGTGACTTGAATAGGTTTCAGCATCTGCTTCAGGATATTTTTTTTAGAGGCTGGAGTCCCCAATACCTTTCTATTGAAGATAGTGCATGAATCTATATATCCTATTGATAACTGTGCTATTATTTATGCTTCCAGATGGAAATCTGATCTGTAGATCTCTAGCAAGTATGCAGTTCTGGATGGTTGTGTGGAAACTACTGGGACATGCTGATAAGCTGTTACTAAGGGCCTAACATTTTTGATAGGAAGAATTGACTCTCACAATTTTATTAAAAACCGTTTGACTTTTGACTTGGCAAACTCATCTTTTAAATGATCAACGCCTGGTTTAAATACCTTACATTCAGTAAAAATAACTTGGAAATGGTAATAGGTTGGAGAATTTAGTCTCTGTGGACTCAGTTTTAATAACCATATGTTTCCACATAAAATCTATACTCTGCAACCGATTAAATATGAAGTCTTAAGGCATAACTGATATCTTCTCTGTCATCTTACAAAGATGTCATGATATGGATTCTGTCTGATGTGTTGCAGTTTTTAAATCTTTGGAAGACTCCTTTCATATCCTATCCCCAAAGAAAAAAGCATTCTGATTGACCTGAAAAAAGTTAATTGGGATCTGTTAGTTAGTTATCCCTTTTTACCCCCATATGAAACAAGGTCGTGTTATGCTTTCTGTGGTACCTGAGTTTCACAATAACTGGTGTGTCACTTTCTCCAGCTTCTAAACAGCTTTTTAACAGTAGGGGAGAACTTGACTTTACTGAGTGGATTGCCTGTTTGGCTTTAAAAAAGTAACACAAAGCACTCAGGACATAGTTGCGGATTCTTGGATGACTTACTATATAGGATCATCACCATCTTTAAAGGGACAGTGTAGTACTTGGGGACAGTTACTGTCCTACTGATAGTGTTAGGTATGAAAGAGTCATTAAAATCAGCATTGCTCTCAAGATTTCTTGACATCTACAAAGTACTTCTCTTGTTTGGAGTTTAGTTCTGATCTTGTTTTTTCAAGAACACTTGTGCTATTAATGTTTCCATAACTGAACAATCAAAAAAAAATACCAGAAAACAGTTGTCCTCAGTCTCTTTGTTTAAAAATAGATTTTGTTCTTCAGAGTCCCTACCTCATGTGGAACATTCGCATACTGGTGAGAAGGGTAACTGTTGGGCCTGATTTCTAGAGGCTGTACCAGGGTGTGAAATAGCTGGCCTGCGCCAAACTCCAAGGCTTGGAGCTTTTATCTTTTCTGAATTACACCTTGCTATCAGGAGATGCTTGATGAAAATTTAACAGTAAATGGAATAGGGACATGTTGATAGCATTTTCTTGCAGTCCAGGAATAGATTATTGTTCAGAAGCACACTGGAGAGAAGCATCTGAAGATGGCTAGTTAGGAAAAGCTTGGCTCTGTGATGGGGGATTTTTGTATGGATAATGAACAATTAGAAATGCTTACATTTTAGTATTTGGGACAAAGGATATTCTAATTATGGGATGGAGATAATGTCTATCATACATTTTCCTACAGTATCTAAAACTCTTCAGCACGTATTCACTAAGAATTTTCATGCTGCTTCTAGGTTCCACGGACTTTGGAAACGTTACCTTTGTAGTCCCTGGGATTCATCCTTATTTTTATATTGGCTCTGATGCATTGAATCATACTGAGCAGTACACAGAAGCTGCAGGTGAGTGGAAGTGGAAAACAGAGGTTCATGTTTAGAACCTGTAGGTGTTGTGGAGTCTGGCTGCTGACTCTTCATGGTGGTGTATTTAGAAACTAGATATTTTGAATTGCCCAAGATAAAAGCTTTCCCATGCTGCTGTGGTGTTCAGAGCTACTTTATAGTAAATGTGTGAAAGTGTAAGTAGTAGATACAAAAGTGGCTGCATATAAACAGCTATCCAGAAGTGCAGTAGCTTTCCTCGAGCGTTACGAGATCCGAGCTGAATGTGGACCCTGAAACAATTGACTTAGCTTTTCTCTGCAGCTCTGCAACTGACAATTTCTCTAACTTCTATTTTTGTATTTAAGATTAAATGCATATGGGAAAGATGATCCCCTCCTTATACTAAAAGCCAGACTGCTCTTCAGTATACTGCCTACTCTGAAGAAGTTAGAAGTGTTAGCCCTGGCAGCGTATTTTTGAGGAGTTTCTAAACATGAGTCAAAAGATAGCAGTAATTTTTACTCGTAAAACACAGTGCTCTGCAAATAAAGATAACATTTTAAATCTGTTTTCTAAAAAGAGAAGTGTGAACATTTGCTTTCCTATTTTCCATCTTGTTTACCTCGACAATAGAAAGTTAAGCACCTGCATGTAAAAAATTTTTGAGGATCTCTTCTTGTAATTGAAACTCCAGGATCTTACTTTATAAAATATGCTTTATGTGGTGCTCTAGTAGTTTGCATCTAATACTAGTAATGTGGCTTGAAATTTCTCTTGCTTTTTTTCCATAGGGTCACAGAATGCTCAGTTCTATGCTTTGCGCACAGCAAAAGCTTTGGCAATGACAGCACTCGATGTCATTTTCAAGCCAGATCTTTTAGAACAAGTCAGGGAAGACTTTAGACAAGTGAAGCTAAAAGAAGAGGGGCAACTAAATCCAGCAGAACCTGGCAAAGAATCTGGTGTTGACACAGGAGCATGTGCATCACGCTAAGCTTCATTAAACATCTCAACGAGGGTGACTTAATGGAGACACTATTTGAATCCCAGGAGGGGCTGGGTAGGCGAGTAGCTGAAGAAATATTTTCTCCTGTGCTTTAGGGACTTTAGGAGAATCAAATAGTATCACTGCTTTCAAAAATGTGCTCTTCCATGTAGCTGTAATGTTTGCTGTACTCAGTATTGTGATAAATTTCAGAGATCTCAAATATGTTGTCTTTCAGTTGCAGTGTTGAATAAGTAATGGATCCCTGTAAGTGATTTTAGATCCCTATTTGGAGTTCCTGAATGGGTTTTTAGATCCCTGTAAGTGATTTTCTCTGCAATAGTAATATTCCTTATACATAAATAAGGCATTTACGTGGAAGCTTCTAAAATAAGTATTATTCACTCTGATCACAGGCTGATTCTGACCTATGAAGCACTTTTGTCTGGCTTTTTCTTGGGGCAAGACAGACTTTTAAAGCCTGAGCTGGTTTCAGTGGAGAGAAGGGTGTATATATATGTTTGGAGGCATTGGAGGCATGCCTGTTTTTGATGATGGTGGCTTCTACTGATGGAAGTGTTTATACAGAAAGGTTGACTGTCCTGAAAAGCATTGACCACCTTCCTGATAAATTTCTGGAGGTATTGTGGAGGGGTCATCCAAAAAAAAACAAAAAACAGTAAGCAACTAAATATGTTTAACAGTAGCTTAAATGTGTTCCAGTTCTAGTCTAGGGCACAAGGTGTTGCACTAGCTTAACTGATCTAAAGAAAGTGTATAAATGTAGCTAAACTAGTGGAAGTGCTTTTTTAAAAAGGTGCAAATGTGGTACCATGAGTCAGTGAATGAAGGTAACCTTAACTTGCTGTGTGCAGGCTCTTATAGTAAGCTCTGAGAAGCTTGCACTGAGGATTGCTTGTGCAGTAACTGGTTTCTCTAAATTGTTTGTTCCTCTATCCTAAGCATCAGATCTGTTAAGTCTTTCCAGTTGTCCTTTCTGTGTGGTGTGTGGTTAGCTTGTTGAATCCTTGTTACCCAACTTCCCACAGAAATTAAAATGGTAAGTCTTATTCAGGTGGTGTTCCATGTGTGAAAACCTGGTAAGAATTTGTTTAGTTGGCTCATTAAAGGATCATATGAACACATAGGAACTAATTTTTTATCAGATACAAATTACTGAGAATAATGGACACGCTGAATGAAAAGCAGCTTACTGGTGGCTGACATTTTCCTAAACAATAGATGTCACAGTAAGCTTCTGAAAAAAAGTCAGGCAAACTATACCCCCAGGAAGTCAATATACCCAAAGTAATTTCAGAACCATTGTTTGTAACAGCACAGATCTCTAAATGGTAAACTCTAGAAGTCTAATCAGAACTTATATTTTATTAATTACTAAATTCTGTTTCTAACTTCACAAGAGACAGATACTGTACTTAAACTGTTTGCTCCCTCTGCATTTGTTTCTTTGCTACTTCTCTATTTCTGAGATGTAATGGTGGGATCCCAGTGGCAGGAATGTGCAGCACTGGTGTGCAAACTGATGTGCATTACTGCCTGCTCACGTCTCTGTCCAGACTAGCTGTTGGTCATGTCCAAGATCACTGGACATCTCTGTAATAAAAGCACATTCTAACTTTGTTGCGATCATTGCTGAAATTAAAATTGTCTGATGTACTGGTTAAAAATAAATTGACACCAATAAAACATCGCAGTTGTAACTGAGTTTTGTCCTGTGATTAATACTGGTGTGCTGCATTACTTCATTTGAATACCAGGTTTATTTTTTTTCTTGTTTGGTATAATTCTGAAAGAGCAAGAGATTTTTTTTTTTTTTTTTTTTTTAGCTTTCCATTTCCATTTTTGTTAGCCAGTGAACTTTTTTTTTTTGAGGGGTATAATGCTGCTCTTCAAATATGATGGTATTATAATCTTTGGGCTGTTTCCGCTATTTAAACTTAATAAAATTCCTAGATTGATATGAAACTTGTTTGGGATGGCTCTCCAGAGGATCTCAGGCTGTACCTGGCCCAGCCTCCAGGTTGAAGTGCGAGGCTAAACTCAGTGCTCGATCAAGTCAGCTTGGCTTCATCTGCTCAATCCTGAAAGCCTCCAGGGGGAGAGGCTTTTCAGACTCCACAGTCATGTTAATTCTGCTTTGTTCGAAAACATTTGCTCTTCAGTTGGTAAAATTCTTAATTCCCAATTACAATGATAAGAGTTTGAATAGAGAGAATTTGTCCCATGGGAATAAACCTTGATTTTCAGTAATCTGTGCTCATAAATCACAATATATATGAAAATACCTGGCAACTTCAAGTTGCAGTAACTAGAATTTTTCCCAAACTGTGTTTGTAATTTGAGAATATTTTAATATTTGTCAAGAATAGTATTTTGGGGAATGAACCAAAATGTGTAGATAAAGCTCATTGGTCAAAGGATTCAGAGACTACCTGATAGCAAATCACAACTGTTTGAGGATGAAGTGATTACATCCAAATTTTGTGAAGAACTTCAAGCCTGTGTCTGCCTACCAAGCTATGGAGTTCCCTCATTAGTCTGTCCTAGAACATGAGTGGAAGATATGCTTGACTTAAAACAAAAGCTGTAGACTTCTGTTCATGAAAATACTTGAGGGAGAGAGCTTGTAGTTGGCTGAGTTAAGCTGCTTGGTGTACAAGGGTCCAGTCGGCTTCCATCAAATGCTGAATGGGGAGTAACCTTTATGTTCTTGTGAGCTGTGTTTCCATAACCATGTAGTCCTTGTGCAATAAATGCATTGAGGAGGCATGAAGTTAAAAAACATAAAAAGGGGCCATGAAAATGGCTAAGGGTCTGAAGCACCTCTCCCATAAGGAAATGCTAATAAGGAAATGCTGAGAGCTGAGACTGGAAAATGTTCATGAGGATGTTAGCAATGTGTATAAATACCTGAAGAGGCAAACTTCTCTCAGCAGTGTCCAGTGACAGGACAAGAGGCAATGTGCACAAATTAAAAACCATGAAGTTCAATCTGAACACCAGAAAAGACTTTTTTGTCCTGTGACTGTGGCCTAGCACAGATGCCAACGAGCAGGATCAATGGTAGTTCTAGGTAATTTAAAACTAAATAGCCAGTAATTGTTTTTTTTTAAATCTCTTTAACAGATGAGGCCTTCAAAATTTACATCCGGAGGCCTTTGCAGTGCACTATTGGCCTTGCTCATCCCTAAGGAGGGTTTGCAGCAAGTGGGTCGAAAAGGGAAAGGTTGGGAACTGCTGTAGGTTTTACATCTGAGAGAGAAGGTGGGAGGCAAAGTTCCCTTCAAAATTACTTTTGCTGAGGAATATGTGCCTCAGAAATAACAGGTCAATGCAGGTGAAGTACTGTAAGCAACTTCTGAAGCCCATAAAGGCACTTGCACCTTTCTTTTACTCATAACAAAGCAGCAGATGTAGAGTTACAGAGTTTAAGGCTTTTTTTGGTGGAAATATTTTTGCAATCCACCAGTTCTTTATCTACATTGAAATGTCGACTGCATTTGCTTAGAAATGTTATACATACTAATCCTGAGGTTTGTATGCGTGCCTTAAATTCCCAAGTATTTGCAAAGATTTCCTTAAGCTGGCTTTAAATATCAAAAACTCATTTTTTTGTAGATGTTTGATGGTGTATATAAAATAGCTTCTGTAAAACATAATAAACAAATGCTTGCTAAGGAAATGTTCACAGTGGAAGATACTAGCTTTGTAATCATTATGGTTTAAAAAAAGAAAAACCACGAAAGGGTTGTTGTGAGTTGCTTGTTACCCAGAAGAATTCGTAAGACTTGGAACACTGAATTTGTGACATCCAGGCATCCTTCAAACCAAATCTAGGACTACATAATCTTTAAAAAGAAGAAAATTTATGATATCCCATCTTTTCCTAATGGTTAATATTTCCTGGTCCTGAAAGCAGCAGCCTTCCGCAAAGCCTTTGTCTGCCAGCCTGTCTGGTTCTTTGCTGCTGGCGCCTGCATTTTGTTGTTTTTATTAGTGGGGTTTCCTCACCTCCACTTGCCAGCCTGGCAAGATTGCAGCGTGCCACTGTGGCATAACTGCTGTGCAAGGTATCGGTGGTTTATGGAAGGAACAAAACACCCTTCTATCTTCTTACCTAAGCTTCATACTAGTATATATGGTTTGCATTTACTTTCAGTTCTCGGAGAATGAAATATGCTTCCCAACCTACACTTTGTTGACTTTCACGAATTTGTTTCAGCCTCTGAACAGCCCTCATGCCTTGTGCTCCCCTGAACATACTATGTCCCAGTGTGGAACAAGCCGTATGGGAGGGCACAGCGATGCTTTTCCTTTCTCGTTGCTGCTCCTTCAGAGCTCCATCAAATCCCACCTTGCCATAAGAGCAAGCACAGGAGAGGGGAGTCCCAGGGGCTTCTACTTGATCCTCAAGGCTTGCAGGGAGCTTGGTTCTGGTTTATACTGACAGAATCACTCAAGCATGAGATGTAGAAAACCAAAATCTAATTATTATTATGAAAATATCCTATTTACTGGGAAAGAAAAGAGAAAATTGGTTTTTCTTCATGCCTTCTCATTCTTTTACCTGTTTCTGGCTGAATTTTCCTCTTGTTGCTTCACCCTCTCAGCACTTATCAACGTCTTTAGAGACTATTAAAGGCTTCCATCTCCAAAGCTTTTATTCTGGACGTGCTCCCAGGCAGAACTGGTGTCTAAGCTGGATTCACACAGCCCAACCAATACACCTCAACTTCTAGAGGCAGCAGCAGCCCAGACTGGGCGTTGGGCTAACCTCTGAGAAATTGTCTTAATTATATCACAAAATATCACCCTGAGTAAGAAGAGTGAGGCCTGTAGCATCCAAACAGTCTAGTGAGGGAAAGCTTTGTGTCATCTCCTCTGTGATTTTGACTTTGCATGCAGGCTTCTTATCTGTGAAATCCCAGTGTCGTGGGATTTAAGGACATTTGGTATTTGACTGGATCAGATCCGGAGCAAACGGGTCTTACGTACATGTATAAACTCACAGAGATCATTCTTTTGAAGGTAAAAACCACACGATGCTGTACAAATGTGAAGTTTTATTGTGATTTTGAGCATTTCTAGAAATAAACTGAAAACCAAACCACTCTGATTTATTGCGGAAATGAAAAGGAGCAGAGTGTTTATGACTGGATACAAACCTATACACTGCGAGGTTAAAAGTCCAAAAACTGTATATGTGGTTATGTTTAATGATTACAGTCATTAATAGCAAACACTGGCTGTATATGGCATGTCCTGTCCGTATAGAATACGTCTATGTACACATTTATATAAGACTGAAAAGGCACTAGAGTTTCCAAAATAAAACACAAGTAAATTAACAACGTAAATCCAGACATGGGGGCTGGGGAATCTGTTCAGGAAGACATGTCAGGCTTACTCTAAAATCGGGCACTCCTGTTCATGCTATGCTTATAACTGTGGAGACAAATGGGTTCTTACAACACCGAGGATCTAAATACATTCCTGTGCAAGCAGTCCCCAAGAAAGCTTGGAGCTATTTGTGGGCTAAGGTGCCATCGGAATAAAGGAGGGTGGCCACTGCTGAGGCTTTTGCCATGGTGAGCTTTCTACTTTCATCTGATTAAATTGTTTATGGTTAAAAAAATATATGTATTTTTAATTATCTCGTGAAAAAAAATCTCACCGGAGAATAACAAGAAGGAAACGGTAGAAAGAAGCTAAGATGGTATCTATATGTGAAGAAAAAGCTGTGTAGAAATGAGTAGTAAAGCTATCTTGTGGTTGGTTTTGTCTTATAATTACTGTAATTTTTGTGATTTCATTGGAGTGTAAGCTATAAGTATAGCGAAGGTACTTTCCACGTTTCTTGATTTTTAGCAGTTGTAAGAAATGCTGGTTTTTTTTGTTTTTTTTTTTTACATGAAATTTATTTACATATTAAATTAAAGCAACAATCAGCAGTGTTCAAACAGCTGCAGTGTCAGTGTCACAAGCATAATGCCTGTAGTAGCAGATCAGATAGTCCAGCGCAGATTCTGTGTAAGAGGATTCACCTTCCTTTTGGAGACACTACTGCTTTGGTTTTATTTTCAGAGCAGCTACACACATGAAAGACAACAGTTATCTGCTGTGTAAGGGATAACATTGTTGCTGTAGAGCATGTTCCTGCAGAATTTCATAGCCTTGTGCAAAGCCTGCGGGTGTTTGAAGTCCTGTTACCCCTGCAGCTGCAGTCAGCTGTGCAGACGTAGGTGGGTAACGCCTAGCAGCACACCAACAGAAAGACCAGTTTTTCTGTGAGATACCTTCAAAACTCCTATTATTTTAAAGGCCCCTGATTGTATTCAACCAACCCTTATTTTTCCTGAAGTAATTTCCTGAAATATTTTACTGCTTCTACATTACAGCTGGCTGTTCTGCAGGAACTGGGATGTCAAGTAGGGACTTAAGTCAGTGTGGAGTGCCCCCAGCGCCAGCTTTGTCTTCTTGCTCCTGCCCTGGAAGGTACTGAGCCTCCTCCAAGGGCATGGAGGGCTGCAAGGTGCCAGGAGAAGGATCCAGCGTGAAAGAAGAGCTGGGTAGATGGACTTGGGTCAGGCGTCTCATGGTGGAGGCTCCTTTTCACTTCGTTCCAAATCTTTCAGCATGGTAACTTTACTACTGCTAACATGGCTATGTTAGTAACCGACATAAAGTCCTTACAGCTGCTTTTGTGACCTGCTGAGCACCCTTCTACTATGTTTTTACTAAAACTGGACACGGTAGGCTTTTCCTGGAAGTGAGTGCACTCACCGGTGGCTTTAGCAGGGATGAGACTTCACAGGCTTCAACAGTGTCTCAGCACTTGGGCTGTACGGAGCTCTCCTGTAGCACCTGGACCATCTCAGAGAGAAGTGGCTTCTCCTACAGTAGTTTCAGTCTTTTTGTAGACACCCGGTTGTCTTTGCTGGATCACTGTAGAGAAATCTTTTTCCTCTCCCAGGAAACTCAAGAGCAAAACTCCCACTGACCTGAATAAGCAGATCCAAGGAGAGGTCCTGTGGAGGATTTGGCTGGCATCACAGAAAGTCCAACCTTTGTTCGGACTGCGAGATTCCTTAGGAAATGTACATTGCAAGTTATGTTTCAAAAGGTTAATCAAAACAGCTTCAAAATGCTTCTTTGTTTTAAATACATGTACAATCCAGACATAGCACAAGTCTACTACTGCTTGGCTCTGTCAGTGCAGTACTGCTAGCATGGCAGGCATTAAGCACTGAAAGCAAGCTTTGGCCCTCAATAACCTTGCCAAAGCATTTCCCAGTACTGGGTATTTAGTGTTTGCAATAGCTGTTTCTGACCTCATCCTGCAAACACGCAACCATTTGCATATTCCTTGTATTCATCGGCATTGAGTGTTGTAAGTCTGCTGAGTCCAGAGATGTTTGCATGTGCTCAAGTACTAGAAGAATTAGGATTTCAGGGGCACACAATGGAACCTGCACCATACATAAGCAGCTGGCAATTACTGTCACTTCTTAAAATAGCTTACAGTGGCCTGTGAGGCACAAGAAGGAACATAGCACAGCTTCAAATAAGTATAAGGTTTTAGATTGTATATCCTATATTTATTTGAAATGTGAAACTTGCACAGTTATTTATGCCACAGATGAGTTGCATCTAATAAAAAAAAAATGTAATCCTGAAAAAAAATCAATATTTGTGATATTCCTTCCTTCAAATTTAAAACAATCTCTATTTTCTTTCTGTTCGCCTATGAGACAGTACCTTCATGTACCATCGCAGTACACCGTGACTATGGAAGTTACAGATGTTTATGAAAAAATCGACCAGTATATCAAATTAAATAGAATGTATGCACCAGGGAATATTATCCTGGAGTACTTGTCAATGGCGTGAGTGTCGATCCGCATGCTGACGTATCTCTGGTTTTTCCTCCTGCCCGAGCCCCTCTCGGACCCCAGCGCCAGCTGCACCATCATCCTGTCCTGCTTGTCACCGTTCTCGGACACGTAGTGCCCCAGCTCGCCCACGTCGCCGTCGTTGTAGCTGCCGTCCATCATCATGGGCCGGGGCTGAGGTAGGCTGCACGCACAGGGAAGCTGCGGACACAGGTAAGAGCAGAATGCTTTTGAGTTATGTCCCGGTATTCACAGGCATCCCATTGCTCCTTACAAAGGGAGACATGCCTGGGGAACCAAGGCTGCTGGGAGACAAAAAGGAGAATGCGATAATGCAGCTGAGCAGCAGCTTTTTCCTTTTTTTTTTTTTTTTTCTTGTAATTTTTTTTCTTGCAATTTCTTGCCTGCTGGACACAATGCAGTCACAGAGAAAGCAGGGCTGTCTGTTAAAAAGTTCCTTTGTCCTAAGCACATGTACCAGGGCGTAAATAAAGGTTGGATCTGTATTTTGAAGCACAGAAGAGGGCAGAGGGAACCTTCAACGAGGAACGTATCAGGCTTGGCCCATTTGAAGAGAGGAGCTTAGACTGAATTTTGGGTGGTTGTAGTTTAAGGCAGAAGGAGGAAGTTTGGACCATTGTGTGTAAGTCTAGAGTCTGCTTGGAGATAGATGTGGGAAATCTGCTGTGTTATCTGAAACCCAAAATATGGTATCTCTGTGATGCTACCCACAGGTTTGGATGTTCAATGCACAAAAACATATGTAAAGGGACATACCTAAAACCTCTCCCCTTTATACAGCCAGTGGAGGGCTACACGTTGAGGCACATAATGCCCTCAGGTCCTGAAGAAGGAGGATTGAACCTGGATGTCAGGTGTCTGTAGTAAATCTCTATAACCAAGAATGCTTCACTGCTGCTGTCTCCTTGCATGCACTGCATTCTCCCAAGGCAGCTGAGAGCAACACACTGTAGTAGCCTTTTTGTTTTTTTACATTTCCAAACATTTGCCACACTTTTTCTCAGTAGCATAATGCTGCATCTGAAATAGAAAAACTCACCTTGTCCCGGAGTTTCCTCTCCTTCCGCTCTTGCACAGTGGTCAGGTAATTCACAGCCGCATATTCCAGCACCGAGAGGAAGACAAACACAAAACTGACCCACAGGTAAATGTCCACTGCCTTGATGTAGGAAACACGGGGCATGGAGGCGTTCACCCCCGTGATGATCGTGGACATGGTCAGCACGGTGGTGATCCCTGGGAACACAGCAGCAGAGAGATCGTAAGGCGTGATCAAACTTGACTTTTCATCACAAATACAGCTGCCATTACAATTTCCCGACATCTTAATTGACCTTGGTGCTAAAAGTTCTGCTCAAGGCAGTGCCCACATCTCAAAAAGCCATGGCCCAAACCTTCAAGTTCCCTTTCAGTGATGTCTCAAGGCAATGGATGCTGTTTCTTGTGGCCCACTGCTGTCTCTGTTACGTCTGTTCCCTCTCCACTGAGGAACACAGCTTTAACAATAAATAAAGCCCTGAGAGGTGTTGCTTGGAACAAACGGAAGCCAGCTTGGACTCAAAGTCTGCACATGTACTAATTGCACTTTGCTAAAGGCAAAGCTTCCTCTTTAGAAGAGCTAAGTCCATAACACAGTTCTGCTCCCGTGGCGACTCCTCTGGCATATGGCTTCATCTGTCTGAAGGGTGCTTCAGAAGGGAATGCTGTACCCCTCACGCTGCACTGCAATCTTATTTAACAAGTTGAAGAATGCAGCTTGACTTGCTATATTACCTCCACCCTCTCTCCTCAATAAAACTCAATAAACTGAAATTTTTCAGGGCTGCTAACAGCGATTTTCACCTCTTTGCTCACTGAAGTCTCTGAAGGATACCGGCACTTTGGCTCTCTGTGTCCCATGTATCTGCTAACAGCAATAAGACAAGAGCGTGACATTTGCTCCCTGATTTGCACCAGGTGCAGCTGACACTCGTGAGAGCAGGGAAAGCAATTCTCTTGGCACTGCAGGGCAAATGGAGAGAGGTACCCGGGCCAGTTCCTCCTCCATGGGAGGAATGTGTGACACAGCTGTGCCACTAGGCAGTGCAGGGGCATGCATAACACAGGTGATTTTGTCTTGATGGCCAAGGCCACAACTGCATGGAACTGCCTCTTAGGTGTGCTGAGTCCAAAAATGTTTTTACCTAAAGGGACTCTGGCAGGAACTGCTCGGCGATCGATCCAGAAGGACACCCAGGACAACATGACCATGAGAGTGGCAGGGAAGTAGGTCTGGAGCAAGAAGAAGAAGATGTGTCGGCGCAAGGTGAAGTTGATGTAGAGGCGATTGTACCATCCTGTAGGACAGGGAGAAGGAAACACAGAAGTCGCACCACACCAACATCAAGATACTTTCAGATAACGTGATGTACCAGGGAAGCAGCGCCATGTTTGCTTTTAAGAAAACAATTAATAACCACAGATTGTTGCAGTTTACAGAAACAGACTCCTCACTGAACCCACTATCAAAGTATCTCAACAGGATCAGACCTTCAGAGAATATAATATAGCCTGTACACTCAGGGACTCAAATCAAGGCCTGGTATGATCTTGAAGAGGTATTGCCTTTCAAGACTACCTCACCACAAAGATGTACGTCTCTGTCAGGGATCCCTGACATCTTGCAGGGGACACCTTGGCACAGAAAAGAGGTGGTTCTGGTGGGACCCACGAGGACCTCCCAATGGACAGTTCTCTGCATCCAAGGCCAAGAGCCTTCAGCCCTGCCCCGCGGCCTGCTCTCTGCCAGGCCCTCTGGTACCCACCTGTGCTGCTGTAAAAGGCAAGCTTTGTTGTGGTGTGAAACTCCTGGATCAGGAACTGGGACAGAGATATCCTCTCATCTGTTTTTAGGGAGTCATTCCCATTCTTCCAGTAGAGCATGAGGTCATCTTCGGTGTAGGCATCTAAGGGAGCAGAGCAAACCTCAGTGCAGTGCACTGAACCAGCCACTACTGCACCTACAGCCCAGGTGTAATAAAAACTGTATTAAAACAGAATTAAGATTATAATTCCATATTGCAAATTTAAGAAGGAGAAAAAACTCCTGAAAAGCTAGAAGTTTAAAATGCCTCTGTATAAAATACAGAGGACAAAGGAGCCACCTGTGGGGATAAATTGGGTTTCTATCACATAGATACAAGGAACGTAAAGAGAAGGTGATTAATACCACTGCCCCGTCATGTTTTCTACACCACAGATGAACAGGGAGGTGCACAGGGAGGGCATAGGGCCTTATATTTATGTGTTTAAGATCTGTGGTGCAAGAAGGTACCTGGGCAAGGGGGTGCTGCTGGACACCACCAACCTACAGGCAAGTGTCCTGATGCCCTCTGAGGATGGGTTGGCAGCAGGGCAGCCTGGCTGGCTTTTAGGGACACTGGCAAAATGGTACTCAGCTGGCACTTGCAAACACTGCTTTGTTGCAAAAATTGTCTAATTCTAGTGGAAAAATTCGGGCAGGGAGTTTTTGTCAGTGTTGGAGCTCACTGGCTTTGGTTAGAGCTCTCACAAACGTGGCAGCTGCTTGTTGATATAATTAAATACACCACGGGGTGCAGCACTTGACTCCCCTGTGCCTGCACTTTACTTACAGCTTTCAATCTCCAGGGAACACGTCTGTGTGTCCAGGGGAAAGCGACTGAAATCCATGTTGCACATTGCTGTTACTGTAACTCTAGGAATAATTAAAAAAGAAAAATCATTAAAAATTTGACTTCTCATGTGACTGAAAAGTAGTAAAGCTGCAGGTTTGTTTTTTAAGCAACTACCTGGCCAGTAACAGTCCACTGAAAATAAATATCTTCCATTCAGCTAAAACCATGCCACTGAAGTTAAAGCCGTTTTTTTTTCTTCTCAGTAAACCAGTGTTAGCAAAGGGGGCTAGAGAGTTAGGCCACAATGAACTGCTACTAGAGGGCATAAATATTGGAGATGAAAATGGGAAAGGACAGAGAGTGCACTTTATCCCTTTTGTCTGCCAGCAAATACCTCTCTGCAGAGATCTGTACTTTCAATAGATGCTTTGTATTATCAACTAACTTAGGTTTATCAAAGCCATCCTAGTGGTGTGAAAGATGCAGGTGGGTTTCTCCATGCCCCACGATTTCCAGCAGCTCAGTGAAAGCCCGGTGGTCACCCATGGGTGCCAGCCACCAGAGGGCACAGGCAGTGCCTCGGCTTCGGGCTGGGGCTGGCGAGCAACCGAGACGGCTGACATGCTCTGCTCCATACATCAAAAGCTCTGCTCTTGCTACAGTCTGATTATGTCGTTTTTAATGGCATTATTTTGTGTTTGCACTGGAAGCTACCATAAATCTTGACTCAACTGGCTTGAACTCGGGGAAGCAAACGAAAAGAAAAACGTAAATTGTAATGGGGAGAGACTTAATGAGTTATAACAGGGTTAAAGATAGACAGACATCTGTCACATAACGATAAAAACAAGATGCAGCCCCTTATGTTAGCAGTCTTTCTCTGTGTGTGGATTCACAGTGATGTTGCTTTCCTATCTGTGTTTTGTCTCAGAGTCAAACTGCTTGGCACAGATTTGTTGCTTAGGTGCCAGCGAGGTCTACAGCGTTTTCCAAGAAAACAGAAGACAACGTCTGGCAAGAACCTTAAAAAGGCAGACACCAAGGGAAAAAACAAAATATACAGTCGGTTAGCAATGACCTGTTTGCTGCTAAGTATTCATACATGTACTTCCCCAGCATCCATAAAGCACTCCAACGTGCAGTCACAACCGAATAAATTAAAGTGCTGTTGTTTGCTATTCAAGATGTTCACTGTTGTTTTGTGCAGGGCGGTTATAAGTGAGCTGCTTAAGCACAAGTCTGTGTGTGGCAGTGTCTGAGTAGTTCGATATTCTTTTTGCATCTTTGTCAGACAGATAAAATGCTTTCAGTGCCAATGACTTGTATCATGCAGCTAAATGAGAGAGTGTATAGGCATGTGTGGTACAGCTGAATGTTACATTGCTTTATTAAATCATTTTGTTATCATACTAAGGACCTGAGCAAACTTTCCAAAGGCCTGAGGAGCACCTGAACCTAGTCAAACATGCTGGGTGAAGAAAAAAGCTTTAATAATGAGAAGGCTGACACTGCCCAGGCTGTGACTCGCGGTGAACAGTATGATAAAAAATATCATAGAACAAGAAAATTCCTGTCACAACGATACCCCCAGGCCTGGCAATTTCTCGTACTGCTTCCTTTCATAAAAGGAAACATGTCTTGGTAGGCTGAGGAGCTGAGGAGGCTCAGCTCTGCCCCTCACGAAGGATGTTGTCTAACATGCCCTTAAGGGCCTCCACAACCATCCCAAGCAGCACATTCTGCAGCCTTGTCATTAGCTGAAGTTAACTCCATGCATCTTGGTGCTCCTGACCCCACTCTCAGCCAGATTTTCCTTCCTTTTTCGTCCTTCAGAATATGCTGTCTAGCTGCTGTTTGGTTTATTTATCACATATTTTGCTTTTTCTTTGCTATGGAGCTGATGTTGACAGTCTTGCATCAGACTGTTGTACAGCAATTTTCTTTCTCGTGGGTTTTTATGGGTCATTTGGCAGTACTTGTTTTCTAACTGAATGGAGCTGCAGACAGGAAAAGCTGCAGCACTGATTTTAGTTTCTTCTGGAGATGGACAGATGCTCCTCACTTAGCACCTCCAAGCGTGAAAGTAACAGTTAGAAAGAAAAAAATCCTGTTTTAATACTCTTCAGACTTCTGGTCAGCAATGTTCAGCTCTTTACTGAGACATCTGTTTTGTGTTTGAAACTTGAGATCAGTGCTGTGGAGGGAAGGGAAGGGAAGGGAAGGGAAGGGAAGGGAAGGGAAGGGAAGGGAAGGGAAGGGAAGGGAAGGGAAGGGAAGGGAAGGGAAGGGAAGGGAAGGGAAGGGAAGGGAAGGGAAGGGAAGGGAAGGGAAGGGAAGGGAAGGGAAGGGAAGGGAAGGGAAGGGAAGGGAAGGGAAGGGAAGGGAAGGGAAGGGAACTTGTCACTGCATGTGCTGAAGGATGCTGTGTTTTGCTGCTTATCATAAAGATAAACCTGTGTTCAGTACGATTTATACTTCTTCATAATTATCTGTAAGAATAGTAATTACACATTTTGCTAGGCCCAGAGACTGTTACAGAGTGAAGGTGAAGGGATCCTGGGGGCAGGAACCAGCAATGCTGGCACAGAAATTGGCTTCATGTGAGGGCCAGTTGTCCTCCCTGTGGTACACATGAGCATTTTTTCTTGTGACGAAGGAAGGGGCCTGTTCTTCCTGTTGTTGGTGGCTATCCAATGCATTCATACTTGTAATTTTTTTTAGTGTGAAGTCATGCAAAAATGAAACACGGGAATCGATTAAAGCACTTTCCATTCCACACCATTAATAGCTCACACTGACCGAGTGCAGTTTTACCTGAGGCTATAAAGTACCTTCCCATCTGGCTGGACCCGCAGCATGACGTTGTCCGTGGTGGTGTCGTGGATGAAGGAGCGCTTGGAGTGCACAAAGAACATGTCAGGGACCCAGATCTTCTTCACCAGCCGGCCATCAAATGTCATGCTCTGGTTGTTGGTGCTGGGGAAGGACAGCCTCTCGTCTTTCCAGTAGTGTCTCAGGTAGAGCGTCATGGTGAAGTCCTGCAACAAACAGGTTCGTGTCACAGCTTATGCCCTATCAGCATAGCAATGATTTCTCTTCTCTGGTACACACTGCACAGTACAAAGTGCTGTTCCTGAGGGTTTGGGTTTGCTTTTTTACTTATTTCAAGGGAATCTCTCATGTACCTGATGATAAACTCAAGCACAAGTGTTTATAAGCATGCTTTCTTAGAGTGTAATGTAATATATTACCATAGTCTTTTAAATAAAGCTGCACGAGTTAAAAATAATCGATTCTGGCAATAAAACGTATTTTCCGTCATTATTTTGTCAATAGCCCAAGCTGACCCTGAATGATTTTTTTAAACCTCATGTGATACACAGCGCTTTCCCCATGTTGCTGCGAGTTGCAGCCTGATGGTACACGAGGGGCAGGACCACTATTCAACAAACAGAGGAAGTCCCTCAAAATCATAATGCTTTCTTAAAAAAAGGTGACTTTTGTTGTTGTTGTGGATTTAACCTGTGCAGAGTGCCAGCATCAGTCCTGCATGCCCCTGAAATACTGCTTTAGCATCAGCATGAGGATCCAGGACAGACTGACAAAGCCTTACACTGGTCCCCAGCACACAGCAGGGGTGACACAACTGCTAATGAGCCTAAGGCAGATTCTGGAGAAACTTCTGCCCTCTGAAAACTCCTGCCCTCTTATGAGCACACACTTCCCAGTGAGATGGGTATCTTGTTGAAAGTGGTAACTGTTCTTTTGATGTGAGGGGACACTGAAATGGGTATTTCTGTTCTCATGGTGGTGCTGCCACATGAGAGAGACACTCTAATGAATTTTCCTATGCTGTTGCCCATTCTGCTGAAAGCAGAACTTACCAGTCTGAACCAGTGCAGATTTTAGGATGGCTACATGGCTTCTGGCTGGGAGCGAGCTGGGCCCTGACCACTTCAGAGCATGGTCAATGTGAAACCTCGTCTGCAGTGTATCAAAGTGCCCTAAACCTAACACATTAATTAGTCTCCTCAGAGCTTTTATATGCTTTGACTTTGTAAGAAAATGTAAAAATCCAAATCCTTTGGGGGCAATTCTGGCAGTGTTGTATCATTTTGTCTTAGAGAAAAGAAAACGTCAGATTAGCTTTTATGCCTTCTGCTTCAAGACATTTAGAGAGATGAAATGATAGCTTCAGTCAGTGGAAGTAATTGTTGGCAGATTCAAGTCAAATAATGTGACCGGAAGGCTGCAAAGTCTCCATCCTTGGAGGCATTCAAGTCCAAAAGACAGAGCCTCAAGAAGACTGCTCTATCTGACCCTGCTCTCAGCAGAAGTTTGGGCTAAATTTTCTCCGTCTGTCCCATCCAGCCTCAGCCCTTCTGTGACGCTTACCATATCCACCTCAGAAATGCTGTCCAGACTTTCAACTTGGACATCCACCCCAACAGGAATTGCAGGGCCTGGAAAGAAAACAAGAATTGAGAAAGTATGAACTTGGTGAGAAAAAGTAGTTCTCAGCCTGTCACATCTTAGAAATTAAATCAGATGTCCAGTCTGATATAGAAACAATAGAAAACTAATTACAAGTAGAAACGATTGGAATCCATAACAAAAGCCTGCTAATAACAATCAAAATCAGTAATGAGACTGACCTACTCCTTTTATTGTTACATCCTTCAAAATTTCAGAGTAATGTCTCTAGTGCTAAAGGCTAGAGCTCACCAGAGGGATGCCTTGCAGAGCTCCCATTCACACAGAGAGCAGCAATGGCACAGCTAAGGGGATGTGGGAGAGTTACTCCAGTTTTTTCCCTCACATCTTCTGCTCCCCTCTCAGGCTAATACCACCCCTGAGAACTGCTCCATGTACTTGGCTTTCACACCACTCAGTGCTCTGCTGTGGAAAAGACAGGGTGATGGACAGGGCTGCATTACAGCACACAGGTATGTGCACTGAACCTGGGGCTCCCAGGGGGAGAGGTCTGGCTGTGAGCTCGTGTTTCCCTCCTCCAGGCTTGGACTAGCCCCCCGCATACCTCTGGCAATTACAGTACAGGAGATCTGTCAAGATAAATAATACTCACATTAGTGGACTGCTATGAAACTGAAACCTTTTTAAATTAATTGAGCGTGTTAGTGTTTGGTATATTGAGCATTTAGCAATAAAACCTTCTTCCATCAGAGTATATAATGGTAGCCTGGATTTGAATGACCATCTGTCAGCCAGAAAGGGTAGATAAATTACAACATTCTCTAATCCACAGGCTGAAAGAAAGCGTGTTCCCCCTCCTCCTTTTTCCCTGAAAGCTTAGCTTTCTGTACAGCACAGCCACAAAACTGTGAGCAAGCATTAGCACACAGCGGTCAAAATGTTTTATTTTGTGTTATAAATGACATAGCCAGGTCAGCAAGCACGGCACCTGATTTGATTGTGCATACAAATTGCCATAGGAAGCCAGGTTTGTAGAATTTCCCTGTCATCCAGGAACACATGGAAGGTGTATTTGTAGATTTTGTCAGAAGAAAGTGCCACTGAATACCAGGAATATTAAATTGCCTCTAACTACTTTTCCATGAGTTTGACTAATCCATTTGTTCTCCCAAGGAAGAAGCTACTTTCCTGTACCTATATCCCTCTGAGTATGTCATGAATTCGCAAAAAAAAAAAAAAAGTTAGAGATGGAAAAGGCTCTGCTTGTTGGCCTGACTACATGCTAAAAGAGAAGTGATAGTGTAAAATAGGAACAATGGCAAACATGCAGGTGTCATACCTCCAAAACCTGGTCTCATGCTGAAGTCATGGTCATCTATTCGCAGCAGCTGTTCTGACTTTGTCAGTGGAGATTTGGTGATGTCAGGGCTTCGTTTCAGGATTGGGCTACTGGGAAGAGAGAAACTCAGGTAGTAAGTCTTGTGAGAAGTACACACCCACTTCAGTCCTAAAACCAGAACCTGCCTGGGTTCATTTACCCCTTAAGCTATAGCCAGGCGAGTGCTTGCAGTAGTTGGCATCATGTGATCACAAAACGCCCCCAAAACCAACACAGAATGCTTGGGCACCTGTGGCAGCTCTGGCACCCTGCGAGGACATTTGGCTTGTGTCTGTAAAATCGGCTGGGCTTATCACAGAGTTTGGATAAAATCACTCACATGTATGGGCTGGAGAAGTAGTGCGCATGTGGTTAAGTGGGGAAATGAGAAGTAAGGAGGAAGTTTTCTGACAGTGATTTTTGACAGGCCAGGAATTAGGGAAACAATATATAAAATAAGCTACTGGCTGTTGCCCAGGAACAAAATGGAGATAGGCTGGGAACCAGGCCAGGAGGCAGGCCATCCCCTAACTGGGGATAAAATGATTAGCTCCTGCTCCAGATTTCTAACAGAGATAAAAAGGAGCATTAAAGACTAGAGTCTAGGATGGTCCTCATGGAAGCTGCTAGAGCTGCATTCAACAGTGAGCAGAGGGTGCTCTGCTCCTTTTCCAAATCCACTTCTGGGGTTGAAAAGCTCTATTTGGCTCCCCAGACCTTTGTCTGGGACAGAAGCTGCAGCACCTTTTCTGCTGCCCAGTCGTGTGAGGAGCCTTCCTGCGCTCCTAGCAGCCACACAGCAGCAGAGAGCTCACAGAGAGCTCCAGAGAGAAGGCTTGGCTGTCCCTTAGCTTGAGAAAAGATGCTATGTTCCAAGAGGCACTTGTCTGACTACGCAGAAGACACGTCAGCAATAGATTAAACAAACCCAGAAAAACAAAGAAAGTTGGCAGGGAATATTTTCCTGTGATAAAACTCGTCCTAAATGAGATTGCCTAACCATGCTGTACTTCTCATAGGCAGTTGTACCCCAAGAAACCAACACAACAATCTCCTAACAGGGACCAGAGGTGTTACCAGTGACTCCTCCCTGAAGCCCTGAGCTCACTGAGACCTGGTCAGTCTCAATTTAGTAATTTCTAGGAGTTACGAGTCATCTACATCCACTGATGAGTTCTTAAAGTCATTACCTACCCCTAATACATTTTAAAAGGTGGTCCCTGCTTCTACTTTAAATTTGTTTAATTCTGCCTCTTCCCATGGCATTTTGCCCCTATTTTGCCCTTATTTTATTAAATAAAAGCGACTTCACAAATTTGAAGCCTGCAAGCCAAAATAAAAGAATTTCTAAACTTTCTGTTAACAATGAATACTCTGCATTTTTCCTGTCTTGATGAAAAGCTCATTTTCCAGATAATGAATTAATTTCATAGTTCTTATCAGATTCTTTCCATTCATTAAAATCTAGAAAGAAACAGGTGAACTGGAGGAATAAAGTAGCAGGTACAGGGTGCAATTAAGTACCACAGAAGTGTTTAATAACAAAAGATTCACCTAGGAACCTCAATGGTCAGGAGGTGGCAGACCAGAGAGTTAGTGGTGTATCAGAGAGAGGCCATAACTGAGCCGTAGAAAGAGCCATGGGATTTTAGGTATGCATTCAGGAAGCAAGGTTTATACCCAGTCAAGACAGGGGAGTGTTATTACCAGGTGACTAGCAAAACCTCAGACATTCAAGAGGATCATCAGTGCTCAGAAAGGCACTTTTCTCCCTGACATGGGCAGAGGAAAGGGCGAGCAGCAGGATGGAGAGCCCTGCAGAAGGGCTGGCTCCATGCAGAGGGAAGGAGCACGGCACTGGCTTTTAGGGACTGAACATTGCTTCTCCTGTTTCACACGAGGTGATAAGCACATTTCTTTGCTCCCCACTTTTATTTGTGCTCATACATGATGCATTTCATGGGCTACTTCCTTCCACAGTGCATACCTCCTCATCCTGGGGGACCTACACGCTTCATGCCTGCTGGCCTCATATCCAGGCACATGCATTCAGCATATTCCCCAAATAGTCTATAGCTTAGGTAATTTGGGATGACTGACCAATCCTACAACTATTTGCCTCTCCACTGTTTTGTGCTCTTTGTAACCTTGACTAGCAATCATTTCACGGGGTTTATCAGCTACTAAAGATACTGAATAACAGCAGATGATAATACATTTCTTCACATTTCTATTTTAAACTGCTTGCTCAGAAATAGTCTTACATCTGCAATGAGATTCTGAGACACCAACTCCCCTGTATTTAATCTGTTTACAGTGGATATGTTATTCATTTGCGTGATACTATCTAGTGGTAAGTTTTAGCCATATCTCCTGAGTCTTCACCATATACTTCATGGGCACCTAACTCTACCATATCAGCACTTTGGCCTTTGTCAGCCCCATTTGTAACCTTCCTAAATATAGTTTAATTGGAAAAAAAAATAATTAACCTTCCTAAAAATAGTTTAACTGGAAATATAAGGGGAATACGTTTTAGGACTATATGTCACTTAACTTTTTACGTGTCCTTTTATATGAGCAAGAATGGCATTATTGGGAGCATATAAGAGGGCTTTTTGCATTACCAGTCCTTATTCCTATGTTTAATGGCTGTGGTTGTTTTTAATTTATTTATATTTTCCTGTCACTGAACCCAACTGTTCAGTTTTGAACTATGAACTGGTTGCCCAGGGAAGTGGTGGAGTCACCGTCCCTGGGGGGTGTTCAAGGAAAGTTTGGACGTGGTGCTTAGAGACATGGTTCAGTGGGTGACATTGGTGGTTGGGGGATGGTTGGACCAGATGATCTTGGAGGTCTCCTCCGACCTTAGTGATTCTACGGTTCTATGGCTGTGATAATGGGAATCATTTTTGTTCATCTTAATTTTTTGGCCATACCTTTATTACAGTGGCTCATTCTGAAAATTTGTAAACTCCAATATGAGCAAAAAGCTGATAAGAGAAAATATTTAATATTTTAATCTTGAGTCGTGATTTTACTTTTTAATTTTTGGTAAAAATGTGAGAAAAAAATAATGTTAATGTCTATTTTAAATAAACTTGTTAAACCAATAGTTTTTATTTTGTTTTAAGAAACACTACTGTTGTTTGGTTTTCTTTTTTTTTTTTTCTCCCTTTGAAACTTTCACATTTTCAACTTGGTGAAGAACCCAGAAATACAATCAGAATAGAAAAAAAGAAAATGCTCTGTCCTGCCAGAAATCATGTTTAAATTTGAAGTATTTTCCTTTCTGAAGATTAAAGCTATGTGTTGTTGTTTTTTTCCACTTCAGATTATTATTATTATTATTTTAAATTTTGCTTCTGTACTGAAGTACAGAAAAAAATCAAAACGTCTTACAAGTAAAACAACTGGATTTGTCTTGAGCCTGGTAGGTCAGTTTAAATATAAGCTGGGGGGAGGGCTGTTCCCCAAAGTGATGCAATTTACAGTTTTTTCACTTCTGAAAAGGGAAATATACCCCAGAGGTGACAGTGGAAGTCAGGCTGATTGCACTGGAGGTTTGGAGCTCTGCAGCTCTGAAGGAGGACAGGTTTGGGGGCTGTGCTGCTTCCCTGCACTGTCTGGACCAGGCCAGACAGCCCCAAATTGTTGGATGTCTGACCATGCCAGGCAGGCACCGGTGGCTGCAGTAGTGACCGGGGGCAGAGGGGATTATACGTGACCCAAATACTGCCCCGCGCCTGACACAAATCACGCAGCACTGCACTGCGAAGCCAAAGGGCTGCACAAAATGGCTGTGGCATCCAGCTCTGGCTCCACAAGGGGAGTTTGGCGTCCCCCCAGGCCTTGCTCGACCCCATTAACAGCATGAATCCTACTTATGGCCTGTGTGTTAGACTCTTTACAGCCTCAGACGATTTTGCTTCCCTCTGCCTTCGCCTACCTGCCCTGCTTGTGTGCCTCGCCGTGGGCTTCCCGTCTCTGCCGCTGGGGCCGGCTGCAGTGAAACGACAAGAAAAGGGTGAGATGAAACAGCCTGGTTTTGGGACACCAACACACAGTTTAACAACATCAGGAGGAAAACATGGTTGGGTCTGTGGTGTTGTCTGTTGTAGCACAGGCTCTTACCTTGTTGCCAAAGGCCAGAAGAAATGGCTGCTCTGCCTGCTGCCATTTTGCTGGGAGAGGAGGGCAGAGCTATGGGTGGGTTGTGAGAGAAAACATTTTGGGGCATTTCTACCAGCAAAAGGGGCTTTGCCTCATCCAGGGAGCCCTGGAGGGCCCAGTCCCACCCCACCATGTCACACCGTGTGTGGGTTACCCAGTAGTGTCCCCTGCAAGGGGACCTTCTGCCTTACTGGTCTTGGTGGGACAAAACAAGCAACGAGCCCATTACACACATAAATCCTGGCTTGACAGCTAAGGAAACAGTGCAATGCATTAACAGCTTTGCTTGGTAGTCTTTGGTTTCTTGCTCACGTAGCGAAAGACTTTTATAGATAGATGTACACAAGCTGGCAAAAAAATAAAATGTAATGTACTCAAAGCCACAAAGGAATAGGAGAAACTGTGTGTAAACAGCGCTTTTAATGCATTACATCTACTCAGCTGAGAGAGTTGAATAGTTTCACGAGAAGAAAACCTTTGCAAAGTATTGCCTGGGGCAGTGGTGGAATAAATATTTATAATAAATATTTGTTGCTGTTTTGTATTTTCTCCCAGCTGTCTGTCAAGAGAGTCCCTGCTCCTCTCAGGTGTTTGGGAAATGTTTTATTTTATCATTAAAGGAACACAGTACTTTTAGAAGCATGCTAGCTTGAGTAAAAAAAATAAAAAATAAAAAAAAAATTAACACACAACACTTGCAACTCATCTTTAATTAAAAGTTTTTAAAAATGAACTTATCTCTGAAATAAACACTAGCTCTAACCAACTCTACTAATGAGCCCTTTCACCCATTCACATATATTTAAAGTCCTGCTCTTGAGACTAACAGAGGAAAAGCTCTGTTTGCAATGCCTGTCACCACCCGAGTGCCATTGCCCCTTGAGTGAGAGGTGGCCAAACCCCATGTTTTGTGGGCTTTCTTTTTTTTTTTTTTTCCTGGGCTGGGAACTCTCTAAACACTGATGGTGTTGTAGGGAGATGCATCTTGCTGGTGTTACAGAGAAACAGACAATCTCCGTATTGCCCAGGCTAGCAGTGGGCTCTGGGCTGCACCACTGGCTCACCCTGAAGTGAAACATTTGCCAAATGAGATTGGTATCTTGCCAGAATCTGTTGTGTTTAGTAGAAGAGGACTGGAAATAAATCCTCATGCAGACCACTCTTTTGGGAAGCTTTGGGCCATGCAGCACCATTGCTATTGAAAGGAGCAGCGTCTTTGGTGCTTGGACCCAGACACAGTGCAGCAAAATGCACTTTATGGAGTCTTCTGCCTTGTTGATATGCCCTTATGCTGCTGCTGACGTGTCTTGCTGCTCTCTGCTTCTTGTTTGCTGGCTGTCAGGAAGTAATTTCACATGTTTTGGGCATAAGCAGATTCTGGTGATGAGCTGACCTACTAAAATGACTTTAAAGTGCCCTAGTAAACTCCTGGCTGGTTAGGAATAAGGTAGGTATTCAAACAGGGATGAAGCAAGCCATATTTTTGCTATTTCTAATTTTCATTCCTCATTATAGAGTTTATCTAATGCTTCACATTGGCCCTGACCCTATCCCAGCTGCCAAGGGAGCCTTCAAGGCATGGCCACCAAGGATTTGTTGCCAAATCCTCCCCATCCTCCGCAACTGGCAAACCCACGTGGTTCCTCTTTTCTTTTCCTTCCAGGTGATTCTCCACAGCCCGTAAACTAAGCTTTATTTCTGTATCACAAACCAGCATAAAATGGCCCCCATGCTCCAGTTACTGCAGGACACCAGGTTCATTTGTGTTCATCTCCTTCACTTCTTAACACCGATCTCATTCCCCTTGTCCATAGCTCTGAGGTTACCGAGCTTCCCCAGCTTTTCTGCCTCCTCCTGTAGCAGCAAAACATTCGTACCTGTTGCCAGCCATTCCCCAGTTGCTGTGATGTGAAGCCCCATCTCTTTCTACTCATTGCATATATTTTCTGTTCTGGTTTCTGGGGAATATCTGCTGGCTTAGTGATCAGTGGCGGCCACATTATGAGACTCAATTAGCCTTCCTGCTCGGGCTGCGAATCAATTGAAAGGTGCTGTGCCTTCCTCTAGCACATCTGCTGTCCCTGAGTGTTTGCAGCAGATAACTGTACTCAGGAGTTTCAGTCCAGACATTGCTCACAGATTGCTCAGCCCAGCTGCCTGCCAAAGTGGCCACAAAGTGTGATGGCGATGCTCCTGCCTCCATCTGGATGACAGGCAGTCTTCAAAACTAATCAGTCACTCAGGAGGTAAAAAATACAGAATAAAGAACGACTTTTTATTTTTTTTACCAATGTCAATAGTTAACTCCTAACAGTTATAGTGCCAAGAGGCATTTCATGGCTCATGAAGCTCACTGAGATGCTTTATGAAAAAGCAGAAAACATCACTGGAGCAGGCTGGCATTTATTCATTTCTCCCTGTGTGTTGCTAGAGCAGCTCTCAGGCCTCCGGTGGCACCTGGGTGATGCAGCCTTTCCAAAGTCCCACCAGCTGCCCCCACTACGTGACTAAACCTTAGGACTTCGAGGGAAAAAAACATTCAGGAAAAGTGCTACATACACAAGGCAAAAGGCAGTTCCTTCTTTTTATAAGAAGTCTGAGATTTACTATGGCACTTATAGTCCCTCTGCTCAGCCAAGAGAGTTGCAGAGTTAGGGGTAACTGTGTCTGATTTTCAGAAGAGACATCCAAACATAACATATGAAGGACACAGCAAGCATTTCCAAATGCCTGGCTTCACAGGACATGTGCCAGAGGAGTGTCAGGTTCACGCTGTGCACCAGACGACCCACAATATTCTTCATCTTTGAAATAAGAGCTTCTGAAAGGGAACACAAGTGATAGAAGCCCCTACGCATCTTAGCATTTTGGTCTGTAATTACTTACACAGGACACATTTCCCACCTATAAATCATACTCTCTTTTCTCCAGAGGAGGCAATATACCTCTATTGTATTGTATATTGTACCTCTCGTATACACAGTGACCTATTTTACACTCTTATTATGATAATCTTATTAAGATCTGAGAACATTTCTTCCTTGAGGAATTAAATCCAAATACAGTTCCAATTCTTCAGGAAAAATAAATAAATAAATAAATAAATAAATTTGGAGTATTTTCCTCAAGAAAAATGTGAAGGTAAGTTGCTGAAATATATGAGATGTCCAGGGTTCATTCATACCAACATCTCCACATCATGTTAAAGGCAGAAACCAGGTAAGGGGTGCTGGGCAAGGACATGGTAGAGAGGCAGGAGGGGCTCATGGAGGTGTGGACAAAAGTATAAAATGTTCATGAAAGCACACTAATTTTTTACTTAAACTGGGAGAGTTACAAAGTTGTGAGCTGTAGACAAGCCACTAAAAACTGAGGAAAATTAATCACAACAAATATTTTCAGCTTGGCATTTGGCAAACTCTTGTTTGCCTGTAATTATGTTGCGTCATTTGTCCTTCTGATTAGTAGGTTTAAAGGTGGTGTGGAAAGGTCACCTCTTGCTATTGCAGGTGGTTAAATCTTTGAAAAGAAATGGGGGGAGAGAGCTATTTTCTGTATTCACATCACAAAGTCTGAGAAATAGTGTGATTCAGAGCTGTTCTACCATCTTATTTTTGAATGACACAGAAAATTCAATGAGAATGCCATTTTAATGCAATATTTCTTGAATATAGATCAATTGTAAGATTCAAAATATCCTCAGGCACTCATTACATGTTGTGCTTCCTTTGTTCTTTCCCTGGTCATGAACTATGGCAAAAGAAATAAAAATAAAGGAACCTATAGCTATTGATTATTCACAAGAAACGCATGTCACCTGAGATCCTGGCACTGTGCCTGAGGTTGCAGCAATGAAATTCCCCTCATGCATCCAGTGGGTGTACGATTGTTGGGTTTCATGGCAGGCACAGCGCCAGGGCTCAGCTCAGTGAAAAGGAGCAGCAGATGAAGGGAAGGGGAGCAATGCAGAAAGGTTCAACGTCTGCCCCAGTCTTTGAAGAAAAGACTTTGACTTGTGAGCACAGTGCAGACTGGGGAAAGGCATGTTAAGGAATGTGTAGGTAAGCTGGGGGGTATTTAAATCAACTCATGCCAATGGCACTTCCCCCGGAGCACCAGGAGTACCAGCTGATGGAGTCTCCAAGCCATTAGCAGGTACCTCTGAGGACTCCTCACACCCGGGAGATATCCCTGAGGGAGGATGAATACAAATACAAAACATAGCTTTAAGCAGGGATGAAAATAAGGATGCTGGAGTTCTGATGTTTGGAAAGAAACTGGGACAAATTCATGATCCATTTGTATGCCCCCCCCCCGGGATAATGAGATTATAAAGATCACACAATGCAGATCTTTACAATAATTGACGTCAAAGCAGTCTAATGTCCTTCTGACAATGTAACTGGCCGCCTTAGTGTGAGTAAGAAGAAAAGTAGATTTGAGGGAGGTTTTTAAAATTTCATTACTAAACCTGAGAAGTACAGTGTAGATGAAACCGTAACTTTGAGCGTGGTTGAACGACCGTGGTTAGAGCAACTGGTGTTACCTTGCTGTCAGGCTGGGGAGACGTATTAGATGGCATCTCACAGATTTCATCCTGGGAACTACTAGTCAGCATTTGCAATCATAATGCAGATGACAGAACCAGAAAACTTGTGCACGACAGCATGCTTGAAAGGGATACAGACACTTTGGGGTCTATGAATGCAATCCAAAGCAGCCCCAACACACTGGAGGAATAGTCCAGCATCAATAAGATGAATTTCAGTTTGAAAATATATATATATATAAAGAACTGTGGAATCCAGAAAGCTAATTGTTCAAATGCAGACTGGGGAATAAGCAGCTAATTAGCAGTACTACACTTGTCTTAACTGCATACAGGGAAATCACTCCATCTTCATAAGGGCAATCAAAACCATCAATGGTTAAGGGATTTGTTTGCACTACAAAAAATACAGGACTGTAATGATTCCATCATTTGGACAGTGTTAAGAAGTATTCATACAGGCACAGGACCAGAGAAGGATTTAAAATAAATGGACCGAAGAGTAAGGGGGCACCAGGCTTCCACCCAGAAGAAAGCCAAGTAAGAAAGTGCTGAATTAGCATTTAAATTGACCCTGGTGTCACAAGAGTGACAACTCTACACTTTGGAAAAGAGCTCCAAGTAGAATCGGAGAAGCTACAGGCTCCTCCACTGGACAGATTGCCTACAATTGTAGTAAAAACCACCAATAGTAGACATCAGGGAAATACAATATATATTGAAAAAGAGCTAGGGACAGTTTGACTTTTCTTGAGGGATGTTATGTCCTTTTCAGAGAGTTCTCCAAAAGGTTAATGAACTTGCAGTCAAGATGACACAGTACACCTGAGTTTCCAAAAAGCTGTTGACAGGACCATCCCAGAGGCTGGTAGAGCCACTGGCAATTCAGGAAAAGGGAATGACTGACGTGAATGACTACAAAATAAGAAACAAAAGGAATAATAGAGAGTTTTCACCATGATGAAAGGTTGTCATTATAGTCTCCTGAGAATCTGTGATAGGATCTGTGTCATTCAATAAGTTTGTAAATGATTTGAGCATTTCAGTGCTGTTAGCAACACCAAGCACACCCACATCTCACATACCCAATGCCCATAGCAGGGAAAAAAAAGAGATGGAGGAGGAGGAGGGAGACTGGGCAGCTGGAAGGTGGAAAGGGCTTCCAGACAGCCTGAACAGGGCTCTCCAGATCAGAAGGGTGACAACTGACAAGCAGTAGGGTATAATTATATAAAATGAGGATTGAAACAGTGAAGGTGAACAGGAATTTATTGCTGACGGCTTTTCATAACACGTAATAAGAAGAAAATTGAAAGGAAGTAGACAAGCACAGCATGTCACTGTGAAATTCACCAAGGGCTAAGAATGCTAAAAATGGAAGTGAGTTGGAAAGGTGTCTGTTCACAGAAGAAAGACCAGAAGGATCATTTCTAATGTGAGTCCAACCCCTGAATCGGAAAATCAAACACTTTATGTGTAGTCAGGAGGGATAAAACTGCCTTGCAGTATCTCTGGGTTGGTTTGCTGTTATATTTTTGTTTGGTTTGGTTTGGTTTTCATTGTAATGCTGGGTTGCAGATATGCTTTTGGAGCCTCTTATGTCTCCTCACACCACCTCATAAAACCCATTGGAGTAATGGTAGGCCAAAAGTCAGTATGAAGCTGCTGAACCTGAGCAAGTAACACGGTGGCAACATTGACAGGAGATTTTATCACTAATCACTCAGTAAAGAGGCACAGAGTACCTGGGTATGTGAATGTAGCTACAGAAACACTGGTAAAGACAAGTTTTCTGACACAAATCACCTGAATAGAGATAGAAAGCTATGTGAAGTGCAGACCCAAAATAAGTACCAGAAAGGATGAAAGGAGGCTGGTGATAATGATGAAAGGAGAAAATACCATTTGCGTAGAAGCACTGTTTGCAATGATAAGCAGAGAGAAGACACTTTCGGCTGGGTTTTGAGAAAAATACGCAAGACTTCCAAGAAAATTGTCATGCAGGATTGCAGTTGCTTGAAAGAGAAATGTGTGGAAAGGGACAATGAGAGAAATAGCAAAGAAATAATGAAGAAAAAGATAATGTATATTAAAATAAAGAAAATGAGTGCTGTTGGACAGAAGAAAAAAGATTTCTGGCAAGTGGAAGAAGAGGAAAGACAGGCTGCTGAAGGAGAAGAGGAAGCTAGAGAATAATGCTGGATCAAAGCAGCAGGAGCAAACCTGGCAGAGCTGGGAGATGGGAATTGGATGTGCCTTGGGGCAAATAGCTGAGGCAGGTGAAGAGGAGGGCAGAGGAAGTCAGGGGCAAAATAAAAGAGAAGTTGAAGAGGAGAAAGCTTGCATGGGGGAAGGAAAAGGAGTACAGGAGATGGAGGTGAAAGGAGGAAAGGGAAAGGCAAGCTACCAACAGAGATGGAGAGACTCCCGTCACGCTGGCCTGAAGCCCACACCAGGCCTCTTGCTCTGAAGGCACTACCGGTGCCTGTGGTGTCAGGGCACAGCCCAACCTGCTGGCCTGAAAGCTCGGTGCCTTGGGAGCTGCAGGAGCTCTGCTGGGCCTGGCTGGCTGCTGATAAAGTGCTCGCATAGTCAGTGCTTTCATGGGGCATTTCACAGGCTTATCATGCACTCAAGATCTGATCTAAAGACAGCTTGCGTTAGTAAGCTTTGTTTATGCAAATAAATGCTTTCAGGATCAATTGTGAAGATAAGATACAAAGGCAAAACTCTGGGACAAGAGAAGAGCTTAAGGAAAATAAATCCTGTTAGGGCTCATGGATGAATTTATGAGGCCAGAGAAAGCCATGAAGGTAGGGGCTGCCCTAGGTGTAGTGAGGGTACCAGGAGAGCTACGTGTGATTTACTGATGCTGAGCCCTTGAGGAAGGACTGGGAGGGAACCATGGCTGTAATGATGCAGAGTGGCTCGCCTCACTTAGGAAGAGTGCCACTAATGGTAATAACATCTGAAAATGTCATAAAGATCCTTGGCTGTGAGATGGACCCTGTGACGACAAGCAGAGGGCTTGTTGTAGAGGATGTCAACCAACTGCTGGAAAAGATAGTTCTCACTGGCAGAAATGTAAAGAGAGAGATCTGGAAGACTGGGAAACGAGTTGCTATTTGGAGACCAGAGGGAGGCAAAATGATTATAATGCAGGCAGGGACTGGCAGGGACATGGCTAAAAATGTGAAGCCAGTCTCTCAGCTAAGATTAAACAAACACAAGCAGTAAATCTTGTACAGTGAAATCTCTTCTGCTGAGAGTTACTTGTCTGAAAGGTGGTTATAAAGCTGTCCAGGGAGATTTTAGTGTTAAAGGAGATTTTTTTTCCCAGCAGTTAGCTCTGTCAAAGCAACCTGGGCTCTGCTCCAGGCTAGTTCTTTTCCTTTTGCTCATCCTCTCTAGCAGATTCTGCAAGTCTAATTAGCAAGGCAGGCTTTGGCCATTTTGTTGACATAATGATTTTGTGGCCTTTATGCTGTCCTTGCCATGATCCCCGTGCAGCCTGGTGGCTCTCCAAGAGCAGTTGGGAAAGCAGCAGACAGCCCTCGTGCTGGCTCTCAGGGTTGCAGCCTGGGCCTGTAGGAGTTTTGGCACTGTGCACCTTGCAGGCCTGAGTTTGGCTTTGCAAACCCTACAGGATTTGCACATGGCTGACTGCAAACTGCGAGCAGGTCTGCAAGGCACAAAAGGTTTTGTTTCTGTATTGCTGCTCTTTAAAGTGAAATTCCTGTGAGGTGTTTTGTCCTGGAGATAAGCAAAAATCAGTAGCCGAGTCTTTGACTGGCACACAGACATTTTTACAATGAAATAGAGGGCCGGAAGGCTCTGTAATAAGGAAGGCTCCCATGCAATAAAGCTCTCAACATTGCTGCTTGCACTGTGTATGCATACTTTCACCTGAGCTTATTTGCCATATTCTTGTCACACTCCAAATTGTGTCCCAAAGCCTCATCAGCTATATTTAAAGAATTATTTTGGACCCCACCCTTCTTCAAGGCTGTCCCGTCTCTTGCTAGAATGGCTGCTCTGGGGTATGTGCAGTGCCAAAAATTGTGGCAGTGTCTGACACTGTGTCTCCCATCCACCCCATTCACCCTATCAGCAGGAGCACAAGGACTGTGGGATCAACTGGATTTGGGCAGATGAAAGGAGAAGCCCTGGGGCTTGCAACTGCTGAGAAAATGGTGAGCTTTTATTTGAAATCAGAGAGTCTCGCTGGAAGAACCTAACACTTCCATCCAAATAGACAAGCCAAAAGAGTGCATCTCCTCCATCAGCTGCGCCACGAGAATTAGGAGCAAAGCTGGACGCTTCCCTCAAGGACAGCAGGAAGCTGGCAGCACACCCAGGGGGACAGGTCCCTACAGCAGATGCCCACTCTGCCTGCCAGCACTGGTGGCTGGCACTGAGCTCTGGCAGGAGGGCAAGTGGATGGTCTCACGCCCCCAGAAGGCTTCTGGAGGCTTGAAAGGTCATGGGTGCAAACCAAGACAGCCTGAGCAGTCTGTGGTCATGTGGAGATAGATTAGATAGATTTCCTCCATCAGCCTCCAGTGAGCCTCTGCAGAAGACAAAGGCTGCAGTGAAGGGATGGATTTTCATCTTGGCACTTGCCTCAAGCCTTATGAGCCAGAGGCAGCAGTGCCTGAAAAGGAGTAAGGAAATACATTGCTGTAACTTCTTCTGCATAATGGATATTCAGGGCTGAGTCCTGAAGGGAAGGGAAGCAGAGCTCTTCAGGAGCAATCTTCACTACAATTTTCTTCTGATGTTATATAGGAACCCCCCTCACCCTGTTTTTCTCCCAGGCTCTAATTCTGCAATGGGAAAAGGCACTGACTTTGAAATGCAAAGGAACTGTGCCTTCTTCAAAGGTCTCTCATTTGATCAGCATTTTAATGTGTACAGCACCCAGTCCTGCTGTCAACCCTGCAAAAGCAGTGAAGGGGCAGAGTCAAGGTGTGGGAAACATCCTACACTGAGAACTTTAAGAAGCTTGAGCTGAACATATCTAAGAGGAGATATCTAAGCTGAAGCTTAGAAGGAAATCAGATGGGTGGCCAGAATCGTCCTTTCTGATCTGACAGCAGCTAAGGCTGTTACACCATAGGTCTGACATGGCTTCTCCCATCACAGGGAAAGTGAGCAGTGTACTGCCAATGGACAACCTCTGGCCACGCACCAGTTCTGCTCCTCTCTACCCATCAGTCCTCCTCAGCATCAGCACCATGCTAGAAATAGGCAAATATTCCATAGAAGGGACCTCCCAGGCCCTCAGAGGGCTGCCCAAGGGGCTTGTCCTGGCACAGTGACACCACATGTACAAAGAGCAGGTAAAGAGGCAGCTCCTGTGTGAACTGAATAGGTGTTTCTTTCCCATTTTCACATAATTTTAGCACTTCTGCTGTAGTTTGTTACATTGCCACTTAATTGCATCTCACCCCTTTCTTTTGCCACAGTCAGCATGTCACCTCCGCTGCCACTGCCATGAATCTTCTATGAAAACAGGGGTTTTGTGTCTTGTCCCACACACGGACTGGCTCTGGCATCCCCTGGGGCTGACCATGGGCAGAGTGGCTGCATCCATTTTGCCACTTATACCTCCAGGAAGGTGGTGTCTCTGCTAAAGACATTTCCTATGTTTTAGATGTCTCAGGGACCCAAAAGTGCCACCATGACAGTGCTATCACTCTGTATTGTATCCCTGCCTTGCTTACCCTAGCAGTAGGCAGAAGGGAACACTGGGAAATAAAAAAAGGACCACACTTTCCTCACTTAAAAGAACAGAAACAGTGACTATAGCAAAGCAGAAGTTGCATAGGTTCGGTCTGTCACAAGCAGAGGTACACAACATTTGAACAGCGATCTAAATGTGTCAGCTGTATCCTCAAAACAGAGCAAAAACAGACAGACACAAACAAAGGGTTTTTCCTCCAGGTGTACCTTGTGATGTGCCCAAATATAAAAATCCTCCTACAAAATCCCAAATAGTCTCCAAACAGAATATAAGTAATCACAACTCAATTGCCCAATTGTAGCAAAAAAAAAAAAAACCTTCCTCAATCAAAACCTCCTAAAATGGCTGTCTACAAGACAGAAGGAGAAAAACATCACGTATCCTTCTTGAGAGAGGGAGAGAGGGAAGAGAAGAACAGACTGAATATTTCAATTCACTTTGAATATCTCCATTCAATATCCTGCACGCTCTCCCTGTTTCCTCTGTTAACTGACCATAGCCTTGAGGCTTGCAGAGACACTCTTTTTTTTTTTTTTTTTTTTTTTTTTTTTTTTTTTACTCTCAGAAGCTCTATAAACAACCAGCAAAGGAATAATAAAATAAATTCTGAATCTTTTCAAATCACATCTCCAGTCAATCTAATCCTCATAGCATACAACAGTCCTCAAGGACCTCACTTTCCTCTCCACTCTCACGTAAATACTCCAGCATATTTCGACCACAATAAATATAATAAAATGCTTCTTTTCTGCACCATTCCAAACTTTGAGATAACTCACAAACCCACTATTTTTTTTTTCTTTTTTGGAGGGGGAGGGAAAAATGGTTTTCACTATAGAAAATGCATTAAGAATTACTCATCGGCAAAACGAGCACAAGAAAATATTTTTGACTGAGATCACACCCTGCAAATGCAAACTAATTGTCTGACAGACATTATATCTTGATCTGTAGCATTACATTTTTCCACATTGTAGCTATTTGAATGTAAAAAAAAAAAAAGAAACTCACCTGCCTTTTTTGTACGCTTCATGTATTTCTTTTCCTTGTCGGTGGACTCTGCATTCAGTGGATAAAACCCATCCCCACAACAGCAGGAAGATGCTAAAATGCATTTTATGGACAGTCAACATGTTACCTGAACGTTCTGTATCCAGAAATAGTCCATACAAGAAGAAGAAAAGCAAAACGTAGATCCTGTTTCTCTTTTTAAGACATTATCGGTCTGATCGTTATTGGAAGGATGTTTACTCATACAAAAAATCATCCTGCAGTATTTAATCTGGACAGTGGGGAAAGCAATTTCCACTAAACCTATAAATCCCTCTACGTCAGATGGCAGGGATTTTCTAGCAGTGTTGAATGCATGTATTCTCAGAGAACAATTATATTTTTTTTTTGCCCAAACAGGCTATTTTATTAATTGGTTTAAATTGAACCCTCTTCTAGTGCCTCCCAGAAGTGGCAGATATGCATTTCTATCTGGTTAACCACGGTGGTGCAGCTGATCAGACAGGTGTCATAAGTCATTTTACAATCCCTGAACTTATCTGCATCGTGGTGACATTTGTTACAGGCGTTCCACAGATTTATAAAGTGTTAATAGACATATGGGTTTGCAGCAAGAAGTCTTCGTTTCCATTTAGCTCTGCAAGAGTGAGCTTTGATCCTCTGTGGTTTTCTAATTACTTTAATAAACAGTGGTACCGTGGCTGGAGTGGTCAGTGCCCGCAAGGCTTGTGCCAGGTATCTCACTGCTGAGCAGGGTCTCTGGAGAGCATCCTGGTGGGGACACAGAGGGACAGAAGGACAGCCTGAGCATGGGGCTGTTTGGGAGGATCCTGTCAAAGCAGAGCTGCTTTATGCCAGAGCCACAGGAGAGCTCCAGGGCTGATGTGCTGGGTCCCATGTGGCTAACAAAATTCTCATTCTTGCTACCGAAAATCAAATGGCATGGGCAGGAACACAAGGTTGAGCCAGCCACATTGTCCATTCCTTTGGAGCTCACCCCCTTGCTGTATAGCCCACAGCTTCGTGTTTTCTCTCCTTCTCCTCTGTGTCTCCCTGCAAGGCTTTACAACCCTAGTCCCACTTGTGCCTTGTCACAATATTCGTGTTGGTTGCTCTTCACAGATGTTGCCCTGTACTCTGTAAACACCACCAACCTTGTCCCATCCATCTCTTTGCTGGCAAGGCACTTCTTCCTCTGCTTGTTAACCAAGGATTTCTCTTGTAGAGCAGTTTGTCAAGTCACCCATCTCTTTTCATGAAAATCCTTCTCCAAAAACCCTGGGGAGATCTCTACCTGGTCTAAGCCACTGTGGCTTTATTGACTCCAGTGAGCATTTACACTTCTATGGGATCCACAAAAACAACACATCGAAAGCCACTAAAGTTTCTTTCCATCAACCAAGATTCAGGAACCAGGAATCCACTGAGGTTACTTGGTGCTACGTGTAAGAGAAGGGAAACCTTCATCCTCTGATTAACAGAGGGAATTTACTATGAGAAGATATCGAGAAAGCCAAAAAAATGTGTTAAAATGAAATATATTTTTAAATATTATCCTTAAATTTTGCTCAACCTTGAGCTTCAGTAGATGAAGAGTTAATGTTGCCTGCTTTCTTTATGAGACTAAGAAAAAAATGAAAGATACAGCACTATTTTCATTCAGTAGTTAGAAATCCCGTGAATACTGAACCAGAAACGAATGTATAATTTTCAATGAATAGATATTTTCGGCAAATTAATCTGTCTTTACAACATGTAGATTATCTGTGAGCTGAATGCGGTTTCCTCAAAAGACTTTATTATTTAGGTTTATCAGCTGATGTGTTTAGGGAGGGGAATCGTTCCTAGGGATTCCTAACAAAACCTTGTAAACATGAACCACTGCTTAGTTTTACTTGGTTTGATAATGCCATGCATATTTTCCAGTTCACCCATCAAATGACTGTTCACAAATATAAAATTAAACACATCCTCTGCATTCCAGATTCCCAGTTAGTAGTAGCGTAAGTACAAGAACTAAACATCTACCCACATCTGACAACATTCACTGGAAAATCTCAGAGCAAATTTTAAAATGTCATATGAAAGCTGCAATGCCCTTGACTTTGATTACTACAATACCAGTTCCTCAGGTAAGGGAGAATGTGAGAAGTTTGCACCAAATCCCTTGTAGACAGTCAGTAGCTGATCCAAGAGCAAATCAAGAAATGAGACCGGACTGTAGAGATGAAGAAAAGTGAGCAAAGTTGAGGTTGACAACAGGAAAGGCCATTTATTCCCTTTTTAAGGCATTTTTCCTGGAATACTTTTGTGCTTGAAGTTGGATACTTCAGTACTTTATCTGGGCTAGAGTAGGAGTTGAATGCAAATGCTAATCTACTAGAAAAAAAAAAAAAAAAATCTCAGGCAGCTGAAAGAGATGAAACTAAACAGGAGAGATTAAAAAAATGTAGAGTTCTTGCCTAAGCAGAAATGAATATGGTTTGAAAACTCGGTGTTGGCTCCCACCCTAGGCGTGGGCTGCCCAAGGCCCAGCTCCACATTGGTGGGTGCTGCTGGGTGCTGATGTCCTCACGTGGCTGTGCTCTGCCTCCCTTTCCCCACGGGGCTGAGCATTGAGCCAGGACAGAGGGATGAAGCAGCAGAAAATGCATTGCTCCTATTTTTCTCATTGCCTCCAGAGCATGCAGCCCTGCAGGCCCATCCCCGACCCAAGGGAAGGGCAGATCCCAGCAGCCATACCATGGATGGAGGCTTGGCCTCCACGGGAATGCAGCCTCCAGCTCCTGTGGAGCTCAGGGATCTGCTCGACACTCGCTGCCCCTGCCTGGGGGCTTTATCACTTCAGTAACTTCAACCCTCAAAGGATTTCCGTGGGACCTTGGGCTTTTACTTAGTAACTGAGGCCTCTAAGTGCAGGCCTCCCAGGCTGTTTGGGACTCTAATCCTGTGTTTCCTGGGTTTTCGCAAACAAATGATAAGAAATGTCAGAAAAGTAAATATTTCATTCTGTTTGACCCAACTACATTATTCCGGTTTGTTAAATCAACAAGTTTTGGGCCAACTAAAGATACTTAGCACTACCCACTTTTTCCATTTGGTCGAAGAAAAGCCAACTCTTTGCCTGATTCTATTTATAACCAGCATATCTTCAAAACAAGAGTGTAGTCAGAACAAAAAAATGAGCCTTTTTTTTTTTTTTTTTTCTTTTTTTCTTTTTCCTTTGACTCAGCTGCATACCAAGCTCCTGACCTTGCCAGGAGTAGGAATCCAGTCTGAAGAGCAGTCTTGTGAGCCAGCAGCCACCACTGGAAACCAGAAATGCTTTCAGTGCCCAAGAGGTCAAGGAACTACGCGGTGTAAATGTCTGACACAATGACAGCTCTACCCAAATCATGAACCCAGCCTTCTCGTCTTTAATTACACAAAGTTTCAAATTGCACGGTGATGCACAGTATACACAGTGTCCAACATCCCTGGAGCTGTAATCGGACTGCAACAGCCACACGTAAAAGACCCCATCACATTTACATTTTCTAACCTCTTCCTAATGGGCGCTTGCCTTTATCGAAGAGCTTTTAAAGCAAACACGGGTGGATGTGTCATGGTATCTCTGTTGTGATTCACTTTTGCAATAGCCGAAGGAGCAGGAGGGTACCAGAGTGATTGATAGGATGCTGTTTGACTTCTGGGAAGCTATTTACCCTGTGCAGCTCTGTTTCTTTCAGAGACAGCACTCTGTGTCTCCAGGGCACACTGCCAGAGTACTGTTTGTTACTTCTTCAGCGGATTCAGTCATGGTTGTTGTCAGAGACTCTCAAAATCAGGCTTAATACGAGGTTAGTGGGGTTTCTGCAGCCATTACCCTTGCCTCTTCCTAACAAATGTATTCCATCCTTTGGGTCCCTCACAAGAGATATGTGCTCACCCTGCCTAAGCTGAAATACATCAGCTGGATACTTCGTACTTGTTGGATACAGGACCAGCTCCAAGGAGGATATAAGCACAGACACCAAACAAAATTTGGACAACCTGGGGATGAGGTGGTGTATCCACAGTGCATCTCACTATGGTGGTGTCAGCAGAGGTGCTGGGTATCCACAGTGCTCCCAGCATTAGTGTGCTCTTTGCACAACTTGAAATCAAACTCTCCAGACAGCTGAGAGGATGAGAGGAGTATGAATACACCTGTGTACACTGAGGTGACTAAAACCAAAGGAGCCTGCACAGAAAGGGGAAAGAAGATAATACTTCCTTTGCAGGTACAGGAGGAAAATGCACTCTTTTCCAATCTGTAACTGGATGGGCTGTGGTTGTGGGGAACAGAGACCAGGAGCTGCTGGGCAGAGTGGTGCATTGGGAATGTCCTAAGAGGAAGATTTTGCTTTTTAGTGTTAAAGAGCAGTAAATGAGATAGCATAGGAGTTGACCAGGTTGGGATCATGACACGTTGTATAGACGCCAAGGATTTCACCATGAATAACTTTTGCACTTTATTATTGTATTTGTCTTTATGCTCCTGTCTCTTTGCACCTTGCTTATAACACATCAGAGCAGGCTCCCACGCTCCTCATGCCAACGCTGGGACTTCTGCAGGGAGTGGTGAGGACATTGGTGGACTGAAAGAAATCATAACGCTAATAAATAATTAGGTTTCAACACGATGTGAATGGCAGGGAGGGGAGAAGTGCCAATGAACCCATGACCCCAAGGCCTTCTTATCACAGAATAAAAATCAGATAGAGGCAAGGCACTGTACATGTGCCTCTAAGCCGCTATAAATCCCTAAATGGATTGTGCACTGTATAAAAGGAAAGGGAAATAGGCCAAGCCTGCACTGGGCAGAAACCTGAAAGGCTACAGCAAACAATGTGCTTGAGTGAATTGCAGTGCTCTGGGACTAATGCCTCTGGCTGCTGTTCCTCACTGCTGCAACGAATAACGATGCTACAGCACCACAGCGAGGCAAACCCTTCATACCGCTCCCGCTTCACTGCAGCTCCTTGCGCGGGGAGGTCTTTGTCCACCCAATGCTTTTCTTTTCTCCCCTCATGGTGTGGTTTTGTGCCTGGGGAGAGCCACTGGAGTTCACAAGTGTCTTTCTGTGGTCCTCCACTCTGTTGGAGAGATTATGTGCGTTGCCTGCCGAGCCATGCCCTTTTGTTTCAGCCCGTCCTGTGATTTCCCAGAGCTGGATTAGGCGGCTGCATGAGCGCTCAGCAGTGGGCACCAGGCCTTTCGTACTGAGCTTCTGCTGCTCAAACTGGGGAAAGGCTCTTTAAAAGGTAAAAGATAGATAAAAGAGACTTTTAAAAAGATATTTTGCTCTGAGCAGTTTTAAGGGGCTGAATTAAAATAGTGAAATAGGCACTTCATTGCCTAACACAGCCCATTGGAAAGTGCTGTTTTCTGATATGCTAGGAGGAGGCAGAGGTGCGATGCTATGAGTGTTAAGGATTCCTCCAGCACTTCCCATACATCCTCATCCCCAGAGTGTACAACACACTCATTTACTGGGAGGGTCTGTACCCTTAAAGGGTGCCAGATTTGCTCCCTTGGAAGATCCAGAACTACAAGAGATGAAAGTGTTCAGACTGAATTGAAGCTATGCTCTGTACAAGCTGGGTAGGGACTAATTTTGCTCTGACTGCTAGATTCAGGTCTTCAGCTCTTCTATGGAGGCCACACCATTCCTCCTTTTTATTTCTATTTTTATTTTTTATTTATTTATTTATTTTTTCAGTAGGTACATTTCTAGCTAAAAGGGTTTCTCAATTTCCTCTGCTCTACTCGCACCCCATCTGCATCACCTCCATCCAGAATTTATTCAGCATTATGCTCAGTGCACCTGCTTTTCCATCAAGAAATAATTCAAAGTGCTTTAAATAGACAGCAATGAAATGGAAGAAAAAAGGAGTCAGAAATCCTTATACCACAAACACAGACACTGACAGAGCCATCTCAAGGCAGAAGCTAATGCAGGTGTAAATAACAGCAACAGAACCATCGGCAGCAGTTCAGAGGAGGCAGAAGTGCTTAACAAGAGTTGTTCTGCCAATATTCGGAGGGGATTAAGTGAACAACCAGAGTAATTACAGCTCTCAGCCTGACACTGATCCCAAAATATTGGAATGGCTGATATGACACTCAATAAATAAAGAGTTAGAGGGCAATTTAATTAATGCCAATTAGCATGGCTTTAAAGAAAATAGATCTTTCCAAGCTAGTTCTCTTTCAATTAATTTAAAATGTATTTGCTGGAGGAAATGAATCTATGCAACATGCTTCTGTAAGGCATTTGATGTTGCACCATATGGCATTTTCATTAAAGAACAACAATAATACAGTATCAATGTTAGGTTATTCATAAAATAATGAAAATACTTTAGAACCGGATAAAAATACATATTGAATGTGATTGTAAATGGCAAATCTTCATCAGGCAAAGTAAATATCTTCATATTTGGCTCTTTATCCTGTTCTGTTCTTGTCAAAGAGCAAGAATATAATGCGGATTGCTTCCTGACTAAGCCTACAGTACCAGAAAGCAGACCAGAAAAACTGAAGGATTACTGGCAAGGAGTCCAGAAACTATTGGTGTCATTGGCTACAGCCTATTGCAAAGCTATGCATCTAGAAGACAAGAATGTGCTTATCATTTCAGCACAGGGAGGAGAAATTCTGAAAATCACTGGAGAATTTATTGGAAAACTCCCCCCTTTTTCCAGTTCGTTCTTTAACTGAAGATGGTATACTTTTCTGAAGGACATGGGCTGCTTCTCAGGCAAGGATAAATCTGGGGAAGTCCAGCAGGCAATGCAGCAATGAGCAGGTTGGATGCTCAAGCAGTCACCGAGCCAGGCTCAGAACAATTCTTTACTGGCACCGGCTAATGTGGCAAATCATAGCAATGCTTTTCAAAGACAAATTTGTTTGGATCTGACAACCTTTGCTGAATTTGGTAGTGATAATTGTTGAAAGCCTGCACAGAAGTTCTCTCCATTGCTGGATCTCGTGACCTAGAGCTGTGCTCCTGAAATGTGCCCAGTGTGAAACCTCTTGGATAACTCGGTGTTGTTACTGAGATCCCCAGTAAGCTTTAAGCACCTTGCCAGTTCTGTGGCTTTCTGTTGCTTTATGCAGAACATAACTAGGTAATTTTTCTACAATTGCTCTGTTAAAAATACTCTTATATGACCTGAAGATGGCCTTAGCAGGATACACTCTACACGGTCTGTGTGCTTACAGGAAACTTGTTCGGTTTTGAGGCAATTCATTCAGTGCTGCCTGTGCACAGGAACCTGGACTTCATAAGCTAACTTTCAGCTCTCTGTTTTTACCAAAATCCACCAGCTTTTCACATACATTCCCATCTGCTTCTGTATGGTTTCTTTTTCTAAAATCTTTGCAATCATTTTCCTTAGTCAATGTAAAGTTTCTGTCTAAACATCTGGTCTCAAGAGGACTTCCCTTGGGGTCACCATCACCTTGGAATCACCCACTTCATGGACGTCCATCTGACAGACCCACCAACCAGCCACAAATCTGCCTGGCCATCACTCCTAACATTCCCTCATTTCACTTGCAGCTTCAGCATCAGTTTTAACTTTTTCAGTCAAACACTAGCCATCTGCATAACATCAGCCATGAGCACATGAATGGGACAACCGAGAGAGACACTTCTGAGCGACAGAGTCTACTGGCAGCCTCTGGACTGCATCCAAAGCACTCTGCACCTCTCAGCCTGTACCATGGAGGGGCTCATCTGTCCAAATTATCTATCTGCAGTGCTGATAGCTACATCCAAGCCAACCATCAAGGGCTGAGGGGGAAGAGTTTCCAGGAAACGGCACGTTATATCAGGAGGTGGCTGTCTGACATCAGCCAGGTGCAGCTGGCTGCCACACAAATATTTGCACCATGGGTTCCTCCTCAGGGACTTGTGAGAGCCAGCCTGAACTCAAAAACCTGCAAGCCTAAGACAGGCTTGGATATTCTAACAGCTAGGCAAAGATTTTATTTACTCTTTTTATTATTTTATTTATTTTTATTTTCTGAACGGGCAGAGTCTATGACGTGTGTGGTTAACATTAGCAAGTCACATACTTCTATTCTTGCTTTGTTCTCGTGGAGTCTCAGATGTTGAATGTCCACGGATAATATGTCCCAGCAGATTCCTACGTGTTTCCCCTCTCTGGAGTCACTGCAACCTTTTGCTCTTGGCACAAAGAAATCCAGCAGCTTTTGTTCTCCACTGTGAATGTGCTGCAACATTTCCAGCTCTGTCGATTCTGAGGTATTTCATGGTTTTGGACTGACGTTGGAGTGTGACTGCAGATCTGGGCAGCTCTAACAGCAATATTCCTTGAATTTCTGTGCTGAAATGGCTTTAGTCTGACACTTGGACGTACTGAAGCTCTGTGAATTATACAGTCATTTGGAAAATTACCAGTTGGCTCCTTTTCCTCTGCTACCGATCTTCATCACCATAACATTGATGTCTCAAAGCAGCAATTAAAAAAAAAAAAAAAAAAAAAGTGTATTATAAACTGCACAGAAACACACCAGCATGGCATAAATAGGAGGAGAACAGCAAATAGGAACCACAAATCTATATCACACCATTCTAATTTCCATGGCCACCTTCTAAAAGCTTCTGGATGTGCTGTTGCAGATGAAAAGACTCTACCAAATTGCACAGATAAGGTTGTCTGATAGTTTCATCACCACAGCTGGTTCCTGCCTCTGGCACTCAAGGTACCAACAGTCCTCGGTCTTCAGATGTGTAACAAAACAGAAATGCCACAGCAGACATGCCCAGCTGTGTCTCCCTTTAGCCTGCTGCCAAGAAGCGTAACCCCACTGCAGTGCCATGGCTCTGTCCTAGAGTTATTTTAGACCATTTTCTCAACCAATATATTTCCTGTCAAAAATGCTTATGCCAGATATAGCTTGGATTTGAGCTTAGATTTATTATTATTTATTTTAACTGAACAAATTGCCTGTTTCGTTGTCTCCCACAACCTCAATTTAGTGTAGCATTCATTTGCCCAGTTTGGCTTCCAGCTCTTGTTAATGTCTTAATATGACTGGTGGGCTGGATCTTCAGTGAAACACACTGTGTATTTCCTCCAGCTTAGCTTCTGCTCCTGTATCTCCTTGTCTGCAGATAGCATATGGTGTAATACGGGAAGACAGAAGACTGTAATTAGTAAAACATCAGTCTGATCATAATAATTAACTGAAATAAAATATTAATGAGAGGTCTTGTTTCGCAGCAAGAGACTGCAAGAGTGCAGGGATCAGCAGACAATTTTGTAGCACAGAGATCAGTGCCATTGGCAAATGAGCAAGCTTAGTATATCTGTAGAGCTTCTGGAGTACTAGAGCATCCTGCTTGTCCCTCTGCAGAATGAGGGGGTTCCTCAGGGGCCAGCACCATCAGAAGACAAAGACCCACTGCCCCTTCTGTCACCCAAGTGACACCTATGAAGAAGAGCAAGTGCGGCAGTGTCCCAGACTTTGAAGGTGACAAGCTCAATACTGAAGTGTGTGTCTTAAATCCATGTGATCCAAACAATTTACACCCATCAGCTTCCCTTGCACCAGCCCTCCTTGCAGCATCCTTGTACAGAAGCCAAGAGAATGGATGCCCAAAGCCTGCAAGCTCTTCTCCATAAACTCATCAAGCCCAATCTTGGAACACTTTAGCTTCTCTGATCTCACTCCTTGGTGGCTAATGCAGGTCTTCAATATTACTGATGGTCAGAAGCTTTCTAGTTTCCAGTTTTGCATTATTCATGATGAGCTCGATTCATATAAACCTGTACCAGCTTACCCTTTGACACCAGTCATTCTCCTTGTCTGGCAATAATCCTTCCTGAAGTGTTCACCGACAGAAATCATATGCCTTCACAGCTGTGATTTTGCAAGGCTCAACAAGAAAAGCTCTTTAATTCTCTCCTTGTTAGACAGCCTTTCCATTTCCCTAACCATCCTAGGAGTCCTTCCCTACCCCTGTAGCTGTTCACATACATGTTTCTTCAACATAACTAACCAGAATTGTACAAAATGTTGGAAATGAGGTCTTACCAAATGCTCTAGACCAGGTGATAATATTTCCTACTTTTACCAAGGAAGACACTTGGTACCTGCTGGTATATCATTTATTCTCTTTAGAATCTTCTTTTTATTTTTCATTTTTCAATGTCCTGTTAGTAAGGGAGAGCAGCACACAACCCTATTATTCAGGCCTCAGTGGTGTCACGGAGTTGTGCTTGGAACAGAACTTTTATTAATTTTGGTCTTCATCTCATTTACAATTTTTTATCAGTAGAATTTTGACATTCATTTTGCAGCACAAAATATTGTGGTTTTAGTGAGATTTTTTTTTTGATATGACATCAATGTCATAAAGCAGCGGGGCTTTGATCCGAGACCCTCGGCCTTGGAAGCTGGTTTCTTGCTATTCCAAGAAACTGTTTGGGAGCCAGACAACTTATTGAAGTAGCTGCAGTCTAGAGCAGATGAATTTATCCCATGCTGTGGTTTTAATTTCTCCATTTGGTCTGCAAAGATATTTGAGTCTTCATACAAGTATGAACTGAGCCTTAAAGTGAAGTATTAATGTTTGCATTTCTTCTCTGATCAGTAGACAAGCAACAGGCTTTCCTGAATGATCTACTAAAAGAAAGTCTCGAGGGTGCTTTCTGCTCTTACACCTGAGAGTTTCAACTTACACCAGGATTCTCAGGGCCCTGTACAGTTGAATTTCACCTCCAAGGGTGGCATTTCCACAGCCTCTGTGAGCAGCTTTTTCCTTGTATTTTGCTGGAATTTCCCTCACTGCATCTTACGACTGTTGCCTCTTGCTGAGCATCACTGAGAGTGGGTCTGTCCCTCGTGGAAAGCATAAAAGCCTTCTCCAGAAGCCTTCTCCATGTTCTGTCACCATTACTGGGCGAAGCAGCGCTTCCCATGCTGGCTGGGGAGCAGTGATTCAGCAGGGGACAGCCAGCTCAGCAAGGGCAGAGAGGCCTTGACCTGCCACGAGCAAAAGCTGCACAGAAAAATAGAGTGCCAGATGTTGAAATGGAAGGAGCTGCAGTGTAGGGATTGTAATGTGGTAGATGAGCTGTGTTGCAGAAAAAAACACTTTTTTTTTTTTTTCTTTCTACTGACCCACGTGGTTTCTCCACTGTTTCTTATTTTCCCTTCCAAACCAGGTCAATGCCAGTCATACAAATCTATACACATCCGACTAAAGCGATCACATGCTGAAGCCACTGCAGAGCCACTGGAGTGTATGAGAGAGCAGTGCTGGGGGAACTGGGGCACAAAAGGTCTGTCAGGCAGTGTTTATCTCGCATTGCGCAATTGCCACATAAAATGGAGAGAACTGGATGTTCCCTTCCTCTCAAGCACGCTAGCAGAATGGTGGAGCTAAGACTTATTAGGCACACCCATAAAAGAGGAAAGCCTCAACTAATGTCCTAAAATAATGAATATTTGTTTTGTGGGTTCTTACATTGTTGCTTTCTGATCATTTGTCCTCTTCCTGTGTCTGTCCTCTCTTTACCATCTCACTGCCAGCATTTTGCCTTTCCAATTCAATCTCCTGCTCTCATTTCATTGCACCGTGGTGCCCATGCACGCAGAGGGGACAAGCAGCAGCAGCAGCAGCAGCAGTAGGACAACACAGCCCTGAGTCACTGCCTGTGCCCTAGGATGTGTGTCTACATTGAGACCACCCTGCTTCTGCCACCAGTGCTGGCTGCTTGCTCCCCTATGGCACTGGTCCTGGGAACGGGATATGGCTCTTACACCCAGCACCAAACCTTTTGTCTGTTCCTGTAATCACAGTCAGGATCGTCTGCAATTTTCATTTCCATTGGGGTACAAATGCATAAAAGAGAAGGAAACAAAACAAAACAAAACAAAACAAAACAAAACAAAAGAGGGAATTTGTAATATTGTTCACTCTGTTTTTCCTGTGTTTTTCCATCCAGAACACCAGCTTGGTACTTTTTTTCCCTGCCAGTGTTGCCAGCTCCCTGCAGCCGGAGCAGCGCTGGTTTCCAGCAGTGCAGGAAAGTGGTTTTTGGGTTGAGCAGGCAGAAATACAGGCAGGCAGCAGTGCAGGCAGGCTCCCACCTGCTGGACACAGGCAGCTCTGCAACAACCCTCCCTGGCTGCCCAGCAGGAGGGTTTCCCAGGGCAGAGAGCTGGTGGGCATCTCCAGACCCCCAGCCTCCTGCCTGGGAGGTGACGGGTGCTTTGGTGTATCAAGGGAGTGCACCTCAGCATGAAAAAGAGACCATAGTTAGATGTGTACTTGTGTCTGGAAGGAAACAACACCTTTCTGGTGCCCTCCATGGAAGGTAGAGGAGAGGAAACGTGCTAAAGGCCCATAAAACTGGGGGCAGTGTGGGAAAACTCTGAGAGAGGTTTTTTTTTTTTTTTCTCTGAGACGAAAAAAAAAAAAAGTTGTTCAAAAATGGAAATATGATCGCTCTTTTTCCTGTATTATATGCCTGCAGTCACCGTAGAAAATGGAACTGTGCATTTTTTCCAAAAGTGCACTTTCCAAGCGTTACCAAGATGCCTGGTATGTGCTCCCGATGACCTGATTCTTTTAAAACCCCAAAGCCCAAGAAGACATTGGCATTTCTGCCAAATGTTGTCTGTGCTTTTTTGTCTTCCTCTAGTGCCAGAGAACATTTTAAAAATGTCTTTTATTAATTTGTGCATGCTTTTTGCACATGGCTTCTGCAGCTCCTTAGAGGATCTTCCCTTTCCATGCAGCATTAAAGACACTGGCCAGTGTGCCAGGCCCACAAAAGCCCTTCACAGTCCCCAGGCTGGCAGCCTGCTAACAGCAACATCTTTCATAGATCCCAAATTAGAAGAAATCCAGCATTTCTGAGAGATGATTAAGACGATCTAGTGCGGCTGCTCCATCCCTGATGTCAATAACCCGATGTTTTCCATCTCACTGCTCACCTTGTGTCAGCATCACATTTGCTGATGGTTTTTAGCGAGGCCTGCAATCTCCACTACATCACGTGCAGGCAAAAAGGAGCTGGATTGTGCTGCGTGCTGCCACCATTCAGGGCCCCTTCCCACAAATGTAGGCAAATGGAAAGAGCTCGACCCAGTGTCTCAGAGACATGCAGCACTCGGCCTCTCTGTGGCAGCAGCAATTAGTGGCAGCATTAATCAGCCGCTGAGCCTCTCTGGAAGTCTCTGCTGTGACAGCATCCCCGCGCCAGCCCTTCTGGCTGTTTGAAGTCCTCACTTGCGCAGGGCTGGCTTTGTTTTCACACCTCCTCCAGGTTTAATCCGCTCTCTGCAGCCTGGCATCACTGCAGGAATGCGAGGAGAAAGGGTAAGAAGAAAAAACACCCAGACATAATCTGAGACACCCCGGCCGTCCCTGTCTCTTCCCATTTCACCTGCTCAGGAGAGATGAGTCTCATCTGTCCTCGCCTATCTACATGGCACACCTTGGGGGGGTTCCCACCTTAGGAGCATTCATTTTGTGTAAGTCAAAGCATTGCAAAATACAAAACAGTGAAGTAAAATAGAGTAATTCTTGCTTTATACTCCAGTTATAACCTTCCTTCCACTTATTTTCTGTGAGACCATCAGAAAAACAGTAGGCCGGCTCCTACCAGGTGATGAGTAAGATGAAGTAGCAGTAAAAGCCAGCACTCACAGGTGTAACTCTTTCCCTTTCTTGTATGTGAGTCACTTTTATTGTATTGGTACCCTTGGGATAACCATAGCAACTTTACTTCTTCACAACCAGAGTTATTATAGGCATTATTTAATGATGTTTCAGTGGGTTTGGCTCCCCAGTTGCTTTTGTTTTTCATCCCACAGCTCTGGGAGAATGCCTTGGACCCTCACCCCGCAGGGTGGCCCCATGGTGTCCCCTGCCAAACCCCATGGGCCTCCTGCTTTCTGCAGGCTGTTTCACATGTGTGTGGCGATGGTCAGGGAGCTGGTGTCACCCCGGTGTGTCTAGGTCCCCTCCTGCCTCCCTGTGCTGTTCTGTAGCATATTGTGGAGTTTGGGTCCAAGCGATGCTGCCTGAGCTCCAAGTACATATTTTTGGGGTCTATTTTTCCTGTGGTGGAACAAAGCCGGATTTAGAGGTCAGGTGTGGGTGGATGATTGCAACCCCTGATCCACGGCCAGAAGCGTTACATTACATAAAGAGGTTTTTTCTTCATTAAGGATTAATCTGTGCTAACCAACTGTCAACTGTTGGTAACGAGGGTTTATTAACATGCCACCCTCCCTGGACTAGGGGCATTTAGCTGACTTATTACGTTAGATGTAATATGAAAATGCACTTATACATATCCCAGGCGTTCAGAGGCCCAGCTTGCAGCCTGCCTGCCCATGCAAGCAGTGCTGTAGGGGGTGAGGGCAGGGCCCAGCCCTCTGCACTCCACTGTGCTGCCTGGCTGCGGGACGAGGCACTTCTGTGTGAGAGCTTATTCAAGTCAGGAGAAGGATTTGGTCTCCCCTGTAGTGATTTTGTAAATGTTCAGCAACTCGTCACTTCTGGGCTGCCAGGAGAGGTTAGCAGGTGTTACGGGAGAGACGAGGGATGCTGCTCACGGATGAGTGATCACCTCCATGCAGCGTAACAAAGCGCTTAATGAAATAGTTTAAAAACCCATACACCGAAAAATAAATAAATAAATAAATAAATAAATAAATAAATAATCAAATTCATGTTGGGCAGAAACAAGGGGCATGGCAGACAGCAGAAGATGGCTGGAGGGCAGGCTGCTTGGCAGCAAAGTGTGAAGTCCTCCCCGCTGAGCTGGTTACCTGAAAGCAGGAAGAGGGGAGGGCATGGGCAAAGTGCTTGTGGTGTTTGGGCACGTCCAGGCTCAGGGAGGGAGATGGGAGCTGGCACAAAAGGCAGTTCAGACACCCCAGTGCCAACCATGACTAGACAACCAAGATCTATAAGCCTGAATTGGCCCTCTGAAACATGTGGAGAGAGGGTGGCACATAAAGCTGTGTCAACACCGGGCTGTACTGCAGCATCCACACACTTGAGAGGCTCAGGCATGAAATTCTGGACTTCAAGTGCCTCAGACATAATATTTTGTTTGTTTGTTTGTACAAAGTCGTTTTACCTCCTACCAATTAGCCTGCTTAAACCAACTGGTTGAATAGATGGATGTGATAAGGAAGTACACGTAGCCTTGCGGGTGGGGTTTGTACTTGAAAAGCAGCCTCGGTGATCTCTTCCTCTGGCAGAGCACTGGAGCTGTTAGTCACACATTTTGATGGATGACTTTCGTCACCAGCTGTGACTTGGGAAGAATATTGACACGCTGTAGTGTTTATGTCAGCTCCCAGAGGACTAAAGGAGAGAAAGCAGAAACATTACAGCCATGATTTATTATTTTTTTTTTTTTTTAATAAGAAAGCCACGTTCAGCTAAGCCCTGCAAGGCTGTGCCTGTACGAGGGTGGGCAGGAGGTGGGAGAGCCCTTCTGTGGGAGGCTGAGCTTGGGGAAGGGCAAGCCAGGGGCAGCATCAGCCCTGGGCAGCATCATGCCAGGCACCAGGCGTGTCTGAATGGACACACACTGAGCTTGTGCCCCAGCCTCATGCTGTATGAATGCTGGGGTGGGCTCCGGGAGGCTCGGCAAGTGCCATTTCCAACTAACAGCTCAGTTCCTAATTGAGTTACAGTTTTCACTTCCTTGGTCATTTAGGGCACAGAGTGCCTGAGAGCCTGGGGCAGACCATTTGTCCCCACGTAATCAGCAGGGCCTCCCATTTCGATCCTGTCCTTGCTTTCTGTGCCGTACACCTGCCCTTCTCCAAACCAGCCAGCCTTGTGAAGCAAGGGCTCCTCCTCCTCCTCCCAGGGCCATCAGCACGAGGAAAGGGAGCTCTGATGTGCCAGGAATCTGGCAGCAAAATCCTGCAAACACCCATCACATCTGCAGACACTCGTTGATCTCCTTCATGGACAAAACACAAAGACAGAGCCTCCCACCCTGCCCTGTGAGGAAGAGAAACCTTTCTTCCCACCCTCCATCCTTGGGGCAGATCGGAGCCATCTGGCAACACCAATCCCACAAAGAAAGGGGGCCCGCAGGGGCACAGCGCGTGGGACCATGGGTTGAGGAAATGTTCTTTGTTACCACCCCCGGGGTGGCAGTTTGCAGCCATTTCATGCTCACAGCTGGGGGTGACCATCTGAGCTGCTTACAGTCTCCAGACCCAGCTTGAGCAGAGCTTCCCTCCCCACATAGTCTTACAAAGTCTTCCTCAGCACCACATCGAGCACCCAGCAACGTGCGTGAGGTGCCAAGGCCACTTCTTGCTGCAGTGATGTGGTCTTTCTCTTGTCCAGCTCCTTGGAAAGTGTCTTGTCTCCCCACCTCTGGGCTGATTAATTCTGCCTTTCCTATTTTGTGGAACAACATAGCTGAAACTGTAGATGACAAAAATGCACATATTTACTTGGAGGCCATTGTGATTACAGTCAGCTTGAGGCATTGAAGGTCTCCTCCCAGCTCTACCTTTAATATGTGTTTATTATGCACCTATATAAGAGAGGTTTAAAATTTTATGGTTGAAATGAATTTGGACCGTAATAAAAATCCAGATAAAATGGAAAGAGCCAGGAGGGTAGAGTTCTGTCCCATTTCCCAAAATATATTTGTTCAAGTAATTCAAACTGTCGTTACAATTAACTTGTTCTTTCATTTCCCTCTCTGAATTCCCTCTAAGCTAAACACACAATTTTCTTCTATAAATCTGTGTGACAAGTAGAGCAGTAAAATCTTTATTTTTTTTTCCACATCATTTATATGCATTTTCCACGGATTGGGTTCCCAGGCACATTTCCTAAGCTAATTTCTTTGGTTGCAAGGGCACATATCAACATTCAGAGCACCCCGAAAGTCTTGTGGGAGCAATCGCATTTGGACAGCTGGCTAAGACGAGTCATGTATGTTTAGTAAAAGGCAGAAATCAATCTTCTAGTCATCTTCTAAGGGCTTTCTATTTGCTCTGAGGAACAGGCAACACGTAGGTGTACTGGTTAGGGGGTCTCCAAAGGCAGGCATGGGGAATACCCTTCATGGCACATCAATGTCATATGAGTGCTCCGTGAAAGGCTGGCTAAGGACCAGCTAATGACACAGGTGGCTGGAACCGAATCCAAATATTTTGCCAAAACAGCTACATCACCACATGCCACCACCCCACTCCACTGCCCCATGGCTTGTGGGGATCCCGCCACTTCAGGGCTGGGTTCTGCTGCTGCCAGCCGTACACAGGCAATTGTAGGCCATCAAATCTGCTTGGAAATCAGTCACTGGCTGGGCCCCACCACATCGTGTCCACAGCAGCTATCCCAGCATAGCACAGCAGGGCTTCCAGCTGTGCTGCTCACTACCTGTGACCCCACAGCTGATATACATGAGCAGGTGAAGTCTTCTTCTATAGAGGCAATGAAGGTTAGCATCAAAAGCTGGTGGCATAAGGCATGGTTCATTTGGAGAACATTGTATGGACAGCTGTGGCTGAGCATCTCCTGGGAACCAAGAGACGGGAGCTTTTCTGCTGAGGGCCGTGGGAAGTTATTGAGGGCATTTACTGTCTAGGGCCTTGCTTGGCTTGTAGAGTAGAGCCTGAGCAAAGGGAGCCAGAAGAAGGACTTGTCCCACACAGCAGAGGATGGCTTCTTCTAGCCCAAATCAAAGCATGCCACATGTGATGGCACCAGCTCCCTTGGGAAAGCTGGGTCCTCCCCTCCTCGCCTGTGGTCACCCCATATGGCCACAAGAGCTGGACACAATGAGCAGCATCTCATCCTGCTCATGTCTGGTGTCTCTCCCCACTGTTCTCACTTCATCTGAAACAGTAATTCCTCTAACCAGGAGAATAATGACCCCAATGCGTTATTTCAAATGTCTTTTTTTTGTAAAGGAATTAATCAGCTTACTGTGATACTGGATTACATTTTAATTTTTATAGTGCTAAAGTCTTGCTGTTTGTAAATGCATTTTGCAGTTCTTTAAATTTCAGGAGGGCAGCATCTCACTTAGTTAGACCATGCTTTACTCTAATCCTTTCAATGTGGAAATTTGACAGACAATAGCCATTATTCAGTGGTCCTGGTATCAGTTTAGCCCGTGCACATTTCTTTTCATTTGTATTGTCTGCGTTAGGGATAATAGCAAAGATTGGGCAGCTGGGAACTACAGGCAGTTTTATTTTCCATTACTAAGTGTGGAGAGAATCTTTTCAAGACACAAAGGATGAATTATATGTAAAGCTCTCATTTATAGTCAAATGGAGATTGAGAAATCTACCTGCCCTGAAAAACGTGCCCTGAAATTTAAAGTAATTATTAACATTTCTTCAGCTGTGGGCTGCAGTTTTCACAAAAGGTCTATGTAGCTTATAGCTGTAATTAATGGCTCAGTTTTTCCAAGGAGCTTTGCGTATTTCAAAGTACTTGAATGCTTCCACTGAATTTCTTCCACCTTTTGAAATGCTTTTTATTTAAAATCAATTACAAATGAGGTGTTTATTCAAATCCTCTACCACTGGGCATTAACTTGTAGCTAGCAGATCTCCAAACAGAATTTAAATCACACTTTAAGGTTCACACCATGAAACGGACTCATTTCCATCCTTTCCATTTTCTGTTTTATTAACAGGTTTGATTACAGTGATCAGCACAGTGGTTTGTACCCCTTGTACAACAGGTTTAGCACCAGCATACCTCACAAGCTTTCTCAACATGTCCTTTTTCAGAAGGAAAATGTGAGAGAACCCATAACTTTTATTTATGGAATAACTTGCGAATGCCTCATTTCATGGCCCTTGGCTGTCAATAAAAGACTTTCTTCAAATCAGCATAATCTGTAACTTTTCTTGGGCATAATAAATGTTTATTTACATACTATATGTTAAAATTTCACATATGTACACTATTTGACATAGGTACACATTCCAGTGTCTTCCTTTGTTATATGCTACCCGTATATACATTATACATATGTGTACTTATATATGTGTGTATATATATAGTTGTTGTTTTTTATTCAAAGACATTATCTGATTAGACAGTAGTAAGAATATAATGCAGGCAGACACAGAATGATTGGAGCCAACATTTTGTCTCTTCGTGGTTGGACCAGGTTACTCAGAGATGGTGTACTCATGGGCTTTATTTGCCCAAATCCCTTGTACACTTCTGAAAATCCTGTCCTTCAGTAGGTTAATTGTCCAGATGCTCAGTGCATCACAGAACTGGGTTGCATCCATCCAACAGTGGTCAGAGCCTGGCTTCAGGCACTATTTTTCAAAATATTGGTTGGATGGATCTTGTGATTGTACGTTACTGCCCGTGAAGTCTCTTGGAAACCGGGAGAGATGAAAAGTGAAATACATTCTCAATATCATACTTTAATATTTGCTCTAGCTTCGTGCCTAGCCATATTCCTCCTAATAAGCAGAAAAACACATTTCATAAGCTGCCTGAAGCAAATGTCTTGGTTTTATTCACAACTGTATTTTTAATCTGTTGTTTTAATGAGTAATAATTATAAGCAGTGCCCACAATAGAGATTTTTTTTTTTTCCTTTAATGGAAAAATACTCCTCTTGATGATGTTGCAGGCTGTATAATTGTGTCTGGTAGAAACAGATGTGGATGTTTCACCACACACCGATCTGTCAGTCACGTACACAGGCATGTACAATAACGGGAAGGTTCAGGAACCATTACTGTGCTCCACACACATGCTAGCTAAGCCTTTCAGCCCCTCCTGAGGTAGGTAAATGTCATTGCCCCCCATCTTCCAGATGGAGAAGCCGAGGCACCGGGAAGTTGAATGGCAGCACTGGGCCTGGTGGTGCAGGCCTGCCGGTCTCCTGCAGCGCATGGCCCCAGCAAAGGCCCCTGCCTGCCCTGCTCCCCTGCCCCATCACAGTGCTGGGACACATCCTGCTTTAACATCTCAAAAGTTGCCTAGGCTCTCTTTTTTTTAATAGTTTTTGCCTCTTCAATGTGGTTATCCCCACTTGTTGATGACAGAACTGTCCAGCAGGGTGTGGTAAATGCTGATGGCTCCAAGAGAGAAATGTCAGGCTGGAGGAGAGGACAAGGCTTCCTCTCAGACACTGTCCTCTCCATTGCTTCCCTTCTCTGTAGTGACTTCAGGGCTGTGTTTTCTTGCTTTCATGACCACACAGGACTCCGTAAATGACAGTTATTAACATGGCTGATGAAAAGGGTACACCGTTCTTAATTTAATTACTCTGATCAATTTTGTTTCCAGTAAATCAGTGTGACCATCGGTGTGACTTAGGCAGCAATATTTGAGGCACAAGGAAAATTCTGGGTGTTGTTGACAGCCTAGAGTTGACAATTCCCAGCCCACTTCTACATCTCTTCAGATTTAAGATGTAAGATCTACGGCGACAGTAAGCAGGAAAATTCACACACCAACGAACAGTTACAGTTTTATTATTTGTTTGTTTGTTTCTCCTGTATTAATGTGATTTAGATGAATCTTCCTGGCCCAACCCTAGTCTGATGTGTAATTGAATCTTATCATTGAATTGCTTTCTAACTTCAGTCCCAGATCTTCATACTTCAGGCTCTGCCCATCCTGCTGAATTTCAGCTTGGCAACCAAATGCTTTGATGAATATAATCTCCTCCACAGCCAAAAAGCCATGGTGTTTTTTTAAAAATAAAAGGCATGCAAATTAGTCCATCATTGTCTTGCTGCTATTGTGTAGAAACATTTGGGTTTTGTTATCAGTGCTGTTAGCAAAGGAAGGGCAGATATCACTGGATGGAAAATGAAATGCCAAGCTCTGTAGTTGGTTACAATGCTTTCCAATAGCTTCAAAGGACTTACATTGACCTTGTAGCCAGAGGCCAGATAGGGTTTCACTGAATCCCACAGTATTATCCTTGCCACTTCAGTCTCTGACATGTCTATATTTCTGTGGAAAGAAGTTCTGACAGGCATCTCTCCCACTTGATCCAAAATCCCTAATCAGAAGGGCAATGTGTTGATTTGGAGAGGCATGTCAGGATATACTTTTTCTCCGTGGGCTGCGCTTTCCTCACAGGGGTGAGGAAAATCTTTGATAGTTACCTGTGCTTCTCTCAACAATGTTTTCTACTTCTGAAGAAAATGATGGTCCCAGAGATGATGCTCATTCCCATGCAGCGACTGTTCATGCTCCTCACAAGTTTTCCTTCTCATTTTAGAGGTGAGGTGCTACGTATCACGTGCTGCACTTAGCTTATATGGAAACACATGCCTAAACCTCCCTGTTTTCATTATGCACATACCCTGGGAGCCATCTGCTGTGAATTCATGGGCTATGAATTCATTGTTCTGTTTTATCCACTCACTCAAACATACCACCTGCACTCTGTAACCAGCCCTATGGATCCTCAACAGCCAACAGTCTTGCTGGTATCGAAGTAGGTCCTGTCCAGAGAGAACACAATTTCGACCCTAAATGGATGTTTGACTCATAAGTCAATGGAAAGAAACATGGTATTCATAAGCCAAATAAAAGTCGTTGGTCAAAGAGAGATTTTTGAAAGGAGAGACCTCATTCAGACCCCTTTCAGGAGATGCACTGCCCAGGCCGCTCTTTGCAAGTTGCATACGTCAAATCCCCCAAGACAGCCTGTGTCAACGCACTCTCTGGTTGTCCATTGCACAGCAGGCAGCTCCAGTGTTGCCAGCCCCAAAGATACATACAGCACCTTTTGAGCAATCAATGAGCACATATTTTCAAGTATGAGAAACAGCATGTATCACAAAGCAAACAGGAGCTGGGGAGTGGGTTGGAAAGCAACTGGCACAGCAGGCTTCTCCATGATGTGCATGGAGTTGCCCACTGGCACGTGTCCTTCACTTTACCCGCCAAAACAGCTGTAAAATGTTCAGATTTCTGGCTTTGCATCCAAACTGAACTTAAAAAAGAACCAACCAAGAGAGTTTTGTAAATGTCTTTTGCTTCAGTCATTGCTGTGCAGTCGTGCCTAGCTAAAGACAGACCAATATATCAAATTAAAAAATATATAGGTGCCTGGAAATATTAATCTGGAGTATTTATCAATTGCATGAGTGTTCTGGATGATGCGTAAGCCCACATGGCCCTTCAGGCCTCTCTTCCTTGATGAATTAGATGCGTTGCTCATGGCTAAGTGCACAACCATCTTTTCTTGTTTTTCTTCCTCTGGGACCATCTGGCTTCTTGTATATCCTGCCAGGCTGTTGGCATCAGATTCACTGTAGTTTCCATCCAGCATCATAGTTTTTGAATGAGGTATTCCACATGTACATGGAAACTAGGAACACAAACAAGAAACACAGCTGAACACTGGAAGAGCACATTAACAACAGAAATGGTGTCTTTCTTTTAAGAGTTTTCTCAGCTAGTTCTGTTCAGCCTTGCTATCTTGAGATTCCTTGTTTTGCATTCTTTGTGCTTACAAACATTCAAAGGCAAGATACAGTTTTATCTGTGTCAATGGGTTATTCAGTACATGTTATGGAAAAAGAACCAAGTTCTGTTTCACAGATAAATGCATTTCCTGTGTAAAACTGGTTTTAAATGAAGGCAAGATTCAGTTAGAAGTCCAGTGTGAAATCCCAGCTCTGTTTAAGTCAATGTCAAAACTCATATTGATTTCAGCAGCGCCAAAGTGCATCCCACAGTGAATACAGGTAGAATTTTGAATAGCAAATACTATATTCGCACAATTAAAATCTGTATGTTTTCTTTCTCAGCAACATGGATTATATGAAATATGAAATATGAAATATGAAATAAAAATGGATTCCAAAACCTCCTTTCTGTGAGGGGCTGCTGCCTCTGATTCCCCACAGATTGTTCTGTCTGCTTTCCTCACCCAGTAACACTTTGCCTCCAGTTCCCTCTTCTGCCAGCTTTGATGGTTGGATTATTCAAGGAATTGTTTATATAAGTTCAACTAATGTAGTAAAGGATATATACACACAAATACAGTATATTCAGGATACTATTGGAAAACTCCACACTGAAGACTTGCTTCTCAATTTAACCAACAGCTTGTATTGCTTACTGAAAGCCTGGAAAATGATTTATGAACTGTTTTCTGTGTTACAGTCATAACCAAATGCTTTGATAGCAGCAGATGGTGTTAAGAAAAAAAATCTGACAAGTTTGTAGCCCGTTTGCTCTAACACGTTAGTCCTATCACTCTGGGAACTTTTTGGAGCTCTTCATGTGTACAGTTGAACAACTGGGTTTTAAGACATACTTTATGCAAAGCAGGTGTACATGCAACTTGAGGGTTTTTTTGTTCCATAAAGAGATAAGCTTAGTTTTATCTCTCTTCAAAGATAAATCGTATCTCTTTTATCCTCCTCTCTCAAACAAAACAACAAAAAAAAAAAAGGAAAAAAAAAAAGAAAAGAAGAAAAAAAGAAAAAAAACAACCAAACAAACCAAACCAAAAAAAAAAAAAAAAAGGAAAGAATTATGTTAGACACTTTATCATCAACTGATGACAGATCTGGGAGATGGTGGGTGGAAGGGAAAGCAGTTAAAGGCAGCAGGCTAATTGTTGCAGGACCTAACAGAGAAAGAAGTACATTCTGCAGATGTACTTTTAGCCCCCAGTTCCCTTGTTGCAGTTCCTTTGGTTTAATGTGCTGTGTGCTGACAGTCACCCAAGTGGACAAGGGAGCCTAATGTACTAGAAGGCCACCTCCACACAGTCTTAAATCATACCTGTCTCCACAAACACATACACACACAAGGACGCTGCATAATTTCACCCTGCAGCAATTTTAGTCTCTGTCTACATCAATAAATGAAATACTGCCAAAGAGTGTCCCTAGGCATGGGAGCTTAACTGACAACACTACTGAAGTGTCAGAAAGGTCTCTGGCCTCAATTTTGTCCAGGCCAACAAGCTCCAAAACAATCCTGTGTTTGGTTTGTGAATTAGCTGGGCACTTTAAAAATTGTGAGCATAAACTTGGCTGTTAGAGTATGCTTGGTCTCACAGAACAATGCTGCTAATACACCTACTGAATGCAACAGAAAGACCAGGCCAGCTTTAAATACAAATGAATAAATAAATAAATGGCTAAACAAGATCAGTTTTCCTCACCTTTTCCCGGAGCTTCCTCTCCTTCCGCTCTTGCACAGTGGTCAGGTAATTCACGGCCGCATATTCCAGCACCGAGAGGAAGACAAACACAAAACTGACCCACAGGTAAATGTCCACTGCCTTGATGTAGGAAACACGGGGCATGGAGGCGTTCACCCCCGTGATGATCGTGGACATGGTCAACACGGTGGTGATCCCTGGAAAGAACCAAGAGAAATAAATGTTACTAGCTGATCCAGTCCATAGGGCTTTTGCCTCAAGAAAAAATAGAATTATGCTCTACAGAATGTTCTGGCAGATAATAGATGTGAAGTATTTGTTGATAAGTATCTCTTCTGGTGATGCAAAACTGCTTTACCACCTGCACTTTGTGCATATGAAGGGCTGAGTTTCAAGGAAACTCAGAAAGCAATCTGACCTCTGGTCACAGCAAAAGAGGATTTGATCTAAGTCACGGGCACTATAACAGGTGTGCAATGAAGATAAAATTAATACTTTTAATTGTGTGGTAGAAAGGTTTTATATTAAAGAGTGCAAACGAATGGCATGATGTTTTTACCTCTAATACTTTGCAGTTTGAGCAGTGGGAATTAAAAAGTTTTGAAAACCACCCCCATGCTACCTATACAGATGCGTGTATGTGTAGCTATTTGTATGTAAATATATGTGTGTGTGTGTGTCTGTGTGTATATATTTCAATAGATATAGATAAAACCCTGCAAAATAGTATATGCTTACTTTGGGTAGTCATGGAGACAAAAATATTTACAAATTGTCAAAGCCACTTAGGTAGAGAAATGTAGCCAAAAAGCATTGACAGCTACTTCAACCTTTTCAAAGTAGTGACCTCTGCAAATACAGTTAGTGTTGTTCATTTTATCATCATTTTCTCTTTTATTTCTTCCTTTTTTTTTTTTTTTTATATCCATTGAACAGACTTCTTTCAGTGGAGTAGATTCTTGGCTGCCTCTTCTCATATGTTTGCTGCAGTGCACAGCTTTCTAATTGAGACAAGGTGTGGGGCTAAAATACTGTTTTATGTTTTTAGTATTTGAAACCTTACATATCAAAATTCAGATATTTTTCTTTCTCTAATCTTTGTACGGAGTAATAAACAAATCATTTATTTCTATTCTCAGATGAAAGCATTTCCTCCAGCTCTGGCAAAGACAAAGCTCCTCCTGATGGGTCTTCAGATGTCCAAAGATGCAAAGTGGTGTATGCAGGATTTTCAAGCCTTCTCCTTCCCACTCCTTCAAATGAGAGACATCCCCACTCCAAAACCCCTGGATCCTCAACACAAGGCACACTTGGTTGAGAAGACACACACCTGGGCAGGATTCTGCTCTGGATCCAACTCTAGGCACTGATGAAAGCTATAACAGAAGCCTTAACCTCTGTTCAGGTGCTTAAACTGTAAAACATGACCCTCACTGACAGCAGCACGCGTCTCAGCACTACAGGACTGGGCAATGGGATAAAATCTTGGTTCACTGACGCATGAATTATGAAACCTCTCTTCTCTGCCCACTTTTCTTTTTTAAACCACAGCTCTCTCTGTCCTGAACTAAATATAGAGGATTGCTTGGCAATGACGGACAAACTGCAAGTTTTGCAAGATATTAATCATCAGTTGCTTCCCCAAAAACTTTAACAGTTCCCTTTCCTGCCAAAACTTTCACATTCAAAGATTTTCACACAGTCGGGATTGCTCTTACCCAAAGAGACTCTGGCAGGTACTGCTCGGCGGTCAATCCAGAAGGACACCCAGGACAACATGACCATCAGAGTGGCAGGGAAGTAGGTCTGGAGCAAGAAGAAGAAGATGTGTCGGCGTAATGTGAAGTTGATGTAGAGGCGATTGTACCATCCTGTGAGAAAGGAGGAAAGGCAGAATCAGTGAGAACAGCCCAAATGGCAGGTGCAGCCAGGCAAGATCTTCCTTTTGATCTTTCATTTCTAGAGGGTAGAGAAAAGGCACACTGATCCTTCAAAACGTGAGTTGTCCGGACAGTGGAGGCTGCATTTCAGTGTCACACAATCCTACAGGAGACAAGTGCGAGAAGGAGTTGGACAAGAGCCCTCTCACTAGCAGCCAGTATAGCATTAGCAGTAGCTTTAGCAACAGCAGCAAATCAGAAAAGTCCAATACCTGTGCTACTGTAGAAAGCTAGTCTTGATGTGGTGTGGAATTTTTGTATCAAAAACTGAGACAAAGAAATCTTCTCATCCGTTTTCAGAGATTCATTCCCATTTTTCCAATACAGCATCAGATCTTCATCAGTGTAAGCATCTTAGGGAAAGAAAAAACACAATGTAGTGTGGTTTTAGCTTGGAGGGGGGGAAAAAAAGAAAAGAAAAAGGATTAATAGATCTAGAGAACAACAGACAACAGATTAACAAACAGAAAGTGGTCTTTAATGTGAAGCAATACCACAAAAAAGTTTTCTAATAACAGTGAGTGAAAATGATCTTACCATATGATATAGCAGGGCAACAACAACAAAACAACATGGCATCCTGATTCAGGGAAACACATTGTCTTTTTTACTCTATATTGGTAAAACTACAGGAAAATATGATACTTTTCTGAGCATCACATATCAAAGATCAAAGTATTGCTAACTCATGAGAATAATTCAGGAAATAGCTATGCGTAAAATGGCTGAATTTAGAGGAATGGGGAAATGCAGATACCTCAAGCTGTCTTGGAATGACAATGGCAAAAAACAACAAGTGTGATTTGAAGCAAAAATCTAGAAATGTTTGAAGACTGTAAGTGAAAATCTTAAGGAGTTATTTGATATATTTGGTGGCAGGAATGGGGAATGAAGGGGTTGTCAAGGTGGCTGGGTGCTGGAGCACAAGGTGTAGGGGGGTTCCACAAAATCCAAAGCTGCATCAAAAGATTCTTTCCAAGCAAGTAAAAGGCAACTTTTTCATGATGAGGGCAGTCAAACATTTGAATATGTAGCACAGAGAGGTTGTGGAGCCCTTATTACCTTGCAGATGTTTAAAACCCACTGAGACACAATCCTCAGAAAGCCACTCTAAAGTTCTCCCTGCTTTGACCATGTTTGACCAGCTGGTCTCATTATCAACCTAAAAACTAATATAAATTATTGCATAATTCTGTGGTTCTATTGGTTCTAAAGGAAAATTTCAATTAAATGGCTGAGAGGACTTCAAAACAGTTAGACATAAGTCTTAGCCCAACCTGGAGAAAGTTTACAGAACAGCCATGAAAATTTTACTGTTCATTTTCTCCACAGAACAACTCCTTCCCAAAGAAGCTGACCCCAAGCCACAGAGTTTGCAGGATCACGATTATCATACATTAGCCACGTGGCTGATGAAATTTAGAGAAAATCAATGATCATTATACTCTACTTTGTGCTGTGACACTTGAAGGCACCAGCTGCCAGTCAGCAGCAATGAACAGAACTCAACTTCTCCCCCAAAATTTCTCATCAGCAAGCTGCTGAGAAACAGTATATATTGAACACTTCTATTGATTTTGTTTGTTTGTTTGGTTGGTTGGTTGGTTGGTTTTTGTTTTGTTTTGTTTTGTTTTGAAAGTGCCATCTACCAAAATTCATACAAGAATGCTTTCTGTGACAATTCCCATGTCTTGCAGCATAAGGCCCAGATGTACAAGCCAATGAGTCAATACAAAGACTATCAGTGACTTTGGTGAGCTTTTTTTTCAGGCTTTAAAATAGACTGTATTCTGAAACATGTCCAGTTGATGTGAGTGCAGCAGCTCTGGAGCAAGCCTAGCTAGGAACACAGGTACCACGTACAGCTTTCCAGCTCCAGAGAACACGTCTGAGAGTCCAGGGGGAAGCGGCTGAAGTCCATGTTGCACATGGCTGTCACTGTGATCCTAGGAGGCAAAAACGAGAAAGGCTGTTTTCCATGAGGAGCAATGAAGGGAGAACATTAAGACACACAGGCAATTTTACATCTTTAAAGCCAGCAAAAATCCCCAAGAAAATGCCTAGCAATTCTTCAAGTAGTAGGGAGATGGATTATACTCAGAAACTCCAGTGGAAACTGTAATTTCAATACCTGTCAAGGAACTAAAGTACTGTCTTGGACATTACAGTAATACTAATGTCAATACAGATATTTCCACCATGTTTTATATCCAACTATTTCCCTAGAAGGCAAAAACAAAAGAATAACTTCACCATTTGTGTGTCAAGGTCTTCTAATGTCCAGTTTGCTTAAGGTTTCCTCATTTTCCCTTTGATCACTCTCCTCTCTAGTCACACCAACAATAACCCAAACCTGAGGAGCATGACCAGCCTTACTGCAAGACAAAAAATTCCTCCAGTATAGATATTATTAAGGCAAAAATAGTTTATTTCTGTCCTCAGACCAATTCTTTATATCTGTGCAGTGCATTTCTGTGGCAGGGGGTGTAAGATGGGTGCAGCTGTATTTCAAGGTATGAGATTTGCCTCTGTTAAGTTCACATCTTAGCTAAAGAGCTGCAAAAATCACAGCTCCAGTTTTTAAATGAGTCCACTTGTGCAGAAGATTTTGTAACAGGTTTTTCAGTGGGTCGGTGAACTTGCTCTCGTGGATGGTTTTGCAGACGAGCTCCCAGTTTTAGTAGGGGCAAATCAGCTGTGAGTCATCATTACAGAAGCTGACTTCTTTTGGCTGTGACCATTTTCTAGATTCGTTGCAGATGTCTATAAACAGCTGTTCTTTTGTTCAAGGGACCGTGATCCAAAACCTACGTATTCATCACCCCAGGAAAGCACATGCTGTTTCTTTTAACTATAAACTAGAGCAGAGTTTTGCCATGTGAGCCAAACTTAAAAACTTCTGTGTGGTACCTTTGTCCTTTCCAGTTCCAATAAAGTATCTTTAACATCTTTAGGTGCTTAGTTGAGTTGTGAGCAGTCAGACCTTTCATGCAATAAATGGCTTCAAAAGAGGGAAAGTGTTCCTAGATGTTTGGACAAGATGGGATTTTGTAGCTCAGTAGGACTCAGCAAAACGGAGTGCCCTTATAGTACATCTCCCTTTCTTACACGTGTTTCTTTGTGGTTTTAATAATTTGTCGAGGCTTTTTCAAATAAATTAGAACTGTGTTTGGAATATGGATCCAGTGAACTCTAGGGCACCCTGGTTTGGTTGGATATTGTCCTACTTAGGAAGATATCATACACTATGCTTATTCTTTCAAAAGAAATAGCCCCCTGACTGAATTGAATAAATAAATAAAGTAATAAATAAATAAAAACACTTTCATAGCTTTTGAGAAATATTTTACCATAACTAAAGTGAGTAAGTTCCAGAAAGGTCCTAGAAAGGAAATCCTTGTGCCATGAAACATTAAAAGGTCGCTGTACATTGAGGGCAATTTTCCTGTCCCGGGGAATGTCCTTTTGTCTGGGTTCTTTATTTTTTCTCCTCTGGCAGCGTATTTTTCTTTGCGTCCTTTTTTGCGTTCATCTGAAGGAAATGCAATCAGCTGGGCTGTGCCTCCAGATTCTTCCAGCCAACAAATCTGCTAGAAAATTGGGGACTCCAGTGTGTCTTTAGTACTGCTGTTTCAGCTTCAGTAAACTTAAACCTTTACATCAACATAAAAATGAAACAAACAAACAAACAAACAAAAACAACCTTTTTCCAGACAAACAGGAAGCAGAATAGGATAATTATAGAGGTCACCATCTGGTACATCTGCAGCTTCCAGTTTAATCACACACTGACCCCAGGATGAACATCCCTGCTTGACTAAGCCTTCCTCTGACTGCACAGACTTAGGGGAATGCTTCCCTCGGGGAGATTATCCTGTTACTGCCCACAACGTGGTCTCTCGCAGTGTCCTGCAAAGCATCTGGTACTGGAGATGCTGGAAACGGGGCTCTGCATCAGCTGTGGGAGCAGCAGAGTCAGCAGCAGCAGTTTTGGTGATCATGGTAGCCACATTGGGAGCAAAACTCACAGCAAAGCTCCAGGGAGCGTCCAGGAAGCACAGGGCTGTGCCCTTACCTCATGCTGTAGAGGACGTGCCCGTCGGGGAAGACTCGCAGCATGATGTTGTCCGTGGTCGTGTCGTGAATGAAGGACCTTTTGGAGTGCACGAAGAAGACGTCTGGGACCCAGATCTTCTTCACCAGCCTGCCATCAAAGGTCATGCTCTTGTTGGTGGTGCTGGGGAATGAGAGGCGCTCGTCCTTCCAGTAGTGCCTCAGGTACAGAGTCATGGTGAAGTCCTTCAGGAAAAAGGGAGAGAGCCAGAGAGAGGGCTGTCAGAGCTGCTTTTCACATCTAAAACACACCAGAAAGAAAACTCACTCCCAGCAGGCAGATGAAATCCATCCCCTCTGGGCTTCTGCTTATTTTCTGGAGCAATGCTCGTTGTGAATAGATAGTCCTGACAAAATAATTTCAGCCAAAACAAGGCATAAATCCACAAACAGTGGATTGTAGTGCCCAGGAAGGCGGTCCTGAAGGAGACACGAACATGCCCTGAGAGAAGCACTGCTCTGCTGGGAGGATTCTTCAATCCCAGCAAAATTATCTTCAAGGACTATGGCCCTGAGAGTATGTTGGAGAGGAAAACCTTTCAAAATAAGCTTAATGGTCAGGCTAAATGCTACGTAACTCACCCCTACAAGAACTGAACTGTTGCAAGCAGCAGCCAAGTGGGGGAAGCGTTTTCCCTACCAAACAAGCGTATAAATAAAGCTCTCTGCTAAGCTCATCGAGGGGGCAGGAGCTGCAGCCACACGGAGGAAAACATCTGCTTGCTGATCCCAACCTGGCAGCTGCTGCATTCAGAGCTGCCTCTACTCCGTTATGCCGAGAGATCAAATACACTTTTTTCTTTATATTCCCAATTAAGCAAGTGGTTACGGGAGCTGTAGCTGTCAGTCCTGGGCAAGCAGCAGCCCAGGCTCAGATCTCTTCCTAACCACTCAGCAAATGCGTTTTAAAACCACCACCACCTCCTCCTTTCACTGACGACAAGCCATCATCTAACCCGACTTTCCATTTCAGAGGGCTCCTCTGGCAACACTCTCGCACTGCCTGTGGGTTTTTCAGGAATATATCAAATACATCAATATATGTACACATTTGCAAAGCTGGAGGACACCCCAGCTTCCTCTCCGACCACAGTGGAGACCCACCAGAGGGTCACTTCTGCTCGTCCATGTGCACTGGCAGCTTGTTCCCTTCTGACCAGCACACATGCTCGGCACAACCTGAAACAAGGGGGTTATGTCACAGCCCATGAGTAGGAAAGTCCCTTAGGAAACAAGTTTTGTAGAGAACCAGGAGAACAATAATACCTGCTGGAGGCACAGCAAGCATACAGAAGCACACGCCCTGCATCTGGCAGCACATTTTGTGTTTGTGCCATGCTCTGGGCAGCCTTGAGAGCATCCCCCACTATCCCACATCGGTCCTGGATGGACCAGTACCTTTTTCAAGACCACATGCTTTAACCAGCCGTGGCTGCTTTCCTTGGCATGCAGTGTCTTGCAGGTGCAGCAGGTTGTAGATGATGATACTTCGGTCTGGTTGCTTCTTGGCACCAAAGCTGGGGTAGGTAAAGGCTGCCTGACCAAGGCCAGCCAATTTCTAGGACCGCTAACCTTCAGAGGGCTTCAGAAAAGCCCTGCCTGCAGCGTGGAGATGGGGAGAGCAGCCTGGTGCATACACAGCCAGCCTGGTTCCCTGCCCATGCGGACAGCTTGTTGTCCTCTCCACAAACACCCACTCACCTGCTGGGACAGACCACTTGAAAAAACAAACTAAGGTAACCCAGGCCGACCTTGCAGGGCATCCTTCCACCCCAAAAGCAAGTCAGCAGCTGCTGTGGGAAGTGCTTGTCCTGCGCTGGGAAATGGGGATGCAGAGTTATTGTAGATAGCTAAGGGAAAGAGAGCTGGCCTCACAACTTTCTGACGGGCAAGATTTCTGCTGAAATCAGACACTACTCAGAGAAAATATTGAAAGCTATTTACTTGTGCTACATCGGCCTCTGTGCAGCTGTGACATTGTCCTGGTATATTAATGCTCCAAATCTTGCAACAGCCTTTTCCTGTGCTTACAGCTCCCTCACATGCTTCATTGCATGCATCCCCCAAACCCTCTCTTTCAATAGTCGGGCAGGCAAGCCCCATTCTTGTGAAGATGTAATTGCATTGCAATAGCAACCTAAAGCTCTTCCCTGACATCTTCATATTTTGCCTGGACACCTCCAGATATGGTGCCCAAGAACGAGGAGGAAACAGCAGGAGGAGGAAGAAACCAAGAAGCTTCCTCTTCTCCTCTATGTTCCCCTTCCCAGTTTGCTTTCAGTCTTTTTATTCCACTTCCTATATCCAAAACCAGCCAAACAAAAGGAAAATGCTTGCTCCTTTCACTAAAAACACCTTGAAACCAGTTGAGGGTTAAACTGCCTATATCATTTCCTTTTTTTAAGTAATAAAAAACAAAGATACTGAATCACAGCTGAACTCAGTGCAAATTTCTTGAACAGGGACAGTGACTGAAGAGTAATTCCCCACCACCAAATTCCACTTGGCAGAAATGGTTCAGCTCCCTCCTGACAGTTCCCAGCCATGTGTCCCAGCAAGGTTACTCCTAGTGATGAAGACACAGAAGCAGCTTTTTCTTAACTATGATACCAATTTATTTTTCTAACACACCTCCTCAAATCATGCATTTGAAGCAAATGAACACAAAGGTTCCCTAAGGAAGAAGGCTCTTGGAAATAGCATGGCTTACATGAACCTGACCATATACTTTCAAATATTCATGTGCAGCTGTTTAATTTTTTTAGCTGTGATAGAGTCTTCATAGCACTGATTATTCTCCTATTTACGGTCCCTTTTTCCTTTGTAGTTTAAATCTTCATCTGAAGGTACAGAGATAAGCCTTTAATCACCATCTGGTTTTAGCAAGTCTCTTTGTATTTGCCAAACACTGCCATCACTTTCATGTGACCGATAATTTGAAACCCGTTGAATTTCAGGTGGGAGGGACTTTTTGTGGCTAGGAATAATCGAGCCTTAAAAGAGGATTACGTACCATGTCAACCTCAGAAATACTGTCCAAACTTTCAACTTGCACATCCACCCCAACAGGAATTGCAGGGCCTGTAGGAGAATGAGATTTATATATGTAAATAACTGTTCTTTTATATCAGCTGCATTTAATTAGCACTACAAGGTAGCGTGCAGAACATTTCTGAGCTTATGGTATGCTTTCCTGCCCATGATCCTCGAACAGGGGGGCAGGGAGCAGAGTCAGTGAATGACAGCAGTGCGAGGCCCTTGTGAAATGCTCGATTCTCTTCCCCTTAGCATGCACTCTGTCCAGCTTGGATAAAACATCTGCATTTGTTCTTAAAAGCTGAGCCAGCTCACTGTACATTTTACATCTTTATACGAGCCAATTTAGCCCCAAGAACAGGGAGCTGAGAGGGAAAAGGTGCAAGCAACGAGATCTTCCTTGTGGGTTTCTCATTTCTTAACAACACGTGCTACATTAATCCCTCAAGAGCCCATCACCATTTTCATTCATATGACCCACTGATGATGTTAAGGGTTTTTCACAGCTGTTCTAAAGTTAGCAACCAGGGAATTCACAAAGAGTAAATGAGCAGAAAGCATCCCATAATAGAGGGAAAATCCTCTGCTCCTAGAAATGTTGCATCAAAATTTCACTGTAGACTGCTGCAGCTCTGCAGATGTGTGGGACTTGCCCAGCAGAAACGAGGCATCTAAGAACTATGGTGGCCTTCACGAAGGTTTGCAAGGATTTTTAGGACTTAAATGTTGAACCTGACCAGAAGCTACATGACAAGTAAGAGGCACCAGAGTCCTCTTCTGGATCTAGATCAATATTAGCACCTGGTGCGTCCCCACAGGCCATCGGTGCTGGGCTGGGTGCAGGCAGCCTGCAGCAGGCCCTGTGGAGCAGGCCCCGGCTCCTCAGCACCACCAGTCCCAGTTTAAGTGACTGCTGCCCCCAGCAGTGAAGCTGAAACACAGCCAGCCCAGCACCTTCAGACAATTCCTAAACGCTTACAAATGCCTGCATGTCACAGTCAGACACACTGCCGTGCACTTTCCCTGGCTCTATTTTAGCTGCTTATCCACTCCAAGGAATCACTGGAGGCCGAGGAAATTGTCTCCCTGCTGGTATTCAGTTCTCTTTCTCCCACATACTCCCTGAAACTGGGAAAACCCACAAAGCCCCTGCCTGCATCAGGTGCTGAAACGCAGACCTGGTGTCACAACTGCTTCCAGCAGCAGGGCTGAGAAGTGCTGATGGTTATTCCTCTTGCATACGAGGCTTCACAGTCCAGGAGTGCTCATTTAACAGGTAGGAACAGGTCCCCAGATTACACTGTCGACAACTTTCAGTGGAGGGTGAAGTCACATAGAGTATGGCTCAGCTCACCAAGCCCACAGAAAATTAACCCATCCAAAACCAACATCATAACTCATCAGAGAGAAGCAAATCCACAGCTAAATCAGAGAGATCTTTTCCTTGGCACCCTTGTCACGAGTCCTCCTGACTTGCTCCTTGCCTTGGGAGGAGAAATGGCTTAGGTCCCCTGCAGCTGTGTCATTCCCAACGTGCCATCCCACAGACAATGACCAGCACCTGGCCCTTCTGCCACACCACAAATTTGTCATCTCCTGGTGTGGCTGGAGATAGCAGTGGCTTTGTTAAGTGGAAATGCCATGCCAATAGCCTTGTCCTCTTCAGTCGAGTAGTTGTGGAGGAAGATAAGCCTTAACAAGCAAATGAGTTCTTTGAGTGCTGTTTTTAAGGAGTCTGTTGGTTAATTCTGGTCCTTTCAGTTCACCTAAGAAGTGATGTTACATCTCACTACAAACCCTGCCTATCTTACACCCCACAGCTTCCAGACTGCAAGAGGCACTTTCTGCGTGTGGATGCTTAATTTAGCCGTCTTTCAGGAAATTGCCAGCCATCCAAGTCTATTTACTGCTGCAATTTCCGCGCTTGACTGAGCGCTAATCATAGACTTAAAAACAGAAAGAACACCAACAACAGAAGAACCCTGCCACGTTGGTGCTTGTCCCTCTCTTCTGTTCCTTCCCTATCTGCACTTGCAGATAAAAGACCATGTCCATGTTCAGAAGAGACAATTCTCTTTTTTCATGTTCCTGCAACAAACGCTCAGCTCAGCTCCTAGATAAGCAGCAGTTACCTCATTGCAAGAGAAAAGCCCAAGGTTCATCCTGAAGCTGCCGTGACAATTTATTATTTACAGTTTGTTAAAATGAAGTGTATCCAGTGTGAAGTTGGACAGTCTGGAAGGCCCTAGAAAGAAGAAACTTGAGGCTGTGTTGTACATCAGTGAAAGTAGTTTTTTCTTCCCTGCAATTAATTATTAATTTGATGGATGATAAAACAAGGAGTAGAACAGAGATGGAAAAAATTTTTGAACTCTGTGTTCAGACACGAAATCCTTAACTCAGTACAAAGATGACACTGTAGAACTTACTGATCAGTGGAAATATTTACTCTGCCTTTCTTTAGCACACTCCTACTACAAGCAGCAGGAGAAACCATTGGTTTTCCCTTCTCCCTGCTCCTCTTTCAGCATGTGGGGCCGAGGTGATGAGAAAGCACGTAAACAGTAAGAAGGGGATGCTGAGACACCAAGACCCCAAGGAGGAAGCTGCAACAAGAGGCTGGGCTGGGCAGGATGAAGGATAAATCAGCAAGTCCCTTCACCAGGTGATGGCTATAACTAATAATGATGATTAATTCAAATGATGATTAATGCTAATTGCTGTCAGTGTTACTGCAAGGGTGACAGGAGGAAGATGCTGATGCTTGGGAGTGAAAGTGAGCAGGCAGCACAAACCACTGTGCAAATAGAGCAGTGTGCAGCACGAGCTAACTTGTGTAGGCAGAGAGGGGTGAGTGAGAGACAGAACTTTAGGCAAGGACACGTGGCATGCAAGGGATGTGCACAGAGACATCACCCATGCTTGTACAGACTGAGAAAGCGAGGTGTGAAAATGAGATGCTTTGTGAGATCCTGGGAAGACTTTTAATCCTGTCTTTCTGCTAACTAAATTGTTCAACCACTGGGGCTCCAAGTTCTTCCCCAAATTCATCGCCAAATGCCACCAGGGATGACTAAACTGACAAAATCTCTTTACTGGGAGGGAGCAGAGGATGAGGAAGGTGTGAATGGGAAGGGAAAAAAAAGCTGAGATTGCACCTGGCACACCGAGCAGGTATACAGGGAACAAGTAACTGGCACCAAAAGGAAAAAAGTCTTCATCACCTAGCGTTTACTTCTCATACACAATATTTTGTCAATATTTTTTTTCCTCTTTTTTTTTTTTTTTTTTTTTTTTCCCCTTCAGAGATGGGAAATACAAAGGGGTCAGCTTGGAGATCACAAGCAGGAAAAGACCTAGACACTGTAACATTGGAGGCATCTCAAAGATCAGGCTTCTCTCTAGCACAAGTGATAGGAAGCCAAATGGATTGCAAAAGTGGTGGATTTAGCCAAAGAGAGGAAGCAAGGCTGCTTTGCTCAAAGCCTGTAGCCCAGCAAGGTTTGCAGATCATGCTGAAGGGTCTCTGAGAAGCGTCAGCCAAATTCATGGAGTTATTCAAATTAAACATGAGCTCAAGTATTTATAGATCAAGGTCTAGAGATAAATTGTATAACCTTGACATTTCTTCCAGAAACAGCAAACATATCAACATCAGTCATCTCCATCACTGTCCACAGCAATATCTTGCATAACACAAATCCTAATTCAGCAGGACTGACACATCCAGAAAGGGGAAAAAAAAAAAAAAAAGAAAAAAAAAAAAAGTCAGACTCCTACTTACAATACAGAAATGAACTAATCTATATCCATCTATAAACTATTCCCCTAGCATCTCAAACACGGCACAATGGCAGCTTCTAAGCAACCTCAAGACACTTGTGCAAGTCATTAGCAAATTTGACAATATTACCATCGAAAATTGAAAACTGGAGATCATCTTTTTGAAGAAGATATTTACATTTGCCTGTTGAGAGGGGATTTAAGCGATCTGCAGCGCAATCTGAGGCTGATGAGAGCACTTAGGATTTACTTGTGATATGTCTTCTGTGAAGACAGGCTGAGGGAGCCGGGGTTGTTCAGCCTGGAGAAGAGAAGACTCCAGGGAGACCTTACAGCGGCCTTCCAGTGCTTGAAGGGGGCTACAGGAGTAATGGGGAGGGACTCTGTCAGGGAGTGGAGTGATAGGACAAGGGAGAATGGCTTTAAACTAAAAAAAAAAAAAAAGAAAAAAAAAAAAAAGAAAGTTTATATTAGACATTAGGAAGAAATTCTTTACTCAGGGGTGGTGAGGCCCTGGTGCAGGCTGCCCAGAGGAGCTGTGGATGCCCCATCCCTGGAGGTGCTCAAGGCCAGGCTGGATGGGGCTTTGGGCAACCTGGGCTGGTGGAAGGTGTCCCTGCCCATGGCAGGGGCTGGAATTAGAAGGTCTGTAAGGTCTGTTCCCATCCAAACCATTCTTTGATTCTGTGATATGACAGAGCACCATTACACCCCATCACTGTAGATGTACACCTTCCAAAACTGCTCCAGTAACATCTTATTTCTCTAAATTCCCTTGTGACAGTGTCTTTGCCTCATACCAAACTTGGGTATTAGAACGACACGGAGGAGCCAGCCTGTCAAGGCATTTGTGGCTCTATAGGCCTTTATTCCTTTGCCAAGCGCATGACCTGATATCCTGAGGACCAGTGGTGAGCGCACTCCCTCATTTCTCTTCCCTTTGCAGAAAGGTGCTGAGTTTTGTGACCTACTCTTCAACAAAAGCCACTAAACATTCAGCTTAGGTGCTGCCCATAGCAAAGACCCAATACAGAAGGCCTTTAACAGAAGATTCACTTTGCACCTGCACTCAGTGGTCAGATGGGGAGAACAGCCAACCCAAAGCTCAGACACAACAAGCCACCATTTTGGGTGGGTCCTGACACCAAGGTGACTTTGTGGCTTGATTCACCTTGCAAAAACTCCATTTGAATGCCAAACTCTGTCCCAGGGTACACAGGACATCCAGTCTAGGGCTAGGTAACCTCTCAAGGGAGCACAGAAAGTTTCCACAAGTCCAGCTGAGGAACAACTTCAGAAGATGCCTAATGTCAAAGCCTGTCACATCCCAACCATCTTGGCCTCTAAAACCACCCACTGAGGAGCAGCAAGAACACTGCAAAGGGCCAGTCAGTTCCTCACACAGCAGAAGCAGGCACTGGCCACAAACTTGATGTTGTTTGGGTTTTGTTTTTGTTTTTGTTTTTTAACACTACAGCAGGTTTTGGAAGATTGGGGGAAACGTGCCAAGCACCGTGAAAATGCCTTTAGACAGTTTTCCATTCCTGTCCTGAGACTAAAGCTTCGTGACATCTCTAATTTATCTCTTTGGCAGTGTTTTCAAAGGCTTGGTGTGTTTCTGTGAGTCAGTTTCTCCCTCCCCTCCTCTATCTCTGAAGGACTGAGGCAGACTTAGGCCCCGAGATACAAATATCTACATGTGAAACAAGCAGGTCTGAGACTTTTTTCTGCTGCCAGGGATTTTGCAAATGCCTAAAGTCTTGTAAATGTTCCTAAGAGATCCCCAGGCTGTAAAAGCCTTCAGGGTTCCTGCGTGTTTGTGTATACATAACACACAGGTGTGTATATTATGTCTGGGGCCTTCATGCACTCAGCAGCTGCCACAAACTCACTGATGGCCTGTCATCGAGGGAGAGGTGAGTTTTATTCCAGCCCCATTGTGTCAGTATTCGTGACACAAACCCCAAGTGAATGGCTGATGCTTCATTCATCCCACCACTCATCCACCCTGACAGAAATACTGCCCACAGAGGGCAGCGAGGGCAGGGCGGTGGTAGGCTATCAGGCTACGAAGAAATGTGATAAAAGTACAGCACGGGGCTGTTCCTAGGCAAAAAAGATACGGCTATTTTAAGTATCATCTAAAGCTGCTTATTCACAAGCTCCCTGTAAAATACGAGATGTCATAGATGAAATGCTTAAAATGGATGTTCAAGGAAGGCAGCAAAACAAACATTTACATAATCTTTAAATATTAATATTAGTAAATAATACCTGAACATCTGCTAGCTCGTACAAGGTCACTGACATGGAGATAACTCCCCAAGGGTCAAACCAAACACAGTTTATTTTAGGCTGTGGGCACTACTTTGGGCACCAGCAAAGCAAAAATCTTTGTCATTTACCACCGTACCCAATGGCCTGTCTCTAATGGGCTGAGAGCAGGCGGGACAGTGGTGCTCACTGGGCTGTTAACAGCACAACTTACACAACACTCGCCTGCTCGCTTGCTCTCCACAAAATATACTTCTTCTTGAAAAGCCTTTCACTTTCCTCTAATGTTTTTCTTCTGTTTCATCTTGCACAGCCTGGTCACAGCTGTGCTGGGCTGGCAGCTTGCTGGCTGCCCTCTGCAGACCAGCAAGCATCACCGTAGGCATGATAAAGCAGCTACAGGCTCCATCCCCTTTTTATAGCATTCATGAAGTTGTAGGCTGGTCCACCAAAATTTTTGAAGGCTAACAGCCTTCAAAACAGTACATTATTTCACTGCTGAGCACATTATTTCACTAAGCTTCAGAACCATCACATTTACAGTATTGGATTTTTATTTTTTTTAATAAACTAACATATTCACAATTTCCTTATGATGTGGTTGGTTTATTTTTTCCAGTTGAGCTGCTTTTTCCCAGTTGGAACATAACATCCCAGTCCCAGCGCACTGTCACAGGGACAGACTCTCCATTAGGCCATGGCCCCTGAGCTGCCCTCAGAGAGCAGAAAATGTCTCAGGGCAGTGACCAGTTGCAGTCACACACATCCCAGTGGCTCTTCTACACTGCTTCAGCAGTAAAAAGGCCTTCTTACTACATGCAGGTCAGACTACTTCAGTTTGACTGGCATTACTGCAGTAAAAAGCTGAAGGAACTCACAGTGCATAGCAAAACACCCCGTGTAACTGTTTATGTCTGCTTGGTGTCAGCTAGGCACAGAGATAATCCTCATGGGCTCCGTGACACTGAAAAACAGTAAAAATGAGATGTCTGCAGAAATACTGTGCAGTGATGACACTGGACATCAAAACCTACACCATCAGCACAGCAGAACAAAACCCCTCATATTCCCCTGATGGACCCCAGAATGGCTGAGGTTGGAAGGGACCTCTGGGGGTCATCTTGAACATGCCCCTGCTCCCGCAGGGACACCCAGAGCAGGCTGCCCAGGACCATGTCTTTTGAAGATCTCCAAGGAGGAGACTCCACCACCTCTCTGGGCAACCTGTGCCAGTGCTTGGATACCTGCACAGTAAATAAATTCCTCATCATGGTGTCTCCTGTGTTCTAGTTCGTGCCCATTGCCTCTTGTTCTGTCATTAGGCATCACTGAGATGAGCCTGGCCCCATCTTCTTTGCACCGTCCCTTCAAGTATTTCTGTACATAGATGAGAACCCCCTGACCCTCCTCTTCTCCAGGCTGACCTGTCTGAGCTCTCAGCATTTTCTCATTGAAGGAGGTGTTCCAGTCCCTTCATCATTGGGATGCTCACAGCATCCCAATCTTTAATGATTTGGGTTTCTAATGTTTTTGAGGCACGTGCTTTGAAGCTTTTCTTTACTACCTGTACCACTAGAAATATTATCTCTCTATACTTTTGTGTGTTTGTTTACCAGCACCTACAACTGCATACAACCTGGCTGGAGAGGAGATACCAGCACTGAGCCATGATCTCTCTTTCCCTAACCAGCTGGTGAAGAGACCCACCTTAAGCAGCACGTGCAGCCCCCTCTAAAGGAGCAGGGATGCCCAGTGCCTCCTGAGCCAGCTCCCAAACCTCAGCCTGGAGGTGGATTTGCATGTCTGGGTTTGTCACCAACCCCGCCCAGGGGAGATTTCCCTCTATTATACCCTGAAGACAATTTAAGGCAAACTCTTCTACTTTAGAAACTGGACAGGGTAACATTGTGCTTCCTTTGAGAAGGCTGATGACGAAGGATGCAGTATCAGCCATTTAGCAAAAGCTTTAGAAAACTGTTTTTAGCTCTGGAGGGGCTTGGTTATTGAACGAATCAGAAAAGGAGGCCAAGAAGGATTTTCTTGCTGGTGTATTACCACATTTTTCATCCAGGCACATTTTCTGGCACTCCCCTACACCTGCAGTAGTGACCCTAGAAAGATCAGGTGAGCATGTTCCAGTAGCTGGATACAACACGAGACAGAAGCAAAGGTGACGGAGGCCTCCCTATTGATCCTGTGGTTGCTCTTGTGGAGTCTGAGACAAGATTTCCTCTGGACAAAAATACTTCATTTTTTCCTAGCAATGAGACCCACCTAATGAGCTTGTTACTATGCAGCTCAACCGAGTCAACTGAGAAGCTTTTTGTGACTTCACAGCTACAAGTGGACATTAAAACCTGCAGCTTGGGCATCTTCCCAAAAGAGAGAAATACCTGCCAGGAAGCTCAGTCAGACTCTGGGGAACACTAGCACAAAGGAGCTGGCGTTAGCAGCAGGAAGGAGTGCAGCTGCACAGAGCGCAGAAGGCAACGGGGAGGGGGTGAGGCCTCTCTGAAGCACCTTGAGGTATCTCCTGAAACCATACACATCCTCCCCCTTCACACTGGTGTAAGAGAGAGACATCTAACTAGAGGCATGGTTATTATTTTTTAAAATAAATGAGCATGAAATTAACAGAACCACTTTGTTCTTACCTCCAAAGGCTGGCCGCATGGTGAAGTCATGGTCATCGACTCTGAGAAGCTGCTCCGTCTTCCCTTTCCGAGTTTTGGTCACGTCGTGGTTCTTCTTGTAGATGTGGCTGCAAGAGAGAGCAGCGGCTGATTGCCACCTGCCAGGATTCACGGTCCCTGCTAAGGCTGTCAGTGCTACGGTACCATGAGAAGGATGATTTTTTGGTAGGGGTCACACAATGTCATACGTTATTCTGGGGCTATCTGCCCCATGAGTATCAGCTGCTGGTGCAGACACAGAGCTCTGTCTTCTGGCTTTAAACAGTGACAAAAAGTCACTCATTTCCATCCACAGCAGCAGGAAAAGAGTTTTTGTAATAAAGAAGTCAGCAAGATACACTTCACTTTTCTGAATATTTAGGGGGAGGTATAAAATAATCAACTCTTTATTTGAAGATCGGGGATTATATGAGGACAATAGAATAAGGATGAAAGCAAGCCCCTGGTGAAAGCCACTGGAGTGGCAGGAGTGGATAAGTAAGCACTTTCAGAAAACCCCATTCAGCAGCCCTGGCCGTGCCCCAGTGGTGCAGGAAGGAGGGCTTGAACCATCAAATTCCTCAACCCCTTTGCTCGAGGCATAAGTTCTGACACAGCTGTAAATGTTGACACAATATATAACATACCACATGTCAGCCACTTAGTAAAAGTGGCTTTTATTTATTTTAAACAATAAATAAAAAGAACTACATACAAAAGGGTTAAGATGCATTTGCCTGTGTGGGAGGAATATTACTGGCTGGTAAAGAACAAACATCTTGGAGACAAAAATAAAGGGATTACTCTAGTAGGTACAAAAAGTACGAGTAAATTAGGATTCTAATCTTGATCAAAAATTCAGAGCTTACAAAACAGCTTCCACTCTTATAAGCATGGCTGTGGAAAGCCTGTGCATGTGCTCAGGAGTCATTAAAATACAAATCATGATGCATTTTTTTGGAAAACCTAGGGCTGCTGACAAAGCACCCCACCCTGCCTCTCCTGCAAACTGTCATCGAAGAACGATCTTACCGCGTCTGCTCAACTTTAACCCCTGTGGAAAGACCCAATAGTGGTGAGACACTGCTCAGGGCAACCTCTCTGTCCAAAGGGTGAAAAGCCAACAACAACAGTAATAAAGCAGTAAACACTCCGATAAAACTTTGGATCACATGCTGTACGAAAAACCCTGACAGCATCATAAGGCCATCGTGTAAATCGATGGCACAGCCTCCTGGCAGGACCAAGCTCCCATCAACTCATTTAAAACCATCAAAGGGCACACAGGAGTAGCAAAGAAAACTCGGGGGGCAGAGGGGCTGGGGACGCTGGCGATGGTTTAGGGAGAAGGTGGAGATATTCAGGAGCTTCCTGAGAAAGGGGTGGTGTTTAACAGCCACCACACAATCATCAGGTCCTCCCCGTCCCTGCCCTGCACATCCCGGATGATTCAAAATTTACAGATGCAGAGGTCTGTCATCTAATTACGAATCCATTTAAACCTTTTACAAAGATTTTTCATAGAGTAAATCCAGTGCTCGCTGTCTTTAACATATCTGATTATAGGTTTGGCAGGGTTTCTTTCTGCTTTCTTCATATGCTTTCTGCAGTGTACAACTGTTCATTTAAAGCCACCCACCTTCTTTGCACTTGACTCTCCATTTTTGCTTGTCGATTAGAAGAATGTCTTTTAACCATAAATAAGTAATAATAAAAAAAATCTGTTCTATTGCTGTTCATGTTTTTAGTTTGCTTGGAGCGAGCTTTGTGCTGCTGTGCCCTGGTGGTTGTCTTCTGCTTCTGGGACCCAGCCCAAGGCCGGTGGCACAGCATGCCCAGAAAATTTACTGAAATCCTCCAAATTGCTACCTGCTTCCAAAAATCTTGGTAGGAGGTCTTTAGCTAACAGAAGTTGAAAGCAACTTCTGGCTCAAACACAGAGTTTCTGCTGGCTGAAACGTGAGGCAGGGGTGCGGGAGTAAGCGAAAGTCAGGGGAGAGCTTCTCCTTGAGCAAGTGTTACCCACTCAGCATGGTGAACAAGGTTCCCTTCCCACAGGGAAAAATAACACATTGCAGAATGTAACACCAAGCAAAAGAAGAGATTAAGATGCAGAGGCAACTGTTCAGCTGGCATTTCTTAATTTGGTTCCAAACTTCACAGCCCTAACTCTGCCACAGCGTGTTCTTGTCCTGTGGAGGCACAGGATCAACAGCTTCTCCATACACACTTAGAGGAGACCTGTCCCAGAGCCTGAAGGAGCAGTGAAGCCAAGCACTCAGCAATCCCTGGCAAAAACCTCTACAAAGTGTTCAAGCAGCGAAGGGGAGGCCTGCACTCACGCAACTCAAGCAAGATTCTCAAAACACCATAAAGAGCTTCAGATCAGGTTGATGTATCACATTAAAAGGCAAAAAATATCAAACTTCTCAAACGTAGGCTCCCAAACACGGGAATAAATCTTCTTGGCTAAGTCACTGCTGTAAAATAAATCTGCTATATTCCTCATGGTAAATCATCAAGAGAAATACGAAGCAGAAGATGTGATGTAGTTACTAAATAAGGATGCTGTTCTCATTTCTCTTACACGATTAGAAAACCAGCATGGGAACAGGTTTTAATTTGCTTTTACTAGAGCAGGCCACTGTTCATAGCTGATTTAGACACTTTATTTTTTATAGGTAACTGGAAATTTAAGCTATCTATGTCACTGCTCCATACACTCAGTTTGGTAGTATAGCAGAATTCTCTGTATTTAAAATATCATTCATATTTGACACTTCCAAATATTTGATTATTTTATACTTTTAAATAAGTACGTTGCTTGCTATTTGAAAGGATATGTACTGTTTTGTTACTGCAAAGTAGATGATCTCTACCGTATGTGAATGGTTTGCAAGAAAATGCTAATCTCGAATGCCCCAGAAATAGAAAAATTTTCAGAGTTAAATGAAAGATTTCATTCAATAATTGAGATTCTGTTGAAATCATTGGCAAAACTTCAGACAGCTTTCAGATTTCAGGATCAGGCCCTGGCTGTTTCAGCTTAATAACATTTATGTCACTGAAAACATATAGACTACTGTATTTTTCAAAAAGGCTGTATAAATCTAAGAACACATTGGGGGCTCTGCTTTCAGTTGTATCACAACATTTCTTTGCAACGTGTGCAAGTGACAATGCTCCCTCTAAAATAAAAAAGTTCAGTGTAATACAGAAAAAACAAAAAAAACAAAAAACAAAACAAAAAAAACACACCAAAATAAATAAAAAGATGAAGCTTTACAGCCATAGAGAAGCCATTTAATAAGGATTAACCCAATTTTATTTCTGAGCCCTTGGAACAATGAAAAATCTTGTAAGATATAATTGCCCCTGGATGACATAACCACAAAAAAGGATAACATCCTTTGGGCTGTCTGGCAGGTTTGGAAGATTATCTTTTCTAATGTAAACCTCTGGTCAAATCTCAGCAGCATTAAATCTAATAAAGTTTACCAAGACCTTTAACTCTTTCTTGTGCATTTGCTTGACTTTAATATATATATATATTTTTTTTAATTTCCACATTTTTTTTCAAAATACATCTAGAATTTCACAATTCCTGGGTAATTTTCTGTGTGTTGTTAATGCCGTGCATGCAAAGCAACACCCCAGGTTGTTTGGTGATAGCACAAGTGAACAAAAGCAGCTCAGACAGTCCGACAGAGCAAACAGCCTCCTCTGGAAACACTTGCGTTGGTCTGACACTGAGGAACAGGTAGATTTGAACATCTCTGTTCATTGTTCACGTTCAACATCCCCGAATTCTCTCTGCAGCTGGGCTATTCACACGCGTCTAAGAACACCTTTACCACAGAGCATGCAGAAGTTGTCAAGGAGGCTACAAAACCCGCCTCATTTACCGCATCCTTACACAGTTAAAAGCGAATATGGTATCAGAAAGTATTCAAAAATGTGATTTGTGAAGCTGTTCTCGCTATAGACACAAACACACTGACAGGGCAGGTTTTAGGACTGTGCAATACTGTACTTATACACCGCAGGAAGAGAAACGTAGGTATTACAATAACCCGTACCTGGCTTTCTGCACCTCCAGCTGGCTTGTCCACCTCCTCCTCCTGTGCTTTCTGCTTTCCACAAGAAGAACCAAGCAGAAGATCAATAAAAGGAGCTTTGTGAAATAAGGCATGCTGCTGGAAGCGGCTAGACACGCCGTGCTGCCGTAACCCACCGCGGCACGAGTCCCCCCGGCTGCGAGCATCGGGGCGCCGCTAATTCCAGCATTGCCTGGCTGCCAGCCATCGGCAGCAGGAGCGCTGCGCTCCCGATTTCATACTTCAGACAGGCTTTCAAGGGCTTCTCCCTCCGAGCTTTCCCCTCGCCACCGCCTAACGATTGGCCACCGCTCCCAAAGTTTGCCTCGCCAAACATTCCCGCTGGGTCCTAGAGGATATTTGCTAAAGCCATTACATAAAAACTGCAATTCGGCACGCCGGCTTTTTGCTCAATCCCCTAATCTCAGGACGGTGCTATCCTTCTGCCAGACTGTGTAAAACCGTGCTGTCCCTTTTCATCAGGCTTTCCAGCTTTTCTGTTCGTTCACATGGTGACTTTTTCAACCGGGAAGCGACTGTGCCATCGTGTTTCAGCTAAGTATGTTTCACAGTGGCATACGTAATGCCGTGGTTTTACACCAGTTGAGGTTTTTTTTTTCCAGTTTAGTCAGCCTGGCTCTTTATGCCGTTGAAGATAAAAGATGAGCTATTTCCACTGAAAACGGTTTTATTTATTGTTAACTTTTAGAGAAAGATGAAAAAACAGAAGCCCCCAAGTACCTACACATGCAATAGATTCTTCACATAAATTAACAGCTACCATTTATTTTTCCAAACAAATAGTGGTACAGCGAGGTGTTTTGTTTGAAATGAAAACTTGAAATAAACCTGAAAAGCTCCAAAGCAGCTCTTTTATTAGTCACAACAGAGAAGCAGTTTTCAGAAACCATTATAAGTTGTTTTCCTAACAGCACCTCCACAGATGGCCTCTCTGCAGAGGACTTATCTGCCCTGGTCATGAGAGGGGTGACGAACGGGTACAAGAGCAGAAGTCTGACTGGAACAGCAGCGTGGCTCTAGGAAAAAAAAAAAAAAAAAAAGGAAAAGAAATGTGCAAAGAAATGTGCATTCAAAGCAAAGCTTCCCAAGGAGCAGGAAGGCCAAAACCCATCTCTGCTGTTCTGTGTGCCCAACCCCTTTCACAACGCTTCCCTGTGAGCCCAGGTTTGCCATTTTTGAATGGAGCAGGTACTCGAACAAGAAACCAACCAGGAAATACAGTACTTTTATTTTAAGAGGCTACGGGACCTGTAATTTTGTTTAGAAAAACATTTCTAACAAAATAAATATACAAATAGGAAACACATCACTTACATAGAGGACACCAAGCTGTTCTGCAGTGGAATGTGAACTGTTTAATAAAACCTTTCTTTTTTTAATCTTTGTTCCACAAACAGGACTATCAACAATCCACAAGTGTCAAAAAAAAAGTTGTTGTTTTTCATTTTAGATTTCAATAACCCCTCTTAAACACAGAATGGGCTTTACTTATTTTAGAAGTTGTTATAGCTACTTTAATGTTTCAAAACACTAATGCACACTACATTTAAAGTTAGGAGAGCTGTAGGTAGCTTAATAAATACTGGCTTAGAACCACGATGAAAACCTAGCTTAACTCAGTGTTATTTACAACAACAACAAAAGATCAGCTGAATTCCACTGTCGTTTAAATAAACATTCTAGAGTGCATTAACATCAGAACACAGGTGGAAAATTATTCCACTGATTGCTTTCCTCTACTTCACTGCAATACTTAAGATTCCACAAACAAACCCTCTTAAAACCTTAACAGTTTTCAGTCTACCGCCCAAATGTATGATTTCACAGCATCCATGAATATCTTAACCGTTATTTATTTTTAATAAACCAATAATACAGAAAAAGCCTCTGGGTCCAATACTGATTCCAGGTTACAAACCACTGAAACAAAACAAATAAAACCCCTGTGATAGTTGAAACATAACCAAAGGTTGGCTTGAAACAGTTTATTACTACCAAGGTTTTAATAAATATTTCTTCTTAAGCAAGTTCACATATATGAGAGTTTAAGTATAATAATGTTTAAATTTTCTCTAAGAAATAAAACCACATATGAAACATTCAGTTTAATGCCTTATGTATATTTCTGGTATAATTAAAAGACAATAGCTCTGGGTAAATAATTATATTACATATTTATAACTATTGCAAGAATAGACATGTTTATATAATCTTCAAATTTAAAAAAAAAGCAAGATATACATTTGAGAGTATTAGAAGAGGACATTCAAATCTTGCAAATAAGATTATCCAATCTTATTTCCCCAAAAAATAAAAATCAAAATAATGCAAATAGTTTTCTGGCCCCTTCTCACCTCCCCTACTCCTTTCCCCCTTTCACACATGCAAACCAGAATTTCAACCAATTTACGTGTTCCCACCCAACTAGAAATGTGTCACGGTAAACAAACGTGGTTACAAAACTGTATCCCCTCTAAATTAAGAGCTCACTGGGGCCCAAACACATCGTAGTGTTTCACTTCTTAATTCTGTCTCCAAGGTTAGATATTATACTAACTTAGATTGGGTCATTAACTGCATTTATGTTCTATTAACAAAAAAAAAAAAAAAAAAAAAAAAAAGTGAATCAACCACTTTTTAAAACTGTCTTTTTCTAGTTAATAAATTACTGAAACTGACTCCCCTCGCACATGCCTTAACCTTACTATTCCACCACACTGTTTCTCCAAGGATATAGTGGGCACTAAATTAACACTTGCTGTAGTTAAACAGACTTTTCTTTTCTTACAAGTAATGTACCTGTAGGTACAGTAACATTCGTAAGGACTTAACGCGTAAATACAAAAGTAATTTTTGTAAACAGTTCTTATGTCAAACCCAATACAGAATGTTCAACGAAGCCTTCAAGTCACAGGTCTTTATGAGAGAAACAGCCTTATAACTCAAATATATACTCGTTAGCCAAACATATTCTTCGAAATATAAGAGCTGCCAGCGCAAAAGTCAGCAGGACGATCAGAACAGTTGACCCGGTGTGGTTGGCGTTGACTCTTGGCTGCTGCACCCGATTGAAGTCGGTCGAAGACGGAGCCCGTCTCTGACTCTGCTGCTGGGCACGGCGCTGCCGAGGGCTCAGAGACGTATTAGTGGACACTGATGGAGCACGCTCCTGGCTGGACGCTGCGCTGCTGTTCTGAGTTTCGGACTGAAAAAGAAACAGAAAGAGTTGAGGCAAAACAGTACATAAGAACTTTAGGAACTTCTTTACCGAAAGCATTGTTAGGCATTGGAACGGGCTGCCCAGGGAAGTGGTGGAGTCACCATCCCTGGAGGTCTTCAAAAGACGTTTAGATGTAGAGCTTAGGGATATGGTTTAGTGGGGACTGTTAGCGTTAGGTCAGAGGTTGGACTCGACGATCTTGAGGTCTCTTCCAACCTAGAAATTCTGTGATTCTGTGTGATAAAACTAGTGATGAATAAAATCATCAGAACTAAAATGTACTCTCCAGATAATTCTTAATACTTGAAAGTCTGATAAAAACATCACTAGTAGTTATAAGATAACTACTATTACTGTTAGCGTAAGGACAAAATTGATGTATGTAACAACCTTGAGAAGTCTATTTCAAGCTCCTAATTAGCAGTTCTACGGACACGAGAAGTCTGAAGAAAGCCTGTCAAACAATATTTGAATTCTAGATTAGTTTCAGATCAAGATATGTCAAATGTCTTTGTCTAGAACCTGCTTAACTCCTTGCCATTCAACAAATCTGTAGTAATCCTCCAGACCGTAGAGTCTCTGAAGATTCGTAACGTCACCTACACTGAAGAGGAAGCAAGTTGGGGAGGACAATATAAGAAGGAGAGAAGTCCAGAGGCCTGTAATTAAGCACTGCTTCCTGTGGACAGCTGGGTTCTGCTCTCATCACCACCACTGGGGAAGCAAAACACAAATCAAAATCCCTGGACACAGATTCCTGCACAAGTCACTGAGCTCTGTACCTATGTACCAATGGGTGTGTGCACGCACACACCCATTGCCCTCTGCTGGTCACAGGTTGGGCTGCGACACCACAGGCAGCGACAAAATAAGCGACAGCAGCTGTTACGCAGCTCAGGAGAGTGTCATCCTAAAGCAGAATCATCCTTCAGTTTGTAAGGTCGAAGCCACGGATTTTGGTATTCCACGGGCCTGATCCTGCTCCTGATGCTGAAAGGCTCAAATTTGCAACATTATAGTATTAAAACAGTGACATGGCACTGCTGTTGGAAATTAAAATTGAACTCTGTCAAGATGTTTAATTCTTGAATCAGGCAGCTGACATGACTTATATATATATATAAAGTCTTCTTTTCACTTCTCAGAGCAGATTGCGGGTACTTCCTTGTAATACAACCTGCAACTACTTGCAAAGCTAGCTTCCCCCCCTAATAAAAGAGGTTATCATTACAGCAGGCAAAAAGGGAATTCAGGAGGGTTTGTTTGCTTCCAAACAGAAGCTTTTTAATGACACAGTATCCATAACCCTAAGCACTGTTTTGGCAAGTGAGCTGCTATAACCACAAAAGATATCCTTCCCACACCTGCCAGAGAGGGAACGTCCTCTGCTGAGTATCAAGTTTGGTGATGCACAAGACAGTAAGCCACACAAAGTCCCGTGACTCTGGCCACATATTCTGTATTTGGGGGGAAAAAAAATCTTCAAACTGTCACCTGGTGAGTGATTTAACAAGTCCAGGGAAGAGACGTTCCTTTCCTCCCTACCCATCACTAGTATTTCCCCCTGTGTCTTATCAGCAATACAGCACCGATGTAATTCCTTGCCACATTTGACAGCCTGCCTGTTTACATAGGTTTCTCAAGCAAGCAAGCAGCCTGTGTTGCTTCAAAGAAAAGTATTTTTAAATGGATTCATTTCCACCTGGGGTTTTATCAGTAGAGACAGCCAAGAACTTCACAAGCAGCTGTGGTGGTTTAATAACCGATGGGCTCCACCACACCGCTCTCCCCCTCTCATTCCTCAGAGGGAGAGGGGACAAAACACAACCAAAAAAAAAAAAAAAAAAAAGAGAGAAAAGCTTGTGGGTTGAGATAAGGAGCAGTTTAATTAAAGGAAAAGAGAAAAAGCAAAGGCCACACAGAAGCAAAAGGAGAAGACAGTTATTCTCTGCTTCCTATCAGCAAGCAATGTTCAACTGCGTCTTGGGAAGCAGGACCTCAACCCTCTCATAACGACATAACTTTTTCATCCGTCCACTTGCCCGGGTTTTATTTCTTAGCATGACCTCACAGGGACTGGGATATCCCTCTCTCAGGCTAGGTCTCAGCCTCTGCTGCTCAGAGAGCTGCACCACTCTCCAGCCTCCACCGAGCAGTCCCACAGACCGCAATGAGAGCATGGACACTGACGTTGGTCTGTGACACTGAGGTGGTCACTGGGATGGCAGGTGGCCATCTGTAGCTGAGTCCGAGCTGACTATCTACTATACCTTAACTCAAAATCATTCTTCTGTCAGATGTGGTAGAATCCCATTTTCTTAATGAAAAGGGCAAGTACTTTCAACACATCAACTTCCAGCAGGACCTTGCTTGCAGTCTGAAAACTCAAATGGGAGTAATCTGGGAGTAATCTACCATTACTTTGCCCTGAGGAGATATCAATAACTACTGAAAATTAAAAATAAAATTAAAAAAATGCACTTTTTCTGGAGTAGCCTAGTCAGAGGCACTTTATCAGACCATTCTGCATTGGCTTCACACTCCTCACAAGTACACAGTACTAAGTGAAAAGCCATCTTCATCACCACGTGTTGCACTGGAGAGACCATCTCTATCCCTCCATCTGCTTTTTAAATGACAGGAACTCAGGAAACATACACTCAATATTGCACTGGGGATGTACTTCATTTACAGCTTGAGAACAGGACAAAGAGGACAGGGTAGTAATTTTAAGTGTGGCATCAAAACACTGGCTATTGGTATGGCAAAATAACACACACACACAGGAGAGATGTACTAGTGTTGCCATTAATATAAATAATTGCCATTGCTAAAACAAAAGTACTAGGTTTTAAAACTTAATTTGACGTAAAAACCGTGGTTAACTGTGAAATATTTCAAGTCTTGGTGGCTCATTAGTAAGCTGTATTCCTGACAGTGATAGCTGACAGAAGGGAAAGTAAGTTCAAAGTATCTTTTCTTCTAATGGGATGAGAAATTCTTCAGCAATAAGAGCCCCACACAGAAGAGATGGAGCAGACTCAAAGCAGTGCCCATGCCAGTGACTTGCACCACTTCAGAGTGCTCTTTCATGCAAGAATTCAGCTAAACCTACCCCAGAAGAAGCATCACCGTGCTCGCAAATGCCTTGCTATTAATTCATTGCAAACCCCCCCATCTATTCAAGTAGCTTAAAGGTACAAATCACAGGACAACTGCTGCAGAGAAGAACAAACTCACCCATGAAGCAGTCTGTAGGCGATTGCTTTCCTAGTGTAAAACCTAGCCTGCTGATTTTCACCTCTTCACCTACAGTTAGACCCTTTCCTTAGCATCTATTTGTTTTAAGTGTCCCAAGACCAGAAGAAAGATAACACAACACAGGCAATATACTCCATTCTTCCTGCTTGATTACTGCTACTTTTTCCCTTCCGTAGTGTGTAACAGGACATAAGGTCCCATGACTTCAGAGTCACACATATTACATCTACTATTTTACAAAAAATTACCCAAGCTAATTCAAGGATTTAGCACTGGGTCTGCCTCCACTCTTTTTATTATCTAAGTGCATAAATTTCAAGTTCACAACAGCAACTTTTCTCCAATAGCTTTTAATTAAACATGCACTTGTGAAATAAGGGGTAAACATTTTATCCAAAAAGAGAAAAAAATAGTTTTGATGTTGTCCCATCTGTGACTTTCAACTTAACAAGGCATAATTAGGCCTTTCCAAAAGAACCACCAACTTAAAAGAAATTTATATGTTCAAGAAGCCCATCTGAGCAGAAAGAACCTGAGATTTGCACGGACACTTTCATGCCTATTAGCACATCTAGGCCTCCGGCCTGTGCGTACTGTGTGAAGATTTCTGTATGTTTTAGCATGAATAATGGCTCCAGAAAATTCCTAGCATCCAAAAGGTGGCAACTCAGAGAAACAGGTATTTCTTTAAGCTCAAGGAATGCTTATGAAACAGCTCCCTTAAAACATTAATCCACTTCCTCATCGTTTACATGTTTATATGTATGACATATAAACATTTAATATACATTTCTACAACGTTTAAAGCTTTCATTTCACATAGGACTGCTCTGCTGTAAGTTAAGTTCATCATCACTCATTAGACTGGCATAATTGAATGAAACTGTTCTCAGAAATGGGAGTAATCAAAATCAGCCTTTTCTGAAGTCTCTTTTTTTCCCCCTCCCTCAAGAAAATGCTACTGATGCTCCGGTATTTTGGCCAGTTCTACTGTATTAGCCAGGATTTGTATTGAGAAGAATAAAACAAAATGGTTTATTAAATCCTGAACAATCTGGAAAAATCCTTCTCATGGAAAAAAAAACGTATGCTATTAGCATGTTTATATTTCTACATAGCTTGAAAATATGTTGCAAACATGCAACAGATGGTCTGACGTTATTTGACGTGTTTTATTTTTTTTAACCAATCTGCAGCCCCATCCTCTCTAAAAAACACAGCTTAGCTGGGATTTGTCTGCAATTTATCAGTGAATTTAGATTGCATTTGCCACAGTCGGAACAGCAGCTGCCTTGGCCCACTACCAGGCCTCGGTCACTTCCGAATCTATTATGTAAACCCTACACCTACCGGCATTAAGACTTGAATCTCGTATCATTTACTTCAAACAGTAAGAATATTTTAGTCAAATTGACTTAGACCATAAAAGCAGGAAGATATTCTTAGTATTTAAAGGCTACAAATTATCACTGCAGCAGCTTTTGCCTCTAGCTAAGAATTCTATTGAAAAACATCTGTGATCTATTATGCGAAGGGTAAGTAGTACCTAAGACACCGTGATACTTTAATGAAGTGTTACCCTATACATTAAAGGATCTACTGGGAATATGAATGGATAAAAGAAAGCTATTTGAAGTTTGTTTTTTAAAAGAAGGAAGTGAAAACAAAAGATCGCTATTTCCAAAAGCAGCATCCTATTTGCTGAAGATTTTATAGGGATGCAGAAATTTTACAAGAAACATATGGACTCCATGCTCGGGATGAAGCCTCCTATCAGCTAATAGCACAGATTTCGTGTTCAGACTATGCACATAGATAAAGCTCAAACACGGGCCGTACCATCGCACTGGCTGGATCCTGGAATGCTCGAGCTGCACCATCCTGCTGGGGCTCAGGCGAAGTGGCAGAGCGGTTCGATCCTGATGAGCTTGAAGGCTCAGCATCTGACTTCCTCGATGAATTGACTTCTGCCTACAAGGAATAGTACATAAATACGCTTCAGAGGTGAGATCAAAATTACTCCAAACAGACTTGGCTCTTCTTGGAATGCCCATTCTAGGGCATGCTGAATGTAAGATTTACTGAAGTGATCAAGTATGTCAACTGCATTTCAACTCATCATCAGGTTTAAGAAAAACTAACTCTTAAGAAAAAAGACTATAGATGAACAAACATCAGTTCAGACAATATCCCAGTTCTATTTTGCATTTGTTGTTCTATTTGTTTGTACATAATAATGGGTGTAACATTAAAAAAACACAAATGAATGGAGCTACAAAAAATATTCAGAAGATCCAGGCCAAAATTATGCCAGAAATAACAACTTTATTAAAACTTCTGTTTCTCATGATCCTTAAGTAAGGGCTGACTAATGCTGTCACATGTGGACAAATATAGCCTGTTTCTCAGCAGGGATAATTAGCCTCAGGTGCGTGCTATGTTAATGTTAATCTATAGTGGTTCTAATCCCAAAATTGCCTCAGAGTCAAAATGGGTGCACGTGCATGGCATGATTCTGTGTCAGGCAGCCATAACTCAGCTTTCAGTATTTAAATTTCAGCACAAGAGCAAAAGTAAAAATACCAGTCTTAATAATACTGTATTATATGATTTAGAAAATGTCTAATAAGCACCAATTCCCAGAGGTTAGGCCTCATGCTTTTGGAAATTTGAGACATTGGTAGATCTATAGTGACACATCGAGGATCATTAACAAGACTCTTGCTAAAACAATACACGTGCTTGCAATAATCCCTTTGGAATGGAGGACATCACATCATAGTCCTGAACCAAAACACTTTACAACATATACATATCCAAATTTAATTAAAAAAAGAGGAGGAGGGGCACAGGACCAGGTCAGTTTTTAACCAGCAAGCTAGTCTTTCTCCCTCAGGAGTAGTGTTACACCTCTCTGATCACGTTATCTGGATTTTTTTTTTTTTTCTGCAGAAATTACAATTCCAAATCTAAGAACTAGTACCTGTCTTCAAATACAGATGTAAGTAATGCTACTAAGAAATACAAACAGTATATTAGAAACAAACCAATTATGTAGATAAGCTAATAAGATCACAGGATAATATTCTTCCGCTTTACTATCTGGGGGGAGGAGAGAGTGGATTAAATTCCCCATTTCTTGATATATAATTTCTCATTTTCCTGAAATACTATGTCACTGAAATGATCTGAAGATGGTTTAAAGATTTAAAAATACTTCCTTTTGCACTGATCTACTCTAAACTCTAGTATTAGGATAGTGCAAATTATGACTCAAATGTGGGCCAAACCAAATCAACACAGAATCATGGAATAATTTAGGCTGGAAGGGATCTCTGGACATCACCTGGTCCAATTCCCTCCTCAACGTAGGGTCACGTCCACTTGAGTTTGGAGCATCTCCAAAGCTGGAGACATCACAGCAACTCCAGGCCACGTGCTCCGGCATTTGACAACCCACATGGTGAATATTCTTTTCCTATGTCCAGCTGGTACTTCCCTTCCTCAAACTTGTGACCGCTCTTTTTAATACTTCTGCTTTTTCCAAGAAGAGTTCCTTTAATCTTTTCTGTTAATCTCTATGAAGCATGTACACTGCACTGTGCATTTGATTTACTAATTTATGAAAGGATTTCTAGTATGCTAAATATAGTAATACTAAAATTAAAAACATATATATATATATATATATATATATATATATATAAAAATAAATACATTTTAAAAATGTACTTCAAAGTTTCCCAAATTGAGGTGTTTTTTTTTTTCCAAACTAGTCTCTTTTCTCCATCCTTTGCTGGATCCTCTTACCTCTGCTTCTGGAAAAGCTAGAGAGAATACAGACCTCAAGGAAAGATCAACATATTTAAACATAATAATTAGGGTGGGTGGAGAACAAATTGTACTAGAGTATGCCTTGTGATGGCACCATGTAGATATACCATTTTTTCTGTTTTACAGAAATACAAATGCTATTAGTCATATATTTTTTTTCTCTTTCAGCTGACTGGAGTTTATGGTATATAGCATCTAAAATGCACAAAAAAATGCAGAAAACATTTTGCAAATCAATGTAATTCTGATAAAAAAAAATGTAATTCTCTATTAAAATGGAGAAACAAACACGGAAGCTCAAAGAAGCAGAAAAACTATTTAGGAAATGCCTTTTCCCCCCGCCCCCTGAATTTCACATTCCTTTCCCAATATGAATCACAAGCACTTAAAAAAAAGTTGTAATTTTGCTTAAGGCTGGTATGAAAGGATTTCTTATAATCCCAGGATCATCTAGAAAAGTTAGGGAACCTCTTCTGTAAAGGTGAAGATAATGCAGACATTGCCAATACGTTGCTAGTAGGGAAGCTCACCTAATTATACATCCAACCTGCAATTTGATGTGAAAAACTTACCCCATAAATTGATAAGGAATATGTCCAAATTACTGAAAATGTTTGTATTCCTTGGTACTTACTCATACTATTATTTTGCTACAAATTCATAAGTTGTATATCTCGGTCTAACATCACATAAATGTTAAACATCACAAAATATCACAAAGCCAAGCAAAGCAGAGAATGTAGGAAGTTTAAAAAAATTGACTTGAGAAAAGGAGGGAAAGAGCACCCAGCGACGAGGACTAATTTGCCTTGTATTAAAGCAAAACAGAATGAAATATTGCAAAAAGATTGTTGAAACCTGAATTTTTGTCCGTTTTTTTCCTCATCGAATGCTTTCTCTTAGGAGATGGAGTTAAACATGTGGATACATGGAATGCATCAATATTCTTTAGAGACTGATGCCCTTAAGTTTTTAAGGTTAAAAATTAAAAAGGTATGAAGCATAAGAAAAGTTTTCTTAAAAAGAAATTATGCTTAGATATTTCTAATATTTCTGTGATGAAGATTAGCAGTGCTTATTCAAAAACTAATCCTATACTTTTTAGCCCTTATATATTGTAAAGGAGTCAAGAGCAGCTAAGTCCCAACTGTTTCTCTGGGTAGCTCAGCTTGAAAACTCTGTGTCTGTAGTTCCTCATCCTTGTAAAAATATTTAGAAGTGTTTTTACCATAAGCAGTAGTACACACAGACTCAACCACATCAACACGTGTAGATGTGAGATCAAAAAGGAACACGCAGATCCTGCAAAATTGGCAGTGATGCTCACTAGCGGGCAATCTTCATTCTCAGGGAACACAAAAAACACAGTTTTTGGAACAGTGTTAGAAAAACATTGGCAATGAAAGGGACATACTAGCACTCCCACCCCCAGCAAGGATGCATTCTGCACCAATGCCACACTGCCATATTGTATTTCACTGTAGATCCCTGCCTTCATGCACAGCACTCTTCCTGAGTGGAAGAATGATGAGTTTAGTGGAACCCCCCAAAAAAAAACCTGTACATGCAAGACATGCAATTTTCTACAGCACATATTTGGCTAAACAAACCTTACTTGTACTGAAACACAAGCTAGAGAACACATTTTTGGGTAAGAGTCACTTTCATACCAGAGTTCAACTTTCAGTATCTTCATCTGCAGAGTAGCTCAAAAGAATTTGCAACCATTTTTCAGTAGGAATATGTTTTATTCCTTTCATAAGCCAAAAGAAAAAAAAATCACATAGGAAAAAAAATTTAGGTTAGCTTTGCCCAAACTTTCCTAACATATTTATGATAAAACTAAGTCTGAAGAATTTAATCATCTTACTAGTGATTAAAAACATGGAACTAAAACTAACATCCACTGTTTTTACTGTAGTGTTCACCTCTGAAATTATAACTAGTCAATCACTGCTTGAGATGCAGAGTTTATTTATTGTCACATTCACAGAGATCTACTCTCATTTTTCTCTTTCAGTCTCTCCTAAAAAAACAGGTTTCCACATAGTGATTTGTGAAGGTTTATAAAATAACGTATTTCCCTCAATTTACAAATTTTTCATCCACTTTTTTTTTTTCATATTCTGTACAGCAAAGAAAAAAGTTTAAACAGTTACTACACCTTGAAGCTAATTTGTCTGGCAAGTTCTTTAGCCTCCTTGTCCGCCTGGCTTGACCCACTTCCTGATGTTAGTGGTAAGAGGGCTGTCTTCATCGATGTGCCACACATTTCACAACAGAAGTCTTGTGACCTGGCCACAGAATGACATAGCTCAGAATGAGATGTTCTCAATGTTCGTGTGCTTGCTTAAGCAAACTATTTGCAAAACAATCCACAGAAAGATAAGTAGTTTCAAGACCAGTAGCTTAAAAGTACCTTTTCCCCCCCCCAAAAAAAAAGCATTACCTTGAAAAACTGTATTAAGAATAGTCTATATCATAAATACATATTCCCTCCAACATTTAGGAAAATATTACCTTACATACATATTACAACTACCTAGTACTATATCAATAAATTTTAACTATGTTAAAACTTATTTTAGATATAAAGCAAATTAAAAGTGTACATTATAAAAAGTTAACTATTATTACAAGCACTAAATGATACTCAGGAGTCTGCACCTCAAGTCCAGGAGTTTCAGCTTCTGCTAGAGCATCACCTTTATTCTTGCACGCATATTTGTCTACAGGACATACTGAAGGCAGCTCTTCATGCTGACCAGAAATACACTTATTATACTACCTGGACCGACCCAATAAACCCAACAAGTTTATAAACCCTACACAGGATTTATAAGCTTTGATACAGTGCTATGCTGCAGCTTCTGATTAGCTCAAAGCATAGTAGAATAAGCTTGCATCTGACTGCAAAATAAGGCATTAGAGCCCTGGCGATCATTTAGTTCAGCTTCCTTGCTAGAAACAAGGTCAAGTAAAACTATTTGCCCAAGTCCATTTCCAGTCAGGTTTTGAATACTTTTAAGTTTGAAAAGGATTCCACAACCTCTCTGGACAACCTGCGCCAGTGTCTGATCACCCCTACAACAGAAGAGTGTTTTCTTGCATTCAAACTGAATATTGTGGTTCTCTGCTTCAGCCCACTGCTTCTTCTGAGCACCACTGAATAGAGCCTGGCTATGCCTTCTTTACACTCTTCAGACATTTGTGCACATTGCTAACAGCCCACTGAGCCTTTTCTTCTCCAGACTGAACAGTTTCAGCTCTCTCAGTTTCTCTTCATATGAAACATATTCCGGCCCCTCAGTCATCTTCACAGCCTGCCACTGAACCCAATCCAGTAATTCCATACCTATCTTGGATCCTGAACTGGACACAGCCCCAACCTGGACCCTGTGCTCCAAGTTAGTCTCACCAGCACTGAGTAGAGAGAAAGGATCACCTCCCTCACCCTGCTGGCAATGATCATCCTAATCCAACCCAGAAGGCTGCCAGCCTTCTTTGCTGCAAGGGCACTTGGCTATCTCGTGGTCAACTTGATGTCCACCCTGACCTGCAATTCTTTTCCTGCCAAGCTGCTTTCCCATCAGTTGGCCCACAGCACGTACTAGAACACGGGGTTATTCCTCCCCAGGAGCAGGACTTCATGTTTCTGTATGTCGAACTTCATGAGATTCCCCTCAGCTCACTCCTCCAGCCTGCCCAGGTCCCTCTGGACGGCAGCACAACCCCCTGCAGTATCAGACACTCCTCCCAGTTTCGTACTGTCTGCAGACTTGCCGAGAGTGTACTCTGACCCATCACACAGGTCATTAACGATGCTGAACAGCACGGGGCCCAGTATCAACCCCTGGGTACACCAGCAGCCACTGGCCTCCAGCTGGACTTTACACACCTGATCACAGTCCTCTGAGCCACGCGGATCAGTCAGTTCTCAACCCACCTCACTGTGCGCTGACCCAGGCTGTGCTTCGTGATATTTCTCTATGAGGATATTAAGGAAGATAGCACCAAAAGCCTTGCTGTAGTCAAGACAGACAACATCTGCTGCTCTTCCTTTGTCCACCAAGCTAATCACTCCATTGTAACTTAAAATTAGATTTGTGATTAATTTCCTAAAATTATTCAGAAGCTGTTACTTAGATTTTTTTTTGTTGCTGTTTCATTATGTACTTGAGGGAAACGAGGCCTCATTATTATGTTTGTTTTCTCCATCACTCACACTAACTATCACCTCCATCACATTTATTTTCCTTCCGCAGCACAATTACCACCATATCATAATATTAATTATATCTCTAAAGAATGAATTAGAGATGAACCTCTAATTTGACCACACAATGTTGGCAGGAACACAGCCCTCTCAAAGTATTTCATTTGACTGTAAGTTCTGAGCTTGCACAATATTCAGGAAAAGAATACAGATACAAGGCATAAAGCTTTTGTTTTGTCTTTTAATTTAAAATGAAAGTGAGAGAACAGTCTTGAAGTGACTTTTCCTATTTACTCAATGCCTTACTGTAAAAGATACATATGTATGTACCCACAGTAACAAAATTAGTGCTTACTTCTTTGCAAGAGCTCTTCTTTCTTCTGGTGTATAATCTAGAGATCCTATTGCACCTTCACCTTTGGTTGGCATAAATCCAATAATGGCTAGTAAAGCTGTTCTTACTAAAATTGGGAAACAGAGATATAAATAAGGTTGCAGTAACAATGGTTACTTCATCTTACTCTTCACTCACTAATAAAAAGTTGCAGTTCTGCCCATAAAACTTCACTTTGTCCAAAAAAGCAGTCTGAATTTCGTACAAGTAGCACTGTTGGCTTTTTTGTTTGTTTTATTTTATACGGAACAAGAACTCTTTTTTTGAGCTTCAAATTATAAATGAAAGTTAAGGTCTTATACTCCCATCAGCCAACACAGAGAAGGAAAGCTAAGTTGTTACAACAATGCTGCATAAAGGTTAGAGACCAAAACTTCAAAAATGGGCTCCAAATAAAAATGGGTAGACAGATATTAATATAAGTGTGCATGTGGTGGAGCACCAGCAATAGAAATTGCACCCTATATTCTTATCCTATATTCTTACTCAACGTGAGGGTGATAGTCTTTCAGTTCTCCTTAAGATTTGCAGTGTCGATGTCACTTCCATTTATTCTTCCAATACCGTAATAATAAAAAAATCCTGACAATAGAATCAGTAGCTTGTAATTCAGTTGGGCTTTGTCAAATAAATCTATGCAAATAAATCAATTAACGCATGCAAAAGCACAAAGTGTTATTTCTGCTCACTCCTCGGTGAAGACCAGAAGTACAGTAATTCCAGGGTTTCTTAGAATTCAGGTAGGCACACAAGAGTTCTGCTTTACATCACTAAGAATTAGTTTTCTTGATGAACTGTTGGTGAAGTACTACTGCAGTATAATTTTTCAGTTTAAAAATCTAGTTGCTCAGTGCAGGTAACATTTTCCAAATAATTTATTACTTACTACTCCATGAAGGCTGCCATGTTTCAGGATGATGCCCTGAGATGCTTAAACAAATTTTCTTCCCCACTTCAAACCTGCCATTGGCCTTTAAAAGAAGAATAAGGATATCATAAAATGTGCTTGATTTTTTTTTTGTACAAGTTATAACAATGATCATCAAATAAGTCTATATACAAACAATACTTGACAATTGTATCACTGCCAATCTCACAAAAATGGCATTTGGCTTTTTGAACACAGAAGTTTGCCATTTGCCTCTATTCATGCATGAAGAGACCCTTACCCCCATATGTCCCAATAGACCCTCATATGTCCCAATTCAACACAATGGCTTTCCTGTTACTCCTTTAATCCGTACAAATCTGGAGAGCCTGCAAAGCCATACGTCTGTGAAACTAGACAGAAATATGGGCCTTCACTGATACCATAGGTCTTCTTTACACATGCCAAGAGACACCAAGAGGGCCCATGCAGGCAACAGAAAGTTTCGACAACCACATCAGCAATTGGGATTACAACTGGGGAAGACTAGGTGCCAACTTTCATATAATGACAGAACACCAAAGTCTTGGAAGACTTCTGGTATTAAATTCTTGAACACCTTGAAAGACTTCTGATATTAAATTGGCAGCATTAACTGTACTATGTCACCTTTCTTACAAGAGTAAGTTCTTTCTTACAAAAATAAGTAAATTCCTTAAGTACAGGAACCTCTCTCTGATACCCAAGGTAAAACCAATGAATAACATAAAAAAGAAAAACTAGTAAACATTCTTACCGTCAGCAAAATAATGCTTGGTGGTTTCATGGGATACTCAGGTGGTAATACTATTCGCCCGTGATAAATTCCTCCGTCAAAATCTGAATCTGGAGGGCCTCTAACAGTAAAGTGCCATTCAAAAAGATTATCCTAAAATGCCCACAAAAAGAAACATGTCAAAGAAGTAGACATCTAATCACCATTTTCTTGCAACAAGGACAGGCTAAAGAAGAAGTAAAGAGGGAGTTTTAGGAAAATAGAATCAAATGGGGAGTAAGACAACCAACAGTATACAAAGATTTTGCCTAAAAGGATAAATGGTGTAGCTTCATGATAGTTTTCTTACAAAAGGGCTTTGTTGGTAAATTCAAATTTGTTATTCAAGGTTTTCATACTACTTGCACCAGTTATGACAAGAGTTTTTCCCTGACAGATGGAATATTCCACGACAAATAAAGGAAAACTTGGTCTTTGCCCCATTGAATAGTAGTTTCTACAGAACTGAGAAGAGGCCCACTCCAAGTAAGAACGTTAACAGCCTCCCCTGTCAAGGTCCCTTCTGTGCCCAAGGCAACTCAGGTCCCAGAGAACTTCCATCCTCGTTTGTTTCTCCACAAAGACTTTTGTAACATCTACCTTGCCTTACTGCAACAGGCAGAGTTTGGAACACTTTTGCTGGACACGTAAATAACTTCTCCTCAAGTATTATTTCTTGGGTGTTCTGTGTTTGGTTTTGTGCATCAGACCTTGGGATGCTCACAACTCCCTGAATATTTATGAACAGAACAACTCCTACTGTTACCACATGAGTCCAATGAAGCTTGCTGCTGGTGAATGAGATCTCATAACTAATGTTGAACATTGGTATCACATGGCTGTGACTGCCCATCTAGCTGTAACTTTTTCAAGGATGGAAGGGAAATGTCAACATTTCCAGCATTTCCCATCATCTGTCACTGTTCTCTTCCCAGTAAGTCACTGTTCTAACCGCCAAAAATAAGACTTTCATTTAAATTACAATAGCATGAACTAGACCTTAAGCTTCACCTCAGAAAGTAGAAAACAAGTTACAGACCAAAACTAGTCAATAATAACAAAAGCTAGTCAATAACAACATATATTTTATAGCACCTAGAAACATGCTACCAGCTTCAAGCATGTATCCAAATGTCAGATTTTAAATACATTTGCATATGGAGAACATATAGTATACACCACACTGCCTCATTACAAGCGCCTGTAAACACATGGAGAGACAAACCTCCAAGGGCTGTGCATGATAATGATCTGTAGGATCCTTCAGTTCTGCAGCCTCCTTCATCAAACGTTTGACGGCTGAAAAAGAGAAAGCACAGAACATGAAAAGACAGAAGAAAATTAATGCATACTGCACACAAAAATGCGTAAACATTTCCTGAAGAGCTCCCTTCAGCTAATTTTTTTCAACTCACCGCAGCTTCTTCACTGGAGTTAATAATCCGAGACACAATATCGACTACTCACACTGAATAAATCTTTTAAATGAGTCATGTAGCATAGAGTTATGAAAAATATGCTGTGTGGTCTCCAAGTTTCTCAAAAGAAACCCTTAACACTGTGGCTAAAGCAGCATTGTGTTATTAATTGCACCAAAGACTGAAGGAAAACCAAATGTCATTGACAGAGCTTCAGTGTTTAAATAGAAGATGTACACGACCACCAAACCTAATATTTTATCATAACAAGCTTTTTCCTGACACCTCTCATGACTGTTAGATGGCTCGTCCCTTAATTAATCCAAAAAAGGTGACAGTAAGACTTGAGAAAAACCATCACATCAGTAGCAGAAGGAGATGTGGTTTTATACCACATTTGATAACGCACATGCCCAGCTAGAAAAAACTGACCCAGGTCTTTGTAATTTGAACCTGCTACTGAGGTAGGACACAAAGGTATTTTTCTGTCCTAAACTTAGGCTAGTCTTCAGCTACCCTTTCCAACCGTCCATTTCAGAACCAGCATCATGATCTGTATTTTCTGCATCACCTTTTTCCTTTACCTTCAGTAAGTTTTGTCCCATCACTTGTCCAGCCAGGCGCTCTCATGAGCATCGTGCATTAACTCCTAATAAACTCAGCCAAATCAGAAAGCAAATTAAACACAGCAATCACAGACAAGAAAATGCAGGATGTCACCCCATGAATGAGGTTAGGTAGAATGTCCTTACTATCCCCAAATTACTGAAAAAAGAAATGAAAATAGCTCTGTCACCTCTTTAAGAAGCTATAATGGGAGCAGGAACCCTTACTCCATCACCCATGTTCAATTCAAACCATGGATGTCCCTCTCACTTGTGTAATTACCTATATACAAAGAGGGAGAAAGACTGCCCAAAGTCCCTTTTAACAACAGTGTTTGGTAACACTGCGAATGAACCATAACTCTGATTTACAAAGCCAACTCCATGGATTTACTCACCTTCCTGGTGCTATGAGTGAAGCTACTCTAACCTTCCCACAGAGTAATCTGAATTTCAATTTACTGTGAAGAGTCCTTTTATTTATTTGCACTACCCGACAGCTATAAACGACAGCATAAAGTTTGAAAACTGCACTTCTTACAGCCCAAAAAGCAAACAGACTGCATGGGAACTGGCTGCTGCCAGCCATCCTCCTCCTGCCACGGCCTCCAGGAGGTGTTGATAAAGCCCTGCAGAACCCACCAGGTCCCGCCGCAGGCAGCAGTGGCTGGGATCCACCAAGAACAACTTGGCTCCTTCATCTGCAATGAGGTTTACCAGTTCATTAGTGAGGAATAAGGAAAAAAGTCAGCCTAGACCAGAAAAGGTCTGTCTGGATACTTCCCTTCACAAGCCGAAGAAAGAAGAGTGGGAGACGGAGCAAATCCCATCAAGAAAAAACATCAGAAGACCAAGACGGCTGCCAGGTGTGGACTGCAAGCAGCTGGGCTGCTGGTAGGCAGGATTCAAAACCATAAGCAGTTTAAAGCATGGTTTGGTTTGTTTGTTTTGAAAACAGAAGCCAGGCTACAGCTATTCTATTTTAATGAGCCTGTGTAGAATATATAGGAAAGAACCTGAAACACTGCTCTACCCTGTGAACATGAAATACTCCAAAATACATCATTTAGCTTTTGTACACCATAGAGATAATTTGCTCGTATGAAGTTTTCAATATTAAACAACCGAACACGTCTTCCGAAAAAGCAGCACGTGGATTTCCACATGGTTGAGAAATGTCAACGCAAGTTGCCCAGATCTGGCTTGATCACCAAGGATTCACCCTGAAAACATGGAACATAATGCTTTTCAAACCCACTAAATTTGTTAAATACAAGTTGCAGTATTCACGAACACTGCCCCTCCTTTGGCTAATGGAAACCGCAGTGGAAAAAATGAAAATCATTTCCAAAAGTCTGCCTGCAACAAGTACCCGACACTCATCCAGGCTTCATTAAAAAGAATTGTGATGCAAAGCGCGGCATTTCAGCCCACTTGAAATCACACTGAGTCATCCAAGGAAAAGTTTGGCAGTGGCAATTCTGAAAAATGAGAACATTTTGGCCCCATTCAAAATAAAAATTGCAAACTGTCATCAAGTCAAAAAGCATCCATTGTTTTTGTTTTTTTTTTGGGGGATAACACAGTTAACAAGCAGAATTTGTGTGATGTACACATATACAACTTGATGACTTGCAGCTTTATTTCTGTCAAAAAGATGTGTCCTGGTCAAATCCTGCTTCCTGGGATGTTTAAGCCATCCCACAACTTCGCTTCGCCACATACAATGGCTTCTCCTGAACCTGCCCTGAAGTCACATTCACGTGCTATTTTGCCCATTCAGAATAGTCTGCACCCGGTAGTCCAAAAAAATACTCTGTACAAAAAAAAATAAAAAAAAATAAAATAAAATGATCAGCCTTCCTAAATGTAAATATTACTGCTTAAAGAAAGGATGGGATTCGAACATCTGTGGTGTTCACTTAGATTTGTAAAAATAAGGTGTAATATTCTACTGCTATTATGAAAACACAGCCATAAAATAAAGCAATTCCATCTAGCCTTACAGCAGCCTACTAACAAAGCAAAGCTCTGTATCTAACGAGGTGGAATTTTAGCTCATTTTTACCTTATCAATGAAGGCTACGTAGGGCAATCAAATTGAGTTGATCAAGATCACCATGTGATATTAATGGCAATAATACATAACAATGCAAAAAGTTGTATTTTCACATAACAAAGTCGGCACACTTTTCCTCACTGAAAGTCCAGAAAACGTGATCCAAGCAATTCAGTTCCAACTGCCTCTAACACTTGGATTGTCAGTGAAACAAGTCTGTGTTTGTGATCAGGCTCACATGTGGCAATATCTTCCTCCAATGGACAGCAACCAATTAATTCTACCCATTTTCAGTTCTTCTGTTTGGGGAAGAAAAAAAATGTACAGAGACAAATAAAGCGAGGACCCAAAAATAGCTGGCATAAAGCTAGGGATCTCAGTCTTTCAAGTTGACTTACCTGATCTGGAAAAGGAGAAATAAAACAATCTAATAGCTTTTACTGCTTCAGGAAATGCTGCCTGCTTTTTCTGTTTCATTTTTGTCTGATGGCAGCTATAAATATTTTTTCCACTTTTAATGAGATTTAGAGGTCTACACAGGAGAAATACAGGAAAAGCAATCTTTGGTTTTCAACGGCTCTGCTGACCAAGATAGGCAAGGTGTAATTTACTTATCAAATCCAAGTTTTCCCATTAATTTTATTAATAAAAGTCCCATAAAATATCTCTGGGATGAAGGGTTTTAGAACTACTACCTAGAGCCAACTTAACCTGTTAGCAAAACGCAGGCCATTTTCATTCCTGTGTGTCTATTAACACCACCACTACCTACAATGAGAAAAATACCATTAGAAAATAACAAAAGAAAATAGCATTAGCAGAACGAAAGAGCGTATCGTATTTCAACAAAATTGCTCGATGAACTTTAGATGGATGACGTTTTGGGAAAGTCCTTTGAAAACCAGCTGCTTTTCCCCCCTGCGTCACCCTGTCCCATGGCCAGGGACCATTCTGTATTTGTAGGGAAAAGAGAAGCCAAGTTGCTAAAGGCAAGCTGAATTTCAGCTAAATGGAAAAATATCAGTGAGGTCAGTTGGCGGTTCCACCGCACAAACACTAATCCTGGCTCATTTTTTACTGCACGATCCAAATTTGTGTGTGTTTGTTAAGTACACAGGATTTCTTGTAAGACAACAACACTCAATGAGCTTTCACATTTTAAGCTACAAAAATAAAAGATCACTGAGTGGTGTGGTCACTAAACAAGCACCGAGAAAGCATTTAAAGCAAAGAGTCATATTTGACTCTTATATCCGGCTTTCCAGGCTGGATAGCTATGAAATACTTCTATGACAGCTGTTTAATATGGACAATCACACTTTTAATCATAGTTTTTAGTGTTTGTACTCTCTAGAAGCTGGTTTATTACAACTACACGTAAGGAGACAGCAACAGGTTCCCACCAGCTACCTGCACAGTGCCAGCGGATAACTGCATGCTACTTGCTCCCTTACAGACATCATTTTCCTCTACAGCTTAAAGTATGCGAATGATCATAGTGAATTAAAATACAATAAAAGGGGAAAAAGGCACAGGAGACAGAGTACCCTGAAATAAAAATTATTCTCCTTTTGTAGAATAGTGCCAAACAGCATCTACTCTAGAAATAAAACTGCACATTACTTACACTTTTGTCCTCCACCTCTACATTCTTTGTCCCTATTCATTTCCCTCCCGTTTTTCTTATCCCTTCTGAGTTCACATCTGTCTTCAACTAGGTTTTTGAGCTCCTGTAAATATTTATAAATATATATTTATATTTTTGTATATCATTTCATAATAAACTTAACACGTAAAATTTGCATAGCAGTTTGTATAGTCATTTAGCCTTGAATCAAGACCACATTTAAAGTTTCCTAAACAGTAAGCTATGTGGAACTTCTTTGTGATGGGGACACGTGAGCTTTTCTTACATCATCCAAAAATCAAATTCCTGGAAAACAGGTGGCCAAGTCCTTAAACCACGGATGAGGAGAATATACTACGTATTCTGTTTCTTTAATACTTTTCTCCAACGATTCTCCAAAATTTCCTGCTGCCTCAGTCTATGATGGGACAGCGGACTCTGAAAACTCAACAACAGGAGGCCCTTGCATCAGCCCAAAGCTCATTTACATACAAGGATTTCCAGATTTTGAGTCTTCTAAAATTAGAAAGCCAACAACAGAAGCAACCCATAAAGCTAACAACTCATCCCATAGCACCAGTGACCACCTTATCAAACCTTCATCCTCCAGCGATGAAGGAATTGGCAAAATGAAGAAGAAATTAAAAAGCTGGTCTCAAGCAAACTGCATCACCGTTTCACAGTCATCTCTAACTGAAGCCTACTACAGTTTCAACATTACTCTAAACATATGAATCTATGGAAAACAATTTCTCTAATTCTGTATTACAGAAGTCACACTCCTCTGTCTAAATAAAAGCAAACGGAGACAATCAGGTCTGCTTGCATCACGTGCTGCTTCTGCTACGTTCTCTGTTAGAGAAGTTCCCATTTCATGCTGATCTTTTGAGATAATACAAAAAAGTATCAGAAAACTGAAACGTGCAATTGCAGAACTATAACAATTGTCTGGAGGAGACACAGGTTCCCAAACTGTTTTTATTTTAAAACCCAGTTTGACAGCTGCTTTAACTTTTGCTACAATAACAAACGGAAGCACCACTTGCCAAGAAACACCATTTGCCAAGAAGCCAGCCAGCTGCTGTACATCTTCGGGCCCTCGGATACATCCTTCCCAAGGCCCACAAGGTTCCTGCACTCATACAAAGTAAAAGGAAAGAAAGAAAAAAAAAAAAAAGTACGTTTAACTAAACTATTCTCTCCTTGCTCTCATCCTCAGGAAGGACGGGCCTTTTTTCTTTGTCTCCCTCGTACAGCACTTTTTCTGCAGCTACATTTCAAAACTGCTCAGTCAACTTAACAGAGAACAGGATAAAGTCTATCAAATTTAAAGTGCTGGTTGAAAACACTAAGATCAAACAACATCTTCAAGTTTAATCAAATTTTAATGTCCATTAAACCTTCTATTTTTCTAAAAATCAATCTTTATTTCATTCACAGAAGACACTTAGCAGCACAGCACCCACCGCCTATTTCCTATTGACTGGTTGTTATGCACAAAGAACTGATGCACGCTTGGCGGCGGGGAATACTCCTTACTTGTCAAAAATATAGACTAGAGAGAAAAGTACAGTTCATCGGAAAAGCATTTATTTACCCTGCAGCAAGCACAATACAGATGATGGCTAAGAGGATCACAATCTAGGCACGCTGTGTTCCCTGCATGCCTGGGATGCACAGGCACTGTCCCTGGGCAAATGCAGGACGTACGTATGCCCCATTTGCTCTCCGCAGCCCCACCAGGCAGCCTTGAGATAAAGAAGTCTGCTAAAAACAAATAAAAACACACTGAAAACAAAATATCTCTGTTCTTTGTAGGCTCTGTGTGAGTAGCTATTCATAATTCCTCACACATCTCAGTGCTAATACCTGCTAAGACGCCTGGTAACATCCCACGTGAAAGAGGAGGCCGAGGAATCCTGTCGCTACGAAAGCACGACTACAAGATTTGGGGTCTGCCCCGCAGCAGCCTGAGGGTCACAGCGTTTGAAAAAGCCAAGTGCTTATTCCAAATAGGTGTCTTACAAATTTCAGCAACAGGGCTGTTCCTGAAGCATGGCGAGGATGAAGTCTGTGCTGTAGTCAGCCGAGCTTTAATACTGCTAGGAGAGGTTTATTGGCCATACGGTAGCAGGCCGTATACATTGACTAATCCATTGCGGAATCCTAAAGACAGAAAACAGCTTGCCCTTTTAGAAGTGCCAAGAATAGATATAAAAATATGAAGCAAAACCTTACAAAGCTTTGCCTTGCTGAAGCAATACAAAGACCCCTGAAGTACAGCGTGTGTGATTCTTCCTCTTCCAAAAATTAATGGTGGGAGTAGAAAGTTTCAGGTGAATGTCTCTGTACCCCTTTGCCCTAACAGGGTGACCGAGAGAAGTCAGCATCCCAAACCCAGACCCTCAGCGGTCACACCACACAACCCTGGATAAGGCAGAAGTGCCAGAGCACCCACAGCGCTCGGCAGAGAGGCAGCAGGTAGGGAACAACTTGATTTGCCTCGTGGAGAGACACCATCTTGTAGATGCACTGGGATGAGCTAACATCTACTGGAGAAACCCTGATGAGGAAGGAGATGAATATGTAGCCTAGCAGCAGCCAGACAGCAGGACAAAGCTGTGTAGCAATGGTGTTCTTTACATAGTCTATCTGGAAGCATATTTGTTCACAAACCCAGTCTAGCACACCTACTCGCAGAAGAGGTGCCCACGCTGCCACGTATCATCACTGACGAACTTCAGCTCATGTCACAGCTTTACAGCAGAATCTGGCTTCAGAAGATCAACAAAAGCACAGGTTTCTGCTAACAAAGTTTTCCTATTTAAAATGTTTTTCTCTAATTGTACTCAAATTTTTTTTAAAACTACCATAATTGTTAAAGTACCATACTAAATGCTGAACGCTGTAGGTGGTATTTGCTCTCTTTAAAACTACTTAGCAGGCAGAAGTCACCATCTGGAATCAGAGTTTGCTCAAGTCCAGAAGATTTCAACAGGCAAAGCCCCTCCTGCAGGTACAGAGCAGTTAGGTTCTGTCACTGTTTGAAATGGTAGACAGGGTGGATTTGTTATTAAGTATTTCAGTATGTTTACATTAATTAAAGCCACTGTAAGATTACGGCATTCTACATTTCTATCTTCAGCCTTCGGTTGAACGGGCAAGTGTAAAAATGGATATTAAAATGCACATTTAACAATAACAGATCTGTAAAACAGATAGAAGCATTAAATAACCGCATACGCGTATCCACCTGGTTAGCAAAAAGAAGTGGTAGGCTAAGGGCAACGGCTGTATACAAACCAGTCAACTCATTTTAAAGGTCAATAACAGTTGAAGAAACAAGATTTATTCTGAATCTTTTGGGTATTGAATACCTTTTTCCTGTATTTTTAATGAAAGACTCCAACATGTTAAGTGAATATTGAAGTGTTTTACAAAACAAACTTTGTATAGACTTTGTATAGACCTTCACCGTCCATATGCCACAGAGCACATCTGACTCGGGGAAGTGGTATTGACCCACCGTATGAATCATTTGCCTGTCCCAGGCGAGGATTGTTTGCCGTGGAGCTGCACAGGTGGCAAAAATCGATTTCAGCAAAGGGATTTCTGCCTTGAAAACCAGAGGAGCTGGTACCAGTGGAGGGGAAAAACTCTCCCCAGTGAACCCACGCGTCTGTGCCCGCTGTGCCCAGCTGCCACGGGCACACCACGCAGGTCACCGCCACCGTCCCCAGTGACGTGGCACACCAGGGGTGGTGAGGGTGTTTGGGTGGCCTTGGCAGCCCCCACAGCCACCATGCCCAGCATGTGGGAGGCAGGGAAGGGGGCACCGAGCCTTCCCCTGGGAACAGTGCGGTGCTGGATAAACGCGAGGAGAGCACCGCTTGCTCCGCGCTCCCCATCGCCCGGTTATGCAACCTGGGCGTGAGGAAGAGGAGGAGGAGGAAGAGGAGGAGGAGGAGGGAGGGGGCAGAAGACACACTTTAGCAACAGGTCGGCCACCCGGGAGGGGAGCTTGCTGTGGCAGCAAGCCTGCTATTGACACCGGCCGAGCCCCTCCCCGCCTCGCAGCGCGGCGGCAGGGCTGCGAGACGGAGCCGCCAGCACCTGCAGCGGGCAGGGGGAGCACGGGCAGAGCCTGGCCCCAAAGCACTGAGCTGCTGGGCTGGGCCGGGCCGAGCCGAGCCGAGCCGAGCCGGGAGAGGAGATAAAGGAGAGGAGATAAAGGCGAGAAGGCGGCTGCGGCACGGCCCCGGCTCCCCCCCAAGCCCTTCGGGCGGTCCCCGCTGCGCCGCCCCGGCGCTGCCCGCGGCCTTACCGGGGTTCTTGAGGTTGTAGCGGCCCTCCATGGCGGCGGGCAGCGCCGAGGCAGCGGGGGACGAGCGACGAGGAGGAGGAGGAGGAGGAGGAGAAGGAGGGACGGGAGGAGGAGGAGGAAGGCAGAGCCCGGCCCCGGGAAACTCCCCTGACGTGGCAGCGGCCCCGCCGTGGCCGCGGAGGGAGGCACCTGCCTCGGCAGCACCGCCCCCGGGCTGCGGCCATAGCGCCTGGTGTTTGTTTTTTTGTTTGTTTGTTTTGTTTTGTTTTTGTTTTTATTCCTCTGGAAGGAAGGGAGAGGGAGGTGGCATCCCTGAGGTGGCACAGGGGTGTTCAAGGAGAGGCTGGAAGTGGTGCTTGGGGACACGGTCAGTGGGTGACAGTGGTGGTGGAGCAGGGGATCTCGGAGGTCTCCTCCGACCCTAATGGCTGTAAGGAGCCCAAGGACCTCATAACAAGAGCAGAGTGGTTTAAAAAACACTTCCAGCCCTCACAGGCCCCACCAACGCCTCATCCAGAAAGATTTAGCTGTAAGATTTACTAGCACCACGTTTGCTTGCTTACCACGCAAGTCTAAAACAGTGCCACGCACCAATTAGTTTAGGCAAGAATTACCAGCAAAAGCAAAGCTCAGCCTGATGGGCAGATCCCCCTTCCCATGTCACAGGGCCAGAGGAATTTTTGTTTGCATCTACAATTTTGGTCTCTCAGCTGCCTGGTAACAGCCACAATCCACTTGGGATAGCACTTGTAACAACTTACAGCTAAGGAAATGCATACCAAATTAAAGAGTTCATGTTCTCAGCAGTCTCAGTTTCACTTTAATTCCCTGCGAATGAAGAAACATGTCTGAGCTTTTACGTGCTTGTCTTCAACAACATGAGCTTGACACCCTTGTTTCTAGTTCAGAAATTCTCCTTAATTTTGTCTAGGCTACTTTTATATCCCTTTCTTCCACATGAAACTAATTTTTGGTGCGTTTTGATGTCGTAGTTCTCTCTTCCCATTTCCTTCTTTGCTTGAACAGCAACAAAAAACAGTTGTAAACCAAAAAAAAGTTGCATACAGATAATGCGGAGAATAATACACAGTTGCATACCTCCTCGCATTCTCAGCATTGCAAAATAAGGTGTTACACCTCCCTTTCCTGTTCTGTTGTGCAGTGACATTGTGGTAAGAGCAAAAAATAAAAAAAAAGTAACCTGACTCCATCTTACTGAGTAAGTGCATTTTCAAAAGGGAAATGTGAACTTCCTTTTTACAGGGGGAAACTCTACGAATAACGAGTAAATGACGTGTAGCAGAAGGGAAGGAATGGCTTTGGGATTCCCTTGTACTCCAAAAGCACCCCATGGGATATTTAACGGCCAACAAGTCTCGGTGACATCTCAGCTTTTCTCATTAACAACGGCTGACACAGCTTCCTGAGACAGTGAGCTGAATGCCCTGGGTGTCACGTTTAGGAACCATTTTGGTCATTTCTAGCTGTTATGTCCCGTCTTTCCTCACTTGTCCGAGCCACCTTGCTGTGCAGTGGGAGGGCTCTGGGACTCTCTGGGACTAAATCTTGCCCTGCCTCAAAACAGCAGTAGTATTTTGCACTCAGAAATCTGGAATTCTCTGTAAAAAGAATTCGGGATCTACTTTGATAGGAGGTATTTCAAATAATGGCACAATAATGTGAATAATGGCATCAATTGAGGAGTGATACATCCTAGAGCAATACATAGAGATTATAGAGATATATACTAGAGCAATACAGAGTTCAGCTTTCTCTCCTGGGCTCTGGTTTTGAACCTGGCAGCGATGTAATTTTATGTATTTCGAAGAGGAAGCACCTGTAGCTAACATGAAACAGGGTTTTTTAGCCCAAAATAGAAACACGGTCACTGTGACTACGTAGCAGCTAAACACTATTGAAAATAAGCTGAACAGACATAAACGTGAAGTAACAGAAATTCACTGACGGGTTGTATGTTTTTTCCATTTAATTAAGCGACATCACGGCCTGTTCTGGCGCTGGGCAATCACGTGAAATCCCACAGAGCCAGCAGCAGGAGACTGCTTTTATTTCCAGACGTATTACACAGCTAGCAGTCTGGAATGACAGACAATGAATGCTGCCAGGTGCCACGGTTTTGAAATCCCTGATACCTGCGAGGCGGTGTTGTAACTCAGTGCACGGACAGAAATCTGGGGCTTAGCTCCCCAGCTGCTTGTGGCAGACTGGGAGCAAGCAGTGCAGGGCTCTGGCACAGTCAGTGTTGCCAACACAAAGAGTCAGCTTCCCTCCTCTTCCTTCATGTGACCACTAATGCCCTGTCTCCGTTTGGGTTTGTGTTTTCACCTCCCTTTTGTTTAGGCTTTTGCATGGAGGGGCCATTTTGTTCTGGAACATTTTTTCTTAAAACAAAACGCCAAATATAGTAGCAAAACTGCAGTCGAATCCCACGCGCTAACAGCACTTCACATAAGGCAGCTTGTATATCCTGTCAGATGATCTAACTTGGTGAAAAATTAAACATGCTCAGCTGAAGCGTATGGAAACTGAAAGTTTGCCTGACCACTGCTACGACAAATATTTCCATATTTAATACTGTGCTAAATCCTTGCAGACAGATTTTATACAACCCTCACCAAACTGGTTACAGAACAGCTAGAATAATCAGCTTTGACAAGTCAATATATTAAAAACTGCTTGGCTTCAGTAAATCCTTACAGTGAGGCACGCCCTCAGTTTGACAAAAGAACCACCACTAATTTCTAAGATGTATTTAATTTCTAGTTTCTAAGAAAAATGTTTTTGCTCATGTTTCTAAGTACTTTTCTGCAGCTGTGAAGTACTGAACTGTTTTTCTTTTGGATGAAAGATGCTGAGATGGCCACCTAGCTTCAGAGCAGAGGAACATACCCTTCTGTTGCAAAAGATGCTACAGCATTAACGACAATCATAACACATGATAAAAGGCAGAGTTCTTCAAATGCAGCCATTCTTACTCTGAAAGAAAGAGCGTAAATGTGGGCAGAACTCCCCTGGACAACTGCAGATGATGGATAAACATTTCTGAGACTACCAGAGGCTCGTTGTATGGACAGTGGAGAGAACCAGGAACATCTTTAGCTCAGTTAATCCGACCAGAAACAGATGTTAGATGTTGATCCAGTGAGTAACACGTTAAAAGTTAATGGAACCGGGGTTCTTCGCATTATACAAAGGGGGCTTAGGCAGCCTAATGCTATAGATAGTTAGGTATCTTCACATGTATGCATAGCTGTATATGATATACATAGCTCCCTATATCTGATACAAATGCATTTCCCTTCAGTTTAGAAGAATTACAAACATTTAACTTATTTTTAACTGTAGGACTCCTGCTGAACTAACGTTAAAGGGCCAAGAAGGGAGTTCAGCAACCTGGGATGGGGATCACGAAGTTCTGCATGCGGAGTTGGGGGAAGATGGACTCCAAGAAGTGTGAGTTACTCCTGATGTCTCTCTCTCTTGTATATTCTTGTAGACCTTAGGGAATTAACTGGCTAATATGGCATTAAACTATTATTTATTTATCTGTGCAGGCCATGTAACTGTGTGAGGTAAGCTATATTTCAAAGGCGTATACTGTACATTAAGTGAATGCTTAAAGCCAGTTCGTAGTGGTTTTTATATGCTTTGTATGCTACCTCATAAATTCAGCTACAAATCATTTCTTCTAAAGAAAGCCTGAGATCACAGAGGAAAATATAATAGTCCTTTGTGTGAAGCATTCATACCCTTCTTTCACAAACTCTCAAAACGTAGACGAGTTTGCTTCATTTATAATGCTACCCCTTCGATGCAGACAGTTGGCTGCAGAATCAAACGCTAATGGAATTAAGGAATATAATATTCCTGTGTCTGCCTTAACAGTGGGAACTGCTATGACTCACTTGGAGGAGAAATCATCATTGTGCTCCTTGATGACTAATACAGCCTTAGCTTTTAAATCCTTTCCGTGAATTCGGACCTGGTAAATCGGGATACCAGCGCACCTCCTCCTCGCTGATAAAACGAGCGTAGCGTTGTGTAACAAAGTGCCCTGTAATAATTACACAGATGCACTGAACTTCTCAGGAAAGCAATTACTGCCTTTTCATCGAGCCTAGTTCTAAAACAACTATCTCACAAAACTGGTGGCTTTGCCAACTGATTTTTAATTAGCGTTATTTCAGAAATGGAACAAAGAGAATGAGGGAAGAATTTACCAGATCACTGTAAGCACTCAGGCAAGCAAATGCCTGATGAGGATCATCAGTGACGAGTTTGTGGAGTATCTTACAGTAGCCAGAGACATCAAAATGAAGATGAGACATCAAAATAAAGGCACGCTGATTACGTTATCACCTTTTTGTTCCCCTGAAGAATGAGGCAAATCACACCTGTCACTTCACTCGCTCCCCACTGGCACCATAGTTGTAATAGTTCAGATTGTTTCCTGGTTCAAAATAAACCTGCAAAGGCGTATGTCAAAGCTAAAGCTGCCGAGCGACAGCTGTGCACGACTCCTGGCTTCACCAATCTACCTATTAGATTCAGTAAGTACAGGTAATGGCAGAAATTTTCTCTGGTTCATATTCTTTACCCTGAAAATTGCAGAGAGAGATGGATAGTTGGCAAGTAGATGTGAACTGCTCCAATCTGAAATTGTTTTGTTCCTATGCCACTGCTAAGGGAGAAAATGCCAGGCACAGCTCTTGACTCCTTCCACACAGCCAGTTTTTCGTGAACTCTCCTCTTCAGGCCCAAGCACAAGCAGAGAGTTACTTTTCCTTTTCGCCACGTGTTCATTATGTGAACTGCTCCCCATGCCTCTTCGCTTTAACTGACTCCCATAAGCCTCCTGCTGGGAAGGGAACATCTGTCTTTACAAAGCAGCCAGAGAAGAAACAGTCAGGATTACCTCTGGTGGACTGCCATCAAGCAGTCCTTCTATCCCATCCATTCCAGAAATGCTCCTTGGGACTCTGACGTGAACTTCTTGCACGTACCTGCCCGCACACAAGCACTTGCATACAGCCACTACTGACTCAGCAATGCCAGTAAAGGATTTATGAGCAGGCGCTTAATTAAAAGCTCCTCAAAAAGTGTTTTACAACCAGTGTTAAGGATGATTAAAGCTTACTATGTCATTAACCAAGATATATTTAGTTATCAGATGTCTGCCAACCCCATCCAGGTATCTGGGACACCCAGGAGTTTCTCAGGTGGGCAGTGGAAACCCAGGGCTTGATTCCAATGCACACACAAGCATCTGATGTCACATGAGGAACCTTATGGTACGCAAGACATCCATGTAAGCAGAGAGGTACGATATGGGAAACTTAGAGGATACTGGTGCTGCCCTGAAGGAGGCAGTAGCTGAAGGCCATAAAGCACTGGAAATGGCATGAGAGACCTGTAGGGGCAGCTGGACTAAATCCCTGATCATAAAGGTCAAGAGAGCCTAGAGAGAGGCTCTGCTGCCCAAATGTCAATTTCTACCACCTGGACAATTCAACTTCTCTCAGGGCTCCAACCCACTGCATTAACGTGACTATTTACTCGACTGCCTACTACTAACAGGCCACCTCCTGCTGCAGTTCCCGCTGTTTGGGTGGTTCTGATGAGGTTCGGAAAGATAACACCAATGAAAAGTTACAAGCCACTAGACCAAAAAAAGAGCCAGAGGTCAGTCTGGTGACGTTGGGTATCAAGGTCTGGTACAGTCTCTTGCAAGGGGAGGTGAGCATGTTAACGCTTAGCCTAGTAACTTCTAGCTATCCGCATTAACCATGACATGATTACACTTTTAAATTGTGTATACACACTTGTAGAGGTGGTGTTCTCTTGCACGCCTACCACTGTGAGTTGGGGGAGTGCAGACTGGCAGAGGATGCAGACAGCAGGGGGATTTTGTTACTCTGAAAGCAGAATAACAAAAGCAGAAAACAATTACGCAGTCTGTTGTTGTTGTAACTTTTGAAAATTGAGATTTATAGCTTGGATTTTACGGGGACTACTACTGGTAGCAATATAAAGGGGAGGGAGGGAAGGGGAATGAGCTTCTCCCACCCTGAGGAACCTTTAAGGATGCCCTCAGTTCATAGCAGCGGGAAGCTTTGAAGGGTGGGGGTGCGCTGAGAAAAGCAGGTAAGGCATTCATAAGCTGTCAAGAGAACACTGAATTTAAAGCCAATGCCCAAGTTTTTGCATTATGGGCTTTATGACAAACTGCACAACTTGGAACAATGCCTGCTGGTCTACAGGTACAAAAACGTGGAACTGAAATATGAAATTACTGAAGGAACGGGACTGGAAACAGTGCTGAGCAAGAGGAACAGGACTGGAGGGGCTGAGCTGACTCGTGTGTCCCTGCTGCAGAGAGCTTGCGTTCAGCACTTAGGCTGTGAGAGAGGAGTTTGATGAATGGCATACTGACAGCTGGCAGAAGTTCAAGCAGCTGTGAAAGGAGTATTGGAAAAGACAAAATTTGTGGATCAGATTTGACTCACCAGAGGATGATTCAATCCTTGAAAAGGGCACTGCAGTGAAGCAGAGTACGGTGGCACCCCCGCGCACGATTTAGAGATGATGTTAGCCCCTGGGACTGGGTGACTTCCTTCTGATTTGGCTCTGCTGGATCACCCCGAAGGCCCATTCCTGTTCTCTCCATATGCTGTTTTGCAAAAGCAGTTGGAACAGATGTTTCCTCCACTCAGATGCGTCTGGTTATCAGCAAAGTAGTCCACAAAAGTGACGTGGATGGGCATGAGCAACACTGGGAAATTAAAGTAGAGCTGATCTAACCCCTGCACACACAGGGAACGTAGCACAGGTCCTAGGGTTCCCGAGCAACACCAGTGCGAAGTAGATGGTGCGGCTCCTAGAAACCCTAGGAGTTTCTGGTGAAAAACTTTTATGTTATTGCTAGGACATCCACAACTCCAACCAGTCAATACTTACTGGAAGCATAACCAACCACCCAACGGTGTATGGGTAACGTGGAATAACAGAAAGCTGAGGAAGGACTAGAGCAGTATTTATCAAGGACTAAGGAAGTGAGTTGGGACTACAGCACTCCCCAATGCCTGCGCTCTCAGGAAATTGATACAGTCCCCACAACTCACAAGCTTTTTCATCAACAAGCTGAGGCTCCTCTTGGAAGTAGCCAGGCTGTTTGCTCTCCCTGCACTGAGCAGAGGCTCCAGAACATCACAGCTCTCTGGATTTGGGAACGGATTTCTACTCTCAGTGTGCTCATACCCATTTTTTTCTCTTGTATTTGTACCTACACTACATTTTAGTTCAGTAGAGTCCAGAAAGGATTTTAGTCCACACCAAGTAGACAGTAAAACCTACACAAAGAATAAATCCTGCTGTAATAATGAAGGCAGCTCTGATACTGTTCTGTAACTTACTTTTGGGATAAAGCTACATGGACCTTTGAGGACCATATGGTGCAACTGAGCTCACGCAGCCCACCTCCACATAGTTTAACGTGCATCCTACTGTGGTAAGCCCATGGTCTTTTTTTTTTTTTTTTTTGGCCAGCATTTTGTGAAAGAAGGCATCTTGGAATATACCATGAAGTGTCTTGGCTTACATACTGCAGGTAAGCCAGTCTTTCTGGTGGTGGTAGTTGGTTTGTTTGGGCATGTTTATACCCACCTATAAGGTACCCAACAGCAGTAATCCCAACCCTTCACAATTTACGCTAGAGCATCTTTAGTCTCAAGGTAAAAAAAAAAAAAAGGGGGGGGAGCAGGTGTGGCATCAGTCTTTTTTTCACTACCTACTGGTACTCAGTAATTCTGAAAGAAATAATCCTTCTGGTAGCAGCTCCTGGTATCACTGTCAGGGAAAATATTCAGCAGAGTATTTCCCCTGACGAGTCCCCAGAAAATCTGTTATGTTATCAGAAATGTTAGTTTTGTCCAAGAGACAACATTAGAATTTTTTTTTTTTCCTTAGACATCTTTATCTATATGAATCTTTTCTTTTTATAGATGTTCCGGAGCCAATTAGGAAATGCTTAAAATGTGACTGCCAGGATAAACTGTAATTTAAGTATGAACCTGTATTTGTGTGGTGTACAAACGCACCCAGATTTCATAAGCATATGTTTTAAGGATGTTAGTAGCATTTAATGGACTGTATGCAACTTAGATTTTTAGTACTCACTATTTTTTCAGTAGATTTTTGCTCAAGACCTAGCTCGTAGCTCCTAATGCTTATAAACCAAAGAAAATAGACCAAGGAGACTGGTTGTCTGACCTGCCTACAATGAAACATCAACATACATCGCAGAGATAACAAAATCAGAAAAGAAATTGCAGAAACAGGGAGAAAGCAAATGAAAACAAGCAATCTGTCTTTTTTTTTTTTTTTTTTTGTCCCCTACCATTTCCAAAAAAGAACCAGAAACAAAAGTATTGAAATCAGCCATTAGAGGATAAGTACAGGACCTAATGTGCAAATATTAATACAGTGGAAAACCAAGTGGGATGTCAAACAGATGTCACCATAAAGAATCAGAGGAGCCTGCAAGAATCCCCCAGACAAAGCTGGGTTATTTCTCATTTCCAACACAGCTGAAATGGTTGATGTGTTTGTCTGTTATTGATAGAGACATCTGAATTTACCTCAATTAACATTTAGAATCCAAACAAGATTTTGCTGTCAACAATCTGATTTCCCTAAAGAACGGGACACAGATAAAGCAGCAGCATCAAAAATCACTATAATAATGTCATGCATATCATTCAGTAGGCAAATGCTGACATCCCATTTAAGACAAAATACCCCAACATTCAATTTAAGACAAAAATAATCTGCCATGACTACTGCAAATCAAAGGGACAGTACATGTGTCATTAAAGCAAACACTTGCTACTGTGTGCCATGACCTGTTTGGGCTTATTTGCTTTAATTCTTCAACTTAAACTGATGTGTGAAATTGGAGGGAGGCTATAGGTCAGCAATTCTGGAAATATACCATTTGAACAATTTCTTCAAAGAAAAGAAACCGCTGCAGTCAGAATGAACTGAGACTTCAGCACAGTACTGCAGTTTCACACGCAAGAGAACGCAGAATTTTAGTTTTAATGAGGAAAAAAAAGTTCCACCACAAAACATGAGATCTCAAATGATGCACTTGAATTCTGCTTTATCAGAGTAGTTTTCTCCTGTTGATTACACTTCCATGCTAATGCACAGTATGTTAGTGTCCACAGAATTTTAAAAAGACGCTTCAGTACTGCAGCATTTTAAATAACTGCTTCCCACTGCACGTTCTGGGATGCATTTTAACTCTTCAGAGAACCCATGTCATTAACTACTCAGGGCTGCTGCCTATAGAGTCTTAGAGACATCCTCAACTACAAGTTGTTTGAATCAATGTTTTAGAGTTATCCAGCTCCTGACTTCAAAGTGCTTGTGAGATACTAAATTGGTTTGGGTTTATTCTAAAAAAGTGTTTCAAAGAAACATGGCTAGGTTAGTAATGCCTCCCCCTGTTTGGGCAACTCAGATGACACTCAAAAATGGAGACTCAAAGCTCACACATTTTGGAAGTATCACACTACTCAGGAACTCTTTACTTCTTGCATGAATTCTAATAAAAAAAAAAGTCTCTCTACATTGATTTGTCAGAATTAGCTCTTAAAGCACATGGGGTATTTCATCCCTTTAAAACTAAAACCTCAATAAAATTTAGAAAGAAAGAGGAAGAGAATGAGAAAATGAGAAAAAAGTTCTTTAAAAGACAAACAAAACAAACCCTTGCATGCCTCAGTGCTCAATCACTTCAACTAGTACATGAAAATCTGAGTCACTAAACAGAAAATTACTCAAAAGTGAAACACACGAGTCATTGCCTAAACTGAAAAACACCAAAGTTAGAGTAAAATTAATGTTTTTTCACATTCTTTCAACTTCATAATTGAACGTGTTTGAAACACAAATCTGAAGAAAATCATTCTTACTCTGATAATATCCAATTAGAAGATTTGTATTAGCTAAAGCCACCTCCACTAAATTATACAACGTAGTCAATGTCAAATTCTTAAGGGAACTTAATGGTAAATGAAAGGCTTAATTAAGTTGATAGTCTCTCTAAGTGCACGGGTATGCATGACTATATAGATCTCAGGGCAAACATGAGAAAACTCCATTCTTTAGGTAGCATTCATACCACAGCCAGTATAAGACACTTTTTAAATGTCTCGTCCAACAAATGATGCACGCTGGTAGCTGTTCTTCATCTCACATAAACCTGAATGGAGGGAAGGGAGAAAAACAGAGATTGTATCACAACGGTGGGTCTCAACAAAACAAAAGACAAATGTGTGGTGGAAAATTCCGCCCTTCAATAGAAGTCCTGGGGACTGGAGAGTTGTGAAAAGGCAGCTCTTACCCACCATTTCTGGGGTGAGCTCTGAAAAGAGCTTTACTTTAACTGAGGGGCACGGTCAGAGAAGCCACACTCACCTACAACAGGTGGTGACAGGACCAAAACCGAACTCTGTATTTTTGAAGTGTTCTGCTTTCATTACAGCTACAGTCATTACTCTTCACACTGCCACCAGGACCAATACTTCTGACTACTCTCAACGCTTCTCACCTTCCTCAGCACTCAGAGCTGCATTCCTGATCAAATCCTACATTATGGAGCCTAGATCCCTCTATTGACTAACAGCTATTTCCAAGAACTCCACGTATACTCAATAGCCTCATGCCAAAATGGCCAACTTGTTCCAGACAGATAAGCAAGTCACGTGTATCAGGCAGCAGTAAAGGGCTTGGAAACTACTGTGTTTTTTTCTTTCGGCAGATGTTTGTGAAGAGAGCCATTGCATTCAGTGCCACGCAGCCCTCCTAGTTCCTATATTCAGTGCAGTATTAGAGCCTCAAGGTCTGTCCATGTGTCATATATAGCATACAGAAACTTTGCATTTGCATTCAAACCACCACTAAATTTAGCCTTGCTCACTGCAGGTTAAACCCTTCCTTTCTCAACAAAAGCCAGCAAACACGGGGAGCTCTTTACTTGCTAGACATGCAGCATTATGCCTTGCCTTAGCTAAGCCAAAACTTTCAAATTCTGTCTCCCAGATGATCAGCTAGGGGCAGATTATTGTAGGACTGAGTAAAGCATAGCTCCCCTTACCCGTTTTTGGTGTACTGCAAGCTGCCTTCCATGCAAGTCAGGCTCTTCCCACTCCCAAGAGCAACACCGCTGGAACACATGTGCAATTGGTTTGCAGTGGGACTGGGGAAAAAAAAAGAGCTCTTCTTCCAACTAGGAACTGAATGGCAGGGTGGAAAGGAAACACGCACAGATTCTTCACTGCACCAGCTGCAGATGTGCAGGCTCTCAAAACAAATTTAGTAATGTAAATTCGACCTTTCAGATACACCACCCTCCTCCGAAGCCTTATAAAAATACCAGTGCAACATAGAGCCATTTTACAAAACAGTTGTCTTTATAGAAAGGTATTTAACTGGTAAATGTGCTGAGGTAAATAATATAAATAGACCCAGAGGGCATTACCAGTGTTATGGAGAACTCTAGATGAAATTTGGCCAAAAACCTGGTTTATAAAAGCTAATATTTACCTACCAGTTATGATCCCTGGTAAGGTACTTATTGCTGTAATACTTCAAAATTATTCTTCAGATTATAAATCAAAAAATATATGAAGTTAGATCTGTATGAATGTTAGGTATTAACTGTCACAAATTTTAAAAGGCCTTGTACCAAGTTTTCTTAATTGTTTACTAACCAATTCGATTGTAGCAGGTAAATAAACTACAGCATACATTTTACCTGACACCATGCATCAAAATCACCATAAAAACTAAGTTTATCAAAGTCCAACTCCACAAGGAAAACATGAAAAAGTGCAAATTATGTACCCAGTATTTCTGTCACAGCTGTTTTTTCTTAATATGGCATGAAAAAGGTTTACAGCATATATTAAGAAAATTCTTACAAGTGTTCACCTCAATGCTTATATATACAACATTTTGCTCAAAGTGCTCACTATATTAAAAAAACTGATCGGATAAAAATATTTAAACAGTGCTTTCTGAACATTCAGGGAAATTCATATAATACATCAGTCCCACTGGTTTTCCTCTCCACGCAGTGCAATGAGATGCAGAAGTCACATCAACTTCATGAAAGTTTTGCTCGCCACAGTCTACAAAACCTCAGTTACAGTGGCATTCTTGGTGTCCCATTGGGAGTGGGTCTCTTGGTTTTTTGCACGTGGCTTTGATGTTTTCGAGATCTTACTACTTTCATTCTCACTTCAAATACTTCTTGTATGGCTTTCCGAAAACAATGGAAATTGTAGTCTATTAATCCTACAGAGACAAAAATGTTTTCCATATTAATAAAGACATTTGCACAAATTTTACACAAATTAAGTAATGACAGATTTGTTTATATTCTACATTTACTGAAATACCACACTCCTCTTTCTCGAAGTCACAATCTGTGAATTTTCTAAGCAATTTTTTCTATGCTAAGCAAAAGTATATTTGATAAATACAAGCAATTCAGTGAGCATTACAGTTCCATGCTGTATCCTGTATTAAATACACATATTAGTCTTAAGAGAAGATACACAGAAGAAGTGCCTTGGCAGATTACAAAGCTTTAACTTAAGAGCATTGGAGAAGTGTTCAGCATGCTACAATAAAAATTATTTCCCAAATTACGGTGTCATTTTGTGACTTTGCATTACATAGGAATTGTGATAAAAATAAGTAGCACCTAGTAGTCAAAGAGTTTTCATTTTGATAATGCACAGGCTTTGAAATGGATACTCGATAGCCATATTCCCAAATAGCAGCCAGTTATACTTCATTTTACACTGTAATTGAAAAATAACACGATAGCTATGTTGTTATACATACATCCATAGTAGGCAGTTAATATTAACCGTGTGAGTGGGTTGAACATGATCCCACAGAAAAGCTGTAAAGCCATATTGGCAGTCACTCCGAAGACTTGCTGGGTGCTACAAAATGTCTAATACAGCAATATACTTTTAGAATTTTGGTACTGGGCTTAGGACCTCGTACAAGGTAATTGCCGTCTTAATTAAGCTTTCTTAAATCAAATACCATAGCGTTTTCCACCTAAATTTCCTTAACAGGAGATGATCCATATTTGAAATGGTTTAAATCCACTATGTCATGCTGATTTACTTTTTTTTTTTTTTTTTTTTTCCCCCCAGGATTTGTTTTCCCTCTCCCTTAAGTTCAGACAAAATATTATGTGGAAGTTTCCAGACACCAAATTTAATCTGCATTACAATACTACAATTATACTGTTAAGGAGTACTGACTACTGCATGGAGAGTCCCAAACTATGTAAATAAAACAATCTGACAACTGTGGACAAAGCCTAATGAGCGTTTGCTCATCAAGGTGTATTTTCTGGAGCAGCCTTTTCAGTGTGTATGCTAAAGTAACATTTCTTAGTGCAGAGATGAGAGGAGTATTGCATTCACAAACACAGCAACTGGTGAATTAATCTCACAAGGAGGGGGAGGTCACAGGCCAAAATGATGGCTCATTCTTCCACTGTTCAGTTTCAGTCTCAGGACATGTGACAGAGGCCAGCAACTCAGTGACCACGACAGTCAGCAGAGTGATAATGAACTAAGCGCTCAGTATTGACCTTGCCCAGGGTCAGATCAATACAACCAAGAACCGTTACACACTTTTAACTGCAAAATATGAAATAGAAAAATATGAAACATGCTTCCCAAATATGCTGCTTTTTAAAAGCCTTCTTTCAAAGAAAAAGCAAGCACGTATTTCTGTCAGCCAGTTTCAGTAAAGTTCCCTTGGTTATGGCACTCAAGCTGTTCCAAATGCATATGCTGGTACCGATAGGTACAAAGCGACGTTAGCCAAGATAAATTGACACGTTCTCCTGTTGCAGATGGAAGCTTTATTGCACTGGATGTAAACTGTGTGCTTTCATACTAGAAAGCTGTCAAATACGTTTATGATTTCATCTTATCTTAATGCCAGCACAAATACCTCGTACTTTCAAACACGTTATGTAAGCTCTATCAAGTTGTACTTACCTTCAATATTTGCTGTACAGCTAGAGACTTTATCAGCTAATGACAATCACACAGTTATGCATTAATTCATTAGTATAAAGTAAATGCAATGCAATATCAGAAAAGGGAAAAATACCTTTTCTCTCAAAGCTTTCTTCTCTGACGAAGCAAACAAGAGCAAGGAATTTTGTCACCTCTTTTAAATAAAGGACAGTTGTATTGTTCAGTTTTATGATTGCCATTGATTCTTTGTCATAAGGAGTTCCACTGCCATCATCTTTAAGCCTAAAGGGCAATATTCAAACAAACAAACAAGGTAAAACACCAGGTGTATTAACAAATGTATTTCCATATTGGTTCTTTCACCCAATAATCTCAAATTTTAAGACTTTTTTTTTTTTTTTTTAATCTTTCACGGAAACTCTTTTCTAAGCCACCCACTATGCAAAAACTATGTAAACTACATAGGCGCAGAGATTAAATAATTTATCCAAACACACAACAGATCTTAGATCTGGGGCTAGAAATCAGATTGCCAAGTACCTGAACTGGAGCCCTATTTTTTGCAAACCATTTACTACAAGGCTGTCTGCCTTCTTTTATTCAATGCACTGCATTACAACTTCATCTAAAACACGTGAACCACTAAATCTGTACTGATAATTCCAAATCCAACAACCTTGCTTAAGCAGTGGCAGCTGACTGATAATTTAAGCCATCATGAGACCTTCCTCATGAGACACATTGGCTTTTGCAGCATCATATCATGAAGAGATTTCTCTTTCACAGATGATGCCTCATGATGATCACTGTATTAGCTTTGGACCTTGTAATTTTACCTTCATTCCTGAATGCACACACAGATCTTGTTAAATGGGAAGTTATCATCAGTCTCCCAGAATAGCTAGAGTTAATAATATATTAAAATAGCAAAATCCACAGATGCTCCAGGAATGAAAAACAAGAAATTAATTCTAGTGTCATATCTTCAGTCTATACCTAAAAAACGTGACAGATTTCTGGTGGCAAACGCTACACGATCACACAAAGTCAGTGGCAGAGAGACATTTTGGGATTACAGTGCCCCCCAGGTGATGTTGTGCAGATAATAATTAAACGCAGTCATTTGAACTACACAGCTGTATCTTTGTATAAAAATAAAAAAGCTACAGAGTCAGAATCCTTCACTGCACACCTCTCGAAAACACAAGTTCTTGTACAGTTACTGAAGTGACCAAATCCAGTATCTGAAAGATACACAACTTTAAAAGTTTTACAGAGGTATTGAACAATTTGTTGTTCAAGTTCTGATGTTTGTTGTGCACCTCCACCTCATACTTTCTCTAAGACTGCAACAAAAAACTGGTAGGAATCCCAGACTAACAAGGACTACCACGCTTTTATAAGCATACTGCGGATTAGCCCCCAAGTAATGCACTAATTCTTAGTGTGCCCCCGCCTGCCTCAGGAGCAGCTGACATTGCACTGAAGCAAGCCATAAACACCAATAGAACTTGCAAGGAGCGGAGTAAGCTACTCCAGGAGTTCTCCAGTTGCTAAAGGATACAGAGGGGAAGCTGAAAAATACCAACATAACACAGGGAAGAGAGGGCAAACAATTGAAGGAAGAGTGAAGCAGCTCTCTGCAGTAGAGACCACTAGCTATTAAAGTAAACAAAACTACTACAAAACTACTCACCACTCCTTCCTACAAAAAAAAAAAAAAATACATAGAAAGAGGAAGGTCCTCACATGAGACGCTGAACAGGGAACAGTTTGTTGCTGGCAGTTGATCTGCACCTCAGAGGCCTGCCATTTCCTCCTTCTCCCCTGCCCTGATAAATTACTCCTCCTCGTTATTGTTTACACCCACAGCATTCCAATTTTGAGATCAGATTCCATGAAAGACGTTAACAATTTACTTACCCATATATACACGAAATGTCAATCACAACATCTATCATATCACAGCAGAGCTCGTAAGTTTGCATATCCACTGGAGTGCTATCCGTTGCAATGTAGATCTTACTGACTACATCAAAGAGAAATGCTTTTTCGATCCCAGAATTCTATTAAAAGAAAAAAGAAAAAGAAAATGTAAGCCACATCTACAAATTACTACCAAGCTTTTTTTTTTTTTGTTCCCCTGCTTGCCTACTATACAAAAAGTTAGGCTGAGTAAGCGGGAGTTAATTTGCAATCAAGCTCATTTTCAAAGACCTTTAGAGCACTGAAGTATTTGTAGCAAGCTGTAATGGCTGAAGATCTTTCAATGTCTCTGCCTCTGAGCCAAGTCAGACTCCCCAGCTTCCTCTCTGGAAAGCATCTGGATAAATTACATTTATTTTCAGTGAAAAATGCAAGACCAAGATTTTGGCTTCTTGTTTCTGATTGTGAGAATGGACATAAAAAGAAAACTGAACACGTAAGCTGATGGAAACAATGAAAAGGAAAAGTTGAGGACAAAGGAGGCAGTAGGAATCAGGAACTAATTCCTCCAAGAAAATGAGAAGCAGTCTCATCAGGGCCTGTAGCTGTTCTACTGCCTTGTTCCTTAGATCTTTTAGGATCATAGGAGAAAGACCACTGTTTCGATAGCACTCTTTCATTTTTCATGTGGAACTGGGGGTTAAAGTTATTTTTATGATGTCAAGGCTTGCTAGTACTACAACATCTACGCTCCTGTCATCCTGCCAAGTTGATCAAGACTCTCCATGCTGAAGCTGTATCGTATTTGCAGCTCTCAGAGGCTAGGCAGGAATGCTAGTTGTTTCAGCTCATACCCTTTGTGCAGATAAGGTAAACTATCGTAAACCTCTCTTTCCTGGAGGGAGAAAAAAAAGGAAAATGTGTACTGTTTAACTGAAAGCCGCAGCTTTGCTTGCTGATATCAAGGGTTTGCACCTGGGCAGCTGTCCCAGGATGAACACAAAGGACAATTTCCCAGTATTGCTAAAGCTCAAGCTGACATACATGCTTCATAATCCAAATACACAGGAAAAGAATCCACTTTCTCCCATCAAACAATATTTTTTCCCCATATATGGACTTCCCTTTCAGTATGGTTTGGGACTGCTGCCACAGCAGTTTTGTAACTGTCAAAAACACTCTGAAAAGCCATAACAAGTTTTATTAGTTACTGTTTCCTTTGTAGTTACAGAAATTTTCTTTTCTTTATTCTTTCTTTTCTAAGTGAGCCATTTAACACCTAATTAAGAGACTAAAAAGTAACCCTCACACTTTCCAGTTCCTCTGAAATAAGCAGAAAGATTCTGGCCCCTGGTATGCCATTGTACATTGATCAGCATTACTTTGGATATTTTCATTTTAAAGTTTAATTCTTCTACTGCTGGACACACAACTAAGGTTGGAAACACCCGTCAATAAATCAATAGCAGTAACAGATTACATTCTTGCAGTTCTTTATGGAACTTCATGTATGGCCCATTTCTGTAATTCATTAATAAAAAAATAACTTTTCAAGACAAAGTACACCCTCTGGATACCTTATGTCCAGGAGCTGAAGCACACAATATACAAGGAGACTCTGAGAGAACAGGGTTTGTTCACCCTGAGGAAGAGAAGGCTCACTGCTGTCTACAAATACCTAATGGGAGGATGTGTGGAAGGCAACACATCTCTTCTCCAAGCTACGGTGTCAAAGGACAAGAGGCAAAAGAGCTGAATTCGGACTTGATACAAGACAAAAAAAATGTTTTTTGGCATGAGTGATCATCAAGCACTAGAAGCATGACAACCTGAGAGGTTGTGAAGCTTCCATCCTTGGACATACAGATAAAAAAAAAAAGCTGAACAGGACCCAGCCATATCCAACCTGCTCTAAGTACAATAGTACTGAAGTGACAATATTGTAGCAACTAACAATGAGAGGTGGCATACCCATCTCAGAGCTCTAGCAGCTGCAGCTTGTGTGCACTTGCAGTGACAGTTTAAAAGGTTTGCATCTGGAGAAGTCTGCCATGCCAGCGGTTACACGTGCTGGTAGCTCGGCATCCTAACTTAAACCATCATTGTCTTTAGCTGAAACTAATACATTGTGGTGGGATTTGCTGGGAAACCAGCACGCATTTGCTTCTGTCAAACTCTGTATGGTGACAGAAACCTCTGTGAAAGGGTAGGACGGGCTGGCAGTATCAGTGACCACTGAACTGTACCCACATGGCCTCACTGATTTCGTTTGTCAGGGTTTATATTACGCCTCTAACTACAAAAGCAAAGAATTTGTCAGAATGTTTATGAGGAAATTTCTCAAGGAAAAAAAAATACCAGTACAAACAGTGATTATGAAGTCATAAGAAGTCAGGAAACACTGAATAAAAAAATAAAAAACAATAAAAAACATTATTCAAAGAGACATTATATTATTAACAATCAGGGAAAATGACAGTATGAAAGCAACTGTTAGGTTGGGTAAACAAGCCTATCCCTTTCCTTCTTTGGCCCTAATATGTAGTTTTGAAATGCACCTTAAGGATATCACTAGTCATTTGTAGAGAGAAATGAATTTTGGACAGTTAAACAGGTTTTGTGGGAAACAGAAGATTTCGTGTACTATAGCTTAATTTACAGATTATTAAATTGTTAAACAAAATTATACTGAACTTTATATTCACTGTGATAGCTTACCGTTTTTAACAGCACTTAATAAGAAAAATCCACATTCCCATGTCACACAACCTGACGGCTTGCTAAGGCCATAGGAATAATAAATAAATAAATAAATAAACAGACTTTCCTCTCTAAGAAGCTGGTAGAATGTTAGCCAAGATTTACATGGGTTCTGAATGCCAAACCACCTATTGCTTCACATTTTACAGACAGTTAAGACAAAAAAACATGTAGCAGCAGTATTAGCATGCTGATGGATGCTCAAATATACAAGCTGTACGAGCTAACACACTGTGCCACTGTAAAAGTGGTGTAAAAACCTGAGGTGAACTCAGGGGTGATCGTAGATCTATTTCTGTAGTCACCAGCTTTTGTGTTGGAAGTGTTCGTGGCATAAATGAAAGCACATCCTCATGAATGTTGCTACAACTCGCACAGGAACACCAACACGCCCACACTGACACCCGACACACTGGCTTCCCGAGGCAAGGCATGACCAAAATCTGTGTCAGGATTCCTAACCTGACTTGTTGTCAGTAAGTTGCTAAAGTAAAGAGGCGCCCACTAATGCTACGCTGGAGGAAGATGTTTAGTCTTCCGAAACTTCTCATTAAATCGAGTCATTCCAAGTCTCCTGTCTACAGACACAAGATGCTCCTAAAAACAGAAGGCAAGCGCACTGAGGACACAGCGATGCGGCGATGTCTTGCTCTACGCCACTACCAAACTGGATTATGCTCTATTTGGAGCATACAAACAGAGTCTGAGACTCCTGCCCTTACCGTGTAGGGGAAATATCTCTCTCAGAAGCACTTCTCTGAACTTCCCGTTCATTTGAAAGAGTGGCTCCTCCTTACCAATTACATCTGATATTTTACACGTTATGGGACCCTCCTCATGCATGCCCCAGACGCACAAGCAACTGCCATCATCCAGAAAACTGCTCCTGCCCAATTCATGTAGTGGTTTGGTACAAACTCTTCAGCTCCAAACGGCAAGGAGACCCCATAAAGAGATCAGGCTCCTGGCATGAGTGACCGGGGTGGCTCTGGCACCAGGACAATTACCATTCAGACAACCTCCTCGTTAATACTGTGCAGCATATTCAGAATAATATCAAATTGCTCCAGAGCTATAATCATCCTCCTTTCATTATTTTTCTATCCTAAGTGGCTGGATGATAACTGGCGTACAGTCCAGCCATTTTGGTGGAACCATATCTTTGCAATAAAACCTTCGTTATGAAATGTCATCATCAATTGCCTAATAGTAAGAAAATAAGCTTTGGAAAGACATTCCTAGCTCCCCCATTTCAGCAGCACATCCAACTCCCTCTCCCTCAATTTTCACACCCCACACTGAGAAACTGTGAAGTCTAATTTTATCTTGCAGGCTGTTGAATGCTATTAAGTAAGTTTCATTACTTCAGAATCACAAAAAGGCAAAACAAAACGCCTTGCTTGGACACTGAAGTTTGACAAATTAATGCCAGATGCAATGTGCAAAATCATAGTGCTGTGAGAAGAAAAGGTGCCATTTTTGGAGCTGGATCCATGACCACCAGAAGGAGTTCCCCTTTTTCACAAACTACTGACTGTGTTCGCCTTTCCTCATGGCCACATGTCCCCATCTCTTATCTTGTGCCCAAAGACGAGCGTGTTGGACTCTTCCATTAAAAGCTTTTGACTAAATTAAACCATCAGAAGAACCGGACAGCCTTCTGCTGCGTGAGCATGTGTCAGAGTGACTCCAGAAGGGAACAGGCATGTGTCACAACCAGCACAAAGAGGTAAAGGGAGCACACGGCCAGGAACAGTGGAACAAGCAATTACCTCCACAGTGGTAACAAGCCATTACACAAAGCTCCCTAACTGAGCTCAGGAGTAACTGTGGAAGCTGTGAAAGCTGTCATGGCCTCTACCTCTAAAAACATTAGGATGAGAAGATTTTCTTGAGAGGTAAACTTCAAAGTAGAATTAATTCTAGGAAGTACCATAGCCAGCTCTACATAAGAGGTCAGACTAGATGATGCTCCTTTAAGAATTTATCTGCACAAATTCCAAGTAGCACTTAAGCAATGCATGCAGCACAGACCTTTGCAACATTCACCTGGATACATGAGCAGAAAAGTGATGGCTGCTAACCCACTGTCGTTTTCCCTCAGGAAATACTAAGTCTCAGCAGCACTGTTAGACAAATAGGGAGGTGAGGCCTAGCTGCAGGTGGGTGCCTTCCATCTAAGCTTTGATCATTTCTCTGAAAGCTCACAGTGTTCACAATCTCTCAGCAGGCAGTGAACAGAACAGCTGAACATGCAATGTTGGACATAGCTAGGTCTACAGACAAAGTATGTAACAAGTACTTACTGAAATAAAGATGTTAAGCAGATTTTCCAGTGTTGGGAGCTGTGGAATCAGTTTCTGTACCACTTTGCTAAATGCTTCAAATATAGAATGATCATATATGCTTGTCAGATAAAAGCTGGAAAAAAACGTCACCACATTTTCCTTTTAGCCACATACTGTGAACACGATGTACCTTTCATACTACGAGTGAAATGAAATATTGTCAAACAGCAAGTGCCTGCAATTACACAATTACCCCTTGTGATAAAGTCACATGTTATGATTGAAGCACAGGACTTCATACAGCAACTAAATTCTCAGGATTACGCTTGGCATGGGTCTACGCATCTCTACACGACAAAAAAAAATAGACACTGCAAATTAGCACCTGATGGAGAACTTCATGATGCAACTCCCACCTTGGTAACCTTAGGAAAATATTTTTCAAATTGCAGGAGAGGAACATTACTGAATAAGTCTGTTGTGACTCACTTTTTGAAAGCTGTGGTCCAATTTAACAATGCAACAACACCATTTTTTATGAGCGCATGAGGTGGCGTGTCAGCAAAACAGGTCTCTCTGCTTACATGAGTATTTTTACTTGGCTTTAAGGGCTAAGGATGACATGAAAACTTCATGTTGCCTAGTATCCCGGTCTGCATCAGTCCCTTGTTTTTAACTACTTGCTCCAATAATCTGCTTTAACACCAGACACAAGGAAAAGAGAGAACACCTGTTTTCCCAAGTGGCTCTGAGAAGGCCAAAGCAGTGAGGACTAGTGGTTGGGAGGGGGCTGCGAGGCAGAGGAGGGGTTTTGAAGGAGACAAAAGTGATGTAGACAGCATCTACACTACCAGCTGGTTCCACTGCCCATGGTTCTTACTTCAAGACGGCAGCTGCAGCAAAAATACTGGTAGGACTTCGGCATATTTGTTGTGCTTTTAGGCACTTCCCCTCCTTATCTTGCCTTCCAAGGCAACACTCAGAAATAAAATACTTTGTTTGGCTCAGCTCAAATACAGTATCTGTGACTAATTTTTTCCTCCGTATGTCAAAATCTCGTTTCCTACTACTTCAAGAGAATGCAAAATAGTAACTTGTTAAATAAACTGCTTTTCTTCAACTTAAGGCTCTTTGTACAGCAGCTTTTCTCACCTGAGGTGGATTTTCTCCAATCCAGCATCTGCAAGGTCATCATTTGCCCTCTGGTGAATATCTCTTTGCGTTTCAATCTTGTGATCATCAGATAAACCATCCACTTTATGGATAAAGATTTCAAAGTTGATGTCTGGATTCACTTTATAGGCTCTGGTCACAGTAAGATGCAGCCGAGCTAATGCTTCCATGTAATCATCCTAATGAAGGAAAAATAGAAAACCTAGGAAAGTTCTTTAAAATAACTGAAATTTTACAATAATTACTTTTAGAAAATGCTACAGCTCAACAACGAATATCTTATTTCTTATGATAGACAGCAGCCTATATCTAGCAACTGCACCAATTTCTCCCTGTCAGCATTTGGGAGTCTGAACAAGAACCTTCAAATGCTAAAGCAACCTAGTTAACTGTTTCAGACATCTTGCAAAGAGAGACAGACTTAAAAATAACCTAGCAGCTTTTCAAGTTTTAACGATTTTTTTTAATGTGTGTTTGTAACTGTAAGTTATTTATTTTCTTTGAAAAAATCTACACGTTCCAATCTATCTGCCTGTTGCTGAAGGAAGAAAAGACAAAAGTAGTTTAAATGCACCCCCCTCCCCTTTTTCTTCTTACCTGAGAGTCAATAACAAATATCAGTGCTCCAGTGCCTCTGAAAATCATCTCATAGTCAAACGTAGGGTCAAAGAAGTCAATTTGCCCAGGAAAATCCCATATCTGAAAGTTGACGAAGGAGCTGTTGGACACGTCCTCTCTGCAGATCTTGTTTGTGCTCTCCAGGAAGAGGGTCTCATTCGGTGACATTTTGTGAAAGACAACTTTCTGAATGGAAGACTTCCCACTTCTTCTCAAGCCCATGAGCAGGATCCTTGGCTTAACTTCGGTACTGAAGGGATCGTTGAAATCCAAAACTGAATAAAATCATGCAAGAAGAGTAATATATTATAACAACATAATTAGTGACTGCCAGACAATATGTATTCGACATTTTTTTGACCATTTTTATTGGATTTATGCAAATATTGCTGATTTTTAAACTTAGGGAGTGGTCCTGCAGACGTTTTAACTTGGATTCTTTGCCCCTCAGTACACACCATCATAAAACCTACTTCTCACCTGTAACAGAGACTGCAGAAGGTATGATAGCTCAGTTTCTATTGAAAAAAGAATATCCTCTCTAGCTATCCTTGTCAACTGACAGCTAGGTCATGAAAGCAAGAAGCGTGTTTGTGTTAGTTATGTTTGTGTGACTTCAAAAAGCTACATGAAGGTTTCCTTCCTTTAAAAAAAAGGAAATCACACATCCCAGGAGCTATTGGAAGAAGACAACTCAGCAGGCAGACATTTCCTCTATGGGAACTCAAAATAGCACTGAACTCATTTGTAAGGTAAAGATTTCTCCCACAGTTGAATAATTTGTGTTACTTATCAGATAACAGCATCTTACAGACTGTAAGTTTACAGCATATCCCTTGCCTGTGTGTAAAACAAATGCTTGGGAACGAAGTGGTTCAGCTGTGTTACCTGCCCTAATTTGAAACTGGTGTGACTGAAGCAGAACATTTCTGAGTGCTGGGACAGGCTGAACACAGTAGCTGTCGGGCAGGCCTTCTCCCACCTACCGCAAAACAGACTATTCAACGTAACTCAGGGCACTGCGTAATTGTATTTCTTGCTCTTCTTCTGCTAAGGTGAATTTTGAATTGCAAGAAAAGAGAAACACATTTGTTCAAACAAGCATCCTTCCTCTATATGCCCTGCATACTTCCAAGGGATCATTTTTACTCCAAGAGTACCGAAATCCAGAAGCAGCAGCACAGAAGCAGCAGTGTGAGGCTGCCCATTTATCACATAGCCCTGCGGACTGAAGAACGCAGAAAGCTTGGAAGGGTCCTTTGCCCAGGAGAACAGTTTACGCCCACACGCAGCTATCAAATCTGTTCTCACGTGAAAGCCAAGCAGGATGTGCCCACCAGGAATGTCCGGAATCTTGTTTGTGTCCCTTTGTGCCTCCTGAGCGTTTGTTATCCAGGAACTGGGGTTCACAACCGACTGGCGGTGTGCGCACAACATCCATCCCCCTGGCACCACCTGCTGGCTCACGAGCAGCCACGCCACTCAGCGTGAGCCCAGGGCACCCCAGTGACGGAGAGCACAGGCAATTAGGACAGAACTAATTATCTGTAAGATCCTCTGCGTTTTAAATACATTTGCAAGGCCTTGCCAGGTCTTATCACTTACTGTGCTCCTGTCACTTGCCACCTACGGATGCAGCAGTGCACAGATGAAAGCCTTCAAGCAAAACAGCAGCAGGGTGTTGGTAACGCAGCAAGGGACAGGTCCTGCTGATCCACAGGCAGCGGCATTTAGGAAGTAATAAACCCCAGACAGCACACTGCAATATCATCACCACCAATATCATCTTTCTGGGACTGCAAGAAGCACGTGCCTACAATAATTCACGCTTGCAGAGGAATAATAACAGGGATAAAAATAGGACAATCTGACAGTGTTTTATGTTCCGCGGGGCACAGGCTTGTCAAGGAAGCAAACCAGTCACGGGATTTAACAGTTTCTTTCACCCCACTCTCTTCTTCACCCCACAAATTCTCTACAGCTGCCAAAACTATAGCCAATATTTCATTAACATTCATATATCCATACACCCTGCAATTTGCACCTTGACTGTCAGGAGGGAAAATATTTATTCAAGCTTTACAAGACCTGGTTTGAAGAAAATTCTTTATAAAGGCCATTTATATTTCTTTTATAAAGAAGTAATTCTTTATATAAGAAAAACAGCCTTTGGGTCATTGCTTCATTGCACGTTTCAAAGAATGAAGAAACTCCCATTTGCTCTGTCCACACCAGAACTTACGAAGCCCAGTTTGCCATGGATTTGTACTCTGTTTCCCTTCCCTCTCGCCACCACACCACCAACTTCCCCTGCACGTCTTATGACACATCCTCCGAGTAACAGATACGGCGTGCTGTGGCCGACCTGCAGCTAGACACGCGCTGACTGGCTCGGCACAACGTGCGTGTGCTCCGCTCAGCCAAGTGCTGCCGCAGCAAACGTGTGCATCTGCTTGCCTGTCTCTCTGAGGACGCTTTCACTGGGGTCTCTCCTCTCTTCTGAGAGCTAGTTTTCACCACACTTGCATGAACTTTACCGTCTTTGAGGCTTCTTGCCTTCAAATTCTGGTGAAGGTGGTCAGCAGTTCCCAAAGTGCTGACAGGTCATGAGACAAGTAGAAGAGAAGCCAGCTATAAATCATTCCCTTTCCTTTAAGGGATAAGCTAAAAACTCAAGTGTATCTAAAAAAAAAAATATTTTAAATAACTTGGGGCTTTATATTGTTGCTGTATTACATTTTTCCAGGCAGATACATTTTTATCGATCATAATCCTTACTAGAAAGGAATTGCTTTATCCCAAAACCATTGTAAAGAAGCAGAGCTGCAAGTGCAAACAGTTACTAGCAAGCAGAATGCCATCTCCTCTGCTAGTAAGCCTGTTACTTAGCCTTTGTAATTCTGCCAGCTGAAGACAGAGAAATGTAAATTAATATTATCCAAACCTGACTAGATAGCAGTGCTGCTGTAGCACTTTCCTTGGAGAGAGAGTTAAGAGATTACCTTATATGTAAAGGAATTGGATGATGCACTGCCTGCCCACATTCCTTTCCCGAGTGCATGACAACTCCTTCTTTAATTTGCCATAGAAATGCCAGTAGATGTAGCCTTGCAACTCCCCAGACTAGGTTTCTGAGTGAGATTATAATGGGCGTAAGAGAAACACTGAACTGTGCTCTATCCCATAATGGGTAAGATAATTTTCCATCTCATTAGATGAAACACATTTCCTGCTTCATTCACTTTTGCATAGAATAAAAATGTCATAAAATGGCAGTTGCTAACACTTACCAGCAGCCCTTCACATTTCAACTTTTCTAAGCAGCCATTAAGAACAGAAGTCTTGCTGCTGGTTCTAACTCTTCAGTTCTAACTGCTGGTTAGAGGCCAGAGCCTTTGAAGTATTCACAAATTAATTTTAACAAACCCCAAAGCACTTTCCCAACACAAAAGGACTGCAGTTACAGAAATCTGGTCAGGAATTGGGTGATGTCCTTGCTTACGGAGCGTAATTCGTGTGTATTGCAACACGCAGAAGAGCGAGCCCAGCTCTGAAGAGTCGAGAGCTGCACGTAGCAGTCCCGACCTGTTTCACCACGACGCACACAGTATCAATAATCCAACATCTCCTTCACATTATTCAAGATGTTCACTGATTTTTTGGAAACCTGTCCCAAACTTCATATCAATTTCAGTTACTTTTCAGAAGCCTGTGACTATCAGTGCTTCACAGCTGTATGTGAAGGGGATGCTGTGGTGGCAGGTGTACTCTGAGATCTCACCAGTATCAAGGCTCCAGTTCTCAGCTCACCTGCTCAAGCTATGCCAGACCAAAAGAAAAGTTTTTGCTCATTTTATCATGTACAAGATAACAAGCCTGAGTCTGGTTTCAACTCTTAGAGCTAATAATGATTTATGGTAGTTTGTTTTTTTTGACCACTCATGCAATTCAATTATGTTATTCTGAAGTTTTCACCCTTTCTGCACAGAGGAGAACGACCAGTCCCATACTTCCCATTCCTGTGCCTACAAGGCCCATTCATCTCATGGCATTTCCAGTGCTACTGTCTGCAGCTGGGATGCTTGCAGCACCTTAGCATGCTGTCAAAACTTACAAAACACACACTCATACACTGGACATCTTCAGCATTAAAGATGGCCTGAGCCTAAGGAGTTAACAGAAGAAGCTTATATGCAATCACCCATGCTGTACAGCTCCTGTGGGTTTATGAACATTGCCGAAATGCCTGGTGGAAGGAAATTCTTGTGGCCAAAGAAAAACTCGGAACCAGAAGACCTGGCTCTCCCCTGCCACAAGTGTGGCACTCAGCAAGGGTATGACTTGCGGAGTGTCTGAGGAAGTAACCTTTGAGGTTTCCTTGCTTGCAAATATGTTTCAGTGGAGTAACCCATGTGTAAAGTCAAAAGATGAAGCAGTCATTTCAGCTCAGGTCAGAGACAAGAAAGCAGCACAAGGTGAGAGATGGCTAACACGAAGCTCTGAATTTTCCAGCGTGCCCACAAGCACAGATTACATTTTTACTTTCAGGTCTGGCTTCCCCCTTCACTTTCAACAGCCACGCATGGAGGCTGTCCTCCTCGCACTGCCCTTTCCATTATTCCTCTGAAATGGAAGAGAAACGCTGAACTGCGAGGCTGTGACGCTGGATTTGGGACTGCTCACCGTACAGACCTGGGAAGGGCTAGGGCAGAAACTGGGAAAAGGAAAGCCCCCAGAGCCCTGCAGCCCAGTTAGGTACAAAAAAATAAAATAAAAATTAAACGATCCAAATCTCACGCTGCTTTTTTTACCCCTATTTCCCCAGATCCGGAGCTAACAGAAGGCCGGGGCATCCGGAGGGTTAAAATAAGCCTCGCCTTAATCCTGGCCGAGAAAGCTCCCTGCACGGGCTGCCTGCTGCCAGCCGGGACGCACAGGGCTGCTCCTATGAGGCACGCGATTCACAGCGTCACGGTGCCGATTTTTTCAGCATTTTTTTTTTTTTTTTTTTTTTTCTGTTAGCGGGGAGCTGCCCCGGGACGGGGCCTGGCAGGGCAGTGCCGGCCCCGCCGAGTGACAGCCGCAGCTGCGGGCCCGTCCCCGGCAGGCCGCGGCCCCGCGCACTCGCTCCCTCCCTCACTCACACGCCTCATCGCCGCCGCTCCCCGCGTCCCCGTCCGAGAACGAGCCGGCCCCGTCGGCGTAGCCGCCCAAGCCCGCGATCTCCTCCTCCTCCTCCTCCTCTTCTTCCTCCTCCTCCTCCTCGTCCCCTTCTTCCTCCTCCTCCTCCTCCGGCAGCTTCCTCGGCGCCTGGCTCATGCCGGCCGCGCTCCCGCCGCTCCCCCTCTGCCTGCGGGGGGGACCTGGGTGCGGCGCGGCCGCCGCTCCCCTCACGGCCCCTGGCGGCCCCTCACGGCCCCGCCGCTGGGCGGAGCGCGCCGCGGCCCGGCCCGGCCTCAGCGCGCGGGCACGCACGCGCGGCCCCGCCGCCGAGTGGTGGAGGGCGCCCCAATTCCCCTCCCAATTCCTCCCCCCCCCCCCCACCAAGGCAGTCCTGGGAGGCAGAAACGCGGCCATTAGGGGCGGAGGAGACCTCCGAGATCCCCCTGGTCCAACCACCTCCTACCGGCACCGTCACACACTGAGCGTGTCCCCAAGCACCACGTCCAGCCTCTCCTTCAACACCCCCAGGGGTGGAGGCGCCGCCACCTCCCTGGGAGACCCGTCCCAGTGCCTGACTGCTCTTCCTGAGGAGAAATGTCTCCTCATTGCTATCCTAAACCTCCCCTGGCTGTTCCCTCTAGTCCTATCACTGGTTATCTGTGAGCAGAGGCCGACCCCCAGCTCCCCACACCTCCGTTTCAAGTACCTATAGAGATCCATGAGGTCTCCCCTGAGCCTCCTCTTCCCCAGACCAAACACCCCCAGCTCCCTCAGCCGCTCCTCACAGGACTTGTGCTCCAGACCCCTCACCAGCTTCACAGCCCTGCTCTGGACATGTTCCAGCACCTCGATGTCCTTCTTGTGCTGAGGGGCCCAAAGCTGAACCCAGCACTCGATGTGCAGCCTCACCACAGCTGAGTACAGGGGGACGATCACCCCCCTGCTCCTGCTGGCTGCACCATTCCTGACACAAGCCAGGATGCTGTTGGCCTTCTTGGCCACCTGGCCACACTGCCGGCTCATGGTCAGGCATGTTATGCGGGACGACTCAGAGAAGCTGTAGTAGTAAAAACTCCATGGGAGGATGGGATTTTTCAGCGCCCAGGAGGCTGAGCTGCAGCCAGCTGCCTGCCATGGCTCCCTCAGACCAGCACTACAGGCAGATCACAGCCGCTGCCCTCAGTGAGGCTCCTGCTTCGGGAGCTCCTGGTGCTGCTCCTGATGTCTTGCTCCACCTGAGGCACTGGAGCCATCACCCCACGGTGACAGGACTGGAGAAGGTCGCACTGGGAGCTGAGCTCGCCATGCTCCAGCTCCATGTTTTTCTGTTTCTATCCCCTTCATGCCGCTGTTATCAGGAGGCTTTCCAGGCTGCCCTAATCCACTTGAGATAATGGAGGAGCATTTTTTTCCATAGGGGAAGGAGGGGAGAAATCTCTTTTTATGCCATGCCATGACAAATTACCCATATGCAAATGTGTTGAAATGCCTTTCTTTCTCCTCAGCTCATCCACCAGCTTGGAAGTTTTGCCTGAACAGTTTTACAGTGTCCCAAAAGGCCACGTGAAGTGTTTCAAAGCTAAGTCTGCTATCAGGAATTGGGACCAAGAGGTTTTACCAGTGAAGTTTCTAGCATTCTGTCGTGGGACGGCCCAGGGGGACATGAGTCTGTTGAAAACTCCTGACTGAAAGTGGAGACAAGTTTCCAGGTCTGTCATAAAGGACCGTCTGTCTCACTCCGGTACCGGCTGATTGCATCTGCACCGAAAGGGCTGTTAGGTTTCAAGGCTGGCGAGGGGAAGTGAGCCTTGCCCACAAACCTGACTGACGGTATTAGGTTTCTTTTGTACAAAGAGCTATGAAACATCACCAGTCGCTGAGAATAATCTGGAGATATTAAAATGCTAAATTAGGGTGTAGAAGCTCAGGAATGACAGGGCTGATTACGATGCAGTTCTTCCCACAAATCTAATGCCAGCGACTGCCTGCTTGGCTACGGCTGCAGGTTCAGAGCCACTCAAACTCCAGGCTCAACTCCAGATAGGTTTTTTGAGTAGGGCTGAAGCATTTCTGCCAACCCCTCGGCAATGTAATCTGACCTGGGCTCTGCATCAACTTCAGGAATTACTCCTCCTCTGTCTCTTTGCCACCAAGTTGTTCTGTGTCCCCGCTGCACTTGTCTTTTTCTCTTTCTTTTTCCTCCTTTTCTCTCTCTTTTTTTTTTTTTTTCTTTTCCCTTCTTGTCTTCCTTTTTTTTTTTTTTAATTATTTTTTATTTTTAAATCTTTCATCATTTAACTTCACAGCCTGTAGCACATAATGAAACTGCGCCATGCCTTCAGTCACGGGACTGGTAGTAAGGGCAGGTAGACACGGGGCTGAGTCTTTGCACATACGCGGTGCATAACATTGCATGTGCTTGGACTCTGTCAGAGAGGAGCCCTGTTTCACAGACAAGACAAAAACTTTCTGTCTCAGGCAACTGAGGGAATTCAGGAATTCCTCTTCTTAACAGGAAAAAAAAATAAAATACAAAAGTGGCTGTCTGAATTACTTCTTTAACACACAGCTCACGGGTTGCTCGCATTGCACCTGAAGCAAGGAGAGGGCTGGGTCCCCCCGGCCCCTCACCTGGGGGCCATCATCCCCTTGCCCCCCTTCCCCGCTGCGAACCCCGAGGCCGCGGGGGCGCTGCCGCTGGGTGTCGCCCTCGCAGCGGGCACGGCCCCGGCGCCGCCACCGCCACCACCTCCGGGGCCGGCGGCCCGGGGGAGCCCAGCCCGGTGGCGGAGGCTCCGGAGGAGACGGTAGGGCTCGTCCCGGGGCTGCTCGGAGGGGAAGCGGGGCCGGGGAGGGGGCTGCAGCCCCGGGAAGGGGGCGGGGGCGCCGCCGAAGGGGAGCCCGGGAGGGGGGGTTAGGGCGCTGCCTGCCTGCCCGTGCGGGTCCTCGTCGGGTTTGGGGAGCCGCAGCGCCCTGCTGCCAAGTTGTAGGGTGGTGTCCCCGCTGTTGGCAGCACCCCAAAACTCCGCTGGAAGCGGCCCCGCCGTGCCGGGGGGCTCCCCGCTGAGCGGGGCCTGGACCCGGCATCGCCAAGGTGCCAGGAGCAGCACCGGGAGCCCGAGGCTGCCCTGCTGCTGCTCCGAAACCCGCCTGCTCTTGGGTTTGTGTTTCTTTGGGGTTGCGATCGGGGTTTGGAGAGCGCACCCGTCCCAAAGGACGGGTTGTCCGCGCCCTCATGCTGGAGGAGAAGACCTGGAGGCACAGAAAGTGGCAGGAGGATGGGTGGGTGATCTTCCCCCCACCGCCTGTCCACATTATCTTAAAATGATCGACCAACATTAACGCCAGCATCTGCCAGGAACATCTACAAATCTATCTATAAATCAAACACGTAAAAATCTATCTAGGACTAAACGCTCACGCAGCGTTAGATGGGCATGGTGCAGACCCTCTGATAGCACTGTCTGAGTGCACGGCTTGTTTTGAGGAAGAGAGTGTTATTTACTTAACTTGCTTGCTCTCCAGGTGATACGTCCAGGTGTGCAGCTACTCTTGTAACAACTTATTTTGGCAGGCTCAAGTTCCAGGTATTTGGTAGTCTCCGTTCTCTGGAGACTCGGAAAACGTGCTGTTTCTGGAGATGCACGATCACGTTTCCGATCGTCAGCTGCAGCGCAGGCAGGAAGACGTAGCGTAATGGCTTAATGCAGAGCTTAACAACAAGTTCCGAGCAGAAAAGTTACGTCCCCTGAATGTAGCAAAAGTACCATTCACTACCTGCATAACGTATTGGGCACCTGCCCTTAGATTTTGGTGGGACAGAAGGTCTGTGAAGCCCATGTTTAGGTGCCCGGTGTTGAGGTGGTGCGTGCTGGTTTGTGCTGGTGAGGCCCCGTTAGCCTGGCAGGAGGGGATGGGAATTCTGGAACAGAAGTGCTCTCGCTGCTTCTCTCCTCCTTGTTTGTTTGAAAAGAAACTTTAATCAAATTCAAAAGTGACTTTGTGGTGATATTCCCTTGGGAAAGGTTTTTGCTTTCCCCTACTTCTTGATATTTACCCACATCGCGCTTTCGACCTCATGTTGGAGACTGACTTTGAGCACTAGAAATAAAACAATCTGTAAGGGTTCAGTAAAAATAAAGTGAGCAGCCTCCTCTTCATCCAGGATCTGCAAGCTTTTTGCAGAGCTCTTTTTTCTTTTCTGGGGGAACAGAAGCGGTGGGGATGTTGGTGTAAGTCAATATGGAGCAGTTGCAGCACCTAGGATCGTGCCCTGTCCCAGGTGGCACGTGCTGGAGCTCACGATGTCAATCATATGATGTTCTTGCACTTGATTAGATGAATGATATCTTCAGGAATGAGGCACCTGTGGGGCATGGTAGTAGTGATTAAGCCCCAAGTTGTATTTCTTCAGCTTCACCTTTGCACTTTGCCAGTGAGTCATGTTGTGATGTAAGAAGGAACCTTGCTGCCCCTTCCTTGCTAAATTCGTGCCATAGGACTAACAATATTTATCTGTTCGGATGGATGGCATAACAAAGAATGTTTGTAAAGCACTTTAGGTTCTTAAATTAATTACGCCATCTGACAACGGCGTTTTATTTATTTACTCTCATTAGTTTGGGATTTGTCATTCAGCAGTTAGGACTTAAGATAAACTTCCAGAGAGCTCACAGTCGTACCTTTCTTAGTGATACATCAGTGCAGCACGTCACTAAAGGCAGTATTTTATTTAAAACAACAAATGAGGTACCATATTTCACTTGTAAGATTGGCCTAGGGAGATATTTGTAGGAGACAATAATGAATTGTAATTGCTTGGGGTGGGGGAACTAAGTTGTTTTATCTCGTTGTTTATTAAGGAATTTAAATATGTGACTTTAAAAATGGTCCAACCAAAAATAGAAGGTGTAGAGCTGCACTTTGGAGGGACCTCAGGCACTGATAGTGTGTAGGAAGGGGGTAATTACCTTCCCTGCCTTGTGTCCAGCACCCAGGTCTCACCTCCATTCTCTTCAGCATTTTATATATGTGTATATATGTACGTGTAGTATATATGTATGTATGGTATAACCTTATTATAACAACCTGTCCTCCAGCTAACAGGGAGTAGAATAGTCAAGAAGTAACGGAGCTGTTCCTAAATAAATGGTCCACGATTTAGCAATGGTACGCACGAATATTTGCTATTATTTTACTCAGAAATTATTCTGAAGGCTTTTGTCAGCAGAGTTGCATGTAAAGTGGATATACTCCTAGAAAAATACGGTGTGTATGCTGTATAAAATTATTGACAGGTTTGCAGAAATCTGTGTCGTACATAGTTGAATCTGTAGAAGGTGTAAATTCCTTTAGTACCAAGGAGAAATGTAGTGCAGCCTTACTTGTTATGCAATTACAGGTTGCTTAAATTTTGTACCAGGATTTTATGGATTTAAATTTGTCTCTAATTTTTTTGTGCTACTCAGGGAAAAAAAAAAACAAAACACAACAAAACCAACCTTCTAATCAAAACTCAGATTATCGTCTGGATGAGTAATTACATGAGGCAAAGTAGAGATGAAATTTCAGTATCTCTGACAGGTGCACTTGCTCCTAGAGTTTGTTTAATTCTTAAGATGCTCTGAAGGAGACTGAGAAAACTCTAAAATATTGGTGGTAGTAGATTAAAGGGATGTTTGCTGAGGTTGTTTTTTTTACTACTTTGGTGCTCAAAGGCATAATATGTCTGAAGAATGAAAGAGACAAAAATTATTAGTAATGAAAAACTCTCATCAGCATATTGTAGACCGTAATGTTCTGACTGCATTCACAGTTTACCCTCCAAAAGTGTATGGCTTTGGAAAAAAAATCAGACACCCATTTAGTAAGAAATAAATATTTTTTAAGCAAACGTGAGCTTAGCATCTTGCTGAGAAATTTAATCTAGATATTTTGTTGCACTTGAACCAAAGGCTCTTTTGGTCCTAATGCTTCAATCAGAAAAATACTTTAATTTCTGCCTACTTGAGCTCAAACAAATAATTATATGTGGGCCAATTGCCATTAGGCCTTACAGTAATAAAAGTATTTCTTTAAAACTCAGTTCAGTCTGGGAGCTTCTAGCTCTGGTGATGCCATGGAGCCTCTGTTTCTGGCTCTCAATTCTTGAACCTAAATTTTGTCTGTATGCTTTGGTATAGGATGATGAAAAGGGCTATTTAAATTTTGTCACCTGTGCTTACCCAACCACGATTATGTTCTGAATACAGCTTGTGAATGTTTCAGTTTAAAGTTTGATTCTTTAACTGATATTAAACCTACAAATCCAGATCATTTTCTAACTAGCAAGAGCGTGAGGGGGTGGAAAGTCTTGCTGAGCTGCATGTTGTGGCTTCTTTCTAAACTTTTTTTTTCTTTTTTCCTCTTGTCCGTATTTGGTTTATCTCATGCTGTCATCCAAAAAAGTACTGGGCTTGTGAAGGCAGGTGTTCAAAAGTTAGGAAGAGCCAGAATAAACACGTGTGAATTCCTGCCTTATTTGTTGCATAGCTTTCAAATGCATGCGTGTCAGGATGTTCTTGGAGCACTGCTTCCCTGGAGGATGTGGGTTGCAAACCCAATGCTTTGGGTTGGAAGGGACCCCAAAGCCCACCCAGTCCCACCCCCTGCCATGGGCAGGGACACCTCCCACCAGCCCAGGTTGCCCAAAGCCCCATCCAGCCTGGCCTTGAGCACCCCCAGGGATGGGGCATCCACAGCTCCTCTGGGCAGCCTGTGCCAGGGCCTCACCACCCTCACAGTGAAGAACTTCTTCCTAATAGCTAATCTAAATCTAACATTTTTTAGCTTAAAGCCATTGCCCCTTGTCCTATCCCTACCCTCCCTGGCACGGAGTCCCTCCTCAGTTTTTCTGTAGGCCCCTTCAGGGCTGGCAGGCCTCTGTAAGGTCTCTGTGGGGCCTTCTCCTCTCTAGGCTGAACAACCTGGATGAACAACCAAATGTTTTCCTAGCTCTTTGTCAGTGTTTCTGCCACATGTTGCTTGAAATGCAAGGTCCTTGGAAGCAACAGGGAGGCTCTGTCCGACTGCCAGCACTCCTGTCCTGCTGCTGCTCCTCTGTGGCTCCCTCCTTATTCCTCGGGCCCTCTGCCTGTTCTCCAAGCCCTAGGTGCATCTCAGGCTACCAAAGGGTTGAATCTTGAGCTCTCTGACCCTGCAGGGGAAACTTGCCCATGGGGGAATTGGGCTGTGGTTGGGGATAGGGTTTGGGCAAGTGGTGGATGGAAGTTCAGAGCAGTGGTTGGTGGCCTTCAGGGCAGAGGCTGGCGGGGGCACGATGTGCTTAATGTAGGTCTGCCATAATCCTGGGGAAAAAGGCATGAAAGGCAAGGCTTTTTAAAACTATCATGTGATTAAAAGTGTTTTTAAGTGCTCTTCAAATCATGAAATCTTGTTTAAACCCTGATTTAAACCAAGCTTCTTCTGAGAGTTTGTTTCTTACTTTCCCTTTCTCTCTCGTGACTTGCCTTCCTCCTCGCCTAAACACCATCTGCTCCTGTGAAGAGAGCCACTGAAGGTAACATTTTTGGGTGCGTGACCTGGCAAGGAGATGGATGAAAGCACTTTCATCTGCATTATGGAAAATACATTTGGATTTGATGGAAATTAATTCTGTAAGGGTGCGGATTGCTGTGTCTGCATTGCAGTGGGCTCGTTTTCTTTTCCAGGTTGAGCTGCCAATTAGTTTAAGCCAGAGTCAAGAGTGTTTTCTGTTGGTTTTATCAGCACCTGCAGCGTGACATCTTAGCAAGACCTGTTGCTAGTCCATTTATATTGTGGTGACCTCTTTTGAGTCAAAACGCCTTCAATCTTCTCGTATGGGTCAGTCACTGTGGAAGGTGCCAGCTTTGTGTTTGGTTTAAGATGAAGCCACCACCTGCAGAAATTGCAGCCTGCTTGGAATCCTCCATATGAGTAATTTCCCTTCGTTTTCTTTCTGACCGCTTTTGCTAGAAGACTGTCTGGCTGAAGAGGATTAGGGCTGGGGGCCGGGGGCTGTGCTATTATCCACCTGCCATCTTCAGCCTTCTATTGACATTATTGTCCTGGTTTAAATCCAGATTTTGAAAGTACAGCGCTTTCTTATCATTTTGTCTTTTCCAGACCTCGTAGCAGCTTCTGAATCCTTGCAAGGAAGTGTTGCAGGCAGGCATTGTAGCAGCTGCTATGTTTTTTTTCATTTTGGAGTCTGGAGGTAGTTAGGAAACATAATAATAAACGTTTTGCTTTGGTGTGTATCACGTTATCATTTTTATGGGCTGTCATGTGGTGCCCTGCAGGCACATGGGAGAGCATCAGCCCAACGCTTGGTGGTGTGGAAAAAGCTCTGAGGCAAGAAGTAGCTAGAAGGCTTTTTTCTTCCCACCCTGCCATCATACTACCTACAATTTCCACTTCTTCCGTGGGCTTAGGCTGTCTGAAATCTCGCCTCTGGACTTACCAGTGTTATGTCAGACGTCCCCCAGAAAAGAGGTCATGGAGGATCGTGTCACGGCCCTTGGAGCAGATTTAAACTTGCTTCAGCGTGGGAGGAGGTACCTCAGCTGTAACGTGTGATGATTTCTTCTCGAGGTGTGTGCATTTCTTCCAGGGACAGCTGCTCAGTGTGCTTGAACGCCTGGCATCAGTGCAGCTACAGCTCAAGGCTACTGGTAGATACAACCAGGAGACTCTAGCCTGGAGTAAGCTGAGGTGTGAATTTTAAGTACCGTGCTTTATGAGTGAATAATCAGCTGCTAAGTTGGGTCTTTTTGCTCCACTTCACCAGCTCGGAGGAGCCCAGCTTTATGAAATGCCGACCTGGCGAGCACTGGCTGAGGTTGTAATCCACTTTGCTTTCTCTGGTGCCCTGACGGTAAGCGAGGATGCATCTGCACGCTGATGGGAGGGCTACCAGCAGGCTGGGAAAGCAGGGCAGGGTTTGGGGCACAGCCCAGGCAAGATGTCTTGGTCACTGCTAGGCTCAACATCAGCAAGAACAAACCTTTAGAGGGAATTAGAGTAGGAGAAATAGAGCCATTTCTTCTCACCTGCTTTGAGCCTGACAAATGCCTGATGCTTTCTAGTATTTTCCAAGCTGATTTTCCTCTACTTAATTGTTCCTCAAATGGAAATTGTGTCTGGCCTTTGGTTGTCTCTGTTCTACTTCCTTGAAACTTTTCTAGTTTTGCTTATTTTTTTTTCTGAGGGAGTGTGAGCTGATTACAACTTTCAGGATGCAGTTGAACATTTTACAGTACTGAATAAAGGTGGGTTTGATTTTGATCTCTGCTGTAATAATTTCTAGTGCACTCTCTGCTTTTCGACTCTGCTGATGCTTTTGTAGAATAATCTGTAATAAATCTGAGATGTCATTCCTGAATCATTTAGAGCCCATCACTGTGCTTAGCAAGTTGAGGTGTTGTTTTTTTCCTGCTATGAACCTATGAACATCAGTCCGTGTTTAAATTGTACTGATTTTTGCCTGTGTTTTTACCAGCGGGTTATTTGGTGTCATTAAGTCCTTCTGTATCTCTTTGCAATCAGCGCTTGCCTTTATTTTGCATAACCTAGTGTTACCAGTGAATTTTGTCACTTAACTGCTCCAGTGTTTCTCTGTCTCCCTGTTGGGATTCATTCACAAGGATATTGAACACAATGTTCATGATGCAGATGGCTATGGGGCTGCGTGGTTAATAGCCCTCCACTGTGATGACTGAGTGAGTGCTCTTTCTTTGTACTGTTTATTTTGTGTCTTCTAGTTGTTGTTTTTTTATATAGATGAAGACTTTTCCTATTATTCCATAGCTGCCTAGTTTTTATAATACTGATTTTTTTTATTTTTTTTTAACTTTGATCTAAAGCCTTTAAGGGAACAAATTTCCAAACGGGAAATAAGTGAAATGGACATTGTTCATCTGCTGAGCTTCAGAGACTGCAGTGGTGCTTCCAGCCTTCAGTAGTGCCTGGCTTTTTTCCTCACCCTCTTGGAGCATGGCATAGCTACAGGTGAAAGCAGAGAAGAGGTGATTTTTTTCTAAGCACATGGGAGAGCTGCTTGATGCTGGAACGGACCATGCCCCTTGGGGCTGCTCTTAGCATGTGTATTTGGGGGTTGGACGTGAGTTACCATGGCTTGAGGAACAGCTTTACGCCACTGAAGGTAGCACGCTCACCGTAAATGTGAATTATCTTACTTCAAACATCTTTCTTGTGTCCAAACGATCAGCATTCAACTGTAACAAGTCCAACCTTGCAACTACATCCCAGCTATTCGGGGATCTAGTTTTGGTCAAAACTGAATTTCCTCAAATTCTATTCCAAATTCCCTTGGTGAAATTATTTAATATGTCTCAAATACAAATTTTATGAAGTTTAAAAAATGTAAAATACAAATAGACAAATATAATTCTTTAAATCACTTCTAATCCTTGTTCCTTCTACTTTTCAGACCGAGTTTACCATTTCTAAATGTAGGTCTCTCTTGCTTGCTCAGAATGTATCAAATCCTGTTCTCGAGGAGAATTTTGCACTTCATTTATTTGGACGCAAGATGAGACACAACAGGAAAAGTGAATGGCAGGATTTAAAAAATCAGAATGAATATTTGCACTACGTTGCATGCCATACCAGCAAATTGAAACTGAATTTGCAGTTAGAAACTCTGCTATACAGTCCTTGAGGGAGTTTCTTAACTGAAAAGAAAATATTAAATATATATATTCCCAGATTCATTGTGTGCCTACAGGTGTAAATTAAGTTAAAAAAAACAAAACCCAACTTTTTTTTTTTTTTTTTTTTTTTTGCCTCTTCTCAGTTGCCCTTTATTCTAGTCCACTAACACATGTGCTTGGGAAGTCTGAAATTTCTAGCTTCCACACCCCATTACTCTTTCATAGAATTTATCCTTTAATGTCTAGTAACTCTGCAGACACACAAATGAGGATGCTCCTGCTTCAGTTATTAGAATTATGTCGGGTTTTTCTTCTTTTTGTTTTTAATCCTCAAAGTAGAGTACTTGGCATGGAAGCTAGAAGCATATTTTATTCAAAACCTAGCATCTAGAATTTGGATGCATGTGTTTCCAGCTTTTAAGAATAATTATTTTTTGAAATATTGTATTAGAATGAATTTGCTTATAGATCGTACGTGGTTTTTGCACATCCAGCAAGTGTCTGAGTATAATTACATGGGATAAGCTGATTTTGGTAGCACACAGACACATCGGGAAAACAGGTAGTGGTGCATTCAATAGAACTGAGCGCAGCACTTTAAATAAAACATCTTAAATGTTTATTTGTTCCCCTCATGATTTGAAAGGAAGAACCTCTCCCCTTGACTAAGCTGAAGCATGTGTATAGTGAAGTCTTAGGTTGCCGTGTAAAGAGCCAGTTTAATCTGGGATCTGGCCTCTGTGTTTCCCAGAGATGGAGCAAAGCGTCAGGGAAATGGAAATCTTTGTGTCTTTTGTACCTCTGCAGTGCTTGTGAAACATATGTTTACTCTACTTTGGAAAAAAATAAATAAATAAATAAAATATACTTTTCAAGTAAGCTAAGCCAGGAAAGGTTAGCAGAGCAGAGTGGTACTGTAGAGGAATTTCTTGGCACGTGATTAAAACATGTGCTAGAGTGTTTAATGTTAAGATAATGGATTGCCTTGTAATTCTCTGGAGCTGTATGCTGTCATCCTCCCCAAAACAGTAAGATTTTGAAAAGTGTACAGGTAGTGTCTCAGTCTGATTGTTTTGATAACCTAGCACTTTGATTTTTAATAGCAAGTATCTGTGGCATGTCGGTGTTTTTTACTTAAAAAAACAAAGAAAGAAATGAACCCTTGGTTTACTAGTTCTCACGCTTTGGATTTTGAAGCAATGTACATGAATATTCCCTCCTCTTTGCCAACAGAGCAGTTTCTCTGGTCTGTGTATCTTAAACCTACTAGTTCTCCAAATATACATGGTCTTTCAAGTAAAACAGGATAGCACAAAAGCTTTTGCAATGCAAAAGTTAGCAGATTTCACTACGTACTGTTAAAAAAGCAACACTTCTTATGCTCTATAACTTGAATTTTCGTTTTCATTTTTTAAATTAAATTTCATTTAATTTAATTAAAAATTAAGAATAAAATGATAGTAAAATAATTACTCTAAAAAAATTGCACGAGTTTATGCATGAATAATATTATTGCCCATAGATAGGTAATTATCAACAACTTTTGTGTAGTAGAGTTATAATTAGTTTACTGTATTAAAACTCAGACCTGAAAAACAAAACTTTCAGCTAGACTTTGCATGATTAGATGGCTTAAAGATGTATGTGTATTATCGTGGGCTTCTTTAAAATGAAATGTTATGCCGTATTTTCTATTTTTGCCATATCAGATCAAAACCTGATTTACCCCCTGGTGTGACCAATCTCATTTAATTCAGTGATTATGTCCACGTGAGTAATACTCAAGGAATTTGGCTTAGTCTGAGAAACATCTTTCCAGAAGGAGATGTAATGGACTTGCACTCAATATTAAAAAGAAAACACAAAACACACATACGAAAAAAAAAAAAAAAAAAAAAAAAGAAGGAAGCCACAGCTTGGGTTTCCTTGTCTCATAGTATAAGGATTTTCAGTGAAGTCTCACATTCCATGACATTAAATCTGCGGCCAAGATGATATGATATTGGACGATTTCTATACCTCAATGTGCAGGTCTGTGCTGCTGCTGAAACAATAGACTGAGTGTTTTAGGGTGCAGATAGCCTGACTAAAATGACACGTGTCGCAAAAGCTGATACGCTTTCTCAGTGGAAAATGTGCAGTAGATAAATGCTTGTGGACTGTATGATATGTCACAATCACAGGAGTAGTTAACATGATAAAAAAAAAAAAAAAGCTTTCTTTCTGTTTACAAAACTGGCCTTAGGGTGGGACTGGAAGAAAGAGGATACAAATATGTAATACATCCATCTTATTTTTTCTCCTGCTTTCTGCCTCCCTGTATTGGGCTGAAGATAAATGGGCAGCCTAACTGCGTGAAAAAGAAAAAGGCACCAAAGTCAGTTCTCCTTCTCTGTGGTTTCCTCTCTGTGTTATGCATCGAGAGGCTGATGGCTGTGTGGCAGCACGCCAGCCTTGATAAGGTATGGTTCCTGTAGTGCCGTGAGATCAAAACTGTGCCGCAACTCCTCCTTAATCACGTTGAGCAGCCACGAGTCCAAAGATGGATTGGCCTAGTTCGGGAATGTAGTTTGAAGTTGTCTGTGCTGAAATGCCAAAGTGTGTTTTAGCCATATTAGGCCTCGGTCGTGGTTTCAAGGTAATGAAGATGCCCCTCGATGTTTTCTCTGTTGCGGTGCTGTCTCATTTTCCCACACCAAATTCCTCTTCATCTCTTGCCACTTCCAAGAGTTTCTCTGTGTTGTTCTTCACCTTTTTTTCTTCTCCCCTCTTTTGTCCTAGACATACTCTCTCATCCTTGATCTAAGACTTGTCTGGTCGTCTTTGATCTGCTCCCATACAAATCTCCTTTTTATTTTTTTGCTAGTCGTGTTCCTTACAGTGGTTACCGAGTGCTGAGTCACAGCTTTGAACCCAGACAGTCACGAAGAGAACATGAGGTGGTTTAACAAACCTTTACAAGAGAATTTGTGAGGAAACAAGAAAGCTTGAGAGACATAGATCCTCTTACAGGTGCTCTTCAGCACAGTGGTTGTTGTATGACTTGCTCTGAGACTTGTTAAAGGCCAGCTACCTCCATGTTCAGCATTTTCCTCCTCACCCTCTCTTCTATGCTATCGTCCTTAATTTACAATCTTTTTTTTTTTTTTTTTTTTTTTTTCTGCTTTCATTTCAACCTTAGTATATTCAGGTCTTGGGGCACACTTTTCCATCTCAGACTATTTTTAACTCTGCCTCTTGCAACATAATGGCTCGTAGGCTTTGCTGGTGGTTGATCCAGCTTTGTTAGGCTTCTGGCAATGCAGTGGTTTAATGATAACACTGGTCTGCTGTGCTCCTTCATAGGAGTCACGGGTAAAGGAGTATCTCTTGCTATCCTATCAGACAGGAGCTGCCTCCCTCAGTATTTTCTCCCCCATATGTGGTAAGAATGAAAATGGGATCTGTCTTGGAAGTGTCTTTTGGAATATGAGAGACGTGTGCTGAGCTTCATGAGGGCAGGGAAGCAGAAGGCCAAAAGGAAAATCCTGCCTGGTTCTGGGAACGAAGTCCAGGCACATGAAATCCCAGTAACATGGGCCTGCCCTTCTCCATAATTCCACCTTTTCTTTTTTTCCTGTATGTTTCCATCCAGGACGTGGGCAGTCTTTGTGGACAGATGGTTTGGATATTCTCCATGTGGTAACGCTATTGCACAACCTGGTTCCTTGTAGTAGTACAAAAGGAAAAAATGCTGAAATTTCAAAATAATTATTAACTATAAAGCAGGTATGCTGTGCTGCGTGATCCCTTCCAGTACTCAAAGTAAGGCCAGCACATCTGGTTTGGGCTGTAGACAAATTGGAAACATAAGGAGATTGAAGCACGTGCAGCAGCCGCGACCTCCACAGTTGCTGCCAGTGGCTGACTGGTTTGCTGTAGGAGGTCCTGACTTTACAAAGGGGCAGTGCCTGGCCTGCACAGTGAAGCTTTGCCCTCTGCCCTATCAGCTTCCCTTATTTGACACAAACATTTCTAGTTTCTGCCTGCTTGAGGAACCTGTCATTTGTGTGTAGCCATTCGGACAGTCTTCAGCAGGAGCTGTGATTCTGTTCTGCAAGGAGGAGCAGCTTCCAAAAGAAGCCATCTCTCACAAAGTCTTTTCAGTCACCTGAAACAGCTTTTCTATTACTCTTTTGGTTTTACTTTTTGTGTGTGCTAAGAGCCTCTGCTACAGGGGATTTTTGTTTCTCCTGACTGGGTATCACATATCCATGCAGCAGATGGCATGGGTCTGACAAATGGCTTTTGGTGTAAGGGTAAAAATAGTGAGAGTACACCCTGAACCATCGGCATTTTCCGTGGTCTTTTGTAGCATCACCTGAAATACACCTTTGTGCAATGCTCATTATAGTCACCTAATGCAAGATCCCAGCTTTTGGGATAGCTATCTTCTTCTGTTACTTGTTTATTTGTACAGCTGGCAAGACTGTCGATAGATATATGTAAGAGCAACGTGGTATTTAAGGTGAGTTGTGTTTAATTGAGCTGTAGCCTGCATTGAGAGAGGTTATGTAATACTAATTTCAGTTACTTTGCCTAAAAGTGCCTGTTATCAACACACAGCTTTTTAAAATTAATTAATTGAGATCCTAGTTTGCAACATAAGTAGAATAGAACAGACACATATATGATTTAGTTTATTTTAAGCATGGTGCAGAGGCATTCCTAATGATTCAGATGTTGAGTGGCAGGCAGCAGGCTGTTGCTCTGCGTGGCCTTAGACTGCCAAAACAAATGAAGAAGGATGTTTTGGGGACTAAGCTAGTTAGTGGGTTGGAACAAAAGAGCCCTGGGGCTGGTGGCCGTAAGTTGGGCTCAGTTACCAGACTGAGATTCCCACCACTGGCCTCCAGTGTGGTGTGGGGAGAAGTCTTCCGCAGAGCTTCCAGAGAATTTAACAAGTATTAAAGTAAGCGGAGAGTATGCCCACGACCCACCGAGAGCTCTTTCAGCTCTGTGTCTGCCATGGGATCGAGCAGCAGGGTCAGGATTTCCAAAGGATTGCATGTCATGACCAGCACCACAGAGATTACTCACAAACCTCATCTCTGCAGATACTGCTGTGGAGGGCAGCTTGGCCATCCATCAGAAAAGATGAAAAAAAAGAGCTCTATTGATAAGCATCGGATGTTTTATAGCATTACAGCTTCACAGGAGGATTAAAAGTGCTTTTTGCAGGTAATATTTCTTTATAGTAGTCTTCCTTCTGGAAGACCTTGGAGCATGTCAGTGTCTGTGTGGCATCTCACTCTTCCTGTCCCTGACTGTTTGTTGATAATGGTGAGCACATCAAGCACTAAAATCTTGCTTCTCTCAGGAATCAAGTCTCCAGTCAAGTACCCGGACTTGTCAACCTGGTTGATCCTTCCCCATTTTTTAATTACTTCAGACATCTGCCTTCCCCGATACTCTGTAATTACCTAGGGGTAAAGTTAAGCTGTTCTTTTCTGTTTGAAGCATTCAGTGAGAAAGGCTTCAGAAAACCTTCAGACTGATACAGGACATAAAGAGCAGGCATGCGTTCCCTCTCTGTAATTTGCACGTCTCATCCACGTGCTTTGTCAGACTTTCTGAAAGGGTATGTTTTTACTGTATCATTACAACCAACCTGATAGGTGATTTGCTACACCAAAGAAAATTATCCACCAACTTAGAAAATCAGAACTGATATTTCAGGTAGTAATTGCAAAGTTTATCTCTGAGCATAGGATAATGCCCATGGCGATAGTCTGCTCTTGCAGTTTAAGGGATAAATCCCCTTTCAGTTTCAGTCTTCTGCTTCTTTGCATCACTTGTGCCACCTCTTTGTTTCAGTAACAAATCCGTTAGGAATTACAAAGGCAAATGTAACCCTTTTATACCTACTGTGGTCCTGTCATTCATTCCTAGGTCCCTTAGGCTGACTCTTTGGAAACCTCACTTACAAAATGAATGTATAAGCAGAGCAAAGTCATAGACCAGTTCCGCTGTTCTAACCTCCCTGTGTTTTTTTGTCTTGTAAAGCACCACCAAAAACCCTGTGTAACACAGATCTAAGCATCATGGTGTTGCATCCTGGCATAAGAACGGTTCATGAGGAAAATAAACTTTATGCCTACTCAAATTATTGATTTGGTTGTGTTTGCTGCAAGGAGATTGCCTTGCTCTGGGACAGGTGGGGTGTGTGCTTTGAAGAGATCATTGCTGCTGCCACCTGACTGTGTTGTGGCCTTCAGCAGGGAGGTGGAAACAGATAAAAACACTTGGAGATGTTTTCAGTGTGTACGTTTCTCTTTTGTCAAAGGCAAACTGACCCAAAACAACCTGCTTATGGGAACATGCCAATAAATGTGTGTGGACCTGCTTGTCTGATAGTTAACTAAGCAGTCATTTAAAGGCTTGTGGTCTTCTTCAGTGGCCAAACAAAAGAACTTCACCCAAAATAACAGAACATTTTCATCCAGTTTTGTACCGTTTCTCCGTCAATAGTTAAATCAGAAGGAATTGAGGCAGTTAAATGGTTCAGGTTACCTGTGTGGGACTCTTTGGACTGGTCCTTATTTACCTGGTGACTGTCTTTGTTTAGTCACGAGAATAAAGGTTTGAATACATTTTTACAAATCTCTGATTTCTGACATAGCTACACATTTTATTCGTTTTGATATGCTTAACTAAAAATCCTGAATCTGTACTGTGTAAAGTCACTGGATGTATTGAGGATAGAGGACAGAACAGCTGAGGTCGGAAGGGACCGCTGGAGGCCATCTTGTCCAGGGCCCTGCTCAAGCAGTGCCGCCCAGAGCAGGCTGCCCAGCAGCCTCAGTTTCTTGTCTGTGTTTTACACTGGGGTTATATATCTAAATGTTTCAATGTTCTGCATCTTTAAAGGAATCCAGGTACCCATATCTCAAGGTTTTATACTGCTTAAGAAGTATATTTTAACGTCTTTTTGGATGCAAAATCATGGCAAGTTTTTGCAATAAACAGTGCTCCATTAGGCAAGATCGTATGTCAATTTTGGTACCATACAGTCTGTAAATACTGCAGCTAATGGGTATGCAGATGGTTTGATTTAAAAGGTGGGTTCCTAAGTATGGCTGAAAAGAATGGGGCTGGAGGGCATGGGGGGGGGGGGGGGAGTGTCTCAAGAAATGACTCTACACACTGTGTGTTGTGTTTTGGGGGTTTAGGATGTTGCTTAATGCATGGTATCTAAAGTATGTGAGTGTTAAGGAGTTTGAAAGGACTGGGACCTTGGCAAACACTTAAAGCTTTGCTGATCCTATTCTGAAAGCGTAGCAGGGGCAGCGTGGTGTGAGGCAGGTCAGTGCAGCCTAAGGGCTTTTGCAGGTGGGTCTAAAGACCTCTGTCAACAGGATTATTCACCCACGCCTTGGGACTGTCTTCAGAAATCAGCATGTAATGCATAAACTGAAGTCATTCCTGGACTCCCAGCTTGTAATGTCTGAGTCAGCAAATGTTTCTTGCTAATATACTCAGCCCAGTACATTTTGATGAAGACAAGATCTTGTACCAAAAACCTGCTGCTGTTGTTGTGCATTCTGTCCCAGCCAACAACTTTCTCAAGCATAACCCCTCCTTTCTCCCCCCGAAGTCTGCAATTGTAAAAATCCTCCTGTCATGTCAGCACATGTCTTCGGAGAACCCGAGGGGCATTTTTAATGAGAACAGCTTCAGAATTCCTGGCTTGATTGATGAAGGAAAGAGAAAAATATATGTATCACAGAGACAGTATCCTCTTACCTGTTAAAGTGTTTGCGTTCTACTTAATGGTGATATCTGCTTAACTTTTGCAGATGCAAATTGAACAGCCAAATGCTTGCCTGTTTTCTGCTTACAAGTGTAGACTCTTTCTTTACAGTTCCAGAGGGAAAGAAGTGGAAAGCTATAGGATTAGAGGTCTTTGTTTTAAATTTTGGAAGAAATAAGCAGCCAGGACTTCAGCATTGGATGTCTTCTGTAAACTTTTCCTGTAACTTATCTGTCAGAAGTAACACTGAAAATGTTTTGAGCAGTTTGCTTCACTCCTTCGTTTCTGTAACTTTTACAAAGCAAGAAGAACAAGGTAACAGGTCTTCACTTTCAGTCCCCATTCCTCAACCCTGTATTAATGTACGAATTTCACTTTTTTTGGTTCCATTTTTGAGCTAGACTTTATATTACAGCCACAGAAGCACTGCCTGTGCTATCTTTCTGGATATCGAATGGCACTCCATGTGCTATCTTTCTGCAGTTTATTGATATCAAAAGCCACTCCAGCCTGTGCTGAGGACACCTATTACGCCAGGTGCCCTAAGTCTTATCTGCATCTACGTTGCCTTCCAGAAAGTGCCAAACCTGTTCTCATTTACGCTCAACCCAGCCAGCAGACATCATTTCTCACTGTTTGATAGCACCTCCCTTTTTCCTCCCTCCCTCCAAAAAAAAACCTTGACTCCCAACATTCCTCTCATGTCTTGCAAATACCTGTGTACCTTGGCAAGAAGCTTATTGTGTTCCTCACCACTGGCCGGTCCACTTCTCCTGTCTTGTATGCGTATTTCTTCTAGCACTTACCCCTGTAATTCAAGTAGTGGAGGAGGTGTGTACTGTGGTTTTAAATTTCCCAATACAAATCTTGTGGATTATTAGCATAGGCAAGCAGCAAGAGAGAATGTGGAGGCATGGGGTGCTGCTGGATACTTGGCTTTTATTTAAAAAGGAAATTAAACATGAAAAACTAAGAAAAGAATGGTGTGGAGCAAATCTTCAAGACATGATCATCTACGTGTCGCTCAGTGGGAGACCTGCCTTGTGTGTGTACAGGATAAACTGAATGGGGCAGAGCTCTGGAGAGGTAGGAATGTGTTTTTGTGCAGAAGCCATGAACTGGAACCCAAGAGCAAGCTGGCACCCTTAGAAACAATGGATGACTAATTGGGGTAGTTCCTGGCCTATGATTTACTTTTCAACTTTGGTGTCCTATTAACTCCTTCAGGGCAAGCATTTCCGCTGGTTTCTTGTTGCAGTTCTAAGCCAACAAATCCACCAAGATCAGGATCATTTTCTGCCTGCCATTTTCTTTTTCTATTGTGTGAATCTACATCACATAAATCTGGAATTTTTTTTTTTTTTTTTTACTTTCTTAAAATTTTCTTAAAATTTCTCATTTTAATAACTACCACAACAGAGAGGTTAGATGACTGGGGAAATTTTGGGGGGCAAGACTTATGATAGTCAATTCACATCAATTTAAATCAGGAGAACGGAATAATAACCAGATAGTGTCCCTCATCTGAAACTGAACAGAACTGTCCTCTGGAAGTGCAGAGAAGGTATTAATAGAGAAGAGACCGGTGCTCTTCTACAAGAGTTGCCAACATGCCAAGTCCAATACTTGATTAAGGAATTTCTTGCTTCTGTTAGCTCTGCAGACTTCGTTTCAATCTCTTAATTGATTTTTGTGAGCTTTGAATGAGCACAAGCAAGAGCAACATCCTTCTCATCATAATGACAGTAAAACCTTCTGAAACTTCTGAAGTGAATTTCTGTTTGTCCTCATCATATCGGGCCTGTTATTAAACCAACATGTGTTCTGGCAAGGAGAAAGCTTTGCAAGCAGAACTTTTCCTAAGGAGATGAAAATACAGATTAGTAGGTCTCAGCCCCCAAATCTGTTTAACGTAAAATCACAAATGCCTAAGAGAAGATCTACAAGCCTGATGATTTAAAACCACAAACACCCTTCTCTTCTATAAGTAGCTTTTCAATATTACTGTGTATATCAAAGTAGAAAGAAAACTGCTCATTAAGGGTACAGTCTGCTGGATGGTTCTGGCAGAAATTCTGTTCCTTAAGACTGGAGCAGGATTGGGTTTAGGTTCTGCATTTCTATATAGCCTTAGCTGTTTCCTGCTGAACTACCATTTTTTTCAGTAGCCTGAAACACATTCCAGAAATGTCTGTGCAAGGGAGAAGAAAAAGCATGCCAAGGTTGCTGATGAATAAAAGGCTTTGTAATGAATCTTGTAAAATTGGACCTTTTCATTCAGAGAGTGAATCTCCATTACTGAGTCCTTTGTTGCCTTCTTTTGAACCAGAGGGGAGAGGAGGAGATGCTCAGTGTTGTCCTGTGACACTTGCCTCTAGCCTACCTGAACTGCCGGAGGGATGGGTTGTTTTGACTGGGGCTGGGAGAGGAATGGGGGAAAACGCAGAGGAGGTTGATTCACTCTGGTCTTATTTGTTTGTTTTAAATCTGTAGATACATCAGTGGTATTACTTCACTATTAAAACTACCTGGTTTGGGAAATTTAAATTTACATTGAAAGTTTGCTTTTGATCTATACTGATCTGGGCTAAGAGATGATAAAGAAAACCTTCAGTTTTAAAATCGTTATTTAATAGACATTCAGGTCCTGCTGACTCCCAGTCCCTTGGAATAAATCTCTTGAAACTGAGTGGTTTTTTTTTTTTTTTGTGTGTGTGTTTTTGTGTTTTTTTTTTTTTTTTTTCCACTAGTAAGCTATTTCCCAACAATGTTGTTTGAAGATTTGTTTTGTTAGTACATCAACTTAGAGCTTCCTCCATGGTGAATTTGGATTGTGTGTGTATTTTTATCTAGGCTGTCAGAACCCCAAATATACAATCTCCCCCTGCTGAAGACAGCACATTTCTTACAGTCTTCCTGGTAATTACAGCTGGAGAACAACCCTGGCAGTTCCCAGAGAACAAGGTGATAAAGGGGTGCGTGGTCAAGGCTGGGGAGCTGTGCTGTGTCCCACACATACACCTTGGGAAAATGATGCATCACACTTTAAATAATAACAGCTGATTACTAATAGGTAATAATTAACACACAAACACAGACATGGGGTTGTAACTTCCAGAATACACCGGGAAACTTGATGCAGTGGAGGAACTGTGTGAAGGAGCTGCCTGCGGTTTGCTTGTTGTAGGAGTCCTCGCTTGTGAAAGCTTGCAGTTAGCAGAATAAGCCTCATAAAGTTGTCTATAAACTTCGGTTTTTCATTTGGTGATTAGGTATGACCTGTTGTCATGCATAATATCTCTTGGGGAATAATGCTGACAAGGATATTAATCCATCAAAAGGAATTCCTGTGGTGGTAAACACATAAGGGAAGAAGTTCCCTTTCTTAATAGTTCAGTGCTTCTGGCCCTACAAGAGCTCCTATGGTGTGATGCGAGATGTTTCCATCTTTTTAAGTGAAATTCTGCAGCTCCATTACAGCAAACACTGCAGCATCTGCCAGTCCCTTGCTTCAAGGGGGCTGCCCTGTCTGCACAGGCTGCTGCCAGCTTTCTGTGTTGGCTGCTGGCGTGTTTGCTTGGCAGGCACTCTCACCTGGGAGAGCTTTTTAGAAGGCTCTAACCCATATTTCCTATTAAATTTTTTTTTTGGACAAAATGTCTAACTCGGCAATTAGGCTGCTTCTTTCCGTCCTGCGTCCAAGTTCAGCATTTGACTTTGTGTGTGAGGGATTTGGCTGGGAAGTTTGCCCCTCTGTGCTGTTTGTTCTTCTGACCGGCTGCAGCAGCTGACAGCCCTTCAGATCTCAGGGGGAGACCCAGTAACACACTTAACAGGCAAATCTCTCATTATTTTTCAGTCCTGGAGGAACCTGCCCTGGCAGGGGGCTTGCTGGGGAGCTTAGCAAGGTCTGTGGGCTGGCTAGGTGAGACCTTCTTCCCTCCTTTCTTCCTTCCCAAGCAAGAAAGGAGAGAAACCAGAAGTGGATGTGAAAGGATTCAGAGGCAAAGCAGCCTCCTCTCCTGCTGAGGGGAGATGATGGCTCCTCTCCTCAGAACACTTTCCATGGCTTGGTTTGTCCTCTGCCCTACTGAAGCTGATACTGCAGAGATAAAACGCTTTGAGGGGAATGAATGATGTGTCATGAACCAGCAGTGCTGCTTTTGCTCACTTGGAGAATCCACTGCAATGCCCACTCCTCTAGCTGGAGAGCACAGCACTGACTTTTAGGGAAGAAGCAGACCACAGAGGGTTGCAGAAAAAGGAGCTGTGGACACAGGAGGTTCCCCACAGGTGTGCTGAGATACCCTTTTCTCCTGTGCCAGCAGGTGACTTGCTCTCCTCCCAGTGAGGAGACTCCTTCAATCTGAATCAAATTGCTAACATTACTGTAAAACGGACCCTCTGATCTCCAGACAGGGTGGAGGAGGTGGCATCTTCAGTTCCCTTCAGACCTTGTCCTTGTTTATTATGGAATTGTGGAAAGTATTCCTTCAAGTCAAAAAATACCAAATGTTGTGAAAATCACAGTGTGCAGCTGCCCAGGAAAGGTTACAGCCCCAAGCTGCAGTTTCTGCAGTGCAGAGGGGAGGAATTTTCTGTCCAAGCTAAAGCTTTGTATGTTTTTAAGTCTGGATGTGCAGCCACGTGCCTTCCCAGGGACCACAAGTGGATGGGACTGGTGCTGTGAGAAATGTTCTTCCAAACCTCCTGGGGAGGAGTGATGCCTGCTGCTCACACACAGCTGCATGTGGAGCTGGGTCTCACAACAAGTTGATTTGGCCAACTGTCTAGGTAAGAAATCTCATAAAGAACCTCCAGACCCAATTTTGACCACTTTTTTTTTTTTTTTTTTTTTTTTTTTCATGAGGAAAAATGATGTTGGCAGGTCTCTTGCTGTATAAAATAATCAGGGCCATTTTGTCTTTGACCCCTTAGGAAGGTGGAAGGTAAGGTTTTACTGTAGCATGAGCTTTTAGTTTGCTGGTCAGGTCATCTGATGTGGGTGTTCCTGCTGGTTTTATTTCGCCTCTGTTTTACACAAAGTGAGCCTGAACTGATTACAGCCTTGTCTTTTGTGGCGGATGGACAAATAAAGCAAGACTGATCTAATTATTTCTTCATAGCTGCCTTGTGGAAGACACATCCATCATTTTGTGGGCAAATTCAATGACCAGAACACGTTGTCTTCATTTTTGGAAGTGTGGCTTGTGAAGCACGTGTTGTTCTTTGGAAGTAAAGCGTGTTTTAATGCACAGGGAAAGTCTGACAAACACATGCATAACACGGGGAAAAGTAGCTTCATTCTCCCGTCTTTAAAGATTGGTTTCATCTTGGAGCTCCTCTCCAAAAATATGATTAAAATAAGGCGCTGCCAGTGGTTGCCTTGAACAGTTAAGCCACTTAAGGAGTTGGGATTTGGAAAGCTTTCTCAAAATGAGTTAGCAGCCTCAGCATACCGTTCTCTCAGAGAAATACATCTGTGTGGCTTTCTTCTTCTGTCAAATGGTATGTAGGTATATTTATAAAGATTTATTCCAAATATTCCCTTGCTGAAGAAGGATTCCACCATCATTGGATGTAATCGTATTCCCATATGAAACCAGCCTCTGGCTCACTGGTATCTTGTGTTTCTTCTGTCAAGAAGATGATATGCGACTCAAGTCTCAGAAGTGAATTCTTGCTACATTCGTAGTACAAATTAATTTATTTAAAAAGTGTCTCTTTTCTCATAATCTATTGACATACACGCTTATTAATATTCTCTAACCTCATTCTTTCACAGAGTAGTTGAGTTTGGGAGGGACCTCTGGAGATCGAGGAGGCTGCACGCCGCATATTAGAACAGCACATTAAATACCTGGAGGGAACTACATCCTCGTACGCTGTGCTGTGCTGACTGAAGGGGAAACCACTTTTGGTTCAGAAGCTTTCAAATGCGCTGCTGATCCCCAAATAGTAATACGCCACTATTGATTTCGTGTCCAGTCATCATTTCAGAGCTACCCTCACATCATTGTCCTTTCTTTGTCTGTCACCCTTGATCGAGCTTTGGAGCGCTGAGCATCTGGTGAAGGTGATGACAGCAGTGGAAATGTAACTGTTCGGAAGGAGGCAGCAGGGATGCTTGCACCAAAAGGTTGATGTTGTGGATTCAGCTTCACAGGTGAAGCGAATCTATGAGCCATTTGTGCTTGAAACTGCGTGTGAATCTCAGGTCACTGTAGGGCTTCCCTCCTGTCTCGTGTTAGTTGCTTTGCTATCTGTCTGATCACTAATGGTCGTGCTGTTAAGAAGTAAGCCCTCGAAGGATTGTGAGGGCTTAAGGCAACCATGCCAAGTTACGGGCTCAGGGCGTGTATCAGACACCAGACCAACAGCTTATCTCTAAATCATGGCACAGACACAAATGCAGATCAGTAGTACAGTTATCCGGCTTGAAATCCAAGTTATCCAGCTTGAATTTTCTCACTTTCCATTCGTACATTGGCAAGGAGGTGCGAATTATTTTCCTAATATTTTTTAAGGAAAAAAAATATATATTGGGATAGTGAAGCATAAATTTGGTGAGAGGAGTAGGGTGACAGGCGGGGTGCCAGCCATACCCAGACTTTTCACACAAGAGCTTCTGACAGTGCTTACGTGTTTTATTTCATGAGTTCTCAACGCCAGCATCCTGAAGGCTAGTGTAGAAAATGTACATTTCCACTCCCTCAAGCTGTAAGGGGGTTAAATCTAGGATTCCCATTCTCCTTCCGTGCCCTTTAAAGGAAAAGGTTGGTGCGGTCTTGCAACCACAGCTTGCTCTGTGTTCCTTTCTCCAGCACCAGAAAGCTTGGGGTGGTAAATCACAAAACTTGACTTGCTCAGGACTAGCAGGAGGTGCAGGATGTCCCCAGAAAATGGGCTCGTCAGCACACCTGTGCTCATATGTGTAACCAGGGGTGTTAATCTGGGTTGTTGTTACTTCATTAATGATTTTACAGCCTGTCCTGTGTATCTTTTTGCCTATGGTATGGTAAATTCATTTGGATCCAGCAGAGGAGAGATGCTTTGAATCCATGCGGCCAGTGAAGAGAGCTGCACGGTCCCATGGTAAACATCACCATGGGCATGTGAGAGCTGAAATAATAACTGTAATAGTCTGAGGTATTTTACAGACCCTCAAGGCAAGTGCTTGAGATTATTTGCTTTTAGATATGAATTGGACGCAGTCTGTGGATTGGGATTAGGGAACCTTTGCATTAGCCTTGAGTGAGAGGGGAAGAGCCCTGGCGAATTCTCACGTGCTAAGGGGACTTCTTGCAATACCCTTTATCTGCAGTACAGACGTTATGAGGTATTCAAAACAGATTCCTCTCGAAAACAAATTGCTGAATTCCCATATTTAGCCAACAGACCAGAAAGGCATTACTGCCTTCTGCAGTTTTTGCTCGGTGTCCTGCACGGCGCTTTTTCTGTTCGTGCCTGTTCCCGACATCCAGCTGGGCAGCGGAAGGAGCGGCAGGAAGGAAGGTCACTGCGTGCTGTGAAACCTCTCCCACAGCCTCCTGTTAGCAGGCTCTTTATTAATTTATTTTTTTTTTCTGGCCTTTGTAGCACCTGCTCGCTGCCCCTCTGGGCACGTCTGCACAGGCACCATTCGTGCAGGCCCAGCTCTGTGCTACACCCGGACCAGAGCAATGCAAACGCATGCCTAACTTTTTTTTTTTTTTTTCCCCTTGTTAGATTGACCTTGGGAGTAAACCTGTTCCCTGTGCTATTTCTGTTTCAGGTATGTGCTGGGTGGAAGTATTAAGTGTTGCCAGAGTTGCTGGCTGCTCCATGGTTTATTAAACATAAAGTAAACAGACCGACGCTGAGCAGCGTCTGGAGAGGTGTGCGATTTCTGCTCCCTGCTGCCCTCAGGGACCTCGTTTCTCTTACCTGTGTTATTGTATACAGGAAACTTAGTTTGTCTTTATGATCCCAGTTGTCACTAAAAACAGCCAGGCTCTGAAATATGAAAGCCTATCTCACCTAATAATATATATATATATGTATTATTTTACCCTATATATAGAATAGTATGGCACAGTATTAGAAGTGCAACCTGTCTGCCTATCAGGAATGAGTAGGTAGCTCTGAAACCCTAATAACTGTAGCTATTTCAACTTCCATAGCTCTTCTCTTCTCCTGAGCACATCCCCTGTACAACCCGGGAGCTGCCTGGGGCATTAGAAGATGCTATCAGACCTGAGCTGTTGTGTGGTCCTAGGGATTTCAGCCATGAGGTGGGCACTGGGTCCAGTTTCGGACTGTTTTTTCCAACCCCACAGGGGTAACAGCAGCTGCTGGCTCTGGATCCTGAGCAGCTACAGCTGTGGGTTACTTCCAGCTCTGCCTCTTCCCTCGTGGAAGTGCTGGTAGTATCTTCTTGAAGAGAGAGCTGGTGGCTGGGAGGATTCCTTATGCAGGCTGCATTTGCACCGTGCCTCCTGCTCCTGTACCCAAAGCAGGACAGCTTCTGGTGGCTGCCATGCTCTGTTTTTATCAAAGCGTTCCTCACTATGCCAGGAAATACCCAAATGAGAACTTCCAACCTTTTCTGGCTTCTTCAGGAAGCTTCTTTGCCAGTGCAGAAGACCCCCACCCAAATGGAGACAAAACATCGTGCACGCTCCTATGCATATGATCATATCTGGAACGAGTAAGTACCTTGTGCTGGTTTTAATTCTGGAGATTTGCTGCTGGTTTCAGCCTCTGGAGGCTGGGGTATTGGCAAGTCTCTGAACAGAAAAATTCAATGTTACTTAGGTTGGTTTTTTGTTTGTTTTCTTTTTCCTTCTTCCTTTTTTTAATTTATATTTTTTTTTCCATTGAGGCCATCGGTCTTAATAAAAATGACAGTGTATTTTCTTACGTCATTTTCTAAAATCAAAGCACCGGGGCTAAATAGCTGAGCTTCATTAAGGAGATGAACAAAAAGAAGCATCTGGCAGAACAACAGAGGACAGTGTAAAAATAGAGGCATATGCTACTGTGAGTAGCATTAGTCATTTGTGATATTATTTTCTGGAGGAGCCTTTGCTCCGTTCAGGGTAGAAGACTGCGCCAGCGAGGCCCATTTTCAGGACATTCACACAGTGTTCCTTCTTCCTGAAAATATGCCTGAAGTTTGGGGGAGTGGAGATGTCTTATGACAAGGAGAAATCTTTGCCACAGGGCTAATTTGATAATGTATCCTAAATAAATCTTCAAAAAGCAAATCAGCAATTTTTGTACTGCCTTTAGTTTATTTGATTATTTTTTTTTCAATACACTCTTTTCCTAGAACATGAGTCCTGACTCATTGTGATCAGTCAGTACAAGGATCCTGTATAATACAACTTAAACGCACTCTGTGTTTTTACATATTTGTTTGTATGGCCTGTACAAAGAGGGCAGCTTGCTTTGCCCTAGGTTTCAGAGCTTTTGCCCTAGGCTATAATGTTACACATACCAAATACAAGTCTGTATTTCAGAAACATTAGTATTTTTTCATTATTTTAAGCTTGAGTTAAAGAGTCAATTTCAAACTTCTGTCCCTGTTTCCTTTTTTTCTTCTGCTCTTCTTCATTTTGTCCTTTTTTTGTTCCTTAAGCTACTTTCTCTGACTCTTTCATCTTTTATATTTCCTTTTAAGAACCATAGCTAGGTGCAAACAGTACCGAATTGCCTTTCAAAGTGCCATTGTATGTCACAGTAAATCTGGAGCCGGAATCTTTATAGCTTGTAAAACAGAAGCATAAAGAAATTAAATTAATTTCTTAACAGCACAGAGAAAGTCGCCATTGAGCCTAAGAATGGAATACAGGTATTCTGGTCACATCACTGGACCCTGCGACCTCTGTGTCTAATTACTGCTTTACTTCTTTGTCTGACCTTTTCAGCTTTTTGTCCTTTTTCTTTTCCTACTTTGAGCTCGATAAAGGTTGCTTCAGGCCTGGGCACTCTGCAATTGCTTGGAGGTACGCACAGAAGAGCCTCTTCACTTGGCTCTCCGTGATGCTTTCCATGGTGGTAAAAACATGGCTGGATGCTGTCTTGTGTTTTTTTTTTTTCGGACAGCATAAATATGCTCGATAATAATATAGTGTGATTTTAGACAAAATACCTATTAAGGAAGATTATAGAACACAGATCTATTATTGACCATGGAGAATAGGAGTTTTGGGATTTTTTCCGATTTGTAGGAAGAATTATGTGCACTATTATATTTAGAGAATTAATGTTTCTTGAAAGAGCGTTTTTGGCATTTTGTTCCAAATTCCCTCATGTTGATAATCCCTTTGCCAAAGGGATTAACTTAAAGTTTTTGTGGTCAGTAATAAATATAATAATTGTGTATGCTGAATGCTTCTAATTATAAGACAAAAAGCACACTAAACCCAGTTTTCTCTGGTAAAGATGGTCACAATTTCTCCCAGAAATAAAAATGTTTGTTCAGCTTTTCTGAAAGCAGTGAGACCTGTGTTGTTTTGGAGCAGATGCAGGAGAGGTTCAGTACTTGCCTGAGGCTGTTTCTCTTCACTCCAGTTCTGGTGGGTTTGACAGTGAATTCAGGCATCACCTATCTCTGTGGTAAGATTCAGCTCTTGCCTTTCTTCAAGAAGGTGCTGACCTCTTGGGAGCTGTAATCCCGTGCCTGCAGAAGGAGCAGGTGCATCCAGAGATTTGGCCAACCTCCTTTCAGTGGTTGGCGGGGACAGGACAAGGGGCAATGGCCACAAAATGGAGCCCAGGAAGTTCTGCACCAACATGAGAAAGAACTTCTTCATGGTGAGGGTGACGGAGCACTGGGACAGGCTGCCCAGGGAGGTTGTGCAGTCTCCTTCTCTGGAGATACTCAAGGCCTGTCTGGACGCCTACCTGGGCAGCCTGCTCTGAGGAAAAGGCTTTGGCAGGGGGGTTGGACCCGATGATCTCTGGAGGTCCCTTTCAACCCCTACAATTCTGTGATTATGTCTATGTTGGAGCCAACACTGATAGGTGCTGGAGAAAAACGTTGCTTTTTCGTGCTGGATCATCAATACAGATTTTTATATTTATGTTAACAAACATTTTCTGATGTAAAGTGCTGTACTTCTCTACCAGTCCTCTACAGACAGCTGAAAGGATTTGGAAAGCAGCTGCAAATGCTCAGTGTTTAATGCTTATTTGTAAAGTAATTTGGTTACCCAAAATGGGGTGATGTAGTAGTTACTTCTCTTAGAGGAGAAATACCCTGCTGAGGTTTACTGTAATTTAATTCTCGTGATCATATGCAAAGTTATTTAAATTGAAAATACAAATATCAGTGTTCATATGTCACTTTGTCCCCTGTTGAGGTGGAGAGATCTGGAGGAACACGAGTAACTTGAATAAGTAGCCTAAGGTTTCTTTATCAAGCTATGCTAAATGAATTAAACATGGCCTACTTTACAATAGCAGCGCTTTACTTTGTACATCAGCTTAATTAAGGGGGTTTTAAATCACAGCCTAAGTCATACCGGCATATCTTGTTCACAGAAACGAGCCTCTGTATTTTTTTGCTTTGCCTACTAAAACCCACAGTCCTCTATCCACTGGTAACGTGTCCCAGCCTGAAAGGTATATTTTATCATTCAGCTTTGTATTCTTTATTTGCATTTTGTTTGTGATTCACTGTGCCCGACTGGTAGTTGCCTCCGGTCATGCCGCTTAGTCAGTTCATTCCTATTTTTGCATTTGTACCGTTGATTATCCCCGTCTAAATACGGAACTTTGCACTTCATTGACTGCATCCTCTATTTCAGACCAGTTCTGCAATTTGAAATCACTCTGAATTGTGGATCCTGTCTCTCTCCAAAGGAGTTGAAACCTTGCCCATTCCAGTGTCACCCACAGAGTTTAGAAGTGTGATTTCTGTTCCCTAGGTCACAAATGGGACTACTGAAGAAAACTCAACCCAGAACAGATGTGATGCATGTGGGACCCTGTTAGAAATGGCCAGACAGCTTGATAAGGAAGCACTGATAGCTACCAAGTACAGATTTAAACCACTTGTGTACCTATCTTGCATGTATACGTTTTATTTCCTTAGTTCATGTGTCAGTGTCAAAAGTTTAACCGTCAGGATACAGACACTGCTTTTATTCTTGCCTCCTGTCAGATTACGCTGTCAAAGGAGAGCATTAGATCAAGCTTAATCTTTTGACAACTCCTGTACAGTTTGGTTTTTGTTACCTCATTGCCACTTCTGTATTCACATTGCAGCTGCTCAGCAATTTTTTGTGGTCAGTTAAGGTAGGATGGCAAATTGTAGTTCTTTTAGTTTCTCCACATTCTCAGTGACAGCACTAACCTACCCTTGTAGACTTTGTCTCCCCTCTTGTCAGTGAGTTCCTCTGAGTGGGATGTTCTGTAGGTACGCTAAGGTGGATTTCATTAAGCCCTGCCGATGTGGTAGTGTGTAGTAGAGTTAATTATTCTTGGACCTGTTCTTTATCTTTGCTGTTCCCTATGGCTAATCCTTACCTGAATTAATTGTTAAGTCTTTGGTTGCAGTTGATACTCTACAGATGTTAGTGAATAAAGCATGAGATTGTATGGGCCTGCTTGCATCAATCATCTCTTGTACTTCCTCCTCTTAGTTCTAAAGCAGTGATTAGATACTTGGTTTCTGAGCCCTTTCTGAGCTTGGTCCCTGTCTGATTTTTATCCCAGCGTGACTGTACTTGTCCTTGTCTTTGTATTTCGTATGATTCATTTCTGATTTCCATCTACAGAGATCCTGAAAGTTCATTTCTGCTCCGTGCCTTCTGTACCTGTCGGGATGGGTTTGGCGTTACGTTAATAAGTAGGGCCGCTTTCAGTAACCACTGCATTTATTCTCCCTTTTACATGCAAAATCAGCGGTGCCCCACCACTTCCGAGGAGCAGGCTGTGTACCTTTCCTGAAGGGCAATGAGGGCTGTGCCAGACCTGCAGGATGAGCACCAGCTGCCCGTCCACCAGCAGCTTCCCTGCAGCAGTGGTCCTGCCCCGTTTGCAGATCCGTACGCTTTCTGTGTGCTTCCCCAAAACATCATCTGGGCAGTTCCTGCCTCTGTCCTTGCTCCTGACCTTTGCCAGCTTTTCTCTTGTGTGTTCCCTAGGGTCAGCAAGACAAGGCAGGAAAATGAGGGTCTGGGCAGGCTCAGCAGGACCAAAAGCTTCTCTCTTACCTTGTCTCAGACAGTGACCAGAAGTGGATGGCTGGGGAAGAGAAAGAGAAAGAAGAAAGAACAGCAGAAGTGTTATTTCCTCCTAACTCTCTCCAGAATATTATCAGTTCAGGGACTTTCAGAGACACACGTGGTTTTGTGTGTTTGTCATCCCTCGGTAGATTTCTTTTCCTCGTACTTGACCTCTCTTCCTTGTCCCCATATAATCTTTCAGTGTCCATAGTCAAAGAGTTGCAAAGGTCTCACCCCCTTCTTGTTTGCTTTTAAAACAGGCTTCTCCCTGCTTCCTCTCATTATTTATTTATTTTATTTATGTCGGAAGGGGCATAGTGAACAGTTCATCCATGTGCCACTTGCACTGAGCTGTCAGCTCCCTGCAAAGTTTCCTCCATCCCTTTCTGGGGAGCTCTGGCTCATTTAGACACTCGGTGTATGGGAGCTGCTGTCTCTCCTTTGGGTGGGGAGCCTGGGGCTGCACGCAGGATTTGAGGTATGTGCTTGCAGGGTTTGGCTGTCACTCTGATTTCCTAGCACGGCGAGTCCTGTTGTTTTGTTATCACGTTCACCCAGCTGGCTTCTCTTTCACTTCAGGTTTCCTGAAAGCTTTGTGCCCTACTCGCTGGATGGAAATCTTAAAACGTGGCTTTAGCCCAGCCCCAGGCAGAGAGGGCCATCCCCAGCTCCTGAGGGGTGGGCTGCCTGCAACCTGCCCCTGGTGCCTTTTGCATGCTTTTCTTCAGCTTTTAGGGTCTGGAGAATGAAACAGCACTTGGCAGTCGAAATTGATGGCTGTCTGGCTGAACACATTTGTACCTCAAGGACCACTGCTGGCCAGAGAGGTGTTTAATCATTAGATATTACCCTTCTGTCCTCGAAACAGAGCTCTGGGAAACACCCTCCTGCCCTTGCCTTCCTCCCTCCACGTCCACAGCTTCTGCTCGTGCACAGCCTCAGCTGTACGTGAGTCTTCCCTGGGCACTGGACTGCACGTGGTGATGGGAACTGGCCAAAAGAACAATCAGCAATGGCCTAGTCTCTGTTTCCTAAATTTCACAAGCAGATGTTTGTGTTAATTTCTTAAGGTGAACCAGTTTTTTACTGCAGTGTAGTTGATGCTGAATATTTTGTCAGGCTATATTCACACAATTGTTTATGTCTCCAGCAGAACCTGCTTGTGATCTTCCTTTTGTGACCCTCGCAGTGCTGTAGCTGTGGGTCATATTTTTTCTTACAAACTGTGGCATTGTTTTGGAAGTGTATCCGGCCTAGAGAGCTGATGCAAACACTTATATATTGTATGTGAACTGAATGACTGAAACGTTATTTGGGGGATATGAACATATCTAAAATGGTTAAGGAGCACTGCTTATATTTCAAATGAGCCGTGGTTAATAGTCAGCTTTTAGGGAAGAGTGATGACAGAGCGGTGACAGATTTGGGTGGAAGGGAAGAAGTGCAAGGCGCGGCGTGCACGCTCAGGAGAGCTGTGTGACAGCACTGAAGGCACGGCGCTGTGTGCTGAGGAGAGAGCTGTGTGTCTGTACAGGTCTTAGAGGTGAGGCTGCGAGATGTAAATGTCAGCGTTGCTTCTGTGCTTTTATAAAGGAGGTGAAACCGGTGACGGGGAAAGTTAGGCTCTGTGAAGTACTCAGCAGCTCTAGGAATCGTGCCGCTTTACTTACTCTGTGAAGGGAAAAAAAAAATATGTATTTTATGACACTGATGCATGCAATAAGCCCCAAAGGCTCTGCTGTTTATCCTGGCTGCTTTGCTGTCTGCCATAGCAGTATTTCAAATGCCAAAGCTTGTATTTTCTGCCTGCGTTGGAGGTCCCCATGGAGAGGACCAGCATGGTTAGGGTGGGAGTTTACCCAGTTCTAAACTGCAAGCTGCAATAATGCAAGGAGTGCAATGGGCAGTTGCACCATAGTGATGCATCTTCCTGAACATTATCCAAAAACAAAGGAAATAGCAGGATGGATTTTTCCTTTCCTTTGCCACTTTTTCAGTGATGCTTATTACTCTGATATGGCATTGCCAGTCTTTCATGGGACATCCTAAAAGAGTGACAGAGACAAGACCGAATTTCTAGTGTAAATAATCAACAGGAATTTTCCCTTTCCTTACCTAAATATATATATTAATATGATAGAGTCACAGGATAGGTTTTTTGTAGCAGGTCATTTTTAGAGTCTTTCACATAATTGTGCCAAAATGCTTCAGCGACTTTACTAATAATGTCGCAGAGATAATTAATAAAAGAGAAATTAAAAAGCTCAGGCAAGAAAGATACATTTTCACCTGGGGTTTAAAATGACTTGGAAACTCAGCGACGTAGAGAGATGCATGAAGGCTCATCCAGATGATACGAGCTGCAAAAAGAAGAGTTTTGTGCCAGCAGTGACAACACGATTCTGGAAAGCAGTGCCAAAATGCAACACGGCAGACAAAGCTTCACTCAGAGGCTAGGATAAGACTGTCAGACCTATTTCTGTAGCTGGCTCATCTGATTTGCTTACAGGCAAGAACAGGTGTTTTGGCCCATCGTGTTATTTAGTCTCTTTTAAATTTGTTAATGCATAAAAATGCAAAAATTTAGCGAGAGATCCTTTTTTTCTCCTGCTTCCTTCTGTATTGAGGCTGCTGTCTGTATTGTTCACTTTTTACTTTTTGCTCTTTCTTTCCTAACACTCACCCAGTGCCTGAGATAACAGAGTTTTTCACTTCAACAGCAAGTGGAACACCTGCTACGTGAAATCTCTCTCTTCTGAGTGAAAGCTTCAACCAAAGCTTCAACAGCAGAGCTGTCTGGGCTGGACGTCTGCTTAATACAGGGCCAATTCATTGTCATTCTGCCTTTCTGCTCCTCCCCATTAAAAACCAGTGACTCTTCACCCATTCATTCATGGCACTGAGAAGAGAATGCCTAATGCTGCAGCAGACGTGTACGCAGATAAATAAAATGTAGAGCATGCATTCAGCTGGTAAAATGAGCTATTTTCCCACGTGGAGGGGGGATTAAGCAGGCTATGTATTTGCCTTCTGCAGCTGCTATGGGAAGCCTTTGACAGACAGCAGTGAAATATATACGCACGTGTGCATGTACTCATGAGCGCAGAATAACTGGTCTTGGTTGCTGTTCATGTATGATTTTGTTTTGTTTCTGTGTTTTGGTAAAGTCACACTGCAGTCTGCAATTATTTTTTTTTTCCCCTCTGAAGGTTTGAATGGTTTTGCTGTGAAGAGCTACGGAGCGTTTCCACTAGCACATCAACAGCACACTGTCAGCAGAGAGAGTATTTATTCACTGTGGTTTGTCCAGGGAAGAAGCAGTGCAAGGAAATGTGTGTAGGTGTTTTTTGGCCAGGGCGTGATGCCCTCGAGACGCAATCCTTGCTGTAGGAAATTGCACAATTTACTCAGTTAGACATGGGTATGCTGGTAGTGTGCTGTAACCATTAGAACCATAAAAACACAGAATCATTTAGGTTGGAAAAGACCTCTGTGGTCATAAAGTCAAGCCATTAACCTAGCACTGCCATGTCCACCACTAAACCAGGTCCCTCAGCACCCCATCTACACGTATTTTGAAGACCTCAGGATGGTGACTCAACCGCTTCCCTGGGCAGCCTGTTCCAGTGCCTCACAACCCTTTCAGTGAGGAAATTTTTCCTAATACCCAGCCTAAACCTCCCCTGGTGCAACTTGAGGCCATTTCATATAAAGAAGACTCAACCAGGAAGATGCCTTTTAATTTGTCATACGCAATCAAAATCCTCCTGATTTTTTGATCAGATACTGAACTAGTTCTGAGTTGCCAGTGTGTCTTTGGGAATTTTGTTTTAGATGGTTTGTTCATCATCTTCATGATGCCAAATGTATTTTCCCATTTAATATAATTTCCTATCTCCAACCATGACTAAATTCTTAGTTAGAACATAGTTCTCATCACACATTTAGATGGCACTAAGTCAGAAAAGGGGGAAGCTGTGCTTCTCCCAGGAGGTAGAGTCCATCAGAGAAGCCTGGTTAGAAAAGAAAAGAGGGTATCAGGTAGTCAGCCGTACTTCACATAGGCAAGGTGGTGACAAATGAATGTTTCTCGCTTCAGTTTGGTCATGCAAACTAATTTGATATGAATGTTCTGTACTAAAATGGAATATTCTGTGCTGACTTCATCACTAAGCAATTTTGACAATTTTTCCTGATATCTTTAAGGAGATAACTGCTTGCCACTGCTGTTACATAAGTCACTAGTCAAGTGTCAGAAATGTTTATCCTGAGTTTTCTCTGCTTTTTTGTGATTGAATCCTTCCAGACACAGGGTATTTGCAGTGGTTGTCCTAGGGTTAGAGCTTGTAGAGGACAGTCCTGATGTCCCCTCCCTGCTGAGCTGCTGGTGGCCATGCCAGAGCTGGCGTTTGGTGCTTTTTGCAGCTCCCTTCAGTTGAGGTGCACCTCGCTGGGTGGGAGGACAATCATGTGAAGTGTGGTGGAAAGCCCAAGCAAATAAGCTGAGGTGGAAGTTGCTCTGAGGAGAGACAACTTGGGTCCAGCTGTGAGCTGGTGGGGAGCAGAAGCCTTTTTTTTTTTTTCTGCTACGATGAGATGGTTATGTGCCCTGGTGGTGGGCTTATCTTGCACCTGGGCAAGGTGTTGGGGTTAGGGATGGGCTTTCTTAGGTAAAGCTCTTGTGGCCCTTGAAGTAGAGAGGCTGAGGGTGCAGGTAAGTAGATGTCTTGATGTTCTTCAGATCTTCTGTGGAAAAAAATAAACCCTGGCTTTATGTAGTGCCTTCACATCTCCCAAACCATCTCCCTGTGGAGCTGAGGCAGCTTTTTCTTGTCACCTTCCTCACTGGCAGAAAGTGTGATCACAGATTTCAAGCATCTGTGAGGTGGTAACCACTTCCCTTCGGTGTGCTGTGCTGGCACCAGAAGCCTGTGCTCTTCACCTGACACAGTTGGTGGATCATCAGCTACAGCAGGCCCTTGGTCTGTGTTGGCACAGAAACAAACCTTGATGCTGAATCCCTGCCAAACTCTGTGTCTGAAACTTGCTAAAATATCAGAGTGTTTTTCATGGCTTAACCAATTCAGCATGAGCACCAACATTTCCTTATAAAAGCCGCGACAGCAAAATACACCTGTTTAGACAAGTGATTATATCAGGGACTTTCTGAACTGTACCGCGGAAATAGGTTTTTCTGATTTTGGTTCATTCCTTAAAAATACAAAACAGAATCTTCTTAAGAAACATCCAGAAATACTTTGAGCTGCCATGTACCTCATCAGCCTGCACAGATATCAGGGACTCGAATGCTCAGTCCTGTGCAGCGTGGCTGGAGCTGGCTCCTGCCTAATGCCTGTTCTGAGCGTAGCTGCGCTGGCTGTGGTTCTGCATTTCCTTCTTGCTTAGCCTCGACAGACTTTTGCTTTTGTGAATCAAGTGTCTGACAGAAGCAAGGATAAAGAAAAAGATCCTCTGGCTGAAGATCAGCGCAGGTGACATGAAGAATCTGAGTAAGAGGACATGTACTTGAAGAACAGCTTACATGCAATTGCTTTCTTCATGAAAGGCACCTGTGTGTCCACTGCCTTGGCATTGCACTGCCTTCAAAATGTACAGGTTTCACCCCAAATCACAAGGTAGCAGTGGCCATAAGTGCCCACCTTTACCTTTCAGTTGGTCTTGCTTCTGTTTTTAATGCTTAAGCATGGTAATGCGAGCTCTTATCATCCCAGCATCTCCCAGCAAAACTTACACTACTGCTTTATGAATTGGTGTGGTTAGGAATTACAAGTCCATTTCAAGATTTATTTATTTTTAATGCTTTAAACTCTATGGCTATCTGAAACTGGGATCTTTCTTTGACAGTGATGCTGTGGATCAAGAAAACAAAAGTCAGACCTCAGAGAGAGGGTATTTGCATGAGTGCTGCTTCCCTTTATTTAGGGAGATAGACCTCCAGCATAGGATGAGCTAAATTCTTGCAGCTTTGCCAAATGAGCTGTGGCATGCTCTTACTCATAATGATACTGCAAGTAATCAGCTAGAGGTTACTTTCCTGGATGAAATACATTTAAACTGCAGTGAAGGAGAGGACTGTGATTTATTTTGTTCGTTTATCCCCATGATATTTGCATCCTGCAGTATGTAAGATGAGCAGCTATTTATAATGGGTTGTTTTCTTCATATGACACCATATAAATCAAGAGGGAGGTTTAAAAAAAAAAAAAAAGTTCTCTTAGTAACATCACCTTCTTCTCTGAAGAACCCAGGAGGAGCTTAGATCTGGATGCTCCAAATGAGTGCATTATTATCTTTGAGTAGAACAATATATTTTTGTGTTGGGTAATATATCTATGCCACCTCAATATAGGAAATGCTTAGAATAAGCCTTCTTTGTTTTTATTCTCATTCCTAGCTCTGTGTTAAAGTAGTAGTTATAAAACTCTTCATCAGAGCTTTGATAAATGATAAACATTTTTTCCTGTAGGTTTCTGAGTAATTAAGGTGTAATAATGTGTTTGAGATAGGCTTGAATACAAAGCACTTAATAACAGAGTGCTATACTAGCCATTACAGAACAGCTGTATTTTTGCTTTACATAGTGGAGAGGTTATAAATTAGGGTGGTGTACTGTGCAAACCCGGTTCTTTTTTTTTGTGTGTTCAACTTTACTTATGTTTATAAGAACATGAACATAAATTTGACAAAAATATGTATAAACACTTAAGGATTCTGCATTAAGAACCCAAGAGCGTGAATTAGGTGTATTTGGAGAAATAGAATATAAATGTAGCCTGGAATCTGTGTGTAGCAGACTCAAGTGATGCCAGTTTAAGAAGCATGAGAGACTTGGAAGGAAATGACTGAAGCAGTGACTGAAGAACTGTTTTACTTGTTTGCTTTCTTGTGTGCGTGTTTGTCCTACAGCTGTGGCAGTGACACTGGGCCGGCACTGGAGCCGTTTGGTGCACTGAGACCGTAATGCCTGTTCCATGCCAGCATCTGGTGAGATTAAGCATTAGCGCTGCTGTTTAATGAACAGCACGAATGTTTCATTTGCGGATGTGAGAGAATATTTCGGGTTGTTTTTGTTTCCTCTGGTTTGTAGCCAACAAAGCCGTCAGGATGAACAAAGCCTTCCGGACTGCCTACTATATAGATTAATTTACAGCTGCCAGTTTATATTAGTTGTTCTACTTATTCTGCCTGAGTGCTTTTCTTGAGGAAAGGGGTATTTCATAGCTGATTGTCTTGCAAAGAGAAAGGAATTAAAGAAACGTAAGGCAAACAAACTCCAGCTAATGAGGCAAGCTTTTGGCAGCTGAATTGTTTTATGAGAAAAGTCTGAATTTAGAAAACAAAATGTAAGTTGGGTTTTGAACTTTGTCTTTAGCTTACTCCGCTGTACTTTGGCCAGATGGAGTGACCCAGTAGGGCTTTTTTTGTCACCTTTTCTCTGCTCTTTTGGGAATAAGAGCAGGGGTAGGCGATGCACCGTGGGTGGACTCCCTGCTCTAACCTGATTTCTCATCTGCCTTTTGACAATCCTGGCTGTACTGTAGGTTTTGACAAGCTGATCAGTGTACATCTCTTGCCTCTGGACTCCTAAGTTGCCTTAGGTTTATCAGGAGCCCCTAATGCCCTTTATATTGTGTTGTTCCCCTGTAATTCTCCTTCTCCCTGTCAGTGTCATGGCATAAATGACAAGGTTAGGCTTTCTGGACCATTACCAATTTTATATTCATGTGGAGATTCGCTTAGAGGTGACCCTGCACATTAGTGGTATCAGTGAGGACATGAAAGAAATACGAGAGTTTATCCAAGAGCCTGCTGAATATGACCAAGAGCACACGTACAGAGGCGTAAGCAGTCGGTAGGTGTTTGTTCGCCTTTGCCTTCCTCCCCCCAGAGTCAAAATAAAGACTGGCTGATGTCCTAGCCCAGCATCTAAAATAATTGCTCTGGGGGCCTAAAATAGTACAGAAGGGGATTACTTGGTTTACTTAGAACAGAATTGGACACACTGGGAGATGCTCCCTTCTTCCCTGCCCCCAGCAGGGCTGAAGCTTTTTTTTAACCCAAATTCCCAACAATAGGATCAAACTGGGGCTCTCGTGTCTAAATATAATCCTCTACAATCCCACAAAAAGGGTTCCTTCCCTCTCCTGCCCTCGCCTGGGTTGCAGGATGGAGAAATACGGAGGCATTACAGACCTGTTTGGAAATCAAATGGAAGACAGAGAGGCATGAAACCTACCAGAAGTGAAGAGCAGAGCTCCCACTGATGGAGCAGCTGCTCCCAGGTTCCCCAAAGGAAGCTGCCCAGAGAAGCTGTGGATATCTCTTCCCTGGCAGTGTTCAGGGCCAGGTAGGATGGGCCTTTGGGCAGCCTGATCTAGTGGAACAGATATGTATGCATTTATATACATAAATATATATATTTATATATTTTTTTCCTTTTTTCTGGTGAGAAGGTGGTTTTGCTCCATCGTAGGTAATTAGTAGAGGGCATGATACCTGCCCTCTGACCTCTGATGTTAACATCTCTGATGTTAGTATGTGTATGCTCTGTTTAATAAGAATGTTTTTTGTTTAGTGTGTCAGAAACTACTGTGTGGGGAAAAAAAGGCTTCAAACCGTATATGCTGGGCTTGCGTTTCAAAGACAGTGTGGCAAAATGGAGCTGGTACCGCGTTTCTTCACAGGGTACTTTGATATGCAGGGGGGTACTCACAGTTAAAAGTAAACTACCAGTCCACCTAAAACACACCAAAACCCAAAACTCAAAGCAAAATATAACCTTTAAAGAAATGAAAAAAAAAAAGTCACTTCAAAGGCCTCAAGGTTTTTCACTACTTTTTCTACTAGTTCTTTTGATGTTTCTAGTGCAGACAAAAAAAATTGATTAATCAGGGTATGGAAGATTTTGGTCAGTTTGTATGTATGGTTTTGATTCATTTCACAAAACAGCTGTTACTTGGGGATTCAGCTGATGTTGGACTTAACCATTTTTACAAGAAGGATAACTGATCTTATTTAAGGGGTGTGCTGTGTAGAGCACTCTGACAGCAGCAGCAATGATCTTCCCCAGGTTCACTCAGTGTCTGTGGCAAAAAGGCCCAGCTCCACAAGGACTCCTTCAGGAAAACGTATATTAGTTAGGAAAAGAGGAGTTATCCATCACAGGGTAGCTGAATCTTACTTGTTTATTAAAAGTCAGTATTTCTAAAATTTGGTTATAATTTCAGAAGAATAAATATAGGTCAATGTGGATTTGCAATCTATTTTAAAACCTGAATTTCTTGTAATTTGGTAATGACAATTCAAGTATAAATGTTGAAGCAATGTCAAATTGCTGCTGAAATTTTAAAGACAGGCCATGAGTGGTGAAAATTGGAGACTATAGATATGGATGTCGACGTTGTAAAAGGAATAAGCTTCAGGGAACTATATTCTTTCCTGCAGATACACGGATGGACTCTTTGTTTTAAGTTTGTTCAGCTTAGTTCAGTTTCATATCCAAGTAATCCAGAATGGAGAAGCTAATTCAAGGAGGAGCCAACCAATGTTTAAAGTGATGTTGAAATAATGAATAAAACTATTTTAAACCACCATATTTCAACATTGTAATTGAAATGTCATGTACCTATAAAAGCACCTGTGCACAATCACGAGTAGTAGTGATTGTGTTATGTCAAAGAATATACCCAACATTTCACTATTTCCTAATACTTTCTACTGAATACACTTTTATGAAAATCTAATATGCTAAAATAGATATTTCTAACTTTACCCTAAAGTGTAGATTTTGTTGCAAATTGCTGTGCCTTCATTGTCACCAGATGCTGCGATTTCACCTTTCTTAAATCACAGACAAAAGGAGTTCACTAAATGACATCGGTTCCTCCCAGTGCCTCTGTGCCTGCTGTTCAAAGATCTCTAAGGAATCCTGGTTTTGGACCTAAAAGCTCCAGGTGGGCTGGGTTTCCTTGGTGAGGCCTAAAGCAGAGTGAGCTGTAGTTGTTTCCCTTGCAGCTGGGGCAGCTGCCTGTCAAGGGGGTGCACGAAATGGAGGAGGAGGAACTCCTCTGTGTGGGTGCCTTCCAGATCCACAGCCTCCTGTGTCCTCCCCCCCCCTCTGAGTTATGCCAGCTGCTCTTTGGCATGTATAATACAGATAAAACCAGTCAAATATTTACGCCCTGCAGAGGTTCTCCTCCTTAAAACAAACAAAAAACCCGTGGAAGGCCCATGACCTGCGATGCCCTTCCGTGGGTTGCAGCGTAGCTGCAGTGTAGGTCAGGATGGACAAAATCTGCCCTGTTTCTGTGAAAAGCCATTCTCTCCAAACCAGCATGGTGGTTTGGCATCCTTTTACTAATAAAGCACGACGAAGTTGCCTCTGATCTTAGCACACCCTAATTTTAAGTCCTTCCCATGGAATTAACTTGTTGAAAAATAACTTCAGGGCATACTGATCAAAAGTGTAAACGTATCTGGCTTTCCTTCAGGAGATACATCTAATTCCGATAATGTTTTATGTCACAGCTCCTTTTTTTGAACTGATGGTGGGTCACTTCTCTGTTGGCACTTCAACTTGGAAAAATCTGTTCCCTGACATCCGTTGAACCTTCCTTCTTTTTCTTGCTTGCATGTGGAAGTACTCCAGATAAACAAGATTTCTTTTATTCTTTAAAACGGGTCTGCCATGTTTTAGGTGAGCAGAGAGGAAGTGTAATCCAGTTATGCGGCTGGTTGGCTGGCTGGTATTGATTAGATGTTCAGAATGATTTGCCTTACGGTTGGGGTCGGCTTTATGAGCGTCTTTCTTCACCCTGAGCACATTTGGGTTTTGCTGCCATGCACTACAGCTGTAGACAGCCTCGGTACCTGAGAGGCTGCTGACTGCTGCCTCTTGTTCCTTCTTTTGAGGTGATAGAGGTTAACCTTGCATAATACTCCTATTAAATATTTTTTCCTGTTCCCAGTACAAACAAGATGACCAATCTTTTTTTGTGTGTCTCAAGTTGTGAAAAAGATACGGCCATTTAAATTATTTTTGTGACGTCTATGCGTGTTACTGAATGATTGGTTTTGTTTTTCAGAAATCCCCTTCTGTTATCTTTGGCAAGGAAATTTTAGTTTAGTTAGTACTTGATACCTATTTGTAGTTTTATGTTACAGCTGAATCAGATTGTTGTTATTAACCACTACATGCCTGAACTACATCCCCCTTCAGAGCTGCAAATCAGAAAACCTTAAGATCTGCGTAGGTGGGAAAAAGCAGGAGAGACCTTATCAGTACCTGGCTTCTTTAATCCATGTATTTTTTTCTCTGCTCTATTTTTGTATGTATCTAAAATCATTAGACTTAACTTGAACCAGAACAAGTAACTGCAGAGTTGCTTAATTTTCTTATTCTCTTTCATTGTGCAAAAACCTATATCCAAGGGACTATCAGTAGAGACTTCATCCTTGTCCACACGTGATGGGGAAACTGCCCTGCCATGCAGATAAGCATAGTACAGGTATCCGTCAACATCTCAGTTAAGCTTAAACACTTTTAGGAGTAAAACCTTTGACAACTTCTGTGGTTGAAGACCTCCATGTCAAACAGCTGCGTGGGTTTCCAAATTTTCTTTCGGGTGCATGAATGACTTAAAAAAACAGACTGTCGGCTATATTTACAGAAATATATGCTCAGAGCATACATAATTTATAAGAGCCTGTAAAATAATCTGTATGCATAAAAACCCACTAAGAGACTTCGAGTGTTTTCAACTCGACTTTTTTCTTTTTTTTTTTTTTCCTGGTGTTTTTATTGGCACTGACAACAATATTGTTTCAAAAAGAAGACTTTTTCACTCACCATTTTCATCATCACGTATATTCTTTTTACCAAGATCTGACAGGCTAACCTTGAAATAACTTTTTTTTTTTTTTTTTTTTTTTTTATTGCTTACTCTCCAGAGAACAAATGAAGCAGAAAACCTTTGTTGTTTCTTTTTTGTTTGGTTTTTTTTTGGAGGTGTTTTTCAAGTGTTCCTGGAAAGTAGCTATGAAGTTATGTTACTTGATTTTGAACCTTTTTCCCTTTTTATCCCTACTGCAGATGGGAAGCAGGAGACGTGCTAGGCACAGCACCCACAAGCATAGCGAGTGTGCTGTCAGAGAGGTCTGCCTGCCTGTCCAGGCTCATCTGAGCATCCTCTCTGAGCTGCATCTCATGTGTGAAGGCTGGAGACGACTCAGTAGTGGCAGTACAGAGTGAACCAGCAGTAAGGCTGAATCCCAGATTTGAGCCTCAATATCCAAAACAGGAATGGGGCTACTCTAATGCACTGACATTAAGTATACTGAGAGTATTCATTTTAGATTATATTTAGATTAGGAAGAGTAATTCCTGTATTTTTGAACATATTTTAAACACGTCAATTTTGAATGCACATGAGAAAGGTCATTTTGAGCAATCTCTCTTTGGGTTTTTGGGGCGTTGCTGTAAGAGCGGGCTAGTCAAATTTGGACACCACTCTCAGCCAACCTGTCACCCTTCCAGAGGATGGAGGTGTAGTTCCTTCGGAGGGCCATACAAAATCCCCAAACTTGGTGTCTGATCTGGGCTGCTTTCTGAAGGAACCTCAGCGTCTGTCTCTGTAAGTTTGCTCTGCAGTCAGTGAAGACACCCCTGGTTGGGTGGTAGGAATTGGCTTCCCTTCTCTATCCCATGGGTGGTTTTTTGTTTGTTTCAGTGTGGATCTGAGGGAGAGAAGTGGGGTAACATGAACATCAAATTCTTGAGCTGTGGGACATAGATGGGGTGGGGAAGGGAATTTGACAGCTTGTTGATTTGAGTGAATTCCTGTACCTGGTGCTCCTAAAATGCAACGTATTTTAGAGGGGCCTGAATAAGTGACATTTGATGGGTTAGCCTTTGTGTCGTTACCTAAAGAGCTTTGCTATTTTAATGTGGAGGGCACCTCATTCCCACGCTCGTACTGCTCTGTAGCCTTTTGTTCCTCTTTGCCTCTCTTTTTTGCCCCTTTTGGATGGAGGAGCATAAATCTCCTGGAAACATCCAGCTGAAATGTCAGAGTACTTAATGAAACGGTGACACAGCTAGTTACATTCAGCACAAGGAACTTAAACAAAGGATAAACTAAGCCAGCAAGTTGACAGATGTAAAGATATGTTTTCCCTTAAAAGCTGTAACACTTCTTTAGTGTCTGTGCATTGTAGTCTGTTGCAGTATATGGTTTTAACCTGTGTGCCTTGCAGTGAACGTGCACTTGGCTGAATTCATGTTCCTTTGGCAGCCGTAACTTTGAATTGCTTAACTTCTATGTGCTTAAACTTCTCATGTGGTATTTTGCCTTTCCTCATTTTTTTCCTTCTGAAAAGAAGCATGGACACTGACAAAATAGAGGGAAGGAAGGCACAGTGGAGAAATGGTGTAATTCACTTAAATGCATTTTTTAATTGAGAAGGTGTTTTTTTTTTTTTTTTTAAAAAAAAGTCACGTTCTGTAGTTTTGCCACAGACTGGTGGTCCTGGTCACGTGAAAGAATGTGGGCAGCGTTTGAGCAGCAGACATTAGGACCAGCAAAAGAAATTGTTAGGTGTGTTGTACTACAGATGGCTGGAGATGGACAATATTCACAATTGTTCAGAGAGCCAAAATATCTAATAAAGAATAAAAGCCATTTACTCAAAGGTTTTTTTTGAGATTAAATGTACTCAGAGTGTGCAAAGAGTGTTTTTGCTGCTTGAGGATGCCAAATGAGGGATAAGTAAGAGGTTAAAAGGTGCTGGGAATCCCATAGCCCACAGACAGGAGCTCAGGGCTGTAGTTAAAGCACAGAAGACAGTCTATAGACAATTTCTAGCTCTTTCTGTAAGATGATGGATATAGAGAAGTCCTCTTTCATGGGTGGCCAGTTCAATGTTATGCATGGGGTTCACACCATCAAGGCAAAGGTGTGTAAAACTGCAGGTGAGCTCCCTCTGTGGTCAGAGCAGGGGTCAGGAGGAACCTGGGACACGCTTCCCGTGGCTGTGTTACATCCACTTCTCTTTCCCCATTGACTGTGGAAGGAAATTAAAGTCCTTTGAATCAAATCCTTTATAAAGTCTAAGTTAGAGGAGGTATATCCAGCAGAGCGACTATCATGAGGCTCTGGCAGAGATGCAAACGCGCAGTCATTAACCTCCAATTAGTCTTTAGTGAATGAATTTGAGGGAATGACTGATGTACTGCCCGTAATGGTGTAAAACAGCAATCTAATGAGTGGGAGGAACGAGGACCTGCCGAGAGCTGGCCGAAGGCTCCTGGGCTGTATCTCTTCCCTTCCCCTTTGCCCCTGGGTGGATCAATAGGAGGGGAGAGCAGTCGTGTAAAGGCTTTTGGCCATCGCTCTGCGATGTTGGTTTGACACATGCAATTTACTTGGAAAAGCTTAAGTAGCCTTAATAGCAGAAAGTCCAAGCAGGGCTGACAGTAATGGTCTCCCCCGTGGTCAGTCTGAACAAAGAGATTAAGAAGGGGATGAGGGCAGAGACCAAATTGCCACCTCCCCCTGTGGGCGCTGCTGCATGAAAGCAGGTGGGAGCTGTGGCCGTGGTGTGGGATCTCACTTTGCCACCCTGCCCTGGCTTGAGAGAGGATTTTGCCATCAATCCAACTTTCAGTTAAAAAATACATCGCTGCTGCATGTGCTGTGTATGTCCTGTCTGGTTTTTGTGGGTGCTGTGCGCGATGCTGACATTGTACCTCACCTCTCTGTGCTCTTTTTTCAGAGGTGTTGTGCGTTTTCCAATTCTGTAGCACGGCTGACCAAAGTCTGACCATTAGCAAGTAGAAGAGATGTGTCTCAGGAGGGGTTATGGGGCTTTACCACTCGAGATTTTTATCAAAGATGGTGATTGTTTGTGAAAAAGCATCCCCTCCACCTTGCTCAGTTTTATCGAGGATAAGCACATCACCTTCCTGTGAATAGCTGATTTGCTACGGTACTCTTGTGTTGACAGTCAGTTGCTAAACATAAAAGAAGCACGTATCCCCTGGGGTTAGAAGGTAAACACTAAATAAGAGTTATGGCAGCAGTACCGCCGTTGCCTAACCTTACCAGCCTTGGCTGTATAATTCACTGTATTTTCTGACGTCGCTCACCTTGCTAGATACACCAGGTGAACAGTGGAGCTTCACTTATCTCTATCACAAAGGTGGTGACGTAGATGCTTTGCATTTTATTCGCTGAATGTAGATTTATGAATGTATTTAATTGGCAGTTCTACAGAGAAACAATACTGCTCTTATATAATGTAATAGCTAACGTTTATGCTGCTGAAATATATATATGGTGCATAACAAGTATTGGTTTTGGCTGAAAATGGATTTGTACAGATTAGTTTGTATGCTTTTCTACGTGCACACAGAGTACAAATGAGCTCTGCGTATATCAGATGCATGCTATATTTAACTTCAGCTCAAATATATGACACTGATAGCAGCAGCTTAAAGTTGAGGATAGCTTTAGTAGTGGTTTAGAGTCATATTTTCTTAAATTTAAGTTTTTGCCCTGCTTTGGTGTATGAAAATCTGGTTGTTGATCCCCAGCGATTAGAATTTGCTCCCTTGCATATATCACAGTTGTGGAGTTGTTGGTTTTTAACTGATTAGTGCATACATCAAAAACGTGAAGGTTTTTTAGATGAAGGTGCTCCGATGTTGAAAGGTCCGTAATTCATTCACTGACAGTTTCTTCATAAAAGTCTGCTTTCAGGAAAAATGAATAGGAGAGACTTCATAACACATTCCCAGAAATGCATTCAGAAATTGAATTATGCAATCAGTGAGCTCAAAAATATTACTAATCACTTTTGAGTCATTCGGAGCTCCTGTGGAAGCAGAAACAGATAGGCTTTTTCCTCTGCAGTATCGGTACATCAGCGTGCAGCTAGGACTGCTTTTAACTTTGCAGTGGAAAATTACTTGTAGCCCGAAAACTCCCTTTTGCTCCGTCAGTTTGGACTGCAGTCAGCACCAGCCACCTTGCTTGCTCGGAAAGCCCTGGAGGCACGGCGTGACTGCAGCGGTGTGCCCTGGGCAGGAATTACAGCGCCTCTGATGAAGTCAAGGATGTGAACCAGTCTGGATCGACAAGACAAGTCCCTGCTATTTGTGAGGAGTCTCTCCTTTCCCCAGGTGAAGGAGCAGCTGGCTTTCCCCATCTGCTGCTAAATGGGCCAGAGCTGGTGCTGGTCTGCACCGGCACGGGCTGCTGCCCCTCGGCGGGAGGGATGCTGTGAGCACAGGGCCCCCCGCGTGGCTCCCGGTGCAGCCACACAGGCAGGAAATTATTCCTATTATTGTATTTTTAAAAAGTAAATCAAGAGTAAGGTTCTGCTTCAGAAAACAGCGTTTCAAGTATTTCAGTACACAAGAATTCCGTGGAAATCTACAAATGTTGTCAGACTTAAACATTTTCCCTGTTTTACTACTAAAAAGTAAAATGCAAAAAGGAAAAGAGTGTTATTAAACTTCTATAAGAAGACTTGCAAGCCTAAGACAAAAGCCAGCAGGATGTAATCTCATTTTCCTTGCTCAAGACAATCAGAAATACCTCTCCCTGAAAGGACTGACATGCATTTTTCAATGTAGGAAGCACCCACGTGTTTCTCAAACCATATGCACTAGGCAAATCTGACAGCTTATAAGGATGTAGTAATTTGTTACATATTTATGTATTTACTTAAGTGTGGCCTGGATTGTTTTCAGAAGCCAAATGCAAAGATGAGTAGACTGCAACAATTGCACATCAGACTTTCAGGAAGCATTTCACTGTATCTTTTGTTTTCTCTGCTGGATTATTGTCTTGTCTAGCTTTCAAAGGAAGAAAAAACAAAGCAATTATTAGCAGAACTTTGAAGCAAATGAGAAATTTGGTCACTCTATAAAGCAGGATTTTTTTCTTTCTTTCCAAGGCAAGAACATGGTAACCATGCTAGGTATTTTTTCTCTGAACTAAACTTACTCCATGCAATTTTCATATCTGGAAATCTCTCAGCAATCACTGAGGTATGATATTTCTCTTACTAATTCTTATATGTACCCTAGGCTTTTGTATAAAGTGGCAAAAATGGGAAAAATGGGAAGCTTCTGAATGGTTAGCCTAATAATGGCACTCTGCCAAATGATTCTTGCACCTTTTAGCTCTCGTTTTGTTGGATAAACCTTTGTCAAGTGAAATGTTCGGGTCTCCCAGGAGGCCTTAACAAGTCATGAAGGGTGTAACTTACAAACTGGAAATCCCAATCAGCTTGTGAGCAAGGCAATGCACACATCAACATTATATAATCTATACCATTGGCTCTTTGGGGCTATGCTTGCTTCTTTACCTTATTCCAAGCATCATTCTGGTATTTTAAGGATGTTTAAGGATATGTGATTATTTTTTCTAATGTGCCTTCTGTCTCCTAAGACACGACTCTGCTCTGACATCCCTGCGAGGTGCTGCTAGGCTGGCTTCGTGCTGCCTGGCTGGTTTCCCGTGGTTCTGGTCGATGGGTAGTGCTGCCAGCCCTTCAGCTTAATGCCAGTCGGCATCCACGGCCCCAGGTAGCTTTTTGCCAGCTTGGGCTTGTCCCCGGGGGATTCCCTCTCCTCTCCCAGTTCTCTTTCTGTCTAGGAACTCAGCAATTGCTCTGAAAAGAAAATTGGCACAAGGTGTTTTTTCATTGCTTGTACTCAACTCCCTCCTTACAGCTCTTGTGGTCTCCAGCACAGGCAAAAGTTTTTCATCATCTTTGCTTTCTCTTCCACTTGCCCTGCTGGTCATGAGCCACCCGTCATTTCTTTCTGTTGCTTTTACATCTCTTCTCTTACTGTCCAGCCTCACCTCTCTTGCTCTTTCTGTTTTACTAGCATCATTAACTCATTTGATTCCCTTCCAGCTGGAAGAAGAAGGCCAGGCCATCACATTTGCACCTCTAGGTACCTTCTACAACTCTCTTTTCATTGCTAAACTTACTGTCAAGAGCTCTTGGTGCATACCTCTCCCTAATGTGCCCTGTGCCTTTTCCATGCCAGCTTTGCACACTATTCTGGGCAGTGTCTCTACTGACCTCTTCCTCATCGAGGTTTACAACATGTTCTTACTGTCAGCTGTCTTCAGTGTATTCCCTGGGGTTGTTTTTGAAATCCTGCCCATGTTTTTGTGCTCCTGTCCTCTTGGAGCGTTTCTGCCACCACAGCAACTTGCTTGCAGGATCCTCCCTCAGCCAGCTTTTTGGTATTTGTTCTGTGTGGCTGTGCCCTTGGTTGTTTGTCTGTGTTTTCTGCACCTTCGGGACAAGATTACCTTGAGATAAACTGTAACTCAGCTTCTTTCTGAAGCCTTGTCCATGTTGCAGCCAACTTCTGGCCCCTTCTGCATGGGCCAGAAATCTCTCTCTTGCTTCCCAGAGGACATGGAGATGTCAGCTGGTATTTTTCTATTCCATTACCTCTGACTTGTCCCTTTTCCAAACCATAATCAGCAATTCCTTATTTTTGATTATTTCAACACCATCATCCTTTCTTACCACTCAGATTGCAACAAGAAGATCTTTAGTTCAGGGATCCTTCAGGTGATTGTGACCACACAGTACCTAAACCTTGCCAAATTCTTCTGCATGCATCTCTTTGGTATGTTTCTGTACTGTCAAATCTGCATCTGTAACTTATTTATCAAACTCTGCACATCTGTTACTGTGACATGCTTCACTGATGCCAGTAATGTTAGGATTTTACCCTCCTGCTGCTCTGGAATACCCCTCGTGACTGTTCCTCTTCCATCTGGTGCTCGGAGCTCGATTTCCATCCTCTTCTGTGTTCGTGTGGTCACTGTGGAGGGTCTGGACAGTGCCATAATGCCATGAAACCCCATCTCAGTGGTGGTTTTAAGAGAGGTTGAGCTGTCGTGGCAGTGATACCCACCTCAACAGCTGTGTGCTGGGCTGGAGGAGCAGCAATAACTAAACGTTTTTTGTTCTTCTTCTTCTTCTTGAAGTTTGCTGTTGCCGATTTTGGCAATTTATTTATAAAATATTGTCTTCAGTGGTCAGTAAACCTGCTCTACAGATGACAATCAAGCATCATGTGGCAATTCTGTCCGTAACATAAATGAGCTTTTATGTCTGTTGGCTTCATTTCACAGGGGAGCTATCTGTATTTGTTCTCAGATATACTATAAGTTCTGCTCAGTTGCTGTTGGTTGGGAGATGGTATCAGAACAGAAAACAAGGGGGAAAGCAGTGAAACAGTTAAAAATGAATAAATAAATAAATAAATAAAGTAAAATATTTTAGGGGAAGATTCTGGGTATGCTGTGGTGAAGGCAGCAGATGAGGCTGAATCAGACCAGTTGTGATTTTCCAGAACTGATTGACAGCCTGATTCAGACTAATTTTTGCAAGAAAATACACATTTTGATCATACATATGAAACACAGAAGGGATTACTCTGATTGTACTAGAAACAGGTGTTTCAGCACACAGCTAAGACTGAACCTGAGCTAAAATATATATTTTTTTAAATTTATACTCTTTATGACTTTTTCCTGCCATTTTTATCCATCTTTAGTTGGTTTTCTAACTGCCTTTTGTGGGCAATAGGTGGGGAACTGGTGTTTTGCCTTCTGGCAGCACGCAGTTTTCCACCAGGTTTCCACTGATGGATCCAAAGTAAATGCGTTTACTCCAGCAGTTTGCAGCGACCACTTGTAGGTGCATTATAAACTAATTGTACATTTGAGAAGCATTTAGGCATGTGTAGATGAAGTGATAAAAGAGGGAAATGGTTTGTATGAGCCACTCAGTTGAACTGAGGCTCCATAAAAGGTGCTGGTCTGCATCAACCCAGTGAATGGACTGTGAGGAGCTTAGGCACTCTAGCACAAAGGAGGGAAGAAGTATTGCATTAGCAGGCAGGCTAAGTACACTGACTGGCAGGATATGGGCTTTGGAGGCATGAAAAGATAAAAGCAGAACAGAGGGAAGAAAAAGAACATCCCAGAGAGACAGTAGTGTCACTTAAAAATGTCAAGTGAGATCCTTTTCTGTTAATTTTTTCATGTTTTTAATTAATTTTTAATCTTTGCTTTTATTCTAAGTGTTAACGCCTCAGTTTGTAGCCTGAGAGACAAACAGGATATACTGTGGTTGCCTCTTCATGTGTCTTATAAATTTAACGATGAAGACTGCCTCACTTATAAAGATCAAACTATATTTATTCAAATATAAACGAATTACTTCACAGTAAGAAAATTAGTCTTACCATCATTGTCCCAAAACTCCATCGCAGTGGAAAATGAAGCGTGAATAAAGAGCAATTCAGCTCATGCGTTCCCAATTGAAATTCGTAAGTGTGGAAGAGGGAGGCTGAATCTGATTTCTTCTCTGTGGAATATGAGCAATATTTTTTTTTAAAAAAGGAAAGACAGCAGGCAAAGATACCTGAGCATTTGTGCCTTTTCATTTCCATTGCAGTGTTTCAGCATCATGTATGTGTTGAAGCAAATCTGGGGCTGCCTGGTGCTGCTGGCCTGCTCCAGCCTCACCTCCACAATAACCTTCCTGCAGCCCGAGGTTAGAGGCAGAGAGAGGTGCCAAGACGATCAGCATTAAGTAGTGATTTACTGAGCAAGGAGCGTACCAGTTACTAATGAGCTGCTGACGCTTTGCTCATCCTTGGGAAGCGCGTTAACAGGCCTCAGCAAGACCGGTGGCAATATTTCTCTGTTAGATTTATCTATAAGTAAAGGTCATGTGTCTGCGTATCTGAATTTGTGGCAGTGACTTAAGTCCAGAACTTCTCTGAGAAAACTGGTGAACTGCTTAAGGGAAAAAAAAAAGGAAGAAAACTGTCCATGTAGGAGTCAGGCTCAAAGGTGATCTGCAGATTAACTTTTATTCTACATTTGTTAAACTGTCCCACAGAGAACATTAAGATACTAATTGCCAATTACTTGTTTTAATTTTCTATGTACCTGTGGAAGCTCCATTCAGAGCTGACAACGCTGAGGGCTCATTTAATGCAGTTAAGAGCATGCACCTTATTAGTGTCATTGATTATCCCCTTTTAATCAATGTGCCTCTTCCCAATACTTTTGTTCAGCAGTTACCACTGGAGAGCTGAAAAGATATAGATATTTCTTCTAAAAATAGAGTTGAGCTTATTTTAATGTGCAGCAGTGTGCTGAAAACATTGGGAAGGTACCACCCTTTTCATCCTGGAGAGCTGGCGTCTTTCTGGCATTAGAGTCATACTTTGCTGACAGGAATGAATGGAGCTCCCAGCTACAACGGGGTACTCTAAAAACTGTCCTGGTGTGTGCATCCGTAGCATATTTGTCAGTGGAGATGCCATGGTGAGGCCAAACGTTGTTCTCAGTAAAGGCACTGAAAAAACATAGGTCATAGTGGTAGAATAAAGGAGAAAATTTTGCCCTTTGCATTCCATTTTTTAAATTATTATTTTATGTTACTTTATTTTTAAATTGAGCAAATCTAAAATAGACTCATTGAGACCTGTTGTGCTCTCCGGACCGTTTCATATTGTAAGTACTGTAACAAATAATGTGGAAGCTACCAGCATGTTGTGGCATTTTCATAAATTGCAGTTTGCGTTTTAGATACTAATCACCAGGTGAATATTTGTATAGATGTAAAGTTACTTCTGTTAGTCAGAGGACAACATGGAGTTTCCAGGAATTATAGATAATAAGTAAGATACTGAAGTGAAATCATGCTAGCTGAGTTCCTGATGTTCCTGGTGTGCTCCTTGATCTCCCAAGGGACTGCAGGGACCTAACTGGCCTGTACTTTCCTGGGTCTTCTTCCCATCTGTCCCATCTGAAGTTGTGTGACATTAGACTTTTTCCAATTATAAGGGACTTCCATATCACCACGATTTTCTCGGATAATAGAGAAGTGATCAACCAATTCTTTCAGGACCCATAGGTGATTCCCGTCCAACCCCAAGGATATGAATGCATCTAGCTTCTCTAAGCGGCCTTTGCCCTTTTCTTTGTTGCTGTCCTTCCCCAATGCACAGGTACTTACAGGGGCCTGGCAGCAGGCGTCTTCTATGAAAACTGAAGGAAAAAAAAACACATATTGAGTACCTCAGGCTGTCAGTATTTGGCCAGTAGGATGAATTATCTATCAATAGGTTGTCTTCTCCGTTCGTGAACGAACTAAGGAGTTCTCTGCTCTTCGTTTTGCTGTTGCTATACAGTACTGCAGTTTGGAGAGGAGCAGCCGTCTAGCAAAGCATATGAGCAGACCTGCACAGCATAGAAATTACAATTTTTGAAACTGGGCACCAAAAATCAGATACTAGAGTTTAATTCTGTGACTTGAATGGTTTGATTTATATTTTCAACTTGCTAAGTACTAGCATCAGTTCGTTTTAAGCTAACATATGTAGCCCTAGAGACATGGGCTATACTATAAAGCAGCTGGAATAAATAAATAACAACAAATGATTTGTGAAAACAACCCATATTTTGTTTCCATCACTTATTGCAACGGCAGTAAGTTAATCCACACATTTGTACAGTTTGGTGAAGGAACCAAGACATGATTTCCATCTTGAAGCTTTGTATGAACGGGAGCATAACAGCCAGCGTTTGTGTTAGTTGCAAGAGTTCCTTAAAAGTGTGACTAATTAGTGATGACTTAAGTTTTACATCAAGGATAAAAGGAACCGAACACGGGTCTTGTTAAGTTAATCTTCTTATGCGGTCTGTGAACTGGGTTACAGTTTAGGTTCGCCATTTCTCTGTTTTGTATTGTCAGTGGTTAATGTTTGGGTGGAACACACCGTAAAAGAAAATCCAGGTTTATGCTGTGAGGAGAAAAAAAGACTGTTTGAACAATTTTTGTTATATTGTAGCTTGAATTAGGATCCATGTGGTGTTTGGATTAAAAATCAAAACTAAATTTTGTTCTGTTTTGTTCAGCTGAACTTGCTTTTCCTCAGACATGCTGAGGGTCAGCCCTGACCCCTCAGGCAGTGCAGGTCTGCGCATCCAGCAGCGTGTCTGTGCTAACAGGGAGAACATGCAGGATAAAATGTTTGTGTTTTGCCCTGTCAGACCTTGTAAACTGGTCGCGAAGCTCACAGCTCTTAGCTCCCTTTCTGAGTTCATTCCTGGACAGGCTGTGGGGAAACACAGCGGGGCAAGGTCCTGCTGGAGAGCCTGGCTGCCCAGACGCAGCCCAGGACTTGAGTTTCCCTCTTCAGCTATGGTGGTGTTGGGGTCTTCCCGCTGTGCAGCCTCTCACACCAAGAGCTTTCTGGTGTCAAGACTGGATGTGTTGAAGCAGAAGCTGGAGAGCTTGGGGCTTGTTGCAAGCACTTTTGGGCCCAGCAACCCTAGGTGTTGCTGCTTTACTTGGGTTAGGACCGTCCTGAGCGTCAATGAAGTGACCTTCATGTTTGCATTGGGTCTTTGGGACACGAACACGGTTCCATGACTGTGGTTCTTCTGCTATTGCCTGATTATCAGCACCTAGTTTTTGTACTTATTTAAGTGACTGCTAGAGGGTCAGAGTCCATACTCTGCCTTGCCTGCAGAAATAAGAGCTGAAGAAACATGAACAAGGACTTTAGAGCATGACATCTAAACTCACAGTGGATATTTTAAGGAGCTGCTGGGTCTTCACTCTACCTTAAAAAGGAAAGAAAAGAAAAGTCAGTCAATCATAACAACCATAACCTGACTTTGATGGTGAAGTTTCTTGATATTCAAAGAGGACTTCTGCATTTCCTTACAATTGCCCAAAATGCATCTTGAAGGGCACTGGGAAAAGGTTTTTGTTCAAGAGGGGGATATGGAAAAGGGAAGGAGAGATGTATAGCGGTTTTATTCTACTTCAAGCAATAATGCTTTTTTTCCCCTATTTTTTCCTTTTAACAAGAGAAAAAGAGCATTTGATTTTTAGAAAAGGAAGGAGTGGGAGCAGTGGGACAAAGACAAGAAGCTTAATTTCAACAAATGTAGGGGTAGCAGTATTAATATCCCATGAGAATCATAAGGATTTTGAGGAACGAAGAATGGTTTCCAAACAAGAAAGTTTAAACTTTTGCCTTTGATGCAGTGTGAGACCAGAAAACAAGCAAGTAAACAAACAGATAAGTTGTGGTAGGTGCAACTATGGCAACAGCTCTCAAAAGGGATGAGATGAGCTCTGGAGGTCTCTCCCAAATATCCGTTTCTTTGAGCCTAACTTTAGGCTACATCTTTCTGTACATAATCATGAACACGGATGGCTATTGATATTCTAGCTGTAGTTCAGACACAGTTTATTAATTTAGTTCTTTAAATCTCAACATTTTTAATTGTAATGAAAATTTTTTGAGACTGGAATAAAATGACTTGCGTATCTCAACGTTCTTGCTTTGGAATGAGGACTCTTGAGTAAGCAGTGGTGGTGCAACTGGTTGTCTGCAGCCTGCTTTATGTCTGCCTCTCCAGCCCTCACTGCTGCTTTGGGGAATGTCTGAACTCCAAGGGTTCCTCTGAAGGGAGGTGGCTTTTCCTTAACTGCAAGTGTTTGATTTGTAATTTGAATCTATACTATGTTTTCATAACAAATATAAAAATAGAAACCATATGAAACTGAAGAACACAGAATAAATTAACTTGTAGAACAGTGAATTCATTATAACTCTGGATAGAGAAGCAAATAGTGAGTTCATGAAAATAAAATTAGAAGAATAAAAAGAAACATGAATAAGATGATCAAAAATACTGTTGGTACCTACACAACTACTGAAACTGGCCTGAGGTGAAGGTCAGCTCTGTAGTCTGAGAGGTAGGCACTATGCTTCTTCAGCTGAGATCCTACCTTGTAATATACTTTGCTTTTAGGTAGTTTATTGCATCTTGATTTGGATTGCTGGGGTAAAAAAAAGCTTTGAACTTCTCTTAACTGCCTGGCAAGTGTAATATTTTTCTCCTGCTGATATTTGAATGTGTTTTCATATTATTTAAAATAGAAATGTTTAAACCTCTATGCCATTCAGACGCTTTTCTTTTTGTCTATGAGTTTTCTCTCCATCTGTTTAAAAAAAAAAAAAAGAGAGTCAAAAAGCCTTCCAAAAACATAAATAGCATTTGTAAGTGGAGAATAGTTATACTTGCCATAAATTAATTCTGCTTCTCTTTGAACTTTACAATAACTTAAAGTTATTCTTACAGAAATTACTGTTGCCACTTCCCATTTTCCAGCCAGTTTCTCGTGATAGACAAATGAAAAAGCAATTATAACATAGTCAGCAAAACAGTAGAAAAAGGTCAAGACACAGACATAACTAATGGTTTGTTTTCTGACATCTTTCTGTATTACCATGTTTTTCTACATAATCCCATCTGATCTGAATATATTGGGGAAGAAAAGGAGAGGCAAAGCAGCTGAATTATGTAGAGATGTTAATTAGTAGGAAAGAGGGACAGTGAGGTCTTACAACAGCATTTTCTAATTGAAGTCACAGAACTGGCATTTCAGCAATGATTTCTGCTTCAGAGATCAAGAGAGATTATTTATCCTTAGCAGCGTTCTGTCTGCAGCTCTCGGAAATTCAAGCAGGCCGAGTGACTTCGATCATTTGCAAACACTGCTGAAAAAGCAGTGGAAGTGTACAGAGCCCCAAGGGTTCATTTCCAGCCTGTGAAACCACCAACTCCCATGCAGGCTATTTAGTCTCCTTTCTAACTCTAAGGGGAGGGGATGACCACTGCATCAGTTTTGCTTAACAAAAACGTTTATTTGAAAATACATCACTCTTTCAAAACAACAACAAAAACATGTTACACAGTGACTTTTTTCATAATATACAGGTGAGTTTTCTGAAACATATGTCTAGTGTTGAGGTCATACACTCTTTTGCAGCCTTTCTTTCACCTGTATGTGACAACAGTGAGACCTGGCTAGTCCAAAAGACCAGCTCCCAGTAGTGGCCTGAAGTAGATATGCAGTGAAGAGTGCAAGAATTGGTCAAGCATGGAAAAATGTATTTTTCTCATTCTTCCTTTTTACTGTTTTCTAATATCTGCAGCAAATAAATCCAAGAACATTTTCTTGAAAAATATTTTCACTTAACATGGTGTTTTTCTGGTAGTAAAACCTTGACCTTCCACCTCCAATAAAGTGAGAGACATTTGGTAGAAAGGACAAAGCTGAGGTCTCAGACACTGAAACCTCCTGGGTCTTCAGTGACAGAGGGGTGCTCAAGATGAGCTGCCTGCACTAGACAGTCTGCCTCACAACGTTTTTTTGTCACAAAAGGTAGCAGCCTTTGATATAGAAACTTTTAATAGTGCTTTCCCTAATGTTTGCCCTGTTTAAATGGATAGCTCATGGACTACTGTCACTTACAGAAATATACTACCAAAGGTTTCTATTCTTCTTGGCATAACCATCCCTGATGGTTACAGACAGGTGCCTTTGCTGAGTACAACAGAAATAGGGACTCGGTGTCCCTATTTCAAGCTGTTGTTTGGTACTTGACATGTGAACACTGACTTGGTCCTTCATATCCCCTGATGGGCAGCAAACCTTGGGCAGCCAGGTCTTTTGGGTCTTGCTTCTCAGACTCACTTACCCAAAGAAGGGATGCAGCTAATTACTTCTGTCAGCGATAGAAAAGCCTAAACTGTGTCAGATGCTAGGCAATATGTGGTGGCCCTGTAGTCCAAGACTGGTTGTTCTCTGCAGTCTGAGAAGACGAGCATCCTGTTCAGTAGCAGCTGGTCATTTTAACATCCCACAAACAGGTATCATCTACCATCAAATGTACATCCTGACCACTCCCAAGTAAGCATGTTGGATGTCAGGGCTGCTTGCCTCTTTCCACCCATCACATACCAGCTATTTGCTCCGTCTGCTGCAAATGGGGGACTTGGGGCTTCTGGTGATCTCAGTGAGGCATCATCCAGCGGCAACCTCTTCTCTTCACCCTCCTGTTGATGGAGTGCTTCCCAATCCTTCACCCTGCTGTAAAAGGGCACACCGGTAAGCTGCTCTGTGCTGCGCTGCTCTAATCACGTCCAGATTTGATGCCAGCTTTAGCAAAGTTCTCCTGCAGTTGTTACTAAGACTCTTAATCCCCAGCTATTGAAAAGCAATTACTTTTTCAGAGTTGCCAAGAGCAAGTGGGTGAGGAAAAACAAGCCCTCAGATAAGTAATTTAGTGTTTTTGGTGGTTTTTGAGGCTTTTTTCCCCCCAAAAAATGTGTTACATGTATCACCGATCCTTGCTATTTCAGTGCCCAGCTTCAGCTTTCTGTATAGAAAGCAAACTGGTGAGAAGAGTCAAGGGAGCAGCCCTCTTTATGCTTGTCAGGGCATGTGTGGATTCTCAAAATGAAGATGTCACGAGTGCATGCACTCCTGTAATTAGCCTGATAAATAAGCAGTATTCCTGAGAGAGCTGCACATACTCCAGGGTAACTGTTTCTTACCCCAGCTTATGACGAGGGTGTAGTGTCTGAGACAGAAAGAAGCTCTTGCTCCTTGAATTTCAGAGTAGCAGTTCCTTCTCACCTTGTTTCAGCTCCAGTATTACAGCCCTATAGCAAAAATAATAATAATAAATAAAGCATTCTGTGCATAAGGCTGCAATAACTTGGAATAGCAGGCGATGCTTCTCAGTCTTAGCGAGATCAGGGCTATAACATAGTTCCTCGTATTCAGTGTATCTGCATAAAGATGTGGTTTACTTAGGTTTAGTTTGGCTGCCTCAACGTCTTGCAAATGATAATCTATTGTTTTCCTTCTTACAAAATTTTTATGAAGCACAAACTTAGGTTGTGACTGAACGTATGTAATTTTTTGCTTTTGGGAAAGCGGGTCCCCCATGGGTGGGTGGCAGCTCCCCCCAGACCTCTGCTCCTGCGTGGGCTCCTCTCCAGGGGCTGCAGCTCCGGCCTGGGGCCTGCTCCTGCGGGGGCTCTCCATGGGCCGCAGCCTCCTCCAGGCCACATCCACCTGCTCCACCGGGGGCTCCTCCACCCATGGGGGGGCTGCAGCGTGGAGATCTGCTCCATGTGGGACCTGTGGGTTGCAGGGGGACAGCCTGCTTCACCAGGGGCCTCTGCACGAGCTGCAGGGGAACTGCTGCTGCCTGCCTGGAGCACCTCCTGCCCTCCTGCTGCACCAACCTTGGGAGCTGCAGGGCTGCTTCTCTCACATTTTCTCACTCCCCTCTCCCAACTGCTGCCACACAGCAATATTTTCCCTTCTGCTCTCCCAGAGGCCCACCTGGTGTTGCTCCCTGGGCAGCAGCAGGTCCTTTTTGGAGCCATCTGGAGCTGGCTCTGCTCTGACATGGGGCAGCTGCTGGGCTCTGCTCACAGAGGCCACCCCTGCAGCCCCCCACTACCAAGCCCTTGGCACATAAACCTAGGCATAGTCGAGACCTGTTTGCTTTGGCAGTGTAGGCCTGGAAGTTTTCTCATCTGTTCTTTTTCCCAGCAGCTCACAAATACTGCTAAAAAGGTAGTCTCTCTGGAGGTTAGACTCGAGAAAGGATGTAATGACAGGTATAGCAACAAAGAAACCAGAAGAAGCAGCAAGAAAGGGGAGCTAGTAAAAGTATTTATGTAAAGAGAACAAGGGAAGGATCACAGGCTGAAAATGGAAACCTCAGCGGATGCCCCTGATGAGTTCCTCTAGCCACCAAAAAGTCTGCTCAGTCACGTCCATCTAGGTGCCCTGGCTGAAAGGGGATATCTGAACTGGGGTGACCGCACCATGTCATGGAGAATGGACCAGAGGAAGGAAAGCAGAGCGAGTCCTTTTCCCGATTTCATTTGTCACGCGCTTTCTGGGAAGTTACGAAGGTGTCTGTCTCATTTTCCTTGCTTGCGTAACCACGCAGCTCTCACTGCTTGGCCTTTTCAAAGATCAGTCAGTGGGAACCAACCTGGCATGTCGTGGTTTGAACTTGGCTTGTTTGTAGTGGGAAGTGCCTGTGAAAGCTTTGGGAGGAAATGACTGCTTTTGCCCAGCTGTATTCAGGCAGCTGTATGTTGCAGAAAGCACTGGGGTTAAGTTTCTTTAAGTTTTCTGCTTTGATGCTCCATTTATTATGTGTTTCTCCTCATGCAGAGTGCCATACCGTGGTGCAGAGGCTTGCTGTTGCTGTCAGCGCAGGAAAAGACTGAAGTTGGCATCTCTCACATCCCCAGCCAGAGGCTGCCCTGAAAGGCACAGCTGTAAAATGTTCATCAGAAAAAACTGAATGACAGATCCCCGAGAGTGAGTAAAAAAGCCTTTTTTCCTTTTTTTTTTTTTTTTTTTTTTTTTTTTTGGCTAAAATGCAGAAATATACTTTGAAATGCACTCAAATTCCTGGGTAAATAACAGAATGAGAAGAGCTCTGAGTTTTACTTGAGGAGCCAAGCTACTGTTTTTACATCACATTGCTCTGTTCTTTGAAGCATGCAGTCCTTGCTGCCACCTCTGTTGTCTGTTTACATCCCTGCTACTGTGTATCTGAGGCTCAACGTTAGTGAAATAAAGTGGCCAGTGTTGTACCAAAATGGGATTTCCCTAAGCAAGAGGCTGGCACCTAAGAAAAAGTGGTTTGTCAGGGAAAAGATCGGCTGGGAGGGAGCAGCTCTGGGGCTGATAGGAAGGCTCCATGGGACAATAACTGGGCAGCTGTATCAGGAAAGGAGATGTCATGTTCAGTGGGCCATGTTCACCGCTCCAGTAGGGAAGCTGTGCTGCTAGAAGACACTGAGCTGCCTTCTCCAGGACACAGGCAAACAACCAAAATTTCCAATGGCAGAAAGACTGAAAGTGTCTTAGGGTTCAGCAAATGAAATATTGAGAGCGTGGTGTGACTGCTAACGCCCATGCAGAAGACAAGTCATTACAGAGATTTGCTGAGACTTTCTGCATCAGTTGTTTTTTACGTTTTATTCCAATATGAGTGCTTTAATTCTAAATAAATCACAGTGATTTACTGTTGACAGGAGGTGTCATGGTGCAGTCGGGCAGGCGCAGTCCTCTAGCAAATTGCAGAAAGCTGAGTGCTTCTCACAGATATTGTGGGGAGGGCTCATCTAATCTAGCTTGAGATGTTTATAGTGCTGTATCCAAGATGATGTTTAATGAGGTAAGTAATTTTAGAACGTGATTCATCTGACAGTTGAAATATACTTTAGGATGGCATGAATTATGGCTCTCGTTGGCCTGAAGTTGGAAAAGTCAGTGGTAGGTGTCTGCCCAGTGAACCCTTTTCTCTAAGTTTGGTGTTGTAGTGCTGTCTAGAGTGCCTCTGAGTTTTGGGGAGACTTGAAAATTTGTTCAATTGTCTGTGATCAGAACAGACAGAGGTGGTGATAAAAAGCTCCTCAGTCTTTTTATTTTCTTCTGTTGTCATGAATCTGAGATTCAGCTGCAGTCATCTATGGCTGTCTCTGGAGGAAGATTATTTAATATAATGGAAGTGATAAGTTTTGAACTTTCTGAATTTTTGAAACACAAATATTAGCTCTATGGCAAAACTGGCATGTGAGTTTCTGTCTTAAAAGTATAGTCCATGCCATACGACCTATAAAATAAGAATTTACAAAAATGTGGCTCTGTTTTTTGGATGGATGACAGAGGAGTCGGAACGTTTCTGGCTTTTAATCTTTTTGTGAAAATTTTTCAAATTTCACTGAAGCTGGAGCGGACCTGATTGTTTCTTACATCTATTTGGAGAAACCTTCTTTTTTAGAAGAGGTGATGGAAGAAGGAAAGTGTGAGAGTGACCCAGACTGCCTAGGTGGGTGGTGGGCATGGTCTGGATGTTGATTTTGGAGCTGTGTATATATGAAAAGAAGCAGAAGACAACAAAGAAGGTAGCAAGGTAACCGCAGAGAAGAATGCCGATAATGCTGAGAAAAAACCTTGAGCGTGCTCCAGGGTGATGTACTGCAGGAGTGTGCTCGCACTGGAGATGCTGTCCTGCTGTTTGAGCCTCTGTGGTGAAAATCTCAAACTTCCCTGATCTCGTTCCAAGAGAAACCATTTGAAGTGCAAGCTTAATGAATTAGTCTGTTTGCTGTGCAAACTATTCTGTGTGTGGTGTGTGCCCTACTATTTTATATATTTTCCTCCTCGTATTAAGAAATAATTTCTTTTTCTTGTGGTGTAAGCCTTAACACAATAAGCATGCGTACAATTTTAAGCATGTGATTTGCTTCGATGGCTTCAAGTGGCTGTGGGTAAATTAGTACTAAACATCTGCTCAAGAGCAAATCCCCAGAAAACAGTGAAAACGTGGCGAGGTGATTAGGAAACAGTATTATCCTGGTGACATTTCTGCGTTACCACATCGGGTTAGGCTGTGAAGGCAGTTAAAACTGCCTTTGATAGATCATATAATCAGTCAGGGCACCTGAGTCATAAAATTTGTAATGGCCCTACTTACACTAATTATCAGCGAAGCAGAGCAGGTCTGTAAGATCTATTACATTGATTGCAACAGGAATGATGCAGTACTCATTGGCATCGGTGTTTTATATGAAAAATTAGTAGTGCAGTTCAGCTGTTGTTGCAGAATGTGTTTCCTTTTGGTGGTGAGGCTTCATCTGGGTAATACTGACCTTCCCCTACTGTGTTTGCTACTGGGATTTGGGGATTTTGGTTACCAGATTTTACAAAGCAGGATTAGCTGAGGCTAACGTGGACGTTCTGGAGGTGTTTCATAGCGTGGTAGCTGTGGTTTGTTTAAAAGATACTGACAATGATGCAATTTTCTGGACCTGTTCAAGAGAGTACCCAACATTCAAAGCAGCAACATTAACCTTCTCCACGGCAGCCCCTTCAGGTGTAGCAGCTGGAAGAGAAATCAAGACATCTGCCGAAAACTTCTGAATTGATTTATGACCCTCTTGGAGGAAAATATTTTTAGCCCGTAGTGATTGATTTTTCACAATTCGTGAAGAGATTTATGAAGCAAATAACACTGGCCTATCCTTCACCATTTGTTCTGTATATACTGCCCTTGATGGATGTTATACATGAAAGGGTCAAACCCTGAGGATATTTAGTACTCAGTTTGCTGACATGAACGTTAAAATCAGGGGTACTGTGTGTGGAGATAGGATGATGTCTGCATGAATAAAATATTCTCTGTTCACCCACAACACAAACACATTTGTTGGTGTCTGAAAATGTGAAGTACATCCCCAGCAGAGGAAGATTTCCCCGTGGTAAGTTACAGAGCTTCCTTCAGACGTTAACTTGAGAGAGGATGGCACCTGCAAGGTAAACTCTCAGTGTCGAAGGAGTCTTTCTCCCAGTAAAGCCTCCGTCTCTAACCTGTGACTGCCAGTGCAACTTCTGGCCTTGCCGGAGGTTTTCCAGCAGGACAACCCCTGCACAGCTGCCTCCCACCACCTTTGCAAACCAAAACAAGATCATCGATGCCATTAGCGTTAAGAGATCTTAGAGTTAATAGCAGCATACAGGAAGGCAGCAAAAAAATCTGCTGTGATGCAAGTAACCCTTTCCAAATTGCATTATTTTCTAAAACCCTGTTTTTTATCAACCAGTCTTGTTTTTTGCACACACATACAAAAAATAAAAAAAGGGTGTGTGTGTTCCAAGTAGATAATCTGTTGTGGGTTTTGGCTTTGCAAGTTATTACTGCTCCTGTCCCTCCTGCTTGCGCAACTACCCAGAAATGGGCCTTGACATCAGGCCATCAGGCTCCTCACAGTTAATTAAACTTGTTTTTCTCGGTGCCTCCTCTTTCTGAAAAATAGAAGCAGTGTTTACCTGTTCGTTCACAGGTTGGGTGGTGGAAGAGAAGTTAGCCTTCAGCTGTGCGGGAGGGTGGAGCAGGTACTTCAGGAGCAGGAACATCTGCAGGGATTTGGCCTCACTTCTTCCCGTATCAAGGGGGTGAACTTCTGCAGGGTTGGGTGCTCGTGTGGCTGTAAAAAGTGATCTCGGCTTCCTACAAGGTAGGGAATGACTGATTTGGCTGCAGAAGATGCTCGGGGAGTTTGGAGTGGACTGGGAAGTGAATTTGATCTGTGTGATGCAGCTGCAAGAAGAGACAAGCCTGGCTTTGGGACTCTGGGATGCGGAAACGGTGCTGTGGAAAACACCAGGGGAGTTATTAACCAGAGAGTCCTCTGCAAATCCTGTGTGTGGATTTCAGTAAAAAAGCCTCAGAGCAAACATAGCAGAGGGCTGGAAAAAGTGATCTAGAAGGAAAGGGCGAAATAACTTTGCTGTGTTTTAATCTAGAATAAAAAGTAGTGAAGGAAATGAAAGATGAGAGAGGACTAGGGACTCCCATCCATGAACAGTGATCTTCCATGCATTGTTATTGCCCTTGTTTCTGTGCCATTATGTATTTCCACGTATAAAAAATTATATGGCAGTCCAATCTATCTGGTGAGTCTGCTGACAAATGTTTCATTTAATGTACATTGCAATTATCTGTCATCTATGAACGTCTTTGCACTGGAATCAGAACCGGAGCCCTTCCGTTGGTGTCATCGAGCATCCTGCACAGTGATGAAGCAGCAGTTCTGGCTAGCTGGCTCTCAGCGGCTGCAAACCTGGCATGGGAATGAGCTTGTGGGCCAAAGGGGAAAGCTTCGTCCCCTTCTGGTGCTGCAGTGTAACCCAAAATACTGAGCACCATGAGGAGTGCACAGCACGCCAGCTTCATTCACAAAACGAGAGACTATTTGCTACCTTTGACTCAAACATACAAGTTTGAAAAGGTAGGATAAAGTCCCGAAAACCCACACTTTTTCAGTAGGTTTTACAGTCACTAAAGACACTCTCCTGTCAGGATCTCATCAGAGGTGGCTTTAATTCACTTCCCAGTATTTGGTGACTGTTTCCAGGCCTCTTTTGAACCCTTCTTAGGCTAGAGAAAAGAGCCCTTCTGGCACGTTCGGCAGGCCTGCTGTCTACCCCGAAGCAGAGCTTCCCTTGAGTTGTGTGCAGCTGGTTTTAACCCATCCACAGCGCTTTTCCTCAGGTGTTGCAGACAGCTTCTTGGCAGAGAGACGTTGGAGAATCAGCTCGTGGCTTTGGCAGCGGGAGCTGCAGCGGGAGCTGTGCTGACTCGCCGAGCTGTGCCCTGCCCCGTGCAGCAGTGCGTGACCTCCGCTTGCACTTCCCCGCTGGCGTTCCTTTTCTCTCGCCCATTTTCCGGGGTGTGCCAGCTCCCTGAACTTCCTCGTGCTGTCCCAGTACCCCGTGGTGGGATGCGGCTGGAAAAGTCATCTTCTCTCTATGGTCAGAGTGCACCACAACAGGTGCAAACACTGCTCCGTGAGCTACAGTGGAGACACACAGCCCTTCTACCCACACATTAAATTAACATAATGGTGCCTTCTGGCCTGGAAAAGCCTGTAAACGTAGCAATCACTTTTTTTCTTGAAATTTTCCAGCGTGTCTTTGTGCAAAATTTACCTGGGTTTCCTTTACATGCTGGCTGAGGGAGTGTAGGGTCACTCGTGGTGCCAGGAGGAGCGTCCAGAGCAAACCCACAGAGGAGGAGAAGACCTCTGCAGTGCCACGCCAGCCTGAGGGCAGCGGTGGCCCCAAACTGAATGACCCGTGCTGCCTCTGCTACGGCTGATTTGGGCCGTGATGCCTCTAAAACCATCTCTCCATTTTGCGGTGGGCTTTGGTGGGATTTGTGTGGCATTTTAATTGATTGCCAGGTGGCTCCCCTGCTGCAGGAGGTGGCGAGGAACCGTTCTCCCATCCAGAAGTCCCACTGTGCATGAGCATAATATAAAACCCCGCTCTCCCACGGGCACAGCTGTGGCCTGCGCCGTTCCCAAGGGTCAGCCCCAGCACTTCTGTTAAGCAGCAGTGAGCTGGAAAGACCTCCTCAGTGCTTTTATGCAAATGGCACCCGGGCGCCTCTGCCATGTGTGTTTGCGGGCAGACACTGCGTGGCAGCAAACAATAGGTATTGTTTTGTCATGTAAATACCGGGGGATGCTTGCTGGGAGTTGGTCTGGCCTTTAATGAATGTTTTTGGCCTGTGCGTGTGTTGAAAGAGAGGGTGGGGAGAATGACAAAGTTGTGAAGCTTGAGTGGGATAAGCAAAATGAAATTCTGTCACGTTAGGAGCCACAGAAAGTGCGGAGTATGCGACCTGCGTGGCGGATAACGAAGGTCGGGGCTGCATGGAAGCGAGATAATGAGGGGGAAGGAGAACAATTGCCTTCACACAAGGAGTTTGGTGATGTACAGCCGCTGACTTGCAACTGCCTCCGTGACCCTCATCGCTGGTCCCCGTGCGTCTGCATCTCCGGGCTTGCTCTGCGCAGTGGGTGCAGCTTTGCTGGCTGCTTTGGGCAGTATCAAGGCATCGCCCCAGAGCTTCCCAGCAGCTGAGGGACCTCACTCAGTCATGCTGAGGATGGAGGAGGTACTTGAAAAGGACGAATCAAAAGTATTTTTTTTTTCCTAAGTCGGTAGCTTTTTCCTGTATTCCAGACGTAGCTGCTGCTGTTGTAGTTTTTGTAATGATGCCTTGGACTCGTTTTTAACTTTCTTTTGAGGCAGGAAGGGGTCGGAGGCAGAGTCTTTCCTTTAGCGAAATAAGTATGTTTTTCCTGATCCGTTTAGACAGGATTCATGGGAGAATTGGAGGAAAATCACTTAAAGGAAAGCAGTGCCGCAGGTCTTGGAAAAGACCTCTGAAAGTCAATAGAGAGAAACAGAAGCTTTATCTGCATCTCGCAGTAAGTGAAGAAGTGAGCTGGATTCCTGGAAGCTCATTCTTTTAAGGCAGTAATCCACCCTGCTAACACTGTCATCCTGAGTACAGGATTGATGCTTATGTCGTATTAAATACAGCAAGCTCCTTCACAAAAAAGGTGGACAAGAAAAAGAGCATTTTATAGATTGTAACACACTGTTATGTACTAATAAGCAGAGAAACACGCTTTATTCTTGAGCAGCGCAAGGAAGACAAGGGCAGTATTTGATGCAGGAAGTTTTCTTAGCTTTCTTCCCAAGACTTCTGATTATTATAAGGCAGTAGCTATTACTTATCATCCCATTAAAAAATGGTCAGACTCTGCAACTTACACTGGGCTATTCTGAAATAATTTAGAATTAATGTTATTTGTATTGTATGAAATGAAGCTGCAAGGCGATGGGAGTTTGGGTTGAAATATTCAGCATAATTTCTGGTGATCAACTGCAAGAGCGAATTTGGCGTCCCTTGCAGAAAAAGGGAGTCTTTTTTTTATTATTATTATTTCATCCGGTGCCTTGGTACAGTGCTAATGGATACAACCAGAAGCTTTTTGTTAGCTGCCCCAGTGTTCCTTTATTCGGGTACTGACTGAACTCGGTGACCTTACAGTGCCAGCACACGGGTCACTCAGTGCGACTTCCATTTAACCCAGGGGAATTTATGAACTCGATCAGCTTCTGCCTGAAGCCTTTCAGAGGTTTTCAGCTTTCTTTTTTCCCCTCCTTCCTGCGAGGGGAACCTTTTCACCCTTCCCATGACTCCAGGAGAGGCTGTCCTCCAGCCTGCCCGTGCCTGCGATGCTCGCTGCGTGCCGGACCTCCCCGCTGCCTTCGGGAGCACGGCTCCTGCACTTTTGGTGCCCCGTGCAGCTGCTCAGCAGCCGGTGCACGCAGGTTGCGTGTTCTCCTCCTGCCTCACAGATGAGGGATGCTGGAGCTTTACACCCCCGCCACCGGGCGTTGTGCAGCTCGCAGCCACACGTTTCCTGGAGCGTCCGTAGCGCCGCCTGACTCATCGAGCCGCTGAGATCCGGGGACACACGGCCGGAGCCCGCTCTCCAGAGACGTTGCCTCATCGCTGTGGGTCTGCAATACTGATCTGCCGTGTCAGCCCTGGCGTCCTCCGTCGCACCCCGCTGAGCAGGGACCATGGTGCTGTCGGATGGCACCGCCGTGGGCATCGCACCTGGCTGGCATCCCCGCAGGGGACAGGCTCTGCTTCCCCTACCTGCCCCAGGTAAGCATCTGATCCTCAACAAAGAAGCACAGCGAGGGCAGCTTCTTATTTTAAAACACCTTAAAACAAAATCCTTTTTTTCTTTTTTTTCCTTTTTTTTTTTTTTTTCCCCCTTCCTCAGTTCCTTGGCAGAAGGTCTGAGTGTCCCCGTGCTCTGTGCTTCCCAAGAGGCCGGGGGACAGGAGGGCAGCTGGCATCCCTGGCATGGCAAAGACCGTGGGCTGCTGCTCGGCACAAGCAGCAGTGATTTGGGGTGATAATGAGGGATTTAATCCTGGGCATTAGGCGCTGGCAGCAGGGACGTGGTGCGGCGCCTGTAAGCGCGCTGTCGCTTCATTTTGCACTGTCTGGGTGTGAAAGGGCAGCCAAGCTTTTGTTGGCAATACGCGGGCATCTGTTACCTTCTGCCTGGTGCTGCCTGGGCAGATGCATCCAAGAAGAGATGCTCTGTGTGTCAGAGGCATGTGGAGAGTTAAACCCTGCACGGGGAGAGGGTCACGGGTCAGGAGAGAGAAAGTCGTCCCCCTCCCGCTGCCACCGTCACCCATCCCCTTTCCTCAGCAGCTCAGGAGAAAAGGAAAGTTGCTCTCTGGGTTGTCTGGGCTTCCTGTCCTGATCAGCCACGCTTTCCTGAGTTGCAAAGAATCGAAAGTGCATGCAGCTGAGGAAATGCAAAGCAGCCGGAGTCGGGAACGTGAGCTGCTGCGTGAGTATCCATCTGTGAACCAGCCAGGATCGGGGACGTGGCTTGCAAGGCGGCTGCCCTGCTGTAAAGGAGACCAACGGCTGCAGGAGGCTCAAGCAACATGATGGGAATCCGTGTCGGACTGGTAGCTGAATCGATTCCTTAATATGCTTTAATGTGTGGTCTGATCGGTGGAAGAGGCAAGAAGGCAGAATACATCACAGAGCAGGGCTCTCCCAGGCAGCCCCTCCGGACCCGCAGGGCACGACAGGCTGATCGCCTCCGGGAGAGAATTCACGGCAGCGATCGGGATGGAACAAGAGAGAGAAAAATCGAACTGGGAAGTGAGTACAGTTTCCAGCACCTGCCTTTGCGTGCCTGTGGACGTGACCCTTTCCTGGCAGCACTAAACTTTGTGCGGTTGCAAGTCGTCTGGGTGTTAGCCTGGCTTTGGGGTTGCTGGTAGGAGGTAATGAGCATCAGAAATCTGAGCAGAAATGTCAGCAGGTCAGGAAAATGTTAGCATTGAGCCTTCTGCAGTGAATGCTAAGAACCTCTCGGTGTCAGTGAGGTTACTGGTTTGGTTGTTTTTAATGCAAAGGGTGGGGAGAGCAACCTCGTGCCTGGCGTCCGAGCGGCCAGGCTGGGTGTGAGGGTGGGGACAAGCACGGGTCATTCAGAAGCCACCACGGCACAGGCAGGCACGAGGGCTTTCTTCTTCCCTTCCATCCTTCCCGTGTGGCCAGGGTGTCCAAACCACGTCCATTTGCTGAATAAATCTGCGGCTATTTCCATGTTGCTACAGGCATGCTGGCACCTAGCACATTAAAGAAAAGCTGACCCGAATCCTTTCCCTGGAGACTGCATAACCTCATGCTCGTCCTTGCACATCAAGGGGCAATTATCTGGAGTTGTTTCCTGGCTTTGACGTAACTTTTCTATTAACGTTGGAGAAAACAGCAACTTTTCTAAGAAGAGCACTTTTTCTAAAATGGGTGTAATGTTTGTGAGCACAATACTCACCTCAAAGGGTGTTATAGGAATTAATGCTCATAAAGGTCTCATAAAGATTCGGTAATACAGATTGTTATAGGAGTGTGGGCTGATTCTGCTGCTATCATCTACAAATTAACCCACGTGGTTTTAACAGGGGTGAGCTGTTGATCAAAAATTTGTCTTCCTGGTATGAGGATGGAAATTGAACCTTCTGCCCTGGCGAGGCTCTCCCTGCTGAAACTGGAAGCCAAACCTCCGTGCTGTGAGTGGTGGGATTATGGGGGAGGCGACCAAACCCAGTTAGGGGGCCAGCCAAGCCAGGCAGGAGTGCTAGCTTGTCGTTGTTGCTGCTTTGGGATGGATCCAAAAGGAGAGCAGAGGTGTGAAAGACCCTGTACTGCACATCTCCACCCTCATCTAGTCCCTGTACCTCTAACCCTCAAATGAAGTGAAGTCTGTAATGCAATTAGCTGAGAAAGAGCAGTGCAGTGATACTTCGAGAGAAAGATCTGTGCACACACACCTGCTATCTGGAAAATGTTTTTGCTCTACTGAAACAATCAAATACCAAGGTGTGAAATACTACAGAAGTAAAGGTAAAGCTGAAATCCTCCCAGACTGGGAAGATCCTAAAGCTCCAAGTGGCTAAATTTTCGGGGAGCATCGCTTCTCAGCTCTGCTGGTGCACTGGACAGGTTGTGGCAGCCAGGGAAGAAGGCCTCGCTCACGGCCACTCGCCTGGTTTGCATGAGGAGTGCTAAATCTGAACTGTTCCCGGGGCCGGCGTGCCACAACGCCAGCACCTCCACGGGAACGCAATTTCTCGATGACAGCAAAAAAGATCAGTGTTTCCCCGTCGCAGGTTGAGATCCCTCCCACAGGTGTCCTTGGGATGGTTCAGAGGAGGCTGTGAAGCGTTTTGTACCAGTGAGGGAGCAGTCAGCTGCCTTTAATTGCTGGCTGCTCTTGGGCCTGCCGGTGCAGATTTGTGTATTTCTATCCCCAGCCCATAACCGCACCGTATCCTCGTTCCCTTGGCCGAAACGGTGCTGTGAACAGGCGAGGTAGGTAACTCGTGCTCAGCTAACCTAAAGTCTGGGAGAGGGAGAAAGACAGAATGACAGGGGGCCACACAAATACAAAAGGGAGTCGTGCTTTCAGAAAGTTTAGGGATTTTTGTCCTGCATTAGGGGAACGAGGGGGCACTGAGAATGTGCTTCTGCGTGCATTCCCTCTGCCTTGCAGTGATCCTTTCCAGGAGGCTCAGAGGGTTGTTTTGCTTTTGGTGTGTGACCCCTCTCCCAAACCAATGAGCAGATGAGCACTCGGGGAGGAGCTGCTGCAGTGCTCCAGTCTCTGACACGTCGCTGATGGCAGTGTTGTTTTCTGATCCACAGGTCCAGAAGATGGCATAGGAACAGCGTCGCCTTCCAGGGAGCTGGGGTCCTTTCTCACCTCCGTGCGTGCTGCTTGAACGGACCTGAAGCCTTTGTTTTTGGACTGAAGAAACCTGCGCACTGCTTGCCTTGAAAACCTTTCTCTCCTAATTCATGAGCCAGCAGGATGTGGTCGCTGTGCTTTCAGAACGGCTTCTCATAGCTGCGTACAAAGGCCAAGTGGATAATGTGGTGCAGCTTATCAACAAGGGTGCCAAGGTAGCAGTTACCAAGGTAACAAGAGAAAAACGCTTTACAAAATCCCTGGGAACTAACATAACTCCTAAACCATTGTCTGCGAAAATGCCCTTGCAGCTTGGCAATTCTGAATGTAATTGAGGTTAGCGGTGGATTACAGTGTTGGGATTTCCTTGGAGTTTAGACTTACTAGCTCGTGTAAATTTACAAAATAGTGCATGTCGTGTAGTTAGACGCCTCCAGAACACGCATGCACAGCTGTAGTGCACGCTGAGTCTTTCAAAACGTGCTGTGCTGACGGAGGGGCTGTGACGTTTTTCAAAACCTGCATTGACTTTGGGACAATGTGCAGAATGATGGATGGAGCAATTCATCACTGGCGGGGGAAGCTGGTCCAGAGCGCTGGTCCTTCTGGCTGAGGGGTTGGGGGAGTGCCACCTGTTGTGGTAGGATAAAGGGATGCAGAAAGCATTTCTTGCCATCAAAGGCTGTCGGTACAGCGGCCTCACTTGTATCTGCCATCTGCACTGATTCCTGCTGTGCAGCCCCCATTCAGTTCCAGGCTTGGGGTTTGCAAACTGTGGTCCTCTACCTTAGAGGCAGAGTCAGTATCAAAGGGTTTCTGCTTAGATTTTAAAAGCCCAAACTGATACTCACCTACTGCTCTCTCTCAATAATGTTATAAATAGTAATATAATAGTAATAACAATATAAATAATATTAGCAAATAAAAGATGAGGCAGAAGTGACTGTTGCAGAGACAGTTCACTCAGCAAGAAGCCCTAAACAGAATTAGGTAAGTTAGATCTTTAGAGCTGCAGTATAAAATCTGGGATGTCCTGTTTTGACAGGCTACTGTTTTCTATCCTACCTCGTCCTATTTCTATTTCCATATTGGTTTTGAACCCTGTATGTATGGGAGCTAATATTCACAGACAGAAAGCAAATGTGAGTCCATCAGATAAGTAATCTATTTTTTTTCTGTTCTTATCTGTCCATGACAGTTGGTTGCAATTCCTTTGTGGTGTTTGGGCTGTGGACAGCATTTATTTTGAAAGGTGGAGTGATCCAAGGGCAGCCAATTTTAGTGAGTTTTGCACGCCAAAACTAAGCGGTGTTTTGCTGGTAGATAATATATACAGATAAAAAAATGTGAATGGTCCCATAAAGATACCTGTGTGGCTCTGTTGTCCACGCATCTCTGTAGTTGATCAACAGCTCTTGGAGGTGGTCAGGAATAGAAATAATTAAATTTGAGTGGTAGGTGTTTTGTTTTTTTTTTTTTCTTGTTTTGTGTGATGGTTTTTGTTTGGTTGTTTTTTAAGATACTGAGCTTTGAGGTTATTGAGGGACCTACCTGAAAATACACCAAGTACTGAAAGGGTGCCGCATACTTTGTATAAATTTGTGCATTAAAGTAATTTTGAATCCAGCTTCCACACTGAACCATAAAATGTGGTGTCCCTTGGCGTGGTTACCAGAATAATCCCGCCACTGATTGAACTGTTTCACAGAATTAGGTTGCCATAATCAGTAATACTAACACAAAGCTGATGCTTTCTTTTTGCTAAGGTTGCTCATTATGTAATTATCAATGCCTGTTAATTACAATAAGAGTAAAGGCAAATTGTGTAAATGCAACTTTCAAACAGAAAATCAGGTTCATTTGATCAATGCAGATTTGCAAGAGTTGGAAAAAAATTATTTCCTGCACAATATAGGTGGCTTCTTGTTTCTTGCACTTACATTTGGGGGGTGTTTCGGTGGCACTCAGGCACTTATCCCGCCCACGTAATGAGCCAGGTAGAGGAGAGCTCAGCGTAAATCAAAAGGCTTGACACCAAAGTGTTGCCCTCATCCCAGCCCATCACTTCAGGCTCAGAAATGTCCCACGCAGGTCTGCCAAGCATCTATTCTGCAGCTGGCTCTCACCCAGCCAGCCAGCTGCACAGGGAGAAAACGTGCGTATTTGCCTGTGAAAGGCTTTGTGAACATGCATACCTTGGAAGAGCTTGGCTCTCTGATCCAGTGACACAGGGGCTGGGAGGAGAAAGAACCATTCAGAGTCCAGGACGAGGCTGGCAGAAGAGCAAGCGTGTGTAAATTCACCTCAAATATATTTAAACTGGAAATTTTAAGGGATTTTTCAGCCATCAGAGCAGCCAGGTTCTTCTGTGCTCTTTCAGTAAGTGGAGCAAACCCCCAGAATAACTACTTTTAAAGTACAGGTTGCAAGTGTTAGGTTGGAAATTAGATGGCATGCTTGTCAAAGCAAGGAATTATTGATTGAAGCTCTCAGATGAAGTGCCTTCTTCCCTCTCCAAGATAAAATTAATTGCAAAATGAAGCCTAAACATAAATTTATAAATTTATTCACATGCCTTAGTTCTCTTTTACTCATATATCTTCTGCTTTTATTTGCAATCTTCTGTTTGTTCTGTCAAATTAATTTTAAATTCTAGGGGTTTGGTCCAAAGAAAGAAATGACTTTTGTACCTCTCAGCCAAAATTCCCTCTGACTTCTATCAGAGCTCTATTGCAAAAAGACATGCCAAAGCAAAGTTTTTTTGGAGAAAATGTTCCCTCACCACTTTAGGCTTGAAATGAGTTTCTGATATGCATCTGTGAGCGCAGACCAGTCCTTGTGGAACAACACCACGCTGAGCCCCAGCTTGAAGGGACTGAGGTCTAGACCTATACGCTGTGCTTTATTTCAACCAGGTTAATTGAGCGTGGCTTAAGGAAAATGAAGCCCGTTTTCCATAACAAACCAAGGACTATTAAATGCTGGATAGCTGGCAAGTTTGACCGGTTCTAATTTTATCTTAAATTTGGAAAGTCATGCAATCTGGTTAATTGCTGCTTCAGTAAACAGTAATCCAGCTGCAAAATGGTGCCCGAGTTTCCTCTAGGATGGATTTGGTTCACTCTGACAGCACAAAGAGCAAGTCCAGCCCTCATTTCCAGATGAAGTCAGCGTTGAAGCGTGTGTTTCAGCATCTTCCCTGACACCAGGATCAGCGAGAGACAGGTGGGATTCCAACATGCAGGTTCCTTTAGGAGGTATTTTGGTGGATGTGCTGCCAAAACTGGAAGATTAAGAACAGATCCTGCTATGATTAAGTTTATTCTTCCAATCTATAAAGCTTGTCCCATCTTTCAGTGCTTTTGTAGGAGAGCTTTCTTTCAGTAAACTTGTTGACAGCTTCGTCTTTGAAATGTAGGTGCTGGGACTTCTGCTGAGCTGCTCTGTCTTGCTGTACTCCCAGAATGTCGTTTTCCTTATCCCAGGTTATTTTCCTTTTTATGTTGTGAGCTGAGATAGGTCAGGGGGAGGGCTGAGGACCACCAGAAGGGGCAGAGGAGAAAGGGAGGTAGTGATGCATCGGATAAGACCAGCTGTTCTCCTGACCTTGTCCCCAGCATGGTGCCAGAGGAGGGGGGTTAAAGCTTCATTTCACCTCCCAGCCTTGAACTGTGGCGTGCCAGGAACTGCAGCCCTTGCTGTGGGCTTGCTTCACGCCTGGAGATGAATTTCCAGCTCTGAGCCTGTGTTAAGAGCTCACCAAACCAGCGTGTTACTTGGTGGTGGGTTTCACTGGGGCACAGAATTAATGCTGCCAAAAAAAGGTGGGTATCAGGTGGGGGTGTGCCACTGGTCTGCTAAGCATGAGGAAGATTGCCATAGGAAGTAGTAACGTGGTACAGGCAGTTTAAATGCCGTTTGCATTGGGTTTTATGGATTTTTTTTCAAAGGAAAGCAGAACACAGCTTTGCTGCAGAGCGCAGCGTTAAGAACATAGCTCTAAAATTGAATTCTGCAAGGAAAGGATGAGCGTTTGGGGAAAAATGCGAGTGCTGCTGTTTTGATTCAGCAGTTCTGTTTGTTTATCTGGTTGTTTCTTCCATTTGGGCTTTGGACTAGTTGTGCTGTGCCCCTGCCATCTGGTAACACGTCGCAGTGCCGGGGTACTCGTCGACTCGTCATCAAGGTTTCAACTTGAGAGGATGCAGAGTTCTTGAAAACAAATATTTTCTTCCCAAGTGAAAAAAAAAAAAAAGAAATCTGTTTTGGTGCTTTCACATTTCTGTGCTACTTCAGCTCGAAGAACTCCTTATTGTCTTAAGTGGCTGTTTTAAGCAATAAATGAAAACAAACAAAAGGGAAATAGCAGACATTTAGGGACTTGCTCAGTGCCTGCTGAGGCCAATGGGAAGCTTTCTGCTGACTTTCAGCTTATTCATGGGGAAGAGCATAACAAATCATCAGTGTGAAGAATGGGACAAGGCTGCTTGCATTTTCAGGCTTTCCATAAAATGTGGCCAGGCATGTTTTTGCACAAATGCAGAGCGGATGAATAAACAGCAGTGCTCGTGCAGCACGACGCTGGGGTGGGGTGGAAAACTGGATGTGCTTGTGGAAAAGCATCCACAAATATAATGAAGACGAGGGAAGATCCTGCAGGTTGTGGTGCAAAGCCTGCCTGTATGCGCTTGGTGGCAGAGTGCACACCTGGAGTAGCTCCTCCACAAAAATTCTGCTTTTAAACCGTACGTATTGACAGTTGCCTGTCGGCGTTTGGAAGTTAGAATACAAGTTAAATACAAATAATAATAAAAAAACAAATCCCTGCTGAAATTCATCTGGATGTTTACTGTGCTGGGCTGCAACCTGAGACGCCCCACAGCCAGAGCTCTGTGTCACGGCTCTTGGAGGTGGCAGCTTTAGCACAAGAGATCCCATTTATTTTTAATAAGCCAGTGACACAGGGGGGGATTTGTGCGATTTGTGACCTGCTGAAGCAATTATTCGCATTTGAACGAACGCCCAAATTGCATACTTTTTATGTGAATGACTGCCTTATTGGTTCATTAATCTGAGTTGTAGGAGCCTCTCATTTGTATTTCTATTGCTGCCTGTGATAACCTCAAAACCATTACAGCCGATGTTTGGAAATGCCCACAAGCCCTTAAGTCGGTGATCCTTCCACTGCTTGCACTGCCTGCACCGGAGGAGCCCTGTATGAGTACTGCCTCCCTCTCCTCTTGTTCTGATGGTACTGGGAAGGAAAAGAAAACCTGGCCTCGTCGGTTCTCGCAGCGTTACGATTAATTGGGAGATGGCCAGTGTTTTTATGTGCCCTGAGGCACTGCATGGACAGGTGAGGGTGGCGTGCCCGGTGAGAGCTGGATCTGGAGTGGCTTGCATCTTTTCCTTGTGAAGCACGTGGCTTGGATGCCTGCCTCCGGCAGGATTTCCCCATTCCCATGCACTTGTTATGGGGTGCCTGTCTACATGAGGTGTGCTGGGTGAGGAAAACACATTCCTCGTATTAGAAATAAACACATACTCTTCTTCCAGCGTTTATTTTTAACAAAGGACCTTTGGCTGCACCTCGTTTTTTTTTTTTTGTTTTTGTTTTTGTTTTTTTCCCCAGGAGTTAGAGATGGTTATCTTATCAGAAAATTTCCCTGCTGGAATATATCCACGAGGTTGGCAGCGCTCTCGTTTCACAGCACACGAGCTGCCTTCAGCCTGGGTTTGTTTCTGTTCTTGTTTTTTTTCCTGCTCCGTGTACAGATAACAACAAGTTGGTTTGGTGATATGGTAGCAACCTGCTGGGAAGTGAGACACGCCGATTAGGCGATTTATTTATCGCAGTTAGGTAATGCAGAAGCTCAGAACCCGTAAGCCTGGACGTGCTGGAGCACATTTCCATAATCCACGCGTATTGTTTGGAGCCGGGAATGATTTGTCAGCCTTCCCTCAGGTTCGTTTTGTCTTTCTCACGTTGCCTAGAGACTTTTATGCCTCCTGCCACTGAGTTACCTGAAACTGAGCCCTGGCTGTCCTCCAGGAGGCTGTGCTCTGCGGGGCCGGGGCAGCCCTTTGCTCCAGGGGCTGCCACCAATGGACCAGTGCAGCCACTCAGCTGGCACGGAAAGGCCGGTGGGGACAGCATGAAGCAAGCCCTTCCCACACCTTCTTTGTTCTGAAGAGGCTGAATTCCCAAGACTTTACCAACCAGGCAAGGATGGGAATTGCTGGGAGCAGCACTGATGAAGAAATAGACATGGAGCTGAAGAGTAGTGTGACACTTCTTCATCTCAGAAAATGCCTGGGGGAGACACTGTGAAGATAATTTGGCATCTTAAAAAAGACAGGAACCCTGTTTCCTTCTTTGTGATTAAATAAAATTTTCAATCAACGTTTTTAGGTTTGTTCCTGTTTAACAGTTCATAAGGCGATGCTTTGAGGTCTATACTGGGGAGACATGTGTATGTATACATATATATGTATATACACATGCTTCTTAGAGCAGAAGTTAATTCTTGGCCCTCCCCTTGTGAGTTTTCTTTTTGAGGTTATATGGGTTAGATTTTCAGGGAATCACTTGTTCTACTTTTCCTCTGTTGTCCAACCTCTTCACTCTTTGAGCCTCTTTTAATGTAGATTCTTGTGCCCCTTATAGGAGAAGCAGCCTATTGCCCTTTTCCTGAAATGCTTCACTGTAAATTGTGCCACGGGATGATCAAATGGAGCACGGTTATATGTAAATATTGTTTTCCCCATGTCATTTCACTTAGATTTTTGTAAGATATTTGTTGGCAATTTACTTTTTCTATTAATTTGATTTTACTGTCAAATTTCAATCTTTTTTTTTTTCTTCTAAAACCATACATCATTTATCCATCTCTCTAATTAAAGCATTTCTGTCCTTCTGCTCATTAATAACTGATCTTGGTTACATTATAGATTGATTTTCTTGTGAATATTTTATACTCTTTTTATATGGGCTAGAGCTCGGTAATGTTTACAAGTGTTGTCTAAAAACACCTGACAGATTGTTGGCAAAATGAGGTTGGTTGTCATACACATCGTCACCTGGAGGGACTTACAAATCTTCCATTCATTTTAAGGGGACAGCACCTGTTGTACAAAACAGTCCAAAAGTTCTTGTGTGTTTTGCAAAAATGCTACCCAACACAATATTTGATTTTGCCTGTTTTAGCAACTTTGTTGTACTGAGCGGAGTTGGAAGTGGCTGACAAATCTGTGCTCCAGAGGGACAGAAATAAAAAGGTCAAGGATTCTCTCCAGGCATGGACACAAAGCTGGCTCCGAGTTTGTAAGGATGATCCTTACATAGGTAGAATATCCCCTTTGTAGATTACCATCGGGATAAACTGAAATGTTGCAGAACGGGGAGGAGGAGTTTTATGCATATACAAAATAAGGGAAAGCCTTTTGTACACTAAAGTATGTCAACTGCTGCTACTGCGGACTTCAAAGAGAGGGGTATATACAGAAGAAGGAGGAAAAGATAAAATTCTGGTAAACTATTATGCATAAAAACTCACCTTAAATTATTTTTTATTTTCTTCTCATTCATAGCATGGCCGGACCCCCCTGCATCTTGCTGCCCACAAGGGTCACCTCCATGTTGTCCAGATTTTGTTGAAAGCAGGTTGTGACCTGGATATTCAGGATGATGTAAGTAGATACAGCTTCCCTGTTTGGGGTGGAGGGAAAAGGGCTGTTGTTCCATCAGTAATTTGCAAATAAGCATAGGTCTTCGCTTCTTTGATGCAGGATTAAAAGAAAGCAAAATCTGTCTCTGTTTTTTTCTAATTTGGAGATGCAGCCTCTAATTTGGAGATGCCAAATTTGCATGAGAGACAAAGTAAAACGTGGTGTTTCTCGACGAGTTGCTCAGTCCTTACGCTCCAGCTGCGGAGCTTTGTGCGAGCTGTGATTGTGCAGGGCTGGTGTGAGTAGCAATGAGAGCCGTTGGCTGCCCTTGGGTACAGAAAGTAAATTAGAGCTCGTTACCCTGTGCTCGTTACACCGCTGGAGGACGTCAGGTGGAGGATGTGATCCGTTTTGCCTGAAGTGGGAGATGCTTTTGTGTAGGTGCATGGCACAGCATATCGGGCAACTGCAGTGGGAATTGCCAAGAAGTGATCCTGTTGGCTGCCGTGGTTGATGCGGGGAGGTCGCATCTGTCAGGCTGCTGGGTGGTAAGCATCAGCACGATGCAAACAGCTTCGAGGTTAGTAAAAGGTGGCTTGTTTTCATTCGGTCAACTATGTAGGTTGTTGGAACTTCCTCGTTTTCCATTAACTTCCTGGCTTTCCATAAAAATTTCTGATCTTGCATCAGGCTTTAAGGCACGTTGGAATAACAAGGAACACAAATGTAGTTACTTCACTTATGAACAAAAATGTAAGCTGAAATGTGCAACAGCAGTTGAATAGTTATGACTTCCCTTCAATTCGTTGCTAACTTCTGATGGCACACTGGCACAAATTTGAGGAATGGTTGCTTTGTTTCCCTCTCTAGTAAGTAAGATTCTTATGGGACCTGGAGGCCCAAAGGTTGCTAGTAGAGGCACCCGTATGACTATTATAAGGACAAAGAAGATGTCTAGGTGCCTTTTGAAAAGCCATTTAGGCATTTGTTTGCATGCAAAGGATCTTAAATATCTGTAGAAACTGGAAAACTGGTTTCCTTCTCCACATGAGCAGCTGCATCCCCATGAGGTGCAAGCAGTCAGGCAAGTGCACACCTGTACAACTGTGGTATTAGTGCAGTCGACTTTCTACTGGGGAACTTGTTTTTCTAGGAGGAAAATTTCCTTCTTGCACTCTTTATGCTTTTGCTTTGCCCTTCTGTAAAAAGGAGCAGATTTGCAAGTGTAATGGCGATATCAGTTTAATCATGTATATCCTGAATATGTTTTTAGACAAAAATGCAAAAATGCTTAAAAGCAGAAATGATTCATCAGATATTTAAGACAAAATTGCAGGCACTTTACTAGTACAGTCAGTGTTCCCGAGAACTGCAAGTAAGACTGCAAGAGCTTCCACTGATTTGCTCAAATTGGGTTTCTGTGAAAGCTGCTTTTTGAGTAAGTGTTTTTTTTTTTTTTTTTAATCCTCCAGTCATAAAATCTAGACTACTTATGTGTAAACGTGATTCATTAGCCATAATGGAAGAAGAGTAGGTCGGTGTTTAGCAGTATTTTGATTTAGCGAGGAGTCTTGCACTGCAGAAATACCCAGCTCATAAAAGGCCTTATTTCACTTGCCTGGCAAGCTTCTCCGGGGCTTTGTTCACAACAACTGGATACCTCTTCTTGATGTGGTGACTGACCTGAACAGAACAGGTGCATGCTTGATTTACAGAGCCTGTTTCTTAAAAGCACAGTTTGATTTTGGCTCTGTATTTAGTAGTAGTCATCTGGTTTGGGCTAAGGAGAACCTCAGGAGGGGTGGGTCTGGATTTGACTTGAAGGAGTAGGTGGAAGGCTAAACTCCACGTGAGGATTTTTGCTTGTGACAGGTATTAACTAAAATATTTCTGCTTTCCTTTTACGTAGGTCTTCAAGAAGGTTCTCTATTTATGTTTTCTCCTTGTATAATTCATTTTTACACTTTATTTATGCCATACAGAAATGTTCATATTCTTTTTTAATTGCAATCTATTGATTATGCCTTCAGTCACTCTTATCCTGTGCTTATTTGGCAGTGAAGGCACTTTAGCATCAAGTGTTGATTAACATCATTGCATTTCATTTCAGGAATACTGATTTAGGTTCACAGATTAAATTGCTCATGAGAGTGGGGAGTATCGTATTTTATTGAAAATTAAATTACTTGATTTTTGTCTGCAGAATTATGATAACAGAAAGAAGTCTTCAGGTTCTAAAAAATATGCATATTTTATTTTTTTTAAATAACAAGAGAACTCAACATTTTATTTTGGAGTTGACTGTAGCCAATAAATGCAATACTAACTTTTCATCTGCTACATGATAAGCAGAAACTTAAAAACTGCTAAATGTTTTGGAGAGATTCAAACACTAACTTCATGTTCTACAGATATATTCTTTAGAACACGGCAAGAGCCGTGAGAATTAGTTGAAGAATGACCTCCAGTGGCCTGGAGTGGGATTATTATGAATTTCAACCGGTGGAGTCCAGCTCTGTAGAGTACGCAACCCCGGGAGCTAATTCTTTCCTCCTCCCTGCCAATCCTGAAAACTCTTACTGGGATCCCAATGCAATCTCTGACTGGTCAATGAGTATTCATACAGCACACACCTCAGAAATAGTCAAGGAGAAAGTTGTCCCGGTGAAGGAAATCAAGGAAGAGAAAGATAAGAAAAACCAGAAGAGAAAGGCTAGGAAGGAACCTAGAAGATCAGAGAGAGAGAAGGAGGTTAGAAATCTTGTGCGTCGATCCTGCCTTGAGCTTCTCTTCTCCCATGGCTGCATGCTGCAAAATCTTGGACTGGCAGCCTGGCATGACAGCTCTTGGAGGTGCATGACTGCATGGCGAGCTTTGTGCTGGGTGCTCCGCGTAGTTTCCTGCCCTGTATGTGCTTTCTGAAAATCTAACAGGGGAAAAAAAAACATAAACTTTAAAACCCTGAAAAGGCCCTGAAATTTCTCTTCTGGAAGTTCCACCTTAAGAAGCAGAAAATTAATTTCAAATGGAACAATAATCCAGAGGTCAAAATCATTTCTAGTTGAATGTAAATATGCAAGGTGGCTTATTCTTATGCTCCCATTTAAGTCCCGTTTAGTGTCATTTAAGCTGTAATTTCGTTCATTCCCGTTTATTTTTCATGCCTTGATCACTTCTGCTGGCCATGCATCATCATTTATTGTTCAGAGTGAAATTCTGCTCACTGTGTATTTGTGACGAATGACTTTCTTCAGCAAAGGAGGAGGACGCTGGCATTGAGAAGCACTAGGGCACATCCAGTTGCCTTTGTGTTCAAAGGCTTCAGAATATTCAAATATGCTTAAGATGTTCTTCGGAGTATTTTACACTTGATTATATTTTCACTTTTGAATGTTTTTCGAGAACTTTCTACTATGCATTCAGTGATTTGATTTCAAAGTATGAGACTTCGCAAGTGCCATCCAGCGCTTTGTATCAGGGATTGAAGGCATGAATTTTTGCTGTTGATTTTGGTGCAGTTCAGTATTAAGACAGTTTGGCAATTTCTGCAAATGTGAAAAGCCAGTGAGGAGGCAAAGCATGACACTGGAAGGGGCTTTAAAGGAAACCATGGAACTGATGGAGGCTCTGGAGAAAAAATTAGTGTGTAGGAAAACAAACTACAGTGGTTATAACATCTTTTAAAACATAGAAAGGAAAAAGTAACATGTATTACAAGCCAGTGTAAACTAGATCTCAATAAATTTGGGGGTTAGAGTCTTTGGGATTAGAGACTCCAATACCTCTGTGATAGTCCTATACCGTGACAGCGGCAGGATGGCTGTGAGAAGTACTAAGAGGTACCCGAAACTCTTGATCGTGTTATTTTCTTGTCCTTGGAGTGAACTTCAGATACGAAATAGACTGGTGTCTGGTCCCAGTGATTGCATTCACTGCTTTAAGTTAGTCAGCAAATGAAGAAACTTGAGGAGCCTAGAGAGTAATCACAAGCACCAGGATGCTGAGCAAACGCCACCTTGCCTTGCCAGCACAAAAATGATAAAAGAAAGAGTAATGCTAAAATCTGTGGAGAAGGTTGGGATTTAGGTATGTGCCTTTCTTCAGGGTTCATGGCCTGCAGCTCTCTGCTGAAAGCAGGCATCTAAGCTCTGTCAGGAGCACAGTTTTAGGCTCTGGAAACCTACCTGGGCCTTTTTATGCAATAGCTCTGCTGTATGTAGAGCACTCGGGATGTCCAGTCCCTTATACTCTGCCCAAGGGGATGCTAACCGTGGTGGGCCTTGTCGGGTCTGTGTGGCACTGGTTCCAGCAAGCGTGCTGAGAGGTGGAGAGGAGACACATACACAGTGGGCTGTGGCACAGCTCGGTGTGAGGGACACCTCGGGTTCCCCTTGGGTCCCATCTTGGGTTCCAACACAGCGCTGGTGCCTTGTGGTGCTGAGATGTCCTCCGTGTTTGGGTGGAAATGCCCCTGTCTTAGTTACTCTCAGGGCTAGGCAAGTAACACAGGGGATTTGAGAGGCACTGCTGTAGGCTTAGCTGCCTTACTTCTACCAGATCTCTCTTAAGCACCTGAGCGTCCTTTTGGCTTCAGGCCCACGTCTGCATTTAGGCAAGCTCACTTCTGTTGTTTCTGTCAAGGTCACATTTGTGTGACACCGGAGTTATCGCTCTTCATTGTTCCTGGTTTGCAGTCTGTTCCTAAGGCGTAAATCACTTACAAATAGGATCATAAATTGTGCCCAGCATAATAGTCTGGGCAGTTAATGTGCACTTTCAGGTGGATTTTTTCTCTGACTCTCTAGACTGGTCCCTTAATGCTTTGCTGAAGGCAGAACTCTGATGAACGCTTTCAGAGGCAGTTATTTTAGCAATTAATAAAAAGATACATGAGTCAGTGATTGCACTGCGTGAATATGCACACTCTGAAAGAAATATAGCTCATCTGTTATACGTGGCTCCATAAAGGCAAGTTTCTGGTTTGCTCCTCTACTAGTGGGCAGGGAAGATGGGTTAAAAATATTGTGATGCCCTCCGTATTACTTATAGCTGGGTTATGTGATGTGCCTGGGCTGCTCAGTAGCTCACAGCACAGAGGGAATCGTGGGCTCTGGGCTCAGTTTCTATGGTGTGCAGCCAACATGTGTGCTGAGGTGTGAGGGAATGGTCCACCAAACCCTGCCCTGGGGGCTGGGGTTGTAGGGAACGTCACCAGAAAATTGGGATCTTCCTGCTCTTCCCTGGGAGGTGCCTCAGCCCAGTAAGGCAGGACCGGAGATGTTCTTGGACACTCCCTGGTATGTGAATGAGGTCAGGACCTCGTCCATTCATTGACCCGCTCAGGAGGCTGCCTGGGGACCAGAATATTGCCCGGGACCAAACCTGGGCATGGCTCCCGGTGCCACCCCACATCTTCAGGAGGAGCTGCCCAGGCCTGGGCTGGGCTGCTCTGGGCACAGCAGGCCCTGAGGGAGACCTGCTCCTGCAGCATGGGGGTGCTTTCAGATGTGTTTGGTCTGAATTTAACTAAGATCCTGTCAGAAGTAGCTGCCATATCCGCAAACCCCCCAAAGCTGAATGTCCTTTGACCTCACTGCAATTACTGTCATGAGGCTGGGTGAATGACAACAGCAGCCTTGACTTCAGGTGTACTCAGCAAGGGGATCCTTAATTACAAACTAAATCCCATACAATCCATTTCTGCCCCCAGTCTTATCTCCACGATCAATTTTCCAGCCTGCAAAGAAGCGGTAAGCAGCTATTCATTGTCAAAGCTCCGTCCGTCCCCACGGCAGATGTCATCTTGTTTTACTCCTGGTTGCAATGTCCTCTGGAGTTTTGCTGGGGTAGCAATTACAGGTTGACAGGGTAGGTTGATGGATTACATTCCAGGTTGTGGTCGGGAGGTGAGATGGCCTTTGCACCGTTCACATTACCCATTGCTCTGCAGTAGGGTGTTAAGTTCTGCCCTGGCTTGTTAGAGAGCAGATTCCTGTGCAGGAATAGTTACTGGAAGCTATCTGACACTTGCACATGTGAGATGGTATATTTTGGAAGATTTCCATAACATTTTGGTTATCTTTCAATGTAGAATAAATACACAACTTCAGAGACCTTGCAGTGCTGTCAGTTTTGCCATACTTCGCGTTTTTCTAAAAATCCAGGTTCCTGGGACTATTCTTGTGTTTGTTTTAACTCTCTTCAGATACAGTGGGAGTCTTAGTAGGGCAAGAAGAAATGTAAGCATATATCACTTCTACAGATGAAACACAAATAGCAAAAGAAAAAAAAAAACAAACTTCAGTGTAGTTTTTTAAGTCAGCTTTATGAAAATAAGCCAATTTAATGATTTGCTGATGTTGGGAGTTAGCATTGCAGGGGTTACTGAGAGGTTGGGGTTGGCAATGCTCATTTTGCCCCTGTGGATTGATAACTGTTCTGCTGTCATTAGCATAAAAGAGCCCCACTGAGAGCAATTTTTAAGTCAGCTGCTAATTGCCTTTGAGAACAGATTATTCAAATTATCCAGTTATTTAAGTAATTGTAGGCTGTGGGATAGAAAATACGGAAATCCCTTTAGTTTTAGTATTTAGTATCAGGTAATACCGAATGATAAAATTTCTCTACTACAAATCTTTATATCTCTTTAGGACTAGCTTCCTGCAAGGCTTTATTTTATTCTTTTTTTTTTTTTTTTTTTTTTTTAATTTTTCTTCTGCAGGGTACACTGCATCTCTCTCTCCTTTGTGTATTTTTAGTGGACATTGTCTAAATAAGCAGAAGCAGATTGGGCTCCCACTCTGTTGTTTATTCATCCCCCCTAAAAAGGCTGTGTGCAGCTTTGAAGCTAGTCTTTGTGCCTGCACTCCCAGGCTGTGCTTCAGCACTGCAGGTTCAAAGCAACTTCAAAGAAGAAACACGACAGGTTGTCGGGGGAGCACAGGAGACACTGCAGCTTGGTTTCCCATTGATCGGTGTCTTACATCCCTACATGCTGCTGCATAAATCCTCCTATTTCCCCCCTTTCCTCACCATCTCACAAAAATGCACATAAAAATAATGTCGATAGCCCAGATGGGCAGAGCAGGGTGAGAGATCTTGGGCTCTCTAGCTCAGCAAATAAGTTCAACAGTTAGAGGGGAGATAGATGGGTGGTCAGGTGAGACGACCGCATCAACATCGTTTCTTTTGGAAACTTAGCCATAAAAGAAATAAATGGATATAAGAAACTTGCTTGTTGCTGCAATGTGGCAGGTCCATGAGAAGGGAAAGTCATTTGGACCTTAAGATCACTCGGTTGTTTGAATGAAATAAGCTGATCGTCTTGCAGTTGTGATCCTCATCATAAAATTGCCTCCACTCTTAGCACTAATTGGTAAATCCATCAGAGGTGCTGAAGACACCAATCTCATCTCATGCTCCTTATCCTAAGCAGGGCTGATGGAGCAGTCAGAGCCCAAATGGGAGAGCCTCATCCTGTTAGTGTAAGTAGTGGAGGATCATTGTGATGAATTATGACAGCCTGTAATTGCCTTTAGAGATATTGTTGGTTATTAGGTACGTAGTGCCAAATGTGTTAGATTCCCTGCCTTGTAATACTGCCATATTTTTAGAAGACTTCAGTGCTGTGTATGGAATTGTGATGAGTTGAAAACTTCAGAAAATAATTGTTTTATAGGTCTCTGATGCTTTTTAACTTCATTAATCTTGGAAACTTTAATGATAGTTGTTTATGGGGACTGTTTTCAAAGGCAGCTTGGATTTAAACAGCACGTGTTGATGATGCAGCCTGTGTGTGTGCTGTGTGTGTGTGTTGACTGTGTTTGTATTAAGTCAAAATCGGGTGGCAATAATACGGATTAAAGATGTGCTTCTTTTTGCAGGGTGATCAGACAGCATTGCACCGGGCTGCTGTCGTAGGGAACACCGATGTCATTGCAACTCTCATTCAAGAAGGTTGTGCTTTGGACAGACAAGACAAGGTAACAGGCAAAAGCAAAGCCCTGTGGGGTGGCAGCTTTGCCAACCAGTAATATTAAGATCTCATTGACGGAGAAATCACAACCATACTATGCCCTACCCAAGACACTGCACAGTTTCCCTCGATTATCCCAGAAGCTGAGAATCCCAGGCTGTAAATTTAGTTTGTAAATAAAGATAAGTCCATGTTCCCAACAAAAGCTTTTGGGCTATACTCTGCTTGCAAGGATAAGTGGGGAAGAAGTGGAAGGTGAAGACAGCAGGAGGTTGAAGATAGGAAGAATAGAAAGGAAGATGTACCTAAGGTGTTTGTAGAAGTTACTTTAAGTTTTAGTCTGGGATATATCTGCATCTGCTAAAAATAAATAGAAAGTTAGCTAGCAGGAAAGGAAAGAAGATTTATTTCTCAAGTGACCAGGTGACACATGCAGCTGCTGCAGTCTGAATGTAACATTACTGTGTGTGTGGACCCAGTGCACTAAACTTCTCCTCTTGTGTGTGTGCTCTTCAGGACGGGAATACCGCTCTTCATGAAGCTTGTTGGCATGGATTCAGTCAGTCTGCCAAAGTGCTCGTTAAGGCAGGAGCTAACGTGCTTGCCAAGAACAAGGTGAGACACATACAGAAGGAGCTTTCATTTCTGGTGTAAGGTGGCTGATTCTCATCGCTGGAGACTTTTGGTCATGGCATTTCTCAGGAGGTTGGAGACCGGCTCCTCGTGGGACATTTTTCCTCTTCTTTTGCATCTGTTATGCTTGGATGGTCCCTCCACAGGCATGAGGAAATTCTTATTTTGCTAGCTGATGCTGGAGGAACTCAATTGCACTTTGATACATCAGTTAGAGCAGAGGAACACTGCAAGTCCTGTGGAAATCCCCACAGTGCTCTAATTTATATGGAGTGTATTTGTTGTGATTGGTGTGGTTTAAAATGAATATGAGTTGTATTAATTGGAATGTGGCATTCAGAATCCATTTTCAGAAAATGGAAAACAGCCAAATGAATGTAAGCCATAGAGGGAAAAAGTAGTTGTGTATCTTTTGTGAGAAAGTTCTTCCTGATACATAAGTGTAGGCTCTTACCAAAGCTTGTAATGAACATGGATTATCCTTCTTTTGGTATTTTTAATACCTCGAGAGCACGTCGGAGGAAAGAATAACAAAGCAAGGCATTTTAATTCCACACTAACTGTAATACTTGTGGGGAGACTTGTCTTCAGTTCACTAATTCAAAGGTGAATGAAATAGCAGTAGCAGCCCATGGTATGAGCTGAGTTAGGGCCCACAGTGCCAGTGGGTTGGTCAGGTTGCATGGGTGGCACCGTGTCCTTCATTACAGGCAAGAGGGTTTTGGGATGGTTTTATGGGATCTCTGAGCAATTTTTCAAGCAAATGACATGATATTTTGGTAAATTACAACAAAAAGTGCCAGGGAAGAAAGGCGAAAAGGGAGATGTGGTGAAAGTCTTAAGATTTTGAATAAGAAAGCCTCAGCATTGCCTTGGCATGGTTCTCTGTCTTTCCATGTGTGTGTATGCATATATTTGTACAATTGTGGTCACTTGTGGTATGTAGTTACATCATCTTTGATATTATTTTATGTGTACTCCTTCTTTTATATTGTTCCAACTTCCAGGTTTTTTCCTGTGTTGTTCATCTCGATTTGCTCCGAAGGTACTTGAGACCACTTCCCATGCTTACACATAACAGACGATAGTACCTGACTTTATAGGCTGCTGAACCATTTAACTCCTGTCCCTGGATGTGCTTGTCTCTCTATATGTGTATTTATGTACAAAGGTGTGTGTTTAAGAGGCAAGTCGTGTTATCCTGCATGTTCGGATGCCTTAGGGTGTTAGAAAATTTAGCTTGTAATACAGCATCTGTCAGCTGTTTGGAGACGACCTCTCCTAAAAAGCACATGCACAGAATAGCTTAGCAGTGTTAGCATCTGAGACATGACTGGCGTACTGCCTGAGTTCCTTCTGTGCTGATCCTTTGATGTCTTACCTGTACAATCCTCTCCCTTTGCATTTGATCATTTGATGCTTTTTAATGGACGGGGCCTTTTCTCAGGAGCTGCTGAAAAACAAGGGAAATGTGCATGCTTGCACTTTGACCCTTTCTGCTTTCACGAAAAAATGAAGAGCTTAATTCTGCTTAATCCCAAAATGGTTTCCTGGTCTCTCAACTTTCAGTGATATCGATGACAAGGCATAATCATGACAGCTTTCCTGGCAGCCAAGACTAAGAGCTGTGTGCAGGAGCACCTTGCAGTCCCATGGCTTATGCCTGGACATCTTGAGGCTTTGGTTGAACGGGTCTCACTGCCTTGTGAGAGGGACAGGAATTTGTCAGATCCTGCCAAGCAGCAGAGGACGGGAGGATTTCGGTGTGTTTTTGCTGTACCTCCTGGTTAATTTCTCCTGGGACTGCCTGGGGGACACTTGTGCATACACACTTCTTGCAGCACGGCATCCTGAGCACAGGATTTAAAAGAGCAATGCAACTGAAGAGAGTTTCTGTAACAACTGAAATGCAGAGCCCACGCAGGACACCAGGGATTTTAAAGGCAAGTCAGGTGGCATTTGAGGAATGGGACAACACGTGGGGAAAGCACCTGGGTACCCGTATTCCTCCTGCCCAGCAATCACCCTGAATACACAGTTTATTCTCAGTTTATTTTCAAAACCCAAAACATTTTCAGGCCAGCAAAAGCCAAATGTACGAGAAAAACTTGTCAGACCAGCAAAATGCTTCACAGGGTTAAAAAAGCAATATGCAGGCAAAGTTTTTTTTTACTATTTTATTTTATTTCTTCCAGTACAAAACTGCATGTTGGGAAGAAGCAAGTTTCCCAGCCCTGGGTGGATCTTCATGTGGGGAGACCTGCGAGGTTTGGTTTTGTAAAGCTCCTGTCCAACTTCTAAATACGACTTCTGTGTTTTCCTGTGTTTCTCTAAGGCAGGTAACACCCCTCTGCACCTGGCTTGCCAGAACAGCCATTCCCAGAGCACTCGTGTTTTGTTACTTGGAGGATCCCGAGCAGACCTCAAAAACAATGTGAGTTTGGAAAAGGACACGTGTTCATTTTTGTCTGCCTCTGTTGTGGCCATACTGCTTTAACTCGTGGAAGTACTCAGGTTTTAAACCATGATTTTTGTCAAAAATTCAAAACCAAACACTTAACAAATGGTTGTACATGTTGCACAGAGGAATGCTTGCAGTAGGGCTGGGTGAGGCGTTGCTTGCGCCCGGCTCCTGAGTGGGGCTGGAAGGAGCCTTTTGGGGTCCGAAGCATGTAGTGTCGTGTAATTCTGCAGTGGGGCTCCTCTTTCAAGAAGGTGGGAATCTTACAGGGGTTTTATGCCAGCACGGTGAAAGCCTTCAGGCCTGCCCTCACAGCCAGATCGTGCATACTGCGTGCTGATTCCTCACGTGAGGTAGATTCAAGGTGACTTCACAGCTTTCCTCCTGTTTTGTAATGGATCTGGCATGACAAAGGCAAAAACCAAAACCAAACCAAACCTACAAGTGGAAGCCAGATGTCTTTGTCCTGCTGAATAACCCGGGGCAGAAGCACACTGAAATGGAAACGTGGGGGCTCAGCTCCCAGCTCAGCCCCAGCTGCCCCTGTGCTGCCCCTCCTGGGAGCTCAGCTCAGGCCCCACTCCTCATCTGTTCTTCAGCGTGTGTGATTTTCCAAACCACACTGGGTTTTGGGAGCCAGGAGGACGGATGTAATGCGAAAATGTGAGCGCAGGGCTTTCTAATCACATCGTTTTCCATCAGTGGCTGAAGAATTGGTGCCCCCTCCCTCCCCTACCCCAGCTATCGCTCAGCTTTGTACCAAAGGGAAGACAGCATTGCTGTTTGGTGGGGGTGGGGGGTGTGACGTTTGCTGCTCTTTTTGGTTTAACAGGATTATTGCATCTTTGAACACCATGACGAGTGCAAGCTTTCTTACTGCAATGACATGCTCAGAGCTTTGTTTCTGTTTGCAGGCAGGAGATACCTGTCTGCATGTGGCTGCTCGTTATAATCACTTGCCCATCGTTAGGGTGCTGCTCAGTGCTTTCTGTTCTGTCCATGAAAAGAACCAGGTCAGTGCATGAACCTCATTGCAACTCTGCGCCCCTCACCCGATTTTCTTGTTGGAAAGAGAGGTTCCCACCCAGCAACCCCACTTTCCTGCGTGTCTCACTGTGCTGCCAAGTGCCTCGGCTTCCCAGGGTAGCTTTAAAGCAATGGCACATCAGTGGTTTATTATTTTGCCATCACATTTGCATCTTTTCTTTAAAACATTTCCTATTTATGAGGCGCTGCAAAGCTGTGTTGGTGCACAAAGGGGTCTGGTGAGAGGCTTGGTCATTTTATGGGGCCCATTTTCTCCTCCATCACTGGGTGGTAACGATATCACAGCCATTGCAGGGACACTGTGATGCAGGGCTCACTCATGCTCAGATGCTGCAGAAGTGCAAATTTCTCTGGAATCCTACATTTTGCAGTAGTGGGAATAAAAATACAGAAAAATAAGAAAAAATATGCTTTAAATTCAAAGCAATGATCAGTTTAACCTAGGATTAATCATCCATGGTTGTTATATAGGGAAGAGATTGCTCGCTGTACCTGTAGCACAGCCTAATTGTGTGGAATGGATTTAGTGCAGTAAAACATCTTTTTGCACAGGGGGGCACCACTTTCCATCTTTTTTTTTTCCCCAGTACTACCCAAAGGTGCTCCATATTTGCACATCTCATGGTTTTAGTAGTGGACACGCCTCATCCAAGTAGCAAGCAGTAAGATTTCCACTGGCCTAGAGGGGACATGGGACATGCCTCTAGCATTTTATGTAGACAAAAAGAAATGTGCTTTTTTTTGCAGGGCAAAGGGGACAGGGGGGCATTATATATGGGTGCAGTGTCCCTTGGAGAGCTGCTGGCTCCGTTACCAGCCCCTGAACCCGATCCCAGCAGTCTTCACCTCAGTACCCAGGAACAAGGGCCAGGCAGTGTTTGAGTGCCGGACCCATACCGCCTCCTGGCTCTATTCCATCTATTCCAGAAGCTGTTTTTTTTTTTTTTTTTTCCTGGGGAATCTCATGAAGAGAAAACCGACCATCTCGCTGCTGCTAATTACCAGATAATTTCTGAGTAACGCGATACACGACCACCTGCACACCAAGGAGTCAAAGGTGCAGCAAAGAAAAGCTTGCAGCGGGCAAACCCGTTCTGCCCTCAGGTGTTGTAACCACTGGCTGGAGGGGAGCTGGGCTGCCTCCAGCTGTGCCGTGTGTCACTTCACTTAATCAAAGCCCCTCACCAGCACCTTGTTTGCATTCCTCAAAGCGAGGCCGGAGTAGCTCTTTGCCCCTCCTGTCCCCTTCTGCCCGGCTCTGCGTTTTTGTGGAGCGAGCCTCACTGAAGCTGGGTTGTTGCACAGGTCTTCTGGCCTCTCAGCACCCCACTAGAAGCTGAGATTTCTGCCAGGTGAGACCCGAGGCCGCGTTTTACACGGCTGCTTTCTGCTTTGTGCCTTGCAGGCGGGAGACACGGCGCTCCACGTGGCTGCTGCCCTGAATCATAGGAAGGTGGTGAAGCTGCTGCTGGAGGCCGGGGCCGATACGGCAGTTGTCAACAACGTAAGTAGGACGTGGAGCTCCTCTGGGAGTTTGTGTTCGTGCAGGCTCTTCGACGCTCCAGTGTGGGCAGAAAATATTTGGGTGTTGAATTAAATCTGGGTACATGGAAGCAGTTAGTCACTTTGCTCTTTTGCACGGGGCACGTACTAACCTCCGGGGGAGAAATTCTCCATTTCCAGTGTTCTGAAGGAAATGCTGTTGTCTTTTTCCTCTCAGGCAGGTCAGACCCCTCTAGAGGTTGCCAGACAGCACAACAACCCCGAGGTTGCACTTCTGCTCACTAAGGCATCCCAGGTATGTCGCAAATGTCTTCTGTTGGCAGCAAACTCTGGCCCTGACACAGGTGGGGCTGAGACTGGTTATCCCCAAGGGGCCACAACGCCGTAGTCTTAGCCTTCTTCTATGAAAGGTGCCTACGTTCCTGCTGGGTGTTGCTTAAATACCTGCTCTGCTTGGCCCATCAGCGTCTGAGGGTGCTCTCTCCTTTCTGTATTGCCTTTTATGAGAGGTGAAAACTTGTCTGCTTTATTGCTCGGCTTCTGTATGGGTAAGGAGCACGGCATCCCTGAGTAACAGTGCCCTCTGCCTCCAGGTCTCACGCTTCAATCGCGGCAGAAGCCTGAGGAAGAAGAGGGAGAGGCTGAAGGAGGAGAGGCGAGCTCAGTCGGTGCCACGGGATGAGGTGGTACAGAGCAAGGTACAGCCTGGCGTTACCAACTCCCTCTGCTGCCACAGAGGGAGCCTGAACAAAAGCCACTGGGGCTCAATCTGCTGGGTGTGACAGCAGCAGCTCCCTGCATGGGCCAGCCAGGGCAGGCGAGTTGTGTTCTGCTGCCGGGTGCCCACCCGGGTGTGCAGAGCAGCTCAGGACTAGGAAATGGGAGAAAACTCCTTTTCCCTAATGTCTCCCCTCTGAGCCCCCTGTGTCTGCTCCACGCAGGGCAGCGTCTCGGCTGCTGACGACACCCAGAGCAGCGACCAGCCGCCGCAGAGGAAAACAGATCTGAAGGATGAGCCCCGGTCCACCTCTCCGGATCCCAAAGGGAAGAAGAGCAAAAAGAAAAAGCCAAAGGAGAAGGTATCAGTGGGTTTAAAACAGCAGAGAAGGGATTGTTGTTGAGTACGGGTGTCCCTCTGCCATGACAGTGAGCCAGGGCACCAGCTCTGCCCTGCTCACGGGGCAGAGGCAGCCTTTGGACAAAACTGGTTTCTGGTGGGGAAATTCTCCTGTTGAGGGTCACATAGGTTGGGTTTGTGCAGAAATCTGCTTTTTTTTTTTTCTGACAAAAAACAAGATTGAAGTGAGAAATGCAGCTGGATTTGCGTTTTAATCAGGTTTTTGCAGTAATTATCAAACAAGATTTCTCATAAAAGGGTTTCCCGCAGGGAATAGTTTACTGAGGGGCTCATCAGCAGGTAAAATGTGGCTCGTGCTTTCTGCAGGTTTCAGCACTCTCCGACCCCATTTCCCCGGCCGACCAGCAGACACTCCCTCGGCCCCAGCAGAGCCTGCCAAAACGCAGAAGTAAACACCACTGCTCCTCCCCGCCGCCTCCCCACGAGGTCCGGGCCTACCAGCTCTACACCCTGTACCGAGGGAAGGATGGGAAGGTGATGCAGGTGAGCGAGCTGCTGCCTCGTGGGGGGAGGCTCACTGAGCAGCACTCCTGGCTGGTCAGACAGAAAATGCTCTCGCTCAACTCCATGTCATGGGGACGAAGTAACGACTGCGGATTTATTTTCCTTGCTTGGGTGGTGTTATGTACGCTAAGGAACGGGTAAGGAGTTTTGCTCTAGGAAGTAGTAACTTTTTGGAGGCAAGGTGTGACCAGTGGCTATGAATGGCACAAGACCTTAAAGGATACACGTTGAAATATTGAGATTTCTGATAAGGAAGGCAAAAGAAATTTTCCAATGAAAATAAATGAAAGTTGTGTGAGCACTGACGCTTACTCCTTAAACCCCGTCCTCCAGTACACTCTGTCTCAATTCTTTGTTTATTGCAGCAAGTCTTTGGGGATTCTGGGATTACTGGAGGCAGGAGCTGTAGAGAAATTGGTTTACAGACCGGGAGTAGCAGCTCATGTACATTTATTTCAGTTAAGAAATGGTTATTTTACTCCACTCAGTTTATTTTATTCTGCTAGTATTTACCAGTTCACATTTCTATAACAGCATGAAATCAGCCAGCAAATTACCCCGCAGACACTGCAAACATCTGCACCGTTGTTTTCTTAGTGTTGCCTTCCTGCACCTCTGGGAGATCGATCCTTTCATTTCATTAACTTTTCACATCCCCCCACAGCTATCCTTGTTCCCTTGCTGGAAAGAAATTCAGGAGATCACTCAAGTCAGACTTCAGAGGCTTTATACGCCTTGTTCTCCAACATCACTGTGTGACACGGGGGAAATTTCCAGGCAGGGGCATTACGGCATTATCCTAATAGGATAGGGAGGAAAGGAGAAGGACTTCTCAGATGTTAAAATGAGTATGTCCCTATCTGATGGGCAGGTAGGGAAGATGTAGGGAGCAGGAAGAGAGGTGTAGGGAACAGGTAGGATCTGTACACAAATCTAATCGATTAACAAAGATGAGCTTAATGCGGACAGACTCCCTTCCAGCATTTCCTGAAAATACAGGACAGTGTCACGCAGCTCAAAGGCAGGCAGCTTGAAGGTCAGCCAGATGCCTGCAGGGTGACGGGAGGCAGGAGAAGTGGGACCTTGCCTTGCAGTATGAAAAGTGAGTACATGATTGGCATTAGGTTAAAAAAAAAAACAAACGCATACACACAGCCACAAGAATCAGACCGTACAACTCAGAATTACAGCACCGAGACGAGGGTACAGGTCTTCCAGGCGCTGCCCTCTCCTATGGCACACAGTCAGTACCCCAGCATGTATGAGCTAACCCCACTGCTGCTCGTAGTCCCGACGTTGGGAGTTGTCCATATAGATGAGATCAATCCTTTTCTAGTCTGTGTTTTTCCAACTAATGTGCTGTTTGCTGAGCTGTCAGATAATATGAGGAGGGTGAGCTATGGTACGTGGTACAGAAGAGCTCAATAGTGACTGTAAGAAGCTGTGATAATGTTCCGAGGGCACTAAGAGGCCAGCAGGATGCAGCCAGCAAATGTTTGACTCTTTTCAGGCGCCGATCAATGGATGTCGCTGTGAGCCCCTGATAAATAAACTGGAGAATCAGCTGGAGGCAACCGTGGAGGAGATAAAAGCTGAGTTTGGGACAGTACAAGATAAGATGAATGTTAAGCTGGGCCAGATGGAAAGCAAAACTCAACATCAAGTAAGAATACGACCCAGAGGTCTGTTCGCCCGCAAGATTATTAGAAGCATATCCTAAGCATAATGAGTGTTTTCATTGTCATGGTTCATTTGTTGCTTCTTGCCTTGTAAAAATGAACCTGAAAGCTAATACTCAAGACCAGGGAACTGTGACATTCCACGGGGAGCTAATGTTGCAAGCTGGGGGCTTGAGAAAAACACATCTAATGTGCAAGTGGCTTCAGGTGCTTCTTTAGACAATAAAGCTAAACTGCTTGAGGGAAACTTAGAGAGAGAATGCTGTCCTGCAGCTGGTAGTTTGTAACTGTAAAAAACCCTTTTGCTGAATTCTCTTTACACTGATGTTTGAGATTGTTTAAATTATTTTTAATGTGTTTTTTTTTTTCATTAAATAATTTTGCAATCGGACCTTTTTGCAAGCTACACCAAATTGTAGTTGGCACCATTTCTGGAAATGAAGACTGAAAGACAGAGCGTACTTTGACTTGCAAGGTCTGCAGATGGGAGTTTTGTTTTTTTAACATGATCGCCTTGGCTAAATCGTGGTTTTTTTTGTTTTTTTTTGTTTTTTTTTTTTCCCCAGCTCCGTGTTTTAGACAAGCTGATGGCAGAGCGGCTGTCCGCAGAGAGAACTGAGTGCCTTCATCGCCTGCAGCAGCACGCTGAGCTGGAAAAAAACGAGGGGGAGAAACGGCAGGTAGGGCTTGAAACGGCTCCTCCCTCGCAGCTCAGGTGGATCTGCACAGCAGTTTTGTTCCAGCAAGCAGAGAGAATAGCGGGGAGTTACCTGAACTGCTGGAACAGGCAAAGGGACTTCAGGGAACAAATGAGTCCTGCTCACCACCTGAATCTCTAGACCAAAAGTGTAAAGCTGTTGCATTAGAAACAGGCGGTGTGAAATCCAGTCTGACTGTTGCAATTTCATTTGGTGGGCCTGAAGGTGGGATCTCTAACAAAGGTATCTTTTTTTTTTTTTTTTTTTTTTCTAACGTAGTGCTTTGTACAAATTCCTACAGCTGAATTTGCAACAGTTGTGCTTTAGCTTTTCCTTAGTTATAGGCTGTCTGTGGTAGCACCTGCAAAGAGTCACAAAAGCACAAGATCCCTGTTGGTCGTTTCGTTTCTCATTCACTTGGTTGTGTGCCCTGGAAATCTCCCCCTTCTCAGTCTCATCTTTTTTCTCCCACAAATTCAAGGCTGCAGTTCTTCCCCCTGACTTTGGCAACAGCACGCCACCTCCAGGCTGTGTACTGCTGCCAGTAGGCAAGTTCTTTTATAGGCTTGTTAACCAACGTTACAAGAGGAACTGTTCCAACTGAGAGCCAGCTCTTGCTCCTCTGGCTTCTGCACAAACTCACCATTAAAACATGATAAGAAAACCGTGTTTCTCCACTCACAGTAAGCTTAAAACACAATTTGTTTTCTCACTGCTGGGGTTCTTCTGAGAATGAAGAAATGAATACTCGTTGTTCTAGTAAAAGGTTATGACTTTTTGTAAGACAGTTCCAAATCTGTGTTAAAAGGCTGGCTGCCGTGATAATCCCAGTGTAAACTACTCACACCCACAACACAGTTTTCTCCAAATAAAAGTACTTAAACTCAAAAAGCTTTAGGTTTTTTCACAGTAAGAGGCAAGAACGATATTGGCTTCTATGATGTCTTAGGCTTGTGCTCCCACAGGACTCGAAATTGCCATTGAGTGGTATCAGCTGTCCGTGTGCTGCTGAGTCCAGCTGAAACTACTGAAAAAATAAGCTGGCCTTTTCTAAATGCATGGACTAAGTGTTCAAGCTCTTAAGAGGGTCTGACCTAAATTCACGACGCCATGTGCGTACAGGGAGAAGAGCTGCTCATTTTCAAAGTGATCACTGGCAACTGCAGAGTTGACACTTATTAAGCACTTTCGTAATTTAAAAGCTGTTAGTACTTTATCATGTGTTGGGCTCATCTTTATCGCTGAATGAACAGAAGAGCAGAGGTTGGTACGAGACTGTGTCCCAGAAGTGTCTTGAACTGAATTTCACTCTTAAAAAATGGCAGCACTGGGCACACGGTAGAAGCATTGCACTTGGAAAGTGCCTGTTATTTTATGATTAAATAAGTCGGCCCTGAGCAGAAGGCTTTGAGTTGCATTAGAAAAAGCAGAGATTCAACTAGAACAGGTGGTAGTTTGGACTAAAGCGGTGCCTTTCCTTAGCTAACGTGTATTTCCTCGTCTTTTCTGATTTGCAGCACTCTAAGTACTCCCTGTTGCAGTGTCCGTATCTGTCCGGGCAGCTAAGCCCACTGGTACCAGGCTTAGCTCGCTTTGTCCTTGCTGCCCATCCTCAGCAGCCCAGCAACCACAGGCTGTGAAGCCAGGATCCTCTAACGTGCATCCTCTTCCTCACAGATGTCCCTGGTGGATGAGCTGAAGACCTGGTGCATGCTGAAGATTCAGAACCTGGAGCTGAAGCTTTCTGGCGATTCCAGGTCGTCGAGGCCAAAATCAACGCTGTCCACCTGCGAGTCCCTGGCCGAGACCCTGGACACGGAGAACAACCCGCACAGCGCCAAGGACGGCAAAGCCCCCCAGCCCCTGCTGCCGTCGGAGGGCTCCCACCAGCACTCCTGTGCCACGCTGCCCAACAGCCTCTCGGAAGACGGGGGAAGGAGCAGAGGCCCCGGGCCAGAGCAGAGCTTCGGGCAGTTCTGCATGCAGCAGGACGGCGCCTCGGGTATGCCCCTGTCAGGTACTTACCTCACGCTCATCCAAAAGCAAGCTCTTTACCTCACGGGGGGACGCTTGTGTTCACACCACAGGCACTGACTCTCTCTGTGTGCTTTCCGCCACCCGTATGTATTGTGTCAAGGCAGCCGCTGGGAGTATGTAAATTATATTTTTACTTGTGTGGGATTGCTCTGGATCTTCCTAGCGTTGCCGCTGTGTCTTTGAAGCCCAGACTTGCGATGCTCTGAATATTGACTGCAATTTCTCCAGCTTCCCAGTCAGAGTTACTTCAGCCCTGTCTGCCAGGAAAGTGCATAGATTATCCAAAACCCAGTGAAGAAAGGATCCTGTCTTAAGAGCTTTTCAGATACATGGATACTGTAATGGCAGGGGGCAAGGATGTGAACCTAAAATACTAATTTCCCTTGTTAACATTTATAATACAGGGATATAGAAAGAAATCTACTTTTTCTACTTTTTTTTTTTTTTTTAATTATTAATTCATTATGGAATGGGAAAAAACACAGCTGAAAACACTGAAGCCTGTTCAGGGATCATGGGCACCTGAGGATAAAGAAGACCTTGGTTCACGCCACTTCTCTGTGCTTGACCAAGGAAGCTTCCGAGTAAAACGAACCAGTCAGAACACAATTCCAGCCCAGATCTCCACATCCAAGAGGAGCACTGTCAAAGCCATGGGCTTCTGTAAAATCTATCCCTGTATCTATCCCTACAGGGAAGTAACAGACGCCCCTACAACACACGCTGCATGGCACATGGGACACTCCATCATTCAGCACACTTCGTATAGCAAGGATTTTTGAAGGCTGACGTGCATGCCCATGGTTTTTCTAACCCTGTGTTTTTATTCTGCAGGTGCAGAGCAGCAGCTGATGGCTGCTGGACCCGCTGCTGCTTCAGCCCCTGCTCCCGACGTGAGGCCGAAGGACAAAGCCGGCGGTGCCAGCACCTTCCAGCGGTTCCAGCAGGAGCTGCCCTCCGCCGAGCTCGTGGGCTCCAAACTGCGCCACGTGAAGGTTCAGGCGGCCCTGCAGCCCCTGGCCGAGCCTGCCAAGGCCGAGCCGCCGGGCGGCTGCTTCGTCGACAGAGGAACTCAGACGAAGAAATCCAGCAAGGGCGCGCAGCCGAGGCACAAGGCGCCGCACCACGCCGGGGCCCACCAGAGCCAGGAGCCACCCGCGGGGCAGGCGCCAGCCCCGGCGCTCAGAGACACCTCGCAGGCCCTGGAGCTCACCCAGTATTTCTTCGAGGCCGTTTCCACCCAGATGGAGAAGTGGTACGAACGCAAGATTGAGGAAGCCCGCTGCCAGGCCAACCAGAAGGCTCAGCAAGACAAAGCTGCGCTCAAGGAGCACATCCGGAGCTTGGAGGAGGAGCTCAGTAAGCTAAGGACCAAGGTGCAGAAGGAAAGCTAGCGGGCACCACGCGGGGCGAGGCCAGCAGCAGGACGCCCTCTGGAAGCGGCAGGAATCTGGGCTAGGTGTGGACACGTCCTTGTGGTGCCTGGCCCGTCCAAACAAAGCGCTCTTTTTTCAGGAGTAGAAGTAACTTGGGAAACTCCAGAACCCAGGAGCTTCGTATGCAGACTGCCCCGACCACCAGATGCTGCAGATCGACCCCTTCCTCCTTACCTCCCACAGCCCGTGACATTTTGCACTCTCAACTTTCAGGTGCTGCTTGAAAACAAATTGCGTTAAGAACCAAAACCGCGCGCCGAGAAGGGAATTTTCTCATTTCCACCTGAGTCAGGTGTGGCGAGGGGGTTCCGCACGTAAACCTGACGCCCAGACTGAGATAAATCCCTGTTTGGGTGTTGAAGAGCCTGGGGCTGCTGCTCCTGCTGCAGCTGCTCACCGCAGCCTCGCTCTGCCCAGCTCAGGCAGGGAGAGGCGTGGGGCTCCTGGCGGGGGAGGCCAAGCGCCTGCCGAGGTGAGCTGCCCCGCTAGGTACAGGGGCTTCTGTTGCCACATTGCTTTTCTTTGGGTTTACATTATTAAAGGAAATGCTAAATCAGGCTTTTTTACGGTGTCCTGGTGGCAAAGCTCCTCGTGGTTACGCAGTTGTGGGGGCCGTATCGAGTGATCCGGCTGAGGAGTTCTGTTTAGGGCACGGATGGCGAGTATTGTACCATGACCACGCTCCACTTGCTGAGTGCAATTTTTATGGAAACCTCTTCTCCTTCAAGCAGCAAACAGCTGAATTCACTGAAGAAGCTAGGAAGCAGTCGTGTAAGGAAGTGAAAGCTTGGTTCCCTCTATGCAGATGTTTATTTTTCTGTGGGGTCAGGCTTTCCTCCCAGCTGCCTTTGTCTGGACTGCCTTCCTTCATTCCCCTGAACAATTCCGCTCTCTGTTTTCCCCCACGTGTCTCTAAAGAGAGGGACTGGGCCCTGGTGAATCTCCAGGTCTCAGGACCGATCTCCAGCCCCGCAAAACAGAGCTCAGCAACATTTTCACATTGTTATGGCTGGTTTGCAATAAAAATCACAGCTTGCAGTGACTTTCTGACAGGCACCAAACCGTAATTCACAGAGGGTCACATTTCCAATTCTGTTTGTTCCAGCAGTAACACCCAAATTCATCAGCTACGTTTGGGTCCCGGCACGCTGCGTGCACGAGGGGCACCGTAACTTGTTCCTGCATCCCTGTAGGGTTCCCTCCGTGCTCCTCTGGGAAGGCTCCACGAGATTCCCTTGATCCGAGTCAATGTGCTGAACGAACCCTGACAGAACACGTGTACAAAACCAATTCTAATACAAGGTGGCAGCAGATGCCAAGGAGAAAGATTTATTTTTTCTATACCGCAGAGCCCTAAAAATAATACAGAACACTTTCCAGTATTGAAGACACCATTAACGAACTAGCAATTAAGCTTTTTGTGCTCTTAGCAGCTGTACAAAGCGAAGAAGAATTGTACTATATAACTATTTTTAAAAATTCCTATTAATGCACTATCGAAGCAGGACGTGTACGTGCAGCTACGGCAACACTAGTTTTATTGCTCTGACTTCCATAGGCATATAGACACTTTCGTATGTTTACAATTTTGTTTAAGCGACTGTAGGAATGCAGAAGCATGCTATTTAAGTTTTATATCCCCTTGATAAAGTGACTTGTTTTGCCAAGTAATTAAAATACGTGTTGCTCAGAATCCTTGTGTTGCCGTTTTCTATCCAGAGAAGAACAGACAAAATCAGAAGGGAAAGGAGAAATTTGGACTGCAGAGTCGAAGCTTTTGTTATTTTGTGTTTTGGCTATAAATCAGAGAAGTCAGGTCTGCCAGCTATCACGGAGTGAGGCTGCACAATGCTGCCACACGCTCTGGACCTCGCCCAGATGCGAGGGAAACACAAAGGCTGTGGTTTTAGTGAACCTCCTGAACGTGCACACCTGCGCAAGCCTTGCAGCAGGGATTTCAGGCAGTAACTTGGCTGCAGAGTTACTGATTTTAGAGGTTTTATGACACTAACAAGTGTACTTACTCTAAGGGGGAATTTTCTTAAAATTCATTCGTACTCCTCTGCAGCTCCTTCTTCATTCAAAACTACTGGAGTTGAAGAACTTTTTAAAATAAAAACAACAAAAAAAAAACAGCCGTATTACCTACCTCTCTCTCAGGCACGCTCTCCAGTAAACGCAGGTGCTGTAGCAGAGTACCCGTGGGCTCCTGAAGGTTTCTGGCAGGCAATTTTGACGCTGCAGAGGCTCACAAGGCCGGCAATTGCAGCCAGCAGGCCTCAGGTCGGGTGAGGCGCTTGCAGGGCCGTGCCTGCCAGAGGCTGCAGCCGGGGCCGCGGGAGGAGCGCAGAGCCTCGCGTCCCCTGGGAAAGAGCCACGGCTGGCAGGGATGGAAATAAACCACCGAGGGGAAAGGGAAAGGGGAACTCCTGCCGTTCCCCCCCCTCAGAGCAGTGCAAAGCGTGACTCCGGATTCTTACCCTCTAGCACCTGAATTATTTGAAATCGTCCTGCTAAGGTTTCAGAGAGACCTACCTCAGCAAAGACAAGGATTGCAGGATTATGGCTAACACAGATCCAGACACCACCTCCACAAACAAAACGCTCGTTTCCACCCACAGCTTTTTTCTCCCACACATATCAGCTGCAGAAAACCAAAGCCAACTCATTTTTCCTATTACCTTACCTTATTTTCATTCGTTTGAATTTGATGTCCCGCAGAAGCAAAGGGCCGTGGCTGTTGTAATGAACACAGAATGGCGCCAGCAGCCCCAGCCCTGCTCGTGCAGCACCAACTCCAGTCCAGCACTGTCCAGGCTCAGGAACTGAAGCTGCAGAGCAAGCAGCGTGCCCAGGGCTTGTTGGTGCTCACTTTTGGAGCATTAACAGCAAGGAAAACAAAACAGAATGATCAGAACACTGCAAAACTGAAAAATAATCTCCCCTCGCTGATGGAGTTTAGTCAGCCCTTTCTACCAGAAAACACTGGCTAAACTCTGAAAGCACGACCTGAAATGCGTGCAGCTACTGAGGAGTATCTACTCTGTCCAGCTACTTCTGTCGAGAAAATCCCAGCTGCACCTTGGCATTTTCATTAGTAAATTATATGAGGAAAATAAAAGATACGCTGCAATTCAGGGAGGTAAAGGCATTTTCAAACTACACAAATTAAAAGTAGTTATTTCCTATTTGTAATTCTGCCTTAAATTGATTTTTTGATACTACCTTCAAGATACTTCCTATTAACATGAGAATAACCATTCCCGGGGCTAAAAATCTCTCATTCATTGTCATACATACAGACGTGGCTTTTTAAGTTTTATTCAGCTGTAACTGAAAATCAACATCTACATTAAAAACTTTTTTTTTAATGTAACGTTTTATTTTCTTAGACACAATTATTTATCTCAAATGCTTCTTCTTTCTAAATTCAGGAAAAAAAATACTTGTGGTGGTAACAGCCGTTCCTCTACCGTGCCAAGTGTTACCACTTAGACGCACCACAGTAGGAACCAGACAAAATAATCGGGTTTATATTCGTTTTCCATTTCCCCAGCAACACACTGCTGTTGTAATCTGGGGGGCTTTCTGCTTTTCCTGCAGCACCTGCTACAACATCCATTCAGTTCTTCAGGGTCTTTTGTGTCTGAGTGATTCCCATGTGGAAGAATAACCAAGCCGAGAAGAAAGGGATGAAAAAAAACAAAAACAAACAAACCAAAATCCCACTGTGGTAGATTCCATCTTCAAACATTACCAGGATGTCATCAAGGCCTGCTATTGTAACCAAATTCTGGTTTTCAGCAGATGAAAGTCCAGCTGTCAAAAAAATGACACTCAGGATTTTGCCAGCTTAAGTGTTCTTTGAAGTTCCTGAAGTTGCATATTGCCTTGAGTGATCATCATCCTAATTGCATCCTGTAAAACAAAATTGAGGCTACTGAACAAACACATGCACACAGGTTTTACGCAAGTGCACATACCTTAACACATTGAAGTATACACAGCTTCTTACCAGCACTGTTGTGATCTATTTCTAGCATGTACAGTAACACTATAGTTGCTGACATGGTTAAAAAAAAAAAAAAAAAAAAAACAAGTAATTAATTTTATCCAATTCTTTAACAATGTGTTTGGGGGTTGGTTACATCTTTGCTTTAAAACTCAGATTTGGACTCGATTCAAACTCCTAGTAGTATTTTTTTTTTATGCCTGTGTCTACTACCTTTCCAAGTATATCGTGACAACTACTTCCTGGCATTATGAAGGCAGATGTTTAACAGAACAAGGAGATATTTCCATCAACGTTATTTTCTAAGCATTCTTATGCTCTGTCTGCATAACTCACCCACCAATTCCCTGAGCATTGGTTAGGAAAAGAAACAAACTAGAAAGCAAAGGACAAAAGACGGGAGAAATAAGAAGGTTTCTGCAATTCAGTCTCATATGTACGGAAATCCAATTGCATTTTTATTGGCTTAAATATAGATGAAACTAAAGATTAAAAAAATAAGCTGTAAAAAAGCCTGAGCATTGATAAGTTTAGATTATTATCATGCTATTCAACGCATTTTTTTCTGATTCTTGATTTAGGCAAGCAGGATTTGTTGAGTTTTTAGCTTCTTAATCCCAGGATGTTATCTGGAAGTCAGAGAACTACTACCCCCATGAAGTAAGGATGATATTCAGAGATACTGAAGTATTTCTCCACAGAAATGCCTCGTAAGAGAAATTAGTCACAGCAGACTCCTTAAAAGCCTCGATGTGCCACCCCCAGAACAAAACCAGGGGGCCAAGCACAGCACGCAGCGCACATCGCTCCACAGGCAGCATGCTTGGGATCGCCCATTTATTTCCCCTCCTCACCTCCTCCGTAGCATCCTTATTTCTTCTGAACTCCTCCCTGGCCCACTCCTGCAGGTAGCGGCGATCTGCCTCGGCGGGGACGTCCCGCAGGGCCCTGAGGATCCTCCTGTAGAGCTGTAGGACCTGCTGCCGCCTCAGGAACTGCCAACACACAGCCGTCAGCCCGCCGCCACGGCCCCGGCCCCGGCACCAGGAGCCGAGCTGCCAGCGGCTCCGTCCTGCCCGGAGAAATAACCACCGCGCCCCGCACCTCCCTCCATAACACGCCAAGCGGTGGTTCCCTGCTGTGTGCCCCGCCACCCAGCCCCGGGCGAGGAGGGAAATTCCCCCTCAGGCGCTGCCATTTTGCCCGCACCTGCCTGAGGGTAAGCGCCCCGGGGGGCAGCCGCCCGGCCGCCATCTTGCGCGGCTCCGCCTCCAGCGCCCTCAGCGCCGGGCCCGCCCCGGCGGGAGGAGCCCCGCGGCCGCCATTTGCTGCCGCCGGCCGGGGGCGGGCGAAAAGAGCGAAACAACTGAGGGGGAACTGAGGGGGCGGCTGCCCGGGGTGGCTTCGTGCTCGCTTGTGCCGAGTACAGTGCGAACCCTGCGCTAAGTACGGAGAAATAAAGGAGATTTGTGTAAGCGTTTGACTGTGCTCTGAGCATTGTTGATCAAAGCGTGGCTCAGGCTGCAGTCATCTGTGCCAAAAATAAGCCCTTAAGAAACTATAGCTTACAGTCAATATCCTTGCCCTCTTTAAGAAAAGTAGGTAATAGTTGTGGTTTTTATATTTTTTTTTTATTTTGTTTCCCTTCCCAATATATTTTCCTTGAGTTCCCTACTACAAGTACTCAGGATACATCTGAAATGGCAATGCAGCCCAGACTATTTCCTCATGATGTAAAAACATCTATTTCCACAGTTAAATTTCCCAAACCATTTGTACATTTGTATGCATAACATATTTGTCTAAGAGACCTACATAACCTTGCAGGGATATTATATAGTACCTGACATTTAAATTCTGAGGGGACATCACTCCCCTGGTATGTTTTCTGTTCTGAAATTTGCTCATCGTGTATTAGTGGGGCAAAGCTCCGGTACAGCCACAAAGGTAAGGTGAGAAAACTCTCCTGATCTATCTCGCACCTCAGGGGCTTGGCACAGCTGCATCTCAAAACAGCAACCGTGATACTTTGGTTGAGATTTTTCTATCTGTACAGCAAAGAGAACAAATCACATCCTTGGTAACACATCCATGTTCCATCTATTTTCTGATCAACTCCTGCACCACGCTTTGGATTGGACACCTTCAATTTCTGTATATAAAGGATGTAGAGTAGACGTATTTAAACAAGTTTCCTGCACATTTTCACTGTCTAAACACACCAGGGAGGAGTCAAAAGACAAGACCACCACCAATCAAAGCTCCATGCTGGCATATCCTCATAAGAGATGTTGAAGTTACATAAACCAGGATACATTTTCACATGAAAATTCAGTTTTGTGCACTGCTAGAGAATGCTGCCTACTTCCATGTGGAAAATCCAGTTGATCAAAGCTTGAATAAATTAACAAAAAAGACAGACAGCATGATTACAAACAGTGGTACCTCTTTTTATTAGAGCCGACTATATAAGATGCATAGCTTCTGCAATGAAAAATCATGTCCATGCTTTAAGACATCTCCTTAATGAAACATGTCCTCAATGTCTGCCTTGGACACTGGGGCAAACTTCACAGTGTAAACTGATAACACAGGGATTACTATATGGCATTATTCATCAAACTCCCTGATGATATTATCAGCCAAAAATCAGCAACAATTCAACTGAATGCGTTTAACTGCAGAACAGTTTCAAGTATTCAAGTACTTAATTTTTTTGGTTGCTTAAAACCATCTGAACCATTAATTTTTATTTTTTTTTTATTTGGTTGCTTAAAACCTTCACCCATTTCCTCCCTCACCCCTTCCCAAAGAGGTGGCTAACCATCCGGGTGAAGCTAACAAGAACTTTTTTGCAAGACAGCTCAAGTACTTCTAACACAGAAATGCCTTCCAAGAAGCAAGACTGATTTTTCTTATTGCAATAGAGAGGAGTAGGAATAACTTTACCTCTTTGAACATTACAAATAACTTATTACTTAAAAGGAAAAAAAAAAAGTAATACAAGAGAAACTGAAGAAAGTTTTACATCATTTACGTAATAAGCAATGAAAAAACACCATCTCACCATTGCATAATCTCCACATGGGAGAATACACCTAAACCATTTTGTTCTCAGGCTGTCTGGCTGCCAGAGGGCAGCTCTTATATGTTAATCCTACTTAAAAAGAGACCTCAGGAACCCTCCGATGAAACGTCGTTTCATGTATTTCAGCAGTTTAGCAGCAATAAGGTATTCGTTTTGTCTACAAAGTCTACAAAGTGTCCGAGGCAGTCACCAGTTCAAACCACTGTCTGAGTGCGTCACTGAGAGTTTCTGGAAGCGCGTTCACATCCCTAAGGATCATGTAGAATGGGAATGGAAATTCTTCCATGTAAGATCTGATTTCAGGCAATTCTCCAGGTCCTTTGAATATAGGAACTTTAATGTCCAAGATGGAATCCTGTAAAAAAAAAAAAACTCACGTGACTACACAACTACACACATCAGTTATTCTGTTTTTCAATTTTTTATAATTCTCATCTGTTAAAGGTTAATAAGTTTTAATATTGAAAGGCACAAATATTCAACAGTAAATCAAGTCAAAAGCTGAACACAAAGCTCTTAAATATTTTTGCCCTTTTAAACAAAAGAGCTTTAATCAAGCTTCTGCAATACCAATTTCCATAAAGAAATCCTGCCTTCCTTAGTATTTTATAACTTTTACTGTTATCACTTTCCTTGTGCATTTGGTGCCTTCCCAACACTGTCATCTGTAAGTATTTTAAGGCTAAAAATGCAAGTTGAATTTATGCAGTGACTGAATGCAACAGGATTCTTTAGCAATGTTTTTAATTTCAACACTAAAAAAAACACAAATTCTGCTTGTAAAGGAACTTAGTTGCTCAAGTGTAGCAGCTCAGAAAATGAATAACCCTTGGGAAAAGGACATTTCACTGCCCAGAATTTTAGCTTGCCAGAGTAACTAGATTAGGTATAATCAGAGTATTGTAACAGCTTATCAGAAATAGTTGTTAGGTTTTCTATGAAAAAAAGGTATAAAAAGCAAATTTGAACTACAAAATTAGAATCTTCACCACATAATTCAAAGTGAAACTCAACTTCGTTCACTTATTAGAGTCTCCCTGAAAAGCTCCCAGAAACACTTCTTTTCCAGCTACTAAATATTCTATCCAGTTTTCTCAACTCAGGCACTACTCGCACACGCTTTTATGTCCCTTGTTTAATCTCATACTGGCTCCTGGTGTCATATCAAGTGGAAACTGCTGTCAGAAAAGATCATGTTCTACCAAAATTGAGGCAGAAGAACACATCCCTTAGGGTCCCCAGCACAAGAAGGTCACTGATATAGAACAAGTCCAGAGGAGGGCCACGAAGATGATAAAGGTGTTGGGAGCACCTCTCCTGTGAAGACAGGCTGGGGTTGTTCAGCCTGGAAAAGAGAAGGCTCCACTGGGATGACCTTACAGCAGCGTGCCAGTACCTAAGGGAGGCCTACAGGGGGGCTGGAACTAGGTGATCTTTAAGGTCCCTTCCAACCCAAACCGTTCTGTGATTCCATGGTTACAGAAACTTTGGATTTACCAGCCTGCTAGCTACTTCTCTGGAGAAGAAAATCTACAGCCACTATACTTTAAGATAGAGTTCCGATTTAGATTTTGTGACATGGAAGCTTTTTTTTGTGTGTTTTTAAACACTAAAGAGGATAAACATAAAAATAGGAAGAAATCCTACAATATTTCACACATGAAAAACTGAAGCTGGCCTAAATACCTTTGACCTCTGCAAAAGATGAAATAGCTCTAAAGCACTACAAAGACAAGAAAAAGATTTGCTTTGGTTTTCACACAGCACTTGAACACTTTTCCCTTGTTCACTGACTTACCCGGGAATTAGGATTGTCCAGCACTACGAAAATAACAAAGATATTGGCATTCTGAGCTGCTTGGACTGCTGCTGTCACTCGTTCCTTGCCTTCCAAGAAGAGTCCTCTTCCATCAGATACAATCAAAAGCAGCTGTGCTGTTTCTTGAGCACAGAAAAAAATAAAAATCCAGTAAATTAGAGTAAGGCATTTAAAAGGCAAATAGACTATTTTTTGTTAGTTTTGTGGCTATAATGCAAAAATCCCCAGAGCTTTCTTAACTTCCTTAAGTCTTTATCAAGTAGAATTCTATGAGTTAACATTAAGTTGCAGATACAGGTGGGTGAAAGAAATCTGTTGTTTGTTTTTTTTCCACTGTATGAAACCATTGAGATCAACTGGTAAAAAACAACAAAAAAAATAACTGTCCATCACAAGGAAAGACAAAAATGCATGAAATATGCATAAGGAATTGAGTCATAGGCTTCTCTTTCATGCCCGGTAGGTGCCTAGGAGTTCAATACTGGCTGGATTTTAAGAGTCCAGCCTTGGTGAAGTTGCAGCTGCTGCAATGAAATGGGAAGAGTCCAAATCTACTCCTCCAATATCAGGAACCTATGGACGCACCTATATTAGCGTTTCATTTTGGAACACAGCACAGTGAGACTATGCCTTTGAGACAGGTTTCCATATTGTCTTCTCTTTACCAGGCTTGGCTCACCTCACAAAGCAATACTGGAGCACACAGAAGGAATTACTTTCGGATGAAACAAAACCAAAAGACAGGCTCCGGAGGCGCAGCCAAGGCAACCACTACCAGGCATTCAGGACTTGGGACCACATGAGCTAGTCTGAAGTAACCCCCCTGACACATACCCAGCACAAATGCTGGGTTCCTCAGCACTAATCATTTTGCTAGAGACATTTTACTTGCTCACTTTGCCTCTGGAGCCAGAGATATATCCCTCTAAAGAGGTATTCTACCTAAGTTATATGCCTACTATCTTTTAATGACAATGGAAATTACAGTAACTAGTCACAGCCCCTCCCTCTCATCCCCCTAAGCATAATATCTAGGGAGAGATGCAGAACATTCCTCCTTTTCTGCAGACAGTGCTTGCTCTTTTTACAAAGAGGGGTGATATATTCCACTGCCTTTTCTCCTGCTAGCTCCCTGATTCTGGGGCTTGCTGCTGCACTCTGACCTAACTCCCCAGGACAGGATGCAGCCCCCACTCAGAATATCCCAGCAGCCGCGGATTATAAATCCTGGACTGTCCACTTCTTGGAGTACTTTAACAAAAAAACTTTTGAAAATATGGGTGTCACCATGATAAGCTTCTAACGAGCACAAGGCAGTCTCTTAGGCTAATTGTGGGTCAGCCATAAAGTGGTAACTACTCTAACTGTGGGTCAGGCATGAGGTAAGAAGCCTCCCAGCTTCTCCTGGAAACTCAAGCAGCTCATGACCAAAGTCTGCATCACAGTGAAAGACATGAAGGAGGCAAACCCGTACCCTCCTCAGAAGCACGCTTCTGGGTACCTATGGGAGTCAAGCTCTTGCTCACAGAAAGTGCTGAGGTCAAGACCAGAAATGTCGAGGGATTTCAGGCTGCTAGGAGGCTGGATGATGCCAGAAAGCAAGCACTGTCTAGGGCTTAAACATGATCTGGAAACATGACCCAACAGGGTACGGCAAAGCACACCTTTTTAAAAAGTTTTAAACAAAATTTCAGTGAACTACTGACTGATATGAGGTAGGCGTCTTCTGGGGTCTGAGCTAAACTTTAACCAAACATTCCTTTTGACAAAGCAAAACCCAAAGCAGCCCTAAGGCAAGTGACATCTCTGTGTCATCCCAGTCTTTCTGCCAAGGTATTACTCTAGGGCTGTAGTGACTCTGGGACATTGTGCTGCCTCAGCAGCAAACATACTAATAAGAACACTCACCTGGATTAATATTTTGAGACAGCTGCTGTGCTGCAGCAAACATACTCGATGACGATTCTAGAAACTGCAGAAGAAACATAAGAAGATAAAAGTTACCTTATAAAATACTAAACATAGGAATGATAACATTTTAAATAACACATTGCTGTATTTTAAATGCCGAGATAGTTTAGCTTGACCACCTGCACAGATGCATTCCTTGGCATTTTCTTGCATTAACTCCTGTTTGAATTTAGTACATGCTTTTGAATTAGAGAATCTTTAGAAAATCCTTCGATCTGGATTTAAAAATTTCCATTGCTAATAAGGCCATCAAAACTTCAGTAAACTGCTTAAGTGATTAATGACATTAAAAAAATACACCCTATTTCTAGGCTGAACTTCTCTGCCTTTGACTTGAAACAAACTTATCTAGCCACATATTCTCCATTAATAAGACATCAGCTGTCAAATACTCCCAATTTTGCTATTTCTAAGATTACATTTGAGCTATTTTGGTCTCTACTTTTTCATTTAGTATTAACAGAATATCACCTTCAAATTTGGAAAGGTAAGAGTACAAAAACCTTCCTAAAAGCAGAAAACTTTGCAGAAATCCAGGAAGTAATACCACAGAAAGTTATTTTCTTCAGGAAGCAGCCAAGTCTGACAAAGATACAGGCTGACAAACAAAGCTGTTGTTCTTCCTGGAATCCAAGACATAAATCTTCAAGCTCCCAGAAACTTAGGTAGTTTGTCACTGTGGCACAGACAAGAGTAAGACTGAGAGCTTATACCCAGAAATGTTTGTGACCTGGCACAGAGAAAGATGAAGGTGACATAAATCAGAAGTATGAGTGAGAAAAAAAATCTACTTTCACAAGATCATGTGATAACTCGTTGTTACCTAATGAGTTATTACACACTTAAATATCAACAACCAGTACAAGTTAAAGCAATCATGAAACCACCAAGCTGCTGTCGTCTTGGCCTGGAGAGAATTTGCAAACCTGGTGTCCTGGAGGCATTCTTGCGTACCTGAGCTATTTTTGTTTTCTTCTGCTGAAATTTGCAAAGGCGCAATATCCGTGTCCCCGACTGGTCGCTGAACTGTTCGTGGAAGGGGTGCAGCAGCTGAACAGTCTCTCCAAAGCTTTAGAGAAAAAATTTATAGTGTGAAACCAGTACTTGCATTCTGCTCTAAAAATCTTAAAGAGAAGTGTCTATATTTTAAGGAAACTCACCTATACACAGCAATTTGTCCCACTTCTAGAAGAGTCAGTGCATTCCCAATAACTGCCAGGGATTCATACGCAAGCTGTGAAAGAAGGAAGTTAAATGAAAAATAGGGTACTGCAAGTTTTTCTCAGTTCAGTATTCAATACGAAAAATGTTACTGAAACTATTTTTCAGTATCTAGTAAAACAAGTGAAGGGGCTGCTTATCTTTTTTCCTGTTATATTTATGTGAGATAGTCATTGACATAAAAATACACTAGTTCTACTTGAAGACTTCTGCTGACTGATTTAGACAGCAGATTAGATTTAGACCACTTTGGACAGGCTAGGGAAATAAAGACTGAAGTGACTATTTTGGAGGAAACACGCATTTTTCATGAAGACCTACATGAGAGCTATAATGAACTAATATTTAACCCCCCCCCCCATGAACTACATAGCTAAGACAACTAAGAAAACTACAAAAATAATTTCCCAGTGGATATGCAGACCTCTGTCTAATGAGTTTATTATCTTCTCCTTTCAGTTAAATTTCACTGACCTTTTAGCAACAAGTCTCTTAGGCATGAAGTCACAAGAATTCGAGCCCATGGATCAGACAAATAACTGCCCTAGAACCACCAGCCAGCTTTCCAACAGCCACCACTTCTGCATGAAATAGGTGAGCTGCTGACATATGCATCAGCCAGGGATAGTCTCTTTATAGTCCTTCCAAAGTGTTTTTTGTTGTTTATCTGTTTGTTTTTACCTGTTTAGAGTGATTGTCTATCATACTAGAGGAATCATCAATCGCCAAGCAAATCTGGTACTGTCGTTTACTGGGCTTGGTCCTTCGCAACCAGATCTTATCCTTCCGGAACTGGCTGGCAATATAGGGGATCACTTTGCGCATGTTCAATCTTTTCCCTGTTCTGTAGTCTCCTCTGAAAGTTAAGAAAGAAAAATATAGTTACAGAGCTTATCAATAAATACCTCATTCCAGAGATCCTGACATATGCAGCATATGTAGCAAAATACTTACAATATTTTAGGAAATTAAGTAAAATAAGCAAATAAGAATTACTATTTCTGAATCTGTATTTAGGTATAAATAAAAACAAAACAAAACAAAATAAAATGCCCGTATTTCTAATACAAGATTGATGTTCTGTGCTCTTAAAAGTTCTTAAACCTAGGTACCTAAAATGGAAGACGTTGCATTTAGACCCCTCCACTTTGCAACAATACAATTTACATTCTGACATTTAACAACATCTGTGACTCAACAGCATTTCACAGGTTGAAGTTGGTTTGATCAGCAGCTGCACAGAAGAAAAAAAAATATAGGAGGCAGTATCCTCAGGATAAGTACTTACCACTACATCACATTTGTGTTTCATAAAATAACCTGAAGTTCCGATACAGAAGTAAAATTAAGGCATTTGCAAAGAGGAATAATTGCTAAAATAAGAACTTTAACTGTAGAGACACAAAATACCCCCCAAAAAGGCGTTTAAAAAAACTTCACAAAAGTCCCAACTTACTTCAGCTTGGCTGCCTGCGTGGGTTCCAGTATGAGCCGTAGCTGTTCACAAAGCTGCTGTGACAGAGGAGCTGTCAGTACTAAATACCTCTGCCACAACTGGGCTGCCTCCTTCTCCTACAACATCGTACATCACAGAAAAAAATAAAAAGTGAATTATGTAAAAAGTTGGGAAGCACCGCCTGAAAGAAAAACAAACCTCTGTGTACCAAGGAGGAGCTAGCATCAGCTGAAACTATACAGGGGTCTACAAACGTAAGGACAGCAATTTGCTTTCGAATAAGAACGTTCCCTGCTGCTACAAAACCGCAATGCACGAGGACTGTTCCTCTAGGAACTTGGGCATTGCTGCTGATACAGGAAAATCTTGCAGTGGCTACCATCTAGTAGTTCACACTGCATGAAGGCAAGCCATGGGCATGGGGTGCTTGGGGACATGCTTTAGTGGTAGACTTGGTACCGTTACATGATGGCTGGAGGGATGAATGGGTCTTTTCCTACCTAAGTGATTCTACAATAAAGGTTCTCTCTCAGCCCTCACAAATAACATTAATTATAATTCAGCAAAATGATGAAGTCTCTACACTGGCAATTTCTTTCAGGAATGACTTCCAAACATGGCTTATTATTCATGACTAGGACAGTCAGAGCAAATATCTACCACCAGATTCTGGTTCTCTTACTCAAACTCCACCACTGCAACTGAAGAAGGCAGCTCATGTTAATCATAATTTTGTGAAAGCTGCATCCAGCACTTAACTACAGGTGATAATTCAAAATGGAAGGAGCTTGGCAGGGCCAAGAAAAATGTTTTTAATGATGTAAGTTTTAGAAGTTATCAACAGAGTAACTTTCTGCAGATAGCACGTTCAAAAAAAGATCTGAAACATGACCCTGCTTTAAGAATACTGTTGTTTTGTTTGTTTTATTAGCTAAGTTAAACATAACAAAACCCAGCATTTAAATCACACCATTTTGAACGTTTAGATTCCAGCCTGCTTGACTTCCTCAACACTTCAGCAGTAAAACAATATAAAATAATGAATTGTAGGGTTCTTAAGACAGAGTTGACACTAAAATGAGGTCACTAACCTCCTCTGGAGTTCCAGGCTGCTGTGTTTGCCAAGCTTCCAACTGCCTTTCAAGTTCCTTTCTCAGCTCTTCAGGATCTCTAACGATGTGCTAGAAGTGTAGTTACAAGATTTATGAGACAGTAAAATAAGTTCATATATCTGCCAGTCCCCAAACCTCAGCAAACTATAAAACAGGAAAAGGGCACTGTTCATATTCCTTTAGACACAAAAACACCTGAAAGATTTGAAGACTTCATTTTAAATCTCTTTTGTTAGCTTCCATGTACATGAAGTACAAATATCCTCCCCCCAAATACCTACCTATAAACAAAGCTAGGCACTTCTGTACAGACATCGAAAATAATCAAGTACAGAACCACAAGACAATTTGAATGAACTATCCTGCCAAACACCAGATCTAGTGTCAGTATAATGGAGATCAAACTAATATTACATGGCTGTTATCTTCCAAAATAAAATATTCTTCAGTTAATTACATTTTTTTAAAAAATCATCATTCAAACCACTTCAAAAGGATTGAATGACACCTTCCTCTTCACATGCCAGCACTTACTGTTTGATAAACCACTCTGTTGAAGGGTACCTAAGCTGTATTACATTTCTTTAACTTTTTTTGTAATTTCAGCGACTTCTGTTCCTTACTTTTAAAACCATAACTTAGACAAGCAGACATGTATGGTCTGCATAACCCACAGGTTTACTGGGTTAAGAAAAATAAGCCTGTGAATGCAAATTCAACAATATCAATAACTTAAATCCTTCAGAAGCAGCAACAATCCCACTTGTCACCTACTGCAGGTTTGAGGAAGGGAGGAAGAATGTACGTGCAGGGGGCTTCTTCCCTCTCCCTCACCTGCTGAAAGATGAGATTTGCACTTCTCCCCCAGCAAAGTTTCTCCTTTACTCTTGAAGTGATGCTGCAACAGCTCCCCCTCCTGTTTGAGGTTATGCATATCAACTGCAGCACCTATCTATTCTGACAGAAGCAGAACACACTTCAGCAGCCTCTTCCCAAAGGGCTATCATTTCACATTTAGCAGTAAGGTAGAAATATCAGGTCTAGCCGACACACAATGCATATAGGAACACCTTTCTATGGCGTGTGTAGAAACAGTAAGATGCTTCCCTCAAAGTACATACTCTGGACACACTATTACGAGTGGACGTTCTGTACTTCTAAAAAACAGACACTAGAAGTATTAATTCTTCATCAACTGGGTATGCACCACCTATGGCTTCTATGCCATAACCCTATGATAAAATGCACTTTTTACAGCTACCAATATCAATTGGAAAACTGTGCTGTACAAAGATCTAGGAAGATGATCTAGGCTGTAACAGTATATTTTTTAATTGCAAAGCTCATATAAGGCTCGCAAGTGTTCCAGAATGTTTGCAATTAGCTTTAAGGAAGCAGTGTGTTGCAATGATGAAACTGAAGGTAATTTTTTCTCCAAAGTGGTATTTTAGGTGTTTTAGGTATTTATGTGTCAATTTCATTGACACATAGCTGTCTCATCATTCTGAACCCTTTTTTATCTTAAGGTCACACACCCTCACCTATTGCTTTCTGCTCCACTCAAACATTTTATCAGGAGATTCAGCTGGGCAAAACAGTTCTCGACAGTTACAAACAAAAGGTTTCTTTTTTAGGAGTGAGGATTGGATCTTGCTACTAAGAATGTGGAAGAATTTCCATTTTAAATGCATCATTCAGCTGCATATACAACAGTTGGTATTGTGTTACTTTTCATTTGCTATTAAAGAAAAGCACGCTGCTGAGTTATCTGAATCAATGCAATTCTAAACTTCGGCATTCACAGAGTGTCATTAACTCAGGTCAATGAAAACAGACAGTTCCTGTACTGGCAAGAAGATGTATTAAGTATCATACCTGGGAAGTATCCGTCAAAAACTGATGGGCTGTATGTATGGTAGAGTCCTTGCTTCTCTCTGGCTTTTCTTCAGCTGCTTTTGGTAACTTTTCTGTTGTAGAGTCACTGGCATCTTCAGAGTCAAAATTCTGGATCTCTGGCTCCACTTCACCTGGTCCTACAATCACAAAATTGTGGATCACACAATACAGCAATTGGTATTGCATCTCGACTCTTTTCAAAGTCTCTCACAATGTTTCATAATGCTCAGGCATTAATTTTTTTTTTAAGAGAAGTGCACAAATATTAAGACAGAGGAACAGAGTGAATACAAGACCTTGCAACTCAAAGAACATAAACCATTTTGCAAAACAAACCAAGTGCTAGTGAACACATCTTTAATGCTTGAAAATTCCATTAGTGACGTACATTTTTCAACCTACACAGCCTCTCTGAGCAAGTGACAAGAAGAAAAAAATTGAGAACATTCACAAAGTGATCATTTAAAAGAAAACAATCTTTTCTTATCTCATTTTTTACTCTCTACTTCAGTAATGGAAAAATTTCCTCTAAATCAGAATTCAATTTACAAATAAAGGACCAGACTGAAGGTTTTCTTTTATTCTTGTTTATACTATACTATTAAACAACTATTTTTTTTTTTAATTTTTAAAGAATTATTCTAAGAACAAAGCAAGAATTACATGGAAAAGAAAAATAAACTGCTTGCATGTATGCCTGTACCATAAATTTCTTTTTACATTTAAGTGAAGAGATTAAACCTGAAGAGAGTAGGAGAGGAAAAGGCAAATTCAGGCTGGTAAAACTCATTTTCTATCTCCAGCCAGCTTTTGTGTTGTTTGGTATGAAAACAATCCAAACTTCCAGGCTGCAGCGTCATTTACTTAAATGCACCAAAATTAAACTTGTGTGAGGCAGTCACTTTTATTTCATTTTCTATTTATGAAAGAAAGTAGTGAGACAATGACACTACAGTGCTATGTCACCTGATACTGTTCAGTCCTCAATTTTCTGATGTTTTATCCAAAATTACAAATAAAAAAAGTTGATTTACATGGTGCTGATGCTGGTGTCACTGCAATCTATTGTTATATGCCCATTAATTGTATTTAAGACTGCGGAAAAATGCTTGGTTTTCACTTCTTCAAAGAAGTTCATAAAGATTAGAGACCTTTAACTAGAAAGAAAGCAGCAAACCACTCTGTCACTTAACCAATTTAGAAAAAAGGCTAATGCTGGTTACCAGACCGGAGTAAAAATACTGTTGCAGAAAAACCAATTGATGTTTTAATCTTACAGAATGTATCCACTACATGCAAATGTAAATACCTACATACATGTATAGACATTAACACTTGTGTTTATAATGGTTTTAAGTTAACATACCAGGATTTTTAGAGGCAGTAGACTTCATTTCTGGCTTCAGCTCCTCTGTGTCTACTGCTGTGAGATCCTCATCGTTCTGCATTTCTGTTTCCATAGCTGCATCTTCAGAATCTCCCTCTTCGTTTTCGTTTAGAGGCATTATAGGTTTCTCCTGCTCCTTGCTAGCCACATCTATACAAAGGCAACAAGACTCATTAAGGAGGGAGAGGAAGGAAAAAGGAGAGTGACAAAGAAAAGCCACTGCATTTAAGTTTTACTGAACTGCACAACAGAGCTGAGCTATTGTCTCAAAACATTTATCTTTCACCGTGCTGTGCCATGTGTCAATGAGCTATTGCTCTGAAAATCTGAAGAATAAGACATTACTTTAATAAAAAACAATTTAAGGTCAGTTTAGAGGAATACTTTTGAAGAGTCACCACTTCATTTGATACAGAATAAAGAACCTGTTGCATTAATCTATGTATTTTGAACATGTGGTAACAATGTGGGCCTCAAAATAAATGAAATGAGATGAATAAAACAAGAGAAAATATTTTAAATAGGTTTAACACACTAAAATCCCATTTTATGAGTGAATGCACTATTTTCAAACGTTATCATTAGCCTGTACCTGATTACCAACGACAGCATTCATTGTAACGAAATAGCGTTATGCCTTGCAAAGCAAGAATGTTAAATGTGACCATCAAAAAAAACAAAACCACCCAAAAAACTACAGCAAATAGGAACTTTGGGATTTGATTCTAGAATGACAACTCTTTACACTCAGAAATATCACCGTACCATAGGTCTGTGCATCATAGCATTCGGAGCCTTCTTTAATATGTTCAAACGCATCAGCTTCTTCCACGTTTTGTTTAGGTTGAGTTGTATTCTGCTTTGCTTCACTGCTGGATTCTATGGTTCTCAGTCGCTTGTGGATATGTTCATTGTGATCTCCCATGGAGCGCTCATTGTCTGCCTGACCAGGTTTCCTCTTGAAACTCTGAAAAAAAAAAAAAAACAAAACAAAAACAACCACCATGAACTTCAGGTGAGGTGCAGACAAACACAGATTAGAACATGAGTTCTAACAAAGAAACAGACCTGAGTATTTGCTGGTTAATATCAAGTCATTCAAATTTGGTACAAAACTTTTTAAAAAAAAAAAAAAAAGAAAAGAAAAGAGGAAAAAAATGAGAAAATTATTAAAAAAAAGAACAAGATGAACCTGTGTATTCTTTCTGCTTTGCTTTTCAGAAGCCATCCGGGCCATACGTGTGGATTCATGACCTTCTGATTGATTTGCACTTGCAGCTCCACTTCCATATTCCTGAGGCACACACAAAAAAATTGAAACTGTAACTGAAAAGGTATTTAGCAACCATTGTAGTCAAATTTTAGAAATTAAATTGAATTGCTGTGCAGCCTTCTCGTGCTAATGAAGAATGGCTCAAGAACTGCAAATACTGGCAGACCAAGAATTAGCCTAAACCTACCACACACTTCACTGCTAGGAAGATATCTTCATTTTTTAGGTGAATTTCTAAACGCTGTTCTAAAATTGCATCTTAGACACTTCTTAAAATATGGCAGCAGTTCTTTGATTGTAGCTTAAAAACATACAGGTCGAGCATTTTCTAATCAGACACTTCCACATAGCTTACCTCTTTAGATTGGTCTTTTTCTGAAGCCTCCCCAGCTAGTTCTACAGCACTGTCACTCTGCAGGTTTTCTTGCCCAGTCTGCCCTTGTGTTTCGTGCTCCATTCTTTCCTCAGACTCGGGAATCTGCTCATCTGTCTCTGGATTATCTTTGTCCTCCTCTGCCTGAAATAAGATCAGTTTATTTTAACATTCTAAAAAGCATGGGGAAGCAGAAGGCCGAGGAAGTAACTGGAATACAGGTAGAAATACACCAGATAAATAGTAAGCAGATCTGCCATCTTCATAAAAATTCTTACTAACATCCCACCGCAATATCAAGTTTGTCTCAAAGTAACAGAGGACAATGAAGTCTCAGGGAAAAAAAAAAAAATACAGGCTTTTATTTATTACTCTGTACCTGAGGTTGAAGGCCTTGGTCACCAGCAGGGATTCCCTTCTCTTTCTCCTCTTCAGGAGATTCATTTTTTTCCTCATCAGGTGGTTGCGACTCTTCCTCTTCTGCTTCCTCAGTGTTCTCAGTATTTCCTTCTTGATCATCAGCATCTTTCTCTCCTTCATCTTCCTTTTCCTCTTTATCTTCAGAAATGCCTTCTTCAGCAGGTTCTGCATTTTGTTCTCCTTTTTCTGCTTCACTGGCATCCTCTTCATTCTGATCTTCTGTATTCTCTGCCTCATTTAAGTCAGCAGGTTTGTCATCTATTTCAAAAGTATTCTCTTCTTCTGCATTAAAAAGTCAGAAACGTATAAAAAGCTTTCAGGGAAATACAGAGACAGTGAATACTAATGATATAAACAGAACAAACCGACGCAACCTAACAGAAAAATCTTACAGAAAAACTACTGAGAATTCTGTAATCTATGGTTTTCTATAGCAGGTAATTTAAGTGTCGCAGTTAGTTTGTAGCTGACAACACATTTTAATCTAACATATTTGATGGTTAGTTGATTTTAAGTGCAAATTCTTCTAAGTATCAGGAAAAAAACAAAACCAAAAACAACCGAAGAAACAAGGAGCTTCTAGAATAAGTTAGGATGTATCACTTGGCTAACATCTGAAAATATGCTCCACAGCGTGCACTGAAGACAAGTAAAGAAAAATGCTGTGATGTTGATTTCTAGCCTGATATTTTGATATGTGGAGCTGAAATTGCAGTTTCTTGTTATATAGAATTCTACCACCATCACTTCTCTTTATAGAGAAGAAAAGCTCATTATCTGACTCTTCCTCCATTATTTCCACTTGGCTTTCATCTGGGAATCTGTAGAGATTTTCAGCTGTACCTTCACCTTCTTTCTCCTCATCATCACTCTTCTCATCATTCTCCAGGTTCAAGTCATCAGGAAGGTCCAAAGGTTCAACTTCAGGCTGCTTTTCTTGCTGGCCATGATAAGGATCTACTTCATTCTCATCATACTCACGCTGTAACCAAAAGGATAAGGAAAAAAACAACAGGTACATGGTAAGTGAGGGGAAAGGCAAAGATGAGAAATAAGCCACAAGTGAATTCTTTAGTACACAAAAATACCAAATACAGTATTACATTTTGATCAATTAAAAATGAATTTTCGATGATACACATCCACACGTATAAATAGCAGAAAAGACTAATTTTTGCAACTGCATCTACATATACTGGTACTTCTTCAAAACAGCATCATGTGTTCATAGTATTTTCCTAGATTAAAGACTGAACAAAATCTACACTCTTGCACATGGAAAATGCACTCTTGCACACTATGGAGAATCTTCAGACATACTACAGTCAGGTGTTTGGGATGAGTCCCACTGACTTCAGATGCTTCTGTCGCTACACACAACAGAACAAGGACTTTCTAGCTTTGTCCATCAAAATATCAGTTCAGTGTAAAGCCTTTCTTAAAAGCCATTACACATTCTGACTAGTTCGAACAAAAATTCTTTTGAGTTATCCATCAGAAAATATACATATAATGAATTAGTGGTTGGTTTTTTTTTTTTTTTTTTTTTTTTTTTTTTACTCCAAAATGAACTAACTTTTCTGAATGTATTAAGTGTCTTCACTGTTACATAAAAAACATTTCGAATTCTCAGGAATGCATGACATGAGCAACAGAATACAGTTTATCAGCAAGACATTCTAAGTAGTCATTTTTACCTCATCAATTTGTTCATGGATTTTCTCTTTATTTTCATTATCCTCTGTTTGATCCTCTTTTTCTTCATCCTTGGGAGGCTGTTTTTTATTATCTTTGGTTCCTGTACCCAAATTGTCATCTTTTGCAACAAGTTCAGAATCCTCCTGTCAACCAACAAATCCAGAAGAAACTCATTATGCTACCTGCTTCTCAGTCTGAATAACAAGACAACTCCTACAAGAACAAAGACACTAAACACTAAATAATTTAGGATATCCTCAAATTATGCCCTTCCAAGACCAAAGAGTCAGGTATGTAAGGGAGTACGTTCCTAGTTTGTCATCTCAAGAGTTTAATTCCTTTGTTGTTATTCTTCTCCCTTTTCTCTTTACCTCATCCATTCCTGGTCCAGTTTCTTCTGTTTTACTACTGGCATCATCATCATCATCATCTTCATCTCCCCAGAGCCTCTCATCCAGCTTCTCATCAGCTTCAGCATTATCAAGATTTCCCATTTGCTTATCCAGCTCCTCCTCTTCCTCCTCATCAGATTTTTCATCATTTTCTGTGCACAGTTCAGAATGTGTCTCAGTTCAGAGAAGATAAAGCTAACAAACAGCCACACTTAACACCTTAAATTCATCAACCTATACATTAAGCCATGCAGAAAAAAACACATGCACCAACACCCAGAAGAGCAGGGGCCTAGTTACACAGTTCGGGGTGCTCTTTTGGACAGACAGACACCACCAGTCTCTCCCTTAAACTAACAAGTGTCAGGTGTTAAATATGAATGATTTCATCTCTGCAATCCTTATCTTCTCCCTCCTCCATTTTCCAAATGTTTGGCATTACTGGGAGAGGAAAGATCCATTCTATTAGTTTTATAATGTCTGTTCTTTGCTGATGACCTTATTCTTGGCACTTGGTCAAGAATTTTTTGAGTAGGTTGATGCTACTGTAGTTTGTAAGTCACATTAATTTCAGATATTCCAAGTGTTACCTTCTAAAGTGATAAAACTTGCGTGAATAGCAAGTTGAAAAATAGCATTTGGCAAAGTTGTGTTTTTTTTTTCGACTGCTTGTAAGTTAGTAATAGTTTTCTTAGTCACATTTTTAAGTTAACTACAGCCACATTCTTTTGTAAGTGAACAGCTCCACAAAGTCAGTAACTATTTTTTTTTTTTTTTTTAAATGTATCTATGGGTCACCTTACAACAGGAAGAAGGAACCAACTCCCTTTGTTCCAAAACCACCAGAGTAACAGAGGAGAGAAAATATTTAATTTGTAAACGTCTTAGGATTCATATACAAATGACACTACTCTTTTTTGTTGAACACTGACTTTTTCAGCATATGCTTCAATATATGAAAGTATCAACCATTATTGGATTCATCTATTACATTTCTTATAAGTTTGCCTTTGTGTAAAAACCAAACCTTTTTTCTCCTGTTCTCCATCATGCATTTTTCCTTCAAAGTCCTCTGACATTTCAATTGCATTGTCTTCTCCTTCAATGTCTGGCTTAGAATCTTGATCCTCTTTTTCCTTCTCCTTGTCCTTTTGAAAAGAGTCTTCTATCTGAATTGTTGGTAAAACCAGAAGTTACACCAGACCTTGCCTATATATTAAATCTTAAAGCACCACAACAATGTTTTTAAGTTGATATACAAACATAAAAGCCAACCTAAATGGGAGACTAAAAGCAATTTCATGTTTCTTTACTTAAAGCATCTAATGCATCCCATTGTTTCTTAACATGGATCTCAAGTATTATTTTTTTTGTGTGTTCATTAAAGCTAGGATAATTTTTACTTCAACCCATCTGTTCAAGAGAAGGAGCTATATCATTAAGCTACCAGTTGATATTTTTAAGGGGTTCTGACTAACTATAACCTCGTGTTAGGTTATCTGAACTACATTCTGGTCATTTTAGAGCCAGCTCTTCATTTCTTGTATGAAATTACTAGTATTAAAAGTAAAGCATAATATGTGCAAAGTGAATTAAGCCTCTAAAGTTCAGCTTGGAGCCAGACAGGTCAACCATCTTGTGCCCCTTATCAGCATTCTAAATTCAGCATGACTTCACAGAAAGCCACCACAGAATGTTTCAGTAACTCTAAATAGACCTTCTCAGCCTGAAGGTCCAGGTAAATTCATATTAACTCCACTGTACAGCTTCTGCAAGTCAGCTGTCTCTCCAAGCAAGCATGTCATTGTTTCCAATCAAGTCACAGATGAGTTAAAGCTTTGTATTTTTTTTCCATTACTCTACACATTCCTCCCCAAAATCACTCAGACCTACAACAATATGTTCAGTAATATGCCCAAACCAGTCTCCAGTATTGACATACATGTAAAACCAATACGAACTACTGTTTATTTCTTAACCGTGGAGCAGTTAAGAATGTTGCTCGAGAAAGAAATGCTAGTGAAACAAAACAAATATTTGCAAGTAAATGGAAACAGCCTTTGTTTAGCATATATTTGATTTAGTCTCAATTTTGCTTACTCTCCCCTCCCTATTTCCCCCTCTACCAAAAAACTTGCCTGATCTTCACTTTCTATTTTGTCGCTCACATCCTTCTTGCCTTCCCCATCTCCAATGCCACCCTCCTCATAGTCGTGAAACTGTGTTGCTCCCTCTCCAGCTTCATCTTCAAGTAATTCTTTTGGCAGACAAAACCCCTACAAAAGCAAACAGAAACTCAAGTCATTCTGTAGTAGTTTTAGATTTAGACATCGTTAGACTTAGTTGGTATTTCAAGACTTGTGTATAAATTAAATATATACTTACAATATATATACAGTTATCTCTAAAAACTTACCTTTTGGGCAAGCTCTGTAAAAATGCTAGTTAGAACAGAAAGCAATTTTCCAGTACTCCGGTGAGAAGCCAGTGAAACAGTGAGGTAGAACAGGATAAGCTCTGAATATTTGCAAAGCATGGGCTTCAGACGCACCAGCAAATAGCAGGACTGGTTGAAGAACTGCAGTTAAAAAAACAAAGACCAGCTGTCAAACATGGTTACATACATACTGAGATACACCTCAGAGAGGGTGACAATAGATTCTTAAAACAGATGCTCAAACCAGAAGTATCAGTAAGCACATTTAAATACGAGCTATAAAGTTCCCAGAGCTTTTCCGGCTTTCACATTTCACAGAAACGAAAACTTTCCCTTCTTACTAAAGGAACATCTGGCTTTTGCACTACAAAAGAAAACTACATTTGGCTACGATCTCTCTCATGCTTCTAGCTCTAAGGTATTGGGCAATAAGAAGCAATGCATGTTTGATCAGCAAAGTTGACAACTCCCAATTACTGAGACCCTTAAGCCAAGAGCTCCTGAGAAAAACAATTTACCTTATGTTTATCTGAGGTGTAATCTTCCCCGTAAGATTTCAGACTCTTCATGAGTTCTGAAACTGTTAAAATTACTTTCTGCACATGCAAGGAATCCACATCAGCAGAGATATCTTCATCCAAAAGCTTAGTTAAATGTCCTTTTTTAATCACGTCAAATGAAGCTGCATCCTCTTTGATTGAAAAATAAAAGAAAAAAGATGGAAATAAAATCTGACATTCTGGAGTGTCATACTAAACAATCTAGAAATATCCATCCTATCTGTTAATATGGTTAACTATTAAAATGATGATTTCCTTGACTCCTCTGGTAGACATATAGCTCCAGAATTTTTAGGTTTGTGGAGTGTAAACCTTCTTCCCTTCCCTTGACTAAGTTAACAAACTTACCGTTTTCCTCTGGAGATTTTTCTTCCTCTTCTCCATCTTTTGGTTTTCTCTCTACCAAACACTGGATGGCATACAGAACAACATGGATAACAGTTTCCACTTGTGCTGAGAAGTGCTCCACAAACTCTTCATTGGACTCTTTATTTCCTTTTGAACCATAACACAGACAGTCTTACATAGAAATACATTTCATTACTGGTTCATATATTTCCTTTATGCAAGAAAACAACAAGCACTATGCAGTTTTTGCTACATAGTTTTAATAATATGTCCTCACTAATCTTGACTTACTATGATGTAAGATCTGTCACAGCAACAGTGACTAAAGGGGAAAAACATCATTGCACCATGTAAATTTAGACTGTATTTTCTGAATTTGACTTTCATTAAGTGTTTCTAGATATCTAGATGAACGTGGCAAGGAGCTACAAATAAGCAATCTTCTACAATAACCAAACCAACGAATTCTTTCATCTTTACCTAAATTACAAAATCAGCTGGGGATCGTCCTTACCATTGTGGTCTGACATGGAACCAAGAAGCTGTGTCCTCCAAGTTGTGAAGTCTGCAGATGCATTATTAACTTCCTCTTGTATATACTTTAGGCTCTTGATTAGGGCCATCTGATTTGCAGCTTGTCTGCCCTCCCCATTTGGATGAAAGAGGGACTCTATGTCTTGTAACTGAGATGAGACTTCCTGTAGACAGCTCATAGCTGAAGTGCAAACTTCAAAATCTCTCCTGCAACAAGATACACCATAATACTGATAGAAGAAAGAACATCTCAGATTAAGATTAAACCTTTTTTTCTTTCGTTTTATGTCTATCTTTTTAATAATATTTTCTTCTATAAATTTATTTTGAAATTCACATCATTAGCTAACTACAGATCAGCTGAAATCCCAAGAGACCAAAGACAAGCTTAGAAGCTAAGATGAACCCATTTTTGGTCAGGGGAGTGAGACAAGACACATAAACTTGTTTAGAAAGTCAGACACCACAGTTAAAAAAAGAAGTGTATAAAAACAAGCTTCAAGAGCATCTGAAACATACTTTTTAAACTATGTAAAGGCAAACACTTTTCAGATGACACTACACATCTCATATGAATACACAACACAGAGAGATTCAGTTTATGCAGACGTAGAACTCACCAGGAATAAAACAAGTTTTCATGTGATTGTCGTCTTATTTTGTCCACTTCTGTTTTCATTTCCTTTACATGGGTCAGCATTGTTGTTAACTGTGCCTGGAGCTGCAACCATACCTGATCCTTATGTCTCATCCTGCATCCAGGAGGCAGTTGCTCAACTGTTACTGGAGACAGGTATTTTAGCTCTGAGGGAATTCGGTCAGGTATTCCCGTAAGCACATTTCCAAACATCTGTTCAGGTCCTGAACTCTGAGAAATGTTTGCTTTGACATCTGTCCTTTCACTGTCACTGCACTTCATCAGCTCTTCTTTTGGACAGCATTGTATAAACCAATGCATCTCCTCAAGAACCATCACACACTGCATGGAAAGGTGCTGCAGTTTGTCAGTCCAGTCTTGAACTCTGCCTTGAGGAGGAAATGCTACATTATATTCTCTGTCAGCACTCAGCCTAGAGTCCATCTCTTGGATGCTGCTCAGGAGGCTCCTGGTTAGGAAGAAAAAAAGGAAAGAAAATTACTTTAACCCCACAACTGAGTTTTATGGTATGCTTCCCCTTTTAAAGGTTCAACCTTCCAACTAAGTTCATAAAAGCTCCAGATAATATGAACCCAGAGAACTCAAACTTCTTGGAAAAACTAAAATGATAATCTTAAAAAAAAAAAAAAAAAAAAAAAAAAAAAAAGTTTAGCTACCAATTTTTTCTCTCCATTGAATGTTTGAGTCTTCCTGGAAACCGGGCTTTGTGAGATTTCTCAGAATTGTATCACCCATTTCAGTAACCCTTAGATTCCTGATCTGACACTTATTTTTTATTATTCCTGATCTGACATGTTGTTATTTTTCCTCCAGTATACAAGCAAACTGGATTCTAGCACACCTTTATTCTCTCAGTGTATAAGAGGCACAGTTCCTAACAAATGATTAATCTGTTCTGCAATGAGAATCTTAAAGATTAGCTTTTTAGAAGTTTTACTATTCCTGCAAACACAAAGCTGGGGTGATGATTTTTATTTTTATTTTATTATTTATTTATTTTTACAAAGGAAATAATCTTTGACACAAATTCAAAGGATTTTATAGATTACATCAGTGATGATCACAAACCTACAGAACAGTGGAATTTGCAGCAAAACTTGTAAGGGATAAATCCCATCAAGTAAGAAAGATTTCCTATACACCTTTCCCTTTCAGCATTTCAACACAACATCAGCTATGTTGTGTTTAACACAGTATTAATTCTTTCTAGAATTTTTCATCTTAGGTTGTTGAGGTTTCTTCATTTTGGCCCAAGTGGCCATTCAGATTACTTATTTTCTCCAAATCAAAAAAACTTGAATGCAGCCAAAATTAATTTAGGACTATACCAAAAAAGGAAAGGTTTAAATGAGAGAGGTTTAACAATCTGTAAATTCAACAGTGTAATTAATTACAGTATTTCATAGGCTTTGTGCATGCCTAACTTGGTTTTCCCCAATTATTTTGATTCCAAAACGCTGGCTGAAAAGACAGGATAAGCAATATTTATTTTCTGCTCACCACCTTTTTTTTTTTTTTTTTTAAAAAAAAGAAAAAAAAACAAAAAAAAACTTTTCTATCTAGGCATAACTAAGGGGATGGGAGAGATAGGGAAGTAGAGAGAATTTAACTGTATTCTACCTTATCATTTTCCATCTTTCTTAAACTGAATTGCTTACTGTCAATAATTCTGTGCTGAACATTTAAATAAAACTCATGGTGTAAAGCAAAATACCTCAGCGTAATCCACTGTTCTGTCAATGCAGTAAGAGACTGTCTTTGTCTGACAAGCAACTGCAGGAGGTGTGCCGTGAATCCTTTGCATCGCTCAATACTACCTAATCCAAGATCCTGAAGAAAATAAGTGCGGAGAAGTGGGAGGGAAAGGAGAGAACAGTTAGATGAATAAGCAGAATAAGCAACAACATTGACTGTGTCTCCATTCCACTTCACTCAGAAGACTGAAAGGTTATGGTTTAAGTGAACAAGTATTAAAATGCACACAAAGTATAGTTACTAGTTTCAGCTCTCTTCATTTGTCTGCATCTTTCATATACCCACTATACAATTTAAAAATAGTTTCTGCAAACACAGACATATTAAATTGCACTTCCAATGCAGCAGTTCCTAACAGGAATTTAGTTCCAGAAGTAAAGTCACTTGGCATAAATAAGTAAAATCCAAAGAGGAGATACCAGCTTAAAGTTTTAAATCCATGACCACTGCTAAAACCACTTCCACAATTCATTTTACCGGATTTACTGACAACTACTTTCTCTCTTTTTAACAGATGAACAGATCCTGAATTAAAGTGCAGAATGAATGTTCGCAATAAAAAGCAAAACTTATCACAGTTAGGTTCCACTTTTTATTCCATTACCAGCTGTGCCATTTGACAAGATTATATCGTAAAAAAAACTAGGGGTCAAGTACAGTGAGAAGAACATCTGGAAGAGATCCCTGTTTCCTGGAATATTGAAAAGGTGGTAGTGATTTGTCAGAACTCATTTGTTCCTTCTAATGCTTTTAGGCCAATTTCTAAGCAAGAAAATGTTTTGCATCCTTCTGTATTAAACACAGGCTCCAGTTATGGCCACTTATAAATCTGAACAGATTTTTCATAAACACTACTAAACCTGATTCTGTTCTCCTAACAAGCTTTAATTCAGCATTTCAGAAGATTCCTTCAGGCACAAAGAGTAGCAATCCGGGATTAGCTGGGATGAAGGATACTGTACAACACACAGATTACTAACTTCACCAAGTAATTTGCTTGTTCTAGTTCATTCATAGAATGACAAGTTTTGAAATGCTATATTTAATATTCATCCCCCAAATATATATTTTTTTATTGTACTACAGAACACAGTATTTTCACTTTACTCTTTTACTACTAGAAAATTCCAGTTCAAGTTTGTAATCTAAAATTAGCAGAAGTAGGATTCCTGGTTGGGTTTTGTGTTTTTACCTTGGCAGGTGCTAACAATGCTGTCTGAAGTCTAGAGTGGCGTGCAAGTGAACGATAGAAGTACTTCTGGCATCCATCCCAGGCAGAAGAAACCTCTGTGAGTAACCTGACAAAGCACAGAAGTTTAATATTAGAAAGGTAAATAATTCCAGAATTTCAGAACACTAGAACCACCAGGTCAGCTCTTCAACCTAAAAATTCTGATTACACACTGATATTTTGCAAATGCATTGAACTTTCAATTCTTCATTTTTCCTCAAATATATAAGTCATAAGAAATGATTTATTTTTTATTTTTAAATAAGTCCTAGGAAAACTTAGCACAACAATAAAATCTCCATCTCTGAAAATCAGTTTATGCTAAAGCAGTGATTTTTGATTTTTTTTTTTTTTTTTTCATGCTGCTGAATCAAGCTTGATAGGGAAGCTATTTATTTTGGTCTTCATGGAAGATATTATACATTAAGCCCATACATCTGAGGGGGACAGTAACCAGCATCTTCCAATGACAAAATCAATTATTGCAGAGAAACATTTGAAAGAACATCTTCCACATAGGCAATTTTTTTTTTTCCAGAAATGCCCACTTTGAAGTCTAAATATGCTATTAGTCATTGATGAAGACAAAACAGTTGACTAAGTAATCCCTGTAAATTGCAACTAATCTTTAATAAATCATTACCAGTCTACCTTCTAAGGATATTCACAAAGTGTCCCAAACAAAGCTGAACAGCAAAGGGTTAAATGAATTCAGAGAACCAATGAAACCAGTGGCAAAGTTATCAGAAGTGCAAATTTAAAAATAAAAAGTTTAAAAAACTTCTGTTTTATGTACCAGTACAGTATGTACAGGATTTTCAAACAGAGAAAACAGATGGGAGTGAATCTAAAACCCAAAATGCATTCAACAAGTCCAGAAATTCCAATCTGAATCCACCTGCAATAAATTTTAAGAACTAGAGCAGCAACTCATACAATCTAAGGGTTAAAAATGCTGTATACATACGTGGCATCCAGTTCATTCGTACAACTCACTACAGTTAATGCAGTACGCAAGTCCAGCGGATGTAGGCGGACTACTTCATTATAGCCTTCTGAGCGGGACCAAGACAGACCTTTTCGGTATGACAGACCTGGAATGACATTTGAACACGTATCTTTTTATGCCCTCATTCTTTTATATGGAAAGAAGTGTGACTTATTAAGATACAAAGCCTCCAACATAGGATTTTTTCCTCACGCTTTCTAATCTTGACAAGCTTTTGAACATTTTCCAAATTTTCTAACATAACACACCAGAGCTAAGCTATCTTCAGCTGAAGAACACAGCTGAAATAAGACATAGACCTGCTTGTATAAAAAGTTGGTGGTGACAGCCAAGAGAAAAAACAAAAAAGCCTCGAAACTCAAAGGCATGCTATAGTGTGAAATAAAACCCATGAGGAAAAAGTTACAGGTAAATACTTTTTAAATTCAGTCTTCACACTTGTACTTCAGTTATTTTTAGAATTGGATCAAGCATGTTCATTTCCCTTGAACAAATTAAAACTCCTTTCAAAGTAACCTAAAAGCAAACAAAGTCTGTAAGAAAAATTTATTAGCCTAAGTTATGCCATTTTTCCAAATGGAATGGAAAACAAGTCTTAAACAGTAAGATTTTTAACTTCTCTTGATCCCATCAGAATACTGAGTTAGGGACCATCGCCTCATGTTTAGATACGAAAAGGATGATGAATAGGGAAGTCAAAGGAGTCATCTGAAATCAAAGACGGATCCCAGTAAAGAATTCAAGTCCAGTGTAATAAGTCATCACAGTACGTCCTCTCTCCAGCATAAAGCCTCAGAGCTGCAATGTCAGGTATTACTTTGACACCAGTGGGTACAAAAAAATATCAAATACATGAAAAGTGTACGCACCAGAAACCTCCCACTTGAGTACACCTGTGTTAACAGTCATGTACATACAAAGGGACCTTAAAGCTCCAGGATCTACTTAGCAAACACAGCAACTGGTTTAAGTAGCACAAATACTCAGAAATAAAATCTACCCCTCCAAAAGCATATATATATATATATAAATATAAAATATAAATAAATAAATATAAATAATTTAATCCCCTCCGCCTAAGTGCCATGACACAACCCATTTGTGTAAGTTTGTTTGTTATCAAAAGCATGCCTCCTTCTTGGAACCCTTAACTTCCCATTTCCAAGCTTCTCTTTGCAACCAAAAGGGAGGTAAATTTGACTTTTTTTTTTTCAGTTCTTAGAATCACTGCAGGCCAGAAACTGTGGCTTCAGTGAGAAGCACTAGAATGCTAAACTCTTAAACCCCCCCCAAAAAAAACAAAACAAAAAAGGCATAGTTCTGGTTAGTTTTCTACCTGTGGCTACGACTTGACAGAATGCTATCAGACAACTGTTATGGAACAAGATTGCTTGCTTTTGCTGGTTTCTAAGGTGTTCAGTGGCTAAGAACAGTTGATGGTATTTTGTACAATCAAAGGAAAAGGCAATAGTTAATAGCTTGGGTAGGTCCTTAACCTTACAACTAGCAATGGCTGCAACGGAGATTAGGCTGCTGAGCAGGGTCTCTCTAATGATCCCCATCAACAGACTATTCAATCTCCACAGCTCAGCAATACCACTGCCAGTCTGTCAACAGAGATGGGCTCTCATTCAAAGAAGCTAATTTAACTCCAGTTCTGGATAAGGGACTGGGTACAAGACTATGAGCTTCTCTCTTGCTCCTGAAAGCTGACCAGTGACTTCTGACTGGAGATAACATAGATTTCAGCTTCAGAAGAGCAACTATTTTACATACAGTGGAATGTACGAAGAAGAGAAGGTATATGAATGGGCTAGCACATCAGACCTCTTAGTTAGAAGAAGGGAAAAAGACTTAAATGCCTGTATGTATTAATGGCTCAATGACTTCAAAGACATAATATTATATCATGTATTTACATGTACTGGCAAAAATGTAAGATGCTTAAGAACTTTTAAAACAAGCACATTTCAATTCAAAGCTCACCTGTTTTAGCAAGGGTTTTAAAGAGATCTGACAAAGCCCGTTGCTTCTGCATCTGAATATGCTTGGCCTCTGACTTCTGCTTCTCCTTATCTGCTGTCTGATCAAACGTTAAACTCTGCAGTTCCACTACAGAACCAATGATATCACCTGCAAGGAAGACAGCAGGGAAAGTTAAAATATGAAACGTCAATGAACACAAACCAGCCATGGGAATATAGTCTGGGAAAGGAACCATGCATCTGCATATTTTCCTGATTCCATTCATGTTATAAAGGTCAATTAAGACATAAAAATCACAAGAATAACTAACCCGTGAGCTGGTCAAGATTTTCCAGAAGACTTAAGAATGGATTCTTTTCTGTAACTGTTGCACACATTTTCTTCATTCTTTTAGTAAGCTTGGGCAGGCGGTACTGAAGAGATTCTGTAGGAAATGTAATGTCATCCTGACATTCTTCCGTTAGTGTCTGCTGAGAAAAATGAAAGAAACAGTCCAATTAGACAGCCTGAATTATGCATGTATTATCTGTCCACTAAGTCAGAGTAAACTGCTGCAAAAACAAGGAGTAAGTTCTGCATTCACCTCAAACCCAACAACTTGCTCATGCAGTCCTCTGAACAGTTCAGCCCAAGCATTTGAGGAAAATCGCAATATCTGTAATGTCAAGCATGTATTAACTCTGAAAAAAGCCAAAGAAATCAAAGATGTTGTGGCCCTACTTTTTTAGCTGTTTGTCACGGCCTCTTTTTCATAGAGACTACTGCATTTAGGTCAACTTCCTCAGCCTTCCAAGCTCAAAGGTAGGCAGTCATCTTATCCTATATAATTAATGCCCTTAAGACATTAGGTAAGAACACCACCTCTTACTTTCCACTAAACACAAATTTAACTGCACTGCTAGGGAAACAATGAAAATGGTACACACGTACAAATAATTAAATTACAGAAGTGATCCCCCAGCATGTCAAAAGCTATTCTTTAGGAAATAGCTAGGATACTTAAGTTTGCATGCATGTCCCTGCGGTTTCATAAAGTCTTAATTTCATAAACATGTGAAACCAGCAGCAACTCTGTTAATGATCAGTGACAGGCTTGCAAAAAAAATGCACCTCCCTGTCCCAAAACCAAACCCACACTAGATTTTGCCTCAGATTTATTTTTCCTTATCCATCATCTTCCTGACTGTCAGATGACAAAAGCAGAATCAGTCACCCTTCCGCTCCAAATAAACTTAAAGCCTTGGAAATGAGAGTAACTGAATATCCCCCCACATGAAAATCCTGATGAATTCTGGCTGGTTCCTCGGTATCTATTTCAGGAAAATAATTGACTTGTTTTCTGAGCTGGACAGCTTCATTACAGACACACCGAACAAGGCACTATGAAGCAGGGCAATATTAAATGTTAGTCCTAGTCAGTGTCACTGTACCAGCAGGGAAGTTAACACATTGCTGCAGACAATATACGAGTAACTTAGAGATGAAATGTGTAACTGCTATAGCCTCTATGTTAGACTGTAGATACTGTGCCAAGCTAATGCTGAACATACTTGTCTTTCCAGGCTATATTCCCACCCACCTGCGGTGTTTCATAACACTCAACACAAAAAAAAAAAAAACAAAAAGTTGAAAATATATTCAAGAGACTTGACATTTATGTAAGATTTTTCTGCATAAATCAGTGAAAAACATACAGATGAAAATATTGAAAATATCCTTCCCACACTTAGAACAAAGAATACAGTCACCTTGGCAATATCTGTTCTAGAAGACACAATTTTTCTTAATGCGTTGCTTAGCCTCTGAACTTTAGTCTCTTTGTTCTCAGATTCCTCCTGCTTTTGCAAACAGTCCAGCTGCTCTTCCTTACCAATTTCCACCAAGGCAGGCCGACATGGCTCATTTAGAACAACTTCAAATTTCTTCATGAATTTGAAGAGAGTCCTAATTACAAAAGGGAAGCAAAACAGTTACTGGGTGTTCTAATCCAGGAAATCTCTCAGCTGCTGGAAATAAGCATTTCCACTGTTTTATGGGTACAAGAAACATTCCTGCATTCAAATTTAAAACCAGAGAAATTTAGAAAGAAGGTTTGAAATACAGTCATACATACAAATACTGCTATTTATTATCATCAGTCCATAACTGGCTCCTTAATTCAAAAGGTATGAGTTACCTGCGTGTTTTTTCAACTGATTGTTTAATGGCCCAGAAGCTGACATCATTCCACTTTGAAATTTTCACAAATTCCTATTAAGAAAATAAATAAACAGTGGGATTACATATACTAATATAATGAAGTATTTGCATACAAAAGATGGTCTTTAAAGCTGATCAGCTATGATGACACAATGCATTACATTTTACAGCATGCACCAATAACTGCATAGTTGTCTTGTTCTAATAATTACTTGTTTATGCTAAAACTGCTGCATAGCCAAGTGTGAAATCCAAAGGGGCTTCACAAAGGGGCTTGGTAGAAACCTCCATGGCTAAATGGGACCAACCAAACACTAAGACTTTCACCAACTCCTTGCCTAAACAATATCTTCTTGACAAAGAAAATGTGAAGTACAGCAGGGATTTCCATGGCCAACAGAGCTATTACACAAATTCAAATAACTGCTCTACTGTTCTGATGTTGTATAATCAGGTTGAGCAAAATTTTCTTTTACCTTAAGTTCCTTTTCTATAGGTTGACGAAGTTCAGTGATTCTGGTTTCAACACACTCTGAAAACTGCTTATAATAATTGTATAAATTCCATAGGATGCTGCACAGGATGTCTGTAAGGGACAAAAAATGAGGAGCTTCTTTCAAAACAGGATATTCTTCAGTACCAACAGCAGAAATGCAGCCTAGGTTTTTTTTGTTTGTTTTGTAATTGTGACACTTAGCAATATCAAAGGAAGGGGTTAACAGACCAACAGTATTCTTCACGAAAATGAATAAATGCATCATAGGCTTGCATTCTGTTTGAGCTTTTAGTCATCTGTCCAGAAAGCCTGGAATATATGACGGCAAGGTGGTTTTTAAGATGACTCTAACACACATTACACTGATGACTTACCCTTTTCTGCTACCTGAGGCATCAGTAAGACATGGCAGTGGAAATCCAGTAGCATTTGAAGTCGTGCATGAAATTCTCCCAGCGTAGATCCTTCGATGAAAGCTTGTAGTGTGCTGACCAGCATTTTTAGACTCATCTGCTCAGTTTCTGAACATTGCACCAGAAATATAAAAAGGTGAGAAAAAAAAAACACAAAACTTTACATGAAAATTGTTGACTGGTCTTTGTGACCTTCCAATTAAGTATCAGGTTTCTATTTAGGAAGTTTCAAGACAAACTAGGGAAAAAAAGGAGGGAAAAATTCTAATTTAGTAAATAAAACTAGTAAAAAATACACCGCATAAAAGAGAAGACAGGACAAGATAGGCAGTAGTAAGACAGTGCTGAGGAGGCCGGCTACACACCCAGTTTGAGTGAACACTAAGTATATGGAGAAAACTTGCTATTCTTTACAAACTTTTTCAGCCATGATGAAAAACTACATGCTACAAATTAGTTGCTGCCAATTCCTTAACACCTCAAAATCAAGATAGAAACAAATCTTGGACAAATCTAGTAGAGAGTAGTGTCTTTAGAGCACTGCCTATGGGAGAAGGTACTGGAAGATGTAAAAAGAACCCAAGGATCTTAATCTGTCAAGTACATTAATTAGTCAGGAGATTGCAAGAACTTTGCCTCATTCCAAAGAATGTTATTTTCATCTTCACAATTTCAGAAAATCTGTGAGGACTAGGGACTGAAAGCAGTATTTTTTCTTATTTTACATAATTTGAACACCTGTGGACAGATTTGCTAGGCACAGTGCATACCTAAAGCACACTTACTGTAAGAATTTTTTATGCTTTATACACAATACTCAAGCAGCTCAGTTAGAATATGAATTGTGCTTTGTGCAGTTAAAAAGTGAGATGCCTTTTCCAGCTGCAGCTGAAGGCTTCCAAACCTCAGTTTACAATGTTTATATGTCCCTGACATGATCACTACCACTCTACTTTCTTTTGGATGCCTTTTACAAGCATCTCTCTTTTACACCCCCACAATGTTAGTCCTATGAACTACACACACGTTTTCAGAAAAAATACCACTCTATATGAAAGACCTTATAGAGGCATGGAATTTATTGCAGAGCAAAGGGGACAATAACTCCACCTTGAAGTGACAGTTAAACTTGGTCATTTGAGAACTTAATTATGCATCCTTAGTAATTGCTGCAACTCTGCCACATGTTTATATAAGGATAGGACTTGCCTTCCATGTTTGCCTCGGTGTGTTCTTGCACATACTTCTCAATCATCTGATAGACTGAGAACCAACGCTTTGTGGATTTCTCTACATGCTGCTTCATAACATTGTCCAGACTTACTGACCAGCAACTGAAAACAGTGAGAAAAGAAAAAAAAAAAAAGCTCATGAGTCATCTGGGCTCCAAAACAATGCAAACTTTATTCTGTTTCTGCTAAACTAAAGGAAGATTTTAGAGGATGAAACAATCCGCAAATATCCTTAATATACACACATTCAACTACTGAAGATCATTACTTTGACAGTAATAAATATGAGATAAGAAATGAAGGAACTATAACCGTCAAATAAAACCAGTCAGAACCAGGTTTCAAAAAGAGTTTTCTTTCACAAAATGTGAGATAGACTTTTGGAATTCCTGATCGTGGATTCCTGATCCCAGGATTAAAAACAGTAGTAGGCTGGGAAAACAGAATTAAGTACTCCAGTTGTGTCCTGCTTCTCTCCCTTCTGAGGCACACACACGTACACATATAGTCACCATGAAAGACAATATGGGGCTGGACATGCTCATTCTGAGCCAGTACAACTACCTTGTATTTGTTTGGTTTTATACCTGTACAAGGGCAGCTACACACATACAAAGAAAGGAAACACTTCACAATTAAAGCAATAATGCATTGCAACATGTCTCCATATCAAGACAGAAGCTTAATTCTAAGAAATAGCAATAGGGAAGGACAGTTCTTACTTCAACTCCAATCTCCGCCACTGAATAATCAACTGAGTGACCAAATCAAGATGCTTCCGCAAGGACAAAGCTCGACTAGCATTTTCCTCCCAGTCCTGGCAGAAAAATAGAACAAAAAAAAAAAAAAACACAACAAAAAATGTTTATCTTTATACAAAGCCAGAAATCAGTGTCTGCATAGCACTGTAATACTATTATTCACTCCTTAAACTCACAGCATGGAGCAATTCACTTTCCCAAACCCTGGCAAGCACTCAGATTTTATTATTTTTTTTTTAAATCATGGTACCAATACAACTAAAGCAGCATGAATGAGAAAATAATTTCCCTTAGCTCTCTTCTTACCTGTGCCTTTGCAAGAAGAATTTCTAAGCCATTCAAGAACTTTGAGAGAGGACTAGATAGTGGAAAACTCCGGATTCTGTCCATCACAACCAAGAGCTGCAGAATGAAAAACAAGTGTTCAACCTACAGCAGCTGATCTTCAACAAAAGCAGTCATGAAACTAAGCTGATTTTATTAGCGTAACTCTACCCTGAAAAGAGGTAAGAACATTTTTTTTTTGTTTTCAACTGCTTCTTCATTTTACATGTAGTATTAGCTCACCAGTAGTTCAGTAAAGCATTCTGAAGGAAATGAGCAGACCTAATAATGCTAAGAGCTCCAACTGATTCTACGTTTCTGCATTAGTCTTCAGGAAATCAGATCCACACAGCCCCCCCTTAGTGCTGCCAAAGATATATGCATGCACAGGTCCTATGCATATCTTTCCATGTATTTACACACACAAACAATGCTAAAATATTTTTGTTTTTCCTAAACTTTTGTTGAGTTATCCTTACCTGCAGAAGCACTGGATGCTCTGGCCATTCCTGCAGTAACCTGTTTACTTCTTTAGCAAAATTATCAAGTACAGGTTGGCACAGCCGGACTTGCTGAATATTAGGATGTTGGTAAAAATCATAGGGGCCATCTTGCTGTAGCACAAGATCTGATGTTATTTCCTCAAAAAAGGTATTTTGAAGAAGTGTGCTAAGTAGAAGTTGGCTTCCCAAAAGACTATCATTCATTTCAGCACCTAGGAAGTCAAGAAATAAAGACATTGTGTGTTTTTTTTGTTTGTTTGTTTGTTTGTTTTTTCCAATTTAACAGGAAAAGTTAATTTGTTTCCTGCATTCCAAACCTTAGCATGTTATGTATTAAAAAGATAAGATTTTAACATGCATAAGCAATAAGGTGAGATTAGAGGAAAAGAGGCAAATTTGAAGTTTGCATCCTCTATTTTATCAATAAAAAAGATAAATCTAAAGGTACGCTGCAGTCCAGGCAGAAAACCACAGTTCCTCCATTCGTAAGTTCACATGGAGGGGATATTTACTACAAAATTATTAGCAAGACTCTGTGAAAAAAGTAATCTGACACAAAAACGAACTAACCAAAAAAAAAAAAAACACACTCACATACATCACACCTCAGGTATAAACACAAAAATATATTACTGTAGAAATAGCAGTCCTCTTGCACTATCTGCTTCTTAACTGCATGCATACACCTTTATTAGAACTGAAATACAGTTCTGCTTTGAGAAGTGATGAAAATATTATTGAGGTCTTGCACACACATTGTTATGATTTTCACATCAATTGTGCCAAAATTCAAAGCAAATGCATCACTTTGTTTTGTTCATTCGTTTGATTTAAATTACAGAAGTTCCACTGAAATCAATTTCTTTATGAACTTCATTTTAAATTTTACCTCTGGGAAATTTCTGCAAGTGCATAATCTTCCACAGAATTATGCAGATGTAAGCAATCAACATTTCTGAATATGAAGTAGGTTCACTTTACTCTTAAACCGTGTTCCATTAACAAATGAAAAAAATTCAAAAAAACAAAACAAAGCCTTGCAAGACAGTTCTGAAAATGGGACAAATTATTTGGAAAAAGGAAACTATTTTTGCACACAGCCTATAATATAGGTCTATTTTATGATTTGCAATACAATTTATTTGTAACAAATCATCACAAAGCTGAACTTGTACATCTGAAATGTTGCTAGCAATCTTACCAATTAAAGGATAGTACTGTGACACCAGAAATGCGCCAGTCTGATAGCAGGAAATAAATGCGGTGAAATAATTTTTAGCTTGATGAGAAGGCAGACTCTTTTGATACCACAGAGATTGAGCAAAGTTTAAGCACAACTGCTGATGAACCATCATTACAGTCTGCATCGAGCTCTTGGACAAAAGGGCTCTGTCTACTTCCAGCTGGTCTTCCAATGGATCTTCAGTTTCCATGTTTTCTTCTAGACTTGCCTCAGCTGTGATATCTTCGAAATCCTACAAATTGCATTATAATTTAGAGATCAATTATAGTTTCTTCCTTTAATGCCCCTCCTCTCCTCCCCTGTACCCTTTTTTTTTTGTACTCTCTGGCACTACAACAATGTGCTAACACTAATGATTTGGAATTGGCATTCATATAGGTACACGGCCTGCCTTACAAACCAGATGTCAGTCTGAAACAGAACGCAGGCAAATAGAACAATTAAGGGCATAAACCACAGCAGGCAGAAGAATGCAGTACAGTGAGCTCCAAGCTACAACCAAACAAAACCTTTTCCAGAACAAGCTTTAGCAGTCATACCTGCTGATAAACCACTTCAATGCTGTTTGATCACTTGGGAGATCTGAACTATTACTTCTCAACCTCCTGGCTACATGTTGATGCACAGAACTGGCTCATAGATTTGTGCACTGCACAATACTGCCTGGTGAAGTCACTTCAAAAATTGTTCAGACCAGTTAAACTTAAAACAAACAAACAAAAAAACCTCACAGCTTCAACACAAATATTTAATCAAGGAGATTTAAGTTTTTCACAGGCAACAAAACCTCAGCAGACCCTACTTGTTAATTGAATCACATTCCAGAATGTTACCATTAGTAATCGTATTCTGACTCAGCTGTGTAACTTAGGATAATTTAGCTGAAAAGAAAATAAACGAAAAAACACAGTACTTAATATCTATCCATCCCAAAATCTAACACACATTTCTGTTTTGGCTTAAGAAGATGTTTCATTCTTCATCTCATCTTACTTGTAACATGCATTTTCAGGAGCTACTTCGGACATAAATTTTGTGTTTCTTCATTATAGAGTTTCTGTTGTTACCTTTTCATGAAAAGGAAATCTCCTCCTAAATTCTTCTTCTTCCTCCTCTTCCTCACTTTTTCCTTTCCCATGATTTTTACTTCTGTATCTGTACAGACTGTTTTCCATTGCTTCCTGTTCTTGGGCACGGCGTTCCTGTTCATCCCATTCATTTATAATTGACTGGGAAAACAAAGTAACGTATTATTATACAATATGATGTTTTAAATCACCTCAATGCCTCATATTTTGGTAAGGCGGCATCTATCGTGCTCGGCTCTTTCCCCCTCTGCAGTCTGCATCAGTATAAAGCAACACCATCTAAGCTGAATGAAGATTTGTAAACTGCTCTCACAGACTAAAACTGTGCAGCAAGAGAGCGCTTGGCCAAGTTATAGCCTGTCTTAACCATTTCATAGAGAACCTTTCCACAAAGTTTTGTGTATTTTTTTTTTAATTTGTTTTGTTGTTGTTGCTTTTTATCAAAATCCTGTAACCGTTACCAAAGCCTGTAACATTTAAAGCCTATAAACATTACAGGCTTTGAGTTCACACCTCACTAAATCCAAATAAGCTAGCATAAAATGTTGAATTACTTTCTGTATGGAAAAAAAGTTTAAGAACATGATATTGATGAGTATCAGTGCAAGAATCCTGGCCACTAGCGCTATATGTTACCTGACACAGATGTCTAAAAAGTCGCAGAGATTTCTGGTCCATCTCTCCTCTGGACAGTACATGACACTGAAGATGCAACAACGCGTTCACCAGGAGCTGCTCCAGGGTTGGGCAAGGCTTCTGTACTCCCTCAGACTCTCCTTCAGAATGCTTCTGAGAAAACTTCTTAAGTCCATGAAGGACCTCAACTGAATTCACTGAGCATAAAATTTCTGCACGAGCCAAGTACGTGGGAAAAGCATGACCAACAGATGGAAACGTCAACAGAGAAGTAAGGAGGTTGTTGAGATCAGCTGGACGAACAAAACTGTTGAGCGTGGCATAAACTTCAGAAGCCACTAATCGCATGCCGTGTTGTAACTGCAAGATGGCAGCTTGCAGTGGAATGATGGCATCAGGGAATGCAGCATACTCCTCTGCCAAGTGTTTTCTGAAGTGATGGTGAGATTGTTGCCAGGATGTTTCTTCATTTAACAGTTTTTTTATTGCCTGGAGTGATTTTGGTCTTTCCCCACCAAGGAACTGCAGAAGGCGGGCTAGAAGATCTTGGACTGCAGAAACCCTTGCTATGCTGTTGATGTACTGGTGAGCCTCCTGGTACAAGCAGTCGTAGAGTGGAGCTGGAGGCCTGAAGGCCTTTTTTCTGGAGAGACTGCTTATTTGCTCATTCAGCCTTTGCATTCTTTCCTGCAAGAGTCTGTTAAGAAATAACAGTTACCAGCTCAGCAATGTACATGTAAATGTAAATTTCTCTCTACCACCTCAATACACAAATCGCTACTTTCAAATCAACAAGCCTCATTCCTACAGAAGAACACAGATTGTAAAGCTGTGAGGAAAACTGAACCTGAGCAACAAAAGAAAGTTTCCAGCCTAAAAGAGAAGAGTTAAGTGCCTGAGCTGTTACCTGAGATGGGGATGAATATAGTTGCTGACTGCTTTGTCTTCAATACTTTTTCCTGTATGCAGCTGGGATGACAAATCGTATGTTTTCCACTCACACTCCAGCTGGTCTAACTAAAAAGACAAGAATAAAGCTTTCTCTGAGGTTCTGATTTTGGTAACCAAGTACGTACAGCATCATCTTGGACATTAAAAGAAGTTATAATCCCAGAGTTGAAAAATCATGACCAAGAATTGGCCAGCTCCACGCTTACCTCTTCTTTGGCATACTTGAGCTTGTATTCTCTTTTAATAGCTGGATCAAACCGGGTCTGTGGAAGCCACAACTGGATCTGCACCAAACCAATGTTCACCCAGAGGCTTCCTCGCCAAGCTGTTTCTGGTAGCTCCTTAAGCCCTTCCCTAAAGAACTGCTGCAAGCAAGTGAGCAGGAGAAACATGAATTCTTTAGGAAGTAGCTCCTGATCAGCGATGCTTCTAAGTATCTTGAGAAGGTACTCATATGCAACAAGATCCTTGAGGATGAGCTTCTCACAGTACTCCAAAAATTCCTCTTGAAGATCTGCTGGAACCAGATCTACCAGGCTGGAGAGTTGTCTGCACAGCATTATTCCTTGTAGTCTAGAATCTGTGTATCTGGAGACAAAGGAATGGAAAAAGTTCACACATAGCAAGCATGCTTCTGCAATATGCCTGGTTGAAATAAGACCTTCTTTCCATACATATGTTAATACCTAAAGTCTGCTGTTGAAGCAACAGCCAGGTTGGTCCACAGTGCTGTGCTGACTTCGTTAAGTTGCTGTGCTCTCTCCATCCATTCTCCCAGTGTCACATGGGATGAAGACAGAACAGGATGTCCACTCACATCCCACTGGCTTGTCTTACTGCTACTAGTTAGAGTTTCAAAGAAGCACTTTGAGAAAACTGCTCGGGTCAAAATACCTGGGCCCTAAATTAAGAGATGAAGAGTTAAGATTGTTCAGATGCAACTTGCACTGAGCATGCTAAAATTTGTAACATTGTTTGAGAAAGCTGTTAAATTAGTAAAGTGGTCTTGCTTGATAGGAAAGAAGAAACGAACCTTCATAGAACAATTCAGATAGGATTTAGAAGGGATCTTTTCCTCTGTTGCAGGCAGTGGTCTCCAAGTCAACCAATAGTCTGGATCTGTGGTGAAAGTACTGTTCCAAAAGGATTCTAGTGCAGCATGAACCAGTTGAGATGACAGAATAGACATTTCTTCAGGCGACACCTAAAGAGAAAGAAAAACCCGGAGTTGAGGATAATTTACAGGTAGTGAAAGAGAATCAAGCAGGATGAAAAAAGGAGCATGACACTTCTCTAGTAGAGATAGTACAAGATATTCCTTAAGGTCTGTTTAAAATTTGCAAAGGTTCACTCGCATCTCTTCTGAACAAGAAGAAAAAACTTCACAGAATCACAGAATTTCTAGGTTGGAAGAGTCCAACCTCTGACCTAACGCTAACAGTCCCCACTAAACCATATCCCTAAGCTCTACATCTAAACGTCTTTTGAAGACTTCCAGGGATGGTGACTCCACCACTTCCCTGGGCAGCCCGTTCCAATGTCTAACAACCCTTTCAGTAAAGAAGTTCTTCCTAACATCCAACCTAAAACTCCCCTGTTGCAACTTAAGCCCATTCCCCCTCGTCCTGTCACCAGGCACGTGGGAGAACAGACCAACCCCCACCTCGCTACAGCCTCCCTTGAGGTACCTATAGAGAGCGATAAGGTCGCCCCTGAGCCTCCTCTTCTCCAGGCTGAACAAGCCCAGCTCCCTCAGCCGCTCCTCGTAGGACTTGTTCTCCAGGCCCCTCACCAGCTTCGTTGCCCTTCTCTGGACCCGCTCAAGCACCTCGATGTCCTTCTTGTTGTGAGGGGCCCAAAACTGAACACAGTAGTCGAGGTGCGGCCTCACCAGAGCCGAGTACAGGGGGACGATCACCTCCCTAGCCCTGCTGGCCACACTGTTTCTTATGCAAGCCAGGATGCCGTTGGCCTTCTTGGCCACCTGAGCACACTGCTGGCTCATATTCAGCTGACTATCCACCATCACTCCCAGGTCCTTCTCTGCCTGGCAGCTCTCCAACCACTGCATGTCAAAATCTTAGAGATACTTAGTTTGAAAAGTCTTTTGAAAACTTCTGCAAAACTAATTTAAACTAAAACTTGTTCTTACTTCACTAAGATGTACTAAGTGCCACAGTCCAGACAGCTGGTGGGAGGCAGCTGGTGTCAATTTCAGAGCAAAAGCTATAAGCTGAACTAGATCTGAACACGTGCCTAATTCTTGACTGAAGTTCTTCCTGTAGGAGATAGAAGAAATATGACATAATGCCTAAGCAGGACACACACATCACTTATATAATGAAACAAACTCAGAACAGCAGACAAGGCCACAAGAATAACAAAGACTACCTGGAAGGTTAAAATTATAGTATTTTAAGTATTGGAGATGAACAAGCCCTCTAGTAAATACCCAAAACACTTGCACCCCTTGCAAAAGCTAGCAAAATCCAAATTTACAACTAATCTTTACAACAATCTTCAGCAAAACATACAAAACTGCTACCAGACTCTTACATAAAAGCTTTTATTTTTCAATCATTTATAATCCATTCTACCACTGATGAAGCTATTGCTGGAGTTTAATGTTTTTACACCAATAGGCTTGGACATCAGCATTCCCCTATTTGCAATGATGAAAATCAGTTAAAAATACTTTCTCAGTAGAACACTAAACAACTCTTTCAATGTCGTATCTTACAGCTGCATGCAGACAAGGAGCATATGTGTATTTATACACAAATACAAGCGTGTATGCACACATTCAGATACATACATGCATAAAGGCAGTTATAGGTACAAAACCTCAAATTTACATGCAAATCTAAAACACTGAAGTTGCAGCCTTTAGGTAGGAATTCAGAGTCTCATGAAAGGAGAACATAACTTTTTCCACTCTCCTCCTTACCTTCTTGCACAAGCCTTAGCCACATAATCGGCTGTCAGTTTGTACTGCCAGAGCACACCCATGTGCTCCATTGCAGGCCACAGCTGAACCCGACTGCAGAGCTGGACTAACACGGCAGGGTCTAACTGGTTGGGGATGGTATCTTCAGCGAACATTTCCTCTGAATGACTGTATTTAAGTCCCTCTTCTCTCAGTTGTGAATGTACAGCTTTCAAAAAAATCTTTAGTTGACCTGTTTGACAGAGTGTAAAAGGCACATAAATGCATATACTATGCTTCTTGCCAGAGAACACTTCACATCCTTTCTGTTTCTATATAAATATGATGCTGACAGCAGAACCATCTTGTTAGGTTCTTCAGAAGTGTTACCTACCCAGACTAACATCTTCTAAATGATTAGCTCTAAGTATCAGGCCATCAGCTTGCAGCAATGCTTTCTTCACCTTCCATCCAGAGGCAGCAGTTTTCAGACAGCACATTTTTTCCTGCAATCTACTTTCTCCAAAGGCCAATTTTGACTCTAAGATGTTAAGTGGCTTGCTGATAACTTTTAACTGAGAAAAACAATCCATGCCCAGTGTATCCTGAAATATGAAAAAGTTGTTTGAACAAGAGGCGATTTGTTCCAGCAATGCTAACAAAATAAAATCTGTGACTACAGTCAGAACTTGAAGATTTCAAATACATAAGCATACAAGTGAAGTACACATTAACCAGATTGCAACCACATATACAGCTTAACAATTCTTTTGCAGCCTTACTCAATACACAAGACAGAAAGTGAAATGGGAGGCCACTATTCCCCCTTACCAATTTTTTCTTGTTCTCTTTTTCCTTCATGAAAATACTACATATATGTTATGCAGACTAACCATGCCTCAACATGACAACTTACCTAAACTAAGAGCAATAAATATATAAATCAATCAAAATTGCCAGAAGCTACTGTCACTGAAAATAAATTGTCACTTGACACCTGCAATTAAATACATTTGGATACCTAGAAAAATTTCCTAAAGCTCTCAGTAAGTACTGAATGTTCTTGGAAGTCTCATGAAGTAACTATTTTTGAACGGCTGAGTATCTCTGAACAATATGCCTGTAAAAACCTAGATCTAATACTAATCACCAAAACGGGTAATCTACATGTCTCCTTGTGCCCTGTTTTAAATAGGGACTTACAATCTTTGGAAAAATTTACTGCAAGTTTTTTTTTGATGAGGCCAATTACTGAAGTAAGAGAAAAAACTCTCAAATTTAAGTGGCTTTGGCTTGTTAAGTCATAAGGCAGTCCTATCTTATGTCGTGTAAAAAGAAATACACGTTCTATTCCATACACCCATATGTTCACTAAGTAAGCAAGTGGCATGCTGATATTCACTAGTCTCCAGATCTGAGCAAGCAGTAATATTTAATGTAGTGACGCACAAGTATGAAAATAACTGCTATCTATACAAAAGCATAGTTAACAGTAGAAATGCTACCTGGATAGTTGATATATGTCACAAAAAAGATGTATGTTAACATACACTGAAATTGCTTTTTTAACCATTCTATCAAGTCCAAAAGGAATGCCTTTTTGCTGACCTGGAAAGGAAGTGCTTTCCCTTCTTAAGAACTAAGGATCATTTCAAAGGTATTTGGACATCACTGGAAATTCTTATCTTTTGCAAGCAGAGTATCAATACCTTAAAAGGAAGAGGTCTTCCCAGCGACTTTTGTAATAGCTTCATATTGGCAGAAATACCAGCAGGATCAGCCAAGCAGTTCTGAATCTGCTGTGAAACAGACTGGATTTCCTTGGAAACCCTTGGAGGAAAAACAAAAAACAACTCAGAAGTTTGAGTAAAAGTTTGAGAAAAAAAAAAAGGATGCATATATATGAGAAGGGTTTTTTTTTTTTTTTTTTAAATCTTTCCACTACAAGCACAGAAAACGAGTAGAAATTCTAGATGATCATATGGCCAAGGAGAATCCCAATGCTTAAAAATCTGAATTTTAATACTGAACAGCTATTTAATACATTGTACTTTCATTACTAACAGAACATAATTTGGACACCAACAGCAAACACTAACTAACTATAATACTTAAGAAAAAAAGAGGGAGGGAGAGAGGAAGGGCAATTTACACTATCATTTAACACCACGAGAGATCAAAGCCACTCACTTGTGCTGGTCTGATCCGATAAGCATCTGAGGAATTCTGTCAATGAGATGCTTCATAACCCAGTGCCAGTGCAAAGACAGGAGAGACAGCCCCGGTGAATCCACTGTTACAGTGTCAGAGACTGTCCAGAACCGGTCACGCCACAGCAAGCAATACAAAATCTGATGGGACAGAAAGGTTAGTAATGTGCTGAGCCCTGCATGTAACAGAGTGCTTCACACCTCAAGCAAGAGAAAATTAAAAATCACTGCCATTTCTGTTAACATTTCAAAATCATGCAATGCTTTATACACAACTACAACTCAACACTATGTTCTCTAAAAAAGCTGCGTGACTCTGCTGCAGGAAGTACACAAGTGAAACAATCTCTGGACCAAGTTTACAATGCTGCTGTTGGATTTTAGAAAAATTATCCTTGTGGTGTGAAAAGGGAGCAGAAGTGAACGACCCCTGTGACCTGCATGTCTGCTGTCCAGGTTAAGACAGCTGTATCCGACCTGGGTGTGGATACTCCCTTTATCATCAGTGGACAGAAACATGCACTTCTATAGCACAAGTCATACTATCCTAAGCAAGCAAAGAAGGCCAGACAATAAAGTTCAGCAATGGGTATCTACACTCCAGGAAAGAAAGCTCCTACACAAAGTATTTGCAGGCTGATAACCTACATTCCATACAGAAGCAGTGAGAAGACAGTGCAGAAATACAGCTACTGAAATAAACTGAGCACCCCATAATTATATGCCTCATTTCAGGCTTATTCTGAATACCAATAGAAGCACCGTAGTTTATTTCATGGTCCCTAAAAACTATAAAGTAGTGTGAAATCAGTCTGCAGAACACTTCTACTAATGTAGTAAGAAAACTCTACTCACATCTTGCATGTCATCATCACTTAAGGCCACCTGAGTAGATGTTACCCAGTGAAGTGCAAACACATCCCAAAGTTCAAAGAAAACAGCAAGGTTGACCACAATCGCATGAGGAAGGGAGTTGTAACTTCCTGGATCTGAAGTTTGGGGAATAGGGAAAGAAGGAAGAGACTGAATAACCCATCCATATGAAATGTCAACTTAATGGGTGATTTTAAAAATCACTAGGTATTCTTGGTGTTAAAAACAAACAAACAGAAAAATGAAAAAGATCTAAGATTCAAAGTAACAAAATATTCCTTTGCTATTTGCACAATTATCTATTGCCTCTATGCATTTAATATAGTAAAAATAACTCTGCTACTTAGATTAGCCAAAGACAGAACACAAATCCAATTTCTCTCTACTATCTTCATAAAGTTTAGATAATTAAGAGAAAGACATGCACTCATCTCGTAGTAGAGGCTGGACAGGAATGCTGCAGCATAAGGTGTATCTAATTTAAGAATAATGTGTTACATATCATTTTAGTCCTCATCTGACAGCTTCACATTCACACAATCTTCCTTCACACTTTCAGGATACACCGTATTTAAAGTGCCCATTTCATAACAGTGCAAATTAACTGTATTTCAAATTGGCTATAGAACCAAAAGAAACAGTGAAAAAAGAAATCAATCCACCTTTACGGAAATCTAGAGACATTCTTAAGGCACTAGTTCTTGGCTTCTTGCTAGTAATCAAAGTCTTCTCAGTGTACCTCCTTCTTTCTCGGTCAAGAAATAATACTGCCCTGAATTAAAAATAAAGTTATTAGAAATCCAGCATCATTAACTCAAAGCCTTTGCCTTATTAGAGTGACGAACTACAATGTGACATTAGGTATTACACTATATCGTGAAACAACTACCAAGAGCAGTGTAACTAATTGCCTGAATATGGCTTTAGCAGAAGCACACTTCACAAAAAGCAGACTCATTACTTCAGCAAAGGAAAAAGCAGCGGGATACTAAGCAGATGCAATGCTAACACTTGTAGGATAAGTGAGCAGCTGCTTCCTTATACTGTAAATCTAAAGTTTGTGTGCCAGTGCTTTTTCTTATTAGGAAAGTTTGTCCAAAATATCAGATATTTCAAACTGCTGCTCCCCCGTTTTCATGCTTTGCTCTTCAATTCTAGTTTGTCCTAGAAATGGAGAGCAACTTTTTACACAGGCAGATAATGATAGGACAAAGGAGCGTATTTTTAAATAGGAGGTTTAGATTAGATGAGGAAATTCTTCACTCAGAGGCACTGGAACAGGTTGCCTTGAGAAGCTGTGGATGCCCCAACCCTGGAGGTGTTCAAAGCCAGGTTGGATGAGGCCCTGGACAACCTGCTCTGGTGGGAGGTGTCCCTGCCCATGGCAGAAGGGGTGGAACTAGACCATCTTTAAGGTCCCTTCAAGCCCAAGCTCTTCTATGATTCTATGATACTCCAACCTACAAAGAATATTGGGAATTCTGCTTCCTTGTATCAAGTGATTGTTTTTAGTCCACAGCTACATAAAGCAGGAGCAAAGAATTTAAATATCTGTATAAAACCTCTGCCAGGTATTTTAGAGAACATCTGTTGAAACTTAAAAACATACTTGACAGATACCACAACTGTTCACAAAATATTGAGTACAGTCAGTGGCCATACCAGCTACTAGAAGGAAAATTAACTTTATCCTAGCCGAAACCAGGACAAGAGAGTCTTTACAAGATTATTATTATTCTATTTTTTTTTGGTAACTCACCGGTTTGCTACAGACTTCAAAAGGATTAGAAGCTGATCTGTGTGTTCTGTTTCTGTATCAAAGTTCACTGAATTCCTAATAATATCCAAAAATTGCATATTCCATCTTGGGTCCAGAGGCATCACATGCTCATCTGGAAAGGCAGACAAGACAATATTGACAACATTATTGGGTGAAAGACTTTCCTCAATCCCATCTCTACAGGAACTTTAGAAAGACAAAGATGAAATCCTAAGAGATTTCACAAAGTTAACAAGCTTGGAAAGGAAACCAGGGGAGTCAGTTCCTTGTAAATAACAGAAGGAAAATTATAAGCCTCAGTATAGGTTTGAGATAGGTCAGCATGCTAAGTATTAGGAAAAAAACAGAAGGCCTCAACTATTCAGTCAGAACAGTAGTAGATACATGCAACACTCTTGAGAACTTCACGTCCTAAATTGGAACTGTAGTATGCTGAAGTCACAAGATACACAGTCAGGATTCCTTGTCGTAGCACTCTCACCTAATTTGCATTGGTTGTTCTCTGGATACTCAGTACCCTGAGCTGGTGGAAGGGGATGGGGAGCAGGATGTGGCCCTCACTATCCATGAAGAACTGGTTGGTGACCTGCTACGGCACTTGGATGTGCACAAGTCGATGGGGCCGGATGGGATCCACCCAAGGGTACTGAGAGAACTGGCAGAGGAGCTGGCCAAGCCACTATCCATCATTTATCAGCAGTCCTGGCGATCGGGGGAGGTCCCAGTTGACTGGTGGCTAGCAAATGTGACGCCCATCTACAAGAAGGGCCAGAGGGCAGACCCGGGGAACTACAGGCCTGTCAGTTTGACCTCAGTGCCAGGGAAGCTCATGGAGCAGATCCTCCTGAGAGTCATCACACAGCACTTGCAGGGCAAGCAGGCGATCAGGCCCAGTCAGCATGGGTTTATGAAAGGCAGATCCTGCTTGACGAACCTGATCTCCTTCTATGACAAAGTGACACGCTGGGTGGATGAGGGAAAGGCTGTGGATGTGGTCTACCTTGACTTCAGCAAGGCTTTTGACACCGTCTCCCACAGCATTCTCCTCAAGAAACTGGCTGCTCTTGGCTTGGACTGGCGCACGCTTCATTGGGTTAGAAACTGGCTGGATAGCCGGGCCCAAAGAGTCGTGGTGAATGGAGTCAAGTCCAGTTGGAGGCCAGTCACTAGTGGCGTACCCCAGGGCTCAGTGCTGGGGCCGGTCCTCTGTAATATCTTCATCGATGATCTGGACGAGGGCATTGAGTGCACCCTCAGTAAGTTTGCAGATGACACCAAGTTAGGTGCGTGTGTCAATCTGCTTGAGGGTAGGAAAGCTCTGCAGGAGGATCTGGATAGGCTGCACCGATGGGCTGAGGTCAACTGCATTAAGTTCAACAAGGCCAAGTGCTGGGTCCTGCACCTGGGGTGCAATAACCCCAAGCAGAGCTACAGGCTGGGAGAGGAATGGTTGGAGAGCTGCCAGGCAGAGAAGGACCTGGGAGTGATGGTGGATAGTCAGCTGAATATGAGCCAGCAGTGTGCTCAGGTGGCCAAGAAGGCCAACGGCATCCTGGCTTGCATAAGAAACAGTGTGGCCAGCAGGGCTAGGGAGGTGATCGTCCCCCTGTACTCGGCTCTGGTGAGGCCGCACCTCGACTACTGTGTTCAGTTTTGGGCCCCTCACAACAAGAAGGACATCGAGGTGCTTGAGCGGGTCCAGAGAAGGGCAACGAAGCTGGTGAGGGGCCTGGAGAACAAGTCCTACGAGGAGCGGCTGAGGGAGCTGGGCTTGTTCAGCCTGGAGAAGAGGAGGCTCAGGGGCGACCTTATCGCTCTCTATAGGTACCTCAAGGGAGGCTGTAGCGAGGTGGGGGTTGGTCTGTTCTCCCACGTGCCTGGTGACAGGACGAGGGGGAATGGGCTTAAGTTGCAACAGGGGAGTTTTAGGTTGGATGTTAGGAAGAACTTCTTTACTGAAAGGGTTGTGAGGCATTGGAACAGGCTGCCCAGGGAAGTGGTGGAGTCACCATCCCTGGAAGTCTTTAAAAGACGTTTAGATGTAGAGCTTAGGGATATGGTTTAGTGGGGACTGCTAGCATTAGGTCAGAGGTTGGACTCGACGATCTTGAGGTCTCTTCCAACCTAGAAATTCTGTGATTCTGTGAATGCATTTAAATGACATATTTACAGTTCTTGACAGGAAGAATAGCTTTGTTCTTGGATTATTTTTCCCCAACAATAGCAATGTGCAGTTAGAATTGAGCCTGGTATTATTGCACACGTTTCCTATGTAGGGATGCAGTGTGTTCAGAAAACAAAGAAAGGAAGCACTGATGTCTTTTATCATAATTTTTTTTTTTTTTTTCAGAAGTACCTGTCATACTTGGCTGTAGCAACTTGATCATGTTACTGATTCCGGATGAGAGGGAACTGGCATAGAAACTACCAAGGGCTACAGCACCCGCTTCCAACTGAGTCCGCACTAGATCTGCAGATGAAGAACAGAGTGCATACATCTAAGAGAGAGCATTTAGTTCAAATAAATAAAATGAACTTCAACTGAGCCTGCACAAGCAGCCTGAACCTCATCTGTGCATGAACTCTGGACATATGCCAGTTGAGCTAATATTTTCAATTAGTTACAAGAGTCCTCAATTAGTTACAAGCAGTCAAAATATCACAGCCAAACAGATAAATCCAGTGAAGAGTTCTAGTTAAAATGGTGATAATGTTATTAAAAATATGGTTTGCAGAAAACCGTAAGATTTTACCTTCAAATCTTCCTCAGTGTATTTTTGATTTTTTTTTTAATTAAAAACCTGTAAGAGCATACTTATCATTAAAGTAACTTTCTACTTTTTTTTTTTTATTATTATTATTTCCTGACAGATGCATCTGTATAAGACAGCTCTCTCTTGATCATGTGGGGACAACACAGCCTGAGATTTCATGGAACATAAGACAGTTGTCTGTCTGAATTACTTGTATTAATGCCTAACTTCTCCACAAGTTTAATACAATTAGTAATAAGCAATGAAGAACTCACCTCAGCTGCTATCCTGAATATTCAGGCAACACATTTTCAGGAAACCTAAGTTCAGCAGTTCCCTGACTTTCTAACCATTTGCATTTTAACACCAAATATACAGAAGGCATTTTACTGTTTTTACTATCACTACCAAAAAAAAAGTGAAGAGAATGCCATTTTCTTATATAAACCAAGAGGCATCCAGAAATAACTGCATTTTAGAAGTAGTACAAGTTATATGCATGCTCAACTAACAGAAGACAATGTTTAAGCCAAAATCTTCTCCTGTCCCTAACACGCACAACCAGTTTCTGTCTCTCCCTGGAGCCTCAAACCTTTGATTTAGTATGCTGAGAACTTCCATACTAGATCATTTGAAAGGCCTGGATGTTCTCATTTAAGACTTATGATTTGTGAATATACAATGAATCAGCCTGGATACAAAAAAAAGAAAGTTAAATAATTACCTACCTAGCCCTTGTGGCAGATTTTTGGTTAAGTAGTTAAGCCATTTAACTCTCAATGTCCAATCTTGATTGGTTGCCTTTTCTATGAAAAATTTCACTGAAGCCTGGAGGACTTCCAGTTTATCCATCCAGTCTGCATTTATCTCAACAGCACTGAATCTGAGATTCTCAGGATTAGTGGACTGCATAATTTTCTGAAGATCTTGCAGAGTCAGTGGTAGTGTCCTGAAATACAAAAAGAAGTGAAGACCAGCAACCAATGGCTCAAACTACCACCTTGACTTTGCAAAGTGTTTGCCATGCAACCATCTTTAGGCAGGAAGATAACAATGCAATAATTTCTCCTTTCCCTTCTTGAGCTCCAAAGGCAGTTTCTAACTTCAGGTCATCTGGATGTGTCTACTACTAGGCACTCATTATTACCAAAAATTCATGCAACGCCAGAAGTGAATATGCATATCATTTCACTAAGAAATTATCACTCAGTCTGTGCGCTAGAAGGATATGTGAAAAGATAAAGATATGGAGAGGAATGTCACAGATAAAAAAACCAGCACGTTGCTAGAGTTCAACTATTTCCACGTTATAATTTAGTAGTAACTTCCACAACTTGTTCTGTCAGTAGAAGCAAACCATAGTACCTGCCCCCAGCGTGTCACAAAACAAAGCAAGCAGACAGGGAGAGTTTGCACCAGTGTTGTGAAAATAACTGTTACAATGTACAAGAACTCATTTAATGAGATCTTGCATATGGTCCCTATACATAAGAGTTCTTGCAGACAGCTCTGCTTGAAGGAGGAATATTGTTCTTTCATTTGAAGCTACTGGACCTAAAATACCTGCTGATTAATTGTTTAGATGAGAGCAAGAAGTACAAAGGATCATTAATATATTTACAACTAAATACTTTTTTTTTTTTTCCATCTCAGAAGGAAACAAAGAGATTTGGGGGGCTTTTATCAGCTTGTAAATCAACTTCACATTTCCTGCTAAATGCCTATTCCTAACTCAACTGAAAATGGGTCACATGTACTACTGAAGATGGAACACAGTTACCTATTTTGGACTGAAGAATAAAACAGGATATAATTAAACCTGTGTTTGTAGCAGTTGTGTGGAAAAGTAACAACAGAAGCTTCAGTACCAGAGTACAACTACCAGTCTCTACCCATACAATTTGCTCAAGACGAAGTTTTGCAGGGAGCAATGACATGTCAGCAGTACTACTCACATACATCTTGTTTCTTATAAATTTATTAGATTAAAAAAAAAGAAAAAAAGACTTTCCTACCTGTGGTTTTTAAGGTTTAGTCTATTCAGACAATACATTAGGACCTGTCCATCACTCCGGACAGTTGAAAGAAGTGAGTCTTCAGCTGTAAAGAGACTCGTAGGTAGGGAGTCTGGCCACAGTCCCATTGCTAGCAGGGAGTCACCACATATTTCAGGGGAAGCCAGAGATGAAACATGCTTTGTAACCAATTCTAACACAAGCTACAACAACAACAAAATAGAAAAACAAAAAGCAATTATAAAATCATACTCAAACATGCATTCAAGTACAGTATCTCAGGGAGCTCTAACTAAACATATTTACTAACAAATCATTATAAATCAAGGGATCTACAAACACTACATAACCTACACAATGAAGCAACATAAAATTTCAACCATCACTGGAATAACATACTGTACATCTAAAATACAAAGTGAATATTGCTGTCTCCAGATGACAGTGTGTACATTGTTTCAGGCTACAGTTTAATCAGTATCAATAGCCCAAACTCTCAACTGAAGCTATTAAAAAAGGGCAAGCCTCAGAATTCAATTAGGATATACTCTGGCTCCCTTATGTTGGGAGAGCAAGCCACTGTCTACAAAGTGGCGAACAAACCGTATTTATCCCTGGGGAATATCTCAATAAGCAAATTCCAGATAGAGAGCTTTCATGCAACTCTCACCTCACCTCTTTTTTCTAGTAGCATACCACCAGTCTGAGAAAATTGTAGAATGGTTTGAGTTGGAAGGTATCATCTTGGAGGTCTCTTCCAACCTAGACAATTCTGTGATTGCTATCTAGCTCCACTCTCCCTGACATGGGTAGGGACACCTTCCACTAGACCAGGTTGCTCAAAGCCTTTTTGATGGGGCATCCACAAATCTCTGGGCAACCTGTTCCAGTGCCTCTCCATCCTTAAAGGAAAAAGTTCTTTACAAATTCTAATCTAAGCCTGCCCTCTTCTAGCTTAAAGTCATCACCTCTCACCCTGTCACTCCACTCCCTGACAAAGAGTCCCTCCACAGCTTTCCTGTAGGCCCCCTTTAGATACTGGAATGCTGTTATAAGATCTCCTCTGAGCCTTCGCCTTTCCAGGCTAAAGGACCGATTCCCTCAGCATGTCTTCACAGGAGAAGTGATCCATCCCTCTGGTTATCTTCATCGCCCTCCTCTGGACTCACTTCAACAGGACCATGATCTCTCTTATGCTCAGGGCCCCAGAGCTGAACACAGTGCTCCAAGTGGGGTCTCACCCTGCTGGCCACGCTGCTTTTGATGCAGCCCAGGATGCAATTGGCCTTCTGGACTACAGGCACGCATTGCTGGCTAATATTCAATTTCTTTTCCACCAACACCTACCTTTAAGTCCTATTCCACAGGGCTGCTCTCTATGCACTCATTGTCCAGCCTATATTTGTGCTTGGAATTGCCCTGACCCAGGTGCAGGACCTTGCATTTGGCCTTGCTGAACCTCATTAAGTTCTCACAGGCCCACCTCTCAAGCCTGTCCAGGTCCCTCTGGATGACATCCCTTCCCTCCTGCTTGTCAACCACATAACTCAGCTTGGTGTCATCAAATAAGTCATGAAAGGGCAAGCAACAGCTGAAATTCACTGCTCTTTACTATTCAACACCAGTAAACTACTTCTGGAGCTGCAACCGATCTGCTGGAGTAAGATACGTGCAGAACTGTAGTGCTTGCTCTGGAGACAAAAAAGGTTCAGTCTAGGATGTACAGAAAATAACCCAATGCCCTTTAATCCATCTTCTTCACCACCTGACAGACACCTTGAAAGAGTGTTTGAAGTGGCTTGTTTCATCTCTCCAAGAGCACCATCTTCATCAACCCCTTGCTTGGGCTCTTTGGAAACAGGGACTCAAACTCTAGCTTTATGAAATCTGACGCTTCATGATATTTTTTTGCTTATCTAGACAATGTTAGATTTTTCCAATACAGGACTTTTACCTTTTGATTAATCTGCAACTGTTGTGAGCGGCCATAGACTTCCCAACAAGCTCTGTAAAATGACTTTGCTAATCCAAATCCTCTTTTTATCTGCTGCACAATTAACACAGCAGCTTGAAGCAAAGGTGACAGAGATGACACAGAACCTGGAAGACACAGCATTTAGGGTAAAATGAATATTAAGTAATTGGCAGCCCTTTAACCCTCTGAGGACAATCACTACTCTTATAGTCCCTGAAGACCCCAACAGGTCTTTAGATTTGAATGGGTTCTTCTCAAGGTTAAGAAAATCTGACAAGACTGTAAAATTACAAGTGACCAGCTCAAAATAAAACATCAAGCAGCTGAGGTGATGAATGAAACTATCACCTTGCTGAAAAGAACAGCTTGAGCAGGCCTTGTGCAAACCCTCTGTATTGCTGCATTTTGCTTCGAATATATTGCCTTTCTTACAGCGACAGACAATACATATATCATGCCAGTGTCTGATGCCTCCTGACAAAGTACATCAGTTCCTCCCTGTCCCCCTTCCCCCCCCTTTTTTTTTTTTTTTTTTAAATGATTTGGGCCTACTTCCAGAGAACACAAAAAAGCAAACAAAAAAGAAAATAAACCAACCACCCACAACCCTCAAAAGAAATTAATTATATGTTTGTCTTTACATATATCTGGATGTTGCACAATGTAATAACCAAATTTTAACATTAAATAATTAATAAAAATACATGTAAGGAGCCCAGGCTGGCTTTAGTAAAAATACCAAACAGACTTTTCTTACCTGGTATTGCTGTCTTGGTTTCTGAATGCACAGCCAGAAGGGCTTCACAGATGCTATCTCCCACTAACCCCAAGCCATGCAGCAGTAACTTTAAATCCAGATTATCCAATACATTTCCATCATTTTCTCCAGGAATGTAAATTTCAATCCCACGATTCCGCATTGCTCTGGATATTTCTCCATGAACAGGATCCATGGAAAGGAAAAGCCTGTCAAATATTCACAAGATATTTGTGAAGTTAGGACTTTAAACTATTACTCTGGAACCACCAAATCTCCTTGTCCATAAAGTAAATTTATCTCTATAAAAACGGCAACACTGATACCTAGAAAGCCAGAGACACCCGCTGAATTTAAATGAGAGATGTGTATAATTGAATTTTGAAGATAGCTAAAGAGATAGTGCATTATTTTTTCCTTAGCTACATCTGAGCTATGTCTACTTTATTATTTGCCAGCTTAAAAAAACAGAAGTTAAGCTGTGCCTCTGAGCTATCAAGAAGGCTTTCAATTCTTAGCAATTGCTTCAGATAAATCTGTGCTATTTAAAAACTAAAGTAACTTCCACATGCTTAATACTATCAGCAAACTCTTACAAACAAGAAAGGAAAAGATTTATGAGATAAAACACAGCAAAAAACAAGTTTCTGAAAGTCTTATTTCCAATTCAGATGAACCTGGGCATATCAGTGCCTATATTCCTTCCATAAATTTCAAAAAGGTAGAAATGATACAGAATACTCTGTATGTTCTCCTCCCATCTCCCACAGAGATTAAGATTATTTCAATTCTGAGAGAATCAAGACAGACCAACTGGTTGTGTGTGTGTTTTTTTTTTTTTTTTTTTTTAAGTTCTGTCACTGCAGGAAACAGGAATTCGGAAAAACAGGAAAAAGATGGAAAAATAAGTATTATGTTGACAGACCAGTTTTTATTATCAACACATATGAATAGCTCACCATCTTTAACATTTGCATCCTAAACTCTATTTACAGTAAGATAGGGAAGTGCTGAAATCCTCAACTAGAAATGAGGATTTCATTCCTAGAAAAATCTAGACAGAGTTAGGCTGCTACGAATTTTCCAGCGTAATAGTCTGTGGTGGAACAGCAATAAAAAGCCAAGCCTCTTAAGATCTATATCATATGTTCATCACCCTGTTCACATTCTTCCTCGCCAGGCAAACAGTGCCAGTGCAGTACACTGAAATATGAGTAGCATTCAAAATACCAGAAGACTGTCTCACAGATGACAGTTTTTCCTATACCTACCATTCATTTGGAAAAAAAAAAAAAAAGAATTAAAAAAAGCAGAAAAGCAAAGCACCTGAAGTTTGGATGAGGAGTTATTGTAGGAACTGTGCCATCTATCACACCTCTCTCACTCATGGTAAGAACACCTCCTGGTTCAAGTAAGGCATTTAAGCGGTCCAGCACAGAGGGGCTACATTCAAAAGAAAAATTTATCATTAGAAAGAGGTAACAGTTCAACCCCCTCCTGATCCAAACAATTTTAAGGTAACAGGAAAACTATCAACTACTAAACAGTTTAAGAAGGAAAATACTCTTCCAGAGAATGAAAGTTACTTCCCCCATGTATTGCTATGAAATGCAAAAATGTTCAGTCGTAAACACATTCACTAAGAGGTTAAGTAAATTAGGGAGGTAAAGAAATTTACGCAGTGAAAAAAAGTCCATAAAAATCTCTTACTTGCAAAAGTTAACGTTGTCCATCAACAGCCAATCTCCACACTGCAGGGCCTGAACCAACATCCCATCCACCCACTCAAAAGTGCCATGGCTTTTACAGTCAGCTGCCTGGGCCTGCTGCAGCTTGAAACGCCGGAACTCTTCTACCAAGTGAGCAAACTCTGCAAGAAAGCATAAAACTTACATCAAGACATGTATTACTGACACAGTTTCCTGTTCCTTTCAAGAAAAAGTGAAGTTACCTTGCTAATAAACACCTACGCTTCCTACCTTTTAGGAGAAAGAACATAACAGCAGAGGCTCTGACTCTGCAAGTAGCCACCCATGGGCAAAACCCATAGGGTTGCAAGGGTTTTGCAAGCACAGAAATACAAACTGGACAGATACCTTTCTCCAACCCTTCTCTCCAGTTAGAAAGAACTTACGATAAACAGGTTTCTCAACCTTTCAATGCAGGTTCATAGGTCTTTCATTTTCTTCAGAGGAACATATAGTCTTACATCACATCATCATACATACCTGCCTTTGAGAAAGAACTTATTTTGTTGTTCAGTCGCTGGGTAAGTACAAGTATTCCCTCCAGTTTGCTCACTAATTCAGCTGTAACACTTCTACCTCCTTCACCCAGAGATTTGGGTTTGTAATTCAGGATGAAACTGCTCCAAGCACGCAGCACAAGTTCAGCATCATCTGCACAAAGTTCTGTCAGGAGAAGACTGTCCCTTACTAGTGTGCTCACAACATTTTCCACTTTTTCCAACAGGCGCTGCCATGGCCTATTAATATCAACCTGTAAACATGCCAATGGAGTTAGTTCATTTAGAAGACTGCAGTGCCTAAGGCTTCACTTGGTGGTTAAACACTAAGATTACAGTGGACTGGCCACTGTTAGGTAAGAAGTAAAAACAGTGCCTTATTGACAAGAAGGTACTTACCTGTTCAAATCCACCCAGGAGTTCTGTTGTATCCATTGCACTGTTCATTGCCATGATTTTCAGTCGATGGCCAGTCAGATGGGCCAGCAGCTCAACAAGACTGGTTTTGCCGACAGCTGCAGGGCCCACCAGGATCACCATCCAGCTCATGTGCACACATTTCATTATGGACTCAAGGGACTGCAGCGAATGATGCAGAAGTGACAAATTTCTGCCAGGACGAGGAATATAGTTGCCACGAGAAAGAACTGAATAACCAATCTGAAAGGGATGAAAGCCACATAGGTGAGTACAAAGAAAAGAAATTGTGTTCTCAGGTGCACAAATTGCTTCCTTGTCTCACCACTCATTTGTCTTGTCAACAACTTACCTGAATGTTATATGGAGTGATGTGAAAATCTCTCGTTCCTGTATATACATCAGCGTCTTGGCCAAAAATGTCTTTAAATACAGATATAACCTAAAACAGTTGAAAGAGCAAATGTGACTAATAAACTTATCCATTGTTTTAAAGGCTTGCATCACAAGTAGCCTTCCCTTCTTGACTTCACAGTAGTGTCATATTAACTAACACAGCTTAGTCACAAGCGTCATTCCACTCAACATGCAGAAAATAAAGTGACTGTGAGCTACCAACAGCAACTCCTTCATTTACCATACTTCCAGCAATTTGAAATACTGTAAGTAATGTTACTCTAACAAAATACTAGTGAAGAAATGACTCCATAAGTAAATCCTTTGATAACACATGAAAAAAAGACAATACCACAGGAGAAGGAATGTAAACTCATGAGAAAAATATCCAGTCACATTGTTTTTCAATCTCACAGTTGGACATTTAGTTAAATACAACTGAAGTGTGAAATTAAAAAACAGGCAACAGAGGGATAAGTAGTTGGCGAAGGGCTATTTCTCCTCTGTTCTATCCCCCCCAAAAATGCAGGCAAACCATAACATTTCTGTAAGAATGTTATTATTTAACACTGAATCACAGAATGATATCGTGTTTTGCTCTTGTTTAAAGTTCTTTGTTATTCTACTTGCCTTTATTTACATCACCTTTTGATTTTATGCCAATAGATAATTAAATTGGTATTTTAAAGGACAATTGGAACTGATATGGATATTAAAACAAAAAAGTCAAAACAAACCTATTTTTCTTCTGAATGAGGCAATCTCTACAAATGAATTGCAAGGCACTTTCAAATTTACATTTCAGTTTCTGGCAATACTTCTTGGCAACCTGAACAGCCAGGAAAGAGAACGCATCTTACCTTTTCTTTGTCCTCCCTGGTTCTCATTCTTTCTCCATATACCAGAAATACATGCTGGCCTGGATCATAACAACCTGGTGATTGGTCAACAAGCATAAGCTGGCACCAGCGGAAAAGATCACGTAAGTTGAACTCCCAAGGTCCTCCTTTCTGTCCCCACTTTTTTTCAGCCATTACTTCTTTGTCAATCTGAAAAAAATAGTAATAAAAAATTATATGTATATAAAATGTAATTTATATATGTATTTTATACTATCCATGTACTGGTCTCCAAATATTAAAAATAAAAATTCAACTGAATTTCTGCCTTTGGCACCACTTAAGACAGTAAGAGAAAAGCTGTATTCACTTTCCTGAAGATGTCATGAACTAAATCTTGATTTAGTTTGTTTCCCATGTACTATTTCTCTATCATGCTAGTCAAAGCTAAATTCCTGAATTCACCTTCACACCCCAGTACTATAAACGACTGGTAAGATGCTGCCACAAAGTATTTTATATAAGAATGTTATTTTCTCTTAGCATTACTACACTTTTTTTGTTTCATGACATGAAGATTAATTCCGATTAAATGCAATTTCAGAAGCATAAGCATAAAAAACATGCTGTGAATTTTAAATCCTGCACTTTGCACAAACTCTAAGCCAAAAATTAGCTAGTAAGTTGATCTATTGTAGTTAATGCTTGTTGAAAACCTTTTAAAATTAGAACAATTTTAGATCTAAGCATCTCTGAATCCTTTACCATAGACAAATCCTATCAGGAAAGATTTTGCCTTTATTAGTCTCAGTGTTTGAGAAAAACGCTACATATCCTTCAAAGCTTCTGCTTCTGAGAAGGTCAGATGCTGCTTTCACTTGATCCTAATTACTCTAACAACAGCCCGTAATAAAAAGCAGATTAGAAATTCAGACCAGAAACAGAAATATACATGTTAGCTCTTATTAAAGGGAGAGCTCATTTTGTGTTTGCTTTAAGAATAACCATTATGCATGCAAAACTTTTCTCAACTTAAAGATACCGAACCATAACTATGTCCAAAATTTCATAAAACAAAGTTTTTAAAAATATATCTAATATATATATATATTAGATATGTATGTATATATTAACAATATACATCTTCTGTGAAAAAATAAATGCCTCTTCAGTTACCAACCAAGTAATCATATCTGATTGCAGTGGTAGAAGAATTCACATGGTATTTAGTAGTGTTCTTTACTTTCTTCTACATGTATTTCCATTCCTCTTTCACCCACACACTTCTCTGTAGAAGTGCTGGGAAATATTATGTTAGGCTATTTTTTAAATCTTATTGTATTCTGCTTACTTCTACATAAAATTAAAATGTATATTTACCTTGTTATTGAAAGCAACCATTTTAGCAATAATACTCTTATCAATGGCAGGAAACAGTGTATTCCCAATAAACTCCATATCTGCTGCTGACAGCGGATCAACATACACCTATAGAATCAAGAACATGCAGTGTGTTGATACAGCCAGAAACCTACAAGACAAGCTCATGGTAAAGTTTGAATCAAACAAATAAGCTTGCCTGAGTAAATCTATTAAGAAAGGACTTGGGCAGACCCTTTCTTCCACCTCCTTGTCTGTATGGATTCTGGCATCCAAAAATCTTAGTCTTCTTGTGCTGTACGTGAAAATTCATTCCCAATTCGGGAACATAAATCTCTGCTCTGTGGTCAAAGCAAGCATTTAGCCCCTCTAATACAGACTGAGAAGCCAGGTTCAACTGAGGAAAGAAATAAAGATACAATGTTAATGCTCTACAAAACACTTTCTCACAATCTCTAGACAACAGGCTGAGATATACTAAATATAAAGTTAAATTTCCTTGCTGTTCCAGTGCTGCCACATGTTATTATTACCTTCCAGCTAGGTTGTTACTACACTGGAGCACCTAAACTGCATCTAACGCTTTCCTTATTTGCATATGTTATTTCTGTGTTTTCACCACAATGACAAAACAATTCTCCATTGTAAAATCTGCATTTTCAAGATGTTTCTTCTGAACTTATGTTCATACGTTTGTGACATACAAAAATCTCTCTCCCTCTGCAGTCTGGATTAAAGATCGCCTCCAACCAGGCACAAGATGCAAATAACTAAAATCAAGCAAAATTAATTTCAGACACCAACCCTGCCAGGTATTTGGGGTCCTACATGCCGGAATATACCCTACATAACAAAATCAAGACTTTTGCTCTCTTGGACTATTCGTTTGTGCACAACACTTTAATTTACCTCATCTAATACAATCCAGTGTCCAGCCTTTAATGCTGCTAGTAGTGGTCCATCTCTCCAGGCAAATTCTCCTCCCCTCCCACCTTCAACAGGCAAGTCTGTCCCAAACAAGTCTGTCACATCCTTTGGAAGTAAAGAATGGCAAAAGAAACAATTACAAAACTGCAAACAAGTTCAAAACCAAGCATTGTTATCTTTACCTCACATTTTATCCCTCTGCTTTAAATATTGCAGAAGTACAAAAAAAGAATAAATAATTAATAAATACAAGCAGTATTTGCAAGATGCTAAAAGCTACTATGTTTAGCAACAGAAAATTGAACTGGAACAACAAGAAAACCTACAAAGAGCAAAAAAGCACCTTCAAGTTGCTTTCAAGTAACTTTGCAGAATCCAAGCAAAACATAGGAGGCAAAGATACACATTTTCACTTGCAAAGAACACAAAAATTTGGGAATTAGTATTCACTCACATAAGCTGTTCTTCCTCATTTCCCCCTTCCCCTTAAACCCTTTGACCAAGAGGAAAACACTGCCATTTCAGATTCAGTGCCACAGTTGAAAGAACTGTGCTTTAAGTAAAACAAAACCTCCCCCACCATAAACACTAAGTTACAAAGATAGTATTTTATTCTACCGTCTGCTCAGACAGGTTGATTCGAACAAGACAGTTTCCTGAGGCCTTTGCCAGGGCAGCTACTAGACTGGTCTTGCCCACACCTGGTGACCCTTCCAACAAAATAGGTTTGTTAAGCTGTAGTGCTCTCAACAGTCGCTGAGCATTCACTGCTGTAGTCCCAGCATTTAGAGCATAATCCGTAATGCTATTCCTTTGAAGAACAGGGCCTAAAACAAAGGAAAAGAAAACCAGGAACAATTAAGCCAGAATATTTTTACTGGAGCTGCTGACAATGTGCTTCTGAAAGAGGTCATTCTATCTGTTAACTGCTGATCTTATTACAGTAAGCAATGAGAGATCAAGCTTGTAAATTATTCTCAAAGATGAGGCACATATACTTTCTATTTGACCCACAGCAGTGACTGTGGGACTACGTGCCCATATCCACTTGTTTATGTAGTAGTTTTCAAACAAAAAAACCTGAAAATTTAGTACTGAAGAATTCTGTTCTTGCACTTCAGACACCACGAATCTAAAAATCAAAAGCAGCTTTTCAAAATTTGGCACTGAAGGATACAATTCAGACATGTTATACAACAACATATTAATCTGTTCAATATACTGTCAGTTCTGCGAAAGAGTACTTTAACTGAAGTATGCTACTAAGCACATCTTTTCTTTCATTTCATTAGGACTTATAATGAGAGAGTACTGAGCTTCTCGTCTGTCAAATTACAACCAGTATAATGCACAGGGACACCACTCCCCAAATTCTGTAATACAGAATATTCATTGCTCAGGTTATAAATGATATTAATCGCCTATTCATTTTACAGATCTTTAAACCTGTTTGGTATGAAATAGAACCTTCCTTCTCTGATCCCTAGTGACCCAGAAGAAACTAAGAAATTTCCAAAGAGCATTACCTTGTACAATTTTATAAATGACTAACACAATCCATAGTACCAAAATGTTCAATGATGAATGACAAACACAGCACTAGGAACACACACTACATAGCTCAGTATTACCAGAAATCAGACAGGTGAACTTTCGAAAGTTCACAGCTGAATCTCTAGCACTTTTTGGTCCCCTCACTGTATTTTAGGAGCAGAAAACAGTATTTGGATAGTTCTTCTTGTGCTGACACGTGAGAAACTGAAATGCAGATGTTAAGTAACTTTGTAAAAATCACAGCCAATCTTTGAGAGGATATAGCGAGGCAGAACATTGGAGTTCTGGTTAGAATTGTACCTTGGAACGCAAGGTCCAGAATGAGCTGTAGCTTTAGGCTGAAGTTAGTGGATGTTCTGACCATGCAAAGTGACAGAAAACTATAGCTCAGAATTAAAGATGCTTCATTACACCAAAAAACAAGTTTACTAAAACTAGGCTACTAACTAGTCATCTTACGAAGTCAAAGGAAGCAATTAACAGACACCTTAACTGCAATTATCAAACTTAGAGTCAGAAAAGCCATTTTCCTAAACTTTAGAACAAACTACCAACTGTTCTGTAACAGTTTAAGCATCCTACTTAGATATAGTTACTAACAGAACTATAGGGATTTAAAAAAAAGCACAGAAGAAATGTCCACCCACTCCCACAGTCTCTTGCCTCTTGGAATGAAAAATGGGTCAATTCCCATGAAGTCGTCCATCCACACAAACTCCTTCTCCTTTGTTCTGTCATAAATCTTTAGTTCGTTCTTCTGATAACCAGTCAGCTCAAGGAATTGACTCATTTTCTCACATAAGAATGCCAGGCATTTTTCTCGAGCTAATAAAGCTGTATCAGCTGAGCAGGATGTTGTACCTGTAATTAGGAAAGTAAGTGTTCTTCAGAACCACAACTAGGCACATTTATCTAATGACTAATGAGACTGAATTCATTCACAGATACCCATTTTGCACAGAGTTGTTTCAGGTACATATTTGGTGCTAGTACTGAAAGCACCAGCAAGCAAAAGCACTATAACAGGGAAACTGTTCCATGAGCAACAGCAGTAAGGACATTTTATTTCAAAAAGTCTTTTTTCTGCTATCACTATCATCCTGATCCCTTGTTATAGTTTCCCAAACCTTCCCCTGCATTTCTGGTGGCTTTTCACTTTTCCTTCCTCTTCCCCTCTCTCCTATTTACCAGCTGGACCAGTGGAAAACATACAGAGATGAGTTCTGAGCTACGCCCATGATACTGGCTAGTAGGACCATGCTAGCCTCCGGGCTGGGGGAGAGAGAATAACGCATGGTCATGCAGTTAAATACTGTATCATCATAGATCACTTCAGAAGACTTGATAAAACACACATGCTTGCTTTGCTTATGTGCTTACCTTTGAGATAGTACTACTATCTGCAATTTACTTAAACTTGCTGTATTATACAATCTCACTATTAAAACAAAAAATAACAGGATATTGTCAAATGAAAGTGAAAACGTCTACCCTAAGCGTTACCCAAAAATAATTTTGTCTGCATTCCAAACATATTAATACAAATAACTTATTTGTTACCAAATCAGTGCTGAAAGACTTACCTGATCCTATTCCATCAATGTACACCAAACACGCAGCATGGACAAAAGACATCATTGGAGAAATATAAAGATTATGTTCGTTGGCAGAATCCATCCCTTCACCTTTTACCATGACATTCATAAAATTAACCCATGATAAGATGTCTCGCACGCTGAGAATACACTGGCGACCAAACTCTTGGTTAGTCAGCCATTCAACGAAGTCCATCATGAGCTCTGCTATGTCTGCCCCTGAAAAAAAAAAGTTAAAAATTAATGCAATTATCAAAAGAATTTTACTGGTCAGATCTACTACATTGTCCCATAATAAGAACTGTTAACAGAGTACACACAATTGTAATCCATGAATGTGGGTAGGTACTCTACTCCCTAACAGGCATGATAACCAAAGAGCAAATTTATGCCTGTGCTATGTTACAGATCCTTTTAAACTCAAGTACAAAGACAGAGTCAAGTGAATATCAACAGTGAAGCTTCTGGCAGAGAACAAAATGCCAGCTCTTTCAATAACCTTACATTGAGACTAAAATTTGGCACTGAGGGGCTGGGGATAATTCAGCTACCTAGTTGGTGAGTTAAATAAATACTGTCTTGCTCTTACTTTTGGCTAGTCACAGAACATACGCTATGAAGGAAGCACAGAGTCCATAATATTTTGTAACTGTCCCCAGAGAGAAGTGTACTTTCAATAAAAGGTACATATCTGTGTAAATTCTGAGAAAAGTTTAACAGCAGTATATCTTTTTTTTTTTCCTTAATAATGTTTTAAGTCCAACACACAAGAAATACCTACCTTGACACTTCATTCCAGTCAGAGACAATCCTGGATGAAGATTGTGTTTTACAATCTGTATCAAATCATCACGGCCATTGCTTTGTGGACACCATATCTCCGTAAATCTATTGCGCAATGCAGGAGAAAGCTGCAAACAAGAAGAACTACATAGCAATTCATTTCACACTACATCCCATTTTACAGTGCCACTTTTTAGATAAAAATTTTGAGTGTGTGTGGATTTTTAAAATGTCTAGTAGTGGCATCAATCCAGGATCAGCTGGTAAATGAGAAAATTTGAAAGAATATGGAACAAAAACAAGCTGGTTTGCAAGCACCAAAGCTCCATTCCATTTCAGGATGTGATGCATCAAACAATGGCTATGTAAGCTCTTGTCCCTTTGCTTAAAGGAATAAACTAACATAGAAATTTACCTTCAATTACAACTCCTTTCTGTAATTCCTCTTACTCTTGCCTGAATTAGTGAAGCAAATACATTAGCACAAATGCAATGCAGAAATAAATCCTTTTTATTGTTTTACAATGAATTAATTTTGTACTGTAGAAACCATCTTAATAGACTGCCCATCTTCTTTTAAGTAAAATAAAGCTCATTTCTTAGTCCTAGGTCACAGTATCCATTAAAGGTGTTTTTGTTGTTTTGTTGTTTTTAAACCTGGCTTCTAAATGACTTAAAGCAGAACATCATAAACTGATTTTTCCCAATTATTGAGAAAGGTCCTCATGAATATATTCATATTCACTGAAAATGAAAAGATGACTTCTAGCTGACTCTGAGAAGTATTAAAGAGAATAATCTGCTATGCAACTTCACACTACTCGAGACTCATGTTAGAGCTAGATTTGCTTGCTTTATGAGCCACATTTCTCGGACTTGAAATATTCTGATATCAAACCTACCTAGGGTATTTAGAAGCCTTAAGTTTTCTTCGACATTCTGCTCAGTATTGACTCACTACTGTAAAAATAATAGTACACAGTAGTGACAGAGAACAGATGTATCCTAATCCTCCTTTAGAGCTGTGAGGCAGACTCCAACCAGAAAGCACAGAATGACAGAACTGGGATAATGCATTTTTATATTGCACCTCTATCACTAAACAGTTAATATGACCAGAAGATGTATATTATACTTCCAGTCGCTTTGACATTCACCTCTTTTTTCCCAAAGTCACCTCCTGGGTTCATGGTCGCAACGATACGAAATTTCTTTCCTGCAACCAACAGCTCTACTTCATTATCCTCATCATCTTGACCACCTTTTTCAGCAAGTACCAACGTCTTCTCAGCTTCAAGAACACTAAAGGGAAGGTTTTAAAAAAAAAAATCAATTTTTTCATACTTCATTTGAAATTGTTTAAGAATGAAAGTCACAAGAATTGGCCAGATTAAACACTCATTGGTCCAGAAATTGTATTTAAAAAGCAATATAATCTGTTTGTTTTTCCTAATTGCAAACTTTTTTTTCCAGTCAAAAGGAAACTTTACCCAACTTCATTGAAAAGGTTCAGCTGAAGTGATTCCTCAAATAGACTTATCTAATGTATGTAACTCACAGCTCTCCAGTTTCCAAAAACAATGGCAAAATGCATGTTCACAGGATCAGATGAAGAAATCTGCAGTGATCTAGATCTCCCTATGCTGAATCTGTTTTGACTGTGACAGTAACAAGCAAGTCATCTCCTTGTCCTTATCTCAACCCACAACCTTTTTTTCATCATATCTTCTCCTTGTTTGGCTGAGGAGGTGGAGTAAGAGTGTGAGTGTGTGTGTGTGGTGCTTGGCTACCTACTTGTGTTAAACCACAATATGAAGATAAGTGAACTTTATGAAGAAAGGATAGCTGCAACGATACAATGGAAAAAAGAAAAAATAGACGAATAAATCTAGTAACAGAGTTTGGATATGGCGGAGAAAACACCTGCTAATTAACTCAACATAAAGGATAACTGAAAAAGACTAAAAATGAGAAATACTTCTGCAAGCAGACACTCAAATGTGCATTTTAAGATTTTTTTTTTTAGGAAAAAAGTAGAGAGAAAGCTAGATTCTAGTATTTGAGAAGATGCATCATTTTCAAGAACTCATTGACAATCTCAAAAATTAATATTGTAAACTAGCGATTTTGCTTCTAGTTTTATTTTCCAGCTTGCCTCATGTTGTATAATGTTTTTAGATACTGTTCAAACTGTTTTAGTTGAACTATATTTTATATTGTTCATTTCTTTATTTAGGGACATGAGCTACAGAATAACTATAGCCTCTCATCATCTTATCTTTGTCCGTATAACAAAGACAACAATTAGTGTGCAGATCAGTCTGTAACAGCACCATAAAGCCAAACAAAAAGCAACAGCTTTCACTAACTAAAACATTCAAAACAAACATTACCAGTACCAACACATCAAGCAAACCTATACATATCTGCTTTTCAATCAAATTATCTTTTACTTTTCTAGGTAGAATACGACTTTGAAGACTTCTGCAAGACAAGGCGGTTCCATCTTGTCTTACCTTAGTTATAATTTCAAGCAGCAAAAATTGTCTAAGAATTACTATGATAAAAACTAGCACCTCTAACAGATGGATGAATAAATAAATAAATAAAAAGCAAACTGGCACGGAAGTTGAAAGATGAACAAGTCTAGAATCACTTGTGTCATTCTTCCTTTCAGCAAGAATTACATTATTAAGAGAGCAGTTCGACTGGGCCAAGAAACAAGCATGCCTAAAAAGCTAGATTTACCCTGCTCGAGCTTGTATGATGCTTCACTGAGGATACTTAGTACTAAGCACATTTAAAACATACCAACATACCTGTTAAGTCTCTCTAGAACAGAATCATCAGCTAAAGAAATCTCATCAAGCAGAAAAAAACCTTCTTGTTTCATTGCTAAAACAAGAGGTCCATCACACCACTCAAACAGTCTAGAATTATCAGATTCCTCCTACGAAATGGAAAAGAAAGTGAAAAGTTATTTATAATTGTTACTTTTTGCTTCCATGGTCACAATACCAACTATTACTGATGCGAGACTAACCTGGTCGTTTGACCTCTGTCTGACTGGCCGCAGTCCTCCCAGGAAGTCTGAAGTCTCCATGTGCAAGTGGCAGTTCACTGAGTATAGCTTCTGATTTGTTAACGCTGCAAAGATCTGACAAATGGTAGTTTTACCACACCTGCAAAAAAGTCATTTAATTGAAAGGGCAAGAGTAAAAACAAAGCTCCTTTTGGCCAGGATTCATACTTTCCTTGAAGATCTATGAGGTAAGGCCCTCAGCATGCAAATTCCCTTCTATTCCTTTCCTTGAGATAAACGAATGGAAGGTGAGGCCATTATTGGCACAACTGTTGCTGACTTGCACAAGACACATTTAATTAAAATTTAAATCAATATCTGCACTGATGGATTTCTACAGGCTCAAAAGCAAATTATTCCAGCCTGCCCCTACGAAGCAGTCTGAACATTTCAAGTGAACTGGAGATACTATCTGTCTGGATCATGCCTAAGTCTGAAGAAATAAACTGCTGAGTACCCAGAGTTCCCATTTTGCATAAGATACTACTTTTCCCTTTTCTGGTGTCTTCCTTCCTTTCTCTCCCATAAAAATCTAGTCCCTAAATTTAAAACCAGCACAGTAGCAGACAGTACCTATTTTTATGACCTCCTTGAGAGCAGACAGGAGTGGTGGAAAAGAAAGAAACCTCTACCACACCTATGTTCTCTCCCCACCTTAAGACATGCAACATGCATGTGCTCTCAAACAGCAAACTGCCACAATTCCCCCAAATGGCTTTGCCAGTGACACACAGTAAGATTCTATAGGGCAACTTGTAGAAAGCAGAAACAAAAGACAGTCCCTTTCAATTTTACTACTTTCTATATAATTTCTTTGTAGTTACACACAATGAAGACAATCCTGTTAAAGACTTAGGCTGAAAGATGTGATTGCCACTCCTCAAAAGGTACTGTGGAAAACAGCAGTTGCAATTCTGCCATGTCAGAGGCTTAAATGTCCCAGATCAAAGAAGCACTGAAGCCTACTTAACCATTTTGCATTGGACTGAGATGCTGCCCTACAAAAAAAATACATCAAAAAAAGCACAGTTACCCAGTGTCTCCCACCAGCAGTACTGGTTCACCAAACTCCAGGGCTCTTCCCACCAAAATGGCAAGTCTCCTCATCCCTTGAGTCCAGACAACGTGGTTAAAATCTCTGCCCATCACTGACATCTGTGTGGAGAATTTAGCTGCACAACACAAAGCAATCTGTCAGCTTCAGGCACATCTAGAGGACTACAAATACTTTTTTTTTTTTTTTCCCTAGGAAACTCACCCAGTAGCTTTTTGACGCTTTCCCCTGAGAAGAGAGACTCAGGATATATTTTTTTCTTGAAATGCTTTTCAAGGACTCTCTTTATAACATCCACCTCCTCTTCTTTCCTAACTCTGCCTGCCAGAAGCATAAAACCTATAAAACAAAGGAAGAGAAAAATCAATTATTACCAGGTTAATAAGCAACAAAATATATACATACACTTAATAATTGGGGCTAGAAAGCAATTCTGCAGAGACACTTTAAAAAAAACTGAAGAAAGTAGCATAGCTCACCATCATTTGCTAAGTGCTGAAGCCAGTCGTAATCCTTTTCCAGCTGTTCTGCCAATCTGTACCTTTCACCCCAACGGAACAGATCCCGCAAGGTAATGAACCCATGCTTCCCAGCAAAAACTGTTGAACCTCTGCGGTAAGACTGTCATAATAGCAAAACATGAGACATTTTTTCAGGAACTTGTCTGACCGCTTTAAGCAAGATTAATACGACATTCATTCAAACGAGCTGTATGCAAAAAAAAAAACAAAACAACCCAACCCACAGACCCAAATTACTTATATGTAGGCAATTTGCTAGGTACTCAGGAACAAAATAATATAATTAAGTAGTAAGTAAAAATAAGAAAACAGGTACATGGATTAAAACAAGATCCAGGCAAAAGATTAGGTTCTATACCAAAATGGATGTTAGCACTTCTAAGTTTTACTTTACTTCAATATAGAAAAATAAACTAAGAACACCCAGTCTAGAAAGCTACAGGAAAAGCATGCTCTGATTTGTGCTGCTGCAATTGCTTTAAAATATGAGATAGTTTTAGCTAGTTACTAAGTTTTAAGTGTTTGTAGGAGTATCAGAACACAGCCCAAATTGTCACTTAAAAATAGTACCAAATTTAGCGTGGCCGAACAACTGCTACAAATCTATTATTACATTTTCCACTCAGGCCAAAGAATGATTTTATACTTTAAATCACAAGGCCTTCAGTTATAAATTTTCTTGTCACTGTTGTTGCTGCTAGCCTTCTCCCAAATCCAATATCACCTTCCTTGCTTCTTTATCCTAACCACTGAATTACTTTAGTTGTGGATTATCTTCACTCAGTTGTGGTTTTACATCTGCCAGTTCACAAGACTGCCCTCCAAAAGGGATCTGTACTTAGTGCCAAAATACACCTTCTACAAAAGGCCTGAGAAACGCTTTCTACAAAAAGAAGAAAGACTCATACTTGCAGGTCTAACATGACTTTGACAAGCTTGCTGCAGTAAGAAGGCGGCAAACTGCATCGCTTGTGCAGGATGGTTTCCAGTTCAGCACTTGGCAGTTCATCAAAATGCAGTTCCACAAAACGATTTCTAAAGGCTCTAGACAAAACCTAAAATGAGAAAATGTTACTGCTTGAACTTTTCCTTCAATATCGCTTATGTTACATACCTTTTCCTTTATATCTTAAGGAATATGGTTAGCCCCATAGTATGCAAATTAGCATACACACAAATGTAGGAAGAAAGCATAAGAGACAGTCTAGGTAAGGACAAGACCTTAAAACCAGGCAATAATTTAAGTCAAGTCTCTTCTCCAGCACTCTTGAACAAGAAATGTGGCATCAAATACAACATATTTGAACTCCTCATTCAGTAAAGCACTTAAATCTCAGCTATTCAAAATGAATTAGAGATTTAGTATCTACAGAACAAGCATCTAACCCGAACAGAATCCAGTTGTACTGGAAGTCATTCCACAAACACCTCAACCCTGTACCTCTTGAGAGTTTCATATTAATTCTGTACTATCCATCAGAAAGTTTTCACGTTATACGTCTACATTTAAGGACTCATTTCTCTAGAGTTGGAGTTACTCAAAGACCTAGAGTTGGAGTTACCCAAAGGAAACGATTACACAGACCTTCCTGCCACCGTAGAGACCTGGAGGATTCTGCGTAGCAAACAGCATGAAGCGAGGGGCAGCTTTGACAACTTCCTGAGTCTCGGTAATGAACAGCTCCCTGTTATCATCCAACAATCGGTTGAGAGCTTCCAGAACATCAGTGGGTGCCAAATTCAGTTCATCTAGTACAATCCAGTAACCCTTTCTCATTGCATCTATGAGAATGCCTTAAGAGGGAACAAAGTATTCTAGTTAAAATCTAACAAACTAAACCAGAGCAAGCATTGAGACAGTTTTAGCAATGAGTTTTGACTCGGTATAAATATTAATTCAGAGGAAAGCAACAGTATTAAGTCATTTGATTACTTTCTTTGTTATATGCAGTAGGACAAGTAGCAATGAGATAAAAGTGAACTCAAAAATTCACTGAAATTCACATGACTATCATAGGCAAATACTAGTAACTTTATAGAAGGTCCTCTCTCCATTGTGATAAAACAGGCACATTGGGCAGAAAAGAAAGCAAGCACTGAAATAAGACATGAATTTGAAATGAATGTAATATCCCCACTCACCTTCCTTAAACACCAACTTCCCAGAGGCATCTGATGTGTAACAGCCAATATATTCCTGGATGTCAGTATGCTCGTGATTGTTAATCCTGACACAATGGTTCCCAGTAGCAGCAGCCAACCAGCGAATTAAACTGGTTTTACCAACAGAAGTCTCTCCTTGAATCAGTACTGGATGAGTCCTAAAAGGTACAACCAAAACAGCAATTTAAAAGCATATATCTTCCTCATATACAAGGTAACAGCATTATTTGGAATTAAAAAATTTCCATAGATCCTTTTGTAACAGCATTACCAAAATACCATGATTTAACTCATTTTGAATTTCTAAGATCATATACTAAAATGGTAACATAAGTAACTTAACCCCCAAGTACTAACTGCTACCCACAAAGTTTATTGTGAGGGTATTGAGGCCCTGGCACAGGCTGCCCAGAGAAGCTGTGGATGCCCCATCCCTGGAGGTGCTCAAGGCCAGGCTGGATGGGGCTTTGGGCAACCCGGTCTGGTGAGAGGTGTCCCTGCCCATGGCAGGGTGGGGTGGAATTAGATGATCTTTAAGGTCCCTTCCAATCCAAACCATTCTGTGATTCTGTAAGTTTTTTAATGACAGTGTGAAATAAGCAGGTCATTCTAACTGCTAATTTCTAGATTATCACTTAAATAAAATTCATTATAGCAATAAAATAGTTTAAGAAGAAAATAGCTATATAAATTCAAATCAGTGTATAATGAAAAGTTAACTATAAAAGGAAAATGGACATTACTAAGGCTAAACAAAGACTAGGTGACACAATAATATTTAACTTTATACTAACAGAAAAAAACAAACAACACAGACATACCCTGCAGACACAACTCTGACAATGTCTTTCAGATTAAGCTTAACTGAAGGGGTTAGCACGTAAGTCTCATCTATCGTAGGTTCTTTATCCCCAGCTGAAATCCAGTATCCTTCTATATTTATAAATTTTTCTCCTTGGGGTTTTGGTATTTGCTGAGGAGAGATGACAGCGAAAGTAAAGATTATACAAATGAGTTTCAATTTGCTAATGAAGACAACTACTGTTATACCACCATAACATTCTCTAAGAAGTCATTTTAAATTACTCCCTGAGCACTCCTGCAGTAAGCACTGTCCCCTTGTCACAGAATACAAATTACATGAAAAGCCTGAGCATATTATTTCAAGGTCACGAAGCAGGAGTCTTTGCCAGCACCATGAAAAACTGTTTCCCAAGACATTCTCCCAACACATTTTGAAATAAAAAACAGTTTGCCATTTGGAAGTGTAACTTTTCGTATTCATAATAGTTGCTGCCATGAAGGTTTTTATTCTGAAACAAATACGCATCTCTTACAACTGGCTTCCCTACCCCAGCTGCCCACTCAGCCATGCAAACGCATTCTGGGCTCTCAGAACTAGTAAGGTTCTTCCTTTCCCACTAGAGACAAACCAAAGATGTTTGCTTCATATCCATATGTTCAGCATTTGGAATCTAAAAATGAAAAGCCTGTGAAAGCTCCTCAAAAACCTGTAAGCTTTACAATTGGAGTCACTATTATAGTAAGCTGCCTACACTTGACAAAATCACCTGTCCCTTTTTTTTTTTTTTTAAAAAATAATAAACCAGCTAACATATAAGCATTTAATATAGAAACAGAATTACTAAGGAAATGCACTTAGAAGAAAAATAAAGTTCTTTCATACAGAAAAAAACATGACTGTGGTTGTGTGAAGGAAGTGTGGGAGAAAAGGCACAGAATGCTACTCAAAATAAATTCTACTCTGAATACCAATCTGCTCAAAGTAGGCTTTGTTACATACCTGCTTAAGAAGACTTTTGATATTGCCAGAGACTATATGCTGGCAAATGAGCTTTTGAACTATTGGATGAGAAGTTCTGTCAAGCTGAGTCAGAAAGCTCAAACAGAAGCCCTAAGAAAAAAGTGATTGTCAGTGAATAAATGAAAAATTATTAGGAGGAAAAACAAACAAAAAACCAAACAATTAAAAGAATCATTTGACTTCAACACTGTACTCAGAAGTACAGTGTTTTCCTTTACCCAAACAGAGTCCGTAGTGAATACAAACAGAAATAAAGCCCAACATAGGTAATCACCTCATACAGTGAGCGTGGTATGCTGCTACACGGATTAGATGCTGCAAATCTCAATGCCCTGCAAAGCGTACGGAGACTGTAGTGAGGTCTGTGGCCAGTTCCATCCACCAGCTTTGTTTCTGCTTCCTTTCTCACAGCTAAGTAAAAGCTGCAAAAATAAGAGTGAAACCAGTTTCAGTTACATAGTGTTTTTACTCATTAGAGCATTGCTCTAAGGAAGTAGTCCCAAAGATTGAGGAACACAAACTTATCTCCAACTGCTGCTTTCTTTAGAAGCTCTAGACTGGGAAAACCATGCCACGCTCTGCTATCAGTATAGTCAGTGAAACAAAGCAATAGAACATTTCAGGACCTTATTTTTGAGAGAGCTTGATACACAGAGAATAACTATAAACTAGAAGTATCCTAAGCACTTAACAGTTCTTCAGTGAGATTATATGCCTTATTCTATGGGAAACAAAGGTTACTTGTTAAACACACAAGATTTTAATTGATGAAACCTAGAGAAAAAAAAACGTTTTTGTTCTACATCCCTAAGACGGAAAATAAAGTTGCAACAACAGTGTTTTTTAACTGGTGTCACCAAGAAAGCATTTCTGAAATAGAGAAAGCGAATTTCCTCCCCATGAGTACAGAAACATTCAGAATGAAGAGGATGCCTGCTTTCTAAGGCTGTGAGAATTGCTATGTATGGAGCACTATTGTGTTTCCTTAAACAGTCTAACCACAGATTAGTTGTGTACTTCCTTTTTGTGCTTTACTGCATCAAGGATTTCAGGATATTACAACCAACTTACTTCACAATTCCTTGCACTGTGTTTTTGCTCACATTCAAGCCTCTAAGGTAATCCATAATAAGAACTTGCAAGTCTCCTTCATTTCTCAATTCTTCTACGTAAAGTTCAGTAAACCTGTAAGAGTCAAATCAATCCATAACATTTAGACATCTGACAACATAAGAAAAAAATTCTGAAAATTCTTTTTGACAAATGCAAATATAAATTCATTTGAACTTAACAAGCCACACAGAATATTTCAGCTTCATTGTTCTGCATCACATTTTTTTTTTTTCATTATTAACCCCAGGGAGGTAGTAACAATTAAAACTTACTTTCTCACTAATAACTGCAAATGATTGGTTGCATGTAGTAAGTGCATATTTATACTTTTACACAGTGTTTGTGAAACTGATGAAAGACTACATGTGCAACTTCTGGAAAAACTGTATCAAATACAAGTGGAAGATCTCTGCATTTGTGAACAGTAGTGAGGAATGAATTTGCCACAACTCCAGTTTTCCCAGCCACAGCTTAAATTCCAGTATTCTAAATATTGTGCATCTGTTCTACCATGTAATCCACATTTCTTCCAAGAGAACAAATTTTAATACATAGATTTTTGCAAGGATCATCAGCACTTACAAGTTGGCACGTGTAAGGCTGCTGAAGATACATGAAACATTTGCCTTTATTATCTCCAGTAGGCATATGAACTGCTGCAGAAGCACTACCAGGCACTGACATTTTAATTGTAAAAAAAAGATCATTCAACCTGTCCCCAGTCACAACACTCTACACTACTGCTAGACCCTTTGTTCATGTTCAGCAGCTTTACATACGTATTTTCCTGATACTATAAAAAAACTTCACCATTGATGTGGAATTCACCTACCACAGGAAGCTAGATTTCAGACTTTTCCTGAGGCTTCAAATAAGGCATTCTTTGCTGGGTCAATTCATAAAGCTAGTTAAAGTCATGGTCTTTTTCAGAGTTTAAGTATTTTATTTTTTTTTTCCCACCTGTTTCTTATTCCTGGAGGGAGATTTCTCTTTCCAACATCTGTAGCTGGATTCATGCATGCAAACAAGCGAAAATCAGGGTGACGTACAAGAGGCTCTAAAGGAAAATAGGCATGCAACAAAGGATTAGTTAGACACAGGATACTTATTACATTAAGTAAATTTCTTCTAAACCGGTTTTCTATTACTGCATTACAATGTTTTCTTGAAATGCCAAGATGGTAAGTCTTTAGAGAGTAACACCATAGAATTTCTTAGAAGTATTACTGCATCTTTACAACAGCCATAGGAAGTGGAACCTTTACTATGACTTGTGCATAGCAGCATGTTTTTACAACACTGGATATTTCTCAAGTTATACAAACCCTAAAATGAGAAACTCCTTTTGTGTCTTTCAGAACAATGGGCAGCACTTCTGTCAGCAAGAAAGAAAGGACAGCCTCAGGAGCTCACAGAACATTTGTCTCTAGTTGCAGCTCTAGAATATACTATTTAGCAGTTGCATTTTTCACCTTTGCATCTGTACTGGGTCTGGCTGTGATGGAGTTATCTTTCTTCATAGCAGTCCCCATGGTGCTGCATTTTGTATTTGGGTCTCAAACACTGTTAATAACACACTGAGGTTTTGCCTGCTGCTGAATTGTGCTTGCACAGCCTTATGTTATTCCCCCCCACATCTCATCAAGTGGCCGGGGGATGAGCAAAGCTGAGAAGTGACGCAGCTAGGGCAGCTGTCCCAAATGGGCCAAAGGCATAAAAAACATCGTGTTCAGCAATATGAACTGAACAGAGGAAGAAGGGATGGGGATTTTTGAATATAGAAATAGTACCTGTGTCTCCTCTGTCTAATAACACCAGTGACCCAGATGATCCTTCCAATAAACCACTCAGACACTCTAAAGTCTCTGCTGCAGCCAAGTTAATCTCGTCCAACAAAATCCACTCTCCTTTTTTTACTGCTTGCGCCAGAGTACCCTAAAAAGAAGATTTGTTAATTGTATCACTAGCAGTAATATCTCATCTAAAGCATCAGCATATTGGAAATACTTGTACTGCAGTCTATGGGTTGATTAGATGAATGTCAGTCCTAGATTTATTTTTTTTTTTTTACAGCAATAGCAGTTTTTCTGCTCTCCCTCAATGACAGCAATTACTTTGTAAGTCATAAAAGCCAGACAGTTATCACACTTAACTACCATTTAGATTTGCACATTTATAACAGAATTAACCTTTCTGGTTTGTACAATGTTGCCTGTCACTGATATATATCACTGTGGTGCACAAGCTTCACTGACAACACTAAGAATAAGATGGTTTATCTAAAGAAAAATCAATGAATGTCTAACAGAGTATTGCATTTCTCAGTGAGCTACTTTATAAATTAAAACTATACTCAGCTCAAAGGTTCCCCAACAATTTATATAGTCATTTTCAGGAAGAGGGCTGGTCATTTATATAAAATTTAAGAGCATGTGTTCAGACCACCAGGATGACAAGGAATAGCCATGCGCAAAACATTAGTTTCCCCATTGCATATAATGCCACTAGACCATTATACCATGGGTTTGAACTGTTTCAAAAGCAATTTACTTCCAGAAACATAGTACAGATTCTTATTATTAAATACTTCACATGAACCCCTAGGCATGAGTATGTCCTACTGCAGATTGGTCAAAATGTATTTGTAATCTCATCCATTTAAAAAGATTATGTGCTATACTGCTGATATTCTTTTATCATACCAGCCTTAACCTTTACTATACAGCATTCATTTAACATGTTACCACCAACATTCTTTTTCTCCTTTCCTCCCCTTCAAGTTGTTTCACATAGTTATCATGAAACAATTTCTACTTTGCAGCAAGAGATTTTTGCCAGGATTTTATTTATATAATACTGCTTTCAACATCTTATAAATGTTCTTCCTCATTCTTCCCAGCATCAAAATGCAAAACTCTAAATACCTCCACAAATGCGAAGAGAAGAGCATTTTCTGTCATTCTCATCTGTTGATGAGCATGATTCAGTTTAAGACCAAATGCCTCCCACTTCTCCTTCAGTGGTGAACCTGTAATCAAAACAAAATTTGAGTTTGCACCAACACAACAATAGCACACAAATACTTAGAAACAGTATTTTATAGAATCATAACATTGTTTAAGTTGGAAAAGGCCTTCAAGATCAAGTCCAACTGCCAACCTGACCTACCATGTCCCGTCACTAAACCATATCAATATCCACATGTATTGGTGCTTGAAACAGCTTGATAGACAAGGCTAAACTTGGCTGAGCACCAGAAACATTCAAGTTCTACAGAAGACAACATTATTGACATATAGGTAATTTGCTATTCATTGTAAAGTATCCTAGCTTAGAACATTTATGCTGACAATTCACTTGAATCAACATCACTCTAATTCCCAAGGACATAGAGAGTCATTTCAGAAAATAAAAGCAAATTTACAAGCCTTACAACGGAACAAATTAACAATGAACAGTTCAGTATCAGTAAAAATTCTGTTGCTTATCAGTTATAGAGTTGTTTACTGTTGTACTTATTTCAGTTACTTGCTTAAAGTCACAGCTTGATGCATCTGCAGCATCATGACTTAAACTGCCAGCTTTGCAAATTACAGTAGATTTCAGCTTTCCTCTATTTATTTTAGCATTGTCGATAATTGCAGTAAGTGCTCTTTAATGCTTCATCTTTTTTTGACATTTGTGTGTATTTGTTTTTATATCTGCATATTCAGAGGAATCAGTCAAAAGAAAGGGGAAGAAGAGGTTCTTAAGTTTACTTGGCCCATACTGCATGAAAGCTACAACTTCATTTGTTTAGCAGGTCTAGGACCAGAAACCACTCCATGCAAGGCACAGTATCAGTATTTCATCTGTCCTAAGTAGGTAGTGAAGTATAAAACAAGAAAAACTGTTACTCGGAAACAAAAGACTGCAAATCACAACAAGGCACTGGTCAAGTCAGCATCACCAACACTGAAACCAAGTCAGCAGAAAGCTCTTATCAAGTTTTTAAAGTCATTACTACCCTAAGCAAATTATTACTTTTTTTTTCCTCCTGTTGTTTTGCTTAGCTTTTAAAATAGGTGATATTTGCTGAGACCTAATGAGGTTCCAGGTCTGAAAGATAGTATAAATGATTCACATGCAATATTGACACAAGCAACTAAGACTGTTCAGCAACACTGCAAACAAGCAACACAGTGAGTGGAAATGGGATGTCAAGGGCATCATAGGTCAGACAAGCCAAACTTAATTCTGTCAGACAAAGCAAACAAACAGCAGTGATCAGTTAGAAAAAAAAAAGACCATTCTAATACTATTTTGAATGCCTGGCTGTTGACCAAGGCTGCATTTTTTAAAACAAGAAGAAACGATATGTAATAAAGGGGGGTGAATGTAAAAACAGAAAAGACAACCAATGAACAATAATTCACCACTATTTGTCTACTCTCTGCAATGGTTCGTCTGTGTTCATCTGAATTCTCACCAGATGCATTTTTTGTTTCCTTATTAATGGCAGATTTATGAATATGTTGCATTAGTTTTAGCAGATCGTGCCAACGTTTCTGTCTGTAGCAGGTCTGAATGTGTCCCAGAAATGTTTGATTTTTCTTTCTAGAAAACGTTTGATAGAAGAGTTCTTCAAAAGACTCTCGCAGAGGTAACCAGATCAGTTTGTTATCCACAGGCTTGTAACTGAAGAGAAGCAAAAAGAGTAATTATTTGTTTGTCATTGTCACAGAGGAATAGGAACTAACATTTGTGCATAAACAAAAGGATTTTGAAATGGAAACAGTATCGTGCATTATGGAACAAGTTTCCAAAGGTTTTTTGCACATATTTAAACTGCTACGTCCAGACTGCCTCAATAAGTGAAGTACCTTTGCTTCTACTCACTAATATGCCTAGTGAGTATTACATTGGAATTATACTGAACCGCTTAGCCATTTTTAAAGCGGCACCAGGTTCTGCTTTTAAATCTCTTCACCACTTACACTCAATACATTTATACATTTCAGTGAATCTGCATGTGTTCTTCAGCAAGGAGAGCAAGATTTCTGCACGTAAAGGTACGAAGCTAAGACATTTACACTACTATGAAACAGGCCTGCATCTAAAAACAATTATTTGACAACACAACAATGCTTTTAAGTAGTAGCTTGTTCTTATACTGCCAATTTGTTACACAAAACAGACCAAACAGCAGTCACTGACTTACCCTCCTAGCAGATCAGCAGTGTCACTTTGTTGGTTCATGTTGATAACCCTCAGATGGTGTCCTTGAAAAGGAAATAAAAAGCACATCAACTTGTTTATGTGTTTTGTGCTGCTGTCATTGCTTTTTTTTTTTTTGCTTTTTATCATCTTTGTACAAAGAAGTCTTCACATTTCATTTACCTGTAATATGAGCGAGGTACTGAACAGTTGAAGTTTTGCCAGTTCCTGTTTCACCAACCAAGAGCACAGGCTCTCCTTTGACAACACAAACTGCAAGCTGCTCAATCAATACTGCTGACGGCCGTGTGGCAGCAAAGGTCTGCTTTGCTCTGACAAAATAAAGGAAGCTATTAAAAGCCAAGATTTATCCAAGAGCTCGTTTCAATTTCACCCTTATTGGGTTTTTTTTTTTTTTTTTGTTTTTTTGTTTTTTTTAGAGAAGTAGTTGAATTGAGGATTTGTTTTTATTATTACTATTTTTATTAAAAATAAAGCTTTGAAAAATACGTCTGAAACACCCTTGTAAGCATTATATACGACACTTACTTTCTTCAACATACAACCTAGGAATTCAGGATTCTCAAAGAAGTTCCTGGCCAGTGGAATTACTCCCACATACTACAAAGAGTCAAAATCTTATTACAACACCTGCGGATCCAAACTGTTTTGAAAATCTCTAGGACAAAAGAACCTGCAAATCCCTATGCTTTGGCTGCCAGAAGAACTATGATGCAGACAGCCTTAAAGATGCACAATGTAAAACTCAGACAACAAGAGAAAGAACTCATCACATTTGAGTTGAGATTATTTGATCTGCATTTTTTAATTGTGTTACTTCCAGTTTGTTCTATTCCAACACAAAATGTTTCAATTCAAATGAAAACCACAAGATAGTCTACCTTTTTACAGTAAGAGCCAGTGTTTGTTTCTTTTCAAGGCACACTCTTCCCACAGAAACTTCTTGGTCCCTTAATAAAATCTCTGGTTTGTACAGTTCACAAAAGAACTCCACCTGCGAAGAAAGCATCAACGTTACCAATACCAATGTTGCCTGCAACATCACACTGAGAACACCCTTGGCAGAAGAGAATACATTTCTGTAATGAAATAAGGGAAAGAAGAAGGACAAACAGGAGTTTCAGGGATCCATCTGTCCCTTGAGATGGGAAGTTTTTCCGTCCTGAAGTACCAAAGGAAGACATTTCTTCATAATCAAACTTTTATGGTCAGAAATAACTGACATAACCATTCAGTTTAACTCAGCTGTTTATATCACACAATATTAGTATATAGATGAGCTCTACAGCTTTGGAATTGATTATTACCAAAAAAGTCATAGACACATTTGTTTTTGGACTCCTCATTTAAGTGATTAAATAACAACTGGGGCAGGGGAGACCACACAGGGTAGAAGGGGAAGACAACACTTTCTACATTTTTACTACTCTGTGAATCTAGCAGTCATGTGCTTCAGAAACCACAAAGCTTCAGCTGTGGCATGCTTCTTTTGCATGAAGCCATTTGAAATATGCTCACTGCAACTTTCAGGGAAAATAAAATACACCTGAAAATAAAACAGAACGAAAAGCAGACTCCACGACTGCAGAGAAAGAACAAAAGAAGTATGCAAAGGGTAGAGAGATAGGCATATTTTTTAAGAAAAATATTAGAACATAGTACATATAAATGAACCACAAGAAAAAAAAATCAACTTATGTAATATTACCAATAAACGTCATGTTAATTATGTCTTAACATACCTTGTTCTTGGAAATATTTAGTTTGCTTCCAATAACTTTTGCCATTTTCTGTCTGCTTCCTTGGTTTGACAGCATACCTGTGAAACAGTCCAATGCCTGTCAAGGGGAAAACAAAACAACTTATAAGATTTGTACTGAATATGATATTATTTGAGAAGCACTATCTTTATTTTTATGAGGCTGAACCCAATCCAACAAAGGTAAATACAATTATTTCATTGTTGTTGGATCAAGTCAAGCAATGAAGTTCAAAAGAGATGAAATAGGAAGTTCTGAACTCTGTAATGTAGTGGGTTTATACTGAACTCTATAAAAAGTAAAAGTTTTTCACAGCCAGTCACAGAAGCTATTTTCAGATGACTGGAGCAAAATGAAGGAAGTGATGTTCCAAGATCTCACCACCTTAAAAATGACCTGGTTGATGCGCACCTAAAAAAAAATCCAAACTTAGAGCATAAGTTCCTGTACAGCAAAGAAGTAGGAAAGATGTCCCTTATTTCAACAAAAAGGGAGTACCTTAACATTATCCTGCAAATTTAAATATCTAATTCTGCTGAGGGATTCAGATACTGTTTCGCAAAGGACACAAGACTAAGGAGAACAGAGCTATCACTAGGATGTAGCTTTGACTGAAACATGAACAGCCAAGAAGCTCCACCACTGAGCTGTGTGAATATCACAAAACAGCACACCAGCCACTACTAACCTCAGAGGGAAGAAGTGAATACCTCTTAGTATTCACTGAATTCAGACACTTAACATATAAAACACCTAACACACACGCACTGTATGGATGCATGCATTATGAAGCACGTACCATGGATTCAGCATTAGCTGTATCATCAAATAAACGTGGCTCCAATGCTGTGAATAGACTCAGATACCAATTCTATGCCTTTGGACATCACTAAGTGATGTGCTCCCCACTATCCCCATTACCTAAGAGATATTCAGCAGCAGCGTACTAGTGCCTCATTACTAAACAGTGAAGGTGTTTTTAGTTTGTTGTTGTCGTTTTTTTTTAGTTTCTTACTACTCTAGCTTGTTAGTGATAAGTAATAAATTACCGTACTCTCCCTATGCTGAGTCTGTTTTGCCCATGTGTGATCTCCCTGTCCTTATCTGAACCCTTGAGCCCCTGTCATCATATTTTCTCCCCCTTGCCCTTTGAGGAGGTAGAGTGAGAGCACGGCTGTGGTAGGGTTTAGCTGCCCACCTGAGTAAAAACCACCAGCCTGAGACAGAGCTAATTTTCTTTGCAGGGGCTCATACAATGCTGTGTTTGGAATTTTTGACGGAAGTATTGGTGATAATAGACCAGTATTTTTAGTTGTTGCAGAGCAGTGCTCACACAGAGCCAAGAACTCCACACCAGCAAGGAGGCTGGGCATGGACAAGAAAGAAGCTGTGAGGGAACAGCCAGGACAGCTGACCCTTCTAATTCTGGAAACACTTCTGATAAATACTTTTTACTTTTCCCTCTTTTTGAGATATCCACAGTAAGGTTTGATAGTAAATACAGCTCCTGAGTAACAAGCAGCAAACACCAAGTACATCTAGTATTTAAAAGACTCAACTAAACATAGGGCCCTGCATATAAAATGTGCAATGCAAGTGAATGAAATGAATGCTTAAATGATAAGCACGTTTGTCAAACTGTATTCATTTCATAAATTTTTACTCTTCCCCAATCACACACAATCCCAGCTCACATCAGTCAAAACTGTGCTGCAGCATACTTTTTGTATGCCAGTAGTAAGTCTAGATTGGCTTTCAGCACATTATTGCAAATAGCTTTCCTTCTACTAAGGAAAGAGACTAATACATACATAACAAACATTCCAACTACAGTTCAGCTGCTTCAGATAAAACTAAATATAAAATCCTATCTCACACTCCCTAATAGTATATTTTAAGATACGTGACACAGTAACAGATTTCAGGTAAGCAATTTCCAAATTAAGTCTTACTGCACCTCCTGAAAAATATTCACTGCTGTGGTTGACGAAGAACTGTCAAAGTTGTACGCAATCCTGCTGCACCAATTCAATAAATCTCTAAAAAGAAAAACAAAAAGATTTGGTACAATGAAGCCAAGTTGTACAGCATCTTCTCTCATGTTCAGCTTAGTTCATTATGTCATCTTCTGGCAATTATGCACCTAGTTGTTATTTACATTGTACATGGAAAGCCACATATAAGAAGGATGCTATATTTAAAAGACTGGATGAATACACACAGACCCACAGGGTTGCTTTCTGATAGGTTGCTTGGAAATTTGCAATACATATTCCATTAAACCATTACGGATAAGTAATTATGAAATTGAAAACATGAAAACCAGCATGCTTTTAATCCAGAAATGTACAAAGAACTATTTTACAGGATACCAGTTCTTCCTCAACAAGATCTTTGGAAAGGTGAGAAAAGAGAAACATCTGATATTCGGAAAATAGCAACAGTTTTGAAATAAGTGACTTTCCTATGTTTCACAAAAATATGAGCTACTAGCCATAGCTAGTGTTTGCTGACACTCAAAAAGCACTACTGGTTATAATAAGTCCATGTGAGCAGAACTGACATGCAGTATGAGAAGTGAGGAAGAAGTAATTCAATACCAAGCTGCATTTCATCACAAAAATTCTGAAATCAATAGTACTTTACAGGGCCTGAGTATTCAGAGGCATCTGTAAGTTAGAAGGCTACAAGTGAATGTCTAATATGAAATTATCTAGATGAGCAAATATATACAATCGCTGAAAAGTTATTCTATGCTAATACTGTATGTTTTCACAATACATTTCTGTCATTTTTTTTTTTAACTAGAACAGATATTTTGTGTTAAAATAAATTGAAAAGTAATCCACATCTTCATAGCAACGTATTTCTCAGCACTGCATCTGAAACACATACTTTTTTTCTCAAAGAAAAATTAAGTGCAGAAGTACAGCATATATGCCCCAAATAATTCACATTGAGTTTTAAGATGCATTAAACATTATTTGAAAATTAAAAATGGAAACCTCCGATTTTTATTAAATTCCAGCATAAATATTCAAAGTTTTGACAATACTTAAAAAACAGGAAAGAGGAAAATGAAAAAGGTAACAACTCCTGCTCTCTACAGCTAACTAACAAAATTTCTTTCTAATAAACATATAAGAAAAGACAACCTTAGAGATAGTTCTCGTCCTTCCAGATTTGGTTTCTTATTTTCTGATCTTGATTCTGATGCATCTTCTGACACACTGCTGGAGCCAGAAGCACTGTTTTCTGATGCCTGATACTTGTCACCCGTAAGGTGAATGAAAATGTCTAGCAAGTGATCAGTTACACGAGCAAGGTTGGGGTATTTGCTCTGAAGAACCTGAAAATGGGGAAGGAAAAAAAAAATTAATCACTGAAATGAAAGCATTGGCCTCCCAAATTTCAACAGGATACACTTCAACAGAAACAGACACTCAAGCTAGCAAGCCGCACAAAACCAGCCTCTTGTCATTTCTCTTCTGAAGCAAATAAAAGTGATTGAGACTTGTATGATGTTGATACGATGCCAAAGGAGAGTTTTCCCAACTCAACTTTACTCCAATTTAATACCTTTGCACAAATACAAACAGGAAGAACAAAAAGCAAATTCAACCCTAGACTAAACTCAAAACTAAAATCAATCTGAACGCAAATCATGATAATGTAACTAACTACAAAAGTTCTTGCTTCCTATCCCTCTTTGTAAGGGCTTTTTAGAGCACTCAGTCTGCCTATATACCATGCTAAGACACATACAATGCTAATTTTTCTTCTATGATTTCCTTTCCTTACAGCTCAACCTTCTGCTAAAGCTTGCTGACCAAAATCAGCTTTTCACAGATACAGGCCAGGAACCAGTACTGATACTATCCTGCTAAACTGACTTTTATGATTAGCCAGAACATTTATTTTCAAGATCTGAAGTGGTAAGGGTATACTGCTGAGAAGAAACTTGAGAAGAAAAATAAGGATCAAATTTATTACTGAAAACCATCTATTACCCGTAATTAAAATAATTATTCACATACCACAATAGAGCAATCAACACCATACCTCCTTGAGTTCTGCTTTGCTCATGTTATCCAGATGTATTTTGGTCCAATACTTGTCCAAAAGAGAGGCATGGCTGCTTTGCTGTCTGTACCAACCTCCACCACAACTGAATATTCTAAATTTAAATAACACAAATAAACATACATATTGTTATCTTACTGAAGAATTCAGTACTGTCAGATACCCTATCTTGCTTTTCTCTGCTTTCCAAATTATTTGTTCTTTTTATCAGTGTTTTCCCCCCTCTAATGCAAATTCTCCTCAGAGACACTTGCAGAAAGATGACGGACAATCAGTTAAGCCTATCAGAAACACCATGCAGAAATCAAGACACCTTGTGAATATTGATCATAAACCTTCTCACAACAACTGCTAGGAGTGGTATTTTGTTTTGGTGGAGGGCTGGTTTAGTAGGTATGCCCCCTGCCCCAAGCTTCATACCTCAAGCTTTTAAGCTCAGTGAAGTAACTTTTCTGTTCGAAGACTAGATCCACCCTGTAGTAATCAATATAAAATTGCTTTAAAATGTAAAAAGTTCCTTTCATAACTTCCATAGCTTCTACTACTTGTCAGTTGGAAATTGCTAGAATACTCATGACCAAGTACTTTGCCCTTCCTGTCTTTGACTTAAAAAAAAAATAAATAAAAAAAATAAAATCAAACAATCTGTGCTATTAAGCTCATTTAATTTTATATGCCTACCTCCTGGTTGCAAAAAACTGGAATCCTGGTGCTACTTTCAAGCAATCACCACGGCCAGGAATTAGCAACTCCCTTTTTTCCAAAAGAGGAATCAGCACAGAGATCTGGAGATTAATAATGAAAAATTAATAAAGATTAATAATGGAAAAAAAAAGAAAAACGTAAAACTCTTCTTGCGTGTGTGAAACCAACATCTTACCCATCCACGCTCATGATGCTAGAGCACACCCACTGAGAACCACTACATTTTCATCAACTACTGTTCCTGCAGACTATATTTTCAAGTGAAACTAACAGGAATTGTAGACTCACAGTTAATTTTACTCAGCAATGGAAGTTGCAGGTATAACATTTCCCTACTTTCTCCTACATTCAGATTTAATAAGAAAATGGAAATGAGGCTTTACATTGTAAGTCCAATCTAACACTATTGTGTTTGAGCTGTCAAACAAATTACCACGTTGTTCTCAGCAGAGATGGAAGGTTTGTTTTCCTTCTACCTTAACAAAGATAATACCTACCTAGAAGACTTCATTTGAAAACATTATCATTGTTCATTATATAGCCTGCTATACCCTAGCAGAATTAGGTATGGATTTACAGAATCTATCCTTCCATGCAGAAGGATGGTGAAAATGGTGGAATGAGAACAGGGAGGGAGGTCCACAACACTCCCTTGGCACAGAGGAAGGCAAGCATGGAGACTTGGATATGAAGAAAGAACATGGGATGCCTGCAGAGGAGACCTGAAGGAAAGGTGAGATGAATGCAGGATACTACTAGGGGCATGCTTATGATGAGTGCAACGAACAGAGTCCACAGAAGCGAACAACTACATAACGCTCTGCCAATGAAAAACTGTCCAGTACACACAGGCAATGTTTCTTGGCTTTCTTGTAAACTCCCTATACTTTGGAAGTGTAGAATCCCATAAACAAACTGTCAAGGTTTGTCGGTCTCAGAAAAGGATGCTTTACAAAACAGATATGAAAGAAAACTCTTTGCAGAATGTCCAGTAGGCTTATACAGCAAGACATCTTTATGACATCATTCTTGGTAGAGATGTTCTTTCAGCAGCCATCACTTCAAAGGGGAATAAATCTAACAAGTACTAGTTCTGGAGCTCAATACAGGAAATCAGCTATAACCTATATAACGACTTAATACAACAACACATTTTTGATATCCAATACAGAAGAAATATTTTTTTTTCTAAATGACAAAAAAAAATCATTAGAAGATCTTATCATCAACACTGCTGTAATACAGTAACTTAGTATTCTGCAGTGTCTGTGGCCACATTTGTTTTCAAATATTGAAACACAATTTAAAAGACATATAGCTCATTACCAGAGTCACTTCAAATCCTCATACTGAAGTCTGGCATCAGAGCCAGTGTCATGACTGCTCTAAAACAATGACAACAAATGCAGTGTAACAGTCTCTGAACAAAGACAGGTTAAATCTTTTTAACTCACTGTTACAGGGGTAGTATTTTCAGCACATTGCTGCAGAACTCGCGGTGCTTGGACTCCAAAAATTGCTAGTATAGTATGGCTCTTAAGACAAATACTCTATAGCAAATAATAACCTACATACCACATCCAGAGGAGCATAATCAATATCCTCCAGAAGTATCCAATGCCCTTTGGTAACAGCTTGTGTCAAGGTTCCAGGCTGCCATACAAACTCCCCTGGGACATCTGTACAACGATACATTCCAAGCAGCGTCTGTGACAGAAACAATCAGCAAATGAGAGACTTGTTCATTGCATGCTTTCGTAACTCAAGAGTAAAAACCTCATGAAAATGACCAAAGTTGGCACATAAACACTTACATAGCCTGCACATTATTAAACAGTTTATCTGATAATCCCAGTAATATGTGTCCAGCATTTTGTTTATTTATTTTTAAGTTTCACCCCTCCAAATATATAACCTAACCAAAGCACAGTAACTGAAATGAACTATATCATTGGAATAGTATTTACAGAGCTGTACTGCCATAACTAATGAACAAAAATCAACAGCACAACACGCTAAACTGCCTGGAGTTGCACTGCACTGTATCTTGCATTTTAACCATCTCTGACTGAGCTGCTAACATAAGAGGAGTTCTCAAGGAAGTTTTTCAAAAGACACAAAACCAATCAAGTTTTACATTTTGTGAAGTGGTAACTTTCACATTTCAGCATTCCGTAAATAATTAAGTTTATGGTTTCACTATTTCACATTTTGTACCTTGAACTTTTATCACTTTTTCTTAAAATGACTGTCTCTCTCATGTACATGTATATGAAAAGATACTCTTGTGGAGAATAGCTGTTGAATAGTGAAGTAAGCTGCTCTATGCAGGTAAAGGAGGTGATTTTGTATAGCTAATAAAAACCTTCAGAGAGCACTTCTGTTAACCACCTCAGAAAACTAAGTATAAATTGAGACAAACAGTATTAATAAACTCAAACTCACAAGCTCAGTATGCAAATCCAAAAGACTGTGAATCTAACACCAGAAGTGAAGATATTTCTACAGGTAAATCTAGATCCCTATTCTGTAACTGCAAGCATCCTCAAAGGGTCTTTCTTCATTTTATCTTCACCAAAAAGTAACTGGGATCAGATTAAACTGACAATGACCCATTTAAACATGGAAATGAAAGTGTCCATACAGTCTTTGGCAGCAGCTTCCATCATTTTCAAATCAATTTTTGTAAAGCTTTTTTTTTTTAAATACAAAATCAGCAGAGCTCTTGCACACAGGAGAAACCCTGAGGAAATGTATCTTAAAATGGATCAGATACAGCACAATTACGTGCAGAATTTACATCATTCACTTGAAGAAAAACCAGTTAAGCTTCATTATTCTTATCAATAGCCAGAGCAGTACTACAAAGAATTGAGGGTTGTGAGATCCTTCAGGGAAGGGTTAAATTTCATATTATTAGAAAAGCAAGTCCATACTTCAAGTAAGCATGTCTGATCATTGGACCATAAAACAATTTCATCACTTACCTTACTATCAGTTTGATCCCCAAGTTGGACTTTTAAAATATGGGGAGGCTTTGTTCTTCCTGTAGCAGCTGCTAAATATTCAATTAAAGAAGTTTTGCCACATCCTATTGGTCCTTCTAATAAAACAGGACTTTGAAATGCTACAGCAATAGCAAGGTTTTGAAGATTTGTGCAGGCAGATTCAACCAGAACAAAATGGCTGGTGCTTTCCTGTTGAAACATAAAATTCATAAAATTTGAGTTACTACACTGAATTCCTTTATTTATTTATTTATATATATATCAGTTTTACAACACAGAACAATTAGGAAAGTGAGTAAGATGACTTGAAAATTTTGGCCTGCAGATCTGTCAACACACATCAAATAAAATAAAGAATGCTAGAGCTATGGACTATAAAGAACGTATTTAATGACTGATATTAAAATAGATTTTTATCAACAACCTATTATAGGTGAAACACTTAATATAGTATACGCACAATTTGTCCCCAAAGGGAGTTCACGCTACATTCACAGTACAGACATAGTAACTACTCAATCATTGCATTCACATCAGTCAAATACAATTCACAATATAAATGAAATTAAGTCAGAATGAATCTCAATCACAGAGAAAAATATTCAAACAGCAATTAGACTGAAATGATGCACTTATGAATACTCTAATGTTGTATTTTCTTCTTTCTGCACAGGCCAAAGACTGAGATCATTAAACTCAATATATAGAGGGCAGGGGAGACAAGTTTGGTAGAATTTTTGCTTTATTCACGTTGCAATGAATACACTTCATTGAACAGTAATTTATCAATATGACAGACATGCCTCAAATATATTAGTGACTGTAGGAGAGAAAAATACCAGCATATGGCACAAAAACTTGTGCTTTCTTGCCAAAAGGCACAAAGAAGAAATCCAAATATATCCTGTACTGAAACCAAATTCAATCTCTTGTATTTTAAATTTGATCTTCATTTCAAATACATGAAACTATATTTCTCCTGTAACAATGCTAGTTTTTAAAGAGTACCTATCTTTTTTGACAGCGCAATTGCAGCAGCAGTGACACTACCATGCAAATAAAAACCTCGCTAAACAGTTCAGTTTCCCTTGCTGCAGTGAATTCCAAACCATATTGTCAATGCTATAGGTTAAAAAAAAATTAAATTACCAAAGCTGGGGCGGGAAATGGAAAAATTGGGAGGAAACTGCTCTCATTCTTCTGTTACTCAAGAAATTCTCAATATTAGTAGTTTTCATCCATCAATATCAGGTAGTTTTCATCCATCTTTGTCATTCATTTGTAGATGTGTTGCAAAAATGGATAGCAATACACTGGCTAATTAAGAGCTAGAAGTTTGTCTAAGCGAGGGAACCAGTGAAGAACACTGACTGCAGCTACAAAGAAGAACCCGAACAGTTTGAGATGAATAGCATCTCAAGAGAAAAGAGGTTAAAAAAAGCTACTTACTGAAACATATTTATGCACTTGATCAACTTGCTAAAACTGTAAGGCACTACATTCTGTGTTACACTTCACTCCACTGAAGTGGAGAAAGTAAGTTCCTGCTTACCTCTTCACCTGTTTTTCTGCCTTCTAGAAGAGTAAGCAGCAGCCTCATTTTCCTGTGTTTTAAAAAGTGAACTTTGGAGAAAGGCTATTGATAAGATCCCCTTGTAGCACAAAACACTACCTCACACGTGTAAAAACCGTGTCAGATCCTTGCTTTACTCAGTTGTGGAAGTAACACCCTAACTTGGAATGGAGACACTATACAAGACTGACTATTCTCTTATAGCATGTTTTCAAGAACAGTTACAATCAAAATTAAATGACCAGGACTATATATTTACTGCTTCATTCCGCTGCCACTCCAACTTGTACGTAGTGCCAATATTATATTATACATCACTAGACTACAACACACATTAAAGTAGATACAAATCACCCATCTCAGTATCATTTAAGCAGGAATAAAGATAAAGTCAGCTCATAGCATTTAGGAATCCTGAAAAAAAAAAAAAAAAAAAAAAAGAAGGTACAGGCTTAACTCTGGGTTACATACCTGCTGCTCTTCAGAAACAAGCTGTAGTCTAGGCAGCACAATACCACATACAGCTACTACATTTGCAGACAGGTCATCTGATACAACATGTCCTTGTTTATATTGCACTTCTTTCTCCTTTTGCCAAAATGAGGAGTCTGGATTGGCCAAAACAAGGGCTTGTTCCACATTCTGCGTTTGAGACTCTTCTAGTAGCCTGTCAAATCCATATCCATGTTTATTAATTCAGCTGAAAACAATCCACAAAAACAAGTAGCGTTCAATATTTAAAGAGTTCTTACTTCAGCCTGAAATGCGTCAGCTCCTCAGGATTGAAGATCTTCTTCAGGAAAGACAGTTTATGTTCATCATTCATGCATGTAACCAGAGCAAGACAGTTCGAAGTATACCTAAAAATTTTATTTGGAACAAAACATGTCAAAACAATCTTAAGAATTTTAGTTTGACAACTGTCACTTGCAAATCAAAACACCAGTTTGGGAAAAACACACAGAAAACTTTCTCTGCAGAAATTGGTATGCTTAGTTAGTGGTATTAATTTTTATTTATTTTTTTTTTAAAAAAGATTTTTCTCATATATTTTTCCAGATAAAAGCAATTATATCATGGCATACTGTCTTGTTATTAACACACCAACTAGCTAGCTTTCCTTTGAATGACTGAACATTCAACAGAAATACAGTAAAAAAAACAGCACTTTCCCAAACAAATGGAAGTAAATGTGTAAGACAGTGAAAACCAAGTTTTCTTTGCATGATTTTTCTCCTGCCATTTTCTCTTCTTATTTGCTATTTCATGATATTTCTAAAATAACCTTAATACACAGATCTCAAGACTCGGTGCCAAAAGAAGCAAACAAATCCCAAGTCTTGGCTTCATAGAGCCTAGCTGTCTCGCAATACGAGAAAATTTAATAGAGATCATAAATACACTTTTCATTTATTATACCACTGCTTTTACCTTCCAAGAACAAAGCTTTCAATGAGCTTGGGAGGGTTAGAGGGAAGAGGGGCAGGGTGGTAGAGCGTTCCCAGAAGATTGGTTCAGGACAAAATTTACAAGTCTGCTCATTCACTTCAGATTATTACCTGAATACCAGGGAAATCCTTTCCAGCCAAATTAGTCATTCTATTTCTTTTTCTAAGAGTATCTAAATTCACATTATCCTGGCTGATATATTTGACAATCTTCATTCTATCCTTCCTAAATTAAGTATCTTAGTTTAAAATAATGAGTTACTAATGCAATGTTTTGTTCTTCCAGCAGCGCTGAAGTGATGTTTCACCAAATTCACCACCTCTCATGAATCCAACTTTGGTAAACTGCAGTTATGTTAAAGGATAATTCAAATTGTAAAAAGATACCATTGTCACAGATTTTTCTGGTTTTGTCTGGATCTTTTCTCTTTGCACATAAACACTTCAGTACAATTCAAGATACCGTTATGTCTTTTCCTTGTAAATGATCTGGGTTTTTTTTAACTTACCAACGGACTAAAGTGTCATGACTCCTTAGGAGTGGGATACACACGCTCCAGTCCCATAATTCTCGGAAAACTGACTGTTCCTTTTGTAAAAACCTATATGCTGCTTCCATGAGGTCGCGTAACTTCATTCGTCTGCGCCCGTATCGGACTGTGTTTGCATCTGAGCTCTCCAGGAAAAGCCTCTGGAAAACTGGTGATGTGTCCTTAAAATATCTTAAAGCAAATCTTCGTATGAAAGAGAAAGAGAGAGAGAGAGAAAGAGATGGAATATGGACATTTAAGCCAGAGCAAAAGAAAATAGTCACTGATGTTTTATTTCAGAGGTCCTGAAACACTGATTGATGGTATAGCTTGAACTGAGGTTTGTATTTAACTTTGTCCTTGCCTAGGAAAGATGACCAGTTTAGCAATCAGCTGTCAACAGATACTTTACCTTATTAGAGATCATTATTTGATTAGCAAGAACCATTTTTTTGGTGAAATCTTTTTGATTTCTCTTGTTTACTGAGAAAGTAATACTGATTTCCACTCAGGCAACTTTGCATTCTACTGGCCTACAGGTCTAATATAAGATACAGACATTCTGATTGTTGGCAGTTTTCAAGTCAGCTGTTCTGTTTTGCTCTCATTCTGATCGAATAATGATGAAAATAACATTAGGTATTACCAAACAGTTTAAATAAGCTGTGTTTAAGACTTGTGCTTTCTAGGTAATTCTTTCAATTGAAAAGACCTTTGCTACTGGGGGAGACAGCCCAAAGCCCTGTCACACCACCTCCTCACCAGCAAACACAGACGTTCACACACCCCGTACATTCAAACACCGCGCAAGGCGGCTCTGCGCTACTTACGGCAAAACATCCGGGTGGTCAGCCACCAGCTTGCTCATGGCTACACACAGCCTTTCATGCCGATCGTGGTTGATTTGGCCGCCAGCTTTAATGGCTTCTGCATTTCGTTCCAGCAAATCCAACAAGATTGGTCGGAGCTGACGGCCAATTAATAGAGTACATTCTTTATCCAGTAATAACTGTGCTAAAATATCCAGGATGCACTGCCGGTCATGCTGAGTCCAAGTCTAGAGGAAAGGAAGGTAGGAACAGGTTAAACATGGAATGATTTAGACTTTTAACTATTCATACAGGATTCACGGTGAATTTTACAGGAACAAATCTTACAGAGAAACAAAAAAAAGAGAAGGGGCAAAATTCACAGTGCAAGTACTTACTTGATACAGCTCTCCATAGTTTAAGAAACAAGGGAAACAGAACATATGATATGAAGAATGTCAATACATAGGAATTACAAAGAATTATAAATTCAAGTTGTCAAAAAAGGGAGCTGTTACTTCCATATCAGATGCAATTATGGTGAATAATGACAAGATGCATGTATTTACAGTTTTGAAGTCGAGATTTTTTTTTCCATTCTTCTTACTTTTCTATATTTTTTGTACCTTTATGCTCTTGTCTTTGACCTCATGTTATTACGTAAGCACCGTTCCACTCCCATGACGTTCAGTGCAAGTAATTCTGATTTGTGAAAAATAAGGATTAAAGATCTGAACTACATGTTTTGCTCCTAACTTTGACCCTCCACTCTCCCCTTCCTCACTGACCAAGCAAGTGCTCATCCCATCAAGATGTTTTTGTGTTTCCTGGCAAACAGCAGTAAATACAACCAGGCAAGGTAGCTTTCCAAACAAAATAGTCACTTACTGAACTCCTACAGAAACATTCTACAATTCAGGTGGTGACATTTTAGCTAGATGCGCTGTCAATTTCTGCCTTACCCAGACTTTTGCTATCTGTGTGAAACCTGCAGCTATGCAAGGATGGTTTCCTTGTTACCAGAGGTCCTTCACACCATTTTTCAAAGGTGCCCTCCTAAGGTTATACCACCACTGACATCTTTTAGAGCATGTATGCACTTGTTCAAGTTCTTTTGCATCTACTCCTGAATTTGAAAAGAAACACTCCTTCATTCAGCACACAACAGGGTGCTTAATTTATTAACCAGAGCTTCCCACATCAAAATAAAAGGAACAAATCACAGTAAAACAGTAAATAAACGTAAATGAGCCAGTCTGATTCAGAAACATTCTGTAGTTACATGACTACCGGGCACAGAATCCACTAGGAATTTTGGGAGAGCAAGCAATTTTTAATCATTCTGTACGGCACCCTTAGGACAAGTAAAACTGATAAAAAAAACTGATCACAGTGGCAAAATTCTCATTCTATAAAGAGACGGTCTGTTGGATTTCACAGCCTGTCAGAATTTAAATCAAAACTTTTTGGAAGAGAGTAATACTGTCAGAGAGGAATTTTAACTACCAGTGATTTCCTGAAATACACAACTTTTAGTGAGCAAGAAAGGACAGCTGATTAGAAAGTGTTTAATGTCAGTGTTCAAGTCCAGGATCTGTGCCCACAGTTCCAAGCAGCTGATTTACGAAAGCATCGCAAAGGCCTGACCCTCCAAATGCCCAACAAATGCACGTGTCATGTCTTATTACCCAAAGAGGCAATACAGAGAAGCCACGTTCCCTCAGATCAGGTCTAGTAGTCCATTTGGCAAGAGGATCCAACCTAATCCCCCTCCCAAAGTCTTCCACTGGGAGGGAAAATTGAAGGGATTTTCCGCATTAGCACGCTCTCTAGATCCAGGATAAGAGCAGCAACAGAGAGATGTGGATATAGACCAAGAGAAAACAGAGCTGGACCACTTATTTTGGCAGCTCTCCAGGTCAGCAAGATAAAGGAAAACTGGAACCTGCACTCCTCTTGAATCCACAAGCCTCAAGAGAAGGGAGGAAGGGAGGGAGGGAGAAAAGGCAGGTGGAATACAGCCTCACAAGGAGAAAGTGGTGATAACTTTAGCCATCTGCAAAGCAAAAGAGAACTTCCTACACCTCCTCCAGCACTGCGCAGTCAGCACAGTTGCCAAGGACAGCAAAAATGTTCCGAGGCTTTTGCATCATCAATGTGCTTATTAGCAGATTGCCTCAGAAAAAAAAAAAAAAAAAAAAAAAAAAAGAGCTCTTCAAAAACTAGAAACAGGACATGAGAATACACTCTGTGACAAATGCAATGTACCTTGCCTTACTTATAAAGCTACATCTTAAAAGAGTTACATCTTAAAGCTTATTTAAACTTTCAAACAAAAAGCTGAAGCCACATTTTAGGAAAAAACAGGACCAGGCTGTCTTAGCTGTCAGGACACCAGGACATTTTTCTGACGACCAGTGAGTAACTGGGCAAATGTAGGACAGCTACATCACCTCTTTTTTTTTTTTTTTTTTAATAAAAAAAACATCTGTTAGATCTCTGGTACCACACAGAGCCAAAAGCACAGTCCAACAGTTTTTCTAGGTGGTACAGAAATTTATAGTGGCATATGGATATCTGCCACAGTAAAATACTGAACCATTACTGCAGCTGTGCTAATGGAACAGATCGCATGTAAAAAAAAATGTATGTAAAAAACAGTATGATTTTTTTTTTTTTGGAAGTTTACTTACAAGCTTTTGAAGAGATGCAGCACAATACGTAGTTACTTGAGCGGTTTCGATATGTGTGAATAAACCACTGGTATCTACAGAAATTGCAGTTCTATTTCTGAAAAACTGCAGCATACAAATCCTACAAAACCTACTGTTTAGACAGTTTGCTTAAATTATCCCAAGACAGAAAGCCAGCAAATGAAGGCTGTTCTAGATAACTTTTTGTCCCATTTTCCTCATTAAGAACACAGAAATTTGCTGCACCTTTGCAGAGTTAGTGGCACGTTAATATCCTAAGTAAAAGGCTCTATTTCTGCTACATACTATAGGATAATCTTCCATCACACAAAGAGCATCTTAGCACAAATCTCAGAGGATTATTCCTTAATTTGGTTGTGGGCAAGTTCTGTTAGGTGCAAGTTGTAGAATATTGAGTAAATAAGACAGGAAAACACAGTTAAGAGAAAACACACATTCTGGAAATCTGGAGCTAAGTTGCGTACAAAGCAACTGGTGGAAAAACGAGGTAAAAATAACCGGAGCCTCTAGCTGTTTAGCAGCAAAACAAGACTGTCGTACAACTAAATATGTAGCTTCAAAGCTTGGAAAGAGCATGTTGGTTTCCAAAAGAATACGTTGCTGTTCTGGAAGCTCTGCAGGTAATCAGCCTGCACCAGTTTCCAGCTGTGGACACATTTAAACCCCAAGCGCCTCCCTGCCAGCTGCTGCCGGAGGGTACGGCCCCGTTCACACCCAGCACAAGCTCTCAAATACAGGCATGAAGAAATGTTTGAGTCAATTCTACTCCGATCCTGTGATTTCGGGGAAAAAGGGAAAAGCCACCTGTCTGCTGATGGATTAGCAGCATGAAAAGTTTTCCCCAGCTGGTACCGACCGGGAGACGGCGGTTTGGGGTGAAAACGTCAATATTCCGGAAAAATACGGTAACTTCGCTTTTCAGCCTTCAAACGCAATAGCCAGAAAGGTCCAAACCCTCAGCAGCTCCCCCCCTTCCACCCACGAAGCCCCCCCCACCCCCTCCCCAAATTCCTCCTCCTGGGGCTGCCGGGCTGGCAGAGCCGCTGCCGCGAAATGGCGGCGGGGACGGGATGGGAGGAAAAAGGGGGGGTGAGAAAGGGGTCGCGAGGGGGAAAACGGGGGCAATAAGGAGGGAAGCGGGGGCGCGGGGGGTCACGGCGGCGCTCACCGGCTTGGCCAGGAACCCGCCGAGCTCGGCGCCGCTCCGGTCGCTCCTGGCCGCCAGCAGCTGCAGGGGCTGGGCCAGGGGGAGCCGCAGCGCCGCCATCTTCTTGTTGTGGGGGGGGGGTAACGGTAACTAACGGTAACGGTAACGGCACGGGGGGGGGCTCGCGCCCAACCGCCGGCACCCGGCGGCAGCCACGTGCGGCGCGGAGCCGCGCGCGCTTCCGCTGCCCGCTGGCGTCACCCGGCCGCGCCGTCACGTGCCGGGAAACGGAGGGAGGGAGCGGGGGCAGCCCCGCCCACCGCCGCGCTCCGAACTACACCTCCCAGCACGCCCCGCGCCGCGCCGCCGCCTGTAATCAGCCATCCCGGCAGCGCGTTGCACGCTGGGAAACGTAGGCGCTCCCCCCACCACCACCCGCCCACCCACTCCGCTAGGCCCCGCTTTGGCGCCAAGCGCTCGGGGCTGGGGGCGGGCCGCGTGACGTCGGCCGCCGCCGTTGGCTGCCCCCCCACCCACCCCTCCCTCCCCGCCCCTCAGCGCCCGGCCTGCGGAGCGGCGGCGGCGGCGGCGGAGCGCTGGGAGCGGGCGGGCAGCGCCCCCCCCCCCCCACCCCTCCCTCCCCTCCCTCCCCTCCCCTGTCCCCTCAGGTCCCTGCCGGGTCCCGGGCGCCGGTGTCGCCCCCGGTCGGAGCCGCGGGGGCTGCTGAGGCGGCTCCGTGCCCATGGCGAGGCCGTAGGGAGGCCGGGCCGGGCCGGGCCATGGCGGCGGGGCAGGGCGGGCCGGGCAGCCGCTGCGACGGTGAGGGCAGAGGGGAGGGGAGGGGAGGGAGGGGGGAGGGGGGAGGGGGGGGTGCTGCCTGTGAGGGGTTTGTGGGGGGGGGTCGCCAACGGCCGGCCGGGCGCAGGGGGCTGAGGTTTCGCCTTTTTCTCCATAGCAGCTGCTGCTGGCGCTCTTACAGGGTCAGAGCTGTAACTACAACAAAGTTAGAAGTCTGAATGTGTTAAATGTTTACGCTGCTACGCTGTCTGCTTTATTTTCTTACCTCTTTTTCTCTTTAGCTGAAGCTTCCCCCTTCAAGGAAGGCGATGAGAGCTCAGTGGATATTTACGATGGGTTGGACAACGGCTTGACGGTTCCTGGTGGGTACGGACACATCTTGCTCCAAGAATCGTAGCCACCGTGCTTTCCAGGCTGGTTTCAAGCGAGGCAGCAGTTAGCATCAGGTTTAGGTTTAGCTGGGCTGGCATATAGTTCAGTGTTCTACTTGTTTAAATTGAAGACATCCACGTTATGCTCTGTGCAAATACAGCTGAGAATTCTTAAATGTTTTAGCTAAATTATGGGGTAGTTTTCACGTGATGCTGGTTATTTAAAGAGACCTGGGGCATATAGAAGGGTGCAGAGAAACCTCAACTCTGTGCCTCGCTACAAGACACATTACTGTGGAAAATGCACCTTCCTTTTGTGTTTTCTAAATAGCTTCAGGACCAGAGCCAACAGTCACTGATCACTAAATCAGCAGTGAGAGCTCCAAAACATACTTTTTCTGTGCGATAGAGTACATTCAGTAGGTCCTTTTGATCTTTTGCTACATTCTTGGTAATTTCACGTGCTAATGTAGGTAATTTTCCTCTTTTATGTGTCACCATAATTTCATTTAAGGTAAGAAAGAAATGGACCCATAATGTGTTCTTTTTTAGGAGTCGTAAAGTCCAGTTTCATTAAATGCAGTTTCTAGTATTTGAACAAGTGATGACCTTATTCTGTGATGACCTTATTCTGTGAGTTCCCTTAATTCTTACGGAAGGACTATACTGCGTCCTGTAGCCATAACGCATCTGTACATCAGTTTCCATTTTATATTTGTTAGCATGTTTAAGATATATAAGTCCATATTTCAGGTACTGAAATACATTGTTGTGTAAAAATAAAAGGTGCAGGGAGCATTGAGGTAACAAAATGCAGACATTTCCCATGGTACAAATTACTTGATACAGTCTAGTTCTGAGGGATTTTTTTTTTATTATTTAAAAAGAAGATGGGTGAGATTTTTGCTACATGACAGCACGTCATGTTTGCACATCTTCTTGCAGTGCGTTAATACTTCTTGCATTACAGTATCATCCAAAGATTGAAGCGCAGGTTTGATAGCTTACTTCGTTTATTTGGCTGTAAATTCATCCGTGTTTCAGAGGTGTTGTAAATCAGGTCCTGTCAGTAATGTGTGCTAGGTGAACAGAGCGCACGGGCTCACTGAGGAAAGAGCACTGTCATCTAAATAATTTGGGTGTAACTTTTGTTTTTCTTTTAATGTCTTTGGAACTAAAACAAGGGAATTTACATTGTGAGGGACCATAAAGCAGCACAGAACATTTATTCAGCAGAAGCAGCATGGTATTCAACCCCACACCAACTCCACAGTAGCTCCTTTCCTTGTTTCTTCCTCCCATTTTATTCTGAACAACTAATTTGTGTTTGTGAATGTGTAGGTCGTTGGCAACTGAGTTTTCTTTTTCTCAAAAATGCTTTTCAACTGCAAATACTTCAAAGACAAGTCTGGCCAAAAGCTGAACAACTTGTAGGATGTGCATATTTATTCTAGCTTTCTGCTACGTGGTAGCTCTAGAATTGTGGAACCTTGCATCACTGCTTAGGTGTAGCCCTTCATGCTGTGTAAATGAGGTAGTTTTACTGCGAGGAAGCTCTCCTTTGACTCAAAACAACTTATCAGTGAGTCACAAAAGGCACCCATCTTTGTTGTTGGGTATTCTGTAATTGTTCTAATGTGGTGCTTTCAGTTGAACTTTAATTTTCATCATTACTTTTTATGTTGATGTAAATTGGATCACATAATTCCAATAAAACTAACAGAAATGCTGAAATTCAGGATGGGAATTTCTTCAGATAATGTCATGTCTTCTCCTTGGTGACACAGTGCAGTCTAGCTGGGAAAATTCCTTTGTGTAATTTATTTTTCTTTCTACAGACAACTCTGCTCCAAATTCTACACCAGCTGGAAACAGTTTAAACTTGTTTGATGAGATCTTGATTGAAGAAGGAACTGCAAAGGAAGCATCTTACAATGAGGTGGGTATTAATATGACAAAAATAATTTTACTGTTTCTGTTTTTTTTTTCCCAATTTTCATTTTTAACTTGCAAAAATGTATGTCAGTATGCTCACATTATTGGGAAAACAGGGAAACTGCTTTTAAGTAAAGGAATAAAACCAAGAGTTTGTTCATAAAGCTGTTGTCAGCAAGTTTATCAGAATCGGTAAATCTTTCGCTGTCTCTGTGGCATGGTCTGTCCTCATTTAGCATCCTTTTGCATGCAAGTTGTATCAGTTATGTGACAGAGAAATTTACCAGGGTTTCTTTCTAAGTAAATGTTTGTTCAGCCTTCTGATACAAGGTTGGTCTTGATGTTTCACCCAAGAAATTTTAGCAGTCTAATGCAAATAGGGCATGAATCGAACTCATGTACTCAAGACTGGAGACAGCTATGCAGTAGATAACTGCTTCTAGCAAATGAGCAGAACGCTTGCTCGTGCAGCATCACGCATCCTGGTCAATAAGACACATTTTAACTATAAACTCAAGATTCAGAGTAAAAGGGAAAAGAGTCCACAGATACACACTAGAGGAGAAGCAGGAGCAAAACATCCAGTAAGCTGCTAAATGATGAAAATGCCACTTCAAAAGTTTGAAAACAATTGACTGTCAAAAACAGCAAATAAGGAAGTCATCACTTTTTGTGTGAAAGTTTTATTGCTATCTAATTTTAAAGAAGGGCTCACACTAAATGCTTTTTACTTAATGTTGTGATCTCGACAAGAGCGTGTCCTTGGCAGTCTGTTTTTTAGTTAACTCTGTGTCATATTTTTCCTTACCTATTTTGTATTATAGATAATCTGACAAACACGTTCCCATCTGTAGGGCTAAGAGAGTTCCTGCTTCCCAATAATCTTGTCTTTAATTTCACAATACTTTGACTTCCTGTTACTCTCTAGCCTGACTGTTGGGCAAGCACATACAGGTTCCCTCTTATCTGAATGTCTGTGACGTTTTAGTGAGTTTTATGCCTGTTGGAGTGTATTGAAGCTTTTTGTTTTAATATGGCTTTGGAAATGTATTTTTGGAAAAACAGAGCTTTGTAACATAAATTGCTGTGTTAGCACATTGTAAGTGTAGAGGAGTCGCTTTTTTATGTGATTAAGTCCACTTCTGTATTGTGAATTCTTCTCTCTTTGACAGTTGCAGGCAGAGTATGGAAAATGTCAACAGCAAATTAAAGAGTTGATGAAGAAATTTAAGGAAATACAGGCACAGGTACAGTAGTTCAAAGGGCAACATTGTTAAGATTTATGTGAAGCAAACTGAATATTGCTTAGAAAGAGAGAGTTCATTTCATATTCTCTTTAGAATTAATTCATTACACGGATGGATTGTAAAACACCTCTGTAGGTGTCAGGAGAGTTGTTAGGATATCGTGTGACAAAATCAGGTAACTTGACTTGTTTTACAGAGTTGCATGCAGTAAGACTTGAATTGCTTAAAAAGTTACCTTCTGTCTCCTTAATTAAAAAATAAGCAAGTTAAATAACTGTTTATCAGAAAAATCCATGGTTTTCTGGTTGATAAAAATCTGTCTGTAATGCAGTAGGAAGCAGGTTGCAAGGAACCCAAGCTGTCATTAGAGCTGGAAGAGGATGGCTGCGTTCAGCAGAGTGCCGTTTTGATAAGGCTGAACTTATCTTCAGCTTGAGCTGGTGTCCCTGTGCTGTGCCATCCTATATAATTCGGTTACCTTGGGCAATTCTGCTACGTGCTCTACTGTGTGTTACAGATAAGTCCCAAATATTCTATGCTTTGAAATAGTAAGCAGTTTCTGCTCTATGGCACCTCTGTATTGTTTCCTGCAAAATCTGTATGCTGCTCTGAGGACAGCATACGTGCTCTACTCTGGCTTTGCTGAGGACAGTTATTAAAAGAAGGGCTGTCTCTGGAATTGACAGACAGGCTTCTAGAACAAATTGTCTAGAAATGTGAGAACAATAGAGCACCCAAAGTTGTGTTTGATACCTTCTCTCAATCTCTTGAAAGCTGTTAAAAACTACATCTGTTATTTGATGCAGTGACCATGAAAGCAACAAATTGAGTAAACGAATGAAGCAAAAGGGAGGATTGTAGGTTTTTAGCTCTGTTGTTTTGTTTTGTTTTCTAAGTAACTACCTGGAACATAAATGGGAGCAGAAATATGAATGATGTTTAAAAAGTAATAATAATTAAAAAAAAATAAAAATCCTTTGAATCTCAGTAATTCTGACTTCTCTAAACATTTTTTTTTAATGTTCACTTGTCAGTGTACATATGATAAGTCTTTTTCTAACAATTGTCTTGTACTGTTTTGTTATGTATTTGGATTCCTAAACTAATTCTCATTTTCTCTCTCTTTCCTACTCCCCCTACCCTTCTCACTTTCTTTTTGTATTTATTTAAAAAACAGAACATCATTCTACAGAATGAGAACCAAGCTCTTAAAAAGAATATTTCAGCACTTATCAAAACAGCAAGAGTGGAAATTAACCGTAAGGATGAAGAAATCAGTAATCTCCATCAAAGGTACAGCTAGGAACTTCAGTGGAACTTCAAACATGCTTTTTGTGTGATCACCTTGATATACTTCTTACAAACTTTGTGTGTATTCTAAGTAAAATCATTAGCTAGTAAATAACACTAGTTTTGCAATAGTGTGTCTGAGAAAGCAGGTATTTATTTTTTTTGCTTGGTGAGATCTTTGGTTTCTGATTGAAAAAACAAGGAGGAATGCAAAGGGTGACTGCTTTGTTAGTCACTTCTTTTTTTGGTTGGTTTGATTTGTTTAATCACCCATTCGTGTTGGGTTATCTAACAACCTTGCATGTTTCAAAGTGGATATTTTGCATGGTTCAGCTTTGGAACTGCTCTATTTTATAGTCGCAGACAGATGAATTCCATGAAATTTCTCAAATAGTCAATGAACAGACATAAGGAAACTATATAATGTTTTTAAAGCAAGATGTGAAAATCCTCTTTCCCAGTGGTGGAGGACAGCAGCTAGAGGATTTTTGGGTTTTTGGTTATTTCTGTGTATTACTAATCTAACTGTAAGGAAGGTTTGGAAATATTTAAGTATGCAGTAATTGAGTGTAAGGTTTTTAGATTGCTTGAAACCACAGTAATAGTCCACAGTTTAGGACCCCTAGCTTATTGCAAGGTCACCTGCTTGTCACTTGTGTGATGTCATCCACATCATCAGTTTGTCTGTGTTTCAGTTTGATGCTTTCTTGCACCAAAAGTGTCATAAAAAAGGTTTATTTGCTATTATCCTGCTAGAGGCTGTATGTGTATTAACTGTGCCATTTTTTTCCAAATCAAGAAAATGAGAAGTTACCAGATTGAAGCCAAGGGGTTTTACCTTGTGTAATTCTTTCAGTTGATTGGTTGTGAAACAATAACCGTCACTTTCACACCTTGAGCATAGTATTTAGTGTTCCAAATTACATTTTTTAAAGTATATTCTTGTTTTGAATACTCACTGTCACTAAAGATTTTTCAGACTCTGTTGCAGTACCTTCTGATGGTGGTGAAAACTCTTGAATGAGATACTTAACCTAGCTGTTTTGGAGGCATCTGTTGTGGAAAATCATGAGGACAGTGGCACGTGGAGGTCTTAGACATACGCCTTGCCTGTTGCGTGGTCTGTAATAAATGAGCTCACCTTCAGCAGCCTGTCTGTGAAGGCTGCTTCAAAGATTATATCTTTCAGGAAAATTGTTAGTGTTTATCTCAAAAAAAAAAATTGTTCTACACAATTACATTCACCACTCATGAATACAGATTTAATGGCAAAATATTGACAGTACAGTTCAAAATTAAACAAAAATATAGGAAAGGGCTTTGGATTACAACAGGAGCAGCGTTATTCAATGTGAAGCTCCATTCTCATCACGCAATTGCACAATTTTGGAATATAGCCGGTAGTTAAGCTGATTGTTACACATTTAAATTTACTGCTTCATTCCAAAAGGAGTGTGCTGTTTTAAAAAGCAAAACCAATTCTGTTATGTAGTGGAGGTAAAGAACTGCTTTCTTACAATTGGACACTGCTACTTTATGCTTGACTAAATTAAAAGGCGGTTTGCTGCCATCATTTATTGGTATCACTTCTATTTCTGTTTTCTTCTGCATGGATTAGACACAATCTATGATTCTTTTGAGAATAGTAGAAGGTGTTTAAGAAAGTCACCACTGCCTTTAATCATGTCCTTGTTACGAAGCAATTTGTTGAACCTGGCAGGAATGTCTTGTTTTTTGTTCTGGTGAGGTAACTTTAATGAGTACTTGCAGTAGTGAGTAAGAGTTCAGGCTATACAGATTACGTGTGCCTTTTTAATTTTGTATTTTTTTCTTATGATGACCTTGCAGCAGTAGCACGTGGCCTTGATGAGGCTTGATTATTGTAGTTTACTACTTGCTTCCCGTAGCTTGCAGCAAGTTTCAACCTCAGTAGTTTGTTTTCACGGTGGGTAGAGTAAGCACGGTTGTGTGCCTATTGTGGCTGCCAGTCTGCAGGGTAGTAAACTATTGAATTGCTCTTTTTTTGTTTTTAATCACTGATACTGCAAACCATGGGTATGTAAAGAACAACTTTTTCCTAACAAAAGACTCTTTTTCTTGCTGGATAGTGAAATATTAATTTAAATTATTAAAAGCGTTAATTAGACCTAATACAGTATTTTTCCACAGATCTTGCTTTTTCCTTACACAAATTTCATTTGGGGTATATGTGTACAAATTATATGATTTTACTGTGTATTAGTAGAAATTATTTAACTTCCCTTTTATCCCATGTTTTCTTCAACTTGGAGCTGGAAGAAAGGATGACAAGCTTGTAGAGAGATATTGTAATTTGGCTTTTGGCCGCTGTAATTTGGGTTTAGTTATTTTTAAATACATTTCAAAACTAACACGAGGTGTGCTTTTTCTTTGTATAAACAGGCTATCGGAATTTCCCAATCATCGAAGTAGCTTCACCAGAGCGTATCTTCCTGGATCAACCAACGGACGGTGTTCGGAGATGTGTAAAGCTAAAGAATCCAAATTCAGACCTTCTGACTTAGGTGACAACGTAAAGACAGAACATAGAGTGAAAAATGACTGCTCAAAGGATATGCACCACAGTTACTCATCTCACAATGGGGACAACGGGAAGTTTAGCTCCGAAAAAAGAAACACTCCGTACGTACTGAGATACCCTCCTGAAGAGCTCTGCGGCGATGGTGCTCATTTATGTCTACCGAACCATGACCATAGTTGCAACAAGGATAACAGAAAGGAGAAAAAAGAAATGAAAAGTGATGAACAATACAGTAGGGGAACTGTCACCAAGTACAAAAGAGAAGTACATCAGAGCACTGGTAACAGTGGTAACTCTAACGGTGTTGAAAGTGAAGAGGGGAATTCAGATCCTCATCAAAAGCTGAAGACCCTTCCGGAGAAGGTTAGTAAAAATGAGTTGCAACAAAAAAGTCAGAGCATAAAACTCAAAAGCAGCCCAGCTGTAGACAGAAGAATAGAAAGGGGCGTTTCTTCTTGGGAGAAACAAGCTACTGGTAAAGACAGATGTCTAACAAGAGAATTGTATGCAGATGAGAGATCACCAAATGCGATTAAAAAGGACATTAAAACACATGATAAAGACGAAAAAACCTCTGGCCAAAAACTTAAACTAAATGAGAAGCTGCAGGAGCAGCCAAGAAGGTCTGGTAGAGGGAGCAGTCCACATTCAAAGAGTGAACATTCAAAGACTCTTCATGAATCACGTAAATGTCGCGTGGAGGAGTCTAGAAAAGGAAGAGACACTGAATGCAAGAGAGACAGAGGAGCAAATGATCACAGCTTTCGAGAAGGGAGGTCCTCACCTTCTAATTCCAGTAGCAGAGAGCATAAACATGCACGCTTCAAGGAAAACAGTAGCAGGTATGAATGGGAAACAGCACATTCCAAATCGGAGAAGCACAGAACCGAAGAAAAAAGGAAAAGAGAGAGGGACAATCAGGATGAAAATCGACATTCTAGGAATGAAAGAAAAGTTACAAAAGAGATTTCTCACCAGTACACAAAGGAATTCAAGAAGGGTACAGACATTGCAAAAAGTGAACGAAACAAGTCCTCTAAGTCAGAAGAAACATCAAGAGTAGCAGACGGTTTAAAAGACCGTAAATTTTCCAAAACTAAAGATCACACTGTGACAAAAAGCAAGGACTTAAAACTTAGCTTTATGGAAAAGCTGAATTTAACTCTGTCGCCTGCAAAAAAACAATGCCTTTCTCCACCTGATGGACTTAAAACATCTTCCCAAAAGGCCACCGATGAGGGAACTGCAGAGCTCACTCTGCAGGCAGAAATGGTAGACACTGCCCACCCTGTTAACTGTGCTCCTGCAGAGCAGGCTAATTCAACACTACAAGTTCAGGACAGCACAGCTGAAGTCAGCGTGGAACCAGCAGTGCCTGCTTCTGTCAGTTCTGAAAATGAAGCCTTGAAAGGAGCAGCAGCAGATCCAGCACAGCCTGAAGCACCGCCAGCAGTGACAACTGATGAAGTGAGCTCAGAAACCTCACCAGAACTGGTAGCGAGCCAGATAGAGTCCCCGGCCTTGCCAGGAGCAGCAGAGGTCCTGGTTCCTGAGGAGATGCTGGCTGAAACCTTGTCAGCAGCAGCAGAGGCTTGTGGTCCGGTTGAATCAGAAGCCTCAGCAGTGGCCGTGATGGATCTGGATCACCCTGAAGCTCCCTCCCTGGAGGTGGCAGGGAGCGTGGCACCATGTGAGAACTTGCCCGTGGCAGTGGGGGTGATGCAGGACGATAACGTGCCAGCAGCAGAAGTGGCGCAGTCCGAACCGGGCAGTAAAAGTCTGGGAGCCCTTCCTGAGTCAGCAACAGGGAAAGAAGAGGATGATAAAACATGGCTAGCTGCTGACATGGAAAACTCAGCAGACCACCATGGCTCTCAAAACCTTGGCTTAGGGGACTTGGAAGCCCAAAGTTCTGGTGACTTGGAGTCCTGTGAGGAGGCTGCAGGTGACATCAGTGAAACAAAACCAGACTCTTTAATGGAAGTAGTGAAGGATGGCGATCACTTGGCTGCAGAAAATCTGGAGCCTCCTGTTGAGGAGAAGACTGTCTGTGAAATGAGCATGAGCACGTCTCAGTCACCTGACAGAACTGCAGCAACTGATCCAGATGCACCATTGCTTGACCAGAATCCCTGTGCTCTGGGGCCGGGCTTCACTGAAATCAGTCCAACAACATCTCTTAGCAATGAGGTGCACTCTAGAGCTAAAGAGAGAGAAACCAACCCGGTACCCGTTGATGATGACAGTTCAATACTGAGCATCGATCTCAATCACTTGAGGTACATTCCGAAAGCTATCAGCCCGCTCAACAGCCCGATGCGCCCTCTGGCAAAAGCACTTAGGATGGAGAGTCCCTGCAAAGGTCTCGGGAAGAGTTATAACAAAGGTATTCACACATATGTGCTCTAATTTGTTTTGGCCATAAAGCCTTAAAAGAGGCATTCATGGAAAGCAGAAATGACTTTTTTTAACTGCTTTCTCAGAAGTACAGGTTGCTTCTTTAGCTGTGTAAGTCATAACGATCCTTTTGTTTATATGGAACCATGTAATGCTACAGTCAAGGTTGTAGCCAATGGAACTGTAGGGCAAGCAAAACTGGAGTTACTGCTTAACACTGAATGGTTGAAATAAGTAGATTTACAAACTTCTCAAAAATCATATATGTATGTTTCTTAATTGTGGTCACTTCTGGCTATATCTCATCAGGTATTTCTCTGAAATGTTAGAGGCAAAAGTTAATTAGGATCCTATTCTGTCAAGTATTTATTTGTGTGAAAACTGGAAAGAGTACCTGAGAGTGTCAGCTGAGAGAACTCTCCATTTGGGTGAATTTCACTCTGAATTTTAAGGTATATTTTATAACTGTGAGACAGTCAGGGGCAAAAAAGTAGAACAAATCAGAGAACACTAGGATACACCATTAAGAGCTGACTCCTAAACATGATGTCAAAGAGAGAAAATATGGTGGCAGCACAAAAAGGAAGAGAAAATGCTGAACTCAACATTTAAATCTTTTCCTTGTGTGATTCTTAAAGCTTCCTGTAATGCTCTGCAACCACTAAAAAGTTTTCTTGGAAGTTTTGACTTCCTAGTAGAAGAGGAATGGGAGAGCTACACTGAGAGCCTTTTTCTTATGTTTCAGGTCATAACCTTTGTTTTGCTTTGCTTTGTTTTGTGAATGTTAGTGTGGGGTAGTCTCAAATTCTCTCCCTTGTACTTCAGAAAGCTACACTCTCAAGTGTGAGCTGCTGTAGTGGTTGGTTTCATTCATGCAGTGGTTTGTATTCTCTGAACTGGCTGGGGCGATGTGGGAGCAGAGTAGTTGAACATCACATCAAAGTATTTTTCTCATATTGTGCCGTTTCCCTGGGTCGCTTATTAGAGGAGCCAGTCCTGTCCACAACCTGTTACCGTATCACAGAGCAGTGATTCCATCTGTGAAGTCAGATGCCTCGTTTCCTTTGTGATCTAACTAGCAATATGCCTGTCAAATGTTCTGCATCTGCTGAATTGATGGGAGGTTCTGGCTTCTCTTGGCCTTGCTATTCAGCACTCCCATCTCTACTGTTGAGCAGGAAGGGGGACATTTCATAGTGCCTTTTGACCACTTCTATTTTGTGCTTTAGTTTGTCAAAGCATCACATTGATGAGTTTGGGAAGGTGTCGATCCTTGTGAGACTGGAATGGAGGCAGGAAAGAAATACGTTTTTGCTCCCGTAGAATCCGTGTGAACATTTTCAAATACTTCTCAAAAGCATTAATCACAAGTTCGTTTTTCTATGGGAAGAAATTCAGATAGGATCATAAAAAGATGAAATGTTTGTTAGAAGTCGTTAAGCAGTCTAATCTATGTGAGATTGAACACAGGAGTTTTATTAACTAGAGTGTCCGACAAGCCTGTAATTAGCTGCAAAACTCATTAACCAATACATAGGCATTTCAGTGGATTTTTTGTACACTGGCAATTAGCTTGCCTTTTCTTCTTTGGCAATATGCTGCTTTGTAGCTAACTGCAATTGCTTAGTTTTCTTAACAAAAGTGTTTTGAATTTTAAATAATTATTAAATGCATATTTAATGATCTCAAAAATATAAAACGATAAACTTATAGGGGGGACGTAAACTTACAGGAAGGATTTCTACCTTTGGCAGAACTATCAGCTTTTCCTTTCATGTATCTCATTCCCTATTTCTGTCATTCAGGAACCTGAACTTGAGGCTTTCTCCTAATTTAAACAAACAAACAAAAACTTTGCTTCTTTGTGGTGCTGGCAATCTTAAATGCATCAAAAACTGCGAAAGGAGTTTATCGTGTGTACGGCACCTACTATATAATGGTCCTCTCTTTTTGTTTAGTAGGTTAGTGCATTGGAATACTTGCAGGGTTAAGTAGATCTTTTTGTCAGTGGGGGAGAAGTTAGCTGAATGCTGACTCTAATAGGGTATTCATACTGCTCATTTTGTTTTCATTGTGAGACTGTTCAGAGAAAACCAAGTATTGTATGCAAATGTTGATCCCTAATGATGTCAACGTTAATTCAGCTTGTGCAGTGCTCATAAAACTTGTTAAAGGGAGTGGAAAGAAGTTCAAAACTGATGGAAACTTACAGATTGTTCTCTTCTCAATGGATATGTTTGTAAGGTAGATCGTGCGTCTCTGGTGAAATGGCAAGTCCTTATTTGCCCTTTGAAGCTTCCTGAGTTGTCAGTGGCGATTTCAATCTAACAACTCTGACAGAGTCACTTTACAGAATAGGATCCTGTTTTCCTCAAAATATCTATTTATAATTGTGTTCTTGCTGGTGATTAGCAAACTGTTTTCTTTTTCTAGATTTAATTCCTGAAGGCACAGTTGCTGTTTGCCCCTCAAAGAATTTGTCAAAGGAGGTAAATAAAGAAAATCAAAAGCCAGTCAGCATGTCTGATGAGCATTTAGAGATGGAGTCCCAGCTGAGTATCTCTTCGGATGAAATAGAAGAAGGAGAAATCATAAGTAGTGATGAAGATGAAGGAAAATCTAAACCAGAAAGAAGCTCTGAAAATCCCAAAATTTCAAGACCAAAAACTTCTCCTGAAACACGAAATTTGACCAGCAGTCCGCAGAATCAAAAGAACAAAGCTGTGTGCTGCAGCGAAGATAACGGAAAATTTGTTTCTGTGAAAGTAAGTACAAAGAAGAATGGAGAGAGGCATAAAAACCAGGCTTTCAGATCCTCAAAGGATATGAAGAAAACTAAAACAGTGAGCATCACTTGTCTTGAAAAAATAGTTCAAGTTATAGTTGAACCTTCGAGCGTGCAAGAAGTCATGCAGATGCTAAGAGCTATACGAAAGCAGATGAGGAAAAATTACATGAAGTTCAAGGTACACTTCCCAGTTCAGCATTTTCACAGAATTATCGAATCTGCTATCATAAATTTTACGTCGTTAATAAAATACCTGAACTTTTCCAAAATGTCTACATCGGGCGAGGCGTTAAAATTGAACATATGTGATATTATAGAGGCAAAACTTAAGCAAGTTAAAAAGAATGCCATAGTGGACCGTCTCTTTGAACAACAGGTATCAGATATGAAAAAACAGTTATGGAAATTTGTAGACGAACAGCTCGACTACTTATTTGACAAGATAAAGAGAATCATTGTAAAACAGTGTGACATGGTAAAGGTGGGGAATGAGAGTGAGGAAGGGAAGCATGAAAGAACAGGAAAACAAAAGCACAAAATCGGCCATAAAAATGATGTACAAAGATCTAGAAAAAAGTCTCTGAAAGCCAGATCTCAAAAACCTGAAGAATTTATCCTTTCAAAGCACATTGTGGATTATCACCGAGCTAAGGGTCACCACGAGAAGAATAAAACAGATGCAGCAAAAACCGCCTTTACAAAATGTCTCAACTCCATTGATAACACAAGGAATTCCCTAACCAAAGTGCAGCCCTCTAAAGAGAATAATTTGCAAGGCGCTGTCACTCCCTTGAAGGGTGTAAAACATGACAAAGAAGGATTCCAGCTATCCAGAGATGCTAACAAGTCTGATCTGAGTTACGAGCTGCTCACAGAACAGCAAGCATCCAGTCTTACGTTTAATCTTGTAAGTGATGCTCAGATGGGCGAGATTTTCAAAAGCTTGTTGCAAGGTTCTGATCTCTTGGAAAAAAACGTTGGTAGCAACATTGACAGACACGAGTGGGAGTTCAGGACACCAGAAAAACAGTTTCCAGATAGTCAGAAGTGCCGAAGCAATGCTGCTGAGCTAGTGCAAGAGGCTGCTCCGAAGGAGGCTGCTGTGGAGTCTCGATCGGTAGAGGATATCAGCTGGCCTGTTGTTTCACCCATGAGAACTCCTTCTTTAACCACGAGGCTTCAGATGTCTGTCGATCCAGACGTGCTGGATGAAAGCTGCATGTTTGAGGTTCCTACAGGCGCCACTTCGTGCAAAGAAGATGAATGCAGTTTACAAAAGAGCAAATCGTTTGTTTCCTCCATCCTCCTCGAGGACCTGGCTGTTTCCCTGACTATCCCATCGCCTTTGAAATCAGATGCTCACCTGAGCTTCCTGAAGCCTGAGAGTAATTCTGGCTCAACTCCCGAGGGTGTCCTCAGCGCACATTACAGCGAGGATGCGCTTCTTGAAGAGGAGGATGCCACGGAACAAGACATTCACTTGGCCTTAGAATCTGATAACTCGAGCAGTAGGTCGAGTTGTTCTTCGTCGTGGACCAGCCGTCCGATTGTTCCTGGCTTTCAGTGCCGCCCCAGCCTGCCGATGCAAGCGGTGATCATGGAGAAATCCAACGATCACTTCATCGTGAAGATCAGGCGCGCGGTGCCCTCCGTCGCAGCAGCCTCTGAGCAGGTGGCTTCAGTGAAGGAGGCACGGGCATCCTCAGCCAAGAGTGAAAAAGAGGTGAGAAGTGGTGAAAAAGAAAGGGGCAGGCAGGGTGCCGTAGCTGCCACCATGCTGGAAACTGTCAAACCCAATCTGATTAAGGCAGATCAGGTGCCTTATGGCAGCACTGGACAAGAGCAAAACTCTGCCTTGCCTCAGCCTCCAAAGGAGTCTCACAGTAGCACTGGAAGGGAAGCAACTCCTGGCTTGCTTGGGCCCTGTAGAAAACCTTCAAACGCAGATAAGTGCAACGTTGAAAGCTCAAATGAAGGCTCTGAGCAGTCTCAGACACACAAATTGGAAGTATCTGAAAACTTAAGTGAAGCAGGTGTTGAATCCCAAGCTTTGTTTCCTGTTGGATGCGGTGCAGGGTCGTGCATAGACTTAACAGACGATGCTGTTAAAGAAACTTCATGTTTTGTAGCGGGATCTGCTGCAGAGAACACGAGTCAGCAAGCTCCTACAGGAAACTCAGAAATCTGTGATAGGAAAGAAGAACTGGAAGAGTGCTCTGATGGATTCATAGACTTAACAGAAGAGCTTTCCAACGAGACTGTCACAGGCGAATGTAATCTTGAAGAAAAACCCACTCTGAATTCTGATGTGGGCTCCCAGATAAGTATAGATGACAAAAGTAATAAAAAACGTAAAAAGGAGGCTGTCAGAGAGAATTCCAACTCAAAAAGGCAACGAAAAGAGACAGAAGAAGTGGGCGAAGAGAGCGAGGGAAGTGACACAAAATCTGAAGAGATAAATTTGGGACACAAACAATGTTATGCTAAGAACAATGAGCTGCAGCAAAACAAAGAGTCTTCTCCTTTGGCTTCGTGTGCAACATCGCCTAGTCTGTATGCCAAAAACATCATTAAAAAAAAGGGAGAAGTAGTAGTTTCCTGGACAAGGTAATAATTTCCTATTTGATCTGTTTCTTCTTTCCTTTTGTTTTTTAAGCTATGTAATACACTGGAAAGTGGGAAAAAGAGGATATTTAGCTGACAGCTCAAGTTATTCAGCTCTGTATCCTCCAAATAGCAGTGCATGAGTTTCTGTCTGTGCAGGATGGCTTTGTGGAAATGATTTCTTCCCTTAGAGTACCATTGAAAGGTACCACGGTCTGTTTCACTCTTGTTGTCCTGTGGAAAACAAATTTAAGAAATGAATTTACTTCATGTAGCAGCCTTTGGAAGAGGATGATCTTTCATTATTTCTTGGGTGGGTTAAATCGGATTTGCCATAAAAAGAGTCAGACTTCCATACGTCATAACTAATTCCTTCACTTACCCAGATCTACCAAAGCATGGGTATTTTCTGCTTTTGTTTTTAAAGCTGATATGCTCAAGTAACAAGACCTTTACTATATTGTACCGTCTGTAATTTTTGGGTCTCCTGCCCCAAAATTGCACTCAGCCTCTGCAGGGCTGGAAGCCTTTGATGTTCCTGCAAGTCCTGGGGGCGCTGGTGACTGGACAAAGGACAGTGGCTGCAGATTTCCCCCACTGATAAAAGGCACGAGAGCCAACAGTTTGCTGCTTTGGGGTCTCTGCTGCTCCATCTGCAGCAGTGTGCTCCGTTCGTGGAGTATTCAGCCCAGACACTGTGTGGGAACACGTGCTGTACATACAGCGTATATAGAGGCTCTGAAAAAATTCAGGACAGATGTTTTTCTGAAGTAAACTTCAGACGTGTAGTAAGTTTTGAGGTAGCTTTTTAAAATAAAATCCTTCAGGATAAAAAGACTCTAAAAGCCAATATGATTTTTAACATACAAACCAGTGAGGGAGGATGATACTGTTAAAATTTCCCTTGTGGATATGACCATGGTTTCTCTGTCTCAGTCTTTGTCCATCTTTGAGCTATGCTATTTAAATAGACTTTTATTTTTTTTTTTTTTAGGCTAACCATTATGCTTTTCTGAGAAATGGAGGAAATTAAATACATTTCATTGAATGTGGCATGTTTCACCAAAAGATCTGTGGTAGCTACTGTATAACGATAGTGTCTGTACACATTTTACAAATACCTGAACTGATAAACAAGGCAAACAGCAAATCAGTGGCACATTTCTGAATAGACTCCTGGTCCTGTTTTTCTCATCTGAACTGGAGATGCACTCTGTGTGTTTGTTGTATGAGGCCAAATACGGGGAGCAGACATCTCTGTTTAGTCTCTGAACTTCTGTGGGCCTTTGGTGAAAGGTGCTGCCTTGCCATGCAAACTGAGACAAGTCTGCCTCAAACTACTGGCCCCTGTGGAATTCAGGAGCTCCTTACAACTGAACTTTAAGTTTCTGCTTGAGAAGCATAAAAGTCTTTTAAATCATGTTGGTTTGGGGCTAACTCCTTTAATAATCCTGCCTTTCCTGACAGGATAACGTAATCTCACCGCCACTTTCTTGTTCGCACTGACTCTTGTTCTGTGCCAGTAGAGGGGGGAGTCCTCCATCAGTTCATTGCTGCTATTTGAATTCATGTCCTGTAGTTTGGAAGTATTCAGAATTTTATATATTCATGTAGGTGTGTTTTTTGTTGTTTGTGCACATCCCAAATCTGTCTTAAAACTTTAAAAATCCATTTTTGCTGTAGAAATGACGACCGAGAAATTTTACTGGAATGTCAGAGAAAAGGACCATCAAGTAAAACCTTTGTTTCCTTAGCCACCAGGCTGAACAAAAGCCCCAATCAGGTAGGTATTACCATTCTTCTCCTTGATAACAACTACGTTGATATTTTTATGATTGCGGTTGAACAAAGACCTCTGGAGATCTTTGTTAATTTGGAGTTGTTTTTTCCTCATGTCTTTTGTTGGGGAATTCTTGAAAAATCAATCTCTGATTCTCCCAGATGTCGCTTTTTAAAAATACACATTAACAGAGTATTATGGTCCTGGGATTCATCAGTATCTGCTTGATTGGCACCTTGATACTGCTGCGTTCAGTGATAGGCTAGGGGCCTATCACTGGTGTTGAAGCAGCAATAAGATAAAGAAAAGTAATTTGGAGAAACCAATAGCCTTGACATGGCTTTGAGGGATTTAGAAATTGTTGAGGTGGATGGTTGGCATATGTAAAACAGTGATGTCTGTGTGTTTATGGCATTCTTCAGAAATGTTGGATTCTCACCTGCAGACCAGTTTTGTAAAAATTTTTGGGAGGCAAATTGCACCACCATGGGCTGTAAATACCTGAAACAACAGTTCTACAAGAGGGTAGAAAATAGCCAATAAGGTGTGCTTTTTGTGTAGCCCAAAATGTTCGTTTTTTTTTGCTGTTTTTTTTTTTTCTCATTTGAATCCTATAGTTAAGTGAGTAAGCAAAATTCAGGTCTAATTGATTTGAAGCCTTTGTCTTTTGCCTTTCAAACCCTCTCACTGGTAGGAAAGAAATGTGTGTTAAACCACTAGTGGCCTCTGGGATTAACCTGGAGGCTATTTCAGATGTCAAAGGTGCATGCAGGAAGACTTCCTAAATCCTTTGGAGTACAAATCCAGTTAATGTGGGTGTGGTGCTCTGAAAATTCTCCCCTTAAAACATAATAGAAGCTAACAAGAAGCACAAAATAAGTTTTCTTTTTTGTTTTCTTGTTTGTTTTTTTTAATCTTACACTGTGAGATCAGTCTGTCTTGGTATGAAATTCCAGGGCCTTAATAATATGCCTTTTTTGTCCTCCACTAGGTTTCAGAAAGATTCAAGCAGTTAATGAAGCTGTTCAAGAAATCCAAGTGCAAGTAAATGTACCATCCAACTGCTTTGTGGTTGCAGGGTTTAGCTGTTACCAGCAGCGATGGACCATAGCCACTGCGTTCGTGTGGTGGGATTAGCGGGAGGTATCCAAGTCAGAGTACGAAGTTTGGTAAATCTGATGCACTGTTAATTATTACCTCCCTGTCCGTGTTTCCTCTGAAATGTTTTGTCAGAGCAACAGAGTAATGCAGAGGAAACGTCAGGAACAAACTGCTGAGAAAGAATGTGCACGTACAAGTGGAGCAATATCACTTCAAGGGCGTGACATCTGTTGGTTCAATGTGTTCCATAGGCAAATGCAGTCAAATAGAAATGGTGGCTCTTGCTTATCTTGGCAGAAGTACTGCATATGGTGATATCAAAACATGATTTTAATAAGTTAAGAGTTCTTTGGAATCCAGTTGGTAGGTAATCCTGGGGACTGATAGGCTACGGTTATGTTGAAGCACAAGAAGTGGTACTTTAAGAGGTTAGGCCTTTTTCTTTTAAAACAAGTCAAGGCACTGATTCCAACAATTCAGTAATTCCAGAAGCTGCTTATTCAGTAATCAGATTCTGATGGTAAGGTTAGGTGGTTCTTTACTGTTTGTCAGTTGTTCATTAGTGGGTTTCAAGGGGAGCATCTAGCAGAGTGTAGGGTTTGCCTTCAACTTCAAGCATGCTCTGTAAGCCGCTTCTTACTGTCTCCTGTTCAACAGAAAGAGATGAATGAATTTCTCCTTCAGGGTGCCCATCTGTCTCCATTGACAATGGAGAAAGTCTAGACAGTTGGCTTAGATTAGACTCCTAACATTTGGGTTTTTGAAGTCAAGTAAAATGAGTCCCAGCTGCTGGGAGACGATGAAGCCAGTCGTTAATGCAGTGACCGGTTCTTCAGTTTCTTTTAAACTGTGAAATAGACTGATGAGTGTTCATTTATCAAGAACCATCTTGAAGACTTAAAAGACTTTGCAGTTCTGCTGATACTCAAAAAGACTTAGCATTGAATTTTGTATAGCGGATTATTTTTTTCTTTCAGAAAAAAAAAGGATATTTTTTCTTTTTTTTTTTTTTTTTTTTTTTTGATCTGGAAAAGGCTGATTTATCTTCTCCAAACTACATCTGGGAAAGGTGCTTAAGTTAGCTTAAGTTAAATTAATTTAAGTGCATAGGTTTTCTGCATAATGAACATTCTGTTCTATTTAAATATATATATATTATTACTAATTTAGAAACAGACTTTTACAGTCTTACAAAATGTTATTTTATAGTAATTAATTGGGAGAAAATTTTTTTTTGTCAAAACAGGCAATTTCAAACGCTTGACAATTAGACATGTTTTGACAGCAGTTGTATCTATCATTACAAGTTGTTTGGAAATTTGTGGTATTTTTTTGATTCTAAAGGACTCTTATAAATGCTTCCAGTTTCACCAGTACATACTGAAAGTGTGTTTATGTATCTATATGCACAAACACACACGTCATATACATGTTGCTGGTTTTCCCAAATTTCTAAAAAGCTTTCTTTTTCCACCCCTCTAGGGTTGCACAGGTCATGCTTTCATTATGGATTCATTGATGTTTGAGGTTTTAGTCAGTGCTGAGGATCAGAACTGCTGTAGTCTTTATTCAGTCAGGGCAGCTGCTGAGATTAGCTCACTTAAACACACTGCCTCTGAACTTGGATTAAATTATATTTTCCAGAACCCAATGAACACTTCTTCAGTTTCAGCGTAATGATTTTTGGCTCCCTTCCTGAGACGTAGTAACTAACGGGACCGACTTTTCACTCTAATAAACCATCAGATAATTCATCAGTGATGTTGCCACTGACACCTCTGGAATACTGTAAACATGACCGGTGGAACCGACTGTCGTGCTGCCAGACAGTGTATAGTCTCATTTTAGGCAGCACTTTGGAAACTGTTAAAAGGAATTACTTGAGTAAGTTATGATGCCTGTTCTGGCAGTCTTCCATCACATATACTTCTATAACATTTGCTTTTGATGATCGGATGAGCTACGTAGGCAAGGCCTAGTGATATCGTTGGGGATTTCTGTACCTATCCATGGTTGTTCTTAACAAACGTTTGTGACAATTGTTTACTTACTTGAGTTTTAGATCTAACCAAATTTGTTCTCAGAATGGTCAGCTGGCAGAGCAGCGTTTATGTTTGTGGAAAAATCAGACTCTACGAAGAGTATTTTTTTAATCATATCCTTATAGATCAAAAAGTGCACAATATCGAAGGCACTGAGGGAAGTAGCCTCACTACTTAAGTGCTTCCTCTCTGTCTCAGAAAAGCAGACAGTATTTTATTATGAAATTGTTTATTCCTTGTCTGTGTTTATTTACTTTCTTATCTGTACAGGTTGGGGGGGGTGGGACTGTTTTGGTTCTGACCTGGATTCCTATTTTGTAAATTATGAAACTTTTTTTTTAATGTTCTGTCTACTGTAAGTATTTGTACAGGTTCCTACATGGTCATGTAAAATATCTGATGTGTGTATATGTATATATAAAAATATATGTATAAATATAGAGCTTTGTTTAGCCAAAGATGATTTTTTTAACTATATAAAACTCCAGGTTTATTTTGTATAAACTGAATAGTTTGCTTACTGTAAGAGTAATGCAAAAAATAAATCTGTAAAATCCCCACAGTTACGTTCTTGTTGAACAAAAGTTGGCTTGGAGTGCTTTTGTACCATTGTTTGTAATTTATTTCTTCAGTAAGAGTTTTGGTACATATATGCAAAAAGTACTGTATGTAAATCTACAGTCTTATTTGTGAAACCTCAGGTAAATGAAAACATTTTCCAGAACTGTTTTCTAATGGCTTGACAACTACAAATGCTGTGAAGCAGCATTAAAATTGACTTCTGTTAGATTGTATGAATTAGTAGCTCTGTTGATGTCCTGGCCAATAAACATGGAAGCAATCAGCTGCTGCTCTGATACAATTACTGCTCCTATTGCAGACTGCTTATTTTTTAGGGAACGTGACTGGATCAGAAACTGAACAATTTAACCAACTATATAAAACCATCCTCTATTTATGAATTACAATCTTCACCGATTCTCTTTTCCCCAAAACATTATTTATTTGTTGAGTGAACCATCACAAAGGCAAAGACACTTTTGTTTCCAAGGTTTTTTAATGGAAGGGTAGCTGGCAGCCCTTTGAGAGTCCCTCTGCACTTCGCTGTTGAGGCATATGTTTGCTTTTAGCCAACATGCAAATTTTTACAGGACTTGGTTTAAAAAATCCTAATTGGCACAGGTATTGGAAAATATTCCAACATGGAAATTCAGAAAGCAGGGTTTATGGAGGAGTCACAGATCTACATCATCAGTGAAATCATGGGGATCAGGTATTGAATTTTGAGGGGTTCCTTCTAAGGCGTAGTCTGTTGCCCATTAACCATCCATACAGGTTAATTGTAGACTGGAGAAAAGTCATTTCTTTGGGCTCCAGAGAAGTCCTTTAGTTGCCAATCCAGCAATTGATAGCTGCTTACGTTGCTTTTGCACTCATTATCTTCATTCTAAAGGCACCTGGAGAATAATCCTTACCGATTTGTCTTCATAAAGTATGGCTGCAATGCTAAAGCACATCAGGAAACAGGTTTAAGGAATTCTGAGCTTTCCTAGAGGAATCTATGGAATCAATCAAGAGGTGTGTCAAGACCAAAGTTGGCTTTATGTGAAAGATGGATGAATTTTCTGGGGTGGCTGACACTTCATCTGCCATCAGAATTTTAACCATAGTGTGGCGTGCCACTGAAAGCAAACCCATCTGAGTCACAAGAGATAATACACAAAACAAAATGGGTAAATACCTTAACAGAAAGGACGATGCATAGTTCTTGTTAAAATAAAGAGGTCCGTGGTTTGAATCTAAGAACTGGAACATAATTGTCCTTAAAATTGGCGTGGAGGCTGAGTTTAGATCTGCCAGTTCTGAGGGCTGGAAAGATACCAATGGCCTGCTTTATTTTGCATGGTAACAGGTAACTTGCCCCAAAAGGAACAAGTCTAGTGCTGGTAAATGCTTGTCTGTAGTAAAATGGAAAAAATATTCAAGTTTAAGTGAGGTGACTGTTACGTGAACTCAAAGTTTTCTAACTCAGGGGGTTATGCTTTGCTTGTAGTGTTGTGGTGGGTTGACCACTGCTGGCCACCAGGTGCCTCCCACACTCTCTTACTGCCCTCCCCAGCTGGACAGGGGAAAGAGGATGAAGAAAGGTTGAGATAAAAACATGGACATTGCTGGTGAATTTCTGTGATGGGCAAAACAGGCTTGTCTTGGAGAAGATTAATTTATTGCTCATTAGTGACAATTGGGTAGTAAGATATAAAAACAAAATTAAACCCACCTTCCCTCCATGCCCTCCTTCTTCTCAGGCTCAATTTCACAGCAGTATATTAGTACAAGAAAACACAGTCTGTGTTATAAGAAGATTAAAGTCAGTTCCTACACACATATCAAAAGCTGCAACGCTGTAAGAAGTGTATTTGGACCTGATATTTTGAGGTATATTTTGAGGTTTGTTGATTTATTTAATAGTTGCTACCAATGATTTAAGTGCTGTCATGGGTAAGATGAAGCAAACTCTCCATTCTGGATTTGAATACTGGGCTTCGTGGCAGAACCAACAAGATCATAGCTTCCACCCTACTTGGCTACCTCGCGTTCCTGCATTTATGCTCACTGGGTCCCCACTTCCTGGCAGGGAGGCCCTGGCTCCTGTTGTGCCACTGTTCGCAGTTTCCCATCTCAGGCATCACTGGCCAAGATCCTGAGGCATCCCTCAGCATTTGTCACCACGCATGTCTCTCACCTCCATGATCTTTCCTCCAACCACACTCTCCTAACTTCTTTCGAGGCTCCTGTCTTTCCAAAACTACTTTTTAGGAACCTATCTTTTCGGCACACTTTCTGACACCCAAACCCTTACCTTTCCTAATTCTAATAGTCAGGTGCAGAAGCACGATGGAGGACCAGTCTCCTTGGTGGTGCTTCTGTCTTGCATCTCCTGGAAGTTTCAGACCTGCTGCTTCTGCTTTGCCAGCTCGACAAGTGGCAGCAGGCAAGTGGCGTGTTTGTGCCTGAGAGTTCAACAGTTCAGCTTCAGTGATTCGTGCGTGTGCACACATATAAGATCTGCTGCATGTTAGCATTCACACTGTAAGCTGTTTTCACCTAAAACAGATGCTTATAGCAAGGAAGTTTCTTCAGCCACCACAAATTCTTGCTCACATCCAAAGGCAAAGGGCTACCTGCACTTCTGTTCTTTGCCACGTTTCCCCATGTCATGGCCCTACTTCCCTTTCAAGTACAATTAATTCTACAGTCCATTAACGAGCTCGCATATGCACAGTCCTTTAACAACACCACTTACTGTGCAGAAACATGGTAAATTGTCCCAAAGCAGCCTGCTGTCACCTCCGTACCCCCTGGAAAAGCAAATACCTACCGGGGGGCTGAGGGATGGAGGCTGGCCTGCTGCTGTCACCTGGTGAGAGGGAGAAGAGGTGGCACAGAAACGTGCCAGCCCACAAACAAGCTGCTTCTGCTGTGATCAGCAAAGCAAGTTCCCCAACAGGATGGGTAAGTCACAGCTGATGCAATGCTTGCTCAGTTTTCAAGTTTCTTCACTGAACAGAGCTAAGGAGGGTGCTCCTGAGAACCACCCAGCAGGTGAGGAAGCAGCTGGAGAAGAGGACACCCAGGTCTGAGTCAAAGCTATGCGACCACTGAAGCAACCAAATAAAGCCTTGGAGACTTTGTGAGCAAGTGTGGAAAGAAGAGACATGAAAATAAAACACCAGTGACAGGTGTGTGAGAGTACATTGCCTCGAGAGACAGTGAGAGCAGAAACATACGGGTGAGAAAGGCCCAGGGGGGGTCTGGCTGGTTTGGATGGCTGTTAACACGTCTCTCAGGAGGAAAAAGTGTAGAAAGTGCTCCCTTAAATCATCTGAAACATACACAAACCATGCATCTGCATTATACTGAGGCTGAAGAAAAGATGCTGTAGCCACCCCTTTTGCTGCAGGGAAAGGCTCTGGACTCAAACGTGTCTTTCAGGGAGTACGGCCTGTGCTGGAGGGAAGGATGCACCGCTACGGAAATCTGAGCTAATCCCCAAGAAACGGGGCTGGTGTCTTTTGAGAGCTGGCCACTGGTTAGTGGGAAACCTTTAGGGGGAAGAGACTGAAGTGGGAATCACTCGTGCTTCTTATAGGATTGAAGCGCATGTGCTGTAGTTTACTCTTAAGTTTCAGGCATGGGCAAAGGACAAATGCCTCATGCTGGTGGGGGAGACATTTCTAGCATCGGAGCCTCAGCTCTAGTGGCCCTGATTTCTCATAAATTCCTATTTTAGGAACTCACTTTTATTTTATTTTATTTTATTTTATTTTATTTTATTTTATTTTATTTTATTTTATTTTATTTTATTTTATTTTATTTATTTTTATTTTTGATCTTATTTCTCACAGATACAAATTCTGATCTGTCTTTGGGGGTGGCTGTGACCCAGCTGAGGCAGGGTTCCTGTGTTGAAGGCCTGTGTTTCTAACTGAGGCCTGGAGTCTGGGCTGGTGTGGCCTCCATTTCAAGAGCACTGGTCTTCCACAGACCAAATTAACTCAGCAGGCAGCAGAGTATGAAATCGGACATGACCGATCGATCCCTTGGCTTTGATTCAAAGCAAAACTAATGGAATGTAAAGAAAATGTAAAAACCTGTAGGGCTGCAAAGGGTGGTCATTTATCCCTCTTACAAAATAAAAATTAACTTAGGATCTGGGTGGAGACACAATGTATGAAGAAGTGAATATAACAATGCATAGGGACATTAGAAATGATTGCTGTGCAGACTGAGCCTCGAGGGAATGGCTTTGATAGATGCCACTGACTAAAATAATTGCATGATAATTTTGGCTAGCGGCACCATCCCATCATCTGATGGTTTTAAACTATGCACATAGAGTTTAGATTGAATGATCTAAACATCCAAATACAAATAACTGAGAAGTCTGCTCCAAATACCACGTTTATGCTTTGGCTCTTGAAAAAAAGAAAAAAAAAAAAAAAAAAAAAAAGAAAAAAAAAAAAACAAACAGATGTTCTAGCACTTTGGAAGAAATTTTCTGCTCTACAGCATTCAGCAGTGCTACGTGCTCCTTCTGCAATGCCCTAACAAAGAATAACCAAGGGCTTTCTCCTAAGGTAAGCAGAAGAAAAAAAAATCTTCCTAGGGAAGTTCTGAGCAAGTAGATACCCATCAGACTGATAGCAATTCGAATTAAAAACTAAGAGTATTTATATCTTAATCTTTTTAGAAAAGAAGTTTTTCAGTGAAGCTAGAAATTGATGAAAAATGGTCTTTTTGCAGTTTAGTTGTGGGTTATTACTCACTTCCTAATATGAGCTATAACCAGTGGATCAATTCAGCCTGTTCACAGGTGTTATCGGACTGGCCGTTCTCAGGATGCCAAATGTATTTATTGCTACTTTTGAAGTGTAATGGCTGCAGGACAAAAGAAGAATTCAGACAGTGCCGTACTTCATTTTGACCATCCGTTCCAGTTCTATTTTAGTTTACATGTGATAAAATTTAAGAAGGTTTAACTCTGCAAATCACTTCTGATGAAATATTGGCACATATTTAATGCAAAAGTGATTTGAATTGTGGAAAATTATTAAACAAACTTTAGAAGAAGTAAAGAAGTAACAAAAACAAGAAATTAAGAAATGTCCTCCATTAGAAAGGGGGAACTTCCATCTTATTCTAACTATTACATGCATGAATGGTTAATGCTTAAAATTGTCATATAAAAATATTTGGACAGACATGAAGATTAGTTAGATTGTATAAGGAGAAATGTCCCCCATCTGTACAATCTAGAACTGTGTATTTTGTCAGACTAGGAATAATGATGTCTCTGATATTTTAGATTACTCTCTTACAGTAAACTGAAATTACTCTGTTACGCTGGGCTCAAATAAGACCGGGGGGGGGGGGGGGGGAGGGGAAAGGAAAGATGGATAAATTGTAAACAGAAGGCTATGAAGTAGTTTTGACTGACATCTTTGAAACTATGGCTTTCATGGATATAGGTTACCTTTTTATTTTTATTATTATGTTATTACAGAACATTTACCATGTAAATATTCATACTGTGGCTCTATCAGTGCAGATTTTATGGGAAAGTGTCTTGGTATAGTAAGCTTACTTAGAGAATTAATTAGACCATTCCTATAATTATCCTGCTCTGTCAGCTGTTGTAAAGGAAAGTCAAGGACAGTGTTGTTTAGATACTGATAGCAACAACAAAGAAACAAACGCTTGCATAGAGACACAGTTTATACTCCTCTTCTTGTCCTCACCCTGAAAGACATTAACTTTCTGTTCCAAAATGGACATTGACAATTCCTAGTGCTGGAAGAATGATCTCTCTTCATCTCTAGGACTAAAACATGTCTCATTTCCTGCACTTACATTTTAGCATCTTGCTCAATGCTCTTTTGTTCAGCTGCTGTGTCCTGCTGTCAGTCAGCCACCTTTCAGGGAAAGCTGTACCTAACAGTCAGCAAGGATTACCCACTAGTACTTGTCCTCTTGAGTGTCTGGGTTGGGATCTTGCTCTGCATAAACCTCTACTTCTCACCATACTGAAGGTGAATTATGTAATGCAGACTCTTCTGTACATGCACTTTCAAGCTGTGCTGTTGGTTACAACCGAAAATCTTTACTTGCAGTGTGGATGAATATAACCTCCAAGCAGATTATTGCTCTGCAGGATCATATCATAAATCACCTCCAAGATATATTGATAACAGTGATATCACTCAGCTTTGCAATCAATCAAGATCATGGAAGATTTTAGGTACTGCAGCCAGCCACTCTTCAGAAGCTTATAAATGGCACCTTACAAAAGGTTGTAGTTTAGTGGAATTTGGGAAGCTCTGAAAGTGCGGTAGCATACAAAATTTAAGTGAGAACCCTTATGTGGATATGACCCTAGTTGCTTTCAATATTTTATTGCCATGGTAGCAGGAAGAATTCCAGGAATACTACATAGAATGTGTGATGTATTCATAAATACACAAATACCTTACATTTCAATTCCCCACATTACCTGGAGCTCCTGAACAGCTTCTAGAGAAGTGGCTTGGAATCAAGCATCCTGCAGCAGAACATAGATCAGTTTGCTGATGAATCAGATTGCTTCTGGGAAAGAGGTAGTTAAAAAGATCATCTCACACTCACAGCTAAAAACCTTCCCAACACTCCATTACATATTTCCTGCTTTATTCATTTCATATGTTTAAATTTATTACCAAGACAAAGGATTACAAAGATACAAATCCTAGAAACACTCTAATTTTATGAATGATATCCTAGAACTGAGACTATTTATACATGTACAGTTATGTGTAAATTAGCTATGTACTTGTAGTTTTGGACTCCAAGGCAGAAACTTGTGGACCGGTACACTGGTAGATAGGATAATATTGGATGGATGGCATTAATAATGCTACTACCTTGGAGTACCAAATTAAATTCTTTTTGGTCACAATTTTAGGATACATCTCAAAACTTTGTCAATGAAATGAAAGTAATGAGCCTGATATATTATTCCAGTTGTTTTTCACCCAAAGTTGTGGCAAAGACACAGACAGACATAGAGTAGGTGTAGAATTAATCTATTGTTGGCAGTGGATTTGCAAAGTAGGGAAAAAAAAATCTTCTTTCCCAGTGGGAAGAAAATGCTGTAAAACTGCAGGCAGTTAAGAAGTATTGTGGCTTATAGGTGAACGCAGTCTCTCTTAAGCTTAAAATAATCTCACATCCGAATCTTTCACTACTAATCATGTCGGCATCAATTTAACAGCCCATTACATGGAAAATAAGGATGAATTTCTAAGCTCTCCTGCTATCAGAAGACTATACATGAAACATCATTATTTTTTAAAAGATATTTTAAAAAGGACCATTTTGAAAATAAATCCAGCTGTGCATTAAAATATCATCACTTTTTGTATTTCAGACATGAACTTCTGACCATGGGGGACTGGAACTTGTTGGGCAGCATCCTTGAGGAAGTCCACATCCACTCCACCATCGTTGGCAAGATCTGGCTCACGATCCTGTTCATATTCCGGATGCTGGTGCTGGGAGTGGCTGCCGAAGATGTCTGGGACGATGAGCAGTCGGAGTTCATCTGCAACACGGAGCAGCCCGGCTGCAGCAACATCTGCTACGACAAAGCCTTCCCCATCTCTTTGATCAGATACTGGGTGTTGCAGGTCATATTTGTCTCATCTCCTTCTCTAGTCTACATGGGCCATGCACTCTACAGGTTAAGGGCTCTAGAGAAGGAGAGGCAGAAGAGGAAAGCCCACCTGCGGGCTCAGCTGGAGGACCTGGAGCCCCTGCCCGAGGAACACAAGAGGGTAGAGAGGGAGCTGCGGAAGCTGGAGGAACAGAAGAAGGTGAACAAGGCACCCCTGAGGGGGTCCCTGCTGCGCACCTATGTGCTACATATCCTGACCCGCTCGGTGGTCGAGGTGGGCTTTATGGTGGGTCAGTATCTGCTCTATGGCTTCCACATGCCCCCCCTTTACAAGTGCACCCGCGCCCCCTGCCCGAACACGGTGGATTGCTTCGTGTCCCGGCCCACGGAGAAGACCATCTTCATGCTTTTCATGCACAGCATCGCCGCCGTCTCCCTCTTCCTCAACATCCTCGAGATCGCCCACCTGGGCCTCAACAGGATCCACAAGACCCTGGCGGGCCGGCCACAGAGGCCGGCGGGCCGAGCTGACGACCAAGCCATCCCCTGCCACCCCACCAGCAGCTTGGCGATGCCTCCTCGCCCTTCGGCCTCCCCGCCACTGCCTCCCTCCTCCTCCTCGGCCATCGGGGGCTCGGGACAGCACCGCAGACAGAGGCCGCCGGCATCCTCCAGCAGCGAGGAGGCTCCGCTGGGCACAGTGGGGACAGCGGGGATGGGGACGGGGACAGGGATGTCCCGCCGGCTGCCCCGCAAGCACAGCCGGGTGAGCGCCTGCAGGGACGTGGAGGAGGAGCGCGGCGAGTCCCCCGACAGCGGGCACTGCCCCGGCACCCGCAAGTCCAGCTTCCTCTCCAGGGTGCTGCCCGCCAGCCCCGAGGGCAGTGGCAACCGGAGCTCTGCCTCCCCGGGGGGCTCCAACACCAGCTCCGGGGCCGGCTCCCCGTCGGGCTGCGAGGGGCAGCGGAGCCAGGAGGGCAGCCCGGCAGGCAGCCCCCCGCTGCCCGCCGCCGCCACGGGACGACGGGTGTCCATGGCAAGTAGCGCCCCGCCGCCCAAGGGGCAGATGGCTGGTGGGCGACTGGGGAAAACGGGGGGATCGGGGTGAGCGGGAGGCTCTTGGGGATCAGTCCTGGGGAGAAGAGGGTGAGGCGGGGGTCTGGGAGGCTTCTCCAGGCTTCCTGGCATGGCCCTGGCATGGTGGGTTGTGCTGGGTGAAGGCTGCCCCCAGCACATCGGTCCCACAGTGCGGTGAGAGCCAAAGCATTCCTAAGGGATTCAAAGACTCCCAAAGCATCACCAGGGCATCCCTGAGGATCTCCAAGTCACCAAAGGTGTCTCCTTTTCACTCATCGCATCACCCAAGGGCTGCCATCCATCCCTCGGTCAGCTCCGGCCTTCTTGATGCCCTAACAGCCAGAAGGCCACCACCATCCGATGGGTTGGCTTCTTTTGGCTCCAGGGGTGGCTCCCCAGGCTGGCCAGCAGGCTGGGTAGCTTCCCAGTGGGGAAACCAAAGCCTCTGCATATAAAACACCAAATTATCACAATCACACCACCAACAGCTACAGAAAGGCATTTTCAGAAGCTGTTCCTGTTCTTTGGCTGGTCCAAACTTGCTTATACTCAGTGTTAATAAGGTCTTGTGCTTGCCTTCAAGCACCAAGTAGATTTTTATTTTATTTTATTATTATTTTTTTTTTTAATGAATTTGACTTCTGACTGCCTGGATCACGGGATTTATCCCCTGAGAACAAAAACCCCCAACTTCTTTACAAATTCTTGCAGGAGCAAGCCCTTAAATATCTTTTGACAGAGCATGTAAGAAACAGAAGATTACTTCACACAATACTCAAAGTTATCAGTTCTGCTTAATTTTTCCTCACTCTTCCTAAAAATACATGCTTTTATTAAATTTGAAGCATAACAAACATACAAAATCCCAAAATCTTCTGCGATGAGAAGCAGAAAATGCTCTCACACATTGTTCCCCACCAAACTGCCTGTGAGCTCCATTTTTCATGGAGCTATAATTTCTACAGTATATAAATAGTGGGCATAAACCATGTTAAATTGCCACTTTCGTGCTATTTAATTACTTTCCACTTTGCTTTTTCAAATTTGGGGAGATGGCCGAGAGCCCAATCTGTTGCCCATCTGCTGTGTTTTGATACCCAGATGAGAAGGCTATTTAAAAAGGCTGAGTGCAGGAGGTACTGAGCAAGGCACCTGTTGAGAAGTCCTGAAAGATACTTGGCAGCTTTTAATGTTTAACGACAATGAAGCTATCTTGCAGGTGAGAGCTTGCTGAGAAATATACTCAGTTTGCAAAGCAGTGCCGTTATTCCTGAAAGGAACACTTTTCTGGCATGCTGCCTTTGTGGATCATTACACATGGGACTGGTACTAGCATTTTTAAAAGTGACTCAAGATATTTGGAAGTAAAGGCACTTCTACATATCATTCAGTCACTGCTGTGGCTAGTGCACTCTGCTACCAGTATTTCTGAGGTATTTAATGACACCACTTTCAATACACTTGTATGCTAGTGCAGCATAGAGACATTGTGCCTGGGCAATAAAACCTGTACAAAGAGAACAAGGAAATTCCACTTGGGACTTCCTCTTCAGAGGAAAGGTTACTTTAAGTGAAAATGCATTCAGTCCTCCACTGAAAACCAGCAAGATGTATGGCTGGATAGGAAATTGAACACAAAATGTATGTTTGGCATGAAGAGTCCTCAACTTTTCAAACTTGAATTGAAATCAAACCGTCTATATACATATAATAGAAGAGATGCCTTTCGCTCGGTAGGATTCAGACCAACCACTGTTTGGCCACAACGCAGACACTCAAGGCTATTCAAAATTCCCCTCTCCAGAACTGGCGGAGGCAAAGAGCCATTTCTGTGCTTCACGCCCAACTATGGCATAAAAGTTGGAAAATATTTCCTTTACAGCTGATTAGTTTTACAGTCAGAGCGATCACTCATCATGCTCTATTCAGATTCTCGCTCATTGCACTGTCAAAGGTTGTCCATTATTCAAATTGGGAAGCAAAAAATGAGAGAAGCACAAGTCTCGAAAATGTCATTAGGCTGATGGATTCTCAAGAGTTTGATCCATTGGAAAAAAAGTATTTTTCCTTTAAACATTTCTGGTTAGACTTCAGATCCAAAATGTTCGGAGGACAGACTACCAGAACAAGATATGCAGCAGGTAAACATGTAGCTCTGCCCTCGGTTTTGCATCTCCAGATCTGTTTTAACTTTTTTATTCAAGGGAAGATACAGCCAAGGGGCACCTTCTGCATGGCCTGAGCCTTGTCTCCCTTGGGCAAGGGGGCCTCAAGTGTCTCGGCACACCCAGCTCAGGGAAAAGGGCCACGCTGAATTTGGTGCAAATACCCTCACAAGTGACAGCTGGGAGTGAGGTGCACAAGGACACGTGGGATCTATGTTGGTATTCATAGGATTTTGCATCATGAGGAAAGAAAAAACAGAAACTTTGCAAGATCAGGCCCCTGCATGATACAGCTAGAGTCTAATAAAAAGCACAGGCTGAGGCAGACAAAGGTCAATGTAGAGCTGCTAGAGATAGAATCCTTGCTCCCCCGAAACGAGGGCAGGAATTACAGAGCATTTAGGGTTTTTGTTGTTGGAGCACTTCACTAAAAATTATTGCCTGCCCAGCAATGTCTGTCCAGCATCACCTTTTCTTTGGCCTGCATATAATAGTTTTCTAACAAATTCTAAGGTGTGCTCTGAAACTCATGAGTTTTGATTTGGTTGACTGAGATTGGACACAATGACCTTAAACTATTAACTCTTGCCACAAGGGCACAGTCTTCCAGAAGACTTGGATCTGAATCATCATATTTGCACCCCAAGCTAAATCTGCATTGAGGGAACTACTGGGAAAGAGTAACAGTCCACTTGCTAGAGCACCCAAGGATATCCCAAGGAGATGTGGATGCATGACATATCTACCAGTCCTGTTCTGTTCTTGAGCTAAGACCCTTTCCTCCAGAGAGTCCTGTGCTTTCAGTGTCATTTCTTCCCGTCTCTGTCCTTGGCTCCAAAGAAATCAACGTGACTTTAAAAGTAGGGCCCCCTCCTCATGGTGAACGAGGGGGATAAAGCTGATAATTAAGCAAGCAGCTGATAAAGCTGATACTCTCAGCTCACAGAAGCAGATTCAGATAGGGCTGCTGATTTTATTCATTCGCAGAAAAGTCTCTGGGGCTGAAATCCTGGTTCTGCTGAAGCTGGGGAAATTTTGCTATTCACTGGGTCTGGTTTCCTTCACTACGCTGCTTTTTCATCCCTCTGTGCTGTTCAGATTTTTTGCTGCTTCTCAATTCTCCGTTCAGCTTTGAGCCTTTTACCCAGTGGGAAAACTGTCAGCAGCGAGAAGGCTATGAAAGAGAGAGCTGCTATTCAGCCTGAATGCCTGCCATCTTCTCCAGAACCAGGCATGTTTACTCAGCCTTTCAACAACACTTGAGGAATAAATACCCACTCGTTTAACTAGCTGCCCACCCGCTCTGCTCTCGCTCCTGGGGCTGGGAACAGTTTGGTAAGAGTCAGTGTGCATCGAAATAACAAGTCTGATAGCCACAGAAGTTATTCTGACAGCTGAGCTCCACCAGAAAACCTACAGGTGGAACAAGGCACGGGTAAAGCCCTGCGTCGTCCCACTAGGATGCTTGAGATGCCTTGCAGGTGTTCGCCTGCTAGCACCTGATGCTGCCTTTGTACAGCTTTCCTACTCAAATATCTCTTAAAAAATACTCTACAGTAGTTCTACATGTTACATTTTGTCCTGGTGCACTCAGGAAAAAATCATGAAGATGACTGCCAATAATCCTGCAAACCCTACTAAATCACCTACAAGTACCTGTTCACCAACACAGAAATTAGGAAAATGACAAACCTTGGGGATCATCAGTGGTGGGCAAATAAGGAACCTCTCTGAGGATGTGTGCAGCACCAAGCAGGCTGGGTTTCTGAAAGGGGAGCTTGCCTGAGCCCATCTTTGTATGGTTTTAAGGCAATTGAAAGATGTACAAGACCCTTAACATGTAAAGCAAGGGCTGTAGCATGGCAGTCACCGATTTGAAGCAAATTACTTCAGGGATTAATTTATTTGGTTTAAAAGCAAGGTGCTTCTCCTCCCCTCAGCCTCCCCTTAGCACTGAACAAAGCCAAGGTAAGTGTGCTGTCGGCTTCCCACCTTCGCAGCTGTGCATGTGGTGGAGCCTGGGTTAATCGCTATGATAACATTTCTTTCTCCCCTTGAAGCCAGTTCAGCTTCATGCTTTCTCTCTCTCGTTATCTTTCAGAGCATGCTCCTAGAACTATCATCTATCATGAAAAAGTAATGGCGTTCTGAGGACAAGAGATAAACCGGGGGACTGAGCACAAACCACCTTCAGCAGAAAGATAAAAAGCTGATTAGCTGCTGGTGTCTCCCTCTCCCTCCTCCCCTGATCATGCTAAATTCGTAATACAGTGTAAGAAAGCAAACGCTTGTTTTATTCCTCAATGTTATGGCACTTCCAGCAGCACCGCACGCTGACTGCAGGCGTTGGTGAGCAGCTTGCACCACAACTCACGATTTTTCTCAAATACACTGAGCTGGAGCTGGTCAGGGCAGAAATAGCCCGGTGTCTTTGGGAGGGCATTTCGGGATGTACAACTTGTTGTGCATGTGAGTAGTGTTCATATCAGCAACCAGCCTGATACACAGACCACAGAGGTAGTGGAAAGCCCAAGACACCTGCAGGGAAGGTTTATTTTGATTTTAAAGCAACCTGGAAGGCTACGTGGCCTTTATCTCCCCAGGCTTCAGCAGCCAATGAATAAAAGATGGATCAAGCACACAAGAAGTCTGAAGGGGCAGAGAATTTAACAGAGAAAAGCCCAGCTGAAGAATATTCTGCTGCTTGTCAGTCCGTGCTAATGTAATCCTCAAGCTCTGCTAGAGACTTTCTGTGTTCATGTCGCCTCTTTGTACTTCTGGCTTCAAAATGGAAACTAAGTAAAGCCAGGCAATTAATTTTCAGTGCAAAACATCTGTGCTTTTCTTCAATTTGCTCTTCAAGAAGAACTGCAAGGCATCAGCTCAGGATCACAAAGATCTTACTGTCTCATCAGTTCATGCAGATTAACTGAAGGACAAGCAACACTCAAAAAATCTCACCTTGAGTTTGCCGAGATAGATGCGCTCTGGAAGTTGGATTTCTGGGTTGTAAGCAGCCCAGGACAGCAGCCCTTCCAGCTGTGTATCCAGCAAGCAGAGCGCTCTGGCTAGCCACGAGCCTGTTTCTGGCTGCTCGCTCTTGGCCACTTTAATTTGTCAGGTTTCTCACAGCTTGTGTTTCCCTCAAGTCACTTTGACAGCAAGAACAAGCTTGTTTGCTCTGCCAGCTTCCTTAACCATAAAAATTCTCTTTGACTTGACAACTCTTAGAGAAGTGGAACAGTAGAAGAAAAAAATATGAAAAAATGAAAAAAAAAAAAAGGATTGAAGCATGAAGATTGCTTGAGATTACAGTGTTTTTGTTCCAGTGTGCATGACTTGCATTTAAGTCACTACAGCCTGACACTTTGCCTCTGCATTTATTTAATGTGTTAAAGCAAAAAAAAAAAAAAAAGGGAAATGCCTAGGATGGTAGCCATTGTCAGGAATGACTGGTCAGGGATGGAGAAGTGCTCCTGCTAGAGAACATGCTCTACTGCCGGGCCGTGAGGAGAGGCAGTGGGCTCTGCATCGTGACAGATCTGAACGGGTGGGAAGCTTCCTTCGTGTGAGCTCAACAGGAAGATCTGGGAAATCCTGGGAAGTGGTGTTTCTACTCTTCCTCCATGAGGATTTTCAGGTTGAAAATCCAGGGGCAACACCGACTGCTGCTGGCGGAGGAGGACACAGCTGACATCCCTGAGGGCGGTGGCCCAGGGCACCCGACCTCACGCCCGTGTTCCCCATCGGGTGGCCGGACACCTGGCTCCCTCTGGCAGCCTGCCCACCCCCCTTTTTTTTTTGCGGTTTGAGGGAGGTTAGTGGTTGATGGCACAAGTTCCTGCTTCAGAAACAGACATTTGGGTTACATGCAAAAAAAAAATCAGCTTTTTGGTTGTTGTTTATACAGAAGTATCTTTCAATGTCTCTCGGGTTTTCTGTAAAAGGGAAACAAACCCCAACCTCTCCCCTTGCCTCCCTACATCTCGGTACACTGATGCTTTACAAGACCAAAACAAAGACTTAGCAGAACTGCCTAAAGTCAAGCACTGGGGGAATGGGTACAGATACAGCGCATTTGATCTTCCAAACCAACTTATTTCATCTCTGCAACGAAATACCCTCGGCTGCTCCTGCAGCAGATCAAAGATAACCAGATCCCTGGATCAAAGCCGACTAATGAATTAGGAATGGGACCACGCGAGCAGAGGGTTCGTCATAAGGCCAGAGCTTCACCAGGCAGCATCTGCCCTGCCCTGCCCATCTCCCTCCCGTCCCGCGCCCCAGCTACGGCCCCGCGCCTGCCACGGACTGCGACATCAAGTTCGGAGTCGAGAGAAGTCGATTTACAATACATAATGATATGTCTTTATTTCATCAACAGAAATGGTGTCTAGACAAAATTCAGTTAACACTAGCAATTCAAATGAATGAAGAGAGTCGGGTGTTTTTTTTTTTTTTTCATTTTTGTTTTTTGCACAATACTGTATTTACAATGAGTAAATGACATTTTAAATTCATTAGTTCATAGCAATGCTTTCTTCCAAAAAGGTAAAAATTCTTAGTAACAGAGAGTAAGCATCAACAGCCACCTCATTTATTTATACAATAAAAATCACAAGAAACCACAGTCACCTAGAAAAAAAATAAAGACAAGCTTAAGAACTAGTACAATAAAATGATGCATTGAATTAAGTTACATTAATCGCATAGAATTTGTGTAAAAAGTATGTAGAAAAAACACCTGATGTAACCTGTTACAGTCATTGACCAGTTATGAGAGGTACAGAGGGTTATACAGGTAGATATGTGTGAAAACTGTCCATACTGTTTGACCTGGGGAGGAAGAGAAGAGGGGTTGCACCCCCTTGCATACACTGATAAAACCCTGTTTTGAATATGGCCTCTGAAGTTTGTAAGGCATATATAAGAGGTGCACTTGTAACCAACTGGTTCTGGAACAAACTCTTAGGGCATCCCCACCCTTGAAATCAAAGGCGATGCTTGAAATCAATGGTAAACAAACACGCATCAAATATCACCAAAGTGTTTAGTATAATTCCTGCCAGCCTGCGGGATCCAGATAGCTTGGGTCAGAGCACAAGTAGTAGTGGGAACAGGATCTATAGCACGCACGTTTCTCTCAGCCATACGCAAACACGAGGCAGCTCCGTCCCGTGCGATCGCGCCCCGGAGGCTGCGGTTCCTCTGGCTACGGGGCCGAGCCCTGACAGCCACCCCAGTCCCAGGGGCTGTTCGGGTCCGTAGCCTGGGACCACCTCTGCTTCTAAGCAGTCAGTGAGAGCAAACGCTGCCAGCTGCCATTTCTGTTTTGGGATGCTAGGTTCTCTCCGCGGGCCCTCAATGAGCCGAACGGGACAAGGGCGGCACCGCACGCGTCGTTTCGCCTCCATAAAGGGCTCGTCCCACAGCAAGTAAAATTCGTATGAGAACAGGAGTCATCTAACTGGGTTTTCAGCAGTCATTTGTCTGGGGTAATTCCCTTACAAAAAGGTATTCTTAGGATTCCTTCCTGCCAAAAAGTGGTTTTATTTGCAAAAATGGCAACGTTGTATGTGTAATACCTTAAAATGCATATCAGTATTTGACTTTGATATAAATAACACCTATCCTGGTGGAGTGTAGGAAAATACTATACACTTAGTCCTTGCAAGTAATGCCATTAAAATTTTGAGAGTAAGGAGAATAATTATTCTACAGACCACCAACAATAGATCTTTTAAATATACACACAGTATTTGAACATATGCATATACACATATATTGGATTCTGCAGCATCAGATCTGATGCCTGAGTCATGAAATACTCCAAGGAGTATTATAAATATACACATAGGTATTATAAACAGGAAAATACACAAACACACACTGACTAGAATTATATATGTATGTATACATACATACACGTATTATAGATAGGTATATAAAATTAACTTGGACTGTGTTGGCAGAGACAAAACTGAAATGAAGTAAAAACTCTGTTGAGGAAATTTCTAGCAGGAAAGAGAGCACAAGTTCTTTGCAGAAATGGTTTTAGTTTCACCTCACTTCCAACAAAAATGAGCCACCCCATACTTAGCAGATCCCTCCGTATGCAAGGCCATCAGCTCCGCTGCTCACACCGAAGCTAAACCTCCTCTACACAGACCTAAAATGTAGACTTTTAAAAATGCTGCAAACTTGGGCTACGTTCACCCGAAGACACCTCCAAATGCATTTCGGATCAGAAAAAAAGGTGAAAGCAGTGCTCCTCGTTGCAACGGCAGAGGACAACACGTGAGCTCGAGTAAACCTGGCAAACATTCACTTTGTCTCACTGCAAAATTCACTACAGGTCTACTCTGGAAACCCATCTCTCTCCTCTTTAACAACCACAGTAGTGGATTACATGACACAAGTGAGCCTGGCAGTACAGTGCTTCATCATGCTTTCTCCTAGTGGATCAGATTTTATTTTATTACAAGATTATAGTGATTCCAGCATGCAGATTTGTTTTTCTTTCCTTAGGCAATCATAAACATACATATTAAAAAACCTATCTATCTATCTAGGCGTTTTAACTTCTATTTAAGCGCTCTTTAGAATACAGACTTGACGAAGTGTTGAACTCCAGATTAACAACCACACTATCAGCATTAATCATTTCTCTGGCAGCAGTTAATCCATTTAGCAAAGTTACTTATCTAGTTCCCACTCTCCTTTTTAAAGAGAAGTAGCAGTTAGCATACTAATCACCGTGGCTTGCCTTTGCAGCACATTTTACTTCCTTGGGAAAAAATAATACAAGGATTAGATCCAAAAATATAGTGCATCTTAAAAGCAGCATATACCCTTAGAAAGACATTTAATAAATTACTTGTACAATATATAAAATAATAGTTTTACACTGCAGCATCAAACTCTGACGCCTGAGTCATCATATGTTAGGAAGTTTGTGATATAAATACTGGGATCTCCTGATAACACAGCCAACATTTTGCTTTTGCATTTTGCATGTTTTCTGTTTTGTTTTCTCTCTCTCTGTTTCTATTTTTTTCTTTTTTAATTTATTTTTTTTTTGCACTACCTTTTTGTTCCAGAATCAGCTTGCAACGAGCTTTAATTGTGTTCAAGGCACCCCCAGAGAACGCAGAGAAACGAACACATTATATAGTGTAGTACTCACCTGACAAAGCATAACGAGCCTAAATGAAATGAGGTTTCCTGGCGATACAAGGATAGCAATGGCAAAGGAAGAGGAGGACTAGGTACAGCCTGGACAAAGCTTCGGGGACTCGCATGCCCACGAGAGCGGTGCAGCACCCAGCGGGGAGATGGGGGCTCATCACACCTTTCCCAAGCACTGCCTGGCAGGACAGATGCTGCACGTGTCCTCTTTGACAAATGCAAAGAGATTCCCACTTAAGATCACGGTGACCATTGGCCAAACTCTTCACACTCATCAATACTGCAGTCAGCTTTTTTTTTTTTTTTCTTTTAATTCTTTCTAACAGTGTCCTTGTGGTCAGCTGTTTTGACCTCATGACAAGAACAGCTGGGGATGCTACCTGATGTCCAGGTCTGAAGCTAATTCTCCCAATGCCTTCCTTTAAAGTTAGCCTGGTAACAGTTTTGAGAGCCACGTGGTTCAGAGTAGCAAAAAAAAAACCTCAAAATGAAATAGAAACAAAAAACAACCACCACCACCACCAAAAAAAAAAAAAAAAAAAACACTGAAAAACCTTGATACATGTAAATATAGGAAGCAATGACACAAAATCAGCCACTTCTAATGGGCGAGAATGAAATCAAACATCCAGAAAAGCTCACGGGGGAGGGAAAGAGAGCGAGAGGAGAGAAAAGGTTGAGGAAGAGACACTTATTTGAGCAGTGGTTTTAAATACCAGTTCCCAAGGTAGAGGAAATCAAGAGACCCAGCACCAGTATGAAGCCAGGTCAAACCTAAGAGCTGCAGCGCAATGGGTTGTGTGGGTGGGTTTATAAACCGTTGGAATGAGGTCAAGAGTACCAGTTGCACATGAGTTGTTAGTAGAGTAAATCTTCATGTCAGGAAGCAAGTTAAAACTTGGTTTTACGCTCATAAAACATTCTACCTATTGATATATATAGGAGGTCACTTAAAAATTAAAAAAAAAAAAAGGCAACAGAAAAACATCTTTAAAATACTGTGTCAGTCGACCCTCCCCTCCCTCCGCCCCAGCCCCCCCAAGTAGCTATGAGTCTATAATGTGATTCACATTTAGTTTTAAAATTCTAGCTTTCACCATGGTCTCATAGAAACAAAACTTCTCTGCGAAGCACAGAACTGCTTTGCAACGTCAATGAATCCAAAGGAAAACCCAATCCCCCCGCAAGAGCTTCTCACTCAGTTACCTGCAAAAGGTGGCCGGGAGGGGGGGGGGTTCAAATCTTTTTAGCTTAAGCTCTTGTAAAAAGAAAGGACGACTCCTCCCCCTTTTTCAACCGTGTGAACTAGGAGTTTATGGCATTCGTATACTTTTGAACATCTAAAGGTAAGGATTTTGTACAGTAATGATTAATACTTAAACATAAATATTCTCCTACCTTATATACTAGATTTTCTTTGTACATGCGGGGAAAAGAAGTATTTTCAACAAACATGGCACATGCTATATGCATTTCCTCCTCGGTAGCTCGGCTACAATAGTGTGGGTGCAGAGGGTAAAAGCAAGACCTTGTGGCAAGCGCGCGACGGTCCACGAGCACAGTCTGAAGATGGAAGAAGGGGAGGGAGGGAGCTGATTCCTCCTCCAAGGTAAGGATGCTGATCTACTGGGTGCCTCAAAAAAAGCACCAGCGCACACCTCGAGTGTAAACGTTAGTGCAGAAGACCACATTATCGCCCAGTGCTTCTGAGAAGCTGCTATCCCCCCACTCTTTTTGTCTTTTTTTTTTTTTTTTTTTGAACAGGTGTGAACAGCTGGTCGATTTTTTCAGCAAGAACAAACAATATCAGCCAGTAAAGCACATGACAGTCGTCGCCCAGGAGAAAGCCACGCAACCTGGCACACGCAGGGCAAAGAACCACAAAAGAAAAACTCAGTACACTTAGAGTAATAATAATTATTAAAAAAGCATTAGGAGGACGTTCTTCTGTCTACACTGTACATACAGCTGTTATGCTCGGAAAGCTGCTGTCTCACACAGTCATAACACGAGTCAACATCGCTTCAGATACAAATCCAATACAGTTACAACTAAGCCAATTCACTGAGCAGTCTCCTTTGAGACCGGGCTCTTTTAGCTGCGGTTTGTGCTGAGGGCAACGCTGCGGGACGAGAGGATCCTGGAACACAAGAACTGGAAGGGCAAGCGACCCGAGCGGGTGTCGACAGACGTGTGATTTGCTCTTAGAGGATACAGTGCTAACTCGACTTCTGTAGGGAAACCAAAGTCAACGGTTAGGGGTCTGATCCTGCATCTCTTCCTACCCAGGCAGGATCTCTGACTTCGCCAGACCCACCTCTGCAGCTCGGGTCTGGCGAAGGAAAAAACAGGCAATGTCTGAGGAAAGCTGAGGTGAGGCTACAGGGACTACTCGGAGCAGCAGTTGCTTCCATGAGTAAAGGATGCAGACCGGGGCTGGAAAAGAAGCCCCCCGAAGTGTATTGATGTGATCTCCGTTTACTTTACTTCGTGGAACGTATGATGAACAGATCCAGTTGTCAAATACGTTTTTCTCTAAAGAGTGAAATATACTTTACCCTATAAGAATCCAAAAGCATCATTAACAGCACTTAAGCTTGGTTTGTGAAACAGAAAGAAGTCTGAATATAAAAATAATTCAAGCAGATTCTCTTTACAAATTGTATAGTGAATTCAGTATTTGGCAAGACCGTTTTTTACTACGTAATGAGCTCCTGAGTGTTTGTCTATTAGCTAAAACTTTTCTATTTTCTTTAAGCCATAAAGCAAAGAAAACCATATACTCAAGTTATACTGAAGTCACGACTTCATTTATGAAAAGAGGTTTGACCAGAAACTCAGTGCAAGTGGCAAAGTTGACCATTACTGTACAGTATCTGCAAGAAAATAAAATAAATCCACATTGCTCAAGTGGCACGAAATGGCTGTGCCAAAAAAATTGTCTATAATAAAATCTCAAATAAGCTTCCAACATTAAAATTTTATAAATAAGTACAAATTGAATGATATTGCTGAACTGAGAACCGAGAAAAAAAAAAATCGTGTAACAAGTTACCAAACTAGTTCTAGCATCGAAGACAAAAAGGAATGTTGGAACTTGTTTATACAATGTAAATGAAAGCTTCCAGTTTGTAGGATGAGAAAAATTGAGGCATGCAGGGACTTTTGCATATGGATATATATATTTTATATATATTATATATAATATGTACAGTTTAGCTATAAAACTTTGATGTGTAAAGAAGCTGTCTTCAATGAAAAATTGAACATTCAGAGGAAATTCCTGAGTTAGGGTTTTGTGACATGGGCCACTGAGAAAAAAGCTGCGGTTGGGTCCTCAGAGGTGTTATGTCCATCCCTGTTAAGATTGAAATCAACATACAAAAACAGACAGTGTTGCCACTGTTTAGTTCCCTGCCTGAGCAAGGGATAGCACCATTGTGAAGATAACTCCTGCTTGTAGAGAGGAGGGAATACTTAAAAACAGTATTGCTGCTAAGACCACTGTAGTGTGCACCAAATACGTTCTTCTAGACAACAAATGAACACTGCCACCGGCTGACTGAAGAACACCTGACCAGGTGTAACGTTAAGGTTACAAGTCACTAGGTGTAATCTTTCCTAGGCTGTTCATCTGTTGTACATTTATCAGTCATTTCCTGACAGAAGTCTACCGTGACCGTTTGGCTACTCTGCTCTCGCGGAAGCTCTCTCTCGGGGTAAGTACCTGGCTCAGCTCCATCCAACCCCCCGCCGCCGGCCGAGCAATTCTCCGAGACGTTGTTGGGCAGCCAGGGAGCTCCCAGCTGCACCGAGCCTTGCTCCGAGCAGCACTGCATGCTCTCCCCGACGCACTGCGACGGCACCAGGCTCTGCTCCACGCCGGCCGGGGAGGGGCTGATGGTGGTGGCTGTCTGCAGATCCATGGGCCTGAGAACGGGGCAGTATCGGTGGAGGGCTTGGATCTGTTCCGGGCTCTGCATGTCTCTGCACACCTCCTGGGAAAGACACGAGAAGTTGTCTAGCAATTCTCCCATGCTTGCTTTCAGCTGGTTCCTTTCGGAGAGCAATTTCTCTTTCTCACACACCTGGAAAAGAAAGAAGGCACTTTAGTTTGGTGACGGGCCATCCACTGGCAACCCAGCTCAGGCACGCATCCTGCAGCACCCAAGGAGAACTCGAACACTGCACGGTTATTTTCACGGGGTAGAGGAAAAGCCACAAAGCCATCAGATATTTGACCACCGTGAGGCCTGTGTGGACTGCAGTTTGGGAAATAGCTCGAGAAAAACATTTGAGTTGGAAGAGGATAGAGTCATAAAATATTCCCTTAATAATGAGTTACCTTAATAGACTACGGCTGCTGGATGTATGGTATAAAAAACTCTGACAGAAATTCTCTGACGGAGAAAAGCCATTATCCATCCAACCAAGAAGAAATCAGGGTCTGGTTGATGAAGATGTGTTGCAGACCACCCCTAGATGCTGGGGCAGTCAGACAGGTCGGGCTCACATCCCAGCTGAGCACCTGTTCCCACTGCATGGTACAGTATTCAGAGGAGATGATCGGGGCCAGGGAGGGCTCTGCGGCCTGTACCATGGCTTGTTTTCATATGTCCTGGTGCTTACTGGTTTGGGTTGGACCTAATCAAGATATTTTTACAAAGACCTGTGTGAAAACCCTTAAAGTAGGCTTGAGGAAAGGTTGGGCCTGGTGCTTAGGGACATGGTTTAGTGGGTGACATTGGTGGTAGGGTGATGGTTGGACCAAGTGGTCTTGGAGGTCTTTTCCAACCCTAATGATTCCATGATTCTTTCTAATTCACATACTTGGGAGGCAAATGAGGAGGGGTCAGGCTCTACAACCTGGGGATACACCACTAAAAACTGGTGTTGACCCAGTGCAGAACAACAGGGATGGTTCAGCTGCAGTGCAGTCCCACCACCCAGGAAGGCAGGCACACAGCTCGAGGGAGTAGACCAGATTTTGAGGAGTACAAGAGCTATTTCCAGAGCTCAGCTGGCCCTGACAGCAGCCCGCCGTGTACCCCACCTACTAACACTGCTAAACCCAAGCTGCCTCGGCATCTGAGGTGTGAAACCTCCTCTCTCTGATAATCCAGCTACGGGTGCTTGCTACAGCTGGTAATATTACACTGGGTCCAAAGCCCACACTGGAAGTGTGCAGCTGTGAGAATGAGAATGAGAGCAGTGTACATGAAAAGAACCAACTGCTAAAATATTGATAAATCTATCAAGAAAACATAAAAATAATAAAAAAATAAACAGATGCTCAAGTACATCTTGAGATAATGAATTATGGAAGAGAATATGCTGTGAGTTTGCAGGGGAAAACAAAAAAGTGAGTTGGTAAATGGATGAGAGAAGGAAAGCAGGAAAAAAATCCCTACCTATCAAACTCAGAAGATGCAACCATGTCACTCACTGTCTGCTGTGAAACCATCTGTGTCAAGGAGATGGGTGACTTACAGGAAGTAAATGCAGTGGGGAGAAAGGGTCTTTCATTTAAAAACAAAAAGCAAAACAAAACAAAAAAAACAGCAGCCAAGTGAAAACCCCTTAAACCCTAGTATCACTACCTAATTAAGGAGGCTGGAAATTACCGGTCACAAAGCGGACAGAAGATGACAAAAGAATTTCCAGTGACCATGTATTGTGTCAAGTCAATTGAAGTTTCATTGCTGGTTTTCCTAAGAGTAAAAGTATGGTCTCAAAGCAGACAATTTGCTTGGACTGCACGGAGAGGACGGGAGTGCTGGAGAGGCAATAATAAGGTTGCATGGGTTTGTTTACTTTTGTCACTTTGTACTCTTGCACACCTCATGATTGTCTTCGTTGTGAATGATCTTTTTGAAAATGATGCACCCGAGCCCATCTGCTACCTGGACTAAGTACAGTTTGCTAAATAAATATTTCAAAGTTTGCATAAACCCCAATGAACCCGAATTAATTTCCAAGTGAAGGCTACAGGTATCAAACCCAAGCCGCCCTTGGTGCTAGTCCAGCCCTTACAGCACCGCCCCAGGTGCTCACTGCTAGAGACGTGGACCCCTCTCCACCACCAGCTCGGCGTAGAGGGACGAGTGTGTGCAGCGGAGAGGGAGCCTGCCTCTCCTGACAACCTAGATTGCTCACCTCCTTCTCGCCCTGCAGAACCTCTGACTCATCCGCGTGCACCGTGGATTACGCTCGGTGAAGGAAGCGGTTGCTCAGTATTTTGTTTATCTTTGATGTTTTGTTTGTTTTGTACCAGTCAAGCTCTACTCTTAAAAACATTTTTATGTTTTTTTTTTTTCTTTTTTTTTTTTTTTCCCCCCACCAGGGCTTCAGCAGCGTGGCATTTGAAGGCTTCACCAGCCTTGATGATTTAAGCCTCCCCACCAGCTTGTAGGGTCAGTGGCACCTCCGTCTTACAGATGGGAAGCAGGCACGCTCAGGCAGTAAGTGACTAACCCAAAGCACTGCGGCTTTGTGCCATTTGTAGGGTGGCGATAACTCAGCTTCCTCCGACAGATCCCTGCCTCTTTCACACCACGCTTGCTACAGCTTGTGCAGAGAATGGAGTACGCTAAAGGCCACCTTCAGCATGCAACCTGCTACCATCAGAACAAGAAGCACCCGATTTCCCAGACCCCCTGAGTTCAACCTACAGCTGAGCATATTTCGAATGTGCGCCCAGGCATTTAAACCAAAAACACTAAATAACCTTTAATTTTAATGGAAACTGGGTACACAGGGAACTCTGAAGGGAAATCAGCTTCAGCTCCTTTTGTTTTATTTATGTGAATGAATTAATTTAGCACTCAAAGCCTTGGATATTCAAAGTTTAATGTCGGACTTCTAAATCTCTGCTGCAAAATGAAATCAAACTGTCCGGTCCTTCATGCTACACACGCTGCTTCTCATAATGGCTCAGCTGAGACTCTTACCCTGCTTTTGACATCTCAGAGAGCTTTTAGGACTTTTAAGCCGATCAGGAGGTGCTAACCCATTTTGAAGTTAATGTAGCATTCCTCCCACTGAGTGGTACCCTGTAGACACGTCTTCCTCCCTGATCTTGTCTTAAGCTTTTTATTTTTGTCCTGTATCTGCTTGCTTTCTCAATGGGCAGAAGGGCAAGGGAAGAAAAGCAGCCCACAGGGGCACTGTCAAAATGGACGGGAGTTTTTTTCGTTAAGGCTCCTACAGCTGAAATGTCTGTATCTGACATAGCTCTCCAGGTGATCTTGTTGAGTCATGGATAGAAAAAGTCACTTCTGGGCTGCACCTCACCTCCTCTGATGCAGGATGAGACAAAACAGACTTGACAGGTATCTATTTCCCTTCACCGATGATAAAGGAAAACAGGACAACTAACTCCAGTGTGGGTGTCTGTAGTGCAGGCACCTGTGTTTAGCCTCCTAAACCACACCCGAGGCATCCATGCCATGACTGAGAGAGAGAGGAATTTTCTGAGCAGCCATTTAGTGTTGCCCCAGTCACCTCGCCTTCTTACACTAAAACATGTCAGCGCTGTACACTCTACATGCGTGTACAGCGCTGTGGTCCCTCCACACCCTAACCCTTTCGAGTACACTATGAATCCATGTCCAATATGCTTGCTAAGACAGTGAAGCATGGATGTGGGGCTCGGATGAGGAAATGCCTCTGTGGATGCACCGTAAGTACTGAGGGTAAGTGAAACTGCTAGAAGGGAGCTGTGATACAGACTTCTCTCCCCTTCCAACTCAATCAACAACCTACTTTTGAGATATATAAAATATATGTATATATTTACATCTAATTTCACCAGTGTTTTGTGTTTTCCATATGTACTATAATATACATACATCCTAATAAAATTTTCTATATTAAATTGTCGTGCTAGTGGCTTCGCTTACTTGCACACAACCTCACACACTGACTGAACCAACTAAACTCTGGGTGGGAACAGCTGTCAGTACCCTGCACAGTGCAGGGTGAGGGTGCAGGGTGCTGCGGTGAGCACGTGCCACTCACCAACTTGCGGATTTCACATTCGAGGTTCTGAATACAGTCCAGTTTTCTCTTGCGGCAGCGCTGAGCTGCAATTCGGTTCTTGCTGCGCCGGCGAACATCGTGGATGAACTCGAGCTGCTCTGAGGTTAGCTTGTGCATCTTTATCATCATCTGGAAATCATTCCTTGGAAGATCTGTGATTTGATCAACAGGAAAAGGAAGTTTCACCTAAAATGAACAAATGTGAGACAAAAGCGGACAAAGAGTCATATTTTGCTTGCTGAGTGCAAGCTGAACACTGAAGCAGAAGGACTATTAGCAATGCTCCCACCCCTTAAATAAACAACACAGAAAGTGTTACAACGAGCAAGTTTTTAACACTCCCTTGTGGCACACTGGAGAGGTCCAGCTGGTAAGGATCAGGCTATGATGTTACTGAGATCAGCAGTATTGATGAATCCCACATAAAAATTTTACCCTTTAAGAAAGCCCTAATAACCAAACTCCTTGCATTAAAAAAAGTCTCCTTTCACTATGAGATGTGGCCTTTTGGAAACAGTGGAGTGCCTCACCATTATTAATTTCAAACCAGTTTCAGGGAACAGGCTGTTACTGCAGCAGGAAACCTGTCCCTGCATGGTCTGCAGGACTGAAACTTTGATTAGGTGTGAGGTTAAAAATGCAACTGGACACCTCAAGTGCATGACAAAAGCCATACCACAATTCGGACAGGTTGTATAAGCAGCATTTCAAACGAGCAGTACAGCACAGAAGAAGAAAGGACCAGAGAAGTACAATGAAACGTATCCTACCTTCCTAAAACATATGTATTTTTAAAAAAATCATTATTTTTGAAAATTCTAATAGAGTGAAGAGTACTCAAACTGCATTTCTTGGGGAAAAAAAAAATCCAACAGTCCAAAACCTCAGTTATTTGCATTAATTTTTTTTCCTTCTGTCCACAATCTACCATTCTGTTTGAACCACAGACCAGCAGCAGGAGCTACAGGTGGTGACTTCAGCTATTCCAACCCTCTCTCAAACTCTCAGTGAACGTGGAGAAAGGCAGATGTGCTCAACGACTTCTGATAGATTTTCTTCACAAACCTATCAGCTTGCTCAAATTAAGGACAGCAAATTAAAGACAGACTCGTTGTTTGAGATTGATAATAAAACTATGCAAAACCCAATGTTTCGAGGTGCGCTGCTGTATTTGGTGATCAAATAAGACTGAGTTGACAAAGCTGAAGGAGATGACAACTTGAGTAACTGGATTGACCTTTTCTTTTAAAGTCATACCCACACTGACCAAAAGATGGCAGTAAATATTTACATTTCTGTCCTGGTTTGGTACGCTCCAACCTCTTTCAAACAAGGGGACCATTCTTTAGACACGCCACCAAAGAAAATAGATTGAAGTTTCTCCAGCCAAGCAAAAGACTCTGGTTGAAAAGCTTCCTTTGATATTTAAAACATGGTTATCGTCCTCAAATGGTGCACTTCGGTCATGTGGAGATAAATAGCAGCACAGCTTAGAAGTCTCTGCAGTTTGCAAAGGACGTCCACCCACCCACACACCCACCCCAGCACCTCTGGCAGCAGCCAGCTCCCTGCCTTGTTTATCAGCTTGCACTTTCCAGGGCTCCCCTGTTGTTGCTCTGTGTTTCTCCAAGCCTGGGCCACGTGAAACCCGGAGCAAACACCCGCAGTATCCTTTCACACGGTTTCATGCCCTGAACATTGCCCCTCTGTCCCCACCTGTGAAACTGGGGCTCAGTCACCGCTTCGCAGCGCGTTACTTTGCAGGTCAGCTTGCGGCCCTGCCAACATCCCCCCCACGCCTGCTTGTACACAGAAGTTGACCTTAGACATGGTGATGTGGATGCCTTGTTTACAGACTGCTGCCTACCGGCATGAAACCTCTTCGATTTCCCCTTCCTACCCTTTGGACGGTAAACACAAGCTCGGCGTCAGCTGCTTTTCTCTCAAGCTTCACCCGGGGTCTGAAAATAAAAACAGCCACTGAAAGGCACCACAGTCTCCCTGCAAAAACACTCCTTTCACGTTCAGAGGTTTCCCTCATTTGCTCAAGTCCCAAGCTGAAAGTGATGTTAAACTTTATTCTTCCCTCCCTCTCCCTTTCCAAACATATTTATCTGCAAGCAGGAAACGTGCCTGCAGTCTGAACGGGAATGAAATGGGATCGGCTTAAATCTGCTGGGTAGAAGTTGCTGAAGGGAAATGGGAAAACAGAGAGAAACACGTTCAAAAAAAGAAAAAGTAGACTGAAAATAAAAATACCTACAGAGCAGGGCAGAGGCTGCTATCAGTACAGCCAGCATAATCCCACTCCTGTCATATGCAGCACTGCACAGGATTAAAAAAGTGAAAGGGAGAGTGGAAATGAGTCAGACTCATTTCCTTCACCATCCACATAATTTTTATTGCCTGTCTCCCTCTCCTCAATTAGCTGTCAACTGGAAAAAAAAAAAAAAAAAAAAAAAAAGAAAGCCACTCTTTGGCATGGACACAATGACAAACTACACGGTGGTATTGCTGCGGTGAGAGGCTATCAGCTTTAACGCCGATGCAGGGCAGGCTGCTCAGCCGGCATCTATTGCAGCAGAGCCACAAGTCAGTTTATAAGAGATGATGGCTGAGCCACGGGTGGGATTCAGCTGAGAGCTGGCTAAAATGATGGGTTCAGACCTGCTCGTGTCCCAGCCCCTGCTGCTGGCATCACGGGCAGAGAGAGCCCCTTGGAGAGCAACGGGTCCCTGCCTGGCTTCTCCTTCTCCCTGGCCACAGAGGGAGGGAAGGTGAGGCTTAGAAAAGATGCTCCCACTTCAGGTGTCTGAGGGAGATGAGAGAAGGCTTACCTGGGCTGTACTGAAAAGGATACTCAGGCTATTCTAAGCTGTGGAAGAAAAACTCAGCAATGTTTCCCTGTAAACTGTTCTTTTTTAATAACTGAATTATTTCCAGGAAATATCTGTGTACTCGGGTTTGGACTATTTCAGAATGAGAAAAGTAATCAGGATCCCCACTCCTTTCATCAGTTTCTCCAGCCAGAGCTAACCACACGGAGAACGGAGCTCTTAAATCTCCACTATCGACACAGTTACACTTTCTCTGATTTTTTACACCAGTACCTTGTAACTTGCTTATGATTTTGCAGCATTTTCCCTCAGTGTACCAGTCCCTGCTGCTGTCCTTCCCCCTCTCTTTTAGTTTGGAATAAAGGACCAAGGCCCCGGATTCACTCTCATTAAGATACAAATGTCAAGTGTCAGGAATTTCCTTATCTCACGAGTTACATTAGCTTTTTTCACTATTTCTTTATATCTAAATTTCAACATCGTCTTCCGTCAGCTGCCAAGTGCTAGGGGAGAGACTGAACTTCCCAAGCCTGGCTTGTCATCACAGTAAATAAAAGGATTCACACAACATGCATGAGAAAAGATAATCATCATGTATTGGACACGGCAGACCTGAGGGCAGAACTGAGTGAGACCAATGAGACCTTTATGAATGGTTCAAAATCTTGGCCATTTGCTCTAGAGCTGTAGGAAACAAAGCTTTGCCTTAATGCTTGTGCATTGAGAGTCAGAGCTCTGGCACTAAAACTTGCCCAGCCCTTGGAAAGCTCTCAGGGCCCACCCAAGCAATCGGACACGGGGGCTGAATCATAGCAATGCTTTTTTGACATAAAAGGGGCAATCTGCTCCACAGAGAAGAGCCCAACACGTACTGCTGTTTTCCCTTGTTCCTTCCTTAGCATGCAAGTCGTGCTTCCACAAACCCCAGGAAGAATTTCAGCCCAAGACAGGATCTGAGGTGTGTCCTCCTGTGTCTGAGGGGCTTGGCTGCCTGCACACTGCTTGAGGCACCATTTGTGGGCCCAGAGGAAAGGGCCTGTAGCTGATAAAACTTGGGTGGAGGCTACCCAGGCAGCACAAGGCAGTGGGCCCCACTTTGTGTGGGGCCAGGATGTACTCCCACCAGCTTCCTCACCCTGCTGCTGATGGACATAGGTAAAGCCTTCAAAGCCCATCTCCTCAGGTGTCAGGCACACCGGGATGGCAGAGGACTGCAAGAGGAAAATGGTGAGCCCAGGCAGCGAGGAGCTAGCATTGTGTTGACAAACCAGGCCTGAAAATGCCTCAGTTGGCAGGTCCTTGGGGTCCCTGCACCAACAGCCTGCCCTGCTTGGCATGGTACGGTTGGTGGCCACTAGGGCTTCCATTCAGATCCCAAACTGCTGGTGCTTAAAGTGCTGTGCTGGCCCCTTCCCGGTCCCTGCTCACAGTGTCCTCAGCCTTGTCCCTACAAAGGGTAGGACAACACAGCCTCCTGCCCTTCTGGGATCAGGGGCAGTAGTACAGACCCCTGACAGAAGGCACCGGTACACCTGAGAAGGGCAGAGCAGTGAAATGAAGGGAGGAAAAGTGTAGTACTTCTCTGAAAAATCTGTTTTTGCAGGAAAAAAAATCAATGCAAAGAGCACTTCAAGAGCTCCAGCAAGGGCTTCAGCTCAGGTCATAACAGAATTGATTTTAAGCTGCGATGAAACAATACGGGGAGCTGACAGTGTTGAAAAGGACCTTCCTGCAATTTCGGGTGAGTAATCAAAAACTCTTGCTGTCGTAGTGCAGTAATTCTCCGCTGCCTGCATGGATACCACTCCTGCTGAAAAGAGGGAAAGAAACAAAACTGCCATCAAGTTTACCTTGCAAGACTGATGTTTGACAAGACTGCACTGAGCCAGATGTTGCCAAACACAGTCCCAGGGCTCTGCTGTTGCTGCTGGGGGTCCTGGGCAGGAGAGCATCCACCAGACACAGCACAGGCAGCTCAGCACTGCTCGGGTAGGTTTCTGGTACAGCAACGTTGGTTTACACTTAGTTTACCCTTCCTTCTCTGTGGTCCTGGCTTACAAAGCTCTGCTAACCATCACCAGACAGAGAAAGGGCGGCTGCCAGTCACTTAACATGGATGGCTTTGGACTCTCACTGAAGGGTATTTGCCTACCGTATCCTCAGAGGTTCAACTGCATTAGCTCTGCCTTCATGAAAATTTCCTTTGAAAAGTGAGTCACGAACCCAGGCGGGAAATTCTTTTGAAATATAAATGAAAGACACATTGAATGCAATCCTCTAGGCAGCAATACTTTTTAGAAAACTCAAGTCTCTTACCCTGTCCTACCCTTGTTTATTCTTTCCCTAAGAAAACTCACTCATCAAATTAGACTGAGCTGGGATTTTTTTTTTTTGACTGTTTTAGTAGTATGCTATTTTTTACAAGTTTTCCAACAGGAAAAAAAAGAAACAAACAAACAGAGATACTTGAGGAAAATGAATACCAAGAAAAATAGGTAGTGCTGAAATTTCTGTCCCTAACTAGGTTAACAGATTGACAGACTACTTCCTTCTCAACAATTCATTATTTCAGGACTTATTGTTTTCTTGTTGCTATTTTCAGCAGGGTTGTCAGAACCTGTTTGCAAAGCACAGAGCCTAAGTCTTCTTTTTAGTGTTACATCCCAGTACTTGTTTTTTTAACAGCCACTGGAGGCCTGATAAAGCTGGGTGAAAAGAGCAACACAAGCTCTTAAAGCATTTCTGTAAGGTCCCAGCAGCTCAAGTAACAGCTCTGGTCCTGCACCTCTGTAACTTTGGGATTGGGACACTCTGAGTTGCACTTGCTTCTTCTATCACAAAGTGCTCAGGAAGAGAAATATCAGAACCCTCTGGGTGCCTCCTTTAATGGGAAGAAAAATAAAAGGCAAAGCCATCCAGGAGAGGATTTACCAGAGGTGTTACAGGGGCTGCCACCCCCTTTGATACTTGGGACCGTGGTCTGCAGCCCCATATGCATCCATCTGCACAGCTGGGTCACCTTCACCCATGCTGAAGTCACACCGAGCCCTAGCATCCCTCTCCAAAGCCCATTTTGGCACCGAATGCCTTGGGCACGTCACGTGCTCCTCCATGGCACTGGTCTGCGGGAAAGCAGATTGCCCTAAACAGCAGAGACCTTTCACTTACTTCTCATACAGTCGATATACCAGCAGACGATGTTTTGTGACATTAATTCAGGCACTGGCAGCACTTTGGGACCCAAATCAAGACCAACAAGGTCCAAACTCCAGGGGAACTTAGCAGCTTGGTGAGATAACCCGGGGTCAGAGTCCAGCAGGGCTGCTCCCACCAAGCTGTCCCACCAAAACGAAAGCCCACCTGTAGCAGTAAGCCTGCACGTCGCTCCCACCTATCTTATCAGGTGCTTTTTGAAGAAAAACCCAGCAAACACTGCACTTGCATACAGCAAAGGAGAAGGGAGCAGTCTGGGGAGCAGTCAGAACAGCAAGGTCAAACCAACGACTTTGTGAGTGGAGATTCACATGCAGCTTTTAAAGGGAGGTGAAGCACAGAAAGCAGCATGTTTCAGAGCACACTGCGTGTTTAATGGCAACCAAGCTGGTAAAGCTAGGTAGAGTGACATATCCAACAACTTCCACAAGTTATATTTTCTACTTCTGTATTTTGTACTATATGGTTTAACTTTTCCTTTGCTGAGGATCCCACAGCAGTGGATGTGGCAGGATCACAGGATACACACCCTGAGTTGCTCTATACCACAACAGTGTTTAATGAGGCTGTGATATCCTTTCCCATATCAACCTTTAGAAGTTCAGACAGATTCGGACAAAATCTGAACGGAAGCATTAGTGTGGTACGTTTACTTTTGGCTTGCTCTGGGTAACGCAGAGAGTATTATTTTCCTCACCATATTTTAACTCGTAGCAATCTCAATCAAAATGCAAAAGCAAGAAAAAAAAAGGCAAAAAAAGTGGAGCAACCCCCTCCTAGCCCAACACATCTGCCTGCCATGGCACACTGAGTCTGACTCCTGCAGCCCACTCATTTGCTCCGTTTGTGATTGTTCCTCTTTTTTTCCATGCTCTCCTGCACACGTATGCACACCACTTTGGGGAACCATCCACAGTCCCCTATATCCTTCTCATTTGACTCTTCTGGGGTCACTGCTGCTGCAGTATCTCCACACAATTAGCCAATTATGACAGCTAATTAGTCATCAAACCCCAAAAGGCTAACCTCCCGCCCTCCTTACTGTACCCTGCTGTGCATTAGCCCCTGCTGAGCAAGCAGCACACATGGGTGGAAATCCAACGCCTTCCTCAATCCCACCCCCTGCTCTTTTTCACCCCTCATAAACGCAGCACTTCAGGGAGTGCCAGACTGCAAATAACCTTGGTATTTCCGAGCAGAACAGTTCTGCATGGCTGCTGCAGGGCCTCCTGAGTGAGGTCCTACGCAGAATATCCTGGACAGTCTTCCAAGGAGACTTGTCTCTCTTCTGCATGTCCCCAGTTCAGCATATAGGGACAAAGAAGTGTCCTGGACTGTCTCCCTCCTATTCTAACAGCCCTGTAATGTCAAGGATAGCCTCCCTTAGGAACTACTGATGCAACAGTTGGTGGAGCTTGCAACCAAAGCGTGGTCATGGCGGGCTGCCCAGCCCTCAGCAGCAACGAGGGCACAGCTTTAGGTTGCTAAAACACAACCCCCGTGACAAGCAGAGCTGGAACCACCTTGGCAAACGCCGAGGATGAAGAACAGTGCTCTGTGTCACGCACGTGGCTAAGGGAGGGAGAACAGGACACTGCCAGAGCTTCCCTGCACACAAACTCACTCTCATCATTCAGCAGTTTGGGATTGCCCAATGCTGCGATGCTGATAAGCACCGAACATCTCGGAGGTCAAACAGGCATATTTACGGGAAGTTAACCACGTGGGCTCAGCTGATGAGGGAATAAATAGAAGTTACTCTTTGCCTCTATAAACAAAGAAAGTGCTGGGAAAACGCCAAGACATTTGAGGGAATGAAAGAGCAATTAATTGGGTCACAACGACTGTCATAAATGTACTTATCTTAAATCCCTACCTCATGCCCTCTGTCTTGCACAGGACATGATTCACTGTCTGCTTCTGAGAATGACCCAGACTCATCGCTGGAGTTTGTTCCATAGGATGGCTCACATTTAATCTGGGCTCGGACCGGGTTGTACAATCCATCTCCCACCACGCCGGGCTCCTGGTGCTCGGGCGCCAGGAATCGGGGGCCTTGGGAGCAGGGGGAAGAGGAGAGCTCACAGAGACGCAGGCTGCAGGGAGAGCCGCCACTGCCGTCCTCTGCGTACGAGTAGGAAGAGCACGAGCTGGAGGTCCTGGTTCTGGTTTCCAAAGGAGGCGAGCGAGGGCAAACTTTAATTGGCACTGGACAGCTGGTGTTCGGCCGCATCCTTCCCGACAAGTGATCAGCTGTCAGTCCGCTGTGGGAGTAGGTCTGAGAGCTGGGCAGAGACTGGCTGCCACCAGCCCACAGACCCTTTGGCACAGTCTCAGTGAGGTCTTTGTCCAAGCTGCTCACACCAGAATATGAATGCACCGAAGTGTTTACTTGGTCACAAGCGTTTGAAGAGAATATAACGCTCCTCCTGTCCAGTTCCCCTTCTTGCTTACAGAGAGTTTCAAAGCCGGGCCCCCTGAGCGGCGATCCCACTGTGAAGTTGGAAGCATCCTTCTGCATGGCATGGGACTGCCCATAGTTCCCCGTGAAAGGGACGTAATCAGTTTTGTGGTCACCCTGAGTTGTCCCTTTCTCAAAAGGGCACGCTGGACTCCTGCCAAAGTGCTGCTGGGAAGTGCTGGGGAAGCCAACCAAATCTATGCTTTTTGTTCTGTTGAAGAAAGACCGCAAGCAAGAAGGAGAGGACCCACTTTTCGGCCTGTCGACACAAGTGGGGCTTGGCTGTTTCCTGTCCATTTCAACATCCCCTTCTTTATCCCTGATGTCAGGTTCATCTCCAGACAGGCAAAGTGTGATGCTTTCTTCATCATTCTCTTCATTCTGAGGCTCGCTTTTTATCTGCCCCATAGCAAGTCCTGATTTGAGGCCATTTCCAGAGCTCTCTTCACTGAATGTGCTTGCAAAACCTGAGGTACTGATGTGTGATGTGTTGTAGACATTCTTGGTACAAGCAAGCTGGTATTTCTTGTATCTGGGGTACCGTGTTACTGCATCTTTGTCCAAATTGTCCTTGCTATCTCTCAGCATGTCAGGGTCAGGCAGCATCCCTTCTCCTTTGTCTGCTCCAGCAACAGTGGCTTCAAAATTGAAGGACTCCTGGTGCATTCTCTCTCTTGGGCAAGATATTTTTGACGTCTCCGATTCCATTGTCTCCTCCTCGTCTCCATCTGAGTTCTCTTCATCATGCATGCGCTGACAGGTGGTATCTTTCTTGCACAGGAACAGGCCATCTTCGTTGTTCAGCAGCTGTGTCTGAAGGAAGCTGAAGCAGGAGTCCTCCAGGTTGTGCATGCGCAGGAACTCAGCGCAGTGGATGACCTCCTGGATGTTTTCTCTGCTGAGTAACAGCTTAGCAGTGTAGGCAAACTGTAGCAATGGACCAAATCCCCTGACAGTGACCTGCAAAAAAAAAAAAAGAGGGAAATTGCCAGCATTACTATCAGCTCTTGCTCTCATCCCAAGTCCTCTGCTGCGTAGTTAGATAACCTAATGCATCTGGAAATAAATACCTCATGGTACCACCTATTCTCTGTCAGGTCAGCAATGATGCTACATGCAGTAACAAACACAATCCCCTTTATTTTGCTTCTGTACATCATTGTGAAGGTTAATCATTGTTTTGCCCAAATAACTTGAAGACCTATGAACTAAGCCTCTGCTGTAATAAAAGACTGAGAAAGCAGGCTAGCGTGTAAGCTGCTAACTCTTGGATGGACCTTACTTTCACTGTGATGCAGCACGTTACCATCAAAGTAGCAATTCAGATTTGATTCTTCCGCTCTGATGGAAGCCCTGGTGAACAACAGTTTCAAACTTACGATACCATTCAAGTCCCAAAGGTGTTTTGTGAAGGAAGCATTTAATATTACAGAAAAATGCCTTTCTTTTCGTCCACATTTTTGCAAGCCACAACTTAATAAATAACAGCTAAATACTGACTGCATGTCTCCTTTCTCTATCCCATGGAGATTTTTTGCTTCTCATATTGTTTCTGATTTTTTAGTGAGTCTAAGGTACAGCTGACAGAAAAGAAACCCATAGTCATAATTCAAGTAATGCAATCACTCTGCGTCCCACTTCAGTACATAATTTTCCATCATTTCTTTGTAGAAAGAGTAACAACTGTTTCCAGGAGTGTATGGGTCTGAGTCATGCACCTTTACTTGTCCTTTTTTTTTAATCATACCATCTACACTACATTTACATTCACGCAATACCATATATAAAGAAACGTGCACTTTCTCCCTCCAGATTTTTTACAATGGTATCTTCACACATAATTACCAAATAATGTGCTAAGCCACGTAGGAAACTATACATACTATCAGTTTTTACCAGTTATGCATTGGTACTGACTTCTGTTGCATTTTTTCCCCAATAGGCAGGAGACAAAGGTACTAGAAAAACTCTTATTCCTCATGAAGCAGTGAGAGGCTACCTAGAAAACAGGGCTCACAGTCAAGGATTAAGGTTTCTCCACAAGGAGGAGAAGATGCAGTGGTTTGACCACTAAGCTGAGATCTGGGACACAACTCAATTTCCTACTGCACCAAACACCTTCCGCATGACCCAGGCAAGTCACTTCAGTTCACCAAGGCACCTTCTTGCCTTGCTTGAAAGTGGAATTCACAACCCTGGGTTTCCTGTGGCATGCACAGCAAGGAAAGGCATTGAGATGGGGTTTGGAGCAGCCAGACAACTAAACCAGGCAGCAGCATCCATGTCTGCCACCAATGTGTGTACCTGCACGCCCACCTGAGGTTGGGTGGCCCAGGCTGCAACCTACTTCTAGTTGCAAGTGTCTCTGGGAAGTGATCCCAGCTCCATTTATTCTTTTAAAACAAACAAGATGACACAGACTGCTGCTCCCTTTTTGTAAAAGATCAGAATGTGGACCCAGAAGGTAGGACACCAGGCCTCTTCCTCAGGCTGTGGGGGTTCAAAGTCACATTTCCCAGCTCCTTGGAAGGATATCCTATCCAGCAGGTATGGGATAGCCGGAAAGTGAGCTACTTTTCCTTGTACTTCCAGATGAATTGACATCACTGAGCAAGGAGCAATGTAGAGAGAGAGAAAGGTGCTGTTCAGTCACTGCTAAAGCCACTTGAAAGGAGACACTTGAGCTTCTACTCACTGCTCCTAAATGCTATTTAATGCAAAACACACACAGACTGGAATATCATATTCCCCCTCACTTGAAAATAATAATCAGTATGCTCCAGGACTGCTCTGCCACCCAAAGATCTGTATTTCCTCCTGCAAAAGGACTTCAGGAGGAGCAGCAGAGGAGAGCCTTGAGCCCAGTTGTGCCAGAGCTCGTGGCCAGCCCGAGCTGAACCACCATCTCTCACCGAGGTCCACCTCCTTCCCACAAGAGATGTGTGACAGGGCTTGGTACATACAGCCTGCTCGAGAGCTCAGTGAGACATCAGGGCATGCATTTGTGATGGTCTTATTCATAAGCAGCATAAATCTGAGTGAATAATTTGCTTCGTCCCAGTGAAAAGCCTATAAATTCCTTACACTGCCTCAGGACCAGTGGTAGAGATCATAGATCTTTACAGAAAATCCCGACTTCCAGAAACGTGCCTTTGTTATTCATACATCTGTACTTGTGATGCTGAATTATGAAGATACCACAAGTGGTGTAGACTTTGATGGGGAGAAAAATATTTTAGAACACCTCTAGAATCGCTCCCAATAGCTTTTCCATCCATAATATCGCTCGATCTGCTATTTTAAGGAACAGTGCCTTTTCATGCACACACACACTCGCCCGCTCCTCTTTTACAATATGCCTCTGGTACAGAACTGCCTGGATTTACAGCTGGTTATTAAACCGATCTCTGCTTTATCAGTGTTACACTTTTTGCCTATTTGTTAGATTATCAGCTCACTAAAGCCTATCTGCATTTCATCTATGCAGCATGATTAACAAAATTGCTCGGAAACTTAATGAGCTACGCACAGGCCGATGTTTTTCTTTGATAAGATCTTCAGCGTGGGGGCTCACATGTTACTACACATCTCGGGAGCTCAGCAGCAGCGCGGATCCCTAGGAGCAGCCACAGATACCGGCTGGGGTTTTTTTGGGTCCCTGGCAGGGGCTCGAGCACAAACCCAGCTCTCCTGGCAGTGGTGTCCCTTAGCCACTAGGTGGAAGGACTGCGAAGCGCATTAAAAGCGTTTTCTGCGCTGGGCCAGGGTTTCTTTCACCTGCCTCCCCAGGCCCCACGCTGCAGAGGGTGACTCACAGCAGGGCTGGCTCCCACGCTGACGAGGGTTTTCACTCCCAGTAAGCCAAAATGGCAACAAAGAGCAGCGAGACCTCTCTCACAGCTGCTCTGCGCTGGGTCTGGTGGTGATGGAGCACGGGACCGTGCAGGGGCTTCCCCGTGATGCCCGGCAGATGCCTGAAGAGGAGGAGGATGAAAACGCCAGTCCAAGGTGCACCTTGGTTTCATTACGGCTGATGAGATCAAATGCGGTGACACAGTTCTCCCTCTCACAACAGGCAGATCCAGGGGAGGAAAGCTTCTCTGCAAGCACCAGCACTCGTCCTTGCCCTCAGGGAGGAATCTCTCAAGTGCCAATGCTTGAAATTACCCAAAGGACAGCTTTGATGGCACAGGTTACTGACAAGTGCTAAAGCCAGAGCAACCCTCTGTAGCCTGAAGCTGACTAAGTAGTGATTTGGCCAGTGTGGTGGGCTGCCCACACCCCATCCCTCCTGACAGGAAAGTGGCGGTGGTGGCGCAGCCGTATGGCCATGGCCATCTCACGCTTTAAGCGAGGAGGCTTCAGAGCTGGGTGCCTTACAGCCGCACACCCATCTCCGAAGGATGAGGTAAGAGCGGGCTTTTAAGATGATTTGACCCGACTGATGCATCCCAGTGAAAACAGTCAGCGAAACCAAGTTGATCTGCGTTTTAAAAAGGAAACAGATTACTTCTCTGATATATGTCTCCATTTACATATGAAAGAGGCCTTTGCTGGATGGGTAAAACACGTGCCTGCAATAATTTGTTTGTTTTGTTTTGTTTTGTTTTGTTTTTTTCCCCTACCATAAATAAAATGACAAATGTCCAGTGTTTATTTGATTTTGAGCCTTCTTTTCCATGTATATTAATGCTTAAGTAGACAGGTCAATTCATGGGAGCCTCTGCTGCGCACCTTGTCCAAGCTTGTATGTGGAGTCCCCCCTTCCCTGCCCCTGACCATTTTCATTATTCCTATCTCAACCCATTTCTATGGCAGCACTTATATGAAACTGCCTGGCTACAGGAAAACCAGCTAAAGAAAAGATAACATGTACACACAAAGCAATGCCCCACAGACAAGAAGAGATCAGAAAACATCTCAGCTCTTCAGAGGCTTGCTTCCCTTATCTTTCAAGTTGAGCCAGGAGAGGACTTCTCCTGTGCACTTGAAGCATGCCCCCTCCCCAAAAAAGTTAAGCCTAAGCAGGCATCATTTTATTTTGTTTTGCACTTGCCACTAGCTGGTCTTGTATGCACTGGCCCTGTACACCTAGTGCCCGGGGGACACAATTGCTCAGATTAGCGCTTCACCTGGGTGAGGTGAAGGACAAGACCATGCCAAGCTCTCCAGCCCTTTATCTGCCAGTTGTCTTGCAGACTGAGCTAGACGAGCCAGGGGATGTGTTTCCTATGTCCATACCCTCATGAGCTCATGATACTGAGAAACGGGATGGAAATAATGCAGTGATATAATCACCATCAAGAGAGTGGTTAATCAGCATTAGCCATATTGAATTTACCAGCAAAATCCAGACAGCAGCCTCGTAGAAAACAAGCATACAAAACCTGGTTTAGTTCAGTCTGACACTGCTTTCTCCTTACAGAGTCCTGTGGAGTGTGATGCTCTGTTTAGTTCTAATCGATTTAAGCGACCAGACTTCCACTACTTCCTTTGGGAGATTATTGCCAGACTCTACTTAAAACCTCCTTGTGAGGAAATCTTCCTTCCCTTATTTTCCTCCATCACTTCTCATTATATGTCCTTTATGCATTCCGGGTAATGCTTCTTCCTTCTGGGGAAAAAGTTGCAGAGCTGTTACACTTTTTGCCTTCCCTTCTTCTTTGGTTCGTATTAAATAGTTTAAGAAAAACTGCCTAATTCAAGGAAAATAATACTGATCACTGTCACACAGGAGAATAGGATGCTTGGATGGCAGTCAGCAATAAGAAACACTAGTAAGGATGTCGGCATTGCAGATACAAATATAGAGCACTTTTTGCACAGCATTTTCCTAGTACTGGGCATGCACTGTTCTAAAATTAGGAGGACGGTTAGCTCACTTCTACGTTAGGAATGTCATTTTTTTTGCAAGGGATTTCTAGGACAGGAATTCTTTTTTTAAGTGCGGTTGTATGCATGCACACCCACGCTTGCCACGTGAGAGCCGCACTGCACGTGAACCCTCTTGGGCTCCCCCTTGCACCCAAGTCTCCTAGATGACGGCCGATGGAGCACGCCGTGAAAGCCTCCGCCTTGTTTTGAACACATGGGACACGGCCTCAGAGCGCATGCAGGGCTCTGACATTTCTGTGGATGGGCTGGACTTGCTGTGTGCTGCAGAGTTCATTAGTGCATGTTCATTAGCCGACTGCCCAGACTGCCAGATGTCTCAAAATCCCAGACAAACAGACAAAACCCTCCAATTCTGCACAGACAACATTTCTGATGGGGAGGGGGAGAAAAAAAAGGTTGTTTCCAAGAGAAACATGGATGTCTGGTAACTCTGCTCTGAAGGGCATTTGTATGAAATGCTACATCTGGATCGGGGAAGGTCAACCCCAGCAAAATGCCAGCAAATCTGAGTTCAATTTAAAGAGGGGAAAAGTGATTAAGGGCAAGGAAAGATCACTGTAAACACGTAGGAATGTACAACTTGGCAAGACAATATCTGAAATGGAGCACGATAATGTTTACAGTAATCTGATGCACACTAACATCGAGAACAGAGAGCTGTCTGGTTTGCTCTGGGATGGCATTGCTGACTGCAGTGAGAAGAAAATGAAGAAGTGGAAATGTCGAGATCTTTCCCTGACTCGAAACCTTCCAGTGAATTCAGTGGGATCTTGGAATGCTTTCCAGGAAAGAGGATGGATTCTTTATGACTGAGTAAAAGCAAAGCAAAGCTAACAAAGCACAGCCTTGTTCTTGTGAGGTGGGCTTTCACAATTTGGTATGCCTTTCCCAGCACTAGTTTCTGTGTTTGCGAGGGCATATTGCCAGTGATCTTCTAGAAAACAGCATCAAAGTTGAACAGCAAATGCACTTAAAATTGCTCCTTTTAAAGTAAAGAATATTTGGGGCGCTTTCAAAGAAGTCTCGCTTTCAAAGAACAGGCCCATTGGTGGTGGGGCGGGAGGGCAGAGTTCTCCTCACCCCTCCGGGATATGATGAGATCTGCAGAAAATGAGTTGCTCAATCCCACCAAATTGGGGTGAATTGGATGGTCAGAGCTTCAGCTGCACTGAGAACGCACGAGCCCTGACAGCAGCACGCGCACAGATTATCATCTCAGTGCATTTCAGTCGTCTTGTTGCAATCAATAGGAGTGCTGATGGGCTTTCTGCGAAGCACGCGAGCTGCTTGTAGGATTATGGATTACATTTTCAGTATTTTGATTTTCAGGTTAAATTTATCATCAGGCACCTAAAACAGTTAGAAAGCTCTCATCTTGAATCTCCAGACATCGATTTAATTATTAAGCCATTTCGTGGGGAAGGAAGAAACGAAAATTGAATCAAACCTCACATGCTGAATATCAAATCCCAAACTGAATATTAATTTAAAACAATTGGATGGAAACACGAGAAACGTGACCATTTCTCATGGAAGCAGAAAGCAATCTGTCAGTCGCACGGTGCTTTGTAGCAGGCCTGTTGTGGTGCCCATTTTGTTGACGATTTACCATCACTAGTGCCGTCTGAAGGCATCTGTGTGAACCGCTTAAACCCACCTCAGCCCTCAAGTTTAACTCGTAAGCCCGAGGACGCAGAAAACAAACTACGAGCTGTCTCACTCGGCCAGCGTGTTCCTAACACTACAACTTATATAACCAAACACATGCTAGAAATAGGAGATAAGATTAGTGACAGTTCACTGCTGCTATTTTTCGTTCCACAGCCTGAAGAAGGTCTCAGGGATTAAACATTAACTCTAATCTTATTTGCTAAAATTAGCGCACGCTATATTCTTTTTTTTTTCTTTTGCGGCCAATTGCAAGTATAGCACATAAGTTATTTTCAGCGTGTAATCTGATAACCAGAATCAGTCACCAAGCTGTTATTCCATTAAGAGTTAAGAGACTTCCTGGTTATTTACTTGGTTATTTTTACTTGGGATGGTGGAACCTGGCAGGGCCTGTTTTTCCTAGCTTAAGGTTACTTGGTTTCGGAGAACTGCTTGAAAGATGTAAATACGTGGCCAGGTCGGTCGCATGTGCAAAATACACGGTGCTAGACATCCCTATTTGTCTCTCTGCATGCACACAGTAAGAAATTGTTTGGAAACCGTGATCCTTTACACACTGTAGGAACACAGAAACTTTCCTACAGCAGTGCCACGGAAGGATTTTTCTGCGTTTCTCCCCTCTTCAGCTTAACAGCGCTCAAACATGCTCTCACCAGCAGTGTCCAGATGCTTTTTCCCTATCCACTCATAAAACTGGGAAGCTCCTAAAATGAGTAATCACTCTTAAAACATCAACTTGGGCAAGAAGCATCGGATGCAGGCATTTGTAGCATCCGGGCTCATAAATAAGAGAGGAATTTTAAAGTTGCTGATGGAGAAGACTGACAAAGAGAGGTCTTTGTTTCCACTTTAAAAATACTTCTAAAATTGAGCAGATATCCTGCTGGCCCAAGTCTGACAGGCTGCCACCTCAGGTAGTATGTACAGATTTGGGGAGGGGTGTGATTCTGGGACAGGGGTGTGAAGTCTGGCATCTCCCCCATCACATTCCATCACTGGGGTGGGAGGCTGGGGCACCTCCACCACAGCGGACACCTCTGGGCATGGACGTACGCCAGGGGAAGGGAGATCACAGACACAGCTCCTTGCTTTGAGAGGCTGCTTTACCTTTCTTCTTTTTTTTTTTTTTTTTTAGCAAAACGTCTCGATGAAGAAGTAGCCACCTGAGAAGCTGTGGAGAGGCCGGAGAGCTTCAAGGCATTACTTAACTCCCTTTAATGGCACTTTTATGGAAGATGCTGAACTGGAAGCACTCATCCAACTTCCAGTTTTGTGCTTTTGAAAAAAAATAAAGCCCAGCTTTATTATTTTGGCCAGAAGAGGAGCTTACACCAGATGTTTGCCTCAGTGAGAGCACACAAAAACAGGAGGAAAGCAGATGACTTCTTGTCTTCCTCTCTCTGGCATGATGAACACACACAAGGCCAACCCCCTGTGACCATTTGTGCCATCACTAGGTGCTCACTGGGTGTCGGAGCACAAGTTTGGGAGGGTAGCTACCTGTGTGTCCCATCCCCACCTCCCAAAAGAGCAGGGGAGATGAAGGTGTGAGTGGGGAGGGTGATTAGAGATGGCTGCCCGTCCCAACAGCCTCCTGTGGCACGATGGATGACCAGCCTGGAGATATCAGTCCCAGTGTTGGCTCCAAAAAGACATCACTGACTTCACCACCCGGCCACGGTTTGTCATTTGGAAGATGCAGGAGCTGCACTTCCACCCCTGTGCCTGCAGAGCATCACGGTGATCCTCGGTGGCGACACAGCAACGTGAGGCGGGGAGGAAGGAGAGGTCGCCCGCTGCAGACGTGCCCCGGGGGCAGAAACCACCGATTGCAAACTGCGTCGCCGGCGCTGCGAGAAGTGCGTCAGCGCTGGCAGCGGGGCAAGCGGTGCAGAATTGATTGCCAAGGGCAAGGATGGCGTTAGCAGCAAGGGGATCGATGCTCGCGTTAGTGGTTAGGTCAGAGCTCGCCGATGTGCGACTCCGGGAGGGCGTACAAGAGCTTTTGGAAATCCTGCCCGTATCCTCGGGGATGGTCAGCACCCTCTCCATCCCCCAAAATTTTCCGGGAAAAATTCATTTGTTGAATTTGCCACGTTTGAATTTGTCTTCCCAAATCCCGCTTTCCAGAAAACACGTGGCTTATTGAGAGGAAAGGTAGAAATCACCACGTAGAAGCATGAACACATCGCTGCTGACACGCTTCTGCTCAGGTAACAGGAAGCATCTCTACAGAGCACACAGAAGAGCACACTTGCAAAACCGAAATGCTATAGGACTGGAAGATGAGGTGCTTTTCCACAGCAGGGGAGCACTGCCAGCATCACACCTGCTCAAAGCATCCATCAGTCCCTGGCAGATGGCCCCTGGCACACCCAGCCCAAGCGCTCTGGGTTTGACTGGTCACAGCTGAGCACTGCTGGCCCCATGGCATGTGTGGCACAGGGGATGTTTGCCGACATGGGTGCTCCTCCGAGTCACATCCCAGCAGATTTTATTGCAAAAACCTCGCTCTGTAACTCATATTACAGTCACACACTGATGCATTGAACGATGAAGAGAATGGTGCCTGTAAGACAAGCTGGAGGAATGACAGCTGAAGTGCTGGTGCTTGGAGAAAACGGCCTGTTTTCACCTTAATGAACACCAGTGGAAGGAGGCGAGATTTTCCTAACTAATTATGTAGCTTGGTGCGTGTTGCTGATGCTAGAGGCTGCCCAGGGCGTAGCTGGAGAACACAGAAAATGCGGCAAGTACAGCCAGGAGAGCACTGCAGGCAGGAAGAGGCGAGAAAGCCTGGAGGTGAACTTCTAGGCTGCACATTAGGAAGAAAACCAGAGACAGGGATGTTTCAGATAACTTTCTCCGAAGGACCAGCTCAGCTCTGACATGCCTGAATCAACAAAGAACACATTAAAACCAGTGGCACTAACGAGCAGTTAAAACACTCAGGCATGAAGTGGAAGACAAAGCAAAGGAAGATACGGCTCTGATGCCTAGTGGTTTGCTGTACATTTGTTTTTCCAACACAACTTGCACCTTGAGAGACGTGGATGCAGTAACAAAGGAAGGCACAGGTGAACTGCTTGGCAGAAACACTCCCTAGATGCAGATGCCATCCACGTTGAAACCAGCGGGGAAGAAACAGAACAGATTTTAACCCAAGAGCATCATCAGAAATAAAGCGAAGCTGCGATTTAAAATTTAAATCAGTGCCATATTTTTGCAAAGGGAAAACTAAACTGACCCCCGGATTAAAAAAGAAAAAAAAAAAAGAGAAAGTGTTGAGCAGTGAGGAGGGCGAAGGAAGGAGTGGGAAAGCTTTCACAGAATATAAATTGTGACAGAAAAGTCTGTGAAAGATCTGTTTAGGTTCATCTCATGAGCCAAACTGGGGAGGAAAAGGGAAAACAAAAGGCAGTTTGAGAACTTCTAGAATGAAAAGAGAAATTCTAGAAGCCTGCAAGTTGCATCAGCAAATATCAAAATAGGAAGGAAATGAAGTCAAATGCAGAAATTTGTTAATTCAGGGGGTGCTTGGAGGAGTGGTTCAGAGTTTCTGAAGCTGCAATTAATACACGCACAGACACAACAATACAGAGAAATTACAAAGACCTGCAAATGACACAAATACTCCTCTTTCCCAAGCCTGGCAGATTTTATTTATGTGAATAAGCTACACAGTACAGCGTACTAAATACACAGCAATTATTTTCACAGCAAGGAATCTCCCCACAAGCCCTACTGCTACACTTTGCACAGCGTAGGGGAGGAAGACACAGGCAGCCCGGTGTGTCATTTGGAAAAGCACCAGGTTGCACTCAAAGGAAGGGATCTGAGACAGCAGACAAAGGAGCCAGGGCAGCAGCAGGCTGAGGATATGGGGCTGGGTAACACCCGCTGCAGTTCATGGATGCTGTGCTGTGCTTCCCCCGGGGCTGGCAAGAGCTGGGAGCCGCTGCTGAGGAAGGCAGTGCTTCCAGCACTTCCCACGAGTGCATGCCAGCATGGCACAGCGCACAAAACCCTGGGCTTCCTCGTGCAGGGAGCAGAGCCCAGCACGTCCCGTAATGCTCCGAAGCCAGAGAGGCTTTTGCTGGGCTGTGGGAGGAACGTAACGTCAAGGGCTTTGCTATTCCGACGTAGCTACGCAATTACAGTTATTAGCTGGCAGGCTGAAACCCTGGGTAAATATCCCTGCTTCCTGCAGGCACTGCATTTCTAAAACAAAAACTGCCAAATGCTGCGTTTGCTCCAGTTTTCCTTCCCCTCCTCCCCCCAAGCCTTTTAATTTCCGGTATTCGGACAGGCGATTTTTCCGTGTTCACCTTGTTTTTGTTCTTGCACTGCTGCTGACAGAGCTGAGGATTACGATGGCTTTTGTTCCCTTGCCTGGTGTTCCCATTTCATCAGCGACGCCCGCTCAGCTCGGCTCAGCGGGTTTGTAAGGAGAACAGCCGCTGCTGAGCTGGCAATGTTGGTCTCCTCTTCTCCTCCGCACGGAGCAGCTAATTCCTCCTGCGGCGGCCTGAAAGGCTAGCTGGGCTCCATAAATCTCACCAGAAAAAAAAAATTGGAGGTGCTTGTCTTTTTTGCTGAGATTTATCTCTGCGAGGAGCGCAGCAGGTTGGGCCTCCAGCATCCGCTGCTGGCTGAGGGTGTTTGGAGGGAAGAGGGCCACCTCGGCCACCTTGCACCTCCTAGAGGCACTCACACCTGCTCAAAGCCAGTGTATTGATGTGGCCATGGCATCCCCACAGTGCCACAACCTTGTACTGTCCCCAGAACCTGGTTCCCTCCTCCCCGCTTCATACATAGGTTTCGAAGACCTACACAGAAAGTGAGGCACAGAAAATGTCACCTGCCCTAAGACCCTTAGAAACGTTCTCCAAATGGAACAGAGACGTCATTTCCAGCCTGACTTGCAGCTTTCCTGTCCTGGGAGGGTAGGAGTCAGGACTTCAACGCTATTTGTGCTTGTGTGTGTTGATATATGCCCACATGCACCCACGCAGGATACTGCGAGAAAGAGGCAAGAGAAGGTGAATGTGTATGAAAGGGAGTGAATTAGTCCCATCTGCTCTGAAAAGATCATTTTCTCCTTGGATTTCTATTACCGTTGTGTTATTGCCACACTAGAGTGCCTCTAAAAGGCTACAGTTCTGGCAGCCAACATCATTACAGCTGCTCAGATTATTAACAGCATAAATAAACTCTCAGAGACACTACTAAGAAAATATTAACTACAATTATCACTGTCTGATAAAATAATGAACAGTAAAGTGTTATTCTGCTGTCTCAGTCACCAGTGCGCATTTATGTGTGCTGTGAGTAATGAAAAACAGTTTATTTGCATACTGAATCACCCTGGAATTGGTTCTTTCTGTTTTGTTTATTTATTTTTATAAAGACGCTTTGAATTAGTGTCTTTCAGGCAGCACAGGCTGAAGCCCTAGGTTTGCAGAATTGGATGTACTCTGCCACCTTGCCCTGTTGCATGCAGTCCCACTAACTCTGAGAGCAGAAACCAGTCCCTGACCACCACATGCTTCTGCCTGAGGCAGGTGGAAGCCACCAGCAGTGTAGTCACAGAAGTCAAACCTGCCTTTGTATGCAGGCAGAAACTCTAAAACCTTCCTGCAGACCTTTATTCTCGAGCCTCATTGCTTTTTTATTTATGCAGGGATCATCCCAGCTGAAGCCCATGCCATTTGCTGAAGGAAACCTCCTCCGACCTGCTGTGCTTTAGCTTTCTGTGCTCATTTCTCCTCAAGTACCCAGTGATACTCCCAAGGTCTGCTCTTCAGTGCCATCAGTGGGGAACTTGGGCTCATTTTTTAATTAACAGAAGTTGTTATTTCCCTGCAAGGAAGGAGGGAAAGAGTTCTTAATGACTTGGAGAGCAGGAAGGTGCCTGCAGGGTGGGGAGGGAAGCCCCTCGCTTGTTCCCTCAGCAGCACCTTCCTCAGCGGTCAGGGGCAGTCTTCACCCCTTTGCTTCTTGTGGGGGTTGATTTAGAGTGTCATCATCTGTTCATTAGCGGAGCTCATTAAAATGAAGAGAAATAAGGGCCTGAAGCTGCTCGCTATGGGGCAGTCACGTTGAAGCTCCATTTTGGGAATCCCTTTCTCACAGGGATGCTGCCCTCGTTCAGGAGAGGTTTCCCTCCCCGGGCCTAGCCCTGTGGATCCGTCACTTTCCAGTCCCAGTAAAAGATGTCTTCCCATGAAAGCACCAGTCAAGGACCCTGTTTTATTCAGCTCTTGCGTACTGGGCTGCCACAACCATTTCTGACCACCAGCAGGGAGGGACAACAGTGATGACTGGCACTGACACCCTCCAGGCAGGCTCCTGCCAGGGTACAGGACTGATCCCTTCGCTTTGAGGAAAACCAGCGATGCCTGAACACAACGGATGTAAAATGGACATTTTCCCCATCAGGGCTGGCAGGGAAGCTGATGATTTGGGGTGACATCAGGGAAATATGGTGAGCAGGAGCCACGTTATCAAGCTCTGCTGTTTCTGAGCATGCAGGCTTGGTCCTGGGTGAGGGTGTGGGTCAGGCTCCTGGGAAATGGCCACCAGCCGGGTAAGAAGAAGATGAAGATAAAATAAAGACAGGGACAGCAGCAACAAAATCTAACTAGGAAGGTACAAAAACAATGCTGAGAGATCACTGAAAGGGGATTTTCTACAACAGCTTCCCTTAATCTGTGCCAGAAACACACTGCACCGTGCCTTCAGTGTTTTTATTCCACAGCCCTTTTTCTGTATTCCCATCTCACCAGCATCTCATGTTCCCGTCTGGTCTCTGCTACCTGTTTATAAACCTTTTATTCACCTAACTCCACCTTCAGCACGTCACCTTCCCCCTGGCCCCAAAGAGCCACGTTTCACCCTCTTACGGGGATGCAGGCGCTCTCGCCATCCCCATCTGTACACCGGAGGCAGGAGGAAGCTCGAAGGCAGCCTCGCCTGCCCCCATCTGTCAGCTGCAGGGGAAGGAAACCTCGGAGGAGGCGATCTGCCCCCTCCGTGAAAATCAGGGCTCGGATGAACCTCCGCTCCTCAGCGGGGAAGAGCCGAGCTGCAGCATTGCTCCGCATTTCCCCCGCAGCGTCCTCCCTCTCCTCCTTCGCAGCAGTTGGCCTCTTCTGGCCGCCTAAGCAGGTTAGACGTGGCTTGCCCTGAATAAGTCACCTACATTAATTTTTCCTCTTTAATTAAGGAGTACTTCTGTGAAACAATTCATGAGAGCTTCTTTGTCAAGGGAAAGAGAAAACGATGCACGGTTCCACACGTGTTTACAAAGGCAAACAGAAATGAATTCTGCTCCCCAAGAAGCCCCTGTGGAAGCGAAAACACTGGGAATGGTAAAGGGATTGCTGAAGAAGAACTGAAGTTCATTTTAAATCAGTGTACCATGTACAACTACTGTCTTACAAATAGGATTATTTAATTTAAACCTTAGATCTGTCAAGTTCCATTCCTTCAAATGGAGCCTGTTGTTTCTTGACTCCATTATAAATCAGGATTATATTACAATTTATGTTAGGCTAAGTCACTACTTCGATAGGAGGCAGTGAAAAAAAAAATTACACAGCAGTCAGTAAATAGAGCAAAGTCATTGCACTGTTCTTGAAAGGCAAAAAGTCATCTTGCTAAATGAGGGTCCAAGCTGTCCTGTACCAAGACTGTTACTAATAAATAAAAGACCTCTGGGAAAAGTGCTGAGCATACGCTGGATCTATTTTCAGCTTGCATCAGCAGCTGCTGCCCCTGGGATTGCATCTTTGCTCATACCCTACACCATATGTAATCACTCCAGTGCTGCAACCAGTAAGATAATGAAAGAGCATGGCATAAATCTATACTTGAGTGGAATGCTAAATGAGAAAAATAATACAAAAAAGAGGGAAATAAACCACATTTTCAAGTCATTAGGAAGAAAGACTTTGACATATGAAGTGTTGCAACCATTAATAGCACTTATCATATAGAGTGGAGACAAAGAGACAAATTAATCAAACTGACAGAACTGGGACATTTTATGCTAATGCAGGCTCCTGGGTTTTAGTTTGTATTCCTCTGTGTCTGGAAAACTGATACCATTACAGGGCAGGAAATTGCATGAATAACATGCAACAGATCATAAAAATTCACACACCAAGTGCAGAAACACTGCCAAAAGCACTGTAAAAACAAGGCTAGAGACCTCAACAGAGGAACTACCAACAGCTAATGAATGCAAATAAGTACAGGAATATTTCCCATTCATGCATAACAATTAGACAGAGACTGTGACTCCACAGTCTCCAATAGCATAGTTAAAATAAAGCCTGGAGAGCTAACATGCAGATAGCTGGGGGGAACTGCTGGCCAAGCCAGTTCTGAATTTGTTTGCAGTGTTGCAGCCAGCAGTGTAAAGCCACTGGGGAACTGGCACGGCCAAGTGCTGTCTCTGTCTAAACGTATTGCTGTGTTATATTTAATTCAACGTTGCAGGTAGAAGAGACAGGGTCCTGGGTGGCCCTGCTTGAGCAGGGGGTGGCACCAGATGGCCTCCAGAGGTCCCTTCCTACCTCAGCCACGCTGTGTTTCTGTAAAAGAGGGGCGGCAGGAGGATGAAAGCAGAAATAAAACAGACCCACCAAACAGCCCCTAGTCACACAAAGCAAAAATCCCCTCGCCCCAGTGCAAATCCACAGCATCCAGTAAAACCCCTTACAAGTAAGGACGTCTTTAACATCGCTCATTTGGGAAGTACAACGTGCACTTGCTGCCCCAAGCCACAGCCGTGTTGTCAGAGGCAGGAAATGGCAAGAACGACAGGAATGCTGGGCAGGGCACAGCGCAATGCAGGACCTTGCCAGGGTTGCTCCACTTGCCATAAAGGCTTCCCAGCGACCTTTAAAAGAACCTGGCACATCCGACCACTGGGGAAGTGCGGAGACCTGGTCAGCCACGGGAACACCAAATGACAAGTACAGGCACTCGATACACAGCCACAGCACTTCTTGTTGCTGTCTGGATTTATTAAAAAGTGACTCTTCTCCCTTGATACCCTTACTGATAGCTTCCTAAGGTGAGGACTAACTCTTGGGGGTAAAAGGAGTGAAGCTGATACCTTTAGGAGTCGCGTAATTCCCAGCACTGCTCTCATCCTCCCCAGAATAGAACGATATGCAGCTGATGGCATTGAGCAAGGGTATCCAAGTGCCAATGCTACGTGCATACAGAGGTGGGGAAATGCCAGCCTGCCGTGGGGTTGCTGCTTTCCTGAAGAGCGAGGAGACTTCAAGCCCTCCCCACATTTGATGCTGCAGGGACCCCATGTTCAAAGGCAGCAGGACAGGAGTCCCAGCACGGGGGGCAGCTGGCTCCCTGCACAATACAGAGCCCAAATCCCACTCAAAGACCCCCCTGGAGACTTTGGACGGTTTTAGCCATGTGAATAAGGTCTGTCTGTCTCCAGACCTCAAAACAACTTTCAGTTCTTTCAAGCACTACTAAAGTCACAACAAGATGAGACTGGTACCAGAAAATGGCACAGACACAAAAGCAAGCTGGTCCAAAAATGTTCTGAAGGCAACGATGGTGCACACTTTGTCTAAGGGGAGAAGGTAGAAACAGACAGTAACTGACTCCTGTAAATACATATCCAGATGACAGGCAAGCAAGGGTTGCAACCTGAGAACGGATCAACTTTCATCCTTCCCTTAAATAAAAAAATAAAATATAAAAAAAAAAAACAGCACAGACAATTAGCTACAAAAAGGTCTCATGAAAACCTCTGCTGTAAGGAATTTTAATATCAGGAGGGAAACAATTTGGTCAAACAGTTATAACAATGTTGATTATTTCCACTCTTTAAAATACCAAAGGCACCTTTAAAGTCTCTCAAGAACATGTGTGACACCTGACCCTTTCCCTTCCTCTACCTGCAATCAGAGCTCTTTGGGAAAGGGAAAGCCTAGTCAGAGGAAAACACCCATTCCCCTAAGTGAGTATTTAGAGGTCTTTAGTACTGCATAAATGAGGCAAACAAGAGGTAGACAGCACAATTACAAGAAATGACTGAACTCTCCCACTCCTTTAGCTATGGCGATTTCTCTTCAGAAAGTTTCAGAACCAGAGCATAAGCTCACCAAAAAACTCAGAGTAAAACTGTATGTGAGAACAACGCTACGGGTCTGAGGGCAGATGATGCAAACAGTCCGGGTCTCCAAGGCTGGAAACGACTCAAAACCCTTTGAGTGTGCTATGAAGAGCAGCTCACGGCATACAGCATCGGTCTGGTCTACAGACCTGCTTGGAGGAGGTCCAGAAGAGCAGTCATGGCAGTGGTTCCTGCTGGGGTCACCTCAGCTCTGCAGCAGCCAAAGGAGGAGGTCAGAATGTGACCAAATGCTTGTCTTCAACAATTTGCTTACCTGTGCCCTCTCAAAGGAGGTTTGCAATTGGGAAGTTCATGCATAAAGGTGAAATAAATCTTGTAAGAGGAGGACGAGGCTCATCTTTGAAAAGGAAGCAGAACCTGTGATGTGGATTTCAGGCATTTAAAAGAGAGCCTTGGCTTGACGTGTCCAGTCTCCTGAAAGCTAAGAAGTTCAAGGAATAGACAAAAACTGCTTCATGTCCAGAAAAAAATGCCATATTGCATACAGTGTGGAACATGGAAATTTGCGGTCATCTGAAAACAAGCTGAAAAACATTGCTCAATTCAACGTGCAGATGGAATGACAGGAGAGATGCATCCACCTTAAGTCCAGCTTCCCCTAGTGGAAGTAGAAATGAGCACTAGTCCTCTGTGGAAAGCAGAAGGGAAGTTGTCAGAATTTGTCTTTACCCAGCTTTTTCCTGTCTTGAAAGGTTACTGGCTCCAACCCTGTCCTTTGAAAGAAACAGGAAATAACTTGAGCTTATTCTGTTTTACTTGAACAAGAATCCCCTGACAGGGAAATTTTCTCTAAAGGCTGCCTGTGCATACGGAGAGAGAGGTGCCTAGGCACGGTGTACTACAGCTGTGTGGTCAGAGATGGAAAGATATTTTGCTTTTAGAGTTGTTTAAGACTTGTTTCTTATTAGCTGCAGGTCCTTGAAACAGAGGACCACACGTTTCACTTTTAAAGGAAGAAAAACACACTTACCACAAGCACGGGCAAAAGCTTTATACAGACAAAAGTGTGGCCTCAGCCTGCTAGCTGACAGCCTGACAAAAATCCCAGGCTGCTTCATCAAAAGCATTTTTCGCTGAAACTGAGAACCGTCCTGGCAACAACGTTTGTGTGGACATTTTTTTCTTTAAATGTAGTCTTTTTACCTTGAAACGCTAATGCTTTATGCATATACCCCCACCCACTCTGGGGGTATAAGCATAAAGCAGGGAATTTGGCCCTATCACGATTCAAAAGCAAGCAGACGTGCAAGTGGAGTGTTGCAAGGTGTTTGATGCACAACACACTGCATGCCTTCACCCCTTTCACCCACCAGCACTGCTCAGCCCCGCTGCTGGCTCGATCCATTTATTTGGACGGTCTCCTTTTTATTTTACTACCCCAGTGAGCCCACTGCCTTCAGCAAGTATATCTGACACCGTGGGAGCAGAAGGAAGCACCAAGACTACAAAACCGCTGTTGAATCGATCCTGGGTCACACCTGCCAAACCGCTCTGTACTCCTTCCAGTAAATCCGTACGCTTTGATTTCCCTGACTTACTCTCTGGCTCCAGCTAACTGCGCCTCCCAAATGCTGTCGAGGGGAAGAAAAATTTCCAAGGACCTGTTCTTACACAGAACAACAGCTTCAAGAAGCTTCTACCTAAAGCTGAAGTTTGTAAGATGAGGTGCAAGGAAATGGAGAGCTCTCAAACCGAAGGGACCAACCTGAGGTCTTCTCAAACAATGAGGAGCTGTTGGAGGGAATGATGTGGACGAGATGTCTTACCAAACCCAAATGCATACTCAACTAAATACAGAATCACAGAATGGCTTGGGATGGAAGGGACCTTAAAAACCATCTATCTAGTTCCAGCCGCCTTGGCCAAGGGCAGGAATACCTTGCGCTAAATCAGGTTGCTCAAATATGGTTGCTTCAGCACCAAAAGAAAGATGCCTGGTGTTTTGGGGGTCTCAAAAAGCCACAGCTCCCATCTACTAGGACTGAGCCCGTCCATCCCCCAGGACCAATCAGACAGATAAGCAGCAGCTCCACCTTACCCCATCCTTACTGAGAAATGCTGCAACTTGTCTTCTAGTCAGAAAATCTCCTCAATGCTATCCGCACGCTTAAAAGATACAGAGGGAAGAAAATAAGGCAGAAATCCTGTCTGAGGAGCGATAACCTGGAAGGTCTGGGTTCAGCAGCTCTGCCAGCTGTGGGTCAGCCTGTTCACCTCCATGTGAGGGAACGTGAACAGAGAGCTTAGAGAGAGGTAAACACATCTGAGCGGTTCACACAAGGTGATGTGATCATCACTGACCTGATGCACAGACCTGTGCTGTAATTCCTGTCTGATGCATCAGCCTCCACCACAGCATTCACGGAGAGGTGATGACAGTATTTTACTCGTTCACAAGAGACCTCAAAAACCTACTGCTGAAGGTTTTATCTTACCACTATTTAACTTCAGAGCCGATAGCTCTCAATTCCAGCTGTTCGGTGACACCTTGTTTATTTAATGGTTTGACTGAAAGTGCTCGTACTGCGATTCTCTGCCTTCCTCAGACCAGCTATGGCTATTTCAGCTGTGGGCCCCAGGCTAGTGGCAGTCCCTGGGTCACAGCAGGAAAATCCCGCTGCCATTTCAATTATGAATTAACCTCCATAGAGGTTAATTAACCTCCATAGAGGTTAATTCATATTTGTGACACTAAAGCCTCCGTCACCATCTCTCCGGTCATCCAAAAGATGCACCATGACAACTTTAAGGGAAAAAAAATCAAAACAAAAATTAAAGAAGAAAAGATTTCAGCTACTCCTGTGTGCAGGGAACAGACAACTACCCGTAAGCACTGTTGAAGTCAGATTAGACAAAGTGAAGGACAGAGAGGTTTATTACCGACTGTGATCTGTGTTATCTTAGGACCTTAAATTCCACTCAGCTACATCAGCACTGAGCACCAAACTTCATCTTCAAGTGCATAAAGCACATCCCTAGCAAAGGCAATTGACCCTACTGTGAGGAAAAGATGTGGAGTCTCACACATCACCGAGCAGTTTGTTGCTAAAAAAACATGCTGGATTTTCAGTTGAATTTCATCTGGCCTCAGAACAGCTGCCAGTGGCTCTCATGATAGCCTTCTCCAGTAGATTAAAGCATTCTTCCTTGAGATATGTGTGATGCCTTCTTTTTATTCAAGTCTTTAAACAACCACTCAAACCTCCTCTCAAGCTATAAGACAATTTAAATCTCATTTTTAAAACTGTCCAAGACTGGGCTAGAAGGATCTGTAGCTTGACCAAGTACAGCTGCTCCCCACCCCCTCCCCCTTTTTTCTTTTTTTCATTTTTTAACTTCTGTAAGGTAAATAAAGTGCCCAAGGACATCGCTTTGAGTAGTGTTAGACTGAGCTGGGACTTGGAGCTGCTTGCTGGCGGGCTCCCATAAAGTGGTACAGATGAAAATTCAGTGCTGCACAAAAGACCTGAACTGGAATAAATCAGCCTTTTCTCTATTCAAAGCTTGCATCATACACATAACAGCAAGTGTCTACCTATTCCTGTAAAAAACACCAACAGCCTGCCTATAAAATTCACAAAGAGCCATGTCATTCCCAAATCCTAGTAAGGTTCAATTGCCTTCTGCTCACCTAAAGTCTGTATTTCACTTCCAAATTGAACCATACTTCCTGGTCTTCGTCTTTGTTGACTGCTGCAATGCATCATTTGAATAGATGCCATATTCCGCCTCGTAGCGTGCTCAATTTCACTGGTAGCTGAGAAAAACAGCCCGTGTAACATTACTCACCGGGGAATCCTTGTCAGAAAGTGCTGTACGGAGATAAAACCTTATCGTCTGCGGGTCTTGGGAACACTAATGAAGCAGAACTTGGTACTGGGATCAGAAAGTACCTTACATGTGGTCTCAGAAGTGGTGATGCTGAGGGGTGTCTTATCCGGGCTTATCTGCCTGTTTTTCAAATGGCAAACACTCAGTATTTCTGGACTCTTAAAAGAGCAGACACTTGGTTTTCCAACCTTTAAGGAAATCCAAGCCTTTTTTTGGAGGGAGAAAAGGTAAGAGAACCAAAGGTGGAGCAGGGAGGATGGGAGGAAATCTTTCAGACCACAGGTCCAGAGCACTGCCAGCGCTGAGGAATAACTCACAGCCGTGGTTAAGCCACCTCAGTTTCATTCCTGCCTAAATACATACTTCAATACATCAGAACACACCTCATATTAACACATGTTAATATGCCACAATGTGTGCTTATTGCTGCTGCTTCTGCCTGTAGTGTAGTCTGCCTCTACGATCCACTTTTTGGGACTTTTTTTGATCCACAGCCAGTCATCCAGGCAGGCTTACACCAAGCAACAGGCACAGGTCTAACAAAGGCAACAAAACGGAGCCCACTTAGCGCTGTGGTGAATTCGTGGCTTTCATTCTGTGCATTAATCTCAATATCCCCCTTTACAGTACATTTTTATGTGCTTACTTTGATAAATAAATGAATAGTACAACTCCAAGCAAGTGGAGGGAAAAGAGCTATTGCTTAAAAGGCATATATGTGACTTTTTTTTTTTCTTTTGTTTTTTAAGCCCCGCAACACAACAGAGATGCATTTTACTCTCCTCCACTGAAAAGGATCAGGGAATTATCAACAGCGAGACGTGTCTCATCAGAAAATAACAGGAGTTACACCATGCAGAATGAGGCTGGTTTCCTCATCGTACTTGAGGCATGAAAAATCAGGCAGCACTGGGAGCCCTTGCAGCATGACACGGATGGAATTTCGCATTACATCGTGACGGTCTCATTTCTGCTTTACTGCTCAACTGCTAGAAACAAAATACGCCATTTGTGTTTCGTACCGTGCTGTATATGCAGCACAACCAAAACAACACACGTTTCTGTCTCATGGTTTCCTGTGCATTAGTATCACGTCACTTACGACCTCAAAAAGAACCAGAGTGCTCGGCTTTACCCTTAATACAGACCCACAGCCTCCAGTCACTCTGTGTGGTGTCAGCACTGTGAATAGACAGGAAACATAACGCGTCCCCTAGGAGGAATTTAGGCAACCAAAGACCCAACTTCCATCCATATGGACTCACTGAAGTGGCATAGCTGGGGTGAGGCTGAAGCGTGAACAAGTTTGAGGCCTGACGGACACAACTTCTTGTCTCTGATCTACAAAAAGCCCTGCGGATAGAGGTGGGGGTGGCAGCAGAAGGCTTTTGGGTCATTGCCGCCTCCTGAGCCAAAGCAGAAGCAATCCTGGCCACTGCTGCCATCTGTGAGCAACATCACTGGCTGATGCAGGCATGTAAAGAGAAAGCCCTTTGCTGGGAACGAGCCTTAGCTATTGCTAATACTAACAGCGTCCCACAGAAAAAGGGTCTTTCCTAGTTCCCTGCTGCTAACACCATCCCTCCAGCTGGGAAACGGAGCTGCAGGCAGCCAGTTGCTCCTTGCCCCCTTGCTCCCCTTTCCCACATTTATCACCTCCTTCACTCCGCGCTCCTGTGCAGAGCACTCCCAGCTCAGTCACCGCGTTCCTTGCTGATACTACGCTTGTACTCATGCACTGAGAGAGGAAAGAGACAAAGTAAGAGAATATTGTTTATTTCTTAGAGAGATAAAAAGGAATAGTAATTGCCGTTAGCCAGCGGGGTATGTAATAGCTGACCTCCTGCATCCTGCCTTTGATTTTCCCCTGAACCCAATCATCTTCTGTTGGCTAATTCCCAGCTTTTTTTCTTTTTTTTTTTTTTTTTTTCCTCAGGCTGGCGGGTTGGCACGGATGGTTAACAGCTGCCAGTATTTCTCCTCCCTGTCAGCGGCGAGCGATGCTAATGTTAGATGCCTGGCTCCGTCCCACCCAGGGTGCTGCGTGCCTTTGCCGTCCAACGCCCGCAGCTTTTGCCAGCCTTGAACCTGAATCTATCTCCCCTCCTGCCTCTCTCGCGCAAAGATTAACCGTGTGAGGGAGTTGGCCCCTCTCAAACGAAGAAAGAGATGACAGATTTCACAGGGCCGGACCTCGTGAGGAAACGGCAGGCTTCACAGCAGCCTTTGGTGAGTGGCAGGACAGAAAGGATGCGGAGCAGCTTGGCACGTGGTGCATGCCAATGTACCTCTACCATGAACATCATTCTGCTAATCACAGGGAAGAGCTGTGCAGGTAAATGAAAAGGCTCCACAAGCACATCACACACCCCCTTCCTAAAGAGATGCTGCTTCCCTTTGCCCCTTGGAAGGCTGCTAAGCCACAGACAACTCAATTTAATATTAAGGAAGGCATCATTCCTAGCAGACACTTCATTGCACTGAAAAAAGCCACCGGTAGCCACTCGTTGAAACAGACTGAAGAAATCAGAGGGTTACACGTAAAACTAACCAAGCCACTCGAGAAGCAAGCTGCTTTTATAATGCACATCACAGCATCGGACCAGTGCCACTGAAAGCTTGATCTGCTCCTTCAGAAGACCGGTGTTTAACGTCACTGGAGAGAAAGGCGTTTGGTGCTGGAATAACTGGGTGAAGGTTGTTTCTAAACGTGCACCCCAAAGTCATGAAAATCCAAGCAAGGTCAGCAATCTCATCTGCAAGCTGCAGGAATCCCACACAACCACGGGGCTTTATTTGATGTTTCCACCCCTGTGCTGTCATCATTTCATGGCAGCCTCAGCTTTCGGAAAGGATGGTGCTTGTGGACACGGTGCTCCTCTGTCCAGCCTCCGGCTCTCAGCTCGGCCAGCCAGCCTTGTTCCCCCCACGCTCCTATTAGCGAAGCGAGGCAGGTAATAATAGCGAATAAAAAGCCTATTCTGCGGAGCACTGGCTCTTGCTCAAGTAAAGCAGAGTACCACTACAGCATGAATGACTCAATCATCTACTCAAGAGCTATTACTTGCAGCGATGAAGCAATGTTAATTGGATAATGGCCTGCTGCCAGCTAATATTGGCATGACCTACAATACCCTTGGCCGACAGCCGTGTATGCCTCTCTATCACACCTTTTTTTGTAATCTGGATGGGAAGTGGAAACCATTAAAAAAGCCTCATAAGTGCCATTTAACTTCTTATCATGAATTAAGAGCTTAATTAAGTGCCTTGTTAAAGGAAGGAAGACCAGTTTTTGTGATTAAATAAAACAAAACAACAGTTAGGGGTATGGATTGAATGAGTAACTTTACAGCTTCAAACTCGGGTCTTGGAAAATATTAATTTTAGGTTGCATTTAACAGCAGCTGCTGCATGAAAACTGCACGATTGCTGAAAAATACCAAGGTTGAAAAGCACACGAGGTTCTAGTTGTTTACCAAAACTGCAGAAGAAGAGGAAAGAGTAGAAGTTAAGAGCTAACAGGGTCCTTTTTTATTAGCTGTACACAGCTGCAGCTGACATACTCCATCCCTGACTCTGCTCTGAGTCCTGACACTTCACACGCCACAGCCACATCTGAGCGCTTGTTATTACGTGGCTGTTTTTCCAAGTGCTTATCTACACACTAAAATATGTTGCTTTAAAAAGAGGTGTAGTATGAAATCGAATTACTGATGTCGGCATGAAAGGGTTTATGGAAACTCTTCAATCAGTGCAAAATTAGCTCTATACTGACTTAGTTTAAATAAGCTGATCGGGAAAAGGTTTGAACTGAGGCATGTTCAGTCACGCTTGAACTGACATGAAATGTCTGACACAAGGTTTTACATTGGTTTGAAACACGGTAAGTTCAAGTAGTTACAATTCCTATGTGTGCGAGGTCCCACCACTGAAATGACGGGCATATCATAAAGACTGATAATTGGATATAAACAAGAAATAATGTAAAAAAACATCTGTTCACTGCTTTGCTAGACAACAGTTAACAATGTCTGGATGCCAGATTAACAAAAAGACCCCAATGTGCTATGAAGTGAAAAAAAGGTCTGCAATCCAGTCTTCAGAGGCAGATTTACTGCCTTGAATAATCAAAAAGAAGTTCTTTTGTTTTCATGTTTAGCTCCCTCATGCCAACACTACACGAGTGCAAAAGCTTTACATATGAAGCTTTGTCCAGCGCCAACATGAAACCTTGGATAAATAATAATAAATGCTCATTCCCCAAAATTGCGTACTTTAGCAGTTTTCAAACCACACCAGAGCGTACAATGCAATGCTTGTATGTTTGACTTTAATACATCTTTGTTCATTGAGGAGTGATTGTCACCTTTTGGAAGGATTTGAACGGCAAAGACTGTATTTAAAAAATGATTTGCAATCTCTGTTTTTCTAAACGAACTGCATGCCAACGTAAGTTGTCTCTAAGCACGAACAATGCATTGGCCCAGGACACAAAGTTTAACTTTTGTCTGAAATTTTTCCACTGGCGGTATAAGCCCCTACGTGACAAATTAAGTCACTTTTCACAGATACCTTTAGAAATAATTCATGGGCTCCCACAGCTCTGCAGACCATGGACTAAAAAACAACAGCCCTAGGAAAAGCCATTAGCTTGTGAACTGAAAAAGACCCTGCTAACTTCTTTTAATGTAATATAAATAAGGTGGTTCTTCCCTCTGCTCTATCAGCTCTTAAAAACATGAGTGTTTCAGTTCCTTTTGTGAGCAGCTCTGACACTGTTCTTTGTCGGAGGCACTTCACATATCCAAGCACAGGCATCTACCCAACTGCACGCTCTGAAGCAGAGCAACACCAGAGGCAGAGGCATGCTCCTTACCCAAGGAATCGTTGAGAAGAAACAATCTGCATTTGGCAGCTCTCCTCACCCTCAGCAACTAACATCTGTGAGGAAATTATTTAACTGGCCACCTCACACATAGCTATTCTAATAAATTAGTCACTGAGCAAAGGAGACTCTGCGGGGTTATCAGCAATTAATTTTCACATGGAAAATATCTGTTCAATTAGGCATTCGTAACTGTACATATCCTTTTTGATAGGCCAGGAGCATTCTCTCCCAGCATGAAAAAGGTAAAGCCTTGGTGTTCTGCAACTGATTGATGCATGTGGCAAAAAAATCCCTATTGTTCTCAGGTGGAGCATGACGATTTCAAAGTAATGAAAAAACCTTAGGACCTGGATTCATTGCTTCTGCGAATCCACGGTCTTCGCTGAGGCTGTAACAGCAACTGAGCTGTAACCCTAACTCACTAAGGCTTTTCAATCTTTCATTGAGATACATTCTAAAATGTAAAACCCTGATACTTCATTTATCCAAATGGGATTCACTTAAACAGAAATCATTTGTGGTTGGACTGGAAGAATGTTTTTTATATAGCATGCCACATAAAATACACATAAAGACAAATCTTTGTGTTTTAAATCCTTAGCACCACAAGAACACAGGACTGTGTTATGAAGTCCTGTCCTCTGGTCTCAAAGGCGGATGCAGCACAATCCCTCTGTATCGCCCTACTCCTCCCGCTGGCTAGTGGTTCAGCACCTCACTGCTGCTGTGATTAAAAATCTGCTAATTTCCAATCTAGTTTTACTAAAAGCCAGCTGGTACAGAGCAATGCAAGGACCTGTACCTCCCTGCAGCCATCACTCCAGCAGGGTGAACCTGCCATGGTCTTTTCTCCTCCTTTAAGCCCGTCTCCTTCTTCTGAACATCTCAGTCTAAGAAATCACACATGGTATCCAAGAGGTCTTGCCAAGGCTTTGTAGAAGAGCTCTGATGCTCTCCTGTCCCTTCATACCTCTGTACCACCCTTGCTTTGCAGTGTGAAAGCTATGCAACACTGCCTGAGACACGATTCTTCCACTGGAAATTATTAGTGGACAGCGCCGAATGATAGTGTGCATCCTAGCGTGTCCTCTGTGATATATCTGAACTCCTATGCAAAGCGTCTGTGCTGAAATTTCTTCGTGAGTAATATTCAGTGTCAGGACTCATGAAGTCATGCCCGGTGACCTACTTCTTCTAATGCTCTCCACCTTGCGTTGTGACGACATCATGATGCCACTGGGGTCTCCAGAGAGCTAAACCAGAGGGGGGAAAAACGGTGTGTGACACTTCAGGACCTGTCATCACTTTAAAAGGTCCCGTACTTCTTCATGGGCGTTAAGCAAATGATGCCAGAAAACCCTCTGCCTCATGCTGAACACCACCATACCTCCTCACCGAGTGACTGCCTTCCCATCCCCAGGGGACATCGCCACCCCCTGTGCCACCTGCACCAGGGGGTCACGGGGCAGGCAGTGCCACGGCGGTGGGGGATGGCAACCCTTTGCTGTCAGGAAAGCATCTCCCTGCTTGTCACAGCAAAGCCACCGGCGTGCCCTATGGTAGCTGCGACATCACAGCCGTGGGGCTGTGAGGAAATTACAGTGGGGGTGGAAGCCAGCCAGTGAGATTTTGTGGTAAAATAAAGTGAACTTTCCAGTGAGGTACATATTTTCTACGTCCCTTGGCTTCCTGATGTGTAAGCCATGGTGCATGAGAAAAACCCTGCTCTGTGGCAGAATGTGTTGGTGCTCTCTTCGTGGAAAACACAAGGCCCGAAGCAGTTAAATCCCACACTGCTTGTTACTGGAGGAGACAGGGAACAAGGCTGAACGGGACACAGGGAAGGGGGAAGAGGAGAACAGGGATATGAACCGCCGGAGAGGCGGTTCCACGATGAGCGATGAGACTCCAAACAATGTGACAGTTCACGTCATTTTTCAACAATAACCTGCTGTCTAACAGCGGCTAAGTGACCCCTTTCAAATTTCCTGTCTGGAAGAGCAGAAGAATAGTCGGGTACTGATAACGCGCTGAATGAACTGATAGTAATTAAGCGCCCTCTGGTTGGGCAGGGCTCTTTCAGATGAAGCGTTTTAAAGCTCTGCTGCTGGAAGTGTGAGGAATGTGGGTGAGGTTTGCCCTCTCAAATGAAGAAGGTTGTGTGAACACGTTCATCCTCAGCCCACCCCAACCCCAAAACGACAGCCGCAGCCCCAAAACCTGCACCCGCCCGCCCCGTCCCTGGGTGGTGAAGAGCAGGTATGTGCTCTGTTCGGGCTGAGGGACGGCGGCAGTACTGTACCTCATCTGGCAGGCTGACAACCAGGTCATTTTCCGTCTGCCCTACCAAGGCCTGCAAGAAGTACTCGCTGCAGGCGGCCAGCACAGCCCGGTGGGCGCGGAACTCCTTCCCCTCCACGATGAGCGTCACGTCGCAGAGAATATCCTGCTTGCGCTGGTCATTTAAGCAGAGGAGAATATTGGTACAGTGCACCGTTGACTCATACACATACATGGGGGAGTCAGTCTTCTCATCCACAGACATGCCGTTCACACCCTGGAGCGGAGAAAACACAACGAGGCAGTGAGGAGCCGCGCTCAATTTAGTCAACGCAACAACATTGCATGGGGGATTTCAGAAGATTTTAGCAAAAATGGCGAGAATGACTGTTGTGTCTCCTAATAGTGAAAAAAAGGGGTTTTGTCCTTGCTTCTGTTATTTTTATAATGAGGGAAAAAACCCGCAAAACCCCAGCCTGCTCTCAGGCGGACAGAGAGCGCCGCATGGTTACACCAAAGACCTCCACTCAAGTGAAAGGCAAGGTGAGGCTGTATCTGATGGGGACAAGCTGCTGCCTGTGGTGACCTCGTTTCTCAGGCAGATTTTAAGCCTGAAGGGAGAGGGAGATATTTAGTGGCTTTAGAAGAAATCCATCTCCAGGTTTTCACACATTCACTTGTGGCTTAATGTCATTTACAGAAAAGAGCAGTTTCTGAATTCCAGACCCACAGGCACAGGAAAATCCCCTGGCCTCTGCGGAGCTCCAGCTATGGGCAGCCGGGCAGCACGTGGGCGCCGGGGCTGCTCCTGCCCGCTGACACCTCTCCCCGTGCTGACAACAGAGCAGACGCTGGTAGGACGCACGACACGCAGTACCAGCGTGTGAATTAGGAAGTTCCCTGTCTGCCGTTCTGTGATTTCTGACTCACGTCAGGCTCTCAACACCTCTGAACACGGGGATCAGGCTTGTGGTGGTGCTGAGGGGTTCGGGTTCCCCACCGCCCGACACCACGCAAGCCCCGTTAGCACTCGGACACGCTGAAGTCATTTTTCTCTTACGCAAAATTTTCTGCTGAGCACCAGACTGGATGCTCTTTGCAGTGTTTTCCTGTTTCAGTTCTTCTGACTAAGAAAGCGAAAACCCTGTGCTGTATCTGAACACCCTCGGTACCCCAAAACAAACTGAACACTTGTTTCAAGGCTTACGAAGGAAAAAGGATTATTTGTTTATATGATTATTTATTATGATTATTAGTTTAGCTGCTGCCAAAGGTAAATTAGTGCAAACATGCAAACTTCAAGTATTTTAAGGAATTACTTATTCTCCTTATTGCAAACAACTGCCTCCTGGGAGGCACACAGTGTCGAGGTGACAGAGCAGGGTGTTTTGGTATAATTCTGCTGCACTGCAAATATCCAACTCCTGGAGAAAGTGGAAGAAAAATTCCTCCCCTGTAACTTTTTTAAAGTGGATCTTTGCAGCGTTTTTCTTTGCTAGTACAATATACAGGTATACAAGTAGGCACAAAATGACTTCAAACTGTTTCTCTTGCCATGCACTCAAACCAGGACATCATTTTCCTAAGGCGTTGCTCAAAAGATACCAATAATCTAGGCAAGAACGGACTCAAGAAGACACGTGTGCTGCCTGTAAATATATACTAGATTTCTCAATAAAAACTCCATCATCCCAAGTTTACAGGATTTGTAAGTCAGCCGCCCTGATGGCGCTTTCTACAAAACAGGTATTTTTGCCAACATTACCGAACTCGAATACTGGAATTCTTAGAAGCCTGCAGCTTCTCTGTAGCTGGTATTTGCAACGTTTACCGCTGACTCACGCTACGTTTCTGAGTATGCAGCCGAAATGCCTACACTAACAGAAAAACAAACAAACAACTCGGTACCCAGCATCCTTTCACTGACTTCATATCTAGAGGAAAGACACAAATCCACTTACTTGTCTGCGTACAGGTAGGGGAGGGAGACATTTTTTGTTTTTCTATGCTACAGGTTGGATTTCTCAACCAAAAGAAAATCCTTTTTGACTTTTTTATTTTTTCCCATACAGTGGCACTACCGAGAAGAATTGACAGCAATCGTTTTATTAGTACTACGTTAAGGTACAGAGAAAATGATACTTGGCTCATCCCACTCATAGTGTTCTGTGTAACTGAGCTCTGATGCTAACGATAGCGTTATAACGATGTTCTAAGTGGTCACTCTTGCGTGCTATGAAATGCAAGAGTTTACAAGAACAATCTAGTGGGAAAACCTGAGAGTTGCAAATGACAATGCGACGGGGAAAGCTTTAAATTTTTTTTTCCAGGCACGTCCTCTGCCTGTAAGTCTCAGATGGTGACGAAATGTACACGAAACTTGAAACCTGGCAGGTAATGAACAGAACACCAATTACACTTTCAGTGCCTTTTTTTTTTTTTTTTTTTTTTAATAAAAAACACTGTTTGCCTGAAATCACAATCCTTTTTTTACGGTAACAGTGCAATTTGTGTGAATCAAACCCTGAATTACTTAGTTACTAATTAGTAATTTCCTACTTTTTAACTACAGCTCTCATCAAGTGCTTTTTTTTTTTTCTTTTTTTTTTTTTTTTCTTAAATTAGTTGCATGCCCTGTGAAGTGCTGAAAATACCGTGGTGTATTTCCCCACCGGCGAGGGAGCCTGCCTCCTGTGCTAGGAAACTCGACCGATGTGCTACTGCGATGCTGGGGCTGCACACCACAGCCTCTGCTCCACGGGGTCCCCAGCTATGCTTGCAGGAAGGCCCCCTATCCTGGGAAGTGTGTTGCTTATTTTCACAGAGAAAGGCTTAGAGTGCAAAGGGAGAAGGTCACCTTAGGGTTTTGGCATGTAGTAGCAAGGAAATTAGCAGAGTTCACCTATTTTTTTTTCTTCCTCTCCTTGGAAGAGAAAAGAGGGACTCAGGCTCTGAAGCCTGCAGCAAGCAGGGCTGGAACCCGTTCATACACTGTTAATTCAAAATGCGTAATTTTTAGCTGAATTCAGTATTGTGCTGAGTTTGCAGAGCCTTCTTCATGGAAATCATTGTCACGCACTTGGTATTCCTTCATTCTAAAGAGAGAATGACTTAGCAAGCCTCTCTCTGGCTCAAAAGAACACGCTGCGCATTTGTTTGCATATAGGTCACCCTGCTGCCAGAAAAAGCCTCTTTGAAACAAAAGTTTCCAGAAAGCAGCAAGAACTATTGTGGGCAAGGAAAGCACCATTGAAACCTCACCAGAAAGACAAAAAAAAAAAAAAAGAGTTGCAACCTCAGTGAAGAAAACTGGAACTTTGCCTACACAGCACTTATGTAGTGCCTGGTGGGAGATGGCACCCAGCCCTGCTGCAGGGGCAGCAAGGAGGGGGCAATGGAGACCTCTGGAGTGCAAAGAAGTTGCTCGTAGAACATCCAAATCCCTCTGGTTTGCAGCATGGTGTCTGTTCTGGCTGGCACTCGCCCCAAACTCTCCAGGAACGTATGAACGAGCCGCCTGAGCCGTTCCCAAAAATACATTGTCTAGCATGAAAACCAGCTCCAGTCACACAAGAGTAGAGGGCAGGCAACGCCGTGCCTGTTTTTAAAGGGGAATGTTAGGGGAGAGAAGATCTTGACAGACCAGAAAGTTCTGCATCAGAACTGGGCTAATGAGATGAAAATGTACGTCTACATCATGGCAAAGGTACAGAACACTTAACCAAGCAAATTACCATCGTGACAAAGCAGCATGGCTTCTGCGCGGGGAAGTCATGTCTCTGATCTGCTCTATTAGTATTCCTGAAGTGTGTCAAATTAGCAGTGAGGAACACTGGTATGTGTAATTAGTGTTGACTTTCAGAAATCCTTTGATAAAACCTTTACAAAAGGCTGCTGGAGAAGCTCAATTGTCATAAGGTGAGAAGTTGCATCAGACTGGAAATGACTTAGGTTAAACTGTATTAAACAGAGAACGGATACACAGGCAATTTTCATCAGGTTATCAGTGCACTATCTCCAGAAATGATACAGCATTGGCACCAGCTCACATCTGCCTATGGCCACGCCACTTGCAACATGCCTGAGCGCATCTGATCTCCAAAGCTCGTCGTTTCCATCCTTGGAGATTTTCAAGACCAGACTGGGTATAGCTTGGTCTGGTCTCAGAGCTGACCTTCACTGAGCAAGACCTTGTGCTGGAAATGTCCTGAGCTCCTCTCCAACATGAATTATCTACCTGATGATCCTACATTGATGAGTGACCTAGAAGCCCACAGATCATGACAGGGAAACTGAAGTGCGTAAAATTAGTTCAAGTGTCAAAGGTAATACCAATAATATTGGGAATTGCAGAAAGACAATATAAAAAAGAAACAGACACAAGGAAGGTGATGCACTAAATTCAGGGCACTCACACACAAGTGGAAATTAGAGGGAAAAATGTATTTTCGTAGAATGGTAGAGGTTGGAAGGGGCCTCTGGAGATTGCCTAGTCCAATGCCCCTGCTCAAAGCAGGGTGACCTAGAGCAAGACTAGGACCATGCTCAGAACTACGTCCAGTTGGGTTGTGAGCATCAACAAGGTGGGACACCCCACAACCTTGCTGGCCAACCTGTTGCAGAGTTTAATCACCATCACTGTAAGTCAAACACTATTTGATCTGCAATATCTATTCCAATTTGGAGTTTCTCAGGGAAAAGACAGACTGGAGACATACAGACTGTCATCACCTAGAGGTACCTTTAAGGTTACCCAAGAAAGCTAGATGAAAAGGTAGTGTTAGGAAAGAAACATTTTAATAAGGAAATGACACATTTTCTAGTCACTGCTGTTGTGATGTACTGTGATGTCTGCATCTCGTTGCTGATGTTGAAAGAGGGAGAAAAGAAATCCTCTGGAGGACAATGGAAAATATTATGGGAAAAGAAGAAGTAGCCCTCCTCAAATGAAAACATATGATCCATTTGATAAACACTATACAAATAAAACAACAACAAAAAAGATAAAAGGTCAAGGCATTACTGCTCTTTATTGCTTCTGATGTTGCAAATACAAAAGGACACCCAAGTAAAAGAAGCAAGGGAAATGCAAAATTTGCAAAAAGGAAAGCTCTGATTACTGATCACAGATATGAACTGAAATTGCACCTCACACTCTTAAGGAGGATGCTTGTTGTGTTTTTCCAAATTCCACTACAACTGCAATAAACCTCCTTTGCAATTGGCCACTGCTGCATGTTACTGGACTGCGAACTCACTGGATACGAAAAAGGATTAGTTAGACCCAATAAAAATATCTGGGGCCACATTCTGCATTCAAGCTTACATAGGATGAAAGTTCACATTGCAGGGCACTGGCCAACAACAAACTGCCTGGGGAGAGAGGACTGTGCCTGTATTATCCCTGCTTCCCAACCTACCAAGCACTGTCACAGACAGAAATTATTTGTCGGATGGCAACACAGATGTAAACCCAAAGCTGGCACCTCCATACGTGTCTCCTAAGCCACTCACCCTCTCTGGCCCCAACCCCAGCTGATGGTGTCATGCTCTCCTCCCTCGGACAGGCACGGGACCAAGCTGGTGAGGCCAAGTAGCAGAGAGCACCCATCCAAAGGCTACATGTGGTAGGTGCCCCTGACACCACGGCCTCCTGCTCCTGGTGGGTTTAGGACATGAGAAACCAACAGATTTTGTTATGTGCCCAGCTCGGGTTTTGCTTGGAAGCACAGGCTGGAGCTCGTGCTGTATCCTGTTATACAAGGTGACTTGCAGCTTCCTCCTGATCATGTTAAGAGAGGATCAATACTGAACTGTGGCTATTTTTAGTTTCACTTCAATAACAGTAAAAAAAAAAAAAAAAAAGGACACTTAGGGCTATCTAGCAGTGGTCAGCTTGACCACATCTAAGGCTCTTGGTCAGAGGTGGCTGGACAGTCTGCAAAGCTGATTTGCTTGTAAATGTCTGTAGGTATTCCTTTTCAATAGGATGCACAGAGTGTGAAAAAATACCCTTTTGTTCTGAGGTTTTCAATTACTCTTTTCCAATAACTGAGCAAAAGGCACTAGGAAAAAAATGGGGAAAATGCTGACAAAATAATGAAAAAGTTGAGTGGAACTCGTACTTCTGACAAACGGCAGCAAAAGCACATCAGATTTGACAGCTTTTAGTGATAAACACGCACTGTTTTTAAGTGGCAAGTGGGAGGAAAATAATTTTCCAGGGCTTCCTTCCTCATCTAATATTTTTTTTCTCTGAAAAGACTCATTTTTTGCAATCAACACCTTGGTTTTAAAGAAATTTATCAATAAGTGACACTTCAGAGCTCCTAAAATGACCATCTTTATAATTGGTTATTACGATCTCTCAATTATAGATATAACAACAAAGGATATGATTATATTGTCACTGCTTTCCTTTAAAAAGAAACTATTGAAAGGCCTAATGATTAATTCACCATTTTTGAGAGCTCACTGTAATGACAGAAGACTATATACAAAGGTCTCTTCAGTGAGCCCATTATTCAATTAATAAATGCTGAATACCAAGCAGTCATAGTCATATGAAACTCCCAAGAATTGTGTGAATTTTTAACCAATTAATTATCAATTACAACATCATAAAACACCAGCACAAAAATAGAAATAATGAAATTTAATTATACATTATTCTTCTTAGTTGCTGCAAATACTATACAAGACTGATTTTGATTAATAATTCATACAGCAATAAAGTATCAGGAAAGATAATTATACTGTGCCACAATTCTCACACTGATTTCTGTAATTACAGATTACAACAGTGTTAGCAATTTAAAAAGGTTAGGGAGCAGTAGTAATTTGCTATGTCATCCTCAGCAATATTAATGCCTCCTTCTCTCGGCACCCCAGATAATTGAAAATAGACTAGCGGACCGCAAGGCTACACGGGCTTGCCTACTGCCAAGCATACTGTGGGTGCCAGGCCCATTAGCACGAACATCTTCCAAAATGAGATTTTTGCATTGTTCAAGAAACGTCTGCTCTAAAGAGGAAGATATAAAGCCAAGAGGAAAAGGCATTATAAAGCACTCTTGGCTGGGCAGCTGATGCTGCTGGCGATGGCTGGTGCTTCCGAGCCTACCCCCTCAAAGCAAAATCTTCATTTGACCACGAGTGGGGAGGGAGGCAGCTAAGGGAAATGCGAGAGGGGATTTCACCTTGGGACTTCTATGGATGCAGGTTTGGCTGGGCACACCGCAGGGCTCTGCAAGCATTTGGTTACTCTGGCCTCCCAAAGGCAAGAATTCACATTGCTGAGGAGGCCGTGTGGCTCCAACACGAGTCACATCAAGTGTTCATGGCCTGGGGAGCTGAGTATAGCTCAAGGCCACAAACTGAGCCCCACCTTGTGAGCTACACCAGGGCAGCGCCTGGGCTGACTGCAGAGCTCTGGCATGAGCTCTTGCCTCTTTATGGCAAGCTTCATGAATTTTCGAAGCTGTGACAAGAATATTGAGAATTCATTCCTGAGCTTACACCCACAGGAGCAGGGATGCCTCCTCAAGGCTGTGCAACAGCTGCTTTGCACGGCCATATGTCGCCACAGCACAGAGGCTCTGATATAGGAAGCACGACCCAATGTGGAAGTCAGTTTCTGGCTTTGTTTTGCTGCCCCTATATCCTACAGCACAACTGGACAGTGACTAGGAAAAAAGGAGGAGTGCTGATGCTACACTTCTACAAAGAAGTGCTGAGCATAACTTCTGCATGTAGCATTTTGGTTACTTAAAATGATTTCACTATCGGAAGATTGCACACAAGCAGAAATGTACTACGGCTTCAGTTGTGCCACAAAACAACTTTCTTGTTTTTTGCTTGTTTGCCTTTTTTTTTTTTTTTTTTTTAAATAAGTGTCAGGATGCCCATAGACTCTGTGATTAATGTTTATTTAAACCCCGTGTGCCTACTCTAAGGAAATTGTGCTTTGGGTTGTTCAGAGATTGGTACCATAAAGAAGCAGGGATTCCCAGTGGAGGCTACTTTGAAGAGTCCAAATAGATTTATGTTCCACATAGAGATAAAACCTGTTTCTTGACTTCAGAGAGTTGTGTTGTTATTGTTTTTTGAGAGAGTAACACAGCTGAATAAAGTAAGGATAGCTTGTGGTCTTTAGGGACTTTAGCTAACATTCAAATAATGTTTACACATGGTACATGCATATATATATGTGTGTGTGTGTGTTCTGTTCTATACAGGCTTACTAAGCAAAGTATCCATATGCAGCTTTTTACAACTCAGAAAAAATAATAAAATCATGCCAATAATTGTCCTAGGCTCAATAGGTCAGGCTTAGTTTAACACACATTTTCAGCGTTCTTGAAATATAAATGATGATGTTGTCATAAGAGGAGCATAGTAAATGGGGTCGTATATGGTGTATATCTTCCCAGATATATAGTGGCTAAGAAAACAGAAGGAACAACAGAAGAATCGTCTTCTATCGTTATTTTTCAGAAGGCACTCAACAAACATATATGTACATGGAAAGTGAGAAACACAGAATAACTCTTCCCTGATACAGGCTCTTCTCACAGCTTCCACATGGCTCTTTACAGTAGCTGGCTATGGTGGAAGGGGACTGGAACCAAGTCTGCTACTCAAAATAGCTTATTCAAAGCAGAATGGGGAATGCCCAACGCTGAAACAGTGCCAGGAAACCACTACAAAAAACAAACACCATATTATGTTTTTCTGAAGTGGTCAAAGGCTTCAAGACCTTGGGGAAAGGACACAACCTTTTGGGTTACTCTTGGTTAATCTGGCTTGCCAGATTAAAGAATCAGAGGGGAAAAAATGAAATAGTTATTTATTTTTATCTTTCCCTCCAGCTTGGTGAACTCTCTGAAAAGGCTGAAAGGACTGAAAGTTTCCTCGCACAAAGGGAGGCTACAGATTCTGGCAAGAGCCCATCAGATTTATGTCCTGCCTCATTTGCTTTAAATGAGTACTTTGGAGTTTTTGTTAAGGAATGTTAAGCAGTGTTTTTACTCCTTTTCTTAATCGTTTAAATTATTTACACGTACACCTATGGCCATATGTGCACACGTGTGTATGTGGCATTTTTACCACGAAGCTGACTGAGACGATGAAGTAGAACAGAATCACAGAATCACCTGTGTTGGAAAAGACCTTCAAGATCACCAGGTCCAATCCTCAACCTGACCTACCAAGTCCCATCACTAAAACCATGTCCCTTAGGGCTGCATCTACACAAACACAACAGAAGAATTTCAGTTGGAAGGGACCTATGAAGACCATCGAGTCCAACTATAAGACTTCTTTATAGCTGATCCTAAGTGAAAACATATCATTAAGAGCATTATCCTGCTCAGTACCTTGTAGAGAGCAACGAGGTCATCCCTCAATTTCCTTTTTGCCAAATTTGACAAACACGGTGTCCGCAGCCTCTCCTAACAGGACATGCCTTCCAGCACTTCTACCTGCTTTGTTGCCCTCCCCTGGATGCATTCAAGTACCTTAACATCCTTTTTAGATTGTGGAGACCATAAGCACACACAATATTCCAAATTGCTGATGCATAAATGGTTGGTCAAGTGTCAGGGCCACTTGCCTGTATGATATAATACTTTAAGGTAGTAAAGCAAATGCTTCTCCTTTGAAGTCTCTTTTGCTAACATGACTATGAAAATGAAGGTCACGCTGATATTGAACCAATACTCCCATTGTTTGGAAGCTAGAAATTACAAACAACAGTGCTGTTCTGCTCCTTTTTGCAGCCTCTTCATGGGATATGACAACAAGTTATCTGGGCAAAAGCTAGCCATTTTCCTTATGTTTTAATCTCAAGGAAGCACATCCTTTCAAACTCTAGTACAGTTCATTGCTGAAACTTTGTACTTGAAACTTTTGGTTGCTATCAATATTTACAGTTGAAGAGTGCCTAAAGCGAGCATTTGTTGTGAAATTTCTCCAGAGGAGAACAGAAAATTTCTCTCTTAGAATTACATTTCCCAGTTAATTTTTTTCCTTACTTCTGAAAGTGTACTAATTACTGTTTTTCCAGTCTATCTGCAGAACTGGCTGAAGAGGTTTCATCCGCATGGGAAACTATGGTCAAACCCACTGCTAAAATCTTCAACTACTAAAACTGCAATGGTTGCACAAATTACAAAAGCCTATTTTCTCCTGTTGTATTACATACTTGTTATAGGAAAAATCTGATCTTGTTTTTTTTTCCCCCCTAAAATGCAAGCTCTTCATCTTTGCTGCAACTTAGCAGGTGTTTAAAATACCCTTCATATTTCCTTGGGACACAAACCAGCATGTCCTTTGGAACATGCCTGTTGTGATTAATGTGTGAGGAGCAGAAACACATGCAGTAGGTCACTGGGTTAAACGTGGGACAGAATTTCTCTGGGTATAACTTCACAGCTTCTGCTCCTGGGAAGAATACAGGTGGTGTGTTCTCCTTGGAGTCTGGGCCACTATCTGCTCATGCAGTATTTTCCATAACCGAACGGATACCAGCAATTATGTTCCCTTTGGTGGCATATGCACTGAAGGGGAAGAGTTTCCTTATCCATAAATCATAGATTTTTACTAATCTAAACATAATAATAAAAAATCTACTGACTACTGCAGTAGGATCCTCAGATTTACAGCATCCTTCTGAACCCTGGAAGGCCTATCAACATATGCAAATAACAATTTTCAGATGTCCTTTATAGCCATCAAATGATCAGAAGTTCAGTGAAATGACCATTTACAAACTTTCAGAGCACGTGCCAAGAGGATAGCAGGACTACACCAAGAGATTCCTAGAACGTTTTTGATCCTGCAAGAATCTGAGAATTGCCGTTTTATTATCAGAAGGTTTTAAGCAGGAGTTGCAAGTATTCCCAGCATCTTCACAGTCTGGCATAAGCCTAGATTCCTGTTTAAATTCCATTTATCCATGCTCCAGCCCTTATTCTGGAACTGAACTGCCTTTCCTGTTGCAGACAACAAATCATCAGACAGAGAAAGGCACACGGAAACAATCACTTATGCTGCCAACACCTAACAGGCTACAGCCGGGGTAAGTGGAGAGGATGTGAGATGGAAATGGGCATTTTGACTAAATGTAACTGCAGCCTGAAGAAGCCTGTGCAGAAAGGAAAGATTTGATGCATTGGAGTGCTGGTTCTGAGCATATAAACAGCTAACGCAGTACCTGCACCTGTGGTCTGGTCGACGACTGGGAAGACAGCAGAAGGTGAAGACAAGTTTTACTTCTGTAAGATGATGAGCTTACAAAACTTATCTGCTGTTGTAGAAACTGGGTGACTAAAGCTGCAAACAGTGCTATAAGGGGAACTTGGATTTTTTTTTTTTCATTTGAGAATACTTAGATTATTTACTGAGCTTTTCAATGCAACTTTTTGAAGGTTATTTGGTTTCTCTGCCCCCACAGAACTACAATGAACTCAACATACTGAACGCTGCAAAAGCCATCACATCAAACCATACAAGCATACAAAACCCCAAACCAAGCCACCCCGTATCCCAGAGAAGCAGAGTGGCTTGATTATTTCTATTTGAATTAGCACACTCTATCATGGGAGTTTTAATCTCAGGGCATTCCTTCTCTGGTTCACAAATCTAAAAGGCAGAAGTGCCCACCTCTTCTAGCCTCCTAAGGGCAGTATCCGCAGTTTTAGCAACCAAATTCTCTTGAGAGAGATCCTGAAATAGCAGTTCTGCCATTGTTACCCTGGGCCAACGTCAAGCGAATCCAGCCTACGGTTCCCTGGGACATCCCTTTTATCTTTTTGAAATATCGGAAATACAGTTGGCAGCTCTCCGATTTTGTGGAATTGCCTTTGTTTCCTAAGATTTATTACAGATTAACAGCCACGTAGGAGAGCTTTTCAGCTACCTCCTTTAAGATTCCTGGATATAAAAGTTACTAGGGCATGCTGATGTCAAAATGTTTAATTTCAGACATTCCTGCCTGTGTCAGATCCTCCTTTGCTGTAAACAGCAAACTTCTGTCCACCTCACCATACAGGATGAATACATCCTCTTCCATTGTTTCAAATACAAAAACAATCCAGGGAACATTCCTGCCTTTTCTATTTTCTCTTTTTTTGATATTGGATTAATTAAGGTTTTATCACTTCTTCTATTTCTTCATTTAAACCAGAATGGCTTCTCATTAGAGTAACGTTTTTTGTTATTGATGACAGAATAAAATCATAATTTTCGAGCAGCTGGCAGAAAATTCTTCAACAATTCCCAGTGCGTTCAACACTTTTTACTTTAAATGTAATGTTATGCCAACACAACAGTTCCTAACTTTGGAAAACATCTTTTTTTTTTGTGGTTCTGAGTACAGTGCATACATACATTTATAATCTACTGGTAGATGCTGTCCTCTGGTTGTGCAAGGTCAGTCTAAGGGTTTTTAAGCCATGTGATCCAAATTATTGAAGCCTGTTAACAAATAATAGTGTCTGACAAGCTGCTTTCCTACTCTCTTCATTTTCCCTGTTCTCTCTCATGCAACAAGTGGTAAATATTTAATTTCCAGTCTGCTCTTACATGAGCATTAAAATTCGTTTGCATTTCTGCTCATATGTCACCCTCTCTGATGCCTCTCACATAATGCTAAGACCCCGTGTAATAAAAAGTCGAACTGATTCTTGTACAGCCCTCGTGGTTTAGATATATATACCAAAAGCACCGTAAGGCTGGTTTATACGGTTACTTTATAGTAAGTTTACAGCCTGCTTACCTTTGCTCATTTATCTTCAGGTAGAACGTACTATGGGCAGAGAAAGACAGGTCCCCAAAAGCAGACATCCCACACATACTCTGCAGACCCACAAAATCCCAAGCCATTCATTCTCCACATTTAGCAATAGGGTGACAGCAACCTGCTCCTACCTTCCATCTTCTCTCTCCTTTCACAAGGGCACAGACGCTCCGGGACACCTAACTGTCTCATATCTGAGAGTAACCTAAAACAAATCAGGGATGACTTTGACCCCGTGGTGGCAACCACCACTGCCACATCACGTGCAGGACCAGGGCAGCCTTGCTCAGGGCCAAGCTTCCAGCAGCTGTGACCTACGGAAGCTTTGCCTGGCTGATGAAATCTACCTCATACCTCCAGTCTGGACAATCTGTAAGAGATAACAGTATTTGAAATACAAACAGGGGTTTTTTTTCTGAGAGGAAAAAGCCTGTGTGCCTTTTTCTGATGTGAACTGAGAAGCTATATATTCTCTATAGATCTTGGAGACATGCAATTAAAGCCTGTCAAATCTGCATGCGCATAGGATCCAAGTGAAGGCTGAGCAGGCTATGTTTCAACATTTCTCTCTTAACTTGACAATCTAAATATTCTTTTAACAGCTCCTGTGCATAATTTTCTTACCTTAAACAAACCAAACATGCCATTGTGTAACCTGACCCTGACACAGATCAGGAGAAGGATGGGAACCATGAGATTTCTGCTTCCCAAATGGCAGCTGGCTGACCATCACTGTCCTGTTACATCAACAGCCAAGCAGTCTGCAACATCCCACTAAATACAGATAGAGAGAGCAGAGCATGGCTCTGTAGGTTCCCCTGGTTTGTCAGAAACCAGACCTCAGAGGCAGCGATAGGCAGAAGCCACCAGTGGCACTGGGCTTTCTTTTCAGCAGTTTGTAACGTGGCTGGTTGGATGGATTTCCATGGGAATCCATCCATCCATGGATACAACCACAGCTGTACCTGGGGCTCCAAACCCACCCTCCAGCTGCGATTTCATGTCTTTGCTCTACAGCATGGGGGCACCAGAGCTTTAGGAGAGATCAAAAAATTTAAAACACTGGCAAAAGCAACACCTACTTTTCAGCTTTATTTCCCTATTCACTTGCCCGAAACACTTTGGTTGGGATTTTCCAGCGACAGTCTGAGAGAACATCAGAGCGAGAAAACTGTAACCCTGTGCACCCAAAGTCTGGCAAATTTATTGTGGTTCAAAACATGGCTCTGTAGAGGGAAGCTTCTAACAACAGTGGCAAGATAGAAGGCAGGCACTGCTACTTGCAGTGCACACATAGAGTACGATGCACTGGGAGGTCCACAGGCAACAGGACTCAGCTGGCACATTCCAGCTGTTATTTGGCAAGGTGTCGAGTACCTTTAATGAGATTTGAGGGAGCTCCTCAACAAGCAGGATCAATCCGTAAACGCATGAAGACAAGGAGATTAAACTACAGATTAATAATTATACGGTATAAACAATCTGGGATAAAACTATTTCGCTCCACTGGAGACTGACATGTTTATGTATAAAGTGGGGAATCTATAAAGCCCATTGATTTGTATTTCAAATGAAGCTAATCTAAAAGCATTACTTATTATTAGGTAAAATATATAATACAAATAGCAAGCTAGGAAACAATCAATACTTCTCAGTGTTTGCAACCCCCTACAGCAATTTTCATGCTAGACATGGGAATAAGCTGGATTGCAAACTCGTGTGCCTGACAGTGTGTTTGTCTCCCCATCTATATCTACACGGGAAAAACCTGCAACCTAACATCAAGCATATTTTTTTTCTTGCTTCTCCCCCTGCAACTTTACCCTAATTGTACCTAACCTATATTGCAGGCTGTAGTAATAAATAAATGATGAAAAAATCACCCCACAAATCCCCCAACTACATCCATGTACTGTGTTTCTTGGGCTGTCAGAAGAATGAAAACACTGTTAGTCGGGACCAAATCCAATATTTATAGATGAACTTGACCACATGGGTGATGTAACTTCATGAAAGAATGAGATAATTTTCCACGGTCAGACTAAATTAAAATTTTGCCATTAGCACAATTCAAGTTTTGTAGAAACTGGGTCAGTTCATTTATAACTATCAGAAGTCAAGATCGGGTAGGTGTATCTATAGATTCATGCCATTACTTGGAAGAATTTAAGTCCCAGAAAGACACACCTCAGTTATATACCCAAAGGAATAGCACTTTTTTGAATAAAATACTTGCTACTTGATGAAATTTGGGATAACCACTACTTTGTTATGAATGATATGATGCTTTTTCATCACTGCATACTGAGCTCCAGTACAGTGTCATAAAAACAGACGTGTATGTACATGTGCATATACTTATGTGTGTTTATACAGGCACATGTGTGCATCCACATGCACACCTAAGCACTGTATTTAACTAATATCTCTCAGATAATGTGTATTATTGTCACTGAGTGTTTCTAGTAAAGTTCATTTTGTCTGGTATGAACATTTTGTCTGGTATGAACTTTCCAAGCATTAACAAACGAAATTAGCTCTACTAAAAGGGTCCTTGGGCCAGCTATGCAGATTTATATCACTACGAAATACTCCTTAGATTCTGTGCAAATTAGGTGGCTCATTATTTTTTGTAGCTGTTACAGCATTTGTTGCCTGAAGTACATATGCACACACGCGCTCCTCTCCTCTGCATGTGGCAAGAATTTTTCCAAAAGGAGCATAAGCCAGAGGAGAAATTAAAATCTTGAAAGAGATACTTGTGTGAATGTTTTCAGTAATAATAAAGGAGAAGAGGTGTGAGAAAAAAGCTTCTGATTAGGACTAGTCCAGAGGCAATTAGAAGCTGAAGGGATGAGGAAGAGCCAGGAGCAACATCCACCAGGATGCTAAAAACTGTGTTATTATGGATGAGTGGAAGGGTCCGAGAGAGAAGAAAGGAAAAGAAGCAAGTCTGCCTCAGAGGGAGGGGAGGCTGGGGGCTTTCACCGAAGGAAACGTGGAGAAGGGCTGGCTGGAGACGTTTCAAGGGAGAAGGGAGGGCAGCAGGGGCTGAGGATGGCAGGAGCCCAGTCCTGCCCTGCTGCCACTGGGAGGCCGGAGGGGCAGAGGTGAGGACGGAGGAGCGGAGCAGACCGTGGGAAAGGGCAGCTATTTTCAGTGTTTTCACTGAGCAGAAAGAAACTCAAGAGGCCGGAGATAAAGATAATGCATGCTACAGTGAGTACGTACGGATGCTGGGAGGAAGCAGAAAAGGGCAGGCCGGAGAGAGGCCGTGCTGCCCAGAACAGGGGGAACGGCTGCCAAGGGGGTTGAAAGAGAGGTGGGGATGGGAATGAGACAGAGAAGAACATTGCTGGAAATTTCCTCTCCTCCAGAGGGATATGGGACAAGGGAGGGGAGGGGAAGGGAAACCTCAGGCGCTGAGAGAGGCGAACAGGGAACTTGTCAGGGAAATGATGAGAGGGGAGAGGTAATTTGCCGGTGAGAGGCTGAAGAGTGGGTGAGGACACCGTGCCAAGAGATGATAATCCAGCTGATTAGAGAATTAAGCACAAGAGATGTCAAGCGAAAGGCAGAGAGCAGAAGAGGCTACGGAGGTGGCAGTAAGAGCCTAAGTGTAAAATAGAGCTGACAGCCGAGCAGCCTAAGCGTGCAGGCAGCTCGCGTCCCCTCTGCCTGCTCCCTCTCTGCTGTGCTAGCGGGGACGGGCGGTGTTACACAGGGCACAAAGAGATGCAGCAGCCCAGGGAAGAGGGGAGAGAAGAGCTAGCCGACAATAGCTGTCCGCAGACAAAAAGATAAGCTTTTAGCACAGCTGTGTGGCTGTGTGTGATGGATGGCGGCTTCTCCAGGCAGAGCAGCGGCACAGCGCTGCAAATGGCTTTCTAGAGAAAGCAGCATGGACAGCAGCTCCTGCGCATCGCTGGAGGGAAATGGCAATGTCCTGGGCTTGGCAAGGAGCTCAGGGTGCTCGCTCCATCAGCAAGCACAGGGGCATCTGCACTGTACTATCCCCACACAAGGCACTGCTACACCCAGCACTGTGAGGACAGATGTAAACGAAGCCCTAAGAGCTTTCTTCAATGAGTTTAAGCTTGACATCCCCTTGTAACAAAAAAGCTCACCTCCTTAGGAAAATACCTACTGAATAACACAAAAATTACGTTATTTGTAACAAAGAAGCTGATTTCCAGATTAAGAAACAAAACACAGCACCTTGACTACATGGTGAGTGTTTTTGTAGATGTTATTTTCTAGTAGCAAGTAATTAATCTTGCGTGAGTCTGAAAAGTCCCTACCAGTTTTTGAACTTGCAGACAGCTGGAAAATGCCTACTTAGGCTAGCATGCACATCTTTGAGTCATTCCACTTGCTAATTATTCTTCCAGAAGCTGCCAACAGCTTTTCTAACATTTTGCTAACTAGAGAGGGATATCACATCACATTATCATAGATCATGCGAATTAACAACAGGATGCCGTTGAAGCAATGTGGTAAAAATCAGGTAGTTGAGAAAGAAATTAAAGCTAATCGATTTGCACGAGAAATAAAAAAATAAGAATCTGTGGTACACAAACAGCATTTCAGAAACAAAGGGCATGGCTGTGGAACAATGACAACAACAGAGTGAAAACAGCACTTGCAGAATTTGTCAGAGTCGATTCTTTCTCCTGGTGACAGATCGGATGAGACTGAAGCCCGGGACCTTTACAAATGCGTCTTGCTAGCACTCCACTAACCCGCTGCAAGCGGAGCAGCAGTCACCTCTGCAGCGCAGCAGACGTGATTCAGACTGGCAACTGCTTGCACGTGCAGGCACAACACCTCCCACTGCTCTGCGAGGTTTCTGTAATATTCATCGCAGCAGCCCAGAGGGACTGAAGCTCCCGGAGTGCACAAAGCCCTCTGGTGCTCCTGTGCAGCGCAGCAGATACCTCATGGTTGACCTGGCCCAAAGCTGGGGTGGTCAGAGGGACACCCTCGAGCTGTGTGGCCCCTGGGGCTATGTAAGGGGCTGACTTGGTGATCTTTAAGGCCCTTTCCAACCCAAGCCGCTCTGTGATCCTGTGAGTCAAAGAAGTCTTTCTCCACATGTGTGCACGTGTAACTGCAGCTTGCTAAAGCAGGGTTTGGGGTAGCGATGTCTGTTCTGCAAACGGGTAGGCAAAGGCAAGTTATTTTTGGTGCGAACACCCTGACGTGACATCTCAGGGGAGGCTCCGGCCACCTTCAATCAAATGTCTGCTGTCGCTGCTTTGGAGTGCTGTTGGCCATCTTCAGGCCTACTTAAGGCCATCTCAGGCCTACTTAAGGGAAGACAAAAAAGTCATATCCAGCTTTCCCTTCTCAGGAGGTGCAAGGTGAAATAGCAGCACCTCAGTGCAGGTGACAGAAGCTGAGGAGGGCTGGCAAGGGCCACACTCAGGTACCTGGTGATCAGCTGGGGTTTTGGGGGCTCCAGGCACTGAGCACAACCGCGCCGCCTGCCCATTAGCAGCTTCCTGCTCCTGAGAGGTTTCCTTGAAATCCCTCCACAAACGCCCTGCAACCCAAGTGTAAAAGAAGCCACTTTTCCAGCTCTGATTGCCCACTTGAACTTTTCGAGAAGGTTGCATTTATTTACCATCGATCTGCAGCACCGCGGTGACAGCTGACTTGCTGCGAGGAGATGACAAGTGGCTCAGCCCCAGCAGGGCATATCGGGAGGCACGGCGTTACCCCCATTTTGCAGACAAGCCTGGGGGCTGTACCCAAAATACCTGATTTAGGGGCTTGTGCTGCCACTGCCAGTGCTGATGATAATAGGGAGTGGGCTACCTTGGCCTGCAATATGCTCCTGGCTACAAGTCAAGATTTCCAATGAGGCAATCCCCACTCTGAAAAATTATGAGAAACGGAGGGGAAGGATAAACCCAGCTATTTATTTTTAAAGCATCAGTTTCCATAAGCATAAAATCACTTGAAACTACTAGCATAAAAATGTAAATACGTAGTTTTACCATTTCTGAAGATTCTCTCGAGTGACAAATAATGTGTGGAGTAGAGAACTGGTGCAATCAGTTAAAGGACACGGCAATTTTCATTATGGTTATGGCCTAGACAGGAGCTGGAATTTGGCCCAGGCTGATTGTTCAAATGCCTCACTCTACTGGCCCCTCACACAGGGTTTATCATCGCTGCCTTCGTTATCTCTCCCTGGCTTCATCTTGCCTGTGCTATGTATACATAAGCACACATGGACCATGAAACTCATAATGAACTCTTGTAATACCGGCTGTCAGCAGCCGGCTCGGAGTCAGGAAAAACATGCTTTAGCAAGAGGTCGTATCTATAAATATGGCAAAACTAATTATCCCAAGAAGGGTTCCCCTTCCTCTTAAAATTAGCAATGTAAACAGTAGGATAACTCACTGTAAACACATTGCTCTGAATTTCACCGGCTTCACTCCTGGCTTCGCTTAGCCCTTTGCCTCGCTATGGAAGAAGTTGGACTCCTGTAAGGATCCTCTGCTACGACAGACACTAAATCTGACACGTGCACAGTTTTGTTGCAGTGTTTTCAAGAGAGTGAAACGGAAGAGAAAGAGCATAAAGCCTAAAAACAGAAACACACCAGTAAAAACGTCAAACTAGTGTCTCCACACAGAAATGGAGAAAACAGCTTAATCTCCTCCTATGATCTAGACAGTGGGCAATCTCCAATGAAGGGACACAGAGAGAAAAGGGACTGGTGGCTGTAAGAGAGAACAAGGAAGTTGATGCCACCTTGGGTTAGAGAACAGAGGGGCTTTCTACAACTGCTCCACTTCTTCAGCAACTATGTGTAACATAGAGGGCATGAAAGACTTGTTTTTTTCTTTTGCTTCATTATTTCAAGGCTGTTTTTAAGTAAATATTTCTTTAATCCTTAAATGTATCCTTAAAGCTCATCTGTGTGTCCAGTTTTTCAGAGACAACAGTACTCCGTTTGCTTAAGTGTATTTGCCCTTCCAGCTGGAGACCGGGACGTCTCCAGCAGTGCCCAGGGTTGCTGAAGAGCTCAGCAGCAACACAGGGCCACTGAGATGCATGTGCTCTTGTATTTAACAACGCAGTCTGTAGGAAAGAAATGTCTTCCAGTGACCACTGTTGGGCTGGAAAATCCTTCAGCATGAGATAGGATGGTGGAAAGAACAGCTGAATGAATCATGAGGGAGCAGAAAAGCTGCGGAACGCCCCCACACTTTTCCATCTGAGATGAGTAAAGGTCAGCCACATCCAGGTGATGCTACTGGAAGCCCCAGTCAGACAGAGAACCAGTCAAGTAGGAATGAACCAGCTCCTGTCCACGAATCGAGCAAAGTCCCACGGCACAACACAGAAAGGAGAAGTCACCGCATTTACCGCAGGAATAACAAAGAAAGGTGAGGCTGGCAGCCTTCTTCTGAGCAGAGGAACGATCCAGCCCAGTCACTGGGAGGAAAGGTCAGGAAAAACACAGCCAGATTTATTAGCCATAACACGACAAAATCTTAGTTTCCCACTGGTCTCACAAAACCTTCCCGTCCCCTCGGGGGGCAAACACCGCCAGCTTCTGGGGAGGGAGCTGCCTGGTAGCCTGTGGGTATGGAGGCAGGACACACACCGGCATCAGCCAAAATGTGCAGCAAAGTTGCAACGGGCACCTACCCTATGTCAAATGGCAGCCTCAAATGCTTGTGGAATGATGAAGCATCAGAAAAAGCCAAGTGTGAGATGCACAGAAAGATGCTCTCACATCCGAGGCCATCTGTCCGTGTTTGCTCATTCGTGTTGTTTCCCAAACTGACCTACTGTTCCAAATCACAGATTTCCGAAGGCTGAAGGTAGTACCAGGAACAACGATCAGTGCCAGCTACTCGGTGTCACTGAGGAATTATTTCCAGGAGTCTAATGGCGTGATCACAGAAGCTGGAAAAGCAAAATCCCAGGGAGGGGGAAGCCTGGATTTGACTGTGAAAGCTGCGTGCAGGCCACTGACAGCAGCACGTGCTGGAAAGCCCCATCTCCAGCGTGAAAGCCCACTCAGATACAGAGGCAACAAGCAGCAGGACAAATATTTGACAGTGAAAGCGATGTTCGCTTCTTCCAAAAGCAGATGAGAAGTTTGGCCGCTTGTAACAAAGACCATTTCTGTTTTCAAGTACAAGTGGTGCGTTTCAGCCATCCTTTCCCTGCTCTCCAGACTGGCCTCAGAGCAAACACGACCATAAAGCCCAGGAGATCCCTAAAATCTATTTCTGTACCAAATAAACAGCTAATGTTCTCCCATGAACTGAAAAGCTCTTCCACTGTTCCCAAAGAATTAGTCTCCCCTCCCCGTACAAAGATAAATTTCCTCTCCAAGGTAATTTTACAAATCGTAAGTCGGTCTCGTAATGGCAACCCCGTTAATTTTATATCCCCAGAGACCTTTACCATCTCTCCCTGTTGAGGTTTTCCACAAAGCACCCACATCATTTTTCAGACTTTCGAGCCCTTGATTTCCTTTCAGATAGGCGTGCCTTCGTCCGACTGGCTGGTTTTGTTGCGTGCTGTAACTGGTGGTCAGCAAAGAGCCTGGCCGCGAGGGTTTCGGGGTGGATTTCTCCAGCTCTGCCAAGGCAGCCACTTTCCACGTGTCCTCCCCCACCACAACGCTCCCTCTGCCTTTGAGATGGCAAAAAGGAAAACTAGGAAATGCAACAGATGGCCTGACATCCTCTTCCTCCAAAAACCATCGCGGCTGCAGCTAGATTAGGCAATATTTCAACTATTTCCGCGTGTGCCAATAGCGTTATTCATGACTAGGGAAGATGAGGAGAATGCTTCTGAAACTCCCCCATAGGCACTCTGTTTGCAACAGCCTATTCCCGTTGAAAGATCTCTTCTTTTCCCTACTCCGAATCCAATGAGAAAGCTCTTCTTTGCCAGATTTAAAGCTGACAGGTGGTACATGCATAATTAAAGCTGACCTAACATGGAATGCTCTCATTCCTGGCATATTATCAGACACTTAAGCAAAGCAATTATCAGTAGGCAATCTTTTCTGTCAACAGAGATGGGGTGAAGCATTTCTTCAGTCATGAAGATACTGTAACGATGATACATATGTATTTGCAAATACTTACAGCACAATAACACAGGCGAACATCTCTGGTACCTTGGAGAAACGTCTTCACCCCTTACAGTGGGCTGCAGGCACCTCCCCTCGCATGGCCAGGCTCCCCTGCACTATTTCCAGGGGCTCACAGCACCCACCACACACCTTGCTGCCCCCATTTTCAGCAGCCTGACCTCCTCCCGCAGTGCCCCTGCAGTCCCTACGAGCCCTTCTCACCTATTCTTATTGTTCCTTGGTCCTTCCACCTGATCGAGCTGGTACTCGGTTGGTCTGAGCCCCAGGAAACCTTGATTTTAAAATGGAAAAATAGAAGAAAGAAAAACCCCACAGACCTCGTCCTCCCTCATTCAAAAGCAAACAAACCCCTAAACCCCTCACTCCTCCACCAAAACTCAACAACCAAAGCCCCCACCAACCACTCCCTCACAACCCTTCTCCTTCTCCCCCTGCAGCAGGTCAGGCGTTGGGCACTACCACGCTCTGTTTTTCTCCTCTTACGACCGTGAACACCCCTGGGGAGGAGTTGCGTCCGTCACACCCCACAGCAGCCCGTGCCCGTGGCCAACAACCTCGGCTACTCTTGCATTGCGTCCCATGACGGGGACGCTGTCCCCTGGGAGCACCGAGGTAGGAGGCAAGCACAAGCCGAGATCAGTCGTGAGTTTTACGTGGAAACAGCCCAAAAAGCTCTGCTAGAACTAGGAATATCTTCCCCACTTTTTGGTTGCACAAGCAGATGGCACTGCCTCCCAAAATAGTAATGTCACCCATGCATTGAAGAAGGCAGAAACTTTTTAACCTAAACTCTTAAAATGTTTCCTTCAAACAGTGTTTTGCAATGAATCCAGCAAGTGTTCTGTGCTTTTTTTTTTTTTATTTTTTCTTTCCTTTTTTTTTTTTTTGGCTAAAAAAGGACTTTTATAGGAGGTTTTTTTGGGGGGGAAGAAAAACATAGAGAGGAAAAAAATAATTAGGAAAAGGGAAGCCTGAAAGAGTGAGTGGTTTTCTTAATTTTGGGGAAATTATGATTGTGAGAAGTATTATAAACCGCAATTACACACACACACACGAGACTGCACTTTACCTTACGAAAGAGCTGCTCTTAGGGTATAAAATTGCTTTAATATTGCAGACAAGTGTTTTAAAAAATGGCTTATGATAATGGATTTTCAAAGCAGAAGTAAAGCTGCTTTTCCTCGAGAATAGGGCTTTAGAGAAGGGAAAAAACTCCACAATGCCAGTGGCGTGCATTTTGCTGCATTTCACAAGATCTCTCATTATTTAAATTCCTATGTATTTATGTCATACGTGGATAAATGACCTTATTGTTCAGAACATGTCTTTATATGAACATCTCTGCTGTTAGAAGTAGTGTTATTTTGCGTTCTCCCCCCCCCCCCAAGTCAGAACAAAAGTCTCTTTTACTGCAGTTTTGGGAACTTCATGCAAATGGCAGTTTTTACACATCAATCGTCAGTTTAATAACACTAATGATAAGAGGGGAATTAACGGTAATGGGCTGGCTTTTTGGCACGCAAATCAGAGTTTGCAGAGGAGTCTCTGCTATGCCAAACTTTACAGACTTGTGTTATCAAGTGTTAGCAACGAGCATTAAGACTAAACTATTGACTTCTTACCAAGCTGGGGTTACTGAACCACAACTTCCTAGCACAAAGATTGATTATTTAGAAATCCATTGTGCAAGATAGGAGGAGATAGCGATAGCCTTCTGGGACAGCAGGGAGCCATTTACAGAGCAAAATAAATTTGCCAGGGGATACAGATCTGTCTGAACATGCTCAATATCTCCCTCTGTTAGAGCAACACTGGCTAGCTGCTTTCTCAAGTTTTCCCCAAGGTGCAGAGGTTGGGCTTTCTTTCTTCCACCCCACCCTTGCAACAGCAGCGTTTGAAGTCCAGTCCTGCACCCGCTGCTCACGAGTGACCTCAGAGACTTCAGGGGTGCTGTTCACAGGGGTTTTGCTGCAGGACCAGCGAGGGAAAAGGCCAACAGCACCGTACACACAGCTAAGGCAGCGAGAGCAGGCGGCTCGTCGAAGGGTTGAAGGCTGAGCATGCAGAGCCACGCTCTGGCAACGTGGTGAGATCACCACCGCAGGAGTGGTGCTGAGTATGAGAAAAAGCCTGTGCTTTCCCAACATGCGAACAAGTAGATATGTCACCAATGGCAGCTTTTTGGAGTTAAGATGCCACAGCAGAAGTGAGCAATGGCAATTTTTTTTAAAAACATACACATGGACCAATGCAGAAAGAAACAGCCTGACCGGCTACAAGCACTACGGATGGGTGCTTCACCAGGCACAGAACATCCCATGGCAATGATGGTCTGGGGACACAGGCATGACAAATTACACCTCTTCAATCTCAATACTTTCTGTCCAGACAGACAGACAGACGTAGTGCTGCACCCTACGCCACCCCAGCCCAGTTCTAATGCGGGAAGTACTCACTCCAGGCACGAATTACACTTTGCTTCCTCCCACTCATCTTTTGCTATGATCAGGGCCCACCGATGAATTGCTCTGCAGCTGAATCCCATCCCACATAGGGCACCTTCTTTTCCATGGATGCCTGACTGCTTTTTCACACTGCCCATACATTCGATGCCATGGTTTCTAGATATAGGCTGCAAAGACTGAATCCCATGCCCTGAGGAAGATGGGCCACTTCCATGGATGCTAAGGCAGGCTACGGGAATACAGATGGTGGACTTGCTCCTTAGGCTGTTATTGTAACAAATGGTTAAATAATGCCAGAACAGACAAATTGTGGAATCTCAGTTTTTTTTTTTTTTTTTTTTTTTTTTTTTTTTTTTTTTCCAATCATGAATTCTCATTTGGACCAGTTGACCAGTTATAAACTACTCTACAGCCATTTCTGTACCACTCAAAGAAATGACACAATTAAACTTGAACACCTATTACCTTTTCCCAAGGTTCCTGTGTGAACTGCAGCCTTCCCAGGGGAGGTACACTTCAGTTTGACCATATTTCTTGGTCAACACAACTTGAAACAATATTTACAGGTGAAAAAGCCTACACTGTTGCCTGCAAGTTGAGCTGGACTGCTTGTCCTTCATCCTGCCATCTGCAGGGTTTGCTGTGAATCAGAAGCTCTCTGCTCCTAAGAGTTTTGGAGAGGAGAAAGGAAGCATGCTCCATAATCATGCACATTCAGTGGTAGTTTTCATGAATAGCTAAGTGGAAAAGGAAGCTTTCAAGCAGTACAAAGTCTGCTGCACTTTACAAGAAGCCCCGAGGCAGGCAGGGATTATTTTGTGCTGCAGGAATGAAATGCAGCCTCTTTAGATAGAAGCTGTTTTATCATAGAGTCCCCAAAAGAAGTGGCATTTTTAGAGACCATGGGAGCTGCACTGTCTCATCCATGATAAAACTACAAAATGACAGGAACTTTTAGGTAATGTTTGCCTGTAAGGTCAGCAGCATAAGGAGCAGGTAAGCCCGATCTCCGGGCTACTGCCCTTGCGAGGTCACTGCAAAATAAAAAAGTGAGCAATAACAATTCCACCCAACATCTGGGGGAAGCAAGGTGGTGTTCACGGTGGGTTTCACGTGGGAAAGGGTGCGTGACGAACAAAACAGAGTGAGGAACACACGTGTATGACCACCAGCGCATGGGCGTGCAGGCCGACATGGATGAGGTCTCTGGATTGCTGCTGTCACCATGACGTGTTCCTAGCTGTTGGCATCACTGACCTTGCCGTGCTGTCCGAGTGCCTCTAAATGAGACCATAAAGCTTGCATCCCCTGAGCTGTTGCTGCCCACCACAATCCAGCTAGAGCTGCAGAGCCCCTGGCACTGCTGGTGATGATGGGAACAACCTTCCTCCCTCCACAAACCCGTGCCAAAGTTACCTCATAACCAAACTGCAGCTCAGAAAGCAAGTCCTCTGCCAAATGAAGAAATGCAGGGAGATCACTGCCTGAGCTAGGAATACATGACTAGCTTTTTCCCAGGTCTGGAAGAGTCCCAATTCCTGCCCCAACAGCAGGAGCCGCGTGTGCTGACTCCTTGCTGCAGGCTGGCATCTGCTCTGAACAACAGCTAGACAAATACTATTGCTTCATCAATACATTTGTAATTCAACCACAAAATTTAAAAAGCAGCTGAAGAGCTTTGCATGGTAAACATCAGAAAAACACTGCCTTCCAACCCTGCAGCCAGTTGTTCTGCAATATCTCCTGCTTTGTGCTGACAACCTTTTTTCCCTCCAATCATTCAGACACAATGCCTTCAGGTCTGTCTAAGTAATGTAATTTACTGGAGTGGAATTCCCTCGGTACCTTCTGCAGCACTCAGTGACAGTATCATTTATACTCTACACTGTCATGCCATGACACTGACACATTGGCTTTCATCCCTCATTCAGTGCGGAGCGTGCAATTTCACCTTCCATTGTGCCCTTTCGCAGACTGCGTGCACAAATTTACTCCATTCATTCCTAATTACAAACCTCTGCTGAAGCGCTCTCATTAGATTTGTATTCCTCTCTCCAAATGTCAATCTTTTTTTTTTTTTTTTTTTTTTGAAAATCCCACTTTTTCCGGAGGATCCATCCATTAGCAGCAACCTCCCCGGCATTCCTTCAACCGAGCGCATTAAAAGTGAAACCGGTGGAGCAGAGATGCTCTTAAAAAGCGCCATTATGGTAAATCTCCCTCGCCAGTGTGTTTTTTTTTTTTTTTCTGTCTTGTAACCCAGACGGTTGCCCGTGCCCGCATGTCGTGGGGTGAAGCAGAGCCGGGGCGGCTGCTTCGAGGCAGCCTTTGTGCGCTGGGAGAGCGGGGCACGCCGTGCCACAGCCCTACAAAGGGCTTGCGACGGCGGCAGGGGAGGCTGAGGGCAGGCTGGCTGCTGTGGGAAAGTTAAGAGCAAAACAAGCTCGGGGGTTCCCGAGGTAGGAGGAGGACACTCTGCTGTGCGAGCCAACAGGTTGCGAGAGCTCCCTGGCTGGAGATCTCCACCAGCCACCAACCCTACCCCGTGCCCACAGGGAGAACACGAACATGCAGCTGGGTTGGACGCGACGCGGTCAGAAAGGGCGCGCTCCGTCTCCTTCGCAGAAAGGTAAACACCTTAAAACATCTCAGCGCCATACAAGGGAAAAAATTACCAGCCCCGCGGCGCCTGCTGATGGTTGCACGAGGCGTCCCGGGTGCCACCGCTAAAAATAGGCCTCGTGGCGATCCCCCCCCTGCCTCCCCGAGGCGAGCCCTGCCTGCCTCATCCCGCTGGAAAGTGCCGAAGCGGCGAAGGAGCGGAGCACGAGCGCCGTGGCCGCATGACACACACTCTCCTGGCCTTATCTTCGCAAGCGATCACAGCTGAGCTCATCGCAGCAGCGTCTGTCTGTGTGTGTATGTGTGTGTAGGGGGGGGGGAAGGAACCACCCCTACATCTGTGTCAAAAAGGGAAAATTCCACAGAAAAAATGACAACAAACGCTTACGCCGCTCGGCGTCAGCTGGTCACCTACGGGATTGAGATGTGCAGATAACGGTACCAGATGTAACGTGATTCCCTGCAGAAAGCACCACCACGGAAACTCATTATTTCTCAAGTTTTTCCCCACTCCCCCCTCTCCCCCCCGAATTAAATATTTAAAACCTTGATTACCGCGTGAGCTCTTGTGCCTTTTGTGCTTGGCATCAAGGCAGGAGCCGGTCCGGCGGGCGGGCGCGCGCCGCCGCGAGAGGAGCAAGGCGCATTTCAGAGCAGGCAGCAGCCGCGCCACACGCGCGGCGCTCTCCTTCTCTGCTCAGGAGAGGGGGGAGGCTCGCGTTAAGGTAATTCAGAGGGATTTCGTATTGCATAATAAAAGACTCACCAGCGACAGCATCAATATTCCATGGAACAAGCGCGTGTGCCTCTAAGTGCCTCCAGCGCACCACATCCTCTGTGCAAGGCGGCGTTACTCAGAGCGAAAACCTATTGTCTTATTTAGCCCAGTTCTCAAGTCAAACAGGAACACTTCTGCCACGCCGTGAAGCCCGAAAAACCTGGAACCGTCATGAAGCGCCACGAAAGCTGCGATGCTCGGGCTGACACACAACTGAAAACGAGTTTTGAGCCTCCCTCCGTTACCTTCGGTTCCGTAGCTCTTGAGTAGATGCTCTCTCTACTCGTCCATTACACGAATTACATCAAACCGAGAAGCCCGAGATGCACAGGCACACTCATTCTCTGGAAATGCCACAACTGCTTAACGAGTGAGGCAGGGACAGCACCCAACCTTACACCGCCAAGTTATGAATTTCCCTGCAGATGCTGACAACGTCTCTCTTTAATGTTTCTCTTGGCCACAAGCTGACATATCAATTAATGTGGTCATAACAGATTTAGTAGCTCAATATATTTCAACTAATTTAGCGAATTCCTAACCGGTGCAACTACCTGGAAAAGCCACCGAGACAGCAGATTTCAGTACCATCACCCTAAAACCAAACCAAAAGGATTTTACGTGTCAAAAGCTAACACTGAGAATTTGTTTCTTGCTGCTCAGCAGATTTGTACAGATTTCCTTTTTATTTTCTATTTTTTTCCCAGAAGATGAAGTTCTGGATCAGCAGTTCAAGTTACGCCAGAGAAGTGTTGGAGGGCTGATTTTAAAGATCTTTCAGTCCTCTCTAAAGCTGTTTTTTCCAGATCACAGCACAATTCCGCTTCCAAAATTCTTTCATCACCACCTCTTACTTATGCACTAAGCCCAACTCCTCTTTCTTTTTTTTTTTTTTTAAATAAAAAAACAAGAAGCTGATGAATTAACACAGCTAGACAACACTGCAAATAAACTCCCTCTCTCATTCCAACAGACACATTTACAAGTATTCAAGCACAGGACTCACCAGACAGAGATGAAGCTGCATGCAAGCCAGTCATCAGAGCTAACAGAACGATTATGCTTGCTCTACAAGTTCTGAAGCATTTGAATCTTATTTTTAGTTGTACACAAAGGGCAATAAATGGAAAATCTTATTGTAACCACTGCTTCTTCTTGGCCACCCACACTTCCAACACCTACAGCAAAAGTATATAAAAGCAAAAAACCCAGAACTCACGGCTCATCTGAACAAGGGATGCAAACTAGCTAATTGCTGTTACTTTTTTTCCAATTTGTATGTAGAGTGTCACGATATTCTGTTAACCATCACCGGCAGATATTCACACACAGCGTTTATCTCCTACGTCAGGGATCCTATGGGATTTTCATGCTTGTAATTAATTGCTTTCTCTCAGTGATCCGATGGAGTTCCTCTCGAAGTTAGCTAACCACTAATCAATTTTCAAATGAGGAAATAGAGAAGATGCCTCTCTCGAACTCTCAGTTTCTCCCCACACCCCAGCCCCAAATTAATGATGCACAAGGAGTTAATGCTTTGCTTACCTGTGAGAAATTATGCTCAATACTCTACCCAGAAACCGGCAATTAAAAAAAAAATCCCTTTACACTCATAATAGTAGAAGAACTTCAAACAAATTGCTGTCAAGGATGATTTCATTATGTTTAAATCCACTTTACTTCAAGTTGCTTTGCATATTACTTTTTAATTTTATCCATGAAACTCCTGTATCCACTACAATGCTGGTTTACCCTCCTCTCCTATGCCTGACTCCTTCCATTTACCCGGCTCCGCAAGGCGACACAAGTATGAACCTAATTATCGTCTGAAAACCTGCAGAAAGCCAACCCAATTAGCTGAGTAATAAAGAAATAAAGAGAAAAGGTCTGTCTTAAGACCAGACTAAATACGAGTATTGGTGAGGCCACGTCTGGAGATGGGGCGAGCTGACAGTCTGCTGTCATTAATTACCTCGCTGCCCCTGGAAATGCATGGCGATGTGGCCGGGAAAGCCACGCTGCCACACTCGCGCTTCGGAGCTCTTTGCAAATGACAACAGGAAACCCGTCCCATGAGCTCGCAATACGCGTTTAACCTCGTATTTTAAGGCAACGTGTCAGCTGCAGGGAAACGCACCTTCACCTGCCCTTCACCTGCTCACCGATGGCCAGCTAGGGATGTCTTCCAGCCCACCATCCTCCAGCGGCCGGCACCGAGCCACGCAGGCAGCCGGCGGCTCTGGGCACCCGGCACTTTCCGCGGCGCTGCCGAAATCAGGTGAATGCCTTTCTGGCGACGACGCGGGGTGCAGGAACGCGAGATGGGTGCCGTAGAAGCGCAGGTATCTAAGTATTATGAAAATAAATGGGTCATACACCACTGAGCTAACAACCACACCACCCCCAAGCCGGGCGCGTAATGACTGTGCAGAGCTCTGCCAGAGGGAAAGGAGAGATTTAAACAGCAGTGAAAACAAAACTGATGCGGTGAGATGGATTTTACTTTTCACCGGTTTGGGTTAGAGAGAAAGTTGAGCTCACCGTCACCCTCTCGCAGTGTTTTATATTAAAAAAGCTCGGCGGCGGCAGGTGAGGTGTCCTGGGGGAGGCAGGAGAGCAGGCAGGGTGCTGCCGCCCGCCCCCGGGGCCGCGGGTCGTGTCCCCTGCGGCAGGAGGAAGTGCCGGGCCAGCGGGCTGTGACTCAGTGCCTCGGGCTGACACACACACACACAAACCTACAGACGTACACACAAATGTACACGCACACGCAGCCTGTCACCTGCGGCGGCACAAAGCCAGCCCCACGGCGCCGCAACGCCGAGTCAACAGGCGGAGGGCACCGCACGCCCACACGGCGCATCCACCTCCGGAGCCACCAACCAGCAAGTGATCGAGGGCCAAACGGGGACAAGCACCAAAATAATTCATCTTCTGATGGCATATGGAGATATATTTTTTATATATATAGAAAATTAACTGATATATTAGCAGCAAATGCTTATCAAAAGCAGCCTCTGGTCGGCCAGGTGGGACGTCCAGGCTGCCTCAGGTCCAGTGATGCTGGCAGTGCCAAGGAGCATCTGGCTGCACCAAAGGACAGCCGCAGTGATGGCAGCAGTCACCAGCTTTACACATTCTCAAAGGCAGGCAGCGGGAGAATCTGGTTAATTAATCAGATTAATTAGTTGAGAAGAAGTTTTCTCCTGGATGGCAGCACTGGGTGAGTGATGAATGGATGGAGAGCAGGCTCACAGAAAAGGACCTGGGGGTGTTGGAGGATGAAAAACTGAACATGAGCCGTCAGTGTGCACCTGCAGCCCAGAAAGCCAACTGTACCTTGGGCTGAATCAAAAGCAGGTGGTCAGCAGGGCGAGGGAGGCAATTCTCCCCCTCTCCTCTGCATTCGTGTGACCCCCCCTGGAGCACTGCGTTCAGCTCTGGAGCCCCCAGCACAAGAAGGATATGGGCTGTTGGAGCGAGTCCAGAGGAGGGCTACAAGTATGTCCAGAGGGCTGGAGCACCTCTCCTATGAAGAGAAGCTGAGGGAGTTGGGGTTTTTCAGCCAGGAGAAGAGAAGGTTCTGGGGAGACCTCATAGGGGCCCTCCAGTACCTAATGGGGGCCTACAGGAAAGCTGGGGAGGGACTCTTTGTCAGGGGGTGTCAGGATAGGACAAGGGATGATGGTTTTAAGCTAAAAGAGGGTAGATATAGATTAGATATTAGGAAGAAATTCTTCATTGAGGGCGGTGAGGCCCTGGCACAGGTTACCCAGAGAAGCTGTGGATGCCCCATCCCTGGAGGTGCTCAAGGCCAGGCTGGATGGGGCTTTGGGCAAGCTGGGCTGGGGGGAGGTGTCCCTGCCCATGGCAGGGGAGTTGGAATTAGGTATCTCTGAGGTCCCTTCCAACCCACACTACTCTGTGTGCTTCTGTGGAAACGCTTTTTGTTGGCTGTGAGCACAGAGACCAAGGGTGTTGCTGGGGAGGCTGTGGAGGCCCCTGTGGTGGGATGTGCCCCGTGCCTGCACCAGTGACGGTGCTGGCAGCACCCAGCCCTGCCTCAGGGCTGGCAGGCACAGCCCACCACCCACCATCTGCCATGCCAGCACCATCAAACAGGTAAGAAAGCTCCTTCTCCGCCATAAAAATGGCATTGCTTGCTGACTGGTGTCAACCCTTGGACTTCATAGCCAGCCCTCAGAAAACCCACAGGCAGATTCCAATCCCCAACAAGAAAACAGACTATAAAAATCACAATGCCCATGTAGTAACATCACTGCTGCCACCAGTGTGGCACAGAAAGCACCCTGATGTGACAGTGACACATACCAACAGGAAAACCCTCAAGACATTGGCAGCAGAGCTCAGCACAAAGAGGAGTTGCCCATCCGTACAGATGAACCCGTGGACGTGTGGCAGCCCCTGCCAGGACAAAGGCCCCATTTCCAAAATAATCTTGGATGTGGTGTGGAAACACCAGCAGTGTCCAGGTTCAGCACTGAGTGAGTGTCTCTCATCCCCATCTCCATTATGCTCCAAGTCAGATATAGGCACTCCCAAAGTGACCATGAAAGCCCAAGCTCCGTGCTACCACACAAAAACACAAACACCAGCGGAGAGGGGACCTTTATTTTAAAAATGACATTTTGTGGCCGATATGACCACATCTCACACCAAAGGCCGGTGATGACTGCTCAGTAAGATAAGAAAACCTCTGTCCTTGGCCACAGGCATTCTGCCTGGGAACAGCTGGGTGGGATTTGGTAACCAGAGTTACGACTGTTTGGTGAGTAGGCTTTCACAAGTATGTGACATCATCTTCAGAAATTTGATTTCCTTTTTAATTCAATAAAGTTACCTGACCTTTTAGCGCGGATTTAAAAAAAGATAACATTTTTTCCCAGTCCCTGGTGGTAGGCGGATGACACCAAAATCTGCATCTTCAAACTTCACATTATTTACATCTGCCTACAGATGGTCGCAGGACAAATTTCAAGAAATCTTTTTTTAAAAAATTGAAATATTCTGAAGAGCTCATACCTAGCAAATGTGAATTTCACGTAGAGTTTTTCTGAGTTTGAGTTTAGGGTTTGTGATTTTTTTTTGAACAAAGCACTTAAAGGCCCTCACTGAATTCTCAGCACGGCGTAAGTAGTCCCAATTAGGACAATTTATTACGCTCAGAATGCCATTGATTGGTATGTTATTTTTGCTGCTTGTAAAGGAAAAGAAAGCTGGGTAAAACAAAGCGAGAAGTGCGAGGGTAGCGTTGAAATCACTGTGAGCAGCTCTGCACATCTGCAGGAAGGCACCGTGAGTGCCCGACCATCCGAGCAGGGCCCTGCACGTGCGGTGCCGCTGGCGATAGTTCACGTCCACGACCCAGGAGCCGTGTCTCAGCCAAGAGCACAGCTTCTTCTTAAATCCTGCACTCCCTCATTATGCGCACGGTCTAACCTCGCCGTGATTAACTCCCAGGGGACCAAGAGAAATGTGTTTTTTTTTCTTATCTTCGCACATGTACTGTAACGGCGTTTAGCAATCTGCTCTGTCAGAACAAGGGAGAAGACTTCTGCTTTAAATTAAAACATCAAGAGATATTATTTTTACAGAGATCACATCAAACAGAATCCTACTAGCATTATAAAAATGGAATAATCAATGGAAGAGGGGAAAGGTGTACGTGCTTACTAAATACACCGCACCCTGGGAAAAGCAAGAACAATATGACTGTTACAGCTAGGTCAAGCTCTCTCCAACAGGGCTAATTAACAAGGGAAAATTCAGTGGTTTTTTTTTCTGTTGGAATTGCTGTAACAAGGTAATTGCTACAAGCAGCATTTGTTATCAAAAAGCCAGATGGAAGGCTTGTGAATAACACTGAGAAACCAAGGGAGCACCTGATGGCTTGCCCTGTGCCCAGCTCCCCCAGCACAGGTCTGCTCGTGGAACCACTGCAACCCCAGCCGATGACCTACGAGGTGACACCTGCACCTCCAGGAGTCAGAGCACGTGGCATGTTCCAAAGGTTTGGTGTATCTCGAGCACAGACACAGTAAAAATAAATAAGGAAGGCACAAAGCTTATGACAGCTTCTAAATCCTTCTGCTTTTCAACTTTATTTGGTCCTCGGCCATGGCTTTACTCTTGGAAACAGAGATTTCTGATTATTCACGGCACGAGAAACAGCAGGACAAAACTTCCTATGCACTTCTACCAGCTTGCTTTGGCTGTGGACAGGGAACGGGTGTTTTTCTCCATTTATGTCCATCCAGTTTCTGTCTGCTTCTTCACATCTGCTAAGAAGGATGCCATTTTTTTGGTTAGTTCCTCTGAAAGGGTTTTTATTAGTGTATTTGCAAGATGCCTCATTACAGGCTTTTCAGAAACCATGAGAAAAGCCTGCGAAATTGTGAATAAGGCTTCCAAGTCCCATGACAATGCTGCTAAGTAGGGCTAATGAACAAAGGGTTGTTTCTGCCTGCCTAGCTGCTACAACTCATATTTTTAAGTTTCCTTCCCTTAAGACAGGCACTAGAAACATGTTTCAAGTGCGATCCAAAATTCTCACACAGTCAGACAATGCGTGCTACTGGGGGTTTGTCTAATAGCTGCACCATTTATTGACAAGCCCATAATGAAATGGCAAGACTCCCCCTTTTCCAGCAAACAAAATCAACAGAACACCTTCTAAGGTCTCTTTGACAGCAAATTCCCTTTCTCCTCTGCCTAGAGTTTCATTGTTATTTCTGCTGATAACACCAGAAAATGTTGTCTCTTCTCTTTAAAAATCAACTTCCCATAAGCATTAAAAAATCCAGCACTCCTTTTGCAATAGAATTTCGTTTTAGTTTTGAGTGCTGCTTGTAGTGTCAAGAAAGCAAACAAAGTACCTCACATGAGGTAGACTTCTAACATAAATTCTTTGCTTCTAAAATACAACTTTTTTTGAGAAGCAATATTACAAATTAGTTCCTAAGATTAAGAATGGTGTCAGCAAGCACTCAAGCAAAACTGGCCAGAATGAGTGGTTGACTTCACTCTCCTGCCCCGATTAGTCATTAAGCTGCAGAGCATGAATTTATTACTGCGGTGAAAAAACAAGGGCAGGATGCCAGCCTTGCTGACCAGCATGTCAGTGCTTATTTCAGGAGAAAAATGAAAAGAAGAAAACATTCCTTCTTTTACTTCCAGTTGCAATCCCCCGTATCCTCCCCCATCTTCCAGTGTTTTTAAAGAAATTCCCACTTCTGTCCTTTTGCCGCTCGGTAGCTGTGGCTCGGAAACATCCAGACCCCACAGGCAGCGTGACAAGATTTAAGATCTGCGCGGTCACTGGACAGCAGATGTCCTTATAGAGGCTGGGGTGAGTCCTGCGCCTCGCACCAGCGTGACCGCTCATTCCCCAGATTCCCCTGTGGTTTTTCTGGTGGCGTTACCCGACCAGCTGCCGGCTGTCACCTCTGCCCGGGCAGGTGGGAGCGCAGAGCTCGGGCGACGCAGGATTCAGATGCATCGAGATTAAGGAGCATCGCTGCTGCTGAAAGGCAGTGTGGTGTGAGCTGAGCAGCCCTGGCTCTGAAGCTGGGCGATGGGTTTTGTGTCCGATTTCTCTTCCCTCCCATGTTTTCTCTTCTGTTTAGAGTCCTGGATTACGGCACAACTGATGCTGGCAACTGCTAGCCAGCACAACACTGCGAACCACAATTCTGAATCATCTCTGGTTCAGATGATGTTTTGCCAAGCTGCTCTATGCCACCAGCCAGAAAACAAAAACCTCCCAGCCACAATGGGATTTGCTTTTTATTTATATATAAATATATAAAATTGAAGTTGTACTTAAGCCTTTTTCCCAGCTCGGTGGCTCTGGGGTGTCCCATCCTCTGGATTGCACAGCCCACCACATCCATGCCATCCTCGCAATGCTCCAGAGGCTCCTTCCATCCCATGGATCCCTCTCCAGGACTGCTTAAAAAAGGGTGAAGCCAATTGCTCCCCTCTAGAGCAGCCCACTGACCCCTTCCCAGAAGGACACTACATGCAGCCTCAGAGGAAGATTTGACCACGCTGAGGGTAAATGTGTGCATGGCACCACAGCCGCTCCTCATCCTGGGAGGAAACATCCACGTACACAACACACACCAGGAAATACCCACACAGGGCAGGTTGGAAGGGGTCTTCAGCCCCCTTTTGTCCCTAGTAAATCTGTGCACAGCTTCCTCCACCCCACCACAGCCTGTGCAGCCAAGCACAGTTCTTCCTGCATCAGTCACATTTTCTGTCTGCATTCAGAAGCAGGTACAAACACGCCATGTCCATGCCCTGCCCCTCCTGAGTGACGAGCATGCAGGCAGGCAGTGGGATTTCACCAACAATTGCTAACAAACCTGCAGGTTCCCGAACAACACTCCTGGGCAGGATGACCACCCCGTGAGGGCAGCATTTTTCATGTCTGTTGCTGCTGTGTGTCAGCCCTGGCTTTTGGCGGGGCAGCCAGCTCTGTGCCCCACACAAGCAGCTCTCTGCAAGGAGCTGGAGTTGGCAGTGCAGACACTACTGATGCGTACAGAGCCTTTCAGGGCAGCAGTCTGAAAGGAGAAGCAGCACAGAGCCAAGGCTCCCCCGAAGGAACCATTCTGGAAACCCCAGCAAAGAGGATGATACGGTTTTTATGATGGGAAAAATACAGGGATGCCTACAGTCCCGCTGATGGCATCCAAACTCACACGGAGCACGTGTGCCTTCAGCCCAACGCAGCAAAGTAAATGCACACAAACGTATCCAGTTGTGGAGAAAACCTACACGTAATTAGGGGGATGGGGTGAAGAGAAGCTATTTTGAGTACTTTTTGCTAAGGCTTACTATGGCAGCAGAACACTTAGAAAAGCCTTCAAAATGACAATCACCATTTAAGTTAAAAAAGCAAGAAACTACTTCAATAACAATTTATTCGCCAGCTAATGTTTGCTGTTGAATTACAGCTTTTACAGTATTTTTCTGAAGTATGATGTTTACTGCCTCCACCTTGCCTCCCAAAACTCTTTTTCTTCTTCTTTAAATAGCAAGGAATTTGAGTCATGACTTACATGTAACTTTTCTAGGTTCGGCGCTGGCTAAAATGTTCTCACGATGCAGGGAACAGGATCAATGGAGAAATTAAGAGGCTACAGCAATCCATTAAGAAGTGGCCCTCCAAAGCTTTGCAGGGCAATGTTCTGGAAACTCAGTCGGTATCAACCTAAAATAAAATAAAGGCACCCATTAAAAAATTCAAGCATTGACTCCTCACAAAACTCCTCTGTTTTTTTCCTTCCAGTTCTAAACACAGTTAGTGTGGGAGCATTTTTTTTAACATAGAAGGTCTCTATGTCAAAGATGACAATTACATTACGCCAATAACGTACATCTTACCTTTAGACTGCAGATGCCTTATATCAAAGACTATGTTTTTCTTGCGTTGGTGTAGCACCAAGCCAAATGAGCCCCCCGAGAATTATAAAATAGATACTTCTGAGATTAGTCTAGCAGGTCTTACCGTAGGCATGCGCATGCTTGTGCACACGAACTACGAAAGCTCTGCACATCACACCAGGATGGAGGTCCAACAAAATGAGCAAGATGATCTAACAGACTTCAGATTAATACTGACTTTTGTCAAAGCTTTGGTTTCATCAAGGAATTTAAGTCATTAACATCATGAATGTCTCTTGGTTTCTACTTTATAGTGGGTATCTTCAGAAAAGAAACGCCACCGGTGCAGTTTGGCACCCCCAGGTTAATTCAACGCGTGCCGTGTTCCTCCAGCCACCCTGTGGGAACGCTACTGCAAGGCAGCATCAAAACAACCGGAGAGGGAGAACAAGGTTCACGTTCCTGCAGGCAATTCAGCGTGCTGCTGCCGATGCACAAGGGCTCAGACCCCGGGGAGGAGGCCCTCATGTTTGGGGAGGGCCGCAGGGAGCAGCGCTGGGGCTGGAAGAGGTGCAAGCACCCAGCGCCCGAGCCTCAGCATCGGCACCCAGCCCAAATCCCACGCACCGCCCGATCCCAAACGCCCCAGAAAAGGCTTCCCTTGTTTACCAAGGAAGCGGTCATGCTCTGAAGTGGTCAGGGAGGAGGCTGGGAAGGAAATACTTGTGGAAGGAGAAGTAATTGGTTTTAAGTTACAGGGATTTTCAAGCTGAAGTTGCACCAGCGACGGTGCCCAACGCTTTGCTGCTTTCTTGGAAAAAAATGCTGGAATGCTCGAATAGTATTTATTTGACTGAAGGTGCTGACTGGGAGTGAAAAGGAAGACAATTTGCTTTTGAACAGAAGGGGACAGTAGCAGAACAATCAGTGGCATGTATGCATCTTCCCAAGATCACCCTAAGGGCTGTATCTGCAGAATTACCACCTACTCTGGCTAGATAAAAGGGGGAGGAGGTGAGGAGAAAAATAAAAATACGGCTTAGCCTTTTTGTTAAACTACTACCATTTTTTCTGCAATTTGCAAAATGAACTTTTCAGTAAAGACTTCTGGTTTCTTGAGAAATGTTTACTGACCCCATAATCAAATCAAAAAACAACACGAAGTGCAAAATGAAAGGGTTTGGTTTTTATAAGTGTACAGCTCTTGATAAAAAAACTTCAATACTTTCTGAATGCTGATGTGACAGCATTCTACTCCAAGCCTTGTGGAGGACTGGATCTCTTAGGAAAAGCAGGTTATTTCTTCTGGATGGCACCCCTCTAGGTGATTTACAGCAGATGCTCAAAATTGTGCTACATTTAAGCATCACCTGTAAGGGCACTTGAAAAGAATCATAAGGCTACTCTACGAAAACAACGCTTGCATCTCTTCCGTTTATATATAACTGGGCATAACATTCATTGACAGACTGTAAGAGGACAAAATATTTACTGTCACAAATATACATTATCTAAATTGCCTATAAAACTAAAAATATAAACTGCAAATCTGTTCAGTCATAAATCACTCCTAGAACAAAAATAACTGCTGTTTACTCAATAGCCAAAGGAATAAAACCAGGCAAGTGTCTGCTTTTTCAAGGACAAGTTATTTTCTGAGCTAAAATTGCACTTGCTGTGGCGTATCAGAAGAGCAGGAGAATAAACAGAAGTGGGGAAGAGGGAAACAAAATAAAAGGAGGGGAGGAGGAAGACTCAGTGCCACGCTTTTCTGAGAAGGTGTGATTGATGTCCACTGCTGTAAGAAAGCATGAGGCTGCATCCCAAACATTTCATTCCCTTCTGCAAATGTCTCGCTCCATATCTCTCCCCATGCTCCCCAGATATCCTTGCCCTGCACAGGATGATCCAGACAGCATCAGGTTTTACACATGATCTAAAACATGAAAGCAGGAATCTCTCGGCCGAGGGGTCAGCTTAGGGTAGAATGAAACCTAAGCCCCTGCCTACGCTCGACATGAAGGCTGCTTCATGCTTTCCATTTCATAAAAGCATTTCCTTTCTGAAACAAGCCAATTACTAAAAACATAAAAAGAATACATGAAAACCGAGCTTATATGGAATGAAGAGCCAGCAGTACATCCAACGAAGGAAGGTTTCAGCATTTTCAGTTGCTGGCTGGCCAGGCACGCAGCACAGGAAGAGCTAGATGCTGCGCAGGGACAAAGGTGCACTCTACACTCAAACCAGACGTGTTTTTTTTTTCTTTTCTTTTTTTTTTTTTTTTTTTTTTATAACAACCTCTTGCATATTTTTGAACCATGTTACCTTTTTTCCCCCTTTCTTTTTTGAGGGCCTGAGGACTCAAGTTAGCACCGAAGAATGCAAACATAAAGCAAGGTGCACCAGACAACCACGGCTGGCAGAAGGATGCAGGAGGCTGAAGGACTCTTTACTGCAAGAAAACACTGTCCAGCCTGGATTTGTCTTATACAGGGGGTGTGTTTCAAAGAGAGGTTGTTGTTAACGTAAAATAACAAGAGCTTTGATGCTTAGGAGGAAGAAAACTGATAAGTTCTTTGGTTTGCAATAAGCAAACCAAGAAAGATGATTTGAGAAGAATGAGATGAATGTACCTGGGTTATTACTCTGGTTAGCAGGAAAGTTTTTTCAAACCCAGAAAATAGTGCAATCACTCTCATGAAAGCCAGCGAAGTTGGGCAGACAACGAGGGAGGGGAGCACCAAACACACAGCTGGGTTAGCACACACACGAACGCAGGATAAAATTAGGGCTAAGCGAAGTGAACCCACGTGACAAGATGTGCTGGTGTGCTTCTTACAGGCAGGAGAAAAAAGTATTTAAGGAAGGCTGCACACCAGAGAACAGGAAGAAGAAAGCACAAATGTGTAAACAGAACCCGTGTTTTCTAAAGTTATGCCGCACTTGATGGGGCGCAATGTTTGCTGCACAAAAGCGTGTGGAAATCAGTTCCAGTAACATCAAGCAAGGAGCCTGGTCTGTTACACATAATGCTACGAGAGATTAGCAAACATGCTTTCTTCACATTTTGTGTGTTTTCAAGTGAAGCTGAAGGATATTTCTTTCTGGTTGAGACAGCTTCATTGTAACGTTTGTAGTTTGCAACTGCTTGAAGGATTGCCTGAGGCCAAGAAGGCACTCGCAGTCCTCCTGACATCGAGCGCAGGATCTCCCCTGTAATCTGTAAATTAAACCCACGATGATCTTAATACCTATGTCAGGGAAGACGCACAACCTGCTTCACCTATCAGTGCATTTGATTTCCTCCTGACAGCCCAGATGGTTCTTCCAGAGAGAAGCAGCATGCTCATCCATCGCTTCACATGCACAACGTGGACCGAAGTGGTGGGAGCGGGCAGGCACCCACCGAGCGTGCCGTCCCCATACCTGGGCTGCCTGTGTCACCAGTCAGTGGAGACAGGATCGAGTTGTTTGTTCAGACAACAGCAAAACTGCAGAAGTCAGGCTGGCAAGAAACCACGACCGAACTCGTCAGAAGATGCAGCATGACAACTGCTGACTGGATGAAGGTGAAGGCAGCTTCTGATATCCCCCACGGTAAGGAATCCTTCCACACTCTGCAGGCTGGTTTTCCCCAGCTGCACTTAGCAGCACCAACTGGGCTTAAATGGAAAACCCTCAGAGGGCCTGGGGGCTGTGTGTGGGGGGGAAATTTTCCACCCCCTCCTGTCTTCTGGTTGCTGTTATCTCTGTGACACATCAGCCAGGCTGCGCTAGGAGAGGTGGGAGACAGCGGTTCACGGGTGGCAAAGCACGAACTTTTAAGCCTTTTTATGTAAAATCTGTCTGACTTCATCACTGGAATATACTTGACTTAAAATAAAGCCACGATTGAAAACATGTCACCTGGGGAGTATGACCCAGCTAGATGTAAAAGGAGGTTAATATATTCTGTGAGGCCTCCCACAAACAATAAACATGTTACCAAATGGCACAAGCTGATTATTTATGCCTCACACAGCAAAGTACTAAAAAACCAAACAAACATGAAGTAAACCAACACATAATAAAAGTCAGCTTTTGATCAAATCTGATGAAAATGCAGGTATCTGGCATATTTCTCCTTAAAGATTTTGGTTAACAAACACACAAACTGGATGATAAAATGGGAGAGTTCAGCAGTGAGGATAAAATTGCTGTCACGGAGGCTGGAATCTCTGAAAATGATACTGGATGTGCCAGTGCTGAGTCTCTCGGGTAAGGATGCTTCCTGTGGCAGCAGTAAATGACGCAGTTCACTGAATTTATGCCCCAAAGCACGTGAACCACAAGAATTTATGCCTGCCCTGCTGAAAGGATGCTCCTGCTCCGTGCTCTGAACAATTTTCACAGTCAGACTTTTACTGCTAATTTCTTTTTAAAAATGCAAATTGAGAAAACAGTTAACATGCAGAATGAAAGAACGGGCCACAGTCAACCACAAAAACTCCCCATAAGGTTCACCATGTGGGAAACAGATAAGTAAACGCTGTGAAAGATGAACAATATTTAAGTATTAACACAAATGTTTTTTTTGGGAAGGTTTATCTGGCATCTCCACCGGTTTTCCTCTGAGCTCTAATACAAAAATAACCATGTCTGACTGTGACTGGGAAACATGGCAGCAGCTCAACATTGCTTCCTTTCCTCTTTGTACTCAGGAAAAAAAAACACCATCTCACAACTTCAGGCAAACTGATTTTCAGGTGAAGGCGGAGGAGCGTATGTCAACTCAGAAAGTTCAGGCAGTGGTCTGAACCCATTAGGGAGTGAAATGAAGACAGATATACTTAATGTGAGGTCAGGAGAAATAAGGAGAGCCTTTCTCCAAGATGTACATGTGGTCCCCCACAGTCTCATATGGAGTGAAGGGATTATATTTTAGCTCATGGAAATGCTGAACAAAACAACTGCACATCGAACCGTCAGGTAGAAGGTGCCCAGTTTTCAAGCTCCAGCAGTGACCACTTCATGTGAGCAGACAGGTGCTACAAAAAGCCAAAAGACTCCCTTTCTGGTCACCAACCCCACCAAGCAGAGGGCAAATACTGCTTTTCTCTCTCCTGTAGAGGCAACCATAAGCAAAAGGGACTGGAGCATGCTGAGTGGGCCACAAGCACTTCACATACCCCTGTGCTGATGAAGGCAAGTCTCCATGAGCCTGTGGAAGACGTTAGATGAAGCACAGGACAATGTGGTGCCTCATGTCAAGAGCCTGCCTCTTAGCTTCCCCATCTTCATGTTCACATCAAGCAGGGGAAAGTCGAGAGGAATTAAAATGTTTTGTGGGTTATTTTCACTTGCCGTTACAAACAGAAAGGAGAAAGGCAGAATCATATGGGAAAGAGGTTCAAAAATACATTCCCTCTCATGTGAACTCAAGTCTGTTTAACAAGAAAAGCCAGCAAGGCCACGCACAGTAATGCTGAGAAAAAGGAAATGGTATTTCATGTTCGCCAGAGTCATAAATCTTACCAGCGAGTCTCTAACGGCAAAACGATGAGCAGGGGAATTTTTATACCCAGATAATTGGTTGCAAGTTGATATCAGGTTTACTGTGCCACGCACATGGCACACGTAGCACCAGCGGCGTGACACCTCCTCAGTGCCCAAAGCACCGCATGAGGTTTAGGCTGCTGCTGGCTTTGCCAGGAGACACACGCCCAAAACTCCCAGCCATGTTAAAAAAAACAAGGTTCAGTGAAGGTGGGTATTTCTGCTCCACAAAAATTGTTTTGTGGGGGACACAGAAATGGGTTTTCTACAGGGAAAATGACCTGCACTTGCAACGCTGGCCCCTCTGCCATGCGGGATGTGGATTAAGAGGACGTAGACAGAGGACCTCATCCCACCATTAACATCCTGGTCTCTGGGATGGGCACAGTCATGGGCACTGCAGAGCAGGGAATTTGGTCAGGGTAAAGGTCAACCCACTGCAGCAGAAAAATCAGGCATGCCTGAGGAAATTCGTGAGCCAGAAGAAGGCGTGGAGGGGCCTCACAAGGACTGAAGTCACCAGGGCCTTCGTGCCACCTCTGGTGGGGATGAGGCAGCCCGTCACGCCCCTCCACCAGCTTTCGTTCCTCGATATCTTGTTCTGCTTCAGAGTGTAGCCAGGCACTTCCACTAATGGCAGACACGAGGGAAAACTCTGCCGCTTCTCACAGTCAGACCCTACTTCCAGTTGAAGAGGAGCCTCTTTTTGGTTTCTAGATGAGAAGATGTGCCAGCAGCCACTTGCCTGTGAGCACCCCAGGCACTCCTGACACTACCTCTGAAGGAACCAGCTTGGTCTAGAGGAGGTCTGGGAGCATCCATCCCCAAGAGACATCCCTGTGGGGCCCACATTAGAGAAGGGAATGGAGAGGACAGCGACTTGCTCCTCTAAGACTGGCTGTGAGAGACACAGCAGAGCAGGGACAACCCACCCCTTCTGCATCATGATCAGATTTTCCTGCCTATCTTCTTCACTCATTTCTTCCACCAAGCCCTTTGCAGATACAGCACGCTGCTTGGTCACGCTTCTTTACTGGTTCAAAAGAGCTGGAGACCAGTAGAGCTATGGGGCAGACCAGCTCCACCATCCCCACAAGCTTCATCTGCATGGGACTGATGAACAGCTCTCCTGTACAAGGCTTGGTTCTCTTGCTACCGTATGTTAAACCAGCAGACCGGTCTGTATTTACTGTGTTAAACTACAATTATCTTTTTTTTTTTTTCTTCTTTTAATCCCTCAGCCTAATGGTATGCAGCTGCCACGGTTTTCTTTCAACATATCACTGGCTCTCTTTGAGCTGATTATTTAGATAAGGAACCATAGCCAAAAGCCATGAAAAGATGGGTCCAAATTTAAAACTCTCAGCTGAGCAAAGAATTTCATTCAAAGAACTGTACAAAGGGGGAAGGGGGAGGCTCACAACACAAACAAAGGTTTTGTTTACTACTGATATAAACAGCTGAAACACTCTCTGTCACTGGGTTTAAGGATCAACGCGCAGCGCACTCAAAGCACTGCTGATGGGTATTACAGCTGCCACACAAATCTGTGTGAATGCCAGTATTCGTGTCATTTTTTTTCCAGATGGGAATTGAGGGAAAATCTCCCAATGAATCTAACTTTACATTGAAACAACCTCCTTGTGATGTAGAATAGCTCCAAGACAACAGCCCCTTCAATTGAACTGCTGCTGCTCAGCAGGTTTCTTTGGTTAACAGTGTGGTGTGTTTTTTTTTTTCCTCAATTCAAGACAGTTGCATGTATTTGCTTTTATTTCTAGCATAATGTTTACTATTCTAATCAGAACATTCTGTAATCTTGTCTAAATGTTTTATTATTAATTGCTACACCCCCCGCCCCACCCTAATAATTATCCTCTGGAGAGGTAAACAATTCAACACAAGTTACTTTAGCTGAAGCCATGAATATGCATTATTTATTTATTTAGGTAAACAGTAATTAAGAAAAATCACCCAGACTGTCTTCTCTTAGAAATGAACACTGCTTCCCCAGCCTTGCCATGGGAATTGCAAGTCCCTTAAACACATATACCACTTTGTCCTCCTCCGCTGTGATTTTCATTTGAGAGCCTCAGAACATGTAACAGCAGCCAGGGAAACAGTCCCTACGTTATCTAAGGCCACGCAGTGCGTCCAGAGCATCCAGACTCACTCTCAAGGACGAGCAGTAGGTGCCCAGATGCTGGCAGAGAAGAAAGCAGCAGCATTTGAGGTGCAGAATGAGAACCAGAATGCAGATATAGGCTCCATCCTTCCTACGGTATAACCACAGCTCTCCCTTCTTCACACTCTCATGCTCTTGGGATATCCATAACCCAATACACTGATTTTTAATTTTTTTTTTTTTTTTTTTTTTTTTTTTTTTTTTTTTTTTCCAGCAAGGCAACCTCTATTAACACCAAAATGCTGACAGTGACCCCTCCGCACTGTCTGTGGAGAGGTACAGAGGGATATGTCCTGGAAAACTGAGGGGCTGGCAGCACTGCAGCCTTTCCATGCTAACAGGGTGAGTATCCAGCACCAAAATGCAACCAGCTGTGCAGAAGACAGGGCAGCATTTGACTGATGGAAACATTTTGCTTTATTCATGTTGGAGAGGGGAGATATGCCCGAATTCTTTATATATAACTTATGCATTAGGCAATAAGAAGCTGAGTTGCTCCATCCAATTCCACTAGTGTGGATTTCTTCCTCAATAATACATGGCCTCAAATATTCCAACATCCTGTCCTACCTAATACTCCTACCAACTTCTATTGAATGCCGTGACAGAATCAGACAGCACTACAGGCAATGAAACCGTTCACGGGGAACTCATTGTTTTAAACCAAAAATTAGACATGTCAGGCAGTCCTGACATGGTTGATCATACAGCCTAAGGAACCCGCTGGCAGACACTACAAGAAAGGAATCAAAATGTCTCCCAAAGACAAAGGGATTTTCGCATATCTAAAATTAATAAGTAAATAGATAAAACTGCGGTCTGTGCTTTGTTTCAGTTTTCAGAGCTAATTTCCGGCCACCGTTCAGAGAAACGCTTTGCATTTCAATTTCTGAGTCACCCGCTTTAACAAGTGCGCTTGCTGGAATTACTAAGCACGGGATCTGATCAAAATATTTTGCTTTCTGAATCAAAGTTCTTTTCAATTCTACTGATGCGCGCGGATCTACGAACGTAACATGGTGAGTGACAACCTGGTGGCGTGTGGCTACGGTCCGGGCACACGCCGCGATCGCTCGGGGAAGCCCTCTCCCAGCGGGCGCCCGACATCCCAGCGGGGCACGGGGACGCGTCCCCCACTCCGCACGAGCACTCGGCACACGTTGACGCTGGTCCCCGGGATTGCGATCGCAGAATGACACACGCTTCCAGAAACATGCCTGAAGATCAGGTATGAATGAAAATCATTCCTGAAAAGAATCTGTTATGAAACCGAAAATCGGAGACCGCTGCAGTGCTGTGCCTAAGTTGAGTCATCAGTTCCCTTTATAGCCTAATAATTGACACTGCCTTGATCAGAATGACTGATCCGAATGTTGCTCTGTGTTTGTGTGTTGTGTTTTTTTTTGTTGTTGTTTTTGTTTTCTTTTTTTTTTTTTTAATAGATTTCCTATGTAAACAAGCTGCCTGTCATTTTGCAGAAGTGTTTACGCGTGCCAGATCACGGGAAACATCTGTCAAAAACAGATTTCACTCTCTCCAGTCAACTCGGTACAGTCTGAAACAGACTGTACTACAAAGAAACCAAAAACAGGTCTTGTTACGGAAAGAATATGCTGCCAACTCTCAGTGGAAGCACCTATTTTACTGCATTTTTTTGGCATTAAATGCTGCGAAGATGATTAGAATAGTTCCTTCCTTTCCCTGTGGGATTTCTCCCCCAAAAGAAAGTCCTGGGAATTTAAGAGCTTCTCTTTTCCCTTCTCCCTGCACTTTTCTGAAAGGCAGTATCTTATAGGAAGAGACAGATATGAAAAGAATCAAAGTGCAATGAAGTTTCAGAGCACGCTGATTTCCCACCTTCTGACACGGGTACCTGGATAACAGGGTGATTCCCCTTCTGATGCTTCCAACAAACGCTGTCGTGTGTCTGCATTCCTCAGATCACACTTCCCCCAAATAGTCCATTAATTATTATTTATTTGTGCATCTTCTAAATGGGCAAAGATCAAATGAGAGCGCAACTGCCTCTAGTGGTGTTTTCTAAAGAAAAGGTGACATAAAACAAGGTGGGTGCTTCTACCTGGATATGGATGATGCCAGACAGCCATACTGTGTGTCACTGCCATTTAATCTGCCCTGGAACAGCAAAATCATTAGAAACAACAACAATAAAAAATAACAAAGAAACCAAATGGAGAAACAGGAGTGAGACTTCCAACAAACAAACAAACAAACAAACAAAAAAACAAAACACAGGATTAGGCTATACCATCAGCATGAAAATGGAAAAGAAACAAGTAGGGCTGGAGCACGAGGTTCACTGGCTACCATTCAGGTGTTATAGATGGGACTAAATACAGACCCCTGTTAAATGGGCCAGTAATTTTAGATTATGGGGACTGCTTTATTTGAAAAATTTAACAGCAGATGCATGATCTTATTAGAAATATATCCTTGAATAGGTGATAAATGGATGGCCATGTCTATATTAGCCTTTGTAGACTGAAACCACCAGTACTATGGAGCTGATGTGATGCCCAATTTTTGTGCTCTGCCCTGCAGTAACTCCAGCCTGGTGCAGTAGACTGAGTGCCCAACAGCAGCTGGATCACATCAACAGCACTGCTAGAGCATGACTTTCAGCTTTTATTAGCTATAAAAGCTGATATGGGCCACCCCAGTATCTCATGGATTACAGAGCATGCTACTAATTCTGAAAAACAAGGCATGGAGATGGGAGAACCTCAATATACTTTGGGGAAGACGGAGGATCCATCTAAACAAAGAGTATTGAGAATAATACAATGGCAGATTTTAAAACAAGAAGATGGAAAAATCCAAAGTTGTGCTGGAGGAAAATGATGAAACAAATTGATAAAAAGGGAAAGGAAAGTGATTTACTGGCTGGAGATGACGTTAGATTTTATTTCCCTAACTGTGGGATATAGTTGGACTTGAAACTAACAAAATTTGTAAAAACTCTCTCTCCTTTGAATGAGGATGGGGCAGAAGTGGATTTAAATAAAAGTCTTGCTTTTCAGTGACAAAATAATCTTAATGCAAGCAATTTGCACAGCTCTTCTGAGCTAAGAAATTAATACATAGCTACATTTATGAAACAAAACTATGAGAATGCTAAACAAGACACAGTATCAACTGTGATTTAGAAATGATGTTGATAAGCATATAGTTTTAGCTGTATTCAGTACAGAGACCAAGGAGTATCATCAACCTTGCAACATATTTGGAGAATCTCGTATCTTTCTGAACAACACTTTCACCTGCGTCAGCTACTTCAGAAAGAAATAGAAACACACACTCCCAAAACATGAGGAGACATACTATTTTGGCAAGATTTGAGAAGACTGCACTTAGCTAGCACTGTTTTTTATCTGTCTGACCTAGAATTACACATGCTTTCAACCACAACTTTTATCAACTCTTTGAAGTTTTATCATTCCAAGGTACAAGGGTGGCAATACTCGGAGGAAGCAGTGAAAGACTGAATGGGAATTAAAAGCACTTTGCACTCTCAAGCAAGCCAGGGAAAGAATCCTATTTAGCTTCAGGAGAGCACTGCCAATACTAACAAAACATTTGTCGTCTGGCACTACATGCCAGTAGGTAGCGTACAAACCTGCACGAATGTTTTGACACAAGCTAAATGGGCAAAGTTTGAAGCGCCACTTGTATCTGCCATGGTAGCTTTTCAGTTCATTTTGCACCATCTCCTGAATGTCAGGATAAAAAAAAAAAAGGCAGGGGGAGACAAGGCAAAACAGAAGTCAGAGCTTCGAAAAGAAAGGTAACTAAATTTGTAAATACCGTATGTTAAGTATCTGTCTAGTTCTCTCTATCAGCTTAACTCAAACAGAAAACTTGGACACTACATTTATTTTATTTTTTTCTCCAGTTTCATGCCCTCTGAAAATGAAAGCTTAGTATATATCAGTATATTCACCATCCCAGTTAAGTCTTATCACTCCAAGAAGCAGTACGAACCAACATGCGCTAATCCAGAATCAAAGCCAATTCCATAACCACTACACAGAATAATTCTTTTTGCAAGCTCCAAGCTCCCTTCTCTGCTCTTCAACTCCAGCTATATCTGCTCCAGGGATCTTGGGCATGAGCCACACTCACAGCTCATTCCTGTAATGAAAATGTTCTCTGCTCCCAGCAACTATAACTTAACTTTGCCATGTAAAAGAGCCTCTCTTTCCAATTCTCATGGCTTTGGGAGATTTTTTTTTTTTTGACTCATATCACAAAGCCTGCCCATTCTGCCTTGATTATCTTATTTTATTACTATCTGTAGCCCTGGCATTTGTTTGAAATTTTGTTAAAAATAGGCAGTTGCATAAAGAATGACTAGTACAGCAAATGCTGCACTGAGCAATGTTATATATTTTATTGCATACAAAGTTGGTATGCCAGAACCAACAAAATCAATTATTTGGGTCTGAAAGCATATTTTTCCTCTCCTGCTTGCAACAGTGTAATCTTGGCAGAAATAACTGAGAAAAGGAGCATGGCGGTAGGCAAGAACTCCTAATAACGTAAGATCATGTTTGGATCAAGTGCTGTGCTGTGGGACACATCTCCAGGAAGAGAGAATAACAATGCTCATGTTCTCAGTGTGTGACAAGAGTACTTGGCATACTATCTGTTCGGCCATCATCCCAAATTACTAATTACCTGTGCCAGTGTCCTTGTCACACTGAAAAAGTCTGCTTTTCCCTGAAGATCTGCGAGAGAAAAATTAAATCAAATGCTTTCCCATTTGTTCAGAGTGGCTAATGAAAAATTCATTAATGAATACTTGGGCAAAAAGGCTCTCTCTGCAATTATAGCACACGGTCATAAAAGCCAATGTATGATGGCTGGTGAATATTTCTCTGCAGAAGCTGGCCCAACAAAGCTTCCTACTTGGTAGTGAGAGGAAGTTCTGAATAAATATTTGTTTTCCCGTATTTATTTCTACACTGGGCGAGACAAGACAAAAGGATGTTTATATGCTGAACTCATTTCAGATGTTGCTCTTTGTGCACAGTTTGGTCTGTAAGGTTACAGGGCTTTTAATCTCACATACATTGTGGATTGTATGATCACCACCATCATAATGAAACCAGACAGAGTTTACTTCCCGTTCCCCCACCCCGACACCGGGACGGCATGCTGAAATGAGAGAGTTAGTCATGTAAAACTGAGCTAAGAACGCTATGCAACATGTCAGCCACTTGGCTCCATCCCTGCCTGAAACGGTGCCACTGGAAGCGGCTCCTGCCAACGCGCCACCGGGCTGAGCGGGTCAAGCAGCAGCGTAACCCAAACCAGAAAGATCAGAAGATGTGAGATTTAGCTTGTCTGCAGGAAAGGCAGACGACAGTCCCTAGGTGTTTCTACAAGTCCTTTTGCTCTAGGCACAATCAGATTTTATTGAACCGTAATCCTAGATAAGTATATTGAATCTTACAGCTGAAGTCAATTACAGCGTGCTAAATGGCAGGCTTCCTGATTTGCTTCTTCAGGAAATCGCTTCTTCGGTATAAGATCATATTAGTTCAGCAACTAGTTACATGCCGCTTGGGCATGGTGTTGAAACAGCAGTGGACAGCTAAGCAGTTTGCCACGCTTTCAGGCATCCCGAGCTGTGAGCAGACCAAATTCCTGGGCTTACCAGCTGGAGAAGGGATAAGCATGACAAGCAGAGAGGGGACATCCACTGACAGCACCACCACGTCTCAAACACGGCCGTGTTCTCTTGGGGCTGGGGACTCTGAGCTGACCAGTCTGAGAAGGGACGAGACATCACTTTTCCTGTAATTGAAGATCCTCACACTCAGAGGCTTAGGTTAGATGCAGCAACCAACCCTGAGCTGGTTCTTTATTCATCTAAAATGGGAGTACCTCGACCAAAATCAACAGGGTTGCTCATGGATCATTCCACAAGACGGGGAAAACTAGGTGCTGTGAAATGGTGGAGAAAATAAACAGGAAAGCAAGGTGATGACAGCTGAAGAAAAGGCCACCTGCCCAAAAAAAGATTGACTGCCGTTTCGGAGTAAGGAACAAGTGGAGAAGGGTGGACCTGGGAGATGGAGGAGGGAAGAATGCACCTTGGGCCACTTCTGCAGCCTACCAGATGCGAGTCATGACAGAGTCATGACATCTCACGAAAGGACCGTGAGAGTCCTTTCCGAGAGAGAACCGGTAGCAGAAAGACGTCTGGGTGAGTATGGGTCTGAGAGGAAGGCTGGGGAGATGTTTCTGTGGCCACAGAAGGACTGAAATGTGGCAGGGATGGGAGGACAACGCAGGTCCCAATGAGGAGGATCTCTTATTAACCCTGGCAACACAGAGAAAGGCAAGGATCAAGTCAAAGGAGGCTTTAAGAAAACAGGGACAAAAAAAATGGGAAGGCAGTAAGAAGATGGGAGCACAGGAAACATAAAGAGCTGTAAAGAGAAAACAAAAAGTGAATATGGTCTGAATGTGTACTTTCAAGATCTCATCAACGGCTGGAGAAGAGCATTAGTAAGAGGAGAAGAAAAACAGTGTACAGGGCTCCACGCCCTCTTCCCAGAGAAAAATAATTCCTGTAAATGCTGAGAAAAGTTTAACTATCAACCCACAAGAGATAAAAAGGACACATCAAAAGGCATGTGACTTGTCATTTCTGATTCCTTACTCAGAATTAGTATCGGCACCATGTGAGATTCATATCAAAATCTCTTAAATGAATATTGCCTATCAGGGGCTGAGTGGAGGAACAGAGAGACTGAAGGCCAGCTGTAGTGCTGGGCTCATGGGACACCCTCAGCAGATACAACATAAACCTTGCAAGGTGGCCAAGAAGGTGATGGCCAGCTCCCTTGCACTGCCTTCCTCAACTGCGCAGGGTCACCTCTGGTAACCTCCTGAACAGGCTCAAGTGTTCTCCAGTTTCTTTCTTACACACAACCATATTTAAATGTCAAGAGATCTCTGTGTAATTCAGGAGATGACAGAAGCTGCGTTTATGATCCAGTTGGGTTTGTGTGGGTCGTGTGTGTCAAGTAGATAGGAATGACTCAAACTATGAAGAGGCAGACCGTGAGGAGAAAGGCGAGAGACAGGGAATATTCCAACTGCCTGCCGCTGCACAGGGAGAGCCAAAATCCATGAGAAACATGTCTGAAAGACCCAAAAAAGGGGAAAAAAAAGCAAACAACACCTTCCTAGATTTGGAAATCACTTTCTCTACTCCTAAACAAACAAAATGCAAAAAGCATGGGTAATTCTTCTCTGTCAGGAAGCTCATCCCACTCATGCAAGTCCCTCCCAGGCTGGCCCTCCCCATTGCAACATCCACGTCTTTCAGATGCACCAGTAGGCTTCACCTTCCTGACACACCTCTGGAAGGGAGGAGGATGATCTCTGTTTTAAAAATGAGGAAGTTGGTCATGGGGCAGATGAAGGAGGTTGCCTGAGAACACACAGGAAACCTGTGACTGAGGCGGGGAACTGAACCCAGACCATGAGTTCCAGCTGGGTGCCCCGTCCAAGCTGGGTGGCCAACAGACCACCTTTTCTACCGGGGCTTTGAAATTTAAGTTTGGTGTGTTTTTTAATTAATGTGTCATTTGTCTAGCCACTACGTTTCGTTTCACTCACACTTCTGCTTTGTGGAAGCTTTTTATTCTGCTTCTTTTTTATTTTGCCTTTAAAAAACCCACAAGTGAACATTAAACAGAATTTAAACTTCACTATTTGGTTTTCTCCCCTACCGACATCGGCCTCTCTCTAGGTCTCAGTGTTCAGTGTCCTTTGTTTGTGCACCCTGTGCTCATAATTATGGCTTGATCAAAACGTATCACTGATTTTCAAAAGGAGATTTCTTATTCACAGTTTCAAAGAATTACAGCAAATGCTTACTGCGAACAGCAGTGTTGTGAGGCAACAGACCAGACCTGGTGGGAAAACCAGAGCAAGGAGATGCACAAAAAAGGTAAGTTCCAAAGTAAATGCTCCAGTGCTGCTAGGAGTTACATCAAAATGAGCAATCAGCTGAAGAAAAGCTACCAGTAAGCCAACGCATGAGACTGCCTAGAATGTTTTAACAGTTAGGCTAATGAATCACTGTGTACATGTGAGCAATGTTCTTACAGTCAGGGTACTGCAGCTAACTAGTCTCTCTGATGGGTGAGAACAGTGTCTCTTCCATTGTCATCGCGACCTGTGGTTTAATTGATATTTGAAAACCTCTAAAGATCTTCCAGTGAAAGGCAGGTAACATACATTTCGAAGACAAAATTCTGTGGTATTACAGTATTTGCAACAAGTCAAACCATTATTTCATGAAATAATTCACACTGGGTGAAACACAAGAAGTTTCAAGACATGGAGAAGAAAAAAATATCAAATTTCCACTTGTGTGTAATAACTAACATAGTAAGAAAGAAAAAAGGACGACAGACATTTGTGAGAAAATGCTGCAAAACCACGAACTTTCAAAAGTGCCCAGAATGCTATTTTCAGCTCATGTGGATGCAGCCCAAACTATCTACAACTAACCAAGGTGCATCAGAAGAATGTCATCATTCCACTTCCACCACAGCGTCATTACCTTTTGCCCATTATTCACCCAACTCTGTCAAACCCTACAAAACAACCTAAGACTTTTATACTTCAAGCAGCTGAGCAGCTGCAAAAATAACCCTCTAAAAATATTTAATACTTAGTCCCACTCAGCAGCTGGAAAAACAATTACTGATTGAAAAATTCAGTGCTTGATATTACTTAATAGATGGGGAAAAACTATTCCTGAATCATAATTAATGTTTTTTTTAACCATTTAAAAGCATGCATCTGCTGTTTGAGGCTTCACAGAGAGACAATATGTGGCTTTCTGGCACCATTAAACACACTAAAGCAGTTGAATTTGAGGGACGTGAGGCAGAAAGCCACGGTGGAGTAGGGAATCCTTCAGGGACTTGGTATAACTGAGACTGCACAACTACCTCAGTAGCATGCACCCTGGGACACCAGGTCTGAACCCAGCCTACGACTACCTCAGGGTAAATGAAATAAATGCAGAGCTCCAGCTCCTGGTGCCACAGGGATTCAAACACCGTGACACACGATGAAAGAAAATACAGTGGTAACAGCAATAAAATGAGGCTCCCCTCAAAATGTCCACAACGCCAACAACGGGGCCTGGTCACAGTGGGGCTTCCTGCTGGGAAGTGCCGTGCCGCCATGTCGGAGGAGACCAGAAGCTCTTGTGACACCCAGAGGTGCCAGGCACCTGCCTCCCCTGCTGGAAACTCCACTGGCTTGGGTTGGGGCTTACACTGCAGAAGCAGACAGACCGTGTCCAGGCAGAATGCCAGCCAAAACCAAATTTCTGCAGAATTTTCCCCAAGCAACTCCCTGACTAACTGTCCACTAGCCACATCAGAGGCATCGCACCCTGGCAGCAACCATGCCCTTTCTAACTCTTGTTCACGTCCACCCATCTTGAATCAAGCTGAGCAGTTGCCTGGTAGGCATTGAACGATGATGAAATGGCAGTCAGGGCACCTGGCAGAACTGAGTCAAGGATTTTTGTCATGCACAACCTCACCTGGGAAGGATCCAGGTGTGCCAGTTGACTAAACTGAACAGAAATCCAGAAATAAAACCTATTCCAAATAAAGCTCTCAATTGCTTTACCACTTGGGTTCAAGGACTCAATGTTGGAATTAGCACTTTTTTTTCTTTCTTTTTAAACAGGTTTATGTAAAGCAAATGTAATCTGTAGGGAATATTTTGCAAGGTGCTAAGCAGTTTGAGCAACCTGTATAATGTCCCTAACTGTAAGTGACTTGAGCCCTGAATCATTCATGCTCCTGCCCTTTTTCTCTGAAGTGCCTGTATTATCAGGGGCCATTTCAAGGGAAATACACTTAAGCCATAAATACCTCTCGTATCAGGATAACCTGCCTCATCAGCGGCAGAAAAACAAAGGCAATATAAAAAGAAATAAAATGGTGTAAAATTTCATGTCACAAACACACCTAAATGGATTATACTTTCAAAAGTAACTGTATAAAATGGCATGATGAGGTTTTCTTGGTGTACTTCTTGAAGTTTTCTAGGACGATGTTACTAACTTTAAGAGTAACCATATTCCCAATGCCATGTCGATGCACTCAATGCAAGTGGCTCTTAATCTGAAACTGGGTCTTGTTCATTGACATATGCTCATTATGGAGACAGCTGACCAAATTTGCTGCCGTTCCCAGTACACTGAGGTTCCCTACCCATACCGACAGCATGTTGGTAGACACAAACCAGTGCTCTTTTCAGATCGGTTAGGGCACCTATCCATGACGTATTTTGAATTCAGATAGGCAGATCACAGTTTATGACCCAAAGCTAAAATGCTGAAGCACACAAAGGCAGGCAGGGATGAACACTAAAAAACCCATGTATGCCACAGAGTGAAATACTGCACCGGCAAATGACAAAATAGATCAATATGTACTTTGCCAGATTTGTTTCTAGACTTATAAGTAGCTGTCTATTCTTGGAAGTGTTTAGGTACTGTGCTGTGCAGTTTTTAAGCAAGTCACCAAAAAGCCTTTAAAGGATTTTCGATAAATGCTTCAGACATGGCAGTCTGAAGCTCATGTTCTCATGGGCACTGCTACTGTCTAGTAGATATTAGTAAAACTATGAAATTATAAGGAACAGTCAAAACATCCAGAAAATGCCCCCAAAATAATGAAACCATTTTATGCTGCTTTTGAAAAAATACTTACTTACAACACAGTTCTGGAAGTGATTTCCAAGCAAGCCAACTGCTGCTTTAGACAGTTTACTGGATGGTGTGGCTCAGCTCTTTCATACAAGAAGCACCTACAGTTATATCTGGAAAAGGAAATAAAACCAAAATTCTTTGTGAGCAAATACGCAAATAAAGTCATTTTTCTTTCTAAAACCATAATCAGGTTAAAACCAGCTTTAGCAGGACTATATGAAATTCTCATGCCAAGCTTCAAGTGTGTTGTCCATTTACAGGAACAAGCACTGAAGCACAGTCAAAGCCGACCTAGGAGGCTGGAGCTGAGAGCAACCGTGCTTTGAGAACAAAAACATGCTGAACGTATCAAAGCAGCGAACAACCTGGCGCAGCTGTTTTTCTCATCTAGTTCTACTTGAAGCATTCTCAGGAAGCGCAAAATGAAATACTGGCGTTAGTGTCAGAAACCTAGGTGATTTCAGCAGGGCCAAGAACTCCAGGCACCAACTTCTTTTTCTCTCTTGAGTGGGTGTTCACTTGTAAGTTTTAGACATGTTAGCAATTCAATGACTGAACGAATTAATGTTCAACTTAACAGTCATTGTTAGGCTGGGAGGTTATTACTGCTTGTTCTGTTACAGTGACAGATTAAAATAGGTTTGTATCTGAAAAGTTGTTTTCCACAATACATATTCCCTGACTTTTCGTACCAAATCATTTTCTTCCATCACGTCAACCCCTATTGTGTGACCCATCACTGTGAACTCCGCCACAACGGCTGGGATGGGCAAGGAGAAACACCACGGGGACAGACGAGGAAGAGATGGAGCTCAGCCCCTGCTCCTTCTCTTTGGGCTGCCATCTTCTTTTCTCCAAGCATTTTATGTCGCTTATACGAGACTTCTCGACAAAGGAGCACACTCACATTTGCAGGCCATGTTCTACTTTTAAAGCAAGCAAACAAAAGCACAACCCAAAAGCAAAGAGAGGGCTTGACTTCATCCAGCTACTTAGTGAACAGAGGAACCTGTTCACTATCAGGCACTATTTCCATACACAGGATGGAAAGTTGTGATTTCCCAAACCCCAGACTGGAAGGCAGGATCTTATCAGTGGAAAAAGCAAGCACCAAATTTCAAGGTTGAGCTGACTGGTATGGAAGAAGAAAAAAATACCACTACATGTCTAATTTTTGCAGACTCAGATCCATTTTGTACTAGTAAATGAGTTTTCATCCTTTCCTCCTTCATTTTTTTTTTTTTTCTTTCAGGGTAGATAGCAAGCTGCTGACAACTCACACTGTACTAAGAGCTGTTCACACTGCACAAAGTGTTTACCACTCACAACTGATGCTAAAAATTAATTTACAGCACCACTACAGAAAGCTTTGACAAATTGTCATGTGTTGACACAGTCATAAGTTGTTGGTTAAAAAAAGTAACACTTCCCTCTTCTGCCACCTCATGTTTGAGATCAGGGATGGGCACATTATGCAAAGTTTGAGGGTTTGTAAGCTTCACAAATGTTTGGGCTTCACAAAACAAGCTAGGTTGTGAAACTTTTTTCTCTTACAGTTAGGCGTGTGTTTGTTGCTAAAAAGACTCTAGTAAGAAAAAAAAAATATCCTTTCTCATCTACCAAGATCTGTGTGTTGTGCAAAACCAGGAGAAAAGGCTGTAAAATAAATAACCCTGCACGATAGTTGTTCTTCCCATGTGAACGATAAGATCAGACCCGTGACAAATACCCAGCTACTCAGAGCTGCAGACACCACCCACCTACTGTAGAAAGGAAAAAAAATATATAGCTGCAAGTAAGAGTTTTAATTGTTCTCAGCTGTCACACAATGTTATCTTAAGTGAACGCATTTATTTCTCAATTCTTCTGTATTGCTCTATAAGAAAAAAAAAAAAAAAAGAGCAGTGGTGTTCATCAGACAAGGTCCAATTCGATTTCCGTGTACTCAAGATAGTAACCATTAGTCAGCACTTGTGCCCGCGGTGGCTCTTAAATTTTAACTCCTCCTTTTCTTGGTCAGGGCAGGATAAATAACCTGTCTTGTTTACACAGCAGAATTGGTAATGGACACAAAGGCAGTTTTGGCTGAAAGGAGAAGTGTTTCAATAGTACTGTGCTAATGTAAAATGTTAGCCGCACCCTGGACTAAATCACGGCTCAGAAACAAGGCTACGGCTGGGGAGAACCAAAGCAATGGGAGATAAGCCAGGCATCCACTTGGTCAAGGTAAAATGACCTGAAGTTATCTTCATCTTTCTTTTCTCCTAAAGTTTATCTTTAAGCTGCCCGGCGCTTCTGAGAGCCATCCATGTGAAGCCAAGCTGACGTACTCCGATGTCAGTAACAAGCAGGACGTGAAGACTGCCAGTGGAAGAAAGAAGAAAGGAAGATAAGCTGGGCCCTACATCAGGCAGGAGTTGGAACACTAGAAATATTTAGGGCAGCATGACACAGCACAGAAAAAGACTGTCAGTCAAGTGGGCTTCATGGGGAGCACCGAAGTGCCACGTTTTCCACCAGCAATCTATCCTTCCAACACTGACAGCTCTCATTCAACTCCACCACCTTCTGCAGCACACACTGAGCAAGAATGCGAAGGAAATTCATTCAGGAAATTAACTTTGCAATACAAGGAATTTATTTCCCTCACCCCCCTCCCCCCAACATTCATACAAAGGGGAGATGCTTTGAGTGGTTCCTGACCCCTGAAGAAAGGCAACTCTGTACCTTCGCGGAGGTGATCCATTCACCCTACCCTGCGCCTGCAGCAGTGCAAGCAGTGATGCCTGTAATTTCTCTACAAAACCTGAGGTGCATAATCTCAACCAAAAGGAGCTCCTGCAATACATTAAGCGGATGAAATTTCATACAGACTCCTCGCTTGCTCACACCTCACACACCTTCTCTGAACTTTTTTTTTTTCTGCTAAAATGCAGAAATCTCACACCGCACTATTCAACTGGCTTTATTGCCAGTGAAACCAATACTGTGTGAACTTGCTTTTGAGACCTTGGTTTCATGTTAGCAGTGGACTAACACAGCGATTTTTGCACAACACATGTAGAAAACTGGTAGCTCCCCATGGACCTACTCGGGCTAGCAGAAAAGCAGCACATGTCCCAGTACAGAGTTTCTTTACGACCTGAGATGTTACTCTGAAAAACGACACAGATTACTCTCTGGTACATCTAATGGAAGCAGAGACATTTACGTCATTGCACTCAGGATGGACATTATCTCGTGCTGCTGATTGGAATGATATCATCCATGATTAATTAGCTTAGATTGATGTACATTTAGAAAAGCAATCAAGAGGCACCTCCTGTCCCCCATCGATAAAATCTTGCAAAATCTCATGCAGGAGCACATGCCTGCTTTAACCAAGGCAGGGCCAGTGCAAGAAAATCAAGAAGGGTTCAGCAACTGGGCAGTGCAGACAGGGACACTCCTGTGGCCTCCCTAATCCACACCTCTGTGCTGCCCTTCAGGTTTTGGCATGGGGAGGATGGATGGCAGTGTCTTGGCCAGTCTACATCCCACTGCTATTTGCATGGTGTTAGAAGATAGCCACAAAGATGACGCTCAGCCCATCAAGCCCTCACCAAGATTTCAAAAGTAGAAGGGAACATATGAATCTGTCCTGCTCTCTTGATGAGTAATGGTTGGACTTGATGATCTTAGAGGTCTTTTCCAACCTAAATGACTCTATGACTCTATGACTCGATGATGCACAAATGTTGCCGAAGGGGTGCAATAAAAAAAAAAGTACAATAAATAAACTGAGAAATGAGTTGTATTGACACTGCCTGCATGTGATGCAGATTGAGTGACACCACATCTCTGCCTAGAAAGGAAAAAAAGGAGAGGTGCGGCTGCCTTGTTCCCTGGGCACCACTGTTCCAGCCAGTGAGGGCAATGCTGGGGTTTAAGCCGGCCCCTCCTCTCCCAAAGCAAGAGATGTCAGTGGCTACGACGTGGGTAATTTTCCTGTCTCTGCTCTGCACCCGTCTGTACATTGCTGCAAAGGTCACCGCGTCATATCTGTTACACTGAGGCCTGCCGCCCACCAGCAGGCAGGGAAGCAGCTTATCTGGGCAGCCTGGCAGGACCTCTTGCGAGCACTTGGGTGAAGGGGAAAAAACCTTGCAGCTTTCTACAGTGTGGGGGCTTCAAAAATAGCTCCAGTTCTTAAGAAGGGACTGAGATGCTCAAATTACCTTGAACTGAAAGGATCTCAACCTACACCAGCTCTGCTCTGCAAAGCCCAGAGACATCACTCCCTTTCTGACTCTCCCTCCCCAGTGTGGGAGAGGGAGCGCTGGGAAGCGACAGCTCTGTAAGCATGAAGTGGTGGGGAACAGGATCAGATCTTCCTTCGTGCCTCTCTGGAGCACACCTTAAGCTTCCAGACCTCTCAAGCAGAAGGAACCTGGTGGCTCTGTGAAGAGTTTAATCACGGGAAAACCAGCATCCACGTTTCCCCTTTTGTGGGCTCCATCAAAAAGGCAAGCACCCCTCGGGAGGCAGAGTGGGAATTGTCTGCCCCCTGCACAGAAATGTACCCAGACACATGCACATGGGCCTCCCTCTCCTCTCCCTCTCACTTTAAGCCTTTTTCTAACTGCATACATTACTGTATTTTTTCACAACTTTCTTAGCATTACATCTGTTGTATGCTGCGTAACAATCAATGCCAGCATTATCTATAGCATTAGCAAAGAAGCAAAACATGTAATTCATTGAAATAGGACTCTCTTCTTCCCCAGCTCCTCATAGCCATTTTTGGCTATGTTAAATAAATCCATCTGCTTTCCTGCTTGACTTCAATCTACTGTGATCAAACCTTTACCAAAGCTAGAAGCATTTTGTTTCTAACGAATATATTCCCATGGCTGCTCCCAAGTCAAGACTCTGCTTCTGGCTTAGACAATGTCATACAACTTTTATTGTAACGCAATGCTTACAAACAAATGAACTTTAAAATTCAGTTAAATGACAACACTCAGCTGAGGGACTCTGGAGGCTTAGCTATCACAGGAGCAAAAATCACTCTTTGTATTGCTTTTTTAGAACTGACGGTAGGATTCTCTGGATGTTTTTGAGCCACCTCATGCCAGAAAAATAACTAGATAACAAAGAAAACCTAGAGATATAGGGTTTTGTGAGACCTTTAGCAAAAGTGTTTAAATCAGACCATTTTGGTTAGTACATACTGAAATCCTCAGATCTACGTCATGTGGTGCCGCCTTGCATATGCAACCTGATTATGAGCCAACAGAAGGAACCAACTCCAGAGATCAGAGATTGGTCTCACCTGCCAAAATACAGCACTGCAGCTGTATTTTTATTTATATACAGCTTTTCCTGACCTTTCCATCCCCAGCGATTCCCACAGGAGAAAACATTGCAGGAAAGGTACCAAAGAAGTTAACTGGTAGCATATGATTCATCTTCTACCCCTGCTGATAAAGACAACTCAATGGAAAGAAGAACATATGCCCCATGTCCTCTCAGGTGTGCTCAAGGAACAAAGTGGTGGGACACTGCAGGGAAAACCTCTGGCACTTACCCCCAAAATACAAAAGAATCCCAATTTCAGGAGTTGCTGGCGTGCAGTGAGGACATGTTCAACACACTGTCAGACCGCTCATGTTCAACAACAAATGTTGAAGAGGCGAGTGAAGGTTTCACTCAATCCTAAATCAGTCCAGTTCCTGTCTTCCCAATGGCTTCCCTCACCATCAGAAATGCTTTGGTTTGGATTTTAGTCAAGTCTGGTTTACAGTTCTCAAATTCAGCTGTTAAAAAAAAAAACCCTGCTGGAACGCCTTACTCATTACGCAGCCTTGCAAAAATTATTAGCTATGTTACAAGGCATTTCCCTTTGGGGACCAGAAAGGGTGAAGAAAGGGGATGGAGAGTGACAGTCTGTGGTTTCTAATGCAGCAGCAAGAAAATAAATAAGTAAGAGGAATACAGGATATAATGTGTTTACATTTGTCAAAACAAGTTTCCTGGAGACAGTGAGGGTTCATGCTGCTGAGCTGTCACTTCTGCTAGAAACTGCTGCCTCATGCTATCGGGAGGTCAGTCACTGACCTACTTTCTGATAGAACTGAATTAATTTGCTACTTCTGTACACAAACCTTTTTTTTTTTTTTTTTTTAAAGGGATACTCAACAAATTCTTTAGAAGTTGCTTTTTAAACCAGCTTGGAGCTTCACCTAATGGTGTGCAAGGACATTATGCTCCCTGGCATAGGGCCCACTATGCTCGGTCTGCTTATCCTTTTGGAAAAATCCATACAGAATATTTTTAATGAGTTGACACAACAAATAATGTCTGTCCTTTTTGAACTCTTACATTACACTAACACTCAAATGCTTGCGATATAACCTATTACAGACAATAACGGAGGACGGCACTCAAATAATGCTGTTCTTTGTCCAGGCTGCTCCTGAAATAGATGCCTACTGCAACAGGATTAGCTCCCCAAATAGACAGATGCATGACATGGCATATTTATAGGATTAAAACACATGGTTATTAATAGGAAACAAAATGAGTAGGCGAAACTTATAAACTAAATACCTGTTGATCCGATCATCCCCTGCACAGAGCCACACAGCAAACATCTGCACTCACTGGGAGACAGTGGTCCGTCAGGAGCTCTTACACTACAGCATTATACTCAGAAAGTGAAGTGGCAGAAGTAGGAGCAAAAGAGGTGGCATCTGCCTGCATGATTTGCTTAATGGCTACATGGACAGAGATCTAATGGCATTACAACTAACACCTGCATCGGGCCTCTCAGGCAACCTGTTCTCATACTTCTCCATCTTCCACCTGCAATGTGAAGATAAGGATCTCCTCCAAATGCTTGGCTTGGTTAGTGCTGAGACACTGGGGTAGAGACTTGCACTTTACATTCCCCAGGGTCCAATATAACAATAAGGGAGGTAGTACTGACTACCAGACAATTGCTAGTATCAAAACAGATTTATGATCACTTGAGTTCTTGGACTTGATGAGGCTGATGTTGCCAAAGATAACTATGCTAAAACTAGCACTTCCAACTTCAAGTGCATTTCTGTCAACCTTTTTAGCTTTCATCTCTGCATATTTACAAGCCCCAAATCTGAAGTTCAAATAAATCCAATAATTCACTCAAACCCACCAGGATTTGAAAACATTAGGGAAGTGTCAAGATGTCATCGAGCTTGTTCTGCGGAAAAGAGTACTTTATAGTTTCAGAAAGAAATAGACAAGGGAGCTATTTAACGAGATGGTGGCATATTGAAACATGGAGAGATAAGTAATTAATAGCTACCTTCTTTAAGTGAAAACTTTTCTGAGTGAAAGATCAGTTTATATGAAAAACTACAAGTCAATTGCTGCCATTTTGGGTGGATAAGAACTGTCACACGTTAGCATCTCCATTACCATGAAGAGTTTTACTCCTCTGAAGCAACTCACTAAGCTCTTCACATAAAACAGCAAGTGGGAAGCAAGGAACTAACAGAAGGAGATACCAAAGAAATGTCGAAGTTCACAACTATCATTCTAAGGAAAAATGTTGTAAGAAATCCATGAAAGTGGAGGAGACTCTCCCACGAAACGTTAAAGCTAAGGCAACAGATTCATTTTAGTCCCTAGGTGAAAGAGCAATTGCATGACTGTATAGACACCATCACTGGGATTCAGAACATTGGCCAAATAACTTCTATAGGTTGGTACCTCAAAACATTTTCCTATTAAAAAGGTCCAATATTCTACTAGGACGTCATTTGATTCAGAACCCTCTTCACCTTCGTGTGCGGGTTTCTTTACTAAACTTCTATACAGATTCCAGTTGAATGCATGGCACCATAAAATAAACAAAAGGGGAGAAAGGGAAAAATAGTCATGCTCCAAGAAATAGGAAGTATAAATTCATTAATTAAGCATTTAATTCTTTTTTATCTCTCATGTCTGCCTCCACAGTTTAAAGTCTCTCTTGGCAATCAACCAATTTTGGGATTCACTGCTGTCATGCAAATCATGGCAGTACTTTAGCTAAAAAGGCACTGTCAAACATAATGAAGTTTTCCTTCAGCTTGTACCCACACTGGTGCTGCACACAGCACACACACGACTTCGGAGAACTACCTGGTGAGGTGGGATATCGGGCTTTACCTACATGAGCTCACAAAGACTGCAACTTGTCAGAAGTGGCAAGGGCACAACTGTTTCATCTAGGTCATTGGGACCACATGCCATAGGAACCATACCAGAGTGTCATTTATTATGTTACCACTAACACCCAGTCTGCTTTGAAACATATTTGAGAATTTTCAGTCATTTTCTTGCATTTTCTTTCCAACCTTGCAACCACAAAGAAGTCCATCTGCACACACCTCAAAGACATACTATAAATATGGAAAAATTTTCCAGCACTTCCCCATTACGGCTCAACTTCCTTGCTGAACCAGGGTCCCCATTCCCTGTCCCGCACCCAGGGCTGCTGTGCACCAAGCCCAGGAAAGACACGCCTGAGGGGTGCCAAACTGGGCACATCTCTCTATTTGGTGTTTTAACACCTTGCTTTCACACTGGTCCTACTGCAATTGGTGTTGCAGTAGGGCAAGGGTAAGTGAAGCAGTCCAGTACGCTTGAGGAGCATTTATTATAAGGCTTTCCAATACATAACGATAGGAATCTGCTGACTCAGGTGAAGGTGGTGCTGATGTCCTCACTATAAACTCCATTTACAATGCACATTTGGCTGCTTCCCCTGACCTCATAGAATCCCAAAATGGTTTGGGTTGGAAGGGACCTTACAGGCTATCTAAATCCAACTCCCCCGCCATGGGCAGGGACACCTCCCACCAGAACAGGTTGCTCAGAGCCCCATCCAGCTTGGCCTTGAGCACCTTCAGGGATGGGGATGGGACTTCTTCCTGCTTCACCCATCCCCAGAAAGCTGTGGCCTGGTGGCCGACACTCCTGCTGCTTTGACTCCCAGCAGCGAAGGAGGCCACAGGCTCTGTGGGTAGGGACCGTAGCCCTACGTTGAGGCAGCACGGCCCACTCGGCCTCTGGGCAACGCTGCAATGGAAAGGGCGATAACCCAAATGCTAAAGAAGGGCAAATACTCAGTCCTGGAACAACAGCATGCTTTAGGCTGAACACCTGGTGGCCCACAGCTCGAAATAGAAATTTGTGTGACAAAAACTGCATGACATGAAAGTCTGTAGCAAAAAGAAACCCAGCAAGCTGCGCTGCTTAGAATCTCATTTTCCAGCCCCTGGTGAAGTCCAAGCAGCTCAAACAAGGATCTGTAACATCGCTCTATGAGTAAAAGCTATTTTAAACTAATTTTGGCAGCTACCAGGAGCTGTAACCAGGATGCCTTCCAGCGTTTTTCTGAAAGCAACTGCTGGCCAGCAGCATGTCGGGACAGCCGCTGGCTCCGTAAGGGAGGTGCCGACACCTCCTCCGCCACCCAGACAACGTGCACGGGGTTCCTGCGGCCCAGAGCCCGTCCACACAGCTCCTCGGACAGAGGAAGAGTATCATCGATAAAACCTAGACTCTTCCAAGTTCAAGAAGTTCCCCTTCCTTAAAATGAGTGTTAGAGAATACCTAGTAATGAGCTGCAAAGTCCTTTTTTTTTATAGGCGCTCGCTTGAGGTGACCCCCCGTAACTCATATCCACTTTGTCACTTCACCTTTCCAAACTTAAGACGGTAAAACAGCTTTTACAACTGCACGTGATCATGACACTTCTGAAGTATAAAAACATCTTGCGTATTTTTCCATTTTTCAACAGAAACGAACATCCCAACCCAGACATGTGGACTGTGATATCCATTTGCTACCATTTCTGATCCTGGCCACTTCTGCACCAGCCCCCAGAGACACGTGAGCTCGAGGCAGCTTCCACAAATGCCAGCACACCCCGAATTTTGTGGGAGCACAACTTGTCATTGAGAAGGCCCTGAGGCAACACAAAGCTCCCATCTCAGCTTCCTACCTGAGGATGTGTGGTCAGAGGACAAGGTGAAGCCTCATACCACACAGTATAGGCTAGAATGCATTAAACTTAGTATTTACGGAGAGGTCTACAAGAACTAAATGCCATTTTTCCAATGCGCACCACAGGAACATGTGCATCATGAGAAAGGAGTGGTGTAGTGCATCTGCGTTGGAGGGAGGGAGGGAAGGAGGTCAAGTAACACAACTTGGAAACAAAAAGCAGGAGAATTTTATGTGGAGATGGCACTGCAGGAGGAGGGGAAGAGGTTTTGTTTTGCACAACCACAGCAAGGCCTCTGGGGACAGCCACGTGCAGGGGAGCGAGGGGGACGGGCAGGAACACTGCTCACATAGCTTTGCGGGCAGAAGATGAGGTGGAGGTCATGTCCTTCCTAAGAAAACTTCTGCCTGCACTATCACCCAGGGCAAGAGTGGCTGTCCTACAGAGAAAGAGCAACGCACTCGCTTGGTCAGCCTACGCGACCCAGGGCTGAGCTTATGGAAAACAACAAATCCCAGGAAGCGAGGCTGCTCCACGCAAACCGGACACAGACAGACTGCAGCAGCTGAGATACATAACCAGAGTGACATAATGTTCGAAAATATTTCTGTGCTTACTAAGACAACAACAAACTGAACCCTGATGCTGTATTTTGGGCACAATAACTAAAGCTATCTTTAGACAGGGAAATGAGAAGTATGTGCGTACAGATGTTCCAGCACGCATGAAAAGCAGAGAATTGGAAAAAGCGCCGACTTCCAAGGCTCATAAAAATGCTTGCTGTAAATAAGGGTGGGAATAAATACACCAGGCAATGCTGAATCAAAACCTAAAAGAGCAGGCAAGAAGCCAGCAGTTGGTCATGGACTGGTCAGGTTTAATGGCTGAACGCTTCCCTCAGCTTCTCTGCTTCTGATGGATTTTTTGCAGGTATTATTCCCTTCTGTCGACCCTCCCTACGTTTTACTCCTTCTGCCAGCTTTTTCATGCAGCTTTCTGACTATCTCACTTTTGCAGATCCTCTCCTGGATGCGTGATTGAAGCTATAAATTCACATCTACACATCTGTAACAAAAATAGTTTTTCTAAAAGCTATTCTTCTTCCCTATCAATGGTGACACAAATGATATAGAGTCACCAGCAATTCGGGGGTCTTGCTGCAGCTTTAAACACCGACCAAGACAGAGAGTAATGCTCTGTCTCACAAGGAAAACAGCAATAATGGAACTTTTCGCTTTTTCTTTCTTTCCTTTTTTTTTTTTTTTTTTTTTTTTCTTAATATAAAGCTGTTATTCTTGGAATCATTTCTATTTCTGAAGAATTGAAAAATACAAGAGGTAACCTCAAAGCTCTTGCCCCATGGAAAAACTATTATTTCCTAAAGCAAAACATAATTATCACCTCTCTCCAGAAAAAAAAAACTTGGAGTCCATTAAGAGAGGGCAGATCTAATATACCATGACCACTGCTCAGCTAGTAGTAGTAGAAAGAAGAGGGTAGCAACTAACAAAGTACAATTTACACATCCCTTGAAAAAAAGTTCTCTAAGTAGGACATTAAAGATAAGGACAGATGCTTCCATATTTGCTTATGACCGGGCCCTGCTTTTAGTAGAAAAGCATTGTACTAGCGGCAGGGTGATGGGCAACCTCAGAAAGGAAAGCAAAAATGCACCAACAAGAACAAAGACAGTTAGCAGAGACTGATTAAAAAGAAAAAGCAAAAGCAAAAGGGGGGAAGTGTGGCAGATGGAGAGTGCTCGCAGAGGAAGCTTGCTCATACTACAGAGTATTTGGACATTTTAAAGCAAAGCCTACCCCCAGTGAGCGCCTCTGTTAGCCTCCAGGAGAGCCCAGGAGCTTCTCTATTTGCACCCAGGAAAACATCGCTCTGCTTGCAGCAGGTGCATGGAGCCACCACGACCACGGCGTGACAGCCAACCCCTAAAAGGATGCCCATATTTCTGCTGTTGTAGGGGTATTTGCCATGATCCTTGTTAAGATTTTCACACCTAGCAAAGCCACTACTGGTTTTAATGAAATTCACACACACACACACGGTGCTTGGAGAGAGGGGGTAAAAAAGAACATGAAATGAAAGTTCAGCTTCCTTCAAATAAATTTGTTAGCAGGTTCATCATCATTTTCTGACAGAATAATCTTTCCATGGTGAATTATTTCCACTGGAAAAAATAGGAGACCAACAAATTGCTGGATATAATTTGTGCCTTAAATAATAAAGCAATTAATGGCATTTTAGCAGGAACACATTCTTCTCTCCAGAAATAAAATCCGTATTTCATCTCATCTAAATTGCTTGGTCAGCTTCAAATGAGTGCAATATAAATCTCTTTCCCATACTGCTCCTGTTATCTATGATAAAGAAAAGAGACAGAAGGTAATCCTGTGTTCTGTATTCACTGACACATCATTTTCATGCTACACTACACTGTAATTTATTTCTAATGGGATAAACCTCTTGTAGTCTTCCCGCTTTGTTCCGACACACATACATCCCCAACTGGCACTGAGATGGCGGGACTGGCAGGTGCAGCACCCAGGGACCATGTTCTGTGGAATTATGATGTCTGCTGCACATTTCAGCAGTGCTACAGCTGTGAAAATAAACAGATAGACTGTATAATTAAGGTATGCTTTTATTCTTTCCCACCCACTGCCTCCTGAAAGCAACGCAGTCAAAGAATTTGACAGTTTTCAGTACTTCTTGTAATTGCAAACTAAACTTTTAATTTTGCATCTAATCACTTTGAGACAATCCAAAAAGACACGTGGAGCTGGAGGATTTTGAAGAACGTGGAAGTCAAATGAAACCGAGAAATGCTTACAATCTTATCCGTAACAGAGATACCACTTAATATGAATGAAAATATCTTTAAGCTCTTTCTCCTGTCCTGACCAAGAAAAACACAAGAAATAAGCAAACCAATGTATGAAAATCACACTGGTGCTCTGAAATGCTGCAAAGGCTACTTGTATTATTTTTGTTTAAAAACATTTCCCGCATGATTTAAGAGAAGAAAAATGAGATAAAACCCTTTGTTTTAGGTTTATAAAAGTTGTCTTTGAATTAAAAAAGTCTGGACTTTGGGCCAAATGGAGGATACCAGTTATTGTTGATCCAATCCTGAAAACAGCTTGGTACAAACAGAAAGCTACCGAAGGTGCTCCTGCAGAAATTAATGTATTTTTAGAAAACATAAATGTTTATTTTTAAAACTTTTTTCCTGTCAAAATGTGCAAGACTACCACAGAATACTTAAATCTGCTGCTAGTTAATAAAAAATATTATCAAGCACCACAACTTAAAGAGAAAAGACTCTCAGGATTACTGTGCCTTTCACCCCATCTCTCTACTTCAGCTCATCAGTATACTCACATACACAGTGCATTTTGCAGAGTAACCTAAAATATTAGATAATTAGCCATTCACTACTTATCTAGCTAATTCGGTGACCCTGTCGCTCCAGCAGTTTCCAACAGGATTAATCTCATGTGATTCAGATGCAGTGATGCAGTGACTTACGGCCAAGACAACCATCTCTCCAGATCTCCTTCACAGGCAATGCAAAGTGACAGTCCCTTCCAGGGCACACTTCACAGCCATTTCAGGTGCCCATCTTAGAGGAGGGGAACGAACCCCTTCCCTGCCTACAGAAAGGCTGAACTGCTGTGCTGTGGCTGTGTGTACCTGGATAAATCCCGCTCTAGTGCTACAGCAGTGTGGGGTGAAGCCAGGGAAGGAGAGAGGAGAGTTGGGTTTGGTCTCCTGAATCTTGGTTGCCCACAACAGTGGTTCAGCAGCTTGGCCAGCTCCAGCTGGAGCAGGCTCCTTGGTGCACCCTGAGCCCCAGGGCAGGATGGTGGTGGCAGCAGCCAGCCTGCAGGGGAAGGCCAGCAGAAATCTAACGCTGCTCCACACTGCTTCTCGGCGCACATTACGAATCTGCCCTGCTAGCTCTGGTTTACCAATAGTTCATGCTTCAGAAATTTGACAAAACACCCCAAAGGCTAACTCCTGCTGAACTCCATCCCTGCTGCCACCATCAATTTACATTACGGCTTCGTTGCGGGGCCATATCTGCAACCGCTTATGCGAAGGGCCCGAGTGACGTGACTGAGCCGAGCGGTGCCGGCAGAGCTGCTTGCCTCTGTGCCGGGTCACAGGGGACAGCAGCGGTCTCGAGGCGGCTGGCTACCAGTTAACAGGGCTTCCAGCTGGGATCCTGCAAGCTCCCTGCAGAAGCCGCCTCGCCAGATGCTGCTGTGCCTCTGTGGAGCCGGGGAAGCCCCCAGGCATCTGGAGCAGCCCCCGAGCAAGCCCTGGGGTCTTGCAGCAGGCCTGTGCTGTATCCCTCCCTACCTGCAGGGCTCAGCACCAACCCCTGATCTGATGTCAGCTCCTGTGTTCTTCTTCTCATCCCAAACTCCCTCCTAAATGCAATCCAGATGAGCTCCTTGGCATGGGTAATGTGTGCAGCGGCTGCCCTGACTATCTGAAGCCCCATTCAGCAGGCGAGTTTAAAGAGAGCGCAGAATCGTTTTAGATAAGACTGCTCTTCACTGTGGTTGGAAAGGGACTCCCTTATCACACTCCCAAGCTCGTACTCTGGTTTCTGAACTCCCCTTGCGAGGGAAGGCAGCGTAACTCACACCTATGACGACGCAGGAAAATGCTGTGCTTTTATTTAGCTGCTCGCGATGCTTATCGCTTCTTGCAGGGAAAACGCATAACCTTGAACTCAGATCTTGGCTGACAAAGAAAAGAGCTTACTTTGCCACCCGGCAGCTCTAGGCATGAAGGATGGCTACAGGTTAGGTGTGTGGGGCTGCTCTGCACAGACCAGGAGTCACAGGGCTACAGAGAAAGACCCCTGGAGGAAGAACAAGGAGGGCTACGCCACAGACCAGGTGTGAGTGGTCGTAAATGCCCATGAGGCATGTGCAACTAGGCCAGGAGGATGAAATTCAGCAGGAAGATGTTGGGATTCTTACTGGGAACAACTCCACGCCAGGGCAGTCGGGTTTAGGCACTGGGCTGGGGCTGGGATCGCCTCACCTCAACCCTGTAAAACCAGGCTGGGTGAAAAGGCTGGTGGGCAGAGCATAAGCAGAAAATTAAATAAACCTCCTCTATCTTCAATTTCTGACCCGGAAAAATCTGCTCGTCATCCAGCAGGCCAGCGACACTGCCAGTAGGAATGGAAATTATGGCTGCTTGTACACTAGCGAGGGGGCAAAGGAAGAGCAGCAGGGGTGAGCTTGCACAATTGGCCCGGAAAGAGGAGTGCAAACCACTTTGGTTGTGATACACCACAAGGTGCAGAGCTGCACTGACAGAAGCACAGAGAGCAAACAGGGGCTGGTAGCATTTCTATGAAAGCAGAGCTTACATAAAAGAAACAGTTAAAAAGGTTGAACAGCTGAAGTGCTATTTGTACAAATGAAGAAAGTCTAAATAAGAGTGTTTTATTTTCATCCCCACGTTCTACAAAGCAATCTAAAACTCGCTAACCTAGACCGTGTTTTGTTACTGTAGTAACTGCCAGCACTTGAAACACCAAGCTAAAAAACACAAAACTGCCTTGTCGAACACGCAAGCGCCCCATAACTGAGGAAGATAAGGTTTAGCTTTCACGTCCGAAGACGGTCTGTAGCTACAGCCACATCATCTAAGGTCACTTTTAAATAAAGCTACAAGCAACTGCTTTGCTCCCACAGCAGCCCGTGGAGCACGGGCTTTTTTCCTATTTCCACAGCAACTTGCTTCACCTCCTAGTCCCTGCAGACAGCTGTGAAACCAGAAGAAGTAGTGTGCTGTCCACTGTTCCTAATTAAAATCCCACAGTCTTGTGGTCAGAGAGGTCCAGAGAATCAGTGGGGTCATGTAATTTGCTCAAGGGCAGACGAAAAGCACAAGAGACCAGAGATGATGGATCTTCTGGCTGGTGTGTGCGATGCAGCACTCTGCCACTGTGGCCAGGAAAGCAGTCACTGGGAAGCTCCAGTAACATTAAACACTCTACATTTGCAAAGCAGAAAACACCACATAAGTCCTGTCCACTCAAGTGAACCAGGAGTAACTTTTTTCCAAATCCTCCTTGCAGCTGCAGATGTTGCTCTGGAACCAAAGACGGCTCCTCCGCCTGTGCCTATCTTTAGCCAGTCCGTAGTTTTTCTGTATCACTGGCTGCCAGTAAGTTTTCACACTCCAAGGAATATCTGGTCTGACCATTTGTGTGTTCCTCCAGCTGCTCAAGAGCCCATCTGCTCGGACAGGCTTCCTGGCTTCGTGCTCAGCACATGACCCAAGTGTTTCCATCGCTTACCCTGGGGAGCTCAGGGAGCACAGTGCTGCTGAAATGACAGATCTGTGACAAATCCACTCTGTCTGCTACCCAGGATTTTGCCCAGGTATTTACTCCTGGAGACACGAGGTGTCTGCCTTCCTTTGGTGAGTTTCCAACGCTCACATCCACATGTTAAAATGGAAATAACATCTGAGTGGAAGACTCATAGTTTGGTCTTTAAATTTATATTTTCAATGACTAATTTTGTTTAAGTTGGTAAACGCAGCTGTTGCCTTGCCAGTTGGTGACATTTCCTTTTGGACTTCCCCACTGGTTCGCGTGCTTCTGCCAAGTCATGTAAATCGACTCATTCCTTGTATTCTTTTGCCTTTTTATATATGCTTCAGTTGGGATTTGCAGAAGTTCTCCTGAGATTTGTTTTTGTAAGTAATTACTAGTCCTGCAATGCTAGACAGTCTTTTGGTCTTTATTTACATGTCTTCTGAATTGCCACTTAGGCATGACATGCTCAGGTTACTGTATCTAACCAATTTCACTACATTACATCTAGCTGTGTGTTTTTTCATGGTGACTTGGTCATGTCAACACCAAGTCAACAACAATCATAAAGAGGTGACAGAATGTGTATCTTTTTTACATGTTTTATCTTTTTTACATTGTGTTATCCAAAACGAATGATTCACTGGCTCTCCACTTATTTCAATGGTTGAGTTTGTCAAGACTTAGCAATTATTATAAATGCATACTTGTAAAGAGTAGATTAATCTCCTGAAAAAGGTGATAAAAATACGGGCACCACTACCCCTAAAAAAAAAAAAAAAACAACACAAAGAACTGCATCATACTGGCAGATAATCTGCCACAAGCTAAATAACTGGAGAAATCCGGCCATTCTTTTATCTCCTGAATTGAAATGGCTGAGCTGAAGCTAAAAGAGAAACAATTAGATATTTTTTTTCCACGACGGTACCACTGAACGCAACGCAACTTCTCTTCAACTGTTTAAATTGCTTATGTCACCCTTATTTTTTTAACCGGAATACAATTTTACCATCTTTTCTTTTTTCCATATTCCCACATTTCTTGAAGAATTCAGCAGCCACTCCTTCAATCATTTTTCTGTAACCTGGTCTCTACCTGCAGCTCCTCCAAATTTTCTGTTTCTCCTGTCTGTCGGTACGCTGTGTGCATCTCTAATTCTGCATTTTCAGTTCCTTTAGCAGTCACAGGCACTCCTTCTGTCGTTGTCCCTTTTTTGCTGTCGCTAAAGAGTTTCTCCTTGTTAACCTCAGACAGGCCCATTGGGTGGTGGCAACTTACCTGTTGAGCTCATGCAGACAACAATGAAGGCGATAGCTTTTTCAGCAACTAGGTCAGCTTCTTGGGCAAGGCTATCCGTTTTATTTCTCTTGTGGCCCTCTATTCTTGTTCTGAAATTGACTTTCCTGCTGCTTTTGCTGGCTGTATTCAAACGCCTGCTGTTGGCTTTGACATTCCCACCCTTTGAAATACACTTGCTTATTCACTATTTGGGTTTGCTTAGTGGAAAACCAGTTACATTTTTAGCAATCTAAGCTTTGTTCACTTGGTAGTAACAACAAAAGAAAATGATTTTTTTTTTCTTTTTGGTCCTGTCAAAAAAATAACAATCACTTCTACTGCATGCTCAGATCTGCTGAAGATATGCGCCAAGTTTTCCTCTAATACATTCAAACCACAACAATTCCACCGATTGCTTTAGGGACATCTGTACATAGCAATGCCCACGCACCAAGAAGAGCCTTGATAGCAGGCAGAGTTCTGCCAGATCCCATTTTATTGCTTTAGAGACAGAAGATGATGCTTGGCCATCAATTCCTCCGTTCTATCATCATCCCTAACCCCGACGAGGAAGTCTCCCCATTAGTAAGCAGATGTCAGGCTGAGGAATTTGGTCCAAATCTGCTGACAGCTCTTATCTCATCATAGTAGTTGTCTGTTGGTAACACTGTATAATTGTCATTTCATGTACTGTGTTTGAAATCTAGTTCAGAGCAATCGACTGCTAATTGGTTCCCAGTCTATAAGCTATTTTTCTGCCTTGGAAGTCATAATTAATGCTACTCCCTCTGAGTTATAATCATCTTGCTTCATGAATATATTATAGCTTTGTTTTCATTCTTAGATTGCTCTTTATCAATTCCTGGTCACAGACATTTTGCTTACTCAAAGGATTTTACTTAATGTATTCGGCCATCTCTTTCACCTGCACCTCGTTTGTTGCTGCAGCTTTTGTTCTAGTGTTCCAGAAACCTACTTTCTTTCCTTTTTTTTTTTTTTTTTTTTAAAAAAACTTTCCCTGAAGAACCTCTCAGATGCTTGCCTGGCTCACAGTTTTCACCAAAGCAGGTCGTTTCATTTCACCCGAGACAGAATCTGTTACTTCCCTGGCACATGCTTTGCTGGAACAGCTATCTTGCCATCTTCCTATAATTTGCCTGTTTTCCAACGACAGATTTTTGCCTGTAGCTGAACCCCAAACACAGAATGTCTATTATTGCTTTTCATCTCAACCATGTCATTCGGCCAGTTTGGTTTGGGTCATGAGGCTACGCAACCTCACCCTACTGGGTTAGGCTGCAACCTTGGTTTAGGTAATACCCATGCACTGCCAACTGCTAAGGAAACACAACAGTTTTCCTGTCACCTACATACTAGTTGATAAGAATGCTGCAAGATTAGAAGACTGCAGAGTACTCACATTTTACAGTAGTAACAGCAGCCATTTCAGTACCTGGCTTAAAAAAGAAACCACATCTTATATCTCAAAACAGCTGCGTGCTGTTTCCAGAGCTGCTGTGTATTTTTTGTGTATTCTTCAGCACGACATTTTGTATGTGTCCCTCCCTTGTTCCTTCCACACTAACAAGTTAGTAGTTATTATCACTCAAATCTTATGCAGGTTCACATTAGGACTCCCTAAATAAAACGAAACACAGAAACTTAACACCTGCCAGAGCTGGGAGAAAAAATTAAGACATTTTTTTTGGCTACTGAACTAGCTCATATTCTTCTATACTTATGGTGTTATTTGGTTCAGCAGATGGAGAATGAAAAGGAAGGTCCCTTTTGCCAAAAATTTATACTACCTCACGTGAAAGATGTTATCTATGCTTAGGTCCCATGTGACAAAGTTGTTCTGAACTTGACGGTGGATAAAATGTAAGAGAAGAGCAGACTTTGCACTGGATGGTCAAAACAGAGACCTGAAGTATTAACATTCAAATATCAGTGTTCAAGAAGGAGCTCAAATGGGCTAGCAGTGGTGAAAAGCATAGTAGTTCCTCAGTGCAAAAAGACCAGTCCTTTAGGGAGAGAGACTCCATAGAGGGGAGAAATTTAACCCAGACTACCAGTACTTGGAACTTTTTAACTTGCTTTTTTGGAATAAAATGGTGGAGGGTACAGATTGACCAAATGAGATTTAGGAGCTAGACCAAATTAGGATGGTAATGAACTGCTATGTAAATCTGCAGGATAGCCAACAGACTAGGTCAGTGCTTGAAAAATCCAGTCCATGTGACAAGTGAAAATTTGGGGGTACAAACAAGCCATCCTTCTGGCTTCTATTCAAAACATTTTTACAGAGCAAAGAACTCCTGCAGCTCACTCCTTCTACTGTATTAGTCAGAGGAACTGAACTGGCACAGGCTCCACTGTCTGTCACAGTGTCCTTCTGGACAAAACGTCCAACATACAGCTAGAGAAGTACATGATACAATGGGTGAACAGTTGGCTGGCAGATCAGGCTCAAAGGGTTACAGCAAATGGGGTTAACATCAGGCTGGCGACCAGTAACTAGTGGGGTTCTGCAGGGCTCCCTTCTAGGGCCAGTTCTCTTTAATGTTTTCATAAATTACCTGTATGCAGGACTTGAATGCACTCTAAGTAAATCTGCAGAAGATACCTAATCTGGGAGGAGCTGTTGACTCCCTTGAGGGCAGAGAGGCCTTGCAGAGAGATCTTGACAAATTAGAGAGCTGGGCAATCTACACCTGCATGAAATTTAACAAGAGCAAGTGCCAGATTCTGCACCTGGGAAAGGGCAACCCTGGCTGTATGTATGAACTGTGGGACAAGAGGTTGGAGAGCAGCCCTGCAGAAAGGGACTTGGGGGATCTGGCTGAAATCAAGTGGAATATGAGCCATCAGTGTGCCCTGGCAGCCAAAAGGGCCAACCATACCCTGGGTGCATCCAGCACGGCATTGCTAGCAGGTCGGGCGAAGGACTGTCCTGCTCTGCTCTACACAGCTGCACCTCACCTTGAGCACTGCGTGCAGTTTTGGGTGCCACAGTATAAGGACATACAACTATTAGAGAGTGTCCAAAGGAGGGCTACAGAGACGGTGAAGGGTATGGAGGGAAGATGTATGAGGAGCAGCTGAGGTCCCTTGGTTTGTTGAGTCCAGAGCAGAGCAGGCTGAGGGGAGGCCTCATGGCGGCCTGCAGCTCCCTCACGAGGGGAGCGGAGGGGCAGGCGCTGAGCTCTGCTCTCTCGGGACAGCGACAGGACCCGAGGGAACGGCATGGAGCTGGGACAGGGGAGGGTCAGGCTGGGGGTTAGGGAAAGGTGCTGCACCCAGAGCATGGTCGGGCACTGGGACAGGCTGCCCAGGGCAGTGGGCGCAGCACTGAGCCTGCCGGAGTTCAAGAAGCATCTGGACAATACTCTCAGCCATGTGGTCTGCTTTTTGGGTGGCCCTGTGTGGAGCCAGGGGTTAGACTTACTAGTCCTTGGGGGTCTCTTCCAACTCAGGATACTCTATGATTCTGTGATTCCACTTCTATAGCCAAAATGAATGCTAATAGGAACAAGGATTTGAAAACAAAAGCTGCGGCATTATCTACACTGGGGTTGTGATCCTTGCCACCAGTCAAATCAGTGAATGGGGTAGGAGACAAGGTGGGAAGAGGGAAGAAGGAAAAATTAGAGTTCAGAGTTAAAAAAGGGTCTTCTAGTTAAAAAAATTAGATACAAAGTGCTATTACCTGAGATATTCTGAAATAATTGTCACCCTTTTAATCTCATCAAATCAATACAGAAGATACAAACATGGAAGGCAAAGAGGAGACGTTCAGGAGAACACAAAAATTGAGATGACTGAATGATATTCATGGGTAGCCAGCTCTTTAGCAGCACAACTACAGACTGAGCAGGTGTAGCCAATGTATAGCTTGCCTTAAAAAAGCCAAACCATCCTAATTTCAACTCATCTTGTTAACACACGAATATTCATGTAAAGGCTAAAAAAAAACAACACGGGACCTGTGTTGTGTTAAAATCCTCAATACCCACTTCTTGTATAATCCTGCACAACTTCTTTGTGTCTTAGTTTACACACATGCAGAAATTGTGCATGTTGAAACAGGTGTCTGTAAGACAAGCCTAACTAAAATTTGGTGGTCAAAGTATTGTACAGGTAAAACTCTGAGAAGACTTATGTAATTTTGCCATTTGTGGTTTTTGGATCTACCATTCCTCCCTAGAAAATACAGCTATGTACAAAGAGCATAAAATGCACCCTCTGTTTCTGAAACTGAAACACACCGGCGAATCTACTGATTCATATCAAGACTTTAAAATGCCATAAGCAACCTCTTAGATTTTCTGAAGCATGGATCATTGCTTTATGGAGTTCCTTGCCATTGAGAAAGAGAGATTAGCAAGAGGATACACACTACAGTTGATACCTGTCTGTGCTAACTCCCTATGAAGACTCAGTGAGAGAGCTTTCGATGTACTTTTTTTTTTTCTGGCAAAGAGCAGGTGTCTGAGTAAATACAGGTGTCAAAAAAATCTGTAGCTATTAAGTCTCAAATTAAGAAAAGAGGAAGTTTAAGGAAGACTGAAATGACTATTTCGGATTCACAAGAGAACATTTAGCTTCTCTTACTCAAAGTAATTACGATACTGCTTCATTTGCTTTGATTATGAATTTTAATTTTGTGATACCTACCTTTCTTTGCTTGGCCTCATAATGGCTAGACAACAAATCTGTACATAACTCTGCAGCAGTTTCGTTTTTACATCTTGACAACTAGCCCTCTTTGACAGAGAAATATTTAATATTATCTGTATGTCCACATAAGTTGGGATATCACTGAAATGCTCCATAAAGATCAGATTTGTTGTCACAGCTTTTGATTTTATTTCTTGAGAAAAAGCATGCAGACACTGACGGGCGAGAAGCATCTGCCCAAATAGGACTTGGCCCCAATCCCTGCTCACAAAAGCAATCGCTTGAGATACTTTAACTGGTCCACTTTTGCAGCTTTGTCACCTGCCATTACAGCACGTGCATCACCACCACACAGGCACAAAAGCTTGCATCAGGATGTACAGAACTACCAGCTGTTCACGAAGTGCCTCATACTCTGTTAAAGAGAGGCAGAGACCCAGTCCTGAGGAGAAAAGCTGTGGAACTGTGCAGACAGAACAAGAAACACTTGGGGGATGAATGCCAAGTGAAGCTTTGCTTGCAGAACGTTTTTATTTCATTCTTCATTACTGGGTGGGCGACAGCCATATATACTGATGTGGGTGAGCACATGCAGGTTTTGTGGAAGACAGAGCACCAATGTTCATTCCCAGGAGGCTCAGTCTCACTTGTGTGACACCCACATTCACTCTGCAATCACAACTGCACCAGAAACAATCTTGTTGGAGCCTGTGCTGGCAGGATGCTGGTTAAATATATCCTAAATCCCAACTGCACCTCAAGTCCTCTGACTACAAAATCAAACTCAGGATCCATCATGCTAATGGAGAGCTCTACCAACTGTTTTACCACTACTATCATCTGCTAAGGAAGTACTTTCATTACATCTTTTAAAATATGTATTAGTCTGATATTTTAGCCTGATTACTTTTTTCTTACCAACTTCATAAAACAACAGCACTAAGAACACCAGAGATACAGGAGCTTTTGATGTCTGCAAGTTGCTTTCAGGACCCTAGTCTAAGAGACAGCATCAATGCATCAAGAAATGTCACATCAAGGTTTCCAGTAACTTCAGCGTTTCCCATTTCATTAAACAAAAAAGTGGGTGGAGAAAGGAGGAAAGTTTATTTCTGCTCCACTTATTTGATGAATGCGAGAAACTGCACATATAAAAGATTATCTGACACAACCCCTCTCAATCTTGCTGAAACGCACAAGCAAAACAAGATCAACCCAGGTAACTATGATTTGCTTCCACATTTTAGGGAAATGGTTTAAAACCAAAACTTTCTGGATACCATGGTAAAATGCTTTCAAATAATTAGCACCTACATGCAAGTACATTTGCCGATAAAGAGCAGGTTTCAGAATCTGATGCACATCTATGTACAAAACTTAAGTCTTTCAGCAAATTAACTCCATATGCCAACCTAGTAACAAGTCTCAGGCTGGAAATATCTCCCTCCCCCTTCACTGAAATCATAGTCATAAACGCTCTGAAGGAGATTAGGGAGAGACAATTTTGCAAAGCACAAAGCATTGACCTAAATGTGATCCTGTTTAAGTAGGTGAAGGTTCTAAATTTGACTGAAAGGGCAACATTCAGGCCAATGTTTTGTGTTTCGAAGATCTGTGTAAGCTTTTAAAGCCTTGCATTTCATTTAAAACAGATTTCAGAACCTCTAGAAATGCTTTCTGCTCTTAGCATATAGAGAAAAGAAAGGTTTTGTGCTTCACCTGTTAGCTCTATAACATCAACAGTTGCACACAACACATAATCCACTAGCTTGTGCTAGCATTTTGATAGCAGTGCTCCAACACACGGGAGGGAGGACTACTTCACTAAACAACGTGTTCTGTAAGCTTTTACGATAGACATGGAGACACCAAAATATAGGCCAGCTGCATTTCTTATTTCCATCCATATAAAACTGTTAAATCAATGGGATTTGCATGGATTAACTAACGACAAAATTAGCCTATTTTAGTAATGGTAAAATGACATTAAGATTATGACCCATCTCACACTCCCAACACTAATTACTTCCTAACTCAATGTATCGGAAGACTCTTTCTGCCTAACAGAGTCACGTCAAATGAAAATAAAATAGTTCTCTTTTTATTTCCTTCTCTTGAAGTCATGATATATTTTAAAACTGAAAGAATTAAGCACCTCATTTTCTTTAAAAGAGTGAAAAAGGAGCAGAGGCCACCATGCTGCTTGTATAGAAAAACAGGAATAGGAGAGATCTCCCGGCTCACTGAGCACTGAGCTATGCCACTGCGGCTGACCATGACATAATTCCTAGGAGATGAAGTCCCATTATAACCAGTGAGGTTGCTGGGTTTTTCTTCCACCTAACTGCTCCAGAGATTCTCACACATGAACAACAGCGTCTGTATTTTTAATGCTGTATGGGAACACTCAGATAAAATGTCACTAAGGTTTTGAAATGATAATGAAAAAACACACTGTGGTATTAGTTCTGCTAAACATTATAAAAACTTGAATTTTAGTTTTAGGTGCTGTAATGCTGAATTTCCCAGAATGAAGTAATGTGAATAAAAGCAGTTCTGTTATCCTCGTGCTAAAGCTCTGCATCTCCCCACACTGAGACACTTACGAAATGGCTGATCTGAGAGCAACTCCCACGTGGGTTTGGTTTTAAGGGACACAAATACAAAGTGAGCTGAAGGATCCCTAGGACGATGCAGAGACAGACGCTTTGCATGTGTCAGCACACAGCCCCGCTGCAGTCCTGTAACACACTGCCCTGGGTGCACAGCTACTGCGAGCCAGCTCAGCTCAGCCTAGCCTGCAGCTAAAGCAGGGCCACTCGCTTCTAACGCATGCTACTGAGGACAACGAGCTAGTATCACAGAGCCCAAAGACACTCATTCAATGGCCACCTCCCCACAGACAAGTGCAGGTAGGGACCGTAGGGATCCCAGCTGCAGCAAAGCCCTGGGCAGCTTGGGCTGGGGGCGCACCATGAGCATCCACACATGGCTTAATGATACCAAGGTGGGCAACTCCTAATGCATCGTGAGATGAACCCCAGCCTGAGCTCATGGTAATGCAAAATGTGTCACTGTTTGCCATCATGCTGAAAGGAGAGCCCTGTTACGGATTTCTTGAGGATGCCCATGTTTCCATGGGATGTCAGCAGAGCCCTGGCTGCTGGACATTAAGGCTGAGGATGTTCACGGCATTTTTCCTCCAGAAGGCAATTTGCTCTGGCCTCTTTGTTTCAGGCTGCTTGCATCCATCGTTCCCCACACCCTCAGTAAATGCTACACTGATTTTACAGCCTCCGTCCAAGGGACTGTACCTCAGTGGTACTGCACACATGCACTGCACTTTTAGTACTTTGAGACTGCTCAGAGAGAAATGCATAAAATGCTAATGTATTACTAGACTCCTACAATATTTTTAAATAGCATCTCTGGTATATGAAACTATTTTACAAGCAAGTCAGTGTTCTGTGACACCAAAGATTTTTATTTTATCTTTTAAAGTTTAAATATCACAGAAAAGTGGGTGTTGATAGGATCTGCCAGCAGCACAAACAAAATGTAGGAATCCAGACTAGAAGTGAAACGATCTCTCCACAATAGTGAAATTAAAGCAAAACAACAGGAAAAAAAAATAATGATGTGCAGCAGCTTAAAACTCTTGAATAAGAAAGTGGAACAAAGATTTCAAAGCATATTTGGGCATCCCCTTCTTTAGGCAGCATGTCAAAAGCACTGTTTCTCCCCTTCTCCTTGACAGACTGTCAGATTGGGCCCGAAGCCACACAACCAAGCTGTGATCCTGGCAAAGCCCATAAGGTAAATAAGGTTGGGCACAAAGTGCAACTGGATGGGAGGCATGAGAACGCTGAAGGATGAGATGTTGGCAATTCAGCAGGCAGCACGCACTGCTCTCAAACAATGCTCCAGCATGATGCCAAGAGTACTCCGGAGGTAAATGCTACGTAGCCAGAACTGTATCTACCTCCAGTTGAGGCCCTCATGTTAAAAAGGTTAAACACTTCCAGTTTCCTGGGCAAATTCCAATTCTGCTGTTTTTCCCTCAAGCCACTGAAAAAAAAATTAACCTCAATTATTCAGTTAACATTTAGAGACTTCTGTTTTCATCCATGCTGCTAGCGAGGCATGAGAGTGCTTCCATGCTCTTTTGCAAGACAGAACACCCTTTATCGGTAGCAAAACACCTATATGTGTGTGCTTTGTAAGAGCAGCCGATTCCCTCAGAGACAAAAAAACACCAAGGAGATGCCAAGGCATATTATTTGGGCATTTCTTTTTGTTTTAGCACTGTGTAGCGGAACCATCTGCACAAAACCCAATCGATACTCAAAATGAGCCCCAGCCAGATGACAAATCTCTCTGCTTCTGTAGGTTTAAATGTCAAATTACCAGTGCCATTAGAATCCTGGTTTGCTTTTAACTTCAGATCAAAGCTAACAGAGCTGGGAAGACAATGCTTTCTTCCCTCCGCCTTCCCCCCTTCTCGCTGCTCTGAAATCATCTGTCTTCAAGCCAGAAGTCTAAATGGAGTGTACAGTGAGTTCAAAACAGAGAAGGTTGATGGGAGTCTACTGCCAATTCCACTCTGCAGTCACAGCTTGCTCCCAGAGCTCCATTAGCTGCCTGCAATCAAGGGCGGCTGACTCAGTCCTGCTTGCTGTCCAGGTTTAATAGGTTCAGCTAGTTAATGAGCAATGGCTAGATTGCATTCCAAGACTTCACATCACTCACAAAGCAATTAAGTGTACACTTCTTGGTCTCCTCCAGCAGCCTGAGAGGAGTGCCTCTTGCTACTGAAAGGATAAATGCAATCCGCAATTTTCGAAACTGAATAGCGCGACACAGTGGGAAACTGTCAGAATATTCACCTTCTGTAAGTATCAAGACGAATGCATCATTACTCTTCTGTAAGCCTTTGAAGAGCTCCCTTACCTGTACACTTCTGGATTACAGATTGCTCTCACCAGATGAAACCAAGAGCTGTAAACCACTGGGAAGCATCTCAGCGAGCTGCTGACAAAGCAGGCTAGGGAGCCTTCGTATTAACGAAACAAAATACATATAGTTTGAAAGCCGCTGCAAAGTCAGTGGTACTTTTTACAAGGATGCTTTTTACATGTTCCCAGTAGAGGTCCGCTAGGCACCCTGCAAACAGTGAAACAATTATCTCCAAATCTGCAAAGCACAGAAACTAAGTGACTTGAGCACTCAGGAATCCCTCGCAAAACCAGGACCATGTCCCTGGGAAATGAGGCTACCTCCGAGGACAGAGCTGGGGGAAAAGCACGCATTTTCTTTCTCACTGGCACACACCCATTCAAACTGCCCATCACCCCCCTACTCTCCTATACTTCTGTATTGCTGTAAATCCATCTACCATCACAGCTGCAATGCACCTTCTAAATGTGTCTTTTTTCAAGTTCTCTCCTTCCAGGCGAAGATCCTACTGCCGTGGGGTGGCAGCTTTTCTGCTGGTGCCAGGGATACTGAGCCTCAAGTGGCTGATTCACAAATGGACCAAAGCTGGGTCCCCTCCAGATGCTCTGAAGGACAACTCCTTACACATGTGGGCTGCCTTTTCCATGCTGTGCAGCTGAACCTGGAGAAGAAAGGTGTTCTGCTGGCAAAAAAAGGGTCTTTTCTGTCTGGGAAGGGACTGAAAAGATGCACTGCTTCTATCTGACACCAAACGTAAGGACCGCGATCGCAGAGCTAATGAGTACATGGCACCCCCATCAAGAAAACAAGGAAAGATATGCTGGTTATACCTTCTTCTCTCTGTCTCACATACAGCACTCACATATGAGACTTACAAAAACCTGAATTCTTAATGGCTTATGACATCGTCATTTTGAACAGAACAACAAAAAAAAAATCCCAAACACTCAAACTCCCTTCAACAGATGTTTCTGTAGAACCAGGAATCAAATAAATCTATCTTGGACTAAGAGATCTTTTGAATTTTGATGAATCAGTTCACCCAGTCACTAAACCCACATCAATTCTGTTTCCCTGAGTAAAGAAATCCACTACTTAAACTGAAGAGGAGTTTAAAAAAATACTCCGTCACTCATGTGCCAAAAACCTCATTGCTAAACTTTAAAGAATGACTAGCGCAGTGACACGGACCGGTCTTTTTACTTTAAATGCAAGACCTTGGTATGGAAAGGAAGCACAGCTGAAGGGTTATACTTTTTTTTTTTTCTTTCTTCTATTATTCTCTATTTCCTTAGCGCATGCCAGTCAAAACTATAAAATACTTGTGGGAGAAACGTACAAGGCACGGTTTCGCATTCCAGCAGATCTATTTCCATGTGCTGCGTAAAAGCCAGGCGACCACCCAGGAAAGTAAGGCAAACACGCCTTGGCCCACCAGTGTTGCAATCTCCTGCTAGCAGCCCTTCTCCATCAACACTTTACATTACATTTGCTATGAGATGTAACCCTACGGCTGGCCCAGGCTGCAGCCCGATCACCTCCAAACCTGCCAGTGGGCTGCACGGGCTCTGAAACAATGTGAACAAGCAGCACCACGTTTTCTTCTCGACAAAGTGATCCCAAGCATGGGTACGGTGCTAAAATAGAGTGAATAACCCCTCCATGAGAAAAAAAAAGAAAGTGGGCAAGCTTAACACAGGAATATTCTGCAATACGAGCAGCTCTTCACTTCTCAGACCCTTTCATCTCCTGTCCCTTTGCCCTCCATCACAATACTTTTGCCTCCGCTTTACTGGAGGAGAGCAAAGTTGGGTAAGCCTTAGTCTTGGGAAAGGCTATGACCTGCTATTTCCTCCCCTTAGAGCCCACTTCCATGTTATTGTTTTTCATAGGTTGATCACAGAAAGTTTTGGTAACTGTTTTGGAATCAGTAAAAGGGAATTGGTCCCTCGGAGGCCAAGCTGGTTGAGAAATGTTGCTGGCTGGAGCAACCGAAGTAGGCATGACTTGTCTTTAACAAAGTAAGTAGAAGGCATTTGTTTCTAGTTAACTGGGTAAAGGGCAAGAAAACTCAGCCAAGTATTTATTTATTGGACTGGACTGCCTGCAGTGAGAGGAGGGGCAGATGTGCGTAAGGTTACTGTAATCCCAACCTTGGGAGAGAGGTAAGTGGAAGCAAACTTTGTTTTAATAGATGGGCTCAGCGCATGAAGTGTGTAGTACGTGATCTGGAAACAATGATTTATAAAAGGGATGTTCTGGGGAGTGTGACGGCGGAAAAGGAGAAAAAATGCCTTCACAGCCTTCCCAAGACAATACCTTTTCTACGTCTGTTGGCCTTTACTTTCTGCCCGCTCAAGACGACCGAGAGCACGAGGAGGTAACAAAGTGCTAGCGAGGTTTTTGCTCAGTAAGAAGGACTCTGATCGCAGCAGCGAGGAATGCTGTCTGTACGGGGTGTCCCTGAAGTGGCCCCCAGACTCTCTGCTCCATTTCCACCCTCCCAATCACGGCAGGGCAAAGATGTGGCAAGGTTTTCTGCCAGTGATGGCAATGGCACCACCTTGGGAGGGGTCGCAGGCTTGCCAGACGTGTGGCAGGGAGCAAGAAAGACCAATTAAAAAAGCAAAACTGGATGGCCTTGCACTGCTTCGCCTGAGCTGCCAGGCAACAGTTAACGTTGAGGAATCTTGTGATTCTGTTTATATTCTTTCACCACAAGCAGGTGTTGGGAAGCCCAGGCTGGGAGGGGCATGCAGATAAAAAAAGAAAGAGGAACCACTTTTTTTTTTTTTTTTTTTTACATGTGTGATCTGTTCAGATGAATCTTTCTTACCGACAGCCCCTTTTCCTGGAATCAGCGCTGATGCCCTGGTGTCACCCGCCAGCCCTCCGATCAGCCGGCCGCACACCTCACGCGTTTGGGTTACATTACCTGGTTTTGGTGACGGATGACATGATTTTGGTGGCAGTTCTGGGGGAACCAAGTCATTTTTAACGGAGATATAATTAAAATCTCTGTGCATTTTTCAAATTTAGGTTCATTTTGTGTTTTATGATTATTATTTTGATACTATTAAAGTCACACGCTGCTGTTTACGATCTGAAAAGTGAGGAATAAAGGGAAGATCTCCATTGAAATCTAACTCCTTTTTTTTCCCTTGGTCACCTTGCACACACCGGTGTCTATGATTTTTACACCTCCACCTATGATTTTGCATGGAGGAATGCATCTTTCCCCCTGCCCACTGCTCTTCCTCGTCCATCGCCCCGGCCACCCCACGCTTGCCTCTCCCCTGCAGCTCTTTGTTGCTGCAAGTCGGGGTCAGCGGTGTCAACGGCTGACATGATTAGTGCCGCCGACATCGCACCACTGCTCTGAAGGAAGCAGGCAGAGGGCAGGGAACAAAAAACAACAACAACTGAACCTGCAGCCATTTTAGGCAGAAGGAATCGGGCTCAAAGAGACATTTGCAACCTCACGTTTCCCGGTTAAAAAGAAGGTCCTCGCTCCACAACAGGCGTACGCGGTGTTTAGATGCGCTGCCCTGCTCATAAAATCAGGGCACCTCTCCTGCCCTGACACATATCCTTGTGGTGTGCTCCAGTTCTCTCAGATCAAAGGCAAAGATTAGGAAAAAAAAAAAAAAAAAAAAACCAACGATTTTTTTAAAGAAAGCATCGCACACGAGATAACGCCTAACCTGTGATTCAGCAGATTCGAATGCTCAGAGGTAACAGCAATCTGCGCGCTATTGAAAGACAGCAGCAGTCCATTACATGTATTGATTTGCAGCACTTTGTCAGCACTAATGATGTTACCTCATTAAAAGAGATAAATGCCCTACTGTTCTACCAAAAGCATCTGCTCCTTCCTCTTTCTCGCCTGTTCTCCAGCAGGGCCCTCTGCAGAAGCATATTGAAATCAAATCCAAATCCGATGCAAAATTTGCTTAGAGCGGCTTGATAGCATTGCTTTTTTTGTTTGTTTTGTTATTGCTTTCTTTATTTATTATCGCTTTAAAAAAGAACCGGGTTGCTCCTTGTTTCATACCAGGTATTTATTTCTTCTTACCACACTGAACGGACACATCAAAGGCAAACAAAGCCAAGCGCTGGTTCTAGTTAGGGAAGCGTGATCGAGCAACAGCTGCGCTCCGTGTTAACAACGCTCCCGCGGACAAAGAATTCCTCAAAAACGAACCGGTATCTGTGTCCGCAAGTGCATTTATTGCTGGGTAAAATAACAAGGGTTGAACTTCAATCAAAGCGGGTGAAGCGACAGGCAAGGTGGTGATAATGCTGTTAACACCCAACAACATGTTGCCTCACAGAACGCGCTGGTTTTGTTTCAACCGATTCCTACTTACAGGAAAAGGTAGCAGTTTACCATAATGAATGTTTTATGCATAATTCCTTTGTGTATAGGGTCTCCAAAGTACACAGTACTAAAGTCTATTAAACTCTCTATTTAGCAGAATTACCAGCGTGCCTTTTGGGAAATTATTACAATGAAGCTGTACCGGTATTTAAATTCCAGTTGTTTAACAATCTTTTCCTAATCACCAGACCAGGTATCTACTTTAAAGTGCAGTCAAACACTGTTCTTCCCAACATCATAAGCCTTTCTACAAGCTCCTTATGGAAATTCACTACAAAATGACTATTTCAACCTGTTTTTCATAATTAGCATCAGACAGGTTCTGCTTTTACATGCTGGGAGCTCTTCCCAATCTTCTTCACCAAGCACAGCACTCCACAGGTAAACCTAGTTACAAAAACAATTAACTATTTGCAGCCATACAATTTATTTCACTGTGTTAATATCTGAAAGATAACAGGCTTTTTAAGGCAGATTAGGTCCCATTCTTTATAAATAGCTTTCCTATGAGGAAAGACCTATCCTTGGGTGAGACAATATGGCTTCATGGATGGAGTGACCTCAAAGCTGCTCAAACTCAACGTACACCTGGGTCTCTACTCTGTTCCAGCTACTAGACTCTGAATTGTATGTAAAGCAACAACAGAACAGCTACTAACTTTTGTTTTGAGCCCCTCAGACCACTTCCCCTTGAAATACCACAAGCTACAGCTACTCTCTAAATGTGCCAGTTTTCACGGCAAGGAGCCTTAAACTTGATTCCAAAATTTTAGAACTGTTCCTGCTTCTCCTGTGATGGGAACAGACATTGTTCCAATTGGAAGAGTCTCGTGTTTCTCAGGGGAGAGGAAGCAAACTTCATCGTACTAGAAGTTACAGGATTAAGTTCCTGGGGCGGGATGGTGGAGACCTCAATCCCAACCTTTCAGATTTCCTTCGTGACCTTCAATAAATCACCATGTCCCTGCCTCCATTTCTCACCAGTATGAGGGTGATATTTCATCCTCTTTTAAATGCCCAGAAGCGCTCAGGATCTATCTATGGGGCAGTCAGGCTCTTCAGCAAAGACAACCGAGCAAGCACCTAAACAGATGTCTTGTCCTTGCCACTACATCATACCGACAGTTTTATAACTCCAACACCAATTCAATTCTCAGTTAACTTCAACTGCAAAAACAACACTAATATATCTGAAAAATGCAGACAATTTTATGAAACCAATGGGCTCAAAAACAGAAAATAAGTAATAAAGAGCCATTGCTCAACAGCACTACTCATCAAATGAATATGTAGAATTTAGGCCATCATATGACTGACTTGTTTTGCTTTGCCAGAATTCAAAGTTTATGTGAAAATACAGATAAATGGAGGACAAACATCATCACTGTTAGCCAGTTCACACAGTATGAGATCCTCTGACACGTATGAAACAAATACGGCCCATTTTTTGGCTCTAAGGTAAATTCAGTGCCCTCCGGCAGGCCTACACAATAAAACAGCTTCCATCATAAGCAAAAGTCCTCCAGAGAACAATCCTTGGGAAAAAAAAAACAAAAACCACAACAAACAGAGCAAAAAGGTGGACCTATTTTAGCCACATGCTAATTCCTTATTAATTGATGGACAAAAGTGTTTCCTTTCTCCAGTTACAAAGCCTGGGCCAAATTACCTTTGCTGTTTTACAAATGAAACAACCTCATTGACTTTGCTAGAGTTACACATGCACCACATTTTGTCCTTGTTTGCAATGAGGCCAAATCTCCCATAAACAAGAAAGGAAACAATCTGTTCACCCTAAGTGAAATGAGAGGAAGAGCAACCCTTTCACCTTTAAAAAGGAGATAAAAGGAAGAACACTATTAATTTCACTTCTTCAGGTTGCCTCTATGTTAGGAAAGACTCCTGTATGCTTATAGAAAGGACATGTTTTTCAGGCTTTAAAGGTTATTTTATCCCAGTGCAGATCAAAAGTCCAAGCGTATCAGATGTTGGAATAGAGGAGTATCCAGCACTCATTTTACTATCCATTAGAGAAGTACCTCTTCTATCCTGTTTGATGAGGTGGTAAGCCAAGGGGTCAGCTCTACTACAACCTGAAGCCACCAAGGCCTTGCTCTTATCTCTTGCTCCTTTGCCTCAACACTAGTTTCACAAGATGGTCCTACTGAGCTGCCCCAAAACCATCCACGTCTTTAGTTCAGTCACCTGTTGGCTGGATTCATCCCATGGGGCAGTTCATGGAATGGCCTCGTAAGAGTCAATACTTGTACAAGAAGGAGGGGAGGAAGTCTGGGCAAAGGACACAGTGAAGAGACAAAGAGTACAAGTGGCCACGGCTGTACCTGGGACTGCCTTAGGCTGCCCTTTAGTCCCTGATGCCTACCAGAAGACATTACAGAAATACAAGACACTGTGTGCAGCGCTGTATTTAACATGGGCATCGCAATACACGTGTCTACTTTGTTCCCATCTTATGTCTCTGTGTCTATCACACCAGGTGACAGACATCACCTGGCCATGCAACTTCACTCTTTATTTTCAGCATACTGGGTATAGACATGGTGCGGCCTTCGTTAATTATTGCGGCATTTATTATGGCTACCTCAGCCGAGCTGTCACTTTGTCTCTCCTGCCACCTACTGTACTGAAAATCAAAATATGTGTCACCAACTCGTGTTGTGTCTCCACTTCTGTTTGGAAATACCAACCTTAGTTCTTCTAGAAGTACCACTGCTTGCATGTGGGAAGCCCCTGCTGAAGCAACTGCTGCAGTAATGCTATCCAGTACTTCTTGATGAAGGCCAAGTGAAGTGTTTTGAATGATACCTAACTCATTGATGCTTCATGGTTAAAATTACTGTTAGTAACTACAATTTCACCACAGTTTAGGTTATGAACTATTTTCCTCTTTAACCCACAAAGTATTAATCACAGATTTATTTTAAACAGTGACATTGAACAATACCCCGTAAACTTCTGGCCCTTTACTTGCAGTTATTTCCAATGACAACACTAACAAGGTGCAAAACCCAGCAGAAAAACAACTTCCCATTGGGTGTGTGACTGGTAGCCCGTGGTTAGGGTTGAAACTCATGGTTACGCACTTGAGCTGCAGAACCAAATCAGTGTCACCCATGAACAGACCCATCAGGTGCAAGAGTCTGCTTCAGACCATGGTTTATGCTGGCCTTTTACCTTTTCTCTTTCTAAATGCTCATCTGAGCAAACTCGGCTGTGCCTTGCCAGCCTACTGCAGCACCATGCTACCCGTGTGAGATGTCCTCTACACGGTCCCTCTGGCTCTGATTCTATGGACTACAGAAGGGGCTTCAAAATCACACCGCTGCTTGCACCCAAGTGGTACATCCAAGGGAAAAAAGGCTACTTGATCATTACCATCTGGGTTCTGACATCAATCCAAACTTTGAAGCAAGTAATCAAAGTAGGCAACGTAGAGAAGGGCAGCAACAAGTTTGAGCTGGTCCAGCACAGTCCAAGCACTCTGCAGGAGCTTCAAACCCATCCACAGTATGATGTGGAAACCAATAAGTAATCAACCCCAAAATGACTAAACAGACAGCCCTTGTTAATTATTTATGCCATCCTCCCAGAAGGCGATGGCATGACAATTTCACTTTCTAGCACTTCATTATTTATTTCGGGGAAGTATTCAAAAAGAAAATAACAAGCTGCAATTCATAAAATATTCTCATTATTTTTCAGTAAGAAGAAAACTTGCAAGTGCTGGTTTATTTTCCGTATATGATGCTCCCTTTTACTTAATCAACAAGCAACGTCTTTGGAGCTATGTGACAGCAGCTATCTTTGATGAAAGGAATATTTTGATGAAGGAGAAAGACATTCAACATTAGCATGATCAAGTAAGCTATCAAATTCATTTATTTATGCTGTGACCACAGTAATCAAGAAGTTGTTAATGTGGAACTGAGCACCAGTTAAAATGCATTTTAAACCTGATTTTACACTGGTCTGCAAAAGGAGATCTTTTACTAGCAGGATGCTTTAGGGTCTTTTCAGGCTGCAACGAGAGAAGCGGATACAGAAGATAAATTGGTCTGCTCCTGCAAACAGTCTTGCTTTTGCAAGAGGAGTACTAACGTAATAGTGGGCCTTTCATCTCAGCACTTAGAATTTGATCAACTGAGAAAAAAAAAAATTAATATAATTCCACTCACTCACAGATAAGCATCTTTGAAAAATGAGGCCATTTCAGTTCCTAAAACAAATCTGACAAGGCTACAACTAAAAGTATTTGTGTAGCACACACACTTGCGTATGGACACAGGAAAACTATCAAAATGAGTAACCAGAGGGTATAATACCAGCTATTTAGCCACCCAAATGCCTCAAGAGCAGTGATACATCCACTTAATGCCAAATATGGCCCACAAATATCTATTATACATGAATAAATGTATCAGGGAGTAATAGCACATTCCTGTTAATTACACAAAGGCTGCAAACAAGTGAGAGGCCTGCAATGTAGGTAAAAAGGGATCTCTTTATAGTGCATGATCAGAAACAGCATTTGCTGACACCAATTTAATTTATAATGGGATTAAGGAAAAAAAATAAAAATAAAAGCTTATTGCTACAGTGGCAGTATCAGGGGGTGATTCTACCCTCACTAGAAACTCCTAATAAATTCTAAAATATCTCCAAGGATGCTACAAGGGAATAAATAAGCCAATTTTATACATCCTGTGCTGCCTGTTGGGACTGATGTCTCACTAAACCAACAGGCAATGTTAAATCTCTGGAAGGACTTCTACCTCTGCTGTGCTCAACCAAATGGAAGGGAAAGAAATTTAAGCTTGTTTGGTCTACAGCGGACTGAGGCTTTCTAGCAGGAGTTGGTTGAAGTTTGCTGATGAGTGGGTGATAAGCTGCTCCCAGAGTTTTGCTTGCTCTGAGAGGAGTGAAGTGGTTGGGAGATTTTCAGAGCAGATTCTCCAAGCAAGCTGTTCAGAAAAGCCAGTATCCAGAAGGCTCAACAGGAGGAAGAGGAAGCAGGGAAATCACAGTTAATGGGATTTGGCCACAACCAGAAACAGCTACGTTTCAGAATACATTATGAACACTCTTGCACTTCCCCATTGCACCAGTTCATTGCTGGATGAGAAAAATCTGTGTATATTTAATGTCTTAAAAAGCTCCACGGAAATTTAGATTAAGGCATGATTAGAAAAATCTTGCCTCATCTCTGGTTTGCCCTGGAGATGCACACATTAAATAGAGGAACATCATAGAATCATTAAGGCCGGAAGAGACCTCCAAAACCATCTGGTCCAACCACCCCCCTACCACCGATGTCACCCACTGAACCATGTCCCTAAGCACCACGTCCAACCTTTCCTTAAACACCCCAAGGGACGGTGACACCACCACCTCCCTGGGCAACCCGTTCCAACACCTGACTGCTCTTTCTGAGGAGAAATGTCTCCTCATTTCCAAGGTGAACTTGCCAGCACTACACCAGTTTCCGTGATTTTCTGTAGGGAGAACCTGTCAGTCCAGAGATTTATTTAAGGTAGATGCATGCTTGTAAATGCCATAAATGAACATTGAGATATGAGGAGGTCACTGCCCCACTCATCTTAGAAATCACCTCTCATCAGCCCGCTGATCCCTCCACAGAGGATTAGAAAGTTTGCTCAAGTTTTCTGTGGGAGGGAATTGCTATTTGATCCTTTCTAGGGGTATAATTGGAGCTCAAAGTACAGGGTTACCTTGCTCACAGGGAGAGCAGCTCTCCTTGGCACAACTTCAGATTGAGGAAGGTTATACAATTACAGCACAGAATAAGGTCTTTGGAAGGAAATGAAGTTCTCTCAAGCCTGAAGGAAAGAAAGAAAAACTGCCTCTCTTCTGAAATAACAAGTACTTTGGTGTGCCTTGGCAGGGTGAATTCCAGGAACCAGCTACGAGTTGCGCCACTTTGCAAAGAGCAATTAGGTCAAACCTCAGAGCAGGACCCACATCCCTTGCTGCTCTGGGTAGTGAGGCACCAAGGATCCTGCTCATCCTCTGACCTGGATGGATGTGGTGGCAGCCCTTCCTAATCCCAGTTAGGACCTAGCTTTGGAGATAGGAAACAAGTCTGTCTCTTATAGGTAAGAGAGCAGTTACAGCTCTCAGCTTTGGAGGCTTTCTGTATTCAGCTGCTGTCGGAAAAGACAGCAATAAAGAAAATAACATAGAATCCCTGGGTGGAAATAACATGAGAAACAGAAGAGACAATCTAACGCAAGTGGCTGTAGGTGGGAGGCGAACAGTGCGGGCAGAAAATAACTTGGAGAGAGACTGCCGCAACAGCCGATTCTTTAAGACCCAACACACACCTGCCAAAGAATTTACCTTCTGAAGTGCTAGCACTGGCAGCTCAACTCTGAGAAGAGAACTGGTTGCAATGAAAGAAAAATTACTCGAGATGCCCTCTACCTGATGCACACTGCGCAAACTGAAGCCAAGTGTGGGACATGATATAACACGTAAGCACTCCAAATGAATCCTTCCTTGGATCCCAAAGGAGGCAGCGCCACGGTACGTGCAACAAGGGAAGATACCAGCAGCAGAGAAATTCCTGGTCTAATCGTGAGATAGAGGAAGCAACAGTATGACCAGAAGAATGGAAGCGATATGAGAAGCGAGATAAAAGAATCATGGAGCTGATAGCATCTTACAGACAACACAATTTTTAGAAGAAAGAGGGGAAGTTGAACAGCTGTGAAAGAGAGGGAAGGAAGAGTAAGGCTGATTTTCCTGATAGTCAGGTCATGAACAGTTCCCAGAACCTGTCTAGTCTGGCTGGATGTCCGATATCAGAAGCAAAAAAACATGTGGCAACCTCAGAGCATTGACAGGAGAAGATATTGAGGAACAGGGTACTAAAAAAACAACCTACAAGTCTTCTAAGTGCAATAAATAGAGATGAAGTTATAGACCTTTCAACGAACAATGAATCTGAAAAGTCAACAATCTCTCCATAATTTTGTCTGTTAACTCAGACAAAATCTTAAAAACAAAACAAAAAAAACCTTTTGGTTTTTCACAACCTTCGTTTCTGTTGGATGTCTTACTGTCACTGGTACAAGTTTGACTTTATAAAGTGGGAATTTAACAGGAATTGCAGCTCTGTGTAAGCTATGGGAACTGTTGCTCACAGCAAGAGAAGATGTAGGATAATGAAGTATTTTCGGAAGGGGGGAAAAGAACATTACAGAAACTACGTAAACAGAATAACTAACAATGCTGTCCTTCTCTGGGACCTTCTGGAGGATCTCAGCTCAATATACAGCCATTCCTCATTATGTGGCCATGGCTTATCACACAGCCCGGGTCTGCAATCTGACCGCACATCTATGCCTTACACTCTTATCCCCTTGCTGCTTTTCATCCCAGACCTCAGCTGAGGGGCAAGGACCCTGTTGTGGGTTTGTGCGGCAGCCAGTGTGGGACCCAGACAGGACTCAGGGTGCTGCCAAGTGCTCCTTCTCCATAATTAACGAGGGAGGCTGATAAAGAGACAGAAGACAAAGGGTTTCCTCCAAGCGAGAAAACTTTAAGCAGAAAGCCAGTCTAGCTGAGAAGGCTCTCCCCACGCCAAACGTGCTCAATGGCACATCGCAGCACAGGGAGCAGGCTGTCAAATCCAGTGTTCTTTCAGACAAAAGTGAGGAAAAAAAAAAAGAAGAAAAAAAGAAGTGGGAGGAGAAAAAGGGAAGAAAAGGTCAAGCAGACCAGGGTAGGCTGCAAGCAAACAATCCCCTCCCAAAAAGAAAGCACCTTGACGGACGCCACTGTGCAGCCTGCAGAAGATGCTGCTCTGTGGGAGAGAGGGTCAAGTTAAAATACAAAACCACACACTTGCACAGTCCTACGAATTTCTTCACTGCAGCTAAGAATTTAAGAAGAAGCTTTGTGTTAAAGTTGTTTTTTGCAAGTTATTGCATATTACTGCATGTTTGCTCTACCAATTTCCCATTGCAGTTTCTGCTCCCAGTGGAAGTCATCATCAGAACAATACACTGGCACTTAGATACTGCCTTGTTAAGAAATCTAGAGTAACTGGAAGTCATATTAATAATATTTAAATGCAGTACATGCCTATTTAAAGTTTGAATACATATCATTAGAAAACGGCATAAATTAACCCAACCTAATTCACTGGGATGCATGAAGATCTAAACAACCCTAAGCCTGATGTTCTCTTTTACCACCCACTTGAATAAACAAAACAAACCAAAACACGCTGGGGTTAGTTTAGGTTGCAAACGGCAACAAGATCCGCATTCAGTCCCTGGGCCTAAAAGCAGTTTACTCCCCAGTGCAGCGCAGATCGTGCCACAGCCCCCTGCTGCGGCCATGCACCATGCCAGGAGGCAGCCTGCCCGCTGTGCCCCCCACCCAGCACCACAAAATGTCCCTGGGCAGGCCAGGGGACACGCACTGGTGCTGTCACCAGGTCCCCTGGCAGGGCCAGCGCCTGTGGTAGCAGGGGGCAAACTGTTTTTCCAGCAACCCCCCCGCTGGGAGCCCCCCGATCCTGCAGCCCAGTGCTGTCAACAGCGTGCCCTTTGTTGTGTGCGCGCACGGCTTGCTGGTTGTTTTGGGTCTTGGTTGTTTTATTTCAAGGAGAATTCGAGTTTTAAATGAGTAATCTGTTTTCGAGTGATTTCTCCACGCTGGCTCCACCCTGCACTGTAAACTAGACATTACCTTATACAAGAATGAATCCGCTGCATTCCTCCGTCTCGCTGCCGTGCAGCACATTTCCTACCCTCGCAGCCCAACCAACAGCAGCACACGCTCCCCCACCCCTTCCCCCTCTGTCGTTTTCTTTTTCTTTCCCTTTTTTTTTTTTTTTTTTCTTCACCGCCTCACTGTGTTTTTGTGTAAATGATCTCACATGACTCAACAAATCCATCTGCCTGGAGCAGGCCGAGTTTGGAGCCTTCCCAGGAGGGAGGAGAAGAATTGCTTTGTGGAAAGGACCTGGAGCTTTGCCCTTTCTCTGGCTCAAATTACCCGCCTGTCAGGCCTGACGGATTTGGCTAAAAATAAAAGGAAGCGGGCCGTGAAAAGGAGATGAATGAGCTCAGCAGTTCCTTAGATAACATGGGCCCGGTGTTGCCCAAAGCTCCCGGCGCAGGAACTTCAAATGCCGGGCATGTAAGCACAGGGCCGCAGCCGAGGTGAACTTGGCCGCTGCGGGGAGAAAAGCAAAACCCAACCGTATGCCGCTGGAAATAACTGGATTAAAGGCACGCACGCAGAACAGGAAAGCTGCCTGCTGTAGGTTTTAGGCTTGTAAAATGCCAGATTTACGGCGTTTCCACAGTGAGCAGGGTCTGGGGGCTGCGGTGGGGGGACGCGGCGGAGCCACGTATGATGTCAGCCTGCCGGCCGCGCCAGCGCCGCGCGGAAAGTCATCTGCGCGGATGCGTGCCCAGCGCCTGCAGTGGGTATTAAGCACTTAGTTTGGCAATGTAATGACACACTGTAACAATCTGTAATGCGAGGCAGTCAGCAAAGCCCTGGCTCTGCGAGCTATTCCTCCTAACCATTAACCATATGTTTGGCTCCGCCGCCACCCGAGCAAGCGGGTGTTCCAGCGCACCATCTGGTTTCTATCCACACAGGCAACTGCAAAGCACACAGCATTTCCCCCCGGAGCCGCATGTTCCTCCCGGCTGCCCCTCTCTCTCCTCCCTCTCCACCAGGCCCCCCGCTCCCCATCTTCCTCCTTCGCCCATCTCAATGTCAGCCTCACCTCCCGCCATGCCACCCTGGCCCTGGTGCTCGAAACCACACATGGCCCCATCAAAAATGCATCCGAAGAGTGGAGACAGCACAGCGTATGGCCCTACGTGTGTCCCAAGCACACACGCTGGGATGGCATCGCCCAGTGTTGATGCCTGATGCGCATGTTACAAAATGGCGCACCCCAGAGCTGCCATGGCGCTCATCGCATCTCGCATGCACACACCGCTCAGTTTGGGCGACATCGACACCAACCCAACACTGCAGGTGGACATCAAGTATGAGCCCATTGAGTGGAGGACATTAGCAACCTGTCTCTTGCCCTGAAATGGGGCTTTCTAGGCCCGTCTGGTTTCAGTCCCCCAGCCCACCAAATCCAGAAAAAAAAAAAAGAAAAAATGAAAAAAAAAAAGAAAGAGGAATGGAATGAGAAAGAACTGAAGAAAAAGGAATGAAAATATTTACTTTCCCTCTGGTAACTAAACAAGCTTTTTCTCTAACTATAAAAAAGCTTTCAAGTGTTGTGTTTTAGAGGACCTTGTACCATATGTTTGCTTTATGATTCTATGAATTCTAACTACTATTTATGTTTTTAAAGCACTTCCATCCTTCTGTTTATTTCTGAAGTCACCTATGGGAGATCAGCAGTAATTTTCCTCCCAGGTTGGCCAATTTAAGATTAATCATGACCTAATGCAAGCATTCAGGGATGCAAGCAATAGGATATTCAGCAAATCCCACACTTGCTCCTTTAAAATAAGTTTATACTCTGCAATGAGTCACACATACAGTGTTTATCCAAGTAACCAGTGCTATAAGAGAAAAAAAGTCCATTACATTTGCGAACACATACACATCGCAGCTGTAAGCACACAACTGCTTACGCCAGGACTCATTTCTATGACTGGATATTGATTTTTCAATAATGTGTCATTATACTGATGTTGATACAGCAACTATCTTCCTGGAGTATGCAATTTAATATTAAAAAGAAGCTGGCTCGAGGAAATATCAAATCCACACCCATTCACATACTATTTAAATGTCTTGGTCACAAATACGGCAACGCAAAGCTGCAATTGCATTTCTTTCCCACCTAGCACCTAACGAAGAAAAAGGAATCATCAGTTAAAAATAGTTCAGTATAAGGCAACCAGCTCTGCTGACCTGCTCCTTGATAAAATAGTGCAGCACTTCTTCAGTTTGTGCTGAAAACTAAAAGCCTACATTGACACAGATGCATGGTTTTCCATCTCCTCATACCTGTGAGAAATCAGTGCATGAAAGAGCCACTGTAAACCCTTATCCTGGAATCAAATACACATGGGGAAAACCCTTCTGCTTGTGAAAAGCCTGATGACTTCACCAGGACTGCCTAAGAAGTGTGAGAGTAGGATCCGCTTGGATGCTTTCCTGCTGAGCCTACTGTAGGGAACCTGCTTTTAGCAGGGGTTTGGACTCGATCTCCAGAGGTTCCTTCCAACCTCTATGATTTCTGTGATTTTCTGATCTGGCACCACTCATGAACGCCATTGCAATTAGCACTGTAAATGCCCCCCTCTCCAGCTTCCCCGTCCCTCAGGAAAATAATTACATGATTAAAAACAGAAGATGCATTTTAGCCAGCAACTTACATTTTTGATAAAACCAGGTCTGAACATATCAGTAGCATTATTTAAACATCACACATTGGGATTCCTACAATTCTTCAACAAGAAATTGTCTTCATTCACACAAAATAAATAGTGGTAGTCCTCTACAGCAATGATCTAGGCATGGGTCCTTCAGCAGGTAATGATCTGCTCTGATCCCGAAACCTTTTAAAATGGGGAATTCAAAGGAGATAGTCATAGATTCAACATTTTACAGTCTGAAGGGACAGATAATCATTTGACCTTCTTCCATAGAAACAGGCCTGGAGCTTCCCTTCTACTTCCACGCAGTTGTGAGTGGCTGAATAAGAGCCTCTCTCTCAGGGTAAAAAAAAAAAACAAAAACAAACCAAAACAAAACAAAGCAAAACACTAACACAGAAAACTAAAAAGAACAAGCTCAGTTTTAACAGCCTGACATAATGAAGGAATATGCCCCAGCAACATTGTCCTATTCACCAATCACCCTTGCCGCCAGAACACTCGCACCCGCTTGCGTGGTCGGAATTAATTTAGGAGCGGGCCACCGGGTCTCGCTATACCTTGTCACCTTCCTGTGCCGTTCAGTCTCTGACAAAGGGCCACTGTCAACCTGAAATCTAGCCAGTTTTTAAAGCATAATAAAAAGTGGTGTCACATTATTACCTGAATCCACCGAGTCCTCCAGCCAACAATGATGTTTCTGCAATCACATTTTCCTGTTTTTAAAAACTTCTCTCTTGCCTCATCGCTCTGTGTGAAAACCAACACAAAAGAGAAAATTGATTAACTGCAGAAGACCATCTATTATTTGTATTAAAGCAGTTAGACTTCCCAGCAGACATTTAGTTTTTTTTTTTTTTTTTTTTTCCTGCTGAGTGTCATGAAGATATTAAACAAGAAAAAGTCCTTTCTCCAAAATTCCTCATTGACCGACCAGCAGCAGAGAGCAGCTTGGAGGGGGCAGCCTAGAAAGGATAGCAGATTGCCTGCAGAGCTGTGCAAGGGAACTCAGCTCCCTGAGCCCAAATCCTGCACCCCAGGATGAAAGCCCAGCAGATACTCAGTACCACCAAAAGCAGACATATGGGGGAAGAGGGAGCTGCTTCTACATTTCTTTCAGTTTCAGCAGTAAATACATGCCACTAATAACCACAGCAGCAAAGTAAAAATACTACTTGCAAAATTACATCAACAGTAAATTACTTAACTGTACCGTTTCCCTGAACTGTGCACCTACAACATTATCTAGGTAGTGACTTGGCTTAAAATTCTCAAAAGGGTCTTTTTGTGCCTGTGCTTGCTCCCTGCTTCACAGATTACTAGCTTTATGTTTCAGCGTCAAACCCTCCCACCAATACACCGATGAACCGTAATGGACACTTAAGAAATTTCCATGCTTAAACAAGGGAGAAAAAAGGCCATATGGTAGAAACCCAAATCAAGATACAGCCTCATAAAAAAACTACCGGCCTCTCTGAGTCGCCTGAAGACACATCATACGTGAAGAAAAAATGCGACTGGATTTTCGGTGCTGGAAATGCCATTAACGTCAATATTTCATCGCTTTCTCTGAAAGCAAACAAAACAAATGCCTTCACTTCAGGAAATGCAACTCAACCATCTGCACTTGATCCCTTGCCTACCTCCACAAGGACAAATGAAGTAAATGCAGCCACACAGCACAGGCAGGATACAGTTGTGATACCCCTCCTGCCATATCGGGGGGCTCAAGTGTTTGGCATATTCTGTCCATGGGCGACATGGATATCTGCCAGAGAGAGCTTTGTTGCAAGGTTTTGGTCACAGCGGTCCGATTGAGCCATTTCAAAAAAAAACAAAACACGGTGTCTGGAAAAACTCAACACTTTCTGGCAACCGCTGCAACAGAGATTTTAACCCTGGGACTAGCACTGAGAGGAACTGGGCTTTTCCATGGAAAGTGAACTTTAGTGTCCACAACAAAAATCTGACTGAATCTGGCCAATTTGCAAGCTTTCCAAAAAACAAAAGAAAGCAAAAAACAAAGCAAACAAACAAAAAAAGGAACAACCACAAGTGTGAAAAGATTTGCAACTTCCTGAGCGAGGTCAGGGCTGACCCCTGTGCTCGCTCCAGGTGACCTCCCTGCCACGACCCCGGCAGCCTGGAGCCACTGAAGCTAAAGGCAGAGCAGCCAAAAGCTGGGCCAGGGGAAGGAGGAGAAAAATACACCAGAGCAAGAAACTTCACTGGACAGGGATGGGAAATTGGAGATTGGATGGGGAGAGAGCGATGAGCTGGTTAGGTGCAGAGGGCTGCAGGATGTCATGCGGTGGCTATGAATCCTGTTTGCGTCGATACAATGCCAGCTGATGCCATTAGCCACTCGTGTTTGCTTCTTGTGGTTTTTCTTTGGTGTAGCAAAGGTAGGTTGTGAGAAGAAACACTGATGGGTGGAAGCATTGAAAAGAAGTGTTATGGGTTGCTGCTGCTTGCAGCATCTCCCTTCGTGCATCCTTTGCCGTGCTCGGTGCACTGGACATACCTGAGCCGTGCATCAGTGCCATGGTATAAAAGCACAGGAAAATGCTGACATTTGCTGGGGCTGAATGTGGCAGCCACCCCTCAGCTCCCTGCTGTCCCTCTGCCTGCTTGGGCAGATGAGCTGAGCCCCAGAGAGCTGCCACGTGGCCGCAGTGCAGGGCACTTGAGTCATCTCAACCCAGCATCTGCCAAGTGGCCGCTAATGGCGAGCTCCTAACCAACCTGAAACCCTGGCTTCTCTCAAGTAAAACTAAAGAACTCTCACAGCAAAAGCAAAAGTGAAGTGTATTTCCAGTATGTGAAATATTATGTGGCACTCAGACTTCTCCGTGGCCAGGCTGTGAGATCCTCAAGATCCTTTGTCCTCTATTTTAGCTCTTCCCGTAAAAAAAAAAAATAGCAGCAACGCTTCCCAAGCCATTTGTCAAACCCTCGAGCGTGACAGCGATAAACGGGAAAGTTGGTGAGGAAATTACTAACTCCTTCAGTAGGACTGGAGTGGTGTGCAATAAATAAAGCCAGGGGCCAAAGGCGTAACAGCAGGAAGAAGCCACGACGCTGAAGAGCTCGCTCACTATGCGCCGAGAGCTCCGCGTTCAGCAAAGAGAGAGGGACGTGATCACAAAGTCACAGGCTGACCGTGCGTTCCCGAGGCACACACCAGGGCTGAGCAAATCATTTTTATATCTGGGTGATTCACACCGTGACCTTACTTGTAATATTTCCATGTGTTTGTGTATGAAAATAAAATGCACAGCAGATAGCTGAAGTGGCCCTAGATATTATGCTGGGTTAGGCATTCACAGCCTGTAGCTCTACAGTCAACCCAATGCACAATGCAGGAGGACGGTTCTTAAAGGTAAATAATTCAGGGCTTGAATTCTTTAAGGTAAATAATTTAGGGCTCTAATGAACTTGCTGACTGCAAACAGGGAGCTGCACTGCTCGGAGCCCTCCGAACTGCCCTACATGCAATCCTCGGGAGTGCAGAGCAGACACCGTCAGCAAACACATGCCTCAAATATTCCTGGCTGTAGCAACAAGGGCTCGCTCGCTCTCAAACAAAAGGAATCTCGGCTGGGAAAAGGCGGCTATGCAGATCGGTTCCCGTGCTCTGTAGTGTGTCTGCGAGCTGGAGAAAAGGAGGTGCGATTTAAGAACCATCACTCGGGCAAACAGTGAGGTGGCCTGCGAAGCCATGTAATTGGCCCATGCTACTATCGTACTGAAGCGTCAAAAAAGCCCTTCAAGGATAGCCAACATAGCAGTTTGGTCTAGAGGTACTAAAAACACAGGTGACTATGGGTGAGGCTGTAAGCTCACTGCTATATATGATATTCATTAGGTTAAAGATACCAGACAAACCCCCAACTCCTCCTCACTCCACAGCTTCTCTTCCCCGTCCTCATACAAAATTGGCTGTTGCCAACTGCTTTTGTCAACACCCGGGAATTTCTGTGCATTCATACAGCAAAAAAGCATTTCAGGTGGGCAAACTCCATCAACAATCTATGGGACCAGTCCTCACCAACTCTTAAATCACCAGCAAGTCCCAGCCTTCATCCACTACTACCAAGGACTCATTCACCAACAGCAACTATTCCTGAGAGAAACCCTATTAAAATGGGGAAATGGCAAATTGTCAGTTATGCAATAACTATTGTTGCTACAGCAACTTTTGGGGATTTTTTTTTTCACATGTGCAGAAAACAGCACATAAATAAGACCCTACAGTTCCCTCACACCCTCTGACGAGAAAGGCATGAAACAAAACATGGAGCAAGACCCCTGCGGGCCACCTCGCTGCCAAGACAGGAGCGCGGCAGGGCAACCTCCCCGCAGAGCAGCCATCGGGGCTGCTTCTGTTCTCACTCCGTACCCAAAGGAGATGCGATCTCGGCGCCAGCAGAGATCTGGGTCACCCCGCCGTAGATGAGGAAGCTGGAGTTATCCCAGCACGATCTTCGAGGTAGCGTTCCCAAAAGGGGAAGCAAATCTGCGGCGAGGTTGCCTCCGATGAGATCCTGGGTGTGAAACGAAAACAACCCCTGGCGGTTTCTTTGCTCCCTGGCGATATCATCCGACTGAAAAACACACTGCACGATGTAAACCACTTTGCAAGAAGAGTTTGTTGTAAATACTCGAGTTGCAGCCTCTGAAGAGCTGGGAAGTGCAGCTCAGCTGCCAAAGTCTACCTCCTGAATGCCAGGCTGGAAGTACTTGTTGGCCTATCCCCTGCTTCAACAATGAAAACCCAGACACGGAACAAGAAAGCAAGCATGAATGACAATGAGTTATTAGTTTTTAAGCCTATGATATTTGTGAACAATAGCTGTGCTGAGCCTCTACGCAATCTGGTAGTTGATACCTATCCAGGAACAGAACTGAAAACCAAAACAGCCTTCAAATCTCTGCTAACTGAAGTTTCTGTGATCTGTAATCTTTATGCCATTTCCTTGTTTATGTCTCATGATACCGGAGTTCAGCTTTTGGAGCAACACAACTGAAGAACCTAGAAAGTGAAATGTGATATTATTTACGAAATCAGAGAGCCCGCCGCTAGCAAGAATTCGTACACACACACACGTCCAAATCCTGCTCCTCAGTCAAACACCCACTCTTGAAATCCTGTACCAACCAGATCAGCAAATGTGCACATGCTTGCACTCTTGCAGAAACAATAGTCTCTTTCAGTCCATACAATCTTCTAAAGAAACAGGCTGAAACGTCATGGGAAAAGTTAGGAAATATCTGCAGAAAACAGTTCACAAGATGAAAGGCAGAACGAGGCTTTTAAATTGTACGAAGCACATGACATGGAGGAGAAATTCAGCTTCGCCACCTATCCTCTCCTCCAAAAGGCCTTTTTGTTTTTTTTAATTTTTGCAAAACGTTCAGGATGGAAAAGGGGCCTGACAGCCCTTTAGAAAATAACAAACTCCAGAGGTGGGATGGCTCCCTTGTAACAGGAGCGCTTCAGGCAGCACTCAGCTTGCAGAGCTGCACAGATCTCGCTGTTGATACCCGCTCCCCTCACATCTCCCACTGACGTCAGGAGTTTTCAGCCCTTTTTGCAGGCAGGATGAGAGGCAGGATGAGTCCTCCTGCCCCAAGCACACGGCTCGCCTCCCGTCACTCCCACCCTGCGCTGCTCTGCCGCTGCAGAGGGCACAGCTCTGCTTTTTAATTAATCCGGCACAAGTTTTGAGCTGCCGCGGGGCTAAGGAACATGACAGTATGTTTTCTGTCTTTAAACGCCAGGGCAGGAGAGCCTACAGAGAGGAAAGGAAAACTCCCTGCCATAAGGGTGGGGAATTGAGGACCGACAAGAAGCTGCAGTGGTGCCACTCCCGACCCCTCCAAATTTCGCCTCCAGAAGACTCAAATATAAGAAAGTGAAGCAGCAGGGGACTGGGGCACGGCAGCTGGCTGTCAGTAGCTATGGTTGGGAACATCCCTCACAAGTCACCGTGGAGCCGCACCATCCAGCCTGTACTCCACGCCGCAGGTCCCAAAAAAGCTACCACAACAAAACTTCCCCCACTGCCAGAAGCAGCGCTCCCTGAGATTTAAAACAAATCCAGCTCTACAAATCCTGGTTTCTCCTCTGAAAAGGAAGCGGTCGCTCCCATATCGCAGCCCATTTTCTATGCATGCACTCACACCGCCCATTATATTTTAATCATCTGGCATGCATCTTCCTATGAGATCGCTCACGTTAAGGAAAACACCAACTCATATTCTGCAAAAACACCACGACAGGGTAATAGCAGCGACTGTGGCTTGAACCTTTGCCTTGCGTGGAGCAGACAGTGTAACTGCTGCCTTTCCCAGCCCTCACACCCGTCCCCTAAACTTGCTCTCACTCTCTGCAGGATTTAAGCAATTAATCTAAAACCGACTGTACATATTTTTCGAGCCGTAGGAGTAAATCAAAGTATTATTTGATGCATCTGATTATACAGACACCATATGAGAATGTGAGAGCTGATCAGACAAGCATACAAGTTGCTTTTTCGTTTCACAGCTCCTAGAGTCAAAGAGGGTGTGCAGGACCCTGATATATACCAGATGTTTTAAAGTAAGGTGGAAAAACTGGTGCGGACACATTTGTCCATGGTGAAAGCTTCCTGACAGCTACCAACTGGCTGTGCCTTAGCGCGCAGCCTAGCTTTGCCTATGAAAGATTAAAAGCCTAATGGAACGGGAATAGTCACAGCTTTTATGCAGACATATAATCCTGCTCTCAATCCTGCTCGGTTTTCCCGAAAATAAATTTGACAGCTCTGTCTGTATGATGCGAGAAATCCTCAAAACAGAGCCCATTTCATTAACTATATTCTTGGGACTATTTAAGACAAATGGATTATTTTAAAGAAGCAAGTTTGGGCTGGAGCTCATCTGTGGTTTTACCAAGTTCCACACTGAACCAAGGAAATGAAAGCATTTTTTCACTTGTTTTTATAGCATGTCTTGAGTCAGTTTCATTCAGGTTTTATTTTTTTTTTCAGAATTTGTGTTTGGATTAAGAAAAAAGCAGCTTTCACCTCAGCTCACAGAGCCCTCAGTCACTGCCTTCCCTGTAGTACAAGAACATATGAAGACGTCAACTCTCTGTCTTGAAAAGCCAATTTTCATCTTGTCATTACAATACTGGAGATTGGAGATTGTTTGCTTTTCTTAAAATAAAAAAAAGGCCAAAGTTATCATAAAGAAAAAAAAATTAAGAACAGTGCTGTTTCTCAGGAACAGGAATATGCATGTATCTGTTACTGTGGTCCCTTGGGTGAAGCTCAACGCAGAGAGCTGAAGTCTTTCCATGGCCTCTGGATGAACTCTAGAGAGTTCAAAATATTGCAAAAGGTGGACACTGATGTCCCTGACATCGGGGCATGTGGGTGCATGAAGGGAGGACGCCTGCATTAGCCACACAGCCCCGTCTGATAGCATACACCCACGGGAGCTTTCAGACCCTGCAGCGATAGGAACTGTATAAAGAGGAGCAAGACTTTGGTAACGATCCTGTTCATGACACTTTAGCTCCTATTTCCATAAGCCATGCTGGTTCAAAGAACACCACGGGATGCGCGTGAAAGGAAAAGGAGCATCCTGGGCCAGGGACAAGTACATCCACACTCCGGAGGAGCAAGCCGAGAGCTCGTGTCTCGCACGTCTCCCACATCCATCCTGAAGCAAGTTCTTCACTGAGCGTTGACTCACTTCTTTTTCTACATAGCATTTTCAATCATAAAAGGAAAATTTGGAGATTTAACTGGGGCACGAAAGGTGACAGGACATGTAGCTCACAATCCAGTTGACTAGTATTTATATCTTTTTATTTTAAGCATTTACTTGTGCACACCCTTCTTTCAGCCAGTCTCAAGATCTGCACCGACATTAGGCATTCCTGCATGGGACCGTGAAAAATAATCCTTTGCCATTAAGCACATGCTTTCTTCCTTACTGCTCTGGGAGGACACCAACCCACGGACCTCACGTCTTCCAAGTACCACCTCCTGCCTCCTATGAGTCCTTCAGTCACTGGTCCAGCTGCAACTCCCTTCCCTTTGAGCCATCAGTTAAGACTGCTGGGTCTGATCTCCACGTCCCTGGCTATCAGTGTCTTCAAGGACAAATGTTTGGATGCTATTAGCCCTATGAGAAAACATGCATTTAGTCCATACGCAAGGGCTCCTGAAACACAGCTGTTAGGCACAAATCTCAGTTTCTGAAATTTTCCTTTTGTTGCCTCATGATCTTCACTACATCCCAGTAGAAACCGGAGTCCCCACAGGTGTAGTCTTCATGCTTCCAACTGCATCTAACGCTGGCTAGTCAACCAGATGCAAGATGTTGCACCGACCTGACGTTTCACTTCAAAGTCTCAACAATTTTCTCTTACTTCTAGGACTAGGTGCTTGTGGTTTGGATTACCACTGGGGAAATAGAAACTCACAGCCAACACCTGAGATTGCTTCCCAAGTCTGCTGGGCTGCCCTCAAAAGAAAAACAACCAGAAGAAGACGTAGACAAGAAATGGCTTAAATCAGACACCAAGAAAATACTCTGTACTAAGCAAAGAATTAAGTGAAATTAATTGAAATAAAGGCTGCCCCCCCCCCCAAAAAAAAAAAAAAAAATTACCTTTTTAATCTTAAGAGCAAGCTCTCTAAGAAATAGCTCTGACCAAGAAGTCCTGGCCACTGAATTTAATCATGCAGGCACTGACTTCATGCCATTGTTATCTTCCAGCCAGCCCATTCCAGCTAAGACGTCTTTAATATTTCCAGCAGAATCCATAGACTGAAACTCCATTTTTTAAGTATAGTCATGCAAGGAAAAAGAAACAACTCACCAATGAAGAACAAAAATACCAGATCAATGTGCACACAGTCCTAGAAATATAACTCTAATCTGTCACTTGTGAAGGAATCTCTCAAAGAAATGTTTATGTTAAAATTTAAAGTTATGTTCAACATTAATCTTAAGGAATTTTACAACAGAACATACCAATTTAAAAAGGATTCTATAGTTTTAATGAATTCCTAGAACCCATAGACGGGAATTAAATGGGGGTGGGGGGGACCCACAGTGTTGGCTAGACATATTTCAATATTTGTTACCATAGAAACAAGCCAGAAGATTTAGGTTTTGGAGTTATCCTTGCTATAAAATATTAAACTTCTTACAGTTTTTGCATATGTATATTATGGCAAGAACACTGTCAATCCTGATAAAACCCAAAGCATCTTAATTATTTAACAGGGTTTTAGTGTGTGGTTTTTTTTTTTTTTTTAAGAATATCTTTTTTTTTTTTGAATATCTTTTTTTTTTTTTTTTTTCTTAATAGACTGTATTTTAAAATCTTCCAGTACTTCCAGAATACCAGAGACACTTCTGGTTGACAGAATAATATACAGAAGATGCACAGGGAATAAGGACTTATTTTACTATGATGCTGTGGAGAAGTTGTAGATAAAAGTAACAGAATTGTATTCTAATAAAGAAGATTCAAGAATAATGATAAAAATTATACCAATTAGCAACTCCGATAATTTTACTAGCTAAAAATACATTAAATGTTATATTCCATTTGAAAAACAGTTCATACTTCAAGTTTTTTTCATTTATTTTTAAGCCCAACCAATAGAGAAATGCTAACATGCGGAATTTAAGTGATCGAGATAACATCTTGACACTTCAACGATATCAAGCACTTCTGGCAGATGCCTGAGAAACGAAACACATGCATTGTCCTTTCATGCTTCAAAAGAGTATCAACAGTTTTATTCATTTCAGAGTCCCCGGCACGCGAAAGATCAGCAAATTCACACCAAAAGGGGGGACAGATGTTTGCTCGAGCATGCTCCTTCAAAGGGGAAGGAGAAAACCTGTGTTCAGACAGTTCAGGTGGTGCTGCGGACTGACAGCTCAGCCTGCTGCCCCGATGACTCCTGACTGCCACGAGTTTGGCCGTGAGCTCAGAAGACCAACACTCGTGCAAGCCCGAGCTCAGAGCCGCTGGGACTGGATGTGCATGGGTGACACTGACCCTGATTTTGCAGCCAGAAGCGGTTCCATGTAGCAGCTCTCACTTTCGGTTTGGATTCAAGAAAATCTGTTTACTGGAGGCTCGACACGAGGCTTCCACATGAGGAAAAAAAATGAAAAACATGCGAGTAAAAGCCATAAACCACACAGTTGTTTCAATACTATATTCCTGCACTGAAGGGAACCAGGAAAAACACCAACAGAAGCAAAGCAAACCAGAACAAAGAAGAAAGCTGAGCGAGACTGAAACACCCTCTTCTTCCAAGAATTAAACAATGGTTTTTATGAAGTGTAAAGATAAGCAGTGGGACTACCATTTCCTAATGCTTCTGAGGTCAGCCCTCTCGCACAGGTTCTCAAATAGCCAATTAAATGTATGCAGTGCTCATTAAGCTTTTCTACTCAAGTGCACACCATCATCTTAAAAAAGCCCAATAGCTTAAGCCTCTTAAAAAAATGGAAAAACTTATTCTTGAAGGGTTGCAAGACAACCCCTTTAACTAATGGAAAATCTTCAACACTTAGAGGAAAATGGTAAAACATCTTAATTTCAAATGAGTAAGAATTTAAATGTCACTTCCTGCATGTTACATTGATTTGAAGAACCTTGCATTTTTGTTTTCTTTGGTGTGGTTAACGGTGGAATCTTTTTAGAATACATTTCTATGGTATTTACTGTTGCATGTTTATGTTCTGCAACTGTTTTGCATAATTCTGAATACAAGAAAAGCAGAAAGAGATTTTTCTTCTGTGAAGAAAGAGAGAGATCTAAAAAGAAGCAGACGACTGGAGCTTTCAAAGAAAGAAAGACTGGAAAAAAACTATCCCAACACTCAAGGGAAAAACGCTCAATTTCCTTTCCCTGACAGCTGCATCGAGGTACAATGAATTTATTTTATCTGAGCAGTTACGTACACATGTTAAATGCAGAGCAGCGTTATGTACTATAGCGAATTTACCAACACGGGTCCACAAAGGGCACCACTATCAACGTGCAGTTGAGAGGTGGGAAGTTCTTCAGATGTCTGAGCAAGTCCTGGAATGACAGGAGATGCATGCAGCAGATGCTGTCAAAGAGATGGCATGTAATACATCCATGCAAATGCAGACCTGCGGACCCCCCTGGATGCTGGACCCCTCTTATAGGCTCTCTGGGCCAGCTTTGTCACTTAGTGAATGGTACCACAAGACTCATTTTCCATTCCTATCGCAGGTATCAACAATACACATCCCCCCTCAGCATTCTCACAGAGTGTTTTTAACTCAGGGTTTGGTCTGAAGAATCACTTAAGAAACACAATGCAGCTTTTATAAAGTTTTCTGTAGAATTAATATATAAAAGTAAAATAAAGCAGCAACGATTATACATATGCATTGTAGGTATATCTTGGAACAAAGGAGCTATCATTCAATCAGATCGCTCATCTGATAGATACCTCTCCGGTGCTTTGTCAAAAAACAAGAAACGCATGCACAGAGTGATGGCTTTTAAATCATTTGACAAGAGCCTCGCTGACTTGAGTGACAGCTTGCACCACTGGTGCAGATGGCTTTGGTTGCCCTCCTGTGATGACAGGCTTGTTCCTAACCAGCTCCAACTCCGGATCCCAAAAATGAGGGGCAGGCAGCAAACCCCTTGCATCGGTGGTTCTGAGCATGAGGATGGTGCACTCCAGTTTTGGTTAACACCTGAGCATGAGTGTGCCTCTTGAATTCTCAGGGCTCTAGTTGGTCTCCTTGAAATGTATGCTTTAGGAAATACATGGGGAGGATAAAAACATTCTGCTTCTCTGTCTCGTGACACAGGCAGAAGATTAATCTAAACCAAATAAAAATTCAGTGTGCATAAAAGAAAATACTTTCTACACAACATGCAAATTACCCACTAGTAACACATTCCACTTTCTATCACAGAGGCCAAGAGTTCGGTTGGCTTCAAAAAGGGCCTGGATGAGAGTTTCCTACCTCAGCAAAATTTTGGAAGAGAACATAAAACATTTCACGCTTCACCCACTGATTAAGGGAGAGAGCTGAGACCATCACAGACTGTAAGGATGTTGTATTTGCCCTTCAAGGTGGGGCAGGAATACTGCTTTTTCCTCTGGAGCATCTCATTGCTGGTCACCAAAATAAAGACACAAAATTGTGGTATGTGGGCAGGAATCTGAACGGCATAGCAATACGTACAACTTTTCTATTATTGGAAGATTAAAATGCAAGAGAGTTGATGAATGGGAAGAATTAAATATAGAAGGAAAAAATAAGCAAAAATGATTAATTGCTAGGAAATGGAACTGCTGATTTATGGAAGAGAAAATTAGCAAGATTTAGGAAACGGGAGAGAATAAGCAGTGCCCGAGCTGCAGGGCTGGACCATCTGGAGTGCAGGAGGCACGGCAGCGCAGCATGCGCACCCCAAAGCTCAGCTCTCCGCTTCCCCTCCTCGTGGCCCCTGTGTGTGCAGAGGCTGGAAATCACTGGCTTTAAAACAACAAGCTGCAACCAGTTGTAAATAATATCCTATAATCTAAAACAAAAGAAACTGGTCTCTTCGCTCAGTGGAACACTTCTATGTGGTCTCTCAGTAGGCTGGTAGTGTCATGCTCATATCCTGGTACTGCAGAGTTTTTCAGAAATTTCTAAAAATGTTGGCTGTTTTCATTTATTTTAAGAAGTGATAAACAGGAAGGGAAATTTCAGACTGTTTTTGGATATTTATATTCAGTTTTTAGGACACGGTATTTCAACAGTGTCCCATGCTTCTAGTCCTACGTGTCTTTGTTCGGCAGTCACTAAGATAATCAAAGTCTTTTGCTGTTGACACACAACCAACAGCCACCTCAAAGCAGCACAAACCCAAGCAATAATGCAGCACCCGAAACTCTATTATGATCAGCCGTTTGCTATTGTGGAGAATGATAATACATAAGGAAAAAAAAAAGATATGCTGTGAAGCTGTAAAAGCACTTCACGTTTTAGCATAACACCTGCTTGATTTTTTTTTTTTTTTTTTTTTTACTTGATGCCATTTTTAAATCACTTACAAAAATACTTTTTTCAGTTAAAAAAAAAAAAAAGATACAACCGACTACATCCTCTTTGGGTTACGCTCATGAATGAGCTATTGTCTGCATTAGAAACAAGCACCTGGATCAATTCATGGGTATCCAGCGAAGCCCGTTCATTTCCTTTCAAAACAATGATTTACAAGAGACACCATCCCATCCCCAGTGGTAAACACAAAACCTCCAGGGCCACGCACAAGATGCGTACCCAGGGGTACAGTTGGCTGGAAGTTGCTGGAGGAGCCGACATCTGGTGGAGCCCAAGTCCCCAACATGACACAGGGCAGGAGCCTGCTCCCTCCCCAAAGAGGGTGGTTAAGATACCCAGGCAAATACTTTCCATACTTTTCCAAAGGTCTATTATGAAATACTGCACCGAAGACTCCTTTAAAACAACTTTATGTTATCTTTGACAGATCTGACATTTCCTCACATGAGGCTTTATATAGGATCATCCCCATGATGGCTAAGTACTGACTGTGGAGGGTAAAGAGCAGGATCTGGATTCTCACAGAAAGCAAATCGGGGAACAAGTAGTCTGAGGCTGTGCGGAAGCATCTGTACGCTTCTATTTGAGCACAAACTTCTTATTCAAAACCAAAACAACAAGCGAACAATTCAGCAGGGACACTTCCCACCTTTTCTTTCACCTGCTCTGGCTCCCATGCCTCCTAGGCAGAATTTTCCAACCCTCTACTTCCTGAAGGATAAGACCAGAAGAAACATCACGGTGTCACTCACACAGCCCAGGGGGCTTTAAGCTCTTTGTGAAGGCTTAGAGCCATCGCACCACCATCCACACAGCCTCCTTGTGCCTGTCACTCCAACCTCCCAGGACATCACAACTTCTAAATTTTCACGGGTCACTCCCCTTCTGTCCTCCAGAAGGAGCTTTCTTTTGAACACAAGGACACCCAGCACTGTGTTTCAGAAGGACTCCAGCAGCTCCACTGAAGGAAGGTCTGCAAAAACTTCAGAGTCTGGGTTTAAGCAATTCATCGCCTCGATGCATTTTTCTTGCTGAGCTCCAGGTTTACTCACTAGCCTTTTGAAGGGCACCTCCTCATTCGTCTTGAGTAAACAGAGGATTTTTTTCCCCTCTGCAAAGGCTAAGATCTAGGGGAATGGGCAGGTCATCTGCTGTGAGAAAATGCTACATGAAGAGCAATAATAAATATTTTTGAGAACCTGATATATATAATAAACAACAAGAAATAAAGCATTCTCAGTGCAATGCTGTGGGCTATAATATAGTATGTTTTCCACTGAGTAGTGCTGTACAGTCTTCCTATAAGCTAAACGAACTCCTGTATTTGATTTTATGGGAATCTGTTGTTCTAAGCAAAATATATAAGGCTAGAAGGTTTACTTAAGCTACCAGGCATTTAAATGAAACTGAGAAGACAAATAAGAACAGGCCCAACACATTTCAGAAAAGGGCAGCTATAACAGTAATTAAGCTAAAGTGGCCAAGAGAAAATTGGAATCACTTAACATATAATATTCAAAAAATAATAATTAAATCCATACTGAAAATTCAACACAGCGTTCACACAAAAGGATGTGGTGATGAAAAGCTGGTATTTTGCGTGATCAGCAACAAGATATTTCAAACTCAGACATCCAAGCACTGGAGGCTGGAAATGCCGTATTGTGAGGAGCTGCTTGCAGAACAGCAGCAGTGGTGGTATAGATAGGGGGGACAGGGCACAGGTGCCTGTGCATCACCTGCACCACCAGGGGAGGAGGTAACAGCTACACACAGGCCTTGAACTTTGCCCATGAGGCAAGAACATCTGTGTGCTGCCAGCCTGATGGGTACTTAGGGCCTTGGTACTAACAGGCTTATTTCAGACACCTAAAGGAACACCCCTAAAGAAACACCTCTTGGTAAAACCAGGAGGGCCACAATCTGCACAACCAGCAGAAACCCAGTGCCTCACCAGGAAATCCTGGTTGTACTGAGGAGCTAACTTCACCACTTCAGGCTTGGTTTGTCCCAAGTGGACACCAATGCCGGCCTCTCTCCTGGCACCCCAAGGTCACCCTCCCTGCTGGCACACTTCAAAATGGGGCATCGTGGTCCAGTTCCCCTCTGTCCCCAGACTGGCACCATCCTCTCAGGATCCCAGAAGGCACACGCACAGCCAGAATTCAGTCCTAATTCCAGGTCCACCAGTTTACTTCTACCACGGCATGCAGGAACAAATCAGATGGATAGATAGGTTTTATGTGGGCTCTAGAAACCAAACTTTACTTGGGGAAGTACCAGACACAAGCGTAGCCAGACAAAACAGCAGTTGCCTACACGCTCTGTCCTTTCCATTGATGCAGAGCAGGATACGGTAGGAACTCTTGGACACCAGCAGTCCAGAAAAACTGAGGTTATCTTCTACACTAGGGATTGCTGCCTGACCTTCACACCCTACTTCTCACCGCAACAAGGCCCTGGGCCTGAAGGAGCCTGTTTGCTATAGAAGCACACCCACAGTCCCTCTCTGGATTGACCAATTGCTGACACGTTCTCCCAGACTATCTCCAAACTGGTAGCTTATAAGGTGCAGCATCAGCTCTGATTCATCTGAAGGAAACAGCATTACTCCCTATAGACACATACAGCCACCCTGGCTTCCAATGCTCTTTCCCCAAAAGGGCTTCCAGTTGAAAGGGTCCTTTCCATCAGCAAGGACCCTGCTATGACACCCTTGGACCTAGCAGCCTCATGGTAACTCCCAGTTGTCTACCTAGCTGTAAGGCATCAACCTTCTTCCAGTAGAGCTGTGCCCTGGTCAGAACCCTGCCTCTTCTCACAGATAGTGAGAGAAAATTCCCTGTTTGTGCTAAAAGGGGAAAAAGTAGGGAGTTTGCCAAGCACTTTCAAAGGAGACAGTAAGAAGCCTGATGATAATGACATGCCAGGATTTTGTGTCTCAACTTTAGGTGCAGCTTCAAGGGGACAAAGACATCATCCGCACCATCACAGATGTAGATGCTGAGAGCCTATTACTTTGTTTTTCTCCTATGTTAATATTTCAAGAGAATTATATTTATTTTTTTTTTAATGAATTGTCATGGGCTTTGAAGTACTTCCACACTTAGTGTGGGGACCTGGAAAACTCCAGTGAAAATGGCTGATGAATTTCACATTTTTCTTTCGTTGTTCATGTGTTTGATGTTCACACTTTGAGACCTGCAAATGTTGGAATGTGATTGCTGTTCCTGCATGATAAAGGCTTTTTCTATTGCAGCCCTGAAATACCGCACGGGTTATACACAACATGCACAGCTCTATTATTTTATTATATCTAGCCCACAAAGTTGTTACTTGTAGAAAATCAATTCCCACATGCTAGTTATTACAGAACATTATTTTAATTTGCACAAAGAAAAAGTGTATTCTCCCTGGACTTACAAAATTATATTTTAATATTACAGCCTTTCGTCTTCTTTGGAGGGATAAAGAATGTCAAAAAAATAAAAAAAATAAGCAGGCGACCAGGACTAACAGGAAGGTAACTAAGCCCTTGAGGAAAGAAACGTGCTCAGCAAAGTGGAAAGAGGCAGGGGAGCATTTACGTTACTAATTCTGCAAAGTGATGATAATCTGTCCCGAACAAGGTTTTGAACTCACCCAGAAGCAGGCACTAACAAAATTTGGGCTGATCACACTAAGCAGAGAGGCTTTCCCTTCCTGGCAGGCTTTTCAGAAGATGCCCGTGCCACCAGGGCACTGAAGGGAGGACACGAAGCTGTGTGTACACCCACACCAGTGCTCGCCCTGCAAGCCTGACACGTGCAGATCGCAGATGCAGTTCATTTCTTGTAAGCTGATTAAAGCCCACAGGTTACTGACCGTATTTACTGAGATGCCCTGGGTACCTCACCTCCGCCTGTTTTGCTCTGTTTGCCTTTATGAGCAGGCTGCAGCTGCCTCAGAAGAGCCAGACAGACCCCTCTGTCTCCTGTGCCCCTGTGGCTGCTGCTGGGCTTCCCTCCACCTCCACAGCCCCACGCAGGCCCTCCTGGCCCTTCCCTCGCTGGGTGTGAGGCTCTCTCTCTCCAGAAGCACTGCAGTGCCTCCTCCCTTCCCACCTTCACCATAGCAGTCGTGCATCACTCCGCCCTGTACACTGCCTCTCCTCTCTGAGGCTATCTGCAGGAGCAACTAACTACGCCTTTCGAAGCCCCGGGAAGGCCTGTATCCTCAATTCACACGTACAGAAGGGGTAAAGAAGTTCAGCCCGTTTCTTTCAGGAGATCCCAAAAGATTGTGCCCAGCGTTGGTGAGCACTCTGCATATGCTCTTGGGCAATACAGGGTAACCTACCAAATAAACCTAACAAGCAGGCACTGAATGTTTATGATGTATTTGTTTATGTGACACACAAAAAATGTACTCTGGGCAATATCTCTTGGTATGTTCATTGCTCTGCATGCTTGCGTGTGCGTGCTTGTGGCTGTATTCTCTAATCTCCACATTCATTTCAAAGAACTGACTGGAGGCAAGAGAAGCAATACATGCAGCCTTGTTAGCTTCCTTTAGAAATGTTTGCATGGACCGTATGGGGCCACACTTCAGTCTCTCAGCCTTACTGCTACACAAAAAACGTAGGAGAAGAGGAGCTTGAGAACACCATTTGCGGCCAAAAGGCAGCTGGCTGCAGAGCCCTACTGCCTTGCCCAGACATCTCCTGGGCACGAGCTCCCTAGTCCATCGCCAGCGTCACCACTGGACATCCCATGGATTACTCGCCCTTGGGGCTTTTAACACGCGTGGTCATTATGTAAGCTCGTATGATCCAACACGTGGATTCCTAGAAATGATGGGCTCCCTGGACTTAATCCAGAGGATCAGCGAGAGCTTTGACTGAACGCTGCTGCTCGTTTGGCCATATCCTGTTTGGGTGCTTAACAGGGATGACCCTGCACTTCTAGGAGGTCTGAGAGCTCAGTGGAATCGATTAATTAACACATTGCTGACTACACCTGCATTGCTGTTGCAGGAGAATAATCTCCAGTACCAACACTAGTAGATATTATCCAGATGGAATATAAAAGTTACTTTAAAAAGACACAAACCTTTTAAAACTACTTCAGAATGCTAAGATTCTAAAGTGACTGAAATAAATGCTATCTGCTAACAACAACATTGAAAGTGGGTGGCAATCCTGGTTCGAGCACTCTTAAGCTTCGCATCAGAACAAAACTATCATAAATTGGTTAAAAACCACAGCGATATGCAGTAGACACCCACGTATGTTATCCTGGTGCCCAAGAACAAACGATATGTGTATAATATATCTCAGTATGCACAATAAATTATCCCTGTTCAGAATAATGCGAAGTACTTAAAATCTTAAAAAAAAAAAAAAAAAAAAAAAAAAAAAAAAAAAAAAAAAAAGTCTAATGCATTTGGAAAAAAAGCTGTAAGCCTCTGTTGGACACATACTCATTCCTCTACATTCTTTATAAAATTGGTGTTGTTTAATAAAACATTCTTTGGATATATAGCAAAAGATCAACAAGAGATCATCAAATGAGAATATAAATGAAAGCATATTTATAACTATGATGTCCTCCAGTTCTTTTCCCTGTATTCTTATTGCAATACATATGCTGAAAAAGGAAACAAACATTGCTTATAAATATGATACATGGACACAGAAATACCACCTGAAACACAAACTATTAAGCTGCTATATCTGGACTCCGAGTAACAGTGATTCCTCTGGGTATTCCCAGTAACTGCAGTAACAGGAAGCTAACCAAACAAAATCACCTTGTTCGGTAGCAACTGTGCTCAAAGGCAATAAATAATATGACAATGAAAGAGTGGCACTTTATAGAAATTTTCTCTCTTGTTTTTGGCAAAGAACGAAGTGCCATCTGACTCCTTCGCTGTAGCTCCAAAATACACTTATTCTGTCTGACAAACTAATCTGATTTCCAATCTGAAGTTTGCTTTACCATGGTCTGCAGAACGGTGCAGATGCATCTCCCATGAAAAATGAAAGCCAGCTCACTGTTGACAGGTAGCTCGTAATCCCAAAAACGAGAACTGCAGACCCTCTGCAGTTTAGAAAATTATGCTTTCCTGCTATAACCTGAATATCAGTTCTGACAAAGCCCTACGTGAAAACACACACCTTTTCTTCAGAAAGAAAGCTCTGCAGGCTCTACCCAGCAGACACACCAGAGCAGCCTCCCACCTGCTGAGAAAGGGAATCTGCTCTCACCTGTGCTGCAGATTTGCAGTGCATCAGTTGCTTCCATTAGTAGTGATGAAGGACCCTTCAGCAGAAGGTGCAAACAAACTAACAGCTACCGCCCTCCTTCATTATTTACTTTCCTTCTGTAAAACATACTCTAGCAGGTGATGCTGCCGCTAAATTTCTCAGCATTTTAACAACCTGGAAACACACCAGCATAATAAGTGGAGGTGAAATGCCATTTCAAAATGTCAGTTTCCCTGGGGTTACTTTTGCCACAGAGAAAACTTCACTATGTAAAAAATAATACTCCACTTCAGTGTTTGGAACTAAACACTTGGACTAAACAGTGGAAATAAACTTGGACAGGAAAAAGCGAATCTTATAGTGTATGAAGGGAATTGATTATTGGCTTGTGTACTCCCAAATTCTCCTCTGGTTAAACAAGACATTCAAGACAGAACATAGACAAAAAACAGACACATACTGGGACAAAGAAGCAAAAGAAAGAAAAAGGAAGCTTTTAAAGAGACTGTATTAAATGCACATATAAACTCTTTTCTCAAAGCCTGACTACTATGGTATGATATTTCCTAGAAAATGCCCTACAATGTATTTTTTACAGATAGCTCGAAAGTTGCTAACATACTTGCAAATCCATTTGCCTGCATTCATTTTCTCACATTTAGCAGATAATTTCCATAACATCGTTGAAAATACAAGAATTCTAGACATTATTAATGATCACATAATGTATTTCCTATCTATAGTCATCCGAGGCTGAACTTCCCATAGTACACACTGCATTCTGCAGGCTGACGAGCCAGCTTTCAGATAAACATGCCTGCTTAAATATCAAGTATTAACACCCTATGGCAATCCGAGTCCATGAACAGTGACTCAACGCAATTATTCTGAGTGTAACAATAAGTGGGCAGTCATGCGGATTTGTAAGTTATTGGTTTAAGCATGAAATTAAACAAGCAAGAAAAATTAATCAAAACTATTCAATTTTAGACCAGACTGGGCACAAAATATGAGTAAGTATTATAAACATGAGATAATCTCATTTAAAGAGACTGTGTAACACATAGGTTTTACAAATATTTACAGACATTAATCTTGTTAAGTTGATTTCCAGAGTTTTATTCAGTAACAGGATTGATTGGGTGGAGAAACAGAGGCTCCTACAAAAAAATAGCTGAAAGCTCTATTTTTGTCAGAATGATGGATTCTTTTCTTAAGTAACTTGTTTTGTTGCCTTTTGTTCCAAGACTATAAACATTATTAGCAGTTCTCCAACTGGCAAGACAGGCTGAGATGTTTCACGTTCACCACTCCGGATTGCTTTTTGTTTTCTAACAGAGTCCAAGAGTCAGAAAAAAGGCAACGGCTTCAATTTCCCTTCTATGTATTCTGTCCCAGACTCTCTTTTGTCCACGTTGGATCTGGCCTCTGAAACAATGCGTACCCATCTGCTCCATGGGCTCATGCTTACTCTGGTAAGGAATGAGTCGTGGATCCCGATCAGCAGAACTACTACAATCCACACGAGTTTACGTATCTGACACGACCAACATTAACATCTTGTTCCCTGTTGTTTATTTGCTTCTCATCACCGCTGACTTCCAACAGCCGAGCCTCCGTACGGCTTTCATGTGGCCACAGTTATTTCTGGTTGCACTGAGAGGTCATTTCATACTCTGCATGTATAAGGGATAGGGCTTTCTTCTGTGACTTCAGGCAGCTTTTAGGAAACACAGATTTCCTGCCCCCTTTCCAACTAAAGGCAAAGGTCAGCGAGTCTAACAATGAAGCACAGTGTTTGCAGCTCCATATTTTAGCGCTAGAAAATTTACCCACAAAAGCAAAGAAGACAATTGCAATGTAAAATTCCATGCACAGTGCCCAACACATGTCCTGTCCAAAACACGTGCTTGTAACCCAAGCAGGGATTTGTGCCCACTAAAATAATCCTATTAGGTACAGGTTTTCCCCTAAAGATAAGAGGGTCCTAAGCAAAGGTACTAAACAAGTCCAGTACATTAAAAAGGTACTAAACAATGTCCAGTACATTAAAAATAGTACATCTTTTCTGGGAGAAATGAAAAGTAGAGTATGTATATAAACAACACACATCTAAACAACATATGGTATAATCCTTGCTGTATTCAACAGCTAATGGCCACTTTCACACTTTACTTCCATCTTATGATCTGCCCCCATCTCTCTGCCTTCCCCTTGACCTATAAAAAGCATTACACCGAATGGCTGATTTTTCTACATTGACATTGCTAGGCCAATTATCTCTTTCTTTTCACTAACAGCATTACATCCAATATGTCATTCTACCTGTTATTTCTCATATTCAGGATCCAGTCCTGGAACAACTTTGCCTTAAGTTTTTCAGAGCAGTACGATGTTGTTCAGAGCACCAAGACCTCACTACGTACTTATGAGCAACTGTTTTTTAAACAGCGCCGTTCCCATGCAAGGAAAATAATTATGAAAAAATGCATTGAAAATTGTTTCATAAGTTGTTTCAGAGTTTGAGAGCATGGTCCTAGCTTTCCCATATGTTAGCTTTTGTGCTAATGTTTACTGTAGCTCTCCTAATCCGTTTGGAGAAGATGGGTCTTCAAATCTGCATAGGTCAATGCAGTATATCCACGACCACCTTGATGGCAAGCCCCTTTCTGATTTCACTTCATGCAGCCTAGTGGCCTGCTGGTTGTAATATCCCGCCTTTAGTTTTGCTAATTTTGATTTCTATAGAAGATAAGCGCTCCCCACAAAGTGGCACTTTGATTTACATGCTTTTCTATATCACTTCCAAATATATCACCCAGAGGAAACACTGGCAACTTTTAATTGCAACTGCATGATGGTGGTTTTTTCTGTACACAAGAAAATGCCTTTCCAGATCACACTTGCGGTTCACCCCATCATCAGCTTCAGGCAGCAGAGCTATACAGAGGCTTCAGGGCAGGGCACAAAATATCTAATACTGTTCTAACGGAGGAAAACTTACCCCATGCTGTCTTTTCTGCTCCCCTCACTACGGGAAACCAACTTTTTAGGAGTTTGCTTACGGCCAACAGGGCTGTCATTGACCTTCTCCAGTAACTTCGGTTCTAGCAGGCCCCATTCCTTTGGGTTACTAGCCAAGGCTCATGCAAACCTTTGAGGCTTTTTCCACAAAAATTAAGCAGAGCCACTTTCTATGCCCCACGTTTGGGCATGCTTCATTCTGCAGACCCTGTGATGAGCACCTAGCCACTCACACACGTGACAAACTCACCATGTCAGGTGCTCATCACAGAGCTCCACAAACGAGTCAAGCGTGGGGTGGAATAAGGACGTATGCAGAACAGAGACGCAGCTGCTTTTCCTGAACGTCTTCAGTGAAATTAAAACCCTCCATCTACTCACTGACTTCCTCCATTGAAGCACAATTAGTTAAATGACATGCATCACTGTAGAAAACAGGTGTGTTGTAACCAGGGGTTAGAGAAAGACAAAAAATATTTACTGCAGAGATAGGCTGCCTGCACATGAGGAAAACAAACTGGTATAGACTGAACTTGCTCGGGCATCAAAAGACAAAAAGGACAAGTTAGGAATGAATGGGAAAACTTTTACGGTTGCCTTTTCAGCAAGGCGAAAGTACAAAGAAGGGCCTCCAGCAGGTGGATCAGATGACTTCTGTTTTTCTCTCTGTTTTGACTATTCTCCAAGTAAGGGGAGAGGCAGGCAAGGAGGCATAAGCCCTACTGCCAAAAGCATGCCCTACTCACGCTCCAGCTCCCGGCTAGCTGTGCCCATCTGCAGCACACCACTGTTTTCCAATCGTTCCCAATCCCCCTGTTGGTCTGCAAAGACACTGGGTCATGCTCCAACTCTCTGTCCCCATGTTTCTTCCCCAACCGTTTCACAGCCTGTTCGAAGTGGCAGAGGACACAGCACAGCTGGTTGTGTAGTGATGTGAATAAAGTCATAAAGCACGTAAAACTTCTACATTAGGACTTGCCAACTGGGAGTCCATCCCTCTTTCAGCTCAGGTGGGTGACCGCAGAGTCGTGGCACAAGTCCCTACCGTCCCTGACATGCCAGAGGGCCTGCCAAGCTAAGCCTCTGCTCTAGCGCGGCATTTCTCTGCCCAAGGGAAATATTTTCCCCCACACCAATTCACTGATTCGCAGCTGGTTAACTGCTCCCCTCTGCCCGCTTGGTGAGTGTGCACACAGGAGCACATGGCCTGCAGCTGCGGGGAGAAAGCCCAAGGGAGGCAGATCTATTGATGTGCCATACAGGGCCTGCCACCAGTTGAGACAGCTCCCATCTGAGGGGATAAAACGCTTATCTTCAGTATCAGATGTTCCACTCCTTGTTCTGGATGAAGGATCGGTCCCATGTGCTAAGGCAAACCCCGCCCTATCCATAAAAATTACTCAGATCCATAAAACCAGTTCAAAAGGAGAAGAAAACCCTCTGATTGCAATGCTGGGATCCCCTGGGTTCCCTACAGCACTCTTCCCCCACTTGCTGCCTTCCACATACATGTGGTGCGTGCCAGGAACCATTTGTTCTAATCTTGGGTTTCTTTTTTTATTTTATTTATATATATATATATTTTTTTGAGAATGAAGAAAGAAGGCTGAGGAGCACTTCCTATGGCCCTTATTTTTCCTTTGGCTATGTCTACACTGCTGTCAGGGCAGCCTCGGTAGCCAGGACCACCAGAGAACCCAGCACAGGGGCCAGCAGAGGTTGCAAACCTGATTTGCACCAACCTACAGGCACCGTGACTCCACTCCTACTGTACCCAAAGTAACCTGTTTTCAGTCAGGCTGGCCATTTCAGGGTAATACTGCTCCCCATCTTCAGCTGGTCCTATTTTCAAGGTGAGGATGACGGTTTTATGTGTTGTAGGAACTGTTCTGCGCCAAAGCAGAGGACAAAAAGATCTGGTGGTGGAAACAGGACAGAAACCCTACTTGGCTGGCGGGGTCAAAGGGACAGAAACCAGCTCACACCCTCACGGCCGAGATCTCCTGGTTGAGGATGAGTTCTTGCATCTCAGGAGACAACTAACGAGAATGCCAATGAGAGAAAAATGAAATACAAAGCTAGGTCACTGAGACTACTAAATGCCAAGAGGCATGAAAAACATATGCAGAAAGGCTCATTAATCATAAAATACCCTCACTGCTCCCTCCAGCTCCTTGCATTGGGGATCCAAGATAAACACCGGAGTTTTAATCTATTTTCAAGAAATTAAACCAAACGACATGAATTCTTGATTTCTCCATGTTTGGGTTTCCAGGCAATAAGACTTTATTATAACTCTATCCTATGCCAGGTACTGGTTTTAAAATGGAAGTCAGACCTCCTCAACATCAGATGGTGGGAGGTCTGAGAGACATGCACATTTCCAAATAAGTCTATTTCTCTGAAGACGCTGTGGGATTCCACCCCCCCCCCCCCCCCCCCCAGCTTATATGAGAAGCGGCTGCTTCTTGTTGTTGTTGTTGGTTGTGTTTTTAATGTAAATGCATTTCCCCTTCTCCACAAAACGTTCCCAGGGTATCGCGACACCCTGAGAGTAAGCCTTGCTTGAACGGAAAAAAAAAAAAAAAGTTCCTAAAGGGAACTGAGGAGGAGGAGAATCTACTGCCAGGGTCCCAGGGAAGATCAGCAACATGCTCCCAGGGGAGCATGGACCCTAGCAGCTCAAGACCGACCTCAGGATTTTCAGCCCTCCTACCTAATAACAACTTCTGTGCAAGTACAATAAAGATCTGCAAGCCTGAGATACAAAAAATAAGGTCCATACAATTAAAAGCTAAAGCTGTGATAAAAATCTAAAAAGGAGGCCCTAACCATCTAAGGTTTTTGGCTGACTGCTCAAGGCGGGCAGATCCTTACCTAAAGCCTAACTTTAAGGTACAACCATCAAAAAAGGACATATAAACATTTTCCCTCTTGCTTTTGTTCTTAATGGAGACTCCATGTAGAAGACTATTTTCATCAGTTGCTGTGGTCTAGAAAGAGAAAACAACACCTACGGGTACAGGCCCTACTGGATCTACCTACAGCAATACCACTTCAGCACATCTCCATTTTCCCTTGCTTGATCCCATTTATCCTCCACCACAATTTATTGCCCCTTTGTTTTTTCCACTTGAAATCTCTGTGGACTTTCTTAGGAGCAATACAGTGAAAGACTAAGTCTGAAACAAGTTTAAAAAAAGGTTTCTTTTTTTAAACCAGTTTCCTTGATAGGGGTTTCATTAACAGCTATGCTGGTGCAAGTCAATGCATAATAAATGGTTGCAGAGAGGAGAGGATGAAGCAAGAGCCTGTAAGTGGAAAACATCTCAGTCTACTGCAGAAGTCCCACACCAACCCACACTCTCAGTTTAAGTTACCAGATACAGGTAACTGCAGAGCCATTAGATTTTGGTTTATCCAGCACAAACATGACTGCCCTTCCCATGGCAGTAGCAAGTACAACAAGGACCCACCAACACAAGGCATATAAAGGTGTCACTAGAAGAGCAGGGCATATGATGCTTGTACCCCTGGCTGCTGCCTACAGTAAGGCTGGGACCAGCTTTGCCTGACCAAAGAGGCAAAGATCCTAAACTGCCAGGAGAGCTCAGACCCTGCAATCCAGCAAGCATCATCACCACCCAATAACGACCCAGTGAATGGTAACATGGAAACTGCTTGCTCACTGCACATGTCAGAGCTGTTATGCTTCTGGCTTGAGGCACCCTGTGTCATGCAGGGCAAAGGGGTTAACTATTATTTCAGTGACTACCTTGGTTATTGATACATACATGATCTACATGTATCACAGACCTCTGTATTTGCCCAGCCCAACTGGGCGGGGAGGAAGTAAAGGGAGGAAGATATTCTGCATTTATGTTTCCATTAATTCGTCAAGAGAAATAGATCAAACATTCATATATTCTGTGTTCCAGGACACTTCTCCTAGACACTATATATAGTTTCTCAGATACCAGTGTCTCCCTCACCTACATATTCACACTAATCCATATAAAACTATGAGTCATTACACAAAGTTCCATCCAGAAGAGTAAGCCATTCATCCTTCGGGGGAGGAGGAGAGGGGAAATTAAAAGCTGTTTCCAATTTAATTGGCAGACTTTACATTTTTGTTCTGCTTCCACTGGAAAGTGTGGTGCTAATTTTTCTGCCACAGCTTGCAACCACGGTGAGATCTCGATCTGCTTAATTTATGTCTACAAGTAGGGTCTCTAAAACACAAAACAAATTAGAAGTGTATTTGCCATGTGCCTCTGATCCAAATGCAAGTTCTGTGTGCTGGACTAAATACGTGTGGTGCTTTGGGGGTTTACATGTTTTACAACTTCCTACCACCATTAGGTCCTTTTTTTGCTTTCTTTTAAACAAATGGATGGCAAAATGGCAGAGTTTAAATGGCACGCCGTAGCTGTCATACCAACTACCCAAGCCTCACTGTCGTACCTGGAGAGCACGATACCTTCTGAACCCATTTCAAAAAAAAGAGAGAAGTAACACATATTCACTTACGATCCCCTGCAGCATCCCCTCTCTTTTTGCTTTCATACAGTAAAGGACACGTATGCCCCACCCTGTCTTTCTACTGTATGTTCTTGTCAAAAACATAGTTTCCTGTATGCAAGCAGCTCTTTTTTTTGGGTAGAGTTAATTTTGAAATGAGGCTGCAGAGAAAGCAGCAACTTGGAGCAGGTATGTGTTTTAATTCTTACATCACCTACTTCGACACAGGAGTTTTAATTACATGTTCCCCCTTTCCAATGTCACAGAGGACAGGGCTTTGATTTTCTTCCCATTTTTTTCTCTTTGTGCAATTTCTGATTTTTTTCCCTGCTACTTCTTGGCTTTGCACCACCTTCTCCCTCGTTTTCCCATCCAACGACTCAAATTTGGCAGCTGCACGAAACATTTACGGTTATTTCAGCTGCACCCCATTTTTTTATTTTTTTTTTTTTTCCTCCAAACAGTCATTAAACCAGAGGGTGGCCAGGCTTTGTTTCCTGAGCAATTCACAGCAGTTCCCATAGATAGCCTCAGGGGAGAGGCTCGAGCTGTGGCACTCAAGGAGGAGCACCTGGAAGATCAAACCTAGAGGAGGATTTTGGAGAGCAAGCTGCAGGGCTTGCAGGTTGAGGACTGGCCACCTCAGGTCAAGAGCAAATGATGCATGAGAAAGAAAAGCAAGGCAGTCTTTCTGCAGATGAACTTGAGGCAAAGAGCTGCAAGACTTTCAACACCATTTCCCCAATTAAATTACTTTAATTCCATATTACTCTGCTAATGATTAGCATATCTTGCTACATCTTTGTGGGGCATTAGACTTCCCTGCAGTTATTCCTTTTTGAAGTGTGTATCATGCTTTAACAATTCCACAATAGTTGCACGTCAGTGTTTTCAAGTGTCAAACACACTATCCAGCAGGACTGGTGGGCTCTTTTCTTGAAGTCCCAATTAATTCCAAGACAAAGGTGGCAAAAGTATCAGAAGGAACAACTCTACACCTCTGCGTGGTGCTCAATAACTACGTTTGACAGCTCAACTTGCATGGGATCCCCTGAAGCAGAGCATTTGGAACTGATGTCCACCATGAGCTGACGCCAAGTATTCAAGGCTCCTTCATCGTGGTGGAAACACCCTCTTCTTTCCTAGGAAGAGGAGCAGGCCAATTCTAGACTGTTCTTAAGCAGAAGAAGACATGAACCAAAGAAAACATCACCAATAGGAACCAAAGCTGTACAACCTGCTACAAAGGACGGGTATTACAACAATCAGATCTATGTGTAGCCATACGTCCATTCCCTTCCCTCCCACCTCCTCCTCAAGCTGGCATGTGCAAGTTTTTCTTCATCATTAACACGACAGCAGCATGGCCCATGAGGCTGTAACACTTCATCTGAAGTGTACTTGAACACGAGCACACGTGCAGTACACCCAACAAATATCTGAGGCATTAAACAGCACAGGAAGAGTTAAGACAAATTACAGGCCCTCAAGTAAAGGCTGAAAAATTGCAAGGAAACAAATCTGTATTGCAAACACTAACACGAAGCTTCTTGGGGTACAGCTGCAGAAGAAAGGCATCTCATCTGGAAAAAAAGACAGGCTCTGCACAACGCTTGGGTATTTAAGCTTCCTTTTTATTTAGCTTCAAGGTTCACCAACACATTGCATTGGATATTTAAACCTTAAGGGTTGTTTTTTAATCTCAAACTCTCTCAGAGAGAAACAATCCCTAATTGTAGCTGACCAGTAAAGACCAGGGAAAACATCTTCTTTCTTTTTAAATAACATTATACTTCTAGCCTTCTAAAAGCCGCAGAAATTTCTAAAAGGTAGAACAGGCAATGGCAGGAGAAAAGAAAAAGAAAAAAAAAAAAAAGGAAGAAATGCAACACTAGATAATTTTAAAACACTTTGCAACGCCTAAAAAGGGCATATTAAACCACAACCTTAGTCATAAACCTTGCAGCAGCAAATCAGCGAGGGCCGGGGCGAGCCGCCGCCAGCGAGGCCTGTGGCCGCGCGCACGCCACCGCCGCCAGCAGCGGGTCCCGGCACCGCGCGATATATCCGCCCGAGGAAGTGGGCGTCCCACCTCGCCCCCCGCCTCTCCTCCTCCATCCCCCTCCCATGTCTGACCACCTGTAGGTGTCTCAGAGGAAGCCGACGGGCTCCCACATACTTTCCAGCTACCCTGGGCTTGCTGCATGTGTAAAAATACATCCGTGCGCGCGGAGTACCGGTGTCGAGACTTTTGGCAACGATTAACCTACTTTGAAGCTGGCTGGGCTTTCTTTTTCTCTCCTTTTTAATTTAAAGAGAGAACACACACCTCTGTCCCGTCCTTTCCCCTGCCCTTTCCCTTTCTCCCCCACGCGTGCGCCCCTACTGCACCCACGCGGCGCTGGAAAAAGCCCGTAAGCAGGGCATCGCCGCGGCGGCGTCCTGGGCGCCGGGAGCTGTGGTTTTGAGATTGAACACGTAGCAAAAGAAGTTTTGCCCTTTCGACCAGAATTTTCCATTAGTGATTGAACATGAGTTGGGGGGGGGGGGGAATAAATAAAAAGAGAAATGTCTGTGTTTCCTCTCGTGCTCAGATGGCACAGTACGGCTGAGATAACTTCTCTGCAATAAACTAAGCCCTGGGGAAAAGAGCATACATCGAGGGTTAGAGGTGCCCACCAGGGGGGTTGCCAGCAGCTGGACCTGGTACAGGTGCTCTCCTCGGACATCAGGAGGACACCTCGCCTCTACAGCCTTTGGGTACGTCACTGTCTGCATCAGCCCTTAATAAACAGATAAACCCTCCAAAAACAGCAGCCATGGACAACATAATTGCGATAAATCCCAAATTATTTAAAAAAAAAAAAAAAGTTGCAGGGAACATTTATTTGCTGGAGCTCAGGCAAGGGATCACCACTGTCACACTGCAGGCAACTTTCTGAGGGTCCTCTGGAAACTATTTGCCTGATTTGCATCTTCTGCAACAATGATTTTCCCCTCCCTGAGCTGCTTCAAGGGGGAGGGGCCTGTGGGTGGGGAAAGAGTTAAAAATAAAAACAAACACTGAAAAGCTATTTGTAAACTGCCTCGCTTCAACTCGTGGTTTCTTCAACTGAACAGGGAGTGCACCTGCAGAGCAAGCCAGCGAGGGAGACACCTGCTCTATAAATACAGGGGAGAGCCCTCGCAAGGCTGCCCCTGCTCAATCGCCTCGGGAGGAGGATGCTGATGTACTCATCCTCACAGGAATGAATGTCCCAAATTTCAGGGTGTGGGAGCAAATGGAAGGTAGGGGGTGGAGAGAATGTATTTTTCTTCCTCCAGGAGAACGCGTTGAGTATGATTTCAGCCTTACAACAGCCGCCGCTCAGTCACTGCCCTTACCTTGGTATTTTGAGTTTCAACAAATGCAAGATCTTAGGTGCTTGGTCACCACCAGCTTACCCCACAGCCTCTTGACCAAGCACATACCCGTGCTGTAAGCCACACAGCCACCCTGCCACCTCTGGGTGACCTGAGAGCAGCAGTGCTGGAGATGGAAATAAAGCAATCCTCAAAGCACTGTATGCTCCCGCAAAAAGTGCCTCACACCCCCATTTCTATTCCCTAACCCAGCAAGAACCACTGAGGCTCACAAGGAAAGGACTGGAAACAAAAAGGCGCAGTTTTATTGTGCTCTGGTTCATAATCCAATGAAATGACACAAACTTCTCAAAATTACAAATTACCGCCTTAATGAGGAAAAAAAAAAAAAAAAGCTAATGATGGTGGTGAATCAACCATCACCTGAGTCACACACAGACCATGCTGAATCAAACTGATAGATGCAGCACAGACATCAGCCTTTGTTCATGTCCCCCACCCCAAAATAGCAAAGACGAGTTTCTGAGTAATGCCCTGAAGGTTCAAATCAGAAACCTAAAAGCAAGGCTGGTGTGGGATTTAGCAACAGAGCACCCACTGCAGCTCCCTTCCCTCCTTGCTCCGCCCTCTGCACAGGCTGAAGCACAGCTGCCAGCAATTTCATTAATTTCTCATCCTACAGGGATTCTTGGGCAGTTCTGGTACAGCTTTTGGGTCCCTCCATATGCAATCCCATCCCATTTTTTGTCTGAAATAAGGCACTCATGCAGGTTGGCTCCTGTATGCCTTTCCAACAAACACAGGTCATAGGGAAGCAGGAACAGTCAAGAAAGATCCAAATTCTAGCCCAGCATCAGCCCTGAAAAGTAAAGCTCCAAAGCTGAAAACAAGCCTGAACCAGAAAGGAGTTACTTTTGAAACATGATACTTGCAATCAGTCTAGAGAGACAAGTGCATTAACCACCACCACCGCTGCTGGAAAATCTGCAGGTAATCAGGACGGGCAGGGTCTCCATGGCTGGTGTTCAAATAAGCACCCCCCAAAATGGCTGTTTGCCCAAAGCTTAACCAAGCTACTCAAACTCGCTGGTGCGCAATGTCAGACGGAAAGGAAATTTTCCAAAAGCTGTGATCCTTCATGCTGCAAGTGAAGGTGGGTATCCGGATGTTTCAGGTGTTTACACAAGCTGGAATTTGAGTCTAGAAGCGAAGAAATGCATCTTTCCCTACCTTTCCCTCGAGACCAAATCTGTTTTCTGCTTACTGCGGCAGCAGCAACAGAGCACAACGTATTTCTGCTGTGACACCACCATCCCAAGACAGAAGGTGGCAAGGGCTCACCAGAGCCTGCAAAGAAAGGCTGCTCCTTACCACCTGCTTCTGCATCCTCTCCTTACCACCTGCCTGCTTCTGCATCTTCTCCTTACAGGACTGCATCGTCAAAAAGCGGGGACATCACACCAAAGGGCTGCACCACCCAGTGATTATTGAGGGGTATGAAGATGTCACACAGAGGGATGACATCACTGCCAGAAATGGAGTGAAGTTGGGTGGGGAATAAATAGGTGTCTGCAAAAGAAACAAAGGAAGTGTCTGGCCAGGCAAAGCACCTCTGGTATCAGTGTTTACCACCCCCAGCTCACGCCGCTCCCCCGCGGGATGAAAGTCTCCTTCGCTTTGAATCCTTCTGCTGCTAAGCGCTGCAGCAGGACCTTTCATGTTATTTTAGAGCAGACTGTAAAGACTTTGTTCCTATAAAGTTCTCCTGTGACGTTACTGACCTTGTTACTCTTTACACTACTCCAGTTTCCATGAGAAAGAGAAAAAAAAATAGTTAAATTCTGCAAGTGATTCAAACAAGTACTGTGTTCATCTTCAGAAATGACTGACATCACCTTGAGATCAAAATATCTACCCGATCTCTATAGGAAGGCTTTATAGCTTCGAGTTCTGTATAGTTAACATTTCAACAGCACCATCATTTTTCTCCACACAAAAAAGGAAGATGAAAAGCAACAGAAATATTTGCAGCAGCCAGCTAATACCAGTCCCAGTCTTCCTTGCAAGACCAAGCTACTGTCACTAAATTAGCCTTGATAGCATCACAGTTTGTTGAGGTAGTGAACAACATAAATTAAGAGAGTCGGGGCAGTCAGTGGAGGAGGGAAATACAGAGGCATTATTTATCTGCTGAAAGTAGGAGCTGCAAAGGAAAACAAGAAGAAAAACACTGATTAAGAAACACATGTCATACACAGGCTGGTGTACAACAGAAAACTGGCCCAGTACATTTGCAAGCTTCAGTTTTACTTTAACAAGCAGGGCTAGACACAAAAATTAGGCTGTAGCTACACCACACAGCACGCCAGGTCTTCCTTGCTTTGATCTTACAGAATAGTAAAAAGAAAAAAAATGTTAAAGAGAAAGTTTGGAGATGATTTGAATGATGTTCACAGCTTTTTAAGCTTGGAATTTGGTGGTTAGTGCATTAAGCATTACTCACTTTATGAACAAAGTGGAAAGTTAACACAAATTGGCAGATGACTAACTGTCCAAGAAACAGATTACTGAATGAATCACCGACTCTACTTTTAGCCTAATAATAAGACAAATGAAGAGGAACAAGAAGGGGAAAAAGACAAACAAAAAATTTCCTTGCCGAGTGCTTATATTTGCACCGCCTGTGAACTTCCAGCTATGACAAACTGCGTAACAATTTTATCATTTATCACCAGTTTTACACTCAGGTGAGCTCACTGACATCTCCCACCACTGCTTCGTGCTGTCAGCTCACCGGGGTTTCCGCACGAGGCACGGAGCACCACGTGTAGGAACACCTGTGGGAATCAGAGGGGCTTGGGAGTGAAGTTGAACCCCCAGGTGGAGCCAGAAGCACTTGTTGGGTTACAGGCTCAATGTGTACCTCAGATGCCTGCAGCTGAGCTGAAACACAATTTATGTTTTGCAGTTCGAGAGCAGGACCTGCCCCAAGGTCTGCACGCACTTGCAGTTTTGCTCGTGGAGCTCTCAGAGTACATTAACCTAATGCTCACAGGCAGCACCCAGATTTTCAAACAGCCACCATTGCTTTTGTTCAAGGACACAGGGATGGCAGCCGACCGACGGCCAAGGCCACATATAGTGGTTTGAGCAGAGCCAGGCTGATCGTTGCTCTCCAAAGGCCGCTGCCCTGCTCCCCAGGCCTTACCCAGCTGCTGACTGCACCCTCTCACCATGAAGGATGGGGTTTGACTCCCTCCTTCACCTGAGTGAACAGAAACCAACCAGGGATGCTTTGATCATCTCTTGGACCCCTTCCTCAATGCCTCCAAGGGCACACGCTTGCCATCGTGCCCACAGCGGTAGAAAGGTTTTAGGGAGACCTGAGGGAGCTGGGCTCGGGACGGGTTGCAACCACTTGGTCCAACAAACTATCTCCACGGCCATCAGGCCCCCTCTCACCTCCTGAGTTTAAAATCTGAATTCCCAAGAGCTTGTCACAGACAGGTGACACGACCAGGCCACATCAGGCCAGGAGGAACCAGAATCAGGGGGCAGTTACAAGTCAGGTGTGTATTTGTGAAAGGTGATACTTTTGCATTTTGTTAACGTAAAAGGGAGAGGAAGGCTTGCTTGAGTTTTGTTTTCATCTAACATTCTTTGCAATTGTCTGTTGCAAAGCCAAAATTAAACAGCCCGAGCCTGAACCCAAGCCTCTCATGCCCTGGCAGCAAGCCCTTGCCACCAAGCTGCAGGGTAGATGGGGAACAGGCGGCTCACAGTTTCCTGCAGTACCACCACACTGCGAAAACACGACAGCAGTGACCTTCAGGAGACAGGACACGACACTGTGATGCTTGTCGCACTCTGCTGCAGCCCTAGGACCGCTGAACAGATTTGGGTTTCTTTTGGAACTGTCCCACTCCCTCCCTTCCCCATGTCCCTGCCAGACCCTGCAGTAAATTCAACCAGCAGAAAACTAATTCTATGCACAAAATGAATAATCTTCTGCCAATTTAGCTCTTAATTTAGCTGACCCACTGTAGGACGAGGTAGGCTGAGCACAAGGAGAGGAGATGATGCAGAGCACAATCACAGCTGCAAAATACAGGTAGTGGCAGCGTCTGCCCCCCTTTGCAGGTCCAGCCATCACTGATTTCAGATGCAGGTCCCATTTCCAAGTCAGCCAAGTAGAGAACATGGATGTGATTTAAATGGGCTATTCATTCACCACAACCCTACCCTCACAACATGTCTGATGGCAAGGTTTTCTGAAGATATTCTGAAAGCAGTTCACCAAATCAATGTCCTTTTGAACTCTGAATAACCACCGACACCGTATTTTGCACTCCTAACAGAATATTATTCTGGGAACTTCAGTAAGAGCTGTCCATAAATAAACTCCTTAAGTCGGAAGTTGGCCTTTTCTTCTATACTGATCTGAAAATAGTAAAATCTCTCTCTTATTGTTGCCATGTAACAAACAACTGGATTTTCACATGTTTCAAAGTTATATTTCCACAGGCTTCTGCACCTCTATTTTTAGTGTGCTTTTCCCAGTAAGAAGCAGCCAAAGATTCTCCATCTCAGCCCCGGTTATACAAGAAACTAACAACCATACCCAAGGCATTTCAGCAAAAACCAGATTAAGTATATAAATGTATTTAAACATTAAGTAGTAAAAGCTGCCCACCAATGCTGTGAGAGCTGGGGTAGCTCTAGATTTCCTGAGGATCTGCCCCAGCATGGATTTTTTTTAAAAAAGCTTGCCCTGCTTTTCAAATAGAGTGAGAAATGAAGAACCATCCCATCCTTTTAAGGAATAACTTACTAGTATAAATATTGCACCAGAAGACAAAGTAAACACAGAGGTTTCACAAATGCAGGAATTCTCACTAATATGGAAGAAGAGGTGAGCTCTCCCTCACAATCTGTAAATCTTGCAACAACGCAGATGACTTGAAAGCAGGCAGCATCACTATAAATTAATGCAGCAGGTCAGAACACAGTGACCGGACTACAACTAGAAGTAGAATACCTTGCATAAAAGAATTAAAATTTAATATAGCGTAGCAGCAGGGAGGGCACGCTCTCCTTGTATGAGAACAAACTGACCTGCCATTCTACGAGCTCCAGTTTCAAACAAACTGCAACGTGCAGCAGGGGGTTGCTTTGTTGCACTGGACAGGCAGCATAAAAGATTTCAGCCTTCCAGGTAAACAGCTAAAAGGATGCCAGCACATATGAAAACTATCACTTGGGGGGAAAAAAAAAAAAAGAATTTAATAGATCACTTTCTGATTCGCCTTTTTTTCAGTATCAGTTTCAGTACTGGAAGATGTGCGTTTCCTCCTTGATAATGACACACACGCATCCTGCAGGTTACTGTTGATCCTCCAACTCTTACTTTCTATTTACCTTCCCCTCCAGATGCTGTGACCCCAGTTTAACCAGCAACGTGGGTCACCCAGCAGTATTACCATCCTCTCTTCTTCAGGGTGGGACAGAGTTGGAGACCAACAGCTCGGCAGGACGAGGTACCGTGCCAAGCCTGCCCCACTCTCAACAAGAACAGGTCATATTATCCAGATGCACATCTCTGACATCGAGGCTAAATGTCAGCAGTACCGACCGCAGTGGAAGGCAGAGCACTGAGACAGGAGAGGGGAAGATTTTTGCATCGTAATCAGTGGTACGGCTAGTTTTTTGGGTTTTGTTTTTTTGGAGGGGACGAGATCACTTTCTGTGGTGCAGCAAATCATTAAAGCTTCCATAATTTTTTTTTATTTTAAAAAAAGCTTGAGGTAATATTTTCCAACCTTTCACTAAGAGCAGGGGCCAAAACCACACGTTTTAAAGGTCTTCCACACTTTTATTATTAGAAGTAGAAACCCTACTGATTCTGATGAGTCATTTGTATTGGCGGAAACCAAGAACACCCATTTTCTTCATGTGATACAAAAGCTCTCAATGCGGTTTTCTATTCATTACTGGTCAAAGCAGTTGACTAAAAACAAAACAAGTGACAAGAACTCACCTTTTTGCTATTAAAGGCTGCTTTGTACCAGCTGATTTTGTTTATCACACTTTTAGAGTCACTTATATTTTGCCCTGCTTAAAAAAAAAAAAAAAAGAAAAACACAAACGATGACTGAGGATTTAAACTCAGTAAATCCAGAACTGCAGGAGGATAATTCACTCCGCTTCTGTAAGGGCTTTTGTGATAAGACTGAGAAAGGAAAAGAAAGGAGGGAAGGAAAAAAAAAAAGCACAACAAGAAGATCGGTTAAAAATCCTCAGTCAGCAGAAGCTATCGTTTTCGGATCCTTATGAGTAATCGGAACAGAGTCTGTAAATAAAGAAACAGTTGTACAAGAGTGCAAGTTTTCATCTCCATGCAAATGAAGGAATCCTTTCATGCTAGGGGCCAGGGTTACTGCTGCACGGGGTACGCGCTAGACTATAAGACACGGCAAAATTCTGCAAATTACAGACAGCTAAAATCAGGTTTCTAAAGTCTAATCAGAATTCTTTGCTGGATTTAAAGAAGATTTCTGCTGCAAAAAGGGGTGGAGGGCAGGAGACTGCATGGCTAGTAAATCCCAAGGGAGAATACTACTTGAGTACAGGACTCGCTGTATCCAATGTATCCAAACTGGGAACAATGTTGCAGGGGATTTTTTTTTATTTTTGGTAGATCAGATGTCCCATTCCCCCAAGAAAGAAACAAAACCCAGAGGTTCGGTCCTGCTGACGGCACGTAGCACCCAGACAGGCTTCAAGAGCAACCTCCGCAGAGGCGCAACGTGTTTCCACCCCACGGCGTGCACCCAGCAAACCAGCAGTCTGCCTGACTGCCGGTGTGCTTTGGTGTTACGGGGGAAGAAACCACAGCAAAAGCAGTGACCAGAGAACTGAAAATAACCTCTGAACAACGGATCGGCGCTGACATCCTGCATGCCCGCGCCTCCTATTGTGGATAGTTTACAGCGAGGGGAGCACCAAGCTGCACCAGACACGTGAGTCAGCAAGAGCAGCTCGTAGGAAACTGCTGACATGTTGAATTGCTCTCACATACACTGAGCACACCTACCCACTAAATAAAAAACAGGCTGCATGCAAATCGGGGCAAAGGAACACCTCCACACTTACAGTTCCTGTTTTCCTAGTCCAGGCTTAAATTTTGAAGCGATCACTAATGAAGGAGGGGAAAAAAAACAACAACACGCAATGGTATCAGCTATAATAAGTAGCAGTGATGAAGTCTCAGGGGTCATTTTGCTTTAGTTGCTTTTATTTAAATAGACATAACTGCTTCGTCTCTTTTCAGAAAGGAAAATTGCTGCCCTACAGCCTGGAAGAAGTGCATGGTGACAGGCAGCAAACAGCTCCTGTTCTTCTGAGAGGGGAGACTCCTGAACCCATGCACAAAAACCCACCCGCCCATCCCAGCCTGTCTGCATGTTTCCAAACCTCGGGACCAAAAAGCAAGCTTCCAGCTCCTGTTTTAACTCCCACGAGGGGCAAACGGGCAAATTCCCAAGTTTTTCTGTCCCCGCCAGCTCCTCGAGCATCTTTTCTGTTGACGTAACAGCAGGGAAGGTTATCATTCAAGCTTTAGGCTAATTCTGGAAGCAAACCTCGGAGCTGACCCTTTCCCTGTGAAAGGTGACCAAGAAAAGCGCTCCTCGGGTCCTGGTGACTCTTGCCACCGTCTCCCTCCCCATCCCCTTAACATCATCAGCTGAGACCCCAGGACAGCACAGCGGGTCTTCTTCAGGCTGCCTCTGTCTCTCCTCACACGACAATCAATGCGAGCAGCTTCCAAGCCCGATTTTTGCCGGGTGGAAGTTCTGCCATGCATGTAAACTCACAGCACAAAGGTTTTCCAGAACTTATTACCTTGATCCTTTTTATTTACCTGTTCTGGACACGCGGTTGTTCTTTGATCAATATTATTACTTTTGGTAACTCGGGAGCTTCGAGTCCATCAGCGGCCACAAAGAAATTTGTATGCATTCCACTGCCTGCCTGCTTTAAAATTATAATTCATAGCCCAGCAGAGGCACAGTAAGTAGCACTCTTTTCAATACACTACAAAGATGTTTCTGCCTAACTATAAAGCAAAATGAACACATTGCAACTCAGCTGGCTGTATTCATACATTTTACATCTTCTTGATGCGAGCTTCAAATGAATGCGTAATATTCAGGCAGCTGCCAAGGTTAATGTCTTTTGGCTGAATTTAAAGAAACGATGACCATTTTTTTTTGTAAAGAGCCGAGTAAGCATTTTGAGTGCTATTCTGGAAAACCTTTGGAAATTATTGGGGGTGGAAATCTACTGTCCATTCAGTCACTACAACAAAACCATTTAGGAGCCTCTTCAAATGTCAGTAAAGAAGGACAATGACAGACACTACAAAGGCTCTGCTCCACATTCCCTTAAAGTGTTTGTAGTCAGGAGGAGCCCTGAAAGCAGCAGGAGTAACCTGGACTGACAGCTGAGATTTCAGCTTGAATTCAGATCTCCTTCAACACATTAATGGAACGACTGGTGTATTTCTCCCAACATGCTTCCTCCCAGAAACCACTAATAAAGAGCCATCACACCCCAAACAAGCAGAGATGGAAATTCAGACCTAGAGGTGAAAGATGGGCAGTGTGCATGCCTTCAAACCTAAGTCAGGTTTGCTGAACACTGCAGGTATGTTTATGCCACTTGTAAACTAAGAAGCCATTCAGCTTTGGAGTAAAAAAGCACATCGGGTTTCATTTGAGTATAGATCCTGTGCTCATGCGACCAAAACTGAGATTGCAAGGGGCTGTTCACAAGTCACGCAATAAATGCTACTCAGCTTACACCAATATATTGCCTGTTACACAGAAATGCCATTAGCACCCACATTATTCCTTTGCATATGCTGGTTACACATCTTTTTTCAGCTTCGTGCCACAGACATTCATTAGCTACACTCTAAGAAGTCTCTTTTATTTAATTTAAGTGTGTGTAAAGTCCTGTCCAAAAAGGACATCGAGGTGCACGATGAGGAAACACCTTTCAAGAATGCCCATGAAAAAGACGCGATTGTTGATTTTTATTTTTCCCCCCACGGCTGGCAATTATTTTTAGAGAATACCTTCACGAAAATAACAGGCAATCAGACTGCAGCCTTGCTAAGTAAGACAGCTTCTGCACTTCACAACAGAAAAAAAATCACACAATGAAAGTTTTAGAATACACCAGAGCGAGCAACCTCCATCACATACTCTGCAATACACACTATCCACGTGGAGTTTTATTTTCAGCTCTCCTTGTCGCTAATTGCACGCACACAGAAAGCAATACACCAGATTCCTAGATGGCATGGGGATTTTGTTAAATTCATCAATTCCGATGAGTCTCCAATGCCTTCTTTGATGCCGAAGACTTACCAGAACTTCTTCACGCAGGGAGCCTGCAGTCAGCACCTATTGCTTGGGGCTGGGGCTGTCACTCCGAGCTGGCCACCCATGTGCTATCTCTAGCCCCGCTTCGTGCCCAGCTCAGGAGGGAGAGCTGCCGATCCTCATCCTGCAAAACGACCTCCCGAAAGCAAAGCAGGGAGGAGAGGAGGGCGTCCCACCCACATCGCCAGCGCATCATCCTGCAAGCCTGCAAGGCATTAAAGCCAACAGATGTTCCAGATGTGCCTCCGGGCCAGAAAGGACTGCCAATACCTGTCCCAACACTCCCATCCTGACATGAGGTACCTGCTGATGGACCCGTCGGGATCCGTCAGCACGCGTGCATCACTCGTGCATCTGCTGCCTGCACCTCTCCCACCTGACCCTCCCCACCGTGAAAGTTTCCACGAAAGGCGGCTGTCTGAGCACCAGCTGGCCCAGCATCGCCCGCCGTGCAGCCTTTCTGCCTGGCAGCTCCAACCATCCACCCCGACGGCTGCCCGCTCTTTGAGAACGCCCGCTTGCGGGAAAACCAGACCCGCGATCCTGATTTTCAGTCCTTCCAGCTGGTCCTCCCGCAGCTTTCCTTCCACCGCTCACCTCAGAGCGCCTTCCCAACAGCCTCCGAAGCCGGACAGCCAAAAATGAGGGGGCTCAGCACCAGTCCCCTTCCCCACTCCAGCACCCGGACCCCAGGCGGGTACATGAGGGTGTCAGAGGGGGAATTTTATTTCTGTCTGTCAGATGTCAAGGCTCGTACTGCACTGCTTTAAGGCTGTTGCCACGACAGCCCCGCAGACAGCAGCTGAACACACAACCTTATCATTTCACTCTAGCCACCACGTCCATCACAATCACCTCAAACTCCAGCACTCGCGTACCTGGAGCAGTCCCCATCCCTGAGCACCACCACCCTCTCCCAGCTGCCGAGCATGCCACTGCGATGGCAGAACCTCAGCCCGTAAAAAATCCCTCACTCCAGGCTTCGAACGCCGGATGAAAACACGCACGAGTGCAGCGGCAGTCCCAAAGTCTCAGCAAAACGGGATTTTGCCGTGAAAACACCGACACATCTTCAACTAGAGCCAACGGCGGCAGCGCTGCAGTTTCGCAACCCTTCCCGACATCCCGAAGTGCAATTCTAATACGATGTGGCTCCTGCCCCACGTTTCTTATCGCCACCTGGGAGGAGGAGAGACGCGGCTTTACTCCGGAGCTCCGGCAGCAAGGGCAGAGCGATCCGGCGGCGCCTGAAGCCCGGCACCCGCCGCCTTACAAAAATAGCCTGCTCCACAAAAGGCGAGGCATGATTTCACACTTAGCCTCGCTCACGACAGCCAGCGTCTTCGCAGCTCGCCGCCTTGCCTACACGCTACGCCTTTAATGATCCAAGAAACTGCTAGCGGAGTTCACATCTCTCTCCCTGAACCTATAAAAAAAATAAAAAATAAAAGGGGAAAAGGGGGGGGGGGCACGCTCCCAGCTCCGCGTGTGCCCCATGCTGCAGGTGGAGGGAGCCACGGGGCTGGGTGTCCCGCACATATAGACACCCACGGGTACCCACAGGTGTATATACGTACCCACACACATCTGTACATACCCAGGCACTTCTATACCCACAGATCACACACACACACGCTCATGTACCGCCCGTTACGCAACGCGCCTTCCCTTCTCCCCCACCCCAGCGCTCCCCACCCCGCAGCCCCCCAGGAGCAAGGGGGGAGGAAGAGCCAAGGGGGGGGCACAGGCACAGCCCCCCCCTGCTCCCCCTTTTTGCAGCCTGCCCCCAAATTTACCCCCTCCTCCCTTTCCTCCCCCCCCCCTTTCCCTTCAGGCGGGGACGGGCGCACTCACCTCGCCTCCGCGCAACTTTCGGGGGGTCCCCGCTCGCTGCAGCCGGGTTTGTGATTTTGGGGGGAGGAGGATTTTAGGAAAAGGGGGAGGGGGATTTTAGGAAAAGAGGGGGCTGTCGTGGCTGGGGGGGCGGGTTGGGGAAGGAGGGGGGGGTTTGTTGCAGCTGTTGTTGTTGTCGTTTCGGGGATTGTGGTTAATATTGCCGTGCGCTCACCGAGCTACAGCCTAACCCCCCCCTCCCTCCCTCCCACCCCCCCAAAAAAAAAAAAAAAATATATATATATATAAAATAAAATAAAGGAGGGGGGAGCAAAAAAAAAAAAAAAAAAATCCCCGAGCCAGGCGCTCATCACATGGCGATTGCTTTGAACCAGCTGCTCGCGGAGCCGTGCGGAGAAAAATAAAAAGGGGGGGGGGGAGGGAGGGAAGGGGAAGGAGAGGGAGGGGAGGGAGGCAGCAGGGAACGGGGCGGGAGGGGAGGGGGGGAGCAGCAGCGGCGGCGGCGGCAGCAGCAGCGGCTGCCGGAGCGGCACCGGCGGCAGCGCGGAGGCTGTCGGTGAGGAGGAGGAGGATGAAGAGGAGGAGGAGGAGGTGGAGGAAGGCGGCGCTGCTGCTGCTGCCGCGGCCGCTGCCGCCCCGCTCTGCCCGCGCCCCGCCGCCGCCGCCGCCGCCGCCGCCGCGCGCGCCCCGTCCCGGCGCCGCCCCCGCCCCGGCCCCGGCCCCTCTCAATCGCCGCATTGTTGACATTCGCGGGCTGACGTCACCGCCGCCCCGCCCCGGCTCTCCCATTCACAACAAGGGGCTTACGCCAGCGGCGCAGCGCCCGCCCCGCCCCGCCCCGCCCCGCTCCGCTCCTTGCCCCGCCGCTACGCACCGCGGGCTGCGCGCGGGCGCTCCGCGAATAGCGGCCGGCGGGGACGCCCCGCCTCAACAGCCCCCCCCCTCCCCGCCTCCGGACGGCGGCGCATGCGCGGTGCGCTCTGCCCCCCCTCCCCATTGCCTGTCAGCGTGTGTGTGTGTGTGTGTGTGCCGCCGGACCCCGCGCGGGGGGCTGCCGCGGGGGGCTCTGGGAGTTGTAGTCCGCCGCCATGTCTGGCGTGGCCCCCTCTCCTCTCAACCCGAGGGGCAATCCCGGGGTGGGAAACGAACCCCAAAAGGCACGAAACCCACCCCGGTTCAGCCGGAGGTGCCCCCTGCAGCCCCTACCCACCAGCAGGGCCCGCAGGTCCCCTCAGGGCAGGACCCCCAGTGCAAAATGAGCGAGGACACCCTGACCCTGAGGTGGGCAGGGAGCCCTGGGGGCTGCTGCTAAACAGCGAGGTTAAAAACAAAAACAAAAACAAAAACAAAAACAAAAACAAACAAGTGGTGCACAGCAAAAACGTCTCTGGAGACATCTGTCCTTCAAGGGTGTCGGGCAACGGAACGGTTAGGGTAGCCTGGGTCTTGAAGAAGCAGCAGCAGTTGCAGCCAGTGAAGGGTGATGGAGAGCTGCTCAGGAACTGACACCCGCACGCCTTATTTTTTCCCATGTTTATGTCAGCTCTCGCCGTGTATTTGCATCCCGTTCCCCCCTTTCATACACAGGCAGGTGACACGTAATGTTTTCTGTATCCTCTCCGAGGGAGGAGCAGTTCCTGTGGCATTTGTTGTGCCAATGCCTCCTGAAATTGCAGCTACCTGCCTGAGACTACCTGCGTTCTTCAAAGTCTGCCTAATTACACAAAAGTATGCAAAGACTGCGTCAACACAAAATCAACTCTTCATATGTCCCGTCAAACACATCGCCACTTTTCAAAAGCACAGGTCTCCCCCGGCTTGCGTTTTATGTGCCAGCTTGCATTTTATGTGGCTGCCCGCTTGTGTAAAGTGAAAAGCCTTCTCGTTTGGTAGCATTTTACCCCCACTTTTCATAGCTACCCATGGCTGGAGAACAGCACCCCGCTGCAGACTTTGACACATAACCATAAATGTCCTTTTCCAAGTGACGTTCGTATAAAGCGTTGCTCGCAAGAGCCACTTCGGTTCTGGTTCTGCAGACATATGTAGTGTTGAGACACGTGAAAAGCCCCACAGTGTACTTGTCGTGTGTTTGAGCACTAGCAAGGCTGAGTCTCCTTGTTGCCTTGTTTTTCCTAGAGACACGAAAATAGCTTTGTATTGGCATGAGAGATAAAAATACTATATTCAGAAAGGCTCAGATAAAAATAAGTCATGCAGCATTTGTAATGCTTTAGCTAGTGCTTTACATGCCCATTATGTCACCGCACTCAAAGTGCACACGCTCTGGTATTTACAACACGCTACACGGGATCCAGCCCCAGGTATGTCAAAGCTGGTCAAACAGAAAACTCAGCAAAAAAAAAAAAAAAAAAGCATAAACCTCTGCCCATAGCATACATTCCTGAAAAGCACGGTAATTGCCATTTATCTTCCCGTCTGTCATTTTGAAATGAATGTTACTGTTTGACTTAAAATGAGCTTAAAGTGGAAACTTGTCCCTTTTAGATCGTACAGTTCTTTTTACTCTGTGATACAATTTCCAGTGTTTTCAGTGTGAACCAGATCAGGCTGCTACAGGACGGAAATCGGCACAGAGGAATCAAAACCAGAGCCAAATAGGAATTGGGCAGATCAGCATTTTGAAATCTCACCAAGCACCTGTATCTAGCTTTTGGTACATAAATACTGTTAATAATTTTGTGACCATTTCTTAATGGAAGACACCGTTCAGATTCCTGTACATCATTCAGATCATGATTTTATTATACAGTCTGTTGGGTCTGTAGGTTTTACATGAGAGAACTGAGGAAGTACTGACAGAGTTGATTTTCAAAGATAAAAGGAACTTTACACTAACTGAACAAGACCTACCATTTTAAAATGCTATTCTTATATCCTGCATTTTACGTTTTCATGCATTTGCTTCTTAATACACCCCCAAACTGCTTATATTCCAGTAGCACATCCAGTCTGATCGTGTTTCAGTTGCAATCAACTATCTTCACACCTCAACTTTTGTATATGTAACTATTTCTGGACCATTTTTCTTGAAGTACAGCCAAACATATTCCAGACAAATACGACTTTTTGGAGAGATGTCTTATATGATCTCTCAAAATGATCACCAATTTGTTGAGCAATGATGACAAAATGAGGTGAGAGTAAATGTGGAGAAGTGCAACGTAGAAGTTATCCCAGGAAGACTTCAGGGAAAATTCACCCAGAATGCCGTAATGCCATCCTCAAGAAAAGGCTGCCTTGATACATTTTACAGCCGGCTTCAGCTCAACTTTATGGATGTAGTTCCTTACTATGTATTACCTTTACCAATGTCTTAATTAGGCGGTTTCCCCACAGCTCCATGACCTCATCCCTTTAGAGAGGACTGCCTGGCTGAGCTTGTGGCACTTGACCTACTTTCCACTATTTTCTTTGTGGATAACATGAAACTTTCCAGAATATTTAAATTATGGATGCCTATTTCAGTCATGTTTCATATGTCTATTTAAAAGATTTTAAATGAATACAATATTGTAAAACATGTCCCAACATCCCTTTCTGAGATCTCATTTGCATATCAGTCTTGTAACTTGAGTAGTCTTAATAGTGCCACTTGTTGGAGAGCTCTGTGTATTGCAAGATATTTCAATCACATTTTTTAAAAGAAATTGCTTTTTCCTGGTAACAAGTAATTCTTAATTTAAAGTGCTACAGGAAGAGATGAAAATGCGCAGAACAACTTTTGTTGCAGTCTCATCTTCAACCACAGTGACCCAAAGACTCTATGAATGAGCAACACATTAGTAGGCTCAAAATCTTATGCAACTCCATCTTTATAGTGGTAATGAAAGAGTGAGAAAGGAAAATAAGGACGGATTTTGTGGTTTTTAATTGAGGAAATTGTCATTTCCTTCCACAGTATGTATCACCCTGCAGCAGTTGGGTGAAAAAGATGAGCTTTCCTGGATAAGCCCTGGTCCTGCACACAGATCTAAGTCATTATTCATAATTATGCACATATTCTCCTGGGTTATGCAGGTAGAATTCATGAAATTGCATCATTCTCTTTGCGGTGATTAAGAAATTCACAGTTGATTACTGATTATGCTACAGGCACCATATGTCTTTTCGCAACCAGATTCTAACACACCCCAGGTAGATTGCATTTCCAGGAGCACTGACAGTACGAACAGCACACACTGAGTCAGTGGCTGTGACAGCTAAGAAGGAGACATTGTCGTGGTGCATGATATCAAAGATTCACAATGTAATGTCTCCACAGCATGGCTTGACATAACATCAAAAGCGCCACAAAAGAACATTTGCCATGCACAGAGCATCAGATCTCTGGTCTGATATTTGGAGGAGCCAGTGAGATATCATATTTGAAATATATTGAAGTATTAACAAAGCATTGTTGCCAAGACTAAAATTTCAGTGTCAGGAGGCAAGGCAGGAAAAAAAGACAGGCGCTGACTTTTAAAAAATAGATGTGGATAACATAATATAAAGGGACTTTTAAGGAGCTGGTGACTTCGCATGTCAAGAAATCAAGGGTCAAGAATCATTTGGGTTGATGCGTTATGTCCAAAACCCTTTGTATGGCCACTAAGTCAAATGTTAGGGTCTTCTCTCATGTTTTCCTTAATCAAAAAAGAACAGTAAACACCTCAGATCACCTCCTTGCTACAGTTGCCAGATTTTTGGGAAAAGTAATTGCAACATCTATGTTAGACAAATGGGATAACTGGCTTAAAGATTCTTCCTTTTATTGTTTCAAAAGGAGATCAGAATTTGTCGGCTGCAGAACAGCACAATGCTAACAGCCTTCTGTTGTCTTGGGTTGAAATGCTGTGATCAGCTGTCCAAATACAGCCCACAGTGAGTCCTGGAGATAGCCAGGGGGGTTAAGGCTTAACCTTTTCCATTTTATCTTTGAATCAGTGCTGCCTTCTGAGATTTTTATTAGATCTAACACTGCTTTTTTTTTTTTTTTTTACCTAGTTTATTTGTGATATTTCATAATCTACCTTTATGATTATATCTTCAAATATAAAACCACATTGTATTTTAGCATTCCAGAGGTCCAACCTTTTAAATGCCCTGATTCTGCAGGTTTGGATGATCCCAGAGTCTACTTCCAAGAACAGGGGCATCTGTAATGACATATTTAAACCTCAGTTCATTTAAACCTAAGAACTGACACCAGTGAATCAGCTCCAAAAGCCATTTGAGAGCAATTGTGGACAAAGCTCTATCTTGTTTTAGCTGAACTTGCTCAAAAGGCTTAAAAAACATTTTATTTATTTATTTATGTATTTATTTATTTATTTTTCTTCCCAACAACATTTCCTCTTTCTTAATAATTATCCAGAAAAGTAAATGAAAAGATCTGCAGGAAAACCTTGAGAGCACAGACTGGGGCAAGTCCATCATGCTGCAAATGAAGGAATGGATGCACAAGAGGGCTGGGAAGAAGGTCCTCTCTGTTGAGCACTTCTCAGAGAGGGAAAACTTCTAGGACTGGAGAACGAGGAGGATATGCAAAGGTTATCCAGATGTGATGGAATTGCATTTGTGCTCTTGACACCAAATATGAAGCAGGAGACTTTTTTTGTTCAGATCCTCATTCAAGAGCACAGAGATATTTCTGATCAATCTCCGTGCCAACTCTGACATGTCACAAGACACCAGGAGTCTGGCAAGACTTAATTCAAAGTCACGATTTTGTGAAGGAACAGAAAATGGGTAAGAAAAAAAAAATCCCTGGTGAGAAATTGTGATTTTTAAGGAGTTTTTTACTTTACATAGTTTTGAACATCAATGAGAGTTTATGCACATGCACCAGCGGCTGAGAAGACCTGAATCCATTAATTAGAGTAAAAGCCTTGAGGTAATTGTTGCTCACAAACAAAAACATTGGAGTAGTAACAGCTCTGAATCCTTAGCATGTGTAGTTCTGCTTTCACTGGATAACTGTAACAGAGGCTCCGTATAAATAAATTCCTTTCCTTTCAGGCTGGACTGTGCAGCCACAATGCAGGACATGTTGCCATCCTCGTAAGGATGTCACAAGGAGTTTCTTCAGAACTGGAAAGGGCATTGAAACACCTGACTAGGTGCCCTGCTGCCCCTTGTGATTCCTCCCGTGGTCCTTGGTACCTCTGGGGCAGCCGTGTGCTCCCTGCACTGTTGAAGGAGATGTTTTCTGCCGAGCAAGCCATCGCTTTGGCACGAGGAGGGGTCCCTCTTGTGCCCTGGTGATGAGTCACGCAGGATGGAGCAGATGGCAGAAAATGCCAAGCCATGATGATGCTGAAATGCAAGTGGGACTGACGGAGGGGTTGGGCGTGCTCAAGATGGGCTGTGGTGGACAAGGGAAGCAGGGGCACATCAAACGCTTTTGCCTGTTTTCAAAAAAAGGCTGTGGGATATCCTTGCACTTTAAGCACAGGACTGAGGCAGAAAATATATTTCTGAAAGGGTGGAGATGGCTTTTTACATGCAGAAGGATTTATAAGCTGTATTCATATGTTTTTTGATTAATGGACAGTGTTGCTGAAGTGTTAGCACTTAAGGCAGGGGTCAAGTCCTGGTTATTTTTCTGTCTTGGAGGTGAATGCAGAGTGCGTCGGCTTGCAGTGTATCTGTGATTTTTTTTTGTAGCTGAGGAAAATAATTGCAACCCCTGATTATGTGAGTGATTTAAAACTGCTCTTTGCTGTATTAACTTGAAGTTGTGAACTCCAAAGGTCTGCTGTGAATAGCCTGTGAATAGAAAAGGGACTCTGCTGGAACTCTCTATTATGTTTAAGTTTCTAGAAACCAGAGATTGAAAAGACCCACAAGTTCACTGAATTCACTGCACAGACAAGTCTGAAACTACTTGCACACTGATACCCTTCCTACATGTCTCAAAAAAAAAAAAAAAAGAAAAAAAGAAAAAAAAAATGTTGAGATGTTTCTGGAGAAAATGCTTTGACACAATGCAGTCCATTAGGATGTCTACATTTTGACCCAGTCTTCCATCAAGGTAATTTCTGCATCAAATTTTCAGTGTCAGTTGCAGAATGACTAAAACATTAAAGCCCCATGGAGAACAAAGATGATTTATTATATATTTCTCATTCATACACTGCAAGGAAATATTATAGTCCACAGCTGTTGAAGTTCTGGTGTTCTGTTCTTTGAAGAATTATCAGCTTAGTCTAAATTTAAATCTTGTGAAAATACATCAAAGGTTGATAATATATACTTTTTTACCTAAAAAAAATAAGAGATGGCAACCTGCAACATCTGAAATTCAGATAATGATTTGAGTAGAAGCTTGAAGGCAGTCTGCACAGAAACAAACAAACAAACAAAATTGTGATATTTGGTGATTATCTCAAGAGGAAAGAAAAAAAAAAACAAAAACACCAAAAGCAAACAAAAGTTGCAAAGAGTGACAAACAAATTCCAGGAGAAGAAATTTCAATTGTCTAATAGTTGAACTCAATTTAATTTAACTACATGCACAGGCCAAGAAACATTTTTTCTTTTTTTATGGACTTTCATGGGAAGTTGACGGAGCTTCTCAAAGGAATAGACTTGCTAGCTGCAATTTATGTGTGGTACAGCCTACTTTTGTCTTTAGCTTATGAAATTTGGTCTAGTTTGTCATGACTACTTTCTTTGTTAAAAGGTAAAATGCACATTGGGCAAATGTTCTATGGCAATTTGCATAAAAAGTGATGACAAAGAGCAATTAATTCCTCATTATTATGCAGCGAAATGCTACTTTGCTCCTAAGTGACTGTAGAGTAGGGTTTTTTCTCTGTGTGTAAATCTGTTGCGGCATTATTCTAAAAATAGTAGTCAAGAGCCCTCTGCACTCTTTATAAATCAGGGTCTCTGACACTCCATTCGATTCTCCATGGAGAGATTTTTCTCACACGTTCTTAACATTACAAGTATCACCCAAAACGTTCAGCACAATAATAAGCATCAGAATTTTGTTAGATAAAGCAAGATAGAGGAATTTAATATTTTGTCAAATTAGATCTCTATCCTTTTTATCTTGAGATCAGTATTCAAAGTACACTCAGATCACACACAAATAGAAACATATTCCTACCACACACAGCTAGTCTGTGCAGAACAAAGAGTCAAGATATCGTTTTCTGTGAAGGCTTGATTCTGAGTACAGATTTCATTACTGGCTCACCATAGGATAATGAAATTCCTTCAGGGCAAAGATGAGGTACATCAAAGAAGCAGCGTGGAGAGGCAGACTTTGTTAGTGCATGCTCTGTCACCTGCATTACTGGTCCTTGCCTGCCTTTAATTTGTAAGGAAATGCTAGTAATTCAAAACCTTTTATTGGAACAACTTATATTTATATATATACATTCATATAGATGTGTACACACACACACATGCACGTAGTAATATATATTTTTCAAAATACAAAACCCTCTGGAAGTTGTATGATTTCTCCGCAACTGAAGTGGAATACGGAGAATAATTTGTTTCTTACTAGCAAAAATGACCCATGCAGATGCTAAGAGCATCTTTACATTTAGTAAATAAATGCCGTCTGCACCATGTAGATAATAAATAACACTTCGTGCAACTTTCCCTTTTTATTTCTGTAGCGATTCAGAGTGACTTTGGTGCTTATGGAAATGAGAGGCAAATGTTCAGCAAGACCAGGAGCTGCAGAAGGCATGAATCACTAAAGCTTTCCCACAAAGCTTTGCCAATATGGGAACAAAAGGGCTGCCCTACAGAAACACATCACGGCTCTATCTAGTCCAGCATCCCGCCTCTGGCAGCGTCCAGTAACTGATGCTTCAGAGCAAATCAAAACCACAGCAAGCACCTAGCTAATTATGAGATGCTATGCGTAGAGGAAAAAAGGTTGATCCTGACTCACAAGAGAGCAGTTTATGCCCCGAAGCATGAGGTTTGATTTCCCTTGTATCCGTTTGCTTAACTCACACAGTTGCAAATACGATTTATGCTTAAAAGAGTTTCTAATCCTCTCTTGGATCCTAATCAACAATCTGCCGCCATAACCTGAGTTACCAGGAAGTTCTTCGGGCTGAGCGCACCAAGCATGGAAGCCTTTTGCTTTGCTACTTTAAGGAAAGTTTTCCAGCCTTGGCCTAACACCCAGAGCCCCGAGGATCAGCCCTAATTGTCTCGATGAAAATACCCGAGCTACCACTCCCTTCCCCTTGAGTCCTCCATAACTGAATCAGTTCATTCTTCCCCGGCCCCCACCTGCAAAGCTAAGCCTTTGGGTGGGTTTCCTTCACCGGCACGGGGAAGCGGCTCCCACTTTCTGTCCCAGGGGCTTTGGGCAGGTTGTGCATCCCCCCTCGGTGCAGGAGAGGTCTGCCTGGGGGCAGAGGCTGTGGCCTGGCCCTGCTGCCTCCCCCGGCTGGGACAGGCCAAGGAGCCAAGCCTTGAAGCTCGGGGGAGGCAGCCGCAATGCCAGCCCCTTGTTTCTGCTCCTCCACCTTTACCTCACAAAGTAGCCACAGGTCCATTTGGGTGACTGTGTGGAGACACGCAATGCCCATAAAACTCCCTCTCCTTCACAGCCTGCTCTGCATTTTCTGATGTCCCAGGCCAGAATGCAGGCGGCATTTCCAAATCTGCCCTTTGAAGACCTTGAATGACCTTGAGCTTGGCACTGCCAGCTGATCCTGGCTCCATAGCAGTGGATCGGTAATCCTCTCTGTGCTCTCCCCACTGCGCATGGGTTTCTCCTGTGTACATCTCAAAACGGTTATTTAGGTCCAGCACAGGGCCTCGCCAGCAGTACCAGATGGGCAGATCCAAAAAAATGGTTTAAATACTCCCCATGGGCTTAAGTGCTTAGGCCTAAAGATGTGACCCTGGGCTCCTAAACAGAGTTGCCTCCTAAATAAAGAGGTGCCCAAACTCAACAGGACTGAGAGATTTTCATCTCCAAGCTTCTCCTTTGCGGCCAGATGTTGTCATTGGCGTGCATGTGTAGACCAGCCTCAGTTTTGGCGGCGCTGAGCAGACTGGTGCCTAAGGGTGTGCTTCCAAGACAGCTCAAAACAGCCCTGCTGCAATCCCGTCCTCACCTCTGGCTGTGTTTTCCTGCCTCTCCCCCCTTGGGCAGGCACTGGTGTTTGTTTGACCTTGCAGTAAGCTGGTTCAGGAGCTAAAGAGGCTGCACGTTTCTTTGTAGGATTTGTTTTCTGCCAGCTTAACTTCCTGAACCAGCTGACCCTGGAGATCAGAGGAGACGAGGGTTAGTACTGAGGAAGGAGTGGGAACAAAAGGCTGGGGACGGGGCAGGGCAACTGGGACTTGCAGGGACCCACAGCCTCAAGAGTCCAGCCAGGAGGCACTCCTTGGCCTGATACCCCACAACAAGGTGCTCTCCACGCTAGATGTTCCTCAGAGCAGAGGCTCACCAGCATCAGGTGAGGGGCAGAGAGCCTGAAGCATCAGGGTGTTTTAGCAAGAGGAAGAGCAGCAGGTGGGTGGAGTGGAGAAGGGAGGATGCAGGGAAAGGGGTCTGTGTGCCACACTCAGACTTGGAAGAAGAAATGATGAGTCTGGTGGTTCACCACGGGAAGATCTTGAGATCTGCGAGCCCCTTCTGTGCAAGGCAGGGGCACCAAGTGACCTGTGAGCACAGCAAGGGCTGGGAGCAAGCAGCCTGTGCGAGAAATGAGGATGGGCATATACGCAGGTTTTGCTGGAACCAGCCTGCTTCCTTTCATGCTTTCACCATACCTAATGTCACCCATCCCTCTATTTCCATCAGCTTTCTCAGGATCTCCTCAGCTGTAGCCCTAGCTATGTCAAGCAACAGAGCAAAAACCCAAATGAGAGGCATTGTTTCGCAGTGACCTCTGCACAGAGGACAGAGCCTGCCAAATACAAAGCTCTGAGACAGAGTAGTGTGTCCATCTGATTATCTAGAGTGGCTCATGTTATTTTATTTGCCTAAGTGTCATCCACTGGGATAGTGAGAGGGATGTCTTCAATTTTATTTCAATGAAAACGATGAATTTTCTTGGAACAACTACGTGAAGAGAATGCCATAATTTCATATGAAGAAGCACTGATTTTGCCTACACACACATGGTATGTTGTACTCAGACTACATTTTACATGCCTGGGGTGTATGCGTATGATCTACTCAAATCACTTGCCATCTTCCATAATTTATGCTGCCCTTCAGTCTTAGCAGCGTGCATAAACTTCAGCAGCGCATTGTCACTCCTCTCTAAATCACTGTGAAAGATCACCCAAAGAGCAGTTCTGGACCTGGGGCGTTCTGCGTTTCACCTGCTCTGCTGCTGAGAGAGCAGGCTCTCAGGTGGCAGGATGACATGGCAGAAGAGAAATCACGGTCAGCAAGGTGTGAAGTACCATCCTCCCCAGCAAGAAATTAGAATAGGAAAAATGCTGGCAGTTGGCACAGCTTTTCAACCCAGTGGTAGCGTCCTGGAGGTGGTGGCATCAAGGAGAACCCAGCTTTCCTGGAGGCAAATGTTCCCCCTTTTGTTCAGGCAGCTTTTTTTTTTTTTTTTTTTTTTTTTTTTCAAAGCCACACTGTGAGCAAACAGATATAATGGCAATGGGGAGGCATGAGGGTTAACCTTTAATTCGCCAGGGGTTTAGCATTTACCCTTGTCATGTAGCCCTGTACTGAGATTATTTGTTTCCTATTGCTTAATCCACTTATAACACAGGATACTAATCCACAACTTGTAATTTGACCTATTGCTCTGCTACCAGGAGCTTTCTCAAAAGCACTTTGAAAACCCACTGACACTTACCACTTCCTTAATTTGCTGGGACTTTTTGCAGGTTTATGGGGAAAGAGCTGCAGCACAGCTGCAGAGCCCCGTTGGCTTGATTCTGCACACCAAGATTAACTTGTCCTTGGTTGCACACAGTGTGTATCCTCAGCCCTGAGGTCTGCATTACCTGCGTTCGTTTCTGACTCCTATTTTGGAACAGGGAAGTTCTCTTGTCTTGGGAAACACCCTTGTTTTTTACAGTTGTGTTGCATGCTCTTGCCAGTAGGTCTGTTCTGAAGTTCAGCTTTTTCTGAACACCCCTGGGATTCTTTCAACTTCATGAACTCAGTTTTCTCAACTTTCTCCAATACCTCTTCTTCAGAAATGTTTATCTTTATAATATTACACTCATAATTTCCATAAACTTCCAAATCCCCCACTACAGTGAAGACAAATGCAAATAATAAATTCAGCTTCTTGAAAATGTCTTAATCCTTGTTAATTGCCTCCTTAATTCCTTAGTGACCTGGAGGGCCTACAGAGACACACACGCAGCTTTATTTATGTTTAGTCTATTTGAATAATTATGGATTGTTTATCTTAATATCTTTGGCTATTTGTTCTCTCTCCTCCCTCTGAATTACTATATATTTACGGTTTACTCGCGTCCTGTGCGGAGCTGGTTTGGGCAGAATTTCTAACATGTCTGTGTGAAAGCTCCTCTGGTGTTGTCCTGGAGGCAATGTCTCTGAAGTTCACAGCGCCGCGCTCTTCTGTCAGTACAGAAACTCCTGCCTTGCAAGATCCTTTAAGGCTCTGGAATTTCATACAAAGGCTCCCCTTGCTTCAGTCCAATGTAATAATACACCTTCCAATTCACAGAGGCATGTGTTTTTTAAATATTAACAAAGATATTAGCCAGGAGAGCAACTTAGGGTTGTCAGATACCATGCCCAGTTTTAGCCATTGCACATGGTTTCTTTTATGAACTGTGTCAAGCTCATCTATTAAAATTGTTTTTGTTTTACTTTATTTTTTTTTAAGAAGGGCAGTGGAGGATTTAGGATATTGGCTGGGAGGTGAGGAGGAGGTGAGAGCTTTCATCAGTGGAGAGTTTGCAGGCAACCCAGGGCCTGCCGACCCAAGGACTAGAGCCCAAACGAGGCACCCACACCCAGCAGCCTCTCTCAGTTGCCCATTTCGAGGACTTGTAGCATGCCCTCATGCAGCTTGTGATTTGTACAAATAATGAGGATCAGAACAAGACCAGAAGATCAATTTATATGTGTGATGTGAACTATAACTGAGCCAAACTCATAAAGGTTCAGGACTGGTTCACTATCTTACCAAGCCTCTGATTCCAAGCAATTTTAATTTTAACTTGTCATAGAGGAAGTCATGAGAGAAAAAACCTTTTGACGAGGTTATCTTTGTCTTCTTTTTATTGCCTTGGTACAAAATGGATTAATTAAAAAGGAGAGAAAAGTAATCTTTTCTCTCATCGTAAGAACCACATGTGCTGTGTAAAATAGAGAGAAAAAGAAGTAAGTGCTGTAAGGACTGGATTATTTTACGTACTTCATGGGAAAATATTAGCCACTTCATTTCAAAGCAAACTATGCCTACAGTACTTTAAAGGGAAGTAGGAGGAAATAATAATAATTATATCTGAATTGGCTTAGGGCTAAATTCTGTAAATGAATGTGGGCGTGACTGGGCAAAATGTTGTCTCGATGTTAACCAGAAGGAAAAACGAACCTATCGAAATCAGACTTAATTGCAGAAAGTGTTGTGTGTGTTATTGTAAATCCATGTGAGGATATTTCATTCTTCATTTGCTTAGCTGAGTATGCAAATTAGCCTACTCCTTACTAGCCTTTACTGGAGCATATTCATATGAAAAATGACGACAATTTAATTTCAGTATTTCAGTTTTCAAGATCCAAAATAGCCAATGGAAATGTTAGCAGAGAAAAAAAAATAATGATGGGTGTTTGTGGGTTTTGCTCTAAAGTAGATAGGCGAGTAACAAAGGGCCAAGGGAAGGAATGAATAGTAAATTTATATTTAACTATGCAGGTAGTGATATCTTTGGTGCAGAAAAGATTATATTATTGATTAATGCCAGTAGCTGGGGTCATAAAAAGTGATAAATAACAAAGTTATTAAAGGGAGCTTATCATAGGAAAACTTCGATAAGTGGGTCATTATAGACATATCTAGGAAAGACTAAAGGATAAAGAAAATACAGTCCTGTGTAGTGGAAGAGAGCTCTGCCCTAGCCATCTCTGCTCTGTTTGCCTGAATTGCTGTCCAAAATGACTACAAAAATGGGTTGTCCTGGGCAAAGTGTCTCCCTGCCTTTCCCTGTCTCCAAAAAAATCTGTCTGGGAAGGTAGGCTCTGTTGTGAGACATCATTGAGACTTTGTATTGGGGATTTCCTCTTCTAGACCATCCCACTGGATGGAAACCATGTGGGTTTAGCTTGCCATCCTGTGTCCCATGCCAATTGTCTCTCTTAATGTAGTGTCCTCCAGGCCGCCAAGAAGGTGTCCACAGCCTCAGGGTGTCCCATCACACCCACCACCTCCCTTCCCTGTCTCCAGCAGGGCCAGTTGCACTCTTATCCCTCCTTGTGGGCAGGGGCAGGGCAGGGACTGCCCTGCTCAAGAGAAGGTTTGTGTGGTTACAGACTTCTCTTAATGAAAAGGGGGTTTTCTAGCAAAGAGAAAGCAACCTCAGCTTTCTCAGGGCCATGAAGCAGTACAGTCCCAGCAGCAGAGCTCTTCACCTCCATGGATCAGCCATGTAGAAAGGAAAGTTGGATCTTGCAAAGGCACTGAATTAAAAAAAAAAAAAAAAAAAAAAAAAAAGAAAGCAAGAGCATGCCTCATGATCTGGTGGCACGCAGAAGTAATTTTTTCAGCATCCAGAGATGTATGAGTTAAAAATTCTCTCCCAGCTGACAAGAGCTCAGCTAAACAGATCAAAAAGAAAAAGAAAACCAAAACAACAAGCTCAGAAGTTGCCTCTGCCTTGTACTGGGAGTCAGAAAGTGTCAAAAGATGTGTCATATCTTACAAGGCTAAATGAAAAGTTATAGTTCCTCAGTACATGAAGAAAGAAAAGCTTTATTGAAATAGTTTCTTTGTCGCATTCTATAAAAATATTATGAGGACAGCATGTATAAAACAGAAAAGCAGAGGTTACTGGAAATTCATGTAAAGGCGAGTATCTCTGTTTTATAGCATAACGAGGAAGAACAATCACTCCCAATGCTAGGGTTTCTAATTATGTGGGATTTTTTATTTTATTTTATTTTGGTTATTGTTTCTAGACTTTTCTTGTAAAATCCTAAGGCACTTACTGAAAGCAGACTTTACCAGAGTACTTGGGTAACTGTCCAGTGTTTCCTAACTCAGACTGACAAATGAGCAAATTCATTTTCTCTGGAAACAAGGAAACTAATATTCTCTGGAAATACATTCTCCAAAGTCAAGGACCGTGTTTTCTCCTGGAGGTTTTGACAGAGCATCCAAGAGAGGTGGCTTGCCAGCCTGGCTGCTCCTCCAGAGGCACTGTGTGAGCACCCTCCCATGCCCTGTGATGTGGTTGTGGCTGCAGAGCTGCAGGGGTGCTCATCCTTGCTGTGGCTACCACTGTTGGTCCTGGACCCACTTTTCTGTCATGCCAGACCTTGAAAAAGGCTGGAGAAAATGTGTTTGCTCTAGGATTGTCTGTCATTTGGAGGTCCTTGAGATTCCTTCTGCCAGGTACAAAAGGCTGAAATTTCAGTACTTCCAGCAGTTTGTCTGTCTTTCCCATTCCCTGTGCTGATTCCTGCTGGATGCCAGGTGTGGATGAAAATGGTCGACAGAGCTGGCAAGTAATCACTTCTGTAAATCCTGGAGATTTTCTTACTCCACTCCTTGCCCTGCTGGAATTACGTGGGTAGGGCTGAAGGAGCTGAATGAAACTGCCTTCAGCAACTTTTTGGGGGCAGGCACTGAAATATTCTCTGCTAAGACACAAGTTACAGGTGTAGGCTAGAACACCAACAACGAAAATTTACCTCGGGTTGATTTGAAACTTAATGAAACGTGGCATGTGCAGTAAATCTAGGCAAGGTAAGTGAGAACCATTTCATCCTAAATAGCTCAGATGAGTCCGTACCTTATTTCAACGGGGTCCTGGAGGCTACTGTTGAGGGCAAATTTTGCTGAAGAACCATGATATTCGCCCTGAAAGTCATGGTGAGATAGAAACCACTCAAAGTGAAGGGGTGCACTTGTGAACTTCACAAAGTGAAGGTCCTCTTCTGGGCCTGCTCAGGGCTGCACTGGCCCTGGTAAGGAGAACGTCCTTGATCTTTGTGCATGGTGCAGCAGCCTCGCCCTGTACCAGGAGCCCCTGCAGCAAAGCTGAGTCTCAGAGCTGGGTGCATTAGAAGATGCACAGTGTGTCTTAGGAAGGCCCCAGGGCTGCTATTAGAAGGGTATGCAGAACTTGTAAGCTTCAGCAACCTAAATTCAAATTGAATATAAGCACGGTAAGGATTCTAGGGAGGTAGCCAGAACTGGCCAGCTTAGATAGAGGACAGATCATTTTCCTGACCTATGACTATGCTACCAGGTTGAAAATATCTCAGTTCAGTTAGGGAGAAATACTGCCTTCAGTTGGATAAGAATAACTTTCTTGGGGTGAATTCTTTATAACTTTTTACATGGTTTACTCACAGATACCAGTGCAAATTGGGTGTAAGTCATTTTTGAAATGCGAATGATTTGTCCCAGCCATGTACCAAGGAAATGCCTCGACTTGGAGCAGCCCACTGGAGACCCTGCTACATCCATTTCACTTGGGAGTTGTGACTGCACCTGAGACTTACTGACCCCAGACAGGCTGACACCCCCCTTTTACCCCACTGGCTACTATGCTTTATTACTTTTTGTAGGGAGAGTAAAAAATGGGATAGGTGTCTATAAAGCTGTATCCAAAACACGGTGTTCCTCCTCCTTGTCTAAGCACCACAAGCTCTCACTCTTTTCTTCTTCCCAGCCAAGGAAATACTGCCAGAATGCAAAACTGAAACCAGGTATTTCTGCTATTTTTATGCTACAGGTACGTACTCAGGGAATAATTGCTATGTCCTTGTCCCAGTTGAAAACCAAGTAGAAGAAAACCTTAACCATAATACTTGTAAATAACAAGCTATGATTTCTGTTAACAAAACCTTTTGCACACACAGTGGAGAAGCAGCAGACTGGGAGTGTTGTTAGCAATATATTGTCTTCTCGCTATTGTTATAGTGGCACATCATCTCCTCATTTTATTTCTTCCATCTGTTTCATGTGGGGTTTGCTGTAATGCTACTTTGAGAATACTGCGATCATTTGTTTGTATTGATATCAGAAACAAATTTAAAATGTTTCTGAAGGCACCATAAGGATGGAGAGTTTGATGGGATTACGGTAAAAGCAAACAAGCTGTGAGCAGAGACAGAGACTGCTGCAAGACACAGAATCCAGGGAAGAAATGAGTTAGAGGTTATTAAGGCAGAAGGAGAAAAAAGATGTTCTTGTGGCTAAGGCACTGGTCTGATACTAAAGAGATCTGGCCTTTATTCCTGGGTGCATTATTGGATTCCTTTGCAACCTGTGACAAGTCACTTAATCTCTCATTGCCTCAGTTCTTCACCAGTAAAATGGAAGTAAATAAAATTTCTTTACTTCACTGATCTACTTCAGAGATAAATCCATTCAGAAGTTATGAAATGCTCAGCTGTTAGAGTGATGAGCACAGGGGAAAATGAGTAAATCAATGAATTCTAACTCTGCCTGCGATGAGTTTTGCGAGTCATTTCTCTGGCCAGTGAACCTGGTATGAAGACAAAAACTGGCTTTCCCCTACCCAGAGAAACATCGGTGACCAGTGTTTTGTGGGGAGCTGTAATGAGGTCTGAGACTCTTTTAATGATAATATATCCATTAAAAAAAAAAAAAAAAAAAAGGAAAAAGAAAAAAGAAAAAAGAAGAAAAAAAAAAAGATGAGAAAGCCTTTTTTCTTATTACATCAAGGAAGAAAAGACCCAAGAGAGGGAATGATAGATGTCCTAACTGCAGAAAATGAAAGCCTGGATAGAGGAAATGTACAGCTTTTCTATCACTGGGAAACTTTTAAAGATTAAAACATGTATGAGCTTGACTTTTTACTGCCATGTACCTTGCACAGTAAATTGCACCCATGAACAGTGAGAATAAAATGATTCACATTTTGCTGGTTGCACTTTACAGTCCCCTTGCACCTGTATAAACAGCCACACAAGGCAGCAGGCATGGAGATTCCTTTTTCCATACATTTCCAGCATATCCCAACCTGAGGATGTTGCTCTATTCTTTGGTACAATGTTCGTCACCAAAGCTACGGAGATATGATGTAAATGCTATCAGTGAATCACACCCAGAAAGCTTCCTAATCCCAGATAACTCCTATGAGATGCTGTATGTGTTTGGAACTGATAAGGAAATCTTTTAAATTTTCTATTATCTTTGATTAGATATGGGTTTTGATTTTGATTTAGTGTTAGGCACCTACTGTGAGGAACAAAGAAGGTGTCACAGAGAGCAGGGAGATAATTGTTTTAAAAAGTGAAATCCCTTAGAGAATAAAAAGCAGGTTATTGAATTTCATCTCATTTTATTGATTATCCTTTCATTATGATTATCCATCTGCAGGAACATATGCTTTCAAAAAAAAAGTTAATCTTATCCACGAGATGAGTAGCATGCATCAAAATTTTCCATTGTCGCATATTAGTGACAGGTCTTTAACACAGGCCCTTCTCCAGAATGTGTCAAACACCAGTGACACTCTTCCTTTAGGATAAGGACAAGCAGTTTCCTTTGAATCAGTGTTCTTCCTTCATGGCTCACATGTGGTTGAAAATTATTTGCAGGCAGATGCTGACAATTTCCTGAAGAAACTTCATGGTTCATTACCTCCCTTTATGATAGAAGCAAAATAAATTGCTGTAAAGTCAGTTAATGTGATAGAAAATGTTCAAATTTCCAATAATAATAATAATAAAATCTCAATCCTGCTTTCTAAACTCCTCCAAAGTGCTTTCCCAATCACCTCCCCCTCTGCATTTACACACAGATACTGAGTATTACTTTCTGCTAAGTAGAACAAAGGTTGCCTCCGCATTGCAAATACTGCTGTTTTATGGAAGCTGCTTAGAGAGATTCTTCAGGAAAAACATAACATGTGAAAGTCAGTGCAGCTGTTACATGAGCAGGGAGAAACAAGGAATGGGGCTTGTTGCTTCTGCTGTGCATTGCTTGATAGGTCCCTCACGTGTAAGCGTTACAGAGCACCACAGAAAATTGGTCAAATATGTGCTTACATATTTCCCTAGAGAGGGGTGGACATACATAAGTAGCACGTCGCTACCATGCATGTTCTGGTGATCATAAAATGAGTAAAGGCAGTGAGCAAGCAAGAGTAGACAATCAGGAATTTCCAAAGCCTGGCATCTTTGCCGTGCTTCATATTAGCCCCATGCAGAAATAGCCGTGCTGTTTCAGATTTTGCTGAATGGCCCGATGACCAGGTTTTCAAAGAGGCTTTAACTGAGCTGGCTCTCGTGTCCCCTGGGAGTTGACAGCACGGGTGCTTTGGGGCTCTCTCCTGCCAATCAGCTGGGAGATTTTCTCTGCGACTAAGCTGGGATTCTGGGACCATGTTGGCACAGCCCCTGGGTATTACCATGGCACATGGCTCTCCAAAGGGCGAGACGTAACAAGGTGAACAAAAATAGGAAGCTGCAAATGGGGGCTAATTACAGTGGATTCTCTTGATCAGTGCAGGAGATGCTCTGCGAATAAAAGGGAGAAGGTGCTGTCACCAAACGCATCCTGCCCAGAGACAGGAAAAGTACTTTTGAATACCAGTGCTAAAGGACTTGCTTGGGAGTGAAACAAATGATTTTTCTTTGTTTCAAATGTAAAGCAGCAGATTCCGTAAGTAATAGTGGCTGCGCCCAGGGTGAAGGGGTGGTTAAAGCCTCGGTAATGTATGTGTGCGTCGATAAAGCATGCAGGTAGCAAATGATAATCTCATAGCAAGCAAATCATTCTCAAGAGGAGATTTGCATCTTAAAAGCGTGCCCTAAGCCAGAAGATAAGTCTTCCAAAGCCTGTATTTACCACATGTAGCACATGTTTAACTCTGGGTGATGTGATTCCTCTTACAGTTGAAGCTAATGCCACAGCTCAAACTTCAGGGGTATGCAGAGATGAGCCGTGTTTAAAAGTGTGTGGCACTGGACAAACTAACCCTTTCCAAAGGGAGAATGAAATAGGGCTTCCAGGGCTGGTGAAACCAGGGGTTGGGTTGTATCCTGTTTCTTATTTTCCCATTAAGCCTGAACAGTCAGTAAAGGAAGAGAATCGAAATGCAGACCTGTAAGTTCATTGCCGAGATGAAAGAAGACACTCAGCATGAAGGCACAAAGCCACAAGAAAGAAAGGCAGGGAAGTAAAAGAGGGAGCAAAAGGGAAAACTTCAGTAGAAAAATCCAAAGCATCGGAATGGCTGATTTCATCTTCAGAGAGTCGCCCTGAGCATACATTAAACTGGGTTCAGCTGCTCTATGTACCATCAAATATTTCATATTAATAATTAACAAGTCACTGGCTGTCAGAGCAAGATTCAAATGGATGGAAGGGGAGTTTGGGTCACCTTTCCTAGGACTGAGAGTCTTAATGAAGCGATAGCTTTACTGCACTGTTGAGGAATGATGATATACTAGACAGAAGGATTAAGGGATATACATCTTGAAGGCTCCCTCCATGCTCACTCCCCCACAGGAGAGTATTTCATTTCCTCTTTTTTATTCTTCTCCTTGATACACTGCCGTGATGTACACGTGAAGGGCTTGATCTTGCCTGCCCCTCTGCGGTGCACCCCAGTGTACATCCCTGCAAAATTAGCTAGTGCATATGCAAACTCAGCTGCAAAGGTGCTATGTATCAGGGACATGACTTCATCCAATGACTGCTATAAATCAGAGCGCTCGGTGTGTCTTTGCTGGACACACTCTCATTTATCAAGGTGATTTTTAAACCTGTGCCTAACTCCCATTTGTGAGAAATGGGAATTCACTGAAATCTCTTGCAATGGCTCATTCTGGCTTTAGATTTTCTTCCTAACACTCCTGCTCACCTTCAAACTTATTTGACCATAAACCTAAATGCTATATGCAGTAAACTGAGTTCCATACCATTCTTGTTGACCACTGATGGGCTGTTTCAGCTCATGCCATTATGTGAAGAGCTCAAAATGGTACTGTCAGACCCCAAGTTTTACTTGCTAGTCCCATGAATGGGAGGACTAAAAGAGTTTGGGGAGGTACCAGAAGGCCTGAGCAGACTTGGCTGTGGGATCACGGGTGACTGAAGCTAAAAAGAATATCCCTACAGTAAGTGGTGAGCAAGCAGGATTTGAGAGAGAAACTGAGGAAAAAAACAGTCCCTCCAAGATCAACTGGAAATGTTTATGAAGTCAAGCTGCCATTTGCGTCTCTGGCTTGGGATGAAAAGCAAGCATAAAAGCTGTGCAGAATTACATTTGTTCTAGTCACACAGAAGGACAGACAGACACACTGACAAACTCTGAAAGCGCAGAGAAAAAAGTGGCACATTACAAAGAGCTAATTACAATTTCTTTCCCTTGGAGATTAATCCACTGAGTGTAATTAAGCTCCTTCTATTTTTTGAGATCTTGGCAAGATCTAAGAAAAAGAGTGAGCAAGCGAGACTGCCCTTGCTAGCCAAGCAGATTTTTTACTAAGCTCTATCAGCCCTAATTAATAGACCTTTGTGTAAGACCAACAAGAAATCAGATTTCCAATGGCGCTGAATCAAATGGCCTTGGCTACCTCTGCACACACGCTTGTTCGGAGCCAGGCCACAGCCAGGATTTACACATGCTGAGGATGAAAGGGAGGCGCAGGGGGGGGCAGGATGAACAAGCTTTCCTCCCCTAACTCCTGCTTCTCCTTTTCTGCTGCTTTGTTCTGTCTGTAATCCTACCAGATGGCTGAGGCAGCCTAGAGAAGAGATTGCCTGAAACAGGCAGGTGATGAGGCCAGCAGCAGGGACTCCGGCAGCGATTGAAGAAACTGATACAGCTCTCTAACCCTTGCTGCTAGCAAAGTGCTTTGTTATTCTTCTTTTGCTTGTGGCTACCTTGCATTTTGTGCTTTTCTGATGGCCAAGAAGGATGCTATCAGTCAGATCCTCAGCAGACACAAGCAAGGATAGTGTTGCTAGCATCTCTTAGTGTTGTTGATCTGCACTAGCTGTGGATTCTGCCCTTCATTTCTGCACACCCCAGCTCTGCTCTCCTCCCTTATGGCTTCTCCTGTGAGCATGTGGGCATGCTCTGCTCAGCGCAAGGAGGACCTAGCCCTTTCCCACAGCTGTACCTGGCAGACAACATGTTTTTCTTTCCACCCACATCAGGGTAATGCTAGGGGCAAACAATGGTGCAACAGAGACAAATTCAGGTCACAGAGAGCGTTCAGAGATCCCCAGAAATCTCTAGAGAGAATAAATATCAACTATGCCAACATCACCCTCAAGAGCAGACTTGACTGCTTTCCATACTGCAAGTAAATGCAGCCCCTGCCTCTCTGCAACAGCAGCTGCGGGGACCACACTTGCCTGAGCTTGCTTCGTAGGTTAGGATGCTCCCAGGTGCATGCAAACAGACAAAGGGCAAGCTATTTGCCAGGCAGCTGTATGGACTGAAAGTGGGTGGGATGTGGGGCAAGAAATGCTCATGGCCACTCCAGGGTTAGTTTTCAAGCTACAAGGTCCATTCTTGTTCAGTGGTGCTTGGTAATCCAAATCAAAGAGGTTGCACTGCCAGGAAGGGTTGGAGAAGCTCATCCCCTGGTTCATTGCAGCTCCCAGCAAGTCTGTGTGAAGTTAGCCCTTTAAGAAAAAAATCTGTCAGGTATTTAATTCCACGCAATATATAATATGACCCTACTCTCATAAAAGTCAATAACAAAAATCCTGTTGAATTGAATGGGAGCAGAGCTGGGTCTTATTACTCCACTGATGAAACCGTAATGGTAGAACAATGCTCACAACAGTTTCTAATTACTGTACAGTGTGACGCTTCTGACAAAGACCCAGCTTTGTCAATTCTCTAATAATATCTGAGTTTGTGGATTGTAACAACATAAATTAGAGTATATTTTAAGTCCTAGCATTCACCCACAATCATCTAAACAACAATAGAAAGCTTGTCTTTGTAGTTAAAAAAATAAACTGAAAGCCACAGAACAAAAGATGAAATACCATGAAAATAAGGTAGGCATATTTTTCGTAGCTAAGCTTATATGCAGTATAAATATCTTTTGTCAGATTTCTTTCTTTCTTTTTCTGTCTCTCTTTTTTTTTTTTTTCTTCTTCTTCTTTCCTGGACAGTTAAGCACTGAATAAAAACATAGAAAAAATATTCCAGTATTTTTTCCCTTAATCCTTATTATAATTATCTGCTGATTATAATTTAATCCTTTTTAAAACTTTGTTGGACTAGGACCTTAACAGTATCAATTTCTCACTGTATCCATATCATTGTCAAACACTGTTAAGACATTTTGTGTATCTTTTAGAAGTGGAAGCACTTGTCCTAGAAAAGTAGAGCTCTTTAGTTAGTTTTATTATTTGAATTGATAACTCTTGAAAAAGGATAACGTTTGCACATAGACATCTCATACAGGAGATTTTTTTTTTTTTCTGGAAGTTTGAGAGCTCTCATCAAGAAATGCAGCAGTTGGGATGGGAAGAGCCTTACCAGTTACCTTGACCTGTACCACACGCCGTATTTGCTTCTTAGCTGAAGGAAAGTGCAGAGAGTCTCCATGAGGCGGGAGCACCAGAATTCTTACCAAAGATAGTCAAACGTCTTAAGCGAAAGCTGACTGTCTTCTAAAAAGCCACAAATAAGAAAGCTCTTCTGAAAGATTTCCTTAATTTGCCAGCATTATGGCCGATCTTTTGAGCTTTGGCAGTGGAGTTAAGTTGCTGAGGGAACATGAGAAACAAAGAAAGAGGCTGGCAATTTGTCATGACCAGAAGTAGAAGAACCGGAGTGTTATCTTCACATCTGGAGGTATCAAATCACCACCAGGTGCTGAATCAGACATCTGAAGTAAGGAACCTGCAAGAACCAACTGGAAGAGAAGACGCACAGGTGGCGGAGTAGGAAACTGAGAAATGCAGCTTGTCTCAAACCAGGCAAACCTCAGAAAAGCCCATAAGGGCCTCCCAGCTGGTCCAAATCAAGACAGATGAAGCAGATGGTCCTCTCTGCAATGCCAACCAGGAGGGGCCTGCAATGCATCTGGCTGTTGGAGGCACAGGTGGATCCTGTGGCAGTTCTCTGCTTTCCAGAAGCAGGGCTGAAGGGCATCGAAAAAAAGGATGCTCATGTGCAGGAGCCCAGACTGGTGTATTTGGTGGAGATCTATGCTGATGACATCAGTTTCACCCGAGGCACTGTACATTAAGAGCATTGCTACTTTCTAGGCAGTTATAGATCATTACCAGGCTCTCTGAAAGGTTATAGGTTACACTTTCAAGTGGTGCCTTAAAGAGGTGTTGGTGTTGGCGAGCATTTGTTAAAGTGCATCTTATCTTACTTGCCCTTAATCTTCCTATACAATGTGCTGTAAAACTGTATTATCATGTACACCTTTCTCTTGGGATGCACTGGCTAGACTTCTCTGGCCAATGGCAACATTTCCCGAGTTTCCAGAAATGACGGATGATTTCTTAATGCAGAAGTGCTGTGGCTTTACTGCAGTCACAAAAGCAGATTAAATTAGTATTGACCTCCATGCTGCAGTAGCTGTGTGGGTATCAGTAGAACATATGACAACTCCGCATACTGGTTCGCATTCTGCTTGTCAAAGATGAGATCATCACTGACCTAAAAATTGGCAGCTGCCCCTACACCAGGGAAATCAGCCTAGTTTCACTGACCTTGTGAAGAAAGTACCAACATCTATCGTGTGCATTTGGAACTTCAAAAGGGAGAATTTTCCAAAACCTCAATCTTTTTGCTGACATAACTGATTTGTAATGTGGGAAGCATTAAATCAAAATGAGAACTGTTCAATGCTATCCTACCGGTGTGCCTCAGCCTGGCTTCTGCAGTCACATGGAAAAGTTGAGCTGCTGGAAAAATTTCCAGGCTAAAAGAATGGAAGGATAGTGAAGCTAACAACTGTAAATAATGTACAGGGATGTGGAGAGCTAAAGAGAAATCATTCACACAGCTTTGGATTTAAGAGCTAAAGGCAGTAAGAAGGTATTTTTGTCATAGCAGAAATCAAAAAGTCCTTGGTCAGGTAAGGGCCCACTGCTGCTTTCAGAAGGTAAATGTGTAAATAGGATCTGGAAAAGGCAGCCATTTTCAGGGATTTCTGTGCTGTTGGTGGAGTGGAGCAGGAGGATACAGCTAGCTTAGATGAAGTTATAACCAGAAGCAGAAACCTCTCATGTACAGAAAAATGTGCACAATGCAGCATCTGCAAAAGATCAGAAATTTCAAATGAACCTATTCAGATTACTCATAGCCAAGAGGCTGAAAGGAGAGAGTCAGGGTGCTCAGATCTTTAACAATCTTGGATACTTAGTCAAAGAGTGAATGGTGTAATTCAGGGAAGTATAAGACCCTGGTGGAGATCTTGGTCAATGGTAGAACATTGAATTCAGGACTCAATGAAGACTAAACTAAGCTCTAGCTACAGCTAAAATTATAAGAAATGTCAGTCAGCATGGTTTCAGGGATGGTACATCCCATCGCACAACCCTGTTGCCTTTTTTTGACAGGATTACTTGCTTGCAGGTCTGCAGCAATATATGCACTTACGCTTCTCAAAGCCATTTGACTTAATAACACATTACCTTTTGATTGAAAAATTTGCACAGAATGAGGAACACTCTTCGAAAGTGGTACTGAACAGAAGGACACAGGGGTCATTGCAAATAATTACCCAACCACAAGCACTTAATGCAATGCTGTGGGAAAAACTGGCCAATGCAACACATAGAAGAATAATAAGGGAATATGAAGTAAAAGAAGGAAAGTGATTTTGAATTAATGACTGCTATTATGATACTTTGTCCACTTCTCACTTTCATGCTTCAAGAAATATGTGAAATACTGCAGAGAACTCAAAGGAGAGCTACAAAAATGACCCAAGGGCTGCAAAGCAAGCCCCAAAGAGAAGGTTTACACAGGCTGAGAGGTGACCTGATCTGTGTTTATAGATATTCACCCAGAAGAAGGGTATCTGGGGCAATGATTTAATGTCATGTATAAGAAAGTAACAAGATCTTATATCTATTAGCTCAAGTTAAGTGAATTCAACTTTGAAAGAAAACCAGCTTCCTAGCAGTGCTGGTAAATGAGTATTCAAATAGTTTACTTTGTTCTGGTGGACTTGACATTGCTTCATGTCTTTAGGATGAAATCAGTTGCCTTTCTGAGTGATATGCCTTTATCCTACTACTGTCAGAAAGCCAATGGAGATATGACCACTTCTGGCTTTGGGAATGAGGATCCTGAGGCCCACCTTTCACAAAGCCCTTCATGGACCAGTGGCAGAAATGCAGAACTGCCCACCTTGCCCTAAGGTGCTTACATGTTTGCAGGTCCCTGAGATAGCTAAATTATTGACACCAAATTTTAGAAAAGAAAAGGCAAGTATTAGAAACTTGAATTACTGCATACAAGCATCATAGAATCATAGAATTATTCAGGTTGGAAAGGACCTCTAAGATCATCTAGTCCAACCTTTAACTTAGTACTAAGATCCATCACTAAACCATGCTACTAAAGTTCCAAATCTACACATTTCTTGAATACCTCCAGGAATGGTGACTCAACCACTTTCCTGGACAACCTATTCCAAGGCCACACAGCCCTTTCAGTAAGGAAATTTCTCCTAATATCCAACCTAAACCTCCCCTGACGCAACTTGAGGCCATTTCCCCTTGTCTTATCACTGGGTGCTTAGGAGAAGAGCCGAATCCCCACTCCACTACAACCTCCTTTAAGGTAATTGTAGAGTGGGATAATGTCTCCCCTGAGCCTCCCTTTCTCCAGGCTAAACAACCCCAATTCCTTCAGCCGTTCCTTGTAAGACTTATTTTCTAGACACTTCATCATGGCATAATCATTCAAAAAGCATTAAAATAGGCATTAAAATTAACAATAACACTCTTTTTGCTCAGTAACCAACTTCAGAATTGGTCACCTCTTTGAACAATTCATATAAAACATTTTTTTCCTCTGTTCAAAGTGTGTGTGTGTTTTGATCATAGGTGCGCATATAGATGAGGTCAAGAGAGGACCTAAAATTGCTATCAGCCATATAGGCTATTAGACATATCCACAGTTGGATCTACTTTGTTTGTCAGCAGTACCTATATACGTAAATGCACAAAGACATTTTTTCTATCAGGATCATAAATTTATATTAGAGTACTTTTATTATAGTCTGTTTTTCTTGGCTTGAAAATATCAGAGTATAATTTAACCCTCCCCACTTGCTACCTCTTTTTTTCTGTTCTTCCCCTGAAGAAAAGGAGCTTGCAGTAGGTGGTGGGCAGAAGATGCCTCAAGGAAAACACAGTTCCCCATAAATAGGAAATGAAACAGAAAGCTGCAATCATGAAAGAAGGGGCTATGAAAGACTTTAATAACATTCTTCAAAAGGTGTCTTGTGAGTGTTCACCACCATTTAATCCTCAAACGATTAAATGTTCCTGAAACATACATATTCTAAAGGGAAAAAAATATCATTCTTCTCTAGTGTTTCTAAGCCCCATCATTTTTCAGCAGTACATTGTCTTGTACAGCAAGTATATGAAAAAGGGAGATTAGTCCTATTGCTTTGCTAAAGCAGGTACAGCTGGGTTTTGGTGCGGTTTGCCGCTGTCCGTGCTGCTGGCGGGTGGTGGCTGCTAGTGCTGCCTTTCTGGAGGCGGCCAACACAGCTCTTGGGCACCAGCTGCTCCTCTCCGAAGGGCTGGCTGGGAGACTTCTTTCCCTTCAGCTGCTGTTGCATGGCAAATATTGCAGGTCTGGCTGTTTTACAACTTGCTGGTAAAGTGGCACATCCGCACTTTGCCTCTAGATATGACTGGACTTGCTGAGTAAAGGCTTGCTGTCTGAAAAATTACCTTCTAACCCTGAGCTTGCTGCTTCCTCAAGGACAGCACACACTGGCTTTGAGCTGAGGGAGGGCAGTGGACCTTTCCCAGTCCCATAACAACCAGGGTTTTGCATTGGGAATCACCTTGAGATATGGAGACTGCAGCTCTGCTGCACTGGACACTGCAGGACAGAAAAACGCAGCAGGGGAGGCGTACAGTGAGACATCTGACTGCAGAAAGCCACTCTGAAGTGCAGGAAGCAAGCATGTACTGGTCAAGGAATTAGATTACTTAAGGCAGTGACTCACCCAATAACTATTCAGCGTTTGCGGTTAAAAGAGAAACCTTTGCCAGAGAATGACTAAAATCCATTGGCACGGGCTTTAAAGGAATCATGACTGGGCCTAAACGGCTGTATACGCAAATGAATTATTTTTCCACCCTTTTCCACTGAAGTGACAATAAAGAAAATACACCGTCCCTGTGTGCGCGGGTTAGTGCTGGTCTGGAGCAGCCCCGGGACCCTTCCAGCAGCTGCTCTCCACGGGGCCAGGCCCAGGCCTACATTTCCCTGCCGAGGCCGGGCTGTGACTTTGTGCTGTTTTAAAGGCTCAGGCTGGCAGTGTGCAGCTAGCTCTGGGGCACTCATTCCTGCTTGGTTGAAGGGTGGGTAGGAGGAGAAAGAGTGAATTCCAGGATCTGGCAGTTTGGCCCCAGAAATGAAGCAAACAAACAGAGTAACTTGGCTTGTGTGGGTTTGCGCTGGGCTGGACGTAGGCTCCTGCACTGCTGGGTCTGGCAGTGGCTGTTGCTCAGCAGCTGGCAGGATCACAGGACCACAAAATCATCTAGGCTGGAAAAGACCTTCAGGATCACCAAGTCCAACTGTCAGCCTGACCTACAGAGTCCCATCACTAAACCATGCCCCTTAGTGCCATGTCCGCACATCTCTTAAATACCTCCAGGGATGGTGACTCCACCACTGTCCTGAGCAGCCCATTACAATGCTTGACCACTCTCTCTGTAGGAAATTCCTCCTAATATCCAGCCTGGCACAACTTGAGAACATTTCCTTGTGTATTCTATCACTTGCCACTTGAGAAAACAACACCCAGCTAGTGGTAGAGAGCAATAAGGTCTCCCCCTCAGCTTCCTCTCCTCCAGACTAAGCAACCCCAGCTCCTTCAGTCACTCCACATAAGTCTTGCTTTCTAGTTTCTTCACCACAGTCATCTTGAATAGCTCAGAGAAAATGCTACTAATGTATGCAAAAAGCAGGAAGGACACAGTGTCATTGTTAGACAAACAAGATGCTTGGTTTTGTTCCCACTGGCTTTCCAAGTTGTTTTTACATGATTGTTTACTTTACTTTACTTTTACTTGCTTAATTCTGAGATCTTCAATGCCCCATTTTTGTTTTCTTTTTTTTTTTTGTTTTCTTTTTGTTTGTTTGTTTGTTTGTTTGTTTTGTTTCCTAGCAAGCCACTCTTACTGACTTTGTTGAAGGTCAGTGAAATATTCCAGTGGCACAGGCTGCCAGCAAAAATGCTTAGAAGATCTTGAGAATATTTAGTTACCTTTGTCAGGTTTCTGTGGCTGGAAGGGAGCTATGCAGTAAGGCAATAGCCTGGCATGCACAGATGTGTATTTCCCTCCAGTAAAGGTTAAAGCACAGCCCTGGCATCATTCAGAAAAGCCTTCCCACACCTGCTTTTCATTTCCTCTTGCTATTTCTGGTAATGAAAATTGGAACTGTTGCTATAGATTTGGGGCGTAGAAGGCCTTATACACATTTTCTTCTTTCTTAAAAGCAAGCCTGGGATTATATGAATGTCTAAGACTCAAAAAGATGAAACCAGAGAATTTCTGGAAGGAGGAGAAGAAAAGGAAAAAGATTGCTCTCGGTTATTTTTTATTTATTTATTTTTTACTACCAGTCCAGCTGGGAAGCTCAAGTTGCCTTTCGTCCTTTTCAAACCACTGTTTCTGCACCAGAAGATCTGCTGCTTGCTGGAGCAGCCCCTTTTTAGGATTTAACGTGGAAACAACAGAATTTATCAGAATGTAGTCTGTTTTACGGCAAGCCATTGATCTTCCTGTAGAAATAAATTCCTTTCCAGCACTTTCTTCCCCTTCTTGCCAGTCAGCCTTTTGTTCTCTGCCTTTGCAAAGCTTGGCTGTGCTCAAGCAAAGGTGTTTTTGTAGCCAAATGCAATTTTTTTTTTTTTTTTTTTTTTGCTTCTCCCTCCACCCAAGTACTATTGAGACACCAGAAGAGTCCTGCTCCCTCAGAAGATGCTGGCAGCAATTGTCATGCTCCAAATCCTCTGGGATATCCTTGGTCATGTCTCACCCTCTGTATTCATTATTTGGCTTCACTGTGACCTTTGGGTGTACTCTTTCTTTTTTTCTGGGTGGGGTTTCTCAAGCCCCCTAAGGGAGCTGCAGTGCCAAATTCCCACCAGCCCTGGCAAAAGAAACTGCTACCTTAATATCTCTGTAAACAGTGCAGACAAAACTCTTGCAGCAGCACTGTAAGTTCGTATTCCACCAAGTTCAGAGCATTTCCCCACAGCACACACAGCCCAAGCTTTACTATTGCTGCTTCACTTGGAGAAATCACTTTGAATGCTTGCATCCCCCAGAGTCCCCTCCCTGTGGGCCACAACAACTGGAATATCCCTAATGGAAGAGATTAAGAGAGGCTCATCCAAGGTGGTCATAGTTTGGCAATGAGGACAGCCTCTGTACATAGTGGGAGTCCTGGATGCATAAGCTGCTCCCATCAGATCTGCAGGGCTGTGAGCACAGCTGCTCTCCCCAGCTGGTGCACTGTTTACATGCTAATGGGTGTACAAAGCTGGGATGGAGGAGGAAAACTCTTTGCCTCATGTAAGAAATGCCTGGGCAAGTTTTGGCAGCCAGCTCCAGGCAAGAAGCCCAAAGGACTTAGCTGTTTTGGAGGGGCTTTGCTTAGTCTGCTCTCAGTTCTAATGGTAACCCCCTTTCACATGGCCGGGAGCTCGCTCGCCTCTCACTGCCAGATTTCCAAGATGCCACTGTTTAGCTTCCGATCCTCTGCAGGCAGCGTGTGGAGAATGTGGGTTTCTTCCCTGGGGCTATGTTTCCTACTGGTCTGAACCCCTAAGTCATGGAGCAACTGAGTCACCATCGAGATTTAGCCCTGGGTGCTCCAACGCCCTTAGGCATGTTTGCACATCTCACCCTATGACTGCAACCTCTTCTTTTCCTGACAATGCTCCTTCAGGAGGTTTGGTCAAATGATAAGGATGTTGTTAGGTTGTTAGTGCCTGTTAGTGCCATTTTGAGTATATGGGAATGTGCAGATTCAAGTGTTTCATTTTGAGATATGGACGAGACTATCTATCTCCACAGGTCCCTACCTCAGTGACTGTGGGATTCGGTGTGTGTGATCTTGTACACAGCACAGCATTCCTGCCCATCCCACTCTCCCAAATTTCAAATCCCTTTTGGTGCCTCTCCCTGCTTTTGCATTCCATTAAGGTAATTAGCAGATACTTAGGAAGAGTATAGTTTGGCCTACCCACTCTGAAAGCATCTCATCTAAATGGGAGCTTTATAGGCAAGTTTCAAACCTTGCAGGTCAGTTGAGTGTTTTCCGTACATTGCACATTCCCTTTTAGCGTTCATCAAGTAGACCGACTCCATCACTTTATCTCAATGCTCAGGAAGGGAATCATTCTGCTTGCTGATATCCACATTTTAGCATACAGGACAGAATCCCAATTGCAATATACAAAGAATCAAACTGAAGATGATGGACCTTGAAAAAAAATGAGCAGGGTCTGTGTCTGAGTGAAGTGCAGCACTGTTCTTATCTCCAGGGAAAGCAGGAAGGATGCGGAAGAGCAATCTCTACTAAGGCATTCCTTTTACTATATGTTTTGTATCTCATCATTATTCTCTATCAGAGTTTTCTCCATGTTCTTTAAACCACAGTGGATCAAGTGTGCCCCTTAGAAAAAAAGATGCAATTGTTATTTGGTGTACACTGTGCATACAGTAATGTAATAGCTGGAGCTTTTCACTTTGGCAGTATCAAATTTTGCTGATTTACCTATCGTCTCTATTTTTATTATTTTAGTAATACATGCTGAAAGTGCTCTAACAGCCCCCATAAAGATTCCTACTTAAAACAATGATCTTATCCTTTCTGCCTTTGTCATTATTTGCTGATTAACCATCTCCTGCCAGCAAAGTCCTGGTGAAGAAATGAGCGTGTGGCCACAGGGGTCACTGAGCAGGCAGTGTCTGGCTATACCAAAGCATGGAAATACCAAAAACAACATCCCTGGAAAGATCAGCATCCCACGCTGTGTACCACAGGCTGAGCAGAAGCACCTGAACTATACATGCTGCAAATGAGCTCTCATGAGCATCACCACCACTATCAGCCTCAGCCGGGCTTTGCAGATGAAACATTTTCCTCACTGTGGGGTGCCCTATGTGATTAGTCTTGCTTTCGTTTAAATCTCCTCAAGTATTACAAGGATATTACATCGGCTTCTGTATTCTGCCTTTCAAATAAAAAAAAACATTTGCAGAAAATAATTGCTATGAATAAAAATGATGGGCTATCTGCCTTAAATTTTTAGGCAGAGAGACGAGTGAACAATCAGGAAGGGCTACTTGGTCAAGAGCACTCATTTGTGCAAACAAAGCAGCAGAAGTGCCATGCTTGAAAGAGAGCTGACCTTCTGCAACATAGTGTTACTGCTCATTTGCTTCAGGTGCTTGTTGGTTTTCATCTGCCGTGGAGCTCTTAACTCATTATTTTCTACAAGGAAATAGCTGCCATTCAACATAGTAGTGCTGGTCTAGACATAATAACGACAAAAAATCCATCACAGCGGAATAATGCATTGCATAAAGACTATCAGAAGAGACCCTAAAAATCACATTAAACTTTCTCTCTCTTTTTTTTTTTTTTTTTTTTTTCCCTGATGATGTACCATCCACTCAACTACTCAACTTCTAAGTGGGGTTCTCTGAATGCAGGTGTGAGGCAGGGGCTTATGCGTTGGTCCACATGCATGAAGGACGGATGTTGGTCCACCTGAAGGGCCTGGCTCTGTGCCTCTCTGGCAGGGTGCAGAGGACACCAGCTCCTTGTCACTGGGCAGGCAATGACTTTTTTTTTTTTTGCCCCACTTGCACAGTAAGAACATGGATAGGGCTTGGTGTCAGGGATTGCCTCTGATACTTGTTGCCCTTCCTGCTATAGAGTTATGTAGGATGCAGACAGCCCCTTTAAACACCCATATTTCAAGACCGAGAGTCCTAAGCCACTTCTAGTGTGAGGCTCCCCGTGGATGCAGCTGGCTTTGGACTGAACTGTAGGAGCAATGTCAGGATGTGTGGAAAGGTCATGTAACAAACTGAGACAGGGAAGGGACACCTGCTCCCACCTGAACTGAGGGAACTCAAGGAAAAAGTCTTACTTTGTGCTTGGAAATCTGACTGCATTTAAACCACCTACTGTAAGGTTGTCTGGCGCCGTTCTTTAGTTCTTCGTTAACTCTTAACAAAATGCCTGTTCCATTTGGATCTCTAACTGAACATCCCCTCTGCTCCCCAAAACAGGAAAACAGAAAGCAAAACAAACCAGCAAAATAAAACCATCCCAAACAGGTGGAGGAAGAGCAAAAAGTCTCCATGAAGCTGTTAGCTAGAGATGGATCCCCAGAACACACGATGTGATGGCAAAAACTCGATGCACACCCTGGATCTGCAGCAGCAGGCTCGCAAATTTTAAACAATCCTCCAGCATCCTCAGTGCTTCTACCTGAGATCGGTGATTTATTTCACACTCTGGTTAAAAGCTGTGTTTCTAGGCATGGCTGGGTGACATTACAGAAGCCAAGCAATGGAGACAGCTCCTACATTGCTATACACAATAGTTATTGCCATTAGGGGATAAAGGGACACAACAATTGCCCTTAATTTAGAAACAAATAGCAGAGGGATGCCTAGCAGCTGCGGGAGTCATACGTGCATGTGCTGTAACAGAGAGCCTATACCTCGGGAGCAAGAGGATGTATTTTCAAGATGACATGGAAAGAGCCCACTTTGAAGTTTCCAGGCTGAGTAAAATCAATATCTAAACGCTTCAGTGAAATGTGTTTGATGTTGTCTACATGTAGAAACCCAATAGAGGCCACTTATTATTGAACAGTACTAGACTGAGCAAAGTAGGTCATATTACAGCTTTGTTTGGGAAGCAGCATTGTACCTGCCAGAACAGCATCCCTAACGCGTGGTATATGGCACTGGAAAAAAGGTAGATATGCACCCGAACCACCTGCAGGAGTGAGTACACAGACAAACAGATCTCATCGGTGATTATTCTCTGAAATGATCATTGGTTAAATTGCCAGGTTCTGTCAAGTGGCTACTTGAACCCATCTCGCATGCCAGGCATTTTGCAAAGGCTATTTATAGAGCAACTGTGACTGCAGTGGTGCTGAAGGCCTGTCAGCATTTCCATTACAGGCTCCTGCAACTTGGCACTGTGATATCAGGCTAGACCCTGATGTGAAGGAGGGGGTTTGTTTTAAAACAAACAATACTTCTCCTTGCTTTTGGGTTCCTTCCCCTAAAAGCATTAAAAAAATGCAGGCACTTAATACTTTTTTTTTGAGTTCCTGTTGCTTTAAAAAGAAGGTATTAATTGTCATGAGTTTTTCAAACTTTTTTTTTTTTTTTTTTTTTTTTTTTTTTTTTTCCCATGGCTAAAGATGAAGCTATATTTTGCTGTAGGAAAAACAAAGATATCTAGAGAACTGGAAATGGCAAATAGCTGCACCTGTGTGTTATTAACAGTATTGTTGGCCAGTGGCTGTATGTGATTTTAGCCACAGGGGTGTTGTGCTCCTGGGGAATGTGTGTAACACACTCCTCTAGCCACGAAGAGGTCTCTCAGGTGTTCCTCACAAGACAGGGAAGGCTGCTCTGCTGCTGTGCTTGATGCCATCTGACCCCATCACATGTCTCCAGACACAGCTGCTCACACACACGTGGCGCTGCTCACACACACGTGGCTCTGCCCACACCTGCTGCTGGGCACCACCCGTGTGCACGTGGACGCCGGTGTTTCTGGGGTCAAGGAAGGAGTTTGCCATTGCTCCTATCATGGCTTAAGGCTCTTTTGGATCCCAACGAGCAGAGCCTGGGAAGAAGATGACCCAGCTTGCTGGGTGGCTTTGCGCTTGGACGGCTCCACCCACGTGCTGCCCAAATTGTGCATGACCCCAGCTGTGGCTTGGGTGCCGTGCTCATGAGCAGGGTGGAAACATCCTACGCCCACACATTTGGCAGCTGCTCTGCGCGTGTTTCTGTAGGTGACACGTGGTAAAGCCACCTTTGAAACTGGGGCTCCTTGCAATGGGGGCTCAGCTCTGATGGGAGGTGGGCTCGCAGGGCAGAGGGTGCGCAATGCCTGCGGCACTGCTGTCTTCCACCATTGCCCGTGGGCATGGGAGGAACCATTTCTCCTGTGTGCCCTTCCTTGCCCTCCTCCTCGCTCCTGTCCTGTGCTTGCAGTGTGGCCCAGGAGGAATCGCAGTGCCTGGCAGCCTCGGCTCCTCACCCACTCTAATACAGAGTCTGGACATGCATTGATTTTTCGTTTTTTCTCAGACGGCACTCATCTGTCATTTTATATTACTGGAGATACCATTAGCAATAAAATAAAGGATGAAAGGTACAGAACCCATTAGAGTGCTTACTTCATGTGTATGAGAGAGTGAGTGAAACAATTAAAAGCACATAAGCTTATAAACATGCTGATACAGTTATTAGCACAGTGAATAACATTCAGAGCATGATACCAAGGGATAGAGATGAAATCTCCCCTTCCCTTTCTCCTCCTCTTCCCAGGAAGCAGAGTGAGGGATATGATATTTCATAACAGCACTGAATTTATGTAGCCATAGATATTGTACATGAGGAAGATGAGAAGAAGATTAAATAATAAAATCAAGGGACATTGCACAACAGACATTCTGCAGTTGGCTTGTAAGTGGGTGATTTTCAGCCCCACCATGGTAAAACCAGAGTGACTGGAAGGTTAAATACAAAAGGAGAGCAGTACAGCCCTGGAACTAGTTTACAATAAGCTAAGAAAAAAACAGAATTGCTTCAGCACAAGAAAAGAACAAGTCTGATTATTCCCATCCATAGAATGATTTAAACAAAATCCTTCTGATAAGTTGATACCCTGTAAGAATGAAATAAATACAAATACAAATAAAATAAGTATAAATATTAGATGATAAGCAGACACTCATCCACCTTCCTGAACACTCCAGTGTCTTTTGCAAATAAAAATATCTGCTGTGTGTGGTTTGCAGCTTTTGTTTTTATTGTTTGCCTTTTTCCCTCAGCAAACTCAGCTGATGTGCCTGGCATGTGGAGCCCCAGGTAACTTCACCTCATCAGTAGGCATGAGCATGCCTTGCTGGTGACATTAGGTCTCTTCCTGCAGGTTTTAGACCTGCTTACTCAAAAAGTTAGTGCGTTTGGTCCTCTGTGAGCTACTGCAGATGGCCCTCTGGCTTTTGCAGACAGCGTCCCAGGAGAAGAACTCCTCCTGCTCCACTGGCTAGCCCCAGGTAGTCACCATATCTCCCATCAGAGAAAAGAGCGAGGGGTCTCTGGGGATGCTAAAGCCCAGCACTTGGATGTTGGATGCAGAGGCCATGGCAGGATGGAGGTGGCTCTAGTTTATCTCCCTCTGGCAGATAAAGGAATTGTGAGGGGCTGTATTTCACAGGAGCTGCATTCCCTACTGAAGTAGGTCACAGGTACAGGAAGGCAGAAGGAAACAAAGAGAAAGAGGATGAAAGACGTGAATTCATCATAAGCACAGACAGTTCTCCTATGCCATGCAATTAATCTAGAACTTGGAATAATTTACATCTGTTTAAGAGAGGCTCAGACTGCATGTAACAGCAAGGGTTGTGTACCTTGCCCTTGGACATCTTTCCCCTTATGAGACTCTTCTGCCTTCTGTGATATCAGAAAATCACTGTCATGATATACGACTCCTAACTGAGGAGGGTAACGTCCCAAAGAGGGGTGGGTGGGTCAGGCACAACAAGGGTGCAGAGGTGACAGAGGTAGCCCAGATGACAGCACCACATGGTGGGTGAAGCACTCTGCAGCTTCACCCTTGGTTTCCCTGCCACGAGGCCTGCTCGCCTTGGTCACCACATGGTCCTCGGTCCTGTCAGTCACTGTTGCTACATGCTTGTGGCCGAGAGCTCAGGAGACCCAGCCATCCAGCTGAACCCAGTGAAGTGTAACCCAAAAGTGTCTGTGAAGTGCTCGCTGGGGCAGCCACGCTCCTTCTTTCTAGAAAATAGTTCCTATCAATGCAGATCTTAACTCTGTGGAAAAGCTGTTGCTAGAGGTCAGCTGCACTGTGCTAGAAGTGAGGGAGTTTGTCCACACCCACACCTCCACTAGTTTAATTGTATCAGGGCAGATCTCTGGGCTGATTTAGGATGTGGCTATCTACACACACTGACCTTGCTGTACCTGTAGGAGCTTAAGTCCTCTACAGAATACCCATGTACAAAAAATCTACCCCAGGTTCAGTGACCAAATGTATTCACCCTGATCACAATCTGCTCGATATCTCACCTATAAGCTAAATGAAAACAACAGCGCGGCTTACATCAGGCTTAATAGTTCCCTATGGAGCAAAGCTGTGGTGCTGTGATGCATGAGTTCAGTCATGTTTGTGCTTGACAAGGATACAGATGTCTGAAGTTGAAGGTGAAATAAAAGAGAACAAAGAATGCCCTCAAACAAAGTTATTAGTTTGGTAAAAGGGGATCAGCATGGGGAAAAAAAAAAAAAAAAAAAAAAAAAAAGAGGAAATGGAAGTGATCTTTTTTTTTTTTTTTTTTTCCTGTGTAGTGTTTTCATCTTGCTTTGAACAACAAACACTGCCATACTTGAGCCTCTGATTCAACACCAGGTTTAGAGCTAAGGTAAGAAAAGGCGAGATGGATCCTGCGAGCCCGAGCATGTTGCGAGGAGACGAACAGTGTCAGGACATTTCCATGGCTGGGGGGCAGCACTCATAGGTACAGGTGGTGTGAAGAAGGCTTCCTCCTCCTCTCCTTCCCTGGTGGGCAGGAGGTAAGTGTGCACAGGGAGGGCTGAGCCCAGCGCTGTCACACACACCTCAGTTCCTGTCGTGGGATCAGGAAGGAAATGCTGACTAACAGAAGAGCTCTCAACTGTTTTTTGTTGTTGTAGATTTTTTTTTTTTTTTTTTGCCATCAATCCCCTAGCATTAAGCAACAGTGACTTTGCATTGACTCATTTCAGATACCCGAACTACGGAAAAATAACTGAAAGATCCCAAACCTGTCACAAAAGCTTGTTTTCATTCGGTTATTTATTTGCCTACCCGAATGTTTAACTAGATCACATCAGAACAGCCACATACCCCTTTTCGATGCCTCAGCTTGTGTTGTGAGGAAAACTGCCAGATGAGATTATGATTTCTCTTTCTTGTGTAAAACACCTGTGCCCAAACTTTTTAGGTCGATGGGCTATGTGACTCACCATAGGAGCAAGCAAAGCTGTGCCATATGATGCCTCTGGATGAATGCAGCCCGGGAGAGCTCCTGGAGGCTCCTGGTGGCCTGGGGAGCAGCATCTTGTGTAGCTGGACCTGCACCTTCCCCAGTGGAGCACCCAGGCAGTGGGGCAAGCTGGATGATTTCTAGGGGCAAATGCCTGTCTTGTCTCCAGGGGGGTTGGGCCCATGGGAAAAGCGGATATCAGGAGCTGGCTGCTGTTGTTGCTGCTGGATTTGGACCACCCCTTTGGGTTTCTGGAAAGAGAGTGGCTAGGCTATGTGATGCATGATGAGGCTGTGGCCTGTCACCTGCTGTCAGGTGGACCGGGCAGTGACCAACCCACAGGTCTGGTTAAAGTGAATTCTCAGGCACAGATCCTCAGAGGGGATTTTTGTGGTGCCTAAGGTTGGGAGACCTTTTATAACTGCGAAGATCCTTTATTTACATTATTTTCTTCTTCAGCATGAATAAGGTTGTTGGAAGTGGAAAACTTACAAAGAAAAAACGTTATGAGTATGAAAATATAGAATAAGAAACAACTGGAAGAGAAGTATGATAATAAACCAAAGCCACTCAGCTCCTTGCTTTGCCACAACTATTTCCTGACCTGTTTATTGCAGTAAGTGCCTATTAATGGGTTGACTTGAGCTCTCGGATATGTGAGCTCCTACCCCGATAGCTATGTCATGGTAAAAACAAAGCACTAACAACAACAACCCCAAGCCCTCCACAACCAGTTCTTGGCATTGAAAGTGTTAGCAAGAGCTAATGTAGTAATTAAATGTACCCAGTGCTTTCTGACTTCACAGATGACTGTCTGTGGTTTGCCTGCCCACCCAAAATGCGTGGGAGGGCAAACCCAAGTCTTAGAGCTCTAGCTGCACTGAGTGTCTCATCACTTTCCTTATCAAGATTTTCACAGTCACTGGGAAAGGGTTGCACCCATCAGCATGAGACATTCCAACGCAGGAGATGAGATGACTTTCCTACAATTCAAGTTGCACAGGATTCCTGCATAATCGTACTCTGTATCTCATCTCCCTCTGCTCTGCACCTTTTCCCTTCTGTGAAATTTTGCATCTCTTCTTCATCTGAATATGAACGAAACTCACAGGAGAAAGCAGGAGCTTAAAGTGAAAACAAATAAACAAACAAAGGAGAAAAAAACAAACATTGCCATTCCCCAGAGGTCTTAGAGGCATGGCCAAGGTTGTTCTGCAGTGACCCAGGCAATTCTGAGCACCTGGACTTTCAGGAAGCCTTTGACAAATACCTGACAAAAATCCCCGACAAAAAGCTAATAGAGCAAATAGCCACAGGAAGAGGAGGGAGACGCATCTGAGGGCTGAGAAACAAGGGCAGCAGCAGGCTGGCAGTTCTCAGCATCGTTAAGTGCTAACAAGGAGCAACTCCAAGCACCTTATCTAGAGCAAGTGTTTGAAATATGTCAGGCTGGAAAGGAGGGGAAACCACTGCGGCCACAAAGCCGTACACAACCCGTAATTGGTTCATGAGTCAAGAGAGGGCTGTGAAGAGCAACAAAGAGACCTAACAAGATGGAGTGAGCTGGCAGGAGGGAAACTGCTGTTGTCAAGGGTGGTGCAACACTTGGAGGCTTGGGTCTGCTGCCCTTGTGATGTGTTTGTTTGACATCTACACAGGGAGGTGAACCTTCTGTGTGCCCTTAGCTTTTAGGGGTCAGATGGTTAAACAGTATTTCTGGCTTTGGAGGTACAGGCATTCACTCTCGCCAATGTTTAGGTAACTACATTTCAAAACAGATGCCCCATCACAAAACTTTTCCTTTCTTTTCCCCAGAAGTCCTCTGTTGGGTTGGTGCTTCTGATAGATACCATCACATTCCCCTTCTCCCCTCTCCTTCCTCCTATTCTTTCTCTTGTTACTGACCAAGACCCTCACCCTCTCTCTGGCCCCCACTACACTGCTGGTGTGGCCAATGGTGGGGTTAATCCAGCTGCCTGATCTGTCAGAAAATGTACTGTGCTCCTGCGGTCCATTTTCCACTGGTTTCATGAGCTGCATAAGCTCGGTGAGATACCTATGAAGCACTGGTGCTGGAGAATGAGAATCATCACAGCCACATGGCCAGAGGGGCAGAGGGCTGGCTTCCAGCAGCAGGCTGGGAATGAGGTTCAGGTTGCCAAGTGCTGTACAACTCTAGCTCAAACTGGGATTTTCCAGTTTGATTTGTGTCTTTGCAAATGGCAAGCATCAATGTACTACACAATGCACCATAGCTATTAGAAAATGAGCAAGATGTTTTGGACAAAGAAATAATGAGCAGGAGGATGGTATTTACATCTGCAGAGGCATTGTAAGATAATACGTCACGTTAACTTCAGTAGTAGGCCACTCTAAAGAGGATACAGAAACCTGATGGTAAAACAGATAAAGTGTTGGGGGGTTTCTCAGTGGGAAGTCAGGAAAAAAGCTGGGCTTGCTCGTTTAGACAGGAGGCGAATAAAAGGGGACACAGAAGAGCATCCTATGGCACACAAACAACGAATATAGCACTATTTGGGTGAAAAAGGAAGTGAAACTGAAAGGTAACTATTTCCAGTAAATGGTAAATACTTTTTCAACAACATGTTCATTTCCACAAGATATGATAAAAAGTCAAGGCAATGATAGGCATTTAGACATTTAAATGAATAAAAGAATATTGTTGTTATCCTATGTGGGATAACCAGAAAATCCAAGGGGTAAATACTTACATCACAGGTGGTAAGCTGGTTTCTTTTTCTGGTGCAGGTAAAGTGGAAACTGTTTTGGAGATCACACTCCTCCACAATTACTTAACAAGATCTTGGCACCTTTTTCAGAAACATCTAGAGTTGGCCAGCCTCAGGCAGGACACAAAATGCTTTACCCTTCTATGGAAATCCTCTTATGCCTAGCACAATAAAGAAATCCCATGTGAACACAAGTGCAGTGGATGTCGGGAGCTCATTTTTTCTGACACTGAGAATCAGGAATGTTTGAAGGAATGGGTAATGATGTGACCCCGTGTGCCCATCTCTGCCTCCAAAAATGGCTATTGCAGGGTGCAGCAGCAGCCACTGAACAGCCATATAAAGGCGTCCAGGGCAGAGTGCAAGACCCATGCCTTCCTTTTCTCAGCTTTGACCCAAGAAATATTGAGCAAATCGTGTAACCCAGAACTGTAACAGATTGTCTCAGCAAAGCACCACAGGCCTGTGTGAAGAGAGGATCTTCTGGAGTGTATTGCCATGGAGGATAAGAGAAGAACAGCACCTACCCGTGAACAGCGTGAGCCACAAAATTGAAATTAAGAAGCCTGTTTCATGTTAGATTAACAGACCCTAATGGCTTTTTGATCTGTCATTCTGTATGAATTCATAGTAAAGAAACTGACTTGTTTTGTATCCATAAATAATTATAAAGAAATGTTGGACCAGATAATCTTGCTCCTCCACATAGAGGATTTTGCAAACTGTTCAGAAACATCACGTCTTGTTGCATTTGGGTACAGAAATTAAAGTTGCCTTGAGGCAGCTTTAACTTGTGTGACCGACACTTACAAAGCGAATCACAGTAGGTTTTACTGACCTTGGCAAAATCAGAGGTCATATTTTCACAGATATAAGCCCTTTTAGACATATTCCCCTGATGTATTCGCTGCAAAAAAGGTTTCTTTCTGTACCTCTACAGAATGTAATGCATGTCCTCACCTTCATTCTTCTCTCTTCAAAGTATTACTGAGGCTATCGAGAAGGAAATTAAGTTCCTCTTAGAACATTTCAGTACAATTATTCAGGGCAGGATTTTCTGCCATGCTCCTGGGTATTTTTATATTTATGAGTTCTCTTTAAGGCTTTAATGGGGCAGCAGCTGGAGCAAGATGAACCAAACAGAACTCTCTAAGAGAGACTTGGTACATTAGGGGCAGATTCTTGCTCTCATTAGCCTTATAATTTTTAATCCTCGAGGCAGCTGCAGTGATTACACTGTGACTAGTGTTTGAGCGAGGTACAATGTAGGGTGAATCCAGTTGTCAGAGCATGACCCTTCCCTATTCCAGTAGAAAAGCTCCAACCAAATGGCAGTCCTTTCCTACTGAAGAACAGCTGATGGATGAGGAAGGTTATAAAATCAGCATATCTTCATTTTTCCCAGTAAAGGAAGTACCAGTGCTGACATTTCAGGGAAAATAAAGAAAAACGATAAGGTCCAGAGGGTTTGCAAAAGCCTCAGACCAAGTATTCTGCTTCTCTTCATGCATTCAGTGATTCGTCTCTTCTATTTCAAAGCAAAAGAGCATGGAGGGATGGAGTGGCACCATAACTGCGTGGGGGCTATTATAAATTTATGGGAGATCTGAAGCAGCTGATGTAGATTAGCTTTCAGTGAAAAAACATTGTACCTCACATGTAGCACAGCCTGAGATCAGTTCTTGTGGCTCAAAGAATGTGTAATGAGAGGATGCTGACCACCCAGACCAACGGCCCAGCTATCTCAGTACACTGTCTCTAACAGTGACCAACAGCAGATAGGAAAACAGTAGCAGGATGACGGTGCTGCAGGTATATTCACAGATCCTGGCAATCTCTTATCTGGAAACTTCCTGAGCCAGAGGTGGTATCTTTGTGCATAACAGCTCATGACGATATTTTCCTATAACTTTGTCTTATCATGTTTTGGAACCCACGTAAACTTTTGGGGCTTACAGCATCCTGTGGCAACTGCTCAGTATAATCTTTGCTTTGCAAAAAAAAAAATGACACCATTGTTTTGAAGCTACCTTCTGGTAGGTTCAGAATTTGATGCTGTGTACTTCCTGGAGTGTAGGAAGAGTGAATAATCATTCCTTCTCCAACTCCTCCATGGTCTTCAAGGTTTCCTAGATGCCTGTCAACTCACTCTTCAGTCATCTCTCTCTAGGAGAAAGACTCCTAGGTTGTTTATGTGCTTCTTGAGTCTTTTCTTTTCAGACTTGTAAGGACATATTTTTCATGTTTGTGTCCTTTTCTGTAATTGTAGTGCCTTATCTATCTATCTATCTATCTATCTATCTATCTATCTATCTATCTATTTATTTTAAAGATGGGAGTACTGGAGCTCCACAGAGGATTCAGGGTATGGGGACAACAAGTATTATTAATTTTCTGAGAGGTAAGAGATATCTCAAAAACCCACCGCTGTGTCTCTGAGGTTAGCCTTCCTCTGCATGCACAAATATTGTGTCAGACTGAATTTTGTCTGACATCTTTTTGCTCTCTTTCTTTGTACTATAGCACTGCATTGTGATTCTGCACAGACATCATTCATTTTTACAACTTCAATAGCTTAATATCATCAATAAACCTCCTCAGCTTAGTCTCCATTGCCTTTTCTAGGTAGTTAATGAATACGCTTAACAACAGAGAAGCAGAATAGACCTCCACGGGACCTTAAGATTTATTTCTCCTCTTTGTTTCCTTTAACTTTAATCCATGAGAGAACTTCTCCCCTAGTTTAGCATTTTTAAGAGCCCTTGGTAAGGGATATTGTGAAAGCCTGTTGAATATCCACTCCTACTTTATCACCCAAATGAACTACATCTGCATGCTCATTGCTTCCTCTAGAAAAGTAGTCAATGCGTGATACAGCCTCCCTGTCCAACAGCTATTATGAGTCGTATTCATTAAATTATTTTTTTCCCCATGTGTTTACTTGTCCTATGCTTTAAAAAAAAAGTTTCTATTGGTTTGTCCAGTACGGCTGTCAGCCTTACTGGTAGGGCAGCTGCCTGTTTGCCCTGTCCTGACTTCATGAAGCCCCATGCCAACCGGCAATGTCCAACCTGCAGGAAGAGATGCCTGCAAGGCAGAGCATTTCTGAAATGTCCAAGGGATGCAACGACTGCTGCACAGACATTTTCAGGCCTCCTTCCTGGAATTGCCATCTGCTAGCAGATATGTGAGCATCAGTTGCTATGGCAGCACACAGAATACTTTGTCCAAACCCTGGAAACACGGAGTATAGGTCTGGAGCTGGGCTATGGACCAAGAATCTCGGCAAGGACTGGAGGATGAGAGTTTTATCCCCTTCCTGGCCCATGCAAAGAAATCTTTCTACAATTCCTGTTGTAATGACTCAGGGCTGACACGGCTTCAATGGCAGACGGACCTCCTGTTTGGGTGTGACAACGTGCGGAGCTTCTTGCAGAACAAGCCTTACCTTTGTCTTACAAATCTCCCAGTGGAGAGGCCCGCACGGAGCTGCACGGAGACGTTGGGCGGCTGTTCCCCAGTGAACTCGTGCAGCATCCATTGTGCTTGTGCAGCCTGTTGCAAAAAAATGGATGCCACCCCCCGAATGTCGGCTGAATATTGATTTTGTGAATGGGGTGGGGGGAGAAAGGGAAAGAAATAAAAGGCCATTGTAGCCAGTATTGCATATAAATAGCTGGGAGGTTAATTTATGTGATTTATGGAAATCTGGAATACTGGGAATGCTCTAATGCTTATTCCGGCTAGACTATTAGTGTTGTTCAAGTTCTTATATGCATGCATCACCATGTTATCTGAATGTCTCTAAGCCCTCTTTAAAAGCAGTCAGGCAAGCCTTTAAAGAGACTAGAAAGGGGATTGTAAAAGAAAGTATCATTTCTGTAACTATTTATAATCCTAAAGGATGCATGCAGCATGAGTGAATGTAAGAAATGTTTTTATTTACCAAGCACTAGAGAAGAGTTACAATAGAGGAGAAAAAAAGAAACTCTCCCCCAAAATAACAACATTTCAGGGTGATTTAAAAACAACACAAATGAAAAAAAAAATCATTTATATATATATTTTTTCCTTTTTTGTTCCTTCCAGGATACGCACATGACTAACAGAATCTCTTTTAACCAGAGAAAACACTTCAGGACAATTTATGTTCAACACGAATTTACCTTACGACCTCATACAAACACACACTCATCATCCATTTGAGAATGTGGACTGGCATGAAATAAGTAAAGAAAAAACACACACACTGGTGCATGTCTCATCTTTTACAGGCACGGCAGCCCCACCACTTTTACAAGGGGCAGTGTGATCTGCTCCCAAGCCTTCTGTTTTAATGGCTTGGGAGAAAGGTGTGACAAGGAGATCCAGCGGCGAAAGGGCTGCGTTATGCCAGCTAAAAATACTGCTGTGGTCGAAGCACAGAGCGGATGAGAGTGTGCCAGAGGTAGGAACGGAGGCGAGCCTGCGGCATGTACAAACAAATGCCCCAGCGACAGCGGGAATGTACACACAGCCATTGTCTGAGATTTCCTACACCTTCAGGGGCTCATTCTTCTGCTGAGATGCACAAACATAGATGCATTTTTTTTTTTTTTTGACAGTGTATCTCAAGGAGTGTAAAAGCAAAAGCCACCGCTAAATATAGCAGGCTGTCACATGCTGCGTTTAGTCACATTGCGATTCATTGTAAACTGCAGCATGCATCGCACCACGGCTCCCTCAGCCTTGCCTGTGTGTTTTGAGGCTTTTATTTATTTATTTATTTATTTGCTTGTGCACACCCCGCTCCCCTCTCTCCAATTCAGAAGTGCAAATGCAGCTGAGCAGTCAACAAACAGGCAGTTCTGACGGTCCTGCTGAGCTCTAAAATGTACAGGCATGTCTGAAACAACATGGAAAGTGCTGGTGAGAGGGGGGTGAGCAGATGAGTCACTTTTAAAGCAAAGCAGGCAAACTGAGAGAAAAAAAAAAAAAAAAGAGAGAGAGAGAAAGATCTGTGTCTTGACTCAGTTCCCAAAACCTTCAGCTGATGCTTCACTGCAGACTGTGAAGTTCAGCTTATTTTTCCTCTCGTTTGTTCTCTTATTTTTATGTCTTACATAATGGAGCTTTGATTCATAGAAATCTATTTATATAGTCTAGGATTTGGGCCAAACTCTGAAGTCCTAGCTCTGCCTTTACTCAGGCAAGACGGCCATTGTTGTTAGCGATATGAATGAGGTTTGCTGACCCTGTTTGTTCAGGGCTGGATTCCTAGGGGCTATGCTGGATAAAGCTGCAATTTCTTATATCCTTGACAGGGGAGTGATTTAGTGCAAGGAAACCTAGCCTGGGCTGCAGCTGCAGGACAAAATACACCCTTTGCTTGGGGTGGCTGGGTGTAAGCAGGGCACCACACACGCCAGGTCCGTCTAAGGAGCTGGTGGAGCCAGCTGACCTTTTATCTGCCGAGCTGGCAGGGAGGGGACGGCTGCCAGAGAGAGAGCTCCCCGCTGACATCAGAGTTATTCCTGGGGCTAGCTGGAAAACAGCACGAGAGAATGCTCTTTGCTGCAGCGCTGAGGCTGACTGCAAATGCTTGCCATGAAAAGAGCAGCCCAAGCCCAGCTAAGTAGGTTAGAGGGGCAGAATGGAGGGAGGCTGCTTGCCTGTGCGCTGGGACCAGAGGCTGGGGGTGTGCTCCCTGATAAGGGGTGAACCCCAAACGAAGCCCCTCTGGGGGCTGGATGTGCCCAGGTATATTCTTGGCAGTCTGCTAACACCTCAGCTCACCAGCCCGTGTTTATTTCAGTGCAAATGCTCTTATAATCCTGTTTTTCACGGCTGCTTGTGGGAATGTGGCATCTTTGATACTGCTGCCTCTTGGTCATGTTTGATGACACCATGCTCATATTTTTAGCCGGGCTAAAAGGGATTGCTGTAATGATTCAGGGGGAACCGGGAAAAACACTTTCAGTTTATACTAAAACACAGGCATACACACATATCTATCTACCTGTCTGTCTTTCTATTTATCCATCTATCTCTATTTGTCTCCTCGCTAATTTCTCACAGTTTACAATGCAAGCACCATAGATAAGGTGCTCCAGTTTTTGGCAAACCAGAGCAACGAAATAGCCAAACAAGCACTCCTTCGCCCTTCCCTCCCTCAGCTATTATTCCGTGAATGTCGGAGATAAATGTCATTTGTAAATCCCACTCATTGCTAACATTAGTGCTATGCATATGTACTTCCTTTGACAAGTAACCCTACCAGTGAAATCTGTAAGGCAGCAAACTTTAAGCAGTTTTCTTTTAAGCATGGATAATCAGTAATTGGGGGCATCTGTCTCTGCTGAACACCCACACTTGCTCTTCTTTAAGGTGTTCCAGGTTGGTGACTTACAGTCAAGGTAAAAGAGCCTTGAAACATTTGATATCCTTTCTCCTAATTACGAACTCCATTATCAACCTTCTCCCTGCTGGAGTGGCTTTTCCTTTCTCTCTCTTTCTCCTTCATTTTCCAGAGCTAACCTGTGCATAACACAGGCTGCAGCCAAGCATGCACTCTGCCAAGTGCATTAACTCCTGTGATGAGGGGCTGCTGCACCATCCCTGCAGCTGGGGAGCTGCATGCTCAGCTTCTGCTCCTTTTCATGTGCACACCAACAAGGTGGGAAAGCCGAGCTGCCCCCCAGGGGCTAGACAGCCTTGAAGGATGTCAGTCCCAAGGCTCAGCCCTCTTGCAGCCACTGCTTGTCTCCCACCAGCTCCCCAGGAGACTCATGAGCCACTCTTGTAATGGTGTTGCCCTGTACCAGGAAACCTGAGGACCTCACTTATGGGACAAAACTTCCCCTTTTTACGGGACAGATGCTGTTCCTTGGCAGCCTGTTTTATCCAGGTTCATTTCTGTGTTTGGTTGTGGTGCCACAGGAGGCATCATGATGGGTACAGCCTGTGGAAACAGGCCACCCAGCCTGGTGGGCAGACCTACTCTTTCCCTTAATACCAGGAGGAGAGCATTTTCTCCCACTGCTTCTCTCCCATGCTATTAACAAGACGGAGGGTGATACCATTAAAGGTTCCTCAATTAGAAAGCTGGCACCCCTTGGCTCCTGTTGTGCTGGACAGCAAGGGCTCCAGGAGGCTCTTCAGAGCTGAAGCCTGTTAAGGTCTCACCTTCTGGAGGTGCCTCTTTCTCCTTGGACTTCAGGTGGGCCCTAGGGAAACTTGTCTCCAAAGTCAGACCTGGGAGATGGTAAAAATGTTGTTTGTGAATACCTCTGTCCCTTGTTCTTTCCTTTGTTCTCATCCAGGTATCTTGAAACCTTGAAGACACTGAGAGTGAAAAAAGGAACAGAACAAAAATCCTAAAAGATAAAAACAAAACAAAACAAATCCCTCTTTGCTTAAAATAAGCCATTTTGTGAAGTTATTTTTCAAAATATGATAATGATGATACTAAACCACTGGATTTAGGAAACTGATAGTCTTCCAGGCTGAGATATCTGCAAGTTAACCTTAAAACCCTTGCAAACACTGCCACAATTGCGCAGCTATAAACTTCTAAGACCAGAAGTTAATAACAGAGAATGTCGCTAATAGACATTTAACTGCAACAACACTGGTAGGTGATACAGCAATAATGAAAATAATGGTCCTGCGCAAATAAAGGACGGGTAATGTCTTTCCATGATAGCCCTGCACCACGCTGAGCACACGGCACAGTCACGGCTCCTGCACGTTCCCATGGTTTTATGAGGAGCTGGCTGCAGCCACTGGCTCTCCCCATTATGCCTGTGTGGAGCCTGCAAGGGATTCAGGTGCACCTAAACTGAGGTAACCCAGGAGAAAACTCAGTTTCCTTGGGTTGCCTCTTGCTGTAATATTTTTTCTTCTTAACAAGCAACAGCCCATGTGAGAAATGGGGCATGCACGTAACAGCCCGGCATCAGGGACTGGCACCTTGGCCAGGGGGTTCCCACACGTTGCCCCAGACACTGAGCTCCCCACAGCCCTGTCAGCCTGCACCATGAGGAACACAGGGGCACTGCGGTGGTCCACATGGGACCACTGTGTCCCAAGAGCCTTGTATGCCACACAGGAGCTCCTACTGGGCTTTTTCCAAAGCTCTTGCAAGCATTGCAGCACCAGCACAGCCCATCTCTGCAGCTCTCCCTCAGCTGATTACTCCCAGTCCTCTGGCAGAATGAATTTATCCCATCCTAAAGATGGATGGAAGGAGCGAAATCTCCAAGAAAATGGAGTTTCCAGAGTTCAGCCAGGAGGAGAGAGCAGGTAAGCTGCAGCGGGCTCCCCTCGGCTGCTGCATCCTGTGAGAGCACGCCTGGCCCCAGTGGTGACCCACATGCATAATGAATGCATACTCGCAAGGTGGATATGATTAAAACAAATAAAAAGAAAATTATTTTCTTCCTTTCAGCCCAGTCACTTCAGTGCTTGTGTAAAATTGACTCTTAACCTGTAATTTGCCGATTATTTGCATCCTTCAGGCTTGGTGGGACCTGCAAGCAACACCAGGTCTGCCCTGGCTGCCTCCTTCACCTCAAAGTGTGGCAGTTGTTACAGGCAATTTTGCTTTTGCTGTTAGCTAATGTGTTTGGTCCGATGGGGTGCCACAACTGGATGTTCATTTAAGAGCACAAGCTTGGGAAAAAAATAATGCTCCTGAAATGGAGATTTCCTTGTGAAGTGGTGACCTAAGTTTTCTTTCTTTATGCTTGGACAATAATTGTTAAAATTGTTAAAATGTGGCCACACAGGTTGGTGGGAAGAAAAACCAACAGGAATATAAATACAACTTGCAGGTATCTCTTCTAAAACATTTACCTAATAACCACAGATCACTTTGCAACTTTCCTCTCTAGTCCTAAACAAATGCTCACGGGCATCAGCAGACTGAGTTCAGGCTTCATAAAACCCCACAGCCATGTACATACTTAGCTTTGCCTTCCCCTTTATATTCCATTGCTGTTGCATTTTTGTTTTACCCCATAGCAATCACCACAATCTCATCTGTGGTCCTAGTATATGTATTTTTTTTCCTAACAGGGAGGAGTCTGTTGGTGCTTCCAGGAGGAGAGTGAGTGTTATGTAGCTTTTGGGGATGGTAGGGGAATCCCTGCTGGGTATTTAACCTACATTTGTTTTCAGTTTACAGGAGTGTTCAGTTCTAAGTCTGCTGTTAAAGATGAAAAGGGAGGAACTCAAGTAATTCAATAGGATTTATCTGAATTGCTGAAAGGGCTACAGGAATAATCTTTGTAGTGTCTTTTCACTGAAACCACAAAGTCTTGAAACAGGGAGGAGATTACTGGACAAGTTAAATTCCCTTAGAGCTGACAGCCTTACCTTTCTCCAGTTAGCAACTCATTTTAATTGTAAAAGAAGATGTTCTCTGTCCTAGGCTCAGCATTTGACTGACAAATTCAACACCATGAGGGCAACACTAGCCCCTGGCAGCCCTCAGCAGGTTGACGAGAGAAGCAAATTCTGCGAAAGAGGGAAACAAAGGCAAGCAGCAAGCCACACAATGCATTTTTGTCTGCACGTATGTGAAGTTCATTGTCAGAAGCCATCCTTTCCTCCAACTGCCGCAGAAGGCTGTGATTGTGGATATTGCCAGCAATGGTTTTGAAGTAACGGGGGCTTCAACACATCCAGGCAGCTGTACTGGATGTTCAAAGGACAAAAGGGAAGGCCCCCTGAAGCCCAAGAAACTGGAGCAAGGCGGGGGAAGGGGAAACGCACATTTCTCTTTATAACACCAGCTACTGAGTGGCTGTGCTTTCCCTTGTAAAAACTCTGCTGTGAGATCTGCTGCACCCTGAATTCAATATTCGGTGCTGCATCCCAGAACAAGGAATTGGTTAAGCATTTTAAAATTCTGCTGAAGTGTTTTTTCCCCCCAGAAATTGTCTGCTTAGGAGCATTTTTGCATGCTACAGTCCTGTCTGTGCTTTCAGCGTGTCTGCAGTTTCCCATACAGAACATCTGTAGGGCGTGTGTAAGCAGTGAAGCTGGCAGTGGGCAAAGCAATTGCTTTGGTGAATCAGGTAACTGCTGGGAAGTCACCCCAAAGAAAAGCCGACCTCTCTCTCTCGACAAAAGTAAAGCAGTCGTCATGGCATAAGGATTTTCAGATGTTAATGCAAGGATTTTTTCTGATGACCAAAGTAGTTAGAATTTTCTCTTTAACTAAACATGCCCACTTTATGCCTTGCAGATCTCTTGGTTGTACTGCTCTGACATGCAACCTTTCCAGGCTGCCTGCATAGCTTCTTAGCGCCCAGCAGCTTAACGTTTTTATTGCAGCAGGAGATTTGCTGCAATGGTCATTTCCTTCTCCCATCGCTTGGATTACTCCATCATCACTTTTTTCGCTGCCAGCTCCTTTCTCTCTTTGTTGATCACATCCCTGTGCTGGCTCTCGCCTCTGTGATATCAGGCAGAAATAATTCCTCTTCACTTGCAAGCTCTATTAGAGCCTATCCCCACCCTGCCCATAAACCTTCATTCACTGTCAGGAGGTTGACTTCCACCTTCATCAGCCATAAGCAAGCACCTCTGCTATTTTCTCCCCAGGCTTGGGAGGAACTCCTCATTATAAAAAATTGCAGCGCTCTCTCCCTTTCTTCCAGCCCTTGTTTTAACAAAGACTTTCTTTTGTGCAGGGCAGGCCCAAATCTTGCCATTGTTTTGCTTGACCTGCTGCCCACCAGGATGGCTAAAATTGCCCTGTGCTCTCTCATGCACACCATTTCTGGGTCTAGTTTTTCACATTTGTGTGGAAAGCAAGGACTGTGTTTTCATGCACTGAGCAATACAATGGGGATCCCAAGCCTGTGACAACCACCCGTGACTCATTGTATTGGAGCGTGCTTGGGCAGAAGGAGAGGAAGGGAGGGGAAGGTACATAGAGTTTTTAAGAAGCTCCTTTCCCTCCCTTTAAACACTTTCTTTGATACACCTCAGCACCGTCCCTCCAGGGGAACGCAGTGTAAACCTCCCGGACCTTTGCCTCTACCTCCGCCTGCCATTTCAAGGGGTGTGCTCCAAGCCTGGCTTTCTCCAGGAATGCAGGGAACTACACAGGATGCTTTCAGATATTGCATTACAGTCTGAAACCGAGGGAGTGCTTCTGAGTGGAAAACCCAAGTCAGCCTCAAAGAATTGGGAATTTGGTTGATATCCAGCTCCTTCTGTGCAGCTCTGCTTTTCACATTGTCCTGCCGTCTCTTTTCCTCTAGGCTGAGTTGTGGGGAAAGTTAGGTTCTTGCCTTCTCCACAAGCTTTACTATTCCAAACAGTGCCATATTTTGCTGTCAGATGCGTTCTCCCTCCTTTATGTGATTATCCATAGGAGGAGAAGCGTCACACGCAGGAGAGAAAAGAGTGCTGTAAAGGACAGCTTATAAATGACTTCAGTGAGGCAGAGTGATGTGTCATTCTGGCAGAGAGCCCATTAAAGAGGAAGCATTGCTCTTGAATACATTCAGCTGGGGTTTCTGAGAACTCCTTTATACCCACTCATTATCCATTTCACATTCTGGAAGTGGATGGTTATGTTTGCCTATGTGACGCAGATCTTAATAGTTTTCTGCAGTACTACATCATTTAGCTCTCAGCTAATCCAAAACCAAGCTAGTAATTAACATTAAATGCTGAGAAATGGATCTGATGTGATGAACACTCAGCACATAATGAGAACACTGAGATTTCTTACTTGGAAGCTGTAGTGGTCTTACAACATAACCAGTGGTTACGGATGCCCAAACAGAGCTGGGATTACCAATAAGAGATGGTAACACTTGCAAACCTAATTGTTGCTGGTCTGGTAGAAGTGGCACTCTTGGGCTCCACTTCGATGGATAACAGCTCTGGCATCTTTTGTCATTTCATAATGGTGTAATGCTATTTATTCCACAGAAATCCCAGCGGAGCCATGAATCACACGCAGATCAGGCACACCTCTGAAAATGCAGCTGTGTCTGGGGACGAAGCTTGCAAGCAACTGCTCTGCAAGGCCAACTCGTACACTGTGGAGCGGGACAATGCAAGTCAACCAAAATAATTAATAATAACAAAATGATTTGTTAGGATAGTGATTAAGGGGCCACGAGAACTGGAAGCTGAGTATGCCAGACCCTGCAAAACCAGCAGCTGGGTCCTGCTGGACAAAGAGACAGACATACACAAAGAAATGTTTAAGAAAAGAGGATAGTGAGGTGGTTCCTGTTCCCAAAATGTCTTCACCTAGCTCTGGACTTGGGCACAAATGGGATGCAATGTTCAAGTACAAAAGAAAATGGGATGGCAGCAAAGACAAGACATGTATGCTTCTTGTGTGATTTATGTTTTGATTTGCGTGTTTTTTGGGGGGAGTGAGGGTGTCTTTTGTAGGGTTGTATCTCCAGTTAGGAAGACACGAATTAAGTAGAAATAAAAGATGAGCAGGAGAATGAGGTAAGGAATGAGAATAGGGGAGGAAGAGGCGAGGAAAAAGCACAGAGTGAAACCAAGGTGAAGAGATCACAAATGATTTACATAGATTTGAAACAAAGCTGATCAACCCAGGGCAGAGAAAATGCAGCCTGTACTGTGGAAAAATTTGAGTGCACCATATCAGACTTTAGCCTCTCTCTGACAAAAAAGTTCCACATCCATATCAGGCAGATAATAACAAAAGTTCCGATAAAAGTTCATGCACAGTAGCAGCTTGGAAAATACAGTGCTGGGAATCCTAAAAGTATATATATATATAAAAAAAAAAAAAAGATAGAGCAGTGGCTGGTATTCACTAGATTTACCTTGGAAAAATTAAGTGTTACGCAGATTCTACTAAGATTTGAACTGGTCTCAGACCTGAAGACTGGATCACAAACCTGCATCCCTGGCAAGTGCACAGATCTTCCTTGCAAATGGTCATTAACCCATGGCTTGCCATGAGATATTTTATTTCACCTTTTCTGATAGAAGTATGTTTTTAAAACTGTCATTAATAGAGCTGAACAGAAACTTTTCTACCAAAACAGGATGTTGGGCATCACGCTTATTACTTCATGTCCATCTCCCTTGAGCATTTTTAAGATCTTACTATGCTTAGAATAGCCTTCAGTTGAAACAGAAGGCATTATTCAGTGACCTTCTTGACTAAATTACTCCCAAATGACACAAAGAGAGGGGCTCAAGGGGGAATTCTTCATGTAACTTTCAGCAAGTCCTTCTTTTTTTGCCTGCTTTCATTTATTTCTTTATTTTTGTTCAAACATGCCACAGAAATGATCTGTCTTATTTGCGTGCTGGTAATTTCATTTCCCAGTTTTGTTCAGTTCACCCTGAGTGCTTGGATCCAAAATTCACAATGGAAAAATAAAAATATTTGAGTCTAGTCGGGTAGGATCAGCTTTGGGCCTGTAGTAGGAATGAGGAAAGGTAATCTCTGGGAATGTGTCTTCATGCACATTCTGTGATGACACACATTAATTTTTAATCTATTAATTTTCTAAATTATTCATGTCACAGAAGTAGAATAGAGAGGAAAAAGAATGGCAGTCAGTACCTAAAAATGGTGTTCCTGCACATCTAATGGTATTTTTCCTCATTTTGTGTGCTCTAATTCTTTTTTCTCTCCACCCTGGCTCTCTTGCAGGCACAGCTGTGAATGGGTGTGAGTTACCTGGCAGCAACAGAGAGGCCCACAGTGATGCTCCTGAGGCTGAGCCTTGCTGACATCCCAATGCTGGTGTCAGTGCCAGCTTCAGGGTTCTCTGACGGTCTTTCCTCCAGGTAGGACTCCTTCCCTGAGAGCACTGATGGTGGCTCCACACAGCAGATTAGATCAGGCACCAGTTCTGTTTGAAAAAAAAAGAAGCAGAAGTATATTTGGGGGTTTCCTAGGTCTATAAGAGGACTTGATCCACAAACATTTGTGCTGATAGATGTGAGGAGAGGGCATGCATGGCTTGAATGTGGGAACAAAATCATTGTTATTCTTCACTGTTAGCTTCACTGTTAGCTATGGAAGCCTCTGCACTGTGGCATTGTAGCCTGAGTCCACCCCATCATGAAAGGTGCAAAGCAACCGAGCTCTGGGAGGAAGAAGGCTTCAAGAGGTGCAACTTTCCTTCATACTCCTCAGTAGCTGGGTTATGGCTCAGATGAAACAGTCACAGTGACCACAGGACATGTTACGAGTATGTACATGCAAAGAGTGGACTGAGGATTTTGAGAATCAGCTTGGACACCAGCCACACTTCAGCTGGAAGTACTCCAGAATGGACATGACATGTGAACAAGTCTATGATTTGGTGAATCAGATCAAGTTTTTCTTTAACAACCCCTTGTTTTACTAGTGTCAGTAGTGCACATGCCTGAGTATAACACCAGGCAGACCTGGCCTCTGGCTTCTTCAGCCTCTGCTCTGACTGTCACGTGAAAGCCGCTCTTACCTCAGGATGCTACACAAATCAAAAGCAGCTCGTTAAAATGCCTGCAGATTTTCAGACCTGCATCTCTCTGTGTATTTGGGTGACACACAGCACAACTGACGTTGATCTCGATTGCACCTTTTTTGCATTACCGTCAAACAAACAATGAAAGAGCTCTAAGCAGCATCCTCTAAGGTATTGCTGTCTGCATGCTGTCTCCCCGCTTGATTTCCTCAGGTCGGTAAGTCTGTAGGAGCAATCCTCCGCAGTAGCTTTTGTTTTAAATTAAAGATGCTACAAGACTATTATGTCACGAGGCATCAGGAAAAATACCCTTTCAGGAGATCAGATTGACACTTCCACCCTGTAAGTGCACAGTGCAGCAGCTACACATATTGCTGGTATTTGTGCAGGCACTGCATGAGGTCCTGGAGGGCAAGCCGGGACGCACCGCTTTGTTCTCTCACCTGCACTGAGTAAAGGCTGTTGTTATCGGTGCTCCGATAAATCCTGCCACAGAGTCTTGTTACACTTGGAAGGAAAATAATACGATGTGTTACAAAGCTTGGTAGCTGATAAGGAAAGAAAAAAGGTTGCTTCCTTTGTTTTAAATAGGGGTTGTTTTGTGCATAGGCGTCTGTGTAAGGGAATGCAACAGTGCTGAGGTTGGCCTGGTGAGGAGTTTAAAACCATGGCATTTAGAGGCCTGAATTCCAATGCCCTGCTCTTTCACTTCAGTGTAGTCTTTATATAAACACCAGCGGACTAATAGCACACTGCTCGCAAGTTCAAGGCCACTTTTCTTCATTGCCCAGGAGCCCAGCTGTCAAAGCAAGATCCAGCAAGCACTTCAGCTGATATCTCTGGGGCTGGCTGAGACTTATAAGCAACCTGTCCTTACGTTAGCCTCCACAGCATCTACTCTTGGAAAGATGGATAGTGCTCTGCAATACCTTGTTCTGAGTTGACTCTGAGTTTTGCTCGCACGCACGGTCATGAAGCCATGAGGAAACTATGTGACAAGATTGATCACAGCCTCATACACCATCTTGTAGTTTGCCTCCACAAAAGCACTGAGGCATGGACAGAAGGTATATCCATATGACCTGGCTGGAGTCCTGTGTTCTCCTTTCCATACTGAAAGAAGAAGTATAAGGTCACTGCTTTGGAAAAGCCACCTGCAACAGCCACTGATGTAGGGAGATTGCTGCTGAATGGGAAATGGGGTTAAGGGTAAATGCATGCCACCACCAGTGCCACAGGACAAGGGAAAAGCTGAGGACATTTTACTCCCAGGCTGTAGATGGAAACAGCCATGGGAATGAGGTAACGATGTGGGGAGGTAATTCAGCCTCAGGCTTGAGGTGCTCCTGACAGCAGCAAGGCCTGGGAGGGGTGAGTGGCACAGCTTGCTCTTCTGCAGGGTTGTGGCCCTTCTTCTGACACAGCCACACCACCACCCCAGGCAGTGACCTCCACCAGCCAGAGCCAAGCCTCTACCTTGTCGAGGTTCCTTGTTTGTCAAGAACAAGATGCCTTCTGACTGTTTTTCAAAGGTCAGGTACTCTGCGCAAAATAAAAAACATCCTGGCTGTTGCTGAAAGGAGTTTCCTTTGGAAAAGATCTCCTGAAAGTCAAACACTTTAGCAATGGGCTGCATCTGGACCATTAACGTGCTCAGGAGCACCCTGAGGAACAGCAGTCTTGGCACTTCTGAGGACTCTCAGAAGACAGATCCTGACTGCCAGACCTTAGCTCTGCACTTCCCTGTGCAAGACCATGTGTGCATAGCCATAGCTGGTCCCCTACCTCCTCAGCACGTCAGGGAGGGGTTATACAGGCTGGTCGCCCCTTTATGAAGAAAATGGATGGATAGCTCACAATCTGGATTTGAGGCCTGACACTGTAAGTCAGAAAGGCCTGGTGGCTCTAATTTTTTATTTGTTGCACTTTTGCAGACCCCAAGCAACTACTAACAGGACAGGCTGTACTTCTTGCTTATCTTTAAGGTTTTGGCCACATTGTGTTTTTATGCTTTCTGTTTTTCTGTAGTAACGTATTCCAGCCATAAACCAGCAATGGTCAGGGCACATTTAATCTAAGGGGATTCCAGATGGCTCTAGCAATAGAGTGACCAGCCTTTCAGTGTGTGGTCTGTGCTTAATTTGGGCCACTGTGAGCTGGCCTAAAAAAGGAAGCAATATGAAAATACCTCTATATCTGTGGATTCTCCAGTGAGGAAGTCTGGAACTTTTGTAAATGTTTTGCTTTATTTTTAGTCATTAATGTCACAGAGCTATTAAATGTGGTCTGGCTTTCAGGTTTACCCTTTGCCAGTAGCCTTTCTGCAGGAAACCATTACAATTTTCTTGTGTAGGAGACCAGAAAAAGTCCTTGCATTTGGCAATTGCAAAATATTTTTGCACTTTACAACATCTGTTTGTTATTTTGGTTTAGGGCCTTGGGCAAATTCTTAGTTCACTGTCTGTCTTCTATCTCATATGTGCAAAAAAGCAAGTGAAGTTCATGATAGGTGCCCTGAACTTAACAGGTCTGAGCTTGATGGAAGCAGCCTCTGGAGATTTTCAGAGCTGTAGGTAGAGGGGAGAGCAGTCTGCCTATGGCTGTAAGTTAACCATAGCACTAACCATAGCAGAACCAGGTGTGTCTGATCACAACACAGGTGGTGTTATCAGCTTTTTTTTTTTTTTTTTTTTTTTTCCTAAAAGATCCCTTTCTGCTTACACTTTTCAGCCTACCACAGAACCAAGATGAGGGGGAAGTTGAAGGCTGCAGGGGTTGGACTCCTAACTTGTCTGCATTGCTTACATCCACCAGTCTCCCTCAATAAAGGGCTTGGGACCAGAGGGTGTAAGCAGTGCAGACAAGCCAGACATGGGGCAAGTGTGGGAGGCACCCTTTGAGGTGGGTTTTTCGGTCAACCATACCCCTGGGCTGATGGCAGCTGGCATATCCGAGGGGCTTTCACCATGGTGGTGACCTTCAGGAGTGACCTCACCAAACTGTGCACACTGCCTTTATCTCCTGGGGCCCAGTATTCTGAGCACAATGGAACAATGCTTTTGTGTTTGTAAGGTTTTCTACAATGGCAGATAAGTAATTATCTAAGTAAGGGAAACTAAGTACCTGAAATAAGTAGATGAATTTTCTCATTTGCTTTGCCTCATCTCTGGCTGGACTGACTCCAATCTCCAGTCGCAATTCCCCTTCTCCTTAAAAAATCAATACTCCACTAAATCATTGTCTTTTTCAACTCCAAACATGAACATTTTATTGCACAGTGACATCTATCTCAGATCCAGGCAATCATTCACCCTGAATGTCCATGAATTTTAGGGGCCAATTTTTGATGATGTAGTAAAGAGCATAAACGAGTTACCCTAGATATTTTGGTGTACTGGTTCTGAAAAACACAGATAAGCTTGAAAGAAATATTTTGTCATATGCAGCAGGGAGTACACACTGACATGACATAAACATACCATCTACTCTCACTGGAAATACAACATGGCAATTAACTAGTCTAGCATAAGATCTCTTCATATAACCGGTCAGTCTGCACCATATGGGAGTCACCTGCCGTATCTTAATTACATCTTATAGTCTGGCACCAAGGCCACCCTCAGCGTGCGTCAGTAAGCAACCCATTTTCTAGTGTTGGCAGACCTTATCTATAGAAAGGAGAGGAAGTGGTGGAAAGCACATGTTATGTTCTGGCAAAAAAATGCCAGAAAGCAGCGATGGGGACTTGTGGGATTGTTGCTGGCAGGCATTCAGGCTCAAGGTGAACGTGCCTAGTTAAGCTCCAAACATGCCACAGGTTGGGGCAGGGTGAGCAACCAGGTCACTGGTGTGAGAATCAGAACTTCACTGAGACTTGCAAGCTTGAATTGGATTGTCAGCTTCCCCTGTGTGAGCACCATGGCTAGTGCAGAGTGATGTGGGAGTCACTTAGGGCTGATCATGACTAAAGGCTTCAACTTGGACTAGTTATTTGGACTGCACTGATCACTGCCAGCTTTGGCCCAATGGCCCAGTTATGTTCTGAAAGAAGTGTCTTTGCCATAAGCTATGTGACATGTCAGGACAATGCTTGTTTGCATTTTTATCAGTTTCTTTACACAAAGATGAAAAGTTTATTGAGTCAAACTGTGAAGCTTTTGTTCAGAGTAGTGTCTCCACTTGATTTGGGGGGAGCTTTGCCAGAATAGATCCTGAATGAAACAGGAGGAAGGGCTTCAGGTTTTGACAGTGTGTTTTTCCTGACATTTTAAGTTGAAGCACATTTGCAACAGGGCTATGACTGAACAAAAGTTATTGTGGTAAGCATTTCAATTTGAGATTCAGACGAAATTGTAGAATTGTTGCCACGTGTGCTGGATCCTATCCCCTGATGGAAGCCTTCAGCTAGACCTTGAATAGTAGAGTTGGTGGGATTAGTAATGATTTGAGTAATGTATACAATTGAAATATTTTTGTGGCGTTTCTGCAGTTCCTACAGATGTCTCAGCTGGACTTTTAGCTGTGGTGTCTTACAATTTTGAGCACATGACTGTATGTGCATAAACTTAAAACAAGCATGTAATATTTTTTCATGCTCTTCACCCATTACTAGGCATCCAGAATAATAAAAGCTGATCAGGGCACAAAGGCCTCCTTTCATAAGTTCTCCTGTGCAAATATCTTATGAAAATAAAGGCATAATGAAGGTACTATTATTTTCTCTTCACACCGTTTGCACATGCTACAGAGACAGAAGGGATGAAAATTTACCAAATAAGGAGGAAAAGGAGAGCTTTTAAGTAGGTCTCAAGTGGGCTTCTTTTCCAAATGGAGCTTATTTGTCAGTGCATTAACACAGAAAGAGAAAGCAAAGGTGGGATCACAGGGCAGCCTCTGGGCACATCTCCAGTGAGAACTGCCACATTTCATCTTTGTGGCTATGTGTGCAGTGGCAGGGGTGGAGGACGTGGCACCTGCAAAGGCTCAGCCTGGAAAGATGAGGAGAAAGCTCAATCCAATGCCCACAGTTGGCCCACTCTGCAGCATCACTTCTGTGCTCTGTGACTCCTGCTTCTTGTGCTGCTCACAGAGATCGTCACAACCTCATGCATGTGTTGTATTCATCTCCTATTTCCCACTAGATGCTTATGATCTTTGAAAGAGGGTTGTTTTTTTCTCTGTTACGCGGGTGTAGTGTCTCATCATGTTATGCTGCGGTTCTCACTACTCCTTACAAATCCAATTGCAGTATGAGTAAATCTTCCTGCTGCTGTAACATAAAAGCTCCAGCACTGAATCTGGGGTCAAAAAGCTAAAGGCTAGATGCGGGCCACTTAAACAACATCTCAGACATTGGAAAAGATCTAGAGAAATGAAGCTTCCTGCATCCCTGTGAGAAAGCCCTTGTCCCTTCCCATCCTCCCCGTGTCCTGGAGGGGAGGGGAACCTGACAAGACCACAAGAAAGAGCTCAGTGAAAGTGAGCAAACATCATTAAAATTATCCAGTGGACCTCAGTAAAAATGTACTGAGCTGTCCTGGCTGAGAGAGACATTTTTCACACTGTAATGGCCACACAGCTCCCTAAGTGGAAGAAGGAAGGTCATTTACTTCACAGGAAAAAAAGAGTCTATGAGATCATTTATAACATTACTCACAACCATTATCTATCCCAAATCATTCTTATGCCTTGTCTGTGATATTGGCTGCCTTGCAGTGCTTTGAGTCTCTCTTAACATAAAATCCTTTCTTATTCCTTAATGGCATACCAGCTGAAATATTTAAAGCATTTGCAGACAAATGTACCTAATTGTATCCTAGATGCACGAAGGCCCCAGGGAACACTAACTGCTGCCACAGTCACATTTACCTGCCCTCGGGGAGTCTGTTGTTTCAGTAAAACCCTGTCAAATACAGGTTGGTTAATAAGAAAATGCTTTTCCACAAATAGAGCATATTTGGGCTCACATCCTGCACTGACTCATTCTTCCACCTGATAAAAGCTTCCTGACCTCTCCCACAAGCTGTGAGCTCGCTACACCCCAATTAAAGGGCTGCGCTGGCTGGAGGGTCAGCAGGGCCTGGCTGTTCCACACCTGCAGCCGTGGTCCTCATTTGCCTGAAGAAAAGCCCTGTTTTCACCTTCACAACCGGCCCCAAGCATGTGGCTACATTCAGGTGCAGAAAGGCAGACCTAAAGTCAGTCAGGAAGGTTAGGCAAGGAAAGAAGAACACATTCTCATGGGTCTTGAGCCATGCAGTGTCTTGTTTGAGTCAGCCTGAAGTCCCCTATCCCAGCCCCCACGTGTTTGGCAACGGCTTTTCATGTGTGACCCTCTCAGAAATCACCAGGTTCCAGCTTGCCACAATCCAGTGAACATCTTAACTAGTTTCTTCTCTGCACATAGTTTTCAGTAGTTTGACTAACAATTGCAGCGTGATGCCCAGTCCACCACATGAGGGACTGGTAAGGATCATTCAGGTTCTCCTGATTTTTTTAATTTTTTTTACTCACAGCCTTTATGCAGCTGGGAGTCGTACCCTGAACTTTCGGAAAACATTTGTTTTTGCTTCTGAGTTCATGCTGCAGAGCATGACTGATGCATTGCAGAGCCCTGTGGAAGCAGTTGGGGCCTCCTGCAGGATCATCATCGTGTTTTGTTTACTTCAAGGATCTGGCGCAGTTGTTTCCTCCGACTGGGGCTAACGAGTGGGTCCTGTTTACTCTTTCCAGAAATGCAAGAAAAGATGATGTGCCTTTGTGAGATAGTGTGTCCAAGAAGAAAAACGCTTGGTGTGTCCTACCACTGAGGAAACTACAGCTACTGCTCAGGATCTCTGCAAGCAGGCTGTGAGCCCTGCATGTTCCTTAGCATATTCAAAATGACCACTGTGTTAGCAAGACATTATTTGAATAGCAGACAACTGTGGAAACATTTGGCAAGAAAACATGTGAGAGATAACAAAGCAATTGCAATCTTTGGCTGCCACAAAGCGGATTGTTTGAAAATCCTGCCCAGAAAGTTCTGAGGGGAAAATGTTACGTGTGGTGCCCCAGATTATTTTATATGAGACATTAACATTTTTGCTGGTTATGACTATCACTTTTCCCATGCTACTGACAGTGCCCTGAACCGATACAAGGGCAAAAATAAATTGTCTTGCCCAGACCTTGTAACTGTGAAAAAGCACGCCCTATTCCCCGAAGCAAAAGCGGTTGAATGATCTACTCTAAGAAACATGACTCCAAGTATTTAGTGGCAGCCATCTCAGATCACTGTTGTGCAGCCTCAATAAAAATTTGAGAGGTGGGTGGAAAGCAACTGAGAGCACTATGAATGAGAATGGTTAGTCCTAAACCTGTGTTAAGGCTAACAGCCAAAGAATAAAGGAGCTGGTGAGGGGGAACACGTTGTTCTCATTATCTGCCAGTGGTTGCACATCTGCACTAAAAGACAACAAAAGGGCATTTTTTTGTACAATTGTACATTGTGTAATAAGATAAGAATAAAACTAATTCACATTTATCTAGAATTTCTCAGAATGGTTGTAGTCCCTGTAGACATAGCTGACTATAAAATGTGAAAATCTGAGTCACACCAGCAGATTGTACGTGGCAGAGAAACTAATCTGATGTAATAGAAATGTTTACAAGCTCAGTGACCCTTCTCCCTCCACCCTCCTCCACTTTAAAAAGCCACGTAAGGCCATGGATCAAAGCAATGAAGTGGCAGCATGCTGAACACTGAAACAATAACAGCCCTGACTTCCTCAGACGTCAATAGTGCAAGTTACTGGAGGATTTTTGCATTCACTGAAGAAGGTAATATAATCATATGCATCAAAGACTGAAAGTGGAGTTATAATGCCACCACCTCTTATCACTAAAATATTGCTAAACATGATTAAACATGGTTCAGTGGAAATATCAGAAGCTGACTACCCAGTGGGATCAAAAAAAAAACAGCAAACAGTTCAGAAATGTGTACTCAGTTAATGCTTACCAGATGCAATCAATTTAGAGTAATAGTCAGTTCCAGTCTTTAATTCATATCTTTATGAAATGAGTACAGATACACTCCTCTTATGTCTAACAGATTTCCTGCCTCTATTTTTTTTTTTTTTGTCTTTTCCAAGCAACATACCACCTTGTGTTACTTGAACTCTTTGTCCCTCCCTAAGAAAGCTGGAGGTCCCTTACAGATAACAAACCTGCTATTGCTTCCTGAGCAGATCTCAGGTTTGGTAAGGGTAAATGTGATGACACTGTGCATTTAGGGTTTTGTAATACACGTGACTTCACTGCGCATGACACTGTGAAAATAAATGAGAAGTGCAAAGTCAAAAGAGCTCATAATGATCAGATTAATTATCACCCTGGGGGATGTTCCTTGCAGGGTCCTACAGGATTCCTTTCTGGTCTTTGTGGAAAGTCTGCAGAAAAACAGAAAAAAATGTTGAAGAATTGTGAATGATAGGTTAGCTAGAAAAATTGATCTGGATTACTTGTTAAAGGAAGGTCAGTTTAATGGTATCCATTTTGACAGCCAAATGAAAATCTGTAAAGCTAGGGACAAATAAAATCAGCTTTCCTACAGGAATGGGGACTCTGTTTTAGAAAGTGGTGGTTTAGTGAAGGATTTAGGTGAAGTGGCTAGTAATCAATCCTATAGGCACTCTCAGGATAGTTCATAGCATAAAGGCCGATTTGGATCTCAAAGAAGAGCAGTGATATATTTAGCTGCCCTACTCAAGTGCTGGAGAAAGCTCAGATGAAAGCAACAAGACTGATCAGAAGTTTAGAAAATGTCAAGTTGGGGGGAAAAACTGAGCCATGAGAATGTGTCTAGTCTGAAAAAGACAAGACAACAACTTTCAAACACATAAAAGGTAGTAGCAACAGAGACTGTAACAAAGTCTTGTCCATACCTTCTGATGATAACACAAGAAGTAACGAGCTTAAATTGCACCAAGGAAGATTTATGCTATCCGTCAGGAACATTTTCTAGTGACAGACAACTGAGCACTGGAACATATTGCAGGTTACCATAGGATTAAGAGCTGTTTGGGCCAGTGGTTTCCAATCTTTCTTTTGTACCTAATCTCAACTCAGAAAACCGGCAGCATTCTCCCTCCCATTGTTAAGTGGTAAAATTGTTTTGTCTTAAAACAAAGAGCCTTAAAGGCTTTTGAGTACTGGAAATAATAGTGATGATGATGATGACACACACAAAAGACATTGCATGGGGAATTCACCAGCTTGATTAAAAACAAATGGAAAGTTAGCTTGGGAGGTAGCCACGTTTCAGAATGGCCTTTAAGAGCAGGAAAATACTCGAAAGCTGGCTGGGGTGCACAGAGCAGACGTGGTGGTAGAGACTGTGGGGCTGTGCAAGAGGAGTCATTGCAGACAGCTGCAATGAATCAGTCTTAAAGTAAGCAAGACATAACTGGGTTTGGGGATGAGTGGAAATGAAGGGAAACTGAGGACTCGGGGGGTGCCCATGGGGTTACTGGCAGGCCACAGGGCTGCGAGCAGAGAGGGCCAAGGTGAGAAACATAAGAATAAGGCAGAGGGCACAAACTGGGACATGGCTGACCCAGCCTCAGGGTGATGGTAATCAAGGAGATCTCTTTATGAATGCAAATAGCTACTGAGCAATCTTTGTCAGATATATTGCACTTGCCAGCCAAAAAGTGATGCAGAGCTGCTGACAAAAAAAAAAAAAAAAAAAAAAAAAAAAAAGGGGAGGGGGGAGCATCTTTCTGTTTTCTGTTTATTGTGTTGCTTAAACTGTCTGAAGCCTAAGGAAATGTACACTGAAGTAGATTTGCTCATGAAATCAGGAAGGCCCTGCTCTGCTGACCATCGAGGGGTTGTGTGGATGGTGCCCTCAGGTATTCATTTCCCAGGAGCCTAAGGATATGCCCTTAGGCTGTGTCACTCATACCGCCCTGTCTGGAATCCCTCATTTCTCATGTTTGGGAGCTAGAGTCACGATCTCTAATGTTGTCTCATTAGCTGGGTAGAGAATTGCCAGGCCTCCCACTATGTATGTGTGGGCAGCCCCTTTTCTTCGATTAGTTCAGAATACTTTCCAGCTGAAGTTAACCTTCATGACATGCTCAGTGTTATTCTCTATGTTATTGCTTGAGTCTGGAAAAAAGTGTGTTATTTCCTCGCCCCCTCCCCCCTCCCCCCCCCACACATGTTGCTCTAACCATTAAAACACACTGCTAGGTATAGGGAAGAAGCCAATCTGGAAATACAGTTCCTAAACAATCTCTGTACATTTTAGATGGCCTTACTGATATCGTAAGTCCTGCCTGGATGGATCCCTACATCCTCTCTCACAGTTCCTGGCCTGGTGGGGACTTGAAATGAATGTCTGGCTGAAGTCACAAGCACTGCTCCAGCGCTGTATATACCAAAACTCCTCTTGGAGGGAGTCCCAGCCCACGCTCAGCACTCTGAGATTAAGAAATGTACAGAACTGTAAAAACACAAATCACAAACAAGCTCGGTGAATTTTGAAGAGCAGTTTTTGAACACCCCAGTGTGGACGGTAAACCACAACAACAGTAACAGGAAAAGCAGCACCACAAACGAAAACCCAGTACTCCATTTGAAACTAAATTCATTTAATAAACTAGAAGAAATTGCTCAGCAATGAAAAACTCCAGCACCACCACCCTGACCACATAAGATACATGAGAATAAACAGACTTGTGGGCACACCTCAAGCAAGCTTAAAACAGAAGCCTGCTCCAAAACAGTCTCCACACTAGCAAGGTGATCTCACTGTCTGGTAGAAATAACGCTCATCAGCCAACTGTAATCAATCAATTTCACAGGACTGCTTACTATATATAAAAATTGAGGTTGGTAAAAATGTACAGGACGTTTGTTCCAGACCACTGTCTTCTGACCTCGATGAGCAAACAAACTGAAAATATTTCTCACGGAAACCGGTTTTGGTTTACAGGTCAGGTAATAACTTGGGAACTTCAGCAAAGGACAAACAGCAGCTCAGCAAAGCTTGCAGAGGACCTCTGTGGTGATGCTTTTGATATGGTAGTGAAACCCCACTTGGCGTCTGTTTTTCCAGAGGGGTCCAGGAAATGAGTTTTATTCTTGCTGATGCCTGGGCAAAACAACTTTGGAAGATGAGTGACTCGTGCTGGAGAGGCAGGTCATGGAGGGGGTGAAGGAAGGACAGCTTGCTGCAGTGGATAGCAGGTAACCAAGAGCTTTCTGATGTTCGGGCACAGGACTGGTTGATTGAGCAGGGAAAACATCTGACTTCTCCATCACAAACAAGACTGTATGTATAGACAAACACATATCCTGTGTCAGCAAATGGTATATTACAATTTTTGTTACTTATCATGTGAAAGCTCATTTTTCCATGATTTGTGTCAAGCAACTGTTAAGTGAATGTGGAAAGTCAATTAAAAGTACACAAATTGTATCTTTTATCACAATTTTCTAATAATAATAACAATAATAATAATAATGATAAAAACCACCTGTTTCAAATGTGTTCAGATTTTTGTGGGGAAGTTTGGATAGAAAATACATCAAAACAGGTTTTGTACTTACATCTAACGGACATATTAAATAAGGGAAGTAGCAAATGTAGTTGATGAGGGAACAGGATGCTTCTGGTCACTGTGAACTCTATACTCAAAGATATAAAAGCTCATAAAGATAGAGAAAAGTGCTCTGTGGTGTTTCCCATAGCATCGCCCTGCTACTTGCTATGGAAATCGGTGACAGTCGTGCGAAGTGGGAACGGTACCTGCTTGAGCGGTTTGGAAAATCTCACCCCACTTCCTTCACATTTCTAAAATGAGTGTATCTTGACCTTGCCCACCTGTTTCTATTCACAGGCTGGAAGAGGAAATGAGCTTTGATGCTTCTTCCACTCCCGACTGATTTTTTAACTGTGAATGAACTTAGTCCAAATGAAGAAAGTGCGCTCTTCACACCCATTAGCTAAACTGAAACCAAAAGTCAGTACTTGAAACACTTTTCTGCATAACAGAAACCAAAACTCTTTGCATTTAAAGAGGGTAAATACCTAGCAGAAATATACATATATGTATATATACTGAAAACTGCATGATATTTCAAACCAGTCTTAAGAGTTAAGATGGTTTCCTCTTTTTACCTGTGACTTTGCAGCTTGCATTGAAAATCACCGTTATCAGACTGGCAAACCAAGGGCAGCAATTGCTGGAGCTGAAGAGAAAGGTATATCTCAAAGTGAGAAATCTCTGACTTCACTGTGTGACCTCTTCTGCTGGGCAGGTCGGCTGGTCTCCACCAGAAAGCAGTAGGTCCTCTCTGTACATACACCAAGTAACAGGGAGTGCAGATGGAAAGGACAAAAGGAGAGGGAATGGAGAAAAAGAAGGATTTGTGAGGTGCTGGGAGGTTAGGTGCCTTGTCCAGGACCACACAAGAAATTCATGGCAAGCAGGTGAACCAGCTGCTGGCATCAGGAAGGGTATGTGGTGAGTTAAGTGCCTCTTCCCCGAGAAGCTGCTAAGGAAACAATATGTGGATTATCAGCTGTCACCCGAGTGTTACTTCACAGTAATATTGCCATTCATCAGTTCCTGAGATAAATAGGGCAGATGGCATGAACTGCCCTATTTTGTGGAGCTGCCTGCTGCTTTCCTCTCAATATAGAGAGCCCTGGGTAAGACCAGCTTGGACTTATTTAGCCACCTTCTCAGTGAGGAGACATAAATCCTCCCCCTGCTTTTGTGGGTATACGTTGCACCATATCTGGCCCTGGGATGGAGGAGTGAGAGGTTCCTTGGGGCCAGCAGAGGTAGCTTGGGCTCTGCTGAATTCTGGGTGCAAAGGAGAGCTGTTTACTACAGCTCAGTCCATGTTCCCCTCTCTCTGCATGAAAAAGCTTACCCAACTGAGAGTATCAGCAAGGAAAAAATGGTCTTTTATGCTAACTGATATTCTGTTGTATTTTACACAATGCAGGAGGTACCAGAACTTCTAGCAAAAACTGGAGCAACTGAAAGTCACCTAGTCACCTAGTCACATCAAGCCATGTTTGAGACCTAGCCATAACCATTCCTCTCCAATTATTGACCAATTCAGCCCAAAACAGACACATACAAGCTGCCAGACTGGATCAGAATTTGAAAGACTGATGTTTAATCTGGTAGACAACTTAGCCTTTATGGTGGTAATCGTTTGGCAGAAGATGCTGTAAATTACTGTATCTTGTGGTAGCTGCATAGGAAGGATTTTCTGCATTGACAGCAACTTTTCTATCAGGAGAGGATGCTATGAATCTTGGTGTAAGCAAAGACCACAACAAGTAAATAGACCTAAATAAGTTTTAAGATACACAGAATACTTGTAAGCATAACTGCTCTTGGGCAGTTGTTATCATCAGGTGGGGAAAATGAGGCAGAGAGTTGCCTGGCTCTGCTAAGGACACGAATGTAGCACTGAATAAATTCCCGTTCTTGTTCACAGAGATCCCCTGGGTTTCTTTGTATGTTCCCCACACAGACTCCACGGCATCCTGTAGATGAACTTTGCAAAACAGTGAGCATCAGGCATTATCTTAGTGCTATCAGTGTTGAAGAGGGGAAATGGAGAATGAAAGAAAACACAGTATCTTTTTCCCCAGAGAGGTAGGGCAGTGCTTACCAATGGAAAATAGTGGGTTTCCTTTTGCAACGTGCATAAATCTGGACTTCCTTCCCTCCTGGGAGCTTATGCTGCATTGTAGCTCCCTTGACATGTCCCTCTGAGCAGTGTGAGGCTTTCAGCCACGGTGTTTCTAGCTCTCTTTGGAATACAAACTTTGGGCTTCATTCAAGAAAGCACTTAGGCATGTGTAATTCCTTAAATTTCAATGTGACTATTCATGAGCATAGAGTTAGCACATATTTAATTGCCTTCCTGAATATGGGCCAAAACAGAAAGTATCCCAGGAGTGTTTGGGAAAGAGTCTTAGATTTCATTACTTTAATAAAGATAGCTGCTCCACTTCAAAATATTTCACAAATGGTTTGGAAAGGTTTGGGACTTCTTGCTAGCACATCTCTAGGGGGTGAGGCAGGCAACCAACCCTGTTGGAAATGAGATGAGGATTGTCTGTGCTTGTACCACCCCAAGGGAGAGGACCCATCTGAGAATTAATCTTTTCATGTTAATTTTTCCTAAATGGCAGCCTAGCAAGTGCTCAAATCCAATGTTCTCCACATCCATTTGTGAACATACCAGTTTTTATTACCACCATTTGGGAAAGAGCACTGGATTTAGAATATTCAACTGTGCAGGTAAAAGTTGCAGAGAAAACTCTTTAGTGTCTTATTTTCTAGAGTTTGCTTTCCATTTTAAGAATGAGTGCAAGATGATAAGCAGAAAAACATACTTTTCATGTTAGCTCTGATATGGTAACAAACTGGAGGTACAACACCAGTAAAGATGGTATGTTTTATTAGTCTCGTTAAAATTGCCACTCAGATTCCACAGACCACAGCATTCATCCAAAATTGTTATTGAATGTGAAAAGCACCTAAATCTTCAATATTTACAACCATGTCTTGACCAAGTAGTGCAGATACCCTCTTTATTTTTCAAAACTAGCTTTAAAACTCGATGTGGGTTGTAAGTGAGTATCAGCAGATTTCATTCATCTTTTCCACTGTAAATAGTCAACATCTGAAATTGCTGGAATTTCAAAATTGAAGCATTTTGCCCAAGACCTATATTCATTTATCCTCTTGCAGGTAATAACAGTGGAGGCCTCCATATCTGTGATGAGACTCATCTCATCTTAAAATAGATGTCTTTTTAAAAGAAGGGAAAAAAGTGTGTGTTTCTTTTTCCATTGCCCAGAGAAGTTTTAGCTGGTGATCTCAGATGTGCGCATCCACAATTCTGACACCTCTACAGAGGTGAGATGAGTCCTACCTCACATTGCTGATTTCTCCACTGACTGAACAACAGGTAATGGACACAATGGAGCCACTACAGCTGCAGTGCAAGAGTACAGATAGAGGTCTCTTCCTCTTGCAAACAACCTTGTTTTTTGGCTTGAGCATAACTATGAATGGGGAGAAGGCAGTGGCTGAGAAATCATTTCTTAGTTTTCAGACCCCAGTTTGCAACATTGGCAGCTAGCAAGAAAAGCCTCCTTGGCCTGCTACAGTCATGACCCATATATATACCAAACTGTTTGGGTGATGCTGAAGATTAGCACACTGACCACTGCTGCAAGCTTCGAGGGTTTTGGATTGAGTCATGTGTGGGTGGGGGTAAGGCTTTCTCCTTCCCAGGCAGTGTTGTTTTCACTGACAGCCTGGGCTAGATGAGGGAGGAAGGAGGTTAATGAAACAGCGTATGTGTCCTGCTTGTGGCAGCATCAAACACGGCTGCTCAGCGTTTTGGGGTTGAGGGCAGGTGTCCACCCCTCTGTGGTGGGGACGGTTTAGGGGCTCGGTGCAGTGTCTGTGCGCTGCTGGTGCCACCTCTCCTCCTGCCCTCTGCACAGCTGAGCTGCTCTGCGTGGCACAAAGGCTCCTTCATCTAAAGGAGCCCAGGCCGTTCCCAGTTTTGCAATGGCAGAGCTGCTTTGGCTGTAGGGTGAAAGTAGACTGAGCCACAATCTGTTCTTGCAGCATAGGAAATGGGGTTAGTATGCAGAGGCGCGTGTGGCTGAAGATGTTACGCAGCAGGGTACATTGCTGATAGTGCAGTACGCTTCTCTGCTCGAGGTGACACAGGAACATCCCCCGATGGAGGTGAGAGAAATGCTTTTGAAAGACGTGTGAGAGATCTTCAAAGATAATTTCTGCTTTAGCCGTTCATGAGGACAAAGGGCCCAGAAAGGCAAAATAGAAGGGGATACTCATATTTACACACAAGCACTCACATTCTTGTGTAAAGATAGCGATCATACGTGGAAACAGGCAACCGAAAGTTTCCCCGGTAAAAGTGTAATTCTTGTAAAGCGGGGCTGGTGTGTACAAAGATAGTGCACTCTCACTGAAAGGACTGTTTTAAAATTAGCAAAATGTGACCGTCGCTTTGCTTTATTTTAGATCTTATTTCGAAACATAAGGCCGTGCTTATAGTGGCATCTAGTGGCTGCTGTGCTTACGGAGGTCTCTTCCCCGACACCGCTGTCAACTCAGGGCACAGGAGCTGACTCGAGCTTTTTGCCTTTCGGTCTAAGACTCCAGCAGCATTTTTCTCGTGCTTCTATTGGAGCAGCGCAAAGGTCAATACCAAAGTCAGAGGAGTCCCAGATATTAGGATGAATATTGGTTAGAGCACCTTATAAATAGGCAAAGTTCTGGGTTCATGGCTTCGTTTGGTTCCTGAATTGTAGAAAAGCCTAAAATTAAGGGTGCTTCAGATTGACAACATCTAGAAGTAGCCCAGACCCAAGTCCCGTTGCATGTGAAGTGTTGGTTTTTCAAGTTTAGCAAAAGGGAAATGCACGCTTCCAGGTTTACCAAAGGGCAAGAGAGCTGGGCTCTGGGCATGTCTCTGTTCGTGCTGGTTGGTGCAGTGTGCTCACCTAGTGGGACAAAGTCAGGGTAATTGCTGAAAGATGGGCCATGAGTTCTCCTGCTATTGGGTATCCTAAATACTGACAGTCAGGTTGCTGTTAAGATGACCCATTAGCTCCTTCCCATGTTGTGGGCAACACTGATGGAAATCTTGTCATGATGCTGTGTTTTTCCAGTGCAGGTGCCTCCTCCTTCTCATCTGCTGTTGTGTTAGTTGGTCTCTCCACCTTTGTTGACTCCTACACCAGGAATTTCAGCTCCTTTTCACCTGATCTGGCCTGTGCCCAGCTCATTATCCACCCCATTCCCTGCTGCCCCTTTCTGCAGAACCCGGCAGGCTTTGCTAAGAAAAACAGCGCGCTCCGCCGTGACCTATCTCTTCCGTTTGACCCACTCTTTCCTTTAGTCACAAGCACGGCTTTGACTAATAATGTTGTTCTGGGGACTACGGCTTCTGTGAATTTCAAACACAACAGCTATGCTACTGCTACAAGAATCAACAGGTCAAGGGAAAGGGCCTGAGCAGTGGCATGTTGTTGTTGATGAAATTAATTAGCAAGGTACGGGCACATTGGTGCTCTCATTAATGTTGAGACCTAGCCTGGGACTACTCCTGACAGGCTGCAGAAAGGGGTTACCTGTATGGTGTGAGCAATAACCTGCAGGTTTGTGTCAGACCTGAAAAGCAGTCTCAGGCCCATGTACTAAGGTAGGCGCAATCAGCGTGATCTAAACTGTCGTGATGAGTGACTCATCGGCCAGAAGATGACACCAGTCCTCACTGAACAGCACCTGGCCCTTCCCTCTCTTCAAGCAAGGGCTGAGCCCCAGCAGCTGTCCCGGCACCACTGTGCACCTCCCGTGAGACCTGCTCTTCCTTATTGCGTCTGTTGGAAAGGTGCAATGGATTCGGGAAGCACTGAGATAAAGTTGTGGCAGAAAACCCACCGAGGGCCTTCAGACCCTTCATGGTTTCTTCAGAGAATCCGCAAGCCCCAGGTAACTGCAAAGAGAGAGGAGCTGTGGCAGGAGGAGGATCACCTCATGCCTGCTTTGCTTCGTGTGTGGTTCCCTGAGCATCCCCACACACACTGCTCTTGGGGACGGGCTGAACCTGCCCTTGGTGCGAGCCAAGGTGTCCGTTCCTCTCAGCTTGACCTGTAAACAGAGACAAAAGTGAGCTCAAGGGCCAAAGGGTGGTGCTTCTTTAGTGTGAGGGCAGCCAGATTTACGTACTGAATTGCTGTGTTAAAACAATTCAGGCAACAGTATGGGGGAAGACCTAGAGAGCTCATGCCCTACAAAAACCCAGGGGAGCCTCTTCTTATGTGCATACCTTATATTGTAATGTATGAAATATTGTAGCTAATGAGTCCCATTTACCTGAGATGTTAATACATCCACATCCTGTACCACTTTTATCTTTTGACATTTTAGAACTTTTTTTTTTTTTTTTTTTTTGCAAGTGGCAATTTTCTTGAGTATATTATCGTGAATTCATTTAAACACCTAAAAGCTTAGCTATAGTCTAATTGTGACATAGATATTGGTAATATGAAATCTGCTTTTGCAATGCAAATGCCTGTCTATTAGCAGAATCTTGTAAATTTGATTTTGAGTTGGGAGCAGCAGCTGTTTATTCAGTTCGCAGGTTTCTTGTGGTTTGTGGTTTCTTGTGGTTTAAACATTTGCAGGGTGTAGACACTAACGAGAGCACTGAATTGTTTATGGTGATCTTTGAAGCAGCATTGCAGATTTGTTATGAATTTTTGCCAGGCCAGCAGAAATGTATTAGCCTCTCCTTATGCAAAGTCCCACGTGCAGAGTAACCTCATTAATCCAACTCTTTTGGGACCATGCCACCATGTAGGTTAAGCAAAAACTTACCCTGCTACCATATGGCAGTTGATCACATCCTTTCTTCAGATCTGTTATTTGAAGGGTTGTCTCTTCCCCAAAATAGTGCACTTAGGCATAAATAAAAACAAAAACAAAAACCTTATTTTTATAGCTCTTGCAACAATAGCCAATGTAAGAGCAATGGACAAGGCATCAGGTTAGCAGTCATCTTGGTGACTTGTGAACTAGTTCTGTAATGCTGGGACTGCACTGGGAGTGCATGAATGTGCTCTCCTAGTTGGAAACCCATCTCTTACAACAGTAACTGAACAACATCTCTTACCAGAAACTGTGAAGTAGAACTCCTTTCACTATTTCATTATTTTATTTTATTTTATTTTATTTTATTTTATTTTATTTTATTTTATTTTATTTTATTTTATTTTATTTTATTTTATTTTATTTTATTTTATTTCATTTTATTTTAATCTCATTTATTTCATTTTATTTCATTTATTTTATTTAACTTTTGCAGGTACTTCCACACAAGTTCTATCACTTCATGTTTTCCACTCCAGTACTCTGCAAAATGTATTTCCAGGAGCCCGGTCAGTTCATTCTGGTTTGTATGCGCTACAGGGCAAACGGGCTGTTTCTCCCAAACTCAGAGAGCGTGTGACCAGATTTCTCCTAATAACTCCTAGCTTAATAAATACTAGTTACAGAGTGCTCCACTAGATTGTTATCACCTTTTTAGGGAAAGAGATGAATTTAATTGAAGTAGGCTGGGCAAATCTCTGAAGAGATACACTTGTAGAAACAATATAAAACCATGCAGGAATAGGAAAATTAATCTCACAGTCCTTTCCCCCTAATCGTTCTTCATGACATACCATATTCCTTACGTAGATGGCAAAAGGGAGCCCTCTAGGGTAAGTATTATGTAGTAAGACCTCTGTTTTCAAGGTGCTTTGCAGCTGGTTTCATTTTGTATTTCAGCAGCAAGGAAGGTTCATGAAATACAGTGACTTACACTGCAACTTCTACCTCAAAGAAAACCTACACTGCTGCTCACCCAAGCCCCTGAAACCTTGTGAGCAGAAAGATCTCTGTATCTATGCCCTGCCTCTCTGAGCATCTATCAAAGATTGGATAGAAGGGCTGGAGGGCCCGTGTAATAGCTCAGACTGCCCATTCTCAGGCTCCCCCAAATAGGGTGTGAATGGGTGAACAGAGGCCACCCCTCTTACCGAAGTCCCATGCTGGCCTTCACTTTTTTTCACTCCTGTGGATGTTTCACAGCTGCTAAAGCCTCACATTGATATACGGCCTCTCCTTGTCCCAGTGTTATCCATCATCACACCACTGCTCCCACTCTCCATTGCCTATACGCACTGCCAGCCAGTGTCCTATCTGTCTACTTTTTCTGCAACTATCACATCTTTCCCTCCCACTGCTCTCAGACTCCTTCAGCAAACAATCAGACCCGTCCTGCTCTACTCATACACACTGCAGCATAGGGGTGAGAAGCACAGAAGGGTGGGAAGAAGAGAGCAGTGCTGTGTGGGGCAGAGATGAGGCAGGAAAAGGGACAGCTGGAAGGAATAGGATTGTTTGTGATATTTAAAAACACTTGGAGATCTTTGTACCTAGCAAGGTAAATGGCTTCTGTGGTCTGTTTTATGCAGTGTCCATTCCTTCCTTGCTATTAACTGAATGCAAGACCCCGTCCAGCCATGGCTTGGAGGCACGGTGTCCACTGGGCCCTGTGGCCTCATGCTGTTCTCTCAGTAAGGATTTACTTCATTTCAGGGCTAATGACACTCTTGGTCCTTCCTGCTGTTTTGCTGAAGCACATGGCTGCAGCTCAGGTAAATTACAGGCCTGCAGCAGGAATGACTGGGTGTAACCGCCTGGCCTGCGTTGAAAGGCTGACAGACCCCGGGACTGCGGAGCCTCCTCCTGAGCCTGAGAAACTATGAATTGGCTTGTGAAGCCTGCGGCTTCGCAGAGTACTACAAAGGCTTCTTTTTTTTTCAGTCCCTTTTGTTTACCACCCCAATGGCAGTGTTTTTACTGGCTCTGGCAGTTGCATAGCTAAAGGATCATATGACTATATATTTTCTGGTCTTTCCTTCTAATCCAGAAATACCACAGGCAGTAAGAAATTCTTTTCCAGGAATTCCTGTCAGTGAGAAAGTGTAAAGCATTTTCATTTTTAATGGGATTTCCTGTTTCTTCTTTTCCAATTCTTAGGCTGAAGAAATAGAAACAAGCAATTTTGCCTCGGGCGATGACCTGTGGTTGTTTCCTCTGCCACGCGTGGCAGCTCAGCCTTGTGCTTCCACTGGGACTGTGTTTTTTGTACAGCTCCTGACTTCGGGCAATGAAATATGAGGTGAGAGAGTAAAGCTGTTTGTTTGGGTGAGAAAGGCACAAAAACTGATGCTTTGCTGTGCCTGTTAATATTGGGCTAGAACATGGGTAGCAACACAAAAATTCATTTTCGTTGCTTTCCTAATCAGGTGCCATGGCAGTGGCAGGGATACAACTACATAAAAACTTCCTTTCAGACTTCACTATTGGCCTGGAGTTAGCTTTAGAGTTAGATTTTAGATTTTTTAATTCCTCTACTCTGCAAGGTTCATCCACTTTTGAATTGGCTCCATTTGGGTCCATTCCTATAATAATGAGCCCCTCTGCTCTCTGCTGGGCTGTCTGGTGAGTGCTGTGGGCTAAGTTCATTATCCTTTGCTCTCTGCAAGGATGTTTTTTTCTCCCTGCCCAGACTACGCCTTATCATTTCTTGCATCTGACTGAATTTCTAAGGCGCATCCTGGTGGCCATGTAATCACAGAGGTGCTCCAGTGTGGGAACCTGGCTTGCGGGAGCAGCTCATGGTGAACTCCAGCTGGATGAAAAAGCAAAGGAAGCACTCACCAGCAAGGCAAAACTTTTTCCAAGAGCTATCTGGTATGCTGCCTTCACCTTCCCCTGATAGGCACAGCCTGTCTCCATCAGAGAGGCATGAAGGCTGTCTTGAGTCAGCAGATAGCATCCGTCTCCCAAATACCTTCCTGCTTCTAGCCCAAACCTAGGTAGTGTGCCAAGCATTCTCGATACCCAGTACTAGCAACAGAGTTTGGCTGTGAGAGCTGCTGATTGCAAAAGGCTTCACCTGATGAAGAATTGCTCAGTTAGTTCACTAGCTGTTTTGAAGTAACAGAGGATGGGTTTAAGTAACAGGTGTGGGGCATAGCTTGCCTCCTCCGGAGTGACAAATCAGAGTCTAAAAGGCAGCACAGCACACAGTGTGTTACATGAAGTTTCCAGCCAGAGTCCTGGGTCTCTCAGCTAACAAGTGGAAGTGTCATGAACTGCAGCAGAAGAGAAGGGGTGGAAACTCCAGGAGCTCCTTCAGGACAGCGTTTCTGTTGGCTCTTGCACTTAGGAGACTCGGCTCTCATGCAGAGGGACAGCTCCTAACGCCTCACTGCGTAGCAATGATGTCCCCTCTTCATCTATGTCATCTGCTCAGTTACAGAGATGGGCTACGCAGATGCTCATACAGATGCTGTAGCTCCAGAGCATTTACAAGAGGCAAAGAGTGACTTAACAGCTTCAATTAGCTTCTAGAAAAGACTGCACAGTGCTTAAGGTACGCCAAAAAGGCAGTGTGTGACTCCTCTGACAAAGCAATGCTGCTGCTCCTTGTGATGCTTTAGCCTCCTGCGGTGCCAGATGTAGCTAGTGTTTTACTATTTCTTTCTTCAAATAGCAGTGCTCAGGGGGGATAAACTTTACTTAACCTAATTAATTTTAATCACAGCTTTCAAATCTCATACTGTGCAAAGAATTACAAATTGGAATACATTAATAGAACCCATGGTTTATGCTGCAAGCTAATCGGAAAGTGTGCATTTACATTTTCTGCATGAGTTTGCAATTACCATTAAAATAAAATTCAGTTATGTCCTTTTAAATTACTAAAATGTGAAGAACAGATTGAGCTGGTCCCATTTGTTGTAGAAAATGACTTGAAAATGGCCTACATTTCAAAGAATTAAATGATTCTTCCTGAATAAGAGGTTTTAGAAAATGACTTCCAGTTGTCTAGAGTTAAGGTGCTTCCAGGCATTCTGGTTTAAACAATCTTTCTTTTACAATAATGGATTGCTTAATGTTTCCTACCTGCTTCAGTACGGATTCGTGGAAGGAACAAGGAGGGTTCTTTCTAAAAGTCAGCAACCTTTAGGAATAAGCTGGAGAAATGACATCTCAAATGACCACGTCCAAAGCCCAATGCTGAGCACTGAGAAGCAGTTCAGAAAATTTCTTTCCCAATGGAGGGGTTTCTCATCTGATGAATGTGGGAATGTAGGCCCAAATCCTACAGTCCAGCAGCTTTGGGGTTTCATTATGAACACAAATATCCCCCAGGTGTTTTTTAAATCAAAGTTTTGGTAGGGTCAGGTTGAAAATTTTATACATACCCAATGATTTTTTATTTATTTATTTTTTTTACAGGACTGTGATGCCAGATCAAAATGATGTGGCTGACTAGCTCCTATTCTCCGAAGTACTTTTGGACTTTTAGGAAACCAAGTCCCATTCACTTCAGTGGAACCCTAGATTTCAAGGAGCCAAGAACCCCCTGAACCTACAACTCAGACACCTTATTCATTTGGCTCTGTTGAAAAAAAATGTTACTTCAGTAGAAATGACCTCATTTTTAAGAAAAGCTGAATTGCTCCCAAAAGGATCATTGTCTTCAGAAATGTAGTCTATGTTACAGCACGACAGGGCCCCAAACAGTTTTTAATATAAAGCTTGACATTGTATTGTAATGGCAGTGTTCAAGACAGTACAGTAGTGTTTGTATTTGTTTTCAGCACAACCCCCTACAACTTATTTATTTATTTATTTTTAAATTCAAAGTCATGCAATGCAAGCAGTGCAAAAATAAAGAGGAAAACCACAGTCTCATAGTACTTGGTACAGACACAGAAACAGCTTACTCCTTTGTATAGCAAAAAGGTCAAAATGCATTGCTTTTGGGAAAACATAAGCAGATGTATATATTATAGATGATAACCTTTAGCTAAGTTGTAAGCCTAGTGCTTATTAAATAATTGATAGTACATCAGAGCTTCATGAAAGCCATGTTTTACATGCTGAGTTCGAATAAAATGGCTTGTGATAATGATTTCTGTAAAACATAATATGAAGTACAAATATTGACACAGAGACCAGAGGATGAAACATTCCTTTTTTATTAAACAGGTTATTACATCTAAAATCGCACCGAACCTCACTGAAAACTCTGGAAGACAAAAATTAACCATGTTATCACTCTGAAATATCACTTCAAACTTGTATTTGCATCAGAAAGCTTGTTGAGGGTTTCTTCTCTTTAAAAATGCAGCTGAAATGCTGTGTGGAGTGCTCATAACCACAGAACGATATAAGTAGCTTTAAAGGAAATGATGAGCTGATTCTTGATTGATGTAAATCACCAGAGCTCTGCTAGAGTAAGTGGAAATCTACTCAATGGACAATTTTAAATTTAAATAAGATACAGACTGCAGATCCACCACAAGAAGTCTCCATGCACTTCCTTTAATCTGCATCGAGAAGAGGAAAATTCACTTCTACACCGCTCTGGTGCCTGTAGGTGGGATCTGTGGGATCACATGCCCATGTGGCAGAAGGAAACGCACGAACGCACCTTGTCTTCCTTTCCGTCACGCTCAGGTAAATTCAGAGAGCTTGCACAGCTGCAGAACAGGCAAAGGGAGCACCCAAAACTGCCTTGTCCTAGGGCTGTCTGCATCTTTTATGCCAGGTAGGAGGATGAGAACAGTACGAATGCACCTCTTCTGTCTCCAGATGAGCATTGCCTGCTGCTGGAGCAGAAGCTGGGCTCTGTTTCTGAGTCATTTCAGAGTTGAAGGTAAGAAGCCAGTATGGTTTGAGGCCATGGTGGTAATGAGAGTCCCTGAAGTACGCTGGGAATTACCCAGGGCAGTCACTATCGGAGCAGGAGAGCACTGAGCTCGTCCTCCTTTTTTCTGCCAGCAGCTGCAAATGCTGCGAGCATCCTGTGGCCGCTTGACTGATTTCAAATGTGGGTTTGGTAACTCATCTGGGAGACTTAGGTACTGATACTGGTTTTTGATGTGTAAAATCCTAAAGAAAAAGTAGCATCCAAGGTGTTTCTTAAAAAACAAACAAACAAACAAACAAACAAACAAAAAGGCTAATTTAAAGACTGATTTCTATACTTGTAGTATTACTGGTTGCTAAATGCCATAATCCAACCTCTCTGCAGCTGAGCCTGTCCAGCTCTCATCCAGGTCAGCTGTGGTTTTACATAGGCTCTTTGCAGTTCCTGGAAACCTCAGCCTCTGCCCAAGGTGATATCTTCTTTGCTCTTAAATTATTAACTTTGTCTCATTTCAGACACGAAACCACTTTGCACCCATTAGAGCAGCTCTGTACATTGGATAAGGCTACGCATGATGCTCCTCAGAAATCCATATGAAAATGAGGAAACCACTGCAATTCCCAGTTCCAAGCCATAAAACAGTTTTCAGCACCAGCAGCTGATGACTTAACACAGTTTAATTAGCTTCAGAGCATTTCCAGGCCACTGTGTTGAAAAGAAATGTGTGCACAACTTATGGCTCGCTCATTGACAATCAAAATTTCTAACTTGCCAGGCCTGGGGAGTTTTCTCTGCAGAGCAGAGCTGCTTCTTCAAAAGCAGTGACGTTCCTCTGGAGGCTAGGAAAAAAAAAAAAAAAAAACATCTTTTTTGCATAATCACAGCTTTCAGTAGAACAAAATTCACAGCTCTGTGAGAAATTACAAAACAAAAAGCCTTAGAATGAAGTCCTCACTGCACTCATGTGTGAATATGAGAGAAAAAAATTACCTTGCCCAAAAAAGTCCAGGCTGTTTGGCACCGTTTTTCTCTTCCCTGGCCTTTATTCAGGTTCTTGCAAACCTGAATAAAACTGCTGCAAAGCTCCTTCTACCCAACCAATATACAAATATACAGGCTTGCGAAAACCTTGAGAACCTGAGTGCTGACAGCAGGTAGACAAACCAAATAGGTTTTGATCTACTTTGGTCAAAGGTTTGACAATCTCACACTTGTTGAGATAACCTCAATGTTTTTGACAATGTGCTTATTCTTGCTTGCCTGCTTTAAGTTCACAACACAGATATAATGAAGAAAAAAGAAATGCACATGCCATAAACCATTGAAGCACTCTGATAGGATCAAAATGATAGTCTGGGTATAAAAATGTCAGCTCTGTGTGTGCCTAGCCACTTGGGAACTTGATAGTCCATCACTTCTTTTAGCCTTCTTAGTGAATGTTCTTCTCCATGTGTTGCAAAAGTCTTCTAGTTGCTTGCTTAAAACTTTTAACTCTCAGGCCTTAGCATTAGCTTAGCTCTTGCTCTCCCTCTGCTGAATAGGAGGAGCATTCTAGCATAACCATTGAAAATAACACAGAAAAATTGCAGAAAAACAGCATGTATTCATTACCACTCTTATGATGAAAACATACTGCTTTTCTCCATTAGTATGTAAAATAAAGAGCAGAACAACACATTTTTCTATTTCATCTCACTTTAATTTAGAGGAGAATCTGTGCATATAATGTATTTATTTCTATATCAGTATCTATAAAAATAACATATTTAGCAAAATCAAGTAATAATCTCAATAATTAGTTTAAAACATATCCATGTGCATGCCCAGTCTTACTATGGAGAGGACAAGGAGAGGATGACTACACAAGAGCTCTGTACTTGCCTAAACTTCAATAATGAGGGATATGGGAAAAAAAATCTGGGCCAGGCATGAAGAAGCTATTGATTAAAAAAAAATGACCGATCATTTCAATGGGCATAATTTAGGGTAGTGGTGACCCAGGTGTCCTGCATGTCTCTCCAGCTGGGCACTGGTGTTGGTGGGCTCCTTGGCTGGGGCTGAGTGAGAGCCCCAGCAGGGTACGGCCTCCCCAAGCTAGGCAGGTTCACAAGTTTCTGCATGGTGCAAGGAGGTGTCTCTCTCTGAAAAGATGACAAATCAGATCTTCAGTAAAACAGCAGTGGTACATGGGGAGCAAACACACAACAAGATGCCTTTCTATGCTGTGCTGGCTTTTGGTTTTGCTCTTAGCTGTATTTTCTGGATTGTTGCAAGAAACTCTGCCTTTTTTTAAAAAGTTAAAGAGAGTTTGGCTGGTTTCTCAAACCAAATAGGCTCCAGAGCTCTCAAAATGACGGGACCCCAGGGAGCTGAGAGCAACTGAGCTAAGTCAGGAGACTAGCAGAATTTACTCTTCTGTAGAGCTTTAGAGGTTTTCTCTAGATATCATGTGAAACAAGCATTTATTTTTTCTTTGCTCTTTCAGTGGTGTCACAAGAAAGTAATATATTTTATTTATAGATTTGCAGTCAGTGCTGGATTTCATAAAAGGAAGATGAACTTGCATTTCCTGTGTTCTAAATAACAGAAAAAAAAAGAACATGTTGAGAAATTCTTTCTTCATACGTGCATTACATGTGCAGACACAGCTTTACGCACATTCTTCAATAATTGCACAGGATTTTAATGTAACAAAGTGCAATTACTTGTAAGGAGGATCCTGACGTAAATAACATAAATACACCTCTGACAACCTCTTATTTCAACAAAAATTGATATCATAATTTTCAATGGTTTTACAGATATTTTTTAGCAAGTAACAATTTGTTTGGTTTAGAATATTTTGTTCTTAAATTATAAAGCTCCTTCAGGCATTTCCAGAAAGTTGTCTCTTAAGATTGTTTTATTTCATCAATAGTTATGATTCTGAGCAAGATTAAGCAGAGTCAGCTAGTTTGTAGCAAGCCCCCAAACCATGGTCTTTTATTAAGACCTTTTTATGTAGGAGCCATATCTCATGTTAATATGTAAATTCATCACCCTGCTATGTCTCCAAAAGATTATTTATTCATTCATTCATTGCTATCCCATTTTGGCAACAACAGGTGACTTGGTTTGCAAGTAGCTGATTAACTTCCATTCATATCTGTCTAATCAACTCAGAAAAGAGCAGTGAAAAAAAAAATGCTCTCAGTGGCTTAAAGGATCTGCTCTCAAGCAAAGCTAGATGTAGGAAACCTGCCCCGAATTGTGCTGCTTGCCTGCTCTTTCACTAGGAACAGAATCGCTGGAGCCCACTAGTGAAACTCTTGAATGAACAGGCAGGAGGCTTAAGCCTTGCCCCCCAGTTGGGTACCAATCTTTCAGAAGCCCAGCTGCACTCCTTCCTGCCTCTGTTGCCCTGTAACCATGCTTGCCAGCTTTACGTAAAGCTATTCAGGCGAGAACCACTCTGCAAGCATTACATATCATTGATAAAAGTAGGCCTGATGACCACACTCATATCTTTTTCCCCTAAAGGGTTCCCATAGGACCATTGTCCCCCCCAGAGACTGCTCTGCAGCCTCTTGCTGCTGTTTTAACCTTATGAAGTGTTGCGAGATGGACTCCAGTCACTGGGTTGTTGTTACAGACTTTTGCTGGGACTTCTGCACCTAAATAACCAATGGAAATCCATTCATTACTGTAAATTTTGTTATTACTGATGCCCTATACATTGCCAAATAAGCTTTTGCCTTCTGGTTGCCACAGCGGTGTTTTGATGAGACGCTGCTGCCTGCGAGACCAGCTGACAGTGCTAATGACCCATGTCCTTGTTCTCTGCTTCCCTCGTTTATGCCTCTTGTTTCTCCACACTCAATTAAGGAAGGGAATTGAGGTTAATATTCCTGTCTCTGAAATTAAATCTATCCTTGCCCCACAGTGCAATTAATGAAAACAATTTGGATACAGAGCCTTTCATCTCTAGGTCACTGGTTATTTAGTAGGGGTTGGTGATGACTCATGCCATTAATTTGTCTGCTGGGTGGCTAACACCGAACAAATCGACGACATTAGCCTAGATTAAAGACGTTCACCTTGCAAAACCACTGCCACAGCTTCGCATCCCCGCTGCTCTTTGAGGTGGAGTTGTGGTGGCTGCAAGATGTCTTGTACCGCAGTTCCTCCTGCAACCTGCCTGGAGATGCGCTGAGGGCACACGTGGCTTTTCCTGCTCGTGGTACTCCTACTGCCAGCGACGATTAGAAAACACTGCCTACTGTATCTCAAACCATAAACCATGTTCAAAATTACAGGGCAAGTTATACTGTGCACTCTTAAAGTGAAAACTGCAGGTCAATTTTATGTTTGGCTATTTCGAGGCCCAGAACACATTCAGCATTACAAACACAACAGTTGGGAAAAAAGCAGGTGTATGTATCATCTCTGGTTTTATTCATTGGCAGATGGGGAATTTTGGGGTATTCCCAAATGCTAAGTGCAGACATCTGAGAGTAATCTCTCCCAGATCCATCTGTACAGCCTACAGTGAGGCTGAGGTGCAAGGCAGAGCACTCTTTGTTCTGCATCATCCAATTCAGGAGCCTACATCAGGCTCACAATTTGAATTACTGCCTTGCCAGGAATGCAAGTGGAGCTTACGTCTTGGTGAATACACTGAGCACCCCTCCACTCAAGGCTCATCTCTTCAGAAAGAGGTCAACATGGGAAGAATGGTCATACAGCGAGCAGAGACAACATCAACCCTCTGTAACCCTGATCCTTGTGGAGAACGCTGCGTATCTTCAAGCTTCTTACAGGCGCTGCTGTCCTAGATACACTGCAGCAGGCTTCTCAACCCTGTCAAGTACATAAAACTCTTGAAATTAAAGAGAAACTTGTAGTTTTCTTTTCCTTGCCTCTTCAGAACAAAACAAAGAAGATCCCCAGAATCATGGTTTATTTTTAATCATGTTGTAAGATTTTGAATTTTGCTGTGCCTGAAAGCAAGCAGGGCCAGCATTAGTGCATTATCATCACTCACACTGCAACGATTAGGCCTGAGCAGATACCAGGGGGGAACATTAGTCCAAGTAAACGCCAGACATAGGATCACAAAGGTTCAGGAGAGCTCAAAGTGCTTAGTGTTCATCATCTGATTCTTAAGGGATTTGTACCGATGCCAAGTTCAGAAGTGAACAGCATGGCCTGTGATGCACTGCCATACTGTACAGCAGTATTTTTATGCAACTAACCACAGCGACGCTGATGCTGCATTCAGCTTCTGACGTGCCTTGAGATGCAGCCACTTCTCCGAGGTCGCTCGGCTGGGCAGCAGGTCAGACCATGGAGCTGGCAGCAATGAGATTTGAGAGATCAGTTGTGATGATCTTGCAAAAATATTCACCATGTAAAGTGCTGAGCACAGATGAATACATGCCTCGCCTGAGCACCTCTGCACTTCAGGCAGATTTCAGAGCGACTACACACTTGTCCATTACGCAGCAGGAGGGAGCACAGCATAATCACTCAGCACTTCTAAGCACCTCTTAAAACATTCAGCTCATTCAGTCATCCTGCAAAGTAAAAGGCTCTCAGGAGTTGGCAACACTGGCTGAGGGAAGGCTACGGTGGCTAATTTTATACTACACTGCCAGCATAGAGAACTCTGCTGTTTTGTTTAAGAAGTGATCTACACCTCAGATTTCTTATATATATATAAAAATATATATATATATTTATATATATATATTTATATATAATGTGTATTTCTGAGGAGGGTAAGGGGGATAACCAATTGCAAAAAAACCAACCCTTCTTCTTGGTGCAAGAAGCTAATTCAAAGCAAGGAATCTTAAGCAGCAAGTTCCTTATCACTATAATTATCACTATAAACTATTCATAAGAAGCTCTTCCCGTTTCAGATACAGCTGCTGTGAGGTTAGTGAGACTTTCCTGCAAATACAGAGAAATGGGAAATATGGAAGATCACACACTCTCCCTTCTCCTGCATGCGCTGCTACCAATGAAAGACTCTTGTCTTGGGGGTCTACTTTTTGCTGAAGAGCCTTGCAAACAGCAGGCAGACGTGACGCTATCTAACAGTATCTTGTTTGCTTCCCTGCTCAGGCAGTTTCAGACATCTGGGTTAACATGCCCGATTGGCTACAAGTTCATTTTTCTCATTGGCATTCTTTCCCTTTCTTGCAAGTTTTTGAGATTTTGGCATTTTGTTTGACTGAGACTTTGCAGGCTCACTTCTTGCGAACCTGACATTCTACTTTTCCCCCAGCAACTTCAATGACCAGACCAGAATTAATCACTTGGGCAAATGAAGACACAGTGATGCTTCAAACCTTATAAATATGTAAATGCCTGCTGTTAGACTCTCTCTTACTGATGGTAGTCTGAAAATGACTCACTTCACTGTTACAAAACTAGTTTCCAAATAAATCAAGTACAGACTAAGGTTTTCTAGACTCAATTTCTTTTGCAATTAGATTTTACCATGTTCTTCAGTAACTGTCTAGTCTCTGTATGTGGGTCTCACTGGCAGGGGCTAAATTTGTGGGAGCTGAAAAGAACGCAGACAGGTGTAAACGGTTATATCAGCTAGCTACTCTGCTACCTCAGAGACCAGGTGTCAGGGAAGAAGAAAATCTCCCAAATATGAGCTCTTAGACAATTAAAAAACAAATCTGATTCTCAATGTTCATCCTAATTTGCACCTTTCATGATTTGTCACAGCAGGATTATTCTGAGAAGAGATAAAGTTCTTAGCCTGAGGCTCTGCTCGTGAAGTAGCTAGATGTTTATCTAGCTAGGCCAGAGAGTTTTTCTGCCCCTCCTTGTTCAGGTCACTGAGCTGATAAAAAGAAGCTGTTGCTGCTGGTAGTGCTCACAGGAGTACACACTACTGGCTCCATCCACCGCTGGCAAGGAATGGCCTCTTCATTCTGCATCTGAGCAGAGCCGGCGAAGGCTGAGGATTTGCCCAGGTAGTGCAGGCCCTAAAACATCAGAATTGCAACAGCAGAGATTGAAAACTCAGCTTGACCTATAACATTTTTCTGGGGGTTCAACTCAGCTCCCCAGCAGTGTTTGTAAGGCTTTTTACCCTTTCCTTTCAGCACTGGGAAGTCAAAAAACAACCATGAAGTAAAACCAGGGCTTCCCTTATGCCACTTCATGCTGTTCGTTTGTCAGTGCTTTTGGAGCAGGACTCATGCCAGGGCTACAGGTGTATTTTCCTGATTGAGAGGCAAGATGCTGGTGATCTTGGCCTTTTTATTTTATTGTTTAAACAAAATTTCCAACTCCCTCCTCAGCCATTTTTTTGACACACAGTGCTTTTGATGAGCATAAGACTGTCCCAATCCTCATATTTTGCTGCAGCTCCAGCATCTCCCAGCATTCACAGACACCTGGAGCAGTTGTTAGGCTCCCCCTAACGAATTTACGAGCCCTCCTCTCCCCACCAAGGCTGACAACATGCAGCTATTGTGCTTCACTCATTTAAAGCACAGCTGCAGCAATCAAAATGGCTCCTTGCGCTGCCTCTGTCTTGGGTCCTATCTACGCAGTGGAGTGACAGAAATATTTTGTGCCTGGCAGCCCCGCAGGGCCCAGGCTGAGCTCAGAGGACAAGCTAAATTAGCTTCACCTCCTACCTCCCAAACAATTCTCAGCTATGCTCTAGCCCTGCTGCTGCTGGTGATGTAAGAAACTTTAATAAGAGCCTGATTTGCACGTACCAGGTTTAACTTTTGGGAGGCAGCTGTCTGAGGAGCCCTCTGGCAACTGGCAAAGGCAGACTGGCCTCTGGGACCTTGTGATAACAAAGACACCCACAGCATCCCTTCTGCAGTGGTGACTGGGTGAGCACAGACATCCTTATGTCACGGGACGACATAGTCCCTCTCTTGGGCTGATGTTTGTAACACTGCCAGTTTTCTGAAGGGAATCCTAGTAGTCCTAAAGGCACATGGGGTTGGTACCAGTTATGCTGCAAAAAGGGCTCAGAGCAAACTATACTTGTTAGGATATATTTTTTTTTTTTTCCACTGATTTTCTGCTGTAAGCTAGAATTGTGACCCATCCTGTGTGCTGAGCCAATATGCTATATGAATGAATGCAAGTCACTCCTTGGTCCTCTGCCTAAATACCTCAGGAGAACAGCCTACACAAGCAGCTGCTCCACTGCCTCTCCCTTTCAACGCTGCTGGGAGGGAAAAGATTTTGGGAAATGGCAAAATCCTTGCATTTCCCCTGGTTTACATGCCAGTGTTAAGAGATTTGTATTTACACTGGGAACACCAACTGTTGGTCTGAGGGAAAACAGCTCTGAGTCTGGCAGGGGCATGGCACAGCTGGGGCACACGGCATCATGCCCCATCTTCTCCTGGCCCCAGCAAGGAGCTGCATTTTCACCCCAAGGAGGCAGGGGCTCCATCCCCCCATCCAGCTCTGCCTATGCCAGTGCCTTTTGCTTGATAAGAAGTTAGAAACCTATCCAGCCTTCATGCATCATTCTGTTCCTCTTTCCACCCGTTAAAGGCAGCAGTTCCCATAGCTGCCTTTGACTACCCCCACTCTCTGAGTTGGAAAGGGGGTAATGGCAAAGCATGCCTGATGCTGTGAACACAAGCCTATTTTATCCCTTTAAACTATCACAAGTTTTTAGCTACTTGATGTAAAGCACACAGCTATGATTTTTTTCCATTAATACTTGTTTAGGTTAAAGTCCTGGGATTAGCGGTGATTTTAAAGTATTTTAAGACAGCTTTTTATTACTAATGATAAATTATTTGGTTTAAATTCAGTTTTGCTCTTTCATTAAGTATGCCCCCATGACTAGTCAGAGTGCAGGTGTGAAGTCAAAAGATTTGTAGCAAATCTGTCAAAGTGCAGTGGGAAATCTGAATTGTCCCTGCAAGCAGAAAAGGGTCACACAAACACAGAAGATAATCGCGGCGCTCCTACATACACACATCTGTATGTATATGTCTTTATAGAACTTTATCCTCACAGGCAGAAAGCACTGCTCATCTAGTGACATTCTGAAAGTAAATAAAAGGTAACTACAGAAGGCTTACCTGTATCAGCTCAGCAGATTTTGGAAATAAAAATAAATCTATCCATGTGGATTTGATACTTGCAGTTTTCCATACCTAAACACATTAGCAGTATGCATAAATGCACATAAACATATACACAGAGTTGCTTTTTAATGATTCTCCTCCTCAACCAGTTCAGCACACGGAAAAACATTCTGAGGGGTCAAGTGGGTACCTATATTGCCCAAGTTGTTCAAAGCAGCTTGACACAGATCTGAAGCAAGATTTTGTCTTCTTCACAGGCAAGGAGACAGTTAACAGGTTGCATCCATCTATGGTATGTCAAAGGAAACTCTTAAACAATAAAAGCCATTATGACTAGAATACAGAAGTTCCAGGGGAAGGAATTCATCCACACTCAACAAGAGAAGATCATGCTCATCTTTTTACAGAGCACCAGTATGAAAGATGTGGCATTCTTAAAATATCTTGATATTCGGTCATGACCAAGACTATTCATCCAACACCCTACTTCAGCACACAGGAAGGGAAGAGCTAATAACAGAAGAATTTTCTTTTGGTGGTGGGAACAACTGCATGATGATTATCCCCCAGCCAGTGTGGGATTTCATCAGAGATCAAGGATGTCCTGGCAAGTGTTGGGGCACTATTACATGTTTGTGGAAGTCTCTCAGCTTTTATTAACTAGATTCCTGAAAATGTAATAAAACCCTCCAGCAGAAAGCCACACTGCTCATTCCTGAATCATATGAAATCATTCACCATTTTATATACAAGTTTTGAATTACAATCTTCAACTTCTCATCAGAAAAAAAAACAAAACACAAATAAGCCTAAAAAAGCATTTTTGGTAGAACTGCACAGTGTACAGAAGCATACTTTCAATTATACAATATCTTACAGAACATATACTTTAACAAAAAGCAGAGCCTGTTACTTTTTCTGAGAAGGCACTGCCCAGACAAAATATGTTTCACCTCCATTACTAGAGGAACGGCTTTAACTGGACAAAAGAGTACATGAAAAACTTCCTGAACACTCCAGATAGCTTAACAGAAAAATAAAAGTACATTTGTAAACAACTTTCAAACAAGAGCCTTAAGAAAATAATAAAAGTCACTAGAAAATTAAGCTGTTAAAGTCTTAGTTGCCCAAACTGCTATGTTCTACACTTTTTGATACACAAGTTTTGCCACACAGAACACTTCACTGAAAATTATAGGCAAATAATTAAAAAAAAAAAAAGGTGCAATTAAGAAAGAGACAACTTGAAAGCCAAAGGTCAAACTCCAAATTTCCTTTGTGAATAGTAAGAACAGCAATATAACCTAAATAGTGAACAGAGTCAAGTTCAACAGCGCACCGGTAGCACAGCACTTATTTTACAATCTGAGACCCTTTTTAATCTAAACTCTGAAAACTCAAACAACTGTTAGAAGTGACGCTTGTATTAGGTACCATAAAGCTAGCACTGCGTTCACTTCCATTATTCAGACTTTGCCATAAAGTGACTTTTCATATGCAATGCTGATTTATTTTAAACAAATCTGTTTTATGATGAGGCAAAGCATAAAAACTGTCCTGGGAAATGATTTTGTGTATGTAATTATCAACCAAGCATCTCAAGTCGAGCGTTGGCATTTATGCTGCCCTACTGGATGCTTAAGCATATGTTAAGCAAGCTGCTGAACATGGAGTGTGTCCATTTTGGTAGATGGACAGATGTATGCGAACAGCAATGCTTTGGATAACTTGTGCTATTCCTAATACTACAGTTATTTTCTCCACCAATTACATTTTGCTATAAATATGTGTGCCCTTAAGTTGATCCCAATATCAGTTTCAGCTAACTAATCAAATTATCTGCTAAGGTTTGGGGAATGATAACCCTTCCTTTATTTAAGTAAAAGAGGGAAGCACTTCTTACTCCCAAAAGTTTGCCAACAGTAGATTTATTTTCAAGACAGAATGACACCATTCAGTAAACTGTCAGCCACTTTCGTTGTTCACAGATACGTTCACAGGATGTTTATTATAAGGGGAAGAGAAAAATACTGTGATATTTTTACCATGAAAGTTTTCTCCAAGTTCTGCTAATGGGCTCCTACAAATAATTATTCATTTCAAGTACGCAGAAATCAAAGGTCGGGTTACCTCTCCTACTTTGAGGGCTCAGCAGCTAGATTTCAATTTTCTATTTTTCCTTTGCAAAAGAATGTTAGAACCCTGCCCATAACTGAGTACACCAGGAGCTTATGTAAGGAATAATTTCCTATTATATTTAGAAATGCCTCATTTCTTTACCAGTTAGGAGTTAACTCATAAACCAAATAATCAATCTGCAACGTAAACGAGTAGTTATTTTCTCCCATGTAGAAATGGTAAATAATGAGACTGATAATTACATATTCTGCTTGAATTCATTAAATGCAATTCTTCAGTCACAAAGGCAGCAGGCATTCTGAGACGGACTTCAAAGGAAGTATGTTCAGATGAGTGGAGTAACTGAGATTCCTGATGAAGATTGAAGCCATTTCCCTCATTTTCTTAATAGCTTCTGCCATTTCCATACTTAACTCCATTGCATCATTGGATATTTAAAATTAATTTCCCCGAGTGTCTTTCTTCCTATCCAAAACAAAGTTACTTGCATTTATGGCAAATACTTTTGAGGAATTAAGTTGTAAAGAAAAAAATACTCCCGTAAGTGGTATGAAGGGAATACTTACAATCTTGTTTTAATTTGCTTTCTGAGTTTCCTTTTAAGAATGCTTCAGTGACAAAAGCTTTGAAGGTTTAAAACACTATCACATTTTTGTTTCCCTCTTTTATAACGGGGATAAATTTTGCGCAGTGAATCACGTTTGTAACTTCTGCCCAGTAACTAGATGGAACTGCATGACATTCCCCCCAAGAAAGTAAAGAAAATACAGCTTTTTACTTCAAATATTTTATGAATGCAAGGTTACAACAAATATATTAGTCAAAATGCAGGGCTATCAAGCACTGAACCGAGGATGCTGGCATCAGTTTGACTATTATTTTGCATGTGGAAAAAATATACTACGTCTACAGGTAAAAGGCATCACTAACGCATCATGAATTACTCTGGTCAGCCAACATCACCTCTGCAGCTTGGTGCATGTTTATGTCCTGAAAATAATCATCATTATAAATTTGAGATGAGACACTGGAACAAAACCATTCTTAAACAGGAAAGTTTTTGTTTTGCTCTTATCGAGGTTTATCGAGGTAACACCAAAAACTAAAACCAAGATCTTATAATTTCGCAGCCTCTAACACTTGTTAGGCTAGCCTTCACACAAGGAGCATGCATACAGCCACGGTTCTTGCTTTACGCTGAGGGCTGTTGGTTAATTCAAGTCACTGTTTTCTCACCTTATCTGGTTAACCTGTTGAACTGGATGTCCACCGTAGGAAAATGAAAAAATTAAATGATGTTAAGTGTAGCAGACAAATACAGACCACACCAAGAAGCTTACACTCATGAGTTGTCATAATAAGGGATAATAATAACAATAAAAAAAATCAGTCTTTTCTGTGCATATTTTTCATTTGAAAGGTCCCAGGAAATCATGATGTGCCTGGCCGTTTCTGTTGCTGATTTCTGATGACCTCTAATTGTTTTTTGCATTGCTGATAGTAAGTTGAGAGACTCTTATTTTCATCTAAGAGCTTTTTATGTTCTTGTACCAGACGAGATGTGTTTTGCTGGTCTTTTTCATCCTGGTCCAGTTCTGCTATTAGTTCTTGTCTACAGTTTAAAAAAAAAAAAAAAAAAAAAAAAGTAATCGTCATTTATAGTCTACTTCTATTTGTGTGTAGATGACTTAATATGCTTCAAATTTTAATTTGATTATCAGTCTGAATTCACGGCTGGTGATATCTTGTGCGAAAAAATAAGTTAACAAAAAAAATCCTATTCTTTACTGTATTCCGAGGAGAAATTCTCTTCCAAATCAAATCCACATTTAAACGTTAGAACAGCTGTAAACCATAGGCTCAATCTCTACAATTTTCCTTTTTATAATAGCTTTCAGATGTAATTCTACAGGTCACAGTAGAGCATCTAAGAATCTACACAGAAATTTATAAATTTTTTTTAGCTCTAACTTTGCTTAACTGTATATTCAAAAATTCAGTAGGCAACTTAAAAGGCAAGACAGCAATAATTTAGATAATTTTTTAAGTGAAGTGCTGTTTGATCAGGCAGATTATTTTTACTACTCTTATTTGAGCTAATAATTACAATAAATTCAAGAAGCTTTTAGCAATTACTTTTAGAGGAACAAATTCTCTACAATTTTATCTCTTAATTTCTATGAAGAATATTAGTGTTACATAAAACATGAGGTTGCAGTTTTGTTTTGTTTTGTTTTTTTTCCAGCATACTAATTATTTACAGACAGAGCATTAAAAAACAAAAACCTAAAACCCAAAACACCTGCAGTTGCCCAAGCAATTCAGTTAATGTTTCATCATGTTAAGTTCAGAGCTGCAGGAACACTAATTTGTGCTTTACATACCCTTACAACCCAACTTCTTGCTAGAGCAGAGTTTGTTTGACTCTTGGAAAAAACACTGCAGTAACTCTGGCAATTTTACACTGAAACACTGTTTTGTAGTTTGAGCTGTATATTTTAAAGCAGTGCAAAACAGACTCAGGCAGATTATTTTTGTAACTGTCATTTCACTTAATTTACGCATTAAGAATTCAATATGTTTTTAAGCAACAATTTTAGATGAACAAATGCACTGATAAACTTGCTAAAAATTATCCTACAAAACTGATGTAGCTAAATAGAATGCAGTTTGTTTTACTATTTGTTTATGAGGTGACAAGAAGGCAAGCTGCCAACAATATTTTAGCAACAAAATAGTAGAGGAGAAAGTTCCTCATGATAATTAATTGTTGCCATATGGTTTGTAATTACAGCTAAAGAAAACTTCATTAGTTCAACCTTTATAGAGTAATTACTACCTCAAACAGCATTAAATACATCAATCACAGTACTATTTTTTTGTTTCAAACCTAAGGGCAATTATGTTCTGACTAAGAAAAAACAACTTGGGAGAAATATCTATGCAGACCTTCCAGAAAAAAAAAAAAAAAAAAAAAGAGAAAAGGAGGAATCTAAAAGGTACGAATTAACAGTTGTGAAACAGGAGATTATTTTTTATATAATTTATTGATCTGGAGGGACTATAGAAATAAAAACAAAGTTAAGATCTTCACCCTAGTTTCAGCATCACCTCAACAAGGTCTAAAAATTCTAATCATACTTGAAAAAATTCTTTTCAAGATGCTACGACAAAATGAATAGATGATGTAAGGTCAATCTTAAAGTAGCTTTTTCCCCATTCTGTCTGTTGTTTCTCAAGTAGAAGAGGTTTACACACACATTTTTCTCATTGGCTATTCCGCAAACACTGAGGCCTGCAGTGTCTCAGGCTCTGGTGGGTAACAAGGTGTTTCCTTGGTCTAGTATGTAATGACCTCTCAGAACTGCTCCCCAGCATCAGGAAATAGAAATGAAGAGAAGCAGAACACAACAGAACACATTGCAAACTGAAGTTCTGAATCAGCAATAACTTTGGCCCCAATCCAACAGAACATGCAAGCAGTTGCTTCACTTATACGTGTACACAATGTGCACTAGAAATAATCTCTTTCCTCTTACGATAAGAAAGTATGTAACAGCTTTTATGTATTAGGCGCTAAACCCCTGGTAGAAAACCACAACTTGTGTCTTGATAATACTGCTACAAATGTGATTATTAACACAAGTCAGATATAAGATAAAATCTAACTGCCAATAGATAACATTGAGATATTACTCAAAATTCTATAATGCATTATCCAAATGGTTATCCACAATTTACAATTGGAAGTCTTTTATTGGACAGTGTGTGAAACAGAATTGCAAAGTTCCTCAACATTCCAGGTCTTTCACTTGAGATGACACAAACATTACTACTGTGGAATGTACGCAAAAGTGCCACACACTTTATTGTAGGGCCTGTGCAGAAGAAAAGTCTTAATATTGCTTAAAACTTAAGTTACGGGCTCTGAATACCTCACCTATGGTGCGTATCTCAGTATCTATACAAGATTAGGTCTTGAAAAGAACCATGCCCTATGAAATTTTACTTCAGAAAGCCTGAAACAGCAGTCACAGATAACTGACTTAGTGTAAAAGCAGCATAAAGAAAAACAGAAAGAGGTTCAAGACATTTCACTTACTTCCTCTGCAACAGCAATGCAATTTCTGTCTGAACTTTCATGTACTCTTGTGCCATTTTGCAGTGCTGTTCAAACACAGCCATAGATTCTTTGGAGTTTGGACATGGTGCTAGAGGCTGAAAATAAATCAGACGTTAAAAGCTAATGAACTAATGAAGTCTCTGTGGTGTATTTATAACATCTTTTAAAAAACAGTAGGCTTTTAAAAACAAGTGTTAAACCATGTCCTAGAAAACTTTACTGCACTGATGCCAAAGTTGTCTCAAACCTCCAATCTGCAGTTATTAATCTGACAGTCTCTTTGTCACAAGGATCAAAAAATCAAACTAATGTTTAATCACACACACCCCAAATAAAGTGAATGCAACAATTTGATTCAGTAATACTCAAGCAAAAAAAAATCTTATTTTGACAGTCAAACTCAAATTACATTTGGTTTTAGAGATCATGTTTCCCAGGGCTTGTTTTTAATAGCTTGATCAAATCTGAGTCAACCAATCTCAGATTACATAATATATTTTTTTAGCCTTGGTCAAAAGTTAGACTATAAACACTGGTAAGTATGTGGCACTATATTTTGCAGTCCCAAATTCACACCTAAGAATGTAATGCAAAACAAACCATCTAATGACACATATTTATTACCTGTAACTGATGATCTAATGTAAGATATGCCATTGGGATGGAGTTATCTGACCCATTGGTCTCTGTAACAACACCAAGAACATTTTAATGCATTTTAAAACACAGATAACTCTATTTTTACAGGACAAAACCGAGAAAACTACATTTCACAATACACAATCTGAATGTGAAAAGGCAAATGGAAATAGCAGTGTTCCAATCCCAAGGCAGATGACTCTTTGCTTTTCTGATAAAGTTAAGAACTTCAAAATTACGATCTATCACACCAAGAAGAAACAAATATTAAGGTTGTTATCCTACATTTCTAGAAGCCATGTATCCGCATACACATTCTTTAAAATATTATTTTTGTACAGTTTGCTATCATGTTCTGTTTATAAAAAAAATTGCCATTTCATTCTTGTTTATGAAGGATCAGCCAGCCAGCCATGCATCTAATGATTTTAAAATTAGAAGCTGTGCAAACCATCTCTGCCAAAATAAAATAAGCACAACCTCCTGCTCAGTTTCAAAACCTACTCCTGGTGAGGATTTTAAGTATCTTCCTCACAACATGCTCTAGGGCATTTCCTTTGCTCTGTAGAGACACTTTGTGGGTAGCAAGGGACCCAATACCCAATCCATCTTCTGGGCCTGGCTGCTCTCTTCTTACACTGTATTTACTCTGGATTTCTCTAAAGCTTTAACCCACATTTAACATGTTTCTGAATTCTTAAAGGTTATATCTTTTGGTAGCCCAGAATCTAGGGATCACAAGGTTACTGTTAAGCTTTAAGAGACAAAGGAGTAAAGACACATTGAGAAACTACTGATTTTATAGCTGCATTATTGCTACTAGAGGATTAAATGGAGGAGGGTAGGTGGGAAAAAAAAGGGGCTGCTTACCCATACCCCAAAAGCACCTGCCACAGAGTAGTCGTGGTAGAGAAACTAAGGTGTTGCCCTCAAAGACTATGCTATCTCCAAGAGCAGCTTCAAAAGGAAACAGAAATAAGAGGGTGGGAATGGAGAAAAAGTGGTTAAGTGTATGCTTGTAAGGAAACTGGAAGGTGGTAAAAATAATAAAAATAACCAAAAAAATAAAACCAGAGAGACTTAATCACCACAGTGTCTTAAATCAGAACAATACAGAAGGCCTTCCCTACATTCGATTACTGCCATTTATGGAATACTGCTACAGCAAAGGAATTATTGCAATGTTTCAAATACATCAATACATGCATTCCTCAGCTTTTGGCTGTGTCACAGAACTGTAATTTTTCCTGTGATTGATCAGATTTGGCTGTGTCCTCATTTTAACATTTTGCCCAATTACCTTAATAATGTACTTTCTTTTACATAAAACTAAAATTATTTATGCGTTCAGAAATGCAAATAGCCCTTTGTTAATGGACTGCATAAACCTAATAAGAAAAAAATATATGTGTGGTATATTCTGTATTTACCTGAGTATAAGGTGAGGGACTTATGTGAACAAGAAAGCCACCATAGTAATGGACCTGACTTTAGCTCTAGTGGTATGCTGCGTCTAAGGCCAGAGATTTAGGACAAACTGCCTTTGCACTGGCATAAGATCAGCAGCTTTCAGTTCCCAATGAATTATCTATTTAACTAATGGACAAGAGCTTGCTTCTGTGTGAAGCAGCAATTCCCCTAAGTGCTCACTGCCTAAAGAAACTTGAAATCCAAGTTACACACGAGAAGGAAGGCTGTGGCAGAGGGCAAGGGCTTTGGGAATTTGTGTGTTACTAGGCATAGAGTGTGATTATGCGAAGTGACAATGGACAGAAAGAAGAAAGCATAGAAGCAAGGAATAAGAGTATGCTGCCCTCCCCTCCTGCTAAAGCAGGGCAAAAAAAAAGTACACATCTTACTTTCAGAATCACCTTGTATTTGGTAAAATACCAGTACACATATATATGGATATATATATGCTGGCACAAAATCAGTCCATATGTGAGTTTCCATTTTGCAGTTGGTTACAGGAAAAGAATGACAGAATCTGATCAGTTAAAGATGAAATGGATTACAAGCAAAAGATTTCAGAATTTAAGGCACTATGAAATACCAACTTGAGATTAAGTCTAAGATTTACCGTATACATTCTGGTAATGAAAATGTAATTCTTATGTTCTAAAAAGGAATTTGTGGGGATCCATTATTTATATGCAGTCCAGTATCGGTCCATTTCATAATGGTGTGCATTATGACTTTTAAGACTGAATTCAGCTATTAAATTATGTTTACTCAATCATAATCTGTAACAGAACAACAGTGATGCTTTTAGAAGTATCTTAGTATCTTAGAAGTATTTTAGTAGAAGTATTTACATTTCTGTAGACACATGTTTATACGTTTAAGACCAGTAACTTTGTGTGCACATACACATTCTGCATAAGCAAAATTACAACACACAGATAAAGAATTAATGTATGCCAGCTGATACTTACCTAAGTAGCACTTCATTCCAGAAATCAGGGCAATGAAAGCTTTATCTGTGCATTCATAATACAAATGCACAACACTAAAATGCCACAAAGATGACTACTCCCTTCCCTCTCCAACGACACTTTACAGACAAAAACTGGTGCTCTCTTAAATAGTAGCAGCACTGCACACATACAACACTTTGTGACAAACAAAACTCTTACAAGCTTAGGTAACTTAACATTACCAATATAAAATGTTTTTAAAGCCACTGTTGGAAACAAAGCAATGATGTAATGATTTAACCTAAGCAGCATTAAAATGGGATGACACTTTGCCTCATTTTCTCTATATCTAGGTACATACCCTATCAAATATTTATTTATTTTTAAATGTAAAAGGTTAACTAATGAACAAAGGATTACCTGCATCATCAGGTGTCCATGGATTACGAGTTGGCTTTTCAGAGGTTGGTCCCGAGGTAGTGATCATTCTCACACTAGGACTAGATGATCTACTGCTGTTTCTACTCTCCTGAAAAGATACAGCAAAACAGAATGACAAGGAAAGTTAACATATTTTTTTTTTCAAAATGTTCATTTTACAAAACAGTATTAAAATGAAAAAAACAATGTGAAAAAAACGATATTCCTCCCAAATACTCCCTGCAAACTTTTCTTCCTGAAAGCTTTCCAGATAGCTTTATAAACCTTGTATGCATTGCAGCAATTTCACCCCCATCTTTACTTCATCTTTGCTATAGAAAAAGAAATGGATATAATTCTGCTATTCAGCATAATAAAAAGCACTGTTGAACAATGCATTCAAAATCTTTATATAAAAAGCACACTACTACACACCTAGTAATTTTCACAATACCGTTCAATGTAATCTATCAGCTCCATAAAATAAGGAAGGAATAATGTTTTATTTCTGATATTTAGCCAATGAATGGAACTACATTCAACAAAAAGAATATACCTTATTAACTGCACTAGACTGCATTGTATTAATCTACAGTATTTATTGTGGTTACGTTAAGTCGGAGGTTATACAATCCATCCTCAGAAAATATGAAGAGGTATTTTAACAAAACAATCAATTAGAACACTCAATTAACTGATTAAAATGAAGAAATTAAAAAATGTGGAAATTATCACTCAAAGCAAATTGAAAACTAAAACAAAATTCTGTAGGAACCTCCTTTACACTGAAGGAGTACTTTACTACTTAAATTCTTTTCCTTATCAAAGCACAGAAGATCTAATACTGACTTCATTATTCTATCCAGCTTCTGTTTCAGAATACTTATTTACAATATAAATTATTGTATGCCATACATCTTCTCACAGACATAAAAGTAACACAGTAAAGGACTTAAAAGTATAGACCCCACCATGTTTTACAGTAAAAAAAGTCAAAAGAAAAGATGCTATTCAAAAGACAATTATTTTCAATATGGGGTGCTTTCTATGAAATTATTAGCTAAATGTCCCTATTTTTTAAAAAAAGAACTACTCAAATATACATTACCTGGAAGCTGTATTTCTTTATGACCCTGATTTCCAAATATCGTATCTTAATTTAATTTTAAAAGCCAGGATTTCAGTCAAGCATCAATCCAAAGAGTAGTAAGATCCTACGCACTGAAATACCCATTATTTCAACTGCATTACAATATGTTTCTCCGGTAATTGCTTCAGTTTAAGAGGCTAGGAAAACACACTATTAGACTGCACACACGAGACCTATAACAGCAAATGCCCATACTTTCTAAAATGAAACATCTTTAAAACAGCAATAATTTAAGTCTACTGGGTAAAACAGGGAAGTCAGAAACATGGCTCAATTATTACCTTCTCAGAGCTTTAAAAATTGTTTAAAATGCAAACCTTATTTTGCAGCAGTTAACGCTGTCCCTGTGCCAACACTGAACACTTCAGTCTTGCTTGCTTATGCAATGGAAAAATGTTTCCAAACAAAGTACAGAGCTTTAGTACCAATAGTTATTAAAAATGATTTTTTTGAAGTTCCCTTACATATTTGCTTAAGCTATCTATGTTTCTCAAATGATTTCAGTCTTCACATGCTGAGGAAACTCATATGTGAGTGCTTTCTGCCTTATCAAGGGAAATACATTCATAAATACAAAGTGACATGAAACTCTGTAAGAACAAAGAAATTGCCAAACTGGGACTGAAATTTATCCATTAGCCTTGTATTCCTTCTTTGACAGAGCCACTGCAAGCAACATGAAGAGGAGTAGCTTAATTTTTTTATTGACCATTTTATGTTAGTAGCCAGGAAGTATTGTAGAAATAATCCAACAGGATGATATTACCAGGATTACTAAATCAGATATTTTGAAATATCTTTTGTGTTGAAGTCTCTGTTGACATTATGAAGGTTTAAGTGGCCTAGCTTACTGTTTACCGTCAGTGTGCTCAGACATGAATGATAAATAAACATCATAAGATAGAGCAAGCATTTTTAATGGGGTTTAAGTCCTTAAAGCAAAAAGAACTGTTGAGTATGTAGTTGACAGCAAGGGGGTCCCAGGAAATGCTCTAGCTAGGGTAACTTAGGGTAACTCTAGCAAACCATGCTATACAGGGTTGCTTGCTGTACCAGATTGCTTTGGTCCATCAGCACAGTAAAACCACTTCTGTGATAACACTGTTTAGATGAAATTACTAGAGACAGAAGTGAAGGATTCCTATCTGGGGTACATTTTAAAAGCATCACAAAATCCAAGGGAAGTTCCCCAAACTGAATAGCTGTTAGATTACTGTGGTTGAGTGTGCTGAGTGAGATACTTCAGCTCTCCTGGTGGTGCACTAGACCACAGCCACCTTCCCTGACACCAGCCTTGCTGACAGGTAAGCCAGTGACCGCTTTTCAGCAACCAGTTTCTGTCATCTCTTCATGGATATCTTGCCATTGTTGCCTCCTCCAGGTATCACAGTATGAAAAACATACTTTTTGTAAGGTTACTCTCAAATCATCTTTGCCAGGTGGCCAAACCTGCACTGTGTTCTTAGCTTCTTAGTTTCCATTTCTCAAAGGCTTAGCATTTTGGAAAGCTGACGTGCTCTAAGGAATAACCCCCCTTCCCAGAACAGCATGATTTTTTCTGTGTTTAAATTAAACAGGCAAACAAATTTAAAAAAAAAATCAGTGGCACCAGCCCTTTCTCCTCATCATCTGCGGATTCTGTCTCCCTGTGAAAGGGGAGAAAGAAAAGTGCCTCTGTGACCAATTGCACAATCTCATGGGCAGAATGATTCATCTGTATGGTTTCAGATCCCATGAATTCTCACACTTAACTTGCATGCGGGCATGCATACTCAAACCTTGCCTCTCAACTGTTTAATACAGTACACGCTTTTCTTTAACACATTCATTTTTTCCACTTCAAAGTAAACTGAAAGTAGAGAGGCCCAGTGACAGTTAAAAAACGTTAAAAAGAAGTATTTCTGCTATTATGATGGCATTGTAAAGGATGATATATACCAATATGACCCAATAAAAACAGGTAGACGAGGACATGGATATCTTACTGATATCTTATTGCATAATCTTTAATGATTATGTCAAATAAATTCCTAAATCTACCTGTGTAAAATGCCAAATTTTGCAATGAAGACTCAATCGTGTATAAATAGCAGATTCGTTGTGTTCAATCTAGCCTCCCAAAGCTTTTTATGGCTGCAGCTCAGAGTCTGCACATCTATTTCTGTGTTACAAAGATGTTTAGGTAAGAGCAGTACTGGTAATGGACAGGCACCGCATAAATCCTAAGGGGTTTTTAAAGTGCATGTACAGGCAAATGGAAAGGCAGAGGAATCAAGTCAGTGGGAAAAAAAAAGATTACACGCAAACATGAGTGGACCATCACAATACATGTACAGAAACAAATGGGAATGGACATCTGACTGTCAGAAGATTACACTAGCACTGCTCGTGTCACTTGGAGTTGAGTCTAAGGTCAGCAAGTACTAGAGCAAAAGACTTTCATCAAGTCCTGTGAAGAACAGGGCTTACTACATGTGATCTCAACAGCGAGCCCCTCCAGTAGCTGGTCCAACGACTGAAAACCTTTGGTGTGGTATATTTTCCTACCTAAGCTCTCAATGTAAAAGGATAAGCTGAGTACTAAAATCAACTGCAAAGCATTGCTACTGTCTGCTGATTTTGGTAGCATCAGTAAGACCATTACTAGAAAATGTCTTAAGTCTCTGAACACACACACACACAGACACACACACACAAAAGTATTCATCACCATAAAAACCACACAAAAAATTCTTCTGGCACTACACAGAAAGAACAATCAGGAAACTCACAAGGTTAGATTAGAACAGATCAGAAGCTAGGCAGGGAGTCCTGGTCTACCCTTGTCAGGCAAGCACCAGAAACTCTGGTATATTTGTTATTAAGTACACTGTTTTCCTCCACCTTAAAAAAAATCCACTCCAAGTTGGAAAAACCTTCCTGATATGAACAAAGCAAAAAACATCACAATTATTTTCTATTGACATGTTGGCAATTTCCAGAAAAAAAGATAAGTTTAGTAAGAAGATTTCTGATCAGCCTTACAGTGTTCTCAGTCAAATGGTTTTAAATCCTTGTCATAATAAAAAAGCAGCGCTACAGCAAAATTTTGAGCAGGACAAGGACTTAAAAGGCCTGGGTGCGGGAGTGGAAGCACACAGTGCTGTGGCAGCTCAATGAAGGCTACGCCAAAGGGTGGGTGTAAGAGAGAATGGAATGCAGGGAAGAAGGATGTTTGCAATGAAGAGAGGGAGGGGGAAAGGGATTTTCATGTTAGAAAGGATAACCTATATATGGTATGTGCATATGGGGAGATGCTATAAACTGACCAGAGCTACACTAGTTACAGATGTGTTTTCTGCTTTGGCTTGTAGACTGCTTATACACATCGCAGTTCAAGATTTTATTAAGAATTCAAGGCAGTGAAGTCTAAAGCTATAGAAACCTAAAAAGAATACTTTTAGGTCTTCTGCTCAAACTACATTGTGCTTGTTTTCTTGTTTCCCAATTGAATATTAATATGCGTATCTATGTATATTAGAAGTTAGAAAAGGCTGCTGAAACCAGTGCTTTCTCTTCTCACACCAGAAAAAGGTGAAAATGTATTATGCACTGTCCATATAAATAAATTTCTTCCAAAGTGCACTTTTCTTGCCTGTTAAAATTTTATGTTTTCCATGCCTTATCATAACATTTCCAAGAAGTGTAAAATAAAAGAAGGTAATTTTAATTCTTCCATTTATATTTCCAATATACACGCTATCAGAAGGAAGAAAGCAAAATGTGATTCTGGTACCTCTATAGACCCTCATCAGAAACTGGGGAGGCAAACAAAACTTTTTTGTACCCTCCTGGCCACAAGGGCAATTTAGCTAGAACAGCTACAAAAGCAGTAGAATAGCTTTCAAAGAAACGTTTTAAAAAAGCTACTAGTATTTGAAGTAAACTGGAAATTCTATGTTTTCAAATATTAACCATTCATTAAAATTAACAAAACAAAAAACCTTAAACAAAAATTATAATTAAAAACATTCATACACCAAATCAGTGCAATTTGGTATAAATGTTGCACTATCACTTCATTTTTTTTTCCCCCAAGCCTTCCATAATTTTTGTTCTACTGTTAACCAAATAGGCTAATCAATTTCTTTACTAAATTTTGCAGATTCATTTCTTTCTAGAACACCTGCTTTCTCTGAAGATATTAACATGTATTTAAGAGTCATTCTATTATTTTCTAATAGATTCAAATTCTATCTTAGTAAGTTAGTAGTAAACTCTACTAATAATATCTGGGTGATTTATGAGGTTTCTGTGGCTTTCACACTCTACAGAATTAAAGAAGGATCAAATGTTGATCGCCCTTAAAGTTGATCACCCCCTAAAGTTACCACCTATTTTAGATTATTGCAGTATGTTGTTTAATACGGAAACTTGATTAACCTGATGAATATGCTAAGCTCCCACTTTCCCAACATACAAACAATAATAGGAACATCAAAATTGCAAATTCACACTAGTGATGAAGTATCCTTTCTGAATTACTGAAACAGACACGGTAGCAATTAAAACACAAAATGAACACATCTGAATGAAGCATCAGCTGTACTTTTCTCATTTAAGATGTTCTTAGTATATTTTCACTTATATATAGTATAACACTGTCTGTTACCATGGCATTTACAATACCAGATATGAAATTATAAAATGTCTTATTGAGATAGTTATGTTAAAAAAAAAAAAAAAAAAAAAACACCAAAAAACGGTGTGATAACACCTTCCTATAGAACTTTCACAAGAAATGGAAAGATACTACTCCGAGTTACTGGTTGGGGCTCGGAGATTCATTAAAAAATATGCTTATAATATTAATGAACTTTTTAAAAAAAAAAAAATGCAAGAAGTGAGTCTAATGTATGTATAACTGCTTCAGGCAACCGTAAGTAGTTATTTCAGTTGTTTTCTACATAAAAAGAGGTAAAGGCTTTCCTGTATAACATCTGCCCTGAGTCAAATTGAGTAGTACACATGAACTATTTGTACATAAAAAATGATAAATACTGTACGAGCTATATCAAAATCATTGGTCATCTAGAGCTCATTCATAGATTATCCTCATGGTATTGGATTTAAATGCAATAAATGGCACTGCATTCTGTCAAGCTTCCACATGATTTCTACAGAAGTATCGAAGGTAGAGATTTCCAGACCAGTTTCCCTGTACAGATACAGCATCAACTTCACTGAAAGATAAAGAAGAGATGAGAGACATTACCTGACTGGACTCTGTTCCAGCAACAGTAAGATCTTGAATGGATCTGCGCCTCTGCTGTCCGTTTCCTGCTGGGAAAAAAACAACAAAACAAAAACAAAACAGTGAAATCTATTCAGAACAAAATAAGAAGGGTGCGACTGTTGCAGAGGAGCTTGGAATTTGTACAAATCCACAGAGAGAAAGGGAGAGAGGGGGAGAGAGAGACAGCTGCAGAATTTTAACTCAAAACATGCTGGCCTGTCAACAAAAAGTATCCCCCCAATACAATAACCACTCCTACCACATGAATTGCTGCTGCACTCCACTCCACCATCTTCTGTCACATGTATTTGAACAGGCTTAGGACTCGGGGCAGGAGCTGATGACGACATCTATTTCGAGTGCGTTACGTTATGGGGATTTCTAAAAGCTAGACTGCGAAGATAACACGCTGCCAGCTTTAACCTGTTGCTCTTTGGTATGCTCAAGTAACATAGCAAGGACTTCTGCCTGTGTTTTGGTTCCCTCGCTAAAACCAAGAAGCAAATGTGCTTCCTTCTGGGCAAAGTGAAAGCTCTTTCTCTCCTTCAGAGAAAGGAAACTATGCCCTATTCTCATGCTCTGAAAAGTGTGAAAAGGGGACTGGTTCAGCTAAATCACATCTTGCTATCAACCTCCTGAGCACAATGCTGTAATCTTTTCCTCTTCTCCTTCCACCTGTTAGCAATTATCTACTTGTGACAGCTACATAAAACAGTTTAAATTTTAACACTGACACTCAATCAAAGGCATTTCCAGGAAACAAAGTCTCCTTAAAAATAAAAGAGATTATGCAACGGAATCTCCCTAACTACTTTGATTTTTATTACTGTGATTGTTTATATTGTCTCTTGAGAGCAGGTCAGCTGTCCAAAAGGAAACACCAAAACGTCCTGAGTAACAGCTGACAATGCTCAAAATTCTTGGTCTTAGATCTGCATTACGTAACTTTTCTACTAGAGGGTAGCATCTCAAACATGTACTACAGCAGCGGCAGCCCCTAACCCATCAACCACGCACTCTGCAGCCAACCCAATTCACTCAAAGTCCTGTACCAGGGGTCTATTTGTTTTAAACCTTCTAGATATTTATTCAACATCATTTCAGTATTACTTCACAGACTATCTTAAGTATTTTGATTCGCAACAGTTACAACAAAAACGTAAGACTATCTATGCAATATGAATCAATACATTTAAGGTATCAATTTAATAATTCATAAATCACTGTTAATAATTCTTAAATATAGGTACTATCACATATAGGAACACGTTACCACAAAGCAGCTGTACCAAATTCTCAGTGTCACTTCACCAATTTGTAATGATATTTTAGAATATAAAATTTCTAAGAAATACTATGAGAAACAAACTTATTCGAAAAATCAAGAATTCCAGAAAAGGACTATATTCTTTACCCTGACTACAAATGAATTTTAATTGCAACTTTTTTTGAGGTCTTGACCTTTTGCTTCTGAAATTCAAAGACAGTATATACTTACCTAAGCATCAATGACTATATTATGCTTAATACTTTACCATGAAGATACTAGGGATGAAGTGAATGACAAATCTACGTCAAATTTTTGAACTTGTTCACTTGTAGTGAACTTTTTCCACTAGCTGACCATTTAGAAACATGTTTATTAATTTTATAGAATTAGGTACTGTAGATAGTTCATCTGGCTGGCACAGCTGATCTCAATACTCAAGATACGGATGATCCACCCATGACTGACACAAAATTATGTGCACGTTTCATTCAACAACACTGTTCTAAAATTAGCTCAGCTGAAATAAGCTTGCAAAAATATCTGAAATTCTCATTTCAGATTAGCAACATTTGTGAATTTAAAGAACCCCGCACATGTGTTGCTGAAACATTAGATCATGGCTGCCAAAAAGTTAAAATAATCAGGGTGGGGTGAAAGAAAAGAAAATGCTTTGGGATGGGGGGAGAGGGGCCAAAACTACTGTGTTGCAATAAATGAATACCTTTAAATGAAATATCTCCAAGTTAGTAGCATGAGGGAAGAGCAAGCTCTACTAGGCAATGCCATTTTAATTAGTGTAACTACTGCAGACATCTGGCAAATAGCTTAGACAAAGCAGAAACAGACTACAAATCAACAAATACTTATTGCTCCAGATTCAAGATAAATTCAGTTGAAGAGTACACTACATAACATATAGCTTTTATTTAAAATTATCACTTCCACTTCTCTATGCGTTCCTTTCTCAATTTTAATATTTTACCTCTACATTCATTTAAAACTCCTAATTTTTCCTCATTATAAAAACTATTTTGTAAATGTGCAGAAGCTAATATGATGTACCACCTCAGTATTTTAACAGTTTACAGGACTTTAAGATTAGAAATCAATGAGCGCTCAATTACACATCTGTTTTGAAAGCTTTAGTGAAAAAGCTCCAAACACCTCATCACCACCTGAAACGTTGAAAGACCTTAATTTAATTATTTATACTAAAAGAGAAATTGATCCAAACAACGATATGGCATTCATGGTTCAAGCGATTACAGTAACATAGTTCTAGAAGTTCCAAACAGTACCTGGGGATTTATGCTTTCAGGTTTTCTTAATATGCATAGCTTGCAGATGAGAGCTACAATTATTGGAATATCCAAGTTTAATAACTTATGGATATATCAGCTAAAAGGGCAAAATGAAAGTGAAAAAACTGAGGGGAGTAAGAACAGGGAAGAAGAAAGAGCAAAACAATGCTCAGAGGAAAGTAGCATTAATTGCTGAATTACCAAGTAGTCAACAAAATCAAAAGAAAATAAAGCAATGATTCTCAAATTAGTTTCATGCCACAAAGCATTTCATATAAAAGTTGCTCACAACAAAAGATTTGCACTGGTTAAGTATACATTCTCTTCTCATTTCCTTTGTTCTATCTGCATTTTCCCGTTTCTTCCTCCAGCTCCTCCCTCCTTTCCTCTATGTCATCTTCCTCATTTTCACTTCACTCCATCTTCTCTTCCATCAGCTTACTCCCTCCTACCCGCCTCAGGATTCTCATTAATCTCTCCTTACCAACATATTTCCTTGGCCTCAAAAAAGTTTCACACACTGTTGTTTGTTTCTGAAATATAATTCAAAACATACAAAAAATTTCTAGCACGAGCTGCTCCACATACTCTAGCGAAACCAATTACAGCTTCCTGCTAAGGCTTTTGATCATCCCTCAAATATCCAAAGCAGCTACACACGCTTCTCCCTGCCCTATAGCAGATACTTGCTTTCTCCTTTTACACTTTCACAAACACATGCTGCTTGTTCTCTTCTCTTTAAGGCAACAATATTTTGTTTGTAGATCTGCAGCCAAAGTACAAACACTCTCCCTCTTCTTTCATCTCGCCTGTTTTCTCATTCAGACTCCCTCTCCTGCTCCTTTCCTTTTCAATTTAGTGCTTGAGGATCCTTCTCTTAGTTCCTCCCTGATCATGTTCTCCCAAACTTATTCATACACCATACTCTCAAGAGCTTTCCCTACAAGAACCAAACCTCCCTTACAGTACAGGATGATTAGAAATGTAATAGATTTAGAAGACAATTTAAAGTTAAAACTTTGATTGGGATTCCAGAAGAATTAAGTGATCTGGGGAGGATTTCTGGCTTATACTGGCTTTGAGGTAGATGTAGAAATTACAGATTAAAGTATCTGATTTCTATGATTCCTATTCTAAAGATATTCAACAAAATGTGTCTATCCTGAGTAGTCACTTATGCAGTGCCAATGCTATAAAAATACTTCAATGCTGTGGTACAGTTTTAGATGACAAAATTAAAAAGCCAAACGCATTCATGCGATATGCATGAGCTGTTTGCCAGTGAAGAAAAGGCAAACTTTAAAGAATTTTTGCTAGATGCTGCTTGACTGGTTTGTATCCAAAAGGTGTTCTGATTATTTTTCTCCATCATGTTAAAAACTATATATATTTTTTTTCTTTTACACACATAGCTATTTAAGCCTTTTGTACTTACTAGGATTTTTATTTCTCATATATGCGTATGAAAAAATAATAAAAATATAGGTGCATATTATCTGTACTATACTACATATTATGTATACAATAAAGGGAAGGAAACGGATACTTCACCTGGCTATTTGGCTACAGTCTACCACCACTGAAAATTCATTTGCCAAGCTGTCGCAATAAAATGGAACTCGCTGATCCATTTTTCAGTTTTTAAGTTTTGTAAACTAGGAACAAAAATAGGATCTTGAATCAAAATAAATTCTGTTTATACTTACTTGGAAGTATTTAGAAACAAGAGCAAATGCATATTAAAAATTTCCACTTCTGCAAACAGCTTGCCATCAACTGATAAAAATCTGTATTTTATAACCTTGGTAGCATAATTAGTTCATGGATGAAAACTGGCCATGGCAAAGCCCATTACAAAAAAACCCCAGCGACAGCAGATGTAGTACTCATGCTTCTAAAATAGCCCAGCCCCAAAGCAGCTGACTCACGGTAACATGCCTGCCTGCCTGGTGCCCTCCCCTCTGCGGGAAGCAGCTGCTCAGCAGAAGCTCAGGCAGCAGCACGGACAGTGTCAGCACTCGCTCTTCCCACGGACGGACGTGCCGGGTATGTGGCAGAAGTGCTAAGGAACATAATGGGGTGGGATCCAGACAGAGGTGCCAGTTTGGAGAGCTTGGAAGTATGACTGGAAGGGGAAAAGTGTGCTAAGACATGATAGCCATGAAAGAGTAAGGAAAGGAATGAGGTGAGAAATAGGCCACCATATATTGTCTTAAGAAGAAAAATAGAGCAACATGCTTTTGAGACACTGCCTTGAGGATACAGACAAATATAGTTAGTTTATTAGGAAGCTGGTCATTTTCACATCACATAACAATTAAGCTCTGCTTTAATACTAGGGACATGTTCTTCTTTTCCTGGTCCTGCAGTTCTTCCTGGGAAGCTGTACTGAGTAAGAGACATCTTTTATTACACAGCCCAGACTTATTTGCATATTTACACCTTTTTTCTTAGTGCCAGTACTGTGTCTTTTAGCTTAAACACTTCTCTTCCCAGTCTTTAGCTGCAGATCTGTCTACAGGAAATAAACTACTCATTTCTCAGCTTTCGTTCTGTGGGCTAGAACAGCCATGCTCTTCCACTTTCTTCTTCATACTTTTCAAACGATCCAAGTAGCTTTTCTTGCTATTATTTCAGAGTTCACATGTTTCTTTTACAGCTCAATACACTATTCTGGCTGCTCAGTATACTACATCGAATTCCTCAGAGATCAGACCTTAACAAGGGCCTGTAAAATAGCATTAGTGCTTTTTAGTCTCTCTTGGAAATATAACACTCAAAAGGAACTGTAAGCATTGTTTTCTTTTTTTTTTTTTTTTTCCTTTACAAATACTTCACACACAGTGTATCACCCTGAATTTTATCCTGTTTCTGTGTCCCCATCTGCCCCCCCAATCACAACACAATTCATCCTATGTGATACTCAAATATTCCTCTTTATTAATAATCACTCTTGATAACAAAATTTACTGTTAACACTTTATTGTTCATTTAAGACTTATTAAATGCCTTATGAGTGAATTTTGAGAAAATTCATTCCTACGCTTGCTCCAAAAGGTTATTTCTCTTGTATCTGTTTCAAACTCCTGTTAGAATGCCCATCTTGCCAAGTTCAACTAAAATAGTCCAGGTGAAGGGCATCTAAATGACTTCCTTTTCCTAAATAAGTAAAACCTCAAAAAGGTATCTGATATGTTTGGCACAATCTATTTTGGGAAAGCCATATGATATGTTTTCACTGACCTTTTAATTATTCTTCTCTAAAAGTTTCAAAGTTTTTTTTTGAAGCCTTATGTGCTGCTGCAGACAGACAGTACATGCAGACGACAGGTGCCCAATAAACTTTTAGAGCATGTTTGCTGAACTCCCATCACTTATTGACACTGCGAAACTTGACAGATCCTTTCAGAATATTGCTTCACCTCCTTTTTCCGTGCTCTAAAGATTTCTTTTATACCACAGAAGGCCAGGATTGTCTGAAAATTACACTGGAAACCTAATAAGCTTTCTGGATCATTTGTTAGTCTCAGTGCTGAATAGCTTTTATTTTCACTGACTGTTCTATTTTTCCTTTGAAGCTACATTTTAACATTCTGTATTTTTCACGTAAGCTTCCATAAAGTTATTTGAAACTTTTGTATAGAACTCTATCTTTTGCACTCAACTTTAAAATACCAAAACCCCTCAACATTTATAAGGAAACCTCCTCAGATGACAAAAATTTAGAGTAGGGGTTCACAGTTTTTAGTGACTCTCTTTATTTGCATCTCCTGACAGATCACTTTAAAACAGCTTGTGTACCACTAAGGGTATACCTATCACAGTTTGGGATTGATTGTAATTATTTTTAGGCTTTAAGAAGTATAAAATGAACCACTTGGACTGGGAAAAAATAAAAGATGGGAATGAAAAAGATATATTTCTAACTAAATATAAAGTTGAGATAGATGAGAATTATTCATTAAGGTACCAACAGAAATTACCAGCTACGGTGAGGATTATCCTGATCCTCTTCCTGTCAGGAGCTTGTCTTAATAATTTTAGTTTATCTTCAACACAACAGAAATACCTCATGCAAACACATTTTAGCTCTGGAAAACTGTAGTCAAATATAAAAATTCCACAGATCAAGCTTTAATCTTGTTTAATCACATGCGTTATACAGATTTGGAGTTCTCTACATAGTGTATTTAAGTCTTTTGCTCTACTAATATTTGATTAGATTAAAGTGGTTGCGCAAACACTACAAAGATCAGGGCAACATAAATTATCCAGACAGGAATTTTTCAACTGATGCCTGTCTTTGCCAAATGATGTACTGTAATTATAGAACAGAACTAGGCAGAACTTATTGAGAATCTAACATCAGGATCATAAAAGTAAAAAGTCCTCTACTAGCAAAAATAAGTTAGACTAGAAGATCAAAACCTTTACTGATAGAAGTTAGTACTAAAAAGATCATGCTCCTCTTTAGAGAGACATTAAAAAAAACACCCACATTGGGCTATTTCTAGGTCTGTCCTAGAGCAGCTGGAGCAAGAAGTATTTTCTAAGCAGTCTGATCATTATTCCAGCATCTTAACCAATTGACCCGATCACCTGGTCTGCGATACCTGGTATGATGATCTCAGGGACATCCAGAATGTTGCCAAATGAAGCAGTTTTACGATGGCCTCGTTTAGGCTTGGAATAGGCTGAAAAAATACACATACACAATACACATGCAAAACACTAAAATGGCAATAGCAAAATTATTAAATTTGTAATATTGCATTTTTCATAAACTTTGTTAAACTGTAGTTCATGCAAAAATATTTCATGCAGAATAAACTGCATTGCCTTTCACTCATGCTTACACATAGTAAAGCAACTGTTAAAAAGCAAAAACGCAGAACTAGCCATCAATACAACACCGTGTAATTAGTTATAGTTAGCAACACAAAAGTCAAACACAGAAAGCAGCATGGCAACAAGAAGGGAAAACCAAATGTAATTATCCAAACAGAGAACAAAGTAAATTATTTCAGATCACCTGTATATTCAGAACAAATTCTTGATTGCCTGAACTTATGTAGCACTTCCTCTTTAGTGCTGGGCATAAGCTATTTTATAAACAAGATTAAAAGTCGGATACTTCTGTTTCTTTGAACCACCTCCTGTTAAAGCAAACCTAACCTGTCTCTGAAAAATATGCTTATTGTTACTACATTGCACAAACATTCCTGCCCTTTGAGTGAAGATTTTTTGTTTTGAAAACTGGATACCACTACCAACCTTTTCATTTCTGAATGATGTTCAAGAAACATACTATGCTTTGGGGTAAAATTTGTTTTCTTAATTATTATTCTGCTGCTTCAGTACCTACAGATAAAGTTTCCATTTAGTGAAAAGTCTAAATACAGCTCCCAAAGGTAGAATGTTGCAGCATGTTTATCTAAAACTTAACATAGAATACTGTCGTGTATGATGTGATTTACTCTAAACACTTAATCTAGCAATAAATGGAACAAGAAAATTAAAAAAATCTTGACTATTTACTCTCAACAACAGCCCAATTCTCACCCAGTCACATTTTTTTTCCCCAAGTCACAACATTATTTCTGTCATAGAGATAACAAGGTTAAAAAACAAAGCAAAAAATCATACAATGCCATTTCAGCTCTTTTTTAAAAAGGTATGGTCAGACGGGCTTGACCTGATTTCTAGTACTGCATGAAGTAATTAAAAAAATAAATAAATAACCCACCCCAAACTCTACTATATTCAATGTATTCTTTTGTTTCAAGAAGAAGAAACCTTACAGTCACAATGACAGCAACAACAAAAAACTTAAAATGTTTTGAAATAATGATTACTATTCAAAACAATGTACTTAAGGAAGACAAACCAGGAAAATTAAAAACTCACACAAAAGGAAGGCCAGAGTTATCTTCACTAATGTCAAAACTTTACATTGACTTTAGAGTGTCAGTGACTAAAGTGAGTCCTGACATTTTAAAATAAAAACGCATATTATTATTATCAGGTAAGTACACAGCTGCCGCCTGTGTTAGGGGACCTTTAGAGATACTCAGGGTGAGAAGTGTTGCACAATCATTCAGTCAAAGGCTAACAATACAAAAGACAAATCTTGGAATAAGTCTTTAAAATAAGAACATAGAAGTAAGAAGTATATAGGGCAAGATAATATTAACCTATGAGTATCTTCAGTATTTAGTAAAACAAGATCCTGGAATAATCATAATATAACAAAGAACAATAGTAAAATCATTGTGGTGCAGAAGAATCAGGATATAATGCATATTTCCTTACTACTTACAGTTCTTTGATTAATTATCAGATTGGTAGAGAAATACAAGATCAACTACATAACTCTGGACTAACCAAAGTAATTTTGTCTGATTATGGTATGTAACCACAGATTTAAATAAAAAAATTCCAGATATGAAACTTAAAACTTGCATAGATTAACAAACAATATCCTTGATGAAGAAAACAGACAAGAAAGTGAAGGGTGGAGAACACAAGATAAAGTCAATAAAATGCTATGGCTTCACACATTTTTATTAACTCAGTCTTTTGGGAAGAACTAAGATTACTTTCACCATAAAATTAAGTGTTTATACTTGCACATAAAATCTAATTCACTCAAGGATTCAAGGATTTAGATACAACAGTGTATAGCTACCTGAAATAAAGCATCTGAAGCTATTTATTACTATTTCTGAAACAAAAGATATCAATGCTTTGTTCATCTGATGAATAAAATGTTTATCTTTTTGAGATATGTTAAAGTGAATTTTAAGTTATTTGGGAAAATGCTGAATTTCAAACCTACCTCTTCATTTTTAAGTACTAGAGGAATAACCTTTAAGAAAATGTTATTTTAGAAATAATTGTGATGGAATGAGATGGAAAAACATTATTTCAGATGCAAAGGATAAAGCTTGTGCATTTGGAACTAGACTGATATTTACAAGTCTCAATGATTTTAGAAAGGTGAAAGTCTAATTCGACAATAGTAATCTCTTCCCTGACATTAAAAATACCTAATTAAAGTACTCAGCCTGTCTGGCAGTTGAACGTACAACAGTGAATGAAGTAACTTTCCCCCACAACTAATAAAGGACAATAAGGACAGTAAAGACTACGTGAAAAGTTGAATATGTTCATATGGCTAATTTTATTAACCTTCTCTAAGACTGTCCTAAAAAAATCCTACTTATTTTCTTCTTACCAATTCCTTACTCTGTCTCCCAAACATAATTTTACCTGTGGTAGAAGGTATTCTTGCTTCTATTTCAGACATGTCAGCACTCATCCTTTTTGCTTCTCCTGAAACAAGGGCTGACTGTGGTCGCCCACGAACATCTGACAAGCTCTCCACACTGCTCCCACGAGATGGGGGTAAACTCAAACGGCCAGGTTCACCCTGTTTCAATAGTTATATTTTTAAAGAGAAAGAAAAAAATTCTGCAGAAGCCCTTCCATGATATAATCATTATGTAGGTTAAAATAATTTCTATAACATAGATTTTAAAAACAAGTCAAAATTTTAGAAAATATTAAAAAAAAATACTGTCATTTAAGAATCAAATATCTTGCATCTTGGCTCTTTCAAAATAATTAACTTTAGTTGCATTCAAACTGAGGAGAATTAGCACAATGTTGTCACAAGATAATATTGGTATTTTTCCATCCCATTTGAAATAAAATAGTGTTTTCAAAATTAGCATAAATGTCACACTAAACTTCTGGTTCTAACTTCAGGCAATGACATGCAAATATACATATTTTTTAACCTAATGAATCCCCTTAAATGAACTGTTTTTTGATTTCATTGGAGATACCTTATTAGTGCCTTCCAGTTTATATTTTTGGAATCATTCAGTAGTCTTCCATCCCTTTTCATGCTCTTTCCTGTAAGTAACTGACTCCAATTTTGTATTATATTTGAAAGAATAGCCACTGATGCTTTATAGCATTGCAACACTTTTGTCCATCTTTGTCCATTTCTATTATGGCTCAAAACTGGAGACGTTTGCTTACCGGCTGCTTGGCTGTATTTTTCATTTGCTGTGCCAATTTTGATTCCAAACGTTTAATAGTGTCATTGGTAGAAGCTCCTTGGAAGTCACCTGGTTCCATGTTAGCATCACTCTTGTTACTTGTGTTTGTAGAAGTGATGTCCATGAACGAACCTAGAAATCAGCAATAAGGTCAAATTTACATTAAAAATGCTAATGTGCATTTCTTCAAACATTCTCAGCAGCTAAATTTTGCTGTAGAGCAACTCTTTTGAAAGCTTTTAACAAAAAGCAAGACTGCAACAGATCCACAAATAAAAGAAGTAAAATGGAGTAGGTGGAAGAAAGAACATACAACTAAGTACTACAATGACATTTGAGGTCAGTCTTTAGCTTGCTCTGAAACTAGAGTAGATGGTAAATTAACAACACAACCAGCAACATCATTCACAACTCGTGGCAAGGTCCATCGTTTACTACAGAGGAGCACAAATACCTGAAAAGTAACAGGCAATATTTATATGTAACGTAGGGTAATAAATCATATCTTAAAATCATGTGCTGAAGGGTGGAGAACACAAGATAAAGTCAGTAAAATGCTATGGCTGAAAAGATTTTATAATGTAATTTGCAGGTCGCTGAGTTGCAAAGTAGCCAGTGAAACTTCATTCAAAATAACAGTATTTTGGAGATAGGAAACAAACAAATCAAGCAGCGAAAGGTGAAGACACTTTATATTAATAACTACTGACGTGGAAAAACTGTATTCTATAAAATCAGAGGACTGAACACTGAACAATCTTTATTTTCTATTAGTAAAAGGATTTCTCTGGGGCCAGAACTACTTGAAAGCCTAGCTTACATTTTGTTCTACTCCCCTTTCTGGTGATTTCCTTGTGTTTCTTTAAACTTATGTACTTACTGCAGCTGCCTAAACAACTACAAGTTTAAACTGTAGGGATCATAACTGAAAGCAGGCACAGCTTTCCAGAACAGTCAAAAATTTATGTCAGCTCCTACACATTACACATGACTGGAAGTATCAATTGCTAGCGATCTTCAGGGAAACAAAAAGGAGACCTTAAACTTGGACATTCTGAGCTAGCTTTTATTACATGCTTATTTTCCATTAAAATGACCTGTATGCTTCAGCAAAACTATTTATCTGAGAACAATATAAATATGATGTGGTACAAAGTCTTAAAAAATAGATTTCTGCCAATGCTTAGGATTTTTGAAAGGTTACCTTTCGAAATCAAATTAAAATCAACATACCAAATCAACATAAAAGTGTGCTCTATAATCCACCTGCATTGCTTTATGGTGTTCTTTTCTTTTATTTATACAACTGTACCTGTACTAGTGGCAGAGTTGCTTTGGCCTTCATCTGAATACTGGCAAGGATACTGCAGAGGTTCATCAGCTCCTGGAAAGTACTGTGGAAAAAAAGCAGTATGTTAATAATAGTAAAAAGCAATTAGAATTGCTTTAAAATAATTCAAACAGTACTTCGTGAAATAATTCATAAACATAATAAATCATATGTTATACATGATTATAAGAATTTATATAGAAGTAAATCCAATTATTTTAAGTATTGCATTAAAATGCATCTATGACTCCTATTATTAATTTCCACATATTTGTTATAAATGAAATACTATACACCTCCAATAAGGAAAGAAATAACTCTCTTTCTCTTTTACCATAATAATTTTTCTTTATAATCAAAAAAAGAAGGAGAGAGAACACACGAGCCTGCCTTTAAAGTGAGTTAAAAGGCATACCTGTTGTAATTCAACTTCCAAACAGGCTAAGAAATGATTAAGATACTAGAAAAGTGTTATACCCGCATCAAGTGTGTCATTATTTTAACAATTTCCTCCATGGAAGGTCGTTGTGAGGGATCCTTGGACCAACAACGGGTCATTAAACTCTCAATTGGTTTAGGTAAGTTTTTGATCAGTGGTGGCCGAGTACCTATAATTGAAATTAGAAAAACAACGATTCGTTAAGCAGAGACTGTAAGAAGACTGACAATGAATAACCTCTGTCTGATACTTTGCTAAATAAATAGAAGAAAACATATAGTTAGTTGTAGTCTGATGGAACTGGCTCGTACTGGATTTTCTGACTTTCAAACAAAGAACTGACAACAAAAGTTCACTTGCTTGCACCACATACAAGTTACAGGTACATACAAACAAGAAATAAAACAGAAAACTTTTCCTTCAATAGCGGTTTGAATAAATTCACTGACTGACCAAATACAATGTATTGCAGTGGTAATTAAAGTGACAAATTAATATATTACAGCTTTCTGAAGAGTAAAGCTCTAGTCCAAGCTAGAAAGCCTTTGATTCTTAATGCTGAACTCACCAAAAAAAAAAAAAAAAAAAGACTTTTGAGGCTGCTTTTGCTCATAAGAATTTCCTGAAAAATTAGTAAGCATTAGTAAGTTTGACAGAAGCATTAATTTTGGATGACTTTTTCCACAGACTCTGCACATTTTCAATTATATACTACACTTGAAGTAAAATATAATCTATTCATCTGGTTTTGGTTCCAATTTCTACCCTTTTTATTATTTCAGCAAGTACAATTAATAGACATCCAGTTGTGTTTAACACATGAGATGTAGCGACATTTTGCAAAGAAAGCAGTCAGTATTTAAAGATGTATTAGCCATAGCTTTTCTCCCTTGTTTGTTCATTATTTCATTTGTAATTATATGTAGCAGGAAATCATAGAATAGCTTCGTTTGGAAGGGACCTTGAAGATCACCTAGTTCCAACCCCCTGCCATAGCCAGGGATGCCACCCACTAGATCAGGTTGACCAAGGCCCCATCCAACCTGGCCGTGAACACTTTCAGGGATGGGGCATCCACAGCTTCTCTGGGCAACCTCTGCCAGTGCCTCACCACCCTGTGAGCAAAGAACTTCCTCCCAACACCTAATCTAAATCTCCCCTCTTTTAGTTTAAAACTGTTCTCCCTTGTACTATCACTATCTTTTTTGTACTATCACTATCTTTATTGTAAGTCCCTTTTTAGTAGTGAAAGGCTACATTGAGGTGTCCCTGGAGCCTTCTCTTCTTCAGGCTGAACATTATTAGGAACATTATTGTCTCAACATTAGGAAAAGGTTCTTCACTGAGAGGGTGGATAGGCACTGGAACAGGCTGCCCAGGTCACGGCACTCTGCCTGTTGGAGTTCAAGGAACATTTGGACAATGCTCTCAGACACATGGTCTGATTTTTGGGTGGTCCTGTGCAGAGCCAGTTAGATCCAATGATCTTTGTGGATCCCTTCTAACTCAGGATATTCTACGAACATTCCCAGCTCTCTCAGCCTTTCTTCATACGAGAGGTACCCCAGCCCTCTGATCATCTGGACCCTCCCTAACAGATCCACATCCTTCTTGTGCTGGGGGCCCCAGACCTGGATGCAGCACTCCAATTGGGTCCTCACAAGGGCAGAGCAGAGGGGCACAATCACCTCCCTCCACCTGCTGGCCACCCCTCTGTTGCTGCAGCCCAGGATGCAGTTGGCCTTCTGGGCTTCAAGCACGCACTGCTGGCTCATGTCAAGCTTCTTGTCCACCAGAAACACCAAGTCCTTCTCTGCAGTGTTGTTCTCAATGAGTTCTCTTCCCCGTCTGTCCTCATGTCTGGGATTGTCTCGACCCAGGTACAGCAACTTGCACTTGGACTTGTTGAACCTCATTAGGTTCATGTGGGCCCACTTGTCTAGCTTGTCCAGGTCCCTTTGGATGGCATCCCTTCCTTCTGTTGTATTGACTGCAACACTCAGCTTGGTGTCATCTGCAAACTTGCTGAAGGTGCACTTGATCCCATTGTCTATATATAAAGATATTAACAGTACCTGTCCCAAGACAGACCCCTGAGGGACACCACTCTTCAATGCAAACTTTGCAGCAGCCAAATAACACAAAAACCAGAACTGATACAAAAGTGCCAGTGTCTTAATATTAAATCTTTATGACAAAAAGTGCTTACTTAATGAAACATAAAACTGAAAAACTAATAATTTAAAGCTGCACACTGAAGAATGTTTAGCAAATTTATAGGTCAAATATACAACTTGAAACGCAGTTAAACGTTTTCAACTCACCATTGTGAACTGCCCACATTATGCGGAAAGCTGGACCACCAATCTCATCAAAAGGTTTCCTACGGGTGATTACCTCCCAGAGAATAATACCCCAACTGAAAACGTCACATTTTTCACTGTAATTGCTACCTGAAAGAAATCAGCAATATAATCTGTCTGTTTTATATATAACACACTAAAAGTAAGTAAAATTTGAGATGAAAAACAGCTCTATATGCTTTTTTTTACCTCATATTTTTCCCGAAGAAAATAAAGATAAATCTAAAGCTGTTTAGAACTGCTTTAGCTGCTAACTTAAGACTGATATCATGACTGATCATTAAGAACGCCTCTCTTGAAATCAGTCCTTTTCACCCCGAAATTATAAAATGTCAGTTTTGTTATATAATATCATACGCTATTTGTTAAGTTTCAAAGATCTCTTGAATTTAGAACTTAACTGATTATTTTTGCTTCATGTAAATATGGCTGTTGAACTTGCTTCTTCCACATTAGTCACATGTCAGCCAATAAAAATCTCTGCCATATCCATTGCTCTTAATTAAAGGTCTTTGGCAGAACCAATGTTACCATATGAACAAATCAGCGGATTCCCCAATTTTTCACCATCTTATTTTCCCTGTTTATCATTTTTACTCTTTTTGTCATGTCGTTATTTAAATTAAGTTTTGATCACAACTTGAATATTTCTAAGCTTCCTGTTACAGGTGCAGAAGACATATAGTTGATATAGAATAACAAATAAGAATGTTCATAGGCTACAAAGGAAGGCTGTATGCTCTGTAACCCTACCTCATACAAATAACAAAAGAAACGTGAAGGATGTAATAGTATGTGAATAAATATAAGTGATAGGGATTTTCTCACATGTCTTTGAGCAAGGATCAAAACTGGCATTGAATGGCCAAGATTTTTGGTTTTGTTGCTAATACATAATCAGAAAGCATCATTGAAACAAATCATTTCATAAACAGCAGAATTGATGAATTCCAGTCTCCTGTGGATACCTATTTTATAACACCCAGTTGCAACAGGCTCTACACTACCTATGAGCCATCCTCTTCTGGTCTGCAGACTTCTGACAAACTGTGCAAGGAAAGCAGCATGCTCTCAGACTGGTCGGTGTGTAAGAACTGATCTGGGAGCCAAACAGAACAAACAGGCTGCAGCCATGCAACCAGAAGTCCTCTCTAAGCAGCACAACTAATTTGAACTTCTCATGGTTACTGATTTTACAAAACTCACAAGAACTTGACATCTTCAAATGTGGCAAATGAATTTAAAAGTTACTGAAGGGGACAGTAGCAATAACAACAACATTAGCTTCATCAGTCAGCTTTTTTTTTTTTTTTTTTTTTTTTTCCCCAAAAGGTATCTGGGTAGCTGTTAACAATGGCAGTCTTTGTACCTGTGCAGCCACAGCACTTTCATCTACACAATCAACCCTGTCTTAGCCACTCCACTTTTGCTGGTCATTCTCCCTAGCCATCGCAAGATTGGATCCCAGAAAGAGGAGCCTTAATACTGCTGTGTGGAGCAATGCAGTAAGGAGCTTAGCTCCCCTCTCCTATGTCAAAACCTCTGCGTGGCAAGAAGAAAGGGACAACTTTCAGGCTCCTTGTCTCTGCCAGATCTGAAGATCAGATGAAGTCACATTTCAGTGGAGACAGCTTTCTAAAGCAGAAAAAAGTTGCTCCTTCATTAAGACCAAGCAAAGACCCCATGTGGTATGCAGTGGGAGACAGACAGCCCATGACAGGGAAGTAATGCTATTCTCCTGTTTAAGCACAGAAATTTTATTCTGTGGCTGAGAAGTAATTCTGAAGCGATAGTCTAAAACCAGTATCTTACAGAGAGATCATTTTATAGTGTTTCATTATGTAACAGAGGCGGGATAACAGATATATACTATCAGTCTTCAATGTATCCAATTATCCCAAAGCATTTTAAAACAGTTTCTTGTAAAGGGAGTGAAGGGAGTGCAGAGATTAGAGTACTTGCTCTCTTTCACGTTATCCTGATCTAAATGACATTATTTTCATTTAGACTGTTTGATCTGTTACAAGGTCTAGGTGGCCTAATATTTAAAACTGGGGAAAACTCATAATATTAGAGCATTACTTCAATGATCACTGACATCTACAAGAGATACGTCTTGTGCCTTTACAGTTCTCATCTAAAACACAGTTCTAAAAAACACTAAAATAATATCAGTGTTTATTTTGTTGATTTCTGATGCAGTAGTATATGCAAACAAGTTTAATGATTTGGACATAATTTTAGTAGTTCTTAATCGCTGCCTCAAGAGTAATTTGATATGCTGCAACACAAAAGTTACTAGATTCCTTTGTCTTCCCTTTTTACATATTCTTGTATGAAGGGTTGTGGCATTATCAGTAAAAGCTTTCAGAAAAAAAAAAAGTACATAAAGCCAAATGTAAACCGAAGGCTTTTGCTGCCATCCAGCAATAAATCTGCAATATAAGATTTCTTTGTTCTGCCTTGTTGCATTCATATAACAGGAATTAGGATAAGCACTGTAAATCCCTACTACAATGCATTTATTTCAAAATCTGTTTTAGATTATTTTTTTTCACTCAAAAAAAAATCTAGCTTAAACACTGATTATGTAGTTGATTACTTATAAAAGAATAAAACATCTGTAATGTATACAATTTTATTTAATAATAAACAAGTGTAAAGAAATGAAACATTCCTAGCTAAAGAAATACTGTAGGTTCCCTAATATAAAGTGATATAGTGGAAAATTTTTAGGCACCAAAGTGAAATCATCTTTAGGTGGGTCCTCTGAGTAACATTAAGAAATATAAGGTACCTTCAAAACAAAAGCTTCAAAGGTGGTGCTCAGAAGGAAGCACCTTCAAAAATTGTTAACTATGTGTTATATATATAATTTGCTGCTTCTCTCTAGCATAAGGACAGTAAAAGAAAAACAGCCACTTGGATCCACAAATTTGGAAACCACTGCACCAGAGGCACTTGCAAAATCTAGCAAAGCAGGACACCTGCTTCCTAAAATAGGAAGATGATGCCTCCAGACCCCTCTGTGCTAATCACAATAATTTAAGGTATTGTCTGGGTAAAATGTGTTTAATTTGCAATCTAACAATGATTGTATTATTTCTCTAATAATCATAAAACAATTATACCTATCTAATTATCATCTGTCATCTGTCTTCTCCAGCTTAAGAAATAGCTTACTTTCTTACTTAACTAAATTAACTGTTAATAACAAGTATGCAGGCAAGAGGAAGTACATCAAACCTCTAGAGACGAGCAAAACTAGGAAAGAAACATGAAGAAAACCAGACAAAGATGGAGTTACAATAAAGTGGAGGGTTGAAAATGAAGGCAATTATGTTCAATTTAGAGACACTAACAGGCAAATTCTAAAGATAAAAGCTGATCAGAATAGGGAATGAAAGTAATGACAGCATATTTAAATGTCAGAAGAGTTTGAAATTACTTACAAATCTCAGAAACAGCACAATCCCAGCGAAACAGCCCTCTGGGTATGTTTTATGTAGTTATAAAATAAGAAACAGCAGCTATCTGAAGGTATCCCTTATATAAGCCTTGGAAATGACACAAATAAAAGCCCCATGTATTCACATAATTAACTATTTAATGGTACCATGATAGTCTGTTTGGTGCTGCTCTTTGAAACTCTGCATAATTATTTGGCAGTATACAGATTTTAAAATAAAAGTTAGACTTCTACCAAGAGTTTTTCAGCTGTTTCAAACTTTAATATGCTGATTGAAATAGAAGTATAAACTAAATGGTGTTCTTATTTCCTACACAAATAAATTCAAAATTGCGTCCCTAGAAAGAATGCATAACAACACCATAATTATTGTTACCTTCAAAAACTTCAGGTGCCATCCATGCAGCACTTCCCTTATTGTTGGTCATGTGTGTTTGAATATCACAGGCTGTACCAAAATCACAGATTTTTAGAACTGTCCCCCCAGCTACCAAGAGCAAACTGTCAAGGGAAAAAAAAAAAAGTAATTGCAGGATGAAATAGTCTGGTAATAAAACACTGAATTTTTATCCCAACAACTATCATTCTAATCTAGTTGAATATCTAAAAGGCTGTGCTTCTCAATGCTTTTGTTTTATAATTTGAGAAATAGGTAAGGTCACTTATGCCTAATCTAAGTGTACAAAATAGTTTAAAAAAAATCTAATACATATTGTAATGTATTCTTATTTCTGTATGTCAGATTTTAAAAGATTTTAAATATATATCTTTAGGCATAGCAATCCATTAAGCATATATTGACAAAATTAGTCTTTCAGATGCCACAGAGTGAAAAACAAGTACTTTAACAATTTTGGCATAAGAATGATGACCAAGACTCCCATTAATATCAGTCAATGTAGCTATTTAAATGAAAGAACTTGAAGCTACATTTTAACAGCTCTCTAAATCAAAAGTGGGGATACAAGGCAGAATTCAAGATTCAAAGTGTCACTTCACATTAGTTTTATCTGGTAAAGCTGCTGGCTACTACCAAAAGTGATTCTGCAAATCTCTGTTTACACTGAACCTGTAGTACCAGATCTGAAGCTGTCAGATGAATCCAATCAACAGACTGACTGGATAGAAATATATTTGTTTTTGTTTTGGTGAAAAGTGTTGAGAGATTCTGGCTAGGGGCAGTGAAATGAGCTGGAGGAAGGCAATAGAGAAGGATGACAGATTATACACAATGATATCAGATTAAATACAATATTAAAACCAACCAAGCCATCCCCCACCTAATGTTCTCTTAGTGAACAGCACAACCCAACATAAAACTGGGACAATTTAAATGACTTTGATTAGGAGACCTGTCCCTATCAAAATCCTCTTCTTTGAGGGAAGGCAGGAGCAGGACATTTTTCCACTTTCGGTTTAACTGAAAGCAAGTGATTAGTTTGTTTCCTGAACCATGCACCATCCTTCTGTGACTGCAGTTTCAAAGGCACAGCTTTCATTTAGAATACAGTACATCCAATACATTTAGTATCAATTAAAGGCATTTGTGTCAAATACAATGAGATTATCAGAAATGATCTTCTAGTCAAATTTTAAGAAAAAAAAGAAATATAAGCCATAAACCTACTTTGGTGGTTTCAGGTCTCTATGAATTAGAGCCTTTGGTTTCATACTGTGGAGATACGCCACTCCCTGGGAACACTGTAAACACCAACTCATTGCATGTGCAGCAGTATAATGAGGCAGAGGCTCAGCACCATGTAGCACTGCAAAACAAAGGCACAAACTAAAAAGAACTTTATTGCATATTACAACAGATACAATAGGGTTAACAACATACCAAGCAGAAAGCTGTATGGCATCTAAGTAATTAACAATATTTCATCAGCAAAGCTTTAACAGCTTGCAAAAGGATATTTTAATTAATGAAAACGTCAAAATAATGTCTAAGTTTTAGTATGTCTTTCATAATATTTTATGCTAGAATTCTAACACCCAGTAACAATATTTTACTTTTTACTCCGGCAGTTAATGCTAGCACAAGGGGAGTGGTTTTAAACTAAGAGAGGGGAGATTTAGGTTAGATGTTGGGAGGAAATTCTTCACTCAGAAGGTGGTAAGGCACTGACACAGGTTGCCCAGAGAAGCTGTGGATGCCCCAGCTCTGGAGGTGTTCAATGCCCCATCCAACCTGGCCATGGACAACCTGATCTGGTGGGAGGTGACACGGCCCACAGCAGGGGGGTAGGAACTAGATTAGTATCTTCAAGGTTGCTTCCAACCCAAGCCATTCAATGATTCTATGAACATGAAAGATGTTGCTTGTTCTGGGCTATCCCTGCTAAAATCCATGTTGAACAACTACATAGGGAATTTACAAGGGAGAGTCCTTTTCAGATGAAGTCTTCCACTGGAAAACCTTCAATGACTTGTACAAACAATAACAAACCAATAACAAAAAACACACTAACAGTCTGAAAAGTGGTTTTTAGAAGTACACTCCTTTCTCTTTAAAAATCTTTTAAGACATATGTATGAAACAACTTTATATTCTAGGTAATATTTTCACTAGTACCAGTACTTCAGCTCCAGTAAGACATCATATTGAAATGGTACTCACCATTGTACAGAGAACCTCCTTCAGCATACTCCATAACAAGACACACCTTTGTGAAGAGGGAACAAAAAATAGGGATGTTTAAATGTAGAGGCAGAGAACAGATTTTGTAAACTGAAAGGAAAGGGTTTTTTTTTTGGAAAAAAAAAAATAATAATAAAAAAAAATGCAATGTGTCCACACCTAAGGTAATGGAAAATTTATCTACGACATAGAGTCAGGGTTAATGGTAGACATTTACGTATAAGAAAAAGAAATTACCTTTATACTTAGTTCCCACTGTAAGTTAGGAAACAAGAGAATGCACTTTCTCCCTCCTGATCCCATCCTGAAAATCAAATGCTGTCTTCAAAGTGTAATTCATTTGCCTTTACTATTTGTTTTAGAGTGGCTTTCAAAAATTTTAAATATCATGTCAAAATAATTTATCTAGTTCTAAGAAAAAAATTAATCTATCATTATTTTAGTCAATTATATATTCTGCACTAGAATTAATTATGCATGTATCTGTCCTGTCACAGTACTTGCTCTTCTGCTTTCGTAATTTGAGGAACTGTTTGCAGCTGTGGCATAAAGAGAGCAAATCCTGAAAACTGCATATATGAGAGCAGGAACTGATTTACATGCTATGATTCATGTGTTGCTAATAAATTTTAGTTTTGCATTGCTGATTTGCAATTAACAGAACTGTAGTTCTGAATGACACTATGTATGTAAGATACCAGATGCCATTTTTACAAATTGAAATATAACCACTGTTTAGAAAGTTTCTGGGGTTTTCTTGACATAATTTATTTCTCCTAAGAGGACGGGGAGGGGACATGAACCTGAAAATATCAACCAACCTACAGATCTGTATCAATAAGCATTATCATGGCTTAAACGTATCAGATGTATATAAAACACCCTCTTTGTATATAAATTTCACATTTTCTGCATTGCTGCTTGCATATGGTAAGCTAGTCACCTTTTGTCTTACTGACAAAGCTGTAACTTACTGGGTTTAGACAGGCTCCATATAACTTGACAATATTGGGATGGTTTACTCGTGATAGTTGTCGAAGCTGCAATACAAATCACACGTCATTTCAAACCATGGGAGAAAAAATGCTAATATTATATTCACATCTATAATTCATACACAGCAACAGCAATTATAGTTTTATTTGTCTGCATAACCCTTGATAGCAATTTGAGAAATTACAAGACTAATGTTTCTGTTTGCATTTTAATTTATATAATTAGATTTGTGTCTAACTGGAACTGAATTCAAAAGAAATGTTAGAGAAAATAAATTTAATGATTTTTTTTTTTCATGGCGTACTAAGATCACTCAAATCATAAGCCCTTTGTAACTCTGGCTTTTTAAGGTTTTGTGCTTTTCCTGGAGCCCCCAGTGTTGGAATCCAGACTGTCTGACCTCATAAACAATCTGAACCATAATGGCTTTATTCATTATAAAGAAAGCTACTGTTCTGGAAAAAAAAAAAAAAAAAGTGAAAAAAGACACAAGCCTATAAAATATGCCATTGGGTTTAATATTAATGTGACAGTTTCTAAGAGCCTACTGCGGCTTGTACTAATTGATGGTATTAAAAAGCATGCCTGCTACAGAGAGACAAGACTATTTTGCACTGAATTCTTCTTTGCCCCTAGATAGAAGAAGAATCAGAAGGAATTTTTTTCCCTTTACACAGACCTCTGAGGCAGCTTATGTTGTTTGTAGTCCACTCTAGGGAGCTAATGTTACTTTTTCTGTGCACTTCAGAAGTTCTAAAAAAACCGAATGGAGCATTACATCTTATGCTTGTACTATGTAGGGCTTCCTAAATCCTAATAATTATTAAAATATTTCCGTGATTCTCAGATCTCTTCCCAACACAAAAATGCTAAGAAAGGGATCTGATCTACTCACTATTAAATCAGTCAGATTAGTAACATTAATAATCTACAATGGCAACGAAGAATATTTTTACATAGAGAGGCCTATTACAAATATGCTTCCTTTACCCCTTAAAAGTTACATTTTTTAATGCATTTTGTATATCTTGAACATCCTAGATTCTTACTAAGCAGCATAACACAATACACCTCATTTAAATTAGATAGCATTTAATTCTAGAACATACTATGTGTGGAAGTTTGTCAGTGGATCTGAAGTGCTCAAGATCTTTCTAAAGAAGCAGACATTGAATAGAAGAGTGATTTGCCCTTATTAATTTGCCCTATTAATGAGTGACACTCATTAATAACCTTACACATAAATATAACAGAATTATTTAAACCACTGAATTAAACATTTTTAGAGCATGGACCTGACTGTGTAAAGAACCTAAAAGCTTTAGCACCTGGAAGCATTAATCAGCTCCATGACTCTGGTGGGTATTTTGTCTGTGTCCTGACTCCACAGTGGGACAGAAACCAGAAACTGCTGTTTCACCCACTCCCTTTCCCCCTTTCCTTCCAGTTTTTGTGGGAGTGAACTAAAGGAGCAGTAGCGTGCTCTGATAGGAGTCCTGTTCTGTATGACCTGGAGTCCAGGACTGTACTGGGTACCACTGACCACATCTGCTATGTAATACAGACATTATTTTAAATACTCTAACTATCCCTAGAAATTTAACATGAAAAGAAAAAAAGCTTTGCAAAAACCCGTGTTTACCAAACTTACTGTACCTCTACAATGAAGGCCTTTCTTTCAGATTCACTTTCTATTTGTTTAATGGCTACATCTTTAGCTCGCCATTTTGCCTTGCAGACCACACCAAAGGCTCCTCTTCCAACAACCTGAAATAACATAATATGAAATACTTCAATTAAAACTCAGTATAGTTTAACTTTCTGACCATGACGTCACAAATAGAAAATACATTTACCTTAGAAAATTGAAGACAGGCAAAATTGATTTTTACAGATGCAATTTAATATTATGCAGTTAAAGCATAACTCGTGCATACCTAAGCTTCCTCCAGAGATCTTTTACAGAAGAAATTCAATAACAGTATTCCGGAAAAAAACATGATCTTAATAATTATTTCAAACAAGATCCGCTCAGAAGAAAATTAGGGGAATTATGGCAAATTTGTTTTTACAGATTTGACCAGTGAAATTGTATTTTTACCTGCTGAATTATTTTTATGCTTGTGAGTAATATCAGAACTCAAACTTCCAAAATGGAAGTGCATTGCCAAACAACTGTATGAACTGTGCTGAAGCCTGGGTGAGGTGTTCACAGTTACCTTCCCACTTTCGCACAGGTGCCTGAATAGTGTGAGAACAGGAACTTTTTCCTGAGAGTCTTGAAAGCAAGCACAGTATCTGAATAACTATGCTTTCTCCATTTTTGTTGATGCCTGCTTTCTACTGTGTTTGGAGCTTGCATAACCTAAAGATATACAAAGCAAGACAGGATCCCTAAGTCTTCACTGTAACTTCACAGAGCAGTAGTAGCAGCTTCTCTGTACTATATTATTCAAGAATCCTTTAAAACCAGAAACATCTGTTGTAAAGAAGGTTATCATTTAGAATAGTTCTTTGAAACTCAGCATGAGAACATAAGCAGGGTGCAGAGAAATGTCTTTTTTTTCTGTGAGGTTACTTTCAGTTATGGGCAAGATCTAAAGTACTGTAAATTGAAATTTCACTTCCAGCAAACCAGAAATATACAGAAACAACAAATCATTCACATGCAAATTTGAAGTTGTAACCAGACCACCACCAACAGTAACTCAAGCTGCTACAGTAAAGCACGGACAAGCTAAGAGTTACATTTCGCTTCCCTTCCTTTCTCTTTCAGACAAGAGGAGAAAACGGAAGGCACAGAACAGCATAAAAGAAGCTAAGGGACAGGAGCTCCTCCAAATCCAAAAGAAGGCAAGGTGGAGCAGATGGGAAGCATAAGGAAAGAAGAAAGGGACAGTGGGCTTAGTATGTCGGTCTCTAATTTTGTATTTGGCTGTAGCAGCCTTCCTTTGCTGATGGTTTTAACAGTATTCTCTGCTCACGTTACTAGCCCTTAATTCGCAAGTTCTGTACGCATCTAGAGAAACAAGGCAGACGCTTCTAATCCAATGAATGATTTTTTGAGGGGTGAAGGAGAACAGAAGTGAACGGGAGTGGGCAGAGGAACCAGAGGGTGGAGTGGAAGCATTTACAAATGAGCTTGTAACAACAGTTTATTATTGCAGTTTAATTTTAGTCTTCCTGAAATGGGTAACGCATACACACAGTTACTCTTTTGGATCGAAAAAAACACACTTCCCAAAATTACCTTCACTCTTTGCTAGAGATTCTTTTTTTATTTATGACATTACCCAACCAAAGAGGGAAGAGAGCCTTTGGAAACAACAACTAAAGGAATATTCAAAATTAAAATATAGAGATGCCACATAATTAAAGGACCCACAAAATGTTCAAACATGGTATTGCATTCACGTTATTAACATCACACTGATTCTTATAGGCTTGGTAGTGAATTCACTCCTTAACTAGATGGTTTCTTACAAAAAAGAAATAAAAAAAAAAAAAAAAAGGAGTTTGAAGGAGTTCAGTGAGTAACTGCACATCCCCAGTGCTGAAACAACGCAAAGATGGTACCTGCCAGGCTCTGTGTCACAGCGACCTGACTGTCGTGCACATAAACCATGCTCTGGTGAGGTGTGCGCTACACGCTTTCATAACACAAATAAACAGAGGCTGATTTCCCCTGAGAGCAGGGGTGGATAAAGCTGCAGGTACGTAGATCAAGACCTGCTACATTTTCATGCTTAAATCAGAAAGTCTGCAAGCAAAGGCCCAACCTGAGGAAGAAAAAAACAACAACAACAACAACAAAAAACAAAAAACAAAAACAAAACAAAACAAAAAAACAAACAAACAACAACAACCAAAAAAAAAAAACAAAACAAAAAAAAAAAAAAACAAAAAAAAAGCAAAAAAAAACAAGCAAGATTTCTGCATTAAGAAAGATGAGGAAAGGGGAAGTACCCAAGATCTTTTTGAAAGGTCATGTACATCTATAAGAGCCAGCTGCCCAGGAACGGTGATCAATGACATTTTCACTTTCTGCTTTCCTTAATACACACTAAGAAATATTTTCTGTTCCACTTTACAGCACACACTTTGCCTTCCAGGATGCCCTGGCTTCTCACCCTCACCCGCCACAATGGTGGCTCATAGACCGAGCCCACCACAAGACTGCCACAGCAGCTCCACAAGGTGCCACGTTCTGCTCCACACGAAGGGGACCTGTTGCTTGTACCCCCTTTCTCCAGCTAGTGTAGGGCCACGGCTCTTCTCTAACAGACATCGACTCTTTTCTTGCAGTCCACAGGCAAATTTGAAAACTCAGAGCCATATGAATGATAATCGAGCTACAAATGTACAAACGGGAAACTGAGCCACCTGAAGACCTAGAGGTCCAAAGTCTTTCCTGGTATCTCCTCACTTCGACCACATTTTGAATAGCAATGCCCAAATTCTTGATGTCGGCAGGCCCCCACCTTCTACCAGCACAAGAGAGCTGTCCATTGCCATGCCTCTACCCACCCCTCACACTGCACAACCAGACTTACAGCTTACAGAAAGTCTCAATCTGTGGGTGCACTGTAAGTCTGCACTTTGCAGAAGTGCTGATTTACTTACTATGCACGTAGAAAGGATCTACCGTGCACACACTATTAAGCACGTTCAACTTAGCAGCCTCCTTACATCCCAGAAATGCTAAGGAGACACCATTAAATAGAGAAGGATGCCACAGAACAACTCATGCAGGATGAGCTGCACTGGCTGCAGTGATTCAGTTCCAGGTCTGCTGCTCCTCTACAACACAAATAAACCTAAATTGATCAAGTAACTGGGAAGAACTCTCCTCCTGGCCTAGGGGAAGGGAACTGTGCATAGAATGATTTGTCCTAGCAGGAGACAATTGACCTTATGGTAGAAGGCAGAGTGAGGCTCCTTTGCTAAATGTACTCATACCCTTCATGCTTTTTGACTATGGCTCCGTTCCAATTAATCCAGTAATGTGAGACAAAACAAACAGTTTCTCATAAATCAGGTACAAATATATTATGTATATATTAGAGTTTCAATTTTGCTACTGCATTTGTGTAATATAAACTATATGTATTTTAAAAACATTTTTTCATTAAGCATATAAAGATAAAATTATATATGTAACAAAGAAAAAAAGCCCAAGTGTCCCTTGCATTTGATTTAACAAAGTCAAAATCAGCACGTAAGCCAATACAACTCCATGCTGTGCCCCGAAGATAAATCCATGACTTTTTGGTTTACCACCAAGAATCCATTAGTAAATACTAAGAATTAGATGCACTTCAGGAAGTATTGCCAAAGACTGTTAAAAAAAATAAATAAAAAATTTACCAAGCAATCTAAATCTTAATTACATAATGGAAGGCTGTGAGAGATCGTCAGATACATAAATTTTATGGCTGGTGAAAAGAGTTTGATAAATGACTATGCAGCCAAGGTTCCATAACAATTTATCAGTGGCTTTCTGCTTACTTGTGCAGAGGCTTGAACTCGAGGGGAGAACATGAACAAAACAAATATTTACCTGGGAGACAGGGAAAACAGAGAAGATTCAATTCTACATTAAAGCAGCTCAGCCTCCAGGACAACATATGAAGGAGCAACCGTCAGGAGCAGTGATGGATTGGATACAACCTTAAAGTTGTATACCAAGTGCATATGGTATTCCCTTATGTATTTCCTACTTAATCTGGAAGAAGTATCCTGTTCATTGCAAAAAACATTCTTTATAATAAACACAACGGACCTAGTGGTGGAACCCACTTCCATTTCATTTTCTTCCTTCTCAGTTTTTGCCAAACTTATTCATTCTAGGAGCAAGTCTTGGAATTTGTCAGAACAGCGTAACAAATGCACTAAGTAAAGTTTCCTTCAACACCGTGTACTGGAACTAAGTAACTTAATAGCACGGAAGGGAAGCGCTGCCTGAACTTTAGTTTCTTCATGCTCATTCCTTCTTGTCCCCTGCTATTGGTGCCACACCATATGTTTGGGCAGTAGCGCATATTCTGAATTATATGAAGCACAGTTAATGGAATTATTGACACAACAAATCAATAAACAGCAGTTGATCTGTAGCACTGTGTATGTTTGGAAAATGATCTAAAAATAAACACATTCTTTTGGTAAAAGGCCTTGGCCCTTTAAATATCTTATAAGAAGAAAAGGGAAATACAGGGCAGATGAGAGGTTTAGAAGTGTAGAACGCTGCTGCTTCTGCTATCCCACATAATAGAAAGAATTTGTCAAGAATCACTGAGTATGTGATTCTTGACAAAACGTGACACTAACATATTTTAAACTGGCAGAAATGCTTGAAGAGCTTTATAGGTTAAAACTATGTATGAATGTATTCCTCTGCCTACAAAAGCCATACCAGTAAAGTTACATTTTACCGTGTGATAAAACAACATTGTGAAAGAGAGCGCCACTTGCATGTTTTCCAGATAATGTATTTAGAATCTTATTTAAAGAATATGAACCATACAAGATCCGTGGAACAAACATTACCTCTGCCCCTGTGTACAAATAGTATCAAATGCTGTACATAAACAAAGATACATGACACTGACTGGTAAGTATGTAGACTATACTGACTGATAAGTATGTAGACTAGAAATCATGCAGGAAATAAGAGACTGCAGATATGTTAAGCTGTTAAGGATGTATTTTGTCCTAAGGGACGTGAACAGTGGTCCCCCTACCCCTTCCCAGTAAAACAAGAAAAAAGCATCCTATATATATATCTTTTATACTATAGGGGCATACTATTCCCCTATCAAATGTTGAAATTAATCCTTCCAAAGTTTCGATTTTGTATCAGCTGCAGAGGTCCTCTGTTTACTCAAAAATATAAAGATACAGAAATAGTTTTTATCCCTATCCATGAAAACTTCATGCCATTTAGCTCTGCATGTTGTAAACGTAGTGCTTTTCTTTCTAAAAAGGCTTTGCTGGATATTCAAGGCAGCAATAAAACACAATAGCTCCCTGGGTAGCATATGTAGTATGAGAATTGTCTTCACAATTTGCAGTATCTACATGACATTTTTGTTTATGATTATAGGAAGAAAGACAAGCACTTCAAAATTAACAAAACCAAACCTGTGCTTCCAAACAGACAGCAGTCTCTAAATTATCTTTAGTACGTTTGTCCCTTTTGTTGCTGGCGTATCCAGAAATGAAAGGTCCAGTGAAACTTATGGATCTTTTTAGCTTCAGACACAATGCACGATGGAGGGCAAAACCAAGTTTGACAGTGTTTTGTGAAAACAGAAACATTTTTAATATGTTAACTTCTCTTTATCTACCAGAGTTGCAGCCGTACCAATAAAGCACACTAATATTTTTAGTTTTTCACCCATCTGCCCATAAAACATATGGGAAAGACACGCATTAAAAAAAAAAGTGCCAACAGAAGCCATGAACAACAGTTTAGAGCCCCTTAAATATACCCCTAAATTTTCTATCATTCCAGCCTCAAATTCCAGCTTTAGTTCCCCTGCATTTGCTATGCTTTATTAAGTAGGTTGAAGCAAATCGGCCCCATGCCACAAATGACTGTGGCCAATGTGCTGGCAGAACTTTTAGGAAGGAGTTCAGATCTGCCAATTCTTACAGTAGAAGTCTTTGACTGGTTAAGTTTATCTGTACTAGTGCTCAACCCAATTCTAAATGTTGCTTGCCCTTTCCAGGATTTATACTGCAGTGAAAAAAACTCCATCCAAACCCTAAAAAGAACATAAGCAATCCCACTAGCACCTAGATTTCATATCTAGTTTTAACTTCACTTTAATTTATACAAAATGTCGTAAGAAAAATAAAAGATTTATTAATGAAAAATCATTGATTAAAAAATAATTTTATTCTTAATAAACACACCTAACTTCTCTTTGCTACAAAGTGATACAGGCAGTCCTTGTTCCAGGCATTACCTTCTTGAGTTGGACAACACTGCACTATTACTTAGTTCTGTTAAAAGAAATCTTTCAATTTCTTTTCAACTTGTGCAGAACATGCTTATGGAGTACCAAAGTACTATCATACCTGTTCTGAATATTATCACAAAATCACAGAATGGCTTGGGTTAGAAGGGACCTTAAAGATGATCTAACTCCAAGCCCCCTGTCATAGCACGGATGCCACCCACTAGATCGGGGTGTTTCCAGACTTTTTTTTTTTTTCTCTCCTCTCCAAACATGAAACTCTCTGCGTGCAGATAGCTCACTCATTCTAAGAAATGTGTGCATCTCAAGCAGAGATAACAGTTTCTCAGGTTATATTTTCATTCCAACTTTTTACATACTGATAGCCTTTTACAAGGCTGTCTCAAGAACTGAACTCATTTTAATTAACAGTAATTTAACCATATTAACAAAAGATTTGTCTGATGTTCTTGTATGTATCAGTTTGTTCCATTACAGCAGCCCAGACAGGAGGTTCTTTCTAGGTTTAGACACAAATTGCTGGATAACGAGGCACTCAAGGTAAGGGGCTCCAATATGAGTTTGGCTTGCTGGCCTGGCACAGTCTAAAACTATTGGTCTTTGAAAAACAAATAATCATCCTACAGTTGGTAAAGCGCTACTGGAATCCACCAGCTGGGATACATAAAGGTCACACTAAGTTTGTTTTATTATTTCAGTTTTTATTCTGCTGGGAAAGGCCTTCCCCCTCCCCTATTTCTGGTAGCAGTTACACTGTCAATCACTTGTGACCTTAGCTGCCACATCAGACATGGAACTTGGTTATTATCTCATAAATACGTGTCTTGTTTTCACCACTGGCATCCAAGAGCCTGCGAGGTTTCTTTCCCAGGCGTTCTTATGAGAGGGAAATATCAGTATATTTTAGGGGACGCAAATTGATTGATCGAACATATTTCTACATGTTGAAATAGATGTAAAGTCTTACATTAATGGTTTAACTAGACTGTTACTGATTTGCGAACGTTTTACTGCAAGCTAAATTTCATCCACATGAAATTGATGTTGTGTAACTACTGCTATAAATTCACACTCTACACTTCAGCTAGTTTTTCATGTAGATGAATTAAGAGAATCTTCCACCAGTATAACTAAACAAAATTTAAACGATGATTTCAATTAAATCATAAATGTACCTAGACTAAATCATAGAAATTCATGCTTATGCTTTCACCATCTACTCAGTTTTTGTCTTTGCTTCTGGATGCCCAGGACTGTACCTTAGAGGCTTGCTTTCTGAAAAAGGCTGAGAAGTTGCAGACATGCCTAACTTCAGATGGATTCCCAATTACCACCCCTAGCTCCTTAGAACCAAGCCTTTTGTACCCAGGTCAGAATATTATTCAGATATACACCAAATGTATAATTCAGATCTCAGTGCAGTTCTTGTCAACACTCTTTCTACCTGCACAGATTTTCAGAACAGGTATTCTACAACTATAGACACAATCCATGGAGGACTGCATCTAAAAAAGATGAAGTCTTACACAGAGGTAGCAACAATTCCATGTTCAGCAGATGTTTACACAATCCAGTGTTGTCTTGTAGTGCAAGGGACATAAGTGGTCACCGCATTTCATTTAAAGTTTACTCTAAAGAAAAGCAAAGAGCAAAACACATTTATCTCACTGAATTCCTCATATATTTGCCTCTGAACTTCTCTGCTCCATAACTTCAAGGAACACATACATAAATTTCAGCACACTTCTCACAGAGTTGATGAAATTATTCAACTGCTTCAAAAACATCTAACGTAGGTGAACCGACTAAAAATTGAATCTCCTTAGTTGCTGGCACCTTAAGTAGGTTTTTCCTGAAATAAATATTTAGAAAGCTTACTTATTCATCTTAAAGAAAACATTCCCCGAAATCCCCTTAGAATTCACTGCTGTTCAAACAGATTGCTGAGTACAAACTTCAACGTATATCACAGTACATAAGGAGAGTGTTAAACAACAGTTTTCAAGTAAATTACACACTCTGACACTTGGAACTTGCAACTTGGCAAATGAGGCAGTGGTTTTCAACCTGCCTACATCAAGCAGCGACTGGGCAGGGCCCCAGCATACAAGACCAGACGTGCATCTCTTGGCTGTGCAATCTAAGGCGCACACACACATCATGTGATGAAGAGGTCTGCGCTTTGGTCATGTATGGGACTGTTCTCGAGTTACATGATGGAGAAGGGCTGATTTCAATTACATTAAATTTTCAGATAAATTCTTAAGTATTACTTATCTGGTTTCTTAGTTTTACTTATCTGGTTTCTAGTGATTTGTTGGTCCAGTACATGAAAACTTGAAAAGGCAGTCACACGGTCAAAATTAGGCATGGTAAAGTAGGGAACGTTTCTGTTGAACCCAAATTTTAAGTCGCTTTTCCCCTTCTAGTTTTGAACACACTCCCCTTGTCACATCAATCTTGACTTGACTCCAACTCATTCATAATTATCTCCACATTTTACTTCAGTCCACGCACTTTAAAAAATGAAAAGGCAGCCTGAAGTTGGAGATATGCTTGACTTACAGGAAGTAACAGTGCAGGATAGCTGCACAATACAGCCACATACACGGTAACTAAAACAAAACATGGTATATTCTTGATATCCTCCAGCAGAGTTCGGCTAAACCTAAATGAAAGTGCACTTATAGATCTCACATTTATTAGCAAGGACTCAGTGCCTGCAAGTATTCCAGAACTTCAATATCTATTAATAAACCAGTGGCAGCGTGGAACTGCTATCTGCTGACAAGACAGCCTTGATAATACAACAGCAAAGCTATGATTATACAAGCATTCATTTGAGTTTCCACTGCAGATCTGTTGACACTCCATTTTGAAACATCTGAAGTTTACCATTAAAACTTGACCATTTTGAAACCTTACAGCCAATTCAAAATGCTTGAAAACTTCTGGATCTGCAGTGAGCACAGACAACTTTCAGCAATAGGGTATGTTTTATGATTGCAAAGTTGTCTATCTGCTCTGAAACTGTACCACGAATAAGAGGTTAACAACCACAGTTGAGGAAAGCTAGGTCTAAGCATGGTTCCTAATTCACCTGTTTTATCGTAAGGTAGATCTTAATTCTCTTACTGCACAATGACATTTAGACTGTTCAGCACTATGGTAGCCCCATTGCCTAATAATAATATCGGGTAGAACAGGTACATAAAGCATAACTCAAAATGCTACAACAGCTGTCATCAGCTTTCCTCATGAAGAGGACAATTCATCAAAGCTTCCTTGCTCATATTACATGAGATTTGTCATCTCCAACACAGATACTACTTTGGGGACAACACAGCCATCACACTAAATAAGGCCCAAATTAGTGCTTAGGCATTATCTCTACCTACATTTTTGTGCATACATTCCTGTATCTGCAGGTGCTAGGCAGGCACGTACGACACAGCCATGCTCTGGACATTAAGCTTTAGAATGACAAATTCTAGGTACGCCAATTACTTGCTTTGCAAGTCCACATTTTCTACGTGCAAAAAGGCAATACGGTCCTTGCTGACAGTCTTCCCAAGGGTGCTGTGAGGATAAAAAATTTGTATAGTGTTTTTTTCATTCAAAGTGCTGTGTGCGGAGTGTATGTGCTACTCACTTTTATGAGCCATCACTGGGCACCTTTTTATGATGATTAAATTCCTACGAACTTTATTTTCTTCTGTGGGTGAGGAAAGCCACTTCTCCTGAAGAATGCGATTTGATCCCTGTCCATTAGCAAGTGTTGCAAAAATGTCAGTACATTATCAAACGCAAAAATATTTTAAATTCCCAAACACCATAAAATTCTGTCATTTTACAACAGTTAAATGCATAAAGGGAAGAGGAAAGATTAGATGGAGTCAAAAAATCATCAACGTTACCATATCGTACAAAGAAGAAAAGGCAACATTTTGGAAGAAAATATCTTCTGAAAGCTTCCAGTGCCTGCTTTGGTGGAAGCTGAAGGCACCATGATGCTACCTGAATACAGCAAAAAGCATTCTGATGTACTATTAAATACCACAGATTTTATGTTCTATGAACCCTCCCAAGCTATGCAAGCCCAGTCCGATAATTATGACCAAAGCACTTTAATGGTTGTTATACCCATAAAAGCTACTACAAGAAGCTAAATTTACTCCCACATAAGGACTTTGAGAACAAAAGGGGAATTATTACTGAAAGAGATAGACGGTAATTGGCAAATAAACACACAAAGCAGTCTTCAATGTCTGTTTGGGACCAGCCTCTATGAACTTGTGCGATCAAATTCAGTATGGATCTGCATGAAGCAACTTCATGCCAGTAGAGACCTCACCAGAGGAGAAAAATCCAGCAGAAATATTTTGTGTGTGTGTCTGTGATTTAAACACTGCTGCGGTAAACGCATACTAAACTTTTCAGTAAAGTATGCAAGCTCATGGAAAATCCAGGAAGACAAAAAAGACCGTAAGAAATTCTGTACTTTACCCAAAGAATTCAAGGCAGTAATCTCACTGTGAAACTCCCTACCGGTGAGGAAGAAATGCTCGCTTCCAACTATGTTACACTGAATGCCACTTCCTGGGTAACAGGCACCAGTCACAGATAAGTGTTACAGATCCACGAGTGCAACATCATTAGCGTGTGTCAAAAAAAAAATAATAAAATAATAATAATAATAAAGAAGGATAGATGTGTGTCCTGACTGCCATCAGAGCTGTAAACTTGGGCGATAGTTAACACTGGTACGATGACTAAATACACAACGACTCAGGCCGGTGGCAGGAGGAGGCGAAAGCAGAGACGCACTGAAACAGGGATTCCCGGGGCACACCAGAGCTCGCAGTTCCCTCCCGTGCAAGCCTTTGACAACTGCTCTCACCACCCATCCCACGACGGGAGGCGAAAGTTTCGGGGAGCAGACGGCGCTTGGGAGACGCTCCCGTCCCCGCTCCCGCGTGGGGGCTGGCGGCAGGCGGCTCCCCGGCAGCCCGCCCGCTTTGTTCTCCGCTGGGGGCCCGGGGGAGCCCCCCGATTCCCAGCGGGGCAGGGAGGGCGCCGGGAGGGCGGCCGTGAGCGCCCGGCTCCGCTCGGGGCCGGTCCCTGCCCGAGGCCGCGGCGGGGGGCGAGGCCGCGCTGCCCGCCACTCGCTCACCTCTTCCACCTCGATCTCCTTGTAGTCGATCTCCTCGAAGTTGAGCACCGGGGGGGTTTCAATCATCTCAGCGGAGGAGGCGGCAGCGGACATCCCTCCTCTGGCACCTGGGGGGACGAGAGCCCAGGGCAGGCCGAGGGGGGCGCAGGGCCCGGGGCTACGCGGGGCTCCTGGCCGCCGCCGGCTCCTGCCCTCCGCGGGGGCGCCGGGCGCCGAGGGCCTGGCCGGGACGAGGCCGCATCCGCGGCGGCCGCGGGCCTCAGTGGCGGCGGGCGGAGGCCCCGCAGGCCCCGGCGGCGGCGGCGGCGGCGCCGCGGCGCATCCCGCGCCCTCCCGCACCCCCCCCCCTTAGGCCGCGGCCTCCCCGGAGCCCGGCAGCCGCCTACGGCCGCGCGTCCGCGGCGCAGGGAAGGGGGCGCCCCCGGGGTGCTGCCGGCGGTGGCGGTGGCGGTGCGGGGAGGGAAGGGGGGGGGCGCTCAGAGCCGCCGCGCCGCCGCCACCGCGGACATGGGAGCCGCTTCCTGCCGTCCCGGGCCGGGCCGGGCCGCGCCGCGGGGGAGGGAGCGCAGGGGAAAGGGGCGGGATGGGGAACGGCGCCGGCAGCGGCCGCTGCTCCTCGGCCGGCCGCGGCGGGGCCACGGCCTGGCGGCGGCGCCCCCGCCCCCGCCCCCGCCGCGCCGCTCCGCCCCCCGGCCCCGCCGCACGCTGCCGGCAGGGGGAGCCCCGGCCCCGGCCCCGGCCCCGCTTCCTCTTCCTGCCCGCTCCCAGCCCCGCGGCTGTGGTGGCGCCGCCGCCATCTCGTGGTAGCGGGGACGTGCCCCGGGCTCGTTCCCCACACACAGCCGAGCCTTACTGCTCGCCTCCGTGAGGCGAGGGGCAGAGGGCTGGGTGTTGAATATGGCTGACACACGCGTGTGTGTTTGTACACGCGTGCACAAGTGTGTGCATGTTGTCTCAGTTCTGCCTTCAGAGACGCAGCGGTGGTTTCTCAAGAGGAAGTGTGTGTGGGAGGGTGGCTGGGCAGGGGGTAATTAAGGGAGTGATGCACACACGCAGCACTAAAAGGGGTAGGACTCGTGAGCCAGCACACCTTCACCACGCCCTTTCCTGTCCACGAGTTATGGCAACAGCCCGCTCTTAACAGCTGGCGTGTCTGCTTGTGCTTCTGGCTTGAGCAGCGCGTTTGGGGGTGACCTGCTGGAGAGCAGCTCTGCAGAGAGGGGCCTGGGGGTCCTGGTGGGCAGCGGGGTGACCACAAGACAGCAATGTGCCCCTGTGGCCGAGGTGCCCAATGCTATCCCGGGCTGCAATCGGAAGAGTGTTGCCAGCAGGTCAAGGGAGGTGATCCTGCCCCTCTGCTCAGCCCCGGTGAGGCCACACCTTAGAGTACTGTGTCCAGTGCTGGGCTCCCCAGTACCAGAGGGACATAGAACTAGGGGAGTGAGTCAGGAGGGCTACGAAGACAATTAGGGGACCGGAGCACCTGTCATACAAGGACAGGCTGAGAGAACTGGTTCTGTTTAGCCTGGGAAAGAGAAGAGTGAGGGGACACCTCATTAATGTGTATACATATCTGAGGGGAAGATGTCAAGAGGATTGAGCTGGTCTCTTTTTAGTTGTGCCCAGTGACAGGACGAGAGGCAACGGGCACAAACTGAAGCACAGGAGGTTCTGGCAGAATATGAGGGGGCACTTCTGTGCTGTGAGGATGACAGGGCACTGGGACAGGTTGCCCAGAGAGGTTGTGGGGTCTCCTTCTCTGGAGATATTCAAAACCTACGTGGATGCCATCTGGCACAACATGATCTAGGTGATCCTGCTAGGCAAGGGGATTGGACTAGATGATCTTCAGAGGTCCTGTCCAATCTCAGCCATTCTGTGAATCTGTGATCCCTGTTTTGGTGCTAGATCTCCTAGGTTTAGTATGTAGGGCTACCCACGGTGCTGAGATGGAGTGGATGTAGTTGCTGTCTCTCACTGAAACAGCTGTGCTTCATTTCCATATGTTTAGCCTCAGTGCTATATATAAAAAGTTATGTTATTGTAAAATACTATTAATGGCACGTAATTTCAGCAGCTCCAGTGAGCTTTCATAGATCTTCCTCACTAAAGTGCTAGCAAATGTTTGTACCTCACAGTGAAGTCTAGTAAATGGGAAAGAGAGCTGATTTACACAGCTAGCCTGAAAAAGCTGCTTAAGCAATTAACTGGGAAAGAGAAGATCAAGATAAGGAGGAATATGGGCAGTAACCTACCAACATGATGGCTCCAAATGTTGCTAGAAAAAGTGAAGTAAAACCAGTCCTGTCACAGCTATGGCTTTTTGCAATAGATTGTCATTTTGGGTTGTTTGCTCCCTTTTTGCCTTTTCCTGTCAGTCCTGCTGGGAATTCCAAATGTCCAGAAACCCCCAGACAAACTGTTGTGGTGCAGGTGGTGCAGGTACCAATTGACTGCATTGCAAGCAAGATTAAACTCGTTTCCAGAACAGGTTGGATCAGTGTGGTTACATTGTGCAAGTGACCTTTGTGTGCATGGGGAGCAGGCTCATGTCCTGAATACCTCAAATTCCTGTTGCTTACTGATTTTACAATACATTTTGGTCTAGAAAGATCTAAAGAGGCTGGTGTTAGAAATGGCAAGGCTTCCCTTACCACAAAATCTGGTTAATATCTGCTTGATCCTGAAGTGGAATAATTAGGAGCCCCTAGTTTCTGAAAGGTTGTATTTAGATTTAGATACTGACTCTGGTGCTCTCAAGATGCATAGTCTCTGGATGATGCAGATCTAGCACCCGATATACTCAGGTGTACGTTGCAGTTTTGCCTTCATGAAAGCTGCCATTAGTGCACACCTTTATCATAGTGTGACATGGAGTCACAAAATAGGCACTTTTGTACCTGGACCTGATGACTTAAGGAAAAACTTATCACTGGTGTACGAGTAGCAGCTGCTGCTACTATGTCAGGTGCTGAGTGTGCAATATGTTGGCTCTTGGAAGATGAAGAATATAGATTTCTGAGGTATTGAGAAATTAGGTTAGATAAAAAACAGGCTCCTAACATTTAGACACTTCTCAGATAAATTTGTAGTGATGAATGGATTGCTTCAGTCCTGTAAACACTTTTAAGATTTTGCACATGGAAAGTAAGGAGGAGATTGGTGACAGCCAGCATGGTTTCACTAAGGGCAGATCATGCCTGACAAACCTGGTGGCCTTCTAGATGAGGTGACAGCATTGCTGGATAGGGGAAGAACAACTGACATCATCTGCCTGGACTTGTGCAAAGCATTTGTTGCTATCCCCCATGATATCCTTTTCTCTGAATTGGAGAGACATGAGTTCGATGGATGGACCGCTTGGTGAGTAAGGAATTGGATGGATGGTCACACTCGAAGAGTTGTGGTTGATGGCTTGATGTCCAGGTGGAGATCAGTAGGGAGTGGTGTTCCTCAGGGATTGGTATTGGGACTGGCACTACTTAACATCTTTGTTAGTGACATGGACAGTGAAACTGAGTGCACCCTCAGCAAGTTTGTCGATGACACCAAGCTGTGTGGTGTGGTCAACTCGCAGGAGGGAAGGGTTGCCATCCAGAGGGACCTGGACGGGCTTGAGAGGTGGGCCTGTGCGAACCTTATCAGGTTCAACAAGGCCAAGCATAAGGTCCTGCACCTGAGCTGGAGCAATCCCAAACACAAATACAGACTGGGTGGAGAACGGATTAAAAACAGCCCTGAGGAGCAGGACCTGGGGGTGTTGATTGATGAGAAGATTGATATGAGCCGTCAATGTGTGCTTGCAGCCCAGACAGCCAACCATATCCTGGGCTGAATCAAAGGAAGCGTGGCCAGCAGGTCGAGGGAGGTGATTCTGTCCCTCTGCTCTGCTCTCGTGTGGCCCCACATGGAGTACTGTGTTCAGCTCTGGGACCCCCAGCACAAGATGGGCATGGACCTATTAGTCCAGAGGAGGGTCACAAGGATGATCAAAGGGCTGGAGCACCTCTCCTACAAAGACAGGCTGAGGGAGTTGGGGTTGTTTTGGAAAGATGGCTGCTTGGGTGGTTGTACTTTAGATGGCAGTTGGTGATCTCTGGTAAATATAATTGAATGTTTGGCTTTCTGTTATGTTTCACAGAACTCTCTTGAGGATACACATCAGGCAAGTGACAGTTGCTGTCTTTTATATTTTAGCAGTGTGATTCCTCCGTTACCTTTATTTTTTTGTTGATGAGAATTAAGAGAACAGAGGACAGCATTCCAATTATAGTTGTTTGTAAGGTTCATTTCCTTTCTGAAATTGATGTAGAAATATGTATCTCAAAAATAATGAGTTCTCTCTTTTGTGAAAGTGGAGTCATCATCATTATCAAAATGTCACTGTTGTGAAGATCAGATAGGGTTTTAAGGAAGTGGTAATTTTGCTGTTACTTCTTTTTGTTTTCTGACTGACAGTCTTAATTAGCTATGTGTTGGGTTTGAGGACTGAGGATAACTTGTACGCTCCCAAAATAGAACACTTTAAATATTTATTCAACAAACACATTTGAAAGGTGAAGGAAAAGAAAAGCACTCCAGCTGCATCCATCATGGGCTTTGTTTATCTGGGAGAAAAGCTTTGTTTAGAAGAAAAGCCTAGAACTTGGGAAGGCAGTGTTCTTTCCCTCAATAGTTTATCTCTCACGTTGGAGAGAAATTACATTTCAGGGAAGGTCAGCACTTAAAGATTGTTTGAAATCTCAAGATAACATGTCAAATTTCAGGTTCCAGCTCCCTTAAAATTATCCCATGTAACAGCTGTAGGAGTTTTTTTAAGAAGAACAAACCATCATTATTTTAAGGTAAAGGAGGAAAAAAAACCAACAACTAAGTAATTTCTTTAAGAAGACTTCACCTTGTGTAATACTTTCAGTATATGCATTTTCGTTTCAGCTGGTTAAAATACCTAAGTTTAAGCAAGGGAAGAATGATGCTAGAGAGCAGTGGTGGAAGGTGTTGAATGGTGTCTTGTTCAGTATGGTGCAGTTCTTGCCTAATCCGCTCTTCTCATGTAGCTTCTTCGGCTCTTGTCGTAAGATTTCCTGCATGGGTTGCAGCATTTAGGTATGTCTAATTTGACTGTGAATCTCAGTTGCAATCACAGAATGGTTGAGGCCGGCAGGGCCCTTTGGAGGCCATCTGGTCTGACTCCCTGCTCAAGCTGGGCCACCCAGAGGAGGCTGCCCAGGACCTGTCCAGGCTTTTTTGAGTATCTCCAGGGAGTATTGGATCAGTGTGGTTACGTTGTGCAAGTGTTCTCTGTATGCCTTGGGAGCAGATTTGTGTCCTGAACACACTGAATTCCTGTTGATTCTTGCTCCTCCAAGAAGTCTCCACAACATCTCAACATCTCTGGGCAACCTATTACATTGCTTGGTCACCCTCGCTGTGAAAAAGTGTTTCTTGATGTTCAGATGGGACCTGAACCCGACTCCCGACTCCTCCCATGTTTCAGTTTGTGCCCATTGCCTCTTGTCCTGTCACTAGACACCACTGGAAAAAAACTACAGTTCTTTTTGCGTTTTAAAAACTCTTGCAAAGCAGCATAAAGTTTTTTTTTTTTTTTTTTTTTTTCTGCAGAATACTTTGTGATAGCAGCCCCAACGTGCTTCATGGTTTTTTTTTTTTTTTTTTTTTTTTTTTTCCTTATTTTCCTTTCTGCACAGACTTCTCCACACTATGTAAAAAACTTCTGAAGGGCTGTGAATTCACTCAAATACCTTCAGCTGAGGTATGCCTTATTACTTGCAATGAAAAGCATACATTTTTAAAAAAATACAAGCCTTGCAAAACAAGTACGTGAGTTGCTTTGTGAAATACCAAACACAGCTATATGCAAGGAACTGTGTTCACTTTGATAAAGGAAAAGGAAGTTCTCTCATATGAATCTTGCAGTAACTCAGGTGGTCAGAATTGTTCCTGAAGAGTGCTCTGCCTCTTAATCTGCGGCATATGAGATCTCAAAGGTTTCCAGCAGCCCAAGCTACCCAGAGAGCAAGGAAATAGATGTAGTGCAGCCACTGTGCACAAAGGGCAAAGTAAAGGTGAGAGATGATCTAGATGCAGTCCCAAAACTAAATTAACACTTCACCCCTGTTGCAGCTGGCAGCAACTGGGACTGGCTAAGTGGCTAATGGGAAAAGATACTAAAGAATTAGCACAGGGAGAAGAAGAAACCCATGGTAATAGACTAGCTGATCTTCAGTTGAGGGGTCTAAAAGATATGGTATGTGAAGGTTCCGATAGAGGATATGTTAGGGAAAGGCAGAAGTGTTTTCAGGCAACTGTGAAATAACAAAAGTGATCTAGGCATCTAAATACAGTCTGCTCTCAGAAAGCTTTAAAGCTTTCTTTTTTTTTTTTTTTTTTTTTTTAAGGAATAATAGAGAGCATGGAGGTAAGTAGAATAAAATGTCACATCTCTTTTTTAATCAAGGGTAAATTATCTCAGATTAACAAAGGATCATTTTTGATAAATTCTGTGATATTTTTAGGCACAAGGAATGGAATAGAACTATTCTATCTTGATTGTATTTGATTTATTGCCTTGTGGGAAATTATTAATTAAGCTGGATATGATAAGAATCATTAAAAGAACTGAAAGTGGGTAAGGAGAGCATGAGAGCAGTCAGAAGACAGTGGGGACCATCAAAAGGGAAGTACTGGAATGGAAAGAAGTTACTAATAGATTTTTTCTTGAGATTGAGTTTTGAGATCAGCTTTGTTAATCTTAATAATTCCATTAATGGTGTTGACAAAAGAATCAGGAGAGTGGCTGATACTTTCTGGTGACACAAGTTTAGACAGCATCGTTAATGGAGAGGAGGATAAGAATATCAAATGGGAAAAATTAGATGACTCTAGGGACAAGAGAAATAGAAGTGGCTAATATTTAAAATATTAAAGTGCAAGTTTGTGAATTAACTTGAGGACTCCTGGCATCTTCTTGTCCTTTAAGAGACTTATTGGGAACAGATGAAGAATACAGCTTGCATGTTTTAACTTGTTTCAGGAGGACTATGAGTCTTGTAGGTAACGTGCCTAGAAAAAAGTCCAAGCTTGTATATATCCTGTATGATATACGTGATAAAGCTATACAGGGTTATGCGAGACCTCATCTAAAAGCCCCTACAGTGCTGGTTATCGGTGTTCCAAGAAAAATAAATTGAGCCCAACCTAGATGCAGAGAAAACCTACTAAGATGGCCAAGATAAGAGAGGGCTTACCACAGAAGGGAAAATAAAACAACTTGGCATGCTTAACCCTGCAAAACAGAGAGGATATGTGTTGCCTCGTTTTACAGAGATTGGAAAGATAAAGATATTGGAAAGGTAAGCAGTGCTGATGAAAAAGTGATGTTCAGGCAAAAAGAAACTTCTTTTGGCACAACAATGCTGTTAATACATGCAAATTGGAAACCTGAAAAAGCTTTCTAGCCACCAGGGCCGAAGTTGCTTAGCTGTGTGGTGCCTGATCAGTGAAATCATTTATTTGACATAACTACCTGTGAGAGCAGAGTACTGTATTCATTGTCTAGGGAGATCTTTTCTGATCTTATGTTGGCCAAATGAGTGCTATTAAAAGTGTAAATACTATAATGAATTCTAATCATAGTCTTTTTTTTTGGCTGAGTATACATTGAAATGAACTCATATGTTTATTACTTGAAAAAATATATTTTTGATAGATTTATGTGAGTAAGGCTTTGTTTTGAAATACAAGACGAAGTGTGGAGGGACAATTTTAATATTTTTTTCAATCCTGGAAAAGGATTATTGATTTTTTTTTTTTCTTTACCATCTCTATAAACTTCAGACTTATGAGTCAAAAGAAGAGGAGGGAATTCTTGCACGTAGGATTTTTAAGTCATACTAGAAAAGGGAGATGACAGCCTTCTGTGTTTTAGGCAGGACACACGAGTGTGGAATGCCACGAAGTGCTATAATAGTGGACTGGAAGTAAGAGGGGAAACCACTCATGGTTTTAATCCTGTAATAAGAATAAAGACTAATGTCACCTGAGCACTTTTCCAGAAAGGCTTTTGAAAGTCAAGAACTCATCTTCAAAATGTTTCCATTTTCCTAGAAGATCTATTCTGCTATTTAAATGAGAAACAGGGATAGGTGCTCTGTGTACCTAGTTTCTGTTTTCATGCCAGCTAGAACTGACAGCAGCAAGAACATGGAGAGCTGTAGGTAATTCGGTCAAGTGAGCCAGCAGGTTAGAAACACCTCCACAGAAGGCTAGGGAAGGGCAGCCTGATTCTTATGGAGTTTGCAGTACTGTAGCCTTTACTTCAACAGCCAAATCAATGGAATAAAGTGCTGAGCCAATTAACTTATGAAGGCCTAATTTTTGGCATCTCCTCAACATTTTCTAGTATCTAAGCATGTAAATCTTCAGTGAGCACAAATCCATCTTTCTCTTCATATCAGACCAGTAGGTTAGATGTTAATGACACTTCAGAGGCTGCTACACCTACTAGTTTTACTAGTCATAAATTTGCTCCTTGTAAAAAGGTTTAGTTTCTTTAAAATTTGAAAGAATTGTGAAATACAGGTGTCACATTCTAGTGGAGAATCCAGCCCTAGAGACACTGAGTGTTTTACATGGGTGGTGCTGTTAGTCATTGCTCTTCCACCCTATGTGATCCAGTTTATTGGTGCAAGGGAAGGGATCCAAGCTATGTGTTGTTACTCCCTAGCTCAATTAATTTTTAAGTATTTTACATGAAGTGGAACAAGAAGCTGAAGAACACTCAGTGCAAATTACCCCAAAATTGTATTTAATGACATCTTTGGGAGATGAATGTTTTAGGAGTGTTTGAATCCTCTTGGGCAAAGAGGTTTTGGACGGTGGTCCCCGTTGCACATACTGAACAATTCAACAAGAAGGGCTCATACAGTGATACTTTTTTTTCTTTTTTTTTTTTTATTTTTTTAATCTCCTGTTGGCCAGTCTAGCACAGATTTTTTTTTTCTTGCAAAAACCTTAAACCAAAACATTAAAGATGAGCAATGAAAGAGCTGAAAATAGCACAGCATGCAGATGTTTCCATTTAGTGGCTGAATGGTTGAGAAACTATTTCATGTTGTGTGATTGAGGAGTGGACTTGCAGCTGCAAAGCACCTGCACTAGCAGGTGAAGTGGCCAGCAGGTCAAGGGAGGTGATTCTCCCCCTCTGCTCTGCTCTCATGAGACCCCACCTGGAGCACTGCGTTCAGCTTTGGGGCCCCCAGCACAGGAAGGACATGGATCTGCTGGAGTGAGTCCAGAGGAGGGCCACAAGGATGATCAAAGGTCTGGAGCACTTCTCCTACAAAGGCAAGTTGAGGTTGTTCAGCCTGGAGAAAAGAAGGCTCTGGGGAGACCTCATAGGGGCCTTCCAATACCTAAAGGGGGTCTATAGGAAAGCTGGAGGACTCTTTGTCAAGGAGTGTAGTGACAGGACAAAGGGTAATGGCTTTAAACTAAAAGAGGGTAGGTTTAGGTTAGATAAAAGGAAGAAAATCTTTCCTATGAGGGTGGTGAGGCCCTGGCACAGGCTGCCCAGAGAAGCTGTGGATGCCCCATCCCTGGAGGTGCTCAGGGCCAGGCTGGATGGGGCTTTGGGCGACCTGGTCTGGTGGGAGGTGTCCCTGCCCATGGTGGAAGCATGGAAATCTATGATCTTTAAGGTCTCTTCCAAACCAAGCCATTCCATGATTCTATGATTCACCACTACGGTGGCAACATGGCATGCTACAGCTCTCCTCTTGCATCTAGGAAGTAGATGCACTGAAAAGCAAAGAAATACCATTGCCTGAATCACTTCCTTCTGGGGTCGGGTAGTTCAAATTCTCAAAGCCATTTCATTACCTATTCATTTACATTGAAGAGAACCGTAGGCCAACACCCTCTAGGGAATCTAAATCTGTATCACTTGGACCCTACTTGTGAAGAGGATTTAAATATGTGTATCTCATGACTGTGGACAAAACCACCAAATATAACTGATATCTAAATTCACAGATGACCTGAAATGTTGATGATGAGACTTACATATTTCTCTGAGAAAGTCTCTTGACCTGTATCCAGTAATATACTGTGTCCAGTTCTCGTCTCCGTGGTGCAAAAAAGACAGAGATCTCCTGGTAAGAGTCCAGCAGAGGGCCACAAAGATGATACGGGGCCTGGAGCATCTTCCCTATGAGGAAAGGCTGAGAGACTTGGGTCTGTTTAGCCTTGAGAAGAAAAGACTGAGAGGGGATCTTATTAATGTTTATAAATACCTTAAGTGTGGGAGATAGAGGGATATGGCCAACCTCCTTTCAGTGGTTTGTGGAGACAAGACAAGGGGCCACAAAATGGAGCCCAGAAGTTCTGCACCAACATGTGAAAGAAGTTCTTTACGGTGAGGGTGACGGAGCACTGGGACAGGCTGCCCAGGGAGGTTGTGCAGTCTCCTTCTCTGGAGATATTCAAGGCCTGTCTGGATGCCTACCTGGGCAGCCTGTTCTCGGGAACCTGCTTTGGCAGGAGGGTTGGACCCAATGATCTCCTGAGATCCCTTCCAACCCCTACAATTCTGTGATTCCACAGCACGAATGCAAATAGATTTAAGCTTTCTTTTTATACAGCAAAAAATTAAAACAAAAATTCCCTCCACCCCCAAGACAGCGTAAAATTAAAGACTATTCTACGTGCTTTGGCACTGTATCTAAGTCTGGCTCAACTGTCAGAATCCAGTAAAGAGTGCCCCATAATTAAATGTCAGTAAGAGCTAATGGTAAAAAAGTGCTGCCTGTTGGTAAAATGCATGAGGGAAGCCTGCCTTTTGGTTTGGCCAAGACACAAGCCACTTAGGAAAGAAAAAAACTAGTTACTCTTCTTTATCAGGGGCATTAAATTCAGAGATGCCTATAAGAAGTTATATTTAAAAGTGCGAAAATTACATTTAATAGAGCTCTTAAAATATGACGACTGGGTGACTGTTTCTTCTGACAGCCAGCAATTACTTAATCATACAGATTTCTTTCACTGTATAAAAGAAATGGAGAAAAGCAGGTGATAGTTCCCTTTGGGCATCTAAGGATTTGATAACCTTGTTTCTTCAAATGTACTCAGGAATCTTACTGTCCCTAATCTCTGCATCATTTACTGAAAAGCAATAAGAAAAGTCATCTCAAAGGTCCTGACATTAGTTTGTTTATGTCATAGCCTTTAATTTTATGAAGTGTTTGCAGGGGCAGAATTCGACATACCTGAGACAATTGTTCTCTTCATTCAGCGTAACCAGAGAAATAAATTTGCAGCAAATGGAAGTCAAGAAAAGAATCTGAGCAAATGTAAAAGGAGGCATTTTTCTTCCAAGGAAGTTTTCACATTTGACTTATGAAAGTTTTTGACTGGAACATGACTTCTTCAAAACAAGTAATTTGACGCTGGGAGAAATCATGCATCACATATGTTGCTGGTGCCTGGATCTATTTCATTCATCTTAGAATTTTATGTTTATATTATAGGTATTTCCTGAAACTGACTGCTCAGTGGAAGACATCAATGCTGAGGCTGTTTTTATTTCCCCACAAGGTGGTACTGTGGTACTGACTATAGAAGTCTTGTTCTGGCTACAGTTGATTTATTTCTGCAACCCTTCTGCAAATGTGTTAAAGGCAGATTTTTGTCTGTGAAGGAGACAGTTCTGGTGTTACAATCAAATTTATTAGCAGAATGGTCTTAAGGCTCTTTTTTTGGTGTGCTTTCTTTTCCTAACTTTTTTTTTTTTTTTTTGGTCTCATTAAAAATAGATTTTCTTGCAAGTTAAGATTACCAGAAAAACTCCATTATAGCTGTTTGGACTTTTTCACCTTTTATTACATTTTTTAAATCTAATCAGGCCATTTCAGACTCCCTTATTTTTCAAACTAAAACAGCTCCTGTATGGTTATTCAGAAATTCATCTTTTTTTTTTTTTTTTTTTTTTTTTTTCCTTCTTCAGTTACATGTAAGTAAAAACAGGCACCTACAATTAATTACAGAAACGAAAGAATAAATTAAAAACATTAAATATTCAGGAGAATGCATTTCTCCCCCCTGGAAACAGACCTAACCACTATCAAACAGAGAAACGAAACATAATTAATTGCTTAAATTGAACTCTGCGGCAGTATGGGGTTCTTCCAGCTGCTTGCGGAGGCCTGTAGCTTCTGTCATGAACATTAGCACACCCACCATCACATTTGATAAGCTGCATAATTTCCGTGGTTGTGTCAATATAGATACACCACCACAGTTTGTATTAGAAAATCACGTAAGACTAGGGTAGAGGCCCGAGCACTAGTGTGCAGGCATGCATGCTGTTAAATGGTCATCACAGCCCTTGACCAAGGCCAAGGCCTGCACACCAAATACTCCCCCAGACAGAAATTGCTTGGGTTTGGCTGTAGTTTGTGCTTTACTGTGAGGAGAGATGAGCTTTATATTGACATGGGCCATGCAGTGCCTCTTGGTCCCGAGATCAGAGAATGGGCCCTGGTCCCTTTTATTAACCAGGATCAATGCAGCCATGAGGACCACCTGAGTAATGCTGTTGCTCCAAGCTAAGTATGCACTTGGGTAGGTTTGGGACTGCTCAGTTTTAGAAAAGCAAACTTATTTTCAGTGATATAGCTTTTACATCCATCATTTTTCTGTGTGGTCTGTTTTTTTCACCCCATGTACATGGGTATGCTATAGATAGCCTGAAAAAGCAAATACTCCGCATATTCTGGCCTTACCAGATATGAAACATATGAGCTCTAGTTATATATCTATATCTGGGGGTGGGGGGGCGGGCATTTGCAGGCTCACATTTAACTTTTTTTTTTTTTTAAATATATATTAGAAAACAGTGATCTTGTTTAGTGATGCCTTGTTTAGTGATATTTAACCAAGTTTTAGAAAACTTACCTATTTTTCTGTAGAGTTTTGGTATATTCCTCCTGAATTGAAGAAACACATTTGAGAGCTGTATATGGCTATTATCTTTCAGACCATCCTTGCAAGTAGTGTCCCACTTCAGATTCTTGTGCTTCATGGCAGGCCAGGGACTATGACATACTTCAGGCAAGTGGTTGAGACCCCAGGCAAGTCATGAATTAAGAAGGTGCATCCATGTGGCACCACATAATCCTTTATCAAGGCAGAGGGAATGTTTCAAGTCCACAAGCAATCTAGCAGGCATTGTTTGCCAAGGTGCACAGCATCCCCTTTGTGGCCTCTAGGTCAGAGGATAGAGCTGGTCCTGCTGAGGTGAAAATGGGACACCAGATGCTCCTTGTTTGCAGAATATGTGACTCTGCAAAACTGAGGTGAGTAAGTGGGAGGCATGGGAACAGCAGATAGATGCTAAAATAAGAGCTAAAGGAAGAGCTAAAGATCTAAAGTCCCCTGGCAAGTTCATGATTGCAAAGCAGATATACAGCTGTGGGATGCAAGTCTCTGATATCAGTGGGGTGTCTTTTGTCAATATTGTGCTTGTATTATTATGCTAACATGGGAGTGGGATAGGAGGTATTTCTACTCAAACATTCTGCATGCTCTACAAAAGGGGTTGCTTTTTTGTGCATCAGATCCCAGGCAGAGGATTTCCCTATGGTTATGCCTTCTCAAAGCATAAAGCTAAGGTCTATTAAATGCCTGTACACCCTATCTGGCTAACAACCTAACAGAACCATGCATCTTCAGCTTTTGACTCAGCTATTGGCAAATCTCCATCTATTACTCTTCTTTCTTCCTACTACTTTTCTTCATTCCAAAGAAGTCTTCTGAATCTTGGGGCTTTCCTGCAAATGTAGATGCTTAAAATAACACTTTCTGTGGGTTCTTTTAGATTTTTTTTTTCCTTGATTCAGAGTATTAATTCTATGTGGGGGGAAAAAAGCATATGCAATGCCCTTGAAAGGTGTTCTGGACCATGAAGCAGTATCTCAAATGTGTTTGAATTAGGTCTACCTACAAAAAAAAAAAAAAAAGCATGTGTCTTAGGCAGGCTCTTGAGACTCCTGGATATTAGAAGCAGGCTGGAAGGAATCACACTGAAGTGGTTTGCCAGTGGTACATAGATAGCATTGCTCGTAGGGATGTTTAGTAACATGGGTATAGTTCTTGTTTCCAGGACTTAGAGCTCATAAAAAGAAGGTGAAAAGTGATTAAATACTTTTCTAACATCATTTTTTTCCATGTCAGAATTTGCTGTAGGTGCCACAAGTTATCTTTGCAGGGGGAAAAGTGAGCTATATAGCTACAAGCAGGAAAAGGAGGTGCGTGTATGCCCTATAAAGTGGGAATCTTGTTTCCCATGACACTGGATCCTGGTAACAATATTGCTTTGTTATAAGAATGCACTTCAGAGATTGAACTGAAGCCATGCAAGACAACTTTCAGGATCTTACTTCTGAAAGCAGGGGAATATCACACAAAGAAGAGCAACAGATACTGAAAATATTTTCCCTGTGGCTTCCAGCTTTGGTTCCTGTTCCTAAATGCTCCTTCTCTGAAGCCTAAGAAAAGTATTAAGCTGGACTCACCCCTTCATGGCCCAGAGCTCACATGCACTCTGAAACATCTGCAGACTCTGACGTAAAGCAACCAGAAACCCCGTTGTTTTATGAGCCATTTTGGGCTTTAGGGAACCTTTGCTAAAGCACAGCTTTAGTATTATGAAAAGAAAATTAAAGGTCGCCTATTTGAGATGACCACCAAAGGGGACCGCAGGATCAAGATTACAAGAAATCTTTTAGGAATGCGCTTAAGAGCTAATAGAGCTGAGAAAATGACCTTTTGAAAGTCTTATTCTGTAATTTCTTTGTCAGCTGTTTTTGCCAGGTATGTCTACAAGATGCTTGTGGGTGAAATAGCTGACCCTCAGAGCTTGGGAGTCCATATACTTTCAACTTCTATTGCTTTATTTTTATTTTTTTTTTTTTTGGAAGAATTCAAACATACATTCTAGTCACCAACTGAAGAATGGATGCTGGTTTATCTAATAAATGATATAAATTGCTGGTCTGCTCTATCTGGACAAAAGAAATGAAAAAGACCTCAGATAAAGGCCTTTCTTTATTAAAGAGCCAAAGACATTTTAGATCTCATTTGGCCTCCATGCCCTACTCATTCCTCCTCTCTTTATCTAGTGGTGCTTTGCTAGTACAGTTATTATCCTTTTCAGCTACTCTAAACATATTATTAATTCTGCAGCTGGCTTTCTACCTCTAGCCCTTTTAGTAGTAAACTCACTAAAATCCTGTAAGGCTATACACCCCAGGAACAACCTACATGTTTCTTATCTGAGTACACATACTCTGATTCTCTCTGAATGGCCCATTTGGGCCATCTTCTTGTTCTGTTTGTTCCCTTGTCTTCTACCTTCTCCTTGTTGTGTTCTACTGTCTTCATCACTTCTTTTCCTGCATCTGGAAAATGTCTGTTCTCATTTTATGGATGTTTTGCAAAAAATCAGGGAAATAGGAGGTTAGATTTAGAACTTACTCCTGACTGCAAGAAGGGTTCAATATCTACACTGAGATATGAGTGAATGTCCATTTTGATGTTACAGCCTGTTTTTTTGCATCGTCTAAAATTGATAGTCTATACTGTTGTAATGATCATATTGGCTAGTTTTAAAATCCTTGGATTCATCTTTAGAGGCTCATTTAAATAACCCAACACTTCAAACAATTACTTCTCTCTTTCTGTCTTCATTAATAATCCCCTCACACTCTCTTTGCTACAGTGTTGTTTCATCTTGTGTTTGTTTGTCCTAGCTAATTTAGATATTAAGTCCTTGGTGACTGACAATGTGTCTATCTATGCAAAGCACACTTAAATAAATAAATTTAATAATAATTAATAATAAATACTCCAGCTGAAAGCAATGCATCTGAGCTAGCAAGGACAGCGCTGACATTGATGTACTCCATTTCAGCAGCAGCGCTTGCTGTTCCCCTGCCACAGCTCCTTGAGTTAATGGCTGCTGCACTCTGAGTAGTGTCAGGCCCCCTCTTGCAGTCCTCCCCGTCATAAGGCTGTTCCACCACCTCTGCCTTGCCTCTTGTCCCTGAACAGTTTGAAATCCAACCCTCTGAGCTAGCACACTCTTCAAGGTGGCCAAAAAACAAGAGGAGGGCATACAGTCTGTTCTGGGGGACAGGATCCTGCAAATCTCTGACATCTCCCCTGAATCGCTATTCACAACTAGTACTAGTCCCTTACAGGCAATTAGATTTTTACATCTTTATTCAATCACATCCTTCTGTGTCATGTGGGACAACCTATTTTTTTTTTAATTACTTATTTTCTCTTTTTGCTTCAGTTCTCTGTATTTAAAAGGCTTGCAAAGAAAGTAAGCGCTTTCTTGAAACAGGCTATGTAGACGCTCAGGCAGAATCGTTGAAGCTGGCAGGAAAGAATTCATGCAGTGTGTGTTATCAGTTGTCTAAGCTAGAACACTATTTAATCTGTTATTCCTGGTGGGCACTACCTTGTAGAAAAATAATATTATTACAGATATAATCTTTCAGTTAGTAATAAAATCTCAGGAGTGGTCTTGCTTAGAAAATGGAGAACTGAGTCCTTCCCGAGCAGAGGTAAACCGGGCAAAAGCTGTCCTTCATATGTCTGCCTGAAGAATTATGACTTCTGATAGAGGCAAGTTAGTCACAGAGTAGTTTGCCTTTGTATTTCATTAAGGGAGGAAGGGATTACTCTACATATACTCTCTGTGGTCCCTCCAATAGCTGGAACTGCAATAAAAGTCAGGAAAAGAAGAGCTGAATAACAAGCAGCAAAATCAGAAGAGTTATTGTGATTTACATGATTATTCATCCATCTGAACATAACAATTTTTATCAGAGATGGCAACATTTATAATGTGTCCACTATGGTAGCTGTTTTATTCCATATACTGCCATCAAAACCAGAATATTGGGGTGTTGTGGCCAAATGGCTACTGCCATGAGTAGTGTTTGTCATTTGGGGTTTATTCTCCCATTTCACTCCTGGGGAACAGGAGTGAGTGGTCACGTGCTTTAGTGTTTGTAGAATCCTTTTAATTTTACATAGGCATAAAATGTCCCTTGGAGGAGGAGGTGGGATGACCTGTGGGATCCAGGCATGACAGAGTGGATCACAAGGCAGTTCTTTCTCAGGCAGCTAACTTCTCCTCTTACGTGTGAAGATTCATTGTGACAGAGCTTTCTGGGGTCCATGGAGTATTTTGAGTATAAACACTGCAATCTTGAGCTGATTCAATACTTTGCAGAATCAGTGGAGAAAGTAATACGATTTGTTCTCTGTAATCAGCTAGTAGGTGTCTCTGAAGGTCTGATTGTTTCGCGTTCAAATAAAATGCACTGTTACAATCCAGATGGGAGTTAATGAAAGCATATATAACTAAGATGGACTTGCTTAGGATGGTGTCTTATAACCAATCAGAGATAAAAGAAAGCATTTATTGATGGCTACAGCTCCTTGAGAGCTCAGTTTGAATGAGAAATCCAAAACTTAATTAAATACTATGGGCTTGCAGTGTCAAAAAAAGGTTATTACAGAGTGGCTCTAAACTTTCTGAAGTGTGCTCTGCAGCCTCCAACATAACCTCTGTGTTTCTCAAGTTCTAGATTGTCCAGCGATTTTTCAAATATGAACCACTCTTGGCTCATTTGGTGATGCTGGTATATTTGCCCTCACTCTCTCCACAGCTTTTCCCTAAACAGTAGTAAAGGTGTGGCCACTGACTGCATCTTTTATACTTTACAGTAATGTGGGCTTTACAGTAATGAAGGCTGTGCAGCGCTGCATGCTGTCGCTGGATGGTTGGCATCTGAGTCCGTATATTAGCTCTCCATTTCATGGCTGCATGTAGATGCTGGCAAGGCTGTGGGAGAGAACTGTTCCTTGCAGGACTCTGTTTTTAAGGAGTCTGTTGATGGACAAGTGTTTTTCTCATTACTATGTGTTAGGTGCTTCTAACCATAAGAGAGACAACTACATGTATTTTAGCCTGTTCTTCATGATGACTCCAAACGGGACAGCATAACCTGTCAGACCCATTCACAGATTACATTTGCAGTTTATCTCTGGGCATGATGGAGATCATATGCTCACTGTACTGAAGATCCTATAAACTTTCTGTGAGGCAGACAAATGCTATGTAGCATCTTCTAGTTTTTGTTTCTTTTGACAGCAGTATGTCAAGTCAATGTGAATGAGACTCATCTGCTCAAATACTTCTCTCTGTAGCTGACCTAATCACCTTCCCTTATAAATCAGGGAAGAAAACTAAGCAATTCTAGAGTGCAGTTTGTCTTATACCAAAATTAATACCTCAAACATACAAGAGGTATTGTGTCCTGAGAGTCTCAAAAATAGTGATCTGTTCAGGCCAGGGGACAGGCTGCAGCTTAGGGGACAACAGATGACTATTTGCATATTTATTTTTTATTATGAAGAGGAATCTCTGTAATCAGTATTCCAGTTTTCTGAAGTACTTAATGGGAATTTTATTTGTCATCATCTGTCTTTTTTTCTTTTTTCTTTTTGGGAGAGGTGAGACAGGATTCCCTTCTTTCCAATTCAAGTGTGTCTTCCATCCATATCTTTTAAAAGGCAACTCTATGCAGGGATCCATTACAGTGAATGAGCTGAAACAGAGAGATATTGTTACTTAAACAATACAATGGACTTAATACAGAACTAACTGCATGTTTTCTTATGAGCAATATAGGAGGTCATATCAGATGATTCAGTAGTCCCTACTAGCCTCAAAATCTATTAAAAAACCTGAACAAGTTCAATAAAAATGTAATAGCATTTTACAGAAATTACTCTAAACCCCCTAAGAATTAAACAATAGCCATTAATAGCCTTTTTATGATGTTTTCACTATATATTTCTGAAGCAACAAATCCTACAGAGAGGGATATATTTCTCTTTAAATTGATGATGTGATGGGGGAAAAAAATCCTCACTTGAACAGTCAGCCCTGGTATAACAAGAAAGCTTATTTCCTAGTGTGGATGCCTCATATGCATTTGTAAGTAGCAAGAGCAGTAATTTAGAAATGAGAGGGGGATTTCATTGGAACATGGATTTTCAAAGTACCACTATATGTATCATTTAGAAAACCCTTGGCTCTGACCGCTGTGTGCAAATGCATAAGCCAGTGTGTGTGGGCAGTGTGAGTCATTCAATTTTCCTACTATATAATAATAAAAAAACAAATGGTGTTGAAGCTAGCATTTAGGTCTAGAGAAGGAAGCTGTGATAATGCCATGAATCCTTGCACTCAGGGATCAGCAGTGATGGCATACAAAGCAGACACAATGACAGGCAGACTCTTACTTAAGGGGTGTTTATCTGAATCACAGACATATTTATCCAATCTTATTTCTATCTCTCAGCTCCTGTACCTCAACTAATACCTTTAAGAAAATGAGTGGTGCTTTAAAACATAGTAACTTAAGCCTACAGGAATTAAACACACTTGAAAACAAGTTAATTCATTCTGGTTAATATCACAGATTTCTGGCCTTTCTTCCTTCCTCCTATTCCCCTCAGTTATATCTGTTTTACATTTTAATGTAATATATTGTACTGTAGAGACAGTAGTTTAAATTCATGGTAGTGAAAAAGAATAGAAACCAAAAAGTGCTGCAAAGCCATGTGCCTTCTGGGGATACCCATAGCCAAATGTGTCTGGAGAACTTCCCTTCATAGGATGTAGTTTCTGCATCATCCCTAGTAAGAGACATGATTAAATGTCCCTTAATGCAGTTAAGTAACTACTCTGCATATACAAACATGTTTGGCATGGAAGAAAAATACTTTTTATTGCTTTTATTAGCATTATTGTATGAGGACTGCAGTAAGAATTGTTTTTATAAATCTTATTTATGGCAAGACATGGGTATTTAAAGAAGATGAAGTGTGGAAAGAGAAGATGATTTCAATAATTTTTAATAATCAGACAATCAAATTCAGGTTTGCAGTCTGGTTGGAGATAGTGTAATGGTCCAAATTAAGAGAATTGAGAATGATGACTGTCAGAAAGGGAGTGTTAAATAGGGAAAGAGTCAAGCCTCTAATGCCATTGCAATATTCACAGATAGAAAATAGCAAATTCAATGGCACATAAAACACTGACATGTTGACTCTGGAGGAACTTGTCGAGGCCGTTTGCATGACTAGAATATTAATTTTGATGGCAAAAATTCTGTATGCAAAATTGGCTCATGAAAGTGCTTCTGAACTGCTCAAAACAGAAAAAAAATGGGTCTGAAGTGCTTTAAGGGTGAAACATTATTTTTAGGTGCATATAACATGCTGAACTATGGAGACTCTAAATACTAGTAAAACTAAGTGTTTTTAGTAACGTGCTAGTGGCGATGCTTAGTGATACAAGAGGAACGTGGAAGTACTGATATGATATTCAGGCATATATATTTTTTTTCCCTCTGTGTAGAAGGGACTGTCAGAAGTGCAGACATGCCTTAGCAATGTCCACAGTTCCTTTCCACCTCTGCTGCAGTTGAAATGCTGTACATGTTCCCATGAAATTTTGATCCAAAATGGAGCACAAATTATGGGAGGGCTGAAGACTGTTTATTGTTGCTGAAGCAGTAAGATACAAATTAATAAAGAAAGCAGCAGCAACAAAATGCTGCCGGTCACAATTTGTGGTATAAAATTAAAGTAGACAGCCCAAAGGAACTGGTGACAATAAGTAAATAACATTTACAAATATGCTGGAGGAAGAAAAAAAAAAAAAAAAAAAGGCAAGAGAAGCAGTCAGTCTCTTGATAGATGACAAGGGTATTAAAAAACAGAGGGATGTTGTTTTGCACAACTCTTATCTTTCCGTCCTTGTTCTCACTCATGCATCCTAAGCTGGAAATGGCATCCTCTCATGTCTAATGGGAAGGGATGTATAATGTAAAGGACATAACAAGAACAGACATATTCCAGTGCCTTCACTGCAGCTTGTGTGAGCTTATCACTATGCAGGGAGCACCAAATCTTCAACCCCTTAACAAACCTCAGCCCAAATTTGTGGCAAAGCTCACAACACCAAGGGCAAATCCTGCCATTCCTGCATGGTCTTCAGATCTGTCCCATCCATCTTCCCATGGCACGTCCATCCTGACATAAATGAACTGCTCACAGCTCTGTGTAGTTCTCCAGGACTGGGCAAGTGAGGATGCAGCATCTCTCTGGCTTCTTTCTGCATCAACACTGGTTCTTTAACTTAGGGTTTATCTGCTGTGCGAGCAGACACAAAGAGTTCAGTTCTTGCAGAAGTCACTGGCATAACATGCAATTACATGGTTGCAGATTGTGGGGCTCTATATAGTAATCAAAGCTTTTGTTTCTCTCCAAATGTAACAGGGAAGAATATAAGTAAACTTGAAGTTTTGCTTTCCCTGGAGTTTTAATGGCTAAGGCAGAGGGCAGTGCTCCTCACATCTAGCATTAGGCATTTGCCAGATCTGTGTAGAAAGGAAACCAAAAGGATTTATGGAAGGAAAGTAATGAGAGCTTGACAAACAGGGGAATTGCCCCATAGAGAATCTCTGTGTTTGTCAGAGAGCCTTCATCAGGGCTGGACCTGCACTTGCATCTGAGGCTGTCCAAAGGGGACCTGCAAATGCACAGAGCTGCAGAAATGGGACAACTGGCACTGGATGTGCAGCTGAGGTTTCCCTGGGTCTATCAGCTGAGTGGGATGGAAGGGCAATTTTAGGGGAACTCCAGGTGAAGGTGTCTGAGCTGGCTGTGTGCTGACTGCTGGCTTGGTGTTGAGGAAGAGCCTGGGGCGGCCATCAAGCTGCAAGGCTAGGCCTCATCCTGCAGCTGGGCTTGGTGGGCCAGGTCAGGTCTTGCACGAGGGCTGGCTCCCCTCACACTGTCGGGAGAGGCCAGCTCAGAGTGTCCAGGTGAAGCCCCAGCAGCCACTATAAAGGAGGTGAACGGACCTGCCCACAGCCAGCCTGGGTGGAAACTTCAAGGGGAGGGTTAGCTGAGTTATCTGGAGTTACTCAAGCCCTTAATTTCCAAAGCTCAGACCTCTTAGCTGCTTTGAGCCACACTGAGTTTGTCTGTGTTGTGGTTCAGGAGCTCAGAAGGTGAAATTTAGGAGAACGGCAAGTGGTTGAGGCTGCTGGCTGCTCTGCTTGTGTGGACTGATGTACTGTGGCCTCCCTTACCTTCACTTATTGAAAGCTTGAATAATAAGCAAGTAAAACTTGTAAAACCCTGCAATAGATTAACTAATGCAAAGTGCTTTTCCACCTCACATAGCGATTATGAGCCATTTCTAGTTGTTCATTTAAATAAATACATTTTTTTTCCATAAACACACTGTACAAACAAATACATGTATAAATGCTCTAATTTGAAAATGCATTCTTGTTCTTTGATGATGTGAATCACCTCTGTCTGTTTATAGAAAAAAAAAATGTAGATAGAGGACTGTACTGAAATGCAATGAAGAATTTCATAAAGTGAAATTTCTACAGCAGTGTTGCTGAGCAGGACTTAAAACACATATTTAATATATATATATATATATAAACATTAAAAAAACAACACCCTAAAACAAACAAATGAAAAAACAATCACCCACCCAAACCCAAAGATGATATATGTTTTATGGAACATGGAATATAGGAAAGTTAATTTCTCACTTGCAATCTTATTTTTCTGGGTCTGTTTTTTTTTTTTTTTTTTTTTTTTTTTTTTTTTGTGTGTGTGTTTAGCATTTTCAGACTTTGTGCTGTAACAACAGTCTAGTTGCAAATACAAAGCACTGTTTTTATTTTGTTTGTTTACATTTTATTTACAGCATTCCTACTTTGCCAAGAGGTGTGTTAAATTATTAACAGGTTGTGTCCATGTTCACAGAAAGCTAAATTGAATCCAGAACAACGTGGGCTTATTAAAAGACTGGCTAACAGATTCACTTTGCCCACAAAACTGTGCACTGTGGTCTGAAGTATTCCTTTTCCAATTAAAGCTATTTATTTATTTTGATTTCTAGCAGTTGTGGTGCGTTCTTGTCAGTGGTATTTTTTTTCCACAGAAATGCTCTGTATTTTTGCAGGAGTAAAACTGCATGTTTAATTGGTTATTTTAACACCTTTAGTGCAATATCTCCATGCTTTAACAGGGCTATAATTTTTAATTGTGGGTCCATTATTTTCTATGGCCTGAACATTGGCAGACTTCTCAAGTGTCTTGCTTCTCACTGGTGTTTCTGATTTCACATTAAAATCCCTCTTTGTCCCTCCTTAGTCCCCGCTGATGACCCTTATTAACCAGAAGGATTTCTAGAGCTGAAAAGCTTATCAGGTTAGAAAGGTGCATGTTACAAAAATGGGGTTTTGTCAGAACTTAAAGTAACCATTGGGATAAAGAAAGAAAAGCCTATTGTATTGTACTGGGCTAAATAAAATTAAAGATAAGTATGCCATAAGTTAGCTAATTTTTTGTTAGCATTTTTTTCTGCTATGGTGGGATGAAGCATTAGGCAGAAGCATTTTCATTTTACTCCACTAAAGGGCATCTCCTTTATCTTGCTTACTTGCCTTCAAGTTGGCAGGTCAAGTCTTGTAGGTGGTGACAAGCAGGTCATCTGCCTACTTTCCAGATGCATTTGCAGGAAACTTTTGAACCCTTGCTCCTGTTCTTCCCTATCTGGTGGAAGAGGATATGGTAAGTTCAGCAAGGAATGGCTATATGAGTGGCATTAAAATACCTTGCTGTGCTTATGACCAAATTGTGAGCCAGCGTCAGCTCATGTAATGCAAGGTTGGCAAGGGGAACTGTGTTCTCTGATGCCAGGTAGGACCTGGCTTTTTGAGGTGAGCCTCTTTAGGTAACAGACTTTAATTGATTTAATCAGAGGAACTTGTGTAGCTCTGCACAGCTTTCTGGGAGTAAAGTTAGCAAAACAGCGACAACTGTGGTAAGATAAATCATGTATTGTATCCTAAAATATATTGTGACTGAAAAAAGCTAGGGTTCATGATATGCTAACCAGTAAAGGAGGAACTCACTAGGAAGTGCTAAGGACAGAGGACGAACACCACTTTCAGGTGTTTGCAATGAATATCAACTATGAACAGGAAACCAGTATTCCACATTGTTCTGTGGCAGGGAGATATTTACTGGAATAATAATATATCAAGCATGAACACCTTCAAGGGCACTGAAAAGCAGGGAAATGTTACTATCACTGTCACAAATCTTTCACAAAGATTTATCAGAGCTAGTTTCAAGTCTATAAATATACCATAAATTTAGAGGTGTAAGAAGCTTGATGCATTTTTGATTCTCCAAGCAGAGATTAAGAAGTGAACTGATTATGAATTAAATAAAGAAGATATTTGTGGAGACAGGTCTTTAATGTAGTGGAAAAGCCATAATGTGATCCAACAGTCAGAAAATAAGCTGGACAAATAAGATGTGTTTTTAGTATTGAGGGTGATTAATCCACAAAACAATTTACCTTGGAATATGATGGCTTTCCAATTACCTGATGTCTTCAAATCAATAGTGGATATTTTTTTCAGAGATGGGCTCAAGCTCATTTAGATGTTATAGTCTTGATGCAGGAGTAACTTAAAGGTCTGTGGGGAAAGTAAAGGTCAAGCTAAAAGATCATATCATATCATAATGTCATCATATCATATCATATCATACCTTGCAGTTTTTGAATCAGTTATGTCACCTTGGCCAGCTGTATGTTTTGATTCCCAATTTTAGCTGACCTATGTTTGGGTATAGAAGTTTCATGTACAATGGTTTGTAAAATCAGGGGAGTAACAGCAACATTTCTTGAGAAAATTTAACTGCTAATATTTCTGCATTTCCATATCAAAAATCATCAACTGTAAAGCAAATATACTTTGAAACCCTTCCTAGTGGCCTGACCAAGTGGTCAGCTGGCATGTGATATCTGGGATTAGGATCCACTGTCGCAACCTACGTAGTGGTGCAAAGAAGACATTTTAGCTCAACCTTGATCCCTATGAGCCTGAGCAGAATATATAAGAGCATTTGCTTTTCTTCTCTATTTAACACTACATTTTTTAAAAAATTATGTCCCCCTTCAAACAATATTATAAGTGGAAATAGAAAAGACCAATCTTAAGAAGTGTTTTCTTCAGATCCACTTAAACCAAGAATGTAAGTGAGGAGGATAAAAGAGTCTGAACAAACAGAAGGCTGATACTCTGTAACTTCAGACATGAATAAAAGCAAAATGAAAGTAAGTCCTTTGCACAAGTATGTCATTACATTGCTTACACTATTGAAAACACTTGTTTCATTCAAAAGCCTTGTTATAAAACCTTCATGAGAGTGAAGAGATGGCTGAGAAGCAGTCCTCATAAGCCATAATTGGAGAAACATAAATGTAACAACTATTATTCTGCTCTTGGAGTCTGAACAATTTCTTTCTCTCATTAAGGATTAAAATAATGAAAAAAATTACAATCATGTTGTCAGAGCATGGTTCATACTTTAATTCAAAGTTTGTTGGCTAATCCTGGCAGTGGTATAACTCTAGAGAAGTTTATTGAAGTTACTCCACAGAGGGATTAGATGCCGTTTGTCTCCTGATGCCTCTACTTTCTACTCTGATAAGATACACTTATATAATCAGTCAGGTTTTCAACCATGGGTGAAATATTGACTATAATATTGTTTTTATCACAGCAGGCTGCAACTTAATTTTTATTTTATTTCAGTAATATCTTTGTCATTTGACAACAAGCTGTGATGAGTATGATAAGTTTCTATTTAGGCTGCAAAAGTGGAATGAATGTATATTCACAGAGTAATCAAAAGCTGAACTCTAGTAATTATGATTAATACTGTTTGGAAATAAGTTGTGTTAATTTTAAGCTTAATGAAATTCCAATAGTCAATTTTACACTAAAAAATTATGTCTGTAAGATCTTGAAACAGCCCCCATCTGTGATGAATGCATTCATATCAGAACGCTCTTATTTGTGAGGAAATCTTAACTTAATTTTGCTGTGGGCTGCAATTTGTGGCATGAAAATGTTACAGTGCAGAACTTCGCACCCCGCCTTTCCAAATAGCTGATACATGATTTTGGACTTGCAAATAACCTGTTGCTTAAAATAAAAAGGAAAATCTGAAAAGAAGTGGGAGTATTTCTAATTCTAAGGGCTTTGTAATATTACCAGTGAAGAGAAGCAATATAGTGTTACACCCTGAGCACAGTGATATCTCCTGTGTCATCATGTTACAGAGGGATTACATGTATTTAGATATCATTTATGGAATTTAAGAAGAAAAGCAAGGCATATGTCATACTGATCTTAACCCTAAGATGTGGAGGCACCTACAGAAGCCAGACCTATGGCTGTGTACATTTATGTAAGCCTTCTGATATTTGGTCGGCTATGCAAAAGCACAGCACAGAGTGAGTTTCCTGGAAAACATTAATCAACTGAAATGTTACAGTAGCAGCAGAATGTTTGTAAAACCTTTGAGGATTGTCTTCAGGAAGGAAAATGGCCTTTCTAGTGCTACATTGCAAGTATTTGCCTAGCTCTGGGATCAGGTGCACAGTAAGCTCTCAGGGCGGAAAGGAGATGGAAGGAATGGTACAGCCATCATGCTGGCCATTTATGTGTTACCTTCTCCTATAGGCCAAGCTGTAGGATGTCATAGCTGTTTTTCTTGGAGCAGCTTTGGAGCACATCAGCCAAGCAGGAAAGGGATCATTACATAATCACAAAGGGATAGCAGTGATTAGTTCATCCACCTTTTGTGGAGAAATATGATTTTTCCAAGGATCATGGGAATCCAGTCATTAGTGAATGGAGAGTGAGATTTCCAGTTGTTTGAGATAATGTATTTCCTGGTCTATATAAATATCCTTTAGCTTTAACCTAAGGCAGGACCCAGTCTCATATTTGTAACTTCTGTTGCGGGAATTAAAGTAGTAATTCGGTATTTGAGTGTATAAAGCTCACCTCAGTGAATGGCCAAACTCTCACGAGTGTCTGTAGGATCAGGTTATTGCCTTCTATTCTTCAGGTTTTCTAAGCTGTACATGGCTTTTATTTGCCTGTGAGGCAGCTTTCAGGCTCTGATGGCTGCTCAAATGGCTATTGAGCCTCCCCTACCCCAGGAGCACCGCTTACCCTTCCTGCCTTATGTTCCCCTTGTTGCAAGCTCTTGACAATGCTGTCGCTTACTGCAGCTGTTGCGTTTACTGTCTTCTATACCTCCCGTTGGAAAGAAGGGAAGGGCTTGGAATTTAAGTCCTCAAAAATGTGGTTTTGACAATGTGAAAACCTTCAGCTGATAAACTATATATAGAACAAAAATAAATTCAGTGCAGTAAATGAATGAGTGAAAACTTATGTCACTGGGGAAGCATTCTTTAAAAGCTGTTGCAAGGATGAGCAATATTTGTTTTATTTGTTCTCATGTTTCATAGTTTCTCAAACTGCAATGTCAAGAAGGTCTATTAGGATCATCTAATCTGGACCCCTTCTGCATAAACAGAATTTCACCCAGTAATTTCTACATCAAGCCTGGTAATTTCTTTCTCTGAAGACATATGCTTTTAGCAGCTTTGTGCTTCTTAATGGTTATTGATTTAAACATCCTCTATCCTGCTCCTAAAAATGCTTTGGTTAGGGGAGGTAAAGGTACACTTTTTTTTCTTGTCTGAACAAAATAAGCTTCTTTACTCAGCTTGACATTTCTTTCCTTTCTCTGTAACAAGAAACTTCTGCGTAGCAGCTCAGAGCATTTCAGGGAATATGCTCGATTATCAGTGGAAAAACCCCGTTGTTTCTAGGTAAAAATTAGAGGGACAAAAAAGAAAGAAAAAAAGAGAAGAGAAAATGTGAATACCTGGTATAGGATTAGCAGATTCAGCACTTTCAGTCACTTTTCTCTTTATAGACCAAAGGACAGGTTGATAGCAATCACTTACTTCTTCCAAAATAATTATACTCTCTATGTCAGCTTTGCTTACCATTCCAAAACAGTTTGAAGAGCTGACTCCCTGAAATATTTATTCTTCAATCAAAAAGACAGGAAAAACTAGTGATGGTGGCATGGCAGGAGTTTTCAGAAAGGCATTGAATAAAGACAGCTGGGAAGTGAGAATACAGGACCTCCTGATGAAGGTAGGAAAAGGAGAGGGTATGTGTACTGGGGGCTTGGCCTAAGGAGCCACAAAGGGAGTGATGCTCCAGCTAGAATGATAGTAATAGGAGTGGAAATTAGGAAACATCATACCTAACAACAGCTCCGGACTGGTAGGACCCAGCTAATATGCTTCAGCAGTTGAAATATTTCAGGTCTGAGTTTTACATTGAGGATTATTTATGCTGCTGGTTCTCATTCACTTGGAGACTGGGGTTCTTCTGGTGAGAAGGTGGACAAAATGTGAAGGACCACAGCTCTTGCTATACAGTTTGAAAGAGAATATAGGGAATTGAAAGAAAATGGAAAATGTCCATTTTGAATACTATAGGCTTTTACACTGGCATATGTTTTCATACAATTCTTTACATTTCAACTCTCAAGTCTTATAATGGTCCAAATTAACCCTCTCTAGAGTTAAGGCAAAAGAAAATATAAAAAAAACGAAACAGCAAAGTAAGCAGTGCATGTGGACAGCTGTACTGCTTATGTTGACCTTTGGTTTTACTTATTTAGTTACAAACAGAGAAAGAGAAAAGAACATAAGGGACGGCAGTTGGCATAAAGCATACTGTTCTCCATTCTCCATTGCATATTTCCTATCTCCTGGGAAGGATGCAGCAGGCTTGATGGGTTCTGATAAGTAGGAGTACTATACAGCAAAGAAGCCTGTGCTAATTTTCAGCAGTTTGTGATTTGATGTTAATACATACACTATCATATTATGAAGTGAATGCTGTTCTGCAGATTTGTAGTTAAACTCCATGAAAGTAAGTGGTTGCTGGTAAATACATCTTAAATTGTAATAAATAAATTTGCAATTGTTTATTACACTTAGAGTTTAATACAATCTATGTAAAGGACAAATGGTGGCTCTGTAGTGAAAATGAAATTTTATTTCTTTGGAAAGGCCCACTTAAGTCATAAACTCCAAACTCCCAGTGCAAGTGGTTCACGAATGGCAGCAAAGTTCTAGGAATGAGTTCATTTGTTTTCATTCTGGGGCCATCTGTTGTTATTTCTAATATAAACTCCTTAGCTTTCACCTTTGATCTTTGCAGTTTCCAGGTTTTTAAACTTTTATAGTTCATGATTATATATTTTAGTGATGTCAGTGAAAGTATATTATCACTTTCAGTGAATTAGAGGAGGCTTATTATTGGTTTGCTACCCTAAGAATTGCAAATAAATAAACCAGTAAGTAAATATTATGGTGAGATGTTTGTCTCTCCATAGTTAGAGGTTGTGACTAGCTCTGTGTTTCAAAGTTGATTATAATGTGCTCCCTCACAGGAAAGTTCACTAAAGCCAAAGCAAGACGCCTAGTAAATCAGACATGAAATGTTTTCTTGGAGGTCAACTCACTAGGAAAGCTTTGAGGATACTCAAAACAATGCTTAACTGGAGTCCAGCAGTAGTATTTCATCTCTCCATATACCTAACTTTTTTTTTTTTTTTTTTTTTTTTTTAATTGAACCCTTAAAATGTTTGTCTTGAGTAGTGCTAAATTTATGCACATAAACTGAAGCTGAATGAGTCACTCTTGCGGTAGTGACTGGGCCATGAACAATTGGTGGGAGAGCAGTTAGCACTCAATTTTTTCTTTTCCCTATTTGTCACTTCTCACACTTCGTTATAAACAAGTCATATTCCTGAAATGAAAAACGTACTTTCCAGGAAAGGGCAAAGCAAAAGAAAGCAGTATTTATCTGCCAATCATCCTTTCATTTTTCTTTCTTAGTTGCAGTCATCAGTAGATCATATCCTGATACTCCCTTATCATTATAGTTTATCATTATGTTCTCGTTCACATTGCTGTGCAAATCTAATGCTCCAAATATGCCTTTCTGCCAAAGAACTCCATCTTGACCAAGCCCAACACAGGTCACACCTGCACAGAAAACATGCAGCCCAGGTGAACCTGTGCTGAGAGCACTTCCTTTTCTTCTCTAACCACTCCCTTGGTCAAAGCAAGTTTTGATTCACAGGATGATGCAACTTTCCTTCCTTAGGTCAATTCTCCCGAAAATCCCACTGAAAGGAGGCAGGGACCTGTCTGGAAATAGAAGACATGCAGTAGGTGGGCTTCTGGGCAGCTCTACATAGCTGCAGCTCAGGTGTCTATGTCTGCATTAGCTGTGTAGCTTAGCTTTCTAGTCAATGGGAAGAAGCAGGCACATAGAAGTTAATATTCATTTCATATTAGAACATGAAAAAATAAACCAGATGGCTCATGTCTGAAGGGTGTTGCTCCCTGAAGGGAGGCTGGGGCGACTGGCTTGTATGCACACAGCTGCTGTAGGAGTGACAAGGCACAGGGCCGCTGGTGTGTAAATACAAAGCACTGTGGCTCAGATCCTCCCTTATCCAGAGCAAGGCAGAAGGCACTGCTTTACCATTATAATTTGGTGTGCCTCATTTTTGACCACTAGACGGTTCTGGCCTTGTGTTTCAAGAAGGATATAGGGGAGCTAGAGGAGGCGCAGGGAAGGGTCAGTAATATATTTAATAGTGTGGGGCAGCCTGATGAGGAGGCATTAACAGATGTATAACACTTCAGCTGGAGAAGAGAAGGGTGAGGCAGGACATGACTGAGGCTTCCATAGTCACTAAGCTGCTGGATAAGGTAATGGCAGAACTGCTGCTCACCAAATCCTGCACTGCTGGAAGTAGAGCACAGTGTTAGAGGCAGGAATGCATCTTCTAACATGCCTAGAGCAACAGCTATGGGTGCTGGGTCATATGAGAAGAATAAATTGTAGAAGGCAGCTTGGCTTGTGTGTTCTCCCTTAATAGTGTCTCTCTTATTGTGCAAGTCAGAAATATGGTATTGGGATAGATGGATCACTGGTGAGACCCAGAGGTGAATGTCTAACATACCCCTCCACTGGCTGTGTAAGAAATAAAGAGTAGCCGTGCTCCTCATTTAATTTGGTGTATGCAGGTAATATTGTCTGGCATCAGTTCAAGGCTAGGTGCTCTGGAAGCAGCCATTTCTGGTGTTGGTCTGACTTTCTGGAACCGCAAGGGTCCACCAGGGGCCGTGTTTTTTCTAGTGAGGTTTTGTTCGTCAGCCCAAATGACCTGGGAGAGAGCAAGTTCTTTCTCCTGTAATGAAATCAATGAGAATTATGGGCACTGAATGTATTCCAGCAGGTGTTCAGCATCCCACAAGGTCAGGCACTTGGTTAATAGACTGAAGCTGTATAAAATGGTGTATGCTATTAGCAGCTAGGGGAAAAATCAAAAGGTAGAAAAAGGACATTGGGCAGAGCGGTCAATTGCATATTGGAACAAGAAAAGCGAGAAACTGTCTGTAGTGCTTAAAGCAGAAGGTTTTAGACAAAATAGAAAAAAAAAGCTATTGTTTATTTATATCAAATTTATTCTGCCTGTCAGAATACTAAGTATTTGTAGTAATTAAAAAAAATCTGCAGCTTTGAATGTACTAAAGAATCATCAGTGCACAGTCAAATTGGTCAGTGATGCTGAATCCTAGCTTGCCTCTGAGTTTGGACATATTCATTCTCAGGTTAGCCTTACATATTTAGGTAAAGTTGACTTTATTGTGAATGTTTATCTGTACAAAATAAGCGAGTCCTAAATGCCTGGTCAACTCAGGTCAAAACAGCAGTCTAAACCTTTTGAAATGACTAAAGCAACTTCACGGAGCTGGTAACCTCCATTTGACCATTCCCCACACCAGTGATATTTGCTAAACTTAATTTATAACATCTATACAAGCCTGTGTCTCACAGTATTGTGATTAAATTCAAAGAGGCTTGTCATACTTTTAACTTTGTGGCTGGGTGTAGCATTCAATAAATAATACCAATCTCATACCACAAATTGACTCTAATGCAAACAGATAAAAAAATCAAGTCTGTTCAGGAGAGGCTATTAGCCGCATAATGGAAACAATAACTGAGTTAGAATTGCTCAGCTAATCAGCACATGTTTTATTATCCCATTACTTTTTCCTCCAAGTTCAAAGAGACCAAATCAGAGGTTAAGTTACCAAGTTCAGTTTAATTTTTCCTCAACAAAAGCTTCATCTCTGAAGGATTGAGAACCATTCTATGCCTTTCAGTCTGGGCAGGGCTGCACATTCCCTGTAATCAATAGGAGCTCAATGTGGTCAGCAGCTCACTGAGGTGCTCAGTGCCTAACAGCAGTGGACCTCTCCTGGCAGTATTGTTCTTTCAGAATCAATTACATGAGAAATCCTGGCAGTTAGTAACACAGACCCTGTGTTAATGTCATAATTGGTTTGGCGAGATATTAACATTGGTAAACTCAAAGTCCCTTAAGAGTGGCTGTGAAATGCTTCCACCTCTTGATCAGAACTCTAGCATAGGCTCTGTGTTGGTCCACTCTTCTCCTGAGGGGGAAAGTTTTCCACCTATCTCATGCCCTCCGGGCCAAGAAAGATCACTCTGAGTTCTCCTTCATTTTAACTCTTCACAGTACCTCCTCCCGTTGTGCTGTGGTAATGTAGCTTTGTAATTTATCATGATCACAAAGGTATATCTCAAATTTGATTACTGAACCTGTGAACACTTCAGGGCATGCAATATCCATTGCCCTAGCACAATAGTTTTCTCACCTGTGCTGAGGCTGCTGGGTGCTTCTGCAATAGGAAAAAGATTATATTTTTCCAGTTTTCTAATCATCTGATATTGCATTCTGGTATCAAAACTCCCCTGAAGTAATTGTTCATCCTTCTGATCCCTAATTGCATTTATCAACTCAGTATGAAACCTATTGCTACCTGGAGCTTTGTCTTCCTTTATCCAAATATTTCCTCACAACTATTTTCATAATCTGCAAAAGCACCTACAAAATATATCCTCACAGGAGGGACTGTTAGCATTCTTCTTAACAAGTATAGAGAAAAAAAAGTCATTGAGTTTTTGTGTTACATTCAAAATTACTGTGAATATGAAGGAATCTTTTTTTTTCAGCATACTAAATCCCATGCAGCACTATAGGTTGTGAGATAAAAATTGTTTGTATGTTATTAAATTCACGCTGTTTTGAACTGCAGAATCACTTTGGTAATATTTTTCTTGGAAAATCAATTATATATGAAATTGAGTAGCAATTTAGTAACATAAAGCCAGGTAATAATATAATTAAAAAGAAAATATTTACTTGCTGCACAGGGTATTTTGTATGCATCTTAATTATGTGCCTTTGCTTGCTACCTTATGTTTATAACCTTTGAGTTGATTTAGCATTAGGCAGATATGAAAATAATAAAAGCTGATACCATTGTCAGACCTGAGTTGTAATTTCAAAAATAATTGGTATCTATATATTTGCTGCCTATGGCACTGTGAATTAGGAAACCAGGTAGAAAAAATATTCCTCAGCATGTAAATCTGATGTATGAGGAATCAGCCCCTAAGTATCCAACTGCCCATTTTTTAAGTGTTTTTGGCCAGACTAGTCTATTTTTAACTGTGCAGAAGTAGAGTAAGTGGTTTGACTCTAGAAGAGTCAAATTCTTCATATTATTTCTCTGCTGTAAGTCAGCTCTGAATTTCATCCTTTGTTTTATTGTTCATTCTAATGAAAAGCACTTTGGGAAATATTCTTCCCAGATATCTTAATACTGTAGACATGTACAAGAGATTTCATTTTCCTGCTTTTATCAGAAGTAATTTCTTTGGCTTATATAATGGAAAGATCTTCTTTATACATCTCTTCTCCTGGACTAGCTGTTTTATTAGGAGCTGAAGATGATGAAGTCACCAGTCATTCTTAGCGTCACTGAAATAAATGAAACAAGACTTAGCCAACTAGCCAAGTGAGGATCCCAGGCTGATATATCAATATTCATCAAAATATTTACAGACTTTTGGAGTCCTTAATTAGCTATTGCATGTTGAAGATTCAGTTCAGTGAAGACAAACAGACTGTATTCCCTTCAATGGATGAGGTTTACTGCAGCTGTAGTTTAAGGATTTGTTCTGTGTTGCAAAACAAATCAAGCACATTGTGATTATAGCTCCCCATTAATCACTTTCCACATTGTTTCCTTACCAGTCTTAATGGGCTTTTTTTTTCTCTAGGACTTATAAAACCTAAAATCCCTCAAGAGGACATGTCTCCACTACACAGCTAACTAGGGCACTTTCTACTTTTTTCAAGAGAACTGTTTCACTCGTTTTGGCTGACTTTAGATGGGGATGTTCACCACTGGGTAGATGTCTAGCTTTCTGCTGTGGCCACTGCAGATCTAGCCTTTACTGTCAATGGATTTTATTTATATGACCAAACAAGTTGCTTTCTGGACTCCACTGATAAATTTAGACGTGCACATCTATGCTGTAGAGGCTAAATATGAGGTAAATGCCACTCCTATTGCCTTAAATGTAGGTGGAAGGCAGATACCCAAGTTAGGTAAACTTGATCTTTTCACTTTAGCATTATAAGAGGTAGCCTGTTGTTCAGGAATATATATTGTGAATACCTCATGTGACAGAGAAGCATCTCAGGTATTGGGGGAGTTTTCTGGTGTTGTCACATGCTCTTCTACTCATTTTGAACCCTTTAAAAATTCTGTAAAGTTGATGCATTATGGTTTCTTTCCATCCCTAAGACTGACAAGCCCTGATGCTATCATGACATTCATGTTTTCTTCATTATATTTCTCCAGTCACATATCCTGATATGCATCTCCAAGACAAGAAATACCAAGGTTTGCTCTATGGTCCCTGCCTTTGGGAAAAGAGAGGTAAAGGAGAAGAGTTTTTTGTGACCCATGGTATAGCTGTATTTTCTGCTCTGCTGTTGTCCTGGCCCTAAACATACAGAACCAGACCCCTTATGGTATGAGGCTGCTGAAGCACTGCTCATAGTGTTTCTTCAGAGACAGGATTCTGCCATATTTAGTCATTTCCTTTTGCAGAGAGCTCCACTGTACCTAATGGAGGCCTTCCAGCAGTAACACAATCTCCCCTAGAACCTGTTTTTTCTATAATTGAATTCAACTCAAGGTCTCCATGCTGCTAGAAGCCAATGTCCATTAGGCACTATTCTATATTTATACTCAGCTGAAGTCGGTGTCAAATGCTGTATCTGGGCAACTGCCAGGGTTGGCAAGTCCTTCTTTTCTGTGGAGAGTCCCATGTATGGTTGTCATTTATCAGAATGACAAAGAGCTTCTTCTGCAAGTAGCGTTGGATTTCTTAAATTCTTAAAATGGTGGCTTCTCATATAGTAATGAGTAATCCAATTTGTTTTTTATCAAGAATATCTAACTGGCTGTTCTCTGACATCCATCATGTTGTGTAACAAAACTGCCCTTACATCTAACAAAAACAAACACAAAATCAAAGGAGATGAACAGTTAGTTTTAAAATAAGTAGGGGTTTGAAGCTTTTTTTTTCTTTCTTTCTTTCCTCCCCAGAGTCCTGGAAAACATTCATCCTTTTCACTGCTTAACACAAAGGCTCTAAAATGCTTCCTCAGTTTGGAGATATCTGTGATTACAATTTAGTAGACCTCAATTATCATTATTGTGGGGCTAGAAGTTGTTCATGTGCTGTGACATTGAATGATCCAAGATCTTCCTCCATTTCTCCATATTGGGCCCCAAAACGGTACTTCACTACATATGCTGAAGGAGAAGTGGTTTCTTGTTTGCAGGAACTGCTGCCTCTGTAAACATCTTTTTGTGTTTTGACAAAATTTTAGCCAGTTTCACTGCCACAGGGAAAAACTTGTGGATAGATAGAAAATAGTAGATAGAAAAGAGGGAGACCATTTGGTCTACATCCTATTGTGTCTGTGTAGGATATTGTTTTGTTGGCTGGTTCAAGGTCTTTGGGGGAACACAGAGGACAGGCTGTTTGTGGAGCTGTGGCTGGTGGTGTGGTCCTGTCAAAAAGCTGCACTGAAGTAACCCTCCTCCCCTTTTTTTTTGCCTAACACACTTTTTCAGGCTATACATTTTCACTGATAATGTAGGCAATTGGTCTTGCTTTCTTTTATTTACATGTACCTCTATCACTGTGGTCTGATGTGATGTGTCTGATCTGAGGAATTTCTTCCAGTTTTATCCTGACTCGTGCTACATGTCTCTTCCTAAAAGGTGTTGACTTTTGCTGTGGCCTGATGTATTTTTCTTTATGCTTTCATATTGAAAGGACTAAGTGGAGCTTTGATTTTCTGGATACATTTTCTGTTGGAGCTATTGCAAGATATTCTTTACCCAGCAGTCTCAGTCTCGCTTTGGTTTGATATTATGTCTTCACCTAGGAGAATGTATCAACCTTAATATTTACCTTCGTTAGTACTATTTAATTCTATTTTGAAGTGGATATTATTGATTTCAACCTCCCCCCCCCCCCTTTCCACTTTTCCACATACTTACATTCTTTCTTCTGAGCGTCTCATTCCATTTTGAAAGTCACATAATTGCTGGGTTATTTTTCTTTTCCTCCTTGGATCTTTTGACTCAGCATTGAGGTACTCTTTTAAGTTCTATATTTGAATTAAGTAAGAAGGAAGGGAGACTGGAAGGGAAATACTCGCTACTGCAACATTTTGAGTAGGTGAGTTTCCCTCATGAAGACCATCTACAATACAGCCTCTCTGTCCTTAATCTCATAAGATTTTCTAGAACAGCAAGATTGGCTAGCTGATTGCATCCACTTAAAAAAAAAAAAAAAAAAAAAAGACCTCCACCCTTATATAAAAAGGAGGAGAGATAACTACATTTTTCAAAGAGTAGTTTTAAATGTCTACTTTGACTCTACAACCTATTAGAAAAGGTAGTTGGTAACTGACTTTTGAACAAGATAACAGAGTGTACAAAAATATTCCTTATCTCTTTGTACCCACAGTCACAAATACATATTTAAAGATAATAAGAAAGCTTCGTATAACCACCTGCAAAAACATAAACTTGCTTTCTGGCCAGTAGAAAAGTAATCTATTTTCATGACCCAAAGTAAAGAAGAAAGAATTAATGCAACCAAGGCAGATACCAGTTAAAATTCCAGGACATAATTTTAAAGCCTGTCAAATCATTAAACTTCTTTGGATGCCACTGAATAAGAAGAGTATGGTGATAACCTTTTCCTCTGACCTAAACTAGGATGTAAACAACTGCAAATTCACCTGTGTGCCCCCATTTTCTGTCTGCGTGGGTGAATAGGTGTTGAATGTGCTTCAAGCATTTCTCCAGTTTCGGGCGGTTGTGCAGCCCAGTGCGAAATCACAAAATTAGGTAAACATGATAGATTGATGCTGAAGACATTTAGGGTGAATGAGATCTTCTAGTTTATACATGAGACCGCCAGGTAAATTAATACAGGAAATTGACAATCATTTATACATGCCAGAATCAGCAGGCATCTCAGCAAAACTGCTGGCGAGAGGTCACAGCTCATCTGCCACTGAGACAACCAGCAGCGAGGCTAAAAATTACTCATTTTCAGACATTGTTTAGGTACTTTGTTCACTGTGGAAGCAGAAGATCTTCTTTTTCTTCTTCTCTCTCACTTTCTCTCTCTCTCTTTTTTTTTTTTTTTTTTTTAAACTAGGCAGAAGCAATAAATCAGCTAGTTTAAGAAGACCCAGCTAGCCCAACAGAGATTGATTTCACAGGGAAGTCGATGGGTTGCTAATAGAATTACAACTACCTGTCAAAATAGGGAAAACATATCTGTGACAGTGATAAAGAGCAAATCAATTGAAGAAGTGTTCTGGACTCTTTTTTTTTTTTTTTTTTTTTTTTGACATACATGCAAAGTACCTGTGTGTCTTTCAAAGCCTGCAACAGTGAAAACAGAAATATGTTTATCCCCTTACAGTAGCCATTCCTGAAATAATTATGTGATCAGTTTAGTTCTACTGCAATCACTAGATTACTCCCATGAGATAAAGCTAAAGACCCAAATCCAGAGCTATTTGAGCTCATGTTATGAAATCTATTTAAATGGGTTTATTAACAGCTGTAATAATTTGCTCCAGGTGAAGAACCTTGGCACATTTTGTTTACCACAAACTGTTTTTTTCAATTACACACACAAGCTTGCCAGTTTCAGGTGGTTTTTAGTGTTTGTACAGCTCAAGCAGAAAATCAGTTACAACAATGTTGTTGGCTCAGAAATTATGTTATAATTTGTGATAATTAGATAAAAATTGAGTTATTGAACAGTGGAAAGTTGCCATTGTGCAGCAACATTACTCTGCTACCTGTATCATGGATATAACTTGTGTCATTTATACATGCAGTGCATTTATGTTGGAGATTGGAAAGGTTATTTGCAGTTAAAAATATAACTAAACTGTATACGTACCTGTTGATGCAACAGTTTGTGATGGCCCTGAAGATGTCATGACTGAGCACTGAAGCTGTGATATATTTACCAAGTCATACCAGCACAGACTTGTGCTCTGCTGGTATAGCTCTGAAATAGTGATAATAAATTAATAGTACAAAATAATACTACAGTAAAACAAGCTACATGACAAGTGACATAATACCTATGACTGTAAATAAGGAGTGTAATAGTTCCCTGGTCCAGTTGTGGCTCTGGCAGGGTGCTGAGAGAGAACCTTTTCCTTGCAGAGGGAAATATCACAGTGCAGCAGTCAGTTATCAGACACTTTTTGCCTTTTTCCCTCTCCAGCAGGCAGAAATATGTGAAACCAGGAGACTTTGGAGGGATAAGGCAAAAGGATGCTGTGGGGCATAGTCACTTCCACTCCTTGTTTTCCTTCCACTTATGCTGTTCCTGGGTTTAAAGCTGCTGCGGGCACTTCCATTCCTTGCCTGAGAGAGTCCTTCAAAGTATGGTGTGTCCACTATGGCTAGAGAAAGGGCAGCTCACAGTGGGAACCTGGTTTGGTGTGTCCCTTGCAACTCAAAAATGTATTATGCAGACTCATACTGGACAGATGTCCATCTCATGGCATGAGATATGGACTCCCATGTATGCCATCTACAAGTAATAATATTTTGTTCCTGTTCATCTTTTACATCTTTTATCACCAACGACATGATTTAACCAAGTTTGTCTCTTCTCCATAGTGCCTTTAAACAACTGACTCAATTGACCAAGAATGGTCCTGGCAGTGTATTATTACTAGCGCAGCAAAAGCCATAGAGGGACACTGAACAGCCTGAAGTAAAGGTAGTTACTCTTTAAGATAAAATAAGCTTTTGCCATAAAGGAGACCACATATCTTTATGAATTTTGTATATATGCATGAATAAGAACTTGGAACAAAACTGTAATCAAAATTAATTATCTGGGAATCTTCCTTTTATCCCATTACTTGGGTATATAAACCAAAGAGTTAGAAGGACTTTTATTTCATTTATTTGTTCATACCAGTTTGGATAATGATTTGGTGCCAGAAAGGTGTTCTGCCAAAATTAAAAGAAACAAAGAACTTTATTCTCCAAAATTTACTCATGTACTTTCTTTCAAATAAATGTATAAACACACACGTACATATCTACACTCGTTTGCACACACATAAGTAAAGAAAGCTATACTTCCCTGGTAAACAGTCTGAAGAACAGCTGAGATATATTTTGCAGTGCTACCCAGGTAGAATCCCAGGTTATGATGATTTGAAGCATAACTATGTTCCAGTCTCATTTACAACTGAACTAGGGACACTTCTTTCAAGTCGGTTGAAGTTGCATTTAAATAGACAATACAACTTATATTGACTCCCAATGAAAACAGTGTTTCATGCAGTGCAGTGAAACCAAACTGTGAGAGGAACCAGGGTCAAAATTCTTAGACCTGGCTATCTTGTTTTTCTTGCATTTCTTTGCTTGCTCTGCCTAATCAGTGCCCAGCTGTGCTCTTTATCATATTGTGCAACTTTTGTTGACTTTGTTGGGTCCTTCAGGCTTACATGAGCATGGCAACAACGTCTCTGGAGGCAGAGATGTGTTTTAAATTCTTTGGAGCAAGGAATAAACCATAACATTAATCTTTTTGTAGAGCGTTCCATGCATTTTTAACACTGTGATTTTTAATAGATAGTAATAATAGCAATTTTGGAGTATCCTGCAGATTCTAGTAAAGGACTTTCCTTCAGAAACACTGTCCCCTGCTGCTAGTTTGCAAATCTTCTAATTTATTGCCACATGGAGTGTCCTATATGTGCAACATTTTTTTTTTTTTTTTAAACTTCAAAACAGATAAAACTGTAAATTCTATCAACAAAGGTTCCCAGCAGCATGTTACCATCTCTCCCATGTGGGACTGCAGCTACTTTAAATCATTTCCAAATGATGGGAGTGGATAGTTTAAAGATCATGAATAAGTCATTTATTTAAATTAAGCATTTAGACTATCTATCTATATTTAAAATCTTATGGATCAGCTATAAACCAGTATATTTTTCCTGAAGAGTGTTTTCTTTATATGGGTTATTCAATAAGTCTCAAAAAGTTGCATCATCTTTTAGTTATATATCTGTGAGACATTTCTTCCTATCCCTGACATGATGTGGATGTGGATCTTTGTGCTATGTAGACCTCAGGAGCCCAGCAGGGAGTGACTGGGCTGGTGGTTCACAGCTCCTACAGCACAGAAAACAATGGGGAAGCTATTGCTGAAGCTCTCAGAACAAAAGGTATGAAGTTAGATCCAAGCACTGACTGATGACAGAGTAAGTGTCTCTCCACCATCGACCGTGGCTGTTGCTGGAGGCTTACTCACTTCAAAAGTAGTGGGAAAACTCCAGGAAAGAGGGCAGATCTTCCCGTTAGTTTCAAACAGATATATAAAAAGCTGGGTGCCAAAAGGGTTTAACAGCAGCTTTGTGACGAAACTCAGAAAAGATAAAGTGGCTAGGGCTTTGTCATCATGGCTTCAGAGTGCATAAACATAGAACTCAATTTGAATTGCTTATTGCATTCTAAGTTTGATTTATGTTTTATAAAATAAAGCTTATAACTAAAAACCTTAGGTGGAAGAATCACCACGGACTTTTAACATCTCACAAGTAAAACAGCTTGAGTGAGGGTCTCTCTGTAAGTGCCAGAAAGCCCAATTTTATGAGGATAAGGAAAAAGCATGGAGAGTGGGTCAAAGAAACAGCCAATCTTAAAATACTGGTACAACAATTTTCCTGCCACTGCAGGGCTGTGCCTTAAAAACTGACATCTTTGTGCCTGTCTGTACCTGGAAGAGAAAGCTAACCGGGAACAGACAGTGTAATCACTGCTTTCTACAAAGCTTTGAATCCCTCTCATGGTTATGTTTGGCCCGCTTTTGTAAACTACATGTTTTAATATGCATTATGGACATTCCACTAACAAAGGTATTTGCTTTACTTAAATAGAATTTCACTGAAATATGTCTTGGAAGAATATATGACCCTTTTAAGGCAGGAGCAACTATTAGTTACTATAGAAGCCCAGAAAATATTTGTTCAGTGCTCTCTTAAGCATGCAGCCTGAATGCCTCACAAAGACCGTGTCGCTATTATAAATCGAGCAGAGACAAAGAGCCTGACTGTCTTCTGTTGTTCCAGTTTGATACACAAAGTCCTGAGAAGTCCAGGACTCGTCAGTAGTATCACGTCAGTGTAACTCAGTGGCATATCAGACTGAAGGAGTATTTCTGGTTAGTTTCTTAGCACTTTTGAGGAAAGGTCATCCTTCTGAAGATTGTGCTTACTACGCACTGCTAAAATTTTATTGTTTTGCCTTAGTATATACAGCATAGAGAGACAATACTCTAAAATATGAGGGGATAAAACCTTGGGTCAGAGATCCTTGGAGCCCATTCTGCACCATTCATGCCCCAGAAGTATTCAAAGAGTGTCTCATTCTGTGAGGTCTCAACACTTGTGGTGCAGTGCTAGAGGAGCTGCAGTGTCCACTGAATTTTAAAGGAGCTTAATAGCTCAGTGTCTCAGCATTGTCATTTGACAGGTGATCTAAAATGACCCTAATATTTAAATAATGCAAAGAATATTTGAAGGGTTTTAGGAGGACTTTTTTCTTTTTTTTCTCTTCTCTTCTCTTCTCTTCTCTTCTCTTCTCTTCTCTTCTCTTCTCTTCTCTTCTCTTCTCTTCTCTTCTCTTCTCTTCTCTTCTCTTCTCTTCTCTTCTCTTCTCTTCTCTTCTCTTCTCTTCTCTTCTCTTCTCTTCTCTTCTCTTCTCTTCTCTTCTCTTCTCTTCTCTTCTCTTCTCTTCTTCTCTTCCCTTCTCTTCCCTTCTCTTCCCTTCTCTTCCCTTCTCTTCCCTTCTCTTCCCTTCTCTTCCCTTCTCTTCCCTTCTCTTCCCTTCTCTTCCCTTCTCTTCCCTTCTCTTCCCTTCTCTTCCCTTCTCTTCCCTTCTCTTCCCTTCTCTTCCCTTCTCTTCCCTTCTCTTCCCTTCTCTTCCCTTCTCTTCCCTTCTCTTCCCTTCTCTTCCCTTCTCTTCCCTTCTCTTCCCTTCTCTTCCCTTCTCTTCCCTTCTCTTCCCTTCTCTTCCCTTCTCTTCCCTTCTCTTCCCTTCTCTTCCCTTCTCTTCCCTTCTCTTCCCTTCTCTTCCCTTCTCTTCCCTTCTCTTCCCTTCTCTTCCCTTCTCTTCCCTTCTCTTCCCTTCTCTTCCCTTCTCTTCTCTTCTCTTCTCTTCTCTTCTCTTCTCTTCTCTTCTCTTCTCTTCTTCTCTTCTCTTCTCTTCTCTTCTCTTCTCTTCTCTTCTCTTCTCTTCTCTTCTCTTCTCTTCTCTTCTCTTCTCTTCTCTTCTCTTCTCTTCTCCTTTCCCTTTTCTTCTTTCTCTTCTTTCTCTTCTTTCTTTCTCTTCTTTCTTTCTCTTCTTTCTCTTCTTCCTTCCTTCATTCCTTCCTTCATTCCTTCCTTCCTTCCTTCCTTGTATGTGTGTTCAGCTTCTGATAATTTTGTTGCAATTTTCAGATGGAAAGAGAAGTAAAGAAGATGAAAGCACATGAGGGAAACATTAGTTACTATATTATTCAGTTTTAACGTGACCATGAAAAAAAAAACACCTTAATTCCATGAGATCTAAAACAAATAAGAGTATGAAAATTTGAACAAAAGTGAAGTGTTTCCTCCAAAAACAAAACAAACACACAAATAAGCAAAAGGACACCAAAAACCAAAGCCAAACCACAAATCCAAGCCATGGGAAAGTCATTTTAATTAATATAGTTTAAGTCCTACCCACAACATGGAGGGTTTATCTTCTACAAAGCTTTCACTCCAATTCATTAGTTACTTCATAGAATTATAAACTGCATTAACTCTCCTGTGCAGAAATCAGCACTGTTACCAAGCTCTTGAGCAGATGTGATACAAGAGAGCCTTTTGATTTTTTTAAACTCAAAGAGTAATGACACTGCAATATCATGTGGTGAAGGAACAATAATTTGATAAACATTGTCTTTCCATTAGATTAGAGCAATTAATCTGATTCTAATTTAGCTGAAACATTACCATACTGGAATCCCTAGAGCCCTATGAATAATCTCTAAACACATTGACACACTCAGCAGACAAACATTATCTCCACTCATACTGTTATTCCATATGGTCTCCTCCCATTCTGATGGAGGGCACCCTGCTGTTTCAATCAAATAAATGTCAATTATCTGAGATAGATTTTTAGTTCACAAGCACAGGCTTACAATTCAGCAACTGAGGCTTTGGAACAATTGTCTGCAGTTCTCCCCTGATTGCCACTGCCTCTTTTTTCAGCTGCAGACCTTGCTGTATTGTTGTTGAACTTTGTTGCATCATATAAAGTTTCAAAGGCTATCTCTTGAAAATTGTAGGTAAAGAAAATAATTTGTACCTGGGGAGAAGGCAGCAAAGGATAGAAGAAGTGGCAGAGGAGTTTACCATATAGACTTCTGTACCCTATTTGTTGGGATAGCTATTTATTGTCTTTTCTATTTGTTGATCTAGCAGGGTGCCAAAACTTCATGAGACTAAGGACTGAGTAGACAATTTGACAGGATCTTACTCTTCTAAGGCGATGGTTCCCAAGCCTTTTTCTTCAGGGATTATGGTGATGCTTCACTTCTCACAGGCTGCCTTACGCTTTTAGTTGAAACACCGTGAAAGAAGGCAGGCTGCCAACAGCAAACCCTTGCAAGCCACAGTTTTCACCAATGCTGCAAGGTTCAAAACTTATCCAAAATATCCCTTTGGCATGTTACTCTGACTACTTTGTGTATTTGCCTAATGTATGCCTTGTGATTGCTCTGATGTCTAACACTGAAGGAGTGATATACAATTAGGTTGCTTACTGCCTTGTGCTATCAGTAGAGAGAAACAGCCAGAGCACCCAAGGTAGGTCCCTCTCAGTGGTGACCTGAACGCTGTGCTTTGCAGGCCCAAATCAGTGATACATTACATCATATATGCCCCTGTTATTTAGGGTAACCTCTTTCTTCTCTGAATGTGAAATATTAGGCAGATGGGGAGGAAAGATGGAGATGGAAGATTTTACTGAACTGTGCTTTTTCCTGGTTGTAGTTCTTTGGATGCTCAAAGTAATGTGGCAGAAGATACTTTCTTTTCATCATAGCACCTTAAACTTTGTCAGACAATCTTATCACCACTGCCTGAAGGTATGTGGCACTATTTGATTGACCATGTTTGTTCATATAGAAATGCTGCCTTAGAGAGAGCAACTGTATTTATGTGTTAGAAAGATCCCTTGGCAATTTGACAGAGAGGAAGGGTAAAAAAGTGAAATTTCCACATTACTTTAATGATGCTTGGCATTTAGCTTGACCTAAATGACATGGCCATTGCTTGAAAAAAGGTTTGTTGAATTGGGTCTGTGATCTGTGTAGGAAACTGCTCCTTTGAGTATACGTGTGAGGGTCAGGATGGCATTCCTATGGCCGAGAGAAACCTTGGTTTGAATAAGTCCTTAAGGTCTGTAGGCTGGGATAGTCAGTACAGTGTGAATGGCTTCTCAGCAGCTTTAAATCCCTGAATCTGGTGTAATTTGACTCTTGAGGCATAATATACCTCTTTTGATATATATTGTATTGCATCAATATATATATTATATAATATTTTGATATATACAATACATATTATATTATATACCATATATATAACAATAATCTGATATATAATATATATGAGAAAAGCCTGCTGCACTCTTCCCAGCTTTTGCCTTCCTCACCAGGTTCTCTTTAGCATTTGTCATATGGATCTGAAGTGCTGTAATATCTTCTTGCTTAGAAGAAGTTTCATTTATCAAGATGTGGAGTACCATCTCCCCTTCCTAACAGCAAATGAACTCCCAGGTACTTCCATACTTCAGGAGCAAATATATCCCATTTCCACCAGGTATTCCTCTTCCCTGGCACAGGCAGCTGGAAACAAAGAGTCTGTCAATAAAGTGGGGTGATTTGTGTGCAGCAGTTATCCATTCATTTCAACAGAGGATAGGGCTTTCAAGCAGAGCCATATGGTTATCGGTTTCCAATCTAGAATCTTAGGCTATCTGTAACTGTAAATTGTAGAAATAAAAAGTGTCTCTTACTGAATGGATTTGGACATTCTGTCACCATTAATGTGCTAATAAAGGCTTTGCTTGAGGACATTGTGGAACAACACACTTCTGTTAACATTGCTCAATAAAACTATTAATACGATCAATTTGATTTGAAATATCTCTTGTCTTGTAAAGTATCAGATCATTAACTTTAACAATGTCAGAGAGTTCTGGCTATCAAATTCAACTAAATTAATGTCCAAGGAATAGCTAAGAGCTCATTTTGCATAGTGGAAAGTATTAATGTGCCATAATGGAAAGTATTAATGTGCTACTAGATGTAAATAAACTGAGCAACCTTCAAATGGTTCAGGAAGGATGTAGGCTTGCACTTGTACATGCCATAAAAATGTCACAACAAGAGAAAGGAGGAACACAAAGAAACAATAACAATTCTTGAACTGAAGTTATGTGATAAAGAAAAATGGTACCAAACACCTGAAAATCACCTGTAATCATAGAAATATGTGGGTTCTCAGGGTCTCACAACAGGTTACATGTTAAAGAGAGGCAAGAAATAGCATTAGGAAGTGAGCAAAGAAACTATGCATTAGCATTTTCATTCAAATACTAATCTTCCCAGTTTACAGTACTTCAGCTCACACTGTTAAAGTCTTGGAATGCATGAAAGTAAACTGAAAGATGTGATCTGAGCTTTCACCTAATTTGCTCTATTTCATAGAATCATAGAATATCCGAGTTGGAAGGGACCCACAAGGGTCATTGATTCCAAATCCTGGATCTCCAAAGGACCACTCAAGTCCACAGAAACAGACTAGGGCAAGTCAGAAATAAAATGCCCTGAAATTCATCTAAGGTGTAGGTTAAAACATCCATACTGACTATTTCACTCAATAAATCCACTTCTATTGGGCTGATCTGCTCGCTTGTGTGGCCATAATAACTGAAATATACTGGGGACTCCTTCCCCTGCCCAAAACGTATGCTTTCACACAAACACACTATAATTATATGTATAAATTTTGACCAATCCAAGAGCAATTTTCCTAATTACATTTAGAAAAGTCATAATTTTAAGCTTGTTCTTAAAAGCATCTGTGGATCCTCTTTTGTTGGCAATTCCAACAGCCAAATTTAATAATAACATGGAGCAAAGCCTAGTGCGAGCAGTGTGAGGACAGAAAGGGAAGCTAAAGGGACAACAGGAACTGAACGGGTTATTTCCAAATTCCTGTGGATGCACAGTGCTTTGTTTTTTCCACCTTGCTCTAGCCCAGTGCTTCAAATAAACTCACACAACACTAATCCTGGAAACTGATGGCCTGAGAAGCAGCTCTGCTGAAAAAAGGACGAGGTGGATACCAAACTGACCATGAGCCAACAGTGTACTTACTCTTATTGCAAGTGAGGTACATGTGTATAAGGAAGAGCATGTCCAGTGGACTGAGGGAAGTTACTCTTCCCCAGTCTGTTTTGGTGAGGTTGTACCTAGAATAGCTTGAAGGTCTGTCACACAGATGACAAAACTGTGGATCTCCACACTAGTGGCAGGTGATACAACAAGGGCAATGGTCAGAAACTGTGTTCATGTTGGTCATTAGGAAAGTTCCTAGCATCTAATATTGGATATTTTAAAGACATGGCTGAGCACAGCTGATCTAGTGCTTGTGGTGGACCTGTTTTAAGTGGGATGTCTAGAGGTCCCTTCCAACCAACACTCATGACAGTGCATGTCTCTGATCCAATCTTGACTGAATATTAGGGGAACAACAAGATGAGTAGTTTTGTTAATGAGAATACTTGGCCTGGTCTGGCTTTGCAGATAATCATAGATAGCTTAAGCTATACCACTCACTGGGACACCAACAGTCACTAGTGGTTAACTGGGAAGAGTATATCTGTTTTCTTCTAAGATTTTGTACTAAGGAGAGGTAAAAACAAGACAGAGAAAATAGAGGAAGAGCTTTGTAGAGCACTGAAGAGCATGACTTACTATTGCTCAGATGGAGAGGGGGAGGGAGAGGAACAGCAGCTGCTTCATGTATGAGGGCCTTCATTCTCCCACCCAGAAGTAACAGCTGCCCTGCACGTTTTCAGCTGCAGTGAGAGCAATGGCTGATTTCCACCCCAGCAACCTGCTGCCTGAGGCAGCTGCCTACATCACCTTGCCTTGATGCTTAGCTCTGATCAGATCTTACAAATTTGCTCCAGGGAACAGAGCAGCTGTACTCAAAATATCGAGCAGATATCTTCACGTCCACCTCAGTACTGAAGGCTTGCCTGTTCCTCCCCATGGGGTGGCTCAGAGGAACAGGTTGGGAGCAGAGCCAGGTGTCAGCATAGCCTTAGTCAGAAATCTCAATTTTCATAACTTTACTGAGATAGAGGGAGATAAAACACAGGCTGGCCTCAGAAATGTCACACGTATGGAATGGCAACTGGATGTTACCCACAGAGGCATATCTGAGCAGGTGTCTGCTTAAAAAGCAGCTGCCTGTGTGATGGCTTCTCTTCATTGTCTATGTCAATTTTCTCATCCAAAGTCAATGGGATCAGTGGCATTGAAATTACTGAGTACATCATTTCAGCTCTGATTTTAAAATTACTTTTCTTTCAAAATACAGCTTTTCTTTCCAGTTTGACTTTTATTGATGATATTTTTGGTTAACATCACACTTTAGATTATTTTTTTCTTAGAAATCAGTGCCTTCATTCTGTTTTTCAGTTCCTTTCTGATAGTTTTAGTGATGCGAAGGAAACTTTCTGTGTTGTGGAACTGAAGAAGCAGGCTCCACTCATGACATGACAGTCTGTTAGAGAATGGTAAATATGACCTATGGCTGTAAGAGTCTAAATGGATTTTTCCGCTGCTCTATTTTCAAGATGTGACAAAATTACTAGGTAGCTTATGTACCCGAAGTCAGAAATACACTAGGAGCAGAATACTGTCAACAATACTAGAGAAACCTGATTTTAGCTCCATCACAACACAGCAGAGTTATGCTTTTATGGTGCATTAATTCAACACCTGCAGGCGCTCTCATTCCTTGCTCAAATTACAGGCTGTCTTGTGAGTAGTTAAGGCTTTGGACTGGAGTGTGGAGTAAAGTCATGGGGGCTTTATTGATTTGCACAGGGCTGGGTGCTAATAGAGTATGTAAGTTGCAGATAGATGTTCACTTGCCTAAAATGGAGACAAAGGATGCGATATATGTGAGATGCTTAACTGACATGTCCAGTTTTTAGAGTTTTTCTCCTCTAGCCAGTCACCTTTAAAATAGTCACTTCTTTAAATGCAAAAGAGAAAAAAGAGATACTGACAAATAATCAGTATTCAAACCTGTATATTTTCTTATCAGTTGACGTGATAATTTAAAAGACACTTCAGACCCTCAAAAAATATTTTGAAGTGCAGGATCACATGAATTAGAAAAACAAAAGCCTTGATTTTGTTGTTCATATTAATACATTAAATTAGAAGAATTAGGGAAGCTTGACATGATTTGAAAGTAGGCAGCTGAAAGTATTGTTTGGATGTTGGACTATTGAACTGCTCTGGTTCCTGTGCTGGAACTGGAAGTAACAGAGAGCCTGGAGGGGAGGCCATGAATGAAAAATACATTTATTTCTGTATCTTGGGTAAATGTTTAACAGGCATAATGAGACTGCTGTGGGGCATGTTACTATGCTCCAATAGGCAATGTGTGATTGTTGTTTCTTTGGTTTCCTTAACATGGCAGTTTCTTTATAAGTTCTCTGCCCTGCAGAGTAGAAAATGGATGTTTCTGAACTAAGCAGAGAGCAGCAGCTGCCTTCACACCCAGGAAAGATACTGCTTCTCTCCTGCATTTGGAGCAATGGTTCTCCTGAGTTCCTGAAGTGCCTTGCACTGCATTGATTTACCTCTCCAGGCTGGCTTCTTGCCTTCAGGCAGACAGTAGCTCTCAAGCCACCTTTGCCTCACCAGAGCTTTGAAACGAGAGCTGCTGCGTCACCAGGAGCAGATGCCTGCTGGTATTCACAATGGGACAGTTACCTATAATTAAATATTAGTACCGTTCAGTTTACCAAAGGAGGTATGCATGTGTCAGCATATGCTATTCCACTCTTATAAGACACTGCTCACTGCAGTATTAGGACTGCTAACTTATGCAGTGTCGAATCAATTATGAACATCTTGCCTGGATTTAATGGAGACAAGTCATACGTTGTAAAGTTAGTATATAAAAACACAAACAATAAGAGCAATGAAAATACTTGTACCACATGGCTCTCTAGTGCCTTTTCCTGTCCTTGATGATTGTCAAAAGGGGATGTCTAGGAAAGAGTATAAGAACAGAGTGCATAACACATGATACTTCTCTGGATGCTCTCCCTGCTTCCAAACATTTGCAGATTAGAGACTTCCTGACCTGGAGATATTTCCTTTGAATGTATACTCTGAAAGTATTTCTGGTCTGTGATGTTGCCCAGCCTCTCCTTGAATCCATGTAAGCTTTTAGCTTCTGCAGCATCCTGTAGCGTGCAGTTCATCAGTATGTGCTTTTCTAAGGCCATATATACTCAGAGACTCAGAGGTCAGGCTGACTCCTCATGTCAACAGGATTCATTCCCCCATTGCCATCACAGCAGCATTGGGCTTCAAAAAAGATCTTCTTCAGTACCTTCTCTCTGTACCTGTTAATACACGGTAATATTGATTAATGCACTCACCACATATGGTGTAGGCACTTGTCTTACTCCCCATCCACTCTGGATACACATTAATCAACACTACAGTATGCTATAGTATGTCATGTCTCATTGCTTAGACATTTTCCTACTCCCTTATGTTGTTATTAAATTGAAGAAAACTAAGCATTCAGACAGAAGTAATAGATCAACATAACTGGATTTGTCTTAATACACCCCAGATGAAATTGCCCAAAAGAGATTCATGGAAAATCTTCTTGGGCACAGAAAATCTTTTTTGAGGAGTTAAATCACAAAGGATTGTTTTCTTCAACTGAAGTAAAAAAAAAAAACAGGTCTTTTTTTCTTTTATTCTCCCATGTGTCCCACAAGAAAAAGATATTATTTTGTTTCCTCCCTCCTCCTCCTCCCCCCTGCCCCCCAATTTAAAAAGAAAATCAGAAAATCAGATTATGGCTTCAGAAAGACAACACTTCAGCCTCATAAACATTTTTTTTTTCTTTTTCTTTTTCTTTTTCTTTTTCTTTTTCTTTTTCTTTTTCTTTTTCTTTTTCTTTTTCTTTTTCTTTTTCTTTTTCTTTTTCTTTTTCTTTTTCTTTTTCTTTTTCTTTTTCTTTTTCTTTTTCTTTTTCTTTTTCTTTTTCTTTTTCTTTTTCTTCCTTCCTTCCTTCCTTCCTTCCTTCCTTCCTTCCTTCCTTCCTTTCTTTCTTTCTTTCTTTCTTTATTCCTCCCCCCCCACCCCCCCCCTTAAAACAGGGTCCTATTAATAGATTATAGGCTAGCTACAACTCTGCTGTAACTTAGTTTAAGCCCAGTGGTGGTGGTCTTTGGTTTCCCTAATGTTAGCTGCAAGAAGTTAAGTGCCTGTTCTGAGTGGCCAACTCTGCAGTTGACGCAGAGGTATGGATGCCTCCTGAGAAAGACTTATTTGTCAATGGTTTTTAAGATCACCCTCTAGAGATGTTACTCTTTATTGATTAGAGGCTATTGACTCATTGTGGTCTGGCTCAGACTATACACTTCCTTTGGGAAAAGTTAAGGCCTGGAAGATGGAGGTGGTAATTACACTTTGAGAAAAAGCAGCATGACAGAGTATGATTACAGTTGTATTTGATATAACAGGCTTCAAATATATACAAATTAATATACAGTAGACATAAATAATGGAAAAAATATGTTTTCATAGGAGCATAATGTAGAGAACATGGGTGAAAAGGACTAGTGGGGTAGACTGCAGGTCCTTCTGGTGTGAATGGTTACTGCTGTGAATTGTTCTGTTATATGCCATACAATTAATTAATATCCTTAACTTATCACTAAATCAATATGGTTGCTGATCCTAATGTAGAGCTACCTTCCAAGAGCAGGAAGTGGCACAAACTATCCCATAATCAATACGCTTACTTGGTGTGCCAGTGACAATAATGGTGAAGCAAAAGAGCTGATGATGGTAACTAGATGTTTTGCACTCAGTTTTCTGCTCTCTGTCCTGCCTCTAGGGTACAAAAAGTTTCTTTTCATTTGTTTCTGAGATTATGGACACAACTGTGTCTTTTAATACTTAAGAAATTTCTGAGTCTATAAACAGCCTAGTAATTGTATGCTGTGTTTTAATGTGCTTACACAAAATGCCCGTGCCATTTTATCACCAGTTTATCTGAATTCAAGTTCCATGAACCATAACATATTTTTTGTTTGAGATCCCCTTAAATAAGCCCATGCCTTCCTTAGTGTTTTTATCTTCCAGAAGTGTGAAGACCATTATCAATATGCCTTGAAGATTATTGGAACTACATGAACACCATGTAGAAACTATAATGTTCTTACGTTCACCACATATCAGCTACTCTGAAATAAAGGATACTGTCAGACATTCTGAGCATTGCAAAGATAGTAATAAGAAGAATAAGTCCAGAAGAACTTTGATGCAGGATGGATTTTGATGCATAATTGAGAGCTTTTTTTTCATGGAATGATATTTTCCAGAGTATTTATGCAGTGTTTTACATCTTTAAGCAACTGTATAAACAATAAATAATCCTCCTCATCAGTGTCACTATATCCTATTGAATAAATCCCCAGGGAACTATAAATAAAGGTTATCTTGCAGCCATCAACAACAAGCAGAAGAAGGATTTCCCCAATGACATTTATGAAGTTTTCAGTAGTGTTTTGATTTGATTCAGCATTTTTGATAGCAGCTTAGTGTTTGCCTGCTTGATATGTTCAAAGGCAAGCAAGATTGTTAGGTTCATAAATCCCTCAAGTCGCTGAAGGACTTCAGGATCTTGCTGGGAAATCTCACTTCAATCCACTGCTCACCAGGGTGCATGTGAAACTTGACTTGTGTTGAAACCTGTGTCAGGACTGTCCCTAGGTATGCCTATAGGATGAGAAAAGGCAAACCTGCTCTTACTCCAACCAAAGTTTGTTACTTCATGTTCAGGGCAGCTTGTATGTCTTATAGCCAAGCTCAGGGTATTAGGCAGCATAAATTTGCATCTGGTTACTCTGACCTACTTAGACACCCAGTGTCTCTAGACAAATATACAAGCTCTCATCAATGTGTTATATGTGCAACTCCAAATGTTAAGCTGTTGTTCACTGCAAGGTCCCCATGAGGTAAAAAACTGCTGTCATCCTAATTTTACAGGTGAGAAACTGAGGCTTAGTGGCAAGATTGTTAAAGACACCTTTATAGTGTTTTTGACTTCCATAGAAGAGGGGTCTCTCAATACTAATGGAACTGTTATGCTAAAAGGTGTACTTAATTTCACTTGAAGGGGCCTATTCAGCAATGTCAGGGATTGATCCCTCCTTACTAGGTATCTGAGATCAAATTTATTATCCATTTTTTTTTTGCTTTCAGATTAAATCAAGTGGAAAGAAGGGAGAGAAACTACTTTAGTAAAAAAATAAATATTAATTATAAATCTGTTACTATTCTTCTCAGCTTACCTTTTTATTTTATTTGCAGACTTACCAGTGAAAGAGCTGAGAACCAATTGCCTTCTGTGAACAACTTTGGACTTCAGCATTGTGGTGGTATGGGATATGAAAGCAATTTTCAGGAATGAATCAGGAACTCTGGGCTGACATCACATGGGCCTTCCAGGTGCCTAATTCACTTTGGAAATGAGACTTGGGGTACAGATATCAAATGCAATGGGCCACTTGTTGCTTTTTTCAGGCCTTTTTGAGTTTACCACTTCTGTGACACTGATAGGTCAATTGCATGCTAATCAACTCAAACCTGCCTTAGCTTCCAGACACATACATAAATGAGCTAAAATTAGTCATTTGTTTTGACAATCCACGGGAGCTTTTCAGCAACAATCCCGGCAATGAACATAACATCCATAGCAATAAAGGTTATAATCTACCTCTGTGAATAGCACCACTGACTCTAAACCACCTTCCAGTTACTTTGGCGATCGATCCTTCTGAGTCTAAGCCTCGTGTATTTCTGAAAAATGTCAAAATTTGACAACTAAGAGTGTACAGGAGGATAAGAAGTGCTTGATCCACCCACCAAGAGGTGCATGGTGCAGAGATTCATGCTATCAGGACAAAAGTCTAGTCAGAGTTGACCAAATCTATGAAATTAGTTTGGCATGAGCTAAAGAGGTTTTGAGATCACCAGTTTATGTGCAGCACATAATGTGACCAAATCAGGTTAATTTGGACCAAAGGTACATTTTGTTTTGGGCACTCTAGCTGAGCTGCACCCAGTCAACAAGAGCTCCCCACACTTTTTCCTTTTCTTTCCTCCCCACCCAGGAAAAGAGAGTATTCCTTATCCCTGGTGCTACAGATGACAAAAGGTGTGCCTTTTATGCCTCCTTAGTGAGTAAATGCAAAGGGCTGAAATTCAAAGTTTCTAGAAGATTGAGTAATTTCCGAGTCATAGTTGCAAATATTTTTCACCTGTCCTGATTTCCTTACCAAGGGATTTGTTTCTGTCAGATTTCTGAGTAAACACAATTTAGCTTTGGAAAGTAATGAAAATGCTGATTTCTCCAGGAAAATGGGTTGTGAAGTTTCTCTAAGTCCCAACTCCAGATGTGGCTGAGGTAGTGATTGTTAAGAATAAATATTCCTGTGGCTCACTTAGTGATTTGTGAGGAAGCAAGTTATTACAGTTATCTTAAATTGCAGTTTGGCTTTTTAGGATCATTCCTACTGGTGGTTTATATAAAAGGCATTCTGTAGTCCTAACCTGCCCAGTGACTTTGAGGTGCCATGGTTGGATCTCTTACTTGGGCCAGGCAGAATGCTTTGAGCCATGCTATGCCATTCCTGTCACTGGGGCACAGTACGTACTTTGTTTCCTTTTTCTTTTTATGTTCCTTGTTATGGAGTATTTTGTTTCTCATCTGAGGCACAAGGAAGAAATGCTCAAAGCCCAACCAAAGAAGAAAATTGAAAAAACACTAACTGATATCAATCAGAGAAGACATGAGTTGCCTGAAGAAGAGAGGAGCTGTAGATTTCCACTTTCAGAGGACATTTCTTGCCTTGTACCTTTCAAACTTGTTAGTGCAGTTGCTGATCCAAGCAGTATTTCTGGCAATTCTCATTAGGGCTCCCCTGCCCAAAGTCAATGACCTGCCTATATCATGGAGCAAACCACACTGTCCACCCAGGTCCTTACATCTACTTGGTCATGGGTTTGATAGAGAATTGGCTACTTTTATACCTCTTATACACTTGCTATTTTTACTATTATTATCATTATCATTTGCACTGTTTCTTCTCTATACAATATTAAACAGTATGTACTGGGATGGTCATCACAATCTGAAATCCTGCACTGTGGAAAGTTTGATGCTGGTTTCAGGATACTAGATGCTTGCGTTTGTACAAATTACACCTGAAAAGATAAGCAAAAAAAATTTTTTTTTTTCTCCCTCTTTTTGAGATGATTTTCCCCTTTCAGTATAACATAATGAAACTATTCCAATTTTCAAACCAGACTGGCGTGTCCCTGGAAATCACCTCTATTTTCATTTACATGTCTGTTGAAATAAGTTACTGAAAAAACATTGAGAACTGTGTATATTTTCAGTTACATTTTTACATGCATTTTGCATTCCTTATTACAGAGACAGTTGAACTATCAGCTATCATCATGTATCCAGACATAGTGCATAATCACTGGGTTGAGCTGTTGGTAACTCAGAGCTGCTGAGTTCCCTCTAACAGAAAAAGGTGCTGAGGCCCTCAGGGTGAGCAGGGACAAAAAGGGATTTGTGAGTGTGAGGGCTGGAATCAAATGCAGTGTGGCAAGCAAAGACTCAGCTCAGATCTTAATCTTACAACATTCCGAGGGTTAATCTAAAGAGAAAAAGAGAGTGAAAAGTAAGCTTGGTGTTGGGACTTGATATTATCAATATTCATAGGATGTAATTGTAATTGGATGATGAAAAAGCTAAACAGTAGAAGACGATACAAGATACAAAATCCTTAAAGGAGTTGAGTGGGAAATATCCATAAGAAGGGAATGTCATTTTATAGGCAATGGTGGGAAGGAGGTGAAGATAGTCCGTTTCTAATAGAAAAATCAATGATAGCTAATCCTACTCCTTTGGGCTCATACTTATTGCTGGCCTGCCTGCAAGGTTTCCCTAGAAACGTTCTTTCTGGAAAATGGAAGGGCATATGACATATTATGATGGATGACTGGTTGTATGAGATGGTGTAAATATCCCCTTTAGGAAGCAGTATTGCAATCAGGTACTTTGACAAGTTCCTGCCTCTTCTGGAAAGAAGCAACGAGAAAATAGACTGCAGTGTAAACTGCTATTAGAGAGCTCTAAATAGCTTGATCAGCAAAATAGCCTGTGGAGGACACAGCCTGATAATGAACTCCTTCCATGACCTTTTCGTTATGAAAATCTGGTACTTGTGAGAGGAACAATCCAAAACATTTCATAAACATTTTTAATAATTAGTATGAGGCATAGCTTTTCAGTGGTTCTAAACATCAGCCAGTCTCATTGACTTTTATTACCTCTTAAAGAGAATTTTGTGGTAGGCTTTTACATATGACTAGATAATATTTTTCAAAAGAAATCAAAACATAACAAGAAAGCAACACTGGGCCTGGAAATATTCTGATTTGTTGCAACAGCAAGGATCTCATATGCTTTAGCAAAGGCCCATGCTTTTGGAGCTAATGTGCTCCATGCTTTTGTCACACTTTTTCTCACTCTGTTTAAATTAAATCCCCAAACTACTATTGGATTGATTTCTGGTAGATCAACAGTGGTATAAAGCTAATTTTTCTTGGTTGATAAAATATGTTCCCTCTGCAATGGCGCTTTTTCTTTTTCTTTTTCTCTTTCTTTTTCTTTTTCTTTTCCTTTTTCTTTTTCTTTTTCTTTTTCTTTTTCTTTTTCTTTTTCTTTTTCTTTTTCTTTTTCTTTTTCTTTTTCTTTTTCTTTTTCTTCTTCTTCTTCTTCTTCTTCTTCTCTTTCTCGTTCTTTTTCTTCTCTTTCTCTTTCTTTTTCTTTTTCTTCTCTTTCTCTTTCTTTTTCTCTTTCTTCTTATTTTTATTCTTCTCTTTCTCATTCTTTTTCTTCTTCTCTTTTTATTTCTTCTTATTTTTATTCTTATTTTTATTCTTATTTTTATTCTTATTTATTTTTATTTTTATTAAACAGTGATCTATATTTGTAAAGTAAGAAATATGATGGTAGATTCAATTGTCACATCAGAGAGCCTATGCATGTTTAAGAAACAAGGCTGGTTCTCATAACAACACTACAATATACTGTGAATAATTTTTGTTTTAATTTTATAGCAGTGTGATCTCTGGTCCCTCTGCTCCCCATATACAATACAGACAATGTATTTTTTGTCTCTTTGTACAGACAAAGTGGAAATGACATTTATCCATATACACTGGCTCAATGAACCTTGGTTTTGATGACCTTATGCCTTTTTGGTCTTCTGGTTTAACTGTGTTACTTTTATTGCTGGCTTTAAAGCAATTAAATGTAGCCTGAAAGCCTTTTCTTATTTCCTGTTTCTTCTTTTTTTTTTTTTTTTTTTTTCTTTTCTTTTCTTTTCTTTTCTCATTGTAGAAAAAATACCGACTATGTCAAGGGCGGACACTTAGGTTATGGATCTTTTTCTTTTCTATTACTATTTTTTATTACAAGCAGCCCTAAAGACCTTTTAATTCTCTTGATTGTTTAAAGAGGCTTCGTGAAAACACGACATCTCAGATGTGGAGATAGGTATAATTGAGTGCAAAAGTCTGTTTGCCAGGACTCTACTACAGTAAGATCCTAAGGAATTCAACAAAAAGGAAGGGGTCAGTAAGGGTTTAGTGGAATTTGATAGGAGGCCCCATACAAATATCCACATGAAACTATAGCCAATTATTCTGTGCTGAATATTATGCCCTGATGAAAATAAAATACCTGAGTTTAATCTTTCATTCAGAGTAAAGATCTGTAGTATAATGACCTGATTTAGCTGAAAAAGGGAAAGAATAAGCAAGTCTGACAGCTAAGAACAGAAGGGGGATTAATCTCAAAAGTTGCTAGTCTTTGTTTCCCATCCTTTCATTATTATGCAATCAGAGCAAAGAAAGAGCTAGCTGCTCTGACACAGCTCCAATTGCATTGCTTGGAGAAAGAGGGAAGCCTGGTGGAGAGAGATTTTCCATTACTTACAGACAGAGGAATTGACCAGAAAACTGAGAGAAATGGAGCCAGTTGGCTCATCTCAGTCTGCCTGGGGCCTAGGGCAGAAGCAGGCTAACAGTGCCTGCATTCCGCCACCAGACACAGCAAGGGCAGCTGTAGGGTAGGTACATCAGAGTGGCACATCTCACAAGGTGCGGTTAGCTCACTGAATGCATAATTATCATGCTTTTCAGCTTTACATTTGACCTCTTGAATGTCTGACAAAAGGGCTAAGAGACAATGTTGCAGCATATGTTAATGTTATCTGTTCTTCTGATCTGTCTAACAATGCCTCTTGGCATATGACATGATGCCAGCTCTCATTCATCTTGTGAACATTTATTGCCACCAGCTTACTGCCATCCATGATGCACCATTAAGTGTCAGTGGTTGTTGCAAGGCACTGCCATGCATCTAATCACTCCAGCTGACCAGAATATTACTTGAAGATGCCACAATATACCTTGTATATTTTATACCATCTATTAGACCTAATGCTTTTAGTAATCACATTCTCAATAATCACCATGTTAAAGTAACAAGGGACATAAAGGCTAGCAAGAAAACATCCCATAAGTATGGTAGAAGAGAAAGACCAAGGAGAAAAATGGATTCACTATTAAACAAATAATAAATAAGCTACCAAAAGATGAGGTTGAGACGGTTGACATGTTTAGTGACTTTTTTGTGTCTCAGTCTTCACTAAAATGGTCACCTGTGCTCATAAATTTAACAAAGTTAATCTCAAAAGCAAGTAATAAGGAAGGAGATAGGACAAACAGGGAGTATTTAGATCTTGGATGTTTTCAGGAAGAAAACAGGTTTCATGTCTCAGTAAATTCACTGTAATATGAAACCTGGAAAATGTAATCTTAGAGCTATTTGTCGTCATCTTTGATAATTCTAGGAGAACGGATAGGCTTCCAGAAGATTGGAAGGGAGAAAGCATTGTGTCTACTTTTGAAAAGGGGGTGACAGGAGGAATTAAAAGTCCTAGAGTGTTTTTTTTTTAGCTTTGATTTCTGGAATAAAGTTGCAACAAATATTCAAAGTATTTGTAAACACATGAAAGGTAATGAGGAAAGAAGTTAGCAATCATCATAGATTTGCCAAGAACAAATTAAGTCAATCATCTAATTTCCTTCTGTAACTAAATAATACCTGCCCTTATGGATAGGGAAGAAACTGTCAATGACATGCTGTTTTCTCCTGATAACAGCTGATATTATCTCTCATGACACTTTATGAACTAGCTAAGGAAGCACTCTATAGATTTAATTAACATAAGAATAGAGTGAAACTGGAAACACATATTTAGAAAATAGATATCAAAACCTCAGTATCAGTCTGTCAGGTGTTACACTTTTCAATATTTTCATGATTTTTTGGATGATGGCAATATGTAAGGAGCATACTGAATGGATTTTAGAGGGAGTTTGAACAATTAAAGATGGAGTCCAAGACAGCACAATGTAGGTCAACAATAAGATATTCTCAGGCTCAGACAGAAATAATATTACATCAACACAGACTGGGGAGTAAGAGGCTAGGCTGGATCTTGGGTGACTGTGAATCACAAATAGGACAACATTAAAAATAAAATTTTGTTGTGAATTGATAGGATAGTTGCACAGGTGTATTACTTGTAGGGTATACGTAATAATTTCCTCCTCTTTTCAGTTTTGTTAAAGTCTCACTAGGGAAATTATGTCCAGGTTTGAGTACTAATTTTGAGAAAGATGTGGCTCAGCTGGAGGCATTTCTGCAAACAGAACTTGTGGCAGTAGAAAACATTAGTTAGGAAGAAAGGCTTAAGAAATTAGAACTGTTAAGTAAAGGAGAATATTGAAGGGAAACATAAGTTTTGCACAACTTAAAGTAAGGAGGGAACTGTTCCCTTTATGTTCTGTTGATAGAACAAGAGACAAGAGGCTTAAACTGGAACAAAGAAGACTCATGTTGGAAATTGGAAATAATGTTATGAGAGCAAGGACAGGAAAACCATAGCACAAATTGTGAGAGACAAAACACAAACAGTTGTGGGATCTCTACCTAAGGAAATCCTCTGTCTGGCATAACTTGGGAACAGTTCAGTGGGGAGAAGGATTAGATATACTATGGAAGTCACTTTCAGTCCTATTTTCTATAATTTTTGGTGAGTATATTTTTATTTTCTTTTCAAGATGAAGTACGTCCTCAAGAGTGACTTTGAAATGAAACACATTATTCAGCAGGAAAAAAAAAAAAAAAAAGCCTAACACCTAAATTGACTTGGTATCCACCTGAGTGCTCATATATGTGTTTGTGACCACTTGCAAGCTTAAAATGGGCTTTTTGCACTCTGTGTGAGCTGTGATACTGGACAAACCTAGGAGGTAGATTTCAAAATACTCCTGGTGTACTTGTAAATGCATAATAAGTGACAAATATTACTGTATATGTAAGACAGTTCTCAGTGAGTTAGAAGTTAGCCTTACATTTTGTTCACCATTTTAGAAAGCCTCAGGGTTTGTCTCATCTTGAGACACCCAGTTGTCTTAAGCTGGGCTCTAGAGCAGAATGGTGCATGGAATTGCTTGCCACTTTGGCAAATGCTGGCTTTGCTCACTGTAGCACAGTTTCCACAAAAAAACCTCAGCTGTCCTCACTGTAACCTTCTTATTCTTAAAGTTGTAGGCTATGAATACATTGACACCCAATCTATGATCCCAAAGGTTTTCTCGTTAATAAGTTTTCTTGTTAAATTTCAGGGTTGTAAGGTCAGGTTCCAAACACTTGGGAGTTTTTCTGTTTCATCAGAAGACTCTGAGCTCCTCTATTAGGATTGTTGATTTTGGCTTGTTGTTGCAATCAAAACTGAATAATTAAAAAAAACAGCAGTGGTTCAAAATAATTGCCAGTTATAATTACAAACCAAAATCAACAATCCTACAGCCTACTGGCTCCATCTGTTTTTCTTTTTTTTCCCCTGCTCACTGCAGCTATATCTCCCCTATTTCATCTTCTCACTCAGCACTGGCCACCTTCCATTTGCTGCTGGACCCCCTGGCAGGGTCAAGGGCAGGGCTGCTGTTAGGACAGTGTCTCCTATTACGGACATTTTTTTCCCATGTAGGGGCTTTGTCATCTCTTCTCCCAAGAACCTGTCATGTGAAGAATGCTTCTTGTTGAAGGAAACATCAAGTAGCCAACTGAATTGATTAAAAACTTTTATTATTGTTTGTTGAACTGACAGCTGGAAAATTGATTCTCAGTTAACAGTTCTAATTTCTATGACTGTGTATCTAACTCTTTGAAAAGAATTCAGATTTCTCATTTAATAACTTAAATATATTCTTTTTGCCTATGTGTCATATCCTGGATTTGCATAATGAGATTTGAAAGCATGTCCAGAGGTAAAGAACCCCTAAAATAACCTAGATTATGTTGAAGGAGACAAGGAGACATTAACATAGAAGCCACAAGAGCGTGAAGAATAGCTTTTTCAAGCTGTTAAATATTCCTTAAGTTTACAGTATCATCTAATATGACATTTCATCACAGGCTACAAAGGCAAAACAATTATCGCATAGGACATTACAAATAAATGAGCTCAAAGTATAAATGAGAAGAAGCAAAACAGAAGACAGTTTCAAATATTATTATTCACACTGGTCAGAGACCATAGTGAACCACCTTCAGCTACCCCAGTATCCTATTTCTAGACCTGGACATAATTTCAGGTTCAGTTTTCTGCCTTCTGGGGAAAAAAAAACGCACGGTTTACCAGAGATTTTTCTTAACTCCAGTGATGAGAGAAGAAATATGTACTTTCTATTTTGTTTAAATTCCTGCAGAAATGTTCAGGAGAATGAAGTGATTGGGAAAACTCTTAGATTTTCTGACATTTCAGCCTCATTAATTTCGGCACTATTTATAAAGAAGCTTCTCACTAGTCAAGACTTCCCTCTCAGGAAAAAGGTAAATAAAAGGCTTGTTGTTCAATATGATCTACAGAGAGAGAAGACCTTACCTGTAACATCTTTTAGTTTGAAAGTGAAGATGTGACTTCCTGAAGATTACCCGACCCAAGCTGCAAGGCTCCAGGTTGCACTGGAAATCATTTTCTTAAGATGGAAATGAACTACAGAACCAAGACACTTATGGGGTAAATGGAACACTAACTCTTGTGGTGTATAGAATTTAGGTGGGATTTTTCATAATCTTTCATGAAATATCTAACAATACTACCAGATATCAAGTGACCAAACGCCACGCAGAGCATGAATACAGAATCACAGAATAGTTTGAGTTGGAAAGGACCTTACAGATTATCTAGTTCCAACCCCCTGCCTTGGGCAGGGGCACCATCCACTAGACCAAGTTGCCCAAAGCTCCATCCAGCCTGGCCTTGAACACCTCCAGGGATGGGGCATCCCTGCTTCTCTGGGCAATCTGGTCCAGTGCCCAATCACCCTCTGAGTATTTTTCTGCCGAACATCTAATCTCAATCTACCCTCTTTTAGTTTAAAGTCATTACTTCTTATCCTATCCTAACACCCCCTAACAAAGAGTCCCTCCCCAGCTTTTCTGTGGGTCCCCATTAGTTAATGGAAAGCCACTATAAGGTCTCCCTGGAGCCTTCTCTCCTCCAAGCTGAACATCCCCAGCTCTCAGCCTCTCTTCCTAGGAGAAGTGCTCCAGCACCTTGATCATCTTTGTGGCCCTCCTCTGGACCTGCTCTAATAGGTCTATGTCCTTCTTGTGCTGGGGACCCCAGAGCAGAGGGGGGAGGATCACCTCCCTTGACCTGCTGCCCACGCTGCTTTTGATGCAGCCCAGGATTTGGTTGGCCTCCTGTGCCGCAAAGTGGACGTTGCTGGCTCATGTCGATCTTTTTATCCACCAGTACCCCCAAGTCCTTCTCGGCAGGGCGGCTCTCTATCCATCCATTGTCCAACCTGTATTAATGTTTGGGATTGCCCTGACCTAGGTTCCTATGTATATAAACAAACCTGACAAATTGGGGTATATTTAGTGAACACAATTATGTGTGTTTCAGCTATGTCACATTCCTGTTGTGTAAACAGAAATTAATACAATACTTTCTTACATTCTTTTTTTTTTGTATTCCCTTTTGTTATACATTAGGAATCTGAACATTATTCTTAAAAGCCCATATTAAAGAAATAGCCTAATAATTTTAATAACATAATAGAGACTAATTTGTGTGATATGTTCTGTGGTACTCTGTAGTCAAATATTTGCATAGTGAAGTATTTTCGCCAGTGTTTGCTTTTGTGAGAAGTCAAAAAGGGTTTGCTGTGCTTGTGAACACAATGTTCTTTTCTTTGTGCATGCTTTATATTTGATGTGATATGGAAGAAACAATAATAATGAGATTAGATTTGATTATTTCACATAAATGATGAAAAGGAGCCCACATACTTTCAAAATAAAACTGATTGAAATTCATTCTAGTTGGTTCCCATTAATCTTAATTGTAATTCCATATTTCACTTTAATAGGCTAGTAAATTTTAGGAAGCTGTTCTATTGTTCTTATAAACTTGTTTAATTTTTAACTCACAAAGTTGTTCTGACTCTGCACCTGGAAAGGAATGCCAACATTTTTATTTTCCATCTGGATGTTTATATGCCAAGCAGCATCACTCTTATTCAAAGCAGCCAGAGAGAATACAGAAAGTTCTGTTTAAAGGCTGATTTTGGTACCTGAGATAAATTTGATGGAAGGCTTTGTTTTGTAGTTCAGCTTTTAAAACTAAAGTAAATCTTGCAGTCCACTAGGAACAGGGAACTGGTAAAACAAACCGACAATACAGCACATGTATTTCTTTGGAAAACCGTGCTCAATTTTTTAATGTCCAGAAGGAAGATCTGGCATTTGTAACACAGTACCCAGGAGGACAAAATTCTCAAACTTTTTGCATTCACTGACTTCAAGGAGAGCTACGTGTTCTCCACACCTTGCTGGATTAAATCCTTTGTAAACTTTCTCATGATTAATATATGATATGAATATCTATTAAATGTTACAGTAGGTTGATAACACCCAACCATATCACTCATTTATTAAAAGAAACTGTTCAGTCACAGTCTGAACAGGGGGGTGAGAGAGCAGCTCAGCTGCAGTTAGATTGATGACACTTCTAAAAATTGTCCAAGCATGTGTGCAAGAACCTGTCAAAATAAGAGTTTTATAAATGAGAAAGTGAAGGACAGGTAACTTTCCCAATATACAAAAGTTGTGCACATGCATGTGCATGCTTCATTTATTCCCCACTCTCTAACAGGTAAACAATGCAGAAAGAAAGCATGTTTGCCATTTTTGAGCTAGACTGTCTGGAAAAGAAATTTGCCAAGTCAGTTATTGCTGGGGTCACAGCCGCATACAACATGGTATTGCTGAAGAGCATTTTCACATCAGCAAATTTCTACCAAGTTCAGTGCAGTGGTTCTTTCCTGTTGCTCCAAGAGCAAGCTCAGGTCTTCTGGGCAGCGTTGCCCCCTGGGAGGAAGGGCTGCTTCTGCAGAGAGGAAGGGGATGTCAGGGTGAGGAAGCAGGTGGAGATGCAGACCTGAGACAGGGATGGGATAACAATTGCTGCTATGGAGTTGCCTAGCCCAGGCCACCCCGTCTTGGCAAGAGCATCAGCCCTTGTGTAGGCAAAGTCAGCAGGGAACTCATAAGAAATGTGCACTTTTCTAAGGTCTGTTGCACAAAGCAATTGCTCATTTTGCTGAAGTTGTCTCCATTTTCATCACAATTAATGAGGTACCACAGTACTATAAAGCTTTCAAAGACAACAGGAAATGTGACGTTTCGAAGCATTTCCTTCCCTCCACAAACACAGGGCTGTTTGTGGCGAATATTTGGTAAGCTAAATGAGGAATTAATTTTGAAAAACAATGTATCTAAATATAGGGATTGAAAGCTACATTTAGGCACTTTCCAGCTGTGGAACAGACACCGTCACCTTATTTTTATGATGATATAAAACACTCAGAGATGGCACCCAAGCAGAAAGGGGGCTGTTGACTGAGTGGTTCTTTGTGCTTAAGCATTCCATAAAGAGGGTCTTTTCTGTGCAGTGATCTGGTCCTATTGCTACAGAAGTTACTTCATCTGTGATTACAGTAAGGAGCTTGACACATTCCACATTTCTAATATACTGAAACTTTTGATCAGCTAGTTTTATTCATTACTAATCTTTTTTCACAACATAATTCATATGTAAAGTTACTGATATGTTACCGAGTAAACATCTGGGATTACAACCTCCTCTATATTCTGCATTGTCACTTTGACATTATTAGCATTTAGGGGATTGAGGCACTGGCATCGTTTCTTCGTAAGTGAACTATGAGTTGTCTTTAGTAAAATATTGTGCTGCTGAGCTTTGAGATTCTAAGATTCTGTTGCCATAAAATTGCGAACAAGTGAACTTATTCTTTGCTTTAATCTCTTTCTGTTCTTGATTGTCTGGCTGATAGGTATTGACTGACTGAAAGTGTTCTAGATATTTGTGACTACCTGTGTTCTGGTCTATATACAGTGAGAAAATATCAGTGAGGCTGAACAACTAACCTTGGTATTTACTGCCCTTTGAAAGGGGAAAAGGGTACAAGTGCACCAAAAGTCCTCTCTTCTGTTACCACTCACGCACCTCTCCCGCTCATGGATGAGGAGCCCTATTACAGACCCCAGTCCTATCTGTGACATCTTGGGGGTAGCTCTGTCTCTTTCTGTGACTGATGGAGGAACCCCAGACCCATGCTCAAGTCTGGTCCCCATCCCTGTTTCCAACTGCTCCTAAAAGTCCTTCCTGGAGGTACCCTTGGTACCCTCATTTCCCTTGTCTACTGGCCAGCTGCAGCTGGTTGATGGCTGTCACCAGACCCTCTCCACTCATGTGTGGTGGGGCAGTGCCCTGGTGGGAGAGGGCCCATGCTGTTGTTCCCTCAGCTCCCACGGGCTCATCTTACCTCAGGATCACCCCAGATCCTGCTGCTGCCCCAGAGGCAGTATTTTCTGCCTCAGTTGGCTCAGGCAGCTGGCCATTATGCAACTACCTCTTTGAATCACCTACCCCAAGTCTCATTGGCAGGAGCAGGAGCCTTTGATGATTTGATAAATCCAAAATAGATGAGGGTCACTTTGCAGTCATGGTTAGGTTGACTAGGAACATCTGCCTCATCTATTGGCATTTGGTGCCTTCTATGGGAAGGCGGATTTGCCCAGGCATGTGACATATTTAGAGAGTGTGAGTCATTAACATCTGAAAGGACTTTAGTGCCCTCATGTCGTGTGCTGACACTGGCATTAAATTAAGTGAAGATAGTTTGCTGAGCCATACTGGAAACACTCACACCATTGTGCCTGCAGATGCATTGGAATATCTCAGCAATCACTTCTCATGGCTCAGTTGGCCCCTCTGAGGGTATGGAATAATAACATACTATCAAATTCTGTGAGATATGAATAATGTGCAGTTCTTGCCTGTTCCCTGCATAATTTCTTCTGAAATTGTACTTTTTTTTTTTTTTTTTTTTTTTTTTTTTTTTTTTTCTGCTGCACACTTTCATGCATGGGAAATTAAATATATTTCTGAAAAAAAAGAAAACAATCCAAAACAAAACAAACAGCTTGCAATTAAGGTGACTTAATTGTTTAATATTTTACCTTAATTAAAAAGGGAAAATATTATCAGAAATAAAGAGGAATAATCAATATGAAATAATGGTACCTGAAATAATGGTAGCATGGTACCTGAGTGTTTGTTTGAAATCTGAAAGTTTGTATTGAGTCCTAGCTGCCTCTTGGCAGGGTAGAGGTCACAGAGTGACGTTTTGTGTCATCCTGGCATAAACTGCACAATATGAGTTAAGAAATGTAATGAGAGAAAAGTGGCTGAAGTCCAAGCTTGGGGTATGTGCCATTGGTAAAGAAAGTACCTTATTCAGAAAAATGACTCCCATTCATGAAAGATTTAAGCCGCTGCTAGATAGATTTTTAGTGTAGGTTACATAGAAGGCTGTACAATATAGTTTCCTCTCCTGAACTGAACAAACTTTGCATTCATCAATACAGGCTTCTTGGCACACAAGTAATATTCAGCAGTGCACAGGGAAGGGGAAAGGCAGGATGGGATAAAGGTGAAGAATGAGGGGAACTTGGCACTTACACAAATGATACCAAAAATGCTGATTTAGGGAGGAAAAATGTAAATCATTTTTAACGTCTTTTGAAGAAAGCTGCCCAAGTTAAAGTTGCCTTGAAGGCATATGACCCAACCTGACATTGCTTTGGCAGCAGAATATGAACAGTGTGTATGCAGAGATGAAATGTCCTTTGAAGAGCTACTCTCCAATGAAGGGTGCTCACAAACAGCCTTTCTGACAATGACAGGAACACAAGAACTTTTACAGCTCCAGTTATTATTATTTTTTTGGCTCTGGAGAAAGAAAATCAGTAATGGTTTATAAGTATGGAGCATTTTCCATGCATTTTATCCCCTCATTTCTTCAAAATTGGATAGCTCAACTGCTCAACCTGGCACTAATTGAGCAGATAACTAGTTCAAAGCCTTGCTTTTTTTTTTTTTTTTTTTTTTTTTTTTTTTTTTTTTTTTTTCCTGGAATGGGAACAGACACCAAGCCATCACTTTGAAATCAATGGCATATCCATTTTGGGACCGAACCAGCAAATATTTACTGCTTCAGAATACTGAGTGGACCATAAAGTGTCATCTCTGCTAAGGAGCTATTGAGCATGGGGACTGTCTGTCTCTTAGGGCATAAATACAAGGCTACATGTCACAGAGCGTTTCCTGACCCTCCCCTTTCTCTGACCCTCCCTGACCCTGGGCCCTTGCAGCCTGTGAGGTAGATCATTTTATAAATGTGTTTGAGTTTCTGTCCAGTTGGGATGTGAGCAAACAGTAAGGGGGTTATTATTCTCCTCTCTCTTCTGCTCAGCTTCCACAACATAGCAATATCTGCCCACTACTGCAGTTTCTTCCCATCTTCTCGAGCCAGATGTGAGGAATATGAGGACTGTTCTTGTGGTACTGTGCTGCAAATAGGAAGGATGCCTGTGTTGCTGGGGGAGCAGAAACTGTCCCTCCAGCTGAACTGCACTCCGCAGTTTTGCCTTTGTCACATGCCCATTCCTATTTTTAAATGCACTATTTTTTAGTGTTAAATGTTTCACAGGATTGCTGGACCTGATCATGATCTGTTATTGGCCTGAACTGGGACCCAAGCTAGAAGGACTTTAGTCCCAGCTTAAACCGAACCAAGACTGGAATGAAAATGTGCTGTTTCAGCTCCCACCCGCAGGCTATTTTCATTTCTGAAACCTGTGTCCCGCTACACACACTCAACTCTCTGAAGGCTGGAAAGCAGCTGCCAGCATTGGATTGTTCGATTACATTCTGCAGCAGCAGTTCCAGCCTGAAGAGCTTTAATTTCTCCCGGTGCTCTTTTGTGCAGATTGAAAGCTTCATGGACTATCATCACCATCAGCAGCCATGGGAGAGGGGGAATTAGAAGCGGGCTCTTTACAGAGGCTACCTGGGTCCTGCTGGGAGGACAGAATAATTTCAAGGAGAAGGAGAGAGTCCTGCTAGCTGTGCCTGTGAACTGCTCCCATCCTTGTCCTTGCACATCCACTCAAGGTATCTGCAGAAATGAAGCCTGAGGTTTGCGGAAGTCATCCTGAAGGGCAGGACTGTGTTTTGATCTCATTTTACAAGAATTAGAGGCGTTCTCTTTAATTCATAAAATTCAACATTGCCATATTTACCTGTGAGCAAAGAACTCCCTAGAGAGCCTTCAGCCTCCTACTTGCCAATGCACTTTTTTGGGTCTAACTTTTGCAGATTTTGCATGTGCTGCAGTTAGGGTAAAATTGACCCTAAGGAGGTAGTCTGAAAGTCCATGCTTAACTTACCCCTTTATTTAACGTTGTGCCGACCAGTTACATAGGGATAAATTGAATCCCTCCTGACTTCTCCTTTCCAGTATGAGTCTTAAAAACCCAAATGAACGGAGACCTTTCCTCTTTTGCAGAAACCTTAATAATATTTCATAGCCTCTAAATTCTTGGCTCACGAATGTATTTTCTTTCTGAAGATTTTTCTGACTTTTAATAATGAAAGAACTGCCTGCCCCAAGCAGAGAAATACAACAGCACTTTCTTTTATGGTGTTTTTTTTTTTTTTTTTTTCATTAAAAAATGGTGTCTAAAAAGAAAGTTTAAGAGCTTGTGACCTGGGTATATCAACAAGGAAGCTCACTAGAACCATTTGTTTAGTCCTAGATGGAAACTGTTTATTTACCAGTATCTTACAAAAGGGAAATCTGAGGAACCTGCTTGGAGATTTAAGGAGATGTTCATTGCTTCTTTCCTAATTTAACATTATCATTTAATGTACACAGTATGTGGGCTTGTCTTCCATATTTTGCAATGGCTGCAGTATAAGAATCATAATATATCACTTTCACAAGCAATTTAGCACAGCGTAAGGGAGGAAATGTGTCTGTACTGTCTTAGTATTATTTTCTAATACAATTCTAATAGATTTTGGGTTAATGACACAGGAGGTGACATTTATGTCCTCAGTCTTTTTTTTTTTTTTGTCTGCAGTGGCACAGCGAAACAGGAAGTTACGATACCAGATGATAAGCTAATGTGTTTCTTGCTTTTGTACAATAAAGTACTCTTATAAAATGTTGGCTTGCCTTTGACACTTAACTAATGTCTTATTGTAAGATAGTACCTGGCAGGCTAGAGTCAGAAAAGCTAGTTAGGCTTTCCTTCACCAGAGATTGATTTCTTCCTTATTTGAAAGGGGATCTGCTTTAATAATAACATACCCGCCCTAACCCCCCCATGATTGTAAGACTTTTTGAAGAGAAGGCAGGAAATAAAATACAACCTTTTTTATTTATTTATTTTTTCTTTCTCTCTTTTTTTTTTTTCTTATTTTTCTTTCCTTTTTTTTTTTTTTTTTCTTCTTTTTCTTTTCCCCATGGTTAATAAAGGAAGAAGATTAAAAAGACTCCCCTGTTGATAAGATCTAACCATTTATGTTCCTGTATGATGAAAGGTGAATACCTATTTAAGATTTATTTAGTATTTTGTCATCTATAATGAATCTAAAGGGCACAACAATTTGTCTTAACATTCTGTAATGCAATGAAGCTCATTTTAACAAATAACTGTATAAATAACATATTTACCAACTCCCTTGGTTGACTGATCTTGTGCTTGAGCTGTAAAACATTTATAATTGATAACAGAGTGAAGCTGAAATAGCAGAATGGGTTCTTTTCTGTATAGAAAAATCAAAAAAGGATGTAAGGCAATTGTGCCTATGTGTGCATGCTTCTATAAGACTTGCTGTGCATCTGTACAGGGTCTTATTTCATGCTTCTTAAAGTAACTATCAGTGTTATCCCTGATTACGTTGGACATGACAATGGACAATATCTGGTTTGAAGCAGAGGCTCTATAGGTTCTTTACAACTTAAATGAGTTGAGCATCACAACATTTCTCTGAAATGTTGTAACACTCTCTGATGTCCAGGCGCAGAAAGAAGAATTGTTTTTTGAACAGAGTCCATTTTTTTACTACTAGACAATGCTCCCATTTGGTACAAAAGACGATCAACTCTGTACAACAGAAATAAAAGAATATTGTGGGTGGATTTGGTGCTTATAGGACTACACAGCCAATGAAAAACTTGTAAGACTGTAGTAATGTTGCCCATTACGCTCTGTTCAGTTTTCAATGGGTGTCTTTGAGTCCTTCTCTTCTGCCATGACAATTCAATGTATGTGATCTTTGAGCAGTCTTTGTTTGTATGAGTCTCTGAGCTCATTTTTAGACAACTGAGAAACAGCAAATCAGTAAGAACATGAAATTAAAGAATAAAAATATGGCCAGTTGAAGGATTAGTCAAGCATCCCTCACAAGCGTACCAAAGGATCTCTGCTCTGAGCTGCATCTACTTATGAAATAAGTGTGTGAACAGAAAAGTTTAGAATCATAGAATCATAGAATCATAGAATATCCCGAGTTGGAAGGGTCCCATATGGATCATCAAGTCCAACTCCTGGCACCGCACAGCTCTACCCAAAAATTCAGACCATGTGACTAAGTGCACAGTCCAATTGCTTTTTAAATTCAGACAGGCTTGTTGCAGTGACTACGTCCCTGGGGAGCCTGTTCCAGTGTGCAGCTACCCTCTTGGTGAAGAACCTCTTCCTGATCTCAAGCATAAACTTCTCCTGCCTCAACTTAACACCATTCCCGCGGGTCCCATCACTGGTGTTTACAGAGAATAGGTCACCTGTCTCTCCACTCCCCCTTGTGAGGAAGTTGTAGACCATGACGAGGTCCCCCCTTAGCCTCCTCTTTTCCAGGCTGAACAGGCCCAGTGCCCTCAGCCACTCCTCACACGTCTTCCCCTCTACGCCCTTCACCATCTTTGTCACCCTCCTCTGGATGCTCTAACAGTTTTATGTCCTTTTTGTACTGTGGTGCCCAGAACTGCACACAGCACTCGAGGTGAGGCCTCACCAGTGCAGAGTAGAGCGGGATAATCACCTCCCTTGACTGACTAGCGATGCCGTGCTTGATGCACCCCAGGATACGGTTGTACCTCCTGGCTGCCAGGGCACACTGCTGGCTCATATTCAACTTGCTGTCAACCACAATCCCCAGATCCCTCTCTGCGGGGCTGCTCTCCAGTGTCTCATCACCCAGTCTGTACATATTGCCAGGGTTGCCCTGTCCCAGGTGCAGGACCTGGCACTTGCTCTTGTTAAACTTCATGCAGTTGGTGACTGCCCAGCTCTCCAGTCTGTCCAGGTCTCTCTGCAAGGCCTTTCCACCCTCATCCAAGTCCACAACTCCTCCAAGTTTGGTGTCATCATTGAGTTTTAATTGCTTGCACAGAGGATATAATTCCTTCAGTGGTTCAATCTGATTTTTACTGGAGTCTAGAAGGAAGGAGCACAGGCACTAAGCTATGCTAAGTAGGTTCTCTCTTCTAGGGGAAGCCCTGGAAGACTGAAAAAAGGCAACCTTCATATATCAGTGAGTTTACTTGAATAAAACAGGTCAGTATATTCCTATCTAGATTAAAATATCTGAAGAAAATCTAGTTCTGTTATGTAATGTCCATTGGCTTTGGGCAAGGCCTCCATATTTTGTGTGTGAAACTGAAATAATGCAGCAGCATCTGTGCTGAATCAGAAGGATAGTTCTTCTGCAGTGTTATCTACTATTTTAAGCCTCATTTGGAAGATTCAAGGAGCTACACCCATGACTGTTTCTATTAACTGACTATAAAGAGTCCAGACAAGTAGCTCTGATGGAAACCTCTAGTTACAAAGACCTAATGCTAGGTGTCAATTCAGGCTCTACCTAGCAACTCGATTTTGCTATGACTTATTCTGAATTTGAACTCCTTCAGAGTTTAGTTTCCAACAAAACATTCTTAGAAGTAAAATAGATGAGGAATATCTGCACCTACAGTGCTGGAGCAGAGGGAATAAGGGTCTTCTATGGTGGGTTTCTGTGGGTTCTGCTGTGGGTCTTCTTCTCTGCTCCTGTACGTATTTTCTTAGAAGATTTATGTGTATTTCTTAGAAACAACAGATTGAATGCATTAACCAGAACCTCTTTACTCATGTAGTTGAAAAGTCTTTGTTCTCTAATGTCTGTCACAGTTCTTTGGCTGCATCTGTGCAGATTTTTTTTTAAAGGAAAATAATACAGTCAGTGTCCAGATGAATAATTACTAAGATTTTTTCATAAGATACGTTGAAAGCTCTTCAGATGTTTAAAGGAAATAATCAGAATTCAGAGTGTATATTAAATTATCAACTATCTAATAAGTGTGCTACTTCCCAGCTGGGATCCTCCTGGTGCATTCATTCATCTTCAACCAGTGTAATTAAAGACGAAAGGTGCAACACTGATGATCCTACTCTAGAGATCTCATCAGTTTAATTCTAGAACTATCAATGGAAAAGGAATATCGTATAAATTGTTCAGACTTAATTGGACACCTGCTGGAGGTCAAGCAAAACAACCAAGGTCTACTGAAATAGGGATTGCCTTCTGTAATTTTGTAATTTGGTAGGAGGGAATTTGGCAAAGCAAGGCAATCTTTGTCTCATACCAGTTAAAACCAAATCAAATTTGGCTAGCAAAGAAAACACTAGCAAAGAAGTGGGATACATCAACAGCAAACAGGAATCTGCTTAAAATGTCCCCATAAGAACTGATAACTTGATGCATGCAGGAAAAACTGCAATATAGGGCTTGCAATAAAAAACTTCCTACTGGTGCAAGAAAGGTCTGCAGAACTATTCCTAGTGTAAAACAACATCATTATAACCTTTTATTCAGAAAGTATGCCATAACTCATGAGTGAGAGAAAATTATTTTTTTTGTCAATTGCAATTTTAAATTGCATCAGTGTATTCTGATGTAGTTAAAAAAAAAAAAAAAAGAAAGAGAGAGAGAGAATGATTCCCTTTTAAAATATTTTCTTTTGTCTGGTGCTGTCAAAAATCATTTTTTGTGTCGGTGGTGTCATGAGACCCTCTTGAACTCTTTCTAGCTGTTATTTAAATTGCTGTTTCCATAAATGTCTATGACTGCCCTGAGGGTGTCTATATTTGTTACCGACCGTTTCTCAAGAATCTTGGAGCAATCTCCCAATCTAATTAAGAGTGCTACAATCACAGCAAAAGGAGCTGTGTTGCCAGAACTAAAGGTTCAAAAATCATGAGTCATAATTTGAGACTAGACCAAATGTAAACATTTGTTTTAAAAAGTATATATATTATACTTTTAAAAGTATATAATATATACTTACATATATTAAGGCTGGTGATGAGTGGTGTCCCTCAGGAGTCTGTCTGTCTTGGGATGGGTACTGTTTAATATCTTTATCAATAGGCAATGATAACATTGATTATGATTTAACATAGACAATGGGATCAAGTGCACCCTCAGCAAGTTTGCAGATGACACCAAGCTGAGTGGTGCAGTCAATACAACAGAAGGAAGGTATGCCATCCAAAGGGACCTGGACAAGCTAGATAAGCGGGCCCACATGAGCCTAATGATGTTCATCAGGTTGTGGTGGTTTTACTCAGGTGGGCAGCCAAGCTCCACCATAACCACTCTCTCATTCCCCCTCTCCTCAAAGAGGAAGGGGGAGAAAATACAACACAGAGAACTCAAGGTTTGAGATGAGAAAGATTTAATTAAAGGGAAAGGGAATGGGGAGAAAAAGAAACAAAAGAAACAGTAAGTCTGAGTGGAAGCACAGAGAGAAGGAAAAATAATTATTCTCTACTTCCCATCAATGAGCGATGTTCGGCCATGTCCTGGGAAGCAGGGCCTCAAAACGTGTAGTGGTTGCTCAGGAGGAACAGCCCCCTCCCCCACGAGAGCCCCTCTGTTTATTGCCGAATGTGACATCAGGTGTTATGGAGTATCCCTTTGGTTGGTTTAGGTCAGCTGCCCTGGTGATGTCCCCTCCCCATCACTTGTCCACCCCCAGCCTGCTGGCTCTCGGGGGCTTGGAAGGAGTCCTGATGCTGTGCCAGCACTATGCAGCAGTAAACACAACACCATACCAGTGCTGTTCCAGCTACAAGTGCAGAGCACAGCACTGAGTGGGCTGCTGCAGGGAAAGATGACTCCATCCCAGACAGACCCAACACACAAGTCCAAGTGCAAGGTGCTGCACCTGGGTTGAGACAATCCCAGACATGAGGACAGACTGGGAAGAGAACTCATTGAGAGCAACACTGCAGAGAAGGACTTGGGGATTCTGGTGGACAAAAAGATTGACATGAGCCAGCAGTGCGTGCTTGAAGCCCAGAAGGCCAACTGAATCCTGGGCTGCAGCAACAGAGGGGTGGCCAGCAAGTAGAGGGAGGTGATTGTGCCCCTCTACTCTGCCCATGTGAGGCCTCACTTGGAGTACTGCGTCCTGGTCTGGGGCCCTCAGCACAAGAAGGATGTGGATCTGTTAGAGAGTCCAGAAGAGGGCCATGAAGTTGATCAGAGGGCTGGAGCACCTCTCATATGAAGAAAGGCTGCGAGAGCTGGGGATGTTCAGCGTGGAGAAGAAAAGACTCTGGTGAGATCTCATTGCATCTTTTAAATACTTAAAGGGGGCATATTAAAAAGATGAAGAACATCTTTTTGCTCAGGCAGATAATGATAGGACAAGGAGGCATAGTTTTAAACTAAAAGAGGGGAGATTTAGATTAGATGCTAGGAGGAAATTCTCATTAGGTGGTAAAGCAGTGGACCAGGTTGCCCAGTGAAGTTGTGGGTGCCCCATCCCTGGAGGTGTTCAAGGCCAGGCTGGACAAAGCCCTGAGTAACCTGATCTAGTGGGTGGCATCCCTGCCTATGGCAGGGGAGTTAGAATTACATGATCTTTAAGGTCCCTTGCAACCCAAGCCATTCTGTGATTATGTTGTAGGCTTGTTTTTATTTTTTTCCCCTTTCCACAGTGTAGTGGATTTACATGGCAAGGTTTTGATAGCAGGTGGGGCATAGGGGTGGCTTCTGCAAGAAGAACCCAGAAGCTGCCCCATGTTAGATAAGGGCCCCACTGCTGGCCAGCACTGAGCCAATAAGCGATGTTGTTTGCATCTCTGTGAGAGCATATTTAATAAAGGGGAAAAAAAAACTGCTGTGGAACAGCAGCTGGGAGAGAGAGAGGAGTGAGAAACAGCCTTGCAGATGCCAAAGCCAGTGAAGAAAGAGGGGGAGAGGTGCTCCAGGCACCAGAGCAGACACTCCCCTTTGGCCTGTGGAGAGGCCCCTGTTGGAGCAGGCTGTCCCCCTGCAGCCCATGGGTCCCACATGGAGCAGATCTTCATGCTGCAGCCCATGGAGAGCCCATGCAGGAGCAGGCCCCACGCTGGAGCTGCAGCCTGTGGAGAGGAGCCCACAGGGTCTGGGGGGAGCTGCCACTCGTGGGGGAACCATGCTGGAGCAGTTTGTTCCTGGCGGATGGACCAGTGGTATGGACCCAGATCTGGAGCAGTTCTTGAAGAGCTGCTGCCAGTGGGAAGCCCCCACAGGCTCAGTTCGGGAAGGATGGCATCCCATGGGAGGGACCCTATGTGGAGCAGGGGCAGAGAGGGACTGTGAGGGAGTGGTGGAGACGAAACTTTAGGGACTGACTGCAGCACCCATTCCCCGTTCCCCTGCGCTGCTTGGGTGGAGGAGGTGGAAGAGAGTAGATGGGGAGAAGGTATTTTTGGTTTCTTTCATTTGTTTCTCACTTCTCTAGCTTGTTAGTGATAAGCAATAAATCTTACTGTCTCCCTGCTCTGAGTCTGTTTTGCCTATCATGATAATTGTTGAGTGATCTTCCCATCCTTATCTCAGCCCTTGAGCCCTTTGCATTGTATTTTCTCCCCTTTCCCCTTTGTGGAGGGAGAGTGAGAGAGTGGCTGTGGTGTAGTTTGGCTGCCCACCTGAGTAAAAGCACCACACACAATTTGTGTGTGTATGTGTGTGTGTGTGTGTGTGCACATATGAACACTGCTGTCATTCTACCAATAATGCCACCTCTTCCCTGCATGTTTAGCATAAACTAGTGCTGGCCCCTATTCTTATTACTATCTACCCCCTTACATTTAAGTCCCTGCAAGAATTTGTACTTCTCTGATACTCCTGTAGTAACTCATGTTATTATCTTCTTGAGAAGGGGACAAACTGAAGTGTTTTGTATTCTTCTTCCAAGGCCTGCAAGGGAAAGAGAAGAGAAAAAGGAACAGAGGGAGTGTTAACACATGAGAGGAAGAGAAAGCACAGTATCTTGAACTTTCGGTCTCCTTTTTCTTCTTTTTGCCACTCAGGTGAGAAGTTTATTGCCTTTGCTTTCCTTCTCCCAGAGGTAGGAAAGTAAGTGCAACAAGTTCTGAACTAGGACTGCAGTCTGGATTTGACTGGAGATTAATTAAGCCAGTCCCTTTCTTGTCTTGGCTACAGGACAAAGCTAAGGTCTGGTGATAATGGTTTGAGCCCATGTTCTGCATGAAACAGTATTTATGATGCAATGTTTTCTTTCAGTCAAAATTGTATTCAAGTTCTGGATGTAAAAAGATTCTCATCTTCTGTACCGGTGGATGCAATATGTGTCTGAGTCTTTCAGACAAATCAAAATGGAGGATCCTGCGCTTGGATAGACTGGTATAAGAGTTAAGCTCTGCTTTTCTTGTATTTTGCTATAGCTTAACTGATGTTATCCCTGGAATTTCAATTAGTGAATTACCATTGAGCACTGCCATATCTTGCAAGACAATTTGAAAGCTTTGCCTTAGAAAAAGCTGCGTTACAACTTCATGTTGGAGCTGCTGCCTGTGGATGGAAACAGTTTTGATTTTCATCCTCATGGTCACGGTAAAGGCAAAGACATTGTCCAGCACTACCCCCACAGAGCAGAAGAGAGCTGCTCACCACAAATGTTCTTTGCTCTGACTCTTCAAAGTGGTATTGTGCTAATTGAGATGGATTTTTTTTTTTTTTTTTCTAAAAGGATAAGAAGCTTTCAAAGTATTCTTTTAGATCCCTATAAATGTTCTCTCATACCTCAGCCTTTGCCTTGTCCTCTGAATTGTGTTGCATCACTGCATATGCTTTTCTACTTACAATCTTTCTTCAATGATTTATCCCTCTGTACCAGCTGACTGCGGGTCCCTGGACACTTTCATACCTTCGTAATGCTGGTGATTTTCAAATATATGTTGTCTACTAGTAACTAATGTGAGATGCTGAGTTTAACAAGATATTTACTTTTCTATTATGTACATCTGTTGGTCATTATTATTATTATTTTTTCTCCTCAGTTTTGACTCCTTTTCTCACTATTGGTTGAGTGCTGGTTGCATATTGTCCATACTTGTTGACTGGGCCAACCACCATGACCATGCATTCCCATTATTACCAACTGTTTGTACGTCATCTACATTGCATTTGAGCAGTGAGGTTCTCAGGTAGCCTCCTGTAATTTTTTAGGGCTATATTTCTAATCTGGAGAGTTTGAATGTGGTTCTGTGAAACTCTTGCTGTTTTTGTAAAGTCTTTTGGAACGATGCAACACTAATAACATGATGGGCCTCCTTTAATGTTATCTAAAATACAGACAAAGTAAAATTTTATTGTCATTTAAGCTTCATGTGTAGTCAATAGAGAGAAAAACAGTAATCAAAGTAAGTGCCTTATTCTGTCCTAGAAGGGGAACCTAAGATAAGTAGGAGAAATTGTCCTCTGCAGGTGCCCATCAACCTTCTCTTGCATCTAGGGCGCCTGCAATATGTAGTTTGCACAGCCTAATTTTGAAGATGTGTCAGGCCTATGCCTTCACTATCCCCCTTTTCTACACTAAGGAAATCATTACTGAGTGTAATGGAGGAGCAGGACTGAGATCTCTACTCTGGGTCTAGTTCTTCTTGTTTTGCTGGTGTTTGCCTCCAAGTATCTGGTTTCTGAGAGAAGTTTAAGGTGATTTATTGTCACCTAAAACTGTGTTATGGTGGTGTCCACTGCCAGAACTAGATGGTGCTCTGGAGACTTGAGCTTTACCTTTTTATTAGGAAAATATCTTTTTACCTGGAAATACTGCTACTTGTGTTTTGTTCTGTGTTCAGGATGCAGGGGTTGAGTACTAGGTCATAGGTCAAGTACCATTTTTATTTCATCAGCCTCCTGCAGGATGGCACAGGGATAAAACACAATTCCCTTAAGTTCAGTCAACCATAATGACTCAAGACATGACCCATATTCTGTGACTAGTAATTGTGGTCTCCTTAATAAACACAGCTCAAGCTCAGGAACTGCATTGTAACATTAGTGGGATAATACTATTGCTAATCCTTAACAGTGCATGACCTGTGATTAAACCTTTTCTGTTAAAATTCCTCAGTTCCAGAATTCTCCTTCGTACTAACACTTTAAGAAGGTGAGTTTGTCCTTGAGAAGACACAGTTCCTGCCTCCAGACTTCATACATTTTTTCTAGAAATATCCTACATTGTACTTAGGTATTTCTGTGTTGCAATGTGTAGCGTCAGCTCAGTTCTGCAAACCTATTGAGTTATTGTACTGGTTAATTCAGTGAAATTTATACAAACTTAATCACATTTATTATCCCTGACAACAATACAGATGCTTTGAGTGCTGAGTGATTTTTTTTATAAAGAACATAATTAATTTTTCTGGCCCTGTCCAAAAATGCTTAGTGGTCAGTTCTGCCACTGAGATGTATTTAATAATATGTAAATCTGGCATTTTGGGCAGAAATTAAAAATAAAGTTGCTGTAATTTTAAATACAGCTAATATCTGCATTGCTTCTGTCTAAAGTTATACTAGGCTAAGTGCTTGAACTAATCGATTTTTAAAGGGGTTTGGTTAGTGATCTCAGGGGAAATAAGGTAGGTTGTATGAAAACATATTAATTACAGAGCCTTCTTTTTAATGATGCATGCCCTTTTTAGAGTGCAATATATTGATGTAGCAACTTCTCCAACTTAAGTCATCTAACAAACCTGTATAGTTTTGTCTCATCTATCTTGATTGTTGGTTGTATTTATTACAGAATGAAAATAAGATTTTAGATTTTTAATTATTAGCTATAAAGGATTCCAGAGTAGCTCAATGAATTATTTTCTTTGTAAAAAGCATACAACCACAGCAGATTTTTGCCGACTAGGAAATTTGTCTTTCTCAAAGATTAATACTACTTTCTTCTTCAGTATGTCATATTTTGTTCTCAAGTGCACAGAAAACTTATTCTTGAAAAAGTTTTTACTCTTCTAATAACATTTTTAATTAGCTTAAAAATCTGCCTGTTTCAGTCTTGTTTGAAGCATATCAATATTTTAGCATTCTTTATTAAAAGCAAAGGCATCATGTTTAATGCAGAGATAAACATTATATCTAGCTCTCAGATTGGAGTGAAATATCTGATTATCTGGTGCAGAGGGGCTGGCATTTTACCTGCAGAAAGCAGGGGGAGGCTAGAGCTGCTTCCAGGGAATGAGGGCAAGGCTTTTCCTGGTTGGTCCTGTTCTGGAGAAAGCTGGCCACACGCAGTCATGATAAGATGCAGGAAAAGCTAATATGCACAGAGAAGGACAGGATATCATGATTTAGCTTGGGGATAATATGTGTGGTTAGTAGTGGGCATGGTCTACTGATCTCAGTATTTCATTTTACTGGAATACAGCTTCAAATGCAACAGTTTTTAAATAAAAATGATTTTATTTGTTACAGAAGAACAAAAATGAAAAGCCTTGAAAATAATTTTTCCTCTTAACCATTTCTCCTCGAAGGACAGGTTCTTTTCTCCAAATGTGCTCTCACTTGTGACTTCCCTTGTTATTGCAAGCACTACATGAAAAGTCTGGCCTTTGGTCTGTCCCTCAGTTGTGTGCCTGCCCTCTGCTCCTCAGGATCTCCATTTTTGCCACCCTTGGATCTGGGTTTTCCCAGCTTAATGAGTTCAGGGCAGTCCCCCGCTCCCATTAGAGTTTTGTTTGACCCAGTGAGCACCACCTCACACAAATCCAACAGACAGCCTTCCCCTCTAGCTTCCAAATGAACTAGACATAAAAGGCAGCAACCACTAAGCTTTGGACAAACAGATAAAATAAAAAATAAAAACAGATAAAATAGGGATCAGCTTTCCTGTTTTCTGTGCTGGAATTTGTCAAATTCTTCACAGACCATCAGACAATATGAACTTTCAGCTCATAGAAAATTATTAAGTTAGTAATTATATCTGACTATCCTGTCTGAAAGCGAGTATCATGAGTACCTCAGTTACTCATTAGACAAAAGAGTTTTGGTTGAGGTCAGATAATCAAACTCTTGTGGAGTTTGTCTGAGCTCAGCAAGGTGGTGTCTTGAGAGTAAAGTGAACCATTTCTGAACATGCCTGTATTTTTATTCACATTTTTAATATTGGAATGTGGGTGACAAGAAGTGTGGGTTTCAGAAGATAGTTGTGCTTATTTGTCAGTACAAGTAGATCCTGTGCTTCTGTTTCCTATTGCACTGTGATCTTGCCTATTTTCTTTCGCTGTCTCTGAAGTTGGTCTGAAACATTACGGCTTATTCAGTGGGCAGAAAATTAACTCCCTTTTTTGCTTGCTGAATGAGCTGAAATGACTCATCAAACTGTTGGAGCAAGCACAAAGGAAGTGGCAAATACACACAGCTGGGAAAGGGAAAAAGGAGAAAACCGATCCATATTTTTAGTGGTAGGAAGTTAGACCAGCTCAGCACTCTTTTGAAACTCATTCTTGGTGAAGAACTCCCATGTCATATTCACTCTGCCTCTGGTCTCATGAAACCTCAATATATTGGCTATAGAAGCCAATATATTGGTTCTGCAGAAGTGTTTGCCAGAATAAAGATTGTTTGATTTAAGTGGGTCCCTTGGTGGAGATGTCATTGGCAATGAATATGGATGGATTGGAGCTAATTAATAAGTCTGAGAGCATAACCTTTTAGTTCTTATATGTGTTTTTATAAATGTGAAACTGGCTGTGATTTGCTGACTCTTGCAAATGATTTTGCCATTTCCACTTCAAAAACATTCATGGAAGTCCAGAAGTTTTTGCTAAAGTTACATATGTATCTACTTACTGTATCTGTTAGTCACATGAACAGAAGAGGAATGCCTCTGAATCCGCACTGCTAAATAATGCAAGACTTGCTGAAGAATATGCTTGCTGGAAAGATATAAAGCCATAGAGAAGTGAGCATATTGGAGAGATTTATTTCTGTCACTATAGGCGAATACTAGTGATTGAGTCAGGATTTTCAAGTTTTAAAGTGTTCAACAGTCACAGTAAAAAAGCAGCTCCTGTTTAGACAGTACAATAAAAGACAAATTTTTCAAGCTATATTCAGTATCCTCACTTAAGCTCCTTCTGGGTAATTTTCAAATGTGGTCAACGCTCATTTCAAGTTCTTCAAGTTCTTCAGAAAATTTGGCTTAAGGTCTCCATACCATGCTCAACAGGCTTCATGCAGCACCAGGACAGAATCAACTGCCTTCTTACTATTTTTGATCAGATGTTATATCCAGATTCAGGTTGGAATGGATCAAAACAATAAAAAAGGAGGAGGCTCAGGTGACATTTAGTGAGATGTTTCATTTCCCAGGAAGGAGCTCAAAGAATGACAAAGTAATAAAGATTAAATCATGGATCAAAGACAGGTGTTCTAAGTTTTTTTTTTTTATGTTCGGTCCCCAGAAGACATTCACAGGAAAATACTTTTCTTTGTAGATGGATTTCACCTGAGCAACTGGGGTACTTATCTTCTGATTTGCAAAAATTATAGAAACATTTTTGAAATTATACAATGGTAGAAGAACTTGACTCTGAGAAACTTGCATAGCTTTACACAAGATTATTGTTACTGCAAAAATTTATTACAATTTTATTATATGGATAAATAAATATTAGGAAGTAGGAAAATAAAAGGAAAAGGAGGTATTAGTATTTTAGGCATTGAGCTTGGCCACAAGGGAATAATCACAAGGGAATAACTGAAAAAATTGCACAAGGAATGTGGAAAAAATGCCAAAAATGCCCCCAAATTGAGGTATTAGATCTGCACAGAATGAAATTGCATATCACAGTGGCCAAGGCTAGAACAGTGGAAGATATGAAAGGTCTAAATGGTTGGACAAAAACGAAATTAATTACTTCCATTTGGTATTTATCCATGTGAAAAACTCTAAATGGAAAAAAGCAAGCAAACAAACAAACAACAATGACAAAAAAAACAACAAAACAGAACAAATGAAAATGAAACTCTGAAGACAGTGGATAAAGGAATCTCTTAAAATTGTTTTGGAGAAAGATGATATAAAGCATAATTTTGGCAATATGGACCACCACCAGGAATGGTGGATCTGGTGATAGCTATGGATTCAGTAGTGATTTTAGAAAGATAAGTACCACTGGAAATATATTTATTTAACTACATCTTAACTTCTCCAGAATAAACTAGAGAACAAAAACTGAAGTCCAGCACCAACTCACTTTTGATAAGAGTGGCCTGCATAATTTTTTCCTGAATAGCCACTGAACCAATGAATGCTGATACTGTTTTAAGCTTGATTTTGCATGAAGGGAAGATGTCAAGAAAAGAGTATAATACAAAATGACTTTGAATTGAGGGGTCCTGCTGCCTTTCAATCTGAATGGACTGAATGAAAGGACAGACAAAGGAAAGCCTGCAGGAGAGTTGGCTGGGGAGAACAGCAGAATGAGACTTGTCTGTGGAGGAAATTCAGAATTAAGTCAAACAAGGAAACTGAGTTTAGAATTTCAATCCCAAGAAAAGGAGGGAGTAGGGGGGAATGTTGGAAACACAGCTGTGTTAATGCTCAAGGTAATGGGTACCCTAGGAATGTCAAATGGCTCATAAGGAAAAATGGATTTATAGTACCGTGTAAATTGAAAGGAATCTCTAGAGGTCAGCACGTCCAATCCTGTGCTCAAATCGTGATCATCTGGAAAAGGTTGCTCAGGACCTTGTGCAATCAAGTTTTTTTGTGTCTCCAAGGAAGGAGATCCCACAGCACAAGGAGATCCCTCACTGGGCGTCTCTCCCACTAAGTAGTTGAAGACAGCAATAAGTTTCCTTCCCTTTGGCCTCTGTTCTTAAGACTAAACAAAACCAGTTCTCTGTCTCTTCTCATAAAACATCTGCTCCAGATGACCAAAAAGAAATAATGTGCAAAGAAAGAGAACTTGGTGTGGTGGTTTAACCTCGCTAGGTAGCTGAACTCCACCACAACCGCTCTCTCACTCCCCTTTCTCAGAAGAGACGGGGAAGAAGAAAAGAAAAGAAAAAAAAAAACAAACAACTCAGGTTGAGATAAGGATAATTTAATAAAAGAAAAAATAATATTTGGTTGAGATAAGGATAATTTAATAAAAGAAAAAATAATATTTAAGGGAAAATGATTGTTAATCAAATAATTTAATTAAACGGAAAAGGAAAAGGAGAAAAGGGAAAAAAACACACACACACATACAAAAGCAAAGGCCATATGGAAGCACAGAGAAAAGCGGTTACTCTCTACTTCCTACCAACAAGTGATGCTTGACCACATCCTTGAAGCAGGGCCTCAATACATGTATCCATTGTTTGGGAGGACAGATGTTTTCACAATGAGAGCCCATGCCTCCCCTCTTCTTCCTTTTTTCCACCTTTCATTGCTGAGTATGACATCATATGGCATGGAATATCCCTTTGGTCGGTTTAGGTCAGCTGCTCTGGTGATGCCCCCTCCCCACCTCTGGCCTACCCCTAGCTTGCTGGCTCTTGGGGGGTTAGAGGGCGTGAGTCCTGGTGCTGTGCCAATATTACTCAGCAGTAGACAAAACACTGGTGTGGTACCAATGCTGTTCTAGCTACAAGTGCAGGGCACAGCACTGTATGGACTGCTGCAGGGAAGGTAAACTCCATCCCAGCCAGACCCAGTATACGTGGAGCTCAGCATTTTCCAAAAGCCCAGCTGGAGAGAGCCTTTCAAAGTATATTAGAAAAAATAGTTGGAAGCTATTAATTAAACTATGTATGAGGATGAGCAAGAAAAATAGGATCAAGACTCACCAGACATAATGAGGGCATTAAGATGACAAAAATCTAATTCAATGTCCCTTCTCCCTCCCCCTCCCCCATTTTTTAATGATAACCTAGTATGACTATAGAGCTGGATAACTAAGAGGAGTTGGATATAGAACTGAGCTTTCCACTTCTTTCCAAAGTGAAAGAAATGGATACTGTCAAGGCAACAGATCATTGTTATTGCTGAATTGTGAAAAGACCTGCCCATGGAATCACAGAGCCAATATCAATTTTTGAATGTTTTTCTTCATTTTAAAGTCATTCTATAGTGGGTGTAGTGTCTGTTTATGGGGAAAAGTAACTTGAGCAACATGTCTGTTAGATGAACACTATATAAAGTGAAGAGCATGTTTTAAAAGAAGCAATAATTAAGGACATCAAAGGTCATAAAAACTAGATAAAAAGTGACAACATTTTATCAAAATAGAAATTTGTAAGCCTACCCTAACACCTTCTTCTTTAGTATTGTGAATTATTTCCTAGACAAAGGAGATTTAGGACACCTACGAATTACAGTAAAACACTATATGACGTTCCTATTAGTTAAATTTAAGAATGGGGATAGTAAAAATAATAAAAAAAAATGTCAGGAAAGGAACTGGTTAAAAAAGTGAGATAGCTGTATTTGTGACATATAACAGAGGGATGTTATTGTCAGACTTCCTCTGGAGAAGGTAGTTGAATGCTGTCCTTTTGTTAATGATCTATGTGTTCAATGGTTAGAACATAAATGAATTTTGATGATGGTATGAATTGGGTAAGCATCATTAACACAGAAGAGGATCATAATATGACACTGGCCAAACTGGATGACTTTGAGAACTGTGATAACAGAAATTGGATGGAGTTTAAAGTATGAAGTACAAGGGTTTCCTAAAGATTTTCTACTATGATATCAGATCTCAACTCTATAACAGACAAAAGAAAAGAGCTCTTTGCTTGATCAAAGAATGATACCGGTAACCAAAATGATGCAGCTCTAAAGAAAGAAAATTCAAATCTAGGTGTCAGCTGAGGAACTGCTAGCAGAGAGAAGGAAGAGGGAAGGTGACTGTATGAGGAACATCTTCACATCAGCTCTGGTAACCTGTGTTTGAGGAAGAAAACTGAAACCAGAAAAGGTGCAGAGAAAGGTTAAGAAGATGGCTGAGGGTAAACAAAAAAGTTTACCTCTGTAAGCCCAGCAAACTGAAGGCTGAGGAAATATTTTTAGAATAGTCCTGTACAGCTTATACATAGTTGTTTGAGACTGCTGGGAATGCGATTCTTCCTGTCAGATATTCCTACATCTGCTGATTTCAGTTTCTTTACTACTCACCATGGAATTTATCTGAAATTGCAGCAGCTATTCAGAGACTAGGCATGGGGAATTAAAAGAATTTAAGTAAAATAGCATATGCCTAGACACTTTCATCCTGTCTTGAACTGCCATTAGATGCATTTAAGGGGGAAAAGCTGTGGAAAGTGTGTGGGGTGATATTCTGGCTCCAGTGAAGACAATGGTGAAATTGAATGGTTATGGCTTTCCCCCAGCAGTATACCTTGTTTGAAAAAAGTAGCTTGGGGAGAAGCAGTTCATTTTTACTGTCATCTGATCTCTCCATTGTTCACATGCTTTGTTCAAATTTAGAAGTGTTAACATAACTGGTTTTTAAAGAAGAAAGCTGAGATTATAAAAGACTAATATTGTTGGAGTGAGGAAATCAGGCCAAGTTTTCTTTCTTTTTTTTTTTCTTCCTCGATCTGAACAAATAATTAACAGGAATTAGAAAAGCACAAGTTCTTAAACACACTTCCTATGGAATGAAACATTCTTAGACTATGGGAAAGAAGAGGGCTGTAATGTTGCTATATCTTTCATTGTCACTCAATAAATTTCAAAGATTATTGGAAGCAGGTTCACAGAAGACTGTTATTTGTCTTTCGAAATGCACACGAACTCTTAGGACAGTTCATCTAAATCACTTCAAAACACCCAACAGCCTGGTACTGTAGTGCAAACAGAACTATTTTATAAATCAGTCGGGAGAGCCCATTTTTTAAAAGGTATGCTACATTACTGGAGGCAAAAAGCTCTATATTTCATTATATAACAATGACAATAACTCAATTTAAGTGTATAATGACCCAAGTCAGCAATCCACAGCAACAAAAATTTAATAGGAACCTTATCTAGTTTGCTGACACGTTCTTCTCTAGAAGCCATTATAGGCTCTTCAGTATACAAAACAATTGGCTCTAATCTTTAATATTGCTAAGCAGCAGGGGGCAAATAGGCGTTTTAGCACAGCTTTGTTTTTTATAAACAACATTTAATATATTCACGTACTCTTAGGCACAGAGTTATATGTCAAATGTTTCTGAAGTTTGGTCATTAGAACATGCTCCCATGGAAGCAGAGAAGTGTGTCTGCGCTCCCGTGATGCCCTTTAAGACAGATCGGATGTCATTACGTTGCTAAGGTGGAAGGCTCTAGCGTAGGTCTCCTTCAGGAACAGCATGGTTTCTGACCATCTCCTGCCATAAATTAAAGCAAAGATAAAATGAATGGGCTCCAGAGAGCAGTTACAGAGAAAATTACTCTATTAAATAAAAAAAACAAACTTATTTTTTTCCCTCTTTCTTTGACTAGTTTTATATATACTGCATTTAAAGACTACAGGCTAATGCCTATATGAAGAAGGTCTACTTAATTTATGATAGGGAATATTATTATTGGGGTAATAGCACTGAGACAAAGACAGCAACAGATGAATAAGTTGCCAGAAGAAAACTCTATTTACATCTCTGTCTTTGGTCTTCAAAATGCAGCCATTGTATTCAGTTAAATGCCATGTGTTACTTTCGAGTCAGAATGTCAGAAGACATTAGCTATAAATATGTTTTTGTTGATTTTGATACCACTGCAATGCTCTAATAGTATATATCTGCCCTTCACTAAGGAAAGGTGTAAACTAGCATGCAAAAAAATCTAGTATTTGCCTGAAATGAAAAATTTTATACAGAAGGCTCTGCCTTTGTCATTGGGTCCAGTCTCCTGAAATCATAGGTTACTGATTTGTAGTTCAGAAGGCTGTGCAGCACATCTGTCTCATATCCATCTTTGCACTCTGACCCACAAAAATTTTCCCAATATCCCTTAATACACTGAAAGGCAATAGTAAAAGGGTGGTGGAGGAAGGTACTAAAGGAGGTATCCCTAAAAGAAAAATGAGAAAAAAGAGTGTATGAACTGAAATGGGCTGTGATGAAGGAAATATTTGAGGGATTCAGGTGAGAAATACTGGGAAATCTGGAGATAAGAAATGGAGAGGGAAGGTGTGTGGGAATGCTCATGGGCATCCAACCTTGACTAAATCACGTTTGCCACAGGGTAATGTCACAAGTCTGGACAATCATTGCACCTTACCTGACCTGTGTGGTGAAGTTTCTTTTACTTTGGATGTCTGTGATGTAAACCACTAGAACTGAGTTAGTCAGTCTAATCTCACTTTATCCTAATGGAGAGAAATAGGCAGTTTTAAAACAAGACTGGTTTCTAATGTTTACTTTAGGATGAGATGTATTAGGCCATGCAAGTACCTGCTTCTCTCCATTGAGTTCTGTGTATTTTTGGTTTAGTTTTTATTTTCATTAATATATGAGAAATAGATTCTGCTAGTATGGACATTTTCTGTCAGAAAACATATTACAAGGCACATCCTCCTTATCCAAATAGTGTAGTCATAGAGCAATCCTTCCATGGCTAATGATATGGTTGTGTATGATAAATGCTGTCAGTGCTCTTTTGTGAAGGCTGTTTGCCTTCTCCCTTCTCTTGATTGTTCAGCCAGCAGAATGAGTTCAAAAGGCTTGTGTTTATGTAGCTAGTGGTGAAGGGAACAGAAACCCAGGAACTTTGTGAAAAATCATCCTGCAGAATGCGGATTTTTGAAGTTTCATACCATTATATTATGTTATTCTTTTCAGTGACTGCTGACAACATCCTATTTAGTATTTCCAATCTTTTCTAGTGTTTCTTTTCTACATAATTTGTGGGACCTTCTTTTTATTTTATTTTTTTTAACTACTGAATAGTCATCTGACACCTTGTGAAATGGGACCTGAGTACTAATGAAGTTGAAAGAGTGTGTCATCCAAAGGTGCTTTTTGACAAGACAACTGTGCTGCTCCAGCAGCTTGCAGCTGCCAAAAGGGCCAATTCTTACCTAGCATTCCCACACTCCATCCCATCTTGTCACTTCATTCTGAATATTATATAGCCAAATCTGACTTAGCAAAAGCACAAACACACAAAGGAAAAAAAAAAAAGTAGAAGAAGAAAAAAAGAAGTCATAGAGCACCAAGGCTACTGAAATTGAGGAGTCAGGACTCTGTGTGCAGGAAGGAGGAGGGTGAACAGTTCCCTTTGTCAGCCATATACTGCTTTCTGTCTTACCTGAGGGTGATGAGGTCTTCTCTTATGTGATGAATATACCCAGGCATCTGAAGAAATGCAAAAAAAGCTGCAGTGAGCTAGGAATGATAAAGTTTACTCAGAATCTAGCCCAAGGAGGTGAGTTTCATTGCACAGAGTCCTGAGGTAGGACTTGTCCCACGATGCTGATGCTGGGGACACTGGGGACTTACAGGAGTTGAGGCAAGGCAGCTAAGGCACTTTGCAGTTTTAGCTGTGTGAGCAGGAGGAGGCCTAAAGGCTGAACTTAATGTTTTGCATCAGGTTTATAACATAAGGTAAATGTGTGAAAGAAAGAAGTGCAGAGGTGTTTTGGAGTTTGCATTCACATTCTGATGAAACCAATTCCACTGAGTTTCCTTCGGCTATTTTTCTGATTTCTCAGTGGGGACCCTCAGAGGTTAGGAAAAAGCCCAGGTAAAGCATTTTCACTTCTAAAATATAGCTTTGTACTGGCACTAGGCCTTTGAGTTACCCTTAGCTATTACTCCCTGTGTTTAGTAAGAAAAAGTGTTTTACGTGCACTAAAATGCCTAAGAAGTTGTTCCACTTCCCCACAATGAAGCTACTTTTATTCTCAGTAAAATGTCTTTAGATTTCTGGAAGCATTTAACACTTTTTACTTGCTTTTCTTTTCCATTAAGAAAAGTAGCAGGGTCCAGCACCCCTGAAGAGGAGGTGAACCTGTGGTTGATAGCGATATCTTAGCTGTTGTGTGGTGAAGTGTGAACTCATCTTGCCTCACTAAGGAAACTTTGACAGAGTCACCATCTCCCTGTAGTGGTCATTAGGACACAGAATGATTTTTGAGGATTTGAGAAAGAAAAAAATATGTTAGGGTAAGTGTTACTGATTTTATCATTGCTGGCTTTATATGTGGCTGCTGTTTTATTTTTTACCAGCCAATAGGAACATTTCTAGTTCCTTTAAGAGCAAAAGGGGTATAAGGAAATGTCTGTCATGAAGTGAAATAGTAGGCTCAGAGAACCTGCTGTTGTTTATTCCTCTTAGAATTTATTCATTGTCTTTCCCATTCTTTTTGGATTTCAGAGGCTTATTTAAAAACAAACAAACAAACAAAAACCAACTAAACAAACAAGACATTTGAATGCTGAGCTGTGCTAAAGCATGCACACTGTACATCTGGTGGATTGTACATCTCTCCTCACACAAATTGGGCAACAGGGCATTCTCCAAAATGGTATTATACCACATACTATGATTTGAATTGTATCTTAGTAGAGATTTCAGACTCTCATTTTTATAGCAATGTCTTCATTTAGAGATGTTTATTTTTCAAACTTTCACCTTAGCATTGCTCAGAAAGTTTTACCTGCATTTCTCTATGTTATATGAACGCAGTCTGAACCATGAAATATGGTATAAAGCCAGAATCCTTTCATTGATTCAGATAACTGATCATTCCTCCTGTATAGAATCATTTGAGGGTATACTATCCAGTTCTTCATTATCTATAAAAACAGAAATTCAAGAAGACTAAATGATTATGTAATGATGATTAAACACCAAAGCCTTTCTCTAACAGAGAAATGAAGTATGAACTAATTACTACTGTTTGCTAGTAAAGATCGATCCATTTATCATTTCACTTTCTGTAATGGTAAAAGCTTCCCCCCCAACCCCCCAGTTTTTAACAAAGTGGAACTCTTAAGATCTTTTCAATATTTTAAGTTTAAGATAAAGGCCACATCACTTATTGGGGCTCAAGAAGTCTCAATTAAACTGTGATGACCTGAGAAGTAATTCTGCCACAACTACCTTAGTGCTTTTAACTTGTGTCAGTGCAAAGTAACATGCTAAAAGTTTAATGCTAAACCTTAAACACATCAAAATTCAATCTTCTTCACTGAGAAGTAAGCCAACAGTTATGACTTTAAAACAGTGAAAGCATTCACTTCATTGACTAGATTGGCTCAGTTGACAGAGTAACTCATGAAGCCACTGAAATTTGGTCATGCTTCATCAAATGCTGGAGTTTCATCATTCTTCTCTGGTATCCTGCGAAGAGCAGGGGAAAATTGCATTTAACTCAAAGGATGTCCCATGCCCAATGGTTTAAATGTGGAGATAAATCTGCATTCCTCTTCTTGCTTTGAATTTCATTTTAGGCATCAGCCATAGGATAGCAATAGCATTATCATGTGGGTAGCAGTTGAATTAGATAATACACTCTCACTTTTGTTCAAGACAGGACATTTCTTTTTAAAATAGGATACAGAATAGATAGTAAGACCTTTGATAGCCATGTCAAATTCCAATTTTTATTTTCTTGGGCCGACTGTCTCATGCTACTATCATTTTTGCTTCAGACACAACTTTCCCATACTTGGATGACGATAAACTTGGCTCTTGAGTTCTGCTTTGCAATGCTGTGACAGGCCTCATGCAGCTGAGGGGGAACGGATTGCACAGAACATTCAAAATGTCTGAAGCAAAAAAAAAAAGTCTGTGGTCTTTCTTGGCTAGTAAAATTCCACTGGAGAGAACTGCAACAGGACATCCTAAGGAAAACAAATAGATGAACAAATCCAGTACAATGAACCCTGAAAAACTGTGTCTTGAGCAGCAAGACTGGGCCCCAGGGTTGAGAATACACAGACAATCCCTATACTTTCTTACTATAAGATGCCTCATTTCTTGTCTGGTTTGCACCTTGTCTGAATGGTGCTGTTTGGCCCCAAAGTACAGGCAAACATCAGACTGCTTTTGTCCCCAAACACCTGCAAGCTAAGGCTGAAACTCTTTCAACAGATGATTTTTGTTTATCCAGGCAGTTACAGAGGAAGAAGATTGTAAGCAAGTAGATCAGATGATTAGCATGAAGTGTTTGCTCTCAAAATGGCAAATGTGACACATGAAATGTGCTTCTTGCAACCCCACTAGGAGATTCAGAACTTTACCAGAGACAAATAATGAAGCCAGTTCTAGTACTTTCCTTTTCTTCTGTGGAGCTGTAGCATCCGATCATTTCTATTGAACTGACCTTTGGAAAAATGTAACAGGGTAAATGACAAACTGCCTGCCAGCTTGAAATTTTGCAGTAAAAGGAAAATTTCTGATCAAAATTTCACTAGAACACTTTATACCTCTTTTCATAGCCTTTGAAATCTTCAATAAAAATGTTTACTGCTGCCACTGCTGATGAAGGCATATAAAAAAGAGTTTTACAGTGTTTTTCTCAGTATTTCTCCTTTTTATTTTGAATTTTATTGAATTCAAACAAGGATGAATGTACAGACAAGTCCAAACCAAAAGGATGTTATTATTTTTTGTAGCTACTCTTTCTGAATGACTGGAGATTTTTGTCAAAATTTGTAGTTTCATTGTTCTGAAATGACAAATGAATGGGCTGATAAGATGTAAAAGCTTAGGGAGGACACTTGTAGAAATTGCTCAACTCATTACACAGTTGTATTCCTTGCTATGTTTAGTATTGTTAGAGCAGAAAAAAGGAAAGCAATAGTCTTGTAGTCTGTTTCTCTGCTGTTGTCTGGTAGGTATATGTCCTTTCTCTATAGGCAAGTTAGGAAGTTTCTTGGTTTTGCCTTTTCTTTCCTTCTCTGTCCTTTCTACTCCCTTGACCTTTTCCTCTGCTGTTGCCAACTGGATCTGACAGTGATCTTGATAACGTACATTTTTTATAAGATGTTCAATTTAAGTTTAAAATTAAATCTTTTCTCTTACATTTTAAATAAAAGATCTTCACTCTTACATTTTGGTTCTCTGGACAGCTGAAATTCATTGCTCCATAAATCTGTACAATTGCGGCCACCATAAGGTGCTTCTTACTCCTCTCTTCATGGTATAGATTTTATGATTTTGCAATCCACAATTTGTACTGCAGCTGTAGAAAACACCTTTTATTACCTTGATTTTGTGAAAACATCTTTACAATCAATTCTTTCTCAATCATTATTTCCCCCCCTCAAAAAAAAAAAAAAAAAGTTTCAGCGGTTTGTCTGATAGTCTTATCATTAGGTTGCCTGGAGTCCCAGATGGTTTCATAGTTTAGTTCCCAGGTCCAGTTGTGTCCCACATGCTCTTTCTGCTCCATGGAACATCCCCATTCATTCTGTGCCTCTCCATTCAAAGAAAAACCAAGAAGGTAAATATAAAGTTTCCTGGTGTGGATGATCAGAAGATAGGGACTGCTGGGTACATCGTGAGTTACTTTTGTTCCAAAGTAGCAACAGTCTTGTTGGCTTTAAAACAAATTTGCATGTTGTTGAAATAGTTGAAATGTTCTCGTGTTCCCCCAAAAAGACTGGAGAAGGAATGGGGGAAGTAGCAGTGAGTTCCAGCATTGCAACAGATCAGTTGGGCTGCCTCAGAGGAGGTCTTTTTCATTCATCACAGGCAGATAATGATGTGAAAAGACACTATTCCTACTATATTGTAGTGTCTCTTTGTTAAAGCAATTATTTATAGCATATTACATCTACAATTCCTCATTACTGTTGTGAGGACTGACTTTCAGTGTCCTCCAAGAGACTCTTTCTCCTTGCGAGCATATGCTTCTTATCCCTCTTCAGTTTAGGTACATACAAGGAAAAAGGCCAAACAATTGCAGGTCTCTGTCTTTGTCAGACACATGTTCACAAGAGGACAGTGAGGCTATATCCTCTGGAAAAAGTAATGAAAAACAACAACAACAAAATCTTCTGTTTTCAGGATAATTGATGTTCATGCATTTAAATGTACAGTCTATAAAGGGCTGATTTACCATGTTATAGAATATTAACCATTTTCCATTAACCTTATCCTCCAGTTATGATTATATTTTGCATGTAGAACTGAGTATTCAGCTGGGTGCAAAGCTATGGAAGCAAATTTTCCTATTTCTAATTGCACTGTTTGCTTCAGTTGCTCTTGTAATAGTATTTTGATTCAGCTGAACATGCAGTTTATCCTGCATGTTTAACATAAACGCCCTGAAAATTTAGCTCATATATATATACATATATTTGCTGGGTTTTACAATGATCAGATTCTTGACTCTAAAATGTCAGCAGGGATAAAAGAAATAATTATATAATTTAGGTTTGCTAGAATCTTTGTAATTATTTTATTTCATAAGAAATCCAAGGCAACAAACAGTTCAAGGGAAAAGACCATTGCAGTAATAGAGAACAAGAAGTCACTGATCAAAGTTTAGAACCAAATTTCAAATGGTAGAAAATAAAACATTTTAAATCACTTTTTCCTATTCCTTCAAACACTATAAAGTCAGACGCCTGACACTCAGAAAAATTCAAAAGGCACTAATGCATGCAACTATTTCCTGTATAGGATCTAGGAGTAGACATTTCTTATCATATACAGTTTTCACTTTGTACAAAACCCAATAATTCTAGTAGAAAAATAGTACTCTTAAATAGTACTATTTCACTGTTATGACCCTCAGCTTCTGGATAAGCCTTGATGGTTACTGTAAAACTGCCTACGAGGAAGTATATTATTATCTCTTAGTGCATGTATGAATTTTCTTATAATTGCTGAGGATGCTGCTTTCTGCGCTTGCTTCACAAAAAGGGCTGGGGGGAGCAGCCGCAGCTCCAGGCAGCATCTGGGAGCCACGGGATGCTGCCATAGCCCTTGACACTGGCTCCCCACTCTCCTCATCAGGGCAATGTGGCTGCCACAGCGCCTTGGAGAGATGGGGTTTTACAGCTGCTTGCTGCAGACAGGGCGGCACGGGCATTCCTGTGAATCTGGACAACACCCTTTTTATAGGGTGAAATCCTATCCTTATGAAATCAATGGGATATTTGCCATCGACACTGACGGGGCCAGGGTTTACTCCCAGCAGTTCTTCATTGTAATCTGAGATGGGCAGGCAGGCATCACTGGGAATGTGGAAAAAAATCCCTCAACTTGCACCAGTTTGTTCCTGCTGGGCCCAGTTTTCCGTTGTTTTGAATATGGGGTTTTATTTTTTACTGTGCCCAAAGCTTGGCAACCTGGAAATTAGGATTTACTCTTCATCCCCTCCAGGCACCAGCTGAAATTGCTGAGGGAGCCTTTAACTCAGGCTGCTTTCCAATGCTGACTGTAACCCACACTTCCACTCGTGTTTTTCCTTCCCCAAAGCCTTTCGGCCCCACTCAGCTGTTTGTTTGCAAGGTGGTGCACAAACAAGCTGTGGGTTTTCCCCCCTAATTCCTCAGCACTGAAGCTCTGCTCCCCTTGGGTAACGGGGAGGCTGCAAGGTCTGTGGGTGTTGCAAGAACCAGGATGGGGTTTTGAAGAGCAGAGCACAGCACATCTGTTGTTTCTCAGATTAGAATTGAGCCCCTAATAGTTGAATAGTGGTCTGACAATTTGCAAGTTGGATTTATAAATCTGCCCTTGTAAGAGGCTGAGTTATAAACGTGCCATGCAATTTATAGAGCCTGCCAGCGAATCTTAATGGCAAACTCTTGATTTATGCACCGTCCTTTTAAACAGTGATTTTTAGTTTGTTTTTTTATTAAAGTATTTCAGTACGTGGTAAGTCAGGGAAAAAATTTCCATATCCTACATGGGATTAGCAAATCTTAAATCAGATCTATAAGTCCTACAACAGATTTACAAATCATACCAATAAATCCAAAATAAAACCTCACTTTTTTCTTTCTTTTTTTTTTTCTTTTTCTCCTTTGGCTTTCAAATCCTGATTTTGCAGCTGGTTGGTAAGGAAGTGATTTATAAAGCATGAATTTAAAGCTCAACTGTCAGCATGATCAACTCTGAGAGCTTTGGCTCTCACATTTTATCTGAGTGCTTTGATTTACAAGCTGTAGTCAGGCTTTCTCTATCGCGGATTTTCTCCTGAAACTTGGATTTGTTTATTATGAGATCTACAAAAGGTTAAACTCTCTGTATGCCACAGTTCGACTGGCCTGGCAGTGTTATGGAAAAGGTGATACCTAATCAGATTGCAGCTGGCAAAAGTGCCCTGCATAACATTTGGTTGTCAGAGAAAACAAACAGCAGCTGAGCAATAAATTCTTGAAATGTTAATAAGCCAGATCCCTGGCTCTTTCTTCTTGCCTGTGTCTGTAAGGCACAATGCACACCTACAAAAACTACAGGAATTAAGGTGTAGGTCCTCATGTTGCAGTGTGCTTGTTTAAGTTCCACTGGACGTGAGATTAAACATAGGTTACAGGCCTTTCTGCGTGTGGATGGACTTAAGCACATGCTTAAGCTTGTGCTTGAATACCTTGCTGAACAGGACTGTATTTGATATCTGATTCTTTTCCAGATTTAAGGTCAGTTTTTCTTTCTAACTCATGTCAATAGCTGGCTTTGAAATTCATGAAAATAAAAATGCCAGGCAATTAAAACTACATAATTACTGAATGCATTCTGGAAACTGAGATCAATGTAATATGCTATCTCCTTCCCAGGGATAAAAACAAAACACGAAAACACCAACAATTGAAAGCAGCTTCAGTGACAAAAGGATATTTAATTTAGAGAATATTTATGTGAATTTGTTTCTGCTTGACAGATTAGCTACCACTAATCAGATAAGTAATTTAAAAATCACTTCCTATACTCCAGTGTTCACTTTAAGTACCCATTTTTTTCTTTATTGATAATCCAGCTTTTCTTTATCTCATGTAACATGTTTTCCTTCTACCTACTCTTCACCTCCCCTTTATTGATTTAATACCAAGAATCTTTTCACATTACAGAATCTGGCAAATAGCGTGTAAGGGGTCTGCATCACCACTACTGTTTGGATTTGCTTGCTGACATGTGCATGCAAACCTTGTAGTTCAGTAAATGGGTGTTTCACTCAAATTCTCTGAGAGGTCAATTTTGTTATCATTTGAGCTCCTTGAGAACCTCTGAGCATCTGAAGCCAGTAGACGCAGTGGCAGCAGAGTTATAATTTAAAGTCTAGACCCATGTTAATACTCTTGTCATTTAATTAAGTCGATCAGTATTTGTCTAAACTCAAAAGCAAAATCTTAGTTGTACTCTAGAGGTTCAAAATACAAATGTTTAAGATCATATATTAAGTGGTGGAAAATAAGTGAACCCATAAAAAAATTGGAAGCTGGTTTAATACTATAAAATGAGATTATTTTAGATTTCTGTATTATCTTCCTAATATGACTATTTTGCCTAGTTTTGAAGCAGTTATTGCCTCTTGTTAAAATTTAATTAGGACCAGCTATTTTACACACAAAAGTATTTGTATCACAAAAGCATGTACCTGCCAAATCCAAATGATACTAACTGCAGCTGTCAGAAAGGTGTTTAACTAGGGCTGAATGTTGCTGGGTTATTGCTTGTTTAGTCTAGCATTCCCTTCAAGGCACAAAGCAGGCAGGGGGACAGCCAGCCAGTGCTGCTCTGTACTCTGACCTAGTTACTCCTAGAGCTGTTTTAGTACTTTCATATGTTCAAGACACAGCTGACACGTTAAAGCAGAACCTGTGAAAAAAACAGCAAGTCCTATGTTATTTTCTGGTGAGTTTGCCAAAACTCCTTACAAAGTACTCCTTGAAAGATGGTTCTGGTACAGCCGATCACACAACTTTTAGTGTGATAAATGTTGTGATTTGTCAGACAGCCACCTGGATTCGAGGAGATGAGAACCAACGTGCTGGTGCCTACTGATTACACAGTGATTATCTAAATCCTTGCTTGTTGTTGGAAGCTGTTTACCGAGCACAGCAGCCCATCAAGAAGAGACTTCCCAATCTGAACAAATAAATTCAGTAATCCTAATAGCAAACAAAGTGTTACAGAAATAATGAAAAACTCCAAGGGGGGTGGGGACTGGAGTGTGAATGAAAACTTTGTCAGTACATATCATCCTCACTAGTGCTTGTTAAATTTTCAGGGGCCAGGCACAATTGTAACTTTATGGCAGGGCAGCAGGTTATACTGATAACAAGATATTACATAAAGATAAACATAATTACAATCATGGGTCTGCGCCTTTTTTTTTTTTAAACCTATTTATGGTAGTAGCACAGTTTTAATAATGCATGGGGTTGTTCCAGAATAAATAAGTATCTATTACTGCTCAGGAAAACTGTATTTTATTTTATTCATGCTTGGTTTTACCCAAGCATATCAAAACTACCTCAAGGAGAGCTACAGGATTGGAAGAGCCATTTGATCTTTTATGAAAAGGAAAACAAGAATTCAAAAATATGCATTGTGGCTTCTGTGGTTCTAACAAATCAAAATAAATTTCATATAGAAAATGGCATAAATATATTTGCTATTCTACCTTGGAGTAATGGACACTGAAATCTACTCAAAGCTTATACATCTACAAAATTGAGAAGTAGAATATATATATGTATGTATTATTATTGCAAATGGCATACAGAATCACAGAATTTTCTAGGTTGGAAGAGACCTCAAGGTCATCGAGTCCAACCTCCAACCTAACGCTAACAGCCCTCCACTAAACCATATCCCTAAGCTCTACATCTAAACGTCTTTTGAAGACTTCCAAGGATGGTGACTCCACCACTTCCCTGGGCAGCCTGTTCCAATGCCTCACAACCCTTTCAGTGAAGAAGTTCTTCCTAACATCTAGCCTAAAACTCCCCTGGCTCAACTTAAACCCATTCCCCCTCGTCCTGTCACCAGGCACGTGGGAGAACAGGCCAACCCCCACCTCGCTACAGCCTCCCTTGAGGTACCTAAAAAGAGCGATAAGGTCGCCCCTGAGCCTCCTCTTCTCCAGGCTGAACAAGCCCAGCTCCCTCAGCCGCTCCTCGTAGGACTTGTTCTCCAGGCCCCTCACCAGCTTCGTCGCCCTTCTCTGCACCCGCTCAAGCACCTCGATGTCCTTCTTGTAGCGAGGGGCCCAAAACTGAACACAGTACTCGAGGTGCGGCCTCACCAGAGCTGAGTACAGGGGGACGATCACCTCCCTAGCCCTGCTGGTCACGCTGTTCCTAATACAAGCCAGGATGCCGTTGGCCTTCTTGGCCACCTGAGCACACTGCTGGCTCATATTCAGCCGACTGTCCACCATCACTCCCAGGTCCTTCTCTGCCTGGCAGCTTTCCAACCATTCCTCTCCCAGCCTGTAGCTCTGCTTGGGGTTATTACGCCCCAGGTGCAGGACCCGGCACTTGGCCTTGTTAAACTTCATGCAGTTGACCTCAGCCCATCGGTCCAGCCTATCCAGATCCTCCTGCAGAGCTTTCCTACCCTCAAGCAGATCGACACACGCACCTAACTTGGTGTCATCTGCGAACTTACTGAGGGTGCACTCGATGCCCTCGTCCAGATCATCGATGAAGATATTAAAGAGGACCGGCCCCAGCACCGAGCCCTGGGGGACGCCACTAGTGACTGGCCTCCAACTGGACTTGACTCCATTCACCACGACTCTTTGGGCCCGGCTATCCAGCCAGTTTCTAACCCAACGAAGCGTGCGCCAGTCCAAGCCAAGAGCAGCCAGTTTCTTGAGGAGAATGCTGTGGGAGACGGTGTCAAAAGCCTTGCTGAAGTCAAGGTAGACCACATCCACAGTCTTTCCCTCATCCACCCAGCGCGTCACTCTGTCATAGAAGGAGATCAGGTTCGTCAGGCATGACCTGCCTTTCATAAAGCCATGCTGACTGGGCCTGATCGCCTGCTTCCCCTTCAAGTGCTGCATACATCAAGGACGTTTTATGTTTTAGTTTTTATTTTATTTTATTTTCAACTACAGATCAAAATTTTCCTTGAAAATCCTCTTGGGTAAGCCAGTTATTGCAGACATTGGAGATTTTGTAGGAACAATGGCGTAGTAAAGAAATTGAAGTGAAAGGTCTCTTCTACATTGTCCTGCATTGTGCTGGAGGAGGACTGAGCATCTGAAGCCAGTAGACGCAGGGACCTTCTGTGAAGTGCCATCCTATGGCATCCAGGAATAACATTTTAGGCCATATTAAAGAGCTCAGGGGATGGACATTTTATAGCCTGAATTTAAAGTGTAACTTGAACAGCCCAGAGCTTGATTTCCCAATTGTATGTTGGGATTGATCCTGATTTGTACTGAAGTAAACGGGTACAGATTGAAGATCATGGTATAAACAATATATGTGTACTTTTCTTGGAAAATTCTGTTTTTTTCCTTTAAAAACATGTTAATACTTATTTCAGGTTACTCCGATGTGACTCACAATGTCTCAGTTTATCTAACCAAATCAAGAGATTTCAACCTGGGAGAACTTAATGTTAAAAAGTGTATTTTTAAAATTTTAAAAGTGTATTTTTATATTTTAAAAAGTGTATATTGCATTTATTTATTTATTTAATTTACTATTTATTTATTTTTTACTATTTTTATGCTAGTGCTACTGTAGGTTTCTCATCAGTTGAAGCTCAAATAATTCACACCTTGTTCTTCTCAACGTCCTCAATGCTGCCTGTACTGAAGCACGGTTCACTTCAGGGACTTGTCATGGCACAAAAAGGGAAACTATTACTGGAAAGCAGTTCAGAAGAAGCTTTGGGAAAATGGGGGTGTTTGGCTTTTTAAAATACAGCTCTTATGAAGTGCTGTGACAACTTACAAGGATCTGATTGAAGCTTTTTTTCAGGGAAAACATCTCAGCAGTCCTAGAAGCAAGTGTTTTACTTCAGTTCAACATTCAGTCTTTAACTAAACATTTTCTTTTTCTGATTTGCTTTTATGTGATTGATATCTTTATTTTTATTTACTTTTTTTCCCCTCCAAAGACATCAAAATTGGAAATAAGAAAAACAGGAGATAACCCTCATTCCCACATGTACCACCATTTTTGATGGTGGTACATGAAGAAAAATTTTGGTCTGTTCTTTCCATCAGCCTAATACACAATTTTGCAGCTGTGTAAATGCACAAGCATATACAGATATGAAGAGCCCTAGTTCGCTGATATGCTCAAGGAGGCTCCAAGCATTAAAGATAAGCTGTTGCATTTTACTCTGCTATAAAACACTGACAAACATTTCTCAGCACAATAAAAAGAGAGATGAGTAAATGTGGTTTGTATTTAATATTTGAGGTTTCCAGCTTGTTCTGGACAGGAAATAGAGAACAATAAGCTGTTGCTGTGTGTTCTCACTGTTTCCCAAACCTACCTCCACACTCTCACTGAGAAAGAAGTGAAGGAAAAAAGAAAGCTCTTCCTTCTGGGTAACTTGAAGACGCAAAGGCTTCATAGTGAGACAAGAGAATAGTAACCCTCTATACTATCTTCTCTGTGTAAGGAGAACAAAGACTGTTTTCCTGGCCTTTTGCCTTGTCTCCCCCCTTTTCTCCCTGGGTGGTGGAAATCATCCAGCTCACAGCAGTCCCTGGTTGTGGGGAGAAAACACTCTGACTTCTTTCTGTGTTAAGTCTCTTGGGAATTAGTCTCAGATTCGATAGGGATTCTCTGTTCCTCAGAAAAAATGCATGGTATTGGAGCGAGTTTGCAAATGCGCTGGCTTACAGAGTTTGAAATGATTGTTAACCTTTCATGGGAAGTCCTGAAGGAGAAATGAAGGTAACTTTACAAACCCATAAAGATCTTAACAGCTCCTTCCATGAGTTCTCATATCAGAGCAGATTTAAAGAACAGAGAGACTCCTGATGGGATAAACTTTTTTTAAAAATGTCTTTGAATTACAGGTCAGGCTTTGCTTTTTAACAATGAAAGAGATGTAGGAGCAGGTATTGACTTCACAATGATGCAGATTAGGTTTGTGTACTCATGCAGACACAAATGAGAATTCAAAGCCAGGCACCATCTCACAGAGGGAAGAAATGGAAAATTAAACCTCTCATTATTGCATTGGAAATTATAGGATTATATCTATCACCCATAGCATATGATAAATGTTAGAGCCAGCTTTGCTGAGTGGATTTGCAAGACTGTTTGGAAAACTAGAAATTTAGAAGTACTAGTTAAAGAAAGAAATAATAATTACAAGTTGTTCTTTATCTTTGTAATATATATAACTAAATTATTTTCCTTTTAAAAAAGCTTTATATCTTCAGCTTCGTTTACTGTTTAAGTTAGATTTCACAGTAGACTAAAAGAGCAACTTAATGAAGACCATATCTTTAAACATCTGCATCCATTTGATCAGCAGACCAAATCACTGCTTCCCTTAGGTGTATGTGATCTGACCCTCTTCTCACTGGCTTCACATGCAGGAGGGATTTATACTGTTTACTTTTCTATTCTTAATACTCATCTGTGCTGTCAACTTATTTAATAAACATTTAATATTAATCTAATTCAACAAGATGATATTTAGTATGAGTAAAGTTCTTTTTAAAGTTCTTTTTTTTTTTTTTCCTACTGCTATCATAAATTTATATGAAAAAAACAGATGAATTAGAAAAAAACACAAAAGTGGCATTCAGAGATTAGTAAAGAGCTGTCAAACACTTTTTTGACTTCTTGATGTAACAGAAAAAAGAAACTTAAATATTTTTTCACTGGCACTTAAAAATATCTTGGAGTTAATGTATGTGTCTGAGGAAGAGAAGAATTTGACCTAAATGGTTACTTCTACCATTTTGGTTTATTATCCATTACAAATGTGAGTGCTTCCAAATATGATGGTCTATGGAGTACAGCCACATCCAGGCGAGGCGGGTGCGTTCAGGTTTCTCAGGCATTCATGATCTGTGAATGGAATGAATTGTTAAACCGTGCTAAATAAGAACAAAAGCCCTAGTGAAGTATTCCCTTACTTAGAAGCAGCTTTCTCTTTCAATCTCCTTATTCAGTTACATCATGAGATAATATGCAGGAGACATTGAGCCAGAATTGCTTTAATCGAATAAAGAAACTGAAAAGGACTTCTACCCCTGGTATCATTTTATTGAGACTAATATTGTTATTGTCTGCAGTGTCCATATCAGACAATCTGGATTGATTTAATCATTTCAGGCAAGGTTACAGAGAGTATACTCGGTATGCATCCATCAGTATATCTTTATGAAGATCAGTGCCCTCATACTGATTTACATCAGTCCAGGGCTTACCAGGTAACTTCAGACCCCAGGAGTTTCAGGGAGTTTCTGGATGACCTCTGACTGTTTCACTATTCAAGAAGCATGAAAGGGAGAATCGTTGCTTTAAAAGATGTGGTATATACTATTTCCCATGTGAAAGCTGGCTGCATTTTTCCAGGTGAGAGGTGGCAAGAGACTGTCACTGCCCTTGCCCTCTGTGATGGTGGTGGCAACTATACAGTCAGCACAAGACTGGACCTGTTTCTGTGCTCAGGGAACAGAGAGGGCTGCCAAGTGCTGATGACTGCCAAGGGTAAATGATTACTAGGAATGCAATGAGGTAAGGAAAAGCTTCTTGGTTTTCCCCCTCCTCTAGTACACCCATATGTGGTCAACCACGAGCTGGACTGAATACAATGTTTGAATCAAGCCAGATGCAATAACCCTTAAATCAGCCTATGACAAGGTGAGAGAGAAAGAAGAACATGGTTATTCAGGTTTGGCAGCATTGGCTTGATAGTTCCACTAAAAGTACTGCATTTTTTAAAAACATGAATGGACTGATTTAAGTCATTGCTGTAATTAGGCCTTTGGTGATAATAATTAGGGGTTCGTCAGCTGACACAGAATGGTGTTTGAGAACGTGTTCTTAGGGTCCGAATGCAAAAATGTGAGGTCTTGATTTGTGTTTCTACTTTAACAGGCTCTGTGAGGGGATTTACATCTACAAAATGTTTTCTTGGTATGCTACGTGCTTAGTCAGAAAACTAATGAGGGTGACACAAACAACAATATTTCACTCTTGCTGCTCAGTCTACCCTTGTTCAAAATATTTCTGTTGTCAAAGCAGGGCAGAAATGATACCGCATGCTTATTGAGCCTCTGTGACATATCAAAAACAAAGATGAGATTGAATCTGAATGTTATCTGAACAGAACATCATCAGAAGAGATGGCCACAGGCCTTCACAATTGTCCATCTAAGTGTCTGGCTGACAATTGTAAATGGCAAATATATTCCCTGAAACACACACCAGTTCTGGAACAATTTGTGAAGGGGAACAGGTCACGAATGACTTAACTATCACTAACAGTAGCCTGTAATTATTATCTTGTTAGGCCATGCTCCTTTAAAGAGATCCCTTGGGAGAAGCAACTAAGTCAAGGGCACATCTTGCACAGATCTCCCCCTATAGAGCTCTCTGTGGGATTACCCTTGTGTTTAGCCTTGCTGTTGAAATAATCAATTACGTTCATCTTCTAATTAATGAACTAGTATCCATTTCATAGAACATGCCCATGCCATAATTATCGCAATTGTGTTACCAGTGGAGCACTCAGGGAATGAACGTGTGTGGAGTGCTACTGAGGTTCAATCGCAGTCTATGGGGAGGCGAGGGTAATGTTTCTTGTGCTATTGAGTGGACTTTTTTTTTTTTTTTATGAGAAGATACAAAAGAATCTGATCAAAATGCCAATAGTGAGACAACATTTTTTTCTTGATTTAACTGTGTGTTAATCATACACATCCATATTAACCATAACCATCTCTTTTATAATCAGAATTTACTTGGGTTTTAATTCAAGCATTTATTGTATCTCAAGTCCATTCTATGAGGTAGGAAAAGTCTCTAACTCAGTGAATGTGTAGAAAGAAAAACCCCTTCATTTTACTTCTTACTATTTGTTATAATATACTGTTAAACAATTTTTTTTTGGGTGTCTAAGGTTTCAGAATTCCATGGTATCTTGAAAATCTTTAATAAAAAGTATATTAAGTGTCTGAATAGAGGCTTTATGGGGAAAGAACTAGATGGGTAGTTTGTTCACTTGGAAAGTGATACTTCCATTCAAAATGAGTTTGCCTTATAATATTTCATACCTCATATCAATTAAATTCTATATTGAAAATAGGAGGAAAAAATATATATGTAAGATCCTATTAAAGCCAAGAAGAAATGCCACAGTGAATTACTGGTGCAGTTCTTTAACTAATGTAAGTTGGCCTGAATCCACAGAATTAAGAAAGGACCTAGGTCTTTAAGTTCAGCCTTCCAGTGAATCTAAGTGTGACTCATAAATACATACATGTACATATAAATTTTCTTGTACGCTATTCAAGGATTAGTTATAAAAATGGCTTTTCTACATTCCTCCAGGAAACTAAGAATATTATACATACTTATGTCAGTGAATTGGGACATACAGCAATGGAAGGTAGTTGGGAAGATCATATAAAGTGCTCTTTGTACTTAAAAACAACTGACTAGGCTCTGAGTACATTTCTATCAAAACTGAAACACACACACACATACACACACAAACAAAAAAGCAAGGAATTAGTTTGGATTTGTTTTTGTTTTGTTTTGTGACTTTTTCCCCATTCAGTTTCCTTGTTGTCTTTTGAGCACCTTAGACATAGTTTAAAATTTGCGTTTCATTTGGATATACATCTGGTATTTATCTGCACAGAACCTATTTGTTACTGATCATCTCATGGAGGGGTGTTGGTTTACACTTAATAAAATAATCCTCTATTATGTAGATGTAACAGAAAATGTCTGCTTTATATAATTAAAGTTTTAGACAAAACAAGAAAAAAATTCCATTAATAATTTATACATATGATAATCAAAGCAAGTTATCATATTCACTACTCCAGAACAGAGACAGGATGTAATAATTTTCTAGAAATTAAAGTAACTATTCTCACTTTGGCTTCCTCATGCATTTTGTGCCATGCTTCAGCCTGAAGCAACTTTTAATGGTTGCGTTATGAAACTCTCAAAGTGGCTGTAGTGAAGACACTGACAAAACGAGCAATATTGGTGTTGCCCAGTGACACTGAAAGTTATACTCAGGAAGTTACATAGATCATTACACAGTGAACTTATATCAGGTGCCAAATTATGGGATTAAAGAGAAAATACTATGCGAGCAGCTTATTCCAGAGTTTTCTTCTCCAATGTTTCTTTTATCTGTCTGTAAAATCCCTTAATTTTCTTGTAGTGACAGTGTGAATATTGAATAAATGGACCACTGTCCTGATCTGGATGGAAGTTTCCCAGTGGAAATTCAATATGGTCAGCTGTACCAATGCTTTAACCTGGCATGTATGTAGCTGTGGATGTGTAGCTGTGTTCAACTGTAGCGCACAAACAGATGGCAGTTTAGGAAGCTGTGCTGGACTGTGCTATCCCTCTCCCCCTCAGAAATATCAGGAAAAACATTTCTCTTGAAGAGGCATGTGAGTACTCTGTATGGAGTTGTGATAAATTACAGGTGCATAGTAAATTAAATTTATGATAGTTACCTTTGACCTCCTCCTATATGCTTTACTTATTAATCTCATCTCTACTGGGATCACTTCTGTTGAACAGCTTCCAAGTTTTCCAATATTTTTAAACCAGTCTGCTAGATGTGTGCATGAATATGTTATGCATACTGAAAGAGGGAAGAAAGGTGAGTCTGAGACCTCATCAAGGAGAAATGTTTCACTGATTTGGAAAACTGAAAGAGAATGGAAGAAGAGGAGGAAAGTTACAGCTGGGAGCACGGCTAGATTAATATCAGCACATTTCATTTGCACTTCCTCTTATTGACTATATTATGTTGGTGCTTTGCCCTTTCTCAACAAATATCTAATCATGATTAGGTACAATGACCAAATCTCTTTTCCTTTCTTATCCTATTCAGGTTTCATATCTTGGGTGATAAGTCAGTGATTCAACCTCTGTGCTGCCCTCACCCATGTCCCCATACTGACACTTTCAACCTCACCATATCAGTTGTGAAAAGGGGTCTACATAAACTCACTCAGAATGTCAGCACTGGTAAATTGTACTCCTTCCTTTCATGAGCCAGTGAAGATAAAAATACTATCCCAACACCATCCATTAAATGCATTCTCTATTTATAGAGAATATATTAGAATGATACTACGGATATTGAATTTATCTTCATGAGATGGGGATGGTCTCATCAGTCATGAGTGTCACAACTAAGCAAAGACACAAGTGAATAATGAAGCCACCCTTATCGAGTACAGATGAATTCAATTTCCTCTGCACTATAATGTCATATTTGATTCAGTGAACTATAACATCTACTTTTTATTTTTTAAGTTGCCCATGGGTTCTATCTTTTTCTCATTCTCTTTCTAAAGCCATTTCTGTGATGCATTTTCCTGTTTTTATGCATCCTGCATGTCTTTTTCCTTTGTCTGACATAATGACTAAGTTGAATCACAAATGGTATACACAGAATGAGAACACTTACCACATCAGGTGTTTAAATTCCCTGTTCTTAGTAACTTTTCTGGAGGACCTACCCTTGGGAATTATGTTGATTACACTTCATGTACAGAAGTGTAGGCTACGGATAAAAGGGCTTGTTCTGGCATGTCTGTAAAGCTTTATTCTACTGTGAGTTTTGAAAAAGTATGTATGTATATGAATCTGTCCATCCCAATGGACAGAGCAGCACAAAAGAGCTAGATTGTAGGAGTGGCTTTAATGATAAGCAGACATAACTGCTTAACTCAGTGAACACAGACTAAGAAGAATAAACCAAACATGTACAATCCTAAGAAGTAGTAGGGCACATGCTGAACAGTCCAGGTAAAAAAAAAAAATCAGAAAGCAAAAGTTGGTATGGCCTCCCTCTTACCAGGAAACTTTTTAGTATGAGTAGAGCTAATTGGAAAGAGTGTTTCTCCCACCTGCATGTATCCTCTGCCTCTTTCCATGGAGAATGCCTTTGCTCGGTGCTGTCTTCCCGCCTGCTTAGGAATGTTTTCCTCCTTTTGATACAAAGAATAAACACAAATATGTTGTGTGAGCAGTGCAGCTGCTGCATTGACTCTGAGCACAGTGCTGTTTTGTACCTAGACCATATATTCTGTATTGCTTTATACAGAAAAGGGCACATTAGCTCAATTTCAAGCTAATTATAGCAGTAGAAGATTCTGTGGGAATGCCTCACCAGGTTTTACCAATAAACTCCTTAGAGAAACAAGGAAACGTATTCACATTATATTTACCTAATAGATGAGATTCAGTCTATTAGATGAGATGTGAAGTAAATTAAATTCCATGGCAGGTGAACACCCTGAGGGTACTGTAGTTTATAACACTATATTAATATTCTGTAAGACCACTGCATGAGCTTAGTACAGCTAACTTCAAAATTAGCTTTACAGGCCACCTGCAGAATTTTTTTTCTGGTTGCTTTCATAGTCAGTGCTGCAATCATAGATAATTTAACATAAATATTAAGTAAATAATTGGTTCAGAATATTTCAAGGTCAGGAACATAAATCTCATTCCCATTTCATGAATACAAACCATAAAAATGCAAGGTGGTGCTTAAGTTGGCAATTTGAGTTTCCAGTGAGCCATATTCCCTTCCATGTTTGAAAAATAAGAGAGGGTCTAAACAAATTCTGCAGAAGACAGTGACAGAATGTGCAGAAGAACTATTGCAGAGAGAAGATATGATTCAGAGCTCTACATAATAAATGCTCAGGCTGATAAAATGATTGTAATGAGCACTACTAAGGTTTTAGAGTGCATTCATATAGATTTAGTGATATGGTTATAGACTGAGTTATTATTATTATTATTATTTTTTTCCTGAAAGCATGATTTCTGAAGCTGAGCTCTGGCTGAGATAATAAGACAATGGTAGTGGGTGTGCCACTTCATGACAGTCGTGGTTACAGAATGCTTTCTAATTAGCCTTCAGAAGCTTAAAACTTGCAGGTAAGCAAGAAGTAATCATCACAATAGCTAGGCAATTTCTTAGGCAGAAAAACACATTTACATTTTGGAGGAGGTAAACTTATTTTATAATGTAGTTCTCTCTCCAGTACCAGAGCCTGGGTAGGAAATCATAAGGATCTAATCTCAGATGTCAGATTTTCAGCTGCTCCCAAAAAGTCTTGGTAGCTCATAACAGTGTTACCTGGGAAAGGGTCAGCAAGGCAGTAAGTCTGTTGTGTGCATTTTCCCAGCATCAGCAGACCCCTGTTTTTTTTTTTTTTTTGTTTTGTTTTTTTTTTTTTTTTTTTTTTTAATATACTGCTTGCAATGTTTTCTGTCTGTAATATGTGTCTGTGTAAATTCTTCCTTGATGCCCTTATTCCTAACTTGTCCTTAAATGTAATGAACGCTTGAAAGCTTGTATTTTAATCAGAGCTTCAGAGAGTTAGTTGGTTTAATTAACCTTCCACTGCTTTCCAAATCCTTCTCAAATCATTTGGTCTCTGATATTATTGTCAAATTGTAAGAGGTGGCTGAGGAAGAAGAGCTGCAGGTGTTCCTCACAGACCAGGAGATGTCTATTAATGTAAAATTGATCTGAAGAAGTATTTTTATCAGCACTTGTTGCAGAAAAATTGTGGAGTCCACTTTCGGAGTGTGCCTCAGTCAGCTTTTACCTGTTGCGCCTGTAGCAGCATAGCAATTCCTTTAGGTTTTGTAAGATTTTTGTGTTCTTTGTATTTCAGATCATTAAATATTGAATCTCAACAAGGTGAGTTTCCTTTAAGGCGTTCTATTAGGAGATGTCTATAGAGGATACCTGCTGGCTATCCCTCTACTGCTGTAGGGTAATCTGGAGATATAAAATTGGGATAGCAGAATCTCCCTCTGGGCTTTCTTTTCAAAGGCAAGTATGCAGAGGCATTGGCTTTGGTGGGGAAGGCCATGCTTTTTATCTGCTAAGCCTGGTAGCAAAATCCACCAGAGAGAGTTAAAAAGGCACCTGAATATTTAGTAGCTTAAGCAACTGCAGGGAATGTTGCTTAGGAGTAATTGAAATGGATTAAAAAGGGGTAAAAATCCCCTGGGATCCTGACAAGAAACCTGAAACTTCTCAGTCAGAAAGGGTTTCACTGTCTTTTTTCATATGTGTAATAGGTGTTCTTTTTCCTGCATGTCCACAAGTAAGGAAGTGTTAGCATGAACTTTTAATTATTAAGTGATGTATTGATTTGAGCATGATTTCTCTCTCAAAATTGAGGTATACCTGTGTGAGGGAAGAGCTAAGAAAAATCCACATAAGAAAGTGTGAGCAAAAATCAAACTTGAAGCAGGAAGATGAAGGATAGAACATGAAGACAGAAGGATATAAAAATAAAGCAGGGATTATCTCACTTATTCTTGCACCACTGATCATTTTCTCCTCAAATTTATTGAGATACTAAGATGTGTCTTGATTGAATTTTCCTGTGTCTGCCAACATTCCTGATTTTGCACTTTGATACTATGTGGGCGCACACCTACTATTAAACTTTCATGATTAAATAATTTCAGTAGGGAAAAGTCTGCTCCACTAAAGTGTATAGAAGTCTATAGCTAAAGTCTAAGGCAGACATATGAGGTAATATATAGTGTAACTTTTTATATTCTCAATTCTTCTTACTACACCCTAGAGATAGTGGGAGACAATGGAGACAATGTGTAATGAATGACAGAAAGCGCGTGTAAAAGCATTGTATGGTGAATAAAACCTTTAGTCATAAGACCAATAATAGGAGAAGAGAGAAATTAAGAAATATAAGCAAGAGAGACAAAATATCTAGCAGAACAAATGGATATAATCATTTTCAAACATGTCAGCTTGAATCAACTAAGGTAAACAATTGGAGTCTCAATGCATGCCTGGACTAGGCAAGTTTTGCCACTGAGTACTGTAAAATGGAAAGGAGTCATAAACTGCTGGAGAACAGAACAGGAGTATGTGTCTGACCATTTATAATCTTTTAATCAAACATGGAGCCCATAGCTGGAGTCTGGTAGCTTTGGAGACTACTTTGTCTGTGCATTCATAGACCATTCATAATGCAGTGAGCCATAAAATGCTCTCTCACTTTCTTGCTTCAGCGGTTTCAACACCTTCCTCTGGGACAAATTTCTCTAATAACAAGAGGTAATTCAATTTTGCTCTTGCTCAGTCCTAAGCAAACAGTTCTGGCTGTTGTGACTTACCACATTTGTGGAAGCTGTGCAGGGAAGATAGCGTAACAGTTAGATGCTACTGGGTGCTCTGTTAGACTGTAAATTGACTAGTGCTTGAAATCTTATGGATATAATCATTTTGAAAACCTGAAGGTATTTTTTGTTGCATGGCATGGAGGAAAACAGTCCCTGACACAATGTGCTTTCATTTATAAGTGTGCTGTAAGCATGCCTGGGACCCAAGGAGCCCTGGTTTCTGCTGTGGGAGATGGTGATCCCCATCCATGGGGCTGGGTAGTGTCAATATTTGCAGTGGTGGCAGGGTGTTTTTGATTCTGGAAGTGGGGGCAGAGGTGGATGTGCTGGCACTCCTCCTCCTGCTGTGCATGGTGGGGTGGATGCAAGGAAAAGGTAGTGATTTGGTAAAGATATGATTTAGCATAGGACTTGTTAGTGTTAGGTCAGAGGTTGGACTAAGTGATCTCAGAGGTCTCTTCCAACCTAGATGATTCTGTAATTCTGATTCTATATCTAAAGGAGCAGCAGCACTTCCCTACCACTGCACTGCTTTTGAGATTAATGGTAAACATGTGCTGTGCTTATTTGAGATCTATTCAGTAGGTAAGTTGAGGAAAAATCTGTATTAAAACAGTTGCATTTCTTCCACAGTATTAAGGTATTGGCCAGTAGCAGTGCAATTTGGGGGAAAATTTGGCTCTTTGAGTCTTCAGCACACTGTTCTAGATTGGTTTTATACATACTTTTATGAGTTGGGAATTCATTTAATTTGTAAAACTGTCATATCTGTGAAGTATACCTTGAAATGTTTTCTTTATCCATTTCTTTAAGATCTTGTCATAAAACTGTTTCAGAGAGAAAGTGTACTTTTCTTTGCTTTTATTCATAACGAACACTTACGGACTTATATTACTGCAGGGAAAAGATGTGATTATGTCAGAGCATGAAAACAAATTTCGAAATAAAATAAAATTTTATCCTATTGTATAAGAATAAAACATTGATTTATGTGCTCTAGTTTAAAAAACAAAACAGACAAACACAAAACCCCTTCAATGGACAGATTTTCTATGCAGAATTTCTTGGGCCCTTCTTTGAAGAATCCGGTCTTTTTAGAAATTGGATACCAGGCAAAGCCAATGGTCAGGCTTGCCTTGTCAGATCAAGTGCTTTCTTCCTATAGTTATTTTTCTCTCTAGCCTACAAGTTTGAGTCTCATCCAAAGACCACATGGTGCCAAAGCTCTGGTCCTACATTGCACTCCCTCTATGTGAGACTGAAAAAAACATCCTTACTGCTCCTGAGGATTTCCTGGTTTATGAGGTTCTGAATGCTTCTCTCTTTTAATTTTATTTAATGTTTTATTTATTTATTTATTTATTACTTCCAAAGCAGCTTTTTTTCACCTGACATGTTCCTATATTTTCCCCTTTTCTGCTCTAGATGGCAATGTAACACTTTTTCATCCACTGGGAGCCTCGTTTCTGTAAAATTTCTATTAACCTGGTAAGCTATCAATAGATTTATCTTATTATGTGTATACAGTACTAGCTTTAATGTCTTCCTTGCCACTCAGCTGTGACTCTTACTCCATCACACACATCTACTCTCCTTTGTCTTCCTTCTGTCCCCATCTCACAGGCTTCGTCTCTTGTTCTTGCCACTTTTATTCTGCTAGCTTAATGTTTTGCCAGCATCAGATTAGGCCAACTGTGTATGCAACAGCCTTTACTTCTGTCTTCTTCACCCATTTTGTGACACTTGCCCAAATCTTTCATACCCCTGTATGTTTCCACCTGTTCCTTCATGCCCAAATTAATGATTTTATACTCATCCCCTTTCTGAGTCTTTTTCTTTTTCTGGAGCAAGAATTTAATTTTTATGGAAAGCTCAGTGCACTGATAATGGAGAAAATCATGAGTAAACTCTTCTATTTTGCCTGTGAAGTAAAATGTTCTGTACTGCCAACCTATGCTACTGAAATTAGGAATAGTCTAATAGCATATATTTTCAGTTACTTAAATTTAACTTCACTACGTCAGACTCACATTCACCTATTCTTCTGCTTTGTCTCTAAGAGTGGCCAATGATGGATGCTAAGGGAAGGAATATTAGAAAAAATGACTTATAAATTCCCTTCAGGTGGCCCTCAACATTTTAAAGACCTCTTAAACCTAAAGTTTTTTAAGTATTGTAGTTCCTGTTTGATAGAGATTTCTTTTACAAATTGTGGAGTTTGTTCTAAAATGTAATAATGTAATAAATAAGCAGGTCTTACTTTTCAGATGATTTAAATTTGATTCCTGATAATTAAATATGGTATCCCTAGCTACTGGGTTATGAGAAATTGTTTTTTTTTTTTTTTAATTTTATTTTATTTTGAGATGAAATAAAGTGAACTGTATACCATATAACAGAATTGTGCAATGATACTTTTTGTTTTGTTCATTTTTCCTTTCCTATTAGTCCCCAGTGTTCCATTCGTTTTTTTTAATCTGCTGCTGAGCATGAAGATGATGTTTTCTTGGGCGATGACTGCAAGATCTTTTAAAGGGGTAATAGCTAATTTAGAACACATTAATGTGTCTACATGACGTGATTGTTTTCCTCTCCTGTTCTTTTCTTTATATTTATTGACAGTAGATTTCATTTGGCATGTCATTACCTGTTCACTTAGTAACATGATATCTCCTCACAGTCAGTTTGCAAGTGAAGTAATTTTCAATGATCAGGAAACTTATCTCATTTAAGCTTTAACGTAGAAGAGCTTCATTGATAACCTTCCTGAAATCTGAAAGCTAAACATTTATTCTTGTTAATTTTATATCCTTTAACTTATCCTTTAACTAGTAATTAAGTCTTAAGATCCTTGAGAGAGCCTTTTTTATTCCACAACAGCTTTGTTTAAGAGTTTAAGGTGGTGAACATTATAAATAATAAAAAATAAAATAATTGAAATGCACACACACCCTCAAAAACAACAACAACAACAAAATACAAAGAAAAACTCACTATCCTTTGGATTACACATTTATATATATATATAAAAGATTCTATATAATATAATAAAATATATTTATATAAATTATATATATACACATAGAATCTTTAAGAGAAATCCACTTTGTATGGGGTGATTTCCATAGAAGCCATGCTGGATACTCTGTTAGCTTTGCCCATGTATCAGCAGATTTGACTATACTGTAATTTCAATTAATTACATCTAAATTTAGATGCTTTTTGTCCCATCAGTTCTTTCGCTCATGACAAATTTTCAGTTCAGAAAATGGGGAAAACAACTGTGGAAGTCATGAACAGCTATTGGAGCTATTTTATTTGAACATGTGAAGGTGGACTTTGACTTGAATGAGTGCCAGCACAAAAGCAGTAACATCTACTTATGAAGGGAAGAAAGGAGAATGGCAAGAAGACATATTTTTGAAAAATTAATTTAAATACAGGGAAGTATATTCAAATAGGTGGTAATAATGACACAGGAAAAAACAAAACAAAACAGCAATGACAAAGAACAGTAGCAAGTGTATCAAAATCTATCTTTGTTAAGTGGTAAGGTCACTGTTGACCTTAAACATGTTCATATACCAAATCTGTGAATTAGATCAGATTTTGAAGGATAACTGTAACAGAGCACAATGGAAATGTAGGGACAAATTCAAAAAGACCAAGTCTGAGATGGGAGTCACCTGACAAAAGACATCAAGAGTAATAAGAAATCATTCTAAATATATGCAATTGGTAAGAGTAATACCAAAGAAATATGTTTCTTTCTCTTCCGTGCAGTAAAACTACGAGACAAGGGTGAGAAAGCAGAATGTGTTGTCCTTTTCATATCAATCTTTGTCGAAAAGGCCTCTTTGAGGGAACTTATAGCATAATTAATGCCAAGTGTAAAAGGAGGTGAGATTCAAGACTAAAATGGAAAAGAAAAGATTAGACAGTTTTAGAAAGGTTAGGTGTATTCAGATGGGATGGAGGTGAGAAACATCATCCTGGCATTTTAAAGAGTTTGAAAATGCTAGTAGTTATGCTTGAGATATGGAGGATAAGCATAGCACTGGTTATCACAGCAAGGAAGCAATGAAAAACTATAAAAGGGCTTATATAGGATTTATATTTATAAAAGGAGAAAATGGGACTTTATTTAAATTTCAGTAAAATTCTGGAACAGCTTATGAAACAAGCTGTGCTACATTCACCTTGAAGATAAAAAGGAGATGTTTAACAACCAAATGGGCTTAGCAGTTAAAAATAAATAAATAAATCAAAGAAATCCCATGTCTTTGTATGATAAGATAACAAACTGCATGGGTAGGAGTGAAGCAGGAAACACATCTCTCCTTTAGATAAACCTGGTCTTCATGAAAACTCAGAAGGGAGGAGGTGAAATTGGTTGATAGAAAAATTCAGAGAGTAACTCTCTGTGGTTATTGTCTAAATAGAAACATAGACCTAGCTAGGTTTGATGGGGTCTTTCAGGTCAGATTTTATTCAAGCTTTTACTAATATTTTCAACTTGGTGTTGACATGAAGCTGGGAGGCAGTGCAAATCCTCTGGAGGACAAAGTTGGAATTCAAAATGATCTTAATTAGATGTTTTCTAATTAAAAAAAATGAAAATCAATAGTAATATTCAGTTAGTTTGTGATAATCACCTGCAGAAATATGAGATTGGGAGTAACTGATTAAGCCACAGTCCTTCAGGAAAGTGTATGTGAGTATAGTGATAACAACCTGAACATGAGTCAACAATGTCTTGCTCTTACACAAGGACAAACTTAGTAGTAGGATGTATAAGCAAAAGGAAGTTTGCAAATCATGTGACAATCTTTTTGCTCTGCTCAGCCTCGGTAAGGACATACTGGAGAGTTATGACTGGCCTAGAATATCTCATTTCACGATAAAGGTAAATGATAAAAGAGGCTCTTCCAAAGAAACAAATTGACACTAAGGTTGAGAGGGGTAAAAAAGCTTTCCATAAAAATGAGATGACTGAAAAAGGATGGGGTGGGCTGTCAAAGATAATGTAAGATCCTACAGCTCACCTAGCTTTGAGAGAGGGGATGGGCTGGATGACCTCGTAAGAACATTTCCAGCTTTGTTCACTGTTTCATCTTGTGCATCTCTTTCCTCTAGCTCATCTGTTTTCATCACTTATGAGATGCTTGTCATCCACTTCAAGGCCTTATACTTCCTGTCCCAAATTTTCATTTCTCTAATTTACCATGGAAAGCTAAAAGAGAAGCCAATGCCATACTTGGTCCAGCCCCTAGTGTTCTTTTACATTTCCAGATCATTCACTAGGGTATTGAACGACATTGGTACCAGTGATTTTGAGGCACTTCTCCTGACAAATTCCCTGCCTTTTGTGAATGTACTGTTTGTTATAACCTATTGTTTCCTGTCTTCTAAACCATTATTTAATTCCTGAAGTCTTCCCTCTTATCTTGTGTCACCTTAATTGTGCCAGCTCTTCAGAACTGTTTCTGAAGGATCTTATATAAAGGTTTTATTTTGGAACACATGCAGCGTCATACTTACTGCAACACTTTCCTCATTGCATCCTTTAAATATCTGCTTCATGAAATTATAAAAATTGTTTCTGCCCCAGTATGTTACAGTTATTCATGTGCCCACCTGTTCTAGTTTCTATTATATTTTATGCTAATTAGCAGGCAAGGGGCTATAGAATTGTCTCTGTAACCCTTAAAAAACTTGGTTTGATATTTGTCTTTTCTAATTCTGCTGGAAAATAATAAAGCTTGCAACAAGCAGAAGGACAAGCAGTAGTAGCATAACTGCTGCTGTTGGTTATTCACTGGTTTCACAATGAGTTTCTTTAGAACTCTGTGAGTATGTCCTGACCCTGGTGCTGTATTGTACATTTTTTTTTATATGCTTTAAAACTTCCATTTCTACTTAATCTTGACCTTAATCAAGTTCTCCATTTAAAAAAATGGGGGGAAAGGGGGGCGGATCCAAAATACCACTTGGGTTTCAACTTCTGTTGATGAAAATAATTTAATAATTATGAAAATAATTAATTTCATATATTTTAAGTATATGAAAAGTATAAGTATATAAGTATATGAAAAGTTTAAGTATATCTTTCCTGATCAGCCTGTGCTGCCAGTTTTCAGGTAGTAATTTCCCCAAAGTACAAATAAGCAGCCTAGAGAAGAGAATATGGATGTTTTTAATGGCTTTGCCTCCTCTAAGTACCTATAGTATTAACTATGTTCTCCGTAACTATATTCTTTGCTAAAAATTCAAAATCAATTGGCATTAGTTAATGAGAACCAGGTAGTGTACTAGCACTTCTTGGAACAGCATTTTTCTGTATAGTACTGCACCACAATAGGGACCTAGGTAACTGGTAAGGCTCTTAGTCATAGGAACACTTTTACTATTACTGCTTTCAATAACTCCAGGAAGAGAGAGAAGGAATTACAGTCCCTCTGAAAACAGGTAATTTTATTAAAAATAAAAAATGAATTCAGTATGGATTCTTTCACCTGATAAGCATTGTCCACATGAAAGTGTAAAATACACAAAATGACCAAATATGAGTACATAAGGCAGAACCTGGGAGAACTGGGGCACACACAATTCTAAAGATCAATTGAATGCAAGGTGTTCTGATCTCTGGATCAGAGTATCACAAAGACACAGGGTCCCTTGGAAACTGGCTCTACATGTATAATATAATGGGTCCTTCAGCCAATGATCTTGATGGAAGAGCTCAACTTCCTAAATTCATCAGTGAATGATGACCTGATCTAACATTTCTGTTCCTTTATATTACAGATGCTGCAAGAGAAAATTAAATAGTAATAACTTCCTCTCTAAAAACTCCACTTATCTAATGAAGTTGATTCTAAATGGTACAGTGCAAATCTAAATATCTCCATGTTTTGAAGAGAAGGGAGTTACCTCTGTCCATAGTAATATATGCAAAGGGTAGTTATCATGTTCTACAATTAGATATACTTTTTTTTGCTGAACAGCAACCATGAAGTGTAAATACCAGAAGCAAAAATTATGCATCTTAGATGTTCTCTAAAAGAAAAAGTAAAGTAAAAAATTATTCATGAAACAAATACAGAACTGAGGATTGATTCTATGACTCTGCCTCTAAGGAATAACATCCTTCCTAAATGCTACACAGCAACTGAAAAGACCACCGTCCTACATCTGCTGGCCTAGGTACAGTTGAGAGTGTGATGGATTTAACATCAAAATGCTAACGTGGAATTTTGATACTTTACTGATGACTGTTGGAGTCTCTGGTATCTGATGACTTACTTTGAATTGCAGGAACTGTCCACTTATTTGGATTGCTCTAGCAATGCAAAGCAAGCATAAACTCAGCTTAACTACCCAACTAAACTAGCTTTCTGACTGCTTTACATCAAGGGACTGAAAAAAGCAGACAGACCTTCCTGGTTTATATGCACTACCTTTGTAGGCTGGCTAATCAGAAGAAGGACAAGCATTTTAAGATTAGAGCAACTCTTTTTTTTTTTTTTTTTCTTCATTATTTTTTCCAGGACAACATGGTGTGATGTTTCAGTGCTCTGGTGTACTAGTAGATAATTGAAGATGAACTATTTGTAAATGGTGACATCAACTTCCTTCAGAAGTGAACTCTTGAGTGTCTTGTGTAAAGGCTCATGTTGTGCAGTTTCTTCTAAACTAGTTCTGTCCTCCACTCCTCCACTCCCCCTCCTCCCCCCAGTTCATATGTGCATTGGTATATACTGTACCACCCATCAAAGTAATTTTTAAGCTGATTTATGTTGATACATTATTAAAGATAAATATTTCAAGTGATACAGAGGTTCCTCAACTTCTTTTGAACTATATTTTTAATATCTAGGAAAGTTAACGTTTCAAATCATCCCTGATCTCAGTGCCCTGGGGCTTGCATTGGATCCCCAATATTAACGAATGTAATCTGAGGAAAACATTTATCAGAGAGAGCTGGGAAAGGGACCATGAAAAAAGTATTACATAAACTGGAGTAAAGTGGCTTGCCTTCTGATTATAAATCTAAAATATTAAAATAATGAATCCACAGAACCCCTATTAGACATCAAAGTCTGTGTCTTATTGGGGTATGCTTTTAATTTATATGCCATCTTTCAGTCCAAAAGCAAACCTGATAAATTGAACAGTGAATTCCTAACCTGATTGAAAAAACCTGACTCTGGATCGTTGTTGTCAATAGAAAGAAGACTTTGTGCAAGCTGAACTTTGCTCAAGTAGATGCCAGTGGTATAATTTAATAGCACGTTTTCAAACCTCACAACTTTTAAATACAGAGTTAAACTTTAAAGCAGCAACTCAGTAGCCCTTGTGCTCTTTGCTCTTTTATCTTATTTCAGTTTTGTTTCAGAATTCTGCAGCAGAGGCAGCTGTAAGAAGGGGGAATTTAAGTGCTTTTGGTTGGCAAGAGTAGCCCCTGTTAAAGCTAATAAACATGATGTCTTTTTTTACTCCCTTTTTCCATATGAGTGAGGAATGCATTGAAAAGAATATGCAGGCAGCTCATAGTTTTTATATTACCTAAAACCAAATCTCAGTTTAGGAATGTTGAAGTACTCTTCATCACATAACCATCCCTTTTCAAAAGTGAAGATTTTGTTATATTCCACCTAGAAACACATTAAGATTCCAGACCTGATGGATAACTAAAGTGGATGAAGCATGTTAAACTCCAGTAGTGAAACAAAGAATGAGAGAAAAAGCATGATTATGGAGCTAATGTGGGATTTGTGAGACTGCTTTCAATTCCCTCATCCACCACAGGCTGCCTCTCTGACCTGGAGCAAATTTGTCTCTCAGGCTTAAATTTACAAATGTGTTTAGACACATAACTGCTGCTGTTTAAGCAAAAGCATTGCCAGTGAAACTAACGGTAAGTTATTGATTGGTGCATTTGGTTCCTAGGTGTCCACTTTTGCTCTGCCAAATGGGGATGATGTTGCTCCATTAGCTTTGAACTTCTGGGAGCATAAATGGCTTATGGAGCTCTTGGGATGCTGGTAGTCCCTCTGCAGGAAGCATCAGTATATCTCATATGATTATGCCCCTGTAAGAATTCACGTTGAGCCCCTTTCTGATACCGTGTTCAGTTCAGATCAAGACATCTGAAAAAACCTATAGCAAAACCAAAACCAAAGAAGGGCAATGGAAATGATCAAAGATATTTAATAGTTTCTGTGCACAGAGAGGTTGAATAGGCTGGCATTCTTCAGCCTGAATGAGAGATGACTGAATGGGGATATGATAGCAATCAATGCAGTTGTGAATAGGGAACAATTACTGACAGTTTCTCACCATATAAGTGCTGGAGACCATCATCTCAAATTATTGGCAGTAGACTTAAATCTAACAGAGGAATTACTTTTTTTACCCAACATACAATTAAACTGCAGGACTCTTTTCCAAGGGGACCGAGGATGTTAGATGGGTTTAAAATATATAGCAGAAAAATTTCTGGATGAAAAATCCATTCTGGATTATGGAACACAAAGAAATGACCTTGAGTTCAGGATGTCCTGCAGCCTCAAACTACAAGAGGCTGTGGGAAACTGCTGCCTCCTGTTTATCCTTATATATTTTATACATGTTTGCTATTGGCCATATCAGAGAACATTCTAAGACAGACAGATATTTTGCCTCACCTGACACAGCATTTCTTATGTTCTTCATTTGTAAAGGGAAACACATACAGAAAAATACAAACAATTCTGTGCAAAATATCGTATTTCATCAATTTAATGTCAGGTGATAGGTGTGGCCTTTGCTAAAAAAGCTGAGGGGAAAATTAAATGATGTTTTTGCATTCATGTTTTATCCTCTTTTCTCCTGAATGAGAGAGAAGGGATTCCCCTTTAAGAGCTTGTTCTCTGTCGATGGGTGGATTTGTCCTAGCTGTACCTTTGGACTTCGGGATTAGTGAATGTTAAACACAAGGACAACTATACTAGCAGTGGACTTGGGAATTGGCTGTGACAGCCTTCTGCCACATGCTATCTTTGCTCTGGATGAGGAGAAAACTATTCTTTTCACAAGACAGACTTCATCCTTCCCCTACCATTGCCCAGTTACTTCTGGTTAATGAAAGAAAGTAGAGCATGTTCATCTGTGGTTCTCTGTTGTGGGTAAAAGCCTGAGAGGTCAGAAAATTATCCCTATTTTTCCTACACAAGCTAGTTGGCATCACAGCCTCAGCAGAATAAAGGGTGAAGTTACTCCTTTTGGAGACAGTAGAAAAAGTGTGGATGGTTCAGTCTAGCCTTGGGTGTTTTGAGTTTTTTGCTCCTGAGCCAAACTGGAGACTTTTGGGAAAAGGTTGGTCACAGTTTGGTTGTGAATCTCACCGTGGCAATGAGCAATGCCACCTATTAGATACCAGTTGTCCTTAAAAATCTCCTTAAAAGAGAGGAAGGTATCTTCTGATTTTCTCCCAGAAATCTTCCCTGAAGATATCCTATTTGTCATAAGGCATTCTTCTAGGTGAACCAAAAGGCATGCAGCTCTCTCTGTGAGTTTTATTAACATTGTTACCATGTGGTAATAGGGCATACCCAGCAGCAAAACACAGCACTTTCCTCCCAGCAGGACTGGAATACAGCTTCCAGGCTTGCCGTAGCCCCAGCAGCCCTGAGAGTGAGGAACCGAGATGAGACAGTTTATTTGCAAAACAGAAAGCTGTATCACCAGCAATGAACTGAAGAACAAACAGAAGACTTTACACAAATGTGACACTTGCTCTTTTCAAATTACAGCAGTTGTATTTTTACTACAGATGAAAAACAAACAAGCTGCTCTGTCTTGTCTCTCCCAGCTTGCTTAGAGACTCAGCTCAGCTTGGCTGCATGTAGATCAATTTGTTTCAAGAGATCAACATTTCCTTTTTAACCTTTCGAACTGTAAATCCCCATAGAATCCTGATGTTTTCATCAATTATATATTTTCATTTTGTACTAGTAATCGATAGCACTTCAGAACACTAATGTCATACAATATCTTTGTCTTGGGCTAGTAAGTGAATAATAACTAAATAATGCATTTCAAACAAGAGAGCAAATGAATATTCTCCCTCCAGCGCACAAAGAGACATGCAAAAAGAAATCACTGAACAATAGGACATTGATTTTTGTGGCTCCAAACTTTCCAGCTGCAGGCGGAAAAGACCAGAATAGAGCTGTAGTGCATTATCTTACTCCTGAAGTTGCACTTGGGCATGAAACTTCCAAACAGCTCCCCTTTTCCAGCATTGCTGCTGGATAAAGGCTTGGTGCAGACGAAGGTAATGCTGAGAAGTCACAGTTATGTGAATATTTGGAGAACAGAAAAAGTGCTTGCAATTCAAGCATTTTTGGCAGGGCCTTTTCAAATACTGTGTGTTCTCAGAAGACAAAGGTTTCAAACAATTCATGTTTGGAAAACAAGGCTACATCTGTACTAGCAGAGCTGGAGAGGACTGGGGAATAGCCTCAGAGTCTGGTTTGCAATCACACATGCTGTTACATTGTTAGCACAGGTTTTGTCAGAATTTTGGCTGGTGCTAAGTAACACACTCCCAAGCAGTGCTGGAGTATACGTAGATTGGGAGTTAACGCTCTCGGCAAACAGCTTGAACATGAAATCCCTATTTTGGGTAAGAGAATTTGGCTGTGCAGATTGAAACCATGCTGTGTCAGCTGGCCTTGAGGCCAAAGAGCAGTCTATCTCTCATTTCATTTGCTAATGTAGATGAAGTCAATGGGTGTTAGATATATTTGATAATTCTTGCTACCAGCAGCAGAAAGAGCATCTTGTGGCTAAAGCATTCATCTGGGACTGGAGAGAGTCAATTCCTAGATACTGCCCAGATTTTCAGTGTAACTTGAGGTCACTTGGTTCCTGTGCTTCTTTTTTGACTTATAAAATGGGGATAACAGAACTTCCTTACTTCAAGCACTGTGGAGATAACATGCAGAAAGATGTGATAAAGGGATTGTAACCTCTTTAATACAGCAAATATCTCTTCCTAGAAGTGGGTAGAAAACTGCAAAATTTGGTCTGAGAGTTTTCTTTCTCTCCTTCCTTCCTTCCTTCCTTCCTTCTTCCTTCCTTCCTTCCTTCCTTCCTTCCTTCCTTCCTTCCTTCCTTCCTTCCTTCCTTCCTTCCTTCCTTCCTTCCTTCCTTCCTTCCTTCCTTCCTTCCTTCCTTTCCTTCCTTCCTTCCTTCCTTCCTTCCTTCCTTCCTTCCTTCCTTCCTTCCTTCCTTCCTTCCTTCCTTCCTTCCTTCCTTCCTTCCTTCCTCTCCTTCCTTCCTTCCTCCCTTCTTTTCTTTCTTTCTTTCTTCTTTCTTTCTTTCTTTCTTTTCTTTCTTTCTTTCTTTCTTTTTCTTTCTTTTCTTTTTTCTTCTTCTTTCTTTCTTCTTTCTTTCTTTCTTTCTTTCTTTCTTTCTTTCTTTCTTTCTTTCTTTCTTTCTTTCTTTCTTCTTTCTTTCTTTCCTTTCTCTCTCTCTCACACTCTCTTTCTGTCTAGCCTGTATTCTCTCTTGCTTGTATTCTCTCTAGCTTGCTTCCTCAGCTCTCTTGCTTTTTTTCCTCCTTGGTTTCTCACTTTTTTTTTTTTTTTTTTTTTCTTGCTTGCTTGCTTTCTTGCTCGATTGCTTTCTTGTTTTATTACTTGCTTTCTTCCCCCATCCCCTTTTTCTCATGAGCTCTTCCTCTCCCTCCCTCTGTTTCTTGCTTTCTTGTTTTATTGCTTGCCTTCTCCCCCTCTCTTTTTCTTGCGTTCTCTTACTCTCCCTCCCTCTCTTTCTTGCTTTCTTGTTTTCTCTCCCCCTCCCATCACCCTCAACCCATCCCTGCTGTTTGTTTCTCTAATCCAAACAGTTTAGCTCCAGCACCAAGGCCTGGAGACCTGGAATGTGGCTAGGTTATTTTTGTCTTCTGTGAATTCAGCCCACCAGTGTACCAGAAAGAGCTGAACCTCTGCTTTCAGTTTGTCAGAATATGTTTTGTGCCTGAAATGTTTGGAAGAAGGCAGACATATGGCATGTTCAAAATAAATTTTGTGTTACTGGAAAATTTGGAGCCAGCTGTCATTGACTAGGTAATAGAGTCTTGCACCATAATAATGATAATGAAAATCACAGTAAAGAGTAGTGAATAACTTAATTAAATATTCAGAAAAGAGGATATATTTTCCACCCTGATTCAGGATAGTGCTTACACTTTTCTCTACTGTTAAGCACACTTAAAAACCTTTCCCAAATAAAGACTGATATCATCTAAATTTACAGTAATGAAAGGTGCTAGACACCTATTATTTTTGTAATGAGATCCAAAACAAGTATTCATTTGGATGAGTTTCTCTGCCCACACTGATATTCTGCCCAGTACTTAGTAGTGCTGCTGAAGCTTCCCCTCCCTTGGTTATAACATACTGCTTTTCATCAGTCCTGGGGTTCTTTCTCTCCTGCTTGTCTTCTCAAGTGGTAAGCTCTTCTCAAGTAAGATAAGCAAAAAGGCAGAACATTCTCAAATATGTGCTAGTGTGTTGATGTATGCACTGATAAAATTCTTCTGACAAGCAATATAAACTTGCAGGTGCCACCTTCATTTAAGCATGAATTTGCTGCATTTCTCTAAGAGGTGATAATGCATTTGAAGAAAGGGCCTCTGTCTTATTCTAGATGAAATTCTGCATTATGATATACTGCATATGCTAGTATGATGACTGAGTTGATGGGAATATATGTGCTAAATATGAAGAGATTATTACACAATACTGTTTTCAATTACTTCAATGCCCTGTAACGTTCTCCTGATGCCAGCCAAATTATGGTCTCCTGTAGCAGTAGAATAAGTAAAGAGCCCTCATTTGGGAAGTTCTCAAATATACCTCTGGCATCCTTTGACTTCATTCCTTGTCATGGGAGAAGAGGTCTCCTTGTCTTGCTTTACGTGAATAGTTTCTCTGGTGACTTTGTAGCACTTTTTTTTTTTTTTTTCCTTCGGTTTCACATCATTTTACATTTTACTAAGTGACCTATTTATGAGAATGTAACAGAAGAAAATTCTATCTGTATCAAGGTATATTAAAAGTGAACAATACAAATGGCTCACTGTCTAACGCAATTTTCTAAAATCTGTCTTCTTTTCCATCCAGAAGGGTAAATATACTTTTGGCAATTAGTTACCAACAAATGTCTGAAGTTCTAGGAATGAAGAATTCTTTCTCTGATTCCATTCCATGTGTAAAGATTGCCAAGATCTAGACAAGTCCTGTTTTGTTTTGTTTTGTTTTGTTTTGTTTTGTTTTTTTTTTAATGGTCAAACAGTTAAAACATGGAGTAGCACCTTTAATTTGACTAGAAATCCATTCTTTTCCAGCTCCATGAACTTATCTCTAGTCTCTGTCAGTGTGAAAGACATCATTCTGTAACGAGTCTTTCTCAAGACTGCCCTTTAGATTGAGACAGTCCTTGTCTTCTTGTTTTTTTTTTTTTTTTTTTTTTTCTCCAAAAGATCTATCTGTTCATCCTGTCACCTCAGACCCCCACACTAGCACAGGTTGGAAATGAAGTCTATTTTCAGACTTTCCAGACAAACTTCCTACACAAAACCCATCAAGATTTCTGTGCAGATGTGGGTAGAAGGGGGACCTGTTGAAATGGATATGCTTCTTTTAATCTTGACTACAATACAATCAGATTTTTCTATTGATCTTTGATCTGAAGTACAAAATGTCCCTTAAGCCACGGGAATTCAATGTATCTATTGAATTTTCTGTCTATCTAGCAACAGTAGAGTCAATTTTTAGAAATATATATTCACTTACTGTATCATTTTAATTATATTATTCTAGTATCTGACATACATCTTTGGTTTTCAGAAATTTGCAGAAACTTCCGTCTTCACAGGTATATGCACAGTGGAGTTACTTTTTAAGTCAAGAGTTAAATTTTATCCTCAACACTTACATGCTTTCAATACATCCTACTGATGTTACTGAAAGTCCAACTTCAGTAGGGGTTTGATCAGGCCCTAATGAAAGTTGGCATCAGCTACAAAAACCAACAAAGGACCATTTCTACAGAGAAATTAAATCAAAATATCCCCCTTCAAGAATTAGAAACGGTACCGTAGAAAGACTTTCAAGAAAACAGCTAAAATTATGTAGTTGAATATCTAACATCTCATGCAATAGGAGTTTGTAAAATTCCAGATTATCTCTAATTTATTCTCTGAACAATAGAATCATAGAATCATTTAGGTTGGAAAAGACCTCTAAGGTCATCAAGTCCAACTGTGAATAGAATTTAGAAAAGGTGAAACAGTCATGTAATTCCAAGTGAATAGCACATTTATTGTGGATATAACATCAGTGTTGCCAGTAATGAAAAATTCATGTGTTACAAGGCCAGAATAAGTAGAATCTTTCGAAATTTCTTCTTTCCCATTTAATACCTAAGCTACCAGAAACCTAAAAAGTAACTTAATTCTCCAAGTTGTTCCAGGGCCCAGGTTACTTCATCATGCACAGGCATTTGCACCCAACTCATTTTCTGTAGTAAATCAATTACTTGTGTTTATGGAGATATTCAGATGTGGGTTTAAGAATATTTAGCCCTGTGAGCATCGTGTAAGACTGAAAAATCATGAGCTTCCTGAACTCTGCATAGACTTCCAGCACTATTCCAACAGGACTTCTCTGATCACCCCTATGACATGCTTTGGCACACATAGCATATACAACACACTCCCAAACCTCTCTTTTGCCAAACCATAATGCAACCTTCCTGTCATTTCAGATATTTTGATATTAAGTAGTAATCACCAAAACAATGACATACTAGTGCAATGTGAGCACTACCCAGCGTTCATAGGAGGGCTCTGTATAGATGAAGGAAAAGTTTTACCTGCTAAAAAGGCAGTCAATCTGCTCCAGAAACAATTGGGTGTGGAAAGCATGGGTGATAGCTAATAGGCTACACTTCACTTAGGGGCCAGAGATCTTTCCCTGGTCTGGACTTCAGGCTTTCTGGATGGTGATCAATAACTGTGTGATTGCACAAGTTTTTATTCTTTTCTTATGTATTGTAAAAATAAGGCAGTTTATTTTTTATTTATTTTTTTATTTTTTTTAGAGCTTGTGTAAGCATATGTTTCATTAGTAAATTAATAGATGGTGGGTGTGAATGTTGAGTAGGAAGCATTTTTTTTTCTTCTTGATGTTTTTCAAATTCATTGTTTCTGTAAACAGGAGCTGATTTTTCTTATAATATTTATGAGCTGAAAATAACAGTGAAGTCATTGTTTAAGAGGTGAAAAGGTACAATAACAACAGCACAAACACTATATAACATTATAGATGCTGAAATGCCTGTTTTGAGAAGCAAGTTGTCTCCTGTTGGTGCTTGATTTATTATTCACATCCATTTGGGAAATGAGCCCTCAGGAGGTTGAAATATAATTATTCAGTTATTTATTTTTAGTTGGGAAAAAAGAAAAAAAAAACAACAGAGGACAAAATACTCCCACATGCAACACTGCAATGTGTTACGAAACCATCTGAAAAAAAGTTTTCTCCTTCCTTTCAAATGAGCTACATTACTGAGTGATTCTGCAAATGTCACTGCATTAGGGGAACATGGAATATTTTAGGAAGAATATATAGGTAAATAGCTGATCTGGTATTTCAACGTGTTCTGTGCACTTAAGGGACAAAATTTAATCTGTCCATGTTTTGGTCCCTGCCTGTAGTTGATGTTTTTCAATGGAGGAGGTTTAGATGGAGAAGCACAGTTTGTTCTGGGAGGAGAGGACAGCAAAAAATGGTAGACTGTTGCAATGTCTTAGCTGTAATTGCTTGAGATCAGTTATGTCAGCAATAATGTGAAATATTTTGTATCCTGTTATTGCTTCTGGAAGAAAAAAGATCTATTCTTCAAAGAGGTGAGAGCACCATCTGTGGCAGTTATGTGGGAATGAAACTTGTGAGAAGACATCATGTTTCCATCTGTTTTCAGAGAGCCTTAAATGATGTCCAAACCCACCAAATAGCTTCTGCTGTGTGAATTTGTAAAGTGTGGTTTACAATGTTTTATGGCTTCTGCATCTGAACTTATGCATGGAAGTCCAGAAAAGGACTGTCTGTTAAGTACAACCGCCTTTGATTACAGATGTGTCTGTTCTGGAGGGCACACTGCATAAAATGACTGCTGTAGCCATTGACTTTCATGTTGGCCATGTACAAGACCCTGTATATTTTGAAGCAGAGAGTGGCTAAATTGTCAAGATCTTCCACCTGTAAATGGTGGTTTAAGGGTTATCATCCTGCAAACATTATTATTATTTTTTTTAATCAGTAGTTGTTTTATGGCATATAAATATATTTTTTTCTTCAATGAGTTAGATTGTCTCCAACTTTTCTGACTAACTGTGTAACTTAGCACTGACCTTTGCAGTTATTTTTTATTCTTGTTTTGCTGTCCCTTTTACCGTGATGTTGTCTTTCAGGGAAGCTCAGGTGGGTGTAGCTTTTATTAATAGGGGACTTGGTTAGCCAAAGAGCACCAGAGACTATCATTTTAAAGAGAGACACCATTTATCTCTGACATTTGACAGTTGGGAAATTGTCCTTCCTCTTGGTTTTGTGGTGACAAAGAATTACTTGATAAATAAATGGAAATGAAACAGTGGAGGGTTTAATTAATTAATTAATTGATTTTGGAAGTGCACTCTGAACTTTAACAGACCAGAAAGACTAATGGCTCTGGTGGAGTCTGCCATTATTGGCAGCCTGGCTGAATGTCTGCCAAATCCAACAGGACTTCAGAGCAGGTTGCTATACAGATAATTTCTAGAATGCATCATCTTTTAAAAGCCCATTATTATCTTGGTAGTCTTTGCTGATAAATCATGCTGTAGCTGGGCAATTCTTTAAATTAGTGCCTGTGAGCCAGTGAGTGAAAGAGTCTCCTTGGAGACACCCGTTTATCATCTTGGAGAGCACCCCCTCTGCCCAGGTGCCAGAGGCAGACGGGCTGAGTTCCAGTACAGTAGTTCTGCGCCAGCAGGAGACATCTCTCATGAAAGCAAATCCTCAGGAGAGAGATGGAGAGGTGGTTTTGAATCCTAAATCACCCGTGAATCCTTGGGAGACCCCAGTGAGAAGGCTTGCTGTGTCCTCCTCTGCACCACTGAGGCAGCCTCCCAGGAGCAAGCAGAGCCAGCACTCTGTTTGGTTTCGGCAGCAAATGTTGACCAGAAGTCAGAACAGGGCTTCTCTGATTTGCTGAACTGAGGGTGTGACATCAAATTTAATTTCAATGTAATTTTTTTTTTTTTTAAATTAAAAAAAATATATTTTTAATATATAAAAAAATATATCTCAGGTTCACATCAAAACTGAACCAATGATAAGCAGTTAGGACTGGAAGGCACATATGTTTTATGTAGGAAACCCAAAAAAGTATTTTTTAAAAATAGCTTAAAATGAATGAGAAGAATGCGTGCTAGTTTTATTGTCTTATACAGGTAAGGCAGAAAAAGAAGAGCTGAAACACTATATGGTGCTTATACCATTTTCTTTTCCTTTTCAGGGGAAAAAAAACAAAAACAAAACAAAACTATATGAGAAAAAAAAAAGTCAGTATAAAGGAACGTTAAGAAACAAAGAAAGGGTTGCATGAAATAACCTTCCAAACTAATGGAAATGGATCTCTTGTGATTTTAAATATATCCCAGTTCTGTGCTAATGCATGCAAAAGATGAAGGAAACAAGTTACAAATGTGTAGAGTGTCAAATTCTCAAATCAAGACAGACTAATTCATCCTAAAAGATAATTTATACCAACTAAGCTGTCTGAGGCTTTGGGGTTGAGTGTTTGGCATGTGTTTCTCTACAGCTCACACACTGGACCACAACATAGCATGTAGATGATTCATGGGCTAGAGACTTTCTGCATATAGCGGTCAGCCTGCAACTCACATGTGGGGTCCAAGGGGGATTGGCTTGGCTGCTGAACAATTTTTCACATTCCTTTGCACCTTATGTCTCAGGCTTCTTTTCGGTGGTTTCAGACTCCAACTCCTCAATAACTGAGACGATGACAATAACAATATTAATAAGGAGAATGCATTACTATTAAACAACCACTCCTTTATTTACTTTCAAAGCTGTGATTTGCCAGTACTGTATCCCCTTCTTTTCTCTTTCCCAACAGAAAAACAACAACAACAAAAAGGATGGAAGCAATGTTGCATGTCTTCGTGCTGTCAGGGGTATAGGGAAACACTAAAGAGTTGTTATTATTGTTATTATTATTATATTTTTAGAATATATAATTTAATTTAATTAGTTCATGAACCTTTGCAAAAAGACTTTGGTAACAGCTCTGATTACTGATATTAAAGATCAGATGGAAAATTAACAGTATCCCCTTACACCAGTAAAAGCAGAGGCTGAACTTTTACAAGTTTGCTGCCATTAAAGTCTGTAGCATTTGAAATATCTAATAAAGTTTTAGATGATAATTCTCCCTCTGCCCTTGCTCTTTTATTTATTTATTTATTTATTTTTTTAATCCATTTTTGGTTTCCTTGGCTGTTTGACCTTCTTGAATGATCCTATAATTTACTGGGGGGTCAGAAAGTCACAGGGGCCCACATAAAACAAGACAAATGAAGATAGGGTTTCTTAGCAAATTCAACACATTTCTAAAGGCTACTTCATCCTGTGCATAGCACACCAGCCAGTTTAGAAGAAGGGCAGATGGAAGCTTGCTTTATACATATTAAAGGTGCTTTTTATACTCTTATGGGGAAAAACTTGTTTGCAAGCTTTGCATTCCAAGTTCTGTAACCAAATGCCAAGACTTTTCAGATCTGCCAAGTTCAAAATCTAAGATTTCAGGTCCACTTGCCAGCTCACATTTTACATTTGGCAGTAGAACTCTCTCCAGCCCTGCCAGTAGCTGGCCCCCAAGATGCCTCCATATGAGGTTTGGGATTTTATTTATTTATTTATTTATTTTTTCTTTTTCAAACACTATTGTTCCATAAACATGAAAGTCCAAAATTTCAGGATAAACCCAGCCTGGGCAGAATCCTTTTTTATTACTGAAAGGTCTCCAAGGCAGCACCCGCTTTGAGAAAACTTTGGAAATGGTTTGGAAATGGTATCTGACTTAGCCAAGGGAACTTATTTGTTACCTGCTGTGATATTTCTTTGTGAATACACATTTGTCAGGGGAATCCTGTTTCTTTACTTAGATAGTGCAGGATCTCTTTTTATTTCTCTCCTTACTGTGCATGCCTAATCCCCTTTATTGTTAATGAGAGTTTAATGTGTTCTTTGAATTGGAGAAAAACATTTCTATTCAACTGATAAAACAGAGCTTAAAGAGGCAGGGTGACAACACTTGGGGGGAGAGGTTGAATTGTCTGGCTGTGAGTTTAATGCTTTCCTGCCACTGGAGTGAAACTGAAAGATATAATAATATATAATAATATATACATATATACACACACATATAGATAATATTATATATATATAATGAAAACAGTTCTTGAAAGAGAGGAATCATAGAAATAGAGTGGCACAGTGGAAAAGAACTGTGAGTTGTAACTATCTTTGTGTGGGATGCATGGAGTGATTAAAATAAAATAAAAATAATATTAAAATAAACACAATAAAACCAGCAGAAACAAGACAATAGGAAAGTGATTTGCATAGATTATTCTTCCAGAGCTCATCCTTTTTCTGTGCTGTGTTCTCATTTTGATGATGACCTTCTAGACCAAATCTGGATAGCTTAAATCAAATGAATGCTTTTCCTTGTTGTGTCACCCCCTAGTAGTCCTTTCATTCAAACTTTCAGGAAATTTTGTGGCAACAAATCACTATGACATACTTATTCTTGCAATCCCCCTTGTCCATCCTTAGAGAAGAACCATGACTTAGCATATGAAGTGGATTACCTTTCACCCCAATTAATGTTTTTATAATGAGTACCAAAGGAAGCAATAATGTTTTGCCACTTATTATCGAGTGTTGCAGGGGCAATCTCTGAAACTCAAGACTTAGGTCAATGGCAGCACTGACATGATGGCAATCATGCTGCTGAGGTTTAAGCCCTACTACAGCAATGAATAAATGGATCAATTTAATTTCCAGAACTATCAGTCTGAAGCTGTAAGGAGCAGAATGAATGAGATATGAATGTCCAGGGGTTTTGCAAATTTGGCAGAGGTTAAACTTGATATTCCAGCCATTTTTTAGTTTATTCAAATGTTACTTAAAAGAAAAACAATGAAGGAATAAGGTAAGAAATAGCAATCATGTTTAATCTGGAAGCTGGAATTGGAACTACATCATTTTAAGTACATTGATAAATATATATTTTTTCATATTATTATATGATAAGTTATGTGAGATTGTGCAATAAATTATATTTTTCAGCTTGTAAGTAGGTTGATTGAATTGCTGCCCACAAATACATAATTTTCTAGATGGCAAAATCCACTGTTCTCAGTTTTAAGAAAGGTTATCATCTGAGATGTTATTGAACAGACTAAGCCATACCCATTTTATTATCTTTTAAAATTGTGTAATATGCTTAAACATACTTTAAAAATACCGGGCAAAGGAGCATAGACAGCACAAAGTCACCTGACAAAAATAACATTTTTAATTAGTTCCTTGGAATTCTTATGTAAGGAGAATTAGGCTGCTCATGGAAAGCTATGGTATAGTAAGAAAAATAAATGCCTTGCATAGAAGTTCAATACAAGGCCACCCTGACTTAAAATAAACCTTGTCCATTTGAGGCATAGTGACTGATAGCAGTGGACGGCCTGTATAGTGCAATCTCTATGAAGTATACCTCTCTTGCAGTCTATTATTTTAGAAAAATCAGAGAAGAAGTCCAAGATCCTCCATTTTATGAATCTATGAATCTATGATACCATGATTGTTTTCTTTTTCTGGCTTTTTCTTTTTTCTATTATATCAAGTTGTTTATGCCAACAGTCTGTTTCAACCTAACTAAGGATAGCAAACTTTCTCCTACAAGACCTAAAGAAAGCCAAAGAGATGATGGACAAATGAGTATGTATGTATATATTTTATGACTTCCATTATCTCAGGTATTAATGTAATTTAATCCTGTTCACTCATTTTTCAACTGCTTCTTTACACTGGGGAAGTAATTTACTCCTGCTTCTCCTTTGGAAAAGCATCATTAACCTCTTTTGCTCGTGATGATTGAGCAAATATCAGTTGAATGTCCTCCCACTGGGAGAAGCAGAGGTTCATTAATTGAAAGAAAGCTGTTTTTTGGGAGATGAATCCTTCCCTCCAGTCCCTGTGTTATGGGTGACTGTCACTCAGGTTGTGTTGTGATTGCCGTCTTGGAAGTGCCTGCCTGGGTTCCTGGATCCTGAGGAGCATTGCGGCAGCATGACTGCCCTCAGTTATGGATGGTAACAGGGTCACAACGAAAAGCCTTTTGTGCAGCATGCACAGAAATTCCCCAATACTATGTCACAACCAAGACCACGGGCCGTTATGTGTCCTAATCTACCAGATGAGATCAGATTTTACCCTCTGGGTTTCAGTTTAATTCTCCATAAAAAGTAACAGTTGTTTTTTGTTTTCCCTTTCAGGATTTCCATGTACTTTTAATTATTAATTTTTTTTTTTTTTTTTTTTTTTGTATTTATATTGTTAGAAAGAAAGATTATATAAATGTAAAATACCATGTGACAAAATGTTTAATCTTGAAGAGTTTCTTTCAAGGCTGGCAGCTGTCGAATTTCAATGTCCATTAAAAATTACATTTTTGTTTAGGCTAATGCATTGCCATAACAAACAAACAATCACAAGCAAAGCACTGTCTTTCCTCATGGCTGCATGCCAAGATGGACACACCAGCTTTTCCCTCTGCCTCTATGTGTGCATGTCTATGTTTTATTGCAAGTAGGCTTTGAAGTACACTGAGTGCTGGTCATTTTTTGCCCAGACAGCTGGAAGTTCAGACATATCAGGCTTTGCAGCTGACTGCATCAGTGGGCAGACAGGATGGCAGAGCAGGATCACTTGGATGCATGTTCTTGCAAGCAAAACCAGAAGAAGCAAAGTCAGGCTAGTATGTATTAGGAAACACTAGTTTTGACATTGTCACTTTAATGCTCATGGACACACACTACATCTGAAGCCCCGTGGGCAAGTTCCTGATCCTTTCTGCTCTGCATAATGATCAACTCCAGCTCTCAGAGTTCACTTCTCCTTCTGTTTTACAGGTCCCTGAAATTTATCCAGTTTCACTGCTTCGTACCTGTGTTCCTATCAGAAAAGATGCTGAAACAGCTGTGGGATGAATTATCTATTTATTTATTCATTACAAATATTTCTTTGACCTGGCAAAATGTGGTGAGCTGGGAAAGCCTTTTTGTCACTCATGTTACCTCTTTTCCTCCAGAGGAGTCACAGAGGATTTAAAGGTCATTTGAAAAGCAGCCTTTTGCTCTTTGACAGCCCTTTCAATATTAGCCTGCAGTTTTACTTTACAAAGTCATCATTATTAACTGCGTTCATGGCTACTGCTGTTTTCCTGGGATTGCAAAGAAACTTGAGATACTAATTGCAATGAGCTAATTTGGCAATACCATGCAAAACTTCCTTAAGGCATTAGTTAAGAATATACTTTCCTTTACACAAAGAGTATTTGAAAGAGGGAACAGACTGCAAAGGCAGCAGAAGGTATGCTTTTGTACTCCTATACTTAAGAGTAGATGGTATAATTAGCTTACAATGGCAGTTGAATATATTTCTCAGAACAAGAAAAGAACATACAGAATTAAACAGTAGCTTTAGCTTAATGGTAATCAGTGATAATGATGATAATAATAATAGTACTTAGAACATTAATGTAGAGATTTGCATCTTGAAAGTGCTATGCAAAACATTGACTTAATTACTGTCACCTCTTCAGGGAAGGTAGGTATTATTGCCCTGGCTTAATAGATAGGGAAATTGAGATATAAGGAAATGAAATGACTTGCCAAAGGCTCTGCAAGAGGCTGTAGAGGGATTCAAACTTTCCAGGTCCCTTTACCATTTGCTTCGCTATACCAGGCTAATTATGCACACTTTAGGGCTGCTTTGTGCTTTTGGAAGTTGAGCTCAAGTCCTTTGAAATTAAAACTGTGTGTGTAGTGTTTTAAAGGTTTTCTTTTTCAATCAGTATGTGATTGGAAAAAATACTTTAATATGACTTTCCTCTCTGGGTCAGCCTGAAACAAAAAGTTCAATTTTGTTTTAAAATATTTATTTCTTTACCTTAGTATACAGACCAACTTATAAAAGAAAAGCCAAAATTTTGTATAGAGTAAGTCAGAAAACAAAAGAGATTTTCCCCAAATTTATTTTGCTATTAATTCAGGGATGCAGGGGGTGGAGGGTTTTGATGAAATTATTTACCAAATTCCAAGTTTATTAATGCTTTCTCTGACATGCAAACTGCACGTATTTTTATTTTATTTTATTTTATTTTTTGAATTACTATCTAGTAGATATACTTTTCCTTGTCCTTATTAAAATCAATGTGAATCTTTCTGCCTCAGTCGTTTCTCCTTATGGAAGGACTGGGGATCAACCCTGTGATTTGATTACTTGCAGTGCTATGTTGAGTCAAATGGTGCAGTGATAACATAAACAGTTTTCTGGCCACAACCACAATTTAAGGTGGTGATGAGATATTGCAAGATGAATTGTGTTCCATAACGATAAAGAGAAAACCTCGGCTTTTAGTTATAATTATTTCCCTGTGTGAAAGACATTAAAACTAGACTACAGGAATCGGTTTTGCTTTGACTGCTTATAGTATGTTTTTAGCATAGATCTTATGGGCACTGCAGTTCTGGTTAATTAAGTCTGAGCCATAGTTCACTTCTTAGATAAGAAATGTAGTTCTGTATCTGTAGAACATAAGGCAGTAATAGATGTCAGTGTCTGTGTTTGCAGGATTTAGAAGGAGCTTTTGATAATTGTTTTCTCTTCATCCTGCATTCTGTCACCTTCACTTACCAGCGGATCAGTGCACACAAGCTTACAGGCGTTTAAAAGCTGGATGTGCTGAGCTCCTCTCTGTGAACAGAGGGAGATGTGCCTCTATATTGGGAGCCTTTCTGTACACAGCTGGTGTCTCATTTATGTGTTTTGAGTACCTACAGGGTGTGGGGGCATTTGCTGGTACTCCGAATGGACATGACATCCGGAGGTAACAACTTCATGTAGCGTTATTGATTTTTGCATTGTACCAGCACTGATTTCTGGGTATGTGAATCCCTTGCTGAGCCTCTGATGATAGTCTGACCTAAAGCTTCAGAAGATTTTAGTAGATGAACTTCAGGAGTGCTTACCCTGTTTCCAGAACAACACGGTCAAGTTCATTCAGCTAATCAAAACATCAGACAGTTTTATCCAGCAGGATTTAACTGGGGTTTTTGTTAAAAGCTTTTGCTTCATTTTCACTTTTTTTTTTTTTTTTTTTTTTTTTCATATTGTCATGACTGAACATAGCAGCAGAAATGAGTAATATTGAAAAAGCAGTGGAGAAATTTTCTGAAAAATTTCCTTTGCATTTGCTTTCTGCAGGCATTTTACATTAAAACCTAACTACTCTTGTAGCAGTCACAGTTTTCCAGTCAGGGTAAGCAAGAAGAAACTATTTATATAAAGCAGAAATAGGCAAAGAATGAGTAGTTACACAGCTCGAGTTTAGATTTTTTCCCCCAACAAATTGCTTTAAGTGGATGATATGGGCAAAAACTGTTCCCAGGTTTATTTAGCAAGTCATTTCAAATAAATTATATGCTCAAGAGAATCACAGTATAAAAATAAGCTAATAGAAATGTGCATTCTTTCACATAATTGATAAGATTTATTCACTGCTCTAATTATTAAAATGATCTGGCTTTTTCAGAGGGTAGGAATGAAATACTAAATTCGGTTTCTCCTGACAGTCTATACTAGAATATCAGAGATGGGTTGTTGCCTCCTCATAGTTTAACTGACTCTATTCTTTGAGTAGTACTACATAAGAGGTGAGACATATTGGAGTAGAATATGAAATAAGGACCTGAAAATGAGATTCTGCTGTAATATATGTTGATCACACAAGGTGGCAGAATGAGCTTAGGGCTCTCTGAGAAGTAAGAAGCAGTGAAGCATCATCATTTTCAGTCAATGGCATATCCTTCCTTGCCCTACGAATATGCCAAGATGCTTCTGCACATGTAGAGGGATGGAGGGGAATTTTTTTAAAACAGCATTTTTGATAATTATCCAAGTTCTTCAATTTCCTTTGGAGATTTAATGGAGACTGTTAAAAGCTTGTGGCTAACTTTGAAAATTAATAATCATACAATGCTGAATCTGCTCACATCTTCAGTTTTATTGAAAACAGTTTACTTTCTATCAATACATTGATTCTCTAAGTGGGGTTGAACTCTTCAGATGAAGGACAGCTACAAGAACAGGCACGTAGGGAACAATTCTCTTTTCCTTATCGATTTATGGCTAAATTTACTTCTATTGTGAGTGAATGAAACTCTGTTGACTTTGCTGGTGTTGTTATTTACTTATAGCAGGCCTGAGCATGGCAGGTAGTTATATGTGGCTGAACTGAAGGCAACCCAAGAAGGAGAAACTGAAATCCAAGGCAAAGAGAAAGGATTTTTCTGCAGCAATTTCTGTGCTACTGCTTTGGCCAATGACCTGAAGAATAGTAGTGACACTTCTTCTTGCACATTTACCAGATGCTCTCCTTGACTCACTTCTGAGACTTTTCTTGTAATAGGCAGTTCCAGGGGCAGGGCTGAGCTGTGTCCTCAGGAGCCTTTGGTTGCAGGTTGCAAAGGAGGTCCTACTCATGCCTGCTCAGTTCACCCCTTTGGAGCTACATAACAGCCATGCAGTGTACCAAAACAACGTGGAATTTCAGCTATGGTTTAGGATTTTTTTCCAGTCGTATGCTCAATGTGAATTGCACCAATAACGCATAAAAGCAATCTTTGTGTTCAGCTCAATTAATGGTTCGTTGAAGAGAGAGGAGGTATATAGGAATGCTTCCTATATACCACCATAGGAAGCATTTTAAAAGTAGCTGATAATGTATTCTCCATCTGAATTTATTTCTATCTGTAACTAAATTAAGTGACCAGCCAGGTTAGTCTTATAAGTAAGACTTAAGAACTGGGATCTATTCATTGCTCCTTATGCAATATATTTCTAGAAGCTCATTAGAAGCTATTAGAGCTTATTCACCCTTGCAACCTTTTCAGCAGATGTTCAGCTGTTTGTTTTTCCTCATTGCCTTAAGATATTTGGCTAAGCATTAAAACAAGACTGGAACAGGTCAGGAAAGTATTTATTTCCCAGAAAAAATAAACTAGGAAGTAAAACAGATGACAATTAATATTGAAAATGTCATCTGTAATCTATTAATAAGAACTGGAAAACAGGAATTAAGTGAAAAATTGAAATTTAGAGCTATAACAAACCCCGGAATTTCAATCTGTCTCTTTGCACAGACAGGAGGTTACAAAATGATGAAGAAAAAAAGAACCAAGAGAGAAACAAACAAACAAAAAAAAGAGTTCTGGAAATTTTCTTTATGTACTGGCTGCATTTGTCTTTGGCCCTTCTGTCACTTATGGGACCAGTCTGTGAGACTCAACAAGACTTCCTGAATGGTCTATGGTCATACCTAAGAGACTTTTTTAGTCCACACCTGAGCTTTGGGCTTCAAGCCCTGAGAGCTCCCTGACTCTGTTATTGTGTCCAGATTAATCCACAGTCACGCCTTGTCTTTCAGCTGCTAGCTGCTGCCTCTCAGCTCAGCCGCAGCACTTGTGTGATGTCTCTTTTGCCATCCCACTGCAAAGCCAGGGGGTTATTTTTAATTGCCAGTGGTTTTAACTTACCTGCTCGAATGTACGCTGCACAGGCTTGAGTCACTCGCACATACTTCTCAGCCTAGATCAGGCAACTGAGTGGAGACAGCTCCTCAAAATGCCTCTCTGCTGTGACTGCCTGCGAGTCCTCCCTCTTCTTTTCAGTACAAAGTCAAGCACTAACAGCCTAAACCACTGCAGGAGATGCTTTGAGTTAAACTGCTAGCCTTACACTGAAACGGGCAAAAAATCCTCACTTATACCTGCTCCTTACCACCTCTGAATCGTTAATTACTGCCTCTCAGTCTGATTTTCCTCACGGCAGGCTGCTGCTGCTCATGGAGATGCCAGCTGGGGGCTGCAGGGCAGTGAAGCCAGGGTTGAAGAGTAGCAGTAGGGATGGCTGGTGAGCTGGGTCACAAATCTGGGCTCAAACTGGACTTAAAGGACATTTTAGGTACTTTCTGTCATGCTGTACCAAAACTGATGTGAATCACTTAATTCACATAGCCCAGGCAGATCTGCAGTGCAGTGTGAGAGATACATCTGGGACAAAACTTGGGCATACCAAACTTACACAAGTACTAGGCAGCAGCCATTATACAGTAAGTAATTATTTCGTGTTCAAGGAGGCATTAGGGACTGTCTGAGAGAGTACCTTGGCAGTGTGACAGCATGAGCAGAACTGCAGAGCTCTTCAAAGAGCGGGTGACTCAGGGCAGCTCCTTTTGTCACTTTCCGGAGTCATTGTACAAACTGATGTCCACGTGTTGGTTAAATAAGTAACAGCTGACTGGGTTTCAGTCAAAATCTGTCTCAGAAATTTTGGCCAGTTTCCCTGAAAAGCAGAAAGCAAGCAGAGGCATAGCAGCAGTGAGAGAGCTAGCACTAGAAGCAGTGTGGTGAGTCAAAATATTAATGGCTGTGACATGGATGCTCAAATAGAAACCGTGCTGTTGGATGCAGGTGTGACTCATACTTGCACAACATGTGTGAGTAGAAAACATGGTCTCTAAGACGTGGAGGTCCTCATATTCACAGAGTGCTGAAGTAAGCTGTGGCTATTGAAACTACAGACCTTTTGCCACATACTGTACACAGAAACCTGCTGTGTCCAGTCAGATTGCTGCAACCTCGTGGGGAAACAGAGGGTGGATATTTGGGCTCACACACGTGCTGCCTCTATGTGCACATATGCCCCCACAGATATATGTATGTGCTACTGAAGTGTGGGTACACACAGTGGACAGAATAAGAGCACATGGGCTTTATGTGGTTACTGCAAATGCTCTCGTTTCAGAGTGCTGCTGCTGGAAAGCTCATAGGGCAACTGCATATGGATGACCCTGCTGCCTGGAAAAATGTGCTGTGAAACTGCTGTATTGTGCTGGAGGTGATTCCTGAGCCACAGACGGACCCTGACAGCCTTTGTAAAGTGATATGAAGCAAAATACCTGAGAGAGCAAGGAAATCAGTCTGTGCTGATTAATGCCAGTGTTGCTGATATTGATGGTTTAGCTGCCTGTACAAAACAAATGTGGCTAATCAGTTCATCTTGAAATAACTTGTACTAGTGAATAAAGGAAGTTGTTGCCTAATCAATTTCATACTAATTGCTCCATGCCACAAATTCAGGGCCTGATCCAATATGAATTGACACCAAGGAAAGATACTCCATTTGCTGTGATAGTCTACGGATCAAGGCTTCATTTGAAAGGGAATAAACACAGCATGCTAAATTAGTGTTCACCTGAGCCTTCACTATCTGTTTCTTGAGAAACAGACAGGCTTGATTTTATTTTGTGCATAGCCACATGAGTTACAGCACTCACATGTTGGATTGCAGGCCAGCAAAGCCAACACGAGCACATCAAAGTTTCAGCTGGAGCTGGGGCTCTGTTGGCTGCTGTCTGCCACAGACCACCTCGGTCGGGTGTCTGACACAGGGTGTTAACTACGGTGTTGCCTCATGGAGCCATTTAGCTCCCAACAAACATTTAGTGCTTGTGAGGCATTTGTCAAAAAGCCACACTGGGGCTATACCTGTGGCTTTAGCTATTTAAACGTCTTTAAAAATCTGTCCCTTGAGATGATTTAACTCAGCAGGATTTAGGCTGTGAAGGCTCACATCATCAAAGGGACCAAAGTGTCAATCCATCTCTTTTCACGCCTAAGGACATAATAGTATCATGCCCCTCCCCAAGAGAGGGTACTGTAGAGAAATTTCCAAGCTCTCAGCACCCAAACTAGCTAGCTCTGGAAGCAGATGGAGTATAATTATAGCAGTGTCGAGCTGCACCTGAACTAATTAGCTCTGCTGAGAAACAGGGATTGAATTTAATAATGCATGTTCTGCCATACCAAAAAGGCTAGACTGCCTTTGAGACCCATGTGAGTGTCTCTGCATGGTGCTGTGCTGAACTCTGTGGATGTACTCTGAAAGTCAGCTTGGAGCTTTTTTCACCATAATCCACTGCACAATGCAGCTATCACCTTGTCCCAGCATTCAGGTACCATTGGCATAATTACTCCTCAGCTGTCACTTACCTCCTGACTATTAGTTTAGCATGTTAAGTTCTGCATATGCTCAAGATTTTGCTGTCCAAACTCACCTAAATGTTGAGATCCACCTCAAGGACTGCCGTAACCTATTTCTAAAGCCTTGAAGGCTTCAAAATGAAACCCTCTTTGCTATGGGTCTGAAGTTACTCGCATGGTCAAAACATGCTTAAAGTGCTTGGTAGCTGGGAGAAAGGTAGTAGGTGCAGGTTCGGATCCTTGCTCTGGAGCATCGATACCTATCAGACATGAACATGAGCCCTTATTTAGATACATTTCCTAATAGCTATGATTAAAGCCAGTCTCTCTGGCCTCAGTCCTCTGCATATCAAATTATTTCTACAAAGGGAAGCAGCTCTCACGTTGGTGAGTGAGAGACTTTTCCCACTGCACAAGGAGTTGGGAGCTGGGATGCTCACACAGGGACTGGTTTGAGCTCAGGGTCCAGCTGTGGGTCAGGCAGAAGGAGCAGTTTGACCCCATCTCCCATGCTATCAGGGATAACTCCAAGGCTCTCGCTTCTCCTGGCCTACCACTGTTACTCTTTAAAAATGGATCTCCTGCATCATGCAAGTGAGTGATTTTATTTAAGTGCTTAATGGCTCTGAGAGGATGAGTACTGGGCCTCCCTGGACACATTCTGTAAAGCCTCGTTGCTCTCTAGGAAATGCAAAAGGAAATTGTACCCTTGAATTACTTGATGTCTTTTGAAAATTTTAGGCATGATTCATAACATTTGATGATTTTTTTTAATAAGTAGCTCCTTTAGACAACTTCAATGAATCTGTGTGCTGTAGACAAAAATTACAACTACTGGATCAAGCATCCACACACTTCCAGAGCAAAGACTTTTTCTATTTATTTATTTGTTTGTTTGTTTTATTTCTTCAATTTTATTGAAGACACACAGTCATCAATGTCTTGAGCTAAGGGAGATTTTCAGTAGGTAGAACTGGTGCATCTTACTGTTGCAGAGACAGGCATTTCTCTCATCAGAAACTCAAAATAACTTTGATTTTATTGCAGAATCATTCCTTTTCCTGCCATTCTGCTGAGAGGATCTGAAATAAAATTTCTTAACTAGAAAGAGATCTGATTTACAAGGTTTGTAATAGTTGTGTAGAATTCAATTGCCTGTGGAGGAAACACGGGAATCATTATTTCCCTTCCTCTTCCTGTATTTGCTCTGCAATATATTTGGTTCAAATAATCCATTTCTGAAAATATCTCTTTGGTATGTGGGGGAGTGGAGGCATTATAAGCAATATTGCATTTGTAATAAGGGGAAAGGGAGAGCTGTGAAGAGGGGAAGGAGAATTCCCAAGTCTGAGATCTTCCCTCACACTTCTCCTGGCATGGCTTTGTGACAGACTACATCTCTTACAGTACAGAAAAATGGAACTGCAGCCTCGCCCTAAATAATTAAATAAATACTTAACTTTTAGGTTTAGAACTTACAGTATATTATAAAACAATTACATTTCCTTTGCATGAAAAGGCAAATTACCATTTAGCTTCCTTTGTCATCTGTATGTGTGAGTTTGGAGCAATTAGCATGAATATAGTGCAGGTGCAGTATCTCAGGAAATTGCAAGAAGCTGTGCTGTGGTTTTGTACTGTAGAGGGATATCAAAGCCACTCTTTTCCAAGTCAAAAACTGGAGAGATTTGAGCATCTGAAATGTGATTTTTTAATCATAACAAACACCAATAGATGACTATATAATAGGCATGAAATGAATGCTCTATTTTCTCACAGATTGTACTGCTACTTATTTAATTTAACTTGAGACTGCAAACTATTACATTTTAGATTGTGAATTACCATTCTTTTTTGGACAGCTTTTTTTTTTTTTTTTTTTTTTTTTTTTTTTTTTTAACAGCACTTATATTGTGGTAGCATTGATATTATCTCAAGACATCTTCCTACTCCAGTGGTATGAATTTTTACTTGTTCTTTAAGACAAACTACTTGGGAATTCCTAGGCCTGGAATTTTGTTTCGTATCATTTTGTTGTATCTAACTTAATGCAAAACCAATCCTTGTACCTGACTCTGAGATTCATTTCGTTTTTTTAAAGTGCAAATTCCTCATAAATTCAGGTGAGAATGGTAAGATAAATGCTGCCTAAAGCCAGACCTCACAGTGGGCATAAGTAGTGATGTAGTGATTTATTTTTTATTTATTTATTTTTTCTTTTTGGTAGGGTGATACCAATCCACATCTGCTGAGGATTTGACCCTTAGAGCTATCTGACCTGATAGTCATTTTTGCTGATGCTTCATTTATAAGAGCAGAACAGAGGGACATGAATGACCATGGTGATTATTCATACATGGTTTAATGCCCTTTTATTTTGCCACAGAGGCTTAAAGGAGACACTGTGGTAATGGCCCACAGGCTCCCCATTTTATCCATGATGTGAAATCACTACTTAGAAGAATGATACTGATATGGAACATTTCCTTAAAAAGGAGCAAATTCATCCTGGGGACTACAACACTAAAGGCAGTACATGCAAATGTTTGTGCAGGAAAAAAATCTGATGGCCACTATGGAATTTGTGATAGTCACGCAAATGAAATGACATGCAGGCATGTCCAGTTTGGCTATAGGGAAGTGGCAAAAGGAGGAGGAAATGCAAGTATCAAATCTGAAAAACAGCCTGTGGCAAAAGAGAATTTTCAGGTTGTTGGCATGGTGAGTCATCTGCTCAGTGTTTCTATAAATATGACAACAGCAGCTACTACCCCTTACTTTTAGCTGCATCAACACACACACTTCAGTTGAGTGGGAGAAGGTAAAAGGGCTTACTCTGAAATAGAAATAGCAGTAGGAGGATATCACATGAAGCAAACTCCCGGAACAGGCAAGACTTGTGACAGGATAAAGATTATTTGTTCTGTAGCTAGCATCCCTAAAGACACAGTTGTTTGCTGGGGTGTTATATGAGAAAAAGATACATACTACTTTGGTGTTTTACTGTGTACTGCATGGATTTTTTCAGAGTGCAAGCTTTTAATCTTGACAAACAGGATGGTTTCAGCACTCATCTAAAATTTTAATGCTAATAGTTAGAAATATAATTTTTGTCATATTATCTTGGTCTGAGAAAAAACCTTTTTCTGCATTGGTTATGAGGTAAGAAAATTTGTGGGCTCTGTGGCACTAGAGAACCGTCAGTTCTGTCTCTAGGTTCTCTGCGTGGGTCTGTAGCTAATGTTGCAACACCTGTCCTATATTTCAAGTGTAGCAGGAGGCCTTTTGAGCAAACTATCACTTCGAGAAGAGCTAGAGATTGCGCAGTCCCCTGTGGCTCTGGGAAAATTTAATGGAGTTGGAGACTAATCCCCCTACCAATGCTCTGTGGAGTACAGGGAGCAAATTTCCTTACCTCAGAGGAAGAAGTCAAATGCTCTCCAAGGGGGAGCTTAGCCAATTTTTCTCTTTTCCTCCCTCTTGGGTAAAGTTTTCTAAGGGAATGACTGAGGATTGACCCTATGGAAATTAGAATCGGAGAAGACCCATTATAAAATTGATTTTATTTCCTTGTCATTGGAAGGTTGTTCCCTATAGCATGTTCTCTAATGATTTATCTGGGAGTTTCAAATGTTGTAAGTACCAGTGGTTCTGTATTTCCCTGACCTGTCTCACTGATGGATGGTACAGAGATGGGGATCACAAGATACAGCAGAGATGAAAAGGGAGATAGCCAAATAACATAAAGATGAAATTTCTTTTTTTTATGGTTTGAGTAAACTGCTAGGGAGAATCAGGAATGAGACCAGCAGCATTTGCAGTATATGTGCTGGGTGATATACTAGTTTAAATCTAGGCTACATTTAAACACAGTGAAATTTGCCTCTGACACAAACCAACCACTTTTAAATTTACCTCCATTTAAATCACTTGAAATTTATTTTCCACGCTTTTCTTGTAGTATGTTTGCACAATATCTGGGAGAAAAGCTTCTTATTTCTCTATTTCCCCCTTTTTCTCTTATTAACACCTCCCTCCATGGAGCACCCACCCACGCACACTTCTTGGGAAGCAGATGTGATGAGAAGTGCTGAAGCACTATGAGATAAGATGTTCTTGAAGAATCTCTGATCTGTCGAGCAATATCTTATGAGATTTAAAACTCCAAAGGGTTTAATATAAGTAAACAAAACCTTTCAACATCTTACAGCTCCTGGGAAAAAAAAAAAATCTAAAACATTACAAAATTCACTAACCACTTCTTACTGTCAGTGCTACCAGTGAATCTTGCTGTCCACTTGCCTCTTCTATTCTGTCTTAAGCAGCCACAGCAATATCCTATCTCTTCTGCTACTCATCCATACAACATAGGTGTGCACGTGTATCCTTTTATTGACTTCTATATGTGAGATTCGGTATTTGCTACTTTTTTCTATTTGGTAATGGCACTGAATTTTTGTACGTTGATAGCAAATACAGTTGTAAATTCAGTCTCTGTATTTCTCTTTTCATGGGGCACCTCTTTTTTTTTTTTTTTTTCATTGCTTGTGCTTTGTTTGTTCAAATTAAATATTTTTTTTTTTTCTTTTTAAAGAAGAATGAACTTTCAGTAAAAGATGATAAAAGATTTATCTGGTGATAAAACATGTAAATCTTTCCAGAAACTTCAGGAAGATTTTAATATTAATGAGGATCAAATATGGAAATATACACAACTTGAGAATAGTTTCTTGGAAACAGGAAGAACTGTGGAGTCAGAATAGAAGTAATCCTTATTAGGACAAGTTTCTGATATTGATAAGACAGAAATACAGTATCTCAATTTTATTTTATCTTGCTTAAATCTCTTCATTCTTTTGTGAATGGGTAGGAAAGAATGACAAGTCAGTTTTTAAAAATACACTGCTGGATAAATCATTAGAGAAGAAGCTATAGGGAACAAGTTAGTAGTGACAAGGAAATAAAATCTGTTGTGTAATAAGTTTATTTATTTATTTATTTATTTATTTCTAATTTCTACAGGGTCAATTATCAGTCCCTCCTGTAAAAAAAAAAAAAAAAAAAAAAAGATATTTATAGAAAATTAATATTTTTCTATTTTTAATACTTTAATAAGCATGGACATCTCTTCTCCTCTTGTGCCCTCAGGATAACTCTTGTTCTCTCCTAGTATGAATTTTGGTAAAACGAGGGCCTGGTACTTAGTATTCCTAACTTAATACAGCATACTAACTCAAATGAATGTTTAAGGTACTTAATTTTTTAATCTCCCTTTTACTCTTTCCTACGTATCACTGAAATCAGGCAATGTCCTTACTCAACGTCAGAACAATAGAAATTAGAAGTTTGGAGAAAAATGACAAGAGAAAATCAATAGGTGACATGCAGGTTCATTTTTAAAAGAGCAACACTCTGAGGTATCCTTTTTTATTTTTAGATTTATTTAATTTTTTGTTTTGTTACTGAAATTTTCCAGTTCATGTTGTGACAATTAAGGACGAGTGGGGAGCACAGGGATTTTGGGGTTCCTGCTTCACACCTAAATTTGTATACTCCACTTTGGCATTATCTGAACTTCATTTTTACCACAGTTACATCCCACTTTCATATGACTAACCTTTACACATGCTCAGTGATCAATTAAACAGAGCTAGATGTGATTGGAAAGATTTGTTGTTGAAAAAAATTTACAAGATCAAGGTTTTAATAAAATAGGATAGGATGTTCAGATGATCCTCAAGGACTTAAGTTGTTTGCTGTGTGAAGTCCTGGGTACCCTCACAGAGAAATGTTCTGACTCCCAGAAGAATGGTTACTCCACACAGCGTCCATTTTTCAGGGCTGTCTCTTCTTTCCAGACAGCTAGAAATCCTCAAAGATCCACATTTAGGAGAGTGGAATAGGTGGTGCACAGCCCAGAGAGTCCAGATTATTTTTCTAACACTTTCTTCTAATGCCCTCTTTTCAGTCTTAACATTATCATTTTGAAAGAGATTTCAAATTTGCCCAGTATGATGATTTTTGAAGTCTGCATATGACACTCACTCATGCTGTGCTCTAAGATAATTTCAGAAAATGCCCTGCCCCCATTTATTATTTGGCATGCAGGTTTCTTTCACTTGCTGTGTTCTGGGACATGCTCTCAGCTAACTAGTGAAAACCTCTGCAGGATGTTTTGCTCATTAGAGAGGCATTTTGATGTTAAAGAAATAGTTTCCTTTTTATTTTAAAATGTCTTATTGGATAAATAGTATACACATTTTTCTGAGATGTGTTTTGAGGTAAGCTGCTTGGAAAATTAACAGAGCCTTCAGATCTCTGAAATTAATGGGAAAGTTCAGTGAAATTTGGATTAGACTCTGATGATAAAGCAATCTGAAACAGAAACATCATTAAAAGATACGGGTAATGGAAGTGTGAGTTTATTTGTCTGAAAAACAGATTGTGAGGTAATAAATAATGAATTATTGTTAAGAAGTACATCTGTCTCTAAAGGGAAAAATGTCTTGCTGAATGCATCATGCATCTGTACTGATGAAATTATTAAAATAAGTACCTTTGAGATAAGAGGATGAACTATAAAGAAGACCAAATGAACAGAGGTCTAGGGGGCTTTTATGCCAATTAATTGACGGACATACAGCAAAGAGACGAATTGTTAATATATGCTAAACACACAAAATCTAAAAGACCATCTGATACATTCTGTCAGAGACAAAACAGGTCTGTTTAATTAAAGGCTGTAATATTGCATGTATGCTTGCAGGCAGAGATAAGGTAGCTAATCTAGCTTTCCTGAGGTGCACTCTGTCTTTTTAGTGCTTAAATTTCAACCTTAAGTTTCTCCTAATGCTGCTGTTTGTATGGGATTGTTCCTTGTTTTCTGGCATATAACCGGTTCCCCGAGAGATACACCTCCAAATAATGACTGCTTGTCAGGAAGATATTTTTTTTCCTGCCTGCCTTTAATGCAGACCCTTATTTTACAGGCAGGTTTCTCAAGGCTCATGCTGTCTTATTTTTAATGGCTAAAAAATAAAAGGGAGGAAAATACTGACACACAGCCGTTCCAGACGAGAATGGAACAAGAGCTCATTTGAATAACCACCCTACGGATCTGTCACGCTGAGCTGGAGACATGCCTCAGCAACCTCCAGCAGGCTCAAAATCAAGCCCTCGGATGAGGAACGGGACGAAGGAGTGCCTGCAGCCCGCGCGTGCTTTGGATCCGCTTGCTGAAATGCGGCTGCTCGGGAGAGAGCTGAGTGCAGCCTTGCAGAGGAATTTAATTCACTGTATTACACAGAAACATATGGCTGGAAGCCTACAGGAAAATAGTGGAGGAGGGATTTTGCAGCGATAACATAAACCTTATTCTGCATGAAGTAAAATCAATATTCATTCTTAAAGCAACTTTCCAGGCTCTGGAAACCATATATTGTTTGATTTCACCAAGTTCGGGGTCTTTGCCTCCATTCCCTCACTGGTACACAGTTGTTCTTTAGAAAGAAACTGCATTTTAATGCAATTATGGAATCATAGAATGGCTCAGGTTGTAAGGGACCTTAAAGATCATCTAGTTCCAATCCCCCTGCAATAGGCAGGGATATCACCCACTAGATCAGGCTGGCCAATGCCCCATCAAGCCTGGCTTTGAGCACCACCAGGGATGGGGCATCCAAAATTTCTTGTCAGCCTCTTCCAGTATCTCTCTACCCTTACCGTGAAGAATTTCCTCTTAATGTCTAGTCTAAATCTATCTTCTTTTAGTTTAAGACCATTCCCCCTTGTCCCATCATTATTTACATGAGTAAAGAGTCCTTCTCCATCTTTTCTATAAGACCAACCTCATTGCAAGGCCACAATGAGCTCTCCCTGGAGCCTTCTCTTCTCCAGCCCTCTAAGCCTTTAGGAGAGGTGCTCCAGCCCTCTGATCATCTTTGTAGCCCTCCTCTAGACTTGCTCTAGCAGCTCTACATCTTTCTTGTGCTGGGGTCCCCAAACTGGATGCAGCACTCCAAGTGGGGCCTCACAAGGGTGGAGCAGAGGGAGATAATCACCTCCCTTGATCTGCTGGTCACTCCTCTGTTGATGCAGCCCAGGATGCAGTTGGCCTTCTGGGCTACAAGCATGCACAGCTGGCTCATGTCAAGCTTTTTGTCCACCAGAACTGCCAAGTCCTTCTCTGCAGATTTGGTCTCAATGAGTTCTTCTCCCAGTCTGTCCTCATGTCTGGGATTTCCCTGACCCAGGTGTAGCACTTTGCACTTGGACTTGTTGAACCTCATTAGGTTCACATGGGCCCACTTATCCAGCCTATCCTGGTCCCTTTGAATGTCAGCTCTTCCTTCTGTTGTATCAACCACATCACTAAGCTTGGTGTCATCTGCAAACTTGCTAAGGATGTACTCAATCCCATCAATTTTCCAAGTGTTGTCATGTTTGTAGACTACAGTATCTGAATTTTGCTCCTAATCATTGCCTGTATAAAACTGCAGTGAGAGATACCTGCCCAACGGAAATTCAACTGCCATAAATATGAAGCAAACCTGGCATGATGTGTGCCTCCCTTATAACGCTTTCACATTTTTTTATTTTTTTTTTCAGTTCAGTAGGCCACAGGAGGCCCAAAAGAGGCATACTACAAGCTTTGAAGTGGTAAGCCTGTAATGACTGGTGTTCTGACAGATACGAGTAGTGAGAAAGATACAAGTATCACCATAATTAATTTATTACTCTTATTTTAAATGCCCAAATCTCAAAAAGCACCCATGCTGTATCAGTTGTTGGCAACAAAGCCAATGAGGGAACCCCCGGGTGGGTCCCATGGAGGAACTCATTTTCACTAGCAGGCCTCTGAGCTGCATGCAGCGATGGGTGGTCACTACCAGCGAATCTGAACTGGCTCAAGTGTCTTTGTGCTGGAACTATAGGCACTTTCCCAAACAGATTAGAACTGATTAGCAACAAATTATTGAGCATAAAATGAGTTTCTTGGCATTTAGCCACTGAAAACATAGAGTAAATGGATATCTACAGGAAAAGCAGAATGAGTATCCATGGATGAGTAAAACAGTTGTACGCATTAGTTGTTGCAGATTATTTCTCACTCAGAGTAAAAGTGGTTGTTACCAGTTAAATATAGCACCTCTGTCCATTACAGGAAGCAAACTGTTGTGTAGAAACAGGAGCTCTTAAAATGTTGCTCTATTCTTCTGTGGCCTCTGCTAAGAAACAGAACTCTTGCTTTGTTTCACTTATGTTAGTATAAGGTTGTGAGACTTAACTAGGAGAAGGAAGTAGCCTGCTCAACCCTTCAGCCAGTTTTTTTTTTTAATTATTCTAAGTAGGCTGTTGGTAGGTGCAATGTCCCCACAGCTAACAGGAATATTATCACATTGATTGTCTAACTACAGGGCATGCTGCAATAGCAGGCATTGAGAGATTTATATATATGATAGATTTGATAAAAACTGTTTGTCTTTAGTGGGCTGAAATGCTTGTTTTTGCACATAAGATCTGATGTTTCTTACTAGCAGTCATCACCTTGGCTACACATGAAAATTAATTTGCCAGCTGTCTTATGATAAACATCTGAAAAAAGAATACATAAAAATATAAATCCTATCCTTCCAGCATTTGCTTACCAGACGAGATTTTGACTTTTTTTTTGTTTATTTCTTTTAAATAAAAAGAAAGGAACCTACAAATATTTTTAACTTTTGCTAGGAAACAAAACAATAACATAAAAAAGAGACCAGTTTTTCTTTTATTTTTTTCTGTGATGAATGGAAAGGTAGACATTTATATCCTGTTTCTGTGTCTGTGTGTCTGCAGAGCTTGCAAGCTGGTAGATAAAAAGAGGGGAAGAAGGTTATTGAAAATTTGATTTAATTTGATTTGTTAAATTATCTTGCTTTTCCTATTGTCTGTAGAAGGGAAAATATTTTATAAAAATTGGAGTAATTAAAATTTCTGTAAAAACAAGATCTCAAAAGATTTTTTTTTTTTTTTTTTTTTTGTAATAGACCAAATTTTCCAGGATACATTCCTCTGTGGCCTCTAATTATTTACAATTTTTTTATTGTCTTCCATTTTACCATTCTGTATTTTCTTTACTTCCCTTATGCATCCATATTCTCTCACATATATTTACTCATCTCTGCTTCTTCTCTGTATGCAATTTTCCACTTTCCTTTTCCACTTTCATTTTTTTTTGTTTTTTTTCCTCCTTCTCTTTTTATTTATTTATTTATTTATTTATTTTGGTTTGAAGCTGCTCAGAAATGTGTGTCAGTAGTATTAACTTGCATCTTAGAAACTCAGCCTCCCAATGTCTACTTCTTAAAAAGTAATGGGCTAATGAGAAAAAGATGCATGACTTCAGCTTTTTATTTGTTTCCAGGCTTGCTGTGAATCTTAGGTCATGTGACACTTCTGGCTATGCTGGCTGTACTGGGAGATTCACAATGGACAGTTTTAGTAGTGGTATGATGTTTCCAAACATACACATACATTGCAGGTGTGTAATCCTGTTTTTACAGTGGCTTCTTGAAGGGTTATAAAGAGCATCCATGTTGTGGCAATGTACCAGCATTCAGACATCAATGGTTAGCCCTTGTTTGCCTTTAAGTGAATCCATTTCAGGCAATTTGCCATCCTGTTTCCAGCAATATTAAATATACAGCTCTGCACTGATCTCTTAGTGTAGGAGAATGTCTGCACTGAGCAGGTTTTTCATTGAAGATTTTTTTCACCCTTCAGCCTTGTGTGGCTCTTTAACGATCTGCTATACACTGCCTCTTTCTCTAATCTTCTGAGAGAGTCAGTAGGCAGAAACTGTACTGAGAAAATTATACTATACCACACTCTGAAACTGTGAGTTTGATTCCAACATGTCTGGTGGGACTGCTGCTAAAAGTCAGCATCTAAAGAAGCATCTCATTTGAATTCTGGGTGTACACGTGAGTTAATACGAATGTGCTCGGAGACTGAAGGCTGATGTATCAAAGACACCGTTCAACACCACCGCAGGAGTGTTCCTAATAGTGGGACCATTTTTTCCTTTCACTTCTGTCAAATTTATCAATGTCTGATGTCATTCTTTCTGAAAGAGAAAGCCTATTAATATGTATAAGGTAAAAAAAAAAAAAGTTCATCCCTATGCATTAACATTTACTCATGGCAATTATGTCTGCACTTATTAAATTTGTACACTCCCCCCCTTCTTTTTTCTTTCTGTTCCAACCCCTACAGAAAATGACATTTATGAATTTTTATGAATCTGTGTGTATGTGTGAATGTGCATACCCCGTACATATATTTATATGTGTATGTGTGTATATATACATATATATACACACCTCTCTCTCTACTTCTCTCCCTTTGGTACTAATACATTCTTCACTACTAATGACTGAATAATTTTACCCACTTTTTGTATCTTACTGCTAGAACATTTTCTAAGAAAACTAATGACAGCTTACCTGGAGCTAGGCTGAGCTATTAGGCAGGCACATAACTGCATTGCTCCAGGAAGTACACAAGGAAGGAATTGGACCTGTGAGCAGCATAGTTTGTCTTGCCTCTCCCTCCTCATTTGTGCAAGGAAGAGGTAATTTATACTTCTCCATTTTCATGCGCTGCCTTCTGGTGCAGCTTAATTTTCCTGTGCAGTGGGCCAGAGTGTAAAAGAAGGAGATAAACAGCTCCCACCTCTTGCCATCTCCCTAGTCCTTGCAGGCCTCCTCTCCCATCCTGCTGGGCAGCCCCTGGGGACACCTGTGTGGCAGGCTGTGCTGGAGGAGGGACGATCCTATAAATACTACCTGTGAGTGGAGAAAGCCATGAGACTAAATGCTCTGTGTCTTCTTTCACAAAAAGTTTGCCTGTCTGTGTTGGCTTAATTTCACACCAAGAGAGCCAGTGTTCAGACCCTGACTACTGCTGCTTGGTCCTGGGAGGGAGGGCTATGGACACAGTAGTGGGTGGTAGGTATGTGTGCACTATCTTGTACCCCTGGAATATGTGCTATCTTTATCCTCACCTGCAAAAAAAGAGGATTTTGTGCCATAAGCTGGGATTTGCACTGATTTTGGTGAAAACAATCACTTGTGTTAGGGACCTGTCTTCTTCTTGGGGCTCCTGGCTGGAGTTGAGACAATCTCAAAGTATAAAGTGAGATTTTGCTGGCTGGTATGGAAGACAGCACTTGGATGAGCCTTCTCAGGAAGGGGCTGTGACTCCATTTCAAAGCTTTGGTTTGACACAGCCTGCATCCACTCATATTCAGCAGGACCAGAGAAATTCTGAGGAGCCAGAGCAAGCAAAATGAGAAGGTGCTAGTGAAAAGATAGAGAAGACATTGTATTTTAATGTTGGAATATTCTTCACACTCCTCCTCCTGCAGAGGTGTTTATAATACAATTAAATCCCACCCCCTTTCAGATCTGCACTGGGACCAGAAACCTGGTCCCTAGAAAAAATGAAAAGAAATTAAATAAAAATAAATGTAAAAATAAAAATCTGCCAATACTTTTAAACTGCAAACTTTAGTTTCAGGGCTGCAACTGCCTTCTGCCCTTTGACTGGACAGAGTAGAATACGAAAGACCAGAGAAACTGGGAGTATTTCAGGAAGTAAATTCAACATTATTGGCTCAGCTGGATCAAAAGAGATCTGTTTTTGCAGTAATCACTGTCGTACCCAAAGGCTATGATCAGAATTGGAAGGATGCTGCTTTGATGTTTTCCTAAAATAAATACAAACATTTCTCACTCTTTTAAGCTGAGTCAACAAAAGAGCAGCTAACTGCTTTGTTAGCCAAAAGGCCCCCAGCACTACTTTTGTTGCTTTTTCTTCTGCCATGGCTTAAATAATCATTTAAACATTGTCTTCCTTTGTTCTCTTAGTGCATTCTTATAAGGCAGAACAGAGCAGGAAAGCAAGACCCGTGGCTCTAAACATAAGGCTTTGGTACCTGTTGACTTGTGTTCATTCCCCTCCTCGTTACACCCTTTGATTTGCAGTTGTTCACAGTGAAATGTGCAGCAGTCCTGCCTGGCAGGAAGCTAGTCAGTGTGGATGGCCACGTCCCTAGACATCACCTCATCGGCCTCAGGACAGCCACACCTCTCTGAGGTCTGTGTGCTAATCACTAAGCTACCTTGCCATGTCCTGTTGGCTTTCAGGGATTCATCAAGTGAGATATTTCAATCCAGTGGTCAACTGTCATCAATAATAGATTTACTATGGTCAAAATACACGTGTTTTCTCTAAAGAAGCACTGTCTATGTGTTTCTGTTCACACGACTAACCACAATGCAATTAACTTCTACTGTGATGCAGATCTGTGCAGTCATACAGCTGCTGAAGCTCCTCCAAACTGGATGATTTACAAGTCCTGTGTTCTACTAGTCCATCCCATTCAGAAGAAATGCATAACCTAGCTATTTTCTTACTGGCATTAAAAGGTGTAATTAGTCAATAAAGGGACAAGTTAATATTCTCCACACATATGTTCCAAACATCAGAATAATATGCTTTCTCATGGCTGGTATCTTTTGTGGTTTAGCTAAAAAGGAAACTGGCAGGACAACCACGGAGTACACCATGGGATCTCTCCACAGATCTGGGGCAGTTATTATCTCTGCTGCAGAGAAGTATTTTCTCTGCTGGAAGAGTCTTCTAAATAAATGAAAAAGCTACTAGGGAGTAAAAGTTTTCTTTCTGTGGTTTAGAAAACTTTCTTGTCTTATTTCAAAGACTTAAGTGGCATGGGGAAATCCCCTAGCAGCCATAGGCCCTGGGAATTCAATTGTCTCCATCTGTTCTCTATTCCCTAAGCAACATAGCATGAAACCTACTATCATTTATTTCTCTAAGCAGGCTCCTGTGGAAAGAGGGAGCCTTGATTAGTGTATGTACATATGGTTGCATGTCCACATTTGGAAACCCAGCCACTGACAGAAATGTCAGCTTGATGCTCATTGCCATTCTCAAGCTCTCTGCACTGTATGTGAAAAGGTAACACTTCCACTGTGAAGGGCAAACCATGTGGGAAAAAAGGATTGAGATATTCTTACCAGATACTAAACCAATTCAGCTTTACAGTTCTCAAAACAGTCTCTCTCATAATAAAGGACTGACCTGGGTTCAGCGAATTTGTGGCTCTTGTGTATCGTCAGATGATCCAGAATTTTATCCAGCAGATGCATTCTTCTCAGCAATACCTTCCTTTCTTGAACTATTTCAGTGCTGTTTATAAAGCAATGGTACATATTTTTATATTTCTTAATCTTAGTTCCGAGCTGTTATTTTCTCACTGAAATTTTCCTTTTTTTTTTTTTTTTTTTTTTTTTCCCCTCAGCTGTTTTTCTCATTGGAATATTCTTTGTTATCCAGAAAATGCCATTTGAAAATGAGTTTCTCTGATCTTTCATCTTACTGGTGAGTAACTAGAAGTGAGACTTTTCAGTTTTCTCTATGTTTTCTGTTTGAAGCTGCCATGAACTTAATGTAGGTTTTCATCCCAGGCAGTTTTGTCTATGTCTACATGCTAATGTTTCATTTCACTTCATAGGCTATCATTTTTGCTATAGCAGAGATCCTTCTGTGAGACTGAATTTCAAGAGAGTTGGCCTTGCTTAAGTCATTGTAGGATCATTTTGTAGCTGGCTGAGACCATTTGGTACAATGATGGGTTAATTTTAAGATTTGATACTTGTTTAGGAAAAGATTTGCAAGATATGTCTGTATCCTACGTTCCTTATTCACTAGACTACTCTTTTTCATTCACCTTTGAAATGTCTGTAATATGGTCCATGTGTGCAGATTATGTTTTACGGATCAAGTGAATTGGCAAGTTACACTGCCTGGCTACAAAATTCAGTTCCTTTAAGTGTAGGGCTGCATCTTTCGTTCCAGTGCAGAAAGGGGAAATTTATAACAGACGTCAGTAGATTTGAAATACTGCAGGACAGTTACTTTTAATCAATGGTGTCTTAATAATGAAGAGTTTCTAAAAGAGCACTGTGCCAGAATTTCAGAATCAATGTCTGGACACTGGCTGGCCTCATGTTTGCTTAATTAACTTTTTTTTTTTTTTTTTTTTTTTTTTTTTTTTTTTTTTTTTAGGGACATGACGGAGCTATGAAAAGTGAACTTCAAGATCTTTGGGATATGAGCATTTGAAGTTGTTTTGTACAAAGACTTTTGAAGGAATCAGTGTGTGAATTTTTAAATTAGTAAATGTTATTATTTATTCTAACTTTGATCAAGAACAGGATTTCCAAATGGGACAAATTGATTATAGTTTTCATCTGCATGTCTGTAAATCAATATATATTAAAAAAATTGTCTAATATATTTTCTTATAGCAGTTTTGATTTTAAAAGTTCAAATCAAACATTGCAGTATTCTAAGCAAAGAAAAATAGGTAAGATTGTTTTCAGCTAAATCCTGTTTTCAGCTAAATCCTGTTTTCAGCTAAAATTTAACTAAAATGGCAGTGATGCTTATAACGCATCACTTGTGTCTATGAGCTTGTTGGCAGAAGCATGGCTGGGAAGCTTAGAGAGAACTTTCTGTAGGGGTTTTGAAACAAATGATTGTGGAAATTTCTGTTTCTTCTTTCCATCTGTTACTTCTCTTTGTTTTTTAGTGACAATCTAGCAACCTTTTCCAGAATGAAAAGCAACATATGCACGATCATCATCATCAGAATTGTAGTGTTTTTGATCCCTAAGAGTTGAAGAGGAGCCCACTGTGCTAAACACTATACAAATGTAGCATGTAAGTGTAGCTCTAGAAGGAGCATCCTGACATGCTGCAGTCAAGCTAGGATAGGGACATTTGAAATGATATAATAGCTCTGCTGTCATCAGCTAATGTCATTTTCTGACAGAATGATGTGACTGTCAGTTACCGTGAGAAGATTCACCACAACCTGTTATGGATCTTCAAGTCAGCAGCAAGACTATTTTCTTTTGATACTAACCTGTTTCTTGATTGTCTGTCCTCTTTCCCTCAAAATTTGCACCGAATTTTTGAAAGAATATGGCAAGATAAAAATTATTTGGAAGGATTGTCCTAGTAATAGCTTGAAATATATTTTAATGATTCTTTTCATTTGCTGAATATTATTTCAGGTAAAATCTCATTCCAGACACATACAGTTCTTCTGTTAATGTCACTGCTGTGTTAAAGCAACTTCTCATAACAAGTTATTATTTTATGAAGGTAGCTTCATAACAGAAGATTTTTTTATTTTATTTTATTTTATTTTTTTTTTGGTTTTCAGTTGGTTAAATTATATCACAGAATCACAGAATCGCAGAATTTCTAGGTTGGAAGAGACCTCAAGATCATTGAGTCCAACCTCTGACCTAACACTAACAGTCCCCACTAAACCATATCCCTAAGCTCTACATCTAAACGTCTTTTAAAGACTTCCAGGGATGGTGACTCCACCACTTCCCTGGGCAGCCCATTCCAATGTCTAACAACCCTTTTGGTAAAGAAGTTCTTCCTAAGATCCAACCTAAAACTCCCCTGGCGCAACTTAAGCCCATTCCCCCTCGTCCTGTCACCAGGCACATGGGAGAACAGACCAAAAATTATCAAAATATCAAAAATATCAAAATACCAACATATCAAAATACCGAAAAATATCAGTTTCTGCATTTGATAGTTAGTAGATAGAAGTCTTTTATTTGTCTACAGTTCTAGATAACTGCATTATTTATGAAAGTAAGCATTTCTCCTTATAATGTAGCAGGAAATAATCTGCACAATCCCCAGCTTCTTGCAGAAATCAAAACATGATTCATTTCCTTTTTGCAGGTTTTGATGGTGTAAGAAAATAAGAAAGCTGCTCATTCAAAATGCAGCTTCTGAGGCCAGAGACAAATGAATTTGTTCCAGAATCTGCTCTTCCTCTCAGAGAGGCTGATGCTCAGGGGCTGATGCTAAAGGAAGGTGCTTGGGTCCTAGGGCCTAGGATGTAGAATGTGGCTTTTTTTTTTTTTTTTTCATGGTGGAACAACAACACAGAAGGAGGATATTTTTATAAGTAAGAGTACTTGCCTCATTCTAATGTCACCGATCAGTGACATGCATTTATGTATACTATTTAAAGCTGTGTTAAATGCATAAATGTGTGTAGTCTGTGACACTCAGCTCAACAGATACTAAAAGATCCCAGCCTGTGGTAATCATTTAACTTGCTCTTTAAGACATTTGCAACTGCTTCACATTTTCTATTCCTTTTTAGTATGTGAGATAAAAGGAGGATTGTGGTGACAGCTCAGAGGGCTACCCCTTCCCTTTCCTCCCACTATTTTTGAAGAAGGACTGGTTATTTTTATTATTATCTTATACCAGTCCTGAGTTGAAAGCATTTGTAGCTATTTAAGTGCTTAAGGAAGATCTGCTTCTTACCTTAAGGGTAACACAGTAAAATCTTCCATGTGTTGACTGCATCAGTTATCCCTACAAGCTTTTCACATGCCTGAGGGGTATTTAGTCAGATGGATTCTCTTCATTCAAGAGAAATCTCCAGTGAAGGTCAGCCAGACCAGCAACACTTACTCAAGAACAGGGTGATGGGTGTGCATGTGTGAATGTGAGGTCAGTGACATGGTGCTGAGGAAAGAAAGTGAGGGTATATCTTTCCTTTTCAGCTCCTGCATGAGAGCAGCCCTAGTTTCAAAACAGAAGAACTGGGATTTGCTTGCTCTGCCATCTGTACTCCAAGCAGCAGCAAAAATGAGGTCCTTCCCAAAACATGAATTGAAATTTTCCTTCTCCAGACCTTTAAAGCATTATCTTTGCATATTTGTAAGGAAACAGTAGACTAGTTTATGCAATAGAGGATGAAGTGTTTAGTGGGTTCATTCAAGCACAGAACAATAGTTTGCTATTCAGCAGTTCTCTACAGGCTGTGTATCCCTCAGGACTGCATCCAAATTTCACTCTCATAAGATTTGTTTTCTCTTCCCTGAACAAGGCATCACATTCAGCTGGAAGGTGGGCATCAGCTGTCCTCTACCAACTGTACAGTACTGATATGTACAGTCATGAAGTGGGGGGCAGGCTTCAGAGGTGGAGATGTGAGCTTGATTTCTGGGGGATGGAATTTGATTTGGGGAAAAAAAATGTGCAAATCAAACAAGCCACATTTAACATATGAGACCTGACTTTCCCTTTGGCCTCTGGCTCCTACGAAGGCTCTTATTAACCACAAAGCTCAATATTCAAATGTCAGTCCTTCCCTTACTACTAATTCACTTTAACAGGGATTTGTATATGAGTTGTCTCACTGGGATCAAAAGAGTTATCTACCTGCATGCAGTCATGCATACACATTTGCAGGCTCAGGCCCTCAAGGCACACAGAGGATTTTGTTGGCCTACATGTTGCTAAATCACAATCTGATGTGAATTAAGGAAAGTGAAGAGAAGCATATGGTTACATGGCAAGAGTGCTGCAGAATGGTTTAAAGTGTTAAAGGTTTAAATCACACAAAAGCTATAAAAATCAACTTTGTTTATGGAGCAGTACAGAGACCTATTGTACTTTGTATCGATCAATCCATTGAACACCTGATTCAAAATGTTCAATTGAAAGCTGGGTAAAAGTTCTAAATTGAACAATCTAAATAACCTATGAACCTGACAGTCATAAATCAATGCCAATGTTACACATAGTTAACCCTAACCAGTTAGCAAGTTGTCCCAATTATTAGCTGTGTAACCTGGTTAGGATTTTACCCTTTCAAAGGTGTATTAATACAGAAGACCTTTCTGTGCTGAAAGTTCCTCAGTGAACTGAATACTAAGCTCAGTAAAGCCTCTATTCCCTGCTTCAGTGCCAGGTAAACCTTGCTTGAATAGCGGTGTGGAAAAGAGAGAGTTGAAATTAAGAACCAGGGATAAAAAAAGACACTCTGACAACTTCAGGGGTTGAAGTGCTGCTGCAAAAGATGTAGGATCCACTTTTCAAAAGTGCTTTATTCTGCGTGGAGGATTATTCACATCTGTATGGTCTCTTATAAAAAAACTCTCTCTCTCTGGAGACTCAGAAGGAAAGTATTTTGCTGTCCTATCTTGTCTTATACATTCCTGGCTATGTTTGCCTTTCTTTACCTCCTAAGGACAAAACACTTTAAAAAAATTATTATTATTATTATTATTATTATTATTATTATTATTATTATTTAAAGGCATACTCACAGGAAATTTCATTTTCAGTTAAACCATTTTGCTTGGCATTAATTACATTACATGCCTCTAGTTCTTTGTTAAATGAACCCTCCTTTTATATTATTTTATATTATTTTATCCTTTCAGCTCAGGCTGAAAGGGCTGTAATTGCCTGGGTTGCAAATAAACTTTAAAAAACATATTGGAGCAAAGTTGGCTTTTTTTTTTCTTTTTTCCCCCCGTCTGTTGGAATTTCTCCAGTGTCCCCATAATTAGCAAAAAGTACTATTCATGGTTTTGTAATTTCTTCAGCCAACTTTTTTACAGCTTTTTGTTGCAAATTATCTAGATCTGTGGACTTGATTTGCTATTTAACATTCTCCTTATTTACTTCTAGAATGTACAACAGTGCATTGACTTCTTATGAACAGATTTTATCTGCCTTTTTTTTTTTTTTTTTTTTTTTTTCCAGACGTCGGATTTGTTTACAGAACATACAGATTTTTGCATGTGTTCTTGATATGGCTACACTTCCATGTTGTCAAAACCCCAAATCTTTCTTGTTATCCTTAACTCTGATGAACAAAAATAATTTCTTGATTCCATCCTCATCAATTTTTCTGTAGTTATTATCTTTGGTCTAATACTCATGACTGAATAAATGCCTTTTTTACAGTTATTATGACTTGCATAGCTGTTTTCATTTCTATCCAAGTCAGCATTTAGGTTAGTCCAGCTACATCTTTTCTTATTTTTCTTCTTTTCCTTCTTCATTTTTTTTTTTTTTTAATTTATTTTTATGTATTTTATCCCAAACTGGTAAAATGTTTTTAAACACTTTCCAGTTATTTTCCACATTTCCTGTTTAGCTTCTTTCTCTCAACTGATTTAGCTCATAATTGTTTTCAGCTTTGCAAAATTAGCTCCTCCAATCCATCAAGAATACATATTACTGGTCTGGACTTAATTCTGATTATATATAACAAACAGAGACAAATCACAATCACTTTTATCTAAGTTGCTACCAATGTTTTTTTTTTTAGTCTACTTCTATGATATTTTCTATAGGGTAAAATAATACAATATAGCATTCCAGAAGTGCTGGAGGCAGCACTTTTTAAGAAGTTCATCATTTATGGCACATTCCAAGGATATGTTAATTTAGTGGCATGAAAACTCCAAGCCATGCTATTTAGACTGAAGTGCTGATGCTGCATGGTTTATTTTTCTTCTTATTTTACGGATGCTTTCCTAATGAGATAGTTTTCTTGTTTGTTTGGTAAATACTTACAGAAAGCAACACTAACTAAAAAACAAAACAACCAAACAAACAAACAAACCACCACCACAAACATATACCTTCTTGTACCTCTTTTGTAATACAGCAATATCCATGGTAACAATTACTTATGTCTTTGAACCTATTTCCTAGTTATCTAGTACTTCTTTTACCTAATTTTGATGGCATAACAGAATTTTCAAAGTTCAGAGCTGGCTTCCCACAGAATGCTTCCCAAGTAAGACAGATTGATTAGAAGAGGAATATGTTTAACAGCTCCTCTCCAACTGACATTTTAAGAGGGACATGGTGCTTGTCTCAGCTTTTTATACTTGATGCCTTCCTCAATAGATTGCCAGATGGTAAAGTGGATCAGAGTGTCAGGCTTCAGCACATCATGTACCCCAGAAGCAGGAAACTGGCTCTTGAGTGGGAGTTACTGCTAATTTCAGTGGATCTGGGATCTGGCTCTGTATTGTAGTTGTGAAGAGACAAAGTTAGAAATGACAGACAACTCCATGCCCTGAGTTAAAGAAGATGATCTCATTTTGAGCATGTTCTTCTTTATGTTTGTTTCCTGCTAGGAATTTTTTAGAGCACTTTGCAGCTACTTCATTTACGATTCTGTTCATTGTTGGTGTGTTGATGATAGACACTTACAATACACTTGTGTATTTTTTAATTTGAAACCCTATTTTTCTGTGCAGCTATGATTCCATCTTTCAAATTAGATCAATGTTCAACAGAATTAGTTATTTTTTATTGTCAAAAATTACATTTCTCATCGAAATCTTCTGCTTTTCATAAAATAACCTTTTTTACTTAGGACTATCACTATAATTAATAATAATAAAATATTTATTTTTCTGTGGCTTATAAATGTTCAAACAAATGCATCTCTTAGAATACAGAGATTTGTAAAATTACTTTTTTGATGAAAAATGTAAAATCACTAGTGCTAAATGTTTCATGAATACATGTCAGTCTTTGCCACATTTTATTTTTGCTGCTTGCAAAAAGCTGAATAGAAACTGTTCTGATCCTCCCCCAAAAAACAGGTTTTTATTTAAGCAAACTCTCTCTCTGATTTTCTTTTGTATCATCTCTTCTCTCAAAAGACTGGTGTGCTTAGCAATGCAAACTTGATTAACTAATGAGGTGTTAATGTGGTGCATTAAAAAATTCTCATTTCAAAAACATTAGCAAAATGAGAACTGGGCAGACTGCTTATGCTTCTCATGGTGGAAATGTTGCGGTGTTAGTAGGAATGGAGTGATGGACAGGTGATAGAAAGATTAGACTGGGAGAGTCCAAGCTTGGTTTGTGTGAAACAGTCACATGTAACTTCTAAACAATTCATCATGAAAAGCTTTGATGACCCTCTCTGTGCTCAGTGGTGCTGTCACTGAGTTTAACACATAGTGGATTCCTGATATCAAAGGACTGCAATAGGTTTTAAAAGCGAAGATGATATACCTATTGAATTCTTCACTTTGTGAGGCTCCCCCTCTGGGCTTAAGAGGTCTGTAGAAAGTCCTAAGCTGTAACTGCTTCACTAAGGAACTGTGTTTATTCGTTGCAAAATGATACTTGTATAAACCAACATTTTAATGGTAGGACTTCCTCCAATGCTGCAAAATGCCACCATTTTAAGTAGAAATGACAGAGACTGCCAGAGGATCAGGGAAGTTCATAGCATCAGTGTTTTCATGGGACAGCTCACTGAACACAGCCCTCTGCAGCTTTCAGAGTCTTGCGGGAGAGAAATTTATGGTTCAAATTTTAACAGAGAAGCTGAAACGAATTTCTGAGGATTATTGCCCACTCAAAATTTGCATAATCCTTTTCCTGTGAATGTTTGCCTATCTCCTGTACCAATGCAACCTGTGGAAGACAGGAGGATTGCAGAAGTGAAGCTCTAGATTGAAGGTGGACCACACTAGAAATAACAAAAGGATACTGAGGGGAGGCCATAAACTCATTCTGCCTGCACTCTTCCCCCCTGTAGAATATGGCTGTTATGCTGGTCACATTCCAAGCAAACGCATATTAATCCGCAGAAAATATGGTGGTGTAGTTTAAGGAGAAATTAACCTGGTCTGGCTTCAGTCTGCTAAAACATGGTCATTGTTCTGCTTGTTTGGGTCAGTGCTGTTAAAGGCTTAACCAGACCGCTTTCCAAAGCCTTCCTGCTGGTAGGTCTCTAATGGTTCTTTAATTTATTTTTCCTTGGTAACCCATCCTGCTTCACTTGTCATTGGTTTTAAAACAAGAAACTATAAAGAGAGCACCGTAAAACCAGAGAATAGCGTGACTTAAAAATAGGAACCATATTCCAAAAGTAAGTATCTGACTTGTATATAAGATGGTTTTGCTAATGATTTTGCTATGGGAGTTAATTAACAAACAAGTCATATCTGTGCTCCTTACTGGTGGTTGCAGTAATCTTCTTGCTTGGTCGAAAGAGCTGAACATAAATAAGATTGTCACAAAGTGTATGGTGTGAAGGAGAATTTGGTATTTGGGAAAACAAATTTAAAGCAAGCCCAGAAATATCCCTGTGAAGTTTTCCCTTTGCAAATGCTGTCACAGTTGGTAGAAGGGAATCAAGAGACTTATTTACAATTTAAATGTAAGCTTGGTCATAGAGGACATTTTTTTGCAGGCAGATGTGGATCAAATACATCCACTGGGTTACAGTGCTGAGACCACCCAGGCTTTTGCTAATGCTGGTGTTTACATAAAAAAGTTAGAAGAAAGCTTCCCTCCAATTAGAAAGCCAATATCTAACTAGATGCTAACTTGTTATATACCCTGTAGTCTAAATGTTAATAGCTTTGACCTCCTTCAGTTTAATCTTAATCTCCTTGACAGAGCAAGTGAACTTTGGGTTATGCTTTACCGAATTGTTCCCTTTGTTTTCTTCCTCCCTTATGTTTCCAGCAGTGAGTATGTCACATATTGCAGACCCAAATGAAAGCCTGTCTTCTTTTTCAATCAGTCATATCACTAAGTATATGAGTAGAAAAACCCTTGTGATTGACACTGCTTCAACAAAAGCAGATTCAGTTTGTAGATGATAAGAGGCAAAGTCATACAAGCAGTGTTTACAAAGCAGTGAAGGAGAGCAAAAAAATTAATGATAAAAGGACTAATCTTATTGTTTTACTAGATGAGAGAATGGTTCTTTGTGTTTGCTCTAGCAGAAGCCCACAGATTGTCTCCTACCTCACTTGTACACTTTTGGCAGCAAAATAATTTCCAGATTCTGTATCAAACACAGGCCTGTCGATTTAAAAAACAAAAAACAAAACAAAACAAAACAAAACAAAAAAAAAAGGCAAAAAAGCTCTGGAAAATGCAGAAAGCAAAGCAAAAGAGTACAAGAGTGCCTGCACCTGATAGCATAAGCATTTGTTACCTACAGCATGTTATATAATTGAATATTATCTCCCCTATGAAGGGGGAATGAGGTATAAGAGCAATGTATATAAATCCCTTCACAAAAGAAAGAGTGAGAAACAAGCTACTCAAAAACACGTTGAACTGGCTGTTTTCTGTAGCATGGTGATTTCAGGAGTCTTCTCCCTGCTAATGGAGCACTTCTTCCTGATTTCTTCACTTTTAGGAAGGCCAAAGGACTCCCACTTCTCAATCCACACCTCTGCTGCCAGAATACTTGTATGGTAACATGTCCAGCACAAGGCCCAGGGGTGCCACTTCTATTTCATGGTGCCAAGTGCTGGAGGAGGCTGACAGGGACAGATTCATAGAATCATGGAGTAGTTTATGTTGGAAAAGACTTCTGGAAGTCACCTTCTCTGATCTCTGCTCAAAGCAAAGTATTCTTCAAGTCAAATCTAGGTTGCCCAAGACACTGAATACTCATTATTGGAAGGCATGGGGTATGTGTGTGCACTGGGGCTTTTTCAGGACAGTACATCTATAGAGAAATCTGTTTTAATCTTTTCTGATGGACATTATTGTCTGTGCAGGAGGCAGGACAGAGAATTAAAATCCAGGACTATCTCAATTGTCAAAGGACAACATAACCTTGCTATCCGGCTCCTCTACTGTTCATTAGTTTCATGGCTTAATTCCTATCTCTTGTTAGCAGGGCCAGGCAGCTTTGTCCCTTCAGCAGCTCAAGTCAAACCGCCTAACTACTGCTCACCAAAGGTTGCTGAGCAAGTGTTGCCAATTTCTTTCCCTTCAAGATGAAGTCTGCCAGCTCAGTTATGTCCTTCAGCAAGCATCAACCTCTAGCTCTAAAATAATCAGTTGTTGTAGAGTTCATTGAGACACAACAGGTTGCAAATAGTGTAGTGGTGATGGAAGGCAAGCCTATGCTGTTTTAATGATTCTCCCCTAGACTCATCTATAGACTATATTCAGTGTGTCTATCTGATCTAACTGCCCCGTAGGCAATATGTGAAGCAGTCTAGCACCGAGGGAATAACACACACCTCAGGTTTCATTTCATTCCTTTCTGAACCTCTAAAAAGCCATTACCACTTTTTAAGAGTGTTACATGAGTTAAAGACAGAAACTCTGTTGGGAGATAAAAATTGACTCACCAAGTGTTGATACAATTTTAATCTTACCCTGAACAATTGTGAATAATGGCAAATAATGTAGTTATCTAGTGAGAAAGAGCAAAAAAGACATTCTGGCAAGTATTTCAGAATCATATTAAAATTATTGGTGTTCAGCAAGTTACCAAGCATCAGTTAAGTCATAGGGACTGTATCTATGTATGATTTTAGCTTATGGAAAATACAAATATATTGGGTTTAGTGTAAGCTTCTTTCACTATGTGCTAAGATAAGCCATCATTTTTTATTTTTATTTTTTAATATATATATATATTTGCTGCTGTTAATTTCTTGCATATGGATACATGTAACATCCCCACCACAGTTCAGATGACATAGTAATTTGTTAATTTGTGGTAATGTGATCAGATGGCTAAGCTCTATCTCACATTTGTGCTTCTCACTCATGACTTACTCTTGCAAACTTCCATGAATTAATAAATAAGAGCCCTGGCAAACTAGCCCTCAATGATTTTCCATGGAAACATCTGCATTGAAAAATAAAGCTGAGAGATATTTTGCATTGTCAATTGCTAACAGTTACAGTGCTCCTCTGGTATTTTAGTTAGAGTAATTTAGGCTTTAGAACAAAAATGAGTAACTGTAACACAGGCACGCACAATGAATATCGGGGAAATCAATCAAAATGTAATAAACTTTTATTAAAAAAAAGACATTGCCCTCTGGCAATTCATAAAACAAGTCCCCAAATCTGTATAGACAGTACAAATAAACATAAAATGATTCTTTAAGGGCATAATGAAGGGCTCTGTCAACAACAATAAGAAAACAAAGCATAGATGTATGTTTGTGAAAGAAATTGCACATTTTCTGTTGTGCAGAAAGCCTTCGGCTTTTCTTTTTGATATAAAAAAAAAAGCATACATGATACAAGAAATGAGTTTCCCATCTGAGCAATGTCTTTTTAGTCTTGGTTTTCTATTCTATTGAATTTAAGTTTATCATTGCTCCGAGTGGGTCTTCATGCTCTGTGAAGATTTTGAACTTACCGTGACACAGCTGAAGAGCTAATCCTAAATATCTGGGACTTGGCCATATACTTATGTTCAGCAGAGTCCCATTTTGCACTGAGTTCCTAGTGGACTACTTCTGAAAGACTGAGGCCTCTGAGTTACTTAAGCTATATATTTCAAACTAACCCTTTTCCAAAAATTACATTTTTTAATTCTATCAAATATTGTTGCTATAATGTATGTTATTAAAATAACTGTTCCTTATTTTGTTTTCCTTTTTATTTCCTTTTAAGTATAAAGTTACCAAAGCCCTGCATTATATTTGGGTCAAAAGATGATCAGCTTAAATGTGATGTTTATTTAATAATTATCCATGGAAAATGAATATGAGGGTAGAAAGGTGAATTGCAGGTCACTTAATCAGAATTTGAGCCTGATATTAATTGGACATGTTGGCTTTTGTTCTTCACTCAATAAAGACTGTGGCTTTTAAACTAGTAGGACCTAAAATGAAGTCTGTTATTTTATCCTAGTGGCATTTATTTTAAAGAAGATAAAAACCATAGGGTAAAAAATCTACAGTCATAGAATCCCTGAATGGCCAAGGTTGTCAGGGCCCTCTGGAGGTCATCTGGTCCAACCTGGTACTCAAGCATGGCCACCCAGAGCAGGCTGCCCAGGACTATGTCCAGGTGGCTTTTGAAGTTCTCCAAGGTGGGAGACTCCACAACCTCTCTGGGCAATATGTGCCAGTGCTCTATCAACCATGTGGTAAAAAAGTGCTTCCTGATGTTCAGTTGGAGCCTCCTGTATTTCAGTTTGTACCCATTGCCTCTTGTCCCAGCACTGAGCACCACTGAAAAGAACCTGTCTCTGTCCCCTTTGCACCCTCCCTTCAGATATTTATAGACATTGATGAGATTTCACCCCTAAACCTCCTCTTCTCTAGGCTGAATAGTCTCTCTTATCCTCTTCTCAACAGAGAGGTGCTCCAGTCCCTTAATTGTCTCTGTGGCCCTACCTTGGTCTCTCTCCAGTATATCCACATCTCTCTTGTACTGGGTGCCCTGAACTGGACACAGTACTCCAGGTACCGCATCACCAGTGCTCAGTGGAGGAGAAGGAACACTTCTCTTGACCTGCTGATGATACGTTGCCTAATGCCACCAAGAATGCCAGTAGCCTTCTTAGCAGCAAAGGCACATTGTTTACTCAACTTGATGTCCACCAGGAGTCCCAGGTCTTTTCCTGCAGAGTTGATTTCCAGTTGGGTGGCATCCAGCACGTACTGGTGCCTGGGATTGTTCCTCCTTAGGTGCAGGACTTTGCACTTCTGCTTGACGAACTTCATGAAATTCTTGTCAGCCCATAAATCCCTTATCATAAAAGAAAAGTGAGCAATACATGAATGTTTTCTGAAAACTTAAAAGGAAAAACAATGCTTAGAGACCAACGCTCAGATCTCTTGGTGTATCTTCCATCTGGAACACACTGAACTCTGGGAGATTTGTGCTACTGAAACTTCTTCTGTGCTTCCTGTTCTCTCTTTTCTTTCTCCTGAATGTCTTAATTCCAAACTTTCTCAGAGTTCAAGTAACAGAGTAATTAAAACTCAATTCCAGTGAAAAATATTTTCTTGTTAGAACTTGTCTGTTACCTACTCAACATTTGCTTTTCATCTGTTGTTCCTACGAAAAACTCTCTATGTGGCTGTAAGCAGTTTGTTTTCTTTCCCAGTGTTGGAAATTTGGAATTTTCTGTTGGAAATTTTCTCTTACTAGCTAAATAAGAGTTTTGTTAACTCCAGATGTTCTTGATTTTTTTTTTTTTTATTTTATTATTTTTTTTAACCTTCTATCCAAGCACTCATCAGCCACATGGTATGATTCCAATTCTGTGTCCAGTACCTGGAAGTGCTACTGTTCTTCTTCAGTGGTTATAGTAAAGCCACTAAATCTTTACTCCATAGTTTATTGAGAAGACTCAGTTTTCTTGTGTGTAATGAAGACATAAGAACATTACAGAATATATAAATTGTGGTCTGAAATTTCAGGGCAATCTGAAAGCATTAAGAGTGAAGCAACTGTGAAATATGTAAATGTTAGTGTGATTAATCTCTGACAAATCTCTAAATGTAAAAGTTAAGGTACATAAATATACTTCTGTCTGCCTGCATTTTCACATTTCAGCTCAGTTGTTGTAATGTATGTATGTATGTATTTATTTTTCTCCTGATACCTTTTTAATAGTTAATTTAGTTAATTGAACCTCTCTTTCTTTCTTTCTTTCTTTCTTTCTTTCTTTCTTTCTTTCTTTCTTTCTTTCTTTCTTTCTTTCTTTCTTTCTTTCTTTCTTTCTTTCTTTCTTTCTTTCTTTCTTTCTTTCTTTCTTTCTTTCTTTCTTTTTCTTTCTCTCCCTCTCTCTTTCTCTCTTTCTCTTTTTCTTTCTTTCTCTCTTTCTTTCTCTCTTTCTTTCTCTCCTTCTCTCCTTCTTTTTCTTTCTTTCTCCCTCTGCTCTTTTTAATGTTGTTATTGTTATTATTATATAGGAAAGATTAGTGTTATTTTTGTTGAATGGAATAAAAACATATACAGAGGTTGCCTTACTTTCAAGGACAGAACCAGAGACTTTAAAAAAATTAGAAATTCATGCAATCTTCTGAATCTGAAAGCTGTTTGACATTCATCACAGCCAAGAGGCACTCAGTACATTTAAAGTCAAGGTGCCTAAATATGGAATTAATAGCTCAGTATGAGGCACCTCTTTTGAACACCTGAAGGTTATAAGAAATGAGAACAGGGATCTAGAATGCAAATTGTTATGCGGCTGTTAGTAGCTGCTGCTGTAATAAGCAAACTTTATTATTATGTTTGCCAGGTAACTGTGCAATCTTTATAGAGCCAACTAATGTACCCAAGTCATATTATTGCTGTATTTATAGTATTAAGAATTGACGGAACATGAATTAAAATAAGGTACTTGGAGCTATAGGTAGGACTGCATGTGGAAACTTTGGAAGATGATGAATCTGAACTCCTACACTAGAGATTACAGAGATCAGCTGTGGATTTGGGATCCAAATTTGCCTTTGTTCCTCAGAAGGTGAGAGTAGGAGGACAGATCTACAGCCATTTACTGCAAGCTGCACAGCTACTCCATTTCTAAAAGCTATGGTCAGTGATGAAGGAAGTCCAAGATTCGTGGCCAAATACTGCAAAATCCAGTGTGTGTGAATTCTCCAGCTCTCAGCTTGGTTTGGTGGCATATGCTCATCTTGTGCCCAGCCCTGGAACAAGCCCTCATCCATGCCCAGCCTTGCCCTTCCCCATCCCCATACCGCTCAGGTGTGGGGAAGGTGAATTGACCTTTACTCACAAGACTGCAGTGAACAGAACTTTGCGCATTGTGAGTTCTTGTTGGACTCTAATGGACAGCTGATTTCCTTTGCTCTGTTTACATATTCTTCTGTGCCAAAATGGACTTTGGTGTCAGCAGCACTTCATTTAGAAGAAGTGTTTATCTTATCAGTACTTCGTTTTGACAGTCTCATTATACTGTTTGGATACTACAGATTCAGCAATGTGCTTCACAAAGCAGAATAAGCACCTTCAAAGGATTGTATTGAGACAGCTGAAGGGAGAAGTACCAAACACAGACAGCAGAGCTGGTGATATACTATTCTTTCTTTGTGTCTGAGAATATTTGGGTAGGTTACTTAAACTGCAGAGGTATCTGGGAAAACCAGCTACTTATTTTGCATTGTGACACCTTGACAGTAACAAATTCTTGCTGCTTATTGCCAATTGATTTTCAGTCTGCCTTCTCAAGGGTGACTTTAGACAGCAAAGGAGCCAAGTGCAGATAACTGAACATGGGAGCAAGGGAAAAGAGGTTTAAATCTCTCTTGGGATGTGCTGCATCATGTGAAAAGATGAACAAAACATATTCCATCTATGAGGTTAGGAAATGAACATGGCACTGGGCTGCTACTGTGTGTCTGTTTGTGTGAGAAGTACATTAAAACCCTGCCAAGGAAAGTATACAGTCTGTGTAAAGATGCTCCTTTTTGTTTCCTTACCAAAAATGTTTATATATGTAGCCCTTTCCTGAGAAACTCCAATTCATGTGGCAATATTTGATGTCTATAATTAGAAAGCATGGATAAGATACAGGACTTTATTTTTTATTAATTATTTTTATATTTATAATGTTATTAATTAACAAACTTATAAATATATGGAAATGCATATATAATGAATGTCATTGTTTCCAAGCACGTTTTGTTTTGCCTCAAGTTTACTTGTTTAAAAAGTACATAAAAGCTTGAGGGGGGAATGGTCAACTCTTTCCTAAATTAGAGCATTACTTATTTGTAAGAAAGATATAGTTGATTAGCAAGTCCTGTAAAATATGACTAATAAACGACCCATCTAATATAGAAGTGACAGCAGAGGATAGGATAAGAAAATTAGTCATTTTAATCATAAAAATTTAAAAGGTTAAATCCTCATAGTATAGAGAGCTGGTTAGAGCTCATTGAACTCAATGGACATACATGATCACCTGTGGACTTTGGGGCCACTTCACCTCCAAAGGGGGGTGATTTGAAATCTCACTGAAAATGCATTAGACCCTCATTTAGTATAGAATTGCTTAGAAAATTAGAATACATTTATAATAATTAGAAAAGTTAAATGATGAGCAAAGAAGTGTGTATATGTGTGTATGTATTTGTGTTCTTGTCCCTTGTGGTAGTTTTTAGATTAGAGTTTGTAACCTATAGAAGACAGCAACTTCTCTGGGCCAGTAGCATTTCCTTCTTCATACCTTCTTCATACCTATGGACTGTGTGAGGTATAATCAGAACTTTGATGATTTTCCTTACATACATGTGTCCACAAATTCATTTGCTAGATCAGAGAGGAAAAAATAAAATTAAAATAAAATAAAATAAAATAAAATAAAATAAAATAAAATAAAATAAAATAAAATAAAATAAAATAAAATAAAATAAATAAAGATGCCAGACGTAAGTTCTGCATAGAAGAGAAAAACCTGGAGGAACATCTGCCTTACGTAACAATGAATTGCTCTCCTGTTCACTTGTGGCAAAGCCATTACTGAGCCCTAAAACAGCCATAGCCATCAGGTTCTTAAAGCCAAGATCCGAATCAAAAGAAATATCAAAATCCCCTCAGACCGTACTTCAGTGTGGATATCAGGTGGTCACTTTAAAATCCTTTGAAGACCCTTCCCACATTCCAGGGGAGTGGTGCAGCCTAATAACAGTGCCAGAGATGAAAGGTTTAATCTGGTAGCTGGAAAACAAGTTGTACTGTGTGAGGTTTGCAGAGTTAGATCTATCTGTCTTATCTAGAGAAGAATGGGAGGTGGCTTGCATGTTATGTATGTCTAGGTACTTACATATGGAAAAGACATTCAGTTTCAGGGACTTTCTCAGCTTGTTGACAAAGACTGAACAAGGTCCATGGCAGAGAATTCAGCCTTGAAAGAAGTTATAGCTTTTTAGCAGAGAGGATAATTGAACTAAGTAACAGTCTTCTAAAATGAGTGTGGATGTGGGGTTGAGACTCAGCATGGGTTTAGGTCTTTAAAATAAATCTTAAAATCCTTCTAGGAGATATAATTTAATCCCCCTCAGAGGGAAATTCTGTGGCTCATAGGTCTGGGGACTCAGGTGGCGTAGTTGTGGAGGTGCTTCCTGACCTTAATGCTTGCAAATGTATGAATTAATTATTTATGTCATCCTTTCATGGACCAGGGAAAGTATAATAAGTCATGCATTACCTTTAGAGTGCCCGTAACACCTGGAGCTCTGTGCTAAGACCTCCACTGTAACCAAAGCTTATCAAGGCTTCTGGGTATCAGTGAAAAGATTTCCATTGTACACTGGGCAGATGTATTCTCAGGTCTGATGTCTTAATTTGTCTTTTTTTCTTTTTCACCTCATTCAGAAACATCAGAAGTAGCTGCAGCTGGAGACAGGTCAACAGATGTGTAGAATGCAGATGCTGGATTCTATTTTCTATTTATTTACTCCACAGATCTCCAGATTTGTCTTTTCTAAATTAAATCAGCAAATACATTTTTTTTATATTGATGTTATTACCAGAGTTAAGATGAAATCATTTGAATATCCTCTTTAACTGTCAAAATGTGCTTGGTTGATGGAAACCTACTTTAATTTTCCTCTTTTTTTTTTTTTTAATTATTATTATTATTTATTTTTTTATTCAGTTAACTAATGAGTCTTGCTATGTACAGAAACTTTTAAAAGATTACATACCTGTAAAAATAGGTTATTGAAATGGAGACAATGAGGAGGTGATGCTTCCATAGCAGAGGCTGCAAAGAAAAGCAGAACTGCCCCCAAATTCCCCATTTCTGAATAGCTAAAGAACAGAAGGGATAAAACAATGCAAAACAAACAAACAAACAAAACAGCTCTGAAATCAAAACGGCATTACTCTGTAAGAATGAATATCCTGAAATGTAAATCAAGTATAATTTTTACTGTTTTGCAATGTCACTCTGGGTAATGGGTATTTGGAAGAAATAAATGTGGTAGGAGTGCTTGCTTTGGCAGGTTCCACTGTATTTGTACTTAGTTTGTAGCAGGAGGCTGTAACTACGGTTTGTTCAGTTGAAAGGAGTCAAGAGACCCCCAAGGGAATCATGCTTTGAAGCAAATCTAAGCAAATAAGCAAAGTGACACACAATTGAAACCACTGAACAAAAATCTACAAATTAAGCAAATAGAAGACTTCAGTGCTATCCCACACAGTGGGCAAATCCAAAATACATGCAAGTGGAAATTCATGGTCAGTGGCTGCCCCAAAAGAAATAAATTATGTCTAAAAGATAAGGCAGTTCTGTCTCTGTAATTCAGCAGTTAATGCTGTGATAAACAGCAGGGGGCTAGTCACATATGGACTGGTATGAGATACTCTTTAGAAAACCTATTCCTGCATTAAGATTTCAGGATGCCCCAGATTTCCATCACAATCTCCTTTCCCATCAAGGGGAATGCACTCCAGTTTGAGAGTAAGAAGACTATCTATTTTTCATTTAACAAACTTTTACCTACCTTGCCTGTTAAGTATCCAAAGTTAGACATTCAGGTAAGGTCACTAACCTCATCTTTGGGTGACTTTGTGAAAGTCACCCTAAGATTATGCTTATCTCTGTCATCATGCTTCTTGAGGAACACAAGCATTAACAATGTTAGGCAGCAATAGTTAATAATGCACAAACATTAGGTGAACACATTTTACTTAATTTCATTGAGATTTGGGCACCTGTGTCTTTTAAGCTCCTTTAGGAAACTCACCATTTAATAAGAATACTAAGCAAAAATATTGCTGGAAAAAGAAACTCAGTAAGCTTTTTCCTAAAAAGACTGATTTTATTAGGAATGTGGAAACAGATTACCATGTATATCACACTGATGCTTCTCTTCAACTCTTATCCTAATCACTGTAGACTGAAAATTATGAGGTAAAACTGGAAAAAAGAAAAAAAAGCCACACATTTCAAGTGTTGTAACAGATGTGCTTATGTGTGTATGTTTGAAAGAAAACACATGCAATTTCCCAACCAATAGCTAAAAGAACAGTCTGGTCTGATTGCTGATTGTGCTTTGAAAGTTAAAGTTCCTTAAAAAAAAATAAAATAAATAATAATAAAAAAAAAGGTCAAAATAAAGGAAAAAGGAAAATCTGGAATTCCAGTGATCCTGGAAACCCTGGATAATTAGAGAGTTTTACTTCCATCAATTCATGTAGGCTGCAGTTCCCCATCATGGGCCTGAGGGTTCCTAAGGAGGCCAGCTAAGGAAGGCTAGCTGGTAACGCCCCTAAAAAGCATTCTTAAATGTGTCTTTGTCAAATCTGTGGGCATTTGGTGTCCATGAAAGATCTGTTTTGGTTTCATCTACAAAGAATTCAGCCTGAAAATCAGGCAGGGGGTCTAATGACTAGTTTAAAATCATTTGTCTTATAAAATAAATATGTCAAAGGATACAAACAAACAAACAAAAACCCTTACACTTGTATATACACACGCATGCACTCTTCCAAAAATAATTGTCCAAAGTATATCTAGTATTATGAAAGCAGAAATTAAAATCATGTTTTTCAACATAATCTTCCTGGTCATTCTCTGGTAGAAGTGCAAGTTCTGCAGCCTGTGATATACTGACTTGGAAAGAAGGAAAACATCTGTAGGAGACTGAATCTCAGAGGGCTATACTGTCCTTCAGACAAAGTGGTTAGATTGGGATAAACGTGTTTTCAGTGTGAGGAGTGAGAGAAAGGGTCAGATTTAATTTTATATGGGCACAAAAGGATTGGCAATTCTATTCTATTAGGGCATAATTTTGTAAAAAGACAGCTTTTTATGCAAATAACAGGAGGCTCAATGCTTCTGACAAACATGTGAACAGAATTAAGGAGAAGGTTGAATGATAAAATGGAAGTCACAAATTTCCACTCCCAAGGCACTTAGATGAAATAAATGCTAAAATAACTCTTTTATTTTATTTAAACATTCATTAGAGTTTTCAAAGATATGTAGGAAATGCCATAATGATACAGCTATTTGTCTTCAAGAGAATGTTTAAACCACAGAGTTTTTGAACTTAAGTTCAAAAAAGAGTGGATTTCCTAGGGACAGTCATTGTTACATTTCCAAAAGGGGAAGCTCTCATGAGAAAAATCAAGCCAGAAGGAATAGGATAAAAGAATTAGACCTGGTTTAATTCATTTTTATTTATTTATTTATTTTTAATATCTACATGACAAACATAGAGAACAGATACAAACATACATTACTTAAATTCTTTAATTCTTCTGTAACATTACTTTGAAACCTTTTTTTCTATTGAGCAGAATGGATTTGATTAGTTGCTATTTGACTGGAACTATATAAAATCTAAGAAAGTATTTTTTTTCGCTTTATTGTCAGCTGTGTTCACACATTGTTGGAAAAGAGCAAATGAGTACAACATGGCTACCCTTATGCAATAGAGTTAGCATTGGCCATACAGCCCACAACAGAGATACTGGCTCCAGCAACCAGGTAGGCCAAATCACTGAGATCCATATGACATGGACTGTCCTACTTCTGGCTTTCTGATCACTGTTAGCTTTAATGTCCCTGCAGCATGAATTGTGACCCACTGTGCAGTGAAGAAAATACAAAGGCCGGGATCAGCAATCTGTTGCTCAGGGACAAAGGGCTTGGTGAGAGGAGATGTCAAATGGCATTCTGCAAGACTGGGAACTGAGAACTGCTTTGTCTTGAGGGAAACATCTGTGAACATAATCTGGCTCTTGGCTCCCACTTGGTTTTGCACTCAGACACAGGAATTTCTTTTGTACCTACTGTTTCTCTTTCAGTTGTACCACAGAGCACCTAGTAGTTCTTGGATCAAGTGGTGAGGGCTTTAATGATAGAAACATAGCGTCACATCAGAGCTCTCTGATAATCCTCTGTGCCTATAGCAAACAGCTTGATCTGCCTCATGAGAGGTGTATGTCACGAGAGCACATTTTGTATCAGAGGTCTTACTCTACATTGCCATTCAACCTCTTTGCATTCAGAGAATTGCAAAATAATTTCCTCCTGCTGCTGCCACTGGTGCTCTTGGCAGATCTTGGCAGTTTGAGATTATTCTGTGAACCTGGGAGGTAAGTGGGACAGTATAGTCAGGACACTTCAATTTTCCTTTCTCCAAATCACAGTTTTGGAGAAGGGAGACCAGACTCCACAGCTCAGGTTCCATTAAAAGTGTCTTTTAGCCTGGAAACATTCAGCTTTTTGCTAAAACTATCCGTATCTTGTGGATTTTGTGAAAAAGCATGGTTACCAACAAAGTACAGATACTGGTGTGATCTCAGCATATACTGAACAGGCCACTCTTATGGGAGTGGTGACATGATGGTGCTGCTAATGACTGCTAATAATGCATGCTAATATCGAGAGTGCTAGGGATCTGTCAACAGGTACTTCCAAAGATGGGAATTTTAGACTTCATCAGTTTATGCCTGGATTTTTATGTCATGGGGAGGACTGGAGTGTGAGCTGATATCTTAAGGTACAATTGGCCAGAGGAAAGAATTCTGGAGGAAGATGGGACACATATTAAATGGATTTATCTGGACTAGATGGTCTCTGGAGGTCCCTTCCAACCTCAACCATTCTGTGATTCTCTGATATCTGCACCCAAAATCATCAAGCACCTGACTGATCCCCATCATAAAACAGCAGCTTTAGCAATCTCATTGTTACACCAAACTCCTAATTTGGAGGGAGTAAGTGAAAAAGCATGTCACATCAGCTGTCAGGTTTAACAATGTGTCCCTTTGTAGGCCAATTTTTAATGATTTATGAACATTTATTTTCCAGAGATACAATTAATTTCATCAAAATAATGTAGAAACTATTTTATGTTGATGCTGAATACAAATGCCAGTGGATTTAAGAAAATTTCCTTTAATTTCAGTGAGCTTTGATTTGAAGCTGAAAGGTGAGTACATATTGTAGTCTAACTTACACATTATCACCTTATTATACTTTGTTTTATTCCTGAGGGTGCAATTATGTATAAAGAGCCTAATTTTTACCTCCAACAAATCATTTTTGGATTTAACCCAGAATTTTAATGGTCTCAAATTAGGTATGTCATGTTAAATATCTGAACTTGGTTATAGTAAAACCTTTGCAAACTGATACAAATGGGATGGTTGTGTATAGTGCCTGGATTATTTATGCTAGTAATAATAGAGAAGAAAAATCAAACAACCTGAGCTGAAAAAACAAGATTAAAATTGAATCACGAAATTTAATATATAATCTACACGCCGAATCTAGTCTCAATATCCAGCTTGAAATCAGAAGTCTCGCAAAATTTCCATGTTTTGGGATTGGTGTAACTAATAAGAAAGCACTGTTTTTTATCAGTACTATTCAGCTTAATACATTTGTAGTGTAGTAAAGACCTAAAGACCTATTCATCAAATTGGGGACAGATTGTGCAAAGTGCTATAATGTATGTAGATAATGTATGTAGATACAGCCTCTGCTCTGAAGGAACTTTTGTACAGTGAAGACAGCTGACACATTAAGAGCAGGGAGGAAAGATTCACTGTAATGTGCTCATGTGTGTTTGTCCTTTTCATCTTCCTTCTATAAATACACATAATTTTTAATTTTATATGTCTTTATTTCTCATAGATACCACTGTTAGCCAAAAGATCCTTCAATATATCTATTATTTCTCCAAAGAATGAGATTCTTATTAACTTTCTGAAGGGATATCTACTTGCAGTTTATAGTATTTGAAATTGTAAGAAGGATTCCATTCACAGTTATAATGCTATTTTATTTTGGGTATAGGCTTTAAGAATAAGATTTTCTGTGTTACTACAGTAAAGCCCTTTAGGACAAATTTTCAGCTAGGATCTATTCTTGTTTAGCCATAGAACATCTGGCTTCAGAACTGTATTGATGTTACATCATCAGTGTTTTTACCAAAATATGAGTCAAAGCAGTAATAGAAAATTCCACATTCTGATAATGCAGATGAATGTAGAGACACTAAATTAAGCATCCATTCCTGGACATAGATAGGGTCTAGTGCCATGGTGTGCAGTATCGCTCTCAACAGGTGACACCTGCTCAACAGGCAGTACTTATACATCTGAGTTTCCAGATGTATAGACTGAAATATCATGTGCCAATATCTCATGTCAGTGACATCATTGCCAGGCACTGTGTGATGCCATCAGCCAGGCACTACAAAGCCATGCCAATCTTTCAGCTATAGGCAAATTCTAATCTAGACATAGGTTTGAGTAACTATTTCCCCTATTCTGGGGAAACCCCACTTTTGTGCCCTTTTATTTAATGGGGGTAGAAAATGTTCCCAAGCTTCTTTTCTCTGTTTTTTTTTTTTTTTTTTTTTTTTGTTTGTTTTGTTTTGTTTTGTTTGTTTTTTTCCTTTTTTTTTTTCTTTTCTTTCTGCAATTCAACCATTCAACGTTGTTTTGAAGAGTCTTATGCTCAATGGTCACTTACTCCCTAATACCTTGGGAGAAAGCAGAACGCTGTAAGTGAAATTGAATGGAATAAAGCACTGAAGGCGAAAGGCTGTCAAGAGCAATTGCTTAAAACTAGAAGGATAGACTACTTAAAATATGATCTTGAAGCTAGAACATAAGGTAGTTATTTAATTTTTTTGGCTTACAGTATCAAACTTGTCATTACTCTTTTAGGAAAGGTCTAAGAAAATTGTTGAGTACACGAAAGTAGCAAAAGTAATTTTATTTGATAGAAGAGGTTGGTGCTGGTAAACAGATACATTCATTCAATGCATCATTAGTCCCAGAAAAAATTGGATTCTTGCCAAAGTAGAAGAAAATTCTACTGGGAAAGAGAACTGATCACAGCCAGATGAATTAGACCTATTATTAAAAAAAAATGGTAATATGTCAATCATGATAAATTCTCATTTCAGATATTCGTGAAACTCTTAGAAGATATTTACATATAGGGCAATCCAAATATAATCAAACATAAACTGCCCACTGCAAGTATTGCCAGAACTGGATAACTGCTCACACCGGCTGTGGGACACTCCCTGCTCTGAAATGCCTACGATGGAAATAGAAAAGACTGAGGAAGAATGTAAAGTCACTGGCATGTCCATGTTTAGAGGGAGAGCTTGCCTCTTCTCCAACAGGAGGGTTGTTTTCTAGAACTCACTGTGGAAAGCAGTTCTGCTGAGCCCAGGAACCTGCAAGGTAAGCACAGAGATTTACAACTGGGAGAAATTACATTCTACCACCAAGTTTGCTTGAAAAACCAGGGACTCTGGGTGATATGTCAGCCTGCCTTTGAGGCACTGTGAAATAATAAAGGTGCAGAGGGTAAAGAAGGGAAGTATGGATGCAGAAAGAGAGATGGAGACAATTCCTGAGAAGTTATGAGCCAGCATAGAGTCAGCTACTTGAGACAGTAACAAATTCAACCTAATTTTCAAAAGAAGCAACAAAAGAGAGGATCAGCTTTTGATAGAGCACAGCAGGAAAAGCATATAAGTCATCTGCAATCGATAATTTTGCCATAAGGCTAAGCTACTTCCATGATAAAGAGCTGGCTTTGATGTCAAAAGGAGCAGGTGCCTGTGGGAGGTCAAAGTTTGAAATGAGATTACTCACAAGGATCAGAAAGATAATCAAATCTGCCCACTTCTGTGGCAGTGACATATCAGTACAAAAGACTCAAGTTCTAAATAGCCACAGTTAGGAATGAAAAAGGATAACTGCAAAATCCTGATGAGAGGACAAAAGGGAAGAACGGTTTCTGAGGGCAACTCATTTCCGACTGACTTGAAAGGACCAAGCTCACTGGCCTGTTAAATGGCTTTTGCTGTTCAGTAGAGAGGGAACTGGAAGCAAGGACACTCAGACCCAGATGCACAGATGGGCATGGGCCTTGCAGGGTTAGTAAATCTTGCAATTTTAGGAGTGCAGTACATGAAGCCCAAGTAAGCATCCATGGCCCTTTGCAAAGAAGGGAGAAAGAGTGACTGGGAGAAAACCAAAGCTACCCATAAGCAAATATTTAGGAATGTGTCTTAAATCCTACCTTTCTCATAAATGTACTCATAGCCCAGAATTAGGCATTTCTGTAAAACTGGGATTAGCAGACAAAAGCATCCTCCTGTGTTGTGGTACTAACACATTCTTGTGTAGTTGGTTTTCTAGCTCCTTTTCTGTCCTTGGAAAAGCAACTAGAGCTGTTTGCCTCCTGTACAGTGCCCAGTGGTTATAGCACCTGTCTAGCAACTGCAACAACAGGGTTTGAGGGCCTGGGGCTTTAAAACTGCACATCCTACACTTTAGAGTGCTCTGACCTCCGGAGTAGGGTCTGGGCTGGTGTATTGGGCTGATTCAACTAGATTCTGGACCACAATGCTGAAATTAATGCAAGGTTAGTAGAGCCAGAAAAGGGAGTAAATGTAGAAATATTCTCTCTCACTCAGTGCTGAGCTGATGTCACCTTGAAAAGGATAAGCCAAACATCTGCACTGAAAAGAATTGCTTAGTTTCACCACATTGAAGTTCTTTATGGATATTGATCATGCAGATATTCGAATATCTGATCTCAGAGGTAGGTACAGCTGAACTATACAGAAAGCTTAGTGCAGTAGTAGTGAGTTCAATGTAATTTCAAAACCTTTGTTTACAGTCTCTGTCAGGGGTGATGAAAGTATCTTAAGGGCAGGTAACAGAAAGTGTCTGGAGGACTGCCTCACAGTCTCACAGCTCTTAGTCTCTGGTTTGCAGCCAACACATGGCACCTAGTCTACAGCTCCCCAGATCAGATCCCTGAATTGATATCTTTAGTTTTGCCTATGCTAATAAACTGAATGAGGGCAAGCACAGCATCAGGTGTTGTTTGCACATCGTCAACAGTTTTATTGCTAGTGTTTCTGGCCAGAGTTGGTTAGCGCTCTCCCAGATAATTTCTGGACATAGTTGGAGGGATAAAACAGGCCTGGGACTGTCCCTAACAGGCAGTACAGAGGGGGTCACCTTATTTGAGGGGGGAAAGAAATAGAGGCTTGCATCATGTCACACCATTTATCGTCAGCCCATTTACTACTGTGAAAGCAGCATTAGTGTTCACACATGCATAAGTGTTTGTTCTCGTCACCAGAGCTGTGGCATCCTTTTCTGACTGAGCATGAGCCCACGCGCATAGGGGGATTTGAAGAGGAGGTTCAGAGTGGGAGCTGAAAGTGCTACAGCACCAGAACAGGCTCTGTCCAATGCTAACACTGATTGGCCTAAGTAGGACAAATATCCCTTCCTCCATGCATTTTCATGGCATCCCAAAGGAAGACAAAATGGCCTGGATGAGTTTGGCTAAATGAAGTGAGTAACCTGTTGTGATTTAGCCCTAGTAGGTAGCTCAGCCCCATACAACCATTCGCTCACTCTCCCCAGGTGGGATGGGAAAGAGAACCAGAAAGGTAAAAGTGAAAAAAAGAGAAATTCCTGTAACAAGAAACTCATATCATGGGTTACAACAATGTAAAGGTATATCCATCACAATCTCCACCCTTTGTCCCTTCAGACCAGGTTACAAGGTTTAACACTGAAATAAATTCCTCCCCTTGTCCCTGGCCTGGCTAGCAGTGAGGGGTTCCTGTCGTACTATTTCCTCTAACATGCAACCAAATAAGGAGAAACAACAGTTTAAAGATATGTCCAGAACAATCACCACACCTGGTCCTTTTGGACCAGGCCATAGGGTTTAACATTGCAATGAATTCCCCTCACCTCTGCTCCATTATGGGCTGTTCCATTGACCACAGTCGCTTTGAGGTGTAGCTGATGTGGAGTGGCCTTTTCCATTGGCCACAGCACTGTTAGAGGTCCCTTCAGACACCTGCAGTGGCATGGAATTCTCCATGGCCACAGATACTTTGAAATACACTTGTTCTGAAGTGGACTTCTCAGTGGCCAGAAGCACATTGGGGTGTTACATGCTCCCAGCTGGACTCATCCACAGGACATCCTAAGATTTGAGTTCAGTCTGGGGTTCCAGCCTGCCCTCTAGAACAGCACAGGAAAAGCAGCAATGCCCTTGTCATCGGCCAGCCCAGGCAGATGGCCATAGCTGTTATCAAAGTGTCCCCAGACACAGCAAAGCAAGATGATAAACAGTAGAGCAAACAGCAGAAGTAAAAAGAGCTGATAACAAGAACTGGACTCTATCATACAGTAAGGCAAGCATGCCCCGTGGCAAGCCCATGAACCTGCCAATTAGCAGCTAAACAGCTATAACATTTATAAACTTGGTCTAGCACACTCCACACTGCAATCATATCTGTCATCATCCCAAACCTTTTGGGCCCCATGGACCCCATTTCAAAAGGACTGTTGTGGTTTAACCCCAGCAGGCAGCTTGCTCACTCTCCCCAGATGGGATGGGGGTGAGAATTGAAGAGGTGAAAGTGTGAGAGCTCATGGGTTGAGATAAAGACAGTTTTCTAGATAAACCAAAAGCCCCATGCAAAAGCAAAGCAAAACAAAGAATTCATCTGCTACTTCCCACTGGTGGGCAGGTGTTCCTTTGGAAGACAAATACCATCACTCCAAATGTCCCCCCCTCCCTCCTTCTTTTACCCCAGGTTTATTGCTGAGTATGACACCAGATTGTGATGAGATAGATGACTATCTCTTTGGTCAGTGTGGGTCAGCAGCCCTGGCCTGTGTCCCCTCCCAACTCTTGGTGCACCCCCAGCCTCCTTGCTGGCAGAGCAGCACGAGAAGCAGAAATGTCCTTGTCTCTATTTAAGCACTGTTCTGCAACAACTAAAACATCCCTGTGTTATTGCCACTATTTCAATCAAAAATCCAAAACGTGGCATTGTGTGAGCCTCTAAAAATAAGATTAACTCTATCTCAGCCAAAACCATGACACCTGATCAGCCTACTTGGATGATATCAACAAGACAAAGTTCAGGGTGAGAGTATCATGATAATCTTTCATCAGACCAGAATGGTCTGTTTGTAACTAGACAACTGCCATGGAACCTTAGAACATCAATAAAAGCTGTATTTCCCCCACCTTATATATATATATATATATATATATATATATATATTTCCTTTGTAGCTGTTTCTGCCTGTTTTGTCAAAGCATGGAAAGAAACCATCATTTATAGATCATACCTGAACAACAGAACTAACTCTTTCATCCTGACGAAGAAAGATTACTTGAGAGAATCAGAGAGTGTATCCAAAATCCTGTCTCTGAAAGAAGGGCTTTGATACAGTTTGATTTTTTTTTTTTTTTTTTTTTTTTTTGCTTCGTGTAGAAATTCTATTTTAGGTTCAGAGGACTCTTTATTTTGTTTTGATTCTTTGCCCTTTGTGTATCGTGGTCAATAAATGTCCAGACTGGCACTGATTTCTCACTTCGTTGTTGCAACTGAATAGACTGAGGTCCTTATTCTTCAAACCCTGAGCCTCGTTTCACTGTTTGATGTTGTTCGGTAATGTAAATACCTTTGTCATCCTGAGCTTAATTATTCTATCAATATTAATACAACATAGTCTTATCAACAATTGTTTGTAACAACTAATCAGCTACATTAATACAACTCCAGGCTGTAGATTTACTGTCACTAGTTCCAACAGGGCTTACTCCCAGTTCATGAATGCTATCTCTATCATCTCCCTCTGTCATCTCTCTCTCGTTCTTTCTCTCTCTCTCATCTGTATCATCTCTGTCTTGATCTATACCTCTGTCTCCATCTCTCTTTCCTCCATCTCTGTCTGTCTCTCCCTGTTTCTATCTTTATAATTTTTATCTTTATTTTTCTTTATCTATCTTTATCTAAAAGAAATAATGTTATTAAAATATTAGCTTGAGTTTCAAAAATTCTACTGATTTCAGCTGTTTGCTTTGAATGTCATTTTTTATGCAATTTTTAGTCCTGCTATCGTGTTTGTGGAGTTTCCTAGGCATGAATTCAAGGTCATGTACTTCTGTGTGGCCATGTTATAGCTTGTTCCTGTTCTCTTCATGTCTTCAGGAGACACATAGCTGTTCCCATGCCTTTGAAGACTTGTGTTCTCAGCCAGTACATACATTGTCCTTTAAAATCTTGTCCAATTTGTATGAAAACTGCTTCAAATAAATGATCTCACAGTACAATTTTGCCCCAGTTTTGTAAGTCCTTCCATAAATTCTCTTGACGTCTTCACTAAATGTCTTCAGTGTTCATATCTTCCTCACTGGTAGTTTACACTACCTTGATGCTTTGTGCTTGGCACTCATGCAGATATCTATTTAAAAGTACATTTTTAGCCCAGGGATTTAGCCATCTGATTCCTATTAACAGTAATGGGAACTGCATGACTGAGTCAATTACCACGCACTGTGCTGAACATTTACTAAGTACCTTGCCCTTTGCTTTCTGTTTAAGATATTTTCTAGCCTTTCTGAAATGAGAGTACTGATCTGGCTATCAGAACTGGATATGGGTCACTAAAAATCCTTCTCATATTGATGGGTATTTGTTGTTGTATATTCTGACAAAATTGAAATGCCTCTCTTGGTATTCCATGACTTCAGTAATAGTCTTTGAGCTTTTTTTTTTTTTTTAATTTAATTTAATTTTATTTTTTAATGCTGCTTCAGATACACCCACAAACAAGCAGATGATCTGTGATTTGGAAAGAGGGTACCTCTAGAAGACTCTCACATGAGGATTCTCACTGAGTTTATTGTGGGACCTCTCCAAGTCAAGTGCGTGTAAAGTATGTAAGAGAGAATAAAAATGAGCCTGAGCTCAACTCTGAAGTGGGTGACACAAATGTTTCCCTTCTGATTGCTGCTGTTTCCCTCATTGACAAGTGCAAATGAAGGTGCGGCTGAGCAAATTCAAGAGGGTAAAACTAAGTTTATCAGTGAAGGGTATAATTGGCAAAAACATAAACTTTTGGAAAGATCATTACCATGCCAGCAGTCAACTCTCAAGCTTGTGTGTGGTCTTAACATCCCGACAGTTGCATTTTTGCTTGGGGAGATGGTACTTTTTGCCTTTTTTTTTTTTTTTCTTTCATCTTTGGCTTGCAAAGAGACTTTGTCCCTTCTTTTTAGATAAGGACCTAGTTAGTATGACCTACATTTTCCTTTTGCCATTGTAAAGATAGAACAGAATTTCTGTCTGAAATGTTAAAGGAGCCAAAGAAAAAAACATGTCTAAACCTCTTTTTTAATTTTAATTTGAAGAATGAGTGATTTTTTTTTTTATTATTATTTTTTTAATCTTTCTTTGCAAACTCTTTTGGAGAAAATAAAAAATAAGCAAAAAAGTAAAGATGTTTAGCAGATTTATCAGAAATTTTGTTTCATTAGATGTTCAAAGCTTCCCAGACAAGAGAGCAAAAGGAGGACTGTGAGGACTGGATATATATTGTAAAATTAGTCCACTGGGAGTAGACTATTAGGTGGGTGAAGAGAGAGAGGCTAAAAGCTCTTTCTGCCTCACTGTAGTAGCTGACCCTTTCCTCAGCAGGAGCAGAAGCAATAAGAGGAGAAGGCTGCATGGATAAAACACAAACATTATCTTTTGGGATGGTACACTAGTCTAGCAGCTCATCTTTGTATTTTATACACAAAGCAGGTGGTCTCCTGTCCCTACTTCTCGTACATATTCAGAAGAGTTGTCTATGCCTAAATGTGGATCATCAGAAGCAGTTCAGCACTAGGAAGATCATCTAACAGCACAATTATTCACTACCTTCTGATACAGTTCTGTCCCATTTACTCAGCTATCCACAAGCAACTTTAGAAATGTTTCATAAAAGGATAGGCCTCTTGCTGAGATTAATAGTCTGTGTTTAGGTTCATACTAGCATCTAAGCATTCTAGCCTCTGTCTTTTTCTTCTGAATTTCAGCTCTTGCTAAACGAGATGCTTAAGTGAAAGGTTGTAAGGACCAAATAATTACTAAATTTAAAATAATTTTAATCAACATGACCAATAATTTCAAATAGGATAACCTCTCTTCTGTGACAAAATTGGTCATGGAGCTTCCATAACCACTGATTTTGTTTCTTAGCATATCCTGTAATACTGTGGAAGTCTTAGAAGGTGTGTAGAGATTTTGATAGGATGAACAGAGAAATAGTATATTGTTCCTCTGTAATTTGTAAATTTTTCATCTGTAATACTGACAAATTCTTTGTAAAGCAAGTATGGCATGTGTTCTGTCATGAGTTAAAGAATAGTCATATAATAAGTGCCAATCAGGATAAGTTTTGTAGAAAACAGATCCTGTCAAACAAACGTGTAATATTTGACTTCTGAAAGGTACCTTAGTACAACGTTTCCATGAACAAGACCAGCTAGTCCCAATCCACAATAAAAATAATGAGGATTAAAAAGATGTTAGCTGAGAGTTGACCTCCCCCTGCCCCCCCAAAAAAAAACACCAAACCAAACCAAAATAAAACACCAAAAACCCCATCAGAAAACAAGGAATTCTTCTAGTAATGAGGCATTCAGCTGCAATTGGACAGTATGGTAGATACTTCATTATGGCAGGGTGCAATCCCTCATAAGCCTGCCTCATACAATTGGGGCATAGAATTGGGGCATTCCTAGAGGGGAGTGCATTCTAAAGATGATATGACTTCATGATTTTGACATGAAATAAAACCTTGTAAATTATACTGAAGCAAGTACTCATTTAAATTTCCTAACAACAACAACAATATATGTATGTATATATTATAGGAAAAAAAAAAAAGTAGATTTTATGGAAGATGTATTTTTGGCTAATAGTCACCTGAAATGAAAACTCTTAATGAACTATAACTCTAATTGTTCATGGTCATACACTTAAAAACAATTTAGGTCGGTATTCCAAAATGAGACTGTATCCAGGAATACAGAGACACTGGCAAGTGTCTTGAGACCATGAATATAAGCTTTTGCACCTTTGCTCTCAGTGTGCTTGTGCCTTGGCTCTACAAGCACAGGAGTATCAGTTAAGAATATGAAGGTTCTTTTTTCTTTTGTATACTGCTAATGAGACCATAACTGAAAAAAAAAAAACACATGACTATTTCTGGTGTTGCAGTTCAAAAAGCATTCTGTAAAAGTGAGCAATGTTCAAAAAAAGATAAATGAAAGGTCTGTGGTTTGGAAAACATATTTCATACTGCGAAACTTAAGAAGCTTCATCTACTTAGTTTGTTGAAGAGAACGCTAAGGGATAGTTTGATCATGGCCTGTGTGTACCTATGTGAGAAACAGATTTCTCGTAGCCAGCTCTTTAATCTAACAGGAAAAAAAAAAAAGCAAAAAAAAAAAAGCAAAAAAAAAAAAAAAAAAAAAAAAGCATAATGAGATTCAGCAGTTGGAAGCTGAGGCAAGACAAATTTAGATTTGAAGCACAGAACACATTTTTAACATGGAAGGTATTTAAACATTGGAATAGCTTATCTAAGAACGTGGTTGTCCTCCATTATGTGGACTCTGTTTTAGGATTAACTGTCCCTCTGAAACATATGACATAGTTCAAACAGAAACTTTTTTTTTTTTTTTTTTTTCCACAGAAATAACTGAGAGGTTTATGTGGCTATGTTCTGTTGAAAGAGAAAGAAGATAATCTTGATGGCTTCTTTCCAACTTAAAATTTATGAGTTTTACCAAGAGCGTAAAAATATGAACTGAATATTAACCATTCCTAATGTCTACCTGAGAGCACAGAAAACTTGAAACTTCAGATCTGAGATGCAAACAGCATATTTTAAAAAGAGTGATGATTCTCATGTTTATAACTGTAGAAATGTCAGCTCTTTCTCTCCCTATGAAAGCAAGAAAAAATAAGAAAATTCATATTATAAATCTCTAAATTCTGTCCTGAGCAGAGGGTCATTAAAGTCATGTGTAAATGTAGACTGGAAAATTCAGTGGTTGTTGCCTTCAGATAGAAGATCCAGCTGTGAGAGCCCAGATGAATATCTGGAGACAAACAAAACTCAGGGAGGGTTGTGCTTGAGGACCTGGATATATCCCCATAAAACAGGTGTGTCTACAGGGTGACTAGGCATGGATTTATTGAGGGGAAAGAGACATCCTTGCTTCCTTCCTTCAGTCCCACAACAGTATGGTTTTCCATGAACCCCGAGTTATGGAAGGAAGGTGTAGCCATGTGGCTATAAAACCCCACAAAGGTTACTTTATATTCAGGTCTCATGCTGTCTATAAGGGTGATTTGCTGAAAACTATTTCTGCTAACTCTGGTGGGGCAGGGTTTGTTAGCAATAGTTTGGAGGTTTGTCACTGCCTTCTTTGTTCAACTTCTGATATATATATATGATGATGATTTTTCTTATTTTCATTTATTTTATTTTATTTTATTTTATTTTATTTTATTTTATTTTATTTTATTTTATTATTTTATTTTATTTTATTTTATTTTATTTTATTTTATTTTATTTTATTTTATTTTATTTTATTTTATTTTATTTTTTAATTTTTGTGAATTTTGAATGGTTTGCAGAAAGTAACACCATAAGATTATATGTGCCACCCCTATGCAAATGATGATAAAAATACTTGTACTACAGCACATTGCTGGACACTTAGCTTTTGGCATGTACAGAAAACATTTTCTGAAATCCTAATTCTAATACTTAGATCGCACCTGCTTTTCCAGACACATGGACTCTCACTCTTAATGTATTTCTTATTGCAGCCCTGTACCTTTGACAGTCAGGTCAAATGCTCATTTACGTTGGAACTGATAAGAGGATAAAGTGTGCACCAAAGCTTTCACATCACCAAAGGATCAATAACAAAGCTTTACCTATTTAGTCATCATATGCATCCCATGCCTGAGTTGCAACACATTCAAAAAGCTGCATAGACCCCAACTTTTCTGGGCTAATGCAAATTAATTGTGAACCTGTGAAGACCCTTCATTTTTCTTTGGCAGGTTTTAGATCCCCCCATGTGATTGATCTTCCTGAGGGAACATACATTTCTCTGTATTTTAAAGAGCCTTGAGGTGTCTGGTGGATTTCAAATGAAACCAAACTAGCCACTGAATGTCTCTGTGGAGGACCAGACTTTTTTTGGGGTAAGAAAACTACACTATTGGTATAGCTTGAAGAGCCAATCAGAGATATTCCTAGTGGTTAGAGCTTTAAATAGAAGTGGAAGAGTCAAACTGCGCAAGTTAATTTTAAATGTTAAGAAGATTTTATTCATCATTGATATATTTTGTTATTGAGAATCACTTCCACCTTGACGTTGCCTCCTACAGCTACTAGTAGGACTCTCTTGCATGATAGATAGTGGTATCACTTAACATTTAATTTAGTCAGTGCTATGCTTACTTGGCTTATTTGATCTCAGCAAGAGGTGGGGAAGAAAGGGAGTTACTCCTGAAGGTATGATACTTCAGTTTAAACTTCATAAATATTGGCATGAATAAAGGAAGGAAGAAAATGGCAGAAAAGAGGTATTGGTAAGGAGGTGACAGAAAGGTAAAGGAAATTTATAATTTGTATTTTATGGTTGAAATTAAAAGAAAATATTGTGGAAGCAGGAAGGGTGTTTAGTATGAACTGAGCCTGTGTTTGGGTGATAGCTGAGAGATAAATATAACGTGGAACTTGGCACAAAGACACGGATGCCTGAACAGCTTCTGGAATCACTTCTCTTTTAGTGTTCATTGCGGATATACAATGGAGCTGTTTCAGAGGCATAAATAAATGTGACTCATAAATTTAACTATGTTAGGCTAACAAGTTGCACTAAACTAAATAAAATAAGAAAAGAAATCTGTTAAACACAGGCTACTGTAGTAGTACACTACAAATGAAATACAGCTCATGTCCCCAGCTGGAGGAGCACTCGTGGCTTATCTCATTTTTTTAATTTTTTTTTGTGAACAGGTTGGCACACATAGCCCATGAGAACTTAGAAGAAGCATCTGCTAAACAGGTATAAATCACTGTAAAACTGAGTAATGCAGCTGTATTTCCAAAGTGAACAAACAAGACACATTCCCATTATATTTCCCCTTGTCTTCCTCCTTTCTGTGTCTCTGTTTTCGTTTCTTCATTTTCTAAAGAAGGCAGGGCTTGAAGCATTGACCAAGGTTGTGGGAAAGTTCAGCTGCAAGCTCAGACAGTGTCCAGCTCTACAGACTCGAGCACATTGTTTTGTTTCTCTTTGCTTCTGTTCTCACGTAGCCCTCATCTCTATACATTTTCTTCCTACGTCCCATTGGGTAAGACGCACAAACTGCATTTGGAGTAGGGATTAAAACTTAGGAATCTCACACCATCATTACTGGGCTATGGGAGACCTGTGAGAGTTGAATATGTCTAATTTATGCTGGCCTGGTCAAGTGAAGAGAAGTGGTTGACCTCTGACTGTGCTCCTTCTCAGTTGTTATGCCACAGCTTATGAAGCATCTCATGAATTGCTTTAAATCACAGACATGATCACAGTGAAAGGGACGTGAAAAACTTAGCTCACTATGGTGGCCATCCATCTGTGGTGGGCTCAGAAGCTTATTCACAGAAGGTCAACCATTGACTGAGGTTTGCTGGAGGAGGGAGAGCAAGCTGTTCTGCTCCCACCTGCTTTATCCTGCACTTTGCTGGCTGTGAAAGAACCCACCCTCCCAAGAGAGAGGACTGTTCCTGTCTCTTGCTTGCCTGAACTTGGGGGAAACAGAAGCATTAGCCCACATAGGCAGAACTAGTCTAAAATTCAGGGTCCCTGTGCCCTCAGTGAATGTATGGTTTTTACCCCACCTTGCATGTAGCCTGATTTCTTCTACTGCTTCTTTGCTCCCTGTGAGTTGAACTGACAGTTTTGTTGTGCTTTGTATTGATTTCAATGCTGGGTGCAGTAGGTGAGCTTCAACAGTGTGTGCTTAATCATATAATGGACACTTTGTTTAGGCAGTTGTCCAGGAAACTTTGAGATTTTTTTTTTTTTTCCTAAAAAATATTACTGGAACAGGAATTATGCCCTCTCATTGATTCTCCAACAGAAATTGACTTTTGTAGAGAATATTTCTTGGAATTTCCATTCCCTCACCTTTCAGGAGATTCCCTTCATTTACTGGAGCTTCACATGAGGTCAGATATTTTAGCCTTTAACTTTCACACAAACAAGCATTTTAAAAGTGTGGGAATTCAAAATGTTTTTCAGATCAAGTCCTTCAACTTTTCTTCATGAAAGAAGAAATATATTTAGATCTACTTTTCAATGGGACAGTGATTTTTGTTGCAGCTCTACAAGTCCTGCTTTTGTCAGAGCATAACTTTCAGGAAGAAATGTCTCTGACAGTTCTAATAAGTGTTTGGCTTGAACAACAGCTCTGGACTTTGTCCCAGGAGAAAAGTAACATCCTTGAATATTTTGCAAATCATAAATCAAGGAAAAGCTTTGTTGTTGGAAACATTTATTTTTCCTGGCTTTTCTTTGAAATAGCATTGATATATCACTGACAGAGGCATTCTTTTTTACATTTTTATTTATTTTATTTTATTTTATTTTATTTTATTTTATTTTATTTTATTTTATTTTATTTTATTTTATTTTATTTTATTTTATTTTATTTTATTTTATTTCTGACACTCAAAGTATATGATTTGTTTTGTCTTTTTGTTACAACAAGGTTTTACCTTAAACTTTTATTGTATCAGTATTTATTATTATTTTGTATATTTTTTATTATTATTTTACCTATTAATGTTTTTTTCTAGTTGGAATCCTAACAATGCAGTTTTTTTTTAATGCATAAACTGATGTAGTCAGCTGCATATTTCAGGATCTCTGCACTATGTCTCATATGAATTACCTGTAAAAGTGTTTTTCAGGTAATTCAGTCAAAAAGTCCTGGCCAGTCAGAAGACAGAGAGTAGAAACATTGCTAGTCATCTTCCAAACATCTTCTTTTAGTAATTTACAATGATAAGGGATTGAAAATGAAATTAAAATTCTTTTGTAATTTCATTAGCTTGGAAATGATTTTTTAGCCTGCTGAGAATTAAACGTTGAAGTACAGCACAGTGTACAAAATAATTCCTGTTTTAATACATTTTATGGTCCTCAGAGGAGCAGAAGCACAGCTCAGCTCAGCATTAGCCTGTGTATTACTCAGCTTTCCAAGTCTTTAATTCAAATGAAAATTAAACAATATTCTTTTTACCAGAGCAGTTCATCCAGAACTAGCTAAGAAAATCATTTTTCATTTCAGAGGGCTCTTACTCAAACCCTTTCAAGGTGTTTTTTAAAAAATTATTTTATTCCAAAATTGAAAACCCAGAATCCTCTGTAATAAAAGATGTGGAGCCCCTATGCACTAATTGTGTTTCCTGTCCATTACAGCTGATATGCACTAGTTAAAAAGCTATGATACTCTGCATAAAACCATAATGTCTGAAATCAAATTCACATGGTATCCAACCCTGATGAATTTTTCAAGAGGTTCTGCTAGACTTTCAGATATCCATGTAAATAAAACATTAGTATTTAGGATTATTTTTATAATCCCATAATTAAATCCTAATGAATAATAGAAATCACGTGTTTTGTTAACCAGGTTCCTGACCTTTACAGCAGATGTATGATCAGACAGTAGAGGGCTTGATGTTGAGATCAATGCAGACAATAAGAAGCAAGTCAGAAAGGGACAGTTAAACTGGTAAACAAGAAGCAAAGAGCTTACTAGCTTCTTTCACATGATATTTTTCCTAAGGTCTGGCATGAATTCAGCTGAGAAATAAAATGTGTTCCCTCCCCATTTTTGAGTGAAAATCTTTGAGTGAACCTACAGTTTCCTTACCAGTGACTCAACTCCCAAGCACTTCTAGCCCCTCACCAATGGCACAGAAGAGCTCCTTGTGCACGTGATGGCTTTGCTTCTGATTTCCCCTTGTTGGGAACCCTCTGGTCACCTCTAGGATACTGTGCTGGCTTTTCTGTCTTCACTCCACAGCTTATGGCAGCAACAAGAGCAAGGCTGGAAGAGCAAGGCAACAAGGAACTGACTGGAATATAATGCACTTTGGCAGAGGTGGACATAGAGAGAGCTGTAACTATTGTCCTGTCTCCTCAGCACATGCTGAATACAGTAGAAAATTTGACTTGGTTGCTGCACACTAATTACTCCTTTCTTATGTGATATTCACTTCCTCTGCTTGCATGTTTTCCTTCCTTCCTTCCTTCCTTCCTTCCTTCCTTCCTTCCTTCCTTCCTTCCTTCCTTCCTTCCTTCCTTCCTTCCTTCCTTCCTTCCTTCCTTCCTTCCTTCCTTCCTCTCTTTCTCTCTTTCTCTCTTTCTCTCTTTCTCTCTCTCTTTCTCTCTTGCTTGTTTTGGATATTCATTTTATTTCATTTGAAATAAAGGAAGCCACTATTCATTTGAAATAAATGAAGACACTCCACAATCCATAATATTTGCATTCTTTGCTGAATCCAGCATTTTCTGCACCAGCCCCAACAGCAGTGTCTGCTGTCTTTGAAGTCTTTTGAAGTCTCCGCAGCTCAGGCTGAAGTCATTCAAAACGGAGAAAGTAGCAGGTCGGGGGAGGTAAGGAAGAGAGGAAGGGTTTTTTCTTTACCTACAACCACTCTTTAAACTATGAATAGCAGAATTAGAACACTTTAAAAAAAATAAAACAACCCATTGATTTTCCCTTCAAAAGAAGTTTCAGCCTAAGCCATGGTTGTTTGAAAGCCTTCTTAGGTAACAGACAAAGTGTGACCTGATGAGGTTGGAACTGCAAGCACCCTTTTTAGGGGGTAAAGAAGAAAGAGACTGGATTTTCTAAAGATCTTATTTCCACTGTTTTAAAATACCCTGGATAGGAATCAAAGCGACTATACATTTTTTGGGGAAAACCATGAGAAGAAATGCACTATTAAAACAGATTGTAATTTGCACATCATTGTACCACAATTTTTGTCTTGCTATTCAATTCCTCATGATGGGAAGGGTGTTGTTAGCTCAAAAGGCCCCAGCTGTATATCAGGGCAACTGAGCAGCTTTGTAGGGAAAAAGGACTTTTTTCAGAACCACACCTGAGGCAAGAGGCTTGATTAGAGCAGGCTTGTGGAAGGAAGCAACAAGCAGGATATGAGTTGGTCAGCTAGTATTTTGTGGAGCAACTGAAGGGTAGCCATGGTGTGAGAACATGCAGACAGAATCACATCATCTCTGGCCATATCTGCTCTGAAATAAGAAGTAAGGTATATGTGGCACTGTGTTTCACTGAATAAACACAGCAGAGAGTCAGGGATTACCTTCTCAGATGTAGCACTGTGCTAGCTTGGTCTTAGTGTTTCTGGACCATTGGTGCTTACTCTTGGAGATATGACTGATGCAACAAGTTCCTGAACTGTTCTCAACTTGTCAATGCAAAAGAATTTCATGGCTGTTAAAAGAATATTTCAGGCAATATTCTTGAAATAAATTCCAAGAGACCTAGTGGTTTATTCAAAAATACCATTTTGACAGCTTGAGTTAGAGGAGAGCTAGGAATTGTCAGGATTTTGAATATTGCCACTGTCTCATTTAGATATGAATAACTGTTATTTTTGTAAAAGTGATCTGAAAATCCAGAGGATAGAAATATCATATTGGGTCTGTCAAAATGTTTCATTTAGTTAAATTCAAGACCTTTTATGTGATTCTTATCATTTGGAGACATGTTTAGCTGTAAATTTAATCAGTTTTCAAAAGACGTTTTGATCCCCCCAAAAAGATCTTCATAATTTGGAAGATGTCACAGTAGAATTTAGTGAAAATTTCAAACCTTTTAAAAATGGGTTCTTTCTGAGGGTTCTTTCTGAGGAATTATGTCAGGACAGGCTGGGGCTATTTTTGCTTATGATTTCTGTTTTTTTTTCCTGAAAAATTTGCAATGAATTTTAGGCAGAATAAAATTGAAAGAATGTTGCCAACTAGAATAAAGACCAGAACAGGGTCCTCAAGTCAATAACAAAAATGCCTTAATCAGGTGGACAATATAAGATACAAATCCGAGCATATTTCATCACAAGTACATGCTTACGCATTTGCTAAGGTTAGATGCAAGATTTTCTGAAAGTGTGTTCTGGGTTTGTCAGTATCAGTAACAATCCTAGAAAAAAATATAAGAAAGAAGAACAGCACTGAAAGTGAGATGTTCTATTTTCTTCTGAATCGCACTGCCAAATGCAAGGCAGATGGTAAAATTAGAGTGTAGCCTGTGTTGCTTATCACCATGAGTAATTGCATTCGTCAGGTAAAAGATACTATAATCCAAAGAAACTGTCGGATATGTCCTCAGGCAGAAAGAGACTTTGGTTCTTAAGGGCAGAACTAAGAATAGGAAAACTATCTTTGTTATCAAAACACAATGACAAAAGCAATTCAGAAAATTTGCCTGACAAGTGTATGGGAATTTACTCAAATATGCTTGACTGTGTTTTCACTGTTAATGAGATATAACAAGAAGTAGAAAAACCTTTCTACTATCTCCAGGGCAATACTATGTATATAGGAAAAGACCAATGCATCACAAAAATAATTTCTTTTTACCTTATATTACAGCATGTAATAATAAATGCAATATCACTGCATGTGTGCAACACTTTTGGTTAAAAATAAAACAATGACTAATAAAAATTATGCTAAGACTGTGCAATACAAATGTTTTTCAGCAAGGTTAAGAATGCTGAATTCATCCTTATGAAATGGAGTAACTAAATATTTAAAAGTAGAAATATAAAGAAATATACAAATGTTCCCTAACACCCCAGTTATGGAATCACACCCTTCCCTTTAACAATGGAGAGTAATTCTCCTTTGTGCATTTGCTAGTGCTTTTCCTGTGCCATGGTTAAACGTTGGAAGTAATGGACCTTTTATCACTTCATTTGGAAAATAATTTTGCAGTTGAATTCATCTTTTGCTGTCACCCCATTGGAAGCCTGTTGTGTATATTTATTTTCTTAATCTTGCCCCATTTCTCCTTGCTTTAATCCCTTAAATAACTAAGCAATTTGTTTCACCACTTAAGGTTTTTACTCCTGCCTATAGGTTATCATTACTTTTTTTTTTTTTTTTTTTTTTTTTTTTTTTTTTTTTTATCACAGCTTTCATTTTTCCTCCTCCATTCAAATCTTCTATCATCAAATTCCCTTCCCAAGTACCTTTCCCTTGTTCATTTTAATGTGATGATAATGGTTCAGATTGAATCCTGTTTCTGAAGCATTGTTAGAAAACAGAGAAAGGCCTCATAGACTCATAGGTTCTCAGTGATGCAAATTCTGCCCTTTTTTATTTCTTCAGAGGCACACTCAGCTTCCAATTTTTATAATTTTTGCATCTGAAATTTGTTTTGATCTACCTGACTTTAAACAAAACCAGACTATTGGCTGTGAGCAGCCTGCTTTATCTGTTTTTACCTTGTTATCCAGTATCTGTAGCATGTGCTTTATTTTCTAACTGATTAAAATTTATGCATGTTTTGATAGGGGATGCAGGAAATATCAAGATGGTAACATGAATATTTTCAGTGGGGATATATAATCACAAGTAAATGTAGGACATTTCCTCACCTGGAATAGTCTTATTAAAAATCTTGCCTGCTAACATGACAAAAAACAATGTCTGAGGTACTGTTTGTGCATGATACAATATTTCCATTAGCATCCCTCCAATATGATATTTTTCTTTGCTTTGTTGCAGGCTTGTTTTTTAAATTAATGAATCATCCATTATATTCTTAAACAAAAAGTACCCTTTGGGCTAAATGGAGCATGTGCACCCTTTGTTCAGCTTGTCAGTTACAAAAGGAATTAGTGTCATGGGGAAAAATAATAATTACATTCCTCCCTGCTCACATGATATTAAGAAGAATAAAATTTGGCAGGCCTGTTGGGCAATTTGAATTTTTCTTGTTCCTAAAATCTTTAATGTTTACCTTCTGCATACTGCCATGGTCTGCAGAAAGAGATGACGTTTTTGATACCCACAAAATTTATATTTGACATGCTATTTTATATAGCTTGAGATCCTTATGAGCTGAAAGATTTTTCAGACATGGGATGTGCTAGCATTGATTTGAAGGCTTTCTTGTCAAAGTCCATCTCAGTTTTGCAGTTATGACCTCTTAATGCTGGGTTTGTATCTCCTTAGTGTTCAAGTATAGCTTAACAGATGGTATAAATATAGTCATGCCAGAGACACCGTATGTGTGTCTGTTTTGATTATTGGGATCCGCATGAGTGTTCAGGAGTTACACAAGCAATGGGGGTTTCAGAGATTCAACATCTAAGGTTACCTTTCTTCAACTATCTTTTAAAATTAAGATGAACAAATTTGTTATCATATAAAATTAATGTATGGCTCCAGTGGTGCTCCAAGTGGAAGAGAGATTTTTTTAGAATAAAACCCCTATTCCCAGGCAGTGCCCTGGGGGAGTCAACTATTGATCTCATTCTAACTTATGAAATCCACCAACATTTTCAATCTGAGTTTTGATCTAATTGTTGTAAAAACGTCCTATACACTAAAAGCTACTGATGACCTTCAAAAGTACCTAACAAAGGCTTGTTCTCTGCTTTAGGAGATTCAGTATTTCAACTACTTTTCAAAAAGATACATTGGATTCTTCATATGATTGTGGTTGATGAAGCGACTCTGAGGGATAGCTCTACTCTCATTTGTTCATTTGTTAATACAATATTTTTCTTCAATAGCTAGACAATTTTTAAAACCCCCAACCCTTATACATTTTCAGATTCCCTAGGGGTTTCTATTGCAATTTGTGACTTTTTGTCCTCATACCTTTCTGTTTTGTGTGATATTTCTATTATACCTATTATTATTGTACCGCAAAAATTGATCATGATCATCTTAAAACTATTCCAGTTCTTGACAATTGTTTAGGACATTGCTCTCTTAAACTTTAGTCTTAAGTTGAAAGATTTCCTATTTATTTAATTTTGTAACCTTATTCCTCCTATCTGTATTGCTGGTGATACAATTGCTTCTGTGATCTATATTTGGAAAATTGAGAGCATCCTTTGTTCTTAGTCTCTCTCTGGAGCTCCATAATAAATGCCACAGAGTTGTAATTCATCCTTGTAGAAACATCCTTAAGTTTAACTAACATTGAATCAATTTTTTTTTTTTGAACTGAAATATGAGAAGCTACAGTATGGACTAACTTCATATACAGTATGCAACTTAAATTGGTTTGGAGAACTTCTGTTCTACAAGTCTTTTTAAAAAATATGGCTGTTGACTCTGACTTCCTGCCTTCCAGATTTGCAGAGAATGGGAGTTGTGGTTGGCAGAAGATTTTGCCTTGCTTTTCCTTTTCTTGAATACTCTCCCCTTTTCTCAGAGCAGTTCATGTGGTGGGATGGGAACAGTATAACAAAATGTATCGCCTTCTTTATGTAATGGCTTTAATCTAATACACCATATGGATCTCCGTGGAAAAGCTTAAAAATAAGAAGAAAAGCAGAGATAGAAAGTAGAAGTACAGCAAAGGAGGAAATATGTTTTAGATCAGATCAGAAATAGATGGTGTCGTCATTTGTTACAGGATCCATTTCAAAGTTTTGCAGTAAAGAAGTTAGGGGCACCATGTTCATGAGTTCATGATAGATGATGAACAGCATGGTCTCTACAGACTGGCGCTATAAAATCTGAGGCTTGGCACAGCCACAGAGGAAGCAGGAGGGCTGGAGGCATGTGTAGGAGCAAGTCTGGAGAAGCAGCAGATTGATTAAACTTGTCAGAGTTCCCATTGCAGCCCCTTCTTTAGCACATGCTGAGCTTGATGCAGGTTGACTGATGCACAACACTCCTTTACATGTCTTATCGGACCTGGAGTTAATGCTGGGCAGAGGGGCAGTTGGCAGAGTGAACCTGTAGGCATACCATACACAAAATCATTCCACTGCTTCACAGTTTTCATCTATCAGCAGCCCAGGCTTGTTTTTGATATGAGGAATTCCAGCTGTATTTTGAGAGATGACAAGACTTTTCAGAAGAGTAAAGCCAGGATTCTCACGGTAGACTGGCTAGAAATGAAAATGCCTGCCTCCCATCTGGCTCCCCTGTCACATATTGTCTTTGCTGCCTGGAGCAAGACCAAAGCTCTCCGTAACTTAAGGGAGGCCAGTAGAAGAGGCACCAATAGAGGGAAGCCTTACACTCCAAGTATCTGAAAGATACTTGGTTGTTCTTATGCTCCCATCAGATATTCCACTTTCCCATGCAGTGCCAGCATGGGTGCTCCTGTGACTAGATGTTTTCAGGGAGATTTGCAGTAGTATCAGGTTCAAGGTGCCAATAAGGGAGAGAAAATGCCAGGAAAAGACGGTGAGATTCAGGAGAGAAATGGAAGCTGATTGGTTGATGGCAACAGTTAAAAATAAAGAGATAATAGCATGGTCCAGTCATTCTGTGGCAGGTGCTGACTGGGAAGAGGGGCCTGTTAAGGAAGGAAGTAAATACTGCCATTCTAACTTGAAAAGCAACATTTTAGACAGCGCTTGAACAAGTGTTTTTATTCTCTAATGTGATCAGCATATCTCCATGTTCCTTCCATCCAGGCACATCACACAGCTCTGTATTTCTAGAAACTACTTTCTTACTGTTGCTATTTACACTATAGAAAAAACTTGCTGCTTTGATTCATCTGCATTCAGATGTTCCCTTTCCACAATTCAGCACAGAGACAGTGATGAATGCAGATCTGATGCTGATGGCAGATAAGAGGGCTTATCAAAAGGGGAATGCTGAAGTGACAGAAGGGTAACCTCTCTCTCTTTCTTCGTAGGATGTTCCCAGGGGTGAGTAAAGCTTAAATCTGGTATAAATCAGACTGTACTCAATCAAAGAACTTAAATGACTTACAGATTTTGAGTGTTTTATGCACTGAGCCCAAGTATGTGTTTATGTTTTAATTTTCTTGTGTGTTAAAAATTATATCTACAGTCTCCTCAAGCTTCATGGTATCATTAGGTAATCATATGGGAACTTTTCTTTTTGCCATTATAATTGCTGTTATTGTTATTCTTATTTGTGCAATTTATTGTCTAAGGACTTAGATACTGTAAACTGATGGGTTTCCCTGTTTACAAAAGGTGGGGTTTGTTTATTGGCTTCAAGCCCGTCTCTCTCTGTTAAAAAGTTACAGAAAGAGGTGAAATATGACTGAGACAGTGAGAGCAGGACTTCCTGAACACAGAGGTTTCTGGGCCTGTGCAACTGGGAATTCCTGAAGAAGGGAAATGTCTGCTGCTAATGGCTTTTTTTGAGCTAAGCTTGTTTCCTCTCTGTAAGTGCACAGAACAAATCCAGGAGCAGGGCTGATTTGTGCTACCGATTCTTCTACCAAGTGGAAAAATTTGGGAAAATCACAACACTGCCCATCTCCACCAACACAACCACGTGATCTAACAGGACCATGGTATTTTATTTTGAAAACCTTCATGTTTCCCTTTGCACTGAACGTCACGTGTGCTGAGAAGTGACACCACCTGTGCTAAGCAAAATACCTCATCTCCCATTTCCCCCCTCTTCAGGCACAATCTAGCACTCGCAAGCATCTCAAACATCTTCATGTTCCAGTTTCAACAGGGCACTTCCAGCTTTGAGTTCAGCATTTAACTGAGATTAACCTTCTGCAAAACTTCCTTGAGACCTGTGTTAGGCAGAGCCAGGGCTTCACAGCTTCACAGCTTGTCACAAAAGTGATTAGTCTTTTCTTGAGGTTTGAAATGATTGAAGACCTTCCATCCCTTTCTCAGTCCCACAGCACTGTGTATTTAGACCACATTGTTGTCATCCCATCCTTTTCCCCACCCTTGTAACAACGGCATGCTAATCGAGCACTTCTTCATTTCAGACTCTTATTTCTCTATGAAAGGGATGAATGTTATTTAAAATTTCATCCCACCCACCATGTGAAACTAATGGATCTGCTTAATTATGGGAAAACTATGTGTATGTGTTGAAGAAAAAACCCTGAGAAAATATATTTTGAATGCTGATTGCTAATGAGATCTAATGATACCAAACAGTGTGCACTGCTCTAAGTATTTCAGCATGATAAATGTTTTAAAATTCTACTGAAAGAAACACCGAAGTAAGTTACAGTACCACTTAGTGAGACACCCTTGAGGGAAAGTAATAGGCACTGGGAAACATTATTTCAGAAAGTGGGCCCAATTACGCATATTACGCATACATTTCCTTCTGAACATAATTTCTTCCTTTCTTCTTAAACAGTCAAAATTCCCAACTGGTTTCACTAGGAGTAATGGCTAAGCAGGAGTAAGCTTCATGTTACAGTTAATGTCAGTTTTCTCTGATATATGAAAAAGACATGTACAGTTAAAAAAAATGGCTGTTGCTTCCTGTTGCTCAAAATACTTGACTGATCAGAATTAACTTGTGTGAACAATGAGAGTTAAATTTAGTGAAGAAGCATCTTTAATATATATTAAATGCTTCAAACAGTGTTATATAACTGGGAACCTCATAGTCCCAAGAGATCCCCAGAACGAGGAATTTAACATGCAACTAGAGGGATATTTCCAGGCAATGCTTACAAATAAAGAGGGAAGATCAAAACACATGCTTCAGCAGAGCTCTGTCAAAGCTTCCTAGTGGTGCAAATAAAAGCTAAATTTTACCACTGCAGACTAGTCCTTGTTGGAGTGGCAATTTTCCCACTGTGGGAAGTAGAGGAAGAGAAGAAGGGTGTTGTTAGCTTGGAGACCTGGGATAATACACCTAAGCTCTTTGCCTTTTAGAAAGCAGGAACAGATCTAGGTTTCCATGGCAGTATCCCAAAAGCAATTCTCAGAGGGCAGGGTTGGCTGCTGCTGACACCCTATAACCCTTCCCTTCCTGGAACTCTGATATGGTCAAAATACGCAGCAGTACCATTTTCCTGCCATCTGAAAACTATGACTGTAACCAGGGGTACTGGATGTGATGGTGGGATGCACTGGATTGCTCTCTTCCTCATGTGTGGGTATTGCTGGTATCCATGCAGGGATGAAATGCTGACTTTCATGGACAAGTGGGCCATGGGTTATGCGCAGAATGCAGTTCATAGGTTACGTGCAGGTCCTGTGTTTATGTCTGAGTGACACTATCGTACCAGAGCCTCAGGAGGAAAAGCAAATTTTCTCATCTGTTTTTCTTTCAAATGACCATGTAGTTCAGCTAGAGAAAGTAGCACAATGTGAAAACAGAAAGATTTGCATCAAATAGTTCTTGTTTCATTTCAGAGAAACACTTACCTGAAATCAGTCATTGCTGTCCTTCTCTGCTGGCAGATTCCTATTTTGCTTGTAGCCAGGACCCATAATTCATTTAGATAAGTGTTTGTGTAGTCTATATTATTTTGGAGATGCAAAAAAATGTGAATAAGTCTCTGAAACTTGCATTTGTTGGTACAGCTTTTATGTATGTGTATGTAGAAGTATTTTAATAGTGTAAGGGTTATCAGGGCTAGTGTTACGATTGACAAAATCTAAAGCAGAGTTTAGATTCCTACTTATATCCAGAAGACATACTTCTTCTGTGCCTTATTACCATCCAATCTCATACTTTAAGCTGTATTTTAGAGTTAGAGAAGATCCCAGAAGCTTCACTATGTGAAGGATTAATGCAGTACAAAGTCTTCTAAATGAATAGGAAACAAAAGAGATTACTATGATACAGTGAAGTTCAATATAGTCTGAACCAAAGCTCACTGAAAGTATGGGACAGATTCTAATTTACCTTGACAGACTTTGAATAGGATCATGTTATATATTGAAAACTCTGAAGCAATTATTTCCTTCATATGTTTTTCTATTTCCAGTTTCGTTATTGTAATCTGTGCAGTGGGGATTATTACTTTTATGGAGAAACTCTTGAATACTCCATTCTTAAAACATCAATGATATTTGAAAGTAGAATTTTCTTCTAAAAAATCATAGAAGAATATAATATATTCAAAACTTTTAACACAGTAATTCTTCCCTAAAGAAAATTAAAAGGTCTTTTTTTTTTTTTTTCCTTAGCAGAGCTGCTATAGTGTCTCTAGGGAATTTGAAGTTCAGGTGTATCAGACACTGGCTTTGGATGTAAGCTGAGGCTTGAGACCCCTCATTGCTTCCTAGCATGCTCTTGAGATGTGAACAAATTTTCACTCCTGATTTAATTTAAAAATTAAAAAAAAAAAAAGAAAGAGATTTTCCGTGGGATATGAATCCCACTTTTTGATGGATAAGTCCATCAAAAAGATATGATAAAAGTGGGATATGAATCCCACTTTTAAGATGGATAGAGTGGGTGAGGAAACTGGGATATGTTGCGCTTTGATCCCTGGTCCTGCAAAGCATTGAAATCATGTTGTTCTTTCAAAATAGAAGACAGAAAATAAAACAATTCCCTTATGAGACAGGGAATTTCTTGGTGTTTTTCGAGTTAGTGGAAACTATAAATGATAAACATTTTGTAAGAATAGGCAAAACAAAACAAAACAAAACAAAACAAAACAACAAATTAACACAAAAGACTCCTGTAAAATAATCAGACCAACAAAGTAAAGTACGTAAGATAAAGTAGGTATTTCACATATGAAAATACACACAATCAGTCCTAGAAACAAGTATTGTATTCTCCTGGGCCATTTATAAAAATGCATACTTTTCTATCCCTGAAATAGTATATTTTGTGAAATAAAATGTTTTATGTTTGTATGTAATAGTTTTGCAAATGTTAGTACATTACCTTAATACCAACAGTCATGGCAAAACAAAAGAAAAACCCCACCTTCAAAAACCCTGTTTTGCCGCCTTAGGTGCACTTCAATGCAACATTACATATAGTTGGTCTCTGTGGTTTCAGAGTTGCAGGTGTAGTAAGTGAAAGTCCAACTTTATTTCCTGTTCTCAGCCTTGAATAGTCAGCCAGATAGACTTACTTACATTTCTATTTATTACAACACAGCAGTAATTCTTCCATCAGTTTTCTACCCTAAGACTAGAAGCCTTTCAATTTTATGTAAGCTGTGAAGACAATCTCTTGTATCATGTAGTCCCCTTTAATATATTTTATCTCTCATAGTAAGAGTATTTTGCTGAATAACTCATAAACATTTCCACCTAATATTTTCTTCCTAAAAGAAAAGGCATACTGCTAATAGTAGCTTGCAATATATCCTTCCAATTTTCAGAGATTTACTGTGGCTTCCTCTTTTTTTTTTTTTTTTTTTAATCTTTATTTTTTATCCTCTTTTTTTTTTTTTTTTTTTCTTTTCATTTTTCTGTTTTTCTTTTTCCCTTTTCCCACATGCTCTATTCAGCTCTATTCTACCATCTCTGCCTTCTGCCTTTTGGTCTCTCATTCTGTGGTGCTGGGCCCAAGCAGAGTTCGGTTCTCACCTTAGTTTCCTGTCATAATGATGACAACAGCAACAAATAATAATAATGGGGAAAAGATTAGTGTTTTCAGTACCCCAGAATAATTTTATCTGGCTACTGGGAATAGAATACATTTAATTAGAATCCAGAAGTTAGTCTTTTTTTTTTTTTTCTCAAGATGATAAATATGAGACTCTTCTATTAAAACACAAATGGGATGCAGAAAATAACTAAATAAAAGATAAAATGTCTGAAATAACAACATAACTGTTCTTATAATGATCTTACAAATGCAGCAATAATACAGAACAAAAAGAGATGCCAAGTGGGAGATTATTTGAAGTGTCCAGTGTACACACACACAAGAACAGTGTAAAATTGCACATGCTGAGTAATGGAGAGAAACCCATTCTTAGGGTTTGCTTTATGACATTGTAAACATCTAAATTAGGTCAAATGAATTGTGCATCTTAGCTGCTCATTTCTCTTCACAGAAATGAGATTATCTAAGTGAATATATAAGTGAAATAGTGCACGTGGATACTGGTGTAGTATTAATTTACACACATATCTCATGTAACTTGTCAAATCAGGAGGGATATGCAGTGTAAAATAGTGTGTGTCACAACACTGTGTCTGTCTTGTATGATATAAAATGATTTACTGCCACTGGTATAGGGTGAAAAAAACCTGAGTAACCAAACAAAATAATGAATCCTGTGAACGTAAATAAATTGAAAGAAATATTTGAGGTCCACTTGGTATTTAATTGTAAAAATAGCCATTTTAATTTCACTTTCAATGAAGATAGCTTTTAAAATGCATTTTTAAATGCATTAAAGTGCATTTTTACTGGCTCTACTAAATTATTAGAGTCATATAGTACCAATGTTGATATCATCATCACAGGAAAAAGACCTCCATTCAACTAAGTCCTCTGTATGGAATTATTTTAGGTACAGGCTTAAATTTCCTGTAATTATTTTTTTCTAAGACCTCAGGCCTAGATTTTGTTATATTTTGGAGTCGTATGCCATGTGCACAAATACCAATAACAATATAAACCTCAAGCAATCCAGAAGTCTTTATATTTTGCTTTGAGGTCAACTGCAACTTAAGTACAGAGGTTAAGGGAGTAGAAAAATATATGTTTAAGTTGTAAAGCAAATACACTAATAAAGTAAAACCAGATTATCAGTACCATTTTTTTCTTTGATATATTTAAAGAAAATAATTTGTCACCTGAAAATAAGATCACCAGTTTGAACTTTTTTATTTTTATTTTTTTTTTTTTTGGAACCAATTGCTCATGACTGTATTGGAGGTATGTTAGAAGAATCTTGGAGTGAAGAGTAAACTTACATTTTCTCATCATCCTAAACTTTCTGAACTAATTTTATGTAGAGTAGGAGGAAAGGAACTTGACTGAAAGTTGCTTATTTTCTGCTTTAAAAAGAGATGGAATGTGTATAAATATATCCCCCTCTTTATGTTGTGCATTTTTTTCTCTAAATAGAACTTCTGGGCTTGATGGCATTTAATCAGTTTTCATCAGGTGACAGATTCATGTTCTCCAGTTGTATGAAAGTGTCTTGCAAAAACAGTTGTTGCTTCCACAGGCATATTCTTTTTTTAAAAGTGTCTGTCACAAGAGAACTTCAGGCATCAGAACCATTTTTTTTTTGCCTTCTTCACTGCTATTCTGTACCAGTGCACTGATGTCCCATTATACCTGTACAAGAAAGGCTATTATCCTTCACACGTTTAGCTGCTGATCTAAATGAAAGTACATTATCTAAATAGTTGAATCAAGGAGCATACAACTAAAGCTCATTTCAGTCTGATCTGTATTTCTTGGTGCTTTAGCAGGTTAACAGCTTCCTGTGAAATTACTTTATTCAAGGATTTTCACCATAATTTGGTCATAATGTGGTCTAGATCAAATGGTAATAAGAACTTGCAGAAAATCTGCAGTTCATTTTCATTTTATGTCTCAGTGGAATTTTTATTTTTTTTTAAATGATTCAAAAATTGCTTTCAGAAACAATATGCACATTATCAAAGTTAAGTGTAATAAAGAATTTATCTAACAACACAGAATGAGTATTTCAAATACTTATCATAGCACATGAAGATTGTAATAATGAATATTATGTTATTAATATCAAATGGTCAGTTAAGTTCCTACATATTTACAGTAGTAATGCTATTATCACTGTGGAAGTTTATACTGGAGATCATTTTGTCATTAATCTAGGCTTCTGGAAAACTTCAGAACAGGAAGCTCATGTCATGGTGGAAATCAAACAAATATATAATCTAAAACCAAAAAAAATTGGATTTCAAATGTGTATGCTGTGTTTCCTGTCTACACTCTGTGTGCTGGTTGTGATACTAACATTTGTATGTGATGCAGGATGGAAATATTTAATTTGCTTTTGAAGAAAATTTATCATATTTTGCAGTTTTTGGGTACATTTTTTTCTTGAGGTTAAAAACCTTATACTAGTAATCTGGACCCATAACGGTTTCAGTGTTGCAAGTAGGTTAAAAAAGAGAATGTCAGTTGCAATGCTTTTTCACAAATACAAAGTGCATTCACCTTTTCACTGTAAGATTTGGGAATTTTATCCAAATCTGATATATTCTTAAAAATAGGCCAGATGCTTTACCTCTTCAGAAATAATAAAGGGGTTTACTTTTCTGTTGCACCTCTCTGGTTACCCACTGTATTTCCAGTCTCCCATTCTTCCTCCCATTTCACTCTGTGTGATATTTAATGAGGATGAGATATTGTTAATAGCCTTCCCCAAAAAGCAGACACCTCCTACCACACTTGTTAAAGAAAAGTTTTGAAACACATATTTTTACCTGTACATAAAAGGTCTGAGCCACTAGATTGCAGACATGTGAAGGACAAGGGGGAATAGAGACAAGAGAACACGCAATGTGAGCAGCAGTTGTGAAGCAGCTGTAACCTCTGGTAGGGTTGTATTAATGGGTTCCTAAGCAGTAGCTTTCTTTGCTGGTGAAACTGCATCCTGAAGTGTACAGCATGTGCCTAAGCCCACATATAGGACATCCTTAATATCAAAGGATGACCCTACAAATTGGGTAGTTACAAACTCTGCTGAGTGCAGGATGTAGTAGGTATATGTTGGTATAGAAAAATAGGTATAGAAAAGACCGGAGTGCTAAATGGACACTTCAGAATAAAAATGGTTCAGGTGCATCTTGTTCATGTCCTGGATTGAAGGTAGCTGTTATGTGTGACAGATTTTCTTTACGTTATAGTGAGGTAGGTTACTGTCTTCCTCTAATTATGTCACTCTAGCTACCAAGCGGGTGCGTATATGTAAGGAGAGAATAAAAATGTTGGATGTTATTGTATTCTGATAGAAGGAGATGAGGGATCTAAAACTGGAGATTTAGTTTTTCTTACTCTCTGAAGTGTATCTTTTGTTAAAGATACCTGAACTTTCTCTGAACAAACTGGTGCAGCTCTCCAGCATAGCTCAGGCATTAGCTCAGGTCTGGGAAGCAGCAAAGCCATGTTATCTCAGCACGCCACCCTGGGGAGAGCATGTCTGGCTTTGTTGCTTCCAGTTTTGGAAAAGGCTTGGTTGCTGTTAGCTTGGGAATCTCTGTGCCACAGATGTTCACATGCCCTGAAAAGCAAATCCAGAACCATTATACTGCATACATTGACTCCGATACACAGTTTCTGCTCCTATTACCATCCTAGTCAAAACTATAAAAAAAAATTGAAATTTGCTTACTTATTTCATATCTTCAGGCTTTCTCACTTGCCAGACTTTCTATTCTCCTCTTTGACCTGTAGCATAACTCTCATGTCTGTGCTGCAAAAATGCATTCAACATTTTGAACTTTTTCTCCACACAGAGTATCTGCCTTTTGCTTTTAGGCTGTGTTCATGTTGCTGAGCAGGAAAGTACTTTCATGTCATAAGCTTTAGTTTTCTGCTTTTCCAACAGTCTTTTGCAATCTTATGGGCTGAAAGTGTTCACTCATCTTGTGCAGCAAAGGTTCTCATTTCTTTTTTGTCTCCCGACCTCTCTGTCCAGACTTGTCTCCTTACCGTTCCTTCTCTTCAGACTTTCATCTGTCTTCTTTCCACTGGTCTGTTCCTAATTTTGTTTTATTTTCTATGAATTTTCTGTTTAAAAAAAGTCAACTCTGACTCATTCCTCTCAAAATGTATTCAAAGAAATATCTTCATTCCTCATATTTCTTCAAGACCCATACAAGTGGGTTTTGTTTCTAAGATTTTGGATAGATATTTCACTTCCGTGACAGATATTTCAGGGTTCATATCACTGCATCAGAAATATAGCCAATCCAGACTCATAAATCAGTATTACTAAGGTGTATCTGAAGAACTGAAACACTTTTATTGCAAACATCAGTGATAATATGGGCCTTTGAATTGCCCTGGAATATGGATGAGTACAAACCATTTAGGAACAAATATTCTGTCTGATAACTGACAGCCAGCCAAAAGCAGCCCCTGATAAAGATAAATAACCTGTACTCAGGGAAATTTTTTGCATCATTAAACATGGTGAGCATATTAGCTAGCAGGGGGTGGAGCTGAGTCCCTAAAGAGATAAATCTAAATTATACGCGCTGCAGTGATCATAACAGTAATGCGCCATCTTGGCTAACTAGCTGACATCAATGGGGAAGGGAGTTTCAGATTTAAATGAACCAAACTAAAGAACATTGCAGTGCGCATACAGATTAATTGGAGCACATTTATGAACTTTTCAGCTTTTTCTGTGGTCTGCTTTCATTGGTGTTAAAACATGAGGAATTAGAATTGTCTTAGAATTTTCTTGTCAGTTTCAGCATCTTTTTTTTTTTTTTTTTTTTTTTTTTATGATTACTTTTTTATATGGTTTGATTAATTACTCCTTTATTTGACTTCCATTAATCACCTTATACCATGGTTGTATCAACCCTTGCCAAAAGCTTATAGATGGACACTGGAAGTTTAGCAGAACTTTTTCCATAAACAGGAAAGTTCAATTAGTGATTATACACTTAAAGTCTCAGAAAGAGAGAACTCTGAAATCAAAGTAAAGCAAACTTAGTTACACAGACATATGTCTGAGCAATCAAATTAAACTCTGTTAAAGAGAACATAAATTGGATTAAATGTTTTCCTTAAAGCAAATAAAGTATATTTTTAAAAGCATATTAAGTATATTTTCTTAGCATGAGGAATGTCTTAGTAAAATAAAATTGCTTGCTTTTAAATATTTTCCTCCTTGTTTTCAAAATCAGGAGAAAAATGTGGGTTCAAACTGTTAGAAAGGGCATGGAGAAAAAGATGAATGTTAATTGGTTGAAGTTGTCTTGGTGTAACTTGAAGTTCTGTTTTATTAATTGATTCCATTGATTTGCTGGATGACATGATAAATAAGAAAATAAACCAGATGTAACTAACACATTTTTCAGTCAAAATCAAATATTCATTTTCTTGAATAATCGGTGTCCAGGTGTGTAATTACCCTGCTAGTATGTAAAACTGTTCAAGTGGCTCATATAAAAATCAACAATCTTCTCTCTTGTATATAAAGATCCACTTGCAAGCATTTAAGCATATTTGATAATGTGGCCTGAATGAATCATCAGAGTAAAGAAATGTGAACTGCAAAGGGCAGTGCTTTTGCTCCATTCCTCCAATGGTCTCCAGGGCCTGGTCTGTGGCTAAACAACTCCTCTGCATGCTCTTGGGTAGTAGACCTGAGGTACCCAATCATCCACTAGATTTTCTGGGCTGTTTCTCCCCATGGGGAAATGACAATAATGGGTGGGATTTGCTTGCTTTGATGGTAGCAAGGAAATGTTCAGCTGTCTGTCTGTGAGACTGTGACCCAGATGGGAAGTCAGCATCCAACTGCAGCATGTGTAATTTAAATGGGCTGTTTAAAAACAAGAAACTTCAAAAGCTTTACCTGTGGCCAAAGGGGCTTGTCCCTTAGAGTAGCAAAAAAGAATTGGTAACTAGGATTTTATGATGCTGTTATACCCTGTGGAGATACAACTTCTCAGCATGGTTGCCTTGTAGTTCATGGTATTTAGCAAAATGAGAGATATATCAAGAGAGATGATCGAGTACAAGTCCCCTACTAGACAAGACCCTGTAAGGTAACAAACAGAAAAATTACTTACTACTTGAGTATATGCTGAAACTACTTAGCTCAGTGCTGAGCATTCAACAAAGTGGATGGAGAACAGTATCCTCTTAGTACTGCTTAAAGTTAACCTTAAGGAGAGCTTAAATGTATATAAATTATCCTGAAGCTATGCTGAATAACTAGGCAGCAAGAACTTTCTGAGATCACCTGCACTTATAAACAGGAATATAGCAAGGAAATGATAAAGAATATCTCCTACCTTGATTATACTTAGTTATGAGTATACGCATGCCTGGGGATGAGGGTACTGCTCCAGGTCTCTCTGCTAGTCTTCTGGGTGCAACACCCAAGCCTCTGTGTGCTAAATGTTTTTTTATGGAGCAGCTGTGAAGTGTAGACTTCATGTCTAGTTTCTCTGTCAGGAAGCCTTTTGACTGGATTCAGTAAATCAACTGATATTTATGCAGAAATAGCTCAGCCTCAAGTGAAATAGTGAATTTTTATAGAAACCTCAGTTCAGTCACAATTTGTTGGAAAATTTATGACTACTTCTGTGTTATTTATAAATGTAAAATATGGCTGAACCAGCCTTGTCTCTATCAATAGTGGCTATTGCCACTGCTCTTCAGAAAATTCTGGGTTTATATATATGAAGGACAAAAGTAACATCAGCTGAAGTGAGTACAGAACAATAAATGTTAGCCAGTTTCTTTAAGCATAGAGTTGCTTTAAGCAGGCATTAATCTATTTTTAAAAGCCACAAATATTCAATTTGACATTTTTGTCTCCAAAAAGGGTGCTGCAGTTGGACTCCATTCAGGCTAATGAGCTGTGGAAATGTTTTCCCATACTGATCCCCACCTCTGTCCTTTGCTCTCAGAGGAACTGATTCAGCAAGGTGCATCAGCTGGGGTGTAACTAACATTAAAATGCACCTTTGATTTCAGTTGCATCACTCTTGTTCAAAGCTTCAGACTCTCTTACATATTATTAAATTGAAGATGTTTTCTTCCTCCTACATTCATTTGCTCTTTTCAATTTTTACCTTTGCTTCTTTTCTATTTTTCATTTTTTTTTTCAATCTTTTTGTTCTTGTTTTGTTCCAGCAGGTCTCTTCACTTCCTCATTTCTCCTCTTTAATTTTGTTTAGAGATTCCTAATGGAATAAGATAACCGAGTAAGATAAAATAGTACAGTAAAATCAACTTTAAAATTGAAGGCTGAGTGATTTGTCTCAGATCCTGATTGAATATTAAGTTTCATGAGTTTTGGATTTTTATTTCCTTTGCTGAGTAAACCAAAATCCCTTGAACTCAATGGAAAACTTTTGACCAAATTCAGGGGGCTCTTGTGTAGAGAGTACTCTGATATTCCTTCTCAGTTTTGGTAAGAGTCTAGCAATCTTAACAATGCTATTTGTCTGCCTGGGGGGAAGAAGAAAACAAAACACACACACACAAAACAGGACAGTGCAAAATACCACATCCCTTGTGTTTTCTAAACCCATAATTTTGCAATAACCATGATGGTGTAAGATCCAGGGAGGAGAGATTAGTTCTGGCATCTAACTACTGAAGACAAATAATGCTTTGATATGTTTCTCTCAAGCTGTGAGTTATAAAGCTTTATGAAAATAGAGCAGGAAAAAAAACAACACTCTTGTGATACAATTCTGAGTAAGCAGTTCCATGTGGACTGTCATTTTCTTTCCTAATTGCAAATGCCTTCTAACACCTTCCCATCACTTTATTCAGCATTTTTAATAATCAACAGTAAATGTGAGTAAATCACATTGACCCTTAAGGTTCATATATAGATCAAAATAAACACACAGAGATTAAACATGTTGTTGCTTTTACTGCAATGATATGCAAACAATTATATACTAGGTCAGTCTAGGGCACTATTGATATTGCTTGCCAACCAATTTATTTGAGAAACCTCTGACCCCTTTTAGTGTGCTTCTTCGAAGAGGGAGGCCTAAGAGGCTCTTAGGTATGACTGATAGAAAATTGGCATGTCTATTTTTTTTTTTTTAACTAATAAAAGATTATTAATATTACTTATCATGATTTATTTTTACCTTAAATGAAAGGTAAACTGATAGCAACTTAAAATTTGTTCTGTAGGGAACAGATAGGGATTCAGAAGAAGTGTTATGAAAACACATACTACAAGGTATAATAAATTTTTACAATTTTATCTACTTTTCCATTGGCTGTAGAAGAATATGTCTGTCTGTTCTTCCAAGACATATTTTAAGATACTGTCATTCTTGAAAATGTCACTTTAGCTAAACTGGTATTCCTCTTTTTTTTTTTTTTTAAAGTAAAAGAAACCATTAACATCTAATGATTTGCTTGTATTGTTCTCATAATTATAACAGAATCTTACTTTTAAATCAACAATATATGATTCTGAGTGGGGAAAGCAACTTCAAGAACTGTATACAAAACAGACAACATAAATCATGACAAAACATTAATCTACCAGGGTTTAAAGGTAATTATATTTTTAATGCATTCTGTTCTCAGTGGTACTTCAAGAGAAGTACACACAATACTGGATTAAAAAAATGCACTCATTAGGATTCAAAAAATGAATTTAAATCTTTTAATGTCAAGCACTGCTAATCATTTCTAAATTTAATTAGTGAGCACCATTCTTGTTAACATATTTCTGAATATGATCACTTTCACAAAGGACAATAAAAATAAAGGCCAGCTAAGATGTGTATTGGCATGCAATCAGAAAATTGTCACTGCATATACTGTTTAACTTCTTGGGAGAGGTAAAGCACATAAATATGTGCACTTATCACTTCATTCCTCAAAAACTATCATGAACCCAGATCTTTGTATGCAACCATTTTCAGTTCTAGCTCTTGACTGTTATGCATTTTTCATATGAAATCAGGCTGAACACAAGCAACAACAGATTTTATTTTTATCTCCTGTTCTTATAGTCCATTATGTAATTCACTGAGATTTTACCACATCCTGAGAAAGATGTTTTTTCCAAGACAAGCATGCATTGTCTTGATTTTTTTTTTTCCTGCTGGGATCCAATTCATCATTGAAAATCATGATGTAGTTTTGGTATGAGGTGCTGATCCCTTTTAAATGTTGGTAATAAGACCAAAATGTCTGAGTGGTCCCTGGAAGCAAGCTGAGTGTGTGAAATGACAAAGGGAGAGCAAGAAATGCTTGCAGTCAGGAAAAGGGAGGTTTGATTCTACATTGCCAGCCATGGGTTAGCAACTGGCAATTACTAATAAATTCAGCAGGCTCTGAAGGATTCACAGAAGCCTGATGACACAAAACTAAAGAGATTGCATTTGTTCTAGCTAAATGAGTTCAATGACCCAATAGTTTGTCTGAATGACACTGGCACCCCAATTTTATGTTTTAAACTTTTAAAGGCTGTTTTTCACTAATGTGTTGCTCTCCTTCAGGCATTTAAAACACTGATGGTTGTACAGACTAAGAAATTAAGAAAGGCAGGGGGGTTCCAAAAAAGACAATATGCCATGATGATGGGGCTCCAACATCTCCTCTGTGCAAATACTTTTGGTAGCTCCAGATTGAGGGAGGAGCTACCTGTTCACACCTGCCTCTACTCTGGTGTGAAATGAATCATCCTTTGGTTCCCTCCCTCTTTCCACTGAAAACAGAGACAGCGAAAAAGACTTCCTTAAAACATTTATTTCTTTCATATAGTAAAAATTATGTGACATGATGCCTACCTCCAGGATTAAGCCTATTATTACCCATCTCCTTGATATTAGTAGATTCATTTCCATGACGTAGATGCTACGAATATTTTCATTGTCTTTGTCACATATCTGGGTGATATTTCCCAGATCTATTCCATAGTTCATGCCATAAATATCCCTCAAAGCTCTTTGGCTTTTGCCTACATGTCATATTAAATTGGGGTGAAGAGGCAATTAGTGCCATGAGATCTGAGTTCAGAATTTTATGCCATAGTGAGCTGAACTGTGGATTCATTTGTAGAAAACAGGCTAAGTGTTTTGAGTATTATTATCATCTAATTACACTTACCTAATTACACTTTAATTAGGATGAGTAGCCAAGGGTTCAGTATTCCCAATAAGTGGAGGCTCCTGTCCGAAGGAACTGAAGGCTCATTGGAAGGCATCACACAAGAAAATTACTGATTTCAGTCTACTTTTTTTTTTTTTTTTTTTTTTTTCTAATAGCTCTTTCCTGTCATTTTGTGTATAGACAGGCTAAAAGTTACTGAATTTTAAGTGTACCATAAATTCTGTAAGTATGGATTGCATTTTTACTTTTTTTTTTTTTTTTTTCCCCACAAAATGATTTTACCATGGGACATGGAAATGTGTTCACAGAATGTCATTTCATAGAATTTTTAAAATGATTAGCACAAAAATTAAGAAACATGGATTACACTACCTCTGCATATATTCCAGAGGAGACTGTAGTAAAGTCTATGGTTTTGACCTATTTGATGTTTTCAATTTGTTTTGTTAACCATTTCCAGTCTTCTCCATTTGTAATCTTGGTAGTTTGTGAGAAAGGTGTGAAACAGTTAGTCCATCAACACATGTAATAATGAAAGGTAAATAATGAAAGGTAAGAAATGCTGATACTAGTGAACAGGAAACCTGATGATAGTGAACCTTGTTGGAAACCTAGAATCATAGAATCAAAGAATGTCCCAAGTTGGAAGGGACCCATCCAACTCCTCGCACCTCACAGGTCTACCCAAAATTTTAGACCATGTGCCTAAGTGTACAGTCCAAACACTTAAATTCAGACAGGCTTGGTGCAATGACTATGTCCCTGGGGAACCTGTTCCAGTGTGCAACCACCCTCTCAGTGAAGAACCTCTTCCTGATGTCTAGTCTAAACCTCCCTTGCCTCAGCTTGACACTTGGTCACCTCCAAGTGGGCTTGTAATTTGAGAAGTGGCATTGTGACTTTACATTTATTGTCTTTCTGTTTCTTTCTAATAAGATTTATTAATTTATTTTGTTAAGAAGTTGTCTTTTTATTTTTTTTTCCCTTCTAATTACAGCATAAGCATTTATCATGCTACAATTATTTTAACTACTGATATTATAAAGCATAAAAGTATATTCAGAAGTTATAGCTTTATCTACTGCTACTGAGACAAGTAACATCTTTTATGATATTTGAAGGTCTCTGCTTAGTATATACTAATGCAATGATTTCTCCAGGACTGCTTACATGCTTAGGATAAGATATGCATATGCATTGCGTATTTCAGATTTGTCCCTCAGTTAACAACTATTTTAATCATATGCAACTTCTTTCTAACTTTGTATATATACCCCAGATTGCAGTTTCATGGGAATAAAAGATAATAAATCATATTCTTCAGATAAGCAGATATGGTGACTCAAAAGACACAAAGTTTACACATCTGTTGAATAAAGCACTTCCATGTTTATATAATAACTTTCCAAAGAGGAAACGTGCTTTAATCACTCATGTTTTTTGTTTCTTTGCCTGACATTCCCAGAAGCAAGTTCTTCTGGGCATCACATTAAAGGTTTGAGAAATCCTAGTCAGTGATGCAGCAGTATCATTTCCAGCCGTACTTTGCCTTTCTTTGCTCTGATAGTGAACAAATCAAATTGTGATGTCTAAATTCTCACGAGAAAGAGTGTAGTGAGAGCCAAATGTGATTCCAATAAGAGACAAAGTAGAAGCTACTAACATAAACATAATCTGGTTACAGCCCTGCAACTGTGACTTTGAAGACTTTCCTGGATACTCTCTTTTGGATCATTCTATCACCATGTTGATGTACTTAATCCAAGATCATGCTATTAGAACAAAACAAAGTTACATGAGATTCTACCAAAGAGTTGTGCATAAAGCGTAATTACAAGACATTGTAAGAAGCATGGTTCAGTCAATTATATTGAATTGTTTGCATAGATCTAAATGTTAGAATCTTCAGAAAGAATAAGTTTCCTTTTGTTAGACTGGGACAGAAAGAACAAACATACAGTTCTGCAGACTGTGTTGAAGGAACTTTAACATACTTAATATCAGGGCATTAAAATGATAAAAACCCTTTGCAGGTTTGCTCACTCTAGTTTTTTTCATCTTTTTTTTTCAGATGCTCTCTCACTGTTATGCATTAGACATATTTTGAAAGGATCTGTGCCAGAACATGTTTGTGATGATATAAAGACCATAACCTTTTCAGTACCTCTTCATAGGAAGTTTGCCTTTAATTACTTCCATCTGCAGTTTCTGAACATTCAGTTTTCAGCTATAAGGGGAGTGATTTCTGTTAGTGCATTTTAATATGCTTCCCTTTATCCATATCCTATCATCATAAAAGATGTTGGCATCATAACAGAATTTTGGCACCTCTGTTTGTGAGAATCTTACTTTATAGCGGAACCTAAATTTATTAACTAGGGAAAGGATTTAGGGTGAAGATAGAAAAGACATGATAGACACTTTAATACTGACTACTGCTCGTTTACATTGCAAAAAAGTTAATGTAAGTTCTTACACAAAAACACTACATACTGGATAAACACAAGATCTTGTTACATAATTGTTATGCTCTTTTTGTCCCAGTTATGCAATGTTTATTCTTTGGATTTTGAGGCCCCCTTGACTAGCTTCTTTGTTTCCTAGAAGTTCCCCTAGAAAAATACTATCACCACTTTCCTATTACTTGATACATCTCCTCTCACAGATATGTTAGATTTAATTATATCACTACAGCTTTAACTTCTGTTGCTGAACTGTTTTTCCTTCAAGCTGCAAATCAAACTATGTGTGCTACTTCGAGCTCAGTTCAAAATTAAGGCAGTTCTCCTTTCTGCTAAAAATTAGTATCAGGTAAAGGCTGAGTGCAGAAATTTGGGGTGTCTGCTAGACATAGTACCCTCTGAATATTGGTTAATGGCAAAGGACCACAAGGAACTGCTTCAACAGAGAGAGGAATAAAGAAAAGAAAATCCTGTGGTCATTGGCCACTCATTTACTTTTTTTTTTTTTCATTAAATCAGTTTCAGCCTGGCCTTTGCCATATTAAAAATAGTTTTCTCCTCTGTTTCCCAGAGAAAACAACAGAGGAGAATGAAACCTCATTCATAGAAAAACAAACAAACAAACAAACAAACAAACAAAAAAAAAAACAAAAAAAAAAACAGCTTATAAACGTCGCTCAGAAATTACCATCTGTTAACTCCTGATGTCAAAGTGCTACTCTATAGTGGTCATTCCAGTAGTTTGGGATGTTAATTATGAAATGGAATTCATTAAAACATACTGAATGTCTTGCACATGTTGATGGCATTGTATTACTCCAGACCTTGTTACTTTGTCTTTCATGGACTGTAATGCTGCCTAGTTACCAAGTAAGCATCATGACTGGAAAACTAAGTTGTAAATTATAAGAACTATTTTAAAGAACAGATATAAAAATTCCAATCCTCTGCATGCTCACTGTATTCCTGACACTTTCTCCAAATTCCTTCTCTAGTTCATCTTCCTCACATGAAGTTTTATGGACTTGGTTACAAGGGATACATCTAAATGTCTGTACAGATAGAGGACTTGTTAAATGGGGATGTGGGAGAGAACAGGTTGTGCAGAAACTGCAGAGTACTGGAAATCACAGGGCTCATCACAGTATATTTATAGGGAAAAATCCATGGATTCTACTCTCAAGCTTTTTTATTATCCCAATATTTCAGTAAGGCAAAAATATTTATTCATCAATTTAAAAATATTTGATGATAGCTAGTTGCTCAGTGCTTTGAGATTTAACAAACCAATTAAAAATTGCATGATAAAAAATAAGTAAAGAACTGTTTACAAATGTACCAAGATCAGTTTGCAATGTATTCGAAAGCCTTGGGAGTGGTAAAAGAAAGGTGACTTAAATATGATGTCCAGCTATTTAAGAGACCAATGGTCTCATAGGTAAACTTAAATTAGGCCATCAGACAGTGTTTCTTGTTTGTACATGAACAGATGACCTTAGGTTCACTGAATTAAAAGGAATGCAATTTTCACTCACTTTTTCCATAGAGGAAGCAAACTCAGTGTCTTCCTTGCTTTTATGTTTGGATCAGTAAATTTTACTGTGGCAGAGTGGATTTCAAACAATGATTAAGTTACAAATACCAGCACAGTTGCTAACACCTAACGGTTTTCCAAGATGTACTCCAATTTCTTGCACATTTATGAGAGTTTCCTGGGCTCAGGAATTAATAATGCTGCTTAAACAGTTTTCAAAGGAACAGTCTGGCTCAGTACAGGTTGCTTTTTACTGCTTCCATGTTCTAGGTACTCATTACCACCTGTAAGACCCTCCTTTACAGGACTGAGCATTTTAGCTTATACACTGATCACAACATGGCAAACTGGTATTTTTTGGCACCAGAAAATTTTCCAGAGAAGGAAGTGAAAAGGTACATGGCTAACTAGCGCACAGGAGATACCTTGTTGCCTTGAGAGTACTATGGGGTGAATCTGGCAGAGGGGTGTTGCAAAAACATCCAATATGCCTAGGAGGAATAGTCCTAAGAGAATGGCTATATCTAATTGATCTTGTGCTGATTCATACCCTTGACTAGTGCAAACCAGACAGGAAAAACTGAGAGCTGTGAAACAGAATAACTTCCTTTCCTGGTTTCAAGCTTGTGTTCTTTCCAATTCTCTTCTAGTTTGTAGCATTTCCAGCAGAAATGTCAACAATTATGTTAAACTGTGGATTGATACTGTGATATTTAGTATTGAGAAATCATAAAGAATAATTTCCATTTGTGACCTGAGATTAGATTTACATGTGTACAGTTCAAACAAAGAACAGCCTTCACAGAACCCAGTGGGAAGGTATGTTCCTGAGGTAATAGCTTTACAAAAGGTATATCTAGGATTTTAAGAAGTGAATGACTGCGTGATTACAGATCTCTGTTATCTCAGAGTCTTAAGAAACCAAAGGTTTGTAATTCAATTTTTAGATTGAAATTTTTAAGATAGTATGAGAAAAGAACTGAAGTAAATGAGAACTAGAAATTATAATGGAAAAGAGAGGAATGGAAGATACTTCTCTGACAAAAACTTTGAGAAATATACCGATGAGTGGATAATGTGAATAGACTAAGATCTTGTCTGTCCTGTATCTCTTTGTAGAAAGCCCAATATTATAGGAAAAAAAAAGTTTGTTTGAAATCTTTAATCTCAGGTGCTCTTAGTGAACAGTTCATTTCATATCTTTTAAGTCTGTGTAAATTAGATGTAACAGAACTGTTTGCACTAGAAAGACTTGCTGAAGATCAATGGGAAAATCATTGTTTTTTGCTAAGATGGCAAATAGAGCTCACAACTGAACTTTCTAATTTTGAACTTTTCCTTAAGATTTTACAAAGGAAAAAAAGTGGTCTAAGATACCAAATAGAGATGTGCAGATATACTAATGGCAAATGGTTTTCCGTTTGTGTAGCTCACACAACTGCTCTTAGAACAAATAGTTTTGATGAGAAGCCAGTCTTTGATTGCACCAGGTGAGGTTTATGTTCTTCGTTTGGTTCAGTCTTGTGAAATTTAGTTACTAGAGCAGACAGGCAAAATTGAGCTATTTATATATTCAACCTGTATAACTGTTGTACTAAATTCACTTAATGCCATCATGCACAAAGAACTTATGAAATATATAGCTTTCACCAGAAATTTGCAACAGTGGGCTTTTTTGTTGTTTATTTGTTAGGATGCACACATCCAAAGGGAATTTTAACTTACTTCAAAACTGTATATATAGAAACTGATAAAAACATGTCTTAAAATAGCTCAAATGTAACTTTTTTTGTTTGTTTGTTTGTTTATTTTGTTATAGCATTCATGTCTTTGTTGTGAAAGTCCAAGAATTGCAATAGTGGAAGAAGTAAATGCATGAAAATAGGGAGCATTAATCACAGTAACAGAAAAGAGGCAGACTTCCTTTTTAATACAAAAATAATGTATTACTCTCATGACAGTATATTCTTTCATTATCATTTTGATTATCACAGAACTGACTTCTCTCATAAGTGGCGGTGACTCCAATGCTTGCAATTCATGCTGAAATAAATATTACATTCATCCTCTCTGAACTGAACCTAACCCAAAGTCAACACAGTTATGCTTCTGTATTTACAGAGTTGAGGGTCAGTTGATATTTCCGTTATATCCTTTATTTTTAAAGGTCTTAACTTGGATTTTGCTTTTCATTGTGTTTATTTTAAGCTTTCTATACTAAATATATTAACTGGATGAAAACCGCATGTGTATGCAAAATAAAATATGTATGCCAAAGAAAAATCTTTATACAACTTTAAAATATACGGTTTTCCAGTGCCTCTAAAGCCAAAACCTCCTCCCATGAGAAACAGGCCAAAATAGACTTTGTCCAAAGACAACAGTCTGTGGTTCACAGATTCCAGGGAAACAGGTAATTTTGTCAGAACTTTAGGAAGGTAATAGTGACTGGGGGTATAAAAGTAAAATATAAATGTCTATGCTTGTATGCATGACACACCCACAAATTCAGATACACAGATGATATCAGTCTAGGTTACTATTATGCCAAAGCCAGAGCAGCCAGAGTTTTTTGCACACAACATTGAAAGCACTGGAGTTGTCTGAGTAAAATAAAAATAAAAATAATAATAAAAAATAATCATAAAAAAAAAAGACCACTTATTCACCATAATCTTCTTTCATTCCCCGCATACCACCTCATTCCTTAACTGAAGCCCAGGTGTATCAGTACCAAGATGGATGTTGCAGTTGAAGCTGGTACATAACTAGCAATCCCAATATTATAAGGCACAATATTATTGCCTAGATTTGAAATATAGCACACTGGGTGTCATCTGAATATAAGAATTGCCTTGATACTGTCACTGTAGAGCTAATACAAAATTACTGAATATCAGCAATGCCTGAGAATACTTAAATCAAAACTGTCCTGCAAGGTAGGTTCCATCCTGGTAAAGGATATATAAATTGTTATTGGTACGCTTCTATACCATGACAATCAACTTGAACCAATCTTTTCTGGTTCAATTTTTTCTTTTTAAACTTAACCTTTGTTTTCTTGGCTTCAGTTGATCCAACTGATACAGTTAGAGAAAAGATTACTATATTGTTTTAGAAGACAGATGGTATATGCAATCAAACTGAGTTGAAAAAAAAACAACACTACCTATGAAATAATAATTAAGAAAAAAGATGTTTACATTATTATTTCACTGCTCTATATTCAAGTGTTCTGACAAGATTATGTTTCCTGGGCAAAGTTTTTTCATATCATCTCAGGAACAAGACAATGTGCTTTTCGTAATATAATCTATCCCTTTTTCATATATTTCCTAAAATTTTCCTTTGTTTTTCCTGGCAAAAAAACTTTAACTTGCTGACACTAGTATAATTTACTCAATTAGTTGATTTAAAACAGGACTTGCTACATTTCCTTCTTTTGCTACATTTCCTTCTTTCGCAAGTATAATCACTTTAATAACAATCAGTAATGCTCTCCTCACCAATGCTACTTAAAAGGTTGACATCCATAACAGATTTCTAAATAGGGTGAAAATGCTTGGTCCCACATGTCCAGTAAAAGCTTCAGGTGATACAAGCTGCGACAAAGTCCTTTCCCCTTGTATATTATTCAAGCCAGGAGAGGAACACAGATGCAAAAGCTACCTGATCTGTGGAGGCAGCAGATGAGTAAGCCACCCACCCCAAGAGCTGGTAGATACAGGCTGGGAGAGCTGGGCTTGGTGTCATATATAGGTCTATGTACAGTAAGATGCCATTTATGTGAATTCCCATAAAGGTTATGAGATGGCTAGGGTACCAGACCATGCTGGCCCTTGCTATGCAAGCCTAACCTGTCACAGGGATTTTATTGCTCTCTAAAAGGCTCAGTTCTGAATCAGTGGGAACTTTGCCTGGTATGGGAACTGGGGAAGTCCTCTCCCTGCTTGCTGCAATGAAGTCATGGAGCTTGAGCAGTGAGATCTAGGAGTAATGTCCCAGGGGCTCATAGCTTCCCTGACTTCAGAGAAGCAGTAACAACTCTTGCTGCCTGAGATGCCACACAGGAACCTTGGAGAAGTAAGCAAATGGCAGGGTGAAAGCCTGTTTGCTGAAATGCTAGCAGATCATGTCCACAGTCTGAGTGAGCAGATGTTAGCTAATCTCAAACATTTGCTGCAGTAGTGTGAATTTCCTATTGACAGCACTGGGCTAGAGATCTGTAATGATGATTAAGAATGCCTACTGAATCACTGTCATTTTGATTGTTATGCTATTGGTGGTTGTAAGTACACCATGGATTATTTTTAAGTCTAAAGCCTGAATTATTATCTTGGTCAGAACAACATGATGATTTTCTAATCCTTTAATTTGGTTCTGGAAGGAGACCGGGGTTCATGTTGCCCCCTATGGCTATTCTTTTCTTTGAATTACGTGAGGGAAATGAAACAAAGACAATTCCAGTGAAGCTCTGAGCTCTTGAATGAAAAGTTCTGGAAGTCCAGCGATGTAAATAGGAAGGCATAAGCTGAAGAAAAAAAAATAATAAAAAACCCACAACCACTACCGCAAAACAAACAACAACAACAACAAAAACCACAAAACAACCCCCCACCAAAACAAAACAAAACAAAACAAACAAACAAACAAACAAACAAAAAACGCACCTTAAAATAAAAGAACAATGTTTAAAGGGTAGGGACAGGAAGTTACTTGTGAGAAACATGTAACACTGAGTGATTTCTCTTTTAAATGTATGATGCCAGTTTAGTGTTTAAAGCTGCTCAATGGCTGGGATAGAAACTTCATGTGAAATATATTAGGTGTTTAGAGTGACTTAGTGGTTAGTAAAAAAGCCCTCCTAATGAAACAATGTATTAATTGCTCAGGGCCACTCAAAGCAAACAGATATAAAATATTTAAATGTCTGGAGATGTTCAGCAGCTTGATAACCAACCTTTAATAAAGTCTATTCAGTGTTTAGAGTTGATCAGCAGCTAGGAAAACAGCCCATACTCAGCAGTAGAATGCAAGGCTAATAAAATACAGAGCTGCTCAATGGCTGCAACAAGGTTTTTAAAGTTACACTAAAATTAGAGAGACAGAATTATGTAATAACAGTAGAGACACTGGGTAGTTCCATATAATTAATGGCTGGTTGGTATGACTTGATGGCCTGTAGCTACACTTCAGGTCATTAACCCCAGCTGGTCATTCGTCCCCAGAAAATGCCCAGCACCGAAGTCATTATTACTGCTTGAAGCAGGTAAAAAAAAAAAAAAAAAAAGGAAAAAAGGAAAAAATAACACACACAACAAACAGCCAAACATAACAAAGAATTCCTCAGCAGCTCTATATGTATTATCATAGACTATATTGGGTTGGAAGGGCCCTTAAAGAACATCTGGTTCCAACCATGGGCAGGGACACCTCCCACTAGATCAGGTTGTCCAAAGCCCCATCCGGCCTGGCCTTGAACACCTCCAGGGATGGGGCATGCACAGCCTCTCTGGGCACTTTGTGTCATAATTTCCTCCTAAAATCTAATCCAAATCTACTGTCTTTTAGTTGAAAACCATTTCCCCTTGTCCTTTCATTATCCACCTGAGTAAATAGTCTTTTATATAGAGGAGTTCTCCATCTTTTTTATAAGACCTCTTTAAGTACTGAAAGGTTACATTGAGGTCTTGCCTTTGTCTTCTCTCCTTGAGGCTGAACATCGCCAGCTCTCTCAGCCTGTCTTCATAGAAGAGGCACTCCAGCCCTCCAGTCACCTTTGTGGCCGTCCTCTGTAACCGCTCCACATCCTGCTTGTGCTGGGGGCCCCAGACCTGGATGCAACACTCCAAGTGGGGTCTCACAAAGGCAGAGCAGAGGGGGACAATCACCTCCCTTCCCTGCTGGCTACTTCTTGTTTGATGCAACCCAGGATACAATTAGCTGTATTATGGTATGTAGATGCATGTAGTGTGTATATATATTTTAGGGAGAGATTTATGCATTCATATATACATGGATTTTCTCCAGAGCAACTGCAATGTTTTCTAGCCAGTAAGATTATTGAGAAATCTACTTCCCTTTCAACTCAGCACATGAATCAAAATCAAAGTTTTTTGTTCACTGCACTTCCCAGTTGCTACTGTCTGCCATCTAGAAAGGCAAGAAGGAGCACTTCAAGGAGCATATGAGGCACACTCAGCATGGCCTCATGTGGGTTAAATGCCAGCTGCATTTGGGAGCCTTCCCAACAACCTGTGTCCTTCACATACTAGCCTACTTTTCTTTTTATGAATAGCAGAGTGGCAGTGTTACATACTGTTATACTTCACATTTTTATAGAAACACATACCCAGAAGGATACTAGAGAACTTTCCAGCGACACTACAGAGATTTCTGGGCTTGCTGTTGAAAAGCAGTTTCCCTTGGGATAACAGCAACCCTTTCTGGGACAGCAATATTACACAGTAGTGTTTTAACAAGATGAAATTAAGATAAATTGAAACAACAGCAGGAATTTAGGCAGGTAGAACATAAATACCTGCTGGAGTTTGGCCAGATTAACTTTCCTGAGTAATTCTACAGCTCTTTCTGACTCAGTCCAGCCATAAACATATCTATTTTGTCATGGGTTTAACATTTACTTTAATTTTCTCAGTTTAATCATTTAGGAGGTAGCTGCCATGTTTCATGTTCCAGAACTAAAAACTATATTTGCAGACTGCCACTAATATGTAGACAAAGATTTTACATTTCAGGACTGGGATACAGCTTTGCAAATCAGCAGGAAACACCATGATTATTTAAATGTTTTGAATTGTGTGCGGGACTATACTCTGGAAGCATGTTGTGAATGTTTTTGCTGTGATTGGGAGCATCTGTTCTTGGTTGTCCAAGACATCCTGCAGATGAAGGGATTAAAGGTCTTCTTCTAGAAAGAAGACCATCAGATATCAAAAAAGGTACTTGATCCTGCCAAGGAGAGATTCCTTCTTTTATTTTCAGCTGATCGGTTTATTGAGCTCTTTTCTTTCTTTCTCAGGGTGATCAAAGTGGATTCACAACTCCAAGCCTTGTTGACTGAAGCTAGATTGTTATATGGCTCTTAACTATTCAGGTTAACATATCAAAAGAAGAAGTCTGAGGAACTAAATATATGCTTCTGTGCTCATTTTCCAAACTCCTAAATTTGACTGTTGTGACAGTTATCTGTGCTTCTCTGTTCTTCGGCTGAATGAGATAGATCTATGCAGATAGCATTCAGACATTTTATGAAGAGCTTTCAGGCAGTCTGTCCTAGGACAGCAAATGCTTCCCTATTTCCCAGTACTATTTCTTACCCTTTCAACACCTCTCTTCCGTCTGCCTAGAATGTGCATGTCAGGGTATGACAAATGACCAGCACCATGAATCCTTTACTGGGTTGACCATGATGTTGATATTGTTGGTTTCTTCTTTCTCTTTTGTTTATTTATTTATATTCACTTGGGGCTGTTTCTATATATTTTAACATTTTTTTTTTCTTGGTCTACAGCTTGACATTTCATCTGAATTCATATTGCGTTTTATGTCTGTAATTCCTTATTCTTTCTCTGATGTTCCTAAAACTGGTTTTGTCCAGCTCCAGGTTCTGCATTTCTTTGACTGTTCTGTGATGAGCTGTTTACAGTCTTGAGGTCTCCAGTGTTTAGCAGTACCCCTTATCTTTGGTCTCAGTATCTTAACAGCTACTTAGACTTAAGTATCTCCTATACTTTGCTTGTGTGTCTCTGTGCTGCATCATGTATGCCCAGTTCTCAAGGCATCTGCTGTCCTACTCCTCTGAAGTGCACAGTTACGTTAAAGACATAAATACCTAATTTAACACAGCATACCTACTTGATATTACTTGTTAGTAATGGTCATGAGAAGAAATATTTTTACAATTAACACATGTTTTGTAAAAACAGAGCTCTAGGTAGCTCAAGAGAAGTTCAGACAAATCACTCCTGACAAACCTCAGTCCTGAGTCCTTACAAACTCAATGAAAACCTGTAGCTCATTACTAGCTATGTCAATGTCAGCACTGTATTACTAACCTGCAAGGCTATCGTAGGAGGATTTCTTTCCTCAGGAATGCAGTCTGCACTTCCTTCTCTGCTTCTATCCCTCTCTCCATCGATGCAGGGTAGATGAGGAAGAAAGAAAGGTGAATTAATCTTTCCCTCCCTTTTTCACCTATATATGAACTATGCACAAATAGTACCTTGCATGAAACCTTTGCAAAACCCTTGAGCTATTGACCTTCTTCATCTTGCAGAGTCTTGCAAAGCTGAATAATTTTGTCCTAAATTGCACACAAGATCGCAATGACACAAAACATTAACGTTAACTGCTGATGAACCTATTTCATTACTTTTAATAACATTATAACTGTTTGTCTGCTCAATGCGGTGATAACTTAGTGAAGGAGAATTAATTCCACATATTATCCACATAAGCAATAATGAGGGAAATCAGTTTCCTCCAGACATTCAGAGAGAAGTTTAATTAAATTTGGGTATGATTTCAATTGATTTCAGGTTGGTCACTTGCTTTCTGGCTGACAGTGGGACAAAAACAGATGCAAAATAATGTAAATCCAAGAGTGAAAATACCCATGGCTGAAGCAAGTCTTTGGGGCTTAAGAACAGAGACGCAACAGAAGTATTTTGAGATTAATAGTGCAGAAGACTTTTTTTTTTTCACAGAATCACAGAATTTCTAGGTTGGAAGAGACCTCAAGATCATCGAGTCCAACCTCTGACCTAACACTAATAGTCCTCCACTAAACCATATCTCTATGCTCTACATCTAAACATCTTTTAAAGACTTCCAAGGATGGTGACTACACCCTGGGCAGCCCGTTCCAATGTCTAACAACCCTTTCGGTAAAGAAGTTCCTCCTAACATCCAACCTAAAACTCCCCTGGTGCAACTTTAGCCCATTCCCCCTCGTCCTGTCACCAGGCACGTGGGAGAACAGACCAACCCCCACCTCACTACAGCCTCCTTTAAGGTATCTGTAGAGAGCAATAAGGTCACCCCTGAGCCTCCTTTTCTCCAGGCTGAACAAGCCCAGCTCCCTCAGCCGCTCCTCGTAGGACTTGTTCTCCAGGCCCCTCACCAGCTTCGTTGCCCTTCTCTGGACTCGCTCAAGCACCTCGGTGTCCTTCTTATAGTGAGGGGCCCAAAACTGAACACAGTACTCGAGGTGCGGCCTCACCAGAGCTGAGTACAGGGGGACGATCACCTCCCTAGCCCTGCTGGCCACACTGCTTCTTATACAAGCCAGGATACTGTTGGCCTTCTTGGCCACCTGAGCACACTGCTGGCTCATATTCATCCGACTATCAACCAATACTCCCAGGTCCTTCTCCAACCTTTTGTAAGGTTGTTTTTATTCATTTTGTACTCATGTATCCATGGCTTTGAATAGCTATAAAAATGCATATATCTAGCAAACTTTGAGGTAGTAATATTGGTCAAGTGAGAAAGAAAATTCCATGATACTGTCTGTCATTGCTGGTATATTGTTATGTTATGAATGATGAGAAAAGCAAAATACAGACTGGTGCGTGGTAGAGATAACCTCAGATTCTTGAGATGCTTTGTGCTGTATGTACTCCATTACAATAAAATGATTAGAACTTTTGAATACTTAAACAAATGTGGTCTATTTCATCACATCCACTACATTTATTGGGAAAAAATTCGGTGGGCACTGATAGGCTAAGTGAACCGAGTATGGCATGTTATGTCATATATTTGCTTCTCAAGGAACCGGTTCTATCTGAACACCCAATAAAAAAAATAAAGTGTTGCTCATATCTTAATGAATCAACCCATGTAATTGGCTTATTTAATAAATAAATACATTAATGAAAAATTACTTTTGAGTCAGTGAGTTCCCATAAATCAAATGAAGTGGCTAACCTACTAACTGTAAGTCATACTGAATTGATAGGAAACTAAAACTTGGGATTAAAAATTGTGATATTTTCACTTTAAAACATATGGAAATTGAATGTCGAATGATACGGTACTATTAACCTGCAACAAAATAAATTAGAGAAGGATCCAGGATTCCACTCATTTTTTTTTTTTTTCTGAATCACTGACTCTCACAAATTAGAGGAGTTTTGGACAAAGATCTTGGAGATGAAAAGAAACAGAAAAGACACACAACACTATACTCACAGCTACAAAATAAAGCTGTGGGATCAAGACTGCTGCAACCTGAAAGAACAAGGGTTATGCAGCTGACTTAAACAGGTACAGGATCAAGCTGTTAATCATCTGTGTGACCTTCACTTTGTCACAACTCACTTCTCAGTGCAGGGCAAACCCAGGATCTATCTGAAAGTATTTTTATTCCTCTAAGACAAAGGACAACTTGCAGCCTAAATGCTGAATATTGCCAGGGGGTTCCTGTAGGCTTCAGGAGCCTGGCAAAGACAGGAGTGGAGGAGTGAACTTGTGGAGGAATGAGCAGATTTGTTAAAGCTGTACTAAGCTGTTACTCTTTATTAAATTCAATTTGTCAAAGGTGTAGTATAAATTGCTCTATCAGTTCTTTGTAAATGACATCATTCAGTATCAGAAAGGGTAAAGAAAGGGTAAAGCAATGTATTTAACTTTCAATAAACATCTAAAATATGTCATCCTAGAAAGCTGGGAGTGACACATTCACTGAAAAAGAAAAGCAAGCACTGTGACCTTGTTGCTTTTCCTCCCTCTCCCCACATTTCCAGGGAAAATATGAAGTCTGGCCAGACTATGAATCCTTGGCAACATATATGGGCAAGAAAGAGCTGAAATTGCTATACCAAGTCATCATATCAAACTACTGGGAGTAACACTGTCAATATTAAATTGCTATGTTGCAAGACAGCAGGTAGCAGAGGAAGCTCCTAGCAGGTAGAGATGGATCAGAGATTCAGTAGCTTACACCCCACTGGAAAGGATTACCAATGAAACCCCAAAGGAATATGAACAATTTGATAAAACTTGGACAGAGATTTTAGTAGCACAGACAGGCTTTTTCTTTGAAATCCTCTGCTCCAATGCTAAACACGTCAGGTGAAAGTCTATGTTGTGCCTCTAGGAGATACAGCACAGACCTCTAAGCCAAGAGTCAAGAGGGAAAATAATGACTTTACATTTCCTCTGTATCCTCATAATTCTGGGCTGCTCCTGCACAGCTGGCCTGAAATTCTGCTGTTATGTGTTGCGGCCATGCATCCAACACATCTATTCTATTCCAGCCTGGCTCTGTCCCTTCCTTGCTCCAGATTGAGCCAGAGCTTGGAAGACAGATTACACAAATGTGTTATCTGCAAGCAAATTCATCTTGACACAGACATATGCCATAAAAAACCTTAGTCTAAATGTTTATAGTTTGGCAAAGCAATAAACATCTGAAGAGTCTAAAAACAGGATTCACAAAAGCCTTTATGATATCTTAATGTGATTTTTATGTATATATATATACATATATATAACTTCATTATTAACTATTAATATATGTAATAAAACACAACAAAACAAAACAAAACAAAACCCAAACAAACAAACAAAAAAACAGAAAAACAAATTTCAAATTCTTGAGATAATTTATATACCTATTCACTTTCATTATTGTCCTCATATCAACAATGGTCCACAGCAGAATTCTAGATCTGTGAATTTTATTTTGGAAGGCTTCAAACCTGTATTACAATGTTTTGTCTTATAACTGTCTCAGATAAAAGTAGTGCTATTATCTTTATAAATTGGTAAGGAAGTGATACCTCTCTGTACATTGATTTATTTAGTTTTTATTATTTTTTACAAGGAAACAATTTTCTGTCCTACAACCTTATTCAAAAATTAACATTTCAAGTACTGCCATTTTCCATGCAGCTTGACTCCCATGCCTATTACATTTTTTCTGATTAGCCTGCTGTCCTGTTTAATCAATAGAGCTACAAAGCCAGCTATCTCTCACTCTATGGTTATCTTTCATTGTACAGTACATAATGCCGCTAGCCCTGCTGATAACAAAGAGCACACAGAGGGAATGTGGCACTACGTGTTTGTTATCTTCCACTCAACTAAACATACCTCTTTCTCTCTTGGCTCTTATCAATGCAAAAATGCCGAAAACAAGTTACTCCTAGTGTTAACACTGCGCATGATGCACAGTTGGAGTGGAGATTTTTTGCCTATCTTAAGGCTGCCGTTTGCCAGCACTACAAAAGCCTGCCAATTTGATACATCGCCTTGTCAGCCTTTAAGAAGGCAGTGCAAAGCAGCTCCATCGGCAGCCAGCCTTACACAGCTAACCAGAATACTCTGGATGCTCTGAGAGTGTAAGGCAGGGAGATTGACCCAAAAGCTGTTTGTGGTTGACCTTAGACCCACAAAAAAGAAAGTAATCCAGTTCTATTCTTTTTCATTTCCTACAAAACATGAAAGCTGATAAGCTTTGGTCTCTCTCATGGCAATAAGAAAACAGTTAAATTGAACCTTCACTTCAGTTAGAGAACAATCTAGCGGTTTCCGTTCTTGCAGGTCTGCCACTTGCTAAGGTTGAAAGCTTCTTTTTCAAAAAAAAAAAAAAAAGACCATCTTTTTGTGTTTCTTGACACAAAACACCCTGATAGATGCTAGTCTTGTCACTCTAATCTTGAGAATTTTTACTAAGATATATTTTACTGGCACTTGCAACATATATGGCAGAATCTTAAGTTCCACAACAATCACATATTTAGACAAAATTTGCAAGAGACTTGCTATTTTTCCCTTTGCTCTTTATTGTTATATTCTGGTTGATCCTTAAAAAAGCTTAAGCAGATGATTATTGATTTCCACAGTATTTTCCTGTTTACTTTTATTTCTTTGGGCTATCAGGGTCCATAAAAGAGCAAAATGTGAAAGCTCCTTAAAGAGAAAACAAATAAATATTTGCTTCTTTCATGAGGCCATAAGTATACTGTTTTATGTGTGTACAGTCTGTGTGCAACAAAATACTTAACTGAGAATGGTTTGAAGAAAACACACCCGCATATGTATAAATGTATATACCCATCTTTAGAAATATATATGTAAATTCACATTACATATTTTGATACATGACTTTTATCAGAAGTGTGTGAACTTTGCAAGTATATAAGAAATATAAAAATATTTTTTCTACAGTATTGCATTTGATAACAATCAATCTCCAAAGCACAGTTATACTTGTCTTGGAATCACTTCAGAATTTGTAATTTCTAACAGTTATTGCAGTGTTCTGAACTTTTCGGTAAGAGATGATCCTACAGTTGAGATTTATGCCTTGCTTGATAATATGACCTTTGATAATGGGTGTTGGCAATGGAATTCAAAGGGTACAGAGTATTTATGATGTGTTCATAACCGTATTACTTCAAGATCTAGGCAAACACTACATATCTTCATTTTGATTTTTAAACAGATTTACTCAGGTGTGTTGATATAATGCTTGAGTTTGCTTTCTACGGATATTCATCAATGAGTAGAACTAGTGTGAAAAACTTGAGGTAAACAAATTTACTGTTAAATACTCAAATATCTTCTTGAAGCTGGTTATTAGATTTTGTGCTCGATTCTACATTTTGGAGTTCCTTTAAGTACTCTGCTAAAAAAAAAATCATACAAAACCCAACATATTACTTGATACACTTCAACAGCCAACACAATAACATCTGAACATTCATAGTGAACTGAGCATTCAGTGAAGTGAAATATTTCTAAGGAATAATTTTGTTGTACGATTACCCTTGCTAAAATCGTCCACCTGAAAGTTTTCTTTTTAAAAAAATGCTTTAATATTAATTAATTTTCCCTTCAATTTAAACTCTGCTCTACAGAACTAGATAATTTAACTCTCTGAAAGATATTTTCTGTAATAGAGATAACACAGGTGTCAGAGATTTATAGTTGAAATTGTCCCAATTGCAAAACTATGTACAATTCCTTGCAACAGTGCCAAAATTAAGCCATTAAATATGAAATTTTGTATACTGAATGCCTATATTTGAGTGATATGAAGAAGTGTGTGTGTCTGTCTCTGAATAAGTAAGCGAATATATGAACATTTGTAAATGATCATGAAATCAGAGATTCTTTATCAGTATAATTTAATAGGGTATATAAACGCTGTCAAACTGGAATTTTACTAAAAGTTATAAGAATAAAAATGGTTGGCAGCCCATTTATCAGAGTCCCTTTTAGAGGTGTGCACTTAGCTGGATAGATGTACAGACTCTCAATGCTTTCATTAACACTTGTCCCATACATCTCTTTTGCAAGCAAATGCATCTATAAAAATATTTATATTGAATTAAATTAAATTAAATTAAATTAATGAAGTAAAAAAATAGATAAGTATAAATATTTTGGAAACAAATTCTTATCTATAGAAAATAGTTACAGTTCCCTAATCTCTAAGTGAAAGTAAGGTGTTTTAACCAAACAGCATAAGTCTAGATTTGAGTACAGAATATATTAGCTGTGGTGAATCCCAGAGTTTATTACACAGATCATCCCCAATGAGTACCAATAAAACCTTTATATCACATATGCAGTGTAACAAATTTAACATAAAAAGTGTTTTAGAAATGGTTCAGGAACTTTTATGATTTTATATTGATATTGTTATTGCACTTCCTTCTCCATTAAAGCCAAATTAACTTGCTATTATGAGACAACTACATAGGCCTCAGAATGATTACTGATACTGTTCTGAACCTCTAAATGATCTTAAGCAACTTGTCTATAAATCTCTGTGTCCCACTCTTGAGGTCTAATGTATGCCAACATACCCAAGCTAGAAGCATGTGCTGGTTCTGCTGGAAAGAGCTGCTTATCAGCTCTTTTTCCCTGAAGGAAAACATGCTTCTGCTTTCCTATGAATAAGGAGAACATCAAACATCTCCCTGTTTCAGAAATGAGTATTGCCTGTATTCTTTCTTCACACAGTGTAATTTGTATGTGTGTGTTGGGGGGAGGGAATTGCACATGTTGTGGTGAGCAATAAATTTATTTATTTATTTAATAAAGAATGTTAAAAGATAGCAGATGCTTGAGAGCTGCTCAGAGGTTAAGAATGCTAGAATGAATTCTGACAGAGATAGATTAGTAGGCAAAATGCAGGTGAGGCAGTCAAAGGTGCATGATAAATGTAATTTATCACATGGATCAGCACTTTACCACATAAATATCAACTCCACTTTTGGGCAAGTCTCTTATATAATATGGTAAAACTGTCTCTTGTATTGTCATAACAAATGTGACTAGTTAATATCAGGTCTCATGACCAAGTAATTATAACATTTCCCCTTAATTAGTAAGCAGAAGGAAACAAAGCCAATTTAAGGAGTATTAAACTGGAGACAGAGACGTAAAATGGAAGAAAGATTTCATCTGGAGTCTTTGCTTTCCATGTAAAGTACAGATCTAGAGAGTAAGAGTGGACCTGTAAACGGATTTATGAGCATTGTGGTGTGTGGCACTGCACTATTGGTAGGTTAAGAGAATGGAATCTGTGAAGCTCCAGATAATGATGATAAAACTTGTGTGTGTGTCTCTCTGAGTGTGTGTGCACATGGAAATTGTGGGAGCAAGTGTTCCCAGTGGGGAGTGATCTGTCCCACTCCTTGTGTCATACCTGAATCAGTAGGTCCAAAGAAGATCCCTGGCACCCCAACCTTACCTCCAAATCAGCCCTGCATTTTATCACATGGCAGAACAAAGTTGGTGTTAGCTTAGAGAAAATGTTTTTAAGTTCCCTCTACTGTAATGTCTGAGGAGATATTGAAGAGCTGAATCTTCCATGTCTGAAAGTGACACTATGGAACAACAAAAAAGATGAAACTGAAGAAGATGCAAGGGGACAAGGAAATCTTATGGAGAAGTAGAGGGAGAAGAAAAGACTATGATGACAGAGCACAAGAGATACAAGGGTTCATGGAGAGAAATAAGAAGGAAGAAGAGTGCCAAGAGGGGAATTGTTAAAAAAAAAAAAAAAAAAAAAGAAAGAAAGAAAGAGAAAAAGGCACATTAGAATAATAATATCAACATAGTCTGGCTTTGGGGTTAACATCTGTAAAACTCACTCTTCGAGGAAAATGTGTTTTCAAAGGTAATAGAGAATTATTTTACAATCTCAAGAACTATTTATATTTCCCCTATAGGCAATAAATACCTGTGGTTCATGACAATGCAGCTAGTGCTTTTGTTTACATTTATATGCAAATAATGTTATTTATAATAGTACTTAATACTAATGTTGCCATCCCAGTTCAAGTCTATTGTCTAATTTTCCTCCAGCTCCACATTTTACATTAAAAGTATGTTAATACACTTCACCCTGAACTGTGGCATATTAATAATATGTCATGCTCCTAGAGCAATACCTATCTATGGATTTCAAAAGACCTTACAAACTATGAAGCAGATGCATTGCTCAATCTCTTATAAATCATAAGCCATTGAATGAAAAAAATAAAAAATCCCTTTCAGGGATTTCTGTGTGTCAAGAAACAAATTAGTAAAAGAACAAGCTAGAGTTGTATTCAAGAGCTATATCTTCTCGGCTGTTGTTGGTATTGTTCACTGCAAATCTTATGGTGAAAATATTTTTTTTATCAAAGCTATGATTGCAGAATAGAAGAAACAATCCAGTCTCTTAGACCTTATTCATGCTTTTCCCAGCATACTTTTGGGGATAGGTATACTAACAAAAACATATGAATAAATGGAAAACACACACAGAAGGAAGATGGACTTATTTACCTGTAAGTGGTCACCAGTAAAAACAGACTTCTGCCTGCAAAGTCTACCATTGTTGCCAAAGGACATCTCTGAAATCATGAAATTCTCCTCTCTTACAAAGACAGTCTGAGACAGTTGGGGTAGTTAAGCCTGATAAAGAGAAGGATCTGGGGAGACCTTGAAACAACTTTCAGATACCAAAAGGGGACATACAGGAAAGCTGAGGAGGGACTTTTTATCAGATTTTAATGGCTCTAAACTAAAAGAGGTTTAGATTTGATATTTGGAATATTGCAGATTTGATATAAGGAAGAAATTCTTTACTCTGAGGGTGGTGAGGCACAGGCACAGGTTGCCCAGAGTGGTTGTAGATGCCCCATCCCTGGAGGTGTACAAGTGGAACACGGCTTTGAGCAACCTGGTCTAGTGGGAGATGTCCCTGCCCGTGACAGGGGTGTGGTGGAATTGGATGATCTTTAAGGTCCCTCCCAACCCAAGTCATTAAATGATTCTATGATAAATAACTCTTGTGCCAAGGGAGGTCAAAAACTGGGCTTCAATGAACATTGAAGTGCTTTACAGAAAGCTGAACACTTCAAAGGAGGGACATTCTTTCATAAAATATCTTTTGTACTCTGCACCTGGGTCACTATAGTGGGAATGCTATATACCAATTCAAATCTCCCTGTGTGACAAAGAACTGAACTATACCACCTTTCCTCAAGGAAATACTGTCCGGATTTTGGATGAAAAGAAATAATATTCTCCATCTGAGATTTGTATGAAATGCCTAAAAACATGTAATTTGTGTTTTGGGTGGTGTATGGGAGAGAGGTCCTGCCCAAATGAATGTTGTACTCAGGGATCCTGATCAGTAGGAAGCTGTGGTTTCCAGAGGTACAGTAAGATCACATCCCAGCTCGCCTTTATAAGAACTCTCACAGGGGCATGCCTTTATTCTACATTTTATAGGGACTTAGTCATAAGTCCCCAGATAACTACCAGTATCAAAACCAGGCATGCTTGGCAATGTGCAATACATGAAAATAGAAATATTCCAGAGACCTGGAGTCCATTAAGGTAAAAAAATGGAGTCAGTAATAGATTTCAGGTATATCCAGATTTAGGTGGTAGCTTAGTGAGGGTTTTAAAGATGACAGTTTGGAACATAAAGGACTAAATTACTTCTTTGTCTTATAAACCTGACTCCTGACCACTTGTCTCCCCTTCCCTGAATTGTATAAAACTGCACAGCCTTGGGGCTGTGGCTTCTGATGGTAAAGTACCAATGACTGTTGTAATACACCAGTTCTTTCATGCATCTTGCCCTAGGTGCCTAATGTTAAGTAGTAATTTTTGACAGTTTTGGCTCAAGATCTGAAGGATGTACTGGTCCTTTCTGATACACAGGTGCTTTAGGTCTAAATTCCCAGAATACTACCATCAAAGCCTCATTTTATATTGTTTCTACTATGTAACCATTTATGCTAGTCAGCCCAAAGTTTCATGTTGTTTGTTATAAGGATTGATGAGGAGGATGAAAATGAAGAAGGGGATTGTCTTTGGGCTGGCTAATAAGATACTTGCCTGTTAATAAGGGTAATAATTTAAAAAGTTTGAAAGACAGTTGTACTTAAAGGCTCTTAGGCTCAGACTTTGAGAGACATATTCCTTTAATTTATATATGTGAATCCATACAACTGGGTTTGTGCATTCCTTACTTTGGTATATTATTGCTTTCCTGGTATTTTTCATTAAGCTGGTTGCCAAAAAATCCTGAGTTGCAGATTGCTGGAAGCTGGGAGAATAATCTAGGCATTCATCTCTATGTGCTTGCCCTCATCCTACACTTTTTACTAAACACTTAGGTAGCTGGGTACTCTTGTAGACAGAATGCTAAGTTAGCCTGACCTTGTCTCTGACCAGGTACAGCTGTTCTCACATTCCTTAAAAATGCTGACATTTAGCATTTGAAAGTCATTTTCATAAGGCAGCATTACATTATTTCCTTGTATAAAATGTTAGATCAATATTAAAGTCACTCTGTGCATGATGTAATGGAAACGTCTGTTATGTTGCAGAATGTTACAAAGGAAAGCCTGCAGCATGCGGTATTGGAAAATTAAGGGAAACTGCCTATATGCTCGCACAGACAGTTCATGAGCCCATACCGTTTAAAAGATTAGTGCCTTGGGAATAAGTCTTCAGATAATTTGGTGTGTGTTACCAGAAAATCAGAAAAAGAGTTAGTGTAAGGAGGAGTGGGACAACAGGCTTGGGGGACTGGAAGCAGGCAGCGTGAGTGAGAGCAGTTCTCCTGCACTTCCCACATGCTGTTGACTTGTTTATTATCTGCATGAAGACCACTGGCTATTGGATACATATGGCAAATGCTAACATCTTAAGGTTCTCACTTAGTCATAATAAAAATGTTTACATTTTATTTTAGAAGTGGCAGTGGTCTTGAAATTCAGCAGTGCCCACTGACAATATTTGGTGAACTATTTTATGTTTCTTTCAATATGGAGTGCCATATATTAAGAGAATTTATATTTTAGAAATTGATGGAAATGCCTTTTTTGACTTCACTTATTAAAAAAAAATATCAGTATGTAATGCATCATGAAAAAGGTCACCTAATTATAGCAGTTTTTCATTAACTCACCTGATTCCTGCCTGTACATGCACAAGTCATTCATCAGGTGGTATTGCCTATTAATGTACCTCAGCTTTAACTTTTGTATGCACAGGTTCAGTAATAATGTTCTGCATCTACCTTTATATATATTGTAAATGTATTTTATTAGGAGATTCAAACCCAACACATAGAATAAAGCCACCCACAGGTCTTCCAGACATTTATACAGGTGTTGAACTTTATATATTTGAAAGAGCTGTTGACATTTTTCCCACCTATTCTTTAATGAGAAATGCCCTTTAAAAAATAAATAAATTGAGCACAGAAATCTGCAGTGGTTTAAAAATCTAAATAAATACATGACTGAAAAAGAACATTATTATATTTACTTCCACTTTTTTTTTTTTTTTTTCTGCTTTCTTTTCACCTCTCATTTTACTATTCCAGACCAGGTAAGAGCTGTGGTTTTACTCTTCACTGACCGGTGGTTTTAGAGGAGAGATGTTGAAATACCATAGTGGGACAGTGGCACCCTTCACCCTAGCATAATTGACCTGGAGTGCAGGTTCAGGATAAGAAGGGACATTGAGCTTTGCATGAGCAATCTGTTGCCCCATTTGCAACAACCCTGTTGTCTCAGAGTCTCCAAACACATCTACAAGATTGGGCCATCTTAGGGTGACTGTGACAACAGGGTTGGAGGCTTCCCAAAGCATCAGCAATTTCCTGATGTACTCAGAGGGTGATCATGATTTGACTTCTCCAGATACACAGGAAAACTGAATAGTATTCATGCCTCTGTGTAATGCTTCTTCCAAAAGCTGGAGGATGATATGAGCAGTGAGAAGTCCTGACTGTGCAAGCTGGCAGGGACTGAAGATGTTGGTAAGCACCATCACTAATCACACCAGGATATGATTGGAGCTAGGGACCAAGAAATATGGTAACCTTGGGAGACTCCTATCTGATGCCACCAGACAGCTGGTGCTTTCACGATACATTCCTGCTGGAATCAAGTGACTTTTCATTGGGTGCTAAAGCCCCCTCTGCAGTGACTGAGGGTACATTTGACTGCAGACAGCAAACCCAAACAGTCTGGGTGCACACAGCATTATGGACTTCTCTACCCTCTCCAGCCTTTGTGAAGCCTAAAAAAATCTTATACAACTATGTGGAACTGACAGGTCTGGTCTATTTTTCAGAACTAGGAAGCTCTGGTTTCTGAGTGAAAAAAACTTGGGATGTCAGATGAACACACACTCTCTGTGCTAGTGTCTCTGCTTCATGGCCACAAACAATTTTGCCTTCCATGAGTGCAGCAAGCATAGCTTTTATCCATGAAACTGACTCATTTTCTCTCTTTAGGGTAGTGATCTATCCTCTTGTGGCTGTCCCCACTTTCTCTTTGCCGTCTGCAAAATCTGTGATCTAGCACAGAAGAAAAGGTTTAATTTCCAAGTCCTGGGTAAGCTATGTGTTAGAAAAACTACGAACCCCTCAAGGAAAGTTTCCCTTTTGTGGGCACAGTGCTGGTTTTGTGCTGGTTTTCTCTCTCTTGCAAAGTTCCTTTTTCTAGCCATTTTCACCCTGAAGATATACATCTTTTATCAGCAGTATTATTTTCCCACTGCTTATCATAGACCCACTACTTATCATGGAGAATATGCCTCTCTTCAGCAGGAACCAGCTGAGATGGCGCACAATAGTAGCTGTACAGCAGCAATATCAGAGCCTTGTGCCCTGGCCCTAACACCTCCCAGAGTGGCCTGACTTTTCAGATCCCTTTTGCTGGACTTGTGCATAAACCTAGATTCAGCGGAGTTCTGAGGACATTTATTCCCGGTTGCAAGAGAGCCAGAGCTGCACTCAAATGCATTCCCATAGACAATCAGTGTGGCCACTGCAGGGAGACAACAGAGACGCCATTGACGAACTCAGCTCAAGTATAAAACCTTTGCAATGTCAGACACTTCCTTTGTTGTTTTTTTTTTTTTCAGGATGTGGATATGAAACCCACTTTATTTTAATTTCACTGAAGAACTTAAATTTGTAAAATGGTTTCTAATCTCTTCATGTGTGAAAAGTAGATCTGCAATGTTCAGATTTGGATTTCTTTTTCCTGTTTAACTGGAAATACATAAGATGTATGGTGGCACTCCTTACAATGTCAGCAGTTGTTTGCAGAGGTTGCAAAAGGAATTAAAAATTATCTATATCATTTTCAGGGAGAAATACTAGTAAAAAATAATAAAGACTTGCTTTAGGACCTGCAAGACTTCCTTCAGGTGTTAAGTGTGTGTGCCTGAAAGCTTGGCTCTTTTTTTCTATCTCAGTCTAATAAAAACTTTACATCTCCTCAAATCTTTGACTCTCTTCTATCCTTAGATCATAATTACAAAAAATTACTTTCCACAGAGGGGAAAATGAAGGACTTCAAATTGCCTTAAAAAAGAAAAATGATTACAGAAAAGGCTATTTTTAACATACTGGGCATGGATTTTTTCCACTTGAGATAATTAATCTGTAAAATTCCCCCCAAAATAAATGTCCAGAATTAACCCCCCTCCCACCAAAAATAGGAAGCTTGTAACAGATGGAAAAAATCACAAGACTAAATGATTGGTGCTTCACATTAAATGTCTTTTTCATAAAACAGCAAGCAGCATATCTACTTCATGGCAGTCATTACTACATCAAAGTACTCTATGCAGAATACAATAATATTGAAAAGGAAAAATACTTTTTCTCCTTATGAAAAGAAAGTTGCCAAAAAAAAAAAAAAAAAGAAAAGAAAAGAATCTCCCATGAAGACAGATCCTGATGAGATCTATGATCTTTTGTGTGTGTGTGTGTATGTGTGTGTGCTGGAGAGGGGAGGGTATAGAGAGAATAGAAAAGAGGAAACAGAAAAAGCAGCCCCAGGATAACAAGCTTTGTGTGAAGCAGAAAATCATACCCTTTGAGGGTCATTTTCTTTGAGTTGCTGCCTCAGGGAGATAGGAGGCAGAGATTAAACACCAGATGGAAAGTCCACACTTGCTTGCAAGACATCACTCTGCCCTGAAATACTCTGGAAGCAGAGAGTAATCTCAGTCTTCCTGGGGGTGTGCAGATCCCAGCAAACACTCACACATCAAATCGTGTCCCTTAAACTCACGGACCTGAGATTGCAAGGTAGTGGTGTGTAAAATAGTCTTTTAAGTGATGGGATCTAGGGAAATCGCGAATAGCAGCGTGCTCGGGGTGTGCGATTATGTCTGCCTACGAGGAATACGGCAAGCAGGCTTCCAAAAACAGACCCGTGCTTCTAGCTGTCCTTTGTCCTTTTTCAGGGCGGTTGTGAGGTCTCGGCAGCTGATGGAAATGCAGCCTTTTACCCTAGGAACTGGTTTTCAAAAGTAATGGGAATATTTTTTCCACTAGGGGGAGCCTCAATTCTTCAGTCCCGCTCTTGCACTCGATTCCTGTGTGTATTAAAGTGTCTTTTTTTTGTTTGTTTGTTTTTTTTTTTTTTTTTTTTTTTTTTTTTTTTTTTTGTTTTAGTCCAAGCAAAAGTCAGTTAGGCAGCATTTGAAAGCATTTGAAATATGTGGTGTAGGAAGGTCACGAGATGTGTCATGAGATGCTTATTTTTATTTTTTTTGTTGTTCGTTTTACATTGATCCTTGTTTATTATGCATTAAACTAGACGATGAGACCATCACATCCATCAGCATGCTCCCTAATGAAGCTGATACCAGTATATTGCTTTTTTATAACCAGTTTATGCTTAAATTACTGCTTGCTCCTAAAAAAAGCCAACAACAAAAAACTAGAAAATGCAGAAGTAATGGCAATAGACGAGGGAATGAAGGAAACTGATTCAAAGTGTGCACACAGGAACTGAAACAAAACATTGCAGATCCTTTGGTTAAGCCACCCCTATGTTGCATAAGTGCTATTGTATTTCCTTGATGTGGGATTGAAAAAAAAAAAAAAGATAAAAGGCAATTGCATGGGACTGCAGGTTTAAAAAAATAAGGCTGCTTCTCACTCTTATTCTGAAGTTGGTAGGTCAGACCAAGCACTTTGGCTGACTCTGAATGGATTAGCTGGCAGTTGCTGAAAACCCTGCCCAACAGTTTCATTTCCATGGCCTTTCTGGAAGAGGCACTTTCTTTACTTAGCACAAGAGTTCTTCTACCTAGTGTGTTCTGAGTCAGGAGTGGCAGGACTGGCTGGACAATGGTGATTGTGTAGCATAGTAGCCTTTTAGGTTTCAACCTTTTCTTCTTCATTGGGTCAAAGATAAACCTCTTAGATGCTTTGAAAAGTCTGACCTCTGTCTCTGGATATAACTGAAGTGTCCAGCCTGGATCAAAGAATCCTTTCCTTCAAAAACATTGTCAAAACTGAGATTTTTTTAAAAGCTTTTGGCTCTGATGAAAGCTGAATGATGAAATCGGTGTGCATTTGATGGGAAGTGCTCCAGCCAGCTCTAATAAGGAGCACTACTAAGTATTTTAATGACAATCTTCAATAGCAAAACTCTATTTTTGCTCCTTTATGTTCCTACCACTGTACTACCTGGGCAATCTCCCAGTCTTTAATGTATTTTTCCTCACAGTATACCTGGAAAAAGCTATTGTCCCTACTTTACAGATGAGAAATGGAAGTACAGGAAGGTGAGGCAACTTACTGAAGATCGTACAGTCAAGTTTGCAATGGAGAAAAAAGATCATTCCCCTTGTCCAAAATCATAAGCTGGTGTCACAAGTTGGAGTACCTAATGCTATTATTCTCTGGTATGACCCTGATCTCCTCTGTCCAATGCTTTAGGTAGGCATAATCTGACGGTCCTTTTGTCCTATATGCAAGAATTGTAGTAGAGAGACCATTTGTAGGGGAGCTCTACTGGGTATTCTATTAGTTGCTGGGCTGCCCAGAAAGAGTTTATGCTTATTTACAGAAAAAGTTATAAAGAAAATCTTTTATCCTTATGTTTCGATCTTCCTGCTCCCTACTTTCACCCTGTATATTTTGGACTCATATGCTGCAGATGCTGTCTGTAAACTCCCACTTCAATTTCCTGTGAAGCTTTTAGCATGTGGGAAAGTCTCTTTAAAAAGGTTAAAAATGAAAGAGAAAAAGAGACAGCCAGACATTATTTGGTTGACTAGTGTAAAACATTACAGTCTCTTTCAGGAAGCAGAGGAACCAGCAGAATCTATAACTATACATGTACATTACTAGAAAATAAGATCATATTTGCTTATGTTGTTTGAACTCCATGAATGCCTAATTTGGTACTTCTTCCTGAGACAGCAGCCTTCTATACATGAGGGTGCTAATATTTTTTACTAGTCTTCAGCCTAAAAACAGTGACAGAATTTCAAAGGAAGAAAGGTAAATACAATTTTATAGTGAGAAACACAGCTCATAATTCAGAAGATATTGACAATGCAGGAAAAGAATCGCAATAGGCCATGTATGAATCTTCAGGTATGATTTTGTTCTTGAAAATATCTGTAACAACAATTGTGTGATATTATGTATGTTCCCATGTCCTTTATTTATATGAATTCCTCTGTAGTTTTGTTAGTTGAATTAACATCTTCCATTTTCTTATTTATTCTACTGTCTGCAGGTGACACAGAATGATCAGTATACAGTTCTGTGGTTTACTTTTGCTTTCTCTGTCCTATCTTATGACTGAGTATACACAACTGGAAATTATCTGTTTGCATGAAAATTTTGCCAAGGGATAGTTTATTCTCAGAAGAGAATGATTCTTACAATCTATTGACAACTAATTGTGCTATCACCATATAATTGTAAATAGTCTCAGCATTGCAGTTCAGAACTGCCTTTGTACAAAGTCATAGATAGAGAGGAGAAGGAAGACTCTCAGGTAGTTATTACCTGTACTTCACATTAAACAAAGAGAAGAAACAGAGGCAAGAACAATGGAGTGGTATACCTGTGGTGGGTTTTGTAGGACGTGTTGCCTCCAGTACTCACTGAAATCCTCAGATCCACCTGATTGGGTTTTACTTATTCTGTTGTCCAAAAATCTGTGGATTACCATGGTCATATCTAAGCCTGATAGGATGTAATACAGTCTGCTAGGCTATGATTTAAGGGGCATTATGGAATGGTCCAAAATTAGGCCCAGCTGGGAGCTGGTTTATGGTCTATGGAGATCAGTGTACCCAGCCTTGAGCTGACTAGAGACCTTCTGAGGTCTCTTCCAGCCTGAGTTTTCCTATAACCCAGTGATGATACAGTGATCCTAGGGTCATAAAGGAAGAAAATCCTTTGAGGTCTTCCATCCTTTTCCTTCTTTTCCAGGGCTCAGAGAGTTGTTTGCTTTGTGCAGGCTTGGGGAGTGCAGGTCATGCTGTGGGTAAAGGTGATGCAGACTGGAGTTGTCCATATACTGTGGAAATCTACTTAATCTCTTATTATCTCTTCCTGGAGGTTCAGATGGAATTTGAATAGTTTAGAGAAAGGATTTGACTGAGGATTTTTGGAAATGGAGCTGCAGCTTCTGCAAAGAAGTCCTTGAGACGCAGAGCAGCACTTCTCTTCGTCTGTGTGGAGAAATTGTCTTTCATGTTAGTACTAGGTTGATGTGAGGCTACAGGCTTACATGAGTACATGCTGGTTTAAGCTGATGAAATCATATGAAAGGAAAGTGTTAAATGCAAACACAATTCTTATATCTAGTTTTATTATAAGAAATCTTTGCCTCTTCCATTTTTTTAAATCTTGAGAGTATTTTATTTTAATTTAAGCATCTGATAGTAGTAATGAAACTGAAACTAATTCATGGCCTAAGAACATCCTTCATCACTTCTTTCTTCTTGTCAGAAAAACAATTCTCCTCCACTGGAAGCATACGGCAGGAATTTCCCTGCAGGCCTAACTTTCCACTGCCTTGGAACATCAAAATGCTGAACTTGCAGTCTGTAGAGAGAAGTTTCTTTCCAGAAAATATGAAAGTCATCTTGAGGGTGTTTTTATTTTTATTTTTATTTTTATTTTTATTTTTATTTTTATTTTTATTTTTATTTTTATTTTTATTTTTATTTTTATTTATTTTTTTTTAATCTCTATGTGTAATATAATATGCACCTTTCTCCTCCCTTGTCATCCCTGCCACAACTACCTCTAAAAAGTTTCTGATGCACTTCCATGTTGTGTGCACTGCAGCTGCAGTGTGTGCATGGCTCAGCTGTGGGTAACTGTAGCCAAATAATGTTTATAAATATTCCTGTCAATAAAGCTTACTGCCCTTTGGCATTTTATTGATGCGTCTGCACAACTTTGGGGAGTGAGATTTTATTCATGAGTATATCTGAAAGCGGAAGTATCAGGAAAACCAAGCAACTTGTTATGGAAATGTTTGTTCTCTTAGGATAATCTTTTAAAAGCTTTTTCTGTTTTGTTGGTAAAATGTTCACTGAAGATGGGTTGAATTTTTGTAAACCATTTTAGAGCAGGAGAAAGGGATTCTCCTTGTTAATGGAGTGCAGGTCACCTAGTTCTGGAACAGAAGTCCTGTATGATTTACATTACAAGTAATAAAACTGAGTGCTCATTTACTAGTTTGTGAATAAACCCCAGGCCAAAACGTAGTCTTACATTCATTAAACAATACAAAAAAACATCCCAGCATATCTACAGAAAATTTACTGCTAAATTTTTCAGATAAGTAATTTGTGAAAATTAATTTGATTAGCTTTGATCTTTGTGTTAAGTACGCATCATTAAATCCTTATCGTTATATTTTGTTGCAGATTTTTGAAGATAGTCATTTACATTATCTATCATGTGTTGTTTAACCAGATCAATTATCTGTTATCATTGATGCACTAACCAAATCACTTTAATTCTATGAATGATGGATTAGGTATCTGTGAGTTTCTCTAGTAAAGAATGTATAAATTGCTGAGTTGGACCATAAACACTTAATATAAATTGTGATAGGTTTTCCATCTGCAGAGTCATTTTTTACTGAATTATTCTATTAGAAATGTTTGTATCTCTATGTAAGCATATACGTATATAAGTTCTAAGTACAGAAACTCAGTACGGTAGTCAGAAACTCAAATAGCAGCCAGAATTACAGAATTGAATTTAAACATTGAAAGAGTCAGATCCAAATTTATCCTTAAAATTATTTTTTAATCGATTGCTTAGTGGTTTTTAATAATAAAAAAAAATATATCCTTCTTATGAAAGTTCAGTATTGTAATGAAATATAAGATGCCCTAAATTGCAGTATTAAGGCTTGAAGGTAAAATGATTTTTTGCTGAAAACAAGATTACCAGATTTCCCAAAGGAGAATCATGAGAAAACTAGGAAAAAAAAAAAAAAAAAAGATGACAGTTTTCTCTGGGAAATACATGTGTATATATATATATATATATATATATATATTTATTTATTTATTTTCCTATTAAACTTCCTTAATGGCTGCAGATTTATCTCAAGTCTTCATTTTGCAGATACTCTTGCTGTTTTTATTGATATCCCTTCTAAAACTCTGAAGTGCTGAGAGTTCTTCTAAAAAGCTTTTGAAAATTTACCATAGATCTCCAAGTATCTTTTCTACTTGGCACAAAGAACTTCAGGATAGCAGTTGTGAAACAACAAAAACTGTTGTTCAGCAGGATGAGAAAGCTCTTGTTTCTTGTGTTAAAAGGGGAGAAATTTACACTTCCCTACCTAAACATTCTGTTAGGGTGATGCACTACCTCATATGCTATATTTCACAGTTTACCTAAAGTCATGGGAAGAAGGTAAATGTATGACTGTCTAAGATTATCTTCCTGCTTTCTAAAATTTACCAACACTGTAATTCAAGCTTAAAGCTGCAACAATTCTGGGGTTCACTGTGAAAACTTCAAATGACTCCCTAACCATGGCACTTGCTGCTATATAGGGGAGAATGGGAAGGACTCCAAATTCAAAAAGGCATTTCTCATTATATTTTCTGGCAGTCTTTCTTGGGGTGGAACTTAATAATTCCCAGGATCCAAGCATCACTGCTCTGGTAGTGTTTCTGAGTGAGTTTGCAGAAGGGGTGAAGAAAGGAGATTTCCACCATGAGAATGCAGGCAAGGAGAAAGCCCTGACCTCTCTCACGTAATTATCATGGATCTTTATTTTGTGCTGAAGATCCATGCTTCCCTGCCTCTCTGCTGAAATGCAGGGCAGTGTCTCTGGCAGTGTCTTGAGAAGGAGGGGCAGGGGCAGGAGCAGAAAGAGAATTAGTATCTCCCTGCCAAGTCAAAAGGGGTGGCTAGTGCTCTATGCTCTGGTTCCCAGGCAGGAACAGTGCAAACCACACTCTGTCTTGCAGAGGGGTGGGTGAAGGATTGCTCAGTCTGGTCCCACTTTAGGAGCCCACAGGGTCATGAACCTGGCATGACTTCTGCAGAAAAAAAAGCAATCTGTGAAAAAGCATTTAGCATTTGGCCTACAGAACAGAAAATAACATTATTGCTGGAGCAGGAGGAAGTGTAAAATCCTAGAATACACTCATAAGCACGACACATTTTTATTAAAGTTTTGATTTTCCAGTAAATCTTTCTTGACTCAAGTCTCTGTCATTATATGACAGTGTAAATGCTGTTGAAGCCAAAAGTATCATTTGAAAAGAATAAAACAGGTAGAGCAGATAAATCACCTTTAATACTCCCCAATGAATCATCAACTGTATTTCATATAATGTGCAATATATTCTTCAGACTTGCTGCACATCTCACTCAAAACCAGAGGTCACTATGCTGCACATCATGCCTGCTGGGGCAAAGTTACTGCAAAGTTCCTAGCTGCAACCATGAACTTTCTGTCTGCAAAAGTCAAAGCATTTCTGAAAACAGAAAAAATGCCATTCTGCAGTTGGGAAAACTGACACAAGCTGAAGAAGAAACTTGTGCTAGATAATTTGGAAAGTTGGGGACAGCAACCTGAATAATTCCACAAGCCCCTTAGTTTTATTCTTCCCCTTGTGTTAACACTGCCTGAGATACTAGTTGACCAGAAAAGTGATATGATTTAGCACTTGGCTATTGAGATAAGAATGTTTTTCTACTGTGTGGTTTTCTTAAGATACAAGAATGATTGATTGAAATTAAGAAGGATTATATATATTAACTCAGCTGGATGACTCATTGCATGAGAATGGAGATTTTACTCAGATTTATCTGCTTATTATACTAATTCACATTTCTTCCATGCCACATGTGCTGTAGGTTTCCAGTTTCCCTCATCTTACTTGGTAAATTCTGATGGGAAGGTGAATTGTGAAAATGATGGAGGGAGTAGTCAAACTTGTGCACTAGATTGTACCAGACCTAAATCTGAAATGTTTTCATTCAACAAAGAGAATTTTTCAGCTTGGAAAATATCCTTTCTAAGGTAAAGAGAGGTAGTGCTGAGGCAGCAGAGCTGTTCAGCTCTAAGATGAACCAGGTCAAGTGTTTAAGGATATAGATTCAGTAGGTGCAATAGAATATTGGTAATAAATGTTGGTAATAAATATCGGTAAAAAAGAAAAGTAGTAAATGGTTAGCAATTTCTGCAGAAGAAAAGAAAACTGAAACAAAGTTCTGCAATGATGTCTTAGATTATGTGGGAGCTAACACTGCAGTTTGCTCAGCTTGATGAACCTTGTGAAAGGACTGGTTCCCATGTTTGGCAGACAAGTGTCCGTCTTTCATTTGGGCTCTTTGTTTTACTGTCAAATTGCCTTTTGTGGAGATATGCTGGGAGAGAGAATTTACTAGCAAGGACACAGCACTGCACTGGGTTATGACTGAGTTCAGCCCCAGCTAGGATCTCTGCATGGGAGAGCTGAGAAGCAGAGCCAGCTGAATGCCTTGAACACTGCATCAGGGGGCTCTGCAAGATGCTGTTGCATGATGAATGTGAGGTCAAGCACTGGTTAAAATTCTTAAATCATACTGATTCCTGGAAAGACAGTGACAAAACTCCTATTGACTTCATGAGAAACAGATTCAGACCACAGGTCAGGGTCACAAAAAGGCCTGTGACAGAGCTGGAACAGAAACTCTCTGACTTCTGTTATTACCATGATAAAAAAATCCATCTTTCTTCCCTTTATGAACTGAAGCTCCTCCCATTCCAACACTTTTTATTTTATTTTATTTTATTTTATTTTATTTTATTTTATTTTATTTTATTTTATTTTATTTTATTTTATTTTATTTTATTTTATTTTATTTTATTTTATTTTATTTTCCTGAAGCATTTGGGACAGTTTATTTATGGTCCCAATTTACCCTGGTAGTTTGAATACTTGCCCATTTCCCAGGAAAATTTTCTACCTTCAAGTGACCCACATTATAAACTGCAGCTATAACAAAGGCCTTCTAGTGGATGAGGGAAGGTTCATTTCTGGAGAAAAAAATGAGTGAAATCATAGTTTTTATTACACTTCATTTTCAGCCCTTACCTTTCTGTGGCCTCTGCTTCCTCAGTTCTATAAACTGGACCATTATTGCCCTAAATCCTTAAACTGTCCTTTTAACCGGAGTTGCTTTACTATCCAGCCTGTACAGAATTCTCATCAAATCCAGTTTGTAAACATTCCTGGGGCACTCAGAGGACAAATGACTATATGTTTGGAAATACATTATAAAATATTTTATTTCCTGTAGTTTAATGGAAACTTAGGATGGTGTCCTAAGAAGAATTTATTTGACATTCTGAGAAGTCTTTTCACCACAGAGGGCAATGTGTTGAGCATCAGCCTACAGTGTATTCTGGGTTGCATGGAGCTTTATTTACTAAGCACTGCAGAATATAAGAGCAAGCTGGGGTAGATAGGAAACAAAGGCATTCTTCATGTTTGCATATTGGATGTGTCCACAGGTGTGAATCTGTGGTTTGATGCAACTGTGCTTTTACAGGGCAGTTCTGATAGTGAGCTGAGTAATGGCTTGGTAAACTGGGCATTGGAGGGCTGTAGCTGTTTAGCTTTGGAAAAGCCATGAGGTTCTCATTTCAGAAGAGTGATTCTGGAATGTGCAGAAAATGTTCCCCTCCATGTTGGAGTTGCAACGGGAGAATTAAATCAGGAGGCTGTAAAGACAATAACTTTTTGCTTTCTCCTATGAGCCACCATCTTTCATGGGTGCTACAGATTTTTCTACAGACAGCAATAAACATCCACTCTGGCACACATCTGAAACCAGACAAGCTGCACCTTCCCTGTGTAGTCATTTTATTCCTTGTCAGGAATTTTGATTTTAATTACTCATCATTAGAAAAAAATGTTTATTTCTTGACAGAAAGCATTCTGTGGAAGAATATCAATGCCATGAGCCAATGCTAAGACACACAAAACCTAGAAATTCACCTGCCAGGGAGATTCCTTGTTGCTTCATCTGCTGCACTACTAAGAGAAAAAGATCCATTAAGAAAAGTATTATCCTGGATACTCATTCTTACTTCTTTAAGACACTTTTGCTAGAAGACAGAATTATCCCAAAGGGCAAATATATTAAAAATAAGAATATTTTTGAACTTAACATTTTAATGTCTGACAATGAATAACAGTTTAATATGCATTTACATAACCACTTTTCAGTTATATGTAAAACACGGTAGTGAAAAAAGTCATCTGTAAAGTATTAAGTGAAAGTATTCCCAAATTAAACTCAAATATTTACCTACATGCAGCTAATGGTATGGCATCAATGAAGAATACTGTTGCCCAACTTCCTGACTCTGAGTGATATGTGATCACTTCGTTGTTATGTTTGTCCAAGTTTATTACTACTCTGCCTTTCTGCATACGATTTCCTTGTGTGATCATAATCTTAGGGTGCCTAAGGGTAAGACAGTTTTCTCTTCAGTTTTCATTCAGTTTTCAGATGTTTCTAGGTGAAAACTTGAGCTACTTTTGTTACTCTTAAATGATCCTAAATATCCTGAACCTGGTCTTTTTGGCTTGTGTTCACGGATGAAATTACTGTATTGTCACAAATATAGGGCTTGACCTCTTAGGCTATGTTTGATTTGCACCTATGGGACTGTAACTGTTTTTAGAATTGAAATTATACAGTAATTATTTTTCTGTTTCTTAAACAACAAAACCCAGAAAACATTTGTTAGAGTGTTTTCAAGACTGTGTCTTTTTTTGTTGTTTCTACCTCAAACATCAGGCTGTCCTTTGTTAAGAGCATGTGCTTGTGCTGTCACATGAAGTCAAACTTACAGATCCCTGGGTGCTCTGGAAAAATAACAGTAATTCAGCTAGGGATTGAGCATCCCCTGAAACATGAGAGCTCAGATGTCTCCTGTTATCAGTTTATCAAACTCAGAGGAATCTATTGTCCTCACTAATTTATCCAGGTTTGTATTGTAGGTGTACTTTCAGTGACAATGTTAACCCCTTCTGAAGGCTTTCCTCTGTATTTCTAGTATACGAGTGTAGATAGAAACATTAAAATGGGCATAGAAGTGTTCGCAGTCTTGGTGGGTAAGCTTTCATGTGTTTAGGGCCCGTGTGTTTAGGGCTCAGGGTGTGACAGTGAAAGTCTGAAAAGGCTTTCAAGGAACTGGGCAGGAACATGTGGCAGAAGAAGCAAAATGGCAAAACTGGTTTATTATAATTTATTGTTGATCTCTTTCCTGTGGGATACTTGTGACTGTGGTCCCAGCCACATTTGGGACAGACAGACCTCCCACAGCTACCAGGTTTCCCGGGAGACTCTCCTGTCCCTTTGCCATGCACTAAGGTTTGTGGTTCATGCACAGTTTAGTCAAGAAAGTCATGTAATTCCCTGTCCCACCAAGGAATGACAACAGTGGTGCTCAGCACCAGCTCAGCTAATTCTTATCAGCCCATACATGCTGGTAACTCCTGAGTGGCATCTGGGAAAAAATAAACAGGAACATGATGCAGTTTTCCTTACTATTAAATTATTGCATGTTCTTGGCACAGTTTAATTCTGGGCCAACTAGCCCTGTCCCAGAAACTGCACGGTTGCTGTTCTTAGTCAGCACATGGAACACACCAGCTACATACTGGCATTCCCAGTGTGTGGTTAGAATGAGCCCAGAACGTTTCTGAGGGGAATGAATATGAGCTGTACCATGCCAGTCATTCTTATGACTACAGTAGTGGATGTGACCAGTTTTAATTGCAGATGCAACCACTCTTTCCCATGCAGGAGAAAGCAATGTGCCTGTGAATATCTCCTGGCTGGCACAGATGAAACGAGCTCACTGCTCCAGGGAAGTGCCAGAGCTATCACACATATGCAGGTGATGCCTCTGCTCATGTCCATTGCTCCTGGCTCTGTGGCAGGAAATGTGTTTCCTGTATATAGTATGCTGCCTCTGCAATGAGTGATATGGCTCGCTAATAACACTTTCTCCTTCCATAATTTTAAGCAGAATTTCTTTTCTTTTATTCTCTTTAATGTTTTTATTTTGAAGTCAAAAGATTTTTCATGGTGATGACAGACACATGACTAAACAGTTTAGAAATCCCTGCTAGATGTGCTAGAAATCCCTGACCTTCTTCAATTGCTTAGAACTATGACAAGATCACACAAACCCATTTCTGTTTTTAAGCCTGTTTATGCCATTAAAATTAATACAAAAAGCCTTGGGAGACTACTTAAATATAAATACTGAGAAGCATGGGTATTTATAAGGTAAATTTTACTTTTAGAAAAATTCCATATGGTTGTTTTTCATTTTTTTTTTTTTTGTTTGTTTTGTTTTTTTTTTTCCCACATTTGCTGCTGATCATATATTTGCTGTTGATTGAAAACTGGAAACACTGTTTTGAGGTATTTTTGCAAAGAAATTTCCTTTGGGTGTTTCTGGTAGAAAGTTAATGGAATTGAATTTTTTCCCAACCCTGATATATACTTGCTGCTACGATACTGACTTGCAATTCAATATACATTAGTCCAAGTTATTCTCCATTACTTAGTTGCACAATTCCTTTAGAGGAAAAGTATTGTTTTTAATTGGTTAATTTATTCCCTCTTTATAGATGGTATTGATTAATTAACTTTATTTAAAAAAATTTTTTGAATCCCTGCTTTCCTTTTTTTTTTTTTTTTTTTTTTTTTTCCTTCCTTTTGTTGTTTTAAAGTCAGTGCTAGTAGCAGAAAAGTTAAAGAGGCACCTTGTGGACACAGACCTCAGTATTACTGAAATGTTCATTCTTTCCTTGCTTTTGATTATGCAGTACCAAGTGAGAAAGACCACACTGCTTGTATACAAACAGAGATGTGAAAGATCTATAAATGTATACAGCAGAAAGTGGACAAAGAAACTGTTTTTTTTTTTTTTGTTTTGTTTTGTTTTTTTTTTTTTCTGCAGGAATGCAGTCCAGACTCTGTCACCCGTTTTCTGTTTTAATATGCAAGTATGTTCTGCTATTTGAGAAATTCTTTTTCCTTTTATTGGTAGTGCTTATGAAGTGAAGTAATGCAGAGTAGCTAAAACCACCAAAACGATCCAAAGATGCTTAAGGCCAAGTCCTGCACTGCACTGTGCAGTCAATTATTCATGGCTTCCTATAAAAATTATATCCAGTCATCTGATCCTCTTGCTAAGGTAATAGGGATAGGCCTTAAAATACTCTTGGTATGTTGACAAGGAAAATAGTCATTTGTTTTTTGACAAGTTTAGTTGAAAATTGCCCACATCAGAATTCTAGGGCTCCTGGTGCCCTACAAGACCTGGATAGGTAACATACATACATGATTCATGAGGATATAGTGATGGGGAACCTCTGTGTATTACTGAGCACACTGGATATTTACCTTTTAAAATTCTGATTTGTGGGACACACTCAGGTCTCTGCTGAGGTGAATGAAGCAGAGTCTGTGCTCTGTATGCAAGCCATTTCTTGTGTAATAACACTGTAGATGTCACAACAGCAGCACAGCACATTTACTTGGCTTAATATACTTTTTGTCTAATTTCATACAATCCATAAGTCTTCACCAGTCCTACAAAATTCTCCATTTTATCATGTGGAGGTTTAAGCACTCTGCCTCTCTTCTCACATGGATATCACATCCTTAGAAAATATTATGTGTGACCTTAAAGACTCTGGCAGGCAAACATAACAGATGATGAAGACAAAAACCTTAAGATGAAAAAAATTTAAGATGAAAAAAACCTTAGGTGGAATGTACATGTCTATGTAGCAACTATCCATTCAGATTTTTTCTATATAGATACATTTATCCTGAAATAAGAATAGACATGTGCCTCTGAAGATATCCAGAAGAAGCCTTGCCTTTACTGATCTAAGTCATTCCACGTCCATATTAATGTTCACATCCAGGGACACTCTGCTTACAAGAGATTCTTCAGCATCTTAAGATGATGTTTACAGGACAAGAAGCTCCAAAAAAAGAAGATAACATGACTATATTTTGAAAGAGTAATGGAATTGTGTCTCTTTTTGTAATGAACAAATAGCTAAATGACTGTTGCTAGAAATGTGAGTTCAGATTTTATTCCCTTCTGTTACTTAAACATACAAGCCCACATCTCAAAATATCTGTCAGTACAAAAAGCCTGAACAAAGTAATTGTGTTGGCACTCAGTATCTCTCCTGTTGAAATGAGGCAGAAAAGAGTTGAAGGCTCAATTTAGAGGAAGAGTATGCGTTAGGGCACTCACCTAGAATAAGCAAGACCTGGAATTTGTTTCTTGTAATAAGCACTGTCTGTAAAATTCTTGGATAAATTATACACCGTGCTAGATGTGGTAGCTGGACCCCTCTGAAAACAAGAAAAGAGCTGACTGCCCAGGTCTTGGATTGGTCCAGGCTGTTTCAGAAAGCAGGGCCATCTCCTGCCACCATTTGCATTGATTTCTCTTTCAAAAAGGACACTAAAAAAAAAAAAAAAAAAAAAAAAAAAAAGGAATATGGGCAACTCCCTTTGGGAAAGAGTTCACATCATGAATCTCAGAAATTTTCTCCTGAAAGTTTGAGGTCTGGAGTGGAAGACTATGTGCTTTGTTTCAGGCTGATCATGTAGTGAATGGGCCTTAGCATGCTGGCTCTCTGGGTCAGTTCCTGATTCTCCTAAATCTAACATTTTATTTTGTCTCTGTAACAGTGGCTCAGGAAGTGGGTTATATTTTGACACACATACACACTTGTATGCACATGGACATACAAGCTGCCTAAAGTTTAAGCAGCTTGCAGTAATGCAGCTAGGATTCTTAATGAAAGTCTGGCATAAGACATTTCTGGAAAGTACAGAGATGTGTAAGCATTTATTTCCTGCTTCTGCCTGTGAAAGACACTGAGAGAGTGAGGACTGCTTCGTGGTGGGTGCTGAGGAAGGGAACTGCAATGAGGCAAAACATCAGATGGATCACTGGCTGATTCAGGATGCCATTTTAGCTTAATCATATGGGACAAGATAGAAACACATAATTATTTGTTTGTTTATTTATTTATTTTTACCTGGGAGATGAATAAAGCAGATTGATAAAGAGAAAAATTCTCTGTTTTAGAGAAAGGTGCTGTAATAGTGGCTGGGATGGAGTTAAAGGGGACATGCTTTTGTATAATCCAAGGTAGTTCTGCCAATTAAATCCTCACATTATAGCAAGTTTTCGTTGTGCCCTTTGAGGCAAATACATTAAAAATGACCTGAGGGGATCCTCTTCTATTCTCTGTAACAAAATAATGCATCCATAAGAGTCTGATCGCTTCAAAGTTGTTTTATACCATTAACGATATTCTTTAAACATTTTGGAAAAAAAAAAAAAAAGCCTCTGTTTCCATCATATGTTCCTTTGACACATAATAAAGAAAGGATTATAGGGTACACAGGCAGTTTGGTCCTCCCTCCGCCCTTGTTTGGGGTCCACCAAACAAGAACCTATTGTAAGAACCCACATAAGATTCTTTCCACTTTCACAGGCACTCATTAGAACACAGACATCTATTCTAGCAAGCATCAGCAAATGTTATTTTTCTCTGTCAGGCATAGGTCAGTCCTTTTACTGTTTTTATAAACTTTTTTTTTTTTTTTTTTTTTTTTTTTTTTTTTCCCAGTAGTGTTAGGGGCTTTATTATTATTATTATTATTATTTTTCTTTGAAAACTACTTCAAATAAATGTGGATATTATGTGTCTTATTTGAAATCTGCCAGCCCTTCCAAAATAATATCAGCTCTGAATTGTACTCTGTAGTTGCCATCTTAATGACCTTAATAGAGCTGTTAACTAAGATTAGATTTAACATGAAGTCATGTAAACTTTAGATTCAGAAACAATATGATCCTCTTACATATATGTTAGTTTAGATCAGAGATGTTTGAATAAAGAAAAACAGCAGACAATAATTTTTCAGGTAACATAAGGCAGGACAATATTAAATTACTGTACATTCCCATTGCTTCATTTATTTAAAGTACAGAACATAGCGTTCTTCTTTGCATTTCCATGATATCAGAAACAACAAAGAAGCAGATTAACATCCATGTATAATAGGACTATTTTCCTATTAGAGATTTCTATGACACTGAATTTGTGATGTGTGTAGATGGTTAAAGCCATGTGGTTATGTGTGGCTGAATATTTGCTTTTATTTTTACTTTTTAGAATATATAGATGTAAAAATGAAAATTGCCTCTGTCTGCTAATACAGATTTCTAGCAGAAACTGTGCTAGACTTCTTAAAAATATTTCCATGTAACATATAAAGAAATGATAAAGACTAGTATCTCTCCTCTGTGAAAGATAAAGATCATCATGTTTCCAATATAACATTTAAATTAACATGCTTACAGTGAAAATAGGACCTGTTTGTATTCTTTCTGCATCACTTACCTATAAGCTAGGTACTTAGGTGACTGTCTTCATCAAATACTGTGAAAAATGCATTCAACTATTTCCCATGGTTAAGCAATCATGTATAGTTGTATATTAACCCAGCTTAGGTGCACTCAACAAAGCTATATTGGGTTATAGCAGCTGAAGATCAAGTCTTACTACTTTGAAATGTAAAGTTATCCACACAGCTCACATTAACAGTAGGTTTTAGAAATGCTTAATTTTTTGCATTTGTTAAAAAGGAAAACAAGACTTTCAAAGCACTCAGCACTGCCCCAGTCTCACTGCAAACAATGATAATTATTGATGTTGTCAACTAAAACCAAAGTTAGGTGAATGCTGAGTGTTTTAGATATTCTCATTCCATACCTTTTCTGTGTGTAGCAAATGTATGAATTAAATGTATGGATACTTCTTCTACATTTCCTGCATCCCCCCAAAAAAACAAAGGACCAGAAAATAAAATTTAACTTATTAACTAATTTATATAAAATCAATTAAATTAAGATCAAAATCCCCAAACAAAGGGAAAACAGATGTTAGTGACTAGGTTCTCAAAGATCAGCAGCACAATTTCTCACAGACTTTTTTCACATGTGGTGGTTGAAGTATGAGATCATCCTTCCTTCCACAGAGTCCTGTTAAATGTTCATTGAGCGTTTCCTGAGGAATGGGGAACATTTGTGTTTAGGTAGGAGAGATTTCTACCATGAACTCAGGCACAGAAGCTGCATGCGAAATATCTGGTTAGATTATTTAGTCTATGTCACTACAGATGCAAAGTCATCTTTGGCCATGTTTACTCAATGGTATCTAAGAACAGATAAGATATACATCATTGCTTGGTTTCCAAACCCAACTGACAAGCTAAAGGAGAGCAGTGTTGATTGCCAACATATTCCCCTATCTGGATGACAGAGATGGCAGAAATACTGGGCATATAAATGTGTAGAGCTTTTTAGGATGTTTCTGAGTTATTTTTAGTTAAATAAGATGAATTTCTACCTGGATTCAATAAGAATAGAAACTGTCCTGCTGGAAACCAGATTCTGCATTTGATTTCCTTTATTGTTTCATCTGCTAGCCTTAATTTACATGTGACAGCACTGGGGCTGAAGAGAAAAGAGTAAGAATATATAACCAGAAGAATGAAGATTCAGATGCAGTCTTCCTTGTTAAAAAATTATGTACTTGTAGAAATTCTGGTTTCTTACATTTATGATACGAAGCCTGTAGCCTTTTCTCATCATGAGGACAACTCTTGAGAAACTTCATCTAAGTGACCTGTGGTTTATCAAAAAAAAAAAAAAAAAAAAAAGAAAGAAAAAAGGTATAGCTTTTGAATGGGGATTGTTCTCTAAAAAGGCATCCTCTAGCATTTTAGAGTAGCATCATCTAACAGGACACATCCGTACCTTCCTTGTGCCTCTTAAAGCTTTCACTGATCCCAGGTAAATCAGTTTTCCCCCTGGAAAACTTGGTAGCCTTAGACATTTTGAAAATGACAGTTTTTTTTATATTGACTATCCCCTGCTGTTTCTTTCTCTTTTACAGTCTGCAGCAATGCCTTATTTGAAAAGGTGCTGATGTGACAAAACATGGACCGCGAGGAAAAAAATAACTCATTGACTGTGCTCTCAACATCCTAGGTGCAGATAGTTTAAAATATTTATTTACAATAATGTTTCCTTTTGTTTTTAACCAGGTTAATTCCTTGTGTTTGATTAATGCTTTTTAGGAATAGAATAAAGTGACCATATGCTCACTTTTCTTCTTAATCATCTTTTTTTTTTTTTTTTTTTTTTTTTTTCCCCCTTAGGGTTATTTTAATTTAGATTTAGCTGAATTTGCTTTTCCCCCATAGGCTGCTTTCTATGTGCTGACTGTAAAAAATCTTTTGGAAAGCTGCCTGGTTTCTCTCTAGAGCCTGATGTAAAGTCTTCAAAGTAAGATTAAGAGTTGTTTGTTCATTTATTTATTTATAAACAGTGTCTTCAAGAGGGGGAGATGGATCTCTTATTACATAGATCCTGAATTTTTAGTTGAAGTCTTCTAAAGTTGCAGCCTCATTGCATCTTTTATTCAACAGAAACTAAATTTGCCCATTAGCTCTAGAGGGATCATCTGCTAGAGTGCAAGAATCAGCAAAGTTGCAGTCAGCTATTGTTTTCGTTGCTGGCCTTATTAATTGATTATTGATTTTATATTTCATGAAGAAATGCAGAATAATCTGGAAAAGTGAAAGTGCTCTGTGTATTATGTCTCATCACAAGAGTTGGAAGTGCTTTGGAAAAGTACTCTGGAGCAAGTGTATTGCTCAGCATGAGGCCATATAGTATGGACTATCTCTTTGGTCATTTTGGATCAACTGCCCTGGCCTGTGTCCCCTTGTCCTGGTTTCAGTTAGCACAGAATTAATTTTCTTCCTAGTAGCTGGTGGAATGCTGTGTTTTGGCTTAGAATGAGAAGAGTGCTGATAACACCCCGATGCTTTAATTGTTGCAGAGCAGTGCTTATACTAAGCCAAGGACATCTCAGCCTTTGCTCTGTCCTGCCAACGGGCAGGCTGGGGGGTGCAGTAAGAGCTGGGAGGGGACAGACCCAGGACAGGTGACCCAAACTAGCCAAAGGGGTATTCCATACCATCTGACGTCATGCTAAACAATATATAGGGGTGGCTAGCCGGGGGGAGGGGGCCGGACTGCTCGGGGTTAGGCTGGGCATCGGTCAGCGGGTGGTGAGCAATTGCATTGTGCATCACTTGTTTGTACATACTATTATTACTTTCGTATTATCACCATTGTATCATCATTATTATTATTATTATTATTATTTTCCTGTCTTATTAAACTGTCTTTATCTCAACTCACGGGCTTCACTTTCCATTTCTCTCCCCCGTCCCAGAGAGGGAGGGGGGAGGGTGAGCGAACGGCTGCGTGGTGTTTAGCTGCCAGCCGGGTTAAACCACGACAGTCTTTTTGGCGCCCAACGTGGGGCACGAAAGGTTGAGATAACGGCAGATCTGACCAGAGTGTGTTAAACTAAAATTGGTATAAGTATTAGACCTGCTTAATAGTCACTTGTCATAATGCTGATTGCTTTAATCTCAACTGTGCTGCGCCTGTTTTCCAAATTGAGTATTATAGCACGTTATTTTCCGTATGTGCTCTCTGTCATGTTGTTTATCCTCTCCGGGCCCTGGTTTCAGACCATTATGGTACTGTGTGTTGTATCAGTGGCTTATGAGATGATGAAATATCTGGCCATGACTCTAACCTGGTATTTGTACTCAGTAACATCTTCGATTCTATACTTTGGAAACTGTATTTTGGAAACTATTAGCAATTGTATCTGTTGCCTTTTTTCATTAGGGAGTCAATCTGTGGAGGGGAAAGGGGAAGATAATTTTTCTTACTTGATCACTCTCCCTTTCTCCTTCACCACCCCTGTACCCTCCTTGATCACTCTCCCTTCCTCCTTCACCACCCTCTTATCCTCCGAGTTTATTACAATAGCTCTCCAAGATATTGAATATCCTTGGGATACTCAGACCAGCATAGTCCTGTTGTTCTGCCTCCTGAATGCACTTCAGGTTCTGCTTAAAGTTAAACAACTACTTAGGAAGCTCATCCGGAGATCTGCCCGGAGGCAGTATAGTTGTGGGTGGCAGGGAGTATGGGAGGATATGGGCAGGCATCTAGACCAGTTGGCACCCCCAGTGTTTTGGAAATTCACCCCTGAACAAGTGCAAAATCCTCAAAAACTGGCAGAATGCTTGAATAAAAGGTGTCGCGATTCGGGAAGTTCCAAAGTAACACAAATCATTGTAACATGCTGGGGCCTGGCTTACGCCTATCGAGCTGCCATGGATACTGCTATCAACTTAGTGACAGACCCTGCGGCCACTCCAAGTCCCGTGACAGATCCAACGGCCACTGTGACCCCTACGGTGGACTCTGCAGCCGCTCCAGTCCCAGCTTCTGCAGATGCTCCAGTCCCAGCTCCTGCAGCCACTCCAGTCCCAGCTCCTGCAGCCGCTCCAGTCCCAGCTCCTGCAGCCGCTCCAGTCCCAGTTCCTGAAGCCGCCCCAGTCCCAGCTCCTGAAGCCGCCCCAGTCCCAGTTCCTGCAGTCGCTCCAGTTCCAGCTCCGGCCGCTACTCCAGTCCCAGTTCCTGCAACTGCTCCAGTCCCAGTTCCTGCAGTCGCTCCAGTTCCAGCTCCGGCCGCTACTCCAGTCCCAGTTCCTGCAACTGCTCCAGTCCCAGCTCCTGAAGTCGCTCCAGCTCCAGCTCCTGAAGCCGCTCCAGCTCCAGCTCCTACTGCTGCTCCAGTCCCAGCTCCTGCAACTGCTCCAGCTCCAACTCCAGCTCCTGTAGCCGCTACAGCTCCGGTTCCTGCAACTGCTCCAGCTCCTGTAGCCGCTCCAGCTCCTGTGGCCGTGTCAGAGAAACGAGCTGTAGCAGTGCAAGTTGACCCTGCAGAGGGCATTCCAACCCCTGTGGCAGACCCTGTAACAAAGTCAGAGAAACGAGCAGTAGCAGTGCAAGCTGCCCCTGTAGAGAAGGTGAAAATATGGTATAGAAATTCAAGTCGTTTAGAACGCAGAGAGTCTTCTGCCAATCCAGGTAAGGCTTCTGCCAAAACTAAGTATAGAGATGACGAAGATGATGACGACGCTGGGCCGTCAAGGATTCAGGAGGAGGAAGATGAGGATGCCGAAAGAGCAACAGTAACTACCCGAAGCCTAAACGAGCGCGAGCTACGAGATGTGCGAAAAGATTTTGGTCGCTGTATAGGTGAGCAGCTTGTCACCTGGCTGCTCCGGTGCTGGGACTCTGGAGCCAATTGTGTGGAATTAGACGGCAGGGAAGCCAAGCGGCTGGGATCCCTTGCTCGAGACGCCGGCATTGACAAAGCAATTGCAGATGGAGCACGACCCACCAGCCTCTGGAGGCGTCTCCTCTCAGCTGTGAGGGAAAGGTATCCCTTCAAGGAAGATATTTTATGTCTACCAGGCAAGTGGACCACTATGGAGAAGGGAATCCAGTACCTGAGGGAATTAGCCGTACGGGAAGTGATTTATGAGGATCCAGACCTCAAACAAACATCCACAGATCCAGATGAAGTCAAGTGTACACGACCCATGTGGCGGAAGTTTGTACGGAGTGCACCATCATCATATGCCAGCTCATTGGCAATAATGGCCTGGAAAGAGGATGAGGAACCCACAGTGGGTGAAGCGGCTAAACAACTCCGGCAGTACGAAGAAAGTCTCTCCTCTTCCTTACAGGCCTGCGTCTCAGCTGTGGAGAAACTTTCTGAAAAGGTTCACCAACTTGAAGAGAATCTATTGTCCTCCCCACCTGAACCAACCAGTGCCCACCGACCAAAGGAGAACACTTGGGAGAAACTTTCTGAAAAGGTTCACCAACTTGAAGAGAGATTATTCTCCTTCGCACCTGTACAAAGCAGTGTCTCAGCTGTCAGGGGTAGGCGTTCACCCACACAAGGAAGACGATATGGTGGGTACTCACCCCGTGCCACCCTGTGGTTTTACTTACGAGACCATGGAGAGGACATGAGAAAGTGGGATGGAAAATCTACCGCGACCCTAGAGGCACGGGTACGTGAGTTGCAAAAGAAAACAATCAGGAAAAAGGGATTCTCCGAAAAGTTTGCTGCTCCAACTTCCAGCAGACAGTCCTTCAAACACAGAAACGAGGAAGATTCTGACCAGGATTAGGGGGGCCCTGCCTCCAGCCAGGGGGAGGAAAGGGACAATCGAGTTTATTGGACTGTGTGGATTCGATGGCCTGGCACATCACGCGCACAGAAGTATAAGGCTTTAGTAGACACCGGTGCACAATGTACTATAATGCCATCGAGCTATAAAGGACCAGAGCCCATCTATATTTGTGGAGTGACAGGGGGATCTCAGCAGTTGACTGTATTGGAGGCTGAAGTGAGTCTGACTGGGAATGAGTGGGAAAAGCACCGCATTGTGACTGGTCCGGATGCTCCATGTATCCTTGGCATAGACTATCTTAGAAGAGGATACTGCAAGGACCCAAAAGGGTTCCGGTGGGCTTTTGGTATTGCTGCCTTAGAGACAGAGGGCATTAAACAATTATCTACCTTGCCTGGTCTCTCAGAGGACCCCTCTGTTGTGGGGTTGCTGAGGGTCGAAGAACAGCAAGTGCCAATTGCTACCACAACTGTGCACCGGCGGCAATATCGCACCAACCGAGACTCCCTGATTCCCATCCATAAGCTAATTCGTCAATTGGAGAGCCAAGGAGTGATCAGCAAGACTCATTCACCTTTCAATAGTCCCATATGGCCAGTGCGAAAGTCTAATGGCGAGTGGAGACTAACAGTGGACTATCGCGGCCTGAACGAAGTCACGCCACCACTGAGTGCTGCAGTGCCGGACATGCTGGAACTTCAGTATGAACTTGAATCGAAGGCAGCCAAGTGGTACGCCACAATTGATATCGCTAATGCATTTTTCTCCATCCCTCTAGCAGCAGAGTGCAGGCCACAATTTGCCTTCACTTGGAGGGGAGTCCAATATACCTGGAATAGGCTGCCCCAGGGGTGGAAACACAGCCCTACCATTTGCCATGGGCTGATCCAGTCTGCACTAGAGCAGGGGGAAGCTCCTGAACACCTGCAGTACATCGATGACATTATTGTGTGGGGTGACACAGCAGAGGAAGTTTTCGAGAAAGGGAAGAAAATAGTCCAAATCCTTCTGAAAGCCGGTTTTGCCATAAAACAAAATAAAGTCAAAGGACCTGCACGGGAGATCCAGTTTTTAGGAATAAAATGGCAAGATGGACGTCGTCAAATCCCAATGGATGTGATCAACAAAATAACAGCTATGTCTCCACCAACTAACAAAAAAGAAACACAGACTTTCCTAGGTGTTGTGGGGTTTTGGAGAATGCACATCCCAAATTACAGTCTGATTGTAAACCCACTCTACCAAGTAACTCGTAAGAAGAATGAGTTTGAATGGGGCCCTGAACAACGACAAGCCTTTGAACAAATCAAGCAGGAAATAGTCCATGCAGTAGCCCTTGGGCCAGTTCGAACAGGACCAGATGTAAAGAATGTGCTCTACACTGCAGCCGGGGAGAACGGCCCCACCTGGAGCCTCTGGCAGAAAGAACCTGGGGAAACTCGAGGTCGGCCTCTGGGGTTTTGGAGTCGGGGATACAGAGGATCTGAGGCCCGCTATACTCCAACTGAAAAGGAGATATTGGCAGCATATGAAGGAGTTCGATCTGCTTCGGAGGTGGTCGGTACTGAAGCGCAGCTCCTCCTAGCACCCCGATTACCGGTACTAGGCTGGATGTTCAAGGGAAGGGTCCCCTCTACGCATCATGCAACTGATGCTACATGGAGCAAGTGGGTTGCACTGATTACTCAGCGGGCTCGAATAGGAAACCCCAGTCGCCCAGGAATATTGGAAGTGATCATGGACTGGCCAGAAGGCAAATACTTTGGGATATCATCAGAGGAGGAGGTGGGTCGTGCTGAAGAAGCCCCACTGTACAACCAGTTGCCAGAGAATGAAAAGAAATATGCCCTGTTCACTGATGGGTCCTGTCGTATTGTGGGGAAGCATCGGAGATGGAAGGCTGCTGTATGGAGTCCTACGCGACGAGTTGCAGAAGCTGCTGAGGGAGAAGGTGAATCGAGTCAGTTTGCAGAAGTGAAAGCCATTCAGCTGGCTTTAGACATTGCTGAACGAGAAAAATGGCCAGTTCTCTATCTCTACACCGATTCATGGATGGTAGCAAATGCCCTGTGGGGATGGTTACAGCAATGGAAGCAAAACAACTGGCAGCGTAGGGGCAAACCTATCTGGGCTGCTGCATTGTGGCAAGATATTGCTGCTCGGGTAGAGAACCTGGCTGTGAAAGTACGCCACGTAGATGCTCATGTGCCCAAGAATCGGGCTACTGAAGAACATCAAAACAACCAGCAGGTGGATCAGGCTGCTAAGATTGAAGTAGCTCAGGTGGACCTGGATTGGCAGCATAAAGGTGAATTATTTATAGCCCGATGGGCCCATGACACCTCAGGCCATCAAGGTAGAGATGCAACATACAGATGGGCTCGTGATCGAGGGGTGGACTTGACCATGGACGCTATAGCACAGGTTATTCATGACTGTGAAACATGTGCTGCAATCAAGCAAGCCAAACGGTCAAAGCCTCTTTGGTATGGAGGACGATGGCTGAAATATAAATATGGAGAGGCCTGGCAGATTGATTACATCACACTCCCTCAAACTCGCAATGGCAAGCGCCACGTACTTACAATGGTGGAAGCAACCACCGGATGGCTGGAAACATATCCTGTGCCTCATGCTACCGCCCGGAACACCATCCTGGGCCTTGAAAAGCAAGTCCTATGGCGACATGGCACCCCAGAAAGAATAGAATCAGACAATGGGACTCACTTCCGAAACAACCTTATAGACACTTGGGCCAAAGAACATGGTATTGAATGGGTGTATCACATCCCCTATCATGCACCAGCCTCCGGGAAAGTTGAACGATACAATGGCCTGTTAAAGACTACCTTGAAAGCAATGGGCGCTGGGACGTTCAAAAACTGGGATACGCATTTGGCAAAGGCCACCTGGTTAGTCAATACTAGGGGATCTACCAACCGAGCTGGACCTGCCCAATCAAACCTGTTACGTACTGTAGATGGGGATAAAGTTCCTGTAGTGCATGTAAAAAATATGCTGGGTAAAACAGTCTGGGCTACTCCTGCCTCAGGAAAAGGCAAACCTATTCGTGGAATTGTTTTCGCTCAGGGACCTGGATATACTTGGTGGGTAATGCAAAAGAACGGAGAGGTCCGGTGTGTACCTCAAGGAGATTTAATACTGGGTGAGAATAGCCCATGAACTGAATTGCACCATGTTAAATAGTATATTATACTGTATATTATCACTACCATGATTACTATAGGTGACTAATTAGAATGTATGGAAAAGAGTGTAACCTGAGCATGACATAAATGGTATGGAATAAGGGGTGGATAGATGTCCTGGTTTCAGTTAGCACAGAATTAATTTTCTTCCTAGTAGCTGGTGGAATGCTGTGTTTTGGCTTAGAATGAGAAGAGTGCTGATAACACCCCGATGCTTTAATTGTTGCAGAGCAGTGCTTATACTAAGCCAAGGACATCTCAGCCTTTGCTCTGTCCTGCCAACGGGCAGGCTGGGGGGTGCAGTAAGAGCTGGGAGGGGACAGACCCAGGACAGGTGACCCAAACTAGCCAAAGGGGTATTCCATACCATCTGACGTCATGCTAAACAATATATAGGGGTGGCTAGCCGGGGGGAGGGGGCCGGACTGCTCGGGGTTAGGCTGGGCATCGGTCAGCGGGTGGTGAGCAATTGCATTGTGCATCACTTGTTTGTACATACTATTATTACTTTCGTATTATCACCATTGTATCATCATTATTATTATTATTATTATTATTTTCCTGTCTTATTAAACTGTCTTTATCTCAACTCACGGGCTTCACTTTCCATTTCTCTCCCCCGTCCCAGAGAGGGAGGGGGGAGGGTGAGCGAACGGCTGCGTGGTGTTTAGCTGCCAGCCGGGTTAAACCACGACACCCCTCCCAGCTCCTGGTGCTTCCCCAGCCTCCTTGCTGGCAGAGCAACAGAAGAAGCAGAAAAGTCCTTGGCTCTGTGTAAGCACCGCTCTGCAACAACGAAAAGCATCAGTGTGTTACCACCACTATTTTCATCAAAAATCAAAAACACAAAAATCATATGAGCCTCTACAAAGAAAATTAACTCTATCCCAGATAAAACCATGACAGTTGTATACTGTCTACCATTCATCTAAACTCAAACTCATCGAATATATTCTAGAATAGAATAGAACAGTATGGTCCCGTCGGAAGGGAACTACAATGATCATTGAGTCCGACTGCTTGACCACTTCACCATTAACTGAAATTTAAAGCATAATATTGAGGGCATTATTGAAATGCCTCTTGAACACTGACATGGAACACTGCCATGGAATATCAATCACCTCTCTAGGAAGCCTGTTCCAGTGCTTGACAATTCTAGTATCTTTTCCTAACATCCAGTCTGAACCTCCTCAGGTGCAGCTTTGTGCCATTCCCTTGCATCCTATCCTTGGTTATCAGGGAGAAGAGATTGGTGGCTTTCTCACAATTTCTCCCCCTCAGGAAGTTGTAGGCAGCAATGAAGTCATCTCTCAGCCTCGTTATCTCCAGATTAGGTAAACAAAGTATCTTCAGCCTCTTCTCACATGACATGCCTTCAAGCCCTTTTATCAGCTTTGTTGTCCTCCTCTGAATGCATTCAAGCATCTTTTCTATATTGTGGAGCCCAGATCTGCACCAATGTTCAAGGTGAGGCTGCACTAACACTAAGTATAACATTATAGGGAGAATCACGTGATTTCAATCCTGTTACAGTTAATGTTTTCCTGATAGCTAGAGGGAAGCATGGAGGTGCTTAAAATCTGTATTAATTTGAGGTAGAATTAAGTTTTATTTTTGCCTCATATGTCCAAAATGTAGTTGATAAGGGTTTGCAAGACTTGTCATGGTTATCAGTTGTTTAGCTTTTCCATTTAGAAGTCTTAGAATTCTCAGTGTTAGTGATGCTGTGATGTTTTTGTGAGGCAGGAAAAAGGTATTCCTCAGGGCAGTTCCTCAGGGAAGCCACTCATGTTTGGGGGTATGACTGGGTAGGATTCAGTTTGAGACACTGATATCACTGCATCTGCACATAAGCAGTCAGAAAGAAAAGGTTGCTCTCATTCCCAATTATGGCTTAATTAAAACACCAAGGCTTTTGTGATGTGGATTACCTTCTTCCTTTTTCATGGAATCCAAAGTGCACGCTTTTACAAATACAATCATGTTTAAAAGATTAAAACAGAAAAAATAGCTTAAAGTTACTGATATTCGCCCTCATGTCAAGTAAAATGAAAGGACTATATGGTACAGGAATAGCTCATCATAATTAAATGTTTTACATGTTTTAAATATTGATAGTCTTTTAGAATTGTCAGAGAAAATCATAGAATCACAGTTTGGATTAAGGTTGGAAAAGACCTCCAAGATCATGTAGTCTAACCATCCACCCAACCACCAATATTACCCAGTAAACCATGTCTCTAATCACCATGTCCTTAAACACCCCTGGGGATGGTGATACCACCACCTCCCTGGGCAATCCATTCCAATGCCCGACCACTCTTTCTGAGAAGAAATGTCTCCTCATTTCCAACTTGAACTGCCCCTGGTGCAACTTGAGAACATTCCCTCTTGTCCTAAATCAGACACACTGCTAATGCATGGGCCTAATCCAGTGGCTGCAGAAAACAATGGGCTTACTGGCAACGTGCTTTTCATTAGAAAGTTCTTCCTAAATAAAATATAAGCTCAAATAAGAAAAAGTTCGTAAATGCTTCTGAGCAAGAAACAAGCAAGAAACATAAAATATAACATATTAAGATTGAAGCTAGGAATGGTGAAAACTCATTGTTTTTATTTCTAAAAGTAAGGTGGGAAACAGCCATTCAGACTGTATGTTGCAGTTTTGATCTGTAAAGTAGGTCTGGAAATGAATTGTTTTCTGAAACTGTTTTAAAGAAAGATGATATTTTGTTAAATGTTTATTTTTTAAAGATGGGAACTATCATATTCAAAAGTTATAACAATAGAAATGCAATTAAAAAATCAAAATATCCCCACATTTCCTTTATGCAGTTTTACAAGTCATTGATCTTTTAATATTTATTTTAAAATCTTGTTTATCATTCAAGATGTGATTGAACAGGAACTCAAAGTGTACCATTTTGAAATTACTGAAAACTCATGTTGGCTCCCCAAACCCATTTTTGACTGATAACCATAGATTTTTTTTTGAGTTTTTAGACTGTTTTACTAAAAAAAATGTGTACCTTGCAGAGTCTCAGCAGTGGAAACAATATTTTCAGCCCTGTTTAAATCAACACTATGTGGGCTGTTTGTTTGCTACAATTAGGATTACTTTAATCCTAGCGGACAAAATGAAACTGTTCCATTTGTTTTACTTAGACTGTAATATTCATCAAATAAGGTGATAAAGGCAAGGTTATAAAAGTTGAACAGAAGTAAATGTTTTACACTAAGTGTTATTGAGTCTGAAAGAAGTAATGGTATCTTTATTTATTGCAATGTCTGTGTGAGAATGAAAGATTTTACAATTATTTTGACCATCACACTTAATTGAAATGAGAATGTGCAAATTTTCTGTTAGAGTAAAACAGATGGAAGTACTATAATACAGTTGCAATTTTGTCTGTGTTAATTCCTCTTTATAAGCCTGAATCTCCACCTCATTACCTAACATTAATGAATTCACGCCACACAAGGTTCAGCTAAGGGAAACAATAAAGAAATAAATGCACAAACTAAAGAAGCAATGAAATTATCACCTGAAGAAAAAAGCTTACATGATTCACCATGTCAGTAAAAGTACGGGAATAATTGGTTGTATGGATCACTGCTCCTGCTGTGATGTATCAGAAATCACTGGATCAATCTCATGCACACATATCCCTGGAGTGAGCGTGACTAGGAGAACAATTGCTTTCCTGCAAAACCCTGAGAACTTTTGTCTCCATCCACTGGCAGTTTCATAAATAATGTCATGTCTTAAAAACACCTGGATTAAAAAAAATTATTTTAGACTGCATTCAGCTACCTCTGTTACTGTATCAAATGTCTTTAATTCTGTTAACTTTAGCAAGGGAGGCCATAGTTACAGTGGGTACTAAAAAATGCAAAGAGGGTGAAAAACATTTTAAGTGATTGGGACTGACCTTGGAGATGTATCCACTTTTTCTTTTAATTTCATTGCTGCCAGTAACCTCCTGATTTAGGCATTCCAGGTGCCAGGTTAAGTACTGAGGTTATATGGGTAAGTCTGGACTTGGCCTTAACTGAGATGCTAAATGTAAATGTTGTAAATATAAGCTGACATCCCAACTGAGGGTAGAAAGTGTTTGAATTTGTATGTGTGAATATGCTGCTCTACCTTGTACAGAAAATGAGCTGAGAAGGACACTTTTAAGTGGTGTTCATTTCCAGTGCATGGTATAGACTTATATGCCTACACTTACCAGGACCATTACCTTGTACCTTACAAAGCTGATGGCGATCTCTTTGGTTTTAAACGGTTACAAGATTTGCATTGATAATGCTTAACCATAAAATTTGCTCTTACAAACATTGGGTCTGTTAGAAACTAGAGTTAAAAAGATGGTTCCACATGCCTACAAGTAGAAAATATCTCAGAAGAAGCAGAAGGGTCAGTTTTCACTAAAAGTCAGAAAAGTGTGCACTCTATTTCACAACTCTCCCATGAACTGGAAGAAACAGTTTTTGTTTATAGGTAATGTGAGAAAGTAGGCCGAGTGCTTTTTTACAATAGCCATTTAATCAAAGTAGCAGAAGGCAGTAAAAGCATTGAGACTTACGATTTATTGAAAGATCAGTGATTGATTCATCAGCAAGTTATATAGCACTTGTGTGAGCTTGTGCTATAGTTTATTTACCAAAAGTGTAAAACAGCCTTACACATATTAGCCAGGGCTGTGTTTACACTGTTATTTAGTTTTTCTTTATCTATGTCCCAGAAGGAACCCCACTGTAGTGATTGTGTAATATAAAGAAGATCAATCATCCGAACACAATTTAATTTTAACTCTGTTACTTCCAAGCTCAATAAAGAACTACAGATTCAAAAGGTCATGGAAGGGTTGTTCAGAATGTAAATTACATATTCACTAGTTATTTTAGCGTAGTTTTAAAAATAGTAGTAATAGGCTTGTCATGAAAGGTAAAGAGAAGCCTAAAAGACTATGGGCATGACAAAGAGCAAAGTCTAAACTTTAGAAGAGCAAACTTCCATCTGTTTAAATAATTAATAAATGAGATCCATTGGGAAGCTGTCCTTAGGGACAGAGGAACTGATCAGAGCTGGAAACTCTTTACAGACACTTTCCTTAGAGCACAAGAGCTCTCCATTCCCATGTGCAAGAAATCAAGCAGGGAAGGCAGGAAACTGGCATAATTAAGCAAAGACCTGCAGGACAAGTTTGAGAAATGGACACGTGAACAAAATGAGGTTCAGCAAGGCCAAATGCAAGGTGCTGAACCTGGGTTGGGACAATCCCAGACATGAGTACAGACTGGGTGAAAAACTTACAGGGAGCAGCCCTGCAGGGAAGGACTTGGGGATTCTGGTGGACAAAAGCTTGACATGAGCCAGCTGTGCATGCTTGCAGCCCAGAAGGCCAACTGTATCCTGGGCTGCATCAACAGAGGTGTAGTCAGCAGGATGAGGGAGGTAATTGTCCCCCTCTTGTGAGGCCCCACTTGGAGTACGGCATCCAGGTATAGGGACCACAGCTCAGGAAGGATGTGGTCCTGTTAGAGGTCCAGAAGAGGGCTATGAAGATTAGTGGGCTTGAGCACTTCACTTATGAAGACAGGCTGAGAGAGCTGGGGATGTTGAGCCTGAAGAAGAGAAGGCTTCAGGTAGATGTTACTTGCCTTTCAGTATTTAAATAGGGCTTATAAAAAAGACAGAGTGACAGGCAGATAATGAGAGGTCAATCAGGAATGGTTTTAAACTAAGAGAGGGTAGGTTTAGATTAGATGATAGGAGAAAATTCTTCTTTTAGAGGGTGGTGAGACACTGGAAAAGGGTGTTCAGAGAGGCTGTGGATGTCCCATTCCTGGAAGTGTTCAAGGCCTGATTGGATGAGGCCCTGGGCAACCTAGAGGGTGGCATCCCTGCCCATGGCATGGGCAGAGGTAGAAATAGGTGAGCTTTAAGGTCTCTTCCAACTCAAACCATCCTATGATTCTAGAGGATTTTCTGAGTTTTGATTTGTAGTTTGTTTTGTTTTGTATAAAACATTGTAACATAAGCATTGTGTATCATCCAAATGATAGTAATGACTGGAAATAAAAGCCATTACTGTGTGTTAAAACTGGCAATTAGTTAAACAGGGTATTTTTGTTGTGTTTTAATGACCATGTAATAAACACTGGAGCAGTGAAAAAGGTTCATGGCATAGAAGATATGAGCTGAAATTGAGGATCAGTTAAATCTGTCAAAACTTTATGCAGCATGCTTCTCTGTTGCTGCATCTATTTATTTTGCAATTCAGAAAGAATTATCTTTCTCTCCCTCCCAGGCTACACCTGACAATACAGATTGCTATATTGCTCTGTATTTAAAAGCTACACAGAAAACTAGAGGGTTGACTTTTACAATATATTTATTTCTTTAATTTTAATACAGAAATCATTTTTCTCTCCCTAACAGGACAAAGTTACCCTTTTTTTTTTTTTTTTTTTTTGCCACATTCACTCAGATATGTGTCAGCTATTTCATATAAAGTTAGGAGCCATTTTAAATTCCTTGTTACAAGGCACATATCTGAGACAGTAGTCCCATGAACTTATGAGGTGGGCACACCAGCATGCCCAGTGAAAGCATGGTTTTAGAGAGGAGTGGTTGCCTTTTAGTTCCACAATCTTTGTATTTTTTCCTGATTTACATTCAGCTCTTGTACACACTTTCTGCAGAAGCACTACATAATTTAGTGTAGGGAAGAAAACACCAGACTAGCTCTACATATGGTAAAATTCTTGTTGGTGTATGTTATTTTTTCTCTGCCTAGACAAGGATAGGGGAAGCAGAGGGGATGAAATAGAAACGTGATTATATCTCACCATTTGTTTGTTTTTTTTTTCTCATCATGAATAAGTTCTTTCCTTGTGACCCCTGCAAAACAGCATTACTATTAGATGGTAAGTGAACAGACCTCTCTTAAAATATTACAAATTGTTTTTAAAAATCTTTAACAAATTTTTTAGCAATGTCTGCATGCAGCCATCAAGAAAAAAAACAACAAAACAAAACAAAATAAAACCAACAAACAAACAAAAAACAAAACAAACAAACAAACAAACAAAACTGATGGGGATGACAGAATTTCAATACAGAATGTGAAAGTATTAAAATAATCTGTGGATTGACTGGAAAAGAAAAGCCTGATTAAAATTTCCTGATAGCTTTTGAGGCAGAAAAAGAACCAGATGTCTCCGTATCTATATTTACTACTGGAACCTTTGTTCATTCTTCCTGGCCACTGTAATAGAGGGGGGATCTTGGAGACTGAGAGGCTCAACTTGGAAGATATTGTCGCTGTTCTGCTATTAAGTCTGGTTTTCTGTTTTTAAGAAAGAACGGGAAAAGTGTTCTCAACCTTTGCCCAAAACTAAAATTAAACCTGCTAACTCTCTTACCTCCCTTTGCAGGGATTAGAAGCACCAAAATATTGTAAAAGAGGAAGTCTTCAACATTCTGATGTTCTGGCCAAATGGTGTTAAGGGAGATCAAGCAGTGTCTAAACTTCATTTTTGGAACAACAACCACCACCACCAAAAGAGTGGAGTCATTCAGATAAGCATCCATATATCTTTTTTTTTTTTTTTTTTTTTTTTTCATTTTAAACAGAACATGCTTTCTAAGATTCACTCATCACTAATCACATCAAACAACTTAAGAGTCATCTCAATCGTGGTCTAATAATATTTGATACATTTTTCTTTCATTCTCATGGTTTCACCAAAATTTTTTCACAAGACAAAACCGGGTGAATAGAGGCATAAAATATTATATTTCAGCTTTACAAACTTTTTTATTGAAGGTGATGGTAAAGGAATTTGAAAAAACAAACAAACAAACAAAAAACAGTAAATTATCTACATAACCACTACACTATCTGATAAATGGAGACAACATTTTCTTGTTTTCTTTTGAATAAAACTTAAATTGAAATCTTTAATCTGATTTAGCCACAGAGGACAGGACTCCATTTTCTTACCTTGCACGTACGATGTGGATAGTTGAATTTGAGGCTGGCACTCTTCATCTGCTGCATATAAGGTAGTCTACTATATAGTAGATTACCAGTATATTAGTTATTTGTTTTAAACTGTAAACAAGGCTTTATACGAGAAAATGAACTTACAATGGCTAGCTGAGACATAGAACCCATTATAAACATATATGTTTGATGAAATGAATCTTTGTAATGATACCTATTTGCAATTGACATGATGTACACAAACTCCAAATCTCTCTGTGTTCTGTCAGCAGCTGAAAAGGAAGCCATTTTATTGTCAGCATAGTAGAGACTAAAGCCACATCTGTGTTAATATTATAGCAGTTAGGGGGTAAGATTTTTAGTGACATTTTTATACTGATAAAACTGGCAATGTAAATAATTATATTCACAACTTCAACTTTTACGTGCATAGTCAGGATAAAATGCATTTACATAATATCACTTTTTCTAGTATAGGACACACCTCTACTAATAGGAATTTCCATTTCATTGAGAAGCCCCTTCTAATGGAGACAAGCACTAAAAGAGAGATGATAATGCTTTCTCCAAAATGTGGTTTGTTATGATTATTTTGTCCTGGATTTGACCATCTTAAAGTATTTTGTTTAATGATGTTTACTTCTTCGTGGCAAGAAGATAAAACAAAAGGAGACACTGACAGGCCTAGGAAGCAGCATGAATGAAGTAGTCACTCAGGGAGCAGTGTACTTCTAGAAGACTTTTGTAGAAAAATATTCAATTTATTAATTACCTCTTGAAAGAAAGCAGGTAAGACTCAAGAAAAAAAGCAAAACAGCCCTATGCTTCTAGAAAAAAAAAAATAAAATCAGAGAGCTTTCTGATTTTCTCTCCTAATACTGAGTTAGACATGTTTTAAAATGCTACTAAAATTTCATTATAGTAGGATTGAATTTCTGGGTGGCAGGATTTAAAAGTTTTTAAATTTAGAAACCCACCAAATCCTTCAGAAGGTGTAATGACAGCTCTGATCTTTTCCAGTAGGTATTCACTATTACTATAAGATGTTAAATGTGCTGGGACTCTCTAACACTGAGACCAGTTCCTTGGTATGGCATCATGTTCACATCTTTAAACTCTCTTAATCTCCAAATCAAATGGCTGCATGAAAAATGACTAACTGAAGTGCCAACTTGTGCGTTTAGCTGTTTGTACAGTGCTTGTTGACTTGAGCCAACACTATGTTAGAGAACGTATTTAAATGGTATAGTCATTTAGCATTTGGGTACCAGTATCCATCATGGAGCTCATTACTTTTTACCTAACACTTTCCAAATATATTATACTACCATGATAAAGATTCCACACGTGTATCTGGAGTTGAAGATCTTGTGAACAGCAATAGTATTAACTCTTTCCTACCTGTATACACAGTAATTGTAATAGCTTTGGACAACCAAATACTTATATGGATAATATACACATTGTCCTCATTGTCCCAAATATGCACAATTTCTGTTTTTATTTTATTTTATTTTATTTTATTTTATTTTATTTTATTTTATTTTATTTTATTTTATTTTATTTTATTTTATTCATTTTTTATTTTATTTTATTATAGAAGGAGGGCTGCAATATATAACTTTTCTCCTATAACACCCGTACGTTTTCTCTGGAAGCCTGAATGATTTCTTTCCCCATGTATTTTTTGAATTCTGGATGATGTTGTTATGGATTTTCTTCACTTTTGTAATATCTTTGTGAACAAAAGTCAAGTAATTTCTGTAATAGTTTTTGTTTAAGTTCCTACTACTTTAAGGACAATATTAGGTTGCTGATATTTTTAGGTGGAAACATCTTGTTACCACCATAGCATAGGAAAAACAGAGCTTATTTCTGGATATCTCTGTGGATGCATGGCATTTGAGCACTGGGAAAAATAATTTGGGGGCAGAAGAACAGGAAATATATATTGCCATATAAATTGTAGAGACTTATCAAAACACAGGGAAATGGAAGAAGTGATGAACAAACAGGTTTCTTATAGAAAATAGATAAGGAGAGGAGAAGATGAGTGGCTTAACTTGACCATCCAAAGTTAAAATGGAAGGTTTGAGGTTGAAGAATGATGATTATTTGAATGGCAAGACATAATTTAGAGGAGAAGCATCACCGACAACCGTGGAGAACATTCAAAGGTGTGGAGAAAGGAGAAGGGTGAAAAATCAAAGTCAAAGTTAGTACAAACATGCACATTTCTTATGATACTAAATAGAGATTGACAGAGATTTAGAATTCACTCTGTGCATTACACCTGTCAAATGTGCATGAAAATGCCAAGCCACAGACAGGACAATTAATTCCCTTAGTGGGATTTCAGAAAGTATATACGAGCTTCTTGGGAATATGGGAATGGAAGTGAATAGCACTATATTTAACACCCACAGTCCCCAAAGTTCAAGTTAGTGCTTAAAATCTTCCCTTCCCTGAGAAATTAAGGGCAGGTGTGAGTCTGTATTTGGCTCCCCTCACAGCAGTATCTATCAGGGAGAGGTCGATGACATGTGTAACTACCTGCTGGCCACTTATACCTCCATCCAACGAGACTCTGCTTTTCCTCTATGCTCACAGCTCGGAGGGGTACAGTTGATTGGCTTTCCTTCTGTTCAGTTCCTCTTCTTTGATTTACAGCAGTCTTCCACACCCTTTACATAGGTCCTTTTCTAACTTCTCTGATAAGGGATTTCTTTGTGTCCAATTAGTAAGGCTAGTGTATCAGGCTGGAACTAGATAATTAAAAGAATGAAAAGAAACACAGTGACCTTGGTTCACAAATCTCCATGGGCAATTTATAAAACTTTAAAGGATTTAAGAAAATGTATTAATATTATTATTTTATCTCTTGTTCATCAGTAACAGGGTGATTGTTCTTCCATAACTCCAAGACCTCTCTAGAATCAAGAAAAAGCTGAATTTCCTTTTTTTTTTTTTTTTTTTTTTTTTTTTAAACTGCTCTTTTGATAATTATAGATTTCTAAGATAAAAATGCACTTTTCAAGTTTGAAAATGATGGGTTCACTTTACTGTATTTTATTTAAAAGTATATCATTGATTTATTTTATTTTATTTTATTTTATTTTATTTTATTTTATTTTATTTTATTTTATTTTATTTTATTTTATTTTATTTTATTTTATTTTTGTAAATCCAGAGAAATGGAAACCACAAAAAGCAGGAAATACCATGTTTCATTTTATCTTGCCCCTTTGCACAGATTTCATTTAGAAGGAGCAAGAGAGAGAGATGTGCTTCCTGGGTTAAAAAAGCATTGTGATATGGCACAAATTTGTCTTCTCCATCTATGCAATTTAAATAAACACTAACTATTGTGCCTTTAATGAAGGATGGGCATTTGATTATACAAAGTGACAACAAGTAATGGGGGAAATATATTCTTTAGTCTGGGAATTCCTCTTATCTAGATGTAACCATCTAAAGGAGAGATGCGTTTTAGTTATTTAGGTTTCTGTGAGTCAGAAAAGGACTAGTAGTCAAAAAAAAAAAAAAAAGATGTCAAGGAAAGACTCTCTAGAAGCGTCCTTTTCTCTGCCTGGCTGCTTGTCTCTCTGACAATTATAAATGTAACCCAGATGGCTAGCTTAGATTAGATGCTTAATTTTTAGTTGTCTAAAGTTAGGGAGGACAAAATCCACTGTGGAAGACTAGGCTGATATACCATTGCATTTGCATACAAGTATAAAGAGATATTTTGAGGTCTTGGTAAATTTTTTTATAGACATGAATCTGTGTTTTAAGACTTTTTTTTTTTTTTTTTTTTTTTTTTTTTCTCCTCAAAAAGCATTTCCCTAATCTCTTGTTTTCAGACATGTAGGTCAACAGATGGCAAAGAAGGAAGGATAATACTTATTACTGAGGACACAGCCTTGGCTTTCCAGTAGTATTGAATTATTTAGGCTCTGCTTTTGAGTCTATTTGATTCCAGGTATCATGTTGTGTTCTATTTGCTACATAAATTTATCTTTCACTCCTCTGAGTCTCTCCTCTGTGCATGTGAGTTTTCACATGTGTATGTTCACTTCATGAAAACTGCTCAAAAAACTAAATCTATCTACACGGGCAGAAAACAGATAAGAACAAATTTAATATCTCTCTTCTTAAAAGACAACAAAAAGACCATCTCTGTGTTTTTACTCACAAACTGCCTGCTATATGAAAGAATTCCCATTTCAGCTGCAGAGGAATAGAATTTATCCACTTTCAGATAAGGCACCTAACTCACAAAATTAAAAACTGTTACACTCTTAATTCTTTATAAAGACCTCTGAAAACTGATAGGGTGCAAAGATCTCTTTCCAGAAATCAGCATTAAAATATTCCTGGCTCTACTCAGATGTCCCCATGTGTATATACTCAGAGGCTGAAGCCAAAAGATTTTTCAAAAATGTTTTTCTCTAAATATTTCAGTGAATAACCCCATCACCATTAAACTGCTGAGTTTCACTGCCCAGAAACAAGAAGCATTTTCACTTACGTGTCTCAGCTCTGGGGTTTTGTTTTCTCCATGTCTCCATGCTTTTTCCCCCACATTTTCTTACTTCTAAGACATATTGCAAAGCCTGGTCAGCAGGGTTTCATTATGGTTTGCAGGCATAGTATGCATCCCAGACTTTTAGCATCAAGCATTACTACTAAACAAAAGCAACAGCCAATTTCTTACAAACAATAGAGCATCAACATTTTACAGGTAGACATTGTTTAAGGCTCCACTTAAAACACAATGGCACACACAGAATTGTGCCCTTAACGAAACTGTTGATCCTAAATCTTCCCTACAGGCTTCCACATTTTCTTCCCTGTAGTTTAGCTTTTTTTTTTTTTTTTTTTTTTTTTCCTACTGTGTTACGCTCTCTCTGTGCTGTTTTTGAAATAAACCTCCCAATTTACAATCTATTATTGGCATTCATTTATTAAACCCCTTCACAATCAAGTCATTTCAGTGTCTTGAGAATGAATTAGCTAGGATTTAACTCTTCGTTCACTTATCTGCTATTTACTCTACAGTCTCCAGAGATTTTCTTCATTGAACGCAGTATTCTATAATGCTAATTGCTGCCAGTGGATGGTACTTAAATGCCAAGCTATTTTCAGTTGATCTACAGCTATTTCACTAATGAACTTGTACCATAAGCAGAATATAGCTACAGCTCCAGCAGAAATGTATGTATTTGGATTTCTCACAAATGCTTCTGTTGAATTGGCAAAAGGGTGTACTTACTCATAAAATGCATGAACAAATTTCGGCTGGCCAATCAACATCTGTTATAGAGATAGATGTGAGCCAAAAATTCTTGTTCTAACACTCAGTATTTGGCCCAGAAAGCATGATTATTTAAACTCTTCATGGCTGGGTTCCAAAGACAGTTTCATAGCTAGCTAACCCAGCTACCAGAAAGCTAGGCCATATTCCATATCCTGCTAGAAGAAGAAGGATACTCATGAAAGGCCTTTTTTCCTTTTAGTTCTTTCTGTTCTTTTGCCTTTTATAAACCTGAATTCTCATTTGCAGTATAGTAGCACTTTGAAGAGTTAATAAATGGAACTGCGTCTGCTACAAATTCTGTTTAACTGAATATGCAAGTAGTCAGACACTTTGCTGACATTTAGGTATAGTTCTTTGTAGAAGCTATGCATATGAAAAGTTTGACAATAAAAAATTCTGACAACACTAAGGTTTCAATGAATACAAAATTTTCAGGGGAGATATCAATTTCAACATTTATGTTCAAAATATTAACATTTCAGAAGAAAAGTTCAAAGATGATAAAATGTCTTTTTTAGTACTTTTTCTTTTGTGACAATTTTAAAACTTTCCAATTTCGTGACAAAAGCCTTTATCAAAATACTAGCATTTTCTGAAGATATAGATTCAATGTTCAGAGCTGTTCTCCTATAAACTTTTTCATTTCCTGAGTCTCTCATATTGGCACAATACGTTTAATGCTGAGCTGCCTTTCCTGAACAAACCAAGAACAACAAAAAAAAAAACATTTCCTTTGGGAGACACTGTTCTAACACTGCATTAGATTATTTTTGAAGGTTATCAGCATTATTCTGCTGAATATCAAAAGGTGTCACTGTTGAGTAGTCAAAGACTTCCTTGAGTGATCTGTCCTTGTGAGGTTTTAATTTTACCTTTTTTTTTTTTTTTTAACCTTTTTTCTCATAGCTACAGAAAATGGTTTCCAACTCAACTGTCTATTTTGAGTGAAATAACTCTGATTACTGCTGAAAACACCCATAGAACACAATAAACAAGTTATCCCTGTTATAGTGGTCAAGAGGTAAAAAACCCTCTTGGTTATTACTTTGTTCTAATTTCAAAATTAATGTCACTTAAAAGGGTCAAAGTGAAGCTAGTGAATGTAGTACAGATGGAGATATTGCTATTGAGACAAACATCCACATAGATCTGACCTTCTAAGAGCTCTGAGATCGTATCTTTTTAGGAAAGAGAGTGTCTGAAGAAGGACTCAAGGAGACAGAGACTGCGATACAACCTCAGTAGTGCTAGAAACCTTGGCCAGGCTGTGGGTTAGGTCCTGAACATCTGTCATTTTGGTGTAGCGTTGCCACCATTGAGTCTTATGGAAAGATTTCCTTTCTATCTCTTGAGTCTCATCAAATACTACCCTTTCATTATACATTTTGAGATATCCATTCTATTTATTTTTTTTTTTTTTATCCATTCTAATTTTTCATCATAAGGAAACTTCTCATGTATTAATCATTGTGCCAGTCTTTAGGTCCAACAAGATTTTTTTTTCCCCTCATGTTCTCATCTTAGACTATTTTCTGCACAGAAGCAGATAGATAATGGAAGAAAGTAGAATTTAATATATCAAATGTATTCTTATCTTACTTGAAAAAAAAATTAAAAATGTCTGTGCTTAGTTTTCACATAGGAGAAATTCACTACGACAGTAACTGGGATTTCAGGGCCAAAACAATTCTTAAGCTTGGATGGAATGACCAAGGCTGCAGTCCTCAATAAATCTGAAAGAATTTTTCTTTGATTGCTGATTTTGGTACAAATTCCAGTGTAGCTGTTATATACTTACCTGTACTGCTCTCTGTTTACTTTAGGCTCTTTTTGTAAAGGTTTCACATTCCAGCTAGCATCTCTTTTATCTGCTATGGTATAAAAATAAAGTTTGTCATTGTAAAATTCAAATCCATGTTCCTTTTTGAAGGGTTTCATTGAGGACTCTCTTAGCCTGTGGTTATTCTATACCAAGTAGCGCAGGTAGGCTTAAACAAAATAAAATCAATATTATTATTTTATTAAAATAATCTTCTGACTATTTCAACCATTGATGTAAGGCAATTTTACCTTGATGGAGTACCTTCAAAGGGAAGGAAATCTTCCTCATGGGAAAAAAGTGAAAGTTTTTTGCCTTTTAATATAGTTATGAGGAATGACAGAGGTCAAAAGTTTTTCCTTATGTGTATACAGCTACAGAGCCACAAGTCTCTCACCAAAATTGAAGCTTAGAGCAGAAAGTCTGTGATGAATGTTAAAAGTTTGCTTTCAAATGTTTGTCATCTTTTTGACATGGTACTTTGTGTCCAGCTGAAGAGCTAAATAGGCGTAGAAATATGGAAAGAAAGTTCAGCTACAGATAAAGGCATACATACTTCCCTGTGAGGAAAAGCTCAGTCTTATTGATCTAGCAAGGTCTGGTCAAACCAAAAGATGAATACTCTTAAAGCTAGAATGTTTAACTCTATGTGAGGGAGCATTTTGACCCCTCTGTGGCCCCTGGTATGGCAAGGGATTTCATGACATGCTGACCCTGGAAACTGGAAAAACACAGGCTGAGGGAGCAGAAGTGCAAATGGGCAGTGTTTCATGGCATTGCTGCTCAGTTTTATGAAGACTGAATAGTCAGACTATGTCCATAAAATAGCCTTCCAAAAGAGTGGCTTAGTTCTGACAAAGTTCAGCCACTAAACTTTTTGTGCATGTAAGAGGTGAATAGCAGGGGATTTTCAGCATATTTTCTCCCCTCCATCCCCACTGCTTGTTAAAAATTGTCTCTGTTCTCACTGGGGAGTGATGCTTTATGACCTCAACCCCTGAAGGTGTTATCCCTGGATAACAGTACCACCAGTTTTGTGCTGTAATTTTACAATGAGTTACTTGGATGACATGGTAGTTCAACAAGCTCCTGTGTCTGTGGGGATTTGGTTTTGTGGTCCTTTTTTGGGGGGGAGATAGGGCATTCAGCTATGACTTGCATGGCACAGCTTCCCTTTTGAGCCTATACACTGATTTTGCAAGTCTGCGTCTCAACAAAAGCAGCCTCAGCTCTCTGTCCTGAAAGCCAGGGAGACTGATGCTTTAACCAGCTTTTGTGAGCTGGTTTTCTGCATCTGGGGTCAACTGGTGTTTCCTTGCGATGAAGGAAGAGAACTTGCTCAGAGTTTATTTAGGTTTCCTTAAGAAACGGATACTTTCTAACTCTGCAAAATCTGGAAAGTTCTGTAGAGACATGAAAAATAAGGACTATGCAGATGCTAGGACTACTTGCTATCTCCCTACATATATCTCTGCTTAACCCTGAGTTTGCCTCTTATCCCAGGCCCTAGGAAGCTTAAAGGGCCACACTGCTGCAGTGAGATTGTCTAACTCTGCCCCATTTTAGTCAATAGAATAGGAGTAATGCATTGAATTCTGCTTTATCTCATTGGAGTCTGCATTAATAATAAACCAAGCATCATTAACATATGTTCAGTAATGTTTGGGAGTACTTAAATTTCATTTTACATGAAGTGACAGCTTCTCTGAAATTACTACTCTGAAGGAAACTGTTACACCATGCAGTAGTTTATCTGTCGAAGAGGAGACTGAAAAACAAGCAATCATGTAAGCCAAGATATTCATAAGTATATATAAAATACAGAATTCCTGAACACATATCACACTGAAATGGTCTCAGTTAAAAACAGAATAAACCAGTAGGTATGGATTTAAGTATCTATTTTGAGGAATACATTTCTGAAAGATCTTTTCTTGGGGGGGACAGAAAAGACCTTAACAGATCGTGCATCTGAAAACAGGTTAATCAATAAGTAGAATTAAAACAATTGGCTACATTCCTGTGCATGGATTAATGTCTGTGTATTTCAAAGTGCTCTGGTCCCAAATCTTCCAGGTGAAGTTAGAAAATGAAGAGTGTGGTGTTGTATTTTATTTTTTTTTTCGGGGGGTGGGGGGGGGGGAAGGAAGGGAAGTTAGACAACACAAGAATGGTCAATGGAAAGAAATGAGAAATGGTTTGCAAGGAAAAATCTGAAGAATTCAATCAGTTTGATTTAATAAGGTATGTCGAAAAGTAAACTTGTTTAAAATGTTTAATGACTTTTAGAGACATATGAAAAAAAAAAAACAAACAAACAAACACACAAAAAAAATAACCACCAACAAAAACAAAAACAGAAAACCAACAAAACCTGAGACAAAAGCAGTATCTGGGAAAAAAAATATCTGGGAAAAATCATAATCAGTATCTAAAAGCTGAAGCCAAACACAAGAAAAAAAATCCCTAAAAATATTTATAACTTTGGTATCAATTAAACAGTGGAACACACTACTGCAGGAAATATTTGATTTTCCATTGCCTTGTCTCAAAGATGGAAGTCTTTACAGAAAGAGTGCTTCAGACAAGAGGAACTCAGTAAAGGCAAAACCAAATGTAACTGGGTGAAATTTAATGACTGAGGTTCTACAAGATATCCAGTTGTTTTAAAACTTTTATGTATACACAAATCTATAAAAAATATTGAAGCATGATTTCAGAGATACTCCACTGATTTCAATGGCCTTAATGAAGGTTAGTCAAAAAAGCTTTATACTGTAATAACAGGTCATTGATTTATGATTTTCATTTTTACTATGAAAAAAAAAAAAAAAAATCAAGGACTTTTAAAAGTCATTAGGAAAGACAGGATCCTACAGTTAATTAAAATTTGATGTGAGGTAGGGCCTGAGTTTTCAAAGGTGTTAGGTAATCCTCCTTCTGCTACTCTCAGAAATGTGCAAGCTTCCAAAAGCTCTGTGAAAGTAGACCAGGGAAGGAAAGCACCTATGCTTCTTGGAAAAATATTACATTACAGAACTATTATCCTGTATAGACTACTTTAAAGGAATGCATATCAGCAATCTTGTGGTGGAGTACCTTCTTCTTAGGCCATGAGCCAAGGCCAAGAACCTCATACCACTGTAAAAAATATATGTGTGCAGCATAACTTAGAACTGCAAGGAGTTCAGCAGGTCCACCATAGCTTGTAAGCAGGAGATCCAGCAACTCATGGAATACTCTCATACTTTTGGAGGAGAGGCAGGATGGCTCTGGATGTACAGCTATATCCAAAATAACACAGAGATGATGAAGTTACACTGTGCTGGCACCCATTCTTTCACAGTCGGATATTCTCTGCTTACAAATAACATGAAAGTCAGGAAGCAGTATTTGTCTACCTTGGTTTTAATTGGTCCCAAATTCTCTCAGCCAAGCAAAGGAACAAAGAACACATGGAATTGTTTCTGGAAGTATAAACATGTTTTTTAGTAGTGAAAGCTAATCTGGGATGCAGTATAGATATGTATCAGAAAGTATTAAGATAATAGAAACAACAGAAACTTGGCTGTTGTGTTCAGAACAGGTTGTACTATGGAGGAGATCCATATATACTCAGAAATGGTAATCTTTCATTAAAATAACACACAAGCATCAGTCAAACATAGAAGAAAGTGTTTTTTTTTTTGTTTTGTTTTGTTTTTTTGTTTTGTTTTTTAATCTAAAAAAGAATAAATGACTTTTTAAACATGCAACATGTATCTTAACATTGATGTTGGCATAAATGTCACTCCTAGACAGAAAAAAAAAAGTTTTCTCCCTTGAGTGAAGAAAAATGGGGTTCTTCTCATATGAGAATATCTATTATGTACATCTCTTCTTTCTGATTCGAGAGACCAATAGAAGGTCTTTGTTCTCTACTTTTTACTCCTTTTGTTTTTTTTTCAATCTAGTATTTTTTTTCAATTTGTTTTTTTCTTCTAATTAGGAGAGAGATTCTTCTCTTTCCTTCCACTTAGTCTTTGAAAGAACTAAGAAAAGGCCAGTTTATTTCTGTTATGCTAATCCCTATTTCATACGGTTGTGTACAGTGCCTGAAATGATGAGAACATCTGCATGCGGTCTCTGAATATATTTATTTTGACAAGCTCTCAAGAGACAAACTATGGAAATTACCATATCTTACTTTTTTATCTGTCATGAGTTTCCAATTCCAACCCTCTTTTGCACCCAGCATCAGCTCTTCACTTCCAATGGCACAAATTCAATCAGTTATATCTATTTTCAGTTCTGTTCTGTTTTTCAATGAACAGAAAGTTCCCAGGACTCATGTTTGTAGGAAGGGTACCATACATCACTTTAGTCTAGGAGTGGTCTCATTGGCACCTGGGGTAAAGAGCTGAGAACCTCTTCTTCTCTGGCTGTGTTACTTTGAACACAGAATTATAGAATAAATATGGTTTTGTCTGAAAGTATTTTTCCTTGCAGATAGCTTGGTGGGAAGAAAGAAGGAAAGAATCATTTTTTTTTTTTCCAAAGCATGTTCTTGGGGAAAAAAGATTGAAGCACAAAAACCAGAAGATTCAATCTGTTCCTTGAGTGGGTCATGTCTTTTTGTACATTGGACAGAGGCTGCAATCAAACTACTGTGCCTTTCATGGTTGTTTAGAGTGAGCCAAAGTATCTCACATTTGCAGCAGGCTGCAAGTGTATGCATTTACCAGTATTAAATTGCTTTGATATGATTTATTAAGCTGCAGGTAACATGTAAATCTTTCATTCCCCACAGTCCTCAAAAGCTAGGAATGTCAGCTCATTAAAGTATTGTGTGCTCCCAAATGACTTTAAGAACTAGTGTAGAAACCTAGCTAGAGTAACCTTCAAGATTATTCCCTCCTTAAAGACCCACTAAAATTCTGAACTGTATGTAATCTAAAAGACTCATAGGAAAACTGCAATTTCCAGAGGAAAAAAAGTAGCCTTTTCCAGAAGAAAAAAAAATAACATTGAATAGCATTTATTTTTTAATACTTTTCTTTAGTATTACCTGACAAAGACAGAGCTATGATTCAAATGAAGGATGAACAGCCACACAACTGTATCACAGCATGCACATAATAATAAAGGCTCTGGGCCAGTGAGTCTTCAGTGAGGTTAAACTATGGATTTGTATTGTAATACAAAGTACTTGTGCTTGACAGATAACAATAAAGGACTTTGATTTACAATAAAGGATGTATCTGAGAATCATCCACTTTGGGCTAAACTACTTGATAATTATTGTGGTCTCCTTGTTTAGAACAATTCTCTTAAAAATATTCTCAATTCAATTAATCTCTCACAAAGTTTTCCATTATCCTCCATTCTTGCTCTACGAATCATTATGAGTGGGCAAATAAGTGGCCATGATGATGTTGTCTTGTTGTCTTTCTGTTTCTTCCTTTCTTAGAACATGGTGTAAATGAGCTTGTGCTTAAACATAAGTTTTTTGTTTTGTTTTGTTTTGTGTGGCCTAGAAAGGCTGTAATGTCATCAGTCCATAACATACATTCTATTTATCCACATTTTCCTTCTGCTTGAGGTTACATTGTAGAAACAGTGAAGAATGAAGAATGGCATGTATGTCCGTTTCAGCTATTTCAAACTGTTCTAAAATAAGGATACTCTACTATCTGCCACCTTACCATATCCAAAACAGCTTGTAGCAGATAGGGTTGGAAAAACCTTGATATTGCTAGTTGTAGTGAAACAGGTTAGCATCTCGCCTTAGAGCTCTTGGAGTCATTTATCAGGACTGAGAATACAAGCCTTTTGCTACAGAGAACAACCCATAATGTTGAGTGAACAGAAGATCATGTGCCCTGGAGCACATGAGAGAAAATAGTAATACAAAAATACTATTAAAAACTGCTTCTTGGAATATGCTGATGAAACCTGCTCTTCCTTCTCTTCTGAGATGTAAATAAAATTTGTGATTGCTTTGCAGAAGAAGGAGGAAAGAAGGCATAAGATGTATCTTCATAAAAGAAAACTGTAATTTATTTATTTTTTTTAAGCCTAAATTTTGCATTGACACAAGAGGGAACAGTCTTAGAAAACCCAACATAGCCATTTCAGGAGTCAGGACTCTGTGGGACCTGTTCTTCCTCTGTTGGTGAATTAAATGGTACTAGCCAGATATGAAGAAGGTCATGAATACAGAGAGGAAAATCAAAAGTGGTGAAGACTGGAAATCAACAGAATTTTGTTGAACCAGAAGTAGACTCACTGGGATATAAAACAGTATTTATAGTGTAAGAAACTCTAAAGAAAAACAAACATACTTTGGATTCCAAACTTGTCTGAACTGGAACAGTAAATTGGTAGAAAGAAATTCAGACTGACAAGCAGAATCACACTCTGTGGATCACTGTTTCACTATAGATCTGTTTTCTCCCCAAAATATTTTCTTGTTTTTTACTAGTTTTGAAAAACAAACAAACAGAACAAAAAAACAACCCAACAACCAGCATTTGTTGTAGAAGCTACTACATGATGGACAGTTAATGCACCTACAGTACCTATTCATCTTCGTCTCTGCTTGAGAAACATTACCTCACGATAACTGCTTCAGTGTCACCCATTCCTGTGCTACATGCAGCGTACTGTCCATAGTTCCCCATTGCCCTTCAGTACAATCAAATGTACAAAGGAATAGTCACTGCTCATAAGAAACTATTGAATTTCAAGGTGTATCTCTAGCTGCACAGCCACTTTTCGTTTTGCAAATAGGGAATAAAACACTAAGTCCCTTTATGTTATGGGGTAGTAAGATGTTTCTTTGACAAGAAACAATGTAAGAGTGGTTTTGAATTATAGAATAGAAAGAAAAACAAAGAAGAAAAATACCACATCTACAAAAGTAATTTTTTTTAACCTTCTCTATGTTCTCTGGGGAAATAAAATTCCTTTGAGCTGAAACCTTGTAGGCTGTTTCAACTTGAAGGTGAATTGGTTCAGATGCTCAGAAGGTAAAGGAACCCCCAAATGGTATTATAATGGAAACGTTAGCAGGTCCTTAAATTCAGCAGTGCAAATACATAGATACTTCTAAAGGAAGGAGAATAGCATTTGAAAGATTTTTTGGGAAGCAGGTTTTGTTCTTTTGAAAGTGAAGTAATAGAATAATAGTAATTTTTTTTTTTATTATTATTTTTTTTTTTTTTAAATTCCAGCATTCGCTGCAGGTTCCTATTTAACTATCAAACTATCTAATTAATTAGCTCTACCTGGTTGCTAATTAAACAGTTGGAGAAATGCTTTTGAAAGTGAAGCTAGTTCAAAAATGGAGATGGAAAATTTAATAGGTGAGTTGCAAAGTATCTGTGAAAAGCTGGGTAGTTAAGACTCAATCCTTTGGTATATTTCCCTTTATAATGGACAGGTGTTATGTGACCTACAAGTATAGCCATACTCATTACAGTGACTAAAAAATTGAGAAGTTCTGAGTCATTACACAGCAGACAGAAAAATTAAATTAAATCTTTAGAGTGATTGTAGCTTTTGTGACAAAGTGGATGAGATTATTCAAATCTGGGGATCAAAGTAAGTGTCACATCCAGTTGCATGGCTGCCAATCAATAGTTTGTCAAAGAAATTGAGATATTTCCATACTTAAATCCTGACCTAAAATTTTCTTGAACATTTATTTTGTGTTTCTTTTTGTGACTTTCTGAGCAGTGCAAAACAATCATGTTCATTTTAGCACATATTGTCCTTACTATGATGGATAACATTGCCCTATTTACTAGGATCTGGGGAGACGCTTCTTATTTTGTGGTGTTTTGTTCTCTAGCCTTCACTGTCCTCACAGTGACAAGAGAATGGAGAAACACATTCTAAATGACTTATTTGTCTTAATGGGTATACTTTCAACACCCAAATTTCCTTTCTCTACAAGAATTTGCAGAATGCTGCATCAGTGTGAATTCAGTCCTGATTATTTTCATTTAGGTAAACAATGGTGTAATCAGCTTAAGTCAGGTTTAAAATTAACCCTTCTTTGAGGAGAGTTTTGGAATAAATAAGCCACAGTGGTCTGGTCCAATTTATTTTTTCCTCTACTTATATGTGTAGATTTTCTTTTTGAGGATTTCCATGCTAGACAAAATTTTTGAAGATAATTTTTCTTCAATGTTAGGTGGTTTCTCCAGTCTTTTCCATTTTGGACTCAAATAAAGTACCATCTTCCTCTTCACATCAATGTGTACAGTAAAATTTTTTTCATTTTTCTTAATTAAAAGAGACAGTATTAAGCCATAGAATGAGGGCCTGGTCAACTTGGTGAGTATGACACAACTGAGCTTGAACTGTTTTTACTTTGATTGACATTGTATTGCTTTTGTCATGCACTTGAGTATAAAAGTTCATTTTATTCATTTTTATATTTTCTGCCATTTAAAGGCAGAAAGCAAATATAAAAATGAGTAAAATGAACTACTAGTCCTCAGTGATGAAATAAAAATCTATATCTATTTAGAAGAAAGCATGAAGTTGAACTGCCAACAAGATTTCTGAACAATTTATTTATTTATTTTATTTATTTTTCTCCATGGTAGGGGAAGGTATATTTGGTAGCAGTGTAGGTCTTCTGATATAGCCCCATCATTTTGTGGAAATGAAAAGCAGCCTGGCAAATGTCTTCATATTACAGTCACTGAACTGAAACTGGTCACATATTTAATCATGATCAGTTCACTTGGATACAAATTAAAGGAGAGAGAGTGAAAAGATAGTGATTTTTCATGAATATCCACTCTCATAATGAGTTATGTGCAATATAAAATTTCTATGATTTTTTTTTTTTTAATTCATTTTCATGAAATTTCTAGGGTTGTTTGTTTTCTCCATGTCTGTTTCTTTAATGCAGCACAAAGATCTTTTCACTTAAAGAAGCAGGATACAACTTTGAAAATGCAGACCGTGCTCTGACGTCTCTTCAATATTTTGGATTTTCATTGAATTCCCAATTAAGACAGCACGTCATTGTAAATTGATCTACACGACAGTTTGCCATTACTGTAAGAAACTTTGAGAGGAAAACTCCTCTTCTAGTTGGTGGGTCTGAAATATCTTCAAAACTCTGAATTATGCAGGAAAAGGTAACACCCCTTTATTTTTGAAATCCTTTCTCAAGTCACCTTCCAGATCCAGATCAAGTATGACACTAATTTGGGAGGAGCTGTTGACTCTGTTGAAGGTAGAGAGGCCTTGCAGCCAGAACTTGACAAATTAGAGCTATCACCAACAATATGAAGTCGAACAAGAGCAAGTGCCAGATTCTGCACTTCGTAAGGGGCAACCCTAGATATATTCATACAGACTGGGGGATCAGAGTCTAGAGAGCAGCCCTGCAGAAAGGAATCACAGGTATTTGGCTAACAGCAGGTTGCATACTAGTCAACAGTGTGCCCTGGCAGCCAAAAGGGCCAACCATATCCTGGGTGCATTAAGCACAGCACTGCTAGCCTGTCGAAGGAGGAGATTGTCCTGCTCTGTTCTGCGCTGGTACAACATCGCCTGTGTGCAGTTTTTGGCACCACAGTATAAGAAGGACATAAAACTATTAGAGAGTGTCCAAAGGAGGGCTACAAAGTTGGTGAAGGGTCTAGAATGCAAGAGGTATGAGAATTGGCTGAAGTTACTTGTTTTGTTCATCCCAGAGCAGAGGAGGCTGAGGGGAGGCCTCATGGTGGCCTCCAGCTTTCTCACGAGGGGGGCGGAGGGACAGGCACTGAGCTCTGCTCCCTGGGGATAGTGACAGGACTTGAGGGAATGGCATGGAGCTGGGACAGGGGAGGGTCAGACAGGGTATTAAGAAAAGGTTCTTCATTGAGAGGGTGGTCAAGCAGTGGGACAGGCTTCCCAGGGCAGTGATTATGGCACCGAGCCTTTTGGAGTTTGAGAAGCATTTGGACAATAGTCACAGTGTGTTGTAGGGGGGGTTTACGTGGCAACATTTTGATAGTGGGGGGCTGAAGGGGTGGGTAGCCTCTGTTAGAAGAATCTAGCAGCTATGTTATCCACGTTATATAGAAACCAGTTTCAGCTGTCTCCAAAGGGACCCACCGCTGCCCAGAGGTGAGCCAACAAGCAATGCTGGTTGTGCCTCTGGAAGAGCAGGTTTAGAGAAAGGGGAAAACAAACAAACAAACAAACAAACAAACAACAAAACTGCTGCACAACAGTAGCTCGAGAGTGAGCAGTGAGACCCATGCCTGCAGACCCCAAGATCAGTGCAGAAGGAAAGCCGGAGGTGCTCCAGGCAAGCAGCAGCAGTTCCCTTGCAGCCTGTGGAGAGGCCCCTGGTGGAGCAGGCTGTCCCCCTGCAGCCCATGGGTCCCACATGGAGCAGATCTCCATGCTGCAGCCCGTGAAGGAGCCACCAGTGGAGCAGGTGGATGTGGCCTGGAGGAGGCTGCGGCCCATGGAGAGCACCCACAGGAGCAGACCCCGGGCCAGAGCTGCAGCCCGTGGAGAGGAGCCCACGCAGGAGCACGGGGGCGGGGGGGAGCTGCCGCCCACCCATGGGGGACCCGTGATGGAGCAGTTTGCTCCTGGGGGATGGACCCTGTGGTACAGAGCCATGTGGGAACTGTTCTTGAAGAGCTGCTGCCTGTGGGAAGTACATGCAATATCAGTTCAGGAAGGACGGCATCCCGTAGGAGGGACACCACATGGAGCAGGGGAAGAGAGTCACCATGGAGGAGCGGTGGAGATGAAGCATTAGAGACTGACTGCAGCCCCCATTCCCTGCTCCCCTGCACCACTCAGGGGGAGGAGGTAGAAAGAAGTGGATGAAGGGAAGGTGTTTTTAGTTTGTTTTCTTTGTTTCTCACTTCTCTGTCTTGTTAGCAATAGGCAATAAACTTTATTAGTCTCCCTATGCTGAGTCTGTTTTGCCTGTGATGATAATCGTTGGGTGATCTCCCTGTCCTTATCTGAACCCTTGAGCTCTTTTCATCATATTTTCTTCCCCTTTCCCTTTGAGGAGGTGTAGTGAGAAAGTGGTTGTGGTGTTCAGCTGCCTACCTGAGTAAAACCACCACATGTGTGGAGCCAGGAGTTGGACGTAATGATCCTTGTGTTTCCCTTCCAACTCAGGATATTCTGTAGTTCTAGGATTCTGTGGTTCTAAATGCTTAATTCTCTAGCCATGTAGCAGCTAAACAGGGGAAGAGCTGCAATGGCTATTGCTAGCCATTCATTGGATTTATTTGCTTCCTATTCCTTTCCCCTTTGCTTTGTTCATCTTGTTCTGTTGCAATATATTGGCTTTATAGAGAGTGTGCTTTCTTAGGCCTGCCAACAGCTTTTCTTAACAACTGTGCAGGTTTGGAAAACTGGGGCCTAGTACCCTTTCTCTAGACTATATGGGAATTCCTTGGGTGTCTCTTATTTAAGTAATGACTTGGCTAGATACTGCTTTGCTCATGCATTCTTTCCAGATTACAGTCCAACAGATCTATCTCCTCATTTCCTTATTAGTTTAGGGTTGTGCATAAGAGGCTTTCAAGCATACTAAGAGCACTACAGAGGACTGCAGGTCCCTAGCAGTACTGTCAGAGGTCTTTTTGGAGTAGGTACTGTGCTCACCCCACAGAGGGTTTGAATCTCTCTTTCCACAACACAAGAAATGCTGGAAGGAGGAGGGAGATTCTTGTACACCTCATGTGCACGTTGGTTGGGATCTGCCCCCTGTTTGTTATAAATCACGTTTGGGGATGCTTGCCCTTTTTGTGGGAGAGATCACACCATGATATATTCAGTGTTTGTACTACCAGTGCCCATTTGTTCTCTTACGAATGATTTCGCCATTCCTCTAAAGGCTTCGTAATAAGGTAGGCAGAACATTAGAATGTAGTTAGAGTGAAGAATTATGTCAAACCCTTTCTTTCAACAGAAGCATTTCCATTGGCTCTAATTATTAATTCAAACACTAACACAGGGGACGTGAGGGGGGACACGACAGGATGAAAAGCAAACCTATTCACAGATTTCACCTTAATATGCTATAGATTTCCATGGATTTTACTACTTCTCTGTATAGATTTTTTTTTTTTTCCACCTTGAAAGCCTTCACAGGCTTCACTTCAAATATATTTATGGTGGCCCCTCTGCTGACCCCAAGCAGGTTAATCTGGTGATGCATATTATATAATGTGATTATAGAAGGTAAAACCAGGCTAATAAGGTACAGTGTGTGGAGTTCTTTAGTAGCTTTGATGTGTATCTTTCAATTTTCTGTCTTGCCTGTAAAAAGCAATAAAACCCCGCTCTGTTCCAGCGATGCTTGTACTCCCTGTTCACATTGCCATGTTATTCTAAGCTGACATGCACTGTACCTGTCTTGTTTCTTACAGGCATGTCCCTTTGGTCTTTTCAAGTTATGAATACTTGAGACACTCCTACAAATTACTGTGCTGATTAAAAATCCTTGATCATATCATCTTTTAGCTTTTAAATGTGCTGTCAAACAATAGAATCAGCAATATGGGGCTGCTGCAGTTATTTCATATTAATGCGTCAAGTTCAAACAAAGTGTCAAGATGACTAAGTACAAGGGATTTTCAGAATGCTTTAATGTTGCCTCGTTTCAAATCACTTCATAAGCAGCTTGGTAATGAGCTCAATAAATTCTGATGGAAAAAAAAATACGCTTGCTACCAAAAAAATTGTAGGTTGCTATTTTATAATTAGCCCTCTGGGCTTGTGGGAAGGAGTCTTATTTCCTGTTTGAAATCCACTTTGTTAGTGCTGTGATGTGGAGATGGCTAAATGAGTATGAAATATTGTAATTAAGTACATCACAAGCTGTTTATCTTATCAGCAGTGTTTTTCTTTAAAGACTGTCTTGTTGACCACTGGTGTATTATCACAATTTTTCTCTGCTATGCCAATTTAACAGACAAGTTTACCAAACACTGCAGGGGAGAAGGATGGAAGAAAGACAGCAAACAAACATAACTGAAACCTAGTAGCTCTCTTTGGATAAAGCAGATACCTTTCTATTTGCTCTGAGCTGTTTATTTACCAAACAAATCAAGTTTATGAAATCTTTTTAAACCTGATGAGAGTGTGATCCATGGAGATCATGGGGCTGTGTGCTAGGTCTTTGCATGCCCTGCCTTTATTCATGACAGAGTCAGAAAATTAGTTGAACTGCTGGAAAAATTATATGCTTTATTACTGGTGGGAACTGAGTGACTGGCCTTCTCCTTGCTGTCTGCTGTTATTCTAAAACCATCACATTATGATAATCTTCTGACCTCCTACTTTCTTATATCAGTTCAGTCAGGTAGGACAGATGCAGCTTGTAACACACTTATCTATAATGCTAGCGTGCTTCTTGAAGAATCTGCTGAAAAGTTTGCCTGGAGGCCGTGTTCTGCCACTGTGATTTAGTGAAGTGGTTAAGGTTGCTCATGTGATTTACATGAACTATACACAGCTTGGTACTTGTAAGTGTACTGGGTCTGGCTGGGATGTTAACTTCCCCTGCAGCAGCCCATACAGTGCTGTGCTCTGCACCTGTAGCTGGAACAGCAGTGTTATCACACCAGTGTTGTGTCTACTGCTGAGCAGTGCTGGCACAGCATCAGGACTCTCTCTAACCCTCCTAGGGGGTGGGCAAAAAAGTGAGAAGAGAAACATCACCAGGGCAGCTGACCTAAACCAACCAAGGGGATATTCCATACCATGTGGTGTCATATTCAGCAATCAAAGATGGAAACAGGAAGAAGAGGGGAGGGCTGGGCTCTCGTTGTGAAAACATCGGTCCTCCTTTTGAACATTGGCTATGTGCCTTGAGGCCCTGCTTCAAGGACATGGTCAATCATCACTCATTTGTGGGAAGTAGAGAGTAATTTCTTTCCTCTGCACTTCCAGATAGCCTTTATTTTCTTGTTTGTTTGTTTGTTTTCCCTTTTTTCCCTTTCCCCCTCCCTTTTCCCCTTTCCTTTTTTTTTTTTTTCCCTTTAGTTATACTGTTTAGTTATTAATAATATTTCCTTTATTATTATTATTATTATTATTATTATTATTATTATTATTATTATTATTATTATTATTATTATTTCCATTTAATTAAATTATCCTTATCTCAACCCGTGAGTTGTTCTTTACTTCTTCCCCTCCTCATCTAAGGACGGGGAGTGAGAGAGTGGTTGTGGTGTTTAGTTGCGTAGCACAGTAAAACCACCACAGTAAGTATGGGAACCAGTTTGTCTGTGCATAGGTCCCTGAACAAGAGGTATTCCTTGTGTTTTGCTATATTTTTTCATAGTTGTCTCCATTTCATAGATGTTTTATTTACAATGGGCAATATATTATGGTGCTGAGCATCTCATGCTTTTGCTGAATAGCCACTCAGCTATACCAGCTTATGACACTTTCCATATACATGTTCATGGGCTAAGTAATACTTCTGAAAGGCAACTTACTATCTCTGCCCCCTGCTGAGTTGATCCATTTACTCCAGTTTAGCTAATTTAGGGTTGGATATCTTTGGCAATGCTGCTCTGAGCTACCAGGACATCCTTCTCTATGCAATAGTTCACATTGTCAAACAACTCCAGTGCATTTGTGAGGGATAGCTTCCTGCTAGTGGAACTGTGTTCCCACTTCCCCATGATATCACATTAATCTACTTGTCTACTCATTTTACTGTGAAAATTAATTTCAAAAAATCTGCTATTTAAACAAATCAGCCTGGTTGGAAGATTCCCATATTCACCCTTAGAGTACTTTTTATTCCTTTGGCAGCAAGTCAGTTTTAATTTGAAATTGCAAGCAGTTTACAGTTCCCCAATACAGTATTCGTTCAGAACTTGACTAAATATTTGTTACTTACTTATTTCTAAAATCTACTTCCATTGACATTTCAGTTTAATATAGTATCCCCCCAAAATATAGGTTACTTGCCCAGTATGAAGATTAGTACTAAGAATTTATTTAGTATTTCTGCTATGGCTTTATATTCCCTGGGGACTTTTTTTTGCACCTTGTTGTTTTGCTGACAGGCTTTCTGTTTTAAATGTATTTAAAGAAAATATTTATTTCTAGTTTTATGCCTCTAGCAGAAGTTTCCCATGATTTTTTTCTTGACTGTTGTGTGATGGTTTTATATTTAACTTGCCAAATTTGTTGCTCCATTTTTTTCTACTGTTTCCTTTGCATTTTTTTTATGTCATATTTTTTATCCTCTTTTAAATATATACGTATATGTTTTATAAGCAATATACACTTACACTTACGAAGCATCAAATCTAGTGGCTTTAAGCACTGCCTGCTTTTGCACTACTCATTTAATAGGTTAATGAAATAATTATACTTACAGTTAGTTTTTTTGTGTATGTGTGTGTACTCATGAACATTATTTCTATTAGTTTAATTTTATACAATATATTTGATAAACAAATCATTCTTTACTTGATTTTTTAATGGACATTTTTCCCTGGTATATTCATTCATGTTGTTTTGAAATGGACTGTTGTTCCTTCCAAACCTGCCTCATACCTCTGGTAAATCTCCATCAAGTGATGCACAAGGAGAAAGTAAAATTTACCACTCTGCTGACCTCACAGTAATATACATTGTGGGAAAAACCCATCCTGATGGGAGGATGATCCACTAAGATCCAGATACGCTTTTGGTATAGCTTTTTATAATGACAAATGGTAGAACTGCTCATATTATTACCCATTCCTTTTGAGACTCTAGCCACAGTATTAGGTGATGACTTTCTGTCAGTAAATTTCAGTGGCTGATACTGAAAAAGATGTAACAGGTTTTTTTTTTTTTTTTTCTATATTTTTTGACAGCTTCCACATTTACTGGGCATTAGTTTAATTGATTGACAGCCTTTTCTTGATATGCTGCAGGGTAACAAAATAGGTAAGGATGAACTGTACCTATAATCTTCCTGCATATCTTGCTTAGCTCTCTCTCTTTAATGGTCCTTAATAGGCTAAAGTATGCTGACTGTCAAAAGGCCCTGAATACACAGCCAGATTCTAATTGCCCTGACCATCTTATAAACATCTTTCTTGTAATCTTTCTTTACAACCTCTTCTCTCCTCCTTCTCCATGTTTTATTCACAACAGTACATTCATCTCTATTCTGAAGCATAATGTAGATATCTGTAAGGACCTGCACACCAACATGGTGCAGTCTGTTGGCACCACAAAGAACCAGAGCACTGCTGACAGGGTGCAGGAGGAGATCATGTTCCTGGCACCAAGCGCAACAAAAATCAGGATCATCACTGACATGAATACCAACACTCTATTGGGACTGCAGGAGCTACCCTGGCTTCCTTGGCCACCTTTCAGCAGATGTGTATCAGCAAGCTGAAGTACGACAAATCTGGACCAGAGCATACTTAAAGAGAAAAATGGTTAGAGATTGGTCATGACAATTAGAACCTCTTGGTGCCCAAAGCAACAAGACAAATTATTGCCACCTCTATTCACACATCCCTCTCTCCCTTCACATCTAAATCCATAAACCCACAAAGCTGAATCTGGGTGCTAAACATGGGTGTCTTGTGCTATTGAGGTTTAGGTTAGAAATTAGGAGACATTTATTCTCAAAAATTGAGTGGTCAGGCATTGGAACTGGTTCCCCAGGCAGGTGGTAGAGTCACCGTCCCTGGGGGAGTGTAAGGAAATGTTGGACATGGTGTTTAGGTTTCAGTGGGTGACATTGGTAGTAGGGTGATGGTTGGACCAGATGATCTTGGAGGTCTTTTCCAACCATAATGATTACATGATTCTATGATTCTGTTTCGGGCAATACCTGAAACATTATGGGAGGTTTGTGAGACAGGAGACTTGTGTCCTGGAAACCAGGTATGATACACTATGTTCTCTAACATGAATCTGGGATCCCACACAAAAGTAACTGAATCCCACTGAAAAATGGAACTGAGAACATGGTTTTTAGTGAAGCCTCTTCAGGTTATAATTTGTGTCTAAAAATTAATTTTCCATAGTCTAAATGAGACAAATTTCATTCACTTTATTGCTATTGGAGAAAAATAAGCATATCCGTAAGCAAGTTTTTATTTTGTTTAATGAATTAAATGAATTGCTTTTGGTGGTTATCTGAAAATATGGAGAATTTATACAAAGATCAGTGTTATTTCTCACCATAGGCTTGGGATGATGGTTTTAAAATTTTATCACTGACCACAGGAGAGCAGACTAGACTGTGATCAATAATAAAATTCTTTATGAGAACAAGCACACTACGAACATGTCTGACAATAGTGTTCCAATGGCTTTGCCATGGGTATCTCATGTAATTCTGAAAACCTGTGATACTGTGTAAGGCAGATTCTGCTGTTAAGCACCATATGTGCTATATGCCAAAAATACTATGCAGGCCAAATGACTTGTTAATATGAGCAAAACCAGCTGGATATATCCTTTAGGACTTTGGTTCTTTTGATGAACAGTTAACTCTTATTAAAACAATCATTTAAAGATAGGTAGATCTGAATTTGTGTACTGGAAAGTTAGCAGTAGTTCTCCTTTGCAAGAAAGAAAGAATCTGTGAATTCAGTCCATTATACTAGGCTGAGGTAGAGTTATACCACTTTAGAGTCTGATCTCCATTAATCACTCCTATCATAGCAAACCTGAAAGTTCAAGTCCCATTTTATATAATAATGATCCAACTGGGAAAGCATAATTCTGAAGAAGTAAGTTTGTCTTGAAAACATTCTGGCTCTAACAGTGAAAGTTTTATTCTATGTATCAAGAGTGAGAATGTAATTTTGGGAAGAATCAAGATTCTGTGCTGTTTCATGTCATTTAACTCACAAATAGCATTCTGGTTCTAAATTGTGATGTAACTAATAATGTATGTGTTGATATATGCATTGATATTACTTATATATAATGTCAAAATTACCAAGGTTAGGTTGTTCTGTTCTGCAGTTGGTAAAGTTACTGGTGTTTCTGTGATATATCAAAGCAGAATGATTTATTTTAAAGATATGCTCGGTATAATCACTGTGTTAATTGAAATGGTGAAAGGAGTATCTGAGAGGGTTGGTTAGAAATTCTAAGTGACTGTTGCCAAGTATGTAGTAAGAAAAAAATGCAGAAAAGAAAAAAATGCAAATGTAATATGAAATGCAAGTTATCAGCAATAACATAACTTAAAAAAAAAACAACACCAAAAAAATAAATGAATGACAAGTACAGCAAAAACAAAACACAAACATACACACAAAAAGATGATTTTCTTCTTTTACTCTTTTACTTTCCTTTTTTTTAATTTGTTTTTCTTTCCCCATTTTTTTAGTTTGTCCCTAGCTAGTCATTATTTTGGTTGTATGTAGTGAACTTCAGCAAATTCACACCCTCCACATAATTTTATCACGTCTGTCAAACACTGACACACACAAAAAAAAAAAGAGTTTAACGAAAAGCAGATGGAATCTTTGTGATATTTTGATGTCATTAATATTTCCAGCAGAATAACTCTCTTCTTTTTTTTAGTCTTCTTTGTATTTTGATTGATCTGTGTGTATGTCTATCTGTTTTTTAGAGGTCTATCTACCCATTCTCTGGGAAAGTGCATGTATGACCATGAAAGTGATAAATTTAACAGCATAGGTGACAAACTGGCAACCTGCAAAACTCCGTGTACAAGTATATACAGGTCTGGAGAACAACTGCATATTAAGACCAGAAGCAGAGGCCAAGGACACAGAATTTCTCCGTCACTTCTGTAAGATTCCATGGTAACTCAAGTTACTGCATAGTTGATGATAGCAGTGGTTTCTGACAGATGTAAAGACTTCAACTAGGACTCCTCACTTCCTCTTCAAGAATGACACTATGAACTTTAGCTTATGGTTTACTTTTCATTGCTATGGTACCTTACTGTGCCTGCTGTACATAAGCAATAGAACTTCTCAGGGAAACGAGGTATTCTTTCTTAACTTGTCAGTTTGTGAATTATTCTTCCAAAATGCATGTCATTTACTACAACTACAACAAAAAAGCCGTCTCTTTGTACTTTACAGAATCTTGATTTTACATAAAAGTATTAGAGTGTCCAAAGGAGGGCTACGAAGATGGTGAAGGGTCTAGAGGACAAGATGTACGAGAAGTGGCTGAGTTACTTGTTTTGTTCAGCCTAGAGCAGAGGAGGCTGAGGGGAGGCCTCATGGTGGCCTGCAGCTCCCTCACGAGGGGAGTGGAGGGGCAGGCACTGAGCTCTTCTCTCTGGGGACAAGGACAAGACCTGAGGGAATAGCATGGACCTGTGGCAGGGGAGGGTCAGGGTGAATATTAGGAAAAGGTTCTTCACCCAGAGGGCACTCGGGCATTGGGACAGGCATTGAGTATTAGGAAAAGGTTCTTCACCCAGGGCAGTGGTCATGGCACTGAGCCTTCTAGAGTTCAAGAAGTGTTTGGAAAATGCTCTCAGACATATGGTCTGATTTTTGGGTGGGCCTATGTGGAGCCAGGTTTTGGACTTGATGATCCTTGTGGGTCCCTTCTAACTCAGGATATTCTATGATTCTACGATTTATGAGTGACTATGCAGTGCTGTAAATTTTGTCTCTGAATGAGATCACCTAAGTGGAACAATGTTTTAATTTTTCTCCATAGAATCAGCTACCAATTTCTGGTATCTTCACAAATGTATTTCCTTCTCTGAACTAGACAGATGATAAGATTTATTTGGACTAAAGTGTGTTCATGTTCTAAGGACAAAGGTTTCTTTCAGCAGCCATCTCTGACTTGGTGGTGAATCTCTGAAACCCAATGCAAGTTTTTGGAATGAAAGATAAATTACAGAGAAATGGTGGATTTGAATATCTTTACTCTGAGAAGTTTCTTTTCATCTTAGCTCATCTCAACAGGTTCATCTGTAGTGAAAATGTAGATTCCTGAACAAAACCAGGGGATAGTTACCTGGTTCTCTTTTAAGAGAGCTCTCAATCTTCCTGTCAGCCTAATCTTCTGAGAAGAATCCTTTTCCCTAGAATAATTATAATCAATAATCTTATATGCTAGTGATATAACTTCTGTGCCATTGTTTACCTGTCTGCCTTTGGGATTGGAACCATATTGCGCTTAGACTGCTGAAACTTTGTAAAATGTCATTATTTGACAGTTTAGCCATCTGCCCTCATCCAGATGCTACCATTCTCCTAGGCTGATCTGTCACTGAATGAATGCAAAAAGCACGGCAGTCTCTGGAATCCATTTATTGTGAAGCGCTGTACACTAGTGTTTGCTAGCTCAGCCTTTTCCTCCAAAATGTTGTGCATATTCATTTTTCTTCTGAATATTTTGTCTAAAATGCTATTGGGAGCATTTTTTTTTTTTAAAGAAGCTCACGTGGGTGTTAGCATTTTTAAAGCCAATAATTCCAGCATTTCTATAGACGTTTTGCTATACAATCTCTTTCTCAAATGAATGCCAGCCTTTGGATCTTGTCCCAGACTGTAAGAAAATATCAGCAGTTATTGTACACCAGATCAAGACATGTTCTAGAGAAGATGAATACTTTATGCAGCATTTTGGAACTTTTCTTCTTCCTTAAACATCCTCATTTTTATCTTGTGAGAACATCAGCAGTTCCTTTAGGACCTTTTTCAGTTAAATGGGATGTTCGGCCACTTTATTGAAACCTTTTATGTATATGCTTTTTTTTTTTTTTTTTTTTTTTTTTTTTTTTTTTTCCCCCAGGAAACAAGCAAACAAACAAACACAACCTGTACATGATTTTTGTTTTGTTTTGTTTTGTTGAAGATGACTACATATTTAATCATACCTTTGTATGAAATAATATTCATACAAAGGAATCCTGTTAAGATAGTTGAGGCCTGCAGCTTTGCAATGTGCCAGAGGCATTTAAACAGAAGGAAAAACAGAGCTGTACAGGGAACAGAGGCTAGAGAACTTATTTCCTCTGTTTAGAATTTAAGTTTCTTAATACACAGCAGCAGTGTGAGTGTTATGTGGACAGTCAGAGAGGCTATGAATAGAAGATAAATTTAGGATTTAGGCTTAGTCAATATGTAATTGCCATAGAGATGTAACTTGCAGGCAAAAAGATACAACCAATGGTCTTAGGAAAAAAAAAATAATCCTACTACTTTAATCATGAACATAGAGGAAGGAATAAATCTCATTTTCATCTACTGTACTTAACTGGTAATATTATTTGCTGTTGTGGGAGAGGCTTGAATTATTGAAGAGGCTGATGGGATTATCTCTACACCTAAGTATTTAAGTAGTTCTCAGCACTGTTGTGCATGAGTGCCTCCTAAATATTTAGAAATAAAAATAACATCTCATGCATTTTTCTGCTACTCAAGTTTTTAAAAAGAGGTGACTTGGTATTACAACAGGAGGAGTTATATGTGTCTGATTACATGTACAAAAGTTATGGTGTTCTTTCCTTCAAAAATCAATGATTTTTTATTTGCTACCCATGAAAGAAGAACTAGAGAAGTAACAGCAGTAGATGTAAAGAAAAAATGAGGAACTACTGGATGGGGAAATAGAAGGATTCAAGTACATTTAAAGGCTGCAAAATTAATTGGGATAGAGAGGGAGTGAGTCTACACTTGGTTAGTTTTAGTCAGTAGACTTTCTGATGCTTATCGTAACAATAATAGAAGATAATAAAACAAAGGTTTCTATTCTAGACAGAGGAAATTATCAATAGAGGGAGAGGTGCACTGACTATAGCCATTTAGACAATAGACATTAATTCAATAAATCAAACATAGATATAGTTTTCTGCCTCTCTGGCAAAGCATTACACTAACATTATGGTGCACTAAATAAGATAAGTTTTAGTCATGGACATGATGGCTGGAAAGCAGCCAGCCTGGAAACAAGTGATGGACATACCCTGTTTGTATTTCTTGAGGTTCTAGAGAACTAAAGTATCACTACTTTTCATAATCTGCTATTGTGTATTAATATTTAATAGTATTAATAGCTTTCTTGTTCAATAGTATATATTTACCTTGGGAGAAATCTCAACAGCAGAAAACCAAAGATTTCTGGTATATAGAGTGATGATAAGTGCAAACAAAGTGAGCTGTTGTTTTTTTCCTCTCTCTTCATGTCTCCTCATACCTCCTTCTGTCACCTCATACTGTTACTAATTGCATGAACATCACAATGACTGTGTTGCATGTTACATAATATTCACTCCTGGTTTAAAGGGTATCTCTTGGGCTGTGGCTCCAAATTGAAAAGAAGGCCAAAAGTAAAATTTGAGAAAAGTGTCATCATTCTTAAATTTGTATCAATCAGCATATATTTAATTCTAAAGCTAAACTGACCCATGTATCCTCTTTTTGAGTTCAGGTGTGCTATAGATACAAGTAAAATTCAATATGCTGACTTAATTGTAGGTTTGGGTGAGCTTGGAGAAATGGAAGTTGTAATCTGATAGGGAGAAAAATGACACCACAACTGCCACAGACACATAGTTAAATCCATAATATAGATAATTCCATGCAAAACTAGTGCTGTAGATTGTCATTAAACTAGAACAAATCCAAAAACTTAAATCAGCATGAGTGAGTTCCTTAAGCTGTTACTCTTTGGCTTGCAGACCAAGTAAATGGATATCACCTATAGTTTCTGTATGCCATCTGCTGACCCTGTACCTTTCTGTCCATGAACAGCAGCTACAGACGACCACTTTCCTCTGTAGCAATATCTGACTTCCAGTAAGTACTCTAGCGCAAAGAGCTTGAAGGCCAAAGGCACTTTTTTGACTTAAACTACCTCTTCTGTACTGTTTCTTGTTTGTCTGTAATGGCTCTTGGGTTGAAACTCTCCTTTTCCATATAAAACTTTTGCACTTTTTTGCCCCTGTAGGTGAATTACTTGTTTTGAAGAACTGACTGAGTGACTGACATAGAAGGTGGCAGAGGTGCAACAGAAGGAACAAGATGAGGAATAGGCATAAGTTGAAGAAACTGCTGAACTCCATTTTATATGACCGTACTAATGTCTTAATATAAATATCAGGCTCCACAAGCCTTATTGCATAAATGGATTGTGAGTTGTGTGTAAGAAAAAATGCAGCTGGGAGGCGGCCCAGAAGAGGAGAAATGTAATGTCTAGCCATGCAAATATAACTGTGGTGTGTGGATAAAGTTTAATGTTAAAAGGTCCCATTAAAACTTTTGCTGCAGCACATTTTCATGATGCTTATTGACCTAACAAGCAAGAGCAGTTCATTAATTATGATTACCATGCAAGGCATAGTTTATATTTCATACTCCACATTTGTGAGTGATATTCCTGCTTTGAGACAAAGCATCCAATTTCTAACTCTAAAACATTTCTCAGTGTTTAAGCCAGGAAACCTCCCTATTGTGTTCCTAGATTTTCTCTCCCCACTTTTCACCACCCACTATCTTGTCCTTTACTGCTTCCTACTCAACAGTACAATCAACAGTTTTCCACAGTCATCTGCAGTTTTATTTTTGTTCATTTTTTTTTATTTACTTACTCCACTGTATCTCCTTGTTCTGATGAAGTTTCTCCTATATTGTGCATTGCCTAGCCTCTCAGTTATGTAAGAGCTGTGCCAAATGCTGAGCAGTACTGGAGGGAAAAAAGTTTAAAACATATCAAGTTTTTTGATACAATCTACTCTTTTAATAGTTGATTAGTATAGTATAGTTGATTAGTATATTGGTATAGTAGTATATTAGTATAGTAGTAAATTAGTATAGTATAGTTGATTAGTATATTAGTAATGCAGTAACAAATTACTGATTCTATTTCCAGAATCAGTGCATACATTTGGTATGCACTTTGGTGAATACATTGTACTGAGGGTTTAAATTTTTAGTTAGTTTTCTCTGTCCTTAAGTGACCTTCAGTTCCCAGCTATCAATATACAAGTAAGTTTACCGTTGATTCTCTAGGCTATCCCTCAGTGCTGAAGATTTTTGAGGTCACAGCTTTGCAATTTCTGAGCTGAAGTATCCCCATCTCTAACATTTCAATCTGTTTCTATTGAACAAAACATTAGATTGAAGCGAATAGATATTGGATTAATATCACAAACCTAGGAGTTTTCAACAATTCAGGGAAAACATCATAGAAGCCCAAACTCACTTTTAAATATGATTAATAATAAAGTGGTGGCTCCATTTAATGAAGAATTTGGTATGTAATGATGACATAGTTATACGAATAGCACTAAGGAAATACTGAGCTCAATGTATTAAGTCAGCTATATCTTTCCTTGTGTACAGTGGGGAATGTGCACTTCTACAGCAAGCCAGTTTTATCAAAGAAGAAGAGAAAGTTTTATTAACTATTTAATTTATAAGCTGTGTTTCTTCAGGAAAAAGAAATCTTCTTCTTGATTATGGGATTTCAGATAAATGAGTAGAAATACACTGATAAAATTATGTGCAAGCAATTAAAATGTGTTTAAATGTAGGACAACTTTCCATGTTAAATGCATTCTTTTAGTATAGAAAATGGGAATATTTATAGGGGAAAAAAAAAAAAAAAGAGTATCCCTTAAAGTTATTTCTTCACTTTGCACATTTTCAACTCTGATAAGTCTACCATCCATCAATTTCTTTCTTTTAAGTCAGTTGCAGCAGCCCTGCTGGGGGTCCATTACACAGCTAAGAATAGCTAGAGCCTCTGAATAGTTCAGAGGCTTATGGGCAAACTTCTTTTTTTTTTTTTTTTTTTTCCTCCAGCAAATTTATTTTCTTCACACTATGAAGGGTAATGTATATCTGATCCAGCAACTGTGTGGATTTTTTTTTTTTTCTTTTCAAGCAGAGGTGATTCTCCTAGGTAATTTCTATCTGATTTATTCCCCTTTTTTGCTATCTGGAGTATAGAAAAAGTCTGTGGAACTAAAAACCCCTGGGAGATGCTGCTTTGGACTACAAGATGTGCTAGGTATCTCCCACAGTCCCTAGGCTGCACAAGACTAGGATTTTTTAGACTAGTTTCTAGAGTGATTCAATGTTACATAATTTAGCACAATATTAATCTTGAAAATGCTGTTTTGTCAGCCAAAGAAGACTGTTTGAAAGCTGACATTTTTGGTCTCTGGTCTTTGCAGATTTCCTTAAACTGCATGATTTTCTTGTGTTCCAGGGGAGGGTCATACTGCATGATAATTAAAGTCCTCTCTGTGGTCTGTTGTGCCTTGGTGAATGCAATTGACTTTCTTTGAGAGGTGAAAATTGCCTTCTCTCTCAGCTAGGGTTGAATTAAACTGTTCAGCCTTGGAACAAAACAACCCCTTTGTTCCTTGCCATTTTTAAGATGGAGTTTTATCCCTGTCCCTCCTTTTGGGCAGACATATTGCCAGTGGTAAAAACAGCACACTAATATGTTTTTGTCTCTTTTTCATCAATCACAATGGCCCTTCCAACTACATTTGTCTCTGCTTAGTTGGGAAAGAGGGGAGGACGTCAGTATAACCTGGCATTTGGCAATCTGCCAACTATTCTGTACGTTTCAATTCAGTTGCTGCTTCCTTTTACTTTCTGAATACACTTTTAAACAAATCTTGCTTGAACACATTGTAGCTGGCCCTAGGTGCCAATTTTAAGCCCTAAGGACTAGTTTAAGGAGATTGATATAAGAAAGGATGTTCTAAATCATTCCAGAAATGTATTAGCAAGTTAAGGAGTCATGAAACATGCTTAGTTGAAATAGTGATTTGGTCTAAAAACATTTTGTTCTGTGTTTTAGGTCAAGGTTCAACATTTCAAAGGATGATGAGTGAAAGGAAAAAATGTGTTTTGCTTCTCTTGAATCACTTAGGGAAAAATGTAGATTGTGTTTTTTTAACGCTTGCAAAGTGAAATCATTGCACTGGACTGTACGTGATAGAGCTGTCATTAGTAGTTTATTTGGCTGCTGCTGCTTGTGTCACTGTTTCCTTCTTCAATTTCTTTGTCTGTTCTTTGCATGATGTTAGTGAACACTGTGTTTTTATGTTTTTGTATTGCAGCTCTGTCTTCTTTACCGGTGAGAGAATCTTTCATTTACTGCTACAATTGTCAGTGTATGCCATGTGATTACGTACAGAGAAACCATGGAAAGGGATACCATTGCTTTTTGGCAATGCTTTCGCAGTAAAATACTCTGAATTTTGCCGTTAGAGGTTTATTATTATTATTATTATTATTATTATTATTATTATTATTATTATTAATTTATTTATCCCTTCTCCCTCCCACCCCCTTATGCTACATTTCTGTTCCCTGTCAAATCACAAGGAAAGTTGTCTCTGTAAATGGTGAGAATGACGAATGACTTGGAATATTTTTATCAGTTCCAGAAAGATCTGTTGGATATTTGGGCATGATATTCACAAGCATGAAAACAAAATCAAATTTTAAGGTTGATAATTTCATTACAGGGCATATTACTTTAAGATGTCTCCTGTACTTTCCAAATACCATACTAAACACTTTTAGATATGTAGGCTTTTATTGACTGATTGCTTGGTGTGTAATTTGTGGAAATAAAAGCTTGGTCCACTGAAAAAATTAGTGGTATGACTAAAGTAAATTATGCGTGAGCATGTATATGTATATTGCTCTGAGGATATGATTCTTAGAGTAGCCCACATGTGTGTGTACATTTTTGAAATTCAGAGGCACAATGGGTATTTATGTGGACACTTCAAGAATGAGTAAATATCACCAAACAATGACAAGATCCAAATTTTAGAAAAGCATATGCTATTCAGTACTTTAATAGTGTCCTGGTGTCCTCAGATAATGATATCCTTAACTTCATTGCCCAAAGGGTAGTTGATTTGTGTAGCCATTCTGCAGTTGGCTCTCTCTTTTTTTTTTTTTTTTTTTTTTTTTTAAGAAATAATCTAAATACTCTTGAATAGTTAAAATTCATTAGAAATTAGTTGTTTTCCAATTCTATTTTGTGGTTGTTACTTGTTTGGTTTTCTTTCTATGCTATGTCCAATACTGTTAATCTTCTATTTCCCAACACAATAATATATCTTAAGAGTTTTAAAAGGCAAAAAATAATTGTGAACTGTTCATTCAAAGCTGTGTATTTGTCTTTCAATACACTACCTGTATTTACAATGGAAAACACAGTAAGATTTCAACATTTAAGGAGCTACCATGCACCACTAGCAGCAAATTAAATCAAGTTTGTGCTTACAGTTTAACAATGGTTGTAGATAGAACAGCATTTTAATGTGGTCACCTCTGACCTCTACCAAACAGAAGTAAGACAAAATGCAGAAATATGGGCATACACGAAAAAGTGACTTGATTGTTGGGCAGGCTTTGTCAGAAAAACTTTTTGTCCAAAGACCAGTGGGATACTATACATGTCAGGAGGGAATTAATAAAACTTATTCACGGCCTCACTCAAAATGAAAGCCCAAGCTGGGCACAGTTCAGCAATGTACAGAGCTTTTAGCTATGAATCCATCACAGAAAACAATCAAAATCTGGTTTTCCTACAGCATTACACCTGCGTACCACAGTGGAATCACAAGCTCAGTGCATAAACCTACTGTATCTTTTAATAAGGCCAGTGCCTTGAGAGGATAAGCCCACTTTCTCAATTTCTAAGTCATTTTATAAATTCTGGAAGCAATAGTTTATTACAATAGATTAGTTTATAAAATGTTAAAAAAAAATAAATAGAAGCTCATCAGCAGTTATCTTCCTATTGCAAGCACAGTTACACCTTCTGGATATGCTTCATGAGCTCATATTGGATAGGATAGTTTATGATACTCATTAGTACAGAAAATAAGAAGGCCTCACAGTATTTGTGGCTACAGTATTTGCGTTTCACAGATTCACAGAATGGCTGAGATTGGACGGGACCTCTGAAGATCATCTAGTCCAACACCTTTGCCAAGCAGGATCACCTAGAGCATGTTGCTCAGAATGGCATCCAGGCGGGTTTTGACTGTTTCCAGAGAAGGAGACTCCACAGCCTCTCTGAGCAACCTGTTCCAGTGCTCTGTCACCCTCACAGTAAAGAAGTGTCCCCACATATTCAGCCAGAACGTCCTGTGCTTCAGTTTGTACCCATTGTCTCTTGTCCTTTTGCTGGGCACAACAAAAAAGAGACCAGCTCTATCCTCTCAATACTCTCCCCTCAAATATTTATACACATTAATGAGGTGTCCCCTCACTCTTCTCTTTCCCAGGCTAAACAGAACCAGTTCTCTCAGCCTGTCCTTGTAGGACAGGTGTTCCAGTCCTCTGCTCATCGTCATAGCCCTCCTCTGGACTCGCTCCAGTAGCTCTGTGTCCCTCTGGTACTGGGGAGCCCAGAACTGGTCACAGCACTCCAGGTATGGCCTCACCAGGGCTGAGCAGAGGGGTAGGATCACCTCCCTTGACCTGTTGGCAACACTCTTCCAAATGCAGTACAGGATACCATTGGCCTTCTTGGCCACAAGGGCACATTGCTGACTCATGGTCAGCCTGCTGTCCACCAGGATCCCCAGGTCCCTCTCTGCAGAGCAGGTTAGTCCCCAGCCTGTAGTGGTGCTTGGGGGGGTTATTCCTCCCAAGGTGCAGGACCCTACACTTGCTGTTGTTGAACTTCATAAGGTTCCTCTCAGCCCATCTCTCCAGCCTGTCGAGGTCCCTCTGAATGGCAGCACAGCCCTCTGAGGTATCAGCCACTCCTCCCAGCTTTGTGACATCAGCAAACTTGCTGAGGGTGCACTCTGTTCCATCATCCAGGTCCTTGGTGATTTAAGTTAAACAAGACTGAACCCAGTACTGACCCCTGGGGGACACTGGCCTTCTACAGTCTCTTCACCACTACAGGCCTTCAACCAGTCTCTTCACCACTTTCCTTCTTGTACTAAGTACAGTCCTTTAAAAATATCTGGATTTCCAAAGCAACAATATTAGTCATGAGTTAATGCCTATGTTCAAAAGTGTTTTAGGTGCCAGAAGCTAAACATACAACAGAAATGGAATAAACTGAAAATATGATTATTTTATTATATTTTTATTTATTTGTTTATTTATTGGAGGGGGGGGGGGGGGGGGGGAGGAGAGCAGTTCCATTCAAACCACAGTGCAGAAAGAGCTAAGTGCCTAAAGCTTGTCTTCACAACTTTCTGTGCACTGAAAAGACAGCTACCAGAGACAATTGCCCTGACCAGAAGAGTCTATCAAACCTGCTGAGGTTAAGGAGGGGCTTCCAGGTAATGTGACACCATCAACACTTTGCCTCTTTATTAGTGCAGGTTGAATAGTGTGGCTTCCCCCAGGTATTGCTTTCTGTTCAGGTGTCTCATTATTTTCCTAAATATGCTCATATGTGAGATGAGCAGAGCTGCAGACATTGCCAATAACAGAAGTATGCTTGAGGACAGAAACAATGTCATGAACAAAAACAATGTCATGAACATGTAAGTCACTTGGTATGCTTGGTACTGGTCCAGCAGTGGTTTTAAGCAATCCACTAGTGTCTGTGGCAGACATACATGCCTTAAATCTTTCTTTTGCACCTATACTTGTAAGGTGGAAATTCATTTTACACAACCTTATATTTTGTGTTTAAATAGTTAATAGTGTAAGTTTAAACTGTTAACTGCAGGGTACCTTTTTTGGCCTATAAACGGGCATATCCAGAGGGCAATTCATCTCATTCTACAAGAGAGATAGGACAAGCACCTCTCTGGAGATTCCTATTTCTCTATAATGACTGTGAAGTGACTGGCTGAACTTCAGATGATGAGCTTCTTATATACATCAAAAGCTAAGAAACACCTGTAGGAGCATAAGACTCCTTGAAGTCAATGGGATTTGGATTCTGATGATGAAATCTCAATCCAAATCAAAATTGAAGTCTGAGGGGAAAAAGCCTATTGACATTACTGAGGACAGGATTTCAGTCTAAGAGCCCAACCATATGTCTGCAGCACAGACAAAGGTTCAGGTACGGCTCATGTAAGCATAACTTTCATGTCACAGAAGCAGTGTGTTGGCAGCAGCCTGGAACTTAGTGTGGGGTGAAAAATCCTGCTACAAAGCTGAAGTAAATATTAGATGATAGCCTGCCCTGAACTCTGTACTGCTTTAGCACTGCTTCTTATTTCAAGGAAACAAATAGACAGCAATGCCCTTTCCACATGATATCCTTGTCTCTAAATTGGGGAGACATAAATATGATGGATGGACCACTTGGTAGGTAAGGAATTGCCTGAATGGTTGCACTCAAAGGGTTGGCTCAATGCACTCAAAGAGTTGGTGGCTCAGTGTCCAGCTGGAGATTAGTAATGAGTGCTGTTCCTCAGTGGTCAGTATTGGGACAAGCACCATTTAACATCTTTGTTGGTGACATGGACAGTGATGTTTTGTGTACCCTCAGCAAGTTTACTGATGACACCAACCTGTATGGTGTGGTCAACACACTGGAGGGAAGGGATGCTGTCCAATGGGACCTGGACAGTCTGTAGAGGTGGGCCTGTGCGAACCTCATGAGATTCAATAAGGCCGAATGCAAGGTCCTACATCTAGGCCGGAGCAATCCCAAGCACAAATACAGGCTGACTGGGGAATGGACTGAGAGCAGCCCAGAGGAGACATCTGGGGGTGTTAATTGATGAGAAGCTTGGCATGAGCCTTCAATGGGCACTTGAAACACAGAAAGCCAACTGTATTCTGGGCTGCATCAAAAGCAGCATTACCAGCAGTTCAAGGGAGGTGATTTTTCCTCTCTGTTCTTGTGAGATGCCACCTGGAGCACTACATTCAGTACAGGGGCCCCCAGCACAAGAAGGACATGGAAGTATTAGAGTGAGTTCAGAGGAGGGTGACGCAAAGGGACTGGAGCACCTCTCCTATGAAGACAGACTGAAGGAGTTGGGGTTGTCCGGCCTGGAGAAGAGAAGGCTCTGAGGAGACTTTATAGCAGCCTTCTAGTACCTAAAGTAGGCCTACTGGAAAGCTTGGAAGGGACTGTGTCAGGGACTGTGGGGATAAGACAAGGAGAAATGGCTTTAAGCTAAAAGAGGTGAGGTTTAGATTAGATATAAGGAAGAAATTCTTTCCTATGTGGGTGGTGAGGCACTGGCACAGGTTGCCCAAAGAAGCTGTGGATGTCTCATCCCTGGGAGTGTTTAACGCCAGGTTGGATGGGGCTCTGAGCAATCTGGTCTAGTGAGAGGTGTCCTGCCCATGGCAGGTGGATTGGAACTAGATTATCTTTAAGGTCCTTTCCAACCCAAAATATTCTATGATTCTATGATTCTCACTGCACCAAGCCTGTCTGAATTTAAGAAGTGATTGGACTGTGCACTTAGTCACATGGTCTAAAATTTTGGGTAGACCTGTGCGGTGCCAGGAGTTGGACTTGATGATCCTTATAGGTCTCTTCCAACTCAGGATATTTAATGATTCTATGACATGCTTCCAAGAACAACAAACTTTCTAATCCTGTGAAGATGGACAAGAGATAATGAGTCCCTATTTTGTATGAGCTTAGTAATATTTTTTATCAGCTTATGTAAAGTGCTATAGAACATACATGGGACGAGAACCAATTTTATTTATCTATCTATTTATTTATTTATTTATTTTCCACCTAAGTGTTAGCTTTGTAGGAGGAAATAAGAATCTGTGCCTTAATCGACACCTACAGTCCCAAGCACTGTAGTATTCCTTCTGATAGTAGCTCACAGAGAAGAGGTCTTTAATGCAGTTTTGAAGTTTCCTGAGGTCCACCAGAGGCATCTTTGATTTTCTACCATTGTGAATTTCATGTGGGTGCTGTACTAATTGCTCTGATCCTCTGTGAAAGTTAATACTGAAATACTAATGTCAATGTATCTGGATCATTAGCTGACACCTAGCTGACATCTAGCCTTACGATAAAAATAGAGTCCTTTAACACTAGCGCAGTTCTTTTTTTCTCCTGAAGACACTAAGGTTCTCACTCAATAACTGTCTGCTGGGAGGTTCCTATGATCTTTGCTGCCTTATTCTCTACAATGGCAACTCTGAATGCATTTTGTGATCAGTGCATGCTTTTTTGCCTCTCTTATTTTGGGTCTTCACTAATAGTTACACATTTACTTGGGATTGTTTCAGGCTTCTTAGCTATAAAATAAATTGCTTATTGTGATTCTGGAATCCCAAGAGTGTCCTGAAACACTCAGTTCTCTCAAGATCCAGAACTACACTTGCTTTGTAGGCACATTGAACTCCAGTCTTTTTACCCTAAATTTATTACATGTAGAAACAGTTTTAAGAAGTAACTTGGGATGTTCTGCCTGCTCAACACTTTTCAGGTGACATTGCCAAAGAAATAGGTGGAGGTTGCTGTATGTGCCGTCCCTGTGGTATGCACATGTGTTCCAAAGCACAAAGTGAACTAAGGGTATTTTTTATAAGATACCTGTTTGGAAGTTGATGATAATCCAGCAGGTGGAAAGGAAAAGCAAAAGAAAAAATTCATCTCTTCTTGCCTGAAGGTAATGGTTTATGCAACAACCAGTAAAATCAATACTGAAAGGAAGTGATGAATTATGGAAATCTCACCAGATATATATTTTAAAAAAGCAAACAAACAAAAAACAATCAGATGAGAATTTTCCCTGCTGAAAAGTAAGTCTGTAAAAGTTTTAAGTGTATATTCATTTTTCAAATATTTTCCATGAAAAAAATAAATCAAAATATTACTATTAATAATATATATATATTAAACTTTAATAATGGTTTTAGCTTTCCTGAGTTCAATTTTTAAAATATTAGGAGATTTTATGTTATTGTTATTTCAAAAAATATAAAGATTCATTTATTTGCACTATTAACCCCGAGAAAATCAAAGCTTTACGGTGGGAAAAAAGACACACTGTAAAGAATATCATTTGCCAATCTTTTCTTCTCTTCTACCACTTGAATCTGAAATTTAGGCAGTTATTGAATCTATAGCTCCTCTGTCATCATGATGACAGAGAACCCTTTCCCATCACTTGATTTGACTGAGAGGTTGCAACATTTTCTTAAGATATGGAATGAACTACATGTGAATTTGCCACTACAAGTACATTACTGTAGAGTGCTCTGGTTTATGGCAAATTATTATAACAACTCTCTGTAACAATTTGCTGTAATGTTATTGTCACATAACAGGGACAGTAGAGAAGTGCATAACTCTTACTGTATAGAACTCTGTCCATCAAAAAACAAGATCTGATAGAAGTGTTACCGAGGGATTTCTAAAATACCTGTTAAGGGAACTGTGACTAAGGCTGAACAGATACAGAAATACCCAATACCCGTCAGAGTTGCTAAAAATATTCATGTTATTTTCAGTTTGCACAATGGCTTAATTCCCTAAGAAAATCTGGGTGACATATTTGCTACCCAGGTGAATAAACTGACAAATATTACCAGAGCTAGTTATAAATGAATGGCCTTTTGGACAGTAATCTTTTGTGCTATCTTATATGCCAGTGCTTAAGGCAAACTATTTAAAATACTCTTTTCCTGGTGTGAATCTGGCAACTCCTGAGTAAGAGAAATGGATCACAAGCACTTCTTTTCAAGAAGTCTCTTTTTTGATCATCTAGAAACAGTTTCAGACCACGTCATCAGGAATGAGAGCAATTTTGTGCAACAGATTAGCATTCTAAATAATAATTTATTCAAACAAGGATTAAATGTTAACTATATGAGTATAATTTTCAGAAAAGATTTTTGTGACTTTTATGTGTGTGTGTGTGTGTGTGTGTGCATGCTTGTCTAGCATGCATTTGTATTGGAATATAGATAAATCAGATATATTAGTTTATTATAAATTGATTTTCCATATATGCTTTAATAGCTTCTGAAATTGAGCCATTTTTGCATAAAACAATTCACTGAACTTTACTGACAAGTAAAAGTAAGGTTCTATTACAGTAATGGAATTGCATGGATTTAAACATCCAAAAACTGTCTGTGTGAGGTTCTCAGATAGTGGAAACCAGTGTCCCTCTACTGGAGTCCCCAGCCTGATTCTGTCAGCCAAAGTTCTGGTGTAAGGGATGTAGAATTAAGACAATTGTTTATGTCTTGAAAAATGGAATATCATAATGGAACTTATGGAATTTAATGGAACTGCCTTATTTGTTAAGCTATTGTGTCAATCAGTGGTAAAGGGAACAGGATACTCTCAAGAGGCTGTAAAGTGGCTTGTTGTCTGTGAGGATCACTGGTAGTCTCACATTTGTTTGAAAAGGAGTATTGATTGGTCAGCACTTACACAATAGAAGAAAATTGGTAGTGTATAGCTGCCAAAAGGAACAGAAGTGACTTAAAGTTCTTAAAGTTATAACGAAAGCTTGAAAGGATTTCTGATGCAAATCTGAAAATCCCATTAGGTTATGAAAGTACAGTATCCAGTCTACTGATCTGTCTGGGTAAATAAGCTGAATAACACTGAATATTTTTGCAACCTGAGCTTATGTTTGAATGTAGTATCTTGCTTCTATCTCATCCCCAGTGAAGGGGGAATGTTGGAAACAATCATTAAATAGGAGAATTTGTGTCTCTTGATACTAGAGTAAATAAATAAATTAATAGTGTGGGAAATCAAACCTCGGTGTTTTCATAAAATTATTTCCTGAAGTTCTTTTCCTCAACAATCTTTGTGGTCTTCATTTTCTGTACTGATTTTGCTTTATTTCTATTCCCCTTTTTCTCTTTTCTCTTTCTATTCACTTCATTTTACTTAAATCCCTTCTCCACTGCTCATTCATGTAGCCACATCTTTCTTCCACTTGTTGTCATACACTTGTTTCCCCAAGGGCCTATTTTACTTATGAAGCTCTTATTCTACCCCATACCATTCCTGAAATAAACTCTTCCACTCCCTACTAGATAATGTCACTACTATTCCTAAGAAGAAATTCCTCTATACAATATAGGTTCACCATATTATTATATGCACAGTTGATGTTATAAGATGTATCCATCTCCAAAAGAGAGAGATAACGTACAGACCAAGAAAAAGATTTTATTTTCCTAACAAGCAGTCATTAAGAAATTATTTTAAGACTCATAATCATTTCCCACTGTCTGACTGTATGTAAAAAACAAACAAAAAAAACAACAAACAAAAACAAAAAATCAAAATCAAAGCAAAACAAACAACAGAAGCATGAAATTATGTTTCATGCAGAATATCAAATAATTCTATATGACAGTGTGACTCAAGCACTTTGGGTGCTAGTAGAGTACAAATTAAAGCCCACTTAGCCATTATGCTGTTTATCTCGATCAGAAAGGTCTCGAGATTCTAAAATAAAATTACTAATTTACCTGTTTTTTTTTTTTTTTTTTTTTTTTTTTTTTTGTCTGTGTGTTGTTTCCATTGTTTGTTGAAGCACTGCACAGTTGAAACATACTCTTTAGGTTTCACCAAAGTGCATATTCAACACGAGGATGTGTAAGAACTTCCATTTAATATTTCATAAATTTGTGAATAGCAGTTCTTCAAAGGATTGCAAAGGACATTATGATTCTACGGGGTGTGAATAGTCAGTCTAATTGTAAAACAATGCCTGACTCCCCACTGCCTGTTTGCAGAATGCAGGCTCCTAAATTCCTGTGGTTCTAATTGTCTAAAATTGACAATGTGAATATCTTCTCCTTCCTTTACTCTTCACCTGATTTTCCTATCACTGTGTTAAAAGATGAATTAATTAGGAGCACAAACTTTGGATCATTAAACATGGCGATTTGGTATGAAAAATAAATTGCTTTGTGGATTGTAACATATACTATTATACACTTCTATTTTCATAGAATCATAGAATCATTTAGGTTAGAAGTGTATATTGCACAGGACAGAATATACAGAATCTCATTTTAAAAGATTTACCCTGTAAGATGTGTAACTACTGTGGGGAATAGAAAATACATACACTTTCCAATATACTATTGCATCCATCTAGTGTATTTCATAAATATTAGTTACTGATTCTGTTCCTTCATGTTGAAATTAGTAAGGTGACAGACTTCGGGTACTACAGCATTGCATGTCCATGTAGGACATGGTCCGGTACTTTGAAACTATTTTGATTTAGGCTGTTGCTTATCAGCAGAGTAACGAATAATATACTGAGTCAGTGAGAAATGCAATGTCTATTCTTCAATCTTGCTTTGCAGGAAATGATAGAAATGATTGTAAACAGATTTTCTCAAGTCCTAGCAGAATCTTAGAAACTCTTATTGCAAGGAATTCCAACTGCCTAGGAGCTCTAGCTCTGATGCATTACATTTCTAAGTTTCTGTGATTGCTTTTGTGGCACCGTTATATATGAAATAACAAAATAGACTGCAGCCATATTTGTAATGAATAACACTGGCAAAGCATTTATGAGCAGCTGCTGTTTTATAAAAGTTCTTTTTGATGTATTTATATATATATTTTTCTATCTTTGCCTGTTGAACTCTCTGTAACCAACAGAGTAGAAAATAACTCTCTGAAAGCTTTGATTCAGGAAAAGAATGTGTAGGCTTTTATAAAGTATAAGAACTTGCAAACAGCATTGCTTCAAAAAATGTTCTAGACTCCTGGAGGATGATGAAATTCCTAGATTTGTTTGCCAGATACTAACCTTTCTGTGAGAATACCTTTTCATTTAGATTCTCAGCCTGTTCTCTAAGTATGCAGCATATGAAAATTATACAAACATATCACTGTTGCTGAGTTAGAATGGAATCTATTTCTTCAGTCATCAGTATGCTTGCAGCAGCAATCTTCCTTCATATATTTCCTGCATGAAAAATGGTTTGTTCTGATCAGTTGTGCTTCAATTTCCATTTATATCTGTCATTCTGTAATATATGTAAGAAAATTCTCTGGTAGAATTCTGTCGCATTTAAAGATTTTATACATGTCAGTTTTAATCTTTTCCATCTCTTCTCTTTCATAGATTGAGGAGGCAGGTAATTCTTTTATTTTCATTTCTTTACTTCTGATCAAAGGATTTGTAAACTTGCAGTCTCACAGTGTTCAAACTGAAGCATTTTTTTGGTAAATGTTACAATTAATTTTGCTCACAGTTGCTTGTCTTTCCTGTCAGTTACTGATATTGAACTCTAGCTGGATCTGGAAATGGCTAAGTTTATGTATAAAGCAAAGAAGAGTATTTATGATTATTTATTTATTTATTTATTTTTAAAAGAAAAAACAAGCCCAAATATTCTGAAGTTAGTTAATTAAATCTGCACATGTATAGAAAAGAACTTTTTTAGTGTCTGCCTCCAATCATACATTTTTGTCCATACTGTATGAATTGCAGATCAATTACATACATACAAACTGTTTTACCTAGTTTTCTACTCTGGAAATTTCTAGGAAGCAGTTTATCACAACTATCCCATCACAGTCAGATGAATCACCTTCTAGAAGTACCCCTGTCCTTTCTGTGCTCTTGTAAGGAGGAAAGAAAGGCTAACCCATTTTCTTAGTTTTCCAATTGCAAAAACTAAGTAGAAATAACTCCTACCCTTTGAGTTTAAATAAGGTAGCTATACTCATGAAAGCAAATAATCTATTTTTCATTATAAAAATCAGTTTTATGATTTAGCGGTTGGAAGTCTGATCAGCACTTCCAGTGGAAGTCTGATCAGCAGCTATACCTCCTGTGTGAGTGTGTTGGCTGACAAGTACTGTGATAGGAGTCCTTCTAGACCTTGGAAACAATAGGGCTATTACTTTAGGTATGGAACAAAGGCCTCTTTTTCTTGTTACATCTTGTGTGGTTAAAATAGCTATACCAGAAGGTAAAGTCTATGAATATCATTAGCTTGTTAAGAAGTAAGTGACTATCTCTTTAGTCTCATATTAAAGTCTTTTATATTCCTTGCTAATCTCAATTATCATCTACTTAACTTTAAACACAACCTATAACCAAAGTTACCTCTGTTCAAAATCACCTCTATTCAAAGCAAGTAACATATTTTTTTTTCCCCTTTGAGTACATGTTACCAATTGCTATAGTACAAAGTGGAAAGGACTAGTAGTCAGTTTATAGCAATCTGTTACTGTGCACAAGCTGTATTTTTGTCGGCAGTGAAATTCACACCAGTCTGATCCCAAATGCACACCATTCATGCAGTAGAGAGCTATCTTCTGGAGACCCATGTGTCCTCATTGCAAGTGATGGATTGATCTTCAGATGGCATGACTTCAATGTTTGTTGCATCAGGGAGAAAATTATTCTGGACACACCAGTGAAGTGCATGAGTGTGCATGGCAGAACAGTCCATTCTGATGCAAGGCAGGCTTATAGCAAGAAGAATCCCTTTTGTACTCTAAGTGGCTACAATATCCACGCCAGCTTGTGTTCTAAGTATTTGATCTGGAACATTCCATACCAGGTATTTGCTTCATCATACATGTATTTTTTATTATTATTTTTAAATATTTAGATTGAAACTGTCTAACATTTCCCATGATATGGGTAAAACATATCATTTTTCTCCTAATAAGGTATTGTAAGGTATTACTTAGGAGGAAATGTGATATTCAGAATTATGTGTTTTGATGGTGAACCTGAAGAGGAAACCTTGGTGTTAGGCAAAAGGAGAAAAGAGAGGTAAAATGTGGGCTAGGTAAGGAAAGAGAATGAGATAAAGACAAAGGCATAAAGCAAAGCCCATCTAGGCAAGAAGTTTTCATGGAGGTATAGAAGGGATTTCAACAGAGTGCCCAGAGCCTGGAAAGTGTGCCATTATACTCTTTGGGTGACGCTAAGTAAGTTGTTCGCAGCATGCTTTTCACTCCTCTACCATTAGCTGTCTGATCTAGAACTGACTGCCTGTATAGGGAGAACTGCAAATTCAACTTGTACATGTCCTATAACCTATGCGCTTACACTTATATTTTTTCCTGATGTTCTAAAATGCACAAGTTTGCTTGAGAAACCATACTATTAGGTATACAAGTGCAAAGTAGGACTGGTAATTCAAACTGAAGTTAATTTCAAACATAGTTGCATGACATACCTAGCCCTGAAGAAATGGAGTTCTCTTAGGGCTGAAATACTGTGTTATTGTTTATTGTACCAACAATAAAAGATTATTAATTTTACCAACCTATTTTGTGATGCAAAAGAGGGAAGGCAGCCTTACTGAACACATTTTTTCTTTGTTCACTTTCTCTTTTTTTTTTATTTATTTATTTTTTTCCTTTTCTTCTTCTCTTCTGAGAAGGCTACAGGGCTCTTCAAAATAAAGATTACAGTTATATGGACTCCTTAGGAACAATGGAAAAAGTGGATGAGGTGGGCTCTGTGGCTGAGAGGAGGGAAGGAATCACAAAATTGTAGGGGTTGCAAGGGACCTCAAGAGATCATTGGGTCTAACCCCCCTGTCAAAGCAGGTTCCCTAGAGCAAGTTAATCATGTGAAAAATTCATGTGGTTGAGGGATATCTTTGGGTATTTGTGTGTGAACACAAATAAGTAAGCACTGGAGGGTGCCAAGCAATAAGAGGCAACTTTCACATATAAAAATCTTCAAAAATAATTTTAATTGGCTTAAATAGTAAGGGTAAAATGAGGCATAAATGACAGTGGGGAAAGGTTGGAAGGTGGAAGTTTTAGGGGTTGGAAGGTGGACTAAGAGAGATGCATCAATTTTCTCTCATGTTTTTATAATTACAGTAGCCATCCTGCAGTTAAATTATCATGATCTGGGGATATATGGTTTGTTTGTTTGTTTGTTTGTTTGCTTTTTTTTTGTTTTGTTTTGTTTTGTTTTTTTCCTCCAGGCTTTCTAGAAATTGTACATTTCATGAATTTGAACACAGAACTCTACCTCCAGCAAAGCAGTTAGGAGAGAGATGGAGTTATTGGAAGTCATACATAATTATTCCGTAATTTGTTAAAAATTTAAAAAGCCAAGGAAATTTGACAATCACATATCTTTAGTAAAGCAGAGGCAGAAGTATTCTGTGGCTTATCAAAAGTATGACTTTATGCACTTTCAGATTAGAAAATTCATCAAATCCAAAACTAGTGAACTTAAATGTATATCTGCACACCTTATCCAAATGTGAGGTTACTACTCACATGACATTAAGGAACCGGGCTGATTTTCTTATCTTGGTTTAAAAGAAGAAAGTGAGTCTCTCAGAAAACAAACATTGGGTAAATCAGGAATGCACTTGTGTTTCTTTTTCTCTCTCCCTTCTTCTGTAGAAGGTGGTATACATTGTATGGATAACCAAGCAGCAAAGACATGGACTTCAGTTTCCCTCATCCCATGTGGTATGTTAACCAGAGGCCTATACAATCACTCTTTTCCACTGACCTAATGGATACTTAATTTTGAAGGAAAAATCCTTCCCAGCTGGGAAGCTTGGAAGTAACTCATGGAAAATCACAGAATCGCTACAGCCTCCCTTGAGGTACCTATAGAGAGCGATAAGGTCGCCCCTGAGCCTCCTCTTCTCCAGGCTGAACAAGCCCAGCTCCCTCAGCCGCTCCTCGTAGGACTTGTTCTCCAGGCCCCTCACCAGCTTCGTCGCCCTTCTCTGCACCCGCTCAAGCACCTCGATGTTCTTCTTGTAGCGAGGGGCCCAAAACTGAACACAGTACTTGAGGTGCGGCCTCACCAGAGCTGAGTACAGAGGGACGATCACCTCCCTAGCCCTGCTGGCCACACTGTTTCTGATACAAGCCAGGATGCCGTTGGCCTTCTTGGCCACCTGAGCACACTGCTGGCTCATATTCAGCTGACTATCCACCATCACTCCCAGGTCCTTCTCTGCCTGGCAGCTCTCCAACCATTCCTCTCCCAGCCTGTAGCTCTGCTTGGGGTTATTTGGGCCCCTCGCTACAAGAAGGACATGGAGATGCTTGAGTGGGTTCAGAGAAGGGCGACGAAGCTGGTGAGGGGCCTGGAGAACAAGTCCTACGAGGAGCGGCTGAGGGAGCTGGGCTTGTTCAGCCTGGAGAAGAGGAGGCTCAGGGGCGACCTTATCGCTCTCTATAGGTACCTCAAGGGAGGCTGTAGCAAGGTGGGGGTTGGCCTGTTCTCCCACGTGCCTGGTGACAGGATGAGGGGGAATGGGCTTAAGTTGAGCCAGGGGAGTTTTAGGTTAGATGTTAGGAAGAACTTCTTCACTGAAAGGGTTGTGAGGCACTGGAACAGGCTGCCCAGGGAAGTGGTGGAGTCACCATCCCTGGAAGTCTTCAAAAGACGTTTAGATGTAGAGCTTAGGGAAATGTTTTAGTGGGGACTGTTAGCGTTAGGTCAGAGGTTGGACTCGATGATCTTGAGGTCTCTTCCAACCTAGAAAATTGTGTGATTCTGTGATTCTGTGAGGTGCAGGACCGGCACTTGGCCTTGTTGAACTTCATGCAGTTGACCTCAGCCCATTGGTGCAGCCTATCCAGATCCTCCTGCAGAGCCTTCGTATCCTCAAGCAGATCGACACACGCACCTAACCTGGTGTCATCTGCGAACTTACTGAGGGTGCACTCGATGCCCTCGTCCAGATCATCGATGAAGATATTAAAGAGGACCGGCCCCAGCACCGAGCCCTGGGGGACGCCACTAGTGACTGGCCTCCAACTGGACTTGGCTCCATTCACCACGACTCTTTGGGCCCGGCTATCCAGCCAGTTTCTAACCCAACGAAGCGTGCGCCAGTCCAAGCCAAGAGCAGCCAGTTTCTTGAGGAGAATGCTGTGGGAGATGGTGTCAAAAGCCTTGCTGAAGTCAAGGTAGACCACATCCACAGCCTTTCCCTCATCCACCCAGCGCGTCACTTTGTCATAGAAGGAGATCAGGTTTGTCAAGCAGGACCTGCCTTTCATAAACCCATGCTGACTGGGCCTGATCGCCTGCTTGCCCTGCAAGTGCTGCGTGATGACTCTCAGGAGGATCTGCTCCATGAGCTTCCCTGGCACTGAGGTCAAACTGACAGGCCTGTAGTTTCCCGGGTCTGCCCTCCAGCCCTTCTTGTAGATGGGCGTCACATTTGCTAGCCGCCAGTCAACTGGGACCTCCCCCGATCGCCAGGACTGCTGATAAATGATGGACAGTGGCTTGGCCAGCTCCTCTGCCAGTTCTCTCAGTACCCTTGGGTGGATCCTATCCGGCCCCATCGACTTGTGCACATCCAAGTGCCGTAGCAGGTCACCAACCATTTCTTCGTGGATAGTGAGGGCCACATCCTGCTCCCCATCCCCTTCCACCAGCTCAGGGTACTGGGTATCCAGAGAACAACTGGTATTGCCGCTAAAGACTGAGGCAAAGAAGGTATTGAGCACCTCCGCCTTTTCCTCATCTCTTGTAACTAAGTTTCCCCCCGCATCCAGTAAAGGATGGAGATTCTCCTTAGTCCTCCTTTTTGTGTTGATGTATTTATAAAAACGTTTTTTGTTATCTTTAATGGCAGTAGCCGGATTGAGCTCCAGATGAGCTTTGGCCTTTCTAATTTTGTCCCTGCACAGCCTCGCTACATCCTTAAAGTCCTCCCTAGTGGCCTGCCCACTTTTCCAAAGATTATAAACCCTCTTTTTTCTCCTAAGGTCAAGCCACAATTCTCTGTTGAGCCAGGCTGATCTTCTTCCCCACCAGCTTATCTTTGGGCATGTGGGGACAGACCGACCGTTCCTGCGCCATTAAGATTTCCCTCTTGAAGAGTGCCCAGCCTTCCTGGACCCCTCTGCCCTTCAGAACCGCCTCCCAAGGGACTCCACCAACTAGTGTCCTGAGCAGCTCAAAGTCAGCCCTCTGGAAGTCCAATACAGCGGTTTTACTCGTCCCCTTCCTGGCCTCGCCAAGAATAGTGAACTCTACCATTTCGTGGTCACTCTGCCCAAGACAGCTCCCGACAATCACATCCTCCACCAGTCCTTCTCTGTTTGTGAAGAGAAGGTCTAGCGGAGCACCACCCCTGGTACGTTCACTAACCAGCTGCGTCAGGAAGCTATCTTCCACGCTCTCCAGAAACCTCCTAGACTGCTTTCTATGGGCTGTGTTGTGCTTCCAGGATATGTCAGGGAAGTTGAAGTCCCCCACGAGAACAAGCACTGAAGATTTTGCAACTTCTGTCAGCTGCCTGTAGAATTCCTCATCCGTCTCCTCATCCTGGTTCGGCGGTCTATAGCAGACCCCGACCAGGACACTAGCCTTGTTGTCCCTGCCGATCCTAACCCAAAGGGACTTGACCTTGTCGTTCCCAGCCTCGAGTTCTACAACCTCGAAAGACTCTCTAATATAGAGAGCCACACCACCACCCCTTCTGTGCTGCCTGTCCCTTCTAAAGAGCTTATAGCCAGGCATTGCAGCACTCCAGTCATGAGACTGGTCCCACCACGTCTCCGTGATGGCAACCAAGTCGTAGCCTGCCTGCCGCACGATGGCTTCCAGCTCTTCCTGTTTGTTACCCATGCTGTGTGCATTGGTGTAGATGCACTTCAGCTGGGCCATTGCCTTATCCTCCGGCCTTTCCATTGTTTCCCCTGGCACAGCCCCAACAATCCTAGCTTCAGCCCCATCCCCCTTCCTACCTAGTTTAAAGCCCTCTCAATGAGCCCTGCCAGCTCCTGGCCCAGGATCCTTTTTCCCCTAAAAGATAGGGACCCGTCTGTGGTCATCAGGCCAGGTGCTGAGTAAAGTGCCCCATGATTGAAAAACCCAAGATTTCTGCGTTGGCACCAGCCCCGGAGCAAAGTGTTTAACAGGTGGCCTTTCCGTGTCCTCTCTATACCCCTCCTTGCCACCGTAGGGATGGATGAAAACACCACCTGCACTCCCGCTCCATCCACTAACCGACCCAGCCCCCTAAAGTCTCATTTGATAGCCTTCAGGCTTCTCTCTTCAATGTTGTCACTGCCCGCCTGAAATAGTGTACTACGTTGGTGTGTAGTCCACTTTCCTTGCCTGAGGAAGACCAGCCCTTTCTTGTGCTGAACCAAGCAGAGCAGCAATATAAATACAAGCTCTCTGTTCTCTAATTCTCTTCTCTTAAGTGAGAACATTTCATTTTCCAGAGTATTATGGTGTATGTTTATCTCTCCTTTTTACTTTTCTTTTTAAGAAATGAAGAGAAGGCTTATTCATCTAATGTCAGTATAAGGACTGAAACAGTTACTAAAGTTCAGAGAATACTGTCTTGCCAGAGAACCCATACATGATCAGGTCATTATTTATATACATACTTCCAACTTCTTTTTCATGCATTTCTTTCCTGGTTTCCTTCGCAACAGCATTTAGAGAATCTTCTAAAGAGCCATTTCATAGTGGTTATGTGTGGGGACCCTCTTGTCTGCAACAGCCACATCCCCCACTGATAAGCCCTTGTTATGCTTTGCACTGTAATGCATGAAACACCTCAAAGCATATAGTCATAAACTGCTGGTTCAAGATTACAAAGTTTACAGTAGTGTGGAAACCCCTTTAAACCTAATCATTAGCTTAATATTCTTTTCTTGTTACATCAATAAAATAATTTTATTGTTAGACTCCTTTCTAAAATATTCAGTACACATTACATTTTATTTTCAAGTAGCAAAATACATACTCTTTTGTTACAGAAAGCAAATACATATCAGTAATTTTTTCTTGCAAGAAATAGTTCTGTCTGTTCCAGTCTGTTCCCAATCAGTAACCTGATCTGCATCTACCGGAACAAATGACAATGCTTTGATTTGAGGTCAGCAGTTCAAGACTGTTCCACAAAAGCTATATTCTGCCTTGAGTGTTAGGCTGAGGAATAACAAATCTCCCTTTGTTTCTTCCTCACTGAAGAAATCCATTTCTCCAGAGCAAGACTCTATGTGTGTAAGTCTGTGGGCCTGATAATTCACCCCAGGGTACTCAGCAGGCTGATGTCATCACAAGACTTCTCTCAATTACTTTTCAACAGTCTTCAGAATCTAGAGAGGTCCCAATTGACTGGAAGCTGGCAAATGTTGTTCCAATTTTCAAGAAGGGCAAACAAGAAGACCCTGGTAATTACAGGCCTGTCAGTCTCACTTCAGTGACTGGTAAAATTATGGAGAAAATTATTCTGGGAGTTATTGAAAAACACCTGAAGGACAATATGGTCATTGGTCATAGCCAACACAGGCTCATGAGAGGAAGATCCTGCTTAACAAAATTTACTTTTATGACAAGGTCACCCATCTAGTTGACCAAAGGAAGACAGTTGATGTAAACATTTTGGATATCAGTAAAACTTTCAATACTGTTTCTCACAGAATCTTTTTCAACAGAATGTCCAGCACACAGCTACCTAAAGAAATAATACAATAGGTGAACGATTGTCTGACGGGTTTTGCTCAGAGTATTCTAGTAAATGGGGTTACATTAGGTTGGCAGCCAGTCACTATTGGGGTTCCCCAGGGCTTCATTTTAGGGCCAGTTCTCTTTAATGCTTTCATAAATAACTTGGATGCAAAACTTCATAGAATCATAGAATGGCTTGTGTTGGAAGAGACATTAAAGGGCATCTAGTTCCAATCCCCCTGCCATGGGCATGGATGTCTTTCACTAGATGAGGTCGCCCAGGGCCTCGTCCAACCTGGTCTTGAACACCTCCAAGGATGGGGCATCCACAGCTTCTCTGGGCAACCTGTTCCAATGCCTTACCACCTTCTGAGTGAAGAATTTCTTCCTAATATCTAATCTAAATCTCCCTTCTTTTAGTTTGGGAGTTGAAGGTATACTGAGCAAGATTGTGGATGGTGTTAAATTGGGAGAAGCAACTGACTCCATTAAGGGTAGAGAGGCCTTGCAGAGAGATCTTGACAAATTAGAGGGCTAGGCAATCACCAACCATGTGAAACTGAACAAGAACACGCATCAGATTCTGGACCTGGGAAAAGACAACCTTAGCTATAAATACAGACTGGGGGATGAGAGTCTGGAGAGCAGCCCTGCATAAAAGGATCATGGGGGTTTTGGTCGATGGCAAGTTGAATATGAGTCAGAAGTGTGCCCTGGCAGCCAAAAGGGCCAACTGTACCCTGAGGTGCATCAGGCACAGCATTGCTAGCCAGTTGAGGGAAGGGATTGTCCTGCTCTGCTCTGTGTTGGTGTGCCTCACCTCAAGTGCTGTGTGCAGTTTTGGGTGCCACAATATAAGAGGAACATTAAACTATGAGAATGTCCAAAGGATGACTACAAAATTGGTGAAGAGTTCAGCCCAGAGAAAAGGAGACTTGAGGGGAGGCTTCATGGCAGCCTGCAGCTTCTTCACAAGAGGCATGGAGGGGCAGGTGCTGAGCTCTGTCTCTGGGGATAGTGACAGGACCCGAAGGAACAGTATGGAGCTGGGACAGGGAAGGGTCAGGCTGGGTGTCAGGGAAAGGTTCTTCACTGAGAGGGCGGTTTGGCACTGGAATAGGCTCCCCAGGGCAGTGGTCATGGCACTAAGCCTTCTGGAGTTCAAGAAGCATTTGGACAATGCTCTCAGACATGTGGTTTGATTTTTGTATGGCCCTGTGTGGAGCTAGGAATTGGACCCTTGTGGTTTCCTTCCAACTCAGGATATTCTATGATTCTGTGATTCTATGAAGAATCATTCCTCTTGATTGGCTGCCATGGTGCTCTTTCCTCAGCAAAGCTGATGGTTATTTATAAAGCAGAAACAGAGGGATGAACTACTTATTTTTCCTACCTCTTGGCCATTGATAGGTCAGATGCTACCCACTCAGGTATTGACTGAAACTCTTACTAATAGGTGGTGCTCTGATGGGAGCATGTATCGTGTGATCACTCATTACTGTACTGTACTGTACTGTACTAGGGTTTGGATCTGCTGTTTATTTAATTTAAAGCATCTGAACTGAATTTTTGGACTCTTTGCTATGAGTATGCTAGAGATATGCAGTATTTGTGTATAAGGAATACATGAAAAAAATTCTTTAGCATGTTTTACAGAAAAGGCACTGCAGAAATGGGAACTTGGAGGTTTTCAGAGTTCTCAAAACCAGACTTAAAATACTCTCATGCAGGGATGCAATAGTTTAAACAGGCTTTATGGCAGTGTTTTCAAGAATTCATTTGGCACTTTACATGTGCAGTAAACATAATGTATAATGACATAAAGTCTTGTATGTAAAATAACAAGTTCAAGTCTGTTATTAACTGCTCAGACACTTTATTTCTTTAAATCTGTTAACAGATGCTGAACTGCATGGCAAAATATGGCCAACATAAATGTGACTTTTACAGATAAACTGAATATAATCAATGCTTTTCCAAGGGCTAAGAAATTCATTTAAATTGGCTAGGCTTTAAAAAGTAGGATCTTTGATTTTTTTTTTCAGTAAAATTGAAACACTGAGTTATTTTATGATCCATACTCCAGTTATATGAGGTTTGCTCAATTCAAATTTCAGTGAGATTCTTTTGGAATTATAGATGACATCCGTATTAATACTGGAAGAGTTCATCATGATTAATGTCATTACAACAAGTGCTCAAGGGATTAATAGGGATTTGCTACTTGTTGCAAAGTGTTGAAGCCCTAGGGGCGCTGTCATCCAAGAACACTGGGGTGGTCTCATCTTGTCAGATCTTTTGGATTAGAGATATTAAATAAAAACATCTGTAAACTGCTACATTTACATTTTTCCTTTCTGTTATAAATGACATTGCTAACTCTACTGCACTTCTGGGGCCCATTTAATTTAGCAGTTGCCTCAGAAAGCACTTCATTAAAAACATTTATTGAATTAATTGTGATATTTCTAACACACCATGCATTATAAGATCGTCACCAGCTGCAAACTCTTCTCCCAGTTGCCTTGTACAGGCAAAACTGGAACATTTTATGTATCATTAAAGAGAAAATTCCAGTAGTTTTAATGCTCTGGTCTTGTCATGTAACACTCTGCAGACATGTGAAGAGTAAAGTTACTGCCATTTGATTTGTGCTTTCCTTCCAGTTAGCCTCTTATAAATGGGGATAAAATATCCAAGAACCAAATCACTCTTAATATTGCCTGGTTTTGACATTACAGCTGTGAGATAAGGGCTACTGAATTATGAAACTCACTGAAAAAAATGCATATGGCTGAGGTTTACAGGTAGCCACAACCATTATTTTGGCAAGCATTCAAAGTTATTTCCTTATGGGATAGGCAACTGTTTGAAAAGTGCCTAAACAAGAGAGACAAAATTCTGAGAAGAAATGTATAATTTATTTATTTATTTTAAACAGAAAAATGTACTCATTGTTATCTATGAATGAGGAACAGGGAATTAAGCTGTAGTTTTAAATCATTCCTACGTGATTTGGAAGGATTCCTCTTTGGAAAAGTACTGTCTTATTCTACCAGTTCCTTTTGTACAATTGTGAATGTAACATGGCTGCAAAGGATTTATTTTAATTTTATTTTTTATTTTTATTTTATTTTTATTATTTTTATTTTTATTTTTATTTATCTTTTTTTTATTATTATTATTTTATTTATTTATTTATTTATTTATTTTTAACCAGGACAATCCAGGTAAAAATGATTCCTTCATCTTTCTCTGTTTTGTATAGTCACACATAAATGAGTACCAAATGCCTAAATCTCTGAGTCTCGTCCAAGATTGTTTTGCTATCTAGTCTCTCTCTCTCTGTCCTTTTTTTTTTTTTTTTTTTTTTTAAATATGAATCTCTCTGACACTTGAACAAATAAGTACCTGCAGAGAACAGTAAATGTTACAGGTGTTAACTTCAATGGAATTAATAATTGCTTAGACACTTTTCTCTGTTGTCACTGAAGAGAGAGAGAATCTAGAAAACTTTCTTAAGTTACAGACTTAGAGGTGGAATTCAGCTACCTAAGAATAGGTAATTCTGGACACTTCAGAAGCACTAGGATATACGACATGCGCAGCTGGAGATCACACAGGATTTTCTAAGACATTTAGCTGTCCATTCTTTACCACTTTAAATTTTAGACACCTACACTGTGATGGCATGAATCCTGCCCTGTCATAATATAAACTGTATGATATATATATATATATATTATCACTAGAAGAACTTTTAAACAGTTCTCTCATTGCAAACCTTTGTTTATGTCCTACTTCAAGAATTGCTTCAATGACTAATTCAGCTCAAGAATATTTCCCAAGTCCTGTGTTTATTCATGAGCAACCTTGTTAAGACTTTGAAATAGTGCTATTCCATTTAAAAAAAAAAAAAAAAAAAAAAAAAAGCTTGGTATTAAAAATGAACACAAAGATCTTCAAGGGATAAAATTCTTAAGTCTGAATGGGATAACATGAATATGAATGCCTAACCATATGAAAATGGCCTTTCTTCACTCAGAGGGTGGTGAGACACAAGAACAGGTTGCCCAGAGGAATGTGAATGCACCATCCCTGGAGGTGTTCAGTGCCAGGATGGATGGGGACTTAGCCAACCTGATCTAGTGGGTGGCATCCCTGTTTATGGCAGGGGGATTAGAACTAAATGATCTTTAAGGTCCCTTCTAACCCAAGCCATTCTATGATTCTGAACAGTCTGGGTCAAAATATAGCCTTTTGAATTGTTCTGCACTACCAGGAAAAAGGACTTAATTAAAATTAATGTGGCTTTCCTGTGCTTTCTTTTTATTATTATTATTTTTTTTTCCCCTCTGTTTGTCTAGGTGTAGCCATTCCATGATCTTTCTCAAGTTTTACATTTCTAAGTGTAAAGCTGTAGTAAAAGGCACTGGTGCCACTTCTAGCATATGAAAATATGGAAATAGCATCCAATTTTATTGTCCAATAGATCCTAATGTAATATTATTGTTTATATAGCAGCCCCGTGCAGGACAGATGCGTTGAATGGTAAATCTAGGTGCCTGAACTGATCATTCTTCTTATGAAACTACACTTGAGATGACACAATAAATCTTCTCTCAGCCCTGGGAGCCAAGAAATGAGAATTATGACATATGAAGAACAAATATGGCCTTTACAGAGTAGTAAATGCACCATAAATTATATGGCTTTTAGTAAGAAGTTGTATAAGGCTATAAACAGTACTTTATCCTACAGGTATGAGTGATGCCTGGCATTTTGTTACTTCACTATCTGTGTGTAAATAAAAAAAGTTATTTGCAAAATCAGATTTTCAATCTGTGTTGCTGGATTCTAAACAGCACAAGAGCACTTGCAATGAATTCAATTTAAAAATAAAGAAACATGCACCAAACCAACCCATCTTATTCATGGCCTGATCAGTGCAGGGATTTAATTAGTGTATGAGTTAACATATGAGTTGGAAGGGTGCATCAAATCACACATTTGGATAAGAGAGGTCTTACAGTTCATGGAAGGAAGGGGGAGAAACTTCTAGCTTTGAAACATAAGAAGAGCTATTTTGGGGAACTGAAGAAGAGAGTTCAGAATCAATCCAGGAAAATATTCATGGTCTCAGATTAATTCAGTTTTCAGGGGATAAACTGCATCCAGTTCTGGAGCCCTCAGCTCCAGGAGGATGTCGTCCTCTTAGAGTAGGTCCAGAAGAAGGCCACAAAGATGAACAGAGGGCTGGAGCACCTCTCCTATGAAGAAAGAAGACTAAGAGACCTGGGGCTGTTAAGCATAAAGGAGGGAAGGCACAAGGGAGACCTCATTCCAACCTTTCAGTACTTAAAAGAGGCTTATAAAAATGGGGAACAACTTTTTGCTTGGACAGATAGTGATAGGAAAAAGGGAAATGGTTTTAAACTAAAACAGGAGAGATTTAAATTAGATGTTAGGAGGAAATTCTCCACTCAGAGGGTGGTGAGGCATTGGAACAGGTTGCCCAGAGAGACTGTGAATGCACCATCCCTGGAGGTGTTCAAGACCAGGTTGGATAAGGCCCTGGGCAACCTGACCTAGTGGGTGGCATCCCTGCCCATGGCAGGGGGTTTGGAATGAGATGGTCTTTACAGTCTCTTCCAACCCAAGCCATTGTATGATTATGTGATTCTCTGGACTTGAATAGTAGTTAGTACCTCTGCCAAAGGAAATTGTGGAAGAAGGGAACAATATAAGAAAAAGTGAAGAAAGAAAGAGTTTTCAGTGGCCAGAAAAGATTATTCAAGTCCTGATTGTGCGAACTTATGACAAATATCACAGTTTTAGTGCTGACGCACTGCAACACTTAGCTTCTGTTATATGAACAATATTCCATCATCAACAAACAGAAAGGCCACGTTAAATATTTGTGTAGATCCTTCATCCTCCCATCCCCCTCAAATTACAAAGGTGTTACTGTAACTACTATGCATGCAACTAATTTATCAACTGGCTAGGTGCTGACAGAATCATAGAATCATAGAATATCCCAAGTTGGAAGGGACCCATAAGGATCATCAAGTCCACCTTCTGGCACCACACAGATCTACCCAAAAATTCAGACCACGTGACTAAGTGCACAGTCCAAATGCTTCTTAAACTCCAAGAGGCTTGGTACAGTGACTTCTTATAGTACAGTGCTAAGAATCTATATATTTAAGTTTTTCTTATAAATTCATGGGTATTCAGTTGATAAAGGCAATATTTTCATTCCTTCATCACATTACAGTTTTGTGAGTTTTCCCTTTTTTCTTCTCTTCTCTTCTCTTCTCTTCTCTTCTCTTCTCTTCTCTTCTCTTCTCTTCTCTTCTCTTCTCTTCTCTTCTCTTCTCTTCTCTTCTCTTCTCTTCTCTTCTCTTCTCTTCTCTTCTCTTCTCTTCTCTTCTCTTCTCTTCTCTTCTCTTCTCTTCTCTTCTTTCTCTTCTCTTCTCTTTTCTCTTCTCTTCTCTTCTCTTCTCTTCTCTTCTCTTCTCTTCTCTTCTCTTCTCTTCTCTTCTCTTCTCTTCTCTTCTCTTCTCTTCTCTTCTCTTCTCTTCTCTTCTCTTCTCTTCTCTTCTCTTCTCTTCTCTTCTCTTCTCTTCTCTTCTTCTTTTCTTCTCTTCTCTTCTCTTCTTCTTTTCTTTTCTTCTCTTCTCTTCTCTTCTTTTCTTTTCTTTTCTTTTCTTTTCTTTTCTTTTCTTTTCTTTTCTTTTCTTTTCTTTTCTTTTCTTTTCTTTTCTTTTCTTTTCTTTTCTTTTCTTTTCTTTTCTTTTCTTTTCTTTTCTTTTCTTTTCTTTTCTTTTCTTTTCTTTTCTTTTCTTTTCTTTTCTCTTCTTTTCTTTCTTTTCTTTTCTTTTCTTTTCTTTTCTTTTCTTTTCTTTTCTTTTCTTTTCTTTTCTTTTCTTTTCTTTTCTTTTCTTTTCTTTTCTTTTCTTTTCTTTTCTTTTCTTTTCTTTTCTTTTCTTTTCTTTTCTTTAGTAGTGTGTTACTGCCATTATACTGATAAGCATGACACCCATACCTATGGATGCAGAGCCTGGAGGCAAGTTCACATTCAGTAACTGGAATAACTGGAATATGGGAGAGAGTAGCTTGCAAGTTACATATGAATAAATAGCCCCCTTTGTGATTGTTAAACTTAGCGATACAAAGAAGAGGAAGAAGCTACACAGGCTGAAAATGTGTATTTCTAAATAAGAAATCTTATGTTTTAGTGGATGGTCATCTTGTTAGCACAAATACAATCTTTGGAAGATAACTTGTTAGTGACTAGATATTTTTCCTCTCCTGAAATAGGTGTTGGCCGTTTCTCTAGTTTCTTTTGCAGACTCAGTCCCAAAGCAAACCAGAATCACACTGACAGCAGAACGATTAATCCAGTTAAATGTTTAGTGATTCTGAGAGTGAATATGTTCACATCAGTTGTGCAAATTTTGTTTGTGGAGATAGATCACAATATGCTTATTGAGCTATTAGGACTTGCTCCAAGCTCATATTGGTTCAAGATGGTAGTGAACTGGGGGACTTCGGTCTAATAAAAGAGCATTGAACACAGGAGGACCAGCAAAGGAAGACGAAGAACAGCAGAAGAGAAGATAGTGAATGGCCTAAACACTCAGGCTGGAGAGGGGAACAGGAAAAGAACTGAAGCAGAAAATTAAACGGTCTGATACTGACTTTGAATAATGGCTATAGATCACCCTGAATCTTACTGCGCTAGTAAGATATGTGCATCTTACTGCTCACATATTAACACTCCCCAGCTGTGATCAGTTTTGTTAAGGTGCAAGGCACTTTCTGTCTCTTTTTCCCTCTTTCCTTATATGAATATCCATCCCTAATAAGGATGGATAAGGATATCCATCCCTTAATAAGGAAGGTCTAACTACTTAAAAGACTGTTCCATAGTAAAAATCTCCGAAATCTTTTGGAAAATTTGGGTATTTCCTTCTCCTTTCATTAACTCCTTCTGAAAAGTTGGTCCTCCTGTGAGCCCTTCACTCATCAGAATCTAATTATTATTGCCATCCTTTTAGGTTTGTCTGCCTGGGTCTAGCTATCAGACGTAGCCTCATGGGAAATCAGACTTGCTGAGATATTTCTTAGCACTGCCAGTTACCTCTCTGGTGGGAGTCACTTTTTTTTGCTTTCATTAACTCTTTTTCTGTTTTCCTGTTGACCACTCTTTAAAACCCACAATCATTGTATTCCCACAGTGAGATCATTGTATTCCCAAAGCAAAACACCCAAGCCATGGATTTTGAATTGTAAAAATTATAGCTGGAAGAGATCAATTAGGTTATCCTGCTAGTATTGCAAGATTATATCCCACACTGTAGTTTTCTACTGTTTTGTTCAGTCTGATTTTAAAAGCCTTAAGGGATAGGGTTTCTGCACTTTCTCTAGCAAATTTTTCAACAGTTTAATATAGCTTACTGTCAATAGGATGATTTATTGTTTTCTTTTTCATCTACATATTCTTCTGCATAATGCATTTCCATGACCCTTAAGTTACATACTTTTGAAAATATTTGAAATCAAATATTTTTCCTTGATGAACATTATATGGGGTTTGATGTTCAGCATAAATAATAGATGTCCACTATGGAACACATAAAGCATTCAGTCTTTTTCTGTTCTTTTGTTCTTTCAAACATGTACCTATTGATAAAATATGAAAAATTCCTTAAAAACAATTTCCTACTTAAACAACCCTTTGGAAAAAATAATAATAATAAAAAAAACATGGAATCTTGAATCCACATCTAAGTATAATATTTATGGGTAAAATGATCTTTCCTAGAGAAAAGAAACTCACTATATCCAATTATTTCTTTGTCTATTTTTCTAGCCACTTATTGGTTGCAGTGTCCCCAATCTGTCCAAAGTCACTGCTTATGTTTCTTTTGACAACCTGTAAGTTTGAGAATGTTTTTACCCTTTTCTGGTATTCTTATTGACATGTACTAATTTAAACTACTTGTTGTGCTGCTTCCAGACCTGGTCAATGAAATCCTGCCCAAAGCCCATAATGTTCTTCCAGATTTTATTTGAATTCCCTTACTGGAAGAGTCTCTTCCAATACTCTTACTCTTTCACTTTCTTTCTTTGTCATTGTGCACACATGGAAAAAAGAAAATAATTTTAAAACATCTAGTTCTCCTTGCTTAAACAGGTTTTTATTTATTTTTTCTATGTAGGTTTGCTTGCATTGCACAGTTTCATACTTACAACTTGATGCATTTAATGTACACAGGCACTGAAGTGTTTATACATGCATTAGTAGGGCACCAACACAACAAAAAGTGAATAGAAGAAGCTGAAGAGAATTTATTGAGGAAAACAAGTAGTGGAAACTATTCAGAAAAGTCTTCTGAATTTAATAGGATATTTTCAGGAAGTGAAACAACGAAATGCTTCATTTTGCATGTACTTATGTTTACAATAGAAAAATGATGGTCTTTTGACACCTGATTCTAGTTTAAAGCCATAAAATGGATGATTCCCATCTGCTTTACAGGTATATCAAAAACAAAAGTAGGCTGCAACTTAGTAAATCAATCTAACCATTCAGAACTTTCATATGCTCAGGTGAAAAGAGTTTGAATTAAAGATGCTTAAGAGCTTGTTTTGATAAAATATACATATATATTTAACTTTTCTCAAAACACTAAAAGTCAAACAAAACCAAAAACGAAAGGAAAGCATTGTTTGTTCTTGTTTTCTAGGTAACAATATTTGCCACAAAAATATTTTTCTTCAGAGAAATATGCACAGTTTTAATTAACAACACTTTCAGCCATACCTGAGCCAGATACCTGCCTATCCAGAGGAATTAGAAGAAACGTTGTACTGCACTTCATGCCATGTTAACACTGTTAGAGTTTATGTTACTTAAGTATTTTTCTCAGAAATGTTATCTTTTATTTTATTTTATTTTATTTTATTTTATTTTATTTTATTTTATTTTATTTTTTTTTTATTATTATTATTTTTTCCAATGGCAAGGACCTGGAAAGTATTCAAATGAGGATGGCTTCAGAGGAAGCCTTCCTTTGTCATTTGTCACTGTCAAAATTCATCAGTAATATGAATCACAGAATCACAGAATTTCTAGGTTGGAAGAGACCTCAAGATCATCGAGTCCAACCTTTGACCTAATGCTAGCAGTCCCCACTAAACCATATCCCTGAGCTCTACATCTAAACGTCTTTTGAAGACTTCCAGGGATGGTGACTCCACCACTTCCCTGGGCAGCCTGTTCCAATGCCTCACAACCCTTTCAGTAAAGAAGTTCTTCCTAACATCTAACCTAAAACTCCCCTGGCTCAATTTAAGCCCATTCCCCCTCGTCCTGTCACCAGGCACGTGGGAGAACAAACCAACCCCCACCTCGCTACAGTCTCCCTTGAGGTACCTATAGAGAGAGATAAGGTCGCCCCTGAGCCTCCTCTTCTCCAGGCTGAACAAGCCCAGCTCCCTCAGCCGCTCCTCGTAGGACTTGTTCTCCAGGCCCCTCACCAGCTTCGTCGCCCTTCTCTGAACCCGCTCAAGCACCTCGATGTCCTTCTTGTAGCGAGGGGCCCAAAACTGAACACAGTACTCGAGGTGCGGCCTCACCAGAGCTGAGTACAGGGGGACGATCACCTCCCTAGCCCTGCTGGCCACACTGTTTCTGATACAAGCCAGGATGCCGTTGGCCTTCTTGGCCACCTGAGCACACTGCTGGCTCATATTCAGCTGACTATCCACCATCACTCCCAGGTCCTTCTCTGCCTGGCAGCTCTCCAACCATTCCTCTCCCAGCCTGTAGCTCTGCTTGGGGTTATTGCACCCCAGGTGCAGGACCCGGCACTTGGCCTTGTTGAACTTCATGCAGTTGACCTCAGCCCATTGGTGCAGCCTATCCAGATCCTCCTGCAGAGCCTTCCTACCCTCAAGCAGATCGACACACGCACCTAACTTGGTGTCATCTGCGAACTTACTGAGGGTGCACTCGATGCCCTCGTCCAGATCATCGATGAAGATATTAAAGAGGACCGGCCCCAGCACCGAGCCCTGGGGGACGCCACTAGTGACTGGCCTCCAACTGGACTTGGCTCCATTCACCACGACTCTTTGGGCCCGGCTATCCAGCCAGTTTCTAACCCAACGAAGCGTGCGCCAGTCCAAGCCAAGAGCAGCCAGTTTCTTGAGGAGAATGCTGTGGGAGATGGTGTCAAAAGCCTTGCTGAAGTCAAGGTAGACCACATCCACAGCCTTTCCCTCATCCACCCAGCGCGTCACTTTGTCATAGAAGGAGATCAGGTTCGTCAAGCAGGACCTGCCTTTCATAAACCCATGCTGACTGGGCCTGATCGCCTGCTTGCCCTGCAAGTGCTGCGTGATGACTCTCAGGAGGATCTGCTCCATGAGCTTCCCTGGCACTGAGGTCAAACTGACAGGCCTGTAGTTTCCCGGGTCTGCCCTCCAGCCCTTCTTGTAGATGGGCATCACATTTGCTAGCCGCCAGTCAACTGGAACCTCCCCCGATCGCCAGGACTGCTGATAAATGATGGACAGTGGCTTGGCCAGCTCCTCTGCCAGTTCTCTCAGTACCCTTGGGTGGATCTTATCCGGCCCCATCGACTTGTGCACATCCAAGTGCCGTAGCAGGTCACCAACCATTTCTTCGTGGATAGTGAGGGCCACATCCTGCTCCCCATCCCCTTCCACCAGCTCAGGGTACTGGGTATCCAGAGAACAACTGGTATTGCCGCTAAAGACTGAGGCAAAGAAGGCATTGAGAAGGCATATGGTACCATGAGAGGGAAATGCTGAAAGACTAAGGAAAAAAAAATAGTGGAACTTTTAAGCATGATATTGAAATGAGGTTTGGAGCAATGCCCCTAAAGAAAACCAGTGCTTACTTTGTTAGTTGCTGTGAAGCAAGGAAATGTAGACATGGAGGCATCATTTATCTTCTTTTTGCCCACAGGGGCTCCTTTCATTAGCCTGCCTGACTTTTAAAATTTCCAACTTGCTTGATAAAATTGCAGACTTGTAACCATTTCACTCAGCTGAAGAATAGGTTAGTAGGAGCTCCTTTCCACACTCTTCCCTGATCTATGGAACAGAGAGATTGCTGTTTTTTGATTCCCTCCTGCTCCTTCTTAGAGCAAGGACAGGATTCTCACTCTTTGGAAGGAATTGGCAAAAGAAGGGTGGAGAGGAAAGAAAAGGAAAGGAAAAGAGAAAGGGGCAGAGAGGGAGTTAAATTATTACAATTTTCTCAGAGGCGTAAAGGATAGTTAGCTATGCAACTGCCCTCCTCCTTTTCTTTTTCAACAGCTCTGTCGTAACGGCAAAATCTAATCGAGTCTTTGAATTAATTCAGTTTCTGTAATTTAACATGCCTCATTGACTTGTGCCTATGGGATTTCCACATGGTCTCTCATCCAAGTGCTAAGCAGGCCCTGGAGTACTTAACTTCAAAACAGGATCAGGTACATTCAGATTATATGACTAAATCTCCTAGAGTCCTATGTTTTTTTCTTTTAAAATCAGTTCTGTAAAAGGCAGGGTTATGGTATCATGACAACAAAGTCTCCAGCTGCAGAATAGAGTTCTTGCAAGAACCCTGAAAAATATCATGCTTCATAGTAGATAGGTTAAGCATTAACGTAACATGGAAAGATAGTTGATTATATGTTATTTTCACAGAATCACAGAATCACAGAATTGTCTAGGTTGGACGAGACCTCAAGATCATCGAGTCCAACCTCTGACCTAACACTAACAAGTCCTCCACTAAACCATATCACTAAGTTCAACATCTAAATGTCTTTTAAAGACCTCTAGGGATGGTGACTCCACCACTTCCCTGGGTAGCCCATTCCAATGCCTCACAACCCTCTCAGTAAAGAAGTTCTTCCTAATATGCAACCTAAAACACCCCTGGTGCAACTTTAGCTTTTTCCCCTCATCCTGTCACCAGGCATGTGGGACCAACCCCCACCTCTCTACAGCCTCCTTTAATGTACTTATAAAGAGTGATAAGGTCACCCCTGAGCCTCCTTTTCTCTAGGCTGAACAAACCTAGCTCCCTTTTCCTTACATCATAAACTGTGAACTTGAGGAAGTAAAAGAAAATGAAATATCCAATGCCACACCAAGAATCAGTGTTAGAGTCAGGGTCAGAACTCAGGACATCTTCACCACCAAGGCCATAGCTCAAGCCACTCTAGGCGAAGTAGAGATTTTCTAATTCCTGCACTGTAGAACTGCTTGAGATCCTTCTTTGTATTATTAGAGGGCATGAAACATACTGATAAATGACCAATGTTTTAAGGAGAGATATGAGATTATGATATTTTGGTCCAGACACATTAAGGAGTGTGAAAACCCTAGAGGTGTTGAACACCTTCAGTCACTACAGAAGTAATATGAGGTATGGAATATCATTATTATTATACATCATTAAATCCATTCTGTGTTCCTCTGGACTTTGCACCAAACACAGTATTTATAGTGAAATAAAATTTGATTTGACACCTGAAAAATTTAAAGGCACAAGTAGCAGAAAAGCTTTCAACTTATGCCTCTGACTCTCCTGAATAATTTTGTATTACCGTGTTATCAGTGGTGAACTAAATAATTAGGTTCAATAACAAGCAGAAAGACCAATTGCTCCCTCCTTTCAGTGCTAAGCTAATGCATTCTGGGCAGCTGGGTGGAGGGGTGGCATATTCAGACATACCCCCTTAAGTTATCTTTCAGCAGAACAGTAAAAACATGCAAATTACTAAATAACTTCAGTGCTGCTTGACAACTTATATTATGAAATTCATGATGAAACTACAGTATATTTTTCCAATAGCAGGGGAAGAACAAATGAAGGCAAAATATTTTAAAAAAGCAGGAAAAAGAAAAGCATAGGGAAGACGACTGCATCTTTTTATCAATGGTGAGGATACTTGATAGACAGACAAACAATTCAATTTCAGTGTTGGTGTTTTTCAGAATGTATACAGCAAGTTTTTAAAGGCATTAGGCTTCATTTATTCAATTGTAATGTGTGAATCATTAGCTGCTGGTCTTTCTAAAAAGTTGTTGTAAAACAATCAGAAACTAATTCCTGCATTGCAACAAAAGCTGAGGTAATGTAATCAGAACTGGAAGTCTGTATCTTTCCACAGCAGATTGAGAAAACTTTTGTGGTTCAGATTTGTGAGACAGTTGCTTTGGTAACAGAGCCCTGGGGATTTAATTCTTATTTTCCAAGTATTTTCTTTTTGGAATCTCTGTCCTTTAGGCAGGTAATAGACACTCGTCTGTGAACTCCTTTTAGAGGTTCTTTTCTTCAATAAGCACAATTCAGTCACCTTCCAGTTACATTCCATGGAAACTTCACATTTGGAGTGTTGTAACTCTTTAAACTGTTCTCCTCAGGCCTCATATCCAAAGCCCGTGGCAATCAATGGAAGTCTTTCCACTTATTTAAATAACTATTGAACTGGATTCAGTTTTTTTTTTTATTTTTTTTTATTTTTTTTTTATTATTATTATTTTTAAATCTTGCTAGTGTTTTTTAATTTGTAATATACATTTTGAGGTTTTATTTTTTTTCCTTTTTTTTTTTTTTTTGCTTTCAATTTTGTTTTCCTTTGTTTGTCATTGCCTTTCTCCTCTCCCCCCCTCTCCCCTCCCTCCACTTCCCCCTTTATTTTAAAACCATAAACATCATCTTCCAGTTATTAACTCAGTCAGGCTTTTCTCAATTTTCCAGCAAAAGTTTTAAAGAAATCTGTTCTCAGAAGGAATAAACATAGTTCATCACTAGTGGAATGAAATTAACTCAATAACACCTGTGTCAATACATACTTATTCTTCCAGAGCTTTTGTTTAACTCTCATGCTTGATCCTTTCCTGCTTGAGCTCATCCTTTTGTATTGAATACATAAGATTTTTAATATCTAAATTAAATGTTTCTCATGCTCTTTGAAACAATTGATGTATTCTTTTACTTTTTTTTTTTTTTTTTCCTCTCTCTCTCTTTAGTATGCTCATTAACTAGCATTTTTTATTTATACTTGGGGTGAAGGTGCTGTTTATAGTTTTGTTTCAACAAGACATCTTCTTGATATGAGACTTCCTATTTTTGAGACTTTATCTACCAGGCTTTAGATAGCATAGAGGCATGGAAACTTTTACTCACTTTCACTTGTCATGTAATCTCATTTCATATTATACATTTACAACATTTTCTACACTTCGGCACTGCCTATTATGCTAAAGTGCTATGTTTGTAATCCTGTTAGCAATGTCTCTTCAAAAGAAAAAAAAATATTTTTTTTTTGCATGAAGAAAGTTTGACTCTTGCTCAACCAACTGTAGGTGTCACAGAGAGAGAAACTCTATAGATGACTGGTAGGATTTGTATGTTTTGAGGATATTTTTAGTCTTTCGAAGGACTCTAAGTGAATTACTATTGATACAAATCATCTCTATGTTTATATTACTAAAGTCCATATTTAAAGAATGTTGTCAAATCTGTAGAAAGAATGGTACCAAGGGAAATGGACAATTCTTTGTGGAAGAGTTTGAAATGAGAGACAGCTGCTCAAGATGCGGGGCAGATAACCATGGCTAGTATAGATGGTAAGTGCTGAGGGTTATCAGTATCAAATTGCAAAATCAATATCCTCTTACACCAGCTTCTTGGGAATGACACCAAGTGGTGCTTGATTTCTTAGCATCGTTTAAATATCACTGAGCTGAAATGCCATGGGAGGCACATGATAGATACAGACTATAGTGCACAGAGGCAGAGCTTGTGTTTGGTTACCATGGTGACAGCAATAGAGCTATCTGTCTGCAGGCAAAGAGAGTGGTAAAGACAAAAAGAAGTGGGAGACCTGAAGCAGAAAAAGGTTGGATAAGGCTACTCAAGGCCATCTGACATGTACATAGTCAAAATACATATTTGTTTAGGGAAACAGGCAGCAGGAGACAGCAGAGGATTCGTTGCTGCTTTCTTTGATTTGCCAAATTCATATGGCAGCTACTTGAGCTGATGTGAAGTGCTGAAGAGTTGGGAGAATTAGCAGTCTTTCAGCTCTGTACATTCTTCCACCCCCCACACGTCCTTCAACATCCCAGAAATAGTACTAGCAATCCTGTCTTTCCAAGGTTTTTTCCTGGCTCTGTGTCCCAGTTCTGCCAATTATCAGGGCAAGAACAACTCATTCAGCCTTTTCTAGGCATTAAGCACAGTAAAATTTGAGAAGTCTTTATCCGCTTCTGATGCTGTGTGTTTCCTTTAAGAGACTAAATACCAAATAGAAGACAATTCGAATTTGAAGTCAGGAGTGAAACTGGGATGAACTCAATAAGGGAGCTGGGATAGAGAATAAATAAGTGGAAAATCAATGGAAAATTGAGAGAGGTTTGTCAAGAAGTCTATAATGCTAATCAAAGCACAAAAGCCAAATCTTTGACGATGGTTTGCTAATTATTTTTTGTAAGCATGTAGCTAACATCTGATTTGCACAAATGTTGAGCAGTCCATGCAAGAATGATACCAAAGGGGTTATGTGCAGAGTTTATATAGTTCAAGACTTTTATAGTTAAATCTTTACAAAAATAATTTCTTCAGATTCAAATTGGTCACTTCAAATTTATTGATACTGTGGACTTCTATTTTTCTAAACCTTAGTATCTCAGCTGAGAATAGAGAAAATGTTTCAAAAGGGTGCTGTAAAAATGAATGTGTGATAGAGATGAGTTACACAGAAAAGCCCATGAGGAAATTAATAATTCTATCTTCCAAGCAATGTTGTAATTGTATTCTATAAATAAGACCCAGAGCTACACAGTGAAGGACAAGGAGAAAACAAAATACTGAATTGCTACTCATTAAATGAGTACTGTCTCTTCTGTGCACTGAATGAAACAGGGAAAAAAATGTATATGACTATGTAATTAAAAAATATATCATTATGTATTCACATGAGGGAGCCAGATTAGAACAATCTGAATTCTGACATTTTCTAATTTTGAGGGCTTACAAAACAGATTATTTTCGAACCATGGAAACTAAAACTTTAGGTTGCCTTATATGGTCATATATTCTCCACAGGAACTCTTATCTTTCACCAATTTCAGAAAAATTCAGCAATTTTTCAAGGGCCGTAAGGGTCCCTTCAGTTTGAGATTAAGTTTGTAAAGGTAGGTGTCTTCAGATAGTAGGTACCTGCAGAGAGTGGGTGACTAAACTGTTACAGTCAGTAAAGACTTAGACTTAATTCAGTTGCCTTCACAAATGTTCAGTGCTATTTTAAATAAATTTATATATCCTGTCTGGTTTTCTGCTGCTACTGCAGGAGAGTGAGAAGTATACTATGTACAAATCACCTAACCCACACAATGAGTATGTTTCAAATAGTGAAGGTGACCAAATACATCTCAAGTAATTGTGGACACCTGACCACAGAATCATACTCGAAGACTGTTCAGCTGATGAAACCTAGGGAGTGGGTTAGTGTCATCTGATGTAACTTGATCACCTGAATCATTCTCTAGGCTCAGCTGACTGAATTGACAAGATCTTTATTGACTAAAATTGGACCTAAAATGAGAACCTTAAATACCTAAATAAATTTAGGTATCTGTGTGAAATTGAATTCTGTGTCAAATACCTGAAAATAAAAACCTGTGTTCTCTTAATATACTTTTTTTGTGGGAAAGGCAGAGTAACCTCAACATCTATCAGTTATACATCAGCAATCCCTTTCCAATTATCACAAATATATTAAGTGATCACACAGGACTTCTGTAGCTTCTGATGAGCTGTGGTCCATGTTATCTCTTGTCTAGATACAAAATAAAAACCTCATCATTGAAGATGGGAGGAAACATGAAAAGGAGCTCTGGGGGACAAGGGAGACAACAGAGAATATTGTCTGGTAATATGAGAAGGATCTAGAAATAGCACAATCATGACATTACATACAGTATGGTATTGCAATGTGGAATAAGTGAAACATGAAATGTATGGCTAGTCATGGAAATATACTTTCACTGGTTCCTTTGTTCATAGACAATACATTTTATAGCATATTTAAATTTGCATAGTTGCTAAGTGGTTTATTTTCTATACAGAAGAACATGATTTCTTTCATTTTACGTGTTGCTTTGTTTTATATTGGTATTACCAGTATTTTCTCAGTCAGTGACTTGAATAATAGATAAGTAGAAATATACTAGATACATTACTCCTATCAAGTGATGAGCTTGTGTTTTGAGTTCATGTCCAAGTCAACATCTTCTGTCTCCTTTTACTGATTAGCTTTAAGACAACATAGCTTAGTTTAAATCCAGGAGGCTTTGGATAGATGTTATCTTGTAAAGGCTTCCTATAACGTGAATCTCCCAGATAAATAGCTTTTAAGAGTCATTATACTTTAATAAAAACTTACAATTTTTTTTTCTAAGTCAAAATTAATTAGTTACAGCACTTCACTGGATTTGGTTGGTGTCTTTGTACTTGTCCGTTGTCCATAAGCAGACTCTAGTTTATCAAGTGAAATTCTTACATGGATGAAGTTATTAGATAGCAGAGTTTTTAAAATATCAGTAAAACAGACAAAAATAGAATACACGCAAATAAATGCCCCAAATGCTGTTCATAAGGAATATATGGGATGTTAGGCCTCTTGAGTCACTGCACTATGAAGGCTGACTAAAGTCCCACCTTGACAGCCTGAGGTCTGGTGATCTCCTTCATTACAGGAGATAATGAGATAAAGGAACAAAGGAATGCAAGTGCTGAGTAAACCTAAGGACAATGAGATGCTAGACATGAGCTGAAGCATGAGATGAGTGAGCTCATCACAAACACCACATTCACATTTAACTGGTTTGAAAGGACTGAGCATGGGACATAAGAAAAAGTATAAAATAAGTAATCTCCTACTCTCAGTTTGGACTCCAGCTTAGCTGGTCTGTATACCGACAACTCTCTCATTAGCAGTAGATGCCATGATGCCAGCTGCCAGGGAAGACACAATTCAACACAGGCTTCTTGAGTGTGCTGAGGATATTCTGGGGAAAACCCAAACCAAAGGAGTAGCTTACAGGGCATGGGTAAGAGCAATAATTTGTGCCTCCATGTTGTTTGAAGAAAGACCTTAAAGAATCAATTGACTGTAACTATCTACCATTTCCCATTTATCTCTTCTGTATTTTATCTGACGCTCAGTTTCTCATCATTTCCTGACTCACTTCTCCCAACACACTTTACACAATTCTCTTTTCATGGATGTTCTTCTTTGTAGCCTGCAACATTTTGTATTCCTGCTGCCCCATTTTCCTCCCAGCTCACCACTGTCTGAAGCCTCCACATGTGTTCTCTGTTCTCAAACAGTAGAAACTGGAATAAATGGGGTTGTGTTTCAGGTGATACAACCATTAATCAGCTAGTTTCAAAAGGGTGCTGTGAAAATGATGCTATGTAAAGAAGGAGCTGGAGCCCCATTTGTCACCCCAGTCTACTACTGTCATCATAAACAAGGGCTTCAGTTCATCCAGTCACTGAGCCTAGTTCAGAATCAACGCTATGGTACTGTAGGTAATTCCCTTTGAGAGGAAATTTAGACACTTGATTCTATTTTTCAGTTGATTGATCTCTTTCCAAGCTTCCCAGTTTACATTACACCCCTGCTTGGATTGTCAATGAATTTCTAGCAATAGCAGCAGCAGAAGTCATTTTACGTAGCACATCCCACTGCAGCTTGTGTATGAAATTTATGCCTGTAATTTTTGTATATAAAGCATCACTATTGTGTCTGTAGGCATTTTATAAACCTCAGAATGAATAACAAGGATATTCACAGCCCACGCCCCCACACTCCATTATAGATATGCTACAATCAGCTGGGAGTCATGACATTTATCAACTGCTGAAGGGTAATGCAGTTTATCACTTTTTAATGAATTATATTCTGTACTGCTCATTTCCAGAACAGATAAATGCAGTCAAGGACATCCTGGAGGAGCAAGTTTTGCTGATTTTTTTTTGTAAGTTTAATAATATTTAGTTGGATTCTTCCCCATAGATTGTGGTCTGTTTCTGTTGTACAAAACCAGAGTTTGGTACTTGAAGACTTGGTATTAAGCATAGATGATGCATAATCAATAAAAGTGTATACAAAGGGCTTCAGTTCCCTGACGGGGCTGAAGAGAGATATACAGCAGAGCACCTTGCCTTATGTGGTCATCAGTCAAAGGAGAGCACATCAAAGTCCGAAATGTAAGGTTGAAGTAGTTCGTGCTTGTAGTTCATAGAAACAACTTTAATTGTGTGAAATCTAAATGCTTTTAATTTTAAAATTCAGGTAGAGCTTGAGAAAAAGCCTGCTGAAGTCAATCTCCCAAATGTGTATGTGTTCTCAATGTGGATAACCCGAGAGAGACAGAGAGAGAGAGAAAAAAAGGTTGAAAATGGGAACCAGATCTGTCTAGGAGATGATAAGTCTGTATTTCTGCTGTTTTCTGGAATTGGAAAGAAATGACAAGACAGATCTAGGCATAAAAACAAACAAACAACAACAACAAAAAATACTACCAAACCAAATAAAACAAAACCTAAATAAAATCTATTAATGAAATGATTGTTAAAAAGGTTATGTTTCTACAGTGTTTGGCTTTGGTAAAATTAGTTATGACAAAATTTCATTTAGCTGTAATTGATCCATAAATTTTCATAGGAACATTATAAAAGTTTGAGATCTAGAACCCTTTCACATGTATCAGCAGTGGTCTTTTTACAGATGTAATGGATGTGGATAGCTGCTCCAAGTTAATATCCAAATATTACTTAATTTATCACAACCAGTTTACTTGATATAGCTGTTGGCAATACGTCATATTTTTATAGCAGGAATTTAAGAACAATTTTAAATACCCTTTTCAGTGATACCATTCTCTCTCACTTTTCTTTTTTCTTTTATTTATTTATTTATTTATTTATTTAATAAATGTGCATTGTAAAGTTTCTTAATGTTTTTATTTTTTTGTTTGTTTATAGATATAGTCCATGATCAACCCCTTTTGTGCCTTATGCATATTCTACTATCACTATTCATATTTTTTACTGTTACAGACAGCTTATTTAATATATCACTTTTTTTTTTTTTTGGTCATTATATACTTCTTTCTTCTGCCTTACTCAAAAAAATTATGATCTGGGCCTTGATTCAGCAAATTTTTCACTCTGTACATATGTGTATAAAGCATTCAAACCATTAGAATTTTGCTGAATATTTTTTTAAGATCACCAGTAAATATAAAACCCTTTGAAAATGCCTCTGGTTTGATTTTTTGTATGTTTGTTTGCCTTTTAAATAAAATATTCATATTTTAAAAAGGATCAAACATTTTCTATCTAATATTTATTTTCTTTTAATAGTTCTGGAATTTCATGCTACAATAATATAAAAATAATCTGAACTACTTAGTGCAGTAAAGCTGGAGAATTAATATGGGAGAATACTATCATTAATTAAAATGTTTAAGTCAAGACCTTACAAATAGTTATTAGCTTGTGTTGCCTTACTTGAACGTTGCCTTACATAGTTAGGCCTTACTGAAGTTATTCATTTTCAGACAAGAATGAATAGGATAATATTTAGATTTATTTAAGAGTTACGTGGGAAGATGAGTGAAAAGTGTTCATGATTTGTAAATAAAATGCACAACATGAATCCATACAATCTGGAATTAACTACAAGTAAGTTTTATGAAGGAGCTGGAGATAATTGAATGTTAAAAAGTTTTGAAAATATAATTACCTTATGTCTATTTCAATACTTATGTACTGTCAAATTATGTATTCTTTTATTTAACAAAGACAAAAATATTCTGCAATAATAAATAAGAAATTCACATTTTGTTCTATTTGAGTTTAAATATAACTTTTATTTTATTTTATTTTATTTTATTTTATTTTATTTTATTTTATTTTATTTTATTTTATTGTAAAGGAAAATAAACCACATTTGATGATGATGTTATAAAATGGGCTTCAGTCTAAAGGAAATTTTTACTCTCCAGCCAACAACTCTTTTTACCAAGGGGTGTATGATGGAGACTCCAAACACAATGACAGTTGTATTTTTATGGATAGCAACACTGTAACAAGCCTCCCATGGCTGCAAATTGTATCCTTTTAAGTGTACTTCACAATTTGAAAAATATTTAAGTAATCACAGTTTCAGAGTTATCATCTGATAATGCCTGGGAATTGCTGACCCAAGGGACTAATTCCAAACATTACTAGAAAATGACATTGCTCATGTCAGTGTGGAAGTGTCTTGGTGAATATAAACTGTAATATAAAAGCATTTGCAAGCAATTTGGCCATCTGCCGTTTCCTGTCGATATTGTTTAAGAACAAGCTCATAGCTTCTCACACACACACACACACACACACACAAAAGCCAGTGTGCCAGCACCTGCAGTAAAAGTCTTTGAGATCTCAAGAGGATTTAGTCATATTTTTTCCCTCCCCTCTCATAACTGCACATTGTCTCATGATGATAATAGAGAAGGACTGGAGTTTAAACCTTGCTGTGAAATTTTTCCCCACATATGGAAGTTGCTCTTCTCAACTCTCAACCTTCCTTGAATTAGTAAGTTGTTCCTCTTGTAACCCTGCATTAGCTCTACTTGCTGACCAGCTGGAACGAAGACACCCCAGAGGCTGCCCAAGGCAGAGGAAGAGGCATATATGAAGGACAGTTAAATTACATTGTATAAGTTACCAACATGTAATGGTTTATTGTCATTTTGTGTTTCATTACTGTATCTGCTTTACATTACTCTGTTTGCACTTGGTGTTGTAAGGTTGATAGATCCAGCCACGTGCATCCCTCTGGAATGGGAAAAGCTTAAGCTACAGAAAGAGTAGTGTCAAGATAATGCTACATATGGCCAAATATAAAAAGAGAGTATTCACTATGTCCTTTCTTTTCTGTGACCTCTCATGACTGTGAAGTTTTTTGAGTTTTCGAGCAACTGAAAGGAAATTAAGGCAATCTTTTTATTTTATTTGTATTTTTTTCCTGCTTCTTCAAACAGTTCATTTTGTACAAATCTGGTAATATTCTCACTTGCTGGAAAATTCTGGAAACCGAGTAAATTTCATATGCAGAAAGTTCCCAATATTCACACTTTTACATCTGATCCCTGTTCTTACTTTTTAGACTGACTTTAGTTTCTGTCTCTGCCTATTAAGAAACTCGAATTCCTATCTGACTACATTTTTAATTTTAATTTTCTTTTGAAGCTCTTCCTAGTTCAGTAGTTAGCACTAGTGTATTGATTTTCAGAGGAAAGCTTGGTATACATCAACACACTGCAGTGTTACTGAGTGCTTTGTAGAAGAGATCCTAAATGTGAAAATAACATATCTTTTTTTTTTTTTTTTTTTTTTTTTTTTTTTCATGCCATATTTGGAAGCTCATTCATGGCCCATTGGGAAAGGCTAGGACTATAATTAGTCCTTTTTCTCTAGACATTTCAGCAATAGGATTCATGAAGGTTAGTAACAGTTTCCCTTTAATTGCTCCCTGGTGATTTTCCTGTAAAGCTGTTAACTTGTTCACTGGGGATCCACAACCCACAGGCTCCTTGTGCTGACATTTGCAGCAATGATTAGAATGTCATTGCTTTCCAATACTCTGTTGTCATTCAGGGAGCACTCAAAATGCCTTTTACCTCATATTGCAATTAAACATGCATTTGCAGGCACGCATACTGGCTTTACCATCTGAGCGGCATAGGCCTTTGAAACAGGATTTGTTCTGAATATCCACTTTGATGTTGCCTTGCTTTTCTGCATGGTGTCACTCTGTTATTTTCTTAGTAATGGAGACAAAGACTAACTGGTCATTCTGCACACAACAGTGGACCCCAAGGGCAAACTTTCTATCCATATGGAAAAAAAAAAAAGTGAAAACAACAAAATAGTAACTATATGTGTGAGCACAGGAGTTAATGTCCTTTCATGTTAATTCTCTCAGGTCTTTGAATGTGTCCAGTTTCAGCTTCCATCACATCACTTATTAGAGATCAGTAGCCAAAATTTTGTCTTCAAATGTCAATACTGATTTAAACATCTCAGAAACCCTGTGGAAATTTGTAGGAGATTATTTTACCTACTGTCCAGGGATGACAGAGTGAACTGCAGAAGAATCATATATGAAGGATAACAGAGTATTATAGCATGAAATATTGTAGGAAAATAGAAAAATATTTGTGGGTGGAAATCCCATGCTCCAACAATAAAAATGTAGCACTATTCTTGTAGTGTTGAGTGATAGCAATCAGGATGATAAATCAGATTAGGGAGGTCACAGCTGTAATATAGCTGGTGATAAAGATTTAAACTATATGCATATTAACTGTATCAATGCCTCATCAGGACAAAATGCAGAGATTAAGTTACTAGATGCAATAAGTTATTGCTTCCTGGAAGCAATCCTTTGTGCAGTACCTCGAGGCACAGGACCTGTTTCAAAAAATAACAATCAAAAAAAGAAAAAAGATTGCTACTCTATAGCAGCAGTCACAAAGCAAAAGTTGTCATAGGAGAGATTGGGCCAAATAAATCTTGCATACAAATATTTTCATTATTCATGAATATTCAAGACAGGGAACTATTCAAGTGGTGTTAATAGTAAAAAACAAAAAAATGTAATAAATGAAGGCAGTGTTCTGAAAAGGAAGATGCCTACATATAGTTTAGAAGATGTTCAAAAATATTAATAAAAGCTAATAAAACAACAGTGGACATTGGGAGTTCAAGATATAGAAAGTAGACAAGGTTTTGTGCATTGCTGCAGTAACATCTCCTGCTGTCACTGGTGGAGAAAGAATACTGGGCTCATGAACCACAGTTTGATGCAACAAGATGCCAGCTGCCACTGGTCCTCTGGGTATGGCTATTCTAGTAAATTAAAAGGTACCAGTGGTACCTGGGTCCTGCAACTAAAATATCCATATTGTTACTCTTGGACTGGGACCAGATAGCTCTCTCTTCTACATACAGAGGTGATAACCATGTTCCAGGGCTGTTGTCAGTAAGCAGACTATCAACAGGCAAGCAAATTTGCCAGCTTCTCTTGTGAATTTGGAAACATTCAGATGTATAGATGTGACCTTTGCCATGTCAGCTGGATCAGTCTCCCTCTACTCTCCCCCCTTTTTGTGTGCTATCATAGACACAGATACATAGACTATATTACAAAAGCGTGTAATCATATCAGGAGGAACATGATTGAGCTGCTGCATATATATCAGAATGGATCCAACAATATACATATCAGAGAGTATTCACATTTGCCTATGTTCCGACATGTATTTAACAAACAAAATTATAAAAAGTTATCAGAGCTTGAATTATTAAAAAAAAAAAAAAAGAGTAGTGGAAAAAACAATAATTACTTTGTGATGAAATATAGAAAATCATGGGATACTTCACTAATATTCTGGTTCTAGTAACTTTTGTTCACTTTTCCATTTATTCACTAAATGAGGGAGTAATTGGGAAATATAATGCTAATTTAAAAAACAAAACAAAACAAAACAAAACTGTTCTCTGTGCATAATGAGGCAAGCAATACACTTGCAGCCACTTTCAAAACAAAAGAACACAAAATTATTGTCATCCATTGCAAAATGTCTTTTTCTGGAAACCTGACTTTTTCACACAATTTCTTAAATGTCTTCTCAGCACTTGAGATAAAAAGCATTCCACATTGGTGAAGGCATGGCAAAAATATTGTGGCTACTGACAGACATAATCTGTCATGCACTTAGAAATGTTTCTTATTTAGAAATCAGAGTTTGCCCACTTTTTTTTTTTTTTACTTTTTTTTAACTTTTTTTTTTCTTTTCAGAAATTGATTCTTCATTCTACTGACTGTAAATTGTTAAACAAACAAATAAAAAAATCTAGTCTTGCAACGATGGTTGAATCAGTTTAGCAAGAAGAGATAATACTTATTTTCTACATTCTTCTTCAGTTAAAAATAAATAATTCAAGAAGCCACTTCTTGTTTTAATCTGGAAGTCAGATACCTACAAAGTATTCCATTTGTCAGTGTTCTTAAAAAGAATCCAAAGCATAGAGCTGGGCTTTGAGGTTTGCTGTGCAGTTTGGGAGAAGAATTAGGTGTTTCAGAATGGTGGTTCACAGATATGCATACAGGTTAGGGGAGCTGGCCCAAGAGACCTTAAGTACTGAGATGGTTCCAACTGGAAACCACTGATTCCCTGACTATAACAAAACTTAAGATGTCCTTCAGCTCAAGCAGTGCCGAGGAGCTGGAGTCCTTTCAAGAGCACAGGCACTTATAGCTGCTCTTCCAAAGCACTCAGTGTTTTTGTATAAACATGGGATACAGAGGCAGTGGAAGGAGGGGTGGTTGCTTTATGCAAGGGGTTGGAATGAACACAAAGGAAGAAAGAGTTCAAATCCTTTCTCAACTTGAAGAGATATACATCTATGGTAGGATACTGAATCAAGGCCAAACTCAACTGAGTCAGTAGATGCAGAAAGCTCTCCAGCTCATCTGAAAGAAACCAGCCATAAGATGCACAGCACATGTGTCCTTTTTGAGAAACAGTGAGAGACTGGAGCAAACAGGTCACTTTTAGTGCAATTGTACTAGATACCAGCTGACAGTGAACAGTTGATTGGGGATGTAGATAATTACATTCATGTAAGTGAATATAGTCCTAGATGTCTTTGTTTCTGTGATAGAATAGGGGCAGATGTGTACCTCCAGAAGACAGTGCAACATGAATTAAGGTTCATAAGATCTTAAGGCAAATTTTTCTTTGGTTATGTCTACTTCTCCAGACTACAATGTCTAACAGTACAAGCCAGTGCTCCTATGCTTCTTTTCAAAGTACAGGTGAGATCGCTATCACAGAGGTAATGTTTATTTTCAAATTGCAGTTGGAAGGAAAATTCCATTATGCAGTATATGCAAAGCACTGAGGTCTTAATTAGTCACACTGATTAAGCTCCTGAAGTGACCACAAGGGCATGCCTAGTAATTTCACCATGCTCTCACTATTTTAGCTAGCCTAGTGCATATGCAAATAATATTAAAGTTCAACTCAGTTTGGATATCCATGGTTTTATTTTATTTTTATTTTTTTGCTCACATTGTAACACTTTGAACATCAATAAACATATAGTTGTTTTCTGAGTTGTTTCTTTGATTGGTTTGGTTTGATTTGGTTTTGGTTTTCCATTCTGTTTTAACTCACCATATCACTTAATAATTGGGTCCTTCCAGCTTTCTTTTGTGGAATAAATATGAAGGCATACTACTGTGGAAATTCATGAATAATTAACCTTTCAGTTTCATAATAAATATGTTTCTGAAATGTATTTTATTTGCGCATGCCTATCAAATAATAATTGAGAAAAAGCTGTATAACAGCACGCAAAATGTGAGCAACACTTTCTGGGATTTATTTATTTATTTTAAACAAAGCTTAGCTTGAAGTGGTATTTTGAAAGGTTTTGCAGCACTTACTTCTCATCCAGAAGACTACCCAGACTCTTTCAGAGTTCTTGTTATCATGTAAACTCATTTGAAACCTTTAGTCTGTACAACATTATGTATGATGGGCATAACAGAATGTACAGAGGTTTATGCTGATTTGTTGTAAGTTTATTATTAAGATTTTTATTTATTAAGATTATATCTTTGCATTTTTTTTTTTTTTTTTTTTTTTTTTTTTGAGGGGGGAGAGGAGGGTTAAGGATATGTGTTCTATAAGGATAGATACTACTGTGGCATATTCATGCTCTTACACTAGAAGGAACTGTTCAGCTATACCAACAATACATTTTCAGAATCTAAAATCAGGTGTCCATAGCCAAACTACCATAGGTTCTGGAATATGCTAACTCTAGACCAGTGCCTGATGAAAGAAAGCTCCTTAGGACAGGCCAAAAGTATACCAGGCTCTGTTCTAGCAATTTAACTGTAGGGAAACTTAAGTTACAGTGTCTGGGAATGTATCCTGGCATTTCTTGATTTGTTGTTCTAGACAAACTTCAGATATATGACATCTTTATTTCTGTTACACAGATAGTCATTTACTATGTCTTTCTTTCCTTCTTTCATGATGTGGGTGCTAATCAACAGTTAGAAAGATAGGTTGGGAAATTTTGGACTAGGACTCAGTGGAGTGGTCAGTCCAAGCAACGGTATTAGTACGACCTTCCTAATAGCCTTCTTCTGCAAGTGCCAATTCTGAGGTGAATACAGAGTGACATGCAGAACTTGACCTTTCCAACGTGGCTGATGGCAACAATGGATGCCTCAGTTCCTTGTTGCTACAGAGGCACTGACAAAGCTGGTACTTCTCTGGGAAGACCAAACTCATGCATCCCATTGAGCAGACAGTAGGTGGCAACACCTTTCCATGGCTATCACCTTGAGTTGGTTTATAATCACAGTGTGGATGTCACAAGTATTATGGTCCATTAACTACCTCCTGTTAATCCCCTCGCTTTCATCTTGAGGTCTCTATAGGTGTTTCCTAGCATGAACAATTCTGACATGATAAGCTGTAGCCAGTGCATGAGTCTCTGGAGCTATGATAGCCATGATAATGTATCATGCCAATAGGATTGCAATGCTTAGGTACTGCATTATTAATTTTTTGATGAAAATTATTTTTTCCACAGTGGGTGTTTTTCTAAATGAAATAATTCTGTTGATTTAATTTTTTCCCCAAAAGCCTAAAGGCAAAAGTGCACATTATTGACTAATGATGTGAAGCATTTCAGTTAGGCTCTCCCCTAGATCCTTAATCCCACACACAGAGAAAAAAAGATATTATTATTATTATTATTATTATTATTATTATTATTATTATTATTATTATTAATCAGGAACACAAGAAGCACCTGGCCTTTATTTTGATTGATTCCTGCTCTCCTGCTCTGTAAATTAGAAATAAGAAAGATATTTTTAGCCCTCCAGATTTTTAAGCTCTTATTGACAGATGAGAGTGTATCTGGAGTTTTTCTGCCAAGTGAAAAGAACAGTTCCAGAATTATATGAATCTAAAGAGAAAGTGCAAAACAATACTCATGATAAGATACAGGATAGTACCATTAAAATAATACTATATTGTTAATATGAAAAGTTAGCAGTTAACCCCACTGCTAATTCAAATGTTCATACTAGTTTAAAATGTGGCTTTCCTCCTTTGCAGGAAAGGAATACAGCAAAGAACATGTCTAAAGGTACATTAGCATGTCCTGCTGTATTCTCCTTCCTTCAGACATTGGGCAATTTTTTGTGGGTTAGAACAAAATGTACCAGCCTTTTTGTTGTTGATTGTAACCATGAGAAAGTATGATCCACCACATTTCCAGTATTTGAGAAGTGATAGGTTCATAGACGTTTAGATGTAGAGCTTAGGGATATGGTTTAGTGGGGACTGCTAGCGTTAGGTCAGAGGTTGGACTCGATGATCTTGAGGTCTCTTCCAACCTAGAAATTCTGTGATTCTGTGATTCTGTGTTATGGAAATTTTATTTGAACCCATGTGAGTGTTCAGGAGAAAAGAATTTGTAATCCTTCTGTTCCTATCTGATTCCACTGTACAGTATATGTATGAATGCAGGCACATATACATATAATCAGATCAGTTGTACTGACTTTCCTGACAGTGTGTTAGCTACTATCCCTCAGATAAACAAAAAGTAACTGGATGAAATATAAGGGTTTATGAGACTAGCTGACTAAACATTTCCTTATGCATTTAATGTCTATGGATCCCAGCTAGGTTAAGTCCACATTTACATTTAGATACAACTTTCAGCTGCAAACAGATGTGAACTATTTTCACTGTGCTAACAGAAATATTCAGGAGTGCCACACACAGCAACTAAAAATGATAGTGGTGTTGTACTTGAGTGAGTATGTGTTGCAAAGAGGCAGCTATAGTGCTGTACGTACAAGCCAGCCAGTCCATATAGTGCAGACTGTATGTTTGCTCTCTGTCACTTAGATCTCAACACCTTATTCGGGACTATGGTATAGATAAACATCTAAGAAAATATATCCTGAACCTCTTCTCCCATCTATAATTAGTGTGGGATGTAGCTAATACTGAATGTGAAAAGGTTAGGGAGAATGGGAATTTTCCTTTGAGAAAATGCCTGAAAGAGTAATACTCGATTCAGGCATTTTAAAGGAAAAAAAAAAAAAAAAAAGATAAAAAATACATGACTGAGAGAACTATACAGATATGGTGAAATGGTTTTGAGACTAATGTTATTATGAGGTATTTTATCTTAACTATATTCTGCTGTGATGTGGGATCAGAGTGAGGGTGGGGTTCATGTAAAAAACTGATCCTTGATTTCTTGCTTCCATGCCCAGGCACAACCAGATAAGTTCACATTCTCTATGGCATCGGTAAGATTTTGTTCATTTGTATTCCTACCATAGACTCTTGTCTTCAGTTTGGAAGCATATTCCTTGATTAGAAAAGTTTGCTCCTTGACTTCTGAAGTGCTGAACAGCACTAATGTTTATTGTATTAAATTTCACATATAAAAGAAAGCCCTGCAGTTGTGAGGAATAAGTAAGTGTACTGCTAGTCAGAAAAATTATGTAGCACTGGAGGCAATATTTGCTTCTTGTTTGTATATATCTAGCTGGAGAGCCTTTATCAAAACTTACTTTACTAAATCTGAAAAGGTTAGGGGATTTTTGGAGGGTTATCTCACACAGCTTCTTCATATCGCCTTAGGTTGTTTAATTCACATCCATAAAGGACAAGTAAGCTATGGAAGGAAAAGATTACAATGCCCCTGCCAGTTCTAAACACTGCATATTTGATTTATTCAGCCCTTTTACTTTTATTTGAGGTGTAAATCTCATCCAAAGGCTGCTGACTCTCTCTGTATTCCAGATGTTGCCATATCAGCCTAAGTTGCATTTCTCATATCTCCCTTCTCCTATCTGTCAAGTTTATGAAAAATTAGAGCCCTCATACAATCAAAACGCCATCCCCCAGTCTTTACCAGGCAAGCCTGTTTTTTGATTATGAGTATGCAGTCATGTGTAAACTTCATATTGGACTTCATCAACAGGACTGCTTAAGGACTGTGGAATCTGCTGCACGACATTATATCAGGTTTTATTGAAAACTTTTTTTTATTATTATTAAGCTGAGGTGTTCAAACATGTTATGGGAGACTTGAATACTTACGTCAGTGACAATGTTATGATGGAGAATTTGTTGACAGTGACTTGCAGGTCTGAATCCACTCTGCATCAGTTGTGATCAAAAGACAGTAATACCCATTCCCTTTGGTAGCATTTACTTTGGTAGATTCCCAATAATCAAATAAATTATTTGTATAATTTCAGTGGAAGAAGGACATTTAGCTATGTTATCTGACTTAGAAGCTCTCTTCTTTTTGCTCAGCTCAGAAAGACTGAATACTGAAAATACAAATAACTCTTCAAGTGTGTTTCATTTTTCTTAAGCACCAGAATAATAAATTTATAGGTGTTGATGGGACATGTATACTACATGCCACTCTCCAGCAACATACTGTGAAACAATTGCCAAAACCTTACTGCAAACTGAGACCTGAAGCAAAAGACCTGCAGGCACAAAATGAAAGTACACAGTTTGAGAAGAGGGGAGGGACAGTGTTTTTGTTGTTAATGTTGCAGTTGCTTTTTTTTGGTTGTTTTGTTGTCTGTATTTTGGAAGGAGGGAAGGTGTGGTCTATTTATTTATTTGTTTGTTTATTTTAACATAAAACTCACAAATAACCTGAAGAAGTCAACAGAACCCAAACTTCAGAAAGAACAAGAGAATTGATAAAACACATAGGTTCATAATATGCAGCTAATAGACTATATTATCAGAATGTAATAGGGAAACCAAGATTTTCAGCAGCAACTGAACCAAGATTTGACATGTGAAATCACATTTCCAAGTGTTCTAGTATCCTTTTTTTTTTTTTTTTTTTTTTTTTGTGAGACAAAAGGGATGAAAACCAGCTGGACTGTGTTAGCTAGGGTTCTTCAGCAATGGAAAGTCTCACATAAACTGCAGATTTTGGTTCTGATGAGTAGCAGTTTGGCTGGAGGCCTTAGAGGTCTTGGAATCTACAAGTAAATTGTTCAACTCAAAAATATCTACCATGGTGTTGGAATTTGGCTGGCATCCAGAAAAAAACATATCTGTAAATAGAATACTATTATTCTGATTAACTTTACCTGGAAAACTCAATGCAACAGAGAATCTTTTCCTTGTACAGCAAACAACATCAATAATGTCAACAATCAATGAATAAACCTTTTCATTTGTATTGTTTTCATGTTTACAGGTTTAGTTTAGCAATTTTGTACCTATGTGTGGAAATTTAAGAATGAAAGTACTATGCTTTCAATTTTTTATAAAGAATTTATTTTAGGTAGAGGGAAAGGTTTCAATACAAATTCAATTTCAATTGAATTTCAACTTTCAATACAAGTTTCCATTTCAATACAAAATGTCATGAAAGTTGCTGTTTGACGCTAGAAATTTACATTTGTGACTTTGGAAACTTACACCAGTAAAATGTCCTCTGAGTTCTTAGGATCACAGACCAAATTTGAAAGCATAAATCTTTATTTAACAGAATAAAATAAAATAAAATAAAATAAAATAAAATAAAATAAAATAAAATAAAATAAAATAATACTATGTCACTTAATACAGCATAACATTGCATGCTAAGGAAATTGAAAACACTACCTGCATGTGTTTTTTCCATCAACTTTAGTGTGATAAGAACAGCTTTGGGTCACTTCTGGCTCACTCTTCTCTCTTCCCCATCTCTCCCTATATTCCTTTTATCATTTCAGAAACTTTTCTGGTTTCAGTTTTTCTGCAATATCCATTATTATGATGTCTAAGTGTTGACCTTGCAATCTGATCATTTTTAAAAAAGCCTTTGAGAAAAAGGCCAGTTCTTTAACCTCATCTTGTCAATTGGGTTATTTCAACTGGTTAGTCTTAATAGATATACAAAAACATTTCTAAGGCAATAAATCAAATTCTTGTGGCTTTATGCCCATTCCACCATTCATTTTCGTTTGGATGGACCCTATCAAGCATTATATGAACTACTGGCAGGGTATTCTTTTCTTTTATATGACATTAAAAAATATATATTTTTCTACCTTTGCATCTGAACAATTGGACCATAGTTTCAATGTCTTTTACACAAATTCGAAGCACTGGCTGATTCATGAATTGGCTTTTTCAGCAATGATGTATATTTTGCTGCAGTCCTTGACGCTAAACCAGCTCACTTCCAGTATTCTGAAAATAACTGGATGAACTGTTAAGGTTTAAGTTTGGCTAAAATAAAACATTTTTATGCTACTTTGATTGAAGTAATGATAACAGTCTGATCTGGACAGAGACTCTTGTTTTCCCTCATATGCTTTTCTCTAAAGTTTTTACATCCCTCTGTTTACTAATAAAACCTTGTTGCATTTATGGCTTTTACCTATAATACTAGAAGGGGAGGAAAGACTGACACACTATGGGAAAAATAAAAAATAAGTTCCATATTTGTTTGCAGCCCACCATAAAGAACTATAGTCATTCTAATATACTCAGTCTTTTAGAATCTTGGTATTGTTTCTTGTCATGTATTTATAATGAAACAAAAACAGCAACAACAACAAACACACTGTACGGTGCACATGGATACACTGACCATACAGAATTCATTGATTAAGCCATAAGCAAACAGTTTGATCACAGACTTGAGTGAAAATGGTATTTATGTAGCTTTACTTGGTGAATTACTTGATCTTTGAGTAGGTTGTGATAGTTATTAGGGTGGTAACATCTCATCAGCAAGTCTAGATAAGCCTCCCTAAGATAATAGTATGCTTCAGCATTTTCCAGAAAAGACAAAATAGACAGTAGGTCATTGTAGACACTTACTATAATTATTAGGTTAAGCTAATGAATAAAGATTTGGTTTAAGGACTAGTAATCAGCCATAATTGTCATAAGCCATTCCACAATCAATGCAGAAAATACTTTGATTGATGGTGGACTATTCAGTGAAAAACATCATACAAGAGGCATTCATCATAATCAATAGCTACAAGAACAAACATTCTTATTTATTTTTTTTTTTTTACTGGTAATCTAAGTTAATAAAAGGCTGTCTAGGTGTCTGTTAAAGGAATCAGAGCTGTCTCAAGCCTTCATTGCTATGTGGTAAGGATGACAATATTTAATTTTTCCTCAGTGGCAGAATAGATTCTTTTTCCTAGACCAAGGAAAGAGAAAACAGAGGGGAGCAGCTCATTTCAGGAGAAGCAAGAGATGTTAGCTGAATCAGGGCACCAAAATTTTGTACAGGGTTCTCCAGGGCTCTCTCATACAATCTTTCCTTTCTTCATAGCCCCTATTCTCTGAGTTGTGATTTCTCTAGTTTCTGGTCCACCCTCTACAAAGTCTTACCTCATCTACGAGAAATATCTATTTCTGTTCCCACAGTAGAAGAAAGTCTCCTCCCCTCTAGCAGTACACATTTTCCTGCATTCCTTGGTCTGCTGTAGTAAGGAAGATGAGATAAGGCCAGGGGAAGGTGAGAAGAAAAGGGTAAATTAATACCAGAAAGAGAGCTGATGACAGAAAAAAAGAAAAAAAAAAAAAATTAGTGTGGCAATTACTAATCAGTTATAAAGCTGCTAGAGCTGAGTGTTTCCTTACTGATTGAAAGATATATTTTTCTCTGTGTCCAATGGTGCTACAAAAATAGAAATGCAGGGATGTCTGCTTGTTTTTCATTGCTATACCATTGAAATAATTGTAGATTAGAATCACATAATCATAGAACGATTGGATGAGTTGAATGGTATCTTAAAGATCATCCACTTGCAAACCCTATTCTATGGTCAGGGACATTTTCCACCAGATCAGGTAGCTCAAACCCCATCCGACCTGGCCTTACACGCTTCCAGGGATGGGGAATCCACAATCTCTCTGGGCAACCTATGCCAGTACCTCATATTCATAGCAAAGAATTTCCTCCTAATACCAAATCAAGATCTACTCTCATTTAGTTTAAAACCATAATCCTTTGTCCTACCCCTAAACTCCCTGGCAAAGTGTCCCTCCCCAGATTTCCTACAGGCCTCCTTTAAGTACTGGAAAGCCACTGTACGATCTCCCTGGAGGTCTCCCTCTTTTCTCTAGGCTGAACAACCTCAATTCCCTCAGCTTGTTGAGAGGAATGAATGGAGAGGCCCTTCATGGACTTCCTCTACACATACTTGAACAGGTCCATGACTTCCTTGTGCTGGGGTCCCCAGAGCTGAACACAGTATTCCAGGAGGTGTCTCACAAGTGCAGAGCAGAAGGGGAGAATCGCTTCTCTTGATGTGCTAGTGACACTTCTTTCGATGAAGCCAAGGATACAGCTGGGTTTCTGGCTTTCTGGGCTGCAGGTGTACACTTTTGGCTCATGTTCAGCTTTTCATCCACCAACCAAGACCTGAGCATTCCTCAGGAAAAGGACTGCTCTCAATCCACTCAATCTCAGTGCCCCAGCCTGTGTTCTTGTTTCAGATTGCCCCAACCCAGGTGCAGGACCTTACACTTGGCCTTGTTAAACTTCATGAGCCCACCTCTCAAACCTATCAAGGTTGCCAAGCCTTGATGGCATTCCTTCTCTCCATTGTTCAAGGATATCACTCAGATTGGTATCACTCACAAACTGGTTGAGGATACATTCAATCCCACTATGTCACTGACAAAGATGTTAAACAATACCAGTTTCAATACAGTCCCCTCATCACTGGTCTCCATCTGAACATTGAGCCTTTGACATTCTTGTTTTGATTATTACCAATGAATGTTATCAATTCTTGTTTTGAACATTACCAATGTCTGAAAAAAATGTGCCCAACACTATCAAGTAATGTGAATTTTGATAGATATCTCATAATATATTAATGCATACTTTAGGTGGCACTTCGTCACAAAGATAGTTGTATCTAATTTGTAGTTTTTTTTTCTTGTGTACTAGAAAACAAATATTAGTTATTTTCCTCCACCTGGGGCGCAATAACCCCAAGCAGAGCTACAGGCTGGGAGAGGAATGGTTGGAGAGCTGCCAGGCAGAGAAGGATCTGGGAGTGATGGTGGATAGTCAGCTGAATATGAGCCAGCAGTGTGCTCAGGTGGCCAAGAAGGCCAACGGCATCCTGGCTTGTATCAGAAACAGTGTGGCCAGCAGGTCTAGGGAGGTGATCGTCCCCCTGTACTCAGCTCTGGTGAGGCCGCACCTCGAGTACTGTGTTCAGTTTTGGGCCCCTCGCTACAAGAAGAACATCGAGGTGCTTGAGCGGGTCCAGAGAAGGGCGACAAAGCTGGTGAGGGGCCTGGAGAACAAGTCCTACGAGGAGCGGCTGAGGGAGCTGGGCTTGTTCAGCCTGGAGAAGAGGAGGCTCAGGGGCGACCTTATCGCTCTCTATAGGTACCTCAAGGGAGGCTGTAGCGAGGTGGGGGTTGGTCTGTTCTCCCACATGCCTGGTGACAGGACGAGGGGGAATGGGCTTAAGTTGAGCCAGGGGAGTTTTAGGTTAGATGTTAGGAAGAACTTCTTCACTGAAAGGGTTGTGAGGCATTGGAACAGGCTGCCCAGGGAAGTGGTGGAGTCACCATTCCTTGAAAGTCTTCAAAAGACGTTTAGATGTAGAGCTTAGGGAAATGGTTTAGTGGGGTCTGTTAGCATTAGGTCAGAGGTTGGACTCGATGATCTTGAGGTCTCTTCCAACCTAGAAATTCTGTGATTCTGTGATTCTATTACTTTTCCTTATCCATATGAAAACAAAACAAAACAAACAAACAAAAAACACGACAGAATTATAAGACCTATTTTATCATTTTTGAATAAATGGACAAACTGATGTACAGACCCACAAAATAGTCATTTTTTCTACAGAAGTTGAAGGTTCTGTTGATGTTTTCTGTGTCTTAAAAATAGGTTGTTCAATTTTGTAATTGCAATCCTTTTTTTTTTTTGTTTGTTTTGTTTTTGTTCTCAGATTTTTTTTTTTTCTTCAAATGTAGAGTCACTTCATTGGTTAAATGCTACTTCAATTTTTACATCATTGTAAGAATTATGATACATTTAATATTAGAGCAACTCCTTTTCATATAAACAGAATTTAATCGCATAATTCATTAACAGAAATATAAGTGAAAACAAGGAATTAACGACAAATTATTGGGCCTTGTGTAAATCAACTAAAAGTATATCATGGCAGAACTGAAAAAATAGACAAAGATTTTATTCAGTATTATGGTTTGGTTCTCAATTATCCAGCAGGTTTCAGTAATCAAAAACATCTCAGTTCAGTCACTTACCAGGAAAAAAGATATTGACTTATCTAGTATTGTAAAGGGTTGAATTTTTTAAAAGATGAGTTAGGAATGGTTTCTTAGAAAATATTACATGGTGACAGCCATACTACAATTTGTGTTTTCCAAGAATTTCCTATTAGGAAATAACTTCAAGATCTACCTTCAAATTTGAGTTATTCCAATTTCTTAAAACTAATGGGCTTTTTAAAAGAATACCTACATTAAATATAACAATGAAAACAGTACTTTTCTTGCCATAGATGGGCGATTTTTTTTTTGTTGGTTTAATTGTTGTTTTGTGTGGTTTTTTTTTGGTTTTTTTTTTTTTGTGTGTGTTGTTTTGTTTTTTAAAGAGAGGAGACAGTTATTTTAAAATGTTTTTCAATTTAAAATAAATTGCAAGTAAACAATTATGGATTTTTTTAAGAAATAAAAAATATTTCAATTGAAGTTTATGACTACTGAAAAGTACACGTTAAGGCAATGGAAAAGGACACAAGAGAGATTTTTTTTCTGATAAATTTTCCTGAACATAGTAGTTTTCTTTATTTTTAATTTACTGTTAATTAATTTCAATAAAATGAAAATATCCTTAAACCTTACCAGGACAAGGGAAATCTCCTTTTCTATTCTTAGCCTAGAATCATATTCAGTCTGTCCAAGTATGAAGTCTCTTGCATGGAAATAAATGAGTCTTTCTCTACGGATTGCTCTAATGAACTAGAGCCACCTGGATAGCCAAGTATTACTACAATCTTCTACAGACCATACCCTGGCCTGCTCTACAGATTGAAGACCTTAGTAACTGGAATTCAACAATATCAAGTCTGTTAAAGACATCTGGTTAATGGATATTTGGCTTTCAGAGACTGAAGAGAGGGGAAAACATGTAAAATAAACACTCCAAAACAAACAAAAATAAAGGCAGAGAGTGGAAACAATAACAAGGCTTTAAGATCATGTGTTGGTAAGCTGTTGAAAGAGTCACTCCAATATGACCTGCAGATACTTAGTGAGTACTTTGATAAGGAAACAAGAAAGCAAGATATTGCAGAATTTTACTGAAAAGTGCAAACATGACATTTGAAGAACAGTGTGAAATTTGTTATGGGATATTAAAATGGGACTGTGAGGGCATGCAAAATTTGTTATAGCATGTTATATATATATGTATATACGCATATGTTATATATATATGTTATATATATATAGCATATAGCATGCATGTTATAGCATGAAGGACATAATGATGAAAAAGGGAATTGAGGTGGAATGGGGAAATGTAAGTATGGGAAAGAGAGAGAAGGGATAGAATGGACCTGTTGCTTGAAAGCAGTTGTCTGTTCATTTTGTTTGTCTGGCTGAACCCTGCACTTCCTCACAGCATTCTCATTAATCTATTCCTAAGTATATGATATGCAACCTTGTACCTGTAGAAGAGTGTCTGGATATATTTCCTAGTAAACTTCAAAAAGCTGGACTAACCTGAGAGTGGAAACCTTCCAACCCAAACTGTTCTGTGATCCTGGAATGGATGCTGGATAGATGTAAAGTCCACGCTATTATTTGAGGCATCCACATATGACAGCAAGCTAGTGAATTGAAAAAGTAAAGGTATTGCCCTAATCATCACTATAATTGTTTAATGTCCATCAGCTGGAAAGGAGGGGCTGTCTGTGTTCTCCATGATGTGAATGCTGTTGGTGTTAATGTGGGTGCCAGCAAAGGCCCTGATCTCCTATTTGTGTTATTGTCTGGCCAGCCACATTTTTTATTTTGTGCATGTGTCTTTGCATGGCTGGAATATGCACTCAGCTCTACTTCTGATCAGTTTTGGGAATGTGGAAGAGCAGCAGTCTGGGAAGGAGAAATCCTCAAGGTCTTCAAACCTACTGAAGTTGGCTTCTCTTAGCACTTAGTGTTTGCCTGAGGGATACAGGATGTGTTTGCTTTTCAATCTCTGTTTAATATCTCTGCAGAAGTACACCTAGTTGTTTGTTTCCTGTCAAATAAGTGCATGGATGAGTCACAAAAAGATGGTGCCAGTCAGGTTAGACACTTGTCTTCTCTCAAGACCACTTGGTGCTAGCTGACTGAAGCCCTGAATGAACCCTTGAATGAATATGGTAATTTTTTTATTATTATTAATATTTACATATATATAATCGCCTCCCTCTCCCACCACAAATCCAGTGTAATAGAAAGAGTTGAGAGCATACCTACTCTTCCACTACAAAAGGTTTTTATCACTTTCTTTTTACACACCTCACACTGACAGCTATAATGAAGACAACGGTAGCCTAGTTAGGTGCACAGATCGATCACAATATCCTCTCTACAGGAGGAACTCTTACTGGTCTTCTGAGAATAAATCCCTCTGTTTATTGACACTCTCACCTTGGATATGGTGCTGCCCATCTTTGACCTTTTAGTCTTCCTATATGTCTGCCTGGGATATTTTCTCACGTCCCTACTCTCAGCTGTCTTGATGTGGGTCACAGTAGCCTTGTCTTCCAATAAATATTGCACAGGAGGAACCATCCTCCTTCCCTTCCTGTGTATGAAGCTTTCCTAAGCTATCCTCAAACTTTGGAATGGGGGCAGAGAGTATAGAGTATCCCCAAGGAAAGGAGCATAGGGATAGGCTCAATTCATCACAGGGAAAGAAATTAATTGACTGAATTCATGTGGTTCTAATTATGAATAGACTCCTAGACTCTGCTTTATTTAGTTTTTGAGTGCTTTGTTCTCATCTATATTTTATAGTAATTGTTTACATCTAATACTAAACTACCACCCCATTATAGCTGCAATGTTTAAGCTAGCAAATCACAGTAGAGCAACAGATTGTATGACATAGCATTGAACTTTAAATGGTAACCACCTTAAGAGTTCATTGTTTGAAAATAAATGAATATGAACATTGAAATTTATAAAAAGAAATTAGATTAAACAACTTAATTGAAAGAGTATAGTCTTTTTCCTTTTCTGTTTTGTTTTCTTTTTTGTTTGTTTGTTTGGCTGAGTCTATTTTGTTACCAGTATTTGTTGACAACCAGACTGTTTAAGTTCCTTTTTCCTATCTCAAGTAATATTAATTACTGAAAATGAGTATATCAACCTGCAGTTTCTATGAAATCTTTTAACCTGCATTGTGGGCGTATATTGTATTATAAATGCATGCACATAACTTTTACTGACATTAATAGGAGTTACTGGCACTCAGTTGAGAATAGATGATACCATTTCTGAATAAGCTACTCATGTCTTTCAAATGCATGAAGTTTCATTAAAAGATTCTTTAAAGGGAAGAATTAAGACCACAAAAGAGAAGCTATCATTTTTATTCAAGGGAATTTTGGCATCTAGCACAGACTCCCTATCTGACTGTACTAAGTACCTTACCAGAAATGATTTTTCAAAACAACGCATAGTCACATGCGGTTCATTTATTTACTGCATGTAGACCCGTCAATGTTGCAGCACTTCTGAGTTTTATGGATAATATAGGTTTTATGTCCTAATGTGTAGGAAATTAATACTCACAGTGGTCTGAAGAGTGATGACTTCCCTGATAATAATGATAAATGGATTGAGGACTTGATGGATGTACTTAACCTAGCGGAGGTTAATGATGGTGCTCCTAAAAGATTTGCTTTGGTAGTGATAAATTGAAGATGACCTGCAAAGATAAGTACAGATCCCATTAACTTTAACAGAGTTGCCACCCCTGTAGAAGAACTAGATCAGAGGTTCTATGTAGTGTATTAGCTGCTTTCTTAGCCACAAAATAACAATATTTTGTGTACTATCCAGTGGTATCCACTTCTGATGCAGTTAGTTAGTTGTCCATCAGGGTAAGCTGCAAGGACAAAAAATTAGGTATCTATTATATGGTGAATAAGTCTCTAACAGTGAAGATTAACTTTTAACATCAGAAATCAAGGAAAATCTTCTGAATATTTATACTGACATAGGTTTGGGGTGAAGTTGCAGTGTACAGCTAGGACCATTAGACCAATGATGGTCCTGCTCTAAAAGATAATAACTTCTATATAGAGTACAGTACTAAAAGGGAGAATCATTTTGGTTCTCCCCAGCTGGATGACACCATACAGCCATAAACCAGAGGCTACACAATCAACAGAAAGAAGACAGGCAAAGAATTAACCTGACTAATTTTATATTGAAGTTTTTCTTTATGAATATGATAAAAATGATTGATATATTCTTGTCAAGTTCCTCATTGTTCTAAAATGCTTATATACAAAATACCATTTTAAACACAGCCCTTGGTGGCAGTTTAGTATTAGTCACTTCTTTGGGAAGCATATAGGAAATTAATTGATGGTTTAAAACCAATTTTTCAGGACTGAATGTCCATGATTCAAAAAGCAATTAATCTTCTAGTACACATTGACAATGTTCTAGAGAAATCAAGAAAACAAGCCCATAAGACTGAGTGGCCCTTTTAACCTCATCCTCTTACTGTATATTGAACTAATAGGTGGATTGGGAAGTGTGAGGAAGCTTACATTATCTGTATCCCTACTGGGACTGGTTTTTGGTTGCTGCAGCTGTCAGTATGACCTTTTTTTGAATTAAATTAGCTTAAAACCCCTGTTTCAAAGTCTTGCTTTTCTTCATGCAGTATATGTATGAACACAGAGATGGTTTTTGCATATTACATTTTAACAGCTAATTTTTAACACAATTAATTTTAACAAAAGGTAGGGAGAGAGGTCAGAACACGGAAAGGACAGGTCAAAGAATATTAAATAACTTAGATGTAGCCAAGTTGTCAGGATCTGATGAAATTGACTAAGCCAGAACTGTCTTTGAACCATTAGTAATTATGTTCAAGAACTCTAGGAGGACAAGCAGAGACCTGTAAGACTGGAGAAGGACAAAAACAGCACTTAAAAAGAAAAAAAAAAAAAAAAAAAAAAAAAAGTAGGACAGAATCTTGTTTATAGGTTTATATTTGAAAGTGATGTTATTCAGTATTTTAGTTTAACAGCTAGGCTAGCAGAACCGACTATACTTTCTTTGTGGATTACAAATAACAGCAGTTCGATGAACATTATCAAAACTAGGGACTATTGAAGGTGGAATTGGAATTGGAATTGGAATTGGAATTGGAGAGGGTAGTAATGAAAAGACAACTATCCAAAACATTTGAAAATAAATTAATTGAAGACCAGTTTGATGTAGAGTAGTTGGGAGACATACCTCTATTGTAAAATTACAAAATTATTCTGCTTCAAATATGCAGTACATTATAATTGATATTATGATCTTATTGTAAAGATAAGTAAGTATCATGTTGTCTTTTGTTAACCATTGTGTAGTATATAATACATGGGAAGTAATTTTTAAATTTACCTCTGTGTTTATTCAGTGTATTCTATTTTGTGTTTCATTTTTGCCACCATGATTTAGGAGATGATCTTGAAAAAAAAGGTATCAGAAATACGTAGAGACTTAGAAAATATTGCCTCTGAGAAACTGTTGAAGGAAGGTAATGTCATCTATAGAGATGAGAAGAGGAGAAGAATGTCTTCAAATATACTGAAAGTGATTATAAACACAACAATGGTCTTTTTGCTGTAAGTGTTTAATCTCCAAAGTACTGTGGTTTGTGCAGAAAGTAGAAATCCTTCTCACAGGTGTTTTCTAAAAACAGTCTAGACTTGATTTTGATCCTACCACAGTCTAGGTTGATGAACTACTTGGCTTCCTGAGTTTGTCCATCTATCGTGGTTTCTTTGTGTTTTATATGTACTATATGTACTGCAGTGAACTGATACAACATGTTCTTGGAATATATTATTCTTACACCATTTCTCTTTTGATTCACTTATTGTTAGTATTTACACTCATCACGCTATATCACATAAATTTTAGACTCCTCACAAATATATACCTAATTATCTCAAAATACTATCAACAATATTTTCTATGAATTTTGTTGTGTATGGTATATAATTAATCTGAACTAAATAGTTTTTCATTCAGAAAGTCTACCCTTGATGCTAATGGAATTAACTGGATGAGTCACAGAATCACATAATATTAGGGATTGGAGGAGACCTTGAAAGATCATCTAGTCCAATCCCCTTTCCGGAGCAGTCTTACCTATCGGTCCTTAATTAGGCAGGATATTGGCCAGCGTTATTTTTATTGCTAATTTCTTTCCTGACTTCCTCTCCAACATTTTCTTAGTTCTTTCAATAAATGATAATTAGCACAATGTACAAGTATTTTTTGTTAACCTTCAGAATACCTGTTGCAAAGAAATTTATAAATGGTTGGACGACATTCATTTTAGAAACACTGAGGATTTTGTTTTCATCAGCCATATAGATTTTAGGAGGAAAACCATAACAAAGTCCACTGATTTGGAGAAGACAAATAGAGTTTACAGCAAGTCTTGTTGAACAAATGTCTTAGAAAATGATACAAAGATGAAGGAGTGAGTGCTCAAATTCAATTAGTGTACTTCTTTTAGGTAATTCTCACAACTAGATAACAGATAAACAATTCATGAAAGCAGATGCTTATAGGAGAAATAAAGAGTAACTGCCAATCCTATGCATTTTCATATCTCTAGATATTGAAAAGAGTTTATACAGGTAACTAACATTACAGACTCTGTTAGACTTTGTACAGGTAAAACTGTAGTGATGCAATAACCATTCATTATTACTATGAAAACTATTACATCTTGTTTATTTTCTAGCTTCTTTCTGTAACCAGGAAGTACAGTCATACTTAGGCCTCTCTTTTGAAGCCTTGGTTTCAGGGGTAACTGAAAAAATACATTACTATAGATTAATTCAAGAAATTTAGATTTAGATTTATAAGATGCTTGTTAGCTTTTGAACTAATAAAGGACTAAATATTTTATATTGCTTTTAGTTGGCACCAATATAATCCCATTCTGAATGACACAAAGGTTAGCAAATACCACTGAATAAACAAATATAGTAGAATGAACATAGCAATGTAAGTTACACTCCTGAACTAAATGTACTATTGTAAAATGTACTTTGATACAGATACAATCAAACCTTGAATGATGCAAACATTGTCAGTGTATAATAAAGGACGGGAAAGGTCATATGGTAGTTGAAGTAAATAATTTCAACCTGAAAACTCATTACATTGAAGTTTAGATTAATAGGCTGAATACAATGATTAATCTCATAATGAATAATCCATAGTTCAACTATATTAGAAAGCATGTTTTAGAAAACAAAATAAAACTTAAAGTTACAATAGCTTTCATACGTATCTTGCTTTTATAGCTACTTTACAGAAGGAAAAATAAATAAACATACTAAAATATTTACAAGAAGTATATTTGGATTGAAGGAAGAAATAACATTGATTTTCAAAAATCTCAAGTAACTAATTCATTGTTTAACAGATTTGTATATATTATATAACAGCATCCTTGTAACCTTTCCATGCTGCCTGACCCTGCTTCCATCAGCCATACACTTTCTTTTTGCGCCTAAGGTCCAGAAGAAGATCCCTGGACAGACAAGCCAGCCTTCTGCCCCATCTATGAATACAGTTACATAGGTGAATATTCTGTATTTCAGAGCAAACATGACAGACTATATTGTTAACAGAAGATCGTTGGTGTGTATGAGGAAGAAGGAAATACAGACTACTGCCTGCTCATTTTATCCTATGTACTTTGAATGGAGTGATGATAATGTACCGTATTTTTATGGGAAAATAAGAAACTTTCCCCATTCATATGGAATAAATGGCCATCCCATTCTTAAGGGAACTGCAATTCCTCATGACTTCTTTCACACAGAGTGATAAAGAAGAATATTTAGCTCTGTTATCCAAACTATCTTTTGCAATTTGGCACATTTATGTTTTCAGATAACAACACAGGACCGTGCATTTATGATATCCTTGACCTCTAAGTCTCAGCCCTTGTATGGTACTTGTAGTTTTCCTACCTATTTTACATGTTTTAAAGATGAGGGAGTTTGGATATTTTCAAGAAACCAAGTGGAAGTGCCTTTTGCAGCCTGTAACACTGAGAAACAAATTTATCAATAGTGCTTATTCTGCATGTCTGCACAATTTTATCCCCTTTCAAATACAAATCCTCCATAGTCTCTGTTTCGATTTCTTTTTAGGTTAGACCCATCAAATTCCTCCACAAAAGGCAATTCAAGGTCACAGTCCTCAAAGGATATTTTTATCAAATCAATCTTTCATAAAGCTTGAAATATATAAAAGCATTATTGAACAAATAGGAAGCAGCATCTTTTTTTTAATAATTACTTGGTTCTGTAATGAAATTTTGCAAACTTGTCTTCTTTAACTCACTCTAACAAATTCATGCCTGCCAGAAGTGGAATTTTCTTTATTTTATTTTGCTAATTTCTCTTGGACAAATGAAGTAAGGAGATATGATGGAAGTGGAATGGAGAGACAATGTAAAGCCCAGAAGGCTGAGGGTAAAAACAAAATAAAATGAACATTACCAAACAGATAAATAAGTTTTACATTAATAGATTAAACAACAACAAAAACAGAAAAAAAAAATCCAACAGCAAGCCCCAAATGAGCAGCTCATAAAAGCATTAATATGGAGGCATATGTGATACATAGCAAGTACAGTATTCAAGAGATATCAACACCAGATGTGTTTGTTTAATAGCTCAAGCAATTAAGATGTAAAACAGACAGTGTTGTAGTCTCCTTAATGTTTCTTCCATCCTCATGGTGTTTTGCCTTAAGTTGGTTCTGTGAAGTAAATGATTCCAGTGAAGTTGACAGCTGGTTATTCTGGGGTAGGTTCTCTTTTCTCATGGCCCAAGCGACTTATTAAGAATAGATTCCTGGTGCTCAGATCTATCCATAATTAATCATGAAATGAAGAAATACTATCCATCTTGAGTTTTTAATAAATCTGGAGACAACATTTTATAGATGCAAATGGGCTTATTCTGAATCAAGGAGCAGAATGTAAAGATTGAATTATGAATAAGTATTTTTTTTAATTATTATTTACGTAATTTAATTAGACTTCAGCATCCTATCTTCCTACTGACATTGCTATTGAACTTTTAATACACTATTATTGTGTTCAGAGACATTTTCCTAGCACTGCTGCCAATTTGCTTTAATTTATATGTACTACTTTCAGGGATTTGCCTTGTGGTCTGATTTTGTGATCTGTTTGTTTCGTCCTATGACCATGAAAACGAATGTCATAACCTAAGAAATACAGGTTAACTTTGGGTAGTAAATTCATATAATTAGTACGGTTTCTGTGAATTTAAGATGAAGTGAAAACACAGGCTTTATATGTGTATATACAGCATCAAGCTAAAATTCATCTGTGCTACTCATGTGCAATAGTGATGTAAAAGTGAACAATCATGACTGCAGATGTTCCAGAGATGTGGATGAGGCCAGATTTCTGGACTAGTTTTGTGTCTACTTAATTAGTCTGCATCTGAGAGGAAGATACCATACATAGTATTATTGCATTTTTGCATTAATAAAAAATGCAATAATTAATAAAAAAAATGCAATAATTGCATTATTGCATTTTTGCCCTATTACTTTCTCCAGTGAAACCAAGAAGCATTGAAAAGCATCTTACTCCATTAAGCCTGATGCTGCTTGTAAGATGGCTCTAAGAACTTGATAATCCCTCAGTCTTCATCTTTGCCTAAACAGAGCCATAATTTAGCCCTTAGCAAGAATATATTGACAGATGCTAAAGACCTTGATGCTCCTTTGTTTTCAGAAAGATGAGCTAGTCCTCCAGGGACATAATGTAATTTTAGTTGAACAAAAAGGCATGTCTTGATTAGAGCTGAGCTAAGAGCAAACCATATTTCTCACTTTGTCTAACTGTTATATAGATGTTTGTTTTCTTGCTTCTTTATGCCTGATAAGCTTAGGATTTGTCTCCAGAGTCATATTTCTAAGCCCATTGTGTTCTGCTACATGTTCCTCTGTCCTTTGAAACCTTGTTTTCATAGATTGTGTATACATTTAAAAGTCTTATCTGAAAATTTATCTACATGTTGCAGTAGAAATACTTATCTTTTTTAGATTAATTTCTCTTTAACATATCTGACAAACAGATTGCATGGTTTTATTAGCTAACTCTCTGTAAATCCACTGCATATTTAAGAAATGTAATGAATTCTGTTGAAGCAGTCCCTCGAGTGTTTCCTTTTATTTAGTAAGACTACAGGAAAGACCAGCCTTCACATCTTGTTAAGCTATAAACCCCCCAGACACCTAAAAGTTCCGAGAGCTGCTGATAGAGAAGTTATCTAATATGATTATCAAGACAGTAATATTTATTATCTTGGAAGACTTCAATGACAACATAAGCAATGTTCCCATCCTCCTGCTGAAATTTTCACCAATGTTTCCTTTAGACAGTCTAACTCACATATTTTTTTATAGCATTATTTACTTTAATGTCTGACCAGGACATAGAACAACAATTGTTTCCACGCTTCCCTCACACAGTAACATTTAAAATTGTTGGTCAGCTGAGAAGACTTGTGAATGATGAAGGAAAACCTTCCATATGCAAAAAAGAGAAACAGTTGAACCTAAACTCGTTAAAGAAGAGTATTGACATTACATTCAGACTGAAAACACAATTATTTATTTTTCAAGCTTTTTTTTTTTTTTTTTTTTTTTTTTTTTTTTCACAGATGTGGGTAACAGACAATGCATACAGCTGAGTGACTGATGACATTTGTTCATCCAGGTTTAGGTCACCTGGATTATCTAGATATCTCATGAAGCCTCATTAACCATGATTTCAGGCATCTGTCTCAATTCAGACCCATATCTCAGCAACAAAAAGTAGGGACATAAGGAATATAGAATGGCATTACTTTTCAGATATTTTAAATTTTATGTAAATCTAAAAAAAAATATAAAAAAAAAATGTTAATGTTTACCTGACAAAATATATATATATATTTTAAAATGTAAATTGAAATATGTCACAAATATTTCTGACTGTAGACATCTGACATTTAATTCCAGCTCTAGGAAAAAAAAAAAAATCAGAATGAGAAACAGTTAACAGTTTTTCTTCTTTAATTCCTGCCCATGAATTAATTAATTAAGAGACAATAAATAATGGGAGCCAGAGGAAGGGGTGAATAGAAATCCTGATGCGAAGCTGTGTAACTGCTTTTCATAAAGAACAGCTACTTTTGGTTACATCACTTTGGGATGTGGACCACAATTTAGAAAATGCTGAAAATGCAGTGCACATTACTTATGCTCAGGAATGTCTTATCAGTTTGACAATAATGCAATATTAATATGAAATGATGACACTTGTGTTGTGCAGTGATATTATCCCTTTAAAATAATATTTACAGAAAAATTCAACTTTATTTAATTTCACAGGAGGGAATGTTTTACAGACGTGTGTGTATGCATGTCTAGGCAAAGCACAATATCAGTTTGTTTATTTTCCCACAAATTAAAACCAAAGCAAGCAAACTTTTGTTGCTGGAATAAGTTTAGATTTTAGTTTGATCAGGATGCAGAAAATTTCAGCTAAGAATATTGCACCTGTCATCTGCTTTTCATTTCAAGGAATTAAGCAAGCTGGTTGTTCAGAGTGTTTTTGAGAATGTTCATTATTTCAGCTATTAATTTTTAAAAGCGGCAAATGTTGCAAGTCAACAGCATCCATAAAAATTGATTTATTGCGCAATTTACCTCATGCTACTGGAAGAAAATAGAAGGGTTTATATATATACTACTCCCCCTCTCCAGTGTATGTGATTTTTTTTATTATTATTTTAAAGGAAAATTATTTAGCTGAAAGTAATAGAATCCTTTTTTGCATTTGTGTTACACCAAGTGAATAGGTAAGATCTGGCCACGTGGAATAACTGCAGAATTTAACATTAAAGAGAATGAAAAACAAAAGCAATTTCATAGAATAGTAGTCACAGACGTAATCTGAAACTGGTGGGCTCTCACTGTAAGAATCGGTTAGGCATCAATATAGTTCTCTAGGCTTCAATCTCAGTAAAGTCTATTAAGAGTTGTTCTTTCATAACATGTATTTGATGTATTTTTGCTGTGGGCCCAATAAAAACAAGTTGTAGAAGTTTAGAAGTGTCCAAAATATATGAAATGAGGCCTTTATGTTAAATAAGGTTTACAGAATGGTACAATGCATGCATCTGGTGCAAAAGTACATCTTGTGAGCAATTTCAGGCCTTGGTACATAACACCTTCTCCACAGTGTTGGCTAAAAACATAGTCCCATTGTGATCTAGGGGAATTCAGTTAGGGATAGGATTCAACCACTGCTTCTGTATGTGGCATAGAATATTCTGGACTTGAGGGCTTTGTCTTTTACATGCCAATGTTAAAAGTGACAGATAATGAAGAACCTTGTTTTATTTATTTATTTATTTATTTATTTGTTTATTTATTTATTTATAATACAAGTTAGATGTACCATGGGGATTCATACCCTGAATGTCAAATATAACATGCTAAGTCCACACTCCTGTAACAACACTGATCCAACTTGAGAGTGTTGGGCTTGACCTGCTTATGCAAGGCTCCAAAGGGGAATGGAGGAAGGGAGAAAATGGAAACTGTTCCAGGAGATAATTCCTGAACAGATTTTTTAAGAGGTTTAGAGTGAAAAGCAGACTTTCTGTGGAGCACAGACCTTCCAAAAAATTATTAGTAACACAAAAGAGAGACATAAATATTATTATTATTTTGGTTTGAAAATCTTGACTATTCATGTGAAGAACATTATACAGTTCACAAAACTGCCCATTGCAATTAAAGAAATGATAGGTCTTTTCTATCCTTTAAGTTTCTGAAATTGTGGATATGAGGATCAAAGATCTACTCTACTACAATATGAAGGAAAGACCATATAACATTTTTATAGCGTTTGTCTGCTTGATAGCTTTGCTCAAGGAAATATTAACTCACTTTGGACTTTCATATCTGAAATATAGACCAGATTATGAAATGAATAACATTGTGTTTGTTCTGATTGGAGAAACCAGAGTGCAGGGAGCCATTATTTGTTTTACAAATCCTTTTTATATTACATATCCAAATATTACACAGATAAAAGAAGAGATGAGAGATCACTCACATATACTTTTTAAAAAGAAAAGACAGCATGTAGTAATATTTCCTGAATGGATTTATAGGAGAGACCCACAAAGGAAGTAAGGCTTTTATGTACACATTTTCCATACATTATTTTTACTTCCCTTTAACTTCTATTAATAATATAAAGTCCCTACAAAACAGACAGTTTAGGCTGTGTTATAAGACCTTTATGTGTTATGTTCTTTCTGACCCATTTATGTGTCTTAGCTTCAGGCTTTCATATAACCCTTGGGCAAACATTCAATGACAGCAAAGCACACCTGTCGGTTGCTTGTGGATTAAATTCTAAATGGTGAGTACTCTGTTGGAACATTCCACTTATCATCTTGATTCCTGTCATGGTTTTGTCTTGGAAAGTGTTAATTTTCTTCATAGAGGATCACAGGACATTGTGTTTTGGACCTGTGATTAAAACAATGGTGGTAACACATGGATGTTTTCAGTTGTTGCAGAACAGGGCTTACACAGAGTCAAGAACTTTTCAGCTTCTTGTGCTGCCCTTCCAGCAAGGAGGTTGGGGATGCACCAGAAGCTGGGAGGAGACACAGCTATGACAGCTGACCCAATTTGGCCAAAGGGATGTCCCATATCATATAGTGTAAAGCTGAAAAATAAAAGCGGGGTAAAGAAGGAGGAAGGGGGTACATTCAGACTGATTGTATTTGTCTTCACAAGAAACTGCTGTGTGATGAGCTCTGCTTTCCTGGAAATGGCTGAATATGTACCTGCTGATGGGAAGTAGTAAATGAATTCCTTGTTTTGTTTTGCTTTCCTTGAGCATGCAGCTTTCCTTTACCGAGTAAACTGTTTTTATCTCAGCCCATGAGCTCTCACAATTTTGCTTCTCACTTGGGAAGACTGAGCAAATGTCTGTGTGGTACTTAGCTGCCTGCCAGGGTTAAATCACAACAATTCTCAAAAATATTCAAGCTGGAAATGATTTTATGCTGCCTACTGTGTAAGATTTCAGCTTCAGTGTAACATTTAATAAAGCATTATCTGTGGAATTCAGTGGTGCTGTATTGATAAGAGTTGCCATTAGGAGACTTTTTGAGGCTTAGCAGTGGTGACTATGTAACACAAACACAAGAAATAATGAAAAAAAATAAACTACATGATATGCAGAGATAAAATTTCACTGCTACTAATGAAGAAAAACAATAGCAAAAGGAAAAATATTGTTGAAAGAGAATGAAAACAAATAAAGAATTAGGAAAGAAGGAAAACAAATAGAAAGAGCAAACTAAAAAATGAATAACAAATAATAAAATAATAATGAATAATGAACAACAGCAAACCAGACTTCAGAGGTAATCAAAGGGAGAAAGAAAGGGAAAGAGTGGAGAGAAGATGATTATAGGAGATTATATGATGATTATTATAGGAGAAGATGATTAGTGCTACAGGCTCTTGGGATCAAGAACTCCAATACCTTTCATAAGTAAAATAGGTTAGGGAATATTTTTGTCGAAGTTTTGCACATCACAATAAACACCTCACAGTTTGCAGCACTGATTGTTTGTCAACACAGACCTCACAATTGCTAACATATGAATTAACATGTAGGTTCATGGAAGGACTGTGATATGGAGAAGCACGTAAGCTGCCTTGTGCTTGGCCCAACATTTGCTGTCCTGGTAAGTGTTTTGAGGAATCTCTCCATTAATTTCCAAGGTCTTTGGATCAGACAAAAAATAAAATGAAGACATGAGTGAAAGAATGGAAACCATGTATTTGCTTTTAATGCATGTTCATTTCCTTCACTTTTTATTTATTTATTTATTTTCTTCTATAACAGCATTATCTGTTTAGCATTGATCAGAACTTGCACATACATTTTCACCAAAAATGAAATGCTTTGAAAAGGTATGTACATGCAGTTAACTCTTTATTTTTTTCAAAAATGAATGCTGCTTTTTAATATTCTTAAGACAAGATGGTTTAATTTCTTATTTGAAATGACTAAACTTTATTCTATTACACATATTACTCTACTCTATTTTGAAATAAGTCAAAATCATATTGCAAGACTAATTTAATCAAAATTGAATGTTTTGACTGATCAAAATCAATTTCCAGTTATTCATTTCAGAATTTTCTTTTGTTGAGCAACATCCCATTCGAGCTGAAATAAAGATAGATTTGAAAACTCAGTATACTGCCTGTACTATTCATTCTCTTCATGTACCTACTTCTACAGCTGTACAATCTTTAACAATAGCACCTTCAGTGAATAAACATTTTAGGAAAAACACTTGGAAAAACATTATGTTTCTCTCATGTTCTTTTTGACCTTGACAACAACATATAGAGAAATGGGCAATCTCAGTGGAAGAAAGGCAGGGGAGAGAGCAGATCATGAGCAAGGTGATGAGCTCTCCATCTGCAGAGAAGCTGCACATTCTACAGGAGTACAGAAAAGAGAGAGACAGGGAGTGAGAGAGAAAAAAAAAATCAATATTTGACCAGTCTCCCACTAACCCAGTGGTAAGGTCACTCTTGACTGAACTGTCCCTTCCTTAATTCATAATTTTGATCTGTTTCTTGTGCCTTCCCATGTCACCATGAGAGCTAGAAACAGCTCTTTTCTACAGGTAGAGGCATCATGTGATTCATGTGCTGCTGGAAGGGCACTGTGTTTGTATGCTGCAGACACTGATTTCAGCAAACCATCATTTTCAGGTGGGACTGGCGACACTGAAAAACTACTGGCCTTCTTTATTTTGATAGCTCTCCAAACCATCTTGCACATGGAAACAGTATGCCTCCTATTAGTGTCCTTTACTTATTGCTTTGAAGGACAGATTATCTCATGGAGAAAAGCTTTCCAACTGAGATTTTGGTACACTTTCTATCTTCCTTGTTTAAAACACTGTCTTGTCTTCTCACAACTTACTATTTTAAAACATTGGATTTTAATGACATAAAAAAGCACTGAGCCAGCTGTCACTATATTACAAATGTGAGTTTCAGAGTAAAACAGATGAGAACTAGAATCCACTAGGACTAGAATTATTGTGAAAGAGGTCTAAGGTCCTCTTCCTATACTGTTGACTGTGCAGACCTTATTGGATTGCAGACAGACATTTTTGAGTCAGTGAGGAAGAAAATAATATTGTAATGATCAAGTGAATTATGTTTAAGTGACCCTAACTGGACCCAAAGAGAACCCCCTTTCTTCTTCCTCTCCACCCTTACAGCCTCTGACAGGTTTCCTTTCTGACTTCAAATGTGGCAAACTGCTTACAGCTCTGAATAAGGCAAATAAGCCAGGTAGCTAAGGATATATTGACAGTGAAATGGAACACCACATCTATCTGCATTAGCTTCAGAATAAAGCAACTTTTCACTTGGTTTCTGCCTGACCTGAATAGCAAAGCCCAGATTCCTGGTTAGAGACTGGTGTTGTAGTACATTATTGTACAACCATACAACACTGTATCCCAGTGTTGTTACCTGAGGTTCAAACTTCAGTTTCTAGGAGTTCGCACTGTGCTAGACAGATTTGCCATCCACAGTAAAGCTTCCTCAGGTGTCTGTGATATATGCTAGAAAGCTCAAATGACTAGGAGTTAGAAGGACAAAGGTCTTCCTTTTTATTTATAAATGAATGTCTAGTTTCTCAACCACTAAACTTCTAATTTTGATAAACAAACAAAGAAAAAAGATTTAGATATTTTTGCTAATCTAACACTAACTATCCTCCACTTTCTTTGTTTTGCAGAATTGGATGAAAATGTGTTGAGGTCAAATGCTAGTTATGCTAACAATTTTTCTGCTGAACTAAGATATTGGAAATCCAGGACACAAATAGGTATATCTCTTACAATTCCATTGCCTTAAGTCAAAGCTGAATTCAGCAGGGATCTCATTTTATGATAACTAGTATCATTATAACATAAATTGAAGTCAGAATAAATGTTGGTATGTAGTACTAAAAATAACATTTCATGCTGGCTTGGGATTTAGGAGGTTAACATGGGAACAGACACATTTTGCAAATTATTAAAATGTTAGACTTTTATCCACCTTTCTTTGCTATTCAGCTGTATAATCTATTTTACTCTAACTCAGATTTTGTGCTGATACAACAGTGATGACCAAAGATGCTAAGACTTTATTTTTAAATGACTTCTCTGTATATTATATCACATTTCTGTATAATCTGATCTATGGTTGTTAAATTAGCCCTAGAGAAGCCTAGGTTGTTGGCAGGGGTATCATATCTTGAAACCACTGAGTAAAATATAATTGCAATATATGGAGCAGCTAGATCAGTAAATCAGGTCCAGTATCCTTTATTCCATGCTCAGTAATAGCCATTGAATAGCCATACTATAATAAGTTGCATCTATATCAATGCAGTTCTACTGGAAAGAAGGCACTGAGTTTAAACCTGGCCATAGGTCTCAGGCAACTCTGCTGAGTTCGGTGGAGTTTCCTTGGATTCACAGCTACAAATATGAGGTTTGATTCTAATAGGATTTCTAACTGCAGAAGATGTACACAGACAGTTAAAACAGCTTGTCTGTTATATCTTTACATGAAATTTCTGCAGGGCTCAGTAGGAAAGACTAAGAGAATGGTCTCCAATTCACCCTCTCTATATTGGCTGGAGACATCCTTTAGTCTTTTAACTCATCAACTTGTTTGGCTACTGTTTGCTGTGTGAATGTTCATTCTTTTTTAAAGTTCACCACTGGTCTGAGTGAATACAAGAGGAATCTATTAGACAGCAGAAATGAGAAAAATATGTTCAATGATAGTCCTAAATTTATATGGAATTTAGTGCTAGAACTGAGACTCAAATTCTGCCCAAATCCAGGTTTATGTTAATTTTTTTAATTATGTTTTGATTGTCATCTACTCGATATTTTGAAAATATTCAACTTTTTTTTTTTTTTTTTCCCTAAATTGAATTGGATCCAAATTAAGCCAGGGATATGAGAAACATTAAAAATGGGGAAAGTAGAATCTAAAATTAATGTACTGTTTCAAATTATTTTTCCTTTTTTTTTTTTTTTTTTTTTTTTTGTGGCTCTGTCTACATTACAATGAATTCTGTGCCTTATTCAATTAATGTCCTCATGACAGTCCTTAGAACTCAAAGAGTTAAAAACTCACAGAGAACTGTAATGGTAATGTGTTCTGAGAGATATTCATTTGGCCTCAGCTGTCCATTTTATTCAAAGTGCTAAATGCTTTAATATACATAGACTATCATTTACATAGCAAGTGGATATGTGTGATGAATTATTTATTTTGTGACAAATACCTAATACCCAATGTACTGTCAAATACAAAGAACTTCCTTATTTGACCCCCATGTGTAAATTTGCGTTAGAGAATTCATTATCTTTGCACGTAAGTCACATTGAAGTTATATGCAGATATCTGTCAGTGGAACTGCAGATTATCTCAGCTTTGATTTAATTGCACTATTTCCTGTTATGTCTTTTTTTTTTTTTTTTTTTTTTTTTTTTTTTTTTAAACATTGTGCCACAGAAGCTGATTTAATAAGAGGTACACTTCCAGTGTAAAAAGGGTAGGTGAGATAGAAAGACAAACTCAAATTATGATGTAAATATGATGAAAATCACTAATTTATGTGAGACAAATTGCACCAGAATTTCTCGCCTCTAGAGGAAGACAAAAGCTCCTAATGCTCCTAATGGAATGCAAAGCTCCTTAGTTCAACAAGACAGTATCACAGAATCACAGAATGGTTGAGGCTGGAAGGGATCTCTGGAGGTTATCTGGTCCAACCCACTTGCTCAAGCAGGGTTACCTAAAGAAGGTTGCCCAGGTCCATATCTGGGTGGCTTTTGAAGATCTTCAATTAGGGAGACCCCACAACTTTTCTGGGCAACCTGTGCCAGTGTTCCATTATCCACACAACAAAGAAATGCTCCAAGGTTGTGCCCATTGCTTCTTGTGCTGGCACTGGGTACCACTGAAAAGAGCTTGGCTCTGTCCTCTTTACATCTTCCTTTCAGGTATGTATACGCATTGATAAGATTTCCCCTGAACCTCCTCTTCTTTAGGTTGAACAGTCCCAGCTCTCTCAGCCTTTCTTCACAGGAGAGGTTCTTCAGTCCCTTCACAAACTCTGTGGCCTTCTGTTGGACTCTTTCCAACATGACCATGTCTCTCTTGTACTGGGTGCCCCAGAAATGACCACAGTACATCCACAGAGATGTGGCCTCACCAGTTCTGAGTAGATGTGAAGGACCACCTGCTGGTGATACTTTGCCTAATGCATCAAAGAATTCTATTAGCTTTCTTAGCAGCAAAGCCATATTGCTCGCTCTTGTTCAACTTGGTGTCCAATGGACTCACAGGTCCTTTTCTGCAGAGCTGCGTTCCAGCTGGGTGGCCCCAGCACATACTGGGATTCTTGTCAGCCCACCTCTCCAGCCTGTCAAGGTCTCTCTGCATGGCTGTGCAGTCCTCTGGTGAGTTTGCTACTCTACCCACTTTTGTGTCACCTGTGAATTTACTGAGGGTACATTTAACCCCATTATTACATACAGATTACATATTACATTATTACATACAGATTGCTATTGAATATGTTAAACAGGACTGGACACAGTATTGACCCCTGGGGTACTCTGCTCATTACTGGCTTCCAACTAGACTTTGCACTACTGACCCTTGCCCTCTGGGCCCAGCTCTTCAGCCAGTTTTTGATCCATCTCACTGTCTGCTCATCCAGCCCATACTTCAAAAGCTTCTCTATCAGGATCTTAAGGCAAACAGTGTCGAAGGCCTTACAGAAGTCAGTAAAGACAATATCCACTGCTCTGACCTCATCCATCAGGCTGGTCATTTCATCAGGTTGGTCTATTATGACTTTACCTTGGTGAATCCATGCTGACTACTCAGTGATTTCTTTCTCCTTCATGTGCCTGGAAATAGTTTCCAAAATAGCTGTTCCATAACCTTCCCAGGTATCAGGGTGAATCTAACCACTCTGAAGTTCCCTGGGTCCTCCTTCTTGCCCTGATTGAAGATAGGAGTGACATTTGCTTTCTTCTAGTCTTTGGGCACTTCTTCCAGTCGTCACAATTAAGTGAAGATTACAGAGCGTGACCTCAGAATCACATCTGCTATCTCCCTCAGCACTTATGGGTGCATCCAGTCAGGGACTATATAATTCAGTCAGTTTTCCCCAGGCAATAGGTGACCTGATCTTATGCAGCCAGCTCCATGTTTACATTCCAGAAAAAGGTAAAAGAAATCAGCTTGCATAAGAAATTGTATCACATCAGATTTACAATTCTTATACTGCATACAAGGAAGGGGAGGGGAGGGCATATAAGGGAGGGGAATGGGGGGGGGGAGGGGAGGGGAGGTGGAGAGGAGAAGGAAGGAGAGGAGAGGGCAGGGGACGGGAGGGAAAGGGAGGGGAGGTGGAGAGGAGAGGAGAGGAGAGGAGAGGAGAGGAGAGGAGAGGAGAGGAGAGGAGAGGAGAGGAGAGGAGAGGAGAGGAGAGGAGAGGAGAGGAGAGGAGAGGAGAGGAGAGGAGAGGAGAGGAGAGGAGAGGAGAGGAGAGGAGAGGAGAGGAGAGGAGAGGAGAGGAGAGGAGAGGAGAGGAGAGGAGAGGAGAGGAGAGGAGAGGAGAGGGTCCTCAGTGTTTATTGTATCAAAAATGGAGAAAATGCTGAGTTCAGAAACGTTACGTCTTCTCTCTGACATTGGATGGGTATACTTCAAAGGGTTCTGGGGTATGATTTAATTTGTGTGCACAACACACACATTTCAGATATTTATTTGCATAATTTGGAGCCATAAAACATGATTAAAGATCTCACATAAAAAAATACATCTTATACTTTTTTTTTTTTTTTTTTTTTTTCCTATGCTTACCCTTCTGGTTTGACTTTTGACATAACGTGGGAGAAAGAGTAAATAAAACATTTCTGAAACTTGAAAGAGATTTTGCCTGGGATGAAGTCAGAACGGGAAGGTCAGGTCAATTTTTATTGAATCAGTCCAGCTTTCCACCCTTTACTGAGATACAATTTCTGAAGCTGCTGCCTTCTAGGCTGGGTCATTTTAGCAGTTAGCAGATGAGAGGGAGCTGACAGAGCACCAAAGATTTTCATTCTGTAGGTTAAAAAGTTGGTAGAGTCACAGACCAAACTCAGCCAGAGGGAGTTTATGCCTGCTAAGTGAACTGAAAGTTAGTATTGACCCTGAAGAAAAGCTCCTCTGTAGTTGTAGAATTTGTTTATCTCCACTTTGACACATCTTGGATAATGAAAGCCTTTAAACACAATAGGCCAATTACAGACCTGGTGTGAATGGGCACAATGCCACTGAAACCGGACAAGCTGCGCCCACTCACACCAGGTTTGAATTTGGCACATTGCCTTTGTCAATGGCAAAACAATGTTTTCAACAAATTTCCTGGCAGAAGCTATGCTGCATGGAAAATGCATTCACTTAATATGTTTATTTGCATTATAGCTCTGAGCTTCAACAGAGCTTATTATTCATTATGCAAGTTCGTTCCCTTCCCAGGCAGCTTTCTGAAATACACATCAGAAAGTATAGTTAGAGTCTTTTAGAGCTGAAGAGACATTCTTCTGTTTGTTTTTGTTAGAGATAATACAGATCTTGTTATATCCCCCTACTTTTTCCCTCACAAAGAAATGACATGAATACTGGGCCAAACCCTTCAAAAAATGAGAGTTCAGGAGTAGATAAAAATAAGGTCTTATTCAAAGACCTACTTGGTTTTCAGTAGCATGGAGTGTTCTCTGGCTCTTCTGCTGATGCATTCCTTGATTCTTAAACAATCTCAAAGAAACTAATAGGAGCTCAGATTTTAATTGGGCAGTGAATTAAATATGGATTTAGGAGTCTGACTTCAGGCTTCTATTTTCAAGAATTGCCCCAGATTTTCAGAAAGAATGATCATTCAACTTAAATCCTCCAGTAAGGAAACTTCCTGTGGAAGGTAGAGGATGGTGTATTTCTACGGGGAGAAAATATAATCTTTTCTGCTACCCTATATGAAATTTTATTTATTTGGTACCATTCACTATTTAGTGATTTTCTACCTGCAGTTTTAAGGGTTATGACCCTCTGAGCAGGCAGTAAGCCATGCCTTTTATTGGGAAGTATCTTAGAATCATAGAATCTTAGAATCATGGCTTGTGTTGGAAGGGACCTTAAGAATTATCTAGTTCCAAACACCCCTGACATGAGCAGCAACACCTCCCACTAGATCAGGTTGCACAAAGCCCCATCCAACCTGGCCTTAAGCCCTTCCAGAGACGGGGCATCCACAACCTCTCTGGCCTGGGGAGCCTACCCCACTGTCAGATGGTGATGGGCCTTGTTCCTGGGCCATGGGGCTGACACTCTCCTGGAATGCTCAGTTAGAGGATGCATCAGGGGCTCATTCCTCTCATTGTGTTATTGTGGTTCTACCACTTTCTGTTGTGCCTTTGAGCTCTTTTGTGTGTGTAGAGATGAGGCTTTAGTTTTCTAACCTAAAGTTTTCAACATGCAGGTATCTGTACCTAGAGTTGACAGAATTAATGGGGTCCTGAAAGAAAACAGAAAGGGTGGAGAGGTGAGTAAACTGGGAACAGAAAATGAAGCCAGTTTCAACTCCAGTAATAAGAAAAAACAGCAGAGACCTACTCATTATCCAGTGGCTTGGGAAGAGTATCAGTCATCTGCTTGCTTGCCTTCTCCTTCTCCTTCTCCTTCTCCTTCTCCTTCTCCTTCTCCTTCTCCTTCTCCTTCTCCTTCTCCTTCTCCTTCTCCTTCTCCTTCTCCTTCTCCTTCTCCTTCTCCTTCTCCTTCTCCTTCTCCTTCTCCTTCTCCTTCTCCTTCTCCTTCTCCTTCTCCTTCTTTTTTCTTTTAATATACAGTGCAGTTTGAAAAATGAGGCATAATACAATACAGAGAGAACAATGTTCAAAGACCAAGTTAACTGAATTAGAGAGGATGGATGAGACAGAAGCATTATAAAGGAAGACAATAAAGTGATGAGTTTGTCCCTGAGGTTTGGGTAACTGAAGGTGATCTTCAACATTCCTTCCCACTGAAGACATATGGTGGCAACATTTGCTGTGATACTGACTGTGAAGTATGCAATGAGCTTCATGTCCGCTAAAATATATGCTATCACTTAAAGTTCTGTAGAAATATGCATTGTTTATAGTTCTATCTGAATAAATACAAGAACAAACATTCCTCTTTACAGTTTCAGAATGTGGTTAGTTTTACAGCACAAAATATTTTTTCTAAGCCCTGTCTTGGGCAGTTATTGAGATCATGAATTTTGTTTCCCAAAGCTGCATGTGCAGATTATTTACCTCATGTTGTTTCATATCCATCATATTCACCAAAGGTCCAGAACTGCAAATGTAAGCTTCAAGTTATACTTTACCTGTTTTTACAAGTGACCATTTTAGCACACAATGATAAATAACAACTGTCATCACAGAACTCAGAGGAAAATGCTTTCAAATGTTTCTTAATATTTCTGTAGGAAGAAACCAGTGATTATGTGAACTCAAAATACAGTAGTAGCAACTTGGTACTTTTTTTTTGTGTATGTGTGTAAACACTATGAGAGTTTATGTGGGTGCTTATCTATCTATAGAACAATAAATAGTTCAAAAATAATTTAACATTCTTGGTATATATTAAACATGTCCATTTGTTCTGTGGTGAATTTGCTGGTAGACATGATATTTGTAAAGTTGGCAGTGTGCATATTTATGACTGAAATTTTTCTTTTCTACTTAAACAAAACATGCACAGTCAGTAAAAAGCTGTGTATAATCAAATTGAAGGCATTAATGAATTCCATTCCTAAATGAAATACTTTTTTCTAGACCTAAAGCTTAGGATTTTTGTTTCCCATTGCCTTGTAGGGCTTTTGGTCTCAGACTCTGAACTGTCTATCTTGTTTGAATAGACGTCAATGGGACTTTTATTTTTTAAAGCATAAATGAGGGAAGGATCATTTAAGAAAACTGAGTAACATTAATCAGATCTGATATGAGACATTATAAATCTCCAAATGCTCCAAGTTCTATCAAGAATGAACAAAGTCTTTTTCTCATAAGCATGAGACAATAAAAATAATAGGGTTTTTATTATAAACCATGTTTCATCAACATATTTCCTGTTTAATTCAATGTTTTGTTTTGTTTTGTTTTGTTTTGTTTTTCCACTGTATTGTTGCAGATTCCTCTAACATTTTACCAGCTATGTTCTTAATGAATATTTTAATAGGTAGAGTAGTTAATAAACGTTATGTGCAGTAGTTTCATTCCAGTTCTTCCACAGTCTAGAACAGTAACTCAAAGATAGCCCTTCTGAAATGATAGGGAGTTGAAAACAGCCATTAACAGCAACAGGCATGGACTTGGAGTCACTATGGTATTGTGGCTTCAGCCTTCCTAATTCAATTACCATGTCGTGAAACTTCATTTGGAAATATGGATCCTTGATGTATTCAGTTTTACTGTGACTCTTTCCAAAGTTTTCATTTCACTATTCATAACTTGCCTGTAATGAGGAACCACCTCTAATGGATATTGCCAATTCCTATTGTACTTGAATAATTAGCACATTTGTTTGGCCATGAGATTATGTTCCATTGAGATACTTCCTTTCAAATACCCACATTTTCCTCAGTTTATATTCTTAGATTCATATATATGTATATTAACAGCATATCTTCTCTTTCTGATCTGAAATTATTAAATGATTACTCTAGGATCAAGCTATTTGCTCACATCTTTGAGAAAAGTAGGAATTTTACAGTTTAACGATTTGTTGAAGATCACATTAGTTTCCTCTTCTACATTAATACTTTTAGTTGCACCAGAATTGTGATGCTCAGCCCAAGGTGGGGGACAAAAGGTGACACTTGAATGCACTATTTTCTGACTTAAAAATGGACTGGATGAATTTAAAGCCACTTTCATTAGAAACCATTTTTCCTTTTCTTTTGTATCAAGTGATTCATTACAGAGCTCACTGCATTTTTTTATTTTTTATTTTATTTATTTATTTTTTTATTTTGGGAATTGACCTGTTGTTTAGAGGAAACTATAGCGAGGAATAGAATTATAATCCATTATAACCCAGACTTTGGGTCTGCCAGTTTCTGATTTGCCTGAGATGTGATCACAGTTGGAAAAAGGGTACCACTGCTACTTGAAAGTATTATATAGCCTTGCTTTACTGTGCTTTAAAGTTTAGGTCAGTGGTATGCAAGGATGCAGACAGATACTCTTTGATGTGAAATATTTAAATGGAAAGAGAAAATGTATAAATAATTAAACTATCTGCATTAGTTTTTAACTCCTAATCATGAACTGAAAATTAAACTGTTTGTCTTGCTGGAGAGAGGAATGTGCAGTAGGCTCCAAAGATAGTTTGCAAAAAACAAATGATTGTAATAAAGACAAGCAATAGTTTGTTTTCTTTACTATTTTACATCTTTTCTTATATTTAAAACATTATGAAGCATCCATCATGCTATGCCCAGATTATGATATGTCTGAATGAACAACAAATCAGAAAATACATTTATAGAAATATATGAGATAGTATTTATATATTTGAATTCTTTTTATGTTAACTACACCAATTAAAAAAAAAAAAAAAAAAAAAAAAAAGGAGGGAATACACCAACATGAAAATTGGGCTTGTAAAAACACTAAGATGCGAATGTAATGATGTCTATACTACAAGTTCTACCAATGAAGTTATCTCCCCTGGAACATAAAGTACTAAAATTGACTGATGTTAAAACTGTGAAGAAATAGATGCTGTGTGACACAGGAAAAGATAAAAAGAGATGAAGGGAAAGAAAGACAACTCAGCCTCAGAATATGCAGCAAACATGAGTTCTGTACTTTTCAAACCTGTAGAATCCCCACCCCACCCCTCACCCACCACATTTTTTTTTTTCCTTTTATCTTCTTTGAAATGTGATTTGTCAACCCTATTGGGTTTATGGGGGAAGGTTTTGGTAACAGGGAGGCTGCAGGGGTGGCCTCTGTGAGAAAATCCCAGAAGCTGCCCCATATCAGATAAGAGCCAGCTCCAGATGGCTCCAAAAGGGACCTGCTGCTGGCCATAGTCAATCCAGTGAGAAAATGCTGGGTGGGCCTCTGGCAGAGCAGATTGAATGAAGGGGGAAAAAAAAACAAAACTGCTGTGTGACAGCATCTGGGAGAGAGGAGTGAGAAAATGGGAGAGAACCAGCCCTGCAGACCCCCCCCGGTCAGTGCAGAAGGAGGGCAGGAGGTGCTCCAGGAACACATCAGCAGTTCCCCTGCAGCCTGTGAAGAGGCCCCTGGTGGAGCAGGCTGTTCCCCTGCAGCCCATGGATACCACATGGAACAGATCTCCATGCTGCAGCCCGTGGAGGAGCCCCTGGTGGAGCAGGTGGATGTGGCCTGGAGGAGGCTGAGGCCCATGGAGAGCCCCCACGGGAGCAGGCCCTGGGCTGGAGCTGCAGCCCGTGGAGAGGAGCCCATGCAGGAGCAGGGGGGCTGGGGGGAGCTGCTGGCTGTGGGGGACCTGTGCTGGAGCAGTTTGCTCCTGGGGGCTGGACCTGGTGGTATGGAACCACGTGGGAGCAGTTCTTGAAGCCCCCGCAGGATCAGTTTGGGAGGGACCCCACGTGGAGCAGGGGCAGAGAGTAACCATGAGGGAGCTGCAGAAACAAGTGTTTAAGGACTGACTACAGCCCCCAGTCCCTGTTCCCTTGCGCTGCTGAGGAGGAGGAGGGAGATAGAAGGAAGTAGATGTGGGGAAGGTGTTTTTAATTGTCTTTTCACTTCTCACTGCTCCAGTATGCTAATGATAGGCAATAAATATTAATCTTCCTATGCTGAGTCTTTTTTGCTTGTGACAACAATTGTTGAGTGATCTCTCTGTCCTTATCTCAACCATTGAGCCCTTTTCATCGTATTTTCTCCTTCTTCCCCTTTGAGGAGGGGAGTGAGAAAGCAGCTGTGGTGGAGTTCAGCTGCCCTGCCGCGTAAAACCACCTCGCAAACATCTATTATCATCTGGGTACTAGTTTTTACCATATTTTTTATCATTGTTCTTTTGGGAGGAATTCTGGATGCTGCACAACAATATTCATTTGGCTGCTTACTTTTCAATTAAATGGTGCTACATGAACTGCAGTAACACAGTCAGGGGGATGGTCCAGATGAACCAATGCTGTTTTGATCAATTTCTTTTTTTTTTTTCTTTGAATATAGCTAAAATCTAGATGCTCTGAATAAATGTTCTCTTTTTATGGACAGGTAAACCAATACTTGTACTTCTGTTAAAAATTACCATAAAGGAAATTGTAGATATGGGAGACTTAATCTAGAAAATATTCTGTTAAAATGTAACCCATATATATAAAAGACATGTTTAGTTTAACACTTTTACGAAGGTGAAAACAAGGTAATATATTTTATAAACAACTCAGAAGGAAGAGTACCAGGAATTAAAAATAAATAAATAATTAAATAAATAGATAGATAGATAGATAGATAGATAGATAGATAGATAATTAAGACACTTCTTTTAATCCTAGCTAGATCATAGAATCAAAAAATTATAGAATCACAGAATCACAGAATCACAGAATGGCTGGCTCGGGTTGGAAGAGATGTTTGATTTTCATGAACTAGATAAACATTCTTTTCCCCAATAATCTGGATTTTTTTGGCAAGATTTTCACAGGTCAGAAGTTCTAGGTGTCTAGAACAAGTAGGAGGAATCTACCAGTGTAGTGGGTTTACGTGGCAACGTTTTGGGAGTAGGGGGCCATTGGGGTGGCTTCTGTGAGAAGGATCTAGAAGCTGCCCCATGTTTGGTAAGGGCTCCACTGCTGGCCAGAGCTGAGCCAATAAGTGATATTGTTTTGCACCCCTGTGAGAGCATATTTAAGAGAGGGGGAAAAAAAAAACGCTGCGCCATACAGCAGCTGGGAGAGCGAGAGGAGTGAGGAACAGCCTTGCAGGCGCCAAGGTCAGTGAAGAAGGAGGGGGAGAGGTGCCCCTCCTCAAAAAAATGTTGTTGTTTTTTTTTTTTGTCAGCCAAAACGCTGATTCATCCCCAGGCATCGGAGCAGAAGTCCCCTGTGGCCTGTGGTGAGGACCATGGTGAAGCAGGCTGTCCCCCTGCAGCCCATGGAGTACCATGGTGGAGCAGGGTTCCATGCTGTAGCCCATGGAGGAGACCACGGTGGAACAGGTGGACCTGCACCGACGGAGGCTGAGGCCTGTGGAAGACCCCTGCCGGAGCAGATTCCAGGCCAGACCTGTAGCCTGTGGAGAGGAGACCACGCAGAAGCAGGTGACCTGGCAGGAGCTGCTGCCCGTGGGGGAGCCAGGTTGGAGCAGTTTGCTCCTGAGGGATGGACCCCATGGTACAGACCCATATCTGGAGCAGTTCTGGAAGAGCTGCTGCCTGTGGGAAGCCCACGCTGGATCAGTTCATCAAGGACTGCATCACTTGGGAGGGACCCCACAGCACAGGGGACGAGAGTGACCGAGAAGGAGCGGCAGAGAAGAAGCGCTATAGACTCATCATAACCCCCATTCCCCCGTTCTCCTGCACCACTCGGGGAGAAGAGGTAGAAGAGGGTGGATGGGGGGGAAGGCGCTTTTGGTTTCTTTCCTTTGTTTCTCACTTTTCTAGCTTGTTAGTAATAAGCAATAAATGTCTCCCTATGCTGAGTCTGTTTTGCCCTTTACAATGATTATTGCATGATCTCCTTGTCCTTAGCTCAACCTTTGAGCCCTTTTCATTGTATTTTCTCCCCGTTCCTCTTTGAGGAGGGGGAGTAAGAGGGCGGTTGTGGTGGAGCTCGGCTGCCCAATCAAGCAGAACCACACCAACCAGCACAGGTTTATCCTGTTTTTACAACGCAATTTTAAAATATTCAGGTTATGACTATGCTATATTGAAAGCTATATGAACTGGATTTCTACTTCGTCTTCACAGAATACATTTAGTGAAGGTACCCTCAAAAGGATTTTTTCCTGGACCCAAACATTCTATTTGTAGGGATAACAAAACAGAAATTTAAAAGTATAGTTTCTACAAAGTTTCTTACATTAAATGGTCAACATTTACAGTTATGCTAATAAGTTTTGTGATAAATATGAATGTCACATCGGACATAGACCATGACTGACTCATTTATCACCATATAGGTTATACTACAATGTCTCTACCAGCTTCAAAAAGCTTAATGTTAATACCAAGGCAACTTCTCCACAGATTGCAACCTATAAGAAACCATTTTTAAAACACGTTACCAGAAACTGAGGGTTTTACAAATTGCAGCATATTCAGCTCAAATTATTCCAATCAATGAAGCATTTTTCTTGTACACTGTCAGGCTTCTACTGTAATTACAGTCCACATTGCATTTCTAGTGTTTTTTGCATGCCTATAAAATCAGAGCCTTTCAATACTATCTACTAGTAATTTCATAAACATTCATCATAGTTTTCTTTATTGTTGGCTGTCCTCAAGTCTTCTGCCACTCAATGTGCCTGCTTAGATAGCTCAGCAACACTGAAATTTATTGACATTTCTTTTTGCTCTTATGCAGCCATGCTCTGTAACATTTACTCTGTCAATTACTTTCATCTTAATATTCATAGTCAGTTCTATCTCTGTGCGACTTTAATTGTATTTTACTAAATTAAAGAGACATTATAAAGTTGTTATCGTTTGATTTTATAGCTTTAATTTAATTTTTCTTTAATCTTTGGAAGACACCAGATTATCAATTAGCATATGAAACCGGTCACTGTGGAATTTAGTAACAATCCTGGATATTCTGTGAAGTGAATCAACACATTTTATGTTAGTAGTATGACAACAGTATGTCCAATAGGCAAGAAAGCATCTAAAATCTTACTCACTGTTTCCACAATATTTCTGTAGATGAATTAAAGGATTTATTTATTTATTTATTTATTTATTTATTTATTTATTTATTTATTTATTTATTTATTGTCAATGGTCTTCTTTTGAAAGTTTTATCCACTCAGAAGTTGTAAAAAATTAAGTAGATCTTAATTCTTTATATATTTTCTTACTGTTAGAAGGTGTAGTCACTGTTAATAGCAGGCTGAATAAAGTCAGTTGATATTGTAGCACTAACTTAGAGAGCTCCTTTTAAAATAATGATCTCTGAACTAACATTGGGTCATAGTATTTGCTTTATTTTAGTGGGCAATACTTAATAGCTTATTCCTTTCTGATACCCTGGAGAGAGTAATAACCTTTGTGCTTTTCCTGTAGTTGAGTTAAGCTTTTGTGTTTATTCTCCTAAATTATCTGGTTTTGGAAGGGATGCCAATTCTACTGGTGCTTATTATGCATGCCCTGAGAACAAGGAGGAAAATTAGAAAGCAACCTATTTCTTCTGTTGTGGTCTGTCTGCTTAGACAATGCTGAGATCAGCCCTAGTAAGTGTCAAGATTCTAAGCATCTACTTTTTGATTTCTTAACCAAATGATGTTTGTAGTGGATTTAGACTCCAAGTTTATATGAAAACCAAGAGGTTGTAAAGTTGTAAGTAGTCCAATTGTAGTATACCAAATCTTCTATTGCATTCTGTGCTTTTTACTTAAAATGCAGAGGCTTATCAGGCCACAAAATATGTTTCAAAATCTTCGATGAATAGCAGACACCTCTAAGAGATTCCAATAGTTATTCATGCAGTATTTTAAATAACAAAGAGTCACTGGGGTTGGATACAAGAATTGTGAACAAGTCACTGCAATTACCCAAAGATTTCTGAAGCACTTAAAGGAGAAGTGGGAAGGAATCATATAAAGAAAAGAAGTGAAAAAAAGAAGACCAAGAAGAAAGAGCAATCAATCTACACATTCACCAAACCAGTGGCAGTCCAGCTGTTTTCCCTATAAAGAATAAAAGTTTCCCTATAAAGAATAAAAGTGTAAGCTTTTCTGAGTCACTGTAAAAGATTTCTCTCTGAATCATACCACAAAGCCGTCTAAAAAAGTTTTGAAGGAACATACACATACAATAAAAGGTGTTTTTTTGTTTGTTTGTTTTTCTTTTTTTTTTTTTTTATTTGTTTGTTTGTTTGCTTTTTTGAGTATTCTTTATAATTTGGGTGTATTTAAGAGTGGCCTGCCTAAATGTCTCCTTTTCTTCTGCTCATTGTCACCTCCTGTCTACAACAGAATTCTGCTGGAAGATAAATACCTTGGTGAGCTGAGTTCCTCCACTGTTGGTCCTACCAGTCCATTTCCGTGGTCATTCTGGATGAGTCATTGCCAAGGACTGGTGAAATTGGCCAGTGATACTTGCTGCAGACTTGGCAGTTCCATGCTTCCCTGTCAGGTTCACCCTAGACAGAAAACACAGGGCTGCCAAACAGAATGGAGTCTATTTCACATGTGAGAAGCTGGGGAGAGAGATGTGAGTGAGAGCTCCTCTTCTGAAATATTTCAGTTAAACCATGTCAGTTGTTTCCCCTCCTCTGTTAACACCAAAGCTGATCTTAAACATACTGCATTCCAGACATCATGTGCTTTCTATTTGTATTCATTGCAGATGTACACTAAAACTACTGCAAATAATTTAGGTAATTGGCAAACCACAGGGGCACTTACCCTGTTCACTGGCCTATTTTAGGCTGGTTCATCATCACCATTATAATTGATGACAGATCTCTAGTTTTCCACTTGCCAGGCTGTAAGACAAGGAATACTAATAAAGTATTCTGGCAGTGTGAATGTTGTAGTTGTTCCCAGCCATTTGCAAAAAAAGAGCTGCTCCCACCCCACCCCTGCTGCTAATGCACAAGTGATGTGGTGGGGAACTTTTTCAGTAAAAGAACACTCACTTCTCCATCCTCTCAGCCCATGCAATTACCTAATTCTTATACGATTAGGGCTTTTTTAATACAATACCATATGCTGTGACATTTTGTTAATACAAAGTAATGCCATAAAAGTATATGACATTTTTATTGCAATAAATCTTTTCTTCCTTAAATAAAGAACATTTCAGAAACTGAAATCTGTTTTACTTAGATTTTGTTTGTTTGTTTGTTTTTGTCATTTTTCCTTTTTTCTTCTCCCTCCCCCCTACTCTTTCCTAGATACTCAGCATTTATATTTTTCTTTTTTTTTTGTTACATATAAAATTCTCATATGTGCTTCACTGTGATTCTTTCTGCACAGACTCACAATAGAAGCCAATTCCTGTCCCCAGAAAAAGCTCTCTGGCTAACAGGAGCAGAGATAATAGAGAATACTATTATTTCCACCATACAGTGTGCAGAGGTACAGAAGTCATGGAGCTGCAACAAACAAAGGACTTCTGGACCTATAAATTTTTTTTCCTGTATCTACATTTTCCTGTCACCTTGTAGTGAAAATACTGTAGAATTTCTTTATACTGTACGTATCACATGAAGAATTAAACTCTTCAAGGTAACAAACCTCCAAATCCCACCAAAACAACAAACAAATAAACAAAAACAAACAAACAAAAACAAACAAACAAAACCAAAACCAAAAAAAAAAAAAAAAAAAAAAACACGACACCAGTGCTTGCTGAACAGAACTAGTGCTAGTCAACACAAAACACTAAGCACAAGTGTATACAACACACACGACTGCATGTTGCCTGTCATGACTTGGCTCACAGCTTTAGATAAGCTCAAAGTTATCTCCTCAGAGAAGGCAGCAGAAGTGGCTCATGCCAAATTTTTGTGTAGCATTGTTGAACTGCAAGGACCTCACTTGTGTCTCTGTTTTCTACTTCTGCTCCTCCTGGTGCTGATCACATTACCACATCATCTTTGAGCTGGAGTGCATTTGTCACTAGCCAGTAGAACAGTCAAAGGAAATGAAATACTTAAAGTACTGAAGTCTTTTATAGAATATAACTCTAATGACTAATCCAAGATCAAGTATTTAACCTACGGCGTGCTTAATAATTGTGTATGCGTTTCTCTTTAGTTGGTGTTTTATCCACCTTCTGTTCAAAGTAAAATCTCATAACCCATCTAAGGCCATAATTTTGTATATGACTTAAATCAGCATAAGGCGTTCTGCTGTTGAAAATGCTACCTTCTATTTGTTCTTTTTCTCTTTCCTTTTGATAGTGCAAGCATTTGAATGACCACAATGTCCAAAAACAATAATAATAATAAAAACAAAACAAAACAAAATACAAAAAACACAGGCCTATAATATGACAGTAATACAAGAGACTCATAGAAATAGAAAATTCACTCCAAACAAGGCACAATAATACAAACTGGATAAAGGTTTCTTCCAGAAGGAGCAAAATCTCAGGAGGGCAAGTGACTTGGTCTATTCAGTAGTAGACCTGATCTATCTGTCATCACAGTTGGAAAAATCTGTTGTTGTGCTTGAAAGAACATTATGTTTGCCATTCCTTTCGATCTCTTGAAGATATCTGGAGATAGGGTATGACTTTGTGACGAGGTGCTTAATGTATAATTGCAAGACATGAGAGACCTAGGCTTGACCACAGTTCTCAGATCTTTTCGGAAGCTCAAAATTAGAATTCTTTCTTCTTGGTTAGTCAAAGTCAAAATGATTTCACCACAAGTTAGCTGCAAATCCAGTAAAAGACACCACAACTTTTGACTGACTTGTTTAAGACCAATAAAATAATTCCCTGCACATTAGTCCTGTTAAGCATGGATGAAATTCCTTTTACCCAGCATCAGATATCTTACATATAGAAGCTTATTCTAAGAGAACCTGCTCTAAGGAACCTGCTTCGGCAGGGGGGTTGGACCCGATGATCTCTTGAGGTCCCTTCCAACCCCTACAATTCTTTGATTCCGTGATTACTTCCAAAAAAATGAAGTTATTTGTTGAAGTTACTTTTACAGTCAATGGAAATGTAATACTTACGTCCTAAAAAAACCTTCATAATATAGTACAGTGGAAAACACCTCATAAAAGTTCCTATTTTGTCCCATAACTGTACAGGGAATTAATAGAGCTAGCTTCAAACAGTTCACCTGAGCTGAGATGAAGTACACTTTCAGTGCCCCCATTTAGGTGCTTCCTTTTGGCTCACGCATCCAACTTTGCACATTAATAGCAAAGTGACATGTAGTGTGCTGTGTTTCATGGAAGTAGCAATGTGTGATTTTTGTTCTGTTTTGTCCTACAATAATGTTTCAAACAAAATAGAGTGGAACATGAAGACAGTCTTTATACTGTCTGGATGAGTCTCTATACTGTTCCATGGATAGGAAGCTATTCCTTGGTCAGGAGACTTGTGTTTGAAATTTCACCAACTTCTTTTTTTCTTGGATTCAGTATTGCTGAATGGCAATATTGGATGGCTGGGGAGGGAGTTTGAGTGAGTCAGTTTTGGTATCATTTTAATCATACCATACTAAAGGTTAAGTTAGAGTTCAGTGACCAGTATAAAGCACTATCCTGCTTGGGTTCCAGGGCAGCAACATACTTCTAGAACTTTTAGAACAATATGCAAAGATAAAAATAAAATAAAATAAAATAAAATAAAATAAAATAAAATAAAATAAAATAAAATAAAATAAAATAAAATAAAATAAAATAAAATAAAATAAAATAAAATAAAATAAAATAAAAAGCTTCTATGCCTGGTGTTCCACAGTTCCACATTTAGTAATAAGTTTAGTACTAAGTTTTATCACTCTATTCCAAAGACCACCCAAGTAATAAAGAAATCCTCTGAACCATTTGTTCCTGAACCTGTCAGCATTAATTGGTGCAGAAAAAAGAAAGTAGTAAGTGTTCACTGTACTTAACCCTTCTTTAAATCAGGCCTGAAAGGAGAAATACACTATTGAAAGGGGAAAGCATAGAAGGGAGTGTTATTTTATTCATTATAAATAAATGTCTGGAGCTTAAACATGTTGACAAGCTAAAGCTCTATTCTGAGAGGCATTGAGTGCCCTTGAATCCCTTTGAAGTTAGAGGTAGGTGAGGTTACTCAGTACTTTACAGAACTGAGCCCTAAATCTAGGTCTATCTAGATGTGTGTGGTTAATTCATTTGAATGTATTACACACGTACTAGAAGATTTACTGTGCAGTTCAGCATACATGTAGTGTCTTTCAGTTTAAATGTCTTTCAGTTTAAATGGCTCATTTCCTTGAGATGTGCTCTTGTGAGAGCCTTGGAGAGCAATGGAGGCAATGCTTGTGCAATCCAAACTGTTTGCTATGTACTTTAATCTTGCCACATAATCCTGAATTTGCTAGACCAATCTTGAAAATAAAAGCTACTCCTGGAAATAAAGTGAAGATAGAATTTAATACCTGGGGAATTTAATGACATAAATATTTTAGAAGATATGAAGGATCTGCAGGGAAGTCCCAGATCATATTTTGTAGCAGTTCTTATACATCATGGTAAGGATGTTCAGAACTGCTTTATCAATTACATCAGATTTCTATCAAACAACGTTCCTATTGTTTCTTATGAATATGTTGCAAATCCTAGACTTCTCTCTGCAGCCTGCTCCCTCACTGTAACCACCCTTGTTGTGATGTATATTCCTTAAATTGAATTGGCATTTCCCATGTCCATTGCTTCTTGTCCTTTTACTGTGCACAGCTGGAAAGAGTTTGGCTGTACCTTTCCTATATCCTCCCTTGAGATAATTGCAGAGTTAAATGGTCTACACAGTAGCAAGAGATTAGGTTGTTTCACAGCAACTGTGCAATCTTATTGGTGTAGAAATTTCATTTTGGTTACACTTCAAAATTGACTAATCATTTGCAAAAACCCTGAAGTGTATCAGTATTTGAGGAAAAAATGAAAACCGTCTCCCACAGCATTCTCCTCAAGAAACTGGCTGCTCTTGGCTTGGACTGGCGCACGCTTCGTTGGGTTAGAAACTGGCTGGATAGCCGGGCCCAAAGAGTCGTGGTGAATGGAGCCAAGTCCAGTTGGAGGCCAGTCACTAGTGGCGTCCCCCAGGGCTCGGTGCTGGGGCCGGTCCTCTTTAATATCTTCATCGATGATCTGGACGAGGGCATCGAGTGCACCCTCAGTAAGTTCGCAGATGACACCAAGTTAGGTGCGTGTGTCGATCTGCTTGAGGGTAGGAAAGCTCTGCAGGAGGATCTGGATAGGCTGCACCGATGGGCTGAGGTCAACTGCATGAAGTTTAACAAGGCCAAGTGCCGGGTCCTGCACCTGGGGCGCAATAACCCCAAGCAGAGCTACAGGCTGGGAGAGGAATGGTTGGAAAGCTGCCAGGCAGAGAAGGACCTGGGAGTGATGGTGGACAGTCGGCTGAATATGAGCCAGCAGTGTGCTCAGGTGGCCAAGAAGGCCAACGGCATCCTGGCTTGTATTAGGAACAGCGTGACCAGCAGGGCTAGGGAGGTGATCGTCCCCCTGTACTCAGCTCTGGTGAGGCCGCACCTCGAGTACTGTGTTCAGTTTTGGGCCCCTCGCTACAAGAAGGACATCGAGGTGCTTGAGCGGGTGCAGAGAAGGGCGACGAAGCTGGTGAGGGGCCTGGAGAACAAGTCCTACGAGGAGCGGCTGAGGGAGCTGGGCTTGTTCAGCCTGGAGAAGAGGAGGCTCAGGGGCGACCTTATCTCTCTCTATAGGTACCTCAAGGGAGGCTGTAGCGAGGTGGGGGTTGGCCTGTTCTCCCACGTGCCTGGTGACAGGACGAGGGGGAATGGGTTTAAGTTGAGCCAGGGGAGTTTTAGGCTAGATGTTAGGAAGAACTTCTTCACTGAAAGGGTTGTGAGGCATTGGAACAGGCTGCCCAGGGAAGTGGTGGAGTCACCATCCCTGGAAGTCTTCAAAAGACGTTTAGATGTAGAGCTTAGGGATATGGTTTAGTGGAGGGCTGTTAGCGTTAGGTTGGAGGTTGGACTCGATGACCTTGAGGTCTCTTCCAACCTAGAAATTCTGTGATTCTGTGATTCTGTGATTCTGTGATAATTGCCATATTTCCTGTCAGAAGGTGAGACTTCACACCTGCTCCACTGAGCAGTGCAGGATGTTTCTGGGGCTCTTGGGCTTACACTAGATATTTCAGTTGTGCTTCATCCTTTCTGAGGACTGGGTGGTGAATCTCTAAGTGCAAGCAGCTGTGGATACCACTATAGCATAAACAAATTACACATGTATATGCATGCATAAATATGTTCACATATGTATTTTACACATGCTGTATATTTGTAGTTTAATGTCTAGTGGAGACAATAATCAGATCATATACAGTTTAGTCACATATGCTGTTATGTTATATACTTAGTAAATGTTTATTTTTTTAAGCAGTGACGTTAATGACAGAGTGCCTTTGATTTCAGTATTGATGAATACAGTGAGAAACAAATTTTCTTATGTGAACTCATCACAAAATGCATCTAAAAGACTGGATAAAAGTACTCAAAAGATTCCCACATTGCATGTGGAAATGATTGTCTACTGCTGATCTGAGGCTTGTGTACATTTTGTATTTAACCCCTTATCAACCTGTCAGAAGTCCAATAGTTCCTTCAGTACGGAAACTCAAGCCTCCTTTTATTGGCAGTAATTTCTCCATTTCCCACTGAAACCAAAGTGAATGGAGAGCACTGATATTACAGTGAAGTCTTTAATGGTCATACTGAGAATAGCATAATATTTTTCAAAGAGATTTCAAAGATGAAATCATTTGAAATTTGAGCATTTCCACATCTCACTACTGTATTTACTAAAAGTGACTGCTCTTGTTAGATTGATTTCCTATATAAATAATAAAATGTGGAGTTTCAAAAAACAAACAAACAAACAAAAACCTCTTTAATAAAGTTTAGATCAATAGGCACTGAAATTAATATCATAGAATCGTAGAATCATTAAGGTTGGAAAAGACCTCCAAGATCATCTGGTCTAATCATCTCCATACCACCATTATCAGCCACTAAAACATGTCCCTAAGCACCAAGTTCAACCAACACCCCCAGATCCTTTTCCTCTGCACAGCTTTCCAGCCACTCTGCCCTAAACGTTTCATGGGGTTGTTGTGGCTAAAGTGCAGGACTCAGCACTTAGTCATGTACAACCTCATCTCATTGGGGTCTGCCCATTGACCCATCCTTTCCAGGCCCCTCTGCAATGCCTTCCTACACTCCAGCAGATTGACACTTCCCCCCAACTTGGTGTCATCTGCAAACTTACTGAGGCTGCACTCAATTCCCTCATCCAAATCATCAATAAAGATATTAAAGAGGATGAGCCCCAACACTGACCCCTGGGGAGCACCACTCCTGGCTGGTGGTCACAACTGGATTTCACTCCATTCACCATTGCTCTCTGGGCCTGGCTGTCTAGCCCATTTTTAATCCAGCAAAGAGCATACCTATCCAAGCTGTGGGCTTCCAGCTTCTCCAGAAGAATACTATGGGAGACCATGCAAAAGGCTTTGCTGAAGTCTAGGTAGACTACATCAACAGCCTTTCCTTCATTCACTAGCAGCTCACCCAGTCATAGAAGGAGGAGACTGGTCAGGCAGGACTTGCCTTTCATGAACCCATGCTGACCGGGCCTGATCCCCTGTCCCACATCTGCTGCATGCTTGCATTCAAGATTCCATCACCTTTCCAGGCACTGAGGTCAGGCTGACAGGCCTGTAGTTTCCCAGGTCCTATTTATGACCATTCTTATAGATGGGTGTCACATTAGCAAGTCTCCAGTCATCTGTGACCTCTCCGGATGACCACAAATGCTGATAGATGATGGAAAGCAGATCCACAATCACATCTAACTTCCTCATCACTCCTGGGTGGATGAGGGTCAGAACTCCTAGTGACTAAAATAAAAGCAAGTCAAAGTGCTGTGCAGTCAGAATTACTGTAAAGTGGGCAACCATTCCTTTCCCTCCTTCCCCATTCTCTCTGTGTCTTTCTATCAGCTGTGTGATCAAGTCATGGAGATGTGGAAATGTCAACCCTGATGCTAACTGAATAAGACATGGCTGGAGCCAGATGGTTTGCAACATTTGTGGAAAGAGATTGAAAGTAGAATTTTGAATGTCATCAAGACTGCACACTAAAAATAAATATAGCTGATCATGCAAATCCAATAAAGAGATTAAAAAAGAAAGGAAGGAAGGAAGAAAGGAAGGAAGGAAAAAAATAAAATAAAACTGATAAGTACAACATTTGAAATGTATGAAAAAGTATTATTATATTTAAAACTGTTATTAGAATAAATTATATTTTTGACTTATATGTCATTTTTACTTTAAAAATTTAAATTAATTTGAAAATATCCTCTGAGAGATACTAAAGGTATATCACCAGATTACCCATTCTCTAGTTGGGGTTTCCTCAATCTAATCTTCAGTCCAAGCTCCTTAATCAAAGCACATCATGTAGGTTTTGCATTGAGGGGCCATTGACCTGCTCTCTGTTAGTGAGCAGCAACAGCGAGAAGAAAAACTGAATTGAAAATGTGGTGAACATAGGGAAAGTCTTCTGTTTCCAGGAGAAATTAAGCTCATTTGTCTCTGAAGATAAAAGGCAGAAGAAATTCAAACAAGGAGTGTACAAGACGTGTATGCTTATGCCACAGAATTCAACTATATTGGTATTCTGCTTGTGATCATTTAATCTCAAATATTCTTACAAACTTAAATCCTTGTTAAACATTTCAGTGATTAGCTTCCAAATGAACAAAGAAAACAGGGGAGGAACAAATCATTATTGATAAGTATATTCTCTGTTTTACCCTGGATGAGTATACTGAACTGTTAATGTCAAATCTGCCCATGGTCTGCCTGTTAGACTCATGAACTGCTTTTTTATTCTGTCATGGAGTTCTGCTCTTGAGATCAACCAATGTATAATATAGGCATTGGAAATTTATATGTAGTTAGTTAGTTAGAGAATTTTCTATCAGGGAGGGTTAATCTTCCCAGGGTTTGCTTGCTAGAGATACAGTGTCCTTCCTGAACCACACAGAGCTGTCTGTCACAGAGCAGGTGAGCTCCAAAATGTGATGGCAGAGTGCTCAGTGCTGCTGCATGGATTTGTGAAGATATTCTGCCTGACATGTAAGACAAGCTCTGCAAGCAGCTACAGCTGTGATGGCTAAGTGTTCCCGAGAGTCATATGTGATGCCACAAAACAGATGCACTGGGAACCGTATTTTATGGTGTTGCAAGAATTTTAGATGAGTTTTAGTGTGGCAAAGGCTTCATCATGTTGTAACCAGACTTATGCAAAAGAAGAATGTGTTTTAGGGGAGGTAATTCAAAAAGCTCACTTTATCACTGCAAAGACTTGATTATATCTGAATGTACTGTTTGTCATGAATACTTCTGTTCTGTTGTCTATATAGTTCCTACTATATCTGTGTCTATACCTGCATCTGTGATAAGTATTATAATTATTTCATCCATATGGTATACAATGCAGATTTCCTAGTTTAATGTAGAGGGATATAGTCACACAACTCTTTCATACTAACAGAGGTACATGGCCAAAGACTTTACATCTAATGTTAAGTGATTTCCTAACAGCTTGCCCTGTCAAAGAAAACTCTGTATTTATATTTAATAATCTTAACACTCGTGTGGAGATATAAACATTTTGAAATTGTCTGATGGAACATGATGTTCTGATCTTTTCATAGAATCACAGAATCACTGAACTGTAGGGGTTGGAAGGCACCTCGAAAGATCAGGTTGGGTCCAACCCCCCTGCCAAAGCAGGTTCCTCAGAGCAGGCTGCCCAGGTAGGCATCCAGACAGGCCTTGAATATCTCCAGAGAAGGAGACTGCACAACCTCCCTAGGCAGCCTGTTCCAATGCTCCGTCACCCTCACTGTGAAGAAGTTCTTTCGCATGTCAGTGCGGAACTTCCTGTGCTCTAACTTGCAGCCATTGCCCCTTGCCCTATCCCCACAAACCACTGAGAAGAGGTTGTCTACATCCTTCTGTCCCCCACCCCTCAGATATTTATATACACTGAGGAGATCCCCTCTCAGTCTTCTCTTCTCCAGGCTGAACAGACCCAGGTCTCTCAGCCCTTCCTCATAAGGAAGATGCTCCAGGCCCCGTATCATCTTTGTGGCCCTCCGCTGGACTCTTTCCAGGAGATCCCTGTCTTTCTTGTACCGGGGAGCCCAGAACTGGACACAGTACTCCAGGTGAGGCCTGACCAGGGCAGAGTAGAGGGGGAGGATCACCTCCCTTGACCTTCTGGCCATGCTCCTTTTAATGCATGCCAGGATCCCATTAGCCCTCTTGGCCACGAGGGCACAATGCTGGCTCATGGTCAACCTGTCATCCACCAGGACCCCACAGGTCCTTCTCCTCAGAGCTCGTCTCCAGCAGGTCGTCCCCCAGCCTGTACTATACTTCAGGTTGTTCCTTCCCAGGTGCAGGACTCTACACTTGCTCTTATTAAATCTCATTTGATTTCTTCCTGCCGATCTCTCCAGCCGGTCCAGGTCTCACTGAATGGCAGCACAGCCTTCTGGCGTGTCAGCCACTCCTCCTCCCAGCTTTGTGTCATCGGCGTACTTGCTGAGGGCAGACACTATTCCCTCATCAAGGTCGTCAATGAAGATGTTGAACAAGACTGGACCCAGCACCGACCCCTGGGGAGCACCGCTAGTCACAGGCCTCCAGCCAGACTCTGCTCCGCCGATCACCACCCTCTGAGCTCAGCCAGTCAGCCAGTTCTCAACCCACCTTGCCATCCACTCATCTATCCCACACTTTCTCAGCTTTGCTAGTAGGATGTCATAGGAGACAGTATCGAAAGCCTTGCTAAAGTCAAGGTAGATGACATCCACCTCTCTTCCCCCATCTACCCAGTTGGTGATGCCATCATAGAAGGCAACGAGGTTGGTCGAGCACAACTTCTCCTTGGTGAATCCATGCTAACTACTCCTCATAACCTTCTTCTCTTCCAATTGCTTGGAGATGGCATCCAGAACAAGCTGCTCCAATACCTTTCCAGGGACAGAGGTGACACTGACTGGCCTATAGTTTCCCGGATCCTCCTTCCTGCCCTTCTTGAAGACTGGAGTGACATTGGCTATCCTTCAGTCTTCAGGCACCTCACCTATTCTCCAGGACCTTTCAAAGATGATAGCGGTTCAGTGATCACATCTGCCAGCTCCCTTAGCACACACGGATACATCCCATTGGGACCCATGTATTTGTGTGTGTTAGCCAACTCAGACACTCCCAAACCACTCCCACGTCCACCAGGGAGGAGCCCTCCATTTCCCAGACCCTTTGTCCTATTGCCAAGGGTGAGGAGTCCTGGGAGAGTGTCCTTGAAGCAAAGACTGAAGCAAAGAAAGCATTCAGTATCTCTGCCTTCTCAGCGTCTCCTGTGACCAGGACACCCTCCTCATTCAGCAAGGGACCCACATTATCCCTAGTCTTCCTCTTGCTGTTTACGTACTTGAAAAAACCCTTCTTATTATCCTTTACCTCTTTTGCAAGCCTCATTTCTAGGTGGGCTTTAGCCTTCCTTGTCACGTCCCTGCAGGCCCTGACAACACATCTATACTCCTCCCAAGAGGACAGGCCCTTTTTCCACATTTCATAGACCATCCTCTTTCTTTTGATCTTCTTGATGAGCTCCTTGCTCATCCATGCGGTTTTTCTGCCCTCCTTCCCTGATTTCCTATTCCTCGGGATGCACCAATCCTGAGCATGGAAGAAGTGCTGCTTAAATGTAGCCAGCTCTCACAAGCACCCTTGCTTTCTAGTAACCTATCCCATGAGATATTCCCAAGCAGGTCCCGTAAGAGGTTGAAGTTGGCTCTTCGGAAGTCCAGGGTAGCAATCCTGCTTTTAGCCTTACTTCCTTTGCCTAGTTCCATCTGGAACTCCACCATCTCATGGTCACTGCATCCCAAGCTGCCCCAACCTTCACATCCCTAACAAGGCCATCCCTGTTGGTAAGAATGAGGCCCAGGAGCACCCCCCGCCTCGTTGGCTCCTCCACCACCTGTGTCAGAAAATTGTCCTCAACGCATTGTAGGAACTGTTTGGACTGCTTGTGCCTGGCCAAGTTGCCTACCCAGCAGATGTCTGGGTAATTGAAGTCCCCCATGAAGACCAGTGCTCGTGATTGTGAGGCTACTAGCAGCTGCTCGAAGAAGGCCTCATCGACTTCCTCCTCCTGATCTGGAGACCTGTAGTAGACCCCCACCACCGTGTCTCCCATACCAGCCCACCCTTAATTCTTACCCACAAGCTCTCCACTTGTCCTTCATCCTCCCCCAGCTGGAGCTGGGTACACTCTAATTGCTCCCTCACATAAATGGCACCCCACCTCCTTGCTTCCCTAGCCTGTCTTTCCTAAAGAGGACATAGCCCTCCATGACTGCGTTCCAGTCATGGGAGCTGTCCCACCACGTCTCAGTGATTGCAACGAGATCGTGGCCCTGCGACCGAACACAGATCTCAAGCTCATCCTGTTTATTTCCCATGCTCCATGCATTGGTGTACAGGCACTTTAGGGAAGTAGCAGGTGCAGTTACCCCTAGGGGGATGCAAGAAGATTCTGGCTGGTGGATCAGGAACACTACCTTCTTTGAGGAGCCCTCAGACAATCCTATGGTAGAGCTCAGTTTTTCCCTGTCTTCAACAGTGACAGCAGTGACAACTTCCCCCAGACCTTCTCTGTCACCTTTAGCTCCCCTCCCTTCCCCCATCAAACCTAGTTTAAAGCCCTGGTAATCAGCCCAGAGAGCTTGCTCCCCAACACACTTGCACCTTACTTGCTTAGTTGGTGTCTGTCCGTAGCCCACATACCCGGCCTCTCAAAGGACGGCCCAAGATCAAAATACCCAAGTCCCTGGTCCAGACACCACCCCCTCAGCCTGTCGATCATGTTGATCATCTGATTCTTTTCACTCTCTCACTTTGTCCAGGACATATTTCTTCCTTCATTCTTTTTCTTCCTTCCAGTCTAGAAGAATCACTTTTCAAAGACTTATATAGCTATTTTTCAACAGTGTATACATTTGGCAATGGAGGATTCTACAAGATGGCCAAGTGAGTCAGTACAAAAAAGTATTAGGGAATTACGATATAATTGTTTCTGAACTGATGTGAGAGAGATTTTTTTTCGTATTAATTGGATATTTCCAGCCCAAAAGAACGACTGTAATGACTCTGGCCAGCAGATGGTGAAAGCGAAAAGGGAAACATGCTTTGTATAACTTTTCTTGTTATAAAGATGATTGGTTGACTCAATTGTCCTGCTCAGATAAATTATTTGCATCGCTCAAATTATGTTCTATCTGAAGCTTGCATACAAAACAAACAAACAATCAAACAAACAAACAAAAAAACCTGCAAGAATAATGTATCACATGACATAAGGCATGGTGAGATGCCAAGGCTAAAGAAAGGCCACTAGAAAAAAAAACAAACTAGCAAGAAATCTCATTCTTCCTTAAGCAATTTCTGGAGATTTTACTTTCTGCCAGCAAAGACATAAAAGCAGATGATTATTAATGCGTAATCAACACAAAAGCATGATATGCTTTGCTCTAAAATCGACACAGTTTAGATAACAATGAATATTTTTTGATAGAGCCTTCTTATTGCAGGCCTGTCAACTCACCTGGCTCAACTATTTACTTCAATTGATGGCAGAGCACAGAACCTAAGGACAGTACAGATTTACTCAGAGTCCTTGCAGATATCCATTATGTTGTACCCCCTTGATGCTGACCACAATCACTCAGGAGTTACTAAACACAAAAAGTCTTGTTCTCTTCAAACTAAATAGAATGATAACAAAAATTATGGATCTTCAGCACCAACTCATTAGCTCTAGAGATTCACTGGGTTGTATTGCACTGATCATTAACGTAAACATTACTTACACTTATACTCTTTTTATGCTCCTTTTCATGGAATCCTTCTATCCTTTTGCCCGCTGCCAAACAACATCAATAAAGAGATAACTATACATTGAATAGAGTATCATAGAAAGAACTTGGGAACCACTCAACACAATAAAACACATGGGATTTTTTGCAGATAAAAATATTTAACATGTCCATTGTCCTACTCTGAATAGGTAGAAAAATAGATTGAAGACTATAAGTCTTCCTCTAAGAAATCGTGAGAGAGATGACAAGGAGTGATGATTCTTGTTCGGTATCAATTCTTACACTTTCACACTACAGGAATCTCATTTTATTTCAGAAATTGTTGTGCCAATAATAAGGCTTTTAAAGGGAGCTGGACACAATATACATCTGGCTGCAGGAAAGGAACAAAAAAGTATAAGGAGACAGAATGAACGTACCCCCCTGCTGGAGTAGAATGAAAAATAATTTCACAAGGTATGTTCACTCATGACCATTACAGAATGATTTTTCTGAAAGAAGAGGTAACTTTGACAGCACATGAATTCTTAGTGGACTTTAGTAACCTGAGTGCTTCAACTTGGACATAAGGTAAAGTGTCAGAAGGGAAGAAAATATCCCTTTATTATAAGGGATTTTACACAGGACTAAATATTTGTAAATGAAGAAAATTAATAAAGACAACTATATGACTTCAGATAAGATATATATCAGATTCTTCAAGAAGACAAGGGAGCTAGAATCCAGCAGGATCCAAACAAACTAAGCAGGTACTAAACTATATACGCTTTAAACTACATGCTAGACTAAACGTGTACTAAATATGACAAAACATATTGAAACAAACCTAGGTAATCATCAATTTTAACCCACGCAATTAACAGTAGCTTCATAACAAGCAATATATCCAGACAAGCTTCTGCTGTAAGAGATGGGTGAATAAGAAGCTATTCCAAAATTTATTATTCATGAAGAACAGTAAATTATTTTAATTGCATTTTCTGCATTATGAATTCTCTAAAAAGTGGTGCTGAAGGCAAATGAATGGCCATCAAATGTGTGATCATTCATACCAATCCATTTTTTTCCAATAAACTTATTTTTTTTTAAATTATAGGGAAAACATAATTATAGAGAAGTAAGTTGTGAAAACTATGAAGAAGACTTTGAAGACTACTCAAGAAATGACCATTTGCTCCAGAAGGACATCAGAAGCCTCTTCAAAGCAAAAGCATGTTGCCTGCATTAAATCTTTAGATCAGCCCCAGATAGTAATACCTGTCTTTAGAAAGTTTGTTAAAATGCTTTCAATTTCAGTACTAATTAATATATACTTGTGGGCTCTTCACTTTGCACAGTCATGGAAATAGTTTTATTCTGAGTAAACGAATATGAGAATCCACTAAAACACAATGAATGTGAATATTTTTTTTTTTTATTTAATAATTAGAAAGATAATTCAATGGCTTGGCTAAGCAAAGCTAGGTAAAGCTTGACCTTCAGGATGCTTAAAACTGTTTTGCATATGAATTAGTATTTTGGGTATTTTATAAAACTTCAATGTGTTGACACGTTTGTGTCTCAAGTATTTTAAAAGCATTTAAATGTAATTTCAGTTATGTTTTCACTGAACAGATGTTTTAAAAAACACAGCTTTTATGGACTCTAATAAATATTATTTTTCCTTTTCTTATAGACTAAGGAATCAAATCTTGTGCTGAACATCATTGTCTACAAAGGAAGGAGAGAACCACTAGGAAAGTCCCTGAGCCCTTTAACATTGCCATTCTAAAATTCTGAGAGGTGCTAAAACTCTCAGAAAGGGACTAGAAAACCTCTAGATGTTCTTTTTCTTCCTATACTCTACAACTGTGTACATTATTCCTGCAACCATTAAGGTTGCCAGTACAAAATATAAATGGGAATCCCTAGCAGCTTTCCAAGCAAGGTGTCTAGTCATTTTTCTCTTCTGAGGTTTAGTGACATTATAAGCTTAAGCTTATGCCTCATGTTAAAAGGTTTTTGTTTATTAGTTTGTTACAATTTTAGATTTGTATCCTTCTTAGTAAGTTGTCACAAAGGTCCTAGCCCCAATACCAATAACATACCTTAATGGACTGTTTCTAAATGCCAGTTTGCTGTGAGAATGACAACAGTACTGTCTGTACAGTGGAGAAATGCTTAGCCTGCATTAAGTCCATACTGCTTCGATTAAACTGCTATCATACTAGACCAGTTATTTTAAAAATAGCTTAGCTGTGTAAGTTTGTGACTGAAGTATAGACCCCATCATTGAATAGTCGATTAAGATGGATTTCATCATAATCAAAAGATGCTAAGCCTAAGGAAAAAAAAAAAAAATCAACACAGCATCTTCTAAGTTGGATTCTCATGAAGGGCACAAAAAATCTTAGTGAGGGGAATTTATGCCAAGGAAGGTGATTTAGCACATGTGGAAATGTGTCCAATGTTCTCTGAGAAGGGCACCTACATTATTTATGTTGAGCTAGAGATCTAATCTGTATGGGACCAAGCTTTGGTGAGATGAACCCCTCTCAAAAGTCTTTCGAAATGGAAATGTCAGTAGGCATTGTTTGCTAAGCTAATGTAGTTTTTTGGGTAAGCAAACAAGAAAATTACATAAAAAGAGTTAAAAGTATAGCTACTGTGAGACATTACTTGCTTAAATGAACTTGGGCCAAATGTTGGTTAACAAGGTATCTGTTGTCTTTATTACTATAGACTTCCTGCCATCATATATTTCTTAGAGCTATTGCTGAAAATCATATGCATACAGAGAAAAAAGTAAAAGCCTCAGGGCTAGACAATGGTTTATTCAGCCCACAGGGAAGTGTATTGATCCTCTTTTGGCATGGTATGCCACAGCCAACAGTGTTTAGTGGACAGGAGCATTTTCAGAGATGTATTCCTTCATGCTGGTGACCAGGAAGACCAGGAGCAGGTCTCCCTAAAGTCCTAAGTTTTTCTCCACCTATAGTGTACTTTCTGACATAAAATGTAGCAGAAAGAATATAATATTTTGGATGTAGATTGAGGTCATTATTCTCTTTTGGGAAGCTGGGAGACTTAGAGAGAGGCTAAGAGTGACCCCCTAAGTTACCATCTTGGGTTGTTGGGGCAACACCACTGCTCCACACACTGGGCTAACCTGGAAGCAGTTGTAATGAATGCCCTCCAGCAGCTGTAGCAGTTGTAATGAATGCAAGTTTGTCACTTGCACCCACCCTTCCTTTCTTATTAAAAGGGAGATGCATTTCTCATTTTAGTGAGGGGAGAGAGCTCTGCTGATTACATAGAAACTGGATCATGCTGCAGTACAGTTAATGTTACTGGACAGCACAGTGTTGCCAGCAAAATTAATCCCGGCAGTGGCATATCAAATCACCCCATTTCCATTTAGCATTCATTGGTATCATACACAGGCAGATATGGATTCTGTCCATGGAGTACTATTTGCTTTTGAAGTCTTTCTTTTTTTTTTTTTTTAATAATAATAATAATAATTATTATTATTATTATTATTTATTCCTCTATACTTCATGTATTCGGCAGTAATACAAGATTTCTGTTTAGGAATGAATTTCATTTAGTTGCTGAACATGCATCAGCTATACTGCTGATCAGCAGTGTGGTAGGGAAATTTTAGGATTTCTCTTCTGCATAAACCTCATCTCTTTTTCTCTGCTTTGCCTGGCTGTTCATTTTTGACATGTAGCACCTTAGTTGCTGTAATTGTTTTGGAGATTGTTTCGATATTCGCTCTTTTGTTGTGTTAATAGAACAACTAGTCTCTCTTACTTTGACCTTGCATTATTTTGTCAAGGCTCTCAGGCTCCACAGCCTTCTGCACAGGCAAGGATAATTTTTGCAAAGCTTTAATTACAGATTAGCCCTTCCTGCAGCATTGGAAATGAATGTGTTTAGGCAGCTTTATAAAATAGGCCAGAGAGAAGTCCAACATTGCTATTTTATTTTATTTTATTTTATTTTATTTTATTTTATTTTATTTTATTTTATTTTATTTTATTTTATTTTATTTTATTTTATTTTATTTTATTTTATTTTATTTTATTTATTTTTTGATCATTCAATTGGTCGTTATTGGATTTAGCTTACCCTTGCGTTTGTCATGCATCTTGGAACAAGGTCAGATATTTATTTTTTCGCGTGTATTTGGTTCTGATTCTTCTCTGTTGATTCTGTGGTTAGGCACCACTAGATATAGCCCAGTCAAAACCTGTAGCTTTTCTTTGGTTTCCAATGTACAGTAATCTATTTTGACGTGTAGTTCATTTTTCTTTCATTGAAGTGTTTTCCACCAGAAATATAATATCAGATGCTTCTGGATATACCACAAAGTGAAAAAAATAAATAAATCTAGATCTGTCTCAGTATTGAGAATGTAGCATTTACCCCTATATAAGAATTTAAAGCCTGGAATGGAGACTGTTCAAACAGTATTGTGAGCTCAGAAATGATTTTTCAAAGGAGAATGGGGATAGACATGAGAATTTGAACACTTATGCAACATTATTTCTAGGGTTATTCTCACATTAAAATCCCTTTTATGAATATTCACATCATCACCTCAGTTACCTAGCACTTATCAGCTCTTAACCACGGTCTCTGGCTGAATTTTGTGATGTTTCAGAGATGTACTGCAGCTAAAACTTATACAGTAGAAACTTGTTCTCTTTAATGTTTTCTCTTCAAAATGTTTTACTCTTGCTAATTAAATTTTGTATGCTGTTAAATATGGAAGATTCCTTACAGTATGAAGATTTCATTCCATTTTAAGGTTAAAGATCGAAGACAAATTGAATTATCCATCTGATTCAGGCTTGTCTCTTTTGAATTTTCTGTTAGCATGTTTTAAAGGGAAGATATGAGATTATATGAGATTACAATTCTTCCTGAATTTTGCTAGATTATTGTTTTTGTAGGAAGTTGTTTCCAAATATAAATGTGTCATACAAGAAGATAATTCTGCTAATCAGATTTAAGTTTCCACAATTAAATTTTATGTTCCTCTTTAACTTTCATAGAAAATCTCATACCTGTAAGTATCTGTGAAATAACATTTCAGCAAGGGAAAGCAATATTTTCATATGCATGTACATATGTTTCAGTCAGATTTATTGTGTTTCAGGCTTCCAGCATGAACAAATGAGTCTGACACACTGTTTTTTTTGGGCGACAGTAAAATCTCCCTCAGCTCAAATCACATAATATATTTATAATCTCAATTGTAACTTCTGTTTATTTTGTTTGTTTGTTTGTTTGTTTGTTTTAATTAAACCACTTATTTTGTAAGATATTAACTATAAAACATAATGCAGATACTTTCCCTTCACTGTTTCTGTGTTTATTTCTAGCATAAACACCAGTCTTATTTTGAAAAAACAGCAAACAAAAAAACACATCAATAAAGAAAAAAATATATTACCTTATGAGGAAAAGAAAGAAAAATGTAGCTGTAAACAGTACTTACTAATATTTCTAGAGGATCTACTCAAATACTAAATGAAAAAAAAATTAAGGTCTTATTTTGTTCTAGAAACATTTATCATGCTTTCCTTTCTTATAACTAAAGCAATATCTTAAGGTAGATTAAAGTAAGCAAACAAAATAAAAGTAGAATAAAACTTTTTGCCAGTAGACCTGTAAACAATTAGGAAACTGATATGAATCCATGTTTCTGTAGGTGTGTTGTACTTTAGCCCTGCCAAGTACCACACAGCTGTTCATTCACTCTCCCCAGGTGGAATGAGGTAGAGAAAGGTAAAAGTGCAAGAACTCATGGGTTGAGATAAAGACAGTTTATTAGGTAAAGCAAAAGCTGCATGCACAAGCAAACAGAACAAAAACATTTGCTACTTCCCATCAGCAGACAGATGAGGTTCAGCCACTTCCAGGAAAGCAGGGTTCATCACACATTTCTTGGGAAGACAAATGCCATTATTCCAAATGTCCCCTCACTTCTTTCTTTATCCCAGCATGATGGTATGGGACATCCCTTTGATCAGTTCAGCCAGCTGTCCTGGCTGTGTCCCCTCCCAGCTTCTTGTGACCCCCAACATCCTAGCTGGCAGGGCAGCATGAGAAGCTGAAAACTCCTTGGCTCAATATAAGCCTCGCTCTGCAACAACTATAAACATTGTTTTATAGAAAATCCTGTTATCACCACTACTTTTATCAAAAATCCATCATACAAGCCTCTACAAAGAAAATTAATTTTACCCCAGCAAAACCATGACAAAGTGTGAGATGTCTGTTGCACTGCTGTGTGAGTTTTTTTTGACTACCTGTATCATGTGATATCAAGCTTTGTCCATTGAGTTTTTGCAGCCTATGTCACTTGAGTGTTTTTTTCATTTTTCTGTTTGCTGGTAAAGTCATATTGGCAAAAGCACTTGAATAGATATTGTATTAGCAAACTTTATTCTTGAGCATGAATCTATCTTATTTATTAATTTTTGACTATTTGATGTTAGCTAAATCCACAAAAGAACTGTTTCCAAGATGTATCTAAACATACTGGTTTGTTGCTATAGTTCTATTGGTATGACTACTTCTACAATTCCTTTTGATTATACATAGGAGCTCAGAAGAAAATTGGTATCTGTTGTCTTCCTCTCACATTCAAATTTCATAGCTTATATCAATAAACCAGTGAACAACCTCTCAAACTTGAACTAGCAGTTAACTAGCATTTTGCCTCAAATGATTTCAAGTTGTAATGAACAGTTGATAGCTGAAAAGAAAAATAGAAGAAAAGCCAAAATGTTAGTCTACTGTAGACTAAAATCCTCAGAAATATTTTCCCCTTCTCTGTTCTTCTTGATTACAGCCCTTGAAGTCCTTGTTGAGTATGAACCATTTTCTTGACACTACCATGTAAAAATACCACTTAGGAAAAATAAATGTATCTATTTACATGGCTCAGCTCTGATCTTTCTAAGGTTCTTAGGAAAGTAGGGCTATTTTTATTTTTTATTTTGTCATCTTTTCTGAAGTCATATAAAATTTCTTTTATGTTTTTCCTCTGAAACACTGGTGGATATGGTAAACTTTCATTCTCTTTTGAAAAATGTATAAGGTCAGTATGAAAAAAAAAAAAACACAACGTCTGTAAGGCCTGTGCATTGATATGAGTCATGTTGTCTAAGAAAAAATCTGAGTGCTATTAGCATTCTCTTACGTATGTTCAAGTTTAGAAAAGCTTTAATGTTTGTTCAGTTTTTCTTAGGCCTTGAGATTTAAGCATGGATTACAATATTCTATACATTTTCTACATTTTCTAGGAATGGGCTGCTGCAGGGAAAGGTGACTCCATCCCAGACAGACCCAACACAATAGTTTTTTGTTTGTTTGTTTGTTTGTTTTGCACCTCCTGGGAATGAGTGAATTTAAGCCATGCTAGTGATAGACTCTGAAATATATATATATTTAAAGCATGATTTCTTTATGAATTAAAAAGGCTGTAAATGTTTGAATGCTCTCTGAGGATATATTTATAAGATTTGTAAGCAATTAGTAGCACCTACAGAAATAATAAAGTGTCATGAATAAGACAAGTGCCATTCCTCCATAGATCACTTGGGCCCAATGAAATGAATATTATTCACCATGGAATAGTTCTATTAAATAGTTTTGAATCGGTTAGGTTTGGATGTATTAAGAATGGTTTATTGCATCATTGGCCACTACAAGCAATATGTTCATATCTCATACCTTGGTCAAGAATTGTTTATGATTACAAAGACATGTTTCTTCTTATTTTCTTTGGCATTATTGTGTCTGTTTCATCAACATGACACCAGATATAAAATTAGGGGAAATTAACAGGATGGAAATTGGATGGAAAGAGGATTCAGACTTTCTCCTAGTGAATTCTAAAAAAGCAGAAGCAATGTTTATCCACAGCAAATATGGAAGATATTTCATAATCTGTTTTTCAAATGGAACTTGTGACATGGTCCTGGAAAGTTCTATTGTACTGAGCAAAAATTGGACTTCAGCAGAGAAAGCCCAATTGCATTCATATGTTTTCTATCAATAGGTCAGGAACACTGAAAAATATAAAAGAAAAATGCTTTTAAAAGCCCACTACATTCCCCTTATTGCAAACACATACAAAAATTGTTCATTCTATAACATGGGATATTCTACACCTAACCACTTTTACCAGTAGACCTGTTTGTTTTATTCCAGTTACACAGAATGCCATATTCTGAATTCACCTGTGTCACACACCACCCGTCTTTCTGTTTTCAAACATTAATTCACCTTAGGGCCAAATCAGACTTTTATTGTCATTATGGCTTGGACAGAAGAACAGAAAGGGCAAATTTTCAAATTTGCATGGCCAGTTACTTACATGGCAGTTAATAAGAGTTGCAGGACCTTTCTCCCAAACCTCTGTTGTCACTAAGACCCTTGCCACTTTTTAAATTTAATTAATGCCTTTGTCCTTGTTCATATAAGAGAAATAATATTGATGGCATTGGAATGCATTCAAATTGAACTTCACAGATTTGTCTCTCTTGGGGCATCTGTGCTAGGTATGAAGTGCAGTCTTCAGGACCAGCTGGAATTTTGGACTAATGTCCTAAATGGGACTAGCTTATCTGTCACTGTTTAGCACCATAAGAGTTTTTATCTGGCTAGAAACATACATTAAAAAAACTGGTACAGAGAAGACATTTTGTTCTCTGATGAACCTTTTGTTCATCTCAGCTTTCTGAATATATTTTAGGGCCAATTGTTTTTAATATTTTCTTAAATGATCTGGATGCAGTACTCAAATACATATTAAATAAGTTTGCTGACTACACTAAATTAAGGGAAGCTGTTGACTCCCTAATGGGTAAAGAATCTCAACAAATTAGAGGATTAAGCAAACACCAACTACTGGATATTTAATGAGAGCAAGTGCTGGATTCTATACCTGGAATGGGGTAATCATGGGCATATATACAGACTGGGAGATGACAGGCTGCAGGGCAGTCCCACAGAAAGGGATCTAGGGGTTCTGGTTAACAGCAGGTTGAGTATGAGTCAACAGTGTGCCCTGGTAGCCAAAAGGGTCAACAGTATTCTATTGTGCATCAGGCACAGCATTGATAGCCAGTCAAGGGAAGTGAATGTTCTGCTCATTTGTCCTGTGATTGTCCTGTGGACTTGAGGTGAGACCGCACCTGTGATGGCATGGATTCAGCTCTAGTACTGTGTACAGTTTTGGGTGCCACAACATAAGGACATAAAACTACTAGAGAGCATCCAAAGGAGGGCAAGAAAGATGTTGAGGGCAGGATATACGAGGAGTGGTTGAAATGGCCACTTGGTGTGTTCAGCCTAGAGAAGAGAAAACTGACGGGAGACCTCATGGCACCCTACAGCTTCCTCATGATAGGAGTGGAGGGGGAGGTGTTGATCTTTTCTCTTTGGTGACAGCAACAGGACCTTAGGAAATGGCATGGAGCTGTGAGAGGGGAGGTTCAGGCTGTATATCAGGAAAAGTTTCTTCACCAAATGGAACAGGCTTGCTAGGGAAGTGGTCATGGCACCAAGGCTGCCAGAGTTCAAGAAGCATTAGGACCGTGCTCTCAGACACATGGTCTGATTTTGGGGTAGTCCTGTGTAGAGATAGGAGCTGGACTTGTTGAGGAAGTGTTGACCCCTTCCAAGTCGGGATATTCCATGATTTTGTGATTCTATGACATGAAAGTGATATAAATCTGTATTGGTGGACTTAGATGTCAGAGAGAATTCAAAACACTGATCTATGTTTGAATATACCTGTTTAAGTGGAGTAATGCCTGTATGACATGAGCCAACTCAGAGATCTTTATGAGAACCTGTGCCTGGCAAAGCTGAGCACAATCTGCCAAGGTGGCATGACTGAAACTTGCAGTGGGAAACATTCAAAACTTTTTTTTTTTTTTTTTTAAGGTTTGTGGAGCTCTCTGGTTCTCTCCGCTGTCAGAGGAGAATTTGAAGAAAAAGGTCTCTTCACATCCTCCTTGATAGGCTGTAGAAGCTTTTCAAATGTAAAAAAATGTTGTGGGAAGGAAAACCTAGCAAAGCCTGGTGAGCTTAGCAGGAGCTTTAAAGAGATTATATCCAAAGTTCACAGGCAGACTTAGCAAAAGTTGAACTTGACTGTTATCTTGAAAAGCTTTCGAAGGCGGGGATCATCAACACCACCATGGCTCTCATCTCTGGCAAACAATTTCAAGCAGCTTTACGTATCAGATAGTATAGCCTGGGGACGCAAGAAAGAATTTTCATGACTGCTGTTTCTTTATAGGTTTCTGATTCAGAAGCAAAGTTTACTACTGCTACATCTAGAGGAAGAAAGATTACAGTTAGATACTGAAGATGTATAAGGTCATTCTCCCAGTGTAGTCCATATTATTTTCAGTTGCAACAAGAGTAAATCTGAAATTATTATTTATTTATTTATTTTTTCTAGATCTAACTAAAGCAATAGGTGTGTTTGGAAGAAGTACAATAGGAAACTCTGACAAGGATGGTGTACTGTCTGCTCAGAAGGCAGATGCTATTGCTACCTCACAGTGGCTTGGTGAGTACATGAAATAAAATCTTGGATTTCAGCTTGTTCAAAGGGAAAACAAAAAACAAAACCAAACAACAACGACAAAAATAAACAATACCACCACGACACCTTTGTTGACAGTCTTATTATAAACATCAAAGACCGACTGAGTATGTTATCTGAAGTGATTGCTTAATGTTTTTTTAGTATTTGGTTTGTGGGACAAGTGACTGGGCAATATTCATTTCAAAAGACTGGAAGACAGAAAATGCTAATATTGTATGATTTGCTAAGCAAGCTCTTTTTAAAGTCCCCTGTGTTTTGGAAAATGAGAGATGAGGTTCATGGTCTTCATCCCTGGAAAGAATGAATAATGTATAATATCATTATGCCTGTCTACTGCAATGGTATGCACTACCACAAACTGCCAGACCAGCAATGTGGTTGACATAGCTGTCTTAAATGGCAAACACTTATATAGTTCTATATAAGATCACAGTCTTCCAGACTACTAATCTGTTACTAGTATTAAATACAGTTTTTAAATCAGTTATTCAAGGCAAAGGTCAACAGTAAAGATTAATTTGATGGTTTTAGATTATTTTTTTTTTTTTGCTATGTTGCATGTTATAAAACCAGTGCCTCAAGTGAGATTTCATGAGTATCTGAGAGCCAGATGGAAGCTCATTATATTCAGTTTGATCAAGCTCTCTCATAACTGATAACCTCTGCTCAAGCATTTTGGAGAATAATAACAAGAGTGACATGACAGTTCTGAAGAACATTTGCAGACTCAAGAAAATGTAAATTTTCTTATCTTTAATTTATTCTATTACATCAAAAATGTATGTAAAATTCAGAAATTTTAAGGGAAGAAAATAAAGTCATGATCTAATGCATCTAGATGGTGCATTTTTTATTTTTTTTTAACGTATATTCTGTTGTAGTGGCAAGAAGCTATCCCTAGAAACCATGCTGGACAGTGTATTTGACAGCTACATTCTCAGTATCTGTTAAGAAATTGACATGTTCATTTTAGGAAAAGGTGAAGACTACCTGACCTCTAACAGCAAAGATTCATACAAACACTTCCTCTGCCTTCCATTACATGCTGCTTTACCAGATCTCATATTTGCCAGTACTCAGAACAAAGACATGATGCCTAGGCTGTTTTTCATTATTAACCTAGTCATTAGAATTTAAGCTGCAGTAAGTAACTTCTGTTCATTTTTATGATGTGTATACTCAATCTACTACAAGGAAAAATGTTGAGACAATAAGTTTTCCATGCTTATCTTAGCATTTATATAGTTTATTCAACATTAAAATCAATGTGTACTCATAACTGGATGTATGACAAGGCTAGCACACACAGTAACAGATCAAAGGAGGCATTTACCTAAGTCTGTACATTTGGATAAGACATAAAAAGCTATGGTGGTAAATTTTCCAAATGATAATTTTAAACTAATTTTTCAAGTGCAGATTTATATAAATACCCTTGAAAGTCTAGTACAAGGACAAAATATTAAAATATGTAACTAATGAAATATCTCAAAGTGCTAAGAATACGATAGGTACATGATAATGTAGCTGCTTGCACCTGTAGTTTTCTTATCTATTTTAATCTATTTCAGTGCTCACACTCACAGGTAATTCAGATGTTTTTTAACAGACTGGGACTAAACATATGAATCAGTAGTCTGTCCATGACAATAAGAAATCTTAAATGTTGTATACTAAATGTACAGAATGAAACACAGATCCATTTCTTAGTCTTTATCCAAGAACCAAACCATATTTTACAGAAGTTAAGCATGAGCTAAATCCTGTTGCCATTGTAGTCTCTGAAAAGCTTACAGACTCTCACCTTTCAGTGAAAATCTTTTCACAAGCTGACAGCAAAAAGCTTTCAGATGAGAAATAAATCAGGTGCTGAATGACTGCAGTGCTACAGAAGCAAACTTTGAGATGTTTCCCATTGATTTTGATGAAGAAGGCACTTAGCGCCTCTTTGTAGTTTCATAAAGAACCAAGTGGCAATATAAAAATTACTTTGGGGCATACCTATACTTAAATCTCAGACACTGGGACACTAGAAATTTTGTTTGTTTGTTTGTTTTTAATACTTGATTGATGTCAGCATTCAGTACAGAAGGATTTTCACACAGCCAGAAAGGCACCATAATTGCTTCAGATTGAATAGTGGGTGCCTTGCAGATATGGGTACATTTTTTGTTTGTTTGTTTGTTTGTTTCTCACATAGCAAGCTACATACAATTTGTTTTGTTTTGTTTTGTTCTTGATCATAACAAAAAAAATTTACTAGTTCTATGAACAGCTGTATCATGTTTACTTTGATTGATTTACTGTAGTGGGTTGACCCTGGTCAGCAGCTAAACACCACGCAATCCCTCTCTTACTCCTCCTCTCTGCAGTGTGACAGGTGAGAGTAGTAAGTGAAGGAAAACAAACAAAAAGCCACCAACCAACCATGTGGTGATGTGGTGGAAAGGCTACCACAGGCAGACTGATGCCCAGCCGGTCTCCAAGAAACCAATACCTTGCAAGATAATCTCCTCTTAGTACTACTGCCCTGCCTGTCCCTGAGTTTTTATTGCTGAACATGATGCTATATAGCATGGAATATCACTTGAACAATTCAGGTCAGCTGTCTTGGTAGGGTCCTCTCACAGGTTATTGCCTCACCCCTGACTACTCTTTGGGGGGAAAAAAGCATTGATGCAGTTAAAGTACTGTTCAGCAGTAGTTAAAACACTGACATATTATCAGCACTGTTTTAGCCACAAATCCAAAACACAGAACCATATGGGTATCCATGAAGAAACTTAACTCCATCCTGGGAAGACCCAGTACATTTTCTTCCCTAGCAGAGGCACCACAGGCACTGACAATGACAAAGACAATGAACCATTCAAAACAGGATAGATAATGCAGCAGTAAGGATTGAGACTGACAGGTAGACATGTGCTAAAAACAGCAAAATTAGTAATTTTGTCTGGACTATTTATTTATTGTAGCACCATTTATTTATGGTGCGCAACCCAATTAATTTGGATCTTAAAAGCACACAACAAAAGAAAGTAAACCCATCTTTCTTACTGAAGTCTTTGAAAATAAGTAGCCAAATTATAAGCATACTTCAAGGTTTCCATATTTCATTGAGTTTTATTTTTAAATAATAGTTCAAATGGGGTTTACTGGACACTGATATGCTTATTGAAAGCCACTGATGGGAAATGCTGAAGGCGGAGGTAATATTAGGTCAATTTGTCACATATTATTTACTTCTCCATAAACTGTGCAATTGCTGAAAACACCTATTTAGAGCTTCTACCACAACCCTAAGTGTTTGAATTCAACCCTCATATAACTATATGTGTGTTATAATTATATGTGCATAGTGGGGAAAGAGGATGAATTAATGTTTCTGAATGATGTAAGGAAATTGATAACTGTACTATTCTGTTGGCTAAGTGGAACATCTGGAAGAGATGAAAACTAATGACATTTACACATAAAGATTACTTAATGAGTGCTTCAAGGCACGCTGTCTCCTCATGGGTATTGAATGTCCTCTTCTCTAATTTAATGAGATTTTCAAAAGCGTGGTGAAAGCAATGTGGAAGTACTTGCCACAGTTCCCTGGAGGAAAGGAATGGGTCTTAATGCTTGTAACTTAAAGAAGATATTCAGCATGATTATGAAATGAATTGCACTCAATGACACATTGAATTGCAAAAAAACAAACAAACAAACAAAAAAAAAAACAAAAAAAAACAAACAGAGTGATGTGGTCTTTCTAAAAGTCATTTCCCCCAGTAATCTGAATATCTGAATTTTCTCTCCCGCATGTATATTGCGGTTCAGGAGAGAAAAAGTAGAGTTCTCCTGAGCTGTCATAAGATTTCTAGGTGTCCGTTAGAGTCAGCAATGTGCGCCACTATACTGTGGAAATATGTTTATGTTGAGTTGATGTTCTTACTAATTTATTTTCTGCAGGATGCACCTTTATGCTTGATCATGAACATGGACAACCTGGGAAGCAATTTTAAAAGAAATGTCAAATGCATCTACAAATGTATGTCCCTTACAATGTCTGTGTGTCACTGGAGAATCATATCTTAGAGTTTGGATAGTATATAAAAATAAACTAATAGCATTATGTGATAGTCATTTCAGGAGTGGTGCTGAGCTTTGTTACTTTGGGAAGGTGAAGAGACAATTATGCCTTAGCAGTCAGTCTTCCCCAAAGTTTTTTGTTTCATGCAGAAAGCATGTTCTTACTACAAGACTGCATACATCTCACCAAAACTTAAATATTTTCAAATCAAGGTGTCTTTGAAACATAGGATGAATCGCTTTGTTGAAGTTTTCTCTCTTGATTACAGAGGGAGCCCAGAGAGTGCCTTTGTTTAGATGTTTATTTTCCCAGATGAACAAAGATAGATGTGAAATGTCTTCATCTGACTTGTGTCACTATGGAACAATGCTAGGGCTGCATGATACGATGAAATGTGACCTTCTGTCTTACATACTCTTGTATAACCAAAAGTCTAAGAAAAACAGAGTGGTTAATATATATAGTTCTTGTATCTTGCAAAGGAATGGTCCAACAATTCGTGTCAATAGGGGATAAGAGAACAAAGGGGTTTCAGAATAACTGCTAACTATTATGACTATTGCATGGGACACTATGCAAGTCTCTGATATATGGCCAAGAGATTAAGGAGAAGGGAAAAAGCTGAAGGACGACTAAAAGACAAAGCTTGCATGGGATGCTGCGCAAGTCTCTGCCAAGATGGACAAAGAAGAAGGACAAGGAAAAAGCCTGGGAGGAAGACTACGAGCCTTCAGCACGAGAGACCCCCAGAGACTGATACACATGTGCCAGTGGGAGGGTTCAGATTCCGGGAACTAATTATAATAACCCTGCCTTTTCTAGAAGTAGTAATGAATATGTATTAGCCTAGGAGCATAAAAATCATCCGCCTGATGTAACTTGTGTGCGTCTTGGTGGAGCAGAGATTGCTGGTGCACCCAGCGCTGTTTGCTTACCTCTATTCATTTAATAAATTGTAAACTTTGATTGTAATACCATTTGGGACTTAGCCATTTATTACAGTAGACAACATGAATCCAATCTCCAATGTCTTCTGGTATAGTTTGACTGAGATCTTTCTTATACTGTCTTAATCTTTTTGCTCTCTGGATGGCAGATTTTGTAGAAAGCCCTTGCTTTTGAATATGGGTATGTTCAAAGGGCAAGAGTTTCTCATGTGCTCTTATAATATGCCTATACGCTGAATTTGAAGGCTGTGTGCAAGAAAAAGCTGCTTTCCCCCTCCCCCCCCAATTTTTTTTCTTCATAAACAACTAAACCTTCTAAATGAGTTTTTTGTTTGTTTGTTTGTTTGTTTGTATGTGCATATATATATATATATATATTTATAAAAAATCCTAGTAAGATTAGACAAAGCTGGTCAAAAGGCAAATGCAAATTATTTCAGAGCCAGAGCAGCGCATAAAGATGTATCATTTGGCAGAGTAAGACGCCCTGCAGGCTGAGCTCTATTTGGGGATATAGATTATTAAGGTTCTGCTTGTTGCTGTGCTGGTCTAGACTGATTAAATAAGGGTTTGAAACTAATCTTCTGTTAGCTTAGCAAAGTTCCCCAGCCAGCCAGCTGTGTGCAGAAACACCCTTGTTTTTCTGAATCTAGAAAGAAAATTGTGTCTGTCTGACAACAAATTTGCTGACACATCTATTTTTACCTTGAAGGAAAAAAAAAAAAAAAAAAAAAAAAAAAAAAGTTGATTCCACAACAGAACCATCATGTTAAAGATGGTTCTTTAGGAAGATCACCTTGGAGCCTGCCTGAATTATCACACTAGTGACTAAGGAGTATAAGAAACTTATTTCTCCTCTTTTCTTTGATAACTGAAGATCCTGGAAAATTTCACAGGTCAATTTCCTCTCCTAAATCAGATAATAATGTTTTTAAAATGCTAGGATTTCTTGTGGAACAGCAATTCTGTAGATGAGAAGGCTCCTAGAAATTCTGTGTTAAGAGGATTTTGCAAGATTGGGTGCAGCAATACACAGCAGCTGGTCTAGTACAGAGATTCTTGGAACTACAGTAACTGCAATAAAAATTACATATATTAAAGATGCTTGGGAAAGAAATAAATTAGATATATTACATTATATCCTTTGAAGCAATATGCCAGACCAGGGTAATATTAAATGTCATCTTTTCCATTTGACAAAAGTAGTGATAGATTCAAACAAAAAGAAAACCTTAAGCCCATCACTGATCTATAAAATATATATTTCAGCTACAAATGAAACATTTTTTGCATTTTTTTTGCCATTTATAACACCTATTTAATATTTCTCAGAAAACAGGACTAAGAAGGATGCAAAGGTCTCCTAAGATCTGCACATTATTACTTTTGCAGCATTTAGTGTCATTTTCCTGTGCAGTATGTATTGATACTTACTAGATTTGCTCTCTTTTCACCTCTGTCAAGAACGCTCTTCTTGGATGTTTAGTCCTGTATAAGCAAATTTATTCCATGGTAGCTTTCTCTTTTGCTTCTCTCTCACACAGATATCTGTGCCCTATAGACGTATTAACATTTGGTATATTATGTACCTACATTGTTTTATTATTTATTTTATTATTGTATTGATTTGTAAAGTCCTTGATTCAGAGACAGTGTTTACTTACTGGTTTGTCCAGCACCCAGCACCCAGCTGATGTATACACAATGAAATTAGGTCTTTAAAAAAAACTGTTAATTTTTAAGCATCCAATTTAATACACAATTAATGGACATGCAAATCAGGAGATGTTGAGCATCATCATTAAATAGTATCAGCCTTAAAATTACTGGTGTAGGTAATGCTGATGACAGTAACTAGCTGGAGTTCTGACCACTGCTCTGCTTTTTCTTCTCTGAGACATGAGGTGATGTATTTACAATAACTTGGACTTCTTGAAAGACTCATAACTCCTTTTGAGACCTCAGCAGAGCCCAGAACTTAGACAACCTCTATTATCCAAATTGGTGATCCAAATATTGCTTCAGCATACTACTAGGTTTACATTTCTTGTCTAGAAACAGCACTGATATCTATGTTCTTAGGTTACCTACATGTAGGTAATCTATCTCATGTAACAGTGCTTTTGCTCCAGTCTAAGGTCAAAGATGTTAACGAGGTGAAAGCTTTCTTTTTATTTATTTATTTATTTATTTATTTATTTATTTTAATTTTTTCCCCAGAAGTGAGCTCTGCTGACATTTGCTCTAAGAGTCTGTGAAAAATAAATGAAAAATGAAAGCAAAAGAATATCTTTTTGCAACATGTATCAATCTTCAGGTAGGCTTTGATCTCTTTAAGGGTATTTACGGTCTAAATGATTACCACACTTTTATAGAAATAACCAAAACCTGGATTTGAAATAATTGACACCAAAGGGAAAACATATTAAATACAGTAATCTCTACCCACCACTTAATTTCTTTTCCCAGTGCTGACATTAAAGGTAAACTATTTTTTTTTTTCTTGAAAACCAGAGATTTAGCCAAAGTAAAGACAATACATTATGAAAGCAGACTTCTACACTATTCAGAAGGAGGACTCCTAACAAAGATGTAAGGAAAAAAAAAATATATATATATATATATATACATATATATATTTATGTCAAAAAAACAAGTTGTCTTATGCATTTTTTTTGTTATCTTTTGTTTGGGAGATTTTTCTTTTTTAGTTCTAAGTCGTAAGTGAAAATGAAAACCAAAACAAAACAAAAAAATCCTGTAGCACACTTTGTGTTTGTGCTTGTTTTTGCTTTTTGCAAAACTTTTCCTTTTTGTGCTTGTTTTTGCTTTTTGCAAAACTTGTTGAGACTTTGTGGCAATGTAATTTCTCCTTTACATTTCTGGAAAGAACTTTTGATTAAAATAGTCAGTGGGAAAATAAAAACATGGAGGACTTGCTTCTACTGGTTTGGGAAGATTTTATAACAGAGGAAGGTATTTATTCTTGCAGCCTCTGTTAAATTTCATGGGCCAGATCACATAATGCTGTGCAAAAAAACAGCAATGTGATGCCCAGAGTTAATCAGAAGAGTATGGCATGCAGCTCTTTGCTAGAGATATAGATTCTGAATGAAGCAGATCTCTGAAAATTCCCTGCCTAAGAACAATTTCTAAACAAGCAGGGGAACATAAGGCATCTAAGAGCCCCTGTGGATTGTTGGGACTGACAGAGGCATCTGCAATGGGGCTCAGGGTTTCTTGATTGCTCTGTCAACTCTGGTGGTAAAACTTCTCCCTCCTGGGCCCACAGCTTCCACAACACCATCATAAAAACATTGTATATAAAGACATGATATGACAAAGCATTGAGATGCATCAACTATGTGCCAGAATTCCTTTTAAAATGAATACTGACATCATCAGTGTTCAGCTGAAGATAAATTCTTCATAGGTATGTCAGAGGGTACTGAGGTGATAGGTAAATTATTTTTACTTTTTCCCCTTTTTCTGTTCATCCATACTTGAAACCATGACCATTTAGGTGGCAGGGAGCTGCTGTGTAAGAACAGAAATTCAAAGCCTTTTACCTAAACCTAGATAGAGAACTGAAAATGGGATAGAATGTAATTAAATCATACCCAATTCAGATAGTAATATGAATGCCTTTATTCAGCGCTAATGCCTAAATTTCACTTCTCTAAAAGAAAAGTAGTAGCCCCTAATATTAGTATTTGACATAGTAGCTTGCAATTCATTTGGGATCTTGATTCCATTTTTTACAGGATATTCTTCATCCTTGCCCACTTCAGCCAGGAATAAGAACAGCTTATTGAAGATGCCACAGAAGAGGTGGTTGAATCAGTCACCTTGGAAAAGTGTTCAGGCTTAAGGCAGGTTCATCTGTGGTCAGGCATTGCATCATTTTTTATTTCACGTACATCTCATTCACTGATTACAAAAAAAAAAAAAAAAAGAAAAGAAAAGAAAAAAAGAAAAAAAAAAAAGTAGTGTTGAGATCAAAACATGTATCAGAGGTAAATCCAGTTGTTGGAATGGGGGACACCTGAAACCATTTGCCTCTGACTGCAATCTCCATGTTACACAACATTTGAAGTTCAGAAAAATCCACAGATTCACAGATTAAGCCTTTTTTCCAATAATTGTTAAAGCTCTCTTAGTAGATAGAAATATAATATTGAGCTCATTGTCATTCTACTTAGATGTTAAAAACAAAGAAGAAAAAGGAATAAAGTTCAATGTAAGTTTTGAGAGATTTCCAAAGAGAAAAAGTGATTATAACTTCTCTTTTCCAAAGGGTCAGTTGTTCATTGAGGCAGTCTCTGAGGGTGACAATACATTTTTATACCAATTTTTTACCTAAATTAAATCCATTTAGTCTGTTATTTAGTGTGCAGCTTCAGAACTGATGTGTTTTATTTTATTTTTATTTTTTATTTATTTATTTATTTTTTAACAGATGGGAAAAAGAAAACTATGTGGAGGTTAAAATCACATCAGAATCCTCTAAAGATGTTGCTCATGATAGAAACTGTTCCTTACAAGAGGAACAATAATCTGAGCAGATCAAAGTACTCTCCTTTGTTACATTGGTTACTTTGTTATATTGGTTGTTTAAAAACACAGCAGTAAAGAAATACTCCATTACACAGCTATATCATTTCCTTTACATTTGTTCTGTTTTTCTGACAATGTGGTTTCTCTAAAACAGGTCTAAGTACATACATACAGTACATTCATACAGGAACCACTTTGTCATGATACAGATAATGTTGTCCTAATTATGAAATTGCTTAGTTTCTCTTTTATATGTTGGTGCTAGAATTATTTTATATGTTTATACAGTTTACTTAACGTGTTTAAAAAGTTTGGCCATTCCATCAGGCATAAGAAACAATATGAACAAGATAGATGACCATGTGCAAAATACTTACTGGAGAAAAGCAAAAAAAAAAAAAAAATTAAAACGTAAGATGAAATATGAACAGCTCTACCTCCCAATTAATCTAGCTAGAAGCATCTTCAAAATTTCTTGAAACATTGGTCTATTTTTTATCCTTTTATTACTTCATAATCCAGAGTGATTATCAACATACTGTATTAACTAGAGACATCATTTGTGTCAAGATTATAAAATGGAATCCTAGCTGGTAAACCCTCCACATCTACCAATGGTTTTGATATACAAAATCATTTAGATAAATGATAAACAAATAGATAAACAAATTTATTTGCCTGAAGGTCCTGATTTTTTTCCTGTTTCTATACGTAGCATTTATATATTCTGAGAGTTATAATGAGGAGACACCAAAAGCTGAAGTCCAATTTTTGCTGGCCTTCAAATGACCACACTCTTCCTATTATTTTGCTCCCTTTTTTGTTTTGCACTAAAGTGTTTTTTGTTTGTTTGTTTGTTTGTTTGTTTGTTTGTTTTTCCATTCCTTCTCCTTGTTTTCCCTTCAGTCTCTTTGCTTTTGATTGATTTTCTAAATTGCACTTCAGCTTTTGGTGTCTCCTCATTATAGCTCTGTCATCTTATCTTTCTTTTTTTTCCTTTTTTTATTTTTTATTTTCAAAGAAGAGCATCTATATGTCAGAGAATAATAGTGCTGGATTATTCTTATAACAATGCTTATATCTCCTTTTATACAACCTGAAGTAATTGTCATGTGGTGAAATCTTATATGTGAAGACTCTGTACAAGTCATTTACTTCCAGTTGCACTCTGTTATCTTACTTTAAAGCCTGTCAACTCCATTTGGCATCTTTAAATCTGCACAAGAGTAAATGCACAGTATTTATAATTTTTATCAACGTACACACTCACAAACAGGCATATCATGGAGTCATGTTTTCCGTGGGCAATAGACATGGAATTAAATCAAAGGGGTGCCACGCTTTAAGGTTATTGTAATGCTACAATTAATAGCATTAGGCTGACCTTTTGGCACCATACACAGAGACTATAGGTGCTAGCAGTTACTGGAATGAGCTTGGATTAGTTATGAAGGCTAATAGTTCTGCCCTCTGACAGAGTTTTCAGTTGGCTGGTAAATCCCAAACTCTTACAGTTTGTTTGCAATTATAAATAATTTCCTCTTTCTGATGCTGAACACTGACACTGGGGAGTATGGGGAGACCTCAGATTAAAATTCAACACTACTTGTTCCTTATTTCTCTCTACTGAAATGAAATTTTTGAGATATTTTCTGAAAAGATTCATGACCCATCAGTATTTCACTGAGGTGTTATTGCTAGTCACTTTAAGAAGTCTTTCTTGTATAGTGTAATAGTTTCAACCTTGAAAGAAGAACTCAGTGGGGAATGTCGTAGCACCCTGTCAGGCATCTCTGCACCTTTTTATCATAGAAAACACTGCTTTGTAATGATAACTCACTGTTTTTGTGTAGTTCAGGAGAAAACAGTAGCAAAAATACTACTCACAACAACTACTTTCCTTCCCACTCCTTGGAACTCTTCATCCGTATACAGGCTTCTGTTCTTTTTGCAGATATGATCACATCTTGAGGCAATTCCCTTTCAGCAGAGAATCATGCTGTTAGAAAGGGCCTAACTCTTCATTGCATCCCTGAATTTTCTCTGTTGCTGAAAAACAGGTGAATTTTTGCACATTTTTTTTTTCAAAATTTCTCATCAGTTCCTCTCTTATGAAGAGCTCCTCTCCTATGATATGGCTATAAGAAATATGTTTTCCTCAGAAATGTCTTTTTGATTTCAATTAATCTAGCAAATCAGAGTTTAAACTGCAAAATTAAATTAATTTGTTCATCTACGTGCTTAGTGTAATTATATTTTGACATATCTGAAAAAAGAAGCATCTAAGTTGTGTAAAAAAGAAACAGAAGGATTCAAGTTCTTTCTGATTTGTAAACAATGTGCGGATCTGCAATCTGACAGTCTTTCTGCCAAAAGCTCCAGTTTAAGTAATTAACATTTCCTTCCATCCATATTAAGAAAACAGAATTGTTTTAAGTAACACTTTATTGAAATATTAATTATTTAACCTTTCAGTAATAAATAATAATATATTCCTCATCTTATACAAATAAATAATACCAGAAATTATATTTAAATAATATATATATATAATTACTTAAATTAATGCAAGGCAAGGAAATCTAAACTCAAGTTGAAAGTATATTATTTGTATTCAATTTAAAATAACATAAGCCAAAGAATAATGCTAGAATAGGAAATAGTCATGGGAGGTACAGGGATGATAAGTTAATTATTTTGAGGACATTATACTTTGTTTGTTGTGTTTTTTTTTAAGTCCTTTCATATCAATCATCAAAAACAGACACAATAACATACCTCTGGAAGAAATAGTTTCTTTAATTCTTAAAGCTTTAAGAAATTTAATGTAAATTTTTATTAACTTCTTAAACATTTCTTTGACCAGATCTGAGAGGTGTTGGCATATTAAAAACTAAGCAATACAGGTAACCTGACCATAAATATCAAGCAGATGAGGCCTTCTACAGACAGATAAAAGCAGTCCTTCCAAAGTCACCTTCCAAAGCACTGGCCTTCATGTGGAGACTTCAACCACTCTGGCATCTGTTGGAGGGACAGAGCAGGGCATAGGCAATCCAGAAGGTTCCTGGAATGCACTGATGGTAACTTCCTTTTTCAAATGATAGAGGAGCCTATGAGGAGAGGCTCTATGCTGCATTCTCACCAACAAGGAAGGGCTGGTGAGGAATGTGAAACTAAAGAGCAGCCTTGGCTGTAGTGACCAATGGTGCAGTTTTGGATCCTGAGGGGAGTGAAGAAGGAGCACAGGATGTATGCTACCCTGGATTTGTGAGAGCAGACTTTGGCTTCTTCAGAGATCTGCTTGGTAGAATACCATGGGACAAAGCCCTGGAGGGAAGAGAGGTCTGAGAAACCTGGTTAATATTCAAGGAGCACCTACTCCAAGCTCAGGCGCAAGATATCCCAAGGAAGAGTAAGTTGGGCAAAAACACCAGGAGGCCTGCTTGGATGAACAAGGAGCTCCTGGCCAAACTTAAGCAGAAAAAGGAGGCTTACAGGGAATGGCAACAATAGCAGATAACCCAGGAAGAATAAAGAGAAATTGTCTGTGCAGATGGGGATCAGCTTAGGAAAGCTAAAGACCTATTAAAATTAAAATTGGTGAGGAATCAAGGTCAAGGGGAACTAGAAAGGCTGCTATAGGTATGTCAATCACAGAAGGAAAACTAGGGAAATTGGTGCTTTCTGTAAGGAAACAAGAAACCTTTAGTTACAAGAGATGAGGAAAAGGTGGAGGTGCTTAATGCCTTCTTCGCCTCAGTCTTTAGCGGCAATACCGGTTGTTCTCTGGATACCCAGTACCCTGAGCTGGTGGAAGGGGATGGGGAGCAGGATGTGGCCCTCACTATCCACGAAGAAATGGTTGGTGACCTGCTATGGCACTTGGATGTGCACAAGTCGATGGGGCTGGATAGGATCCACCCAAGGGTACTGAGAGAACTGGCAGAGGAGCTGGCCAAGCCGCTTACCATCCTTTATCAACAGTCCTGGCTATCGGGGGAGGTCCCAGTTGACTGGTGGCTAGCAAATGTGACGCCCATCTACAAGAAGGGCCGGAGGACTGACCCGGGAAACTACAGGCCTGTCAGTTTGACCTCAGTGCCAGGGAAGCTCATGGAGCAGAACCTCTTGAGAGTCATCACGCAGCACTTGCAGGGCAAGCAGGCGATCAGGCCCAGTCAGCATGGGTTTATGAAAGGCAGGTCCTGCTTGATGAACCTGATCTCCTTCTATGACAAAGTGACGCGCTGGGTGGATGAGGGAAAGGCTGTGGATGTGGTCTACCTTGACTTCAGCAAGGCTTTTGACACCGTCTCCCACAGCATTCTCCTCAAGAAACTGGCTGTTCTTGGCTTGGACTGGCGCACGCTTCGTTGGGTTAGAAACTGGCTGGATAGCCGCGCCCAAAGAGTCGTGGTAAATGGAGTCAAGTCCAGTTGGAGGCCAGTCACTAGTGGCATCCCCCAGGGCTCGGTACTGGGGACGGTCCTCTTTAATATCTTCATCGATGATCTGGACGAGGGCATCGAGTGCACCCTCAGTAAGTTTGCAGATGACACCAAGTTAGGTGCGTGTATCAATCTGCTTGAGAGTAGGAAAGCTCTGCAGGAGGATCTGGATAGGCTGCACCGATGGGCTGAGGTCAACTGCATGAAGTTCAACAAGGCCAAGTGCTGGGTCCTGCACCTGGGGCGCAATAACCCCAAGCAGAGCTACAGGTGGAGAGATGAGTGGTTGGAGAGCTGCCTGGCAGAGAAGGACCTGGGAGTGATGGTGGATAGTCGGCTGAATATGAGCCAGCAGTGTGCTCAGGTGGCCAAGAAGGCCAACGGCATCCTGGCTTGCATAAGAAACAGTGTGGCCAGCAGGGCTAGGGAGGTGATCGTCCCCGTGTACTCAGCTCTGGTGAGGCCGCACCTCGAGTACTGTGTTCAGTTTTGGGCCCCTCACTACAAGAAGGACATCGAGGTGCTTGAGCAGGTGCAGAGAAGGGCGACGAAGCTGGTGAGGGGCCTGGAGAACAAGTCCTACGAGGAGTGGCTGAGGGAGCTGGGCTTGTCAGCCTGGAGAAAAGGAGGCTCAGGGGTGACCTTATCACTCTCTACAGGTACCTCAAGGGAGGCTGTAGCGAGGTGGGGGTTGGCCTGTTCTCCCACTTGCCTGGTGACAGGACGAGGGGGAATGGGCTTAAGTTGCACCAGGGGAGTTTTAGGTTGGATCTTAGGAAGAACTTCTTTACCGAAAGGGTTGTTAGACATTGGAACGGGCTGCCCAGGGAAGTGGTGGAGTCACCATCCCTGGAAGTCTTTAAAAGACGTTTAGATGTAGAGCTTAGGGATATGGTTTAGTGGGGACTGTTAGTGTTAGGTCAGAGGTTGGACTCGACGATCTTGAAGTCTCTTCCAACCTAGAAAATTCTGTGATTCTGTGATCTTATCTGAAATAGCAGTTATTAAATAATTTAATTATGTATATACTTAATTAGGTGTATGTTAGTCATGGTACTGTTTAGTGAATAAGCTTTTTGAACTATATAAATGAAGAGATTTTAGAATGGTCAAACTTTTGAATGCAAAAGGCTGCACAAGACTGTTCTACAGAAACTGGTTCTTTAGTCATCCCTCAGAAACACTACTGAGAGGGAGGCCATACCAAATATCTGCATCTGTCTAAAGAAGCCTTTGTGTATAGAGTGCTTTCTTTTATATTCTTCTAATTCCCTCTACCTCCCTCTTCCCTGTTTTAAGGGAATTTAGTATGAAGACTAGAAACTAACCTGGGTTACTTAGAGTTTATTTGAATAGTGCTAAAGCTGAAGAGGCAAGCTTTTCCTGAAGGTTGTTTCTTAAACCTGCAGCTTTCTCATTATAATTCCTTCCTCTTATCACTATCATTAGAAGCCACTCTGCGAAGAGAGATGAAAAGTAAGTGGGTACCATGTATTATTTCATTGAGAATCCCTGGAGCACACTGAAGATGGGAGGAAAGTCAAATAACTTGACATATATCAAGTCCATAACTTTCTACATTTACCCTTCTTCGTTTTTCTCTACTCCCCTAGTTGAGATAAACAGACCTAGTATGCACATGGATAAGAGCTCTAAAACTCATGGAACATCCAATTTGATTTTGCTTTATTATAAAACCTCAATGAGAATATAAGACCAGAATACTAATCAATCAAATGGGGGCTCTTTTTAGCTGAGAGAGAAAAAAAAAAGTATTTGTGAACCAATGCTGAGATGTTTTTTACACAAATTGCAAATTCAAGCTTTGTATGAAAAACAGTTCAGTAATAATATATCACCTTATCATCCTAGAATAGGTTTTTAAAACCTTATGGCTAGAGTACTACTAAGTTTGAAAAGGTAAACCCTTCAACATTAACGAAATATTTTTGAATCAGCAAAATCAGCAACTTTAATTAACATTTGTTTATTTCTTATCACTGTAATGAAAGTGATCATGTAACTTTTTTTTTCCCCTGTGGGACTCCATCATTATCTGATGCTCAGAGTACCATGCATTTGACTGTGGATTATCTATGTTTAAAAAAAAAATCATTAATCACATATGAGATGTTGGAGTAAGCAATAGCAGTGATAGAGTAGTCACCTTTTATTTGGACAGATTTATTGAAGTTTACTGTCTGTGGTGAACCAAAGATGTCCCCATGCAAATTTCCTCATAATAGTTTTAAGTTTGGCAGTAATAAAAAAATGAAAACCCAGATCCTATGATAGATATCCTATGATATCCTACAATATTTTCCAGGTGTATTTCATTAACTATTAATATGACAATGAACAGCCAATTATAGTAATCATTGTATTGGTGTCAGATTTTTTTTGCATACAAACAAATCTCATTATTTTTTGAAGAAGCCTCTGGAATGAATTGTACAAAGTATGCTAATACATTGTAGATGGTAATAGGTTTAGCCAAATGAAATATATATTTAGTGTTTAAAAGTTTTTGAAATCTCCTCATGAAAATTGTACTGTGTTAAATCAATCAGTTGGGTTTTGTTTGTTTGTTTGTTTTTTAGCCAAGAGGGTTGAATAGAAATGTGGAAAAAAAATGAGGCATAATTAAAACTTACATATTAAATGATCCTAATTTCTAAGGGTGTAAGAAAATAACTATAGTATCTAATACAATTTTTCTTCCTTTATCTTCAGAACTGCTAAAAGAGCAGTGGGAAGTAAAGGCTGTGACACTGAACTGGAGCCATTGTAGATGAGTTCTGTTCACAGTTCTGAAAGTGATTTGCTTTCTGACCTCTTCATGTTCTTTCTTTCCTTTTAGATTGTGATAGTTTATATATATATATATATGTATATATATATTATTTTTTTGGTGTGTGATATCAGAAATATTATACCTTGATAAATCTTTTATGGATGCCTAACCAAAATAGCCTAACCAATTTCTATACAGAAAAACAGACAATAATAATAAAATAAAAAGTTATATTTAAACCTTACCTTTTTAATAATCCCTCTGAAAAGAACAGAAAAGATTTGATTTCATACATTTTTAATGTTCCATTTCTAATTTGGGGAATCTTCAGGTTCTTATTTAAACTATGACTCATACTGATAGCAAATTGTCTATAGGACTTGCATTTTATCCTTAAGGTGTTAAGATACTTTGGGATAAAGTATCCATGGTATTAAAAATGTGACAGTCTTGGCCAAGTTGTACCCTATCTGTCTTTAACCACAGTCCAGAAACTCCCAGTAGTTTCAGCTCTCAAAGCAAAGGCTGATGTTATTGTTGATGCTAACCTTGGCTTAAAATGTCTAATTTGTCCTAGCCTTACAGGTAGCTTGTCAGTTCTTCTGGTCCCTACCACATTTTAGTAACCAAAGCCTATATAAAGCTTTTGAGCAGATGAGGTCAAAGCCACAGAAAGTCCAAATATTGGGCCTATACCACCTTTTTTTTTTTTTTTTTTTTTTTTTTTTTAACCAGGTGAGGGCAATGAGGGCAAATGTTTGGAAAAACTAGTTTCCCCTTCTAGATTGTTTTCTAAGCTATGATTATAGGATGTAAGCAGACAGAACTTTAACTCAACAACCTGTACAAAACATGTTCTTTAGCAATAATATTAGTTTAGTGGCTTTTCCTGGCTTGAGGTCTAAACTCTTGAACTCTATTGAACATTTGAACTTTCCAGAGTTGACTGTGCCAAGCCTACCCTAAAACAAAAACAAACAAATAGAAAAACAAACAAACAAACAACCAAAAAAAAACATCAACAACAACCAATAACAGGCTTTCAAACCTTGCTATATTCAACCGTTATTCCCAAATCCCTACTATTCTACTATTTTGTTCTTATCCATCTACTTCTCTGTATCTTAGCCTTAGACCTAGTAAAAACTCCTTGGATTCTGCCGTTTACCTAGTCTGTTGCACCTTATTAGCCAAATATTTTTTTCTAGCTTTGCAGAAAAGGACCAGGGGTCCTAGTAGACACCATGTTGAACATGACCTTACTATGTGACTTTAAGAAAAAGAAGAATAATGATAACCTAGGCTGCATTAGGCAAAATATTGCCAGCAAGTTGAGGGAGGTGAGCCTTCCCCTTTACTTGTCACTGGTGAAGCCACACCTACAGTATGTGGTCCAGTTCTGGGAACCTAGTACAAGAGAAACATGGGTGTACTGGAAACAGTCCAGCAAAGGGCCACAAAGGACTGGAAAAGGATGCCGTCCTTCCTGAACTGAGCTTGCAGGGGCTTCCCACAGGCAGCAGTTCTTCAAGAACTGCTCCCACATGACTCCATACCACGGGATCCATCCTGCAGGAGAAAATTGCTCCAGCACAGGTCCCCCACGGGTGGGCAGCAGCTCCTCCCAGACCCCCTGCTCCTGCGTGGGCTCCTCTCCACGGGCTGCAGCTTTGGCCCGGGGCCTGCTCCTGCAGGGGCTGTCCATGGGCCGCAGCCTCCTCCGGGCCACATCCACCTGCTCTTCCACTGCAGGCTCCTCCAGAGGCTGCAGCGTGGAGATCTGCTCCATGTGGGACCCGTGGGCTGCAGGGCTGAGGACAGCCTGTTCCACCGGGGGCCTCTCCACAGGCCGCAGGGGAACTTCTGCTCCAGTGCCTGGAGCACCTCCTGCCGTCCTTCTGCACAGACCTTGAGGTCTGGAAGGCTGTTTCTCACCCCTCTTTCCCAGACGATGTTACGTGTTTCTCACCCCTCTCTCCCAGATGCTGTTATGCAGAAGCTTCCTTCTGCCTTCTCTTCTCCCCCCCACCCCGCTTCATTAAATATGCTCTCAGAGATGTGCAAACAACAGCTTTTGTTGGCTTGTCTCTGGCCAGCAGTGGGTCCCTTTAGGAGCATCTGGAGCTGGCTTTTATCTGATATAGGGCAACTTCTGAGCTGTTCTTACAGAGAGCACCCCTTTAGTCCCGTGCTACCAAAATCTTGACACCTAAACCCAATAAGCTGTTTAAACCAATTGTTCAGGCATTTAAAGAGTATGACACTCCCCCTCCTAGTTTCCGTGTAATTTGACTCTAGTTTGCATGGTTTTCCTTCCTTCAACAAATTTTTTAACTCAAGAGTTTTGTCTTGTCACTATATATCATAAAAGCAGGTCAACAATTCCTCATATGACAATCCCCAAAAAATCCATATCTGAAGAAATCTTCTCCTTTAGAACGTTTTATGATGCTTCCTGTTGCACAAGTTGATTTGCTCTGTTTTCAGTGACTATTGTGCAGTTCTAATACCACTCAAGTTGAAATGTAGCTATATGTATACATAATGTGTATGTATGTACGTATGTGTATATATATGTGCATATAAGTATACACACATATACACACAGAAACATATATTTTTTTTCCTCACAAACTACCATGCTCTAACTTTACTGAAATACCAAGTGTGTGGCAAGCTCTTTCTGAGCAGTTGTAATAAATGGATGTTTCTTTTAAGACTGCAGATAACATTGCTTTGTGGCATGAGAGGATTTTTCATTCTTGTACTGATGTAAATTGTTTAGGTGTTATTGATGGAGGGGGTGGGCACTGAATAGTATTTTCCTGGATGGAGCTACTTTGTAAAAAATAGAGGCACTCTGTAGTACAAAGCTTTGACTCTTTCTAATGAAGCATGTGAAAATGTACAAGTGCTTTGCACTAAATCAATCTGTGGTTGCATTATTCACAGCACACCATTACTGATGATTGTTCTGATTAAACTTGTCAGAGGATTATTGTGAATCATCCACTTATATAGCAGCACAGTTTATAAACCTCATGCAAACAGAAAAAATGGTGTAGGGTTGATATTTGGCTTTTTTATTCAGTAAAGTACTCTCTCTATTCACTTTCATTGAAACTATATGGAATGCAAACAGAAGATCTCTGAAACGCTTTTTGGAAATTAATCCCACTTTGTTATTTATATCTACTTTGTTGTGATTGTGATATTGAAAACGTTGCATCAGTTGTTATTTTATCTTCTATCACGTATATCCTATTTAACTACTAGCTCATTACTCTGTCACTGGTGGAGGTTCTGTAAAAGGCTGAGAACCATATCAAAGGCTTTATCTTATTCTCTTTCTGTACACTCCCTGAAGTCCTCTGATATTCTGCATACAGCTTGCAGTTGCAATCTATTTTTAAATGTAGTCAATTACTCATTTGCTTTGTGATGAAATCTGCATTAGAAGCCCTCTATTCAGCTTCTGCCAAAGGACTTTCTTTTGTTTTGACTATGGTGTATTTTCCAAGAAACAATCTGTTGATTTAACTTGAAATCACACTAGAAAATGAAGGGGGAAAAAATGTTTCTGATATATTTAGTAATTGTGATGTGAATCATCTAAAGCTGTCTTATGGGAGTATTCAAAAGCATAGAGTGATATGTATAAGTAAATTTTTGCTGAATGAGGGCCTGAAATGTTATTAAATATGCTCAAAAGTACTGGTTTAGTCATGTGTCTGTAAACATTGTGAAAATAAATACAGCCATTGATAATTTCCCATTATTTGTGAATAATGGTCAAGAATTAATATAATAATAATGGCAAATGGTCAAGAATTTGCCATTCTTGACCATTAGAATCACTGCTGATTCCAAACACTAATCTGATATCGTATTGATTTTTACTGTTCCCCTTAAAAACAAACAAACAAAGAAACAAACAAACAAAAAACATTAGTGCATAAGATGTAATAAGATTCAAATGGCTAGGAAGATTCTTCTGTTTCAGACTGAATTTTGACAGCCTGAGTCTCTTTATAGCAATTTGCCTGACCACCAAGCACTAAAACGAATTTTGAAAGAAGTTGGTATTACCTCTTCAGACATTTCTGTGATTGTTTTGAAGTAGTACGTGCAGTAGCCTTAAAGTAGCTTTCACTTCCATTATTAGAGTAGAGTAGGTAGAGTAGAGTAGAGTAGAGTAGAGTAGAGTAGAGTAGAGTAGAGTAGAGTAGAGTAGAGCAGAGCAGAATAAGGATAGGATAGGATAGGATAGGATAGGATAGGATAGGATAGGATAGGATAGGATAGGATAGGATAGGATAGGATAGGATAGGATAGGATAGGAGTGGTTCAGTTGAACTAAGACTAAGATCATCAAAGATCATTTAGTCCAAATGACTGATCTCTTCAGAGCTAACCAAAAGCTAAAGTATATTACTGAGGGCATTACTCAAATGCCTCTTGAACACTGACAGATATGGTGCATCAACCACCTCTCTAGGAAGCCTGTTAGAGTGTTTCACCACACTTATGGTAAAGAATACTTTCTTTACATGTAGTCTGAACCTCCCCTGATGCAGCTTTGTGCCATTTGTGTGCATTCTGTCATCGGTTCCCAAGGCACAGAAACCAGTGCCTCCAACTCTATCCCCCCTCCTCAGGAAGTTCTTAAGAGCAATGACGTCACCTCTTGGACTCGTTTTTATCCAAACTAGACAACCCAAATGTCCTCAGCCTTTCCTCATAGGACATCCCTTCCAGTCCTTTTACCAGTTTTGTTGCCATCTTTTGAATGCTGTCAAGGAACATAACATCCTTTTTATTTTACGGAGACCAGAACTGCATACAATATTCAAGGTGAGACCACACCAACACTAAATATAGTGGGAGAAACACTTCTTTTGACCAACTGGCTGTGCCGTGTTTAATGTATCCCAAAATGCAATTTGTCCTCTTGGCTGCAGAGCGCACAGCTGACTCATGTTGAGCCTATTGTAAACCAGCACCCGCAGATCACTTTCTGTCAAGCTGCTCTCTAGCCACTTGTCTCCTGGTCTGTACCTGTGTTCAGCATTACTCTGTCCCAGGTGCAGAACCCAGAATTTTTCTTTGTTGAACTTTATGCCATTGCTGATTGACCAATGCTCTAATCTGTCTAGATCCCTTATCTATTATAAGGCCTCTTATCCCTCCAGGGGCGAGATTCATTAAAATAAATAAAATGCTATGACACAATCATGTGCTCTTTGCTGGTATTTTACTTGAGATTAGGATGTTTTCCAAGTCAGCTCTACTTATTGTTCTCAGCGTGATCTGAGAGTACACAAAAAGGTTTCCTTTCATTTGAAGCTAAACAGGAAGATGTGATAAAGGAGTGGATCAAGTTAATTCACTGCAGACACAAATGGACATTCAGCCCATACTAGCCATATAAAAGCTAGTCTGAAGTAATCTCCCTGCCCCGAAACATGGGCAGTATGGATGTCAGATCTTTATCACCAACTGTCTCACTCTATGTGTCAGTACGGAATGTACTAGGCCATGCTATTTGCTAGTGCAGACACTACCTAAAATGTGCCTGTGGTAGTGCATTTATTAGTGTAAATCTTCTGCAATGTGATTATATCAGTAACAGTTTAGGCTTGAGCATGTGTAAAACCCCAAATGAGTCAATAAAGCGAAAGCAAAAGGTTCCATAGATACAGGAGCAATATCAGTATCACACACTTAAACAACACAGGGTAGAACAAAGTCCATCAATGATGGGCCACATATTTGCACATAGCTTTGTTATAATACATCCAGAAAGAACAGAACTGTAAAAGCAGACTTTCTGTAAAAGTAAGTTTTCAAAACAGCCTATGTGATACTTCTGAAGAAATATGGGCAGGCTAGGAAATGAAAGCTTGAAAATAAAAAAAATAAAAAAAAGGAAAAAAAAAAAAGGAAAAAAAAAAGGTGTAAATTCACTATGTGCCATCTGATCAGAAAGAGTAGCATGACAGGATGATAGCAGAAATCAAAAGGGGAAACTGTCTAACCTCTATTCCCAGGCACAGCTATTTAGAATGAGTGGTAAATATGCACTAGTTGGAATGATGAATGACTGTTTTCATGTTCCTAATAATGCCCTTGAGTGGGCTAATTGCTGCTCTGAAAATACACCAGAAAGCATGTGATGTTTCATTCTCATGGGAAAGATGTAGTGTGCACATGTTTTTGATGCTGTTATGATTATTATTATGGTCAGCATAGCAGCAAGACTGTGTAAATCCTTGCAGGAAAGGGTCTGCAGTGTTTGTGTGTATTTATTTATGTACATAAGGGAAGGACAGTTGTCATTCTATAGTATGTGCTATCTATAAAGTATTACATTCTTCTGATTTCTCTATGAAACGGTTAATGATCAGCTTAAGCAATGAACAAGAAATAGGGTTCTCTAAACAGTAACTAAATTGATACAAACAGTAACTAAATTGATACAAATTAGGCAGAATTTTATTTCTGTAGAATGTGTACACCTTGGTCACTGACCTAAGTTCAGTCATCTAAAATTTGACATCTATTTTGAGCTTATGCATTTTGGCTGCTCATCTATGGTCATTGAAGAAAGAGAGTGACATCTCTTGAAGCAGACTTATACCACCTGTCTGAAATATTGAGACGATTACGGTGTGCAAATAACCTTTGGAAATCCCTATTTCTCTCCAGAACTATAAAGTAACCTAGAAAACTTGTGTATAGTATATTGTGCATGTATATGTACATGTATATTTATTTATTTAGAAGGCTGAAGTTACTTGAGCTGAAAATCAATTAAAAAAGCCAAGCATCTCCAGAAAATATGAAAGTAGTAGTAGATCCACACAACTTCTTCTTGACAGCAGAGGCTGGCACCTGAGTTAGTGTCCTTAGCCCTTCATTCTAGCCAATGAAGAGAAGAAAGTGCTTCTGAGGTGCAGTTCATTTCATAGAATCATAGAATTATAAAAGGGGGCCCATAAGGATCATCGATTCCAATTCCTGGGTCCTCAAAGAACCACCCAAAAAATCAGATGATGTTGAGAGTATTGTCCAATTCTTCTTGAACTCTGGCAGGCTTGGTGCTATGACCACTGTCCTGGGGAGCCTGTTCTGGTGCCCAAACACACTTTCAGTAAAGAACCTTTTCCTGATATCCAACCTGAACCACCCCTGTCACAGCTTCAAGACATTTCCTCAGGTACTACTGCTGGCCCCCAGAGAGAAGAGATCAGTGCCTGCCCCTCTGCTCCCCCTTTTGAGGAAGCTGTAGGCCACCATAAGGTCTCCCCTCAGCCTCCTCTTCCCCAAGCTAAACAAACCAAGTGACTTCAGCTGCTCATCGTACATCTTCCCTCCACACCTCTCACCTCCTTTGGACACTCTCTAACAGTTTTATACCTTTCTTAGACTGTGGTGCCCAGAACTGCAGACAGTACTTGAGGTGAGGTCACACAAGTGCAGAGTGGAGTGGGAAAATCACTTCCCTTGACCAGCTATCAGTGCTGTGCCTGATACACCCTAGGTTATGGTTGGCCTTCGTGATTGCCAGGGCACACTGCTGGCTCATGTTCAGCTTGCTGTCAACTAAAACCTCCAGATCCCTTTCTGCAGGGCTGTTGTCCAGCATCTCATCCCCCTGTTGCCCCTTCCCACATGTAGAATACATCACTCGCTCTCATTAAATTCATATTGTTCATGATTGTACAGCTATCTAATTTGTCTAGATCTCTCTGCAAGGCCTCACCACCCTCTACAGAGTTGACAGCTCCACTCAGTTTGGTATCATCTGCGAACTTGCTCAAAAAACCTTCAAATCCTACATCCAAATTGTTTATGAAAACATTTCATCCTAAATTAGTAGTCTGAAATGCTCCAAAGAGATTGTGACCTAGAACATTGTGGTGGTTTTACCGTGCTGGGCAGCTAAACCCCACAACCGCTCTCTCACTCCCCCTCCTTTAGATGAGGAGGGGGAGAAGTAAAGCAAAGAACAACTCACGGGTTGAGATAAGGATAATTTAATTAAAGGGAAATAATTATAATAATTAAATAAAGACTACTATGAACTAAACAATTTAACTAAGGGGAAATAAAAGGGAAAGGGGAAAAAAGGGAGGAAAACAAACAAACAAAATAAATGAAAGCTATATGGAAGTGCAGAGGAAAGAAATTACTCTCTACTTCCCACAAATGAGCGATGATTGACCACGTCCTTGAAGCAAGGCCTCAATGCACGCAGCCGGTGTTCGAGAGGAGGACCGACGTCTTCTCAACGAGAGCCCACCCCTCCCCTCTTCTTCCTGTTTCCACCTTTTATTGCTGAGTGTGACACCACATGGTATGGAATATCCCTTTGATTGGTTTAGGTCAGCTGCCCTAGTGATGTTTCTCTCCTCACTTTTTTGCCCACTCCCTAGGAGGGTTAGAGAAAGGCCCAATGCTGTGCCACTGCTGCTCAGCAGTAGACACAACACTGGTGTGATAACTCTGCTGTTCCAGCTACAAGTACAGAGTACGGCACTGTATGGGCTGCTGCCGGGAAAGTTAACATTCCAGCCAGACCCAGTACAAACATCTATTTCATTTTATACAAGGACCCTAGGGACATTAGTATTCTGTGTTGTTGTTTCAAGTTAAGCGATGTAAGTTAGCTTCTGAAAGTGTAATCCTTATCACCAAAATACAAGTGAAGGATTTAATGTAGTGTTATCAAGAGTAATAAATATCTATTTATGCCTTCTTTGTTCACACTGGATGAATATGGACATGTAGTTTCAATGGGCTACTTGTATGAGGAACTATTCACTTGTAATAAGAACAAGATGACTGGAAGCCAACTTTGTATTGCATAGCAATGAGGTTAGTTTTGTTGGGACAGGAGAAATACTAAAAATGATGACACTCATTCTGTTATTAATGTTGCTTTGTGGCTACCATGCTTCAGACCACATGAGAGAATAGCTGAATTACTGTGGTCCTTAGCAATCTCTGCAACAACAAAATCCTGTGTTTTATTGAAGCTTGCAACATAGTGTAAAGACAAATAATTAAATACAGTTTGCTGTTTCTCAGAACTACCATTCTTATTAGAATACTGCTAACAGGGGAAAGCTAATGGAAATAATAATTGCAATGGTAGAAAAATCCCCAAACCCAACCTTCTCAAAAGTATTTGAGAAGAGCAATCTGAGGAAGGATTTCTTCCTAAGGAAAGAAATATAGCCAAATGCCAAGGTGAAATACATAATTAGAGCAAGTAAATATGGAAATCTTTTATTTTCTCTTTAGGAGAATTTGTTATTGATTCCTTTCTCTCTCTGAAAGCTCCTGTTTCCCTTTGCTTTTTAATTTGCCTGAGTGATTGCACAATTTTTATTAGCAGAACATATGGTGACTACCTGACCCTGTGTATTCAATCAGGCAGAATCCAGCCAGAGAACCAGTCATTGCTGCACACTAAACTGTTTCCGAAAATGATCATTTGATGTGACCATTTTTCTTCTGGGTCTCTGTTGCTGCTGTCAACAACCAACTTAGCAAAATGTTCAAGACTATATTTATCTGTGGAGGAATATGTCTGCCTTTTTGCTGGATATCTGCTGTACAATATGTCTTAGGGCATGAAAGGGTGTCAAGACTGCCAAGGACTAGAGTATGTGTACATTGTACAAACCATGCAATTTCCTTAACTCTTCCATGGCCTGCTCAACTATACCAAAGACTAAGACCATTGTACTTAACAGAGATAAAGATGTCTAAAGAAAATTAATAAGTGGTGGGAAAGATTTTCACACTCTAGAATCTCAAATCTTTTTCTGCTGAGATCAGCAAAATATGTTTACTGTTGGAGACTTACTGTTCAAGAAAAGGTTTTTAAAATATAACATTATATTCTCAGAAGTGGCATTGCAATGAAAACCAAAGTTCAAATTTGAAAAGCACAATAATTCTTCTTTTAAACATATCTAAAATATTTTTCCACCTATCCTTGTGCATAATTATTATTTATAACAATAACCTGCCATGGCTCGAGAGAGACTAATTCCAAAAAGAAAATACAGTGAGGTGATTAAGACTGCTTTCTGATTTTACCACATTCAAGGCCTACTTTAAGTCACACAATTTTTTTCAAATCCTTCTTTTCCTGCAGTTCCTTGATGGCAACCATACCTTCGATTTCAGTGGGGTTTAGCTGCCTGGACTTTTGGCCTTAGTCAATTAATTTTATGAAAGGATATTTTCTAACTGAGAGGAATTATGTTGACATCTTTACTTTGTGCTCACAGAATGATATTTCCTTTTTCATGCCAATCTTTCATACTGATGATGGGAGAAAAAAGGTTATATACAGATGACATACAAACTAAAACCACTCTGTATCTTTTCTTTTGGTTCTGTTTTGATGGGAAAAGCCTTTTATTAGGCATTTACACAAAAAGGAAATCAGTATGCCTATGTTCTGACTCTCTATTCAATTATCTAATGCCATTCAAATATCCTGTAGTTGACAAAGACACATAAAGGCTTGTGTATCTTGAAGCTGTTCATACCAATTCTTCTGCATCACGTCTTTAATCTGATCTAAGCAGGAGTTCTTTCTTCTCCCTCCAAGAAGAGCTACCAGCATGTACAGGTGGTACACAGCAACAGTAACTGTTGGTATTAACTTTGAGGATTCAAAAGACATAACTTTGTGAGTAAACTCAAAGATAAAGCTACAGTGGTTCATGCTTGCCTGTGGACAGCACAGGCAATGGAATGAACCCCACTGATTCCTCTGAGATTTATTTTTTCTGTTTTATTCCATAATTTGCAGCAAACACTTAAAAGTGGATTTTTTCTTTAAATATATTTGTATCATTGATGATACAGAAATAGATTTCAGCAGATGTTTTACATCCTCTTCAATGATCTTCCACTAAATCTGTGACCCATTTTTATCCAGAAATCCTAGAAGTGATAAAGATAAAAATTGTATAAAATTATTCCTTTATGAGCAATCCCTTGACAGTTAGAAGACCTCCTTCCTTCCTCCCCTCCCTTCTGTATTCCTCCCCCTCAAACCATTGTAATGTAGTTTTTTAAAATTAGATCATCTACAGGTCACCTACTTATGTGTTGACTTCAGCAGTTTTTGTAGACGTTCACTTACCTTTGTTATGCCTGGGTATTCAAGAGTTTTTGCTGGTTTTGCTTTTGGTGTTGGTCTTTTTCCCCCCTTCACTTTGTATAGTAGTAATTACATTACTTTTTTTTTTTTTTTTTTTTTTTTTTTTTTTTAATTTTCTTTAAAGCATGCAAGAAAAATGATATTATTTTAGAGTGACTTTTCTCAATTAAATCAAAGGTATCAGATAAGATTAAGGAAAATGCTTGCAAAGTGCTGGTCCAATAGAATTAGCTTCTTCATGTTGAATAAGCTTTAAGAAAAAAAAAAATCCAATTGATCTCACTTGTATTATTTTTTGAATACAAACACAGATTATATTTGAACAAGTAAATAATAACATGATCCCGTTTTTCCCCTAAATAAATGGAAGGAGATGATATTTTTTCATGCCTGTACCTATAAATATATGCTTATAGCTTATACAGAGTAAATAAATCAGTAGTTTAGGACTGAGCTTAATTCTACTCTCAGATAATTTTTAATGCTGCAGTGAATTCAGTGAAATTTCGGTGAAATTGAGATTCACTGGCTGATGAGAAGAATTAGGCTTGTTGGTCTGATGAAATGAATTTGAATTGCAGGCATTTAACCAAGACAATTTCATTAGTGATTAAAAAGCATACAGAACACTGAAGTATGGAGCATAAGGGTTAGTAACTAAAAGTTTTGGGATGGATTTAAGGATGATGTTATTTCACAAACTTTAAAGGTATTTTGGTTCTTTTTCTTCCTTGTTTCCTGTGGATCCTTACAGGCATTTTCATGTGTGATAGAGTAATTATTTGTTACTGTCTTTGGTGGGCAGATAATGATAAGTTAAAACTGGCCATTTTTAACTGAAAAAAGTTAATTTTAGCTTTCCTCGTCTTATAAACCTGGTTCCCCATGAATACAAGGTGGCTGAGGAAGGGAGTTGTGGTGTAGGAGAATAAATAGAAAGCAGTGATGATAATACAGTCTAAGCTGTGAAAGTGCAGAGCACCTCTGGCTCAATGAGAAGGAGCTCCTCTTAGGCACCTTTTGCTTCCACTAGAGAGGGACTTGTCCACACCCAGAGTCTAATTTACCCACCCTGAATTGCCTTCTTTAAGCTTGCATTGAAGAAAACAAAAACAAAACAAAACAAAACAAAAACAAAAACAAAACAAACAAACAAACAAAAAAAAACACCAATGGAAGGTTTTTGTCCTCCAAAGTAAAATTATGACTTTTGTCTGGAGCTGCAAAAGGATGTGGCCCTTCCTGCACATTCTTGCCCTGCCTTTCAGAAAGCATGCACAACCTCTCTTTGCTATTGATTTGCTGTCAGTGTTATTCTGTCTGCCTAAAGCACGGGTGTAGTAAAGAAGACCCAAATGGTCTTTTGTATTTCATGCTTCTGTGGGACATCCCCACTTCCTCTACTGCACCACACTGCACCAGATGACTCTTCTGGGGTGTATCTGAAAGTGGAGGCAGTGAGGAAGCCACAGTGATTTGTCAAATTGGAGAGTACACAAGCGAGTAGAAAAGGCATGGGTAATGGTGAACAAAGTATACTTTCTCATGTTTCTGATAAAGTGAGTTTCAGTATAGTTATTCACATGAATACTTTGTTGGAATACTGCTTCTGTAAATTTTCTCTTGCATATTTTGTTGGAGTAGTGACTTATAGGACTGAAACCTGGAAGCAGTCTCCAGTCTAACTGACAGGGCTGCAAGTTGGGCTGTTTTTCAGCAGAAGTGGCAGAGAAGCAAAAGCAGAAGCATCTTCCTTTGTTACTTCAGAAGACCAGTAATGTCCACCCAGACTTCCCCCATGCAGACCAAGGACTTTCAGTAGGTTGCAAAAACTCCTTCATACTATGTGAAGTGCATACCCATGGAGCTACTGTCACTGCTTAACCATCCCACATATCAGGGAAAAAACTGTTGCACATGTTGCACATATAGATATTTTCAATGGTCTGTAGAAAGTCCATGCAGCTTATTCCATTTTGTACAGTGAAACTACAATCTCTACTTTTGCTTAGGGCCATTGATGGTCACTGTGTTGGGACAGACTGTGACCTTAAGAAAAGACACTACATTCTGATTATAATTCCCTGCTAAAGATTTCTCCATGCTGTTATTCCAGACAGATGTTTGTCTAACCTATTCTTAAAGACCTCCAGTGGGTGGAGAATCCCCAGACAATCTATTTCATTGCTTCATTATCATTACTGCAGAAAAATTTCCTAAATTGCATTTTTATCATAATTGCTTGTAGTTACAAGTAACTGATTTCCAGAATGCCAAATGTGTAAATAAAACTGTTCCCTTCATAAGTCCCCCATTATCACTGTCTGACTATTTTAAATGAAACACTGACTATATTTGAGGAAATGTTCATTCCAGAAAATGTTTAAACTAATGTTGTAGTTATCTCTGCTTAATTTCTTGCACAAGACAGGACAAATTATATCACAGTTTCCAGTAATTCAATGCTGTATGCCACTCAAAGAGTACAAAATGGGCAGATACTGGCTGTGAACATGATCACATAATTCATGGAGGAAAGCTTTCTGATGATATGTGAAAATCATTCATATGGGTATTTGTAGAACCTCAGCCTGTCCTCTCTTTTGGCATGATGTGGCAGAATTTCATCTTGCAATAAATTTAATGCATTGATTAGTTTAAGGTTGTTATAAAGCTACTGTTAAGAAAATGAGTCTTCTCACCCAATACTTTGGTAACTGTACCAAGGAAAGAAGAAAGAATATTGTGCACAGCTAAATATATAGCCTAGTCCAAACTGGATATAGAATGCTGTCATTCTAATTAAGCAATGTTTGCACTTTGCATAAATGTAATTGCCTTTAGGAAATTGGCAATAGGAAATCAAGGCCACTAGAGATCTGTCTCTCTAGATGCATTATAATTCAGTGAAGTCCAACTGTGAAAACTTCTGAATTTCTCCAACCCTTTTTGGAGAAGTAAGTTCTGTAGGCATCATCTAATTGTAAAGACTAATGGATCCAGCATTGAATGGGAGATGGTCAATTAAGTTAATGCTTAATTTACAGGTTATCAAACCAGTGGGAAGTATTTATGCATCAGAAAGGCACCGTATGGTTAAATCTCTATCTCTATCTCTATCTCTATCTCTATCTCTATCTCTATCTCTATCTCTATCTCTATCTCTATCTCTATCTCTATCTCTATCTCTATCTCTATCTCTATCTCTATCTATCTATCTATCTATATATCTCTTTAGTTCAAACTACAAATGAAGAAAGTTCATAAAAAGACTATATCCAGATATATATATATATTTTTTTCTTTTCATATTTAGAACAGTATTGACATAATACAAAAGTTCATATGGGGCCTATTATCTATGTTAAAAAGCTGACTCTAGGATCAGTGAGGTTGCTGGTGACTGTGTGTCGTGGTTCCGTTCGAGTGGGCAGCCGAGCTCCACGACAGCCGCTCTCTCACTCCCCCTCCTCAAAGAGGAATGGGGAGAAAATATGTGAAAAGGGGCTCAACGGTTGAGATAAGGACGAGAAAATCACGCAATAATTATTGTAACGGGCAAAACAGACTCGGCATAAGGAGATAGTAAGATTTATTGCCTATTACTAACAAGCGAGAGAAGTGAGAAAACAAAGGAAAAAGCAAACCAAAAGCACCCCCCCCCCCATCCACCCTCTTCCACATCCTCCCCTCGAGCGGTGCAGGGGAATGGGGGAATGGGGGTTATGGTCAGTCTACAGCACTTCTTCTCTGCAGCTCCTTCTCGGTCACTCTCGTCCCCTGTGGTGTGGGGTCCCACCCAAGGGATGCAGTCTGTGATGAACTGATCCAGCGTGGGCTTCCCACAGGCAGCAGCTCTTCCAGAACTGCTCCAGATATGGGTCTGTACCACGGGGTCCATCCCTCAGGAGAAAACTGTTCCAACCTGGCTCCCCTACAGGCAGCAGCTCCTGCCAGGTCACCTGCTCCTGCGTGGTCTCCTCTCCACGGGCTGCAGCACGGAACGCTGCTCCACCGTGGTACTCCATGGGCTGCAGGGGGATATCCTGCTTCACCATGGTCCTCACCACAGGCAGCAGGGGACTTCTGCTCCGGCGCCTGGAGCACCTCTCCCCCTCCCTTTACACTGACCTTGGCATGTGCAAGGCTGTTCTCTCACTCCCTTGACTCTTCCGGCTGCTGTCTGGCGCAGCGTTTTTTTCCGTCTTAAATATGCTCTCACAGAGGCGCAAAACAACATCGCTTATTGGCTCAGCTCTGGAAAACAATGGGGCCCTTCCCAATCATGGGGCAGCTTCTAGATCTTTCTCACAGAAACCACCCCTATGGCTCCCTGCTACCAAAACCTTGCCACGTAAACCCACTACACTGTGAAGTATAAATAGATTCAGAAGTAAATGAGTAGATTAGTAGATTCTGCTATCCTAATTTCTGATCCGTCTTGTTATTATTAAAGTAGAATGTGATTGGATCTCAAATATAGAATTAAAGGAAAATCAGCAGCACTGAATGAATCTCTAATGATCACAAAATTTTTTCCTAGAAGTAATTTTGGAAGAGTAGAAGAATTTCAGGGTCAAGTCATGCAATCAAATGAACTTAATATTGCAGTAGGAATATAATCTTTGGATATAATATAATATAATATGATAATTATTGCAACACTTTACCAAGAAAAAGAAAAAGAAGAAAAATATATTGCATATGATATGTAAAGATGCATACTGGACAGAATGTCTAAATGGCCAGCCTCAGGGACAAAAGGGAATAGAATAATCACTAATCCAATGGACTTCTTTCTTTCCTGTTCCAGAAATGACAGTTTTGGAAAATAATCTCAAAAGAGAACAAAAGCTACTTGCAAAAGAAAGCATGAACAATTGGAAAGAAATAAAAAGGAAAGCATAATAAAACCAGAAATATCACAGAATCACAGAATTGTCTAGGTTGGAAGAGACCTCAAGATCATCGAGTCCAACCTCTGACCTAACACTAACAGTCCCCACTAAACCATATCCCTAAGCTCTACATCTAAACGTCTTTTAAAGACTTCCAGGGATGGTGACTCCACCACTTCCCTGGGCAGCCCATTCCAATGTCTAACAACCCTTTCGGTAAAGAAGTTCTTCCTAAGATCCAACCTAAAACTCCCCTGGTGCAACTTAAGCCCATTCCCCCTCGTCCTGTCACCAGGCAAGTGGGAGAACAGACCAACCCCCACCTCGCTACAGCCTCCCTTGAGGCACCTGTAGAGAGTGATAAGGTCGCCCCTGAGCCTCCTTTTCTCCAGGCTGACAAGCCCAGCTCCCTCAGCCACTCCTCGTAGGACTTGTTCTCCAGGCCCCTCACCAGCTTCGTCGCCCTTCTCTGCACCTGCTCAAGCACCTCGATGTCCTTCTTGTAGTGAGGGGCCCAAAACTGAACACAGTACTCGAAGTGCGGCCTCACCAGAGCTGAGTACAGGGGGACGATCACCTCCCTAGCCCTGCTGGCCACACTGTTTCTGATACAAGCCAGGATGCCGTTGGCCTTCTTGGCCACCTGAGCACACTGCTGGCTCATATTCAGCCGACTATCCACCATCACTCCCAGGTCCTTCTCTGCCTGGCAGCTCTCCAACCACTCATCTCCCAGCCTGTAGCTCTGCTTGGGGTTATTGCGCCCCAGGTGCAGGACCCAGCACTTGGCCTTGTTGAACTTCATGCAGTTGACCTCAGCCCATCGGTGCAGCCTATCCAGATCCTCCTGCAGAGCTTTCCTACCCTCAAGCAGATTGATACACGCACCTAACTTGGTGTCATCTGCAAACTTACTGAGGGTGCACTCGATGCCCTTGTCCAGATCATCGATTAAGATATTAAAGAGGACCGTCCCCAGCACCGAGCCCTGGGGGATGCCACTAGTGACTGGCCTCCAACTGGACTTGACTCCATTTACCACGACTCTTTGGGCGCGGCTATCCAGCCAGTTTCTAACCCAACAAAGCGTGCGCCAGTCCAAGCCAAGAGCAGCCAGTTTCTTGAGGAGAATGCTGTGGGAGACGGTGTCAAAAGCCTTGCTGAAGTCAAGGTAGACCACATCCACAGCCTTTCCCTCATCCACCCAGCGCGTCACTTTGTCATAGAAGGAGATCAGGTTCATCAAGCAGGACCTGCCTTTCATAAACCCATGCTGACTGGGCCTGATCGCCTGCTTGCCCTGTAAGTGCTGCGTGATGACTCTCAAGAGGATCTGCTCCATGAGCTTCCCTGGCACTGAGGTCAAACTGACAGGCCTGTAGTTTCCCGGGTCAGTCCTCCAGCCCTTCTTGTAGATGGGTGTCACTTTTGCTAGCCACCAGTCAACTAGGACCTCCCCCGATAGCCAGGACTGTTGATAAAGGATGGTAAGCGGCTTGGCCAGCTCCTCTGCCAGTTCTCTCAGTACCCTTGGGTGGATCCCATCCGGCCCCATTGACTTGTGCACATCCAAGTGCCATAGCAGGTCACCAACCATTTCTTCGTGGATAGTGAGGGCCACATCCTGCTCCCCATCCCCTTCCACCAGCTCAGGGTACTGGGTATCCAGAGAACAACTGGTATTGCCGCTAAAGACTGAGGCAAAGAAGGCATTGAGCACCTCCGCCTTTTCCTCATCTCTTGTAACTAAGTTTCCCCCTGCATCCAGTAAAGGATGGAGATTCTCCTTAGTCCTCCTTTTTGTGTTGATGTATTTATAGAAACGTTTTTTGTTATCTTTAAGGGCAGTAGCCAGATTGAGCTCCAGATGAGCTTTGGCCTTTCTAATTTTGTCCCTGCATAGCCTCGCTACATCCTTATAGTCCTCCCTAGTGGCCTGCCCACTTTTCTAAAGATTATAAACCCTCTTTTTTCTCCTAAGCTCAAGTCACAATTCTCTGTTCAGCCAGGCTGGTCTTCTTCCCCACCAGCCTGTCTTTGGGCACGTGGGGACAGACCGTTCCTGCGCCATTAAGATTTCCCTCTTGAAGAGCGCCCAGCCTTCCTGGACTCCTCTGCCCTTCAGAACCACCTCCCAAGGGACTCTACCAACCAGTGTCCTGAGCAGCTCAAAGTCAGCCCTCTGGAAGTCCAATACAGCGGTTTTACTCGTCCCCTTCCTGGCCTTGCCAAGAATAGTGAACTCCACCATTTCATGATCACTCTGCCCAAAAAGATATGCTAAATCATACCACAATTTGTGCATTACCTTTGCAGCACTACTTCATATAACAAAATTTCAGACAACAGTACAGGCCAATAATTAACCTTTTCTTCTTTATGGCAGAGTAAGCACTGTAACTTCTGCAATATTACATGATTATTTCATGTAACATATTCAAGGTTGTTGAAAAGCATCTTACAATGAAGGCTCTAAAATTCATAAAGTATATTGATCTGAATGAAAAGAAAGGTCTGTTCGCAATTCTTGTATGATCTTATTTCCCTTGTGCAAGGGGAGTCAAGGTGTAAAAGGAATGAAAACATCTTTTCTTGGTTGGGAATTTCTCTTCTGGATGATTCTCTAGTCTACATATAGCAACTTCAGCTAGCCCCATAGTACCTTATCATTCCTGATGCAATTTTGGGGAGTCACCATATACCTACATATGTTGATGTTCTGTAGCATGAATATTTGGGGAGAAATTTAGCATTTTCTGTTAGTTCACTACTACAGCTTTAGCAGTAGTTATGTATAAACCTGGAATTCTGATTTTATACTCAGATCTTTCCATCAAGCATTTTCGATAGATTCAGAAGTATTATGTCACGTCATTGTACAAAGTAAGGGAGTCTTACTTAATTCATAAAGGTAGTTGAAGAGATGCACAGGGAGATTGAGGTTAGGCATATTAACAGGATTCACCCAGTATGGGTTTTTCAAGCTTGAAAAGAAACACTTGGCTTATGTAGAAACACTGATAAGCATTTCTGGTAAGCTTGATCTTAGTGACATCATAAAGGCCAGACAGTGATTTAGTGAGTGATCTCTGAATGATCTTATGAAAGCTGGACCCTCAATTCTGTGGTCTAACCACATGGAAAATACTGTACCACATGGAACAAAGTCATACACCAAATCAATATGACAGATCTGTAGTTGTTCAAAGGAAGTTTTATATTTGATCTGGATTTAAGCTTATCTATAAATATGGAGGCACAAAGGCAAAGAAGATTGACAAAACCTGAGTTAAAAGTAATAGTTTCTGATGCTCTTGATCACCTTCTGCATCAGAAACTCTTAATAAGTATTTGGTTGCACTACTGCAGCATACCGCCAAGGTGACCATCTGTCAGTTAGTTTCCACGGAAGCTACAGAAATTCTCTACTAAATGAGGATTATTATTATTATTATTTTAAATTAGGGAGGAGTTTCTTTATAAACATCTTTAATTAACCCAATGACTTTACAGGCTAAATTATTAATAGGATAAGAATTCTTAGCAATAATAATATCAATTCTCATCAGATATAGAACTCATGCAGGGATTGAATTATGAGGGTAAAAGCTATCATGGAAACTTGAATCAAATTTATTAGCAGATGTTCAGTGATGCAGAATTGTACATGAATAATAAAGTGCAATGCTAGCTGAGAGCTCTCAATTTCCTTCTTTTCCCAGGAAGTACCTTTTAATGGAGGTCTTTTCCCAAAAGCTTAACACTGCATTGAATTATAATTAAGCCATATTAAGAAAACATTCAAGTGACAATGATTTACAAATGATCAGATGAGTTGGGGCTTAGCTTAGGGCTTTGCTGACTAGAATGATTTCTCTGTTTTGACCATATGTCTGTTAAGAAACTTGATTCAAATGCAAAAGCTATTATGGAGATTTTTGAGACAATTACAGAAAAATAAATGTAAGATGTTTCCTGAAGTTTTCTCTTGCAAATAAATAAATACTTTCATTGTTTAGTTAATTAAAACATTGTGTAATTATTAAGGATCAAGAAACAAAAAGTTCATAGCAAACGTAAGTGTCTAAGAGTGTAATACTTTTGTATTGCCTGCCTATCACAGTCAAGGACACCTTTTTTTATGACCTATTTAACCAATCCAGCAGAAAAAAAAATAGTGGCATGAATTGGAATAGCTGAAAGCCACACACTTTCACCTTCATTAAAGATATTTCCATTGTCATGCTCCCCCCCCACCCCCCAGTGAAAGTGAACCATGTGTTATAAATGAACACGAATTGTTAAAACATTCCTCACACATGGTTTCTTTTTGTCTCTGAGTTAAAATGTACCTCCTCAAGACAATCTTTATTTCAAGTAGCAGCATGAGACTAAAGCCCTCTAGTCAGGAAACTTAATTTATCACCCTCAAAAAGGGGTCCTAAAGAAGTGCAGAAATGGATGGTGACAACTTAAAGGCTAATAGACTGAGGGCTAAAAATGTGAGCTAAGACTGATGGGTGCAAATGCAAAGATACAGTTTCTTTCTGCCTGAGATTTTATGTCTGTTACCACTGAGTTTCTGTGAGACAGGACTCAAATATCTAAGTATAAGGAATGGTAAGAAACTATGGACAACTAATTCAGTCACACAACATTGTTGGGTGAGATTTTGGCAGGTTAGATTCACTCCTTTACCTCCTGTCTACCTCCTGGCAAGGTATTGAACTTGAGGCAAAGGGAACATTCTGGTAAATCAGAATAATCATTTCTATGCACAGCTGGTTCCTGATCCTCCAGCCACGCCCATGCCCATGTCTGGCAGCATGCCTGGTGTCCTGGTGCAGTTTCACCAGCTACGGACAGGATATTTACCCTTTTTCTTTTCTAGCACATTGCATTCGTTGTTAGTTTATGTGCTGAGTTCAAGCACAGGCTCTACAGTTTGACAAATAATTGTGAATTCACAAGTATGCTGCTTATGCTGACAATGTGTTTACAAAGACCCATTTATAAAGGTCCCCACATTTGGGGACCTTTAATATCTAAGGTCTGATGATGCTTGACAGGGGTTACATTTCTGAAGTACCTCAACTGGATTCTAAACGAGCCTTATTTCTCTTAAAATTGCTTTATTGCATCTCATAGCAAAATAGTCTATATAATAATCTTTAATGTCTCACTGGTGATCTCTACCACTAAAAGTGAGTACCAAAATACCAGATCAAAGCAACTAAATTATTCAGACAAACTTATTACAGGAAGATTCATAATCTTTAAATTTGCTATCAAAAGTAATTTTGGGATATATAATTGTACATTTTGTTAGCTTTCTTCCTAAAGGTGTACTCAAAATTCACTGTAAGAAGCAGCTAAACTGGAAAAAGCTTAGAGTAAAAGAAAAAGAAAGCTAAAGAAAACTCCATCTTTAATACCTCAGTTCTAATTCATATAAGTATGATGAGGATGTATGAAATGGATAAATAACATAAGACTGTGGCACACTCCTTATTTCTGACTATATATGAGACTGAAGATATCTTTATGTTACCACAGATCATCATATCACTTATGCAAACTAACTATTGAGAAGAGAATGTGTGCAGACACTTGACTCTCCCTTAGTCAGAGTGCTGCCTCATGCTAGATTCATATCAGAATATTGGAAATCACTGTATTTCCAGTTAATTGGAAGAAAGCTTAATCTTTTTAATATCTGAATTCAGAGAATTGTAGAAAAACACTTCTAGCAGGGACTTTAAATTGTCATGAAATCCATCCTCCTGCCTTATGACTGGACCAATGCCTATAGGATTTGTCTGTGATAACTGTGTTAATTGTGATAATTCTCAAATATTAGTGCAGTTTTGTTTAGCTTTAATCAGAATGCACTATCTGGAATTCATGAGGAAAGACTGAATGATCTGGCTGTGTGTTAATCTCATATAAAACATTGACCTTTAAAAATGTGATTTCCCTCACTGTGGTCACTTTTTATTCCACTTACTATTAGGTGTTATACTAATATATGGTATACTAATTAGCTAACATACTAATATTTCAGTATTGTTTAATTATTTTTTTTTTTTTTTATGTTTATTGCTTTGTAGTTTTAATTATGCTATGTATATTTGGGAGGCTGTTTTCCTTCTACATTGCATACTATATATATGCTATACATGCATACTGTGGTTTTGTTTGTTTGTCTATTTGTTGTTGATTGGCCTTTCAAAGTGTACCTGGAATAAATATGCTTTCAAATAAATATATGACAAATCTTATTATTTGACTTTTCAGCAGGAAAGCAATAAAATTTACAGCTTGGGATTGATGGGCAACAAATCCAGCAACAGATAGATGAATGTATCAATTCCTTATTAAAAGAAAAACTAAAGCACATGGCTGAAGGTCAGAATATGAACAGTCAACATGGATAAGAGGCAGAAGTGATCATATAGAAGAAAAACAGTTCCATATTCACATTGAGAATTTTTAATTTCTGGCTGTTTCTACTTATGTTTAAATTGCCAGTTGAGGTTCAGTAGCAGATCTCATGTAGCAGAAGCTCTTCTATTGCAACAATCAGTATTAGAAAATAAAATAAATTGATTTTTGCTTTAGATAACTAAAAAATGTCACCACAAAATGAACACTACTCCCTATATTAAGCATACATCTGGAAATGCTAGAAACAATATTATGCAATCCAAAACTAGAAAATAAGTGGGTCTAACCAATTTGAATTTCTGCACAGCTGTTTGCAGTACACTTGTGGTATTAGATTTGGACACTACATACTGCATGGTAAGTTAAGAGTACAATCCTGTCTGCTTCCTTCATGAACAGGAGGCACTTATGTAATGTCAAATTCAATAATTTCAAGGAAAGTCAAGGAACAAAACCAATGTGGGAAGCTGGAATGGTAAGACATCTTTGAGCTTACTTCTTTGAAGCAAATTGTCATTAAACTATTCTGGGAAAACAACGTATTTTTTCTTTAGACCTGTTTCCTTGCTGATTCTGCAGTAGCCAAGCAGTTACCTTACTACTGAGTGTAGTGCTGGGAAGATTATTTAGATCTTTACAGTGGGATTCAACTCATATCTTTATCTGTCTAGAAATTAGAAATGGGTCTTGGTTGCCTAGCTGGGCATCTAAGTGTCAGGTAGAGTATTCTGCCCAGCCTCCCATTGTTCACCCAGAAGGATGCAATTTCTCTTATGTGTTCATGTGTTCTAGTGTTCTATGTTTCAGCTGTGTGCATATTTCTGCAATACTGTAGGTATACAACACAAGTAGTACTATGGTTTTTTTGTTTTTTTTTTTTTTTTTTTTTTTTTTTAAGCCTCTAAATCCCGTCCTTACATCCCATCCTTGCATTCCAGCCAAAGAAAAATGTCAGAATTTGTAGTAAAAGAGAAGTTGGCACCAACAGAATCATTAAGCAGGTTAATCACTTCTTTGAGTATGCCAACACCTCTGAATGACTGCACAAAGCAGACAATTTTTATAAAGCTGAATTAAAAAAGGATGAATTTTGTGCCTTAGACACAAAGATATTAATGAAATAACATTTACAAATGGAGGTGCATGAGGCTGTCTTCATTGTCCTCAGAACACACAGGTCTCTGCGTTGTCCTCTAAGTGGAGAGTCTCCAGGCGGATGTCATTTTATTCCTGTATGTAATTTAAGATTGTGAATGATGAAGCTTGAATATTTCACACTAAACTAAAATAGAACTTTCCAGGTCATTGTCTGTCTGTGAAGTGTGTTTCATTTTTTTTCATGAAAAAGAGCTGTGCATCTGAACTTCTCAAGCTGAGAAAAGAATATAATCAATGTCTTCATCTCCCTCGACAAATGTTTCAAATACTAAATATTGTATAATTCTCAATATTACATCAAGTGTTGTTACTGGCAGCTCAGTTTCTGTTTGATTTTTTTTGTAAGCTATTCCTGCATTTGTGAAAGGCCCAATCTGATAGTGTGTGACTAAGACATATCAGCATACCAATTTAAAGATGGGACTTAGCTTGACCCTTAGCCTTTGCTTCATCACTCCAATAGCAACCTGGAGACCTCTCTTTCAATTGCACTGAGTTTGGGTGAGAGTGCTTTTATTTGCTAGGATTATTTATTCTCAGGCTATTTTCTTGCTATAGCATCAGGGTATGGCTCACTCCTCCAGATTGAGAACTAGTTTAACTTCCCTTTTCCTCATTTCCTCTATATATAACAGTGTAGCAGAGGAAGAGAGAACAATATCTAATCTTACTCAAATTAAATCAGCATTACACCTCCCTCCAGAGAAAGCATATGATTATTTCTGTGAGAGAGCAGAAAAATGAAAACCAGTGCAACACAACAAATAATTATCTGCAGAAAACAAGGAGAGCCTGTCTGAACCTTGAAAGGATCAAATTTAAGTTTAACCAGGCAGACTTTAAGTCTTCTCCTCCACTTATTAATGCAAGTTTGTCACCTTACAATGTTATCTAAGGAAGATTTTTATCTAACTAGCCTGTGAAAGAATTAAGATATTTTCTGTTAGATAAACAATCAGCAGCTATATGTATTTATAGTAGTCATAGTGGAGATTTTTCAAAACCTTTTTCTTCACTTTTCTGAAGGTTACATCTTCATCTTACAGTAAAACAATGAAGACTGAAAAGAGCAGATCTTCCTCAGGTGTTTGTCACATGTGTTAGTTGCTCTAGGTTTCAGAGATGATACTGAATACCATTGTGCATGCAGCTAAAATAAGCTTATAACCCTAGAATTCTCACAATAACCTTCAAGGATTTAGCATCTCCTGAATTTGAAGCTTAGAGACTGGTTCAGCTGACCTGATGTCAGCAGTCTAAACACAAATGTCTACTACTATTTTAGATGTCAAGTTTATGTAGTACATCCGTAGAGGTTGGTGGACATGACCCAAGTACTAATGTACAGTATAACACGAGCCCACACTCTTTTCGAGTAGAAGCTGAGGCTTATGCAAAACTCAAAGCCCCTGAAATGACATTAGAAACTTACGTTTTTGTGGCTAAGTCCTATTATAAGGTAAGTAACTAATTTAACTTTAAGGTAAACTGCATTGCTCCACTTTCTGCACTGACTCTTTTATCTCATCCAATTGTACACTGAGCTTAAACATCTTGCACTGCAGTTAGTAGCTGTCTTAATCTGTAGGTACATGCCTGAATCAGGCACTGAATCTGACTTCTAGACTTGGCTTAAATGAGAAGTGAAGAAATCAATACCAGCCCAAGTAAAGTTCACCAGTACATGTATGTGATTGCTGTCCAAATTAAAATATTTATTCCAAAAGGAGTCATGTAATCATAGCCATCCAAAAGATAAAAATAATACATTGGTTGATTAGCTTGTGTCTCTTCAACTAAATGAAATATACTTCTCTCTTCAACAATGTGGCAGATGCATAGATAAAAGACAGACGTTCTTGTTACCTTCTCTTCTCTTCTCTTCTCTTCTCTTCTCTTCTCTTCTCTTCTCTTCTCTTCTCTTCTCTTCTCTTCTCTTCTCTTCTCTTCTCTTCTCTTCTCTTCTCTTCTCTTCTCTTCTCTTCTCTTCTCTTCTCTTCTCTTCTCTTCTCTTCTCTTCTCTTCTCTTCTCTTCTCTTCTCTTCTCTTCTCTTCTCTTCTCTTCTCTTCTCTTCTCTTCTCTTCTCTTCTCTTCTCTTCTCAGGCTTCTCACACACTGAAGAAATGCTGGGGACAAGCAACAGCCCAGAACAGCACTAAGGTCTGCATGAGGGAGATATTCATGTCCCTGTGCACCTGCAGACAAGCCTAGGAGTTGGCAGAAATGGATTTTATAATGCTTCTGTTATGAGATAACCTTTGATAATCATCCTCCCAATTGCTGTTTCAGAATTAAATGATGTAATTCCCTGGTTGACTTGAACACCCAAGCTGTACCGTCATCTAGACAAGGGAAGTGAGAAAGTATCAGCTTTAGTGGAAAGAGAGGAGAATGTCACAGAGGAAACAAAAAGAACTTGTTCTAATAAAGCTTAGCACCTGCACTCACAATGACGTAGTAATGTGTGTTCAGCAACTAGCACAGATCTGCAGGATCCCTCTTTCAAGTACTTTTACACCACAACCTCTAGCTGGAGCAGACCCCTTACGCTTGGCGATACTGGTAAATACAGGAGTGTGGAAAGAGGTTGTTTTTTGTTTGTTTTATTGTTTCACTTTTTTGTTTTCCTATTGCTGTAAAAGTAAAATATATTGAAGTATAATTTCATATTACCATATTTCCATTTCTCACTCATTCAAACTGTTGAAATACTGCACACACTCCATTCACTCAGATTAAAATAATATACACAGAAAATATAGTTTTGTCCTTTAATACTTAGATTCGGGTATTTTATCCAATCTAATTCCTCCAAATTGAGCTGCACATTCTATTCTGTCAGTTCTAGAGGGATTGGATTGTAACTTGCAGAATATGACCCTGAATGGAGAAGGAAAGGCATCTGAATCTCCACATGTTGCTGAGAAACTTCTGAGATCAAACTATGCAGGATGAGATGCCTGAATCATTCCATAGCATTCCTTCTCTGTCGTCTTGAACTCTGGAACAGGAAGAGAGGTTCCCAAAGCAGAAAGGGATTAAAAGGATTCCTAGCATCATCTTACCTTTGAACAAAAATGCACATCAAATTTTGTTCTGCCTGAAAGCAACAATTATCTCTGTGGCTGAACGCAAAAAGAAAGGAAGTGAGGTACTGGCATTTGAAGGCCTAATGCTCTATCTTATGGCTCTTTCTAGCATATGGACTTGTTCTAATTTTCAGATCTGAAAAATCTTTCACAATACAGTGCTGCTTCTACACAATATTTAATATAATTTTGTTGTTGTTGTTGTTTTTGTTTCATTTTAAAATGAAAATGTGAAGCTTTTGTAATGCATGCAATCTACATGTTCAGGAAAAAATAAATTCAATCTTTTCTTAACTAGTACACTTCAACAGCTCAGTCACAGAGTTTATGAGAGCTGCAGGTACTCACAACATACAAAAACTGCTCAAAATTTCACTAGGCTGTGACTTAAGTGAACAAAGCACTTATCTGTATTGTCAGTGTGCAAAAATGTGAAGAAAACAACATGTCAATCAAAAAATTGCTAGAATTTCTTGGTTTTTTTTTTTTTTTTTTTTGCATCATAAATAAAATATTTTGAGAAAGCTAATATTTATTGTCAAAATCCAAAGTGAAAAATATTGGTACAGACATTATAATGCAGACTGTACTGTAATTTATCTACAAAAAAATATGATAATGGTTACCTGTTCCTCCTGGTTTGTACAGCTTAGGAGGGAGAGATGAAGATACACTGAGGCTAACACACCATTCAATTCTGCTGATTTGGTTTCACTTACAGACTTCAGATATTAAATGCAAATATTTGCTGAAGCCTGCAGATGTATGCTTCTGATTTGTTATGTTCAGAAAATGAAGAAGTTAAAAGAAGTCATATTACACACTTTCTGAAAAGTTGCTGTGCACAGCTGATTTTTCACTTACTTCTCAGATATTTTATCCCCTGAGCCCTCATCCTCCAGACCAAATATCCCTTAGATGGAACTGCTAGCGATTTGCTCATTCTGTTTTTCTTCTGATGGACTCTGAGTTGAAGAATGTTACACCACCCCAATGTGCTGCTGAGATACAGATTGGACATGCTTTGAGACTAAGGAAACATTTCTTAATTTCCTAATCTAAATGTACTCTGTGCCAACTAGTATCTATTCAAATTCATTTACCAGCAAATAAAAGACATACCTATCTAATGAAACAAAAAAGATCAGAGAATAAAATAAAATAAAATAAAATAAAATAAAATAAAATAAAATAAAATAAAATAAAATAAAATAAAATAAAATAAAATATTAATAAAAATTATGATAATAATTATGATAAATTAAATTATGACACGCTTAAATTATTATACCCATAAATTATGATACACTATAATTAATTAGTTAAGAAATTATGTTTTCTGGAAATTTTCTCAGAATATGCACTCCTAATGAATAAAGTTTTTTCAGCATTCCAAACAATGTAATTGGACTGAAAACATCAGTGCATATAAGAGTTTCCAAATTGCTGTTTGCCATTTTTCTTTTCTCACTACAACACTAGACCGAACAGCTTTTGGAGGCATTATGACACATTTGAAAGAAATTTGAGTTTAATACCAATAGAAGAAAGAAGTATACCTCTGTGCATATTCACATGCATGCATCTCTTAATTCTTTAGTTTAAAAGAATTACTTCTTACAGCAGATAAGTATGGTTACTTTTAACCCATTCAATATTTATTCCTCTGTTATTCATGTATGATGGAATAAATTGAAGTTCTTATGTTTTAAATTGATCCACTAAGTAATTTAGTTTAAATATTAAATTTGATTCAATATTTAATTTCATTTAATAAAAGTGGGCTTCCATAAATGTATGCACTTAACTGATATATATAGTGACTGTATAATTTTGAATAGATTAAATATTTAATAAAGAACACTTCCTTGAATTATTCAGTATGCAGACTAGATAACTGATATACTCTTTCAAAATAGTGAAAATACAAATGACACATTATAATAATAACATATTTCCAACCAAGAGTATGTATAAAACACATTGTTGGTTCATTTCCAGTCAAGCAAACCAATCTTTTCTTAATGTAAACAACCATTGCGAATTCATGAAGAAAACTCCCAGAGCTATTGTAACTCTAATATAGCTCAAAAAAAACTAGGCTATTAGAATATGCAGAATTCTGTGGTGACAAAATGATTTTTTAAAAAACTATAACAATATAATTTTCCTTTGTCTTCTGTGAACAGCTAAATGTTCAAAAGATTTGTAGTTAATTGTGGTTTAGTGTTCTGGAGCAGATTCAAAGTGAAATAGAATCGTAGTTAAAATCTTGAATCAGAAGATATATTTCATGGTGATGTTGCATCAGAAGGAGACTTCAGAAGATTGCATATATTTTAAGTGAACTTCATCACTCATAATTTCAGGTGTATATGTCATATAAAATCAAATAATACTTAGAGAATACTTATCTGATAGTTTTTGTTTGTTTTTATTTTTTCTGAGAATGTGAACTCAACAATTATAAGCATATATGATTGTGCTGAAGGACTTTGTTAAATCAGAGAATGAGCTTTAAAAATCATATACAATGATCCTTCACCTTTCTTACCAGTGGACAAGATCTGCTGCATTTCTGTCAGAACATATCTTATTTGATTGCCAATAAAGACTGCTAAAGAAAACTTGTGATCTTATTTGCAGTATGACTGTACAAATGTTTGTGACAGCAGAAATGACAAAGCATGAAGTTGATGCTTTGAGACAAGAATTGGGAGCAGTGCCCCTTCAGCAGCAAAACTGTATCTTTATAAGAGAAAGTCAAATTTTTACTCTGAAGAAAAGAGAAGTAGAAACTAACCAAGATACTAAAGCTGATACAGAATACCCTTATTGCTTAAGAATAAACTTGGTTATCTTACCTACTGTGAATTTGTTTCCTCTTTGAAATTCATGCTTTCGGGTAAACATTATTTTATTCTTGTACAGTAGTAAAAACGATGCATTCCCTATCCATGGTGAATGAATGGGCAGTATTACAGATAGCAGCTTCCCTCTGCTGTTCAAAGCCCTAGAGGGTAGCAAGTTTTACCTCTCTATTGTTGTGTGCTCCCTTCTGTAAGCTGGCATCAGGGGGCACAGGGAAGGGTGAGCTGTCCAGTGAATGCCAGCAAAACTGGTATGCAGTCAGTTAGGAGGGAGTAAGTCTGAAAACCTTTGATCCTCCGGGAGATTTTGAAGGTTTTGAAGATTACTTCCTCCTTTGGTTCAAAGGTATGGAAATGGACCATGTGTTCTTTTTGTCTATAAAAACATGCTTTCAAAAGCAAAGTCAAGCTATTTCTGTTATTGATAAAAATAGTAATAATGTTTTTCAGCACATACAAAAACAATTAAATCTGTGGAATTTCATGTGATATACAGGTGGCAACTGTGAATATCTTTGTAACCTTAGTAACCAAATTGAGATAATAATTATAATATGTATAAATGAGAAACAGCTATCGATGAAACACTGTTTAACTTATTTTGTTCTCATTGGAACACGTTTCTTCATACATTTTTGTAATAACAAAATGAGTTTAGGTAAGATTTTTGATGTCCTTAAGAGATTATTTTTGGTTTTAAAGTACTTGAGTTAGTAAATTGATAGAAATTTATAAATGGAACAATGGAAAAAGGAGATATTTTACTGCAACTATAAAATTGAAGAAAATTTTGCTAGGAGAAAATAGAAAAAATATATATTTAAAAATATTTTTTTTAATGGATTACTAAATGGAAATGAAAAAAAAAATGTTTTGTTCTTGTCACTTTATTTGTTATGCAATAGGAAGAGAAATGTTAACCTTGTCAGATCAAACAGCCTTAAAGAATCGACATACAGATTTTAGGAATCAGAAGTCAATATAGTCCTGAAAACAAAATGCTTTGTTCATCTAAGACTCATTTTTCAGTCTATTGTTGCCAATAAAATAGTGTTTTTATAATAATTAATATGTTTAAATTATAGAAATCTACATTAATGGTGGTAGAATTAATTTGGTAAATGCTTAGTAAATGACAAAATGGTTTTCCAAAAGTCACTAATACTTCATTTGGCCTACTCTACCCTGGGGTGCATTGAACCTGGCATTGCTGCTCAGTCAAGGGAAGTGATTGTCCTGCTCTGTGCTGGTGTGGCCTCACCTCGAGTACTGTGTGCAGTTCTGGGCACCATAGTACAAAAAGGACATTAAATTATTGGAGAGTGTTCAGAGGAGGGCTACTAAGACAGTGAAGGGCCTAGAGGGGAACACGTATGTGGAGTAGCTGAGGTTAATTGGTCTGTTCAGCCTGGAAAAGAGGAGGCTGAGGAGAGACCTCATCACAGTCTATAGCTTCCTCACAAGGGGGAGTGGAGGGGCAGGCACTGATCTATTCTGTCTAGCGACCAGTGATAGAACCTGAAGGAATGGGGTCAAGCTGTGACAGGGGAGGTTTAGGCTGGATATCAGGAAGAGGTTCTTCACTGAGAAGGTTGTCGTGCTCCCTAGGGATGTAATCAGGGCACCAAGCCTGTTGGAGCTTAAGAAGCATTTGTACTGTGCTCTCAGTCATACGATCTGAATTTTTGTTTAGACCTGCCAGGAGATGGACTTGAAGAGGCATAAAAATGGACTCGATGAGGTATAAAGTCTATCATATGAAACTTAAACAACAGATATTCTTGAAAAAATGTGAATTAAACAAAAATGTAATTTGTCAGAATTAACTTTTAGAGTTTGATTTATTTATTTATTTATTTTCTGTCATCAAGATAATGAGGAATAAACATGATATACATAATATAAAAAGTTTAATTGTGGTTCGGGTTCTTCTTGAATTTAAAACAATGAGCATAGTGAAAGCCTGAAAGTAATTTGATTAACAAAAGGAAGAATTAATTTGAAATTGTTGCAAATTGGTCTAAAAAACACAGACGCAGAATAAGGCCCAGAATAGCGTCAAGGCCATAGACTTCCCCATTGTGATATGACAGAAGAAATGATTCTTACTGTAGCCTTTTCCATGTTGTGACATAACTCAGAACCATAATCTCCACTATTTTATTTTATTTTATTTTATTTTATTTTATTTTATTTTATTTTATTTTATTTTATTTTATTTTATTTTATTTTATTTTATTTTATTTTATTTTATTTTATTTTATTTTATTTTTTCTTTTCTTTTCTTTTCTTTTCTTTTCTTTTCTTTTCTTTTCTTTTCTTTTCTTTTCTTTTCTTTTCTTTTCTTTTCACATTTTGCACTCAACAGGAGCACAGTAAAGATACTTGCATAATCTCATGTCTCTTTCTAGCATGCCTAATCAAATTTGTGGACATTCAGAAATCCTAATCCCCACAATAGCCTCTGGGAATCTCTAAGTGTTTCCATCATGATATGAAAAATACTGTCCTACCCCAGATTTTCAAATGCTTCTCAAGAATCCTGAAGGATCAGAAATGAATTTGAAAGGAGGAAGAAAGCACAGTATACTATATAATATGTGCTTATGTTATGTTAATTTATTTAGGTGAGTAATTTGTAATTTTGTGCTTTCACTGAATTTTAAATTGCATCAGATCACAAATCTTCAGCTAAAGACTGGCAGTTATGGGTTTAAATCAGGATTATCTAAAACAGATGAAAAATGGTATTGGGTAACATTGCATACAATGGTGCCTAAGTCAGATTTATACACTTGCATTGATTAGAATCTTCAGCCAGTGCCACTTAGTGCACACTGTCCATCGAAGTGAGGTCTAGTCACTGAGCGCAGAAGGCATGTCATATGAAGACTGAGGGGGAATTAGCGTTTCTTATCTGTTAATGTGACCTTTTATATCTCAGCCACTGAGAAAAATGTGAAAATGAAAACAAACAAACAAAAAAACAACCCAGAAGAAAACATTGAGAACAGATCCTTGTATTGAACAGCTCTTCTATTGATTTTTTAAGCATCTGTGGTTTTCATATGATCCATATTCCTGATTGCTGTGCATAAACATGCACATGCATACAAATTAAAAACAAATTAAAAAGGAAGGGGAAAAAGTCCATGGAGAAAAATATATCCATAATTTTGGATGAAATGCAAGTCAATGTATACGTGTGTGCTGGCAGCTTGCTGAACCTGTCATTAATGAAGATGATTTAGCTATTATATTAACTTCATGAGCCTTCTTTACACAAACTCTGAAATAGGACAGCACATCAGCAATGTTAATATTCCATTAGTTTAAGTCTTTGCTAATGGATTAATACAATTTATGACAAAAGAAGCATTTAACTGTCCAGTTTTGTTTGCCTTAAATCTATATAAACTTGAAATACAGTCTCCTTGACAAATGAGGTTACTTGAAACTAAATGGAAAATCTTATTTGCCACCACAGTGGTGACATGAAGAATTGCAGCCTTTAGCTCAGGGCTACTAAGCCCTTAATAATGAAAGAAAGGTACTCCATCTTCACCTATAGCCACAATTACAATGAACAAAAATAGCTGCCAAGATGTCTACGAAAAATATTCATGACAATGTGAAAAATATTGATTTTAAAAGCCAAGAAATGAAATATCTTCTAAAGTGCTTCATTCCATCTAGCTATTATTTTCCAAAAGAAACTGAGGGGACCACAAAGTATTTCACAGAACTCCTACATTAAAAATAAATCCTTTCAGAAACAGAATAAATAAGCAATCCCAAACTCTCTGTAATTTAATGCAGCTCTTGAGTGGTCACGTCACGTGCAAGATGTGCACCCTGACCTGGAATGATATTTGAAAATTGTACTGTGGACCAATCTTCTTTTCTTCCCACCCTTTTCCTGTCTCTAATGTCTTTAAGTATGTGAACCCCTGGAATGTGATGGCATACCCCATTGCTCTTAGCTTCTCAGTGTGTCATATACTGGCACGGCATGCTGATTCTGAGCTATTATAGTCATTGCATGTTGGATTTGCAATGTGATTCTGAGCCATTTTGTATGTCAGATGAGATGGCAAAGCTCAGTACTCTGAGTCTTCATACATTTCTCCTGATTAGAACATTTCTTTCTGTCCTTCGTGCATTAGCTCAACATATCTCTTTGGCACACAAACACAGGAAAGAATGGCTTAATTTTAAACAGAATACTGCTTTTATTGCAAAGCAAGAAAAATAATAGGGAAACATCATATCTAATCTCAAATGTCACAAATCCTTTTTGTTACCTGACCATACTTTTCAAGTTTAACTTTGATAGTAGTTAGAATTTTGAAAGGCATCTAGGTACATCATTTCCACTGGAATTACCAGAAGATAATAAATATCTTTAGCAATCTAAGTCTATGTAGTTTCTGAGACTAAGCCTTCATTTTGAAAAGACACTTAGCAGCCAAATGTTAAAAGCATTTAAGTTGGGAGTGTAAGGATGTAGACAGGTACCCTAATGAGATTTTCAAAGTGACTAACTCCCACTGAAATCAATCTAGCCGAAGTCCTTTTGGCTTTCAGTAGGATTAATGATCCTCTGTTAGTAAAATTCCTTTGGAAATGGGATTTTGGTAGTTTCAAATATCTTACCCAGTGCTTCCTAAAATATAGTGCTATTATTTTAGTGTGCAGTTTTTAGTTATATTGACATTTATCATTATTTCTGTTAGCCAGAAATACACTTTCAATCATCTCCAAATTGTTTATATGTTTGAGTTAAATTAAGCCTGGGCTCAGTCATCAAGAAACCAATAGACCTGCATGTAGTTTAGCCCATAGCTCACCATTTTGAAAAGTTCACGTCCTTATCCTACAGAAAGTAGCTGAGTACATGGGTCAGAATTTCATCATGTCCTAGCAAACAAGCTAAAGGATCAATAATGGATTCTTTTACTATCAGATACTCAGTACATAGTAGAACAAGAGATAAAGAAAACAAAAAACAAACAAACAAAAAAACAACCAACCAACCAAACAAAACATTTTGCAAGTCAGTATCCTCTGACAATTAAAATCTTCTCTTATAATGTAAGAGAGTCAATCTGAAGCCTGCACCTTTCTCTCTTCTTTATTTTTTTATTACAGACTGGAGTAAGATTTACTAGAGGGAACAGAGGCTGGTGCTGTCAAAATATTCTCTCTTAAATGTGCTGATGACTCTCCTTCATCTTCCTGGAAAACACATTTATTTCATACTTTCTAAGCTATAGTCTATAGCTACTTTGAGGGCATGGGAGTGGGATTCATGTCACAAGACTTGAGATTCATCCTATGTTAATTACTTGATTGTATGGATTAATATTTACACACATACACATGTACATACAAGTACATGTGTACATATACGTTCAAGATAGGTCGTTAAATAATAACCCAACTAGTTCATTGTAAACTAGCAAGGTGATGGAAGCTCTGCTTAAATGCTAGTGTTATAGTCTCTTTCTTCATCATGTAACTTTAATTACATTAAGGACATTGATGTCAGAGCAGTATTTTTGTTGCATTTGTTCCAGGTAACACTACAAAAATGCTCAATAAGAGGTAAATTATGCACTAAAGATAACTCATGTACAAGGTTTGTATAGAAGAAATAGCTAGCACATAAGTGTTATACAGGCTATGCACACTTGCTACAGAGTGGATTTTATTCTTGTTGAATATTGCCAGACAGCCTTTTAAAATATTGCTATTGTAGTCTACTGATTTTTTTTATATTAACTCTGTTTTCATCTGAATATGCATCAGGGAAAAGCTATGGGCAGATGCTTTAGAGACAATAAGAAGTTAATAGACCTTATCTTTAGTTGGTGTCAGATGCTGTAACTCCACTGAAATCAATACATTCCTACTGGTTTGTACCAACTGTAGATCTAAAGCAAGGCCTCATCCTTGAGGAATGTCATGCATGATGCAGTGTCAGGAATTGCACTGCTGGAAGCAGTAAACCTCACCCCGTTGTTTTTTTTGTTTGTTTGTTTTGTTTTGTTGTTTTTGTTAGTTAGTTTGTTTGTTTTATATATATATTTTTTTTTAATTCAGGATGCAAGATACACAGTTTTCACCCTACGTCATCTTTTAAAGTCACCAGGATATGTGGCATGACATTAGTAAGGGTTCCAGAATTGCCTTTTGAGATTATATACTTTGTGGTTGGACCCAAATCCCATTCCTGCTCAATGAGTCAATGAACACTTACAGGATAACAGTTTTGCCATTTTAACTTCAGTTTTAAAAGTCTTTGTGTATTATTGTTGTTTGTTTGTTTTTGTTCATTTGTGTTTTTTTTTTTTTTTAATGTATTTATTTTATTTTTTTTTAAACTCCAGGTCTTGTGATTACTCATCAGTCTCAATCTCTATTTAAAACCAGAATATCTTAATTTGTCATTTAGTCCCTAAAGATTTAAGTCTGTAAAAACAAGTAAAAAAATCATAAAAAAAAAAAAACCTTCATTATTTTAAACTTGAGCTCAGGAGCTGGGAAGCTTGATTTATGATTTTGTAATTATTTGGGACTATTATTTTCATTCAGATCGATCCACTGATATGACAAATAACACATTGCATATAGCTGCATCAGGAGGTTGCAGAAGGCATTGACTTTCAGCTGTACAGGCACTATGCAAAGGGATTCCTGGTGTGTGTGAGTGTGGAATCTTTTACTTTTTAGGAAAGTTGGAGGGTTTATTCACACCTCTCACCTAGCAGTTGTGTCTGTCATCTCAGTAATATGTAGGAAAATAAGAATACGACTTTGATGAATATTCATGCCTGATGAATAGTTTTAACATTTCCACAGCTGGACTCTGGCTGAGCAATCACAGCAGCAGTCAGAAAGTAATATATGTAAAATGAAGCTATTTTCAGCCTATATTTTTAAAATGAATTTGCCAGTTGAATGCTGATAGCTATGGATCAAATACAGCAGCCTACAGAAAGTAGGCTCATGCTGCATGAACAAGCACATGTGGATATGAGACTATTTTGCACACAGTGATTCCATTTATATAAACAACACTCTTCTTGTCAATAACATTATGTAACACCTGTAAACAACATCATCAGACTGTTGTAAACAAGAGTTTATATGTTCTTATAAGAAACATCATTGTCTAAAGGCAGGAAAATGGATATGATTTATCTGACTACATTTTTTAATAGATGAGTTATCTTAACTGAATCAATTGTTTTCCACTTGTTGCGTTGCATTAGAAAAAAAAAAAAAAAAAAAAAGCTGATTTTCTCCTCTCCTGTCTCTCTTTCTCTCTCTCTCTCTCTCTCTCTCTTAGAAAGGAACAGCTACTTGAAATTATGATAGAAATAAATGTATTAACTAGTCAATGGAAAAGGGCTTATCTGAAATGACTCATACTAATAGCAAAGCTTCCAGGTCATAGTCAGAAATAAAAATATCAAATTAAAAGGAGAGAAGAGAGATGGACAAGGATAAAGGAAAGATTTACTTGGGATAATCTTAATTCAGTGGTGTTTTCATTCACAATTAAGACAAAGTTCCTTCCTTACTCTGTACTTTCTCCTCTGCTTCTTCAGATGGGAAAGGCTATGGTGGCAGAAAAGCCAGGACAAGAGTTCACCACAGGCATTTAGTGTCATGAGTGTCATTAAATACAGATTAAAGCTTAAACAAATTAATTTAATTGAAATTAACTTTAAGACACATAGTGGAAAAAATAAAAATAAATAAAAATGAAAATAAAAATAAAAATAAAAATCTTTCAGTGTTACCAATCTTCCTTTTCTTCTATGTACCATAATTTTCTTCTATGTACCACAATAATCAGAATATCTTCTGATTATTTATTTATTTATTTATTGTATTCAAATACAGATAATACTCCATTATTAATGACGTGTTGCTCTCCTCATTCTGGGATTTGTCCTTCTCTAGGCTATTCTGTTTTCAATTACCTATCACTTTAATGAAGTTTTAGACCTGGGGTAATAATTTTCCTGGTGAGCTGTACCTCAGGGTGAACATTTCATTTTAAAAAAAAAAAAAAAAAAAAAAAAAGAAGGGATGGGGGGCCAGATGTTTCCTGGGTTCTGAAGGAGGAAGTTAAAAGAGATATTTGTTTCCCCACATGGGAGACTTTTAATTTAAAAGGATGGACAAAATCTCCACAAAAAACAGTCCATATTTTTTTCACAATGTTTGAGGAACTCCATCTCCCACAAAAAACAAAATTACTTTGGCTGACCTTCACTTCTTCATTCTTACTTTTAATTTTGATATTGTGTAAACAACTGCTAGTGCTGGAGAAGTAGAGGTCCAGATTTATATATAGAAAATGGCATGCAAATGTTAACTGGGCAGAAATTCCTTTCAAAATGGAGACCATAAGTCTATAATCTCTTTGGAGGCAGAAAAGTCAAATTTTTGGTTAGCACTTTTAAAACAAAATTTCTATCAAATATTATAATAAGCAAACAGATAATAAAGATGTTATGTGAGGACAGACAGTTCTTGTGACAACATGAATGATTTGATGATGAGCAAGAATTAGAACTTCAGAAAGGAAAGGTAGTTTTGTTTTTGTTTTACATTGGAAAAAAAAGTGTAATAAAAAAATATTATATCCACTAGATTCATAAAAATAGAAAAGCTTTTGTTTCTGACTTAAGTACCCTCTCCACACCTCCCAAGTTAAACTAAACAAACACAAAACAACAACAATAATAATAATAAATAAATAAAACAATGAAAATATTGAGTTTCAAGTCGATTCTGCTTTTACGAATAAGGTCAAAAGTGCACAAGTGAAAAACTCAGTGGGCAGAGATGCAGGAGAATGATATAGTTTTGAATGATGCTCAAATATCCCAATAGCCTTACCTAATTAACTCAAACGATGGAGAGTTTTAAGCCCTTACAGTGGAATAATAAAAGAGGAAAAGCTTTTATCATGCTGTGTCCATGGCTGTCAAATTATGTTCTACTGTAAAGCAGGTTTGCAGCTTGTCTCTGCTGTATACATTGCTCAGGATGGGAGTATTCACATAAAATCCCTCCTGTGCAATTTGCAGATTGGTTCTTTCTTTAAAGGAAAAAAAAAAAAATAATAATAATAATAATAATAATAATAATAATAATAATAATAATATTCCAATTGCAGAATGTTACTGATGGAAATTAAATATAAGAAAATCTCTGTTTTCTGAAACAGAGGCACAACCCTGTACGGTTTTCTAAGCGGATTGCCATATTTCCTCTTTGTTATTTTCTTTCTCCTAATGTAATATGTACTTCATTTTAAGCACTCAGCTATTCTTTTCTTAAAATTGCATTTGATGTTAGTTATAAAGCACGGGGCAGGAGCAAGTTACAAGATACAGGAGCAAGATACCCATATCTTATATGTCTTTGAAGTCCTGTTCTTTAGGTCACACTGTTTCCAATATGCTTTCAACTGCTTAATGAACTAGTTTGGTGAGCTGGTACATGCTGTAAGCCTTTGAGAGTAAATCAAACAAAACAAATTTTACTTCTGAAGGAAAAAATGATATCCTGAATTTATCTCTGAGGTCTGTTCTATGGATAGCCTTAAAAATAATCTTTCCATTTTCTTTTTGTTGTTGATATTGTTACCATTTTAGCCAGAAGGATTTAATTGAAGAATAAGCTATCAAGCTGTAGGGAGATGAAGAATGAAGGTCACATCCTTTCTATTTTATCTCTATATTACTCTAAGCCTCAAACTAGCTTTTGGGATAATGCCTATTTCTGCGAAAAAAAAGTCTTTCATTTGCTGCCCTTATAATGAGAGGCGTTCAAGAGCATGCAAGCATACAGAAACTACATCATGTGAGAGGAAGCTAGATTAATGCTGTCTTTAGGCTCAACTGCAGACACCAGAAGTTATACTTCAGCACAGCTATTCAAAGAGATCCTTTACTACATTTCCTATGGAAGTCTTAAGAGATTATTAAGTGCCTAATGTATAGTTTGGGTGAGAAACAAACAGGCCAGGTTAGGGTACAAAGGACGTAAGGTGCTAAGTGAGGCAAATATGATTGTATTTCTCAGAAAGCAGGACTGCAGTTGGGAAAGAAGAAAATACATTGAGAAGGAAGAAGATTCAACCTAAAAGGAAGAACAGTTCAAAAAGTGAAAAAAAAAAATAATAAAAAATCTCAATATGGGTGAATTCTAAAGAGTTGAAGCAGTAGATGTCTACAGAAACTTCTTTGGAGAGTAGGAAAAGGTCGCATGTTTTGTAGTATTAAAAGCTGCAGTGAGCTTCATTTGTTATTCCAGGATGTGTAACTAAACTGCAGAATAATTTCTGACTTTCACATTATAAACTAACATTATGGGCACACTGCTTAATGAAAGTAAGTTTATAAATAGGTTTGGCAGTATTTAACAAGCTCTGCATATAGACAAACACAACAGATGCCAAGAGTTATGAAATTCCTGTACTGGCTACTTCTTTTAGTAAATGAAAAACACTGTCTAGGTCTGTTTAAAGCCTCTAGAAAAAGACAAACAAACAGAAAGCACCTGTAACCTCTATTTTGCATGTGCCTCTTATGACTGTTGCTTGGACTGTCCACTTCTGTCAGACAAATAAAAAAAAATGGCTATTGCAGTTGTTCTATGGTTGCTGGGCTCTCTGCTGAAATTTAGCATAGTGCCAGACAAAAACTTGTCAAAAGTTGCTTGTTGTGGACATTTCCTTAAATGTGTAAAGTGTCAACGACAGTCTGAAATTGTCAGATTTCAGACATTCCCTGGAATCTATTTCCATGCTTGTGTTACATAAACATTGTAATGCTCCTTCCCATATTGGTAATTGATTATGGTTAATCCAATAATAATAATACAGATTTTGTCATAAGAGGATAATTCTCAAGTCATAAACAGAAGAATTCCCATTAAAAAGTGAGATTCATAGCCATACAGAGTTTTTCACTTGACAGTACTGATCATATACATCTGAAATTGCAGGATTGCACACTGCAAAAAATGACTGACGTTCTCATAATACCACAGAATCATAGAATATCCCAAGTTGGAAGGAACCCACAAGGATCATTGAGTCCAACTGCTGTCACAAAACATGTCTAAACAAAAAAATAGAATTCAGACCATATGACTGAGAGCACAGTCCAAACGCTTCGTAAACTCCAGGCTTGGTGCCCTGACTATGTCCCTGGGGATCCTGTTCCAGTGCATGACAACCCTCTTAGTGAAGAACTTCCTGATATCCAGCCTGAATCTCCCCTGCCACAGCTTAACCCCATTCCTTCAGGTCCTATCACTGGTCACTAAGATCAGCGCCTGCCCCTCCACTCCCCCATGTGAGGAAGATGTAGACCACAATGAGGTGTCCACTCAGCCTCCTCTTTTCCAGGCTGAACAGGCCAAGTGACCTTGTACATCAACCCCTCTAGGCCCTTCACCATCTTAGTAGCCCTCCTTCGGACACTCTCCAGAAGATTGATGTCCTTTTTGTACTGTGGTGCCCAGAACTTCACACAATACTCGAGGTGAGGTCACACCAGCGCAGAGTATATTCATAATTTGACAGAATTTCAGGCCAGAAAATGTCAGCTAGTCTGATCTTCTTCATTACATGTTTTCAAGATATTCCTATAATAAACCCCCAAATTTTAGTTTGACTGGGGTGTGTCACTCCTCAGATAGAAAATAGGTGAGAGAGAAAGTCTATAATTAAATAGTACTTTTGCAGCAATTTGGGTAAATAAGAAATGCCTAAATGATCTCAGCCACCAATCATATGTCATTTTCACAAAATTTGATGGATTTTTAGTAGACATGTTAACTAGTCAGATTTCCTTGGACACAGACTATTTTTTTGTTGGACTGCTTGTATTTTTATGTCTTACACATAATGCATCCTATTCTTGAGTGAGATCATGCATCTGGTAAATGATGCCTGCTAATAACCAGTCCTTACATTTATTAACTTAGAAGTCCTACATGCAGTGACTTTACAGATCTATTTATAGTAACAATAAAGACTGCAGAAACATTTTTTTTTTTTGGAACCACAAATTAAGAGTTTAGTCTTATTCATTTCAGATGGAGCTTATAGTATCTTAGAACCTGAGAAAAATGTTTCCATAATGAATTAAGTCTGTGGTAGAAGAATGTGGACCTAACACTTCAGGTGAAGGATCAATGTGTTACATGGAATTTATGTGGTTAAGGAAAAGGATGGCTGCTGAAGATTTTAAGTTCTCTCCCCATCTACACCAAAAAAGATATATGCTAAACATGCACACATGTTTTTCTCACAACATTCAGGTGATTTTAATTAATTATTTGTATTATATTGGTGCCTAGAAGACCTAGAAAAAATCAAAGTTTCATTGCTACTTGCTGTACAAAACAGCTGGAGACAGTCTCTAACCTGCAAGCCCCTAGTCTAAATAGGAAAGTCAAAGGAGGAACAACATGAGTCACCAAGTCTGGAAGTGCTAAATGGACAGGCTGTCAGCACTAGACCCACATGTAGACTTTGGAAGATCTTGTTCCTGGACCAGCCTGATGGCCACATGTCTTATTTGTACCTAGGTAAGGCTTTTCAAGCACTCCTAATATCAATTCACCCTCTACCTGCTTTTACAAATAGTAGGCCTAAAAACAAAATAATAATTAAAAAAAAAAAAAAAAAAAAGGCAAAACAAATGCAAGAGTATATCATTTGTCCTGCTATATTTTTCATTGTCACACTGGCAAATGTGCTGTATCCATTAACCTTTTTGCAAAGAGCAGAAGGTAAGCTAGTTAACATTTGACAGCTTTACAGAGTCTATTGACTTGTAATGAAAAATTCACCACTACAAGATATTTTCTTTATATCTGCCTACTTCATACAGTTTGTCACTGAGGCAGCTCTTGAAGTCCCCATGTTTTACTCTCCCAGTTTCCCATATTACTTTAGTAAACAGAAGCAGACAGTATCATGATGATTTATTTACTACATGAGCTTTAATTTGTCTGCTCCAGGTTCATTCCATGCGGAAGATAACTTTCAAGCTGTTAGCTGATAGCATATGCTTTACAAAACACATGAATTTTGTTGCTTGGTCCTATCCAGTAGCTGACCAGGCTGCTGTCAGACTGTTGGATGCAACAAACACTGTTTGCATGGAAAGGTTAATGGGTACAACATGTCCTTCTTGCACCTTGGAGAGAATCCAGCAGGTTCCCAAAATTACAGGAAGATTAAAAACAGTGATGATATCATTGAATGCCTGCATGTGGATGCAGGTGCTCTAATGATAAGTTTGTGGCTAAATCTCAAAGGGGAAGGGCTGAGAGCAATTCCCACTCCACGGTGTAATCAATCATTGGACAAGCATATAATTAATACACTGGATATATCACATAGTAATTTTCATTTTCAGAAAGCTTAACCATATTTTCAACATAGCTCAGCAGTCCTAGCATCTACTTGATATAACTGCAATAAATAAAAAATACAAATAAAAATTAAAACATCATTAAGACTCCAAAGAATATAAGAATATATGATTTAGGTAACAGTAACTGCTTTACTCTTAGTTTCAGGCATATATATCAATCTACTTGTATGATACTGCTCTGCTAATTACTATAGGTCCAAAGAATAAAAATGTTGAGAAGTTCATAGCTGGTAAATAAGTTGATAAGCCACTGTCCATCATATTTGAGAAGCTGTGGCAATCCAGTGAAGTTCCCACTGACTGAAAGAGGGGCAACATAGCTCCCATTTTCAAAAAGGGGAAAAAAAAAGAAAAACAGGGAATTACAGGTCAGTCTCACCTCTGTGCCTGGCAAGATCATGGAGCAGATCCTTCTTAAAACTACTCTAAGGTACATAAGCACATAAGGAGGTGATTGGTGACAGCCAACATGGCTTCACTAGGGACAGATCACGCCTGACAAAACTGGTGGCCTTCTGCAATGGAGTTGCAGCTTTGGTGGATAGAGTAAGACCAACTGGTGTAATCTGTCTGAAACTGTGCAAAGCATTTGACACTGTCCTGCATGACACCCTTGTCTTTAAATTGGAAAGACAAAGATATGATGGAGGGACCACTCAGTGGATAAGGAATTGGCTGGATGGTTGCACATGTGTTCTTGTGGTCAACAGCTCAATGTCCAAGGGGAGATTGGTAATGAGTGGTGTTCCTCAGGGGTCAGTATTGGGACTGGTGCAATTTACCATCTTTGTCAGAGACATTGAGTATGGGATCAAGTGCACCCTCAGCCAGTTTGCCAACGACACCAAGCTGTGTGGTGTAGTTGACACACTGGAGGGAAGGGACGCCATCCAGAGGGACCTGGACAGGCTTGAGAGGTGGGCCTGTGCAAACCTCATGAGGTTCGACAAGACCAAATGCAAGGTCCTGCATCTGGGCCAGGGTACTCCCAAGCACAAATACAGGCTGAATGGATTGAGAGCAGCCCCAAGGAAAAGGCTCTGGGGGTATTGGTTGATGAGAAGCTTGACATGAGCAGGCAATGTGCACTTGCAGCCCAGAAAGCCAACCAAGCCTTTGAACCCAAACCATTCTATGATTCTATGAAGTAGATAAATTTTACTTTATGATAGTTCATAGATTGAATTATGCAAAGAAAAACCTAACGTGCCCCAAAGTATCTAAGATGAACATAAAAATTATATGTATGGCAAGTTGAAAGACAGAGATTATGCACATTCCACAAAAGTTTTCCTGAAGGTTCCTAAAAACTTACATTATGGCTAATCTGTTCTGAAACACATGACTAGTCTTTATAAGAGTAGAACTAGTAAGAATACAGAAACAAATAAATAAATAAATGAAGCAGCAAGTTATAGGTACAAGTATTAAGGACAGGCTTAATGGGATCTTTGATCTGAAGGTCAGGGGAAGATGATATGCTACATAGTATGACCGCTTATTGCATATATAAAAATCTTTATTTTGCATATAAAGATTGCGTATAAAAATCTTTAATGAATGAAATTTTAAAAGAGCACATGTTTACGTTGCCTCAGGAGAAAGCTCTTCAGAAACCACATAGTTTGCTTATTTTGCCTTTTTTTTGTTTGTTTTTGTTTTTCTTTGTTTAGTGCACTTGCTTTTTTTATATCTGTGTATTGGGTTTACATAGCAAGGTTTTGGTAGCAGGGGGGCTACAGGGGTTGCTTCTGTGAGAAGAGTTCAGCAGCTGCCCCAAGTCAGTTCAGAGCCATTTTCAGGCAGCTCTAATAGGGACCCAACACTGGCCAGCACCAAGCCAGTGACCAATGCAGTTTGTGGTCTTTGGGAGAGCATACTGAAGAAAAGGGAAAACGGCTGCATGGCAGCAGCTGGGAAACAGAAGTGAGAACCAGCCCTGTAGAAACAGTGCAGAAGGAGGGCAGGAGGTGCAGCAGACTCTGGGGCAGTTCCCCTGCAGCCTGTGGAGAGGCCCCTGGTGGAGCAGGCTGTCCCCCTGCAGCCCATGGGTCCCACGTGGAGTAGATCTCCACACTGCAGCCTGTGGAGGAGCCCCCGATGGACCAGGCCCTGGGCCGGAGCTGCAGCCTGTGGAGAGGAGCCCACGCAAGAGCAGGTGGTCTGGGGGGAGCTGCAGCCCGTGGCGGACCCATGCTAGAGCAGTTTGCTCCTGGGGTTGGATGGACCCCATTGTCTGGAGCCGTGTTGGAATAGTTCTTGAAGAGCTGTTTCCTGTGGGAAGTGCATACAGGATGTAGCAGTATGTCCTGTCCTGTGCTCCTAACCAGGGTCTGATTTACTGATATCGTGGAAGGAACCGTCTTTGGTTCTAAATCTGCATGTTGATGGATTTAGTCAACTCCAGATTTTTACTCTGAGTGTCAATAAGACTTCTATTTAACATCAAGTGGAATAACAAGGCAGACTCTTTAGATGTTTACCTTGTTGGAGGGAGTCAGATGATCTGTGTGTTTAATGTAAATTGCTGAAGAATTAAATGTTTGATCTCAGTGCTTCTGTGGTTTGCATTTGTGTGCAGTTTTTAGATGGCACACAACCTAGCTGCAGTTCTTACAACTACACATGTATCAGCATGACAATCTCAAGCATGACAAAGTCACAACACTATGAAAGACACCATGGAGTGCCATTAGAAATAGAAAAGCTAATTGCAATTAATCTAGATTTCCTAACATTTTATTTGTGGCAAACTTGGGTCCTTTATTTTTTCCAAATCTTCTTTTCTCTATCTTTTTATTTGACTTCCTTTAATTACTATACTACATATTTTTGGTTAATCACATACACTAAATTGCATATTATCTTATTCTATTTGTAAAGTTTATTCTCATGGTATTTTCCATATTATCTTATACTACACTGTAAGCTTAGATTTAGTTGAAAGAGTCAAATCTCAGTGACAGATCTGCAGCAGCAGCTACTGATACCACCTGCTTACCTCTCTTGGTCCTTGGTCCTCGGTCCTCTGTGTTCCATCCAAACAGACCCAGATATATGAACTAGTTATTTATTCTTCCCTTGGCTACCTCTGAGTTGGGCAGCCACCAGTAAAGAATACTAGTTTGTCTTTTCAGCAGTGTGATAGGTGACAGATGCATCTTTGCTCTCTACACAGTTCTGTAACCCAGACTGCAGTTCAGGATTTAAAATGTCAACAGCTCCAAGCAGAGCACAAAAAGATGCACAAATGCTTATGATGCACAAATATGCTTAACTGAGGGCAAAGGGAACAGCTCTTTGGCAAAGACAACTTTCCTATATGCTAGTTTTATATAGCAGAATAAATTCCCTAAAGAATCAAGTAGCCATTAAGATCTCATAATTTGTTGCACAAGCAAAGTGTGTTTCTTTGGTCATTATTCTTCTGATATTATATCCTAGACATGTTTCTCTGATTTGGGAAAAATAAGAACCAAAACAAAAACAAAGCAATCCAAGCATCTAAAGCACAGCTGAAAGAGGAAACTGCTGCAAAGCAGGAGACCAACAGATGATAAACATTGCTTAATGAGCTGTTAGGGAACAATACGTATAACTGAGATATAAAAAAAAGTGGAATGAAACAGCATATAGTAGCATACAGTTTTGGAGCTTGTTCCTTGAGAAATATGGATCCTAAAGAAAACAAAAACAAATGAGTTACAACAACAACATCATCCAAAAAAAAAAAAAAAAAAAAAATCAAACAAACATCAAATATTCCAGAGAATGGCTTTCCACTTATTTCTTCTTGAGATGTCACATAATTTATGTGTGTTGAGCAGGGCAATTCCCTTTCCATGTGGGTAATTCACCGTATTCAATGTACACAAACCCATAATTTAAAATTATTCACAAAATTGCTATGAAGAATCAAATGTAGCAAAGATTAAAGCTTCTTGATTTTTGACTGCTCATTTAACACAAAAACTTACAGATTCACAAACATTCAACAATGGTGTAGAAAACCTTCAGTTCTAAAGCTGCCTTTCTTTCTTCTCATGTATTTTCTTTCACTCTTCACAAAAATGCTGTATAAATCTATTGTTTTGCTATCAGATTTTTTGTAACAGCTTTAAAATATTTTCTTATTCAAATGAGCTTAATAAATATGCAAAAATAACAAGAGTAAAGAGAAAATAGTTTGTGCTACAAGACATACAAAATGAACCTGTGATATGCAACTTTTTGGTGATATGCAATATTTTGGTGGATATATGGGTATTTTGAGTCTTTCTCAGACATTACTGGAATCAAAAGGTCAAATCTGAAATTCTTAATCCTTTTTCAGGAAGCAAAACACCCCCTATTGGAGAAAATCACTCTGTCAATGAGAATACCCCTCTCCATTAATAGTATCTGTTTGTAAGTATGAGTTCATTATGGTACTGGTGTCTGAGTCCTGTGAAAGGACAGACATCACATGTGATGTTTTAGAGAGCTGATGTAACACTTTTGAACAAACTTGTATGATGTGGTGGAACACACATTGAAGAAACAACTCTGCAAGATTTTCAAGTCACAATTTCTGAAATAAAAGTGTGGCCCCTTGGCCTCTTTCTCTCCCTGTCATAAATGGCTACATCCCTACAACCACAAGTTCAAAAAAGAGAAAGAATGAGAGAGGGAAGGACAGTGCCTGCTTCTTTAAGGGTATCTAGTCAAGGACCTTTTCCAAAGCTACAAGAGATAAGGAGAAAGGGAGAAAGTGAGGGGTTATAAACCTGATTAGTAGTTCTAATTGATAAGGACAGAAACAGAATGTGTGAATGTTGATTCAAGCAAAGTTGTCTGAGTGAGGGTCTCCAGACTGGGATAATAAGAAGTAAAGTAGAGGGAAAAATAAAAAAATGCTGAGATGTGGACTTGACAAAGTGAAAATGGAGACAATGACAAGAAACAAGGCTCCCAGTCATGCTGGTTGATGGGCTATCAACATACACATGCCACTTTCAAGATCAACCTGGATTTTGCAGTTGACAAGATTGTTAACCAGAGGGAGAGAAGAGTTGCCTGGACTGTGAGGGTGCAGAAACTTCAGAGGTCTGCAAACCCATGGGTGTGTGCAGGAGAGGGGGGAGCAGGAGGAACAAAGAGGGGTTAGGTAGAAAACAGTATAAAAGGGCCGGTTGCATGTAAAATGGGACTGATCAGTACACTTGTTTGGCCAAGTCTTTGCCTGACCACCACAGCCTGTCCTATCTTCTCCCATTGTGTCATAAAATCTTTTCTTAACCATCCCTCTGTGTATTCATGGTCTTTCTCCTGTGTGTATGAGTGCTGAAGGACTATGCCAGCCACTGGCAAGATGTGTGTGCGTGTGGTTGAAGGTTGGTGCCAGCTCCTGGGGTCAGGTTGTGGACTGAGCACCCCAGCCTATGGTGCCAACTGCTGGACTAAGTGTGGGGTCTCAGCACCAGTCACTGGTGGGACCTGTGTGTGTGTGAATGAAAGTGCTCCCAGCTACTTGAGTCAACCATGGACTGTAGTGTCAGCTACTGGCGTGACTGGGGGTCCTAGTATCATGAATTGGGGGGTCATAGCTCTCTGGTTCTGAAAGGGTCCTACAGACTTTGTGCCCAGAGTGCCAGATAATGGGAGACTGGTGTGAATGGATGGTGTGTTTGCTGCTGGAGTCAGATCAGGGTATAGGTGCCCCCAAGCTTGATGCCAGATACAGGAGCAAGTCGGATCCTAGCATCAGCTACTGGAATGAGTGGGGGTTTCTCACTTCCAGCCACTAGGATGGGAGTGGTATGCATTCCCAAACCAGCTGCTAGGGAGGGAATTGGTGTAAGTGAGGCAAGTGTGGGGCTCCACACCAGCATCTGGACTGGGGCCATGGGTCACAGTCTGAGTGCCTGTTGCTGGCTGCTGTGAAGGGGTATCTGTATCTTCCCCTACCTGGTGTGTGAAGGGTGTGCATGTGTATTTTCTAGCAAACTTTAAGCTGGACTAGCCAGTGAGTACTAGCCAGTGAGTAGCAGGGGTCTTGGGTCCAGGCCAGGGTATCAGGTGGGTATCAGGGCAGGGGGTCTGTGCTGATACGCCCAATGGGACTTGCAAATGCAATATGCCATATGAGGGATGAGTGTGTGAGTGCTGCATGTGTGCAGCAAGTGTCAAGCTGGGCCAGCTGGTGAGTAGGTGACCTGTGAAATGGGTAAGAGGGCTCAGGATCTGTGCAGGAGTGCTGGATGGACAGAGGTGCCATAAGTATGCTGGAGGGATCTATCTGTGAATGCGCATGTGTTTGTGAACCTAGAGAGTGCTGTGAATGTGTCTGTCTCTACCATCTGGAGAGGAGGAAGGGTATTCAGTGTCTGTTTTTAAAATGTGAGTCCTGTGCGTAAGTGCTGTTGAAGGCAGTCATTGGCTGGTGCAGCCAGTGTGACCAGTTGTGTCAGTGTCCTGTCTCTGTTTGCATTTGTGTGTCTTTATACATGCTCATCTTTGCTACTGCTTGAACCTGCAGAAGAGAAAGCTGCAGCCATGACCCCCAGCCTGGGCAGAGACCCTTGGTCCCAGGCACTGGGCTAGGCAACAGTTTACCTCACTTAACAAAACCAATGTCTCATTTTGCAAATTTTGGTTTCTTCTTTGTTCAACTTGTTTAACTGAACACGACTAATAAAGGAATATTATTTATAACTAAAACTGAAACTCATGATATGTATTTATTTTTGCTGTTTCTATAGATCATAAAACAACAACCTGATACAGGCTTTAAAAAGGCATTTAAGCCAGCATCCCTCTTGCCCTTATATCTTTTTAAATGTGTAATTTCAAGTGTGAAAATCAGCAAATTTAAAGCCATATGTGCTATCATTACGTGTTTTACACTTTCATGTGCAAGTAGTTTTAGAGCTGTGATGGTGGCTGGGTCTTATTTAACTTGTTCTTTTGGGGTGGGGGGAGGGATGAGGAGAAGCAGCTGGAGTGAACTGTATTTTAAAGTCCTAAATATCACGATAAAACTTTTATAAATTTAATTTTGGCGAGAATTACAGAAGGATGTATGACATAAGGATAGCCCTGTTGAGCACCACTATATCCAAGGTTTTTGTACTCACTTGCAAGGGCTCAGGCAGGCACTCCAGCTCCATATGTGGTGGATGAAGAGGGCAGAGTGAAAACCTAAAAGGTGCAGTCCATTTACACAGCAAACATCTAAGCTCACCAAAGGGAAGTAGTAAGCAAACATGATACTCAGTCCATATCCCATCAGGTATCTACCCATGGTTCAGAGCAGTCTCACTGAGAAAAGAAAGAGTTCACAGCCCAGAATATTTCATTAAGTATCTGACCCAGACAAGGTAAGTTTAATTTTTTCCTCAGGCTAAAGGAATTCAGCTCCTGAGTGAAACACTGAAGCAAGCCCTACCGGCTAGACAAGGAACCAGGAGTAAATAGAAATCTTCTGCACTGATGACTGAAGCTGAGTATGTCAAATTGATTGTAAAAATCATGATGACAATGAGAGAGTAGACAAAACAGAGAAAAAGATCTCCAAGATGAAGAACTTTGTGTGTGTTTTCATTTAAGGGTCACTTGAGGGATGCTGCTTCTTGTTGCTGACCGTAAAACTTAACATTGAGTGGAGAACAAGATGCCAGGGGCACCAAGTTCAGGAAGATAATATCTCTGGGGCTGATGGTCATATGTCATTTCCCCCACTTGTATTTCTTGGTTTTGGTATTTTTTGTAATCAAGGCTTGAAAGAAATGTTGTGTGTCATAAACTGAACCCTAGGGAAGTTTCATTGGTCTATTAGTATGCACCTATTCAACAGAATCAGCATGAGGCAAGTTACCTATTTTCATCCTGAATTTTCACTAGTCTTGGCAGTTTAACCTTGCATAAGTATTTTAAAATGCACATTGAACTGTTCCTTGCAAATTCTACTGGCCGTGGCATGAGCTTCAGTATTACAACTGCTCCACTGTAATTAGGAAAGAGATATCAAAATCCTAGGACAGGAACACCTGAGGTAGCATATTAAATATTTATTCAGAGTAGCACATTAAGCACAATAATTTGGACAGTGAATTATTCTAATTAGATGTCCACAATAACCAGCTTTTCAAATCTAAGCATTAAAAATTTCATGTGGTACAATGAATGTATTTATGAGGAAAATAGAGGGACTTTTTTTTCAGTGAAATATTGAGAAAATTAATTGTCCCCTGTTTCAGTTGGCAAACAGTCTGATATAGCTGAGATCAAGGCACAGCAGCTTGCCAAGTCAGGATAGTAAACCTTGTTCATCATCTGCCATGGCATGTTATTTTTTCACTTTATGTTCTATGCACTTGGTAAGTATCAGCCATCAGAGTTTCTGTTCCCTTTTTTCTATCAAATCACTTGACTTTCTAGATCCGCAAAAGTTATTTCCACCTCATATGATATTACTCATGGCAAAAAAATACATTCTTTTTTTTTTTTAATTATTATTATTGAATTACTTAAGGTTCTTATTACTTATTGTAGATTTAAAAGACCTCCCTGTGCCTTCAGAATATCACAGAATCACAGAATGACCAAGGTTGGGAGGGTCCTCAGAAGATCATCTAGTCCAACCCCCTTGCCAAGCAGGATCACCTAGAGCATGTTGCTCAGGATGGCATCCAGGCAGGGTTTGAATATCTCCAGAGAAGGAGACTCCACAACCTCTCTGGGCAACCTGTTCCAGTGCCCTGTCACCCTCACAGTAAAGAAGTGCCCCCTCATATTCAGCCAGAAAATACCGTGATTCAGTTTGTGCCCATTGCCTCTCATCCTGCCACTGGGCACAACTGAAAAGAGATTGGCTCCATCCTCTTGACATCTTCCCATCAGATATTTATACACATTAATGAGGTCTCCCCTCAGTCTTCTCTTTTCCAGGCTATACAGGCCCAGCTCTCTCAGCCTGTCCTCGTACGACGGGTGCTCCAATCCTCTCATCGTCTTCGTAGCTCTCTTCTGGATTTGCTCCCTTAGTTCTATGTCTCTCTTTTACTGGGGAGCACAAAACTGGACCCAATACTCCAGGTATGGCCTCACCAGGGCAGAGTAGAAGGGGAGGATCACCTCCCTTGACCTGCTGGCAACACTCTTCCAAATGCAACCCAGGACTTCTTTTGAAGTCCTCATCGTGATATATAAGTTTTGGAAGAAGATCCTGACCCCCACCTCCTCCAGTGAACACACAAATTAGAGTCTTAGTTGTGGATTTTGTCCTGACAAGAAATTATATTTCAAAATGATTTCATTAATGACACAAGCACAGCACTAGACATGTCAGAAGTGTGCACTTCCTACATACATTTTATTAAAAAGCAATATGGCAAGCCCTTAAGGCCACGGCTTTTACTGACAACAAACTAAGAAAAGCCCTATCATGGTATGTGGCCTCATTATGGTATAACATGTCTTTTGCACCTCTGGTATAATCAAGAGTTTGCTTTTGCTTGTGGAAAATCTTGCTGTGCTTTTAAAATTAAAACTGCTGTACACAATGTCCACATAGTATTTTTTCAATAATTCAATTTCTTATTTTAAAAAATAAAATAAGAAAAGTTTAAATTACAATTTTTCCTTCTACAATCTTTCCCATTACTGCACAAACTAGTTTCACTTTATTATGACATACTAGAATATATACTTCTGTGTATTCCATGATAGTTTGCTTGTGCATGCATATTTGAGAAATTAAATAAATAATTGCAGATTTTTTTTTTCAAAAAATAAAAATATAATGATTTCAAAATAAATGATTTAAAAATGATCAATTTTACATGAAGAAATGAAATCACATGCAACATTGAAGTATTTTTTATTGCAGATAAACATTCTTTTTTTTTTTTTTTTTTTTAAAGTCTTACCCTCCTTTCCCAGAAACATGAGTCCTTGTGCCAGCGTCCAAAGGAGGAAAAGCAATAACCTACTGTGACAGGGACATTCTGTCATTCAACACTATGTATCTGCATTAATCTGGTTTTAATTTGCTTATTGTTTATTTTGAACATTATAACTAAAAGTTTCCATTTTGATTTTAAGGAATTCCAAATATGGTCAAAAATCAAATGGAAAAAGTAACATGGAATGTAGGTCATGGAAAATTTTAAATGGAAAATTCATGTCATCTGTGAAAGCAAAATATCTCATAGAACCACTCTATAAACACACTGGTTATTTTGTTCTTCATTTGCTTCCTCAGTCCTCCTTTATCCTTAAATTAGCTTTATCCTTAATTTAGTTAGACACTAAAAATTTCATCGGAAACTTAAGGAGCAGACTTTGCTGTGTGAGGAAGTTTCTGAATAAGACATCAAGTTTCTAGCCATCAGAGGATAATTTATTGATACTTGTCAAAAGGAAGTATCAGTCTAACAGAAATCAAGACAAAAGGAATGCCTGATGAATTTCCTTTGAAGTGCCTTTTATAAAAGTCCTTGGTAATACATATTGATGAACTCCAAATTGTCTTGCCTGAAGGGAAAAGAAAGTAGACTGCTTTACACTGTCTTATAAATATTCATCAAAAGAACAAGACTTATGTTTCCAGGCATGAGGTGAATGATTACGGTTGTATGATTGCCTTGGAATCTGGAAAATTAGTAAAACAGCCTTTGACAGTGGGAGAATTTTAAACTTGGTACCATGCCATCAGTCCTTTTGGATTTAAAGACAGTGCCTGCTATTCTGAAAGGAAGCAAATTTAGGACTTTATGGATAGCTATAATTAAGCTCACCATTAGTTTCATCTGCTATTTGTTTGCCTCTTTGTTTAGCCAAAAATTAAAGGCAAAGTTGTATAGCATGTCTCTGCTCTGACTGTGATGAAACCACATCATCTGCACTGTGGATGTGTTGCTGGAATATACTAGTGGAAAGGGCTCTTTAATTAAAGCATTATAAAAAAAAAAAAAAAAAAGGAAAAATAATAAAAAAAAATAATAAAAAAGGCTGTTGTGGTTGATGTCTTAGTAGACAGAAATCTGCAGACTGTTGCTTGGCTCAGCTCAGTCTTGATTGTTTCATAACAGAATTGAAAGTCAACAATTTACCTTTCATGCTTACTTAGTGCATGTGATAAGGATATGAATTGCATGGGAAAGAATCACTGTGAATCGTTTGGGGAGAAAAAAAAATTGTGTCTGTGCTCACTGATCTGTGAATTCTCATCCATTGCTCAAACTGTCTGTAGTTTTCTATTGACCCTTGTAACCAGCTGCTAGCCTTCTACTAGCAAAGACCAACGAAAAACATTCTCAGGAAACATTATCCTTTACAGTGTTTAGCACTTAAATGCAATTAGGCAAATATAATATCCTCTTTGAAGAGAAATAGTTGCTCAGTTTAAGTAACTGAAACTAATTATCTCTGTTGAATGAATGACACATTCTATGACTATTTGAGTGGTGTGTTATTTCTCAAACTGAAGAGGGTAAATAGATTGTATTTCTGAGTGGAGAGCAGTAGAAGAATCTTAACAGAGATTTATATTAATTTATAACCATACTTAAATACAGAGTCCTGTGCAGCCAGCCAAAATGTGGTGGCAGCCAGCCCAGAGCAAAGAAACTCAGCTTGTAAATAGTGTTTTCCAAGAAACAACTTATTATGGAATAAATGGTGTAACTGCTTCAAGTGCTGCATTTGAAAAAGATGTTATTACCATGAAAGTTGACTTGATCAGAAACATTTAGACAGATTTAAAGGAACTTTGTAACACTGAGTTGGGTTGAATACCTAGATGATGGTGATGACAGTGATATCATATTTGTACAAAGAACAAGATGGTTATTTGATATTGTCTTTATGGATAGATTATGAAATCTCTTCTTTTATCTTGTCCTGTTCTACTTAATGTGTTGTGTGATCCATGTTACTCATCTCATGAAAAATAGTTTGATAACTGGGCCTCCTCAAAATATATATTGAGAACATTGAGAACTCTGCCATATAGAAGCTCAAGAATTCATCTGACAAAACATCTGAAAAAAAAAATAGCAATCTTGTAATTCTGGAGAAACGTTAAACAAATTATTTTTTTTTCCTTGTTCTCAAGTCTTAAGAAAATCAGAATCAGAAGATTTTCATGTATTTAAATATTTGTCATGGCTAGAGATTTCTGTAAATGATATGATGGCATTATTTTTGTAACAGTTTTCATTTCTCTGCCAGGGAATAGTTTTCCATTTAAATAGTAAATATTGGCTGCAACACCATGCAGAGGAGAAACCAAACCAAACCAAACCAAATGAACAACAACTAACAAACCGAACATCAGCTAAGTACCTTTAAAACTTTGCACTATCTGCAGCATTTACCTGAATGTCTGTAATGTCACTGTGTAATGTCACTGAATTACTGTGTTCTAAGAAAGTGAAGAAAAGTATACAGTAGCATTACAGATGGTGTAAATTACATGAAAGGTCTACTTATTTATACATGAAAAGCTTGATGTCAAAGCATACAAAATACAGCCATCAACAGCAGAGACCAGAGAGACACCTGTGTCTGTAGTTAATCAAATGGCTTACTATAACTTTAAGGTAATATGAAAAAAACAAAGTGCTGAACTGAAATATTCTGACTGTCAAAAATTGTTCACTGAAACACTGAAGTGTGTACTTCACATGTAGAAATCTCTTTGTGAGATTTCTTGCTAAGAGGACAGGTACTCAAATTATCTTTCCTCACTAATAATACCAGGCAACCAATTACTTTTAAAACTACTCATCACCAGCCAAGTTTCTCTGCTCTCTTTCCTACAGTTGATTATTTCCAGACAAGGATTTCTGTTTAATAATCAACAGTTGCTAACAGTTACTACATAGTGATTTCCTCAGGGACCTTGGCTTCACCGCATGAAATGTATTGATCTGAGGAGATAACCATATAAGTATGAATGACCATGTTCATTTCTGATACTATACTTTATGTTTTTTAAAAATCAAATCAACTCTTTGTTACACTACAGTTGTGCTATGTTCTAGCTATTATTTGTGACTTTACTAAAGCATTTCCATTATATAGTCCTTCCTATGTATGAGTATCAGTGACTCTGCAATGATCACACTAAGTGTGAGCGGAGGGGTGATGGAGCCATGTAGGGCCTTGTTTTGAGTGGTCCAATACTTCCTAGCACTTTCTTATCTTACTGAAACAATTTCAGGTTCAGAGCTGGTTCAGTGGAGTCTCTGAATCAGCTCTGACACTGATAGATCACAGATTTCCACTGGGCAGAATTACACCTGTTCTATCTGGTTTTGCCATAAGCTTTATAGAATTTTATCATCTTTTGATATCACACTCTCTCCACCTTCTCTAAAGGTGGAAAGGTTCATAAGACAGCTGATTTCTGCCACTCTGACTTACATAAGGAGTGGACTCAATTCTTTCCTGAATTTTCTTCCTTTTTTCAACCACAAAGAACTTTTCTGCATCTCAGACCATTTTATAATGCTTTGAGAAAAATACAGGAAGAAAGATTTCATATTATTTTCAGGAAAACAATTTAGAAGGCAAATGTTTGTCAGATCCAGCATGGAATTTATCATAAGTATCAACAATTCCTGTTAGAAAAGCTCCATGATCAAACCTGTACTGTCTTTATCTCAAACTACAGTTGAATCACTAAGACATGGAGAATTGCATTTTTATTTTTATTTTTTTTCCTATGACTTCTTCTCTTTCCCTTGCTGGAGAAATATTCTATGGTCAAATATTCATTGGGATAAGGAATGAGACTAATCATATATATATGAGAAAAATGAAATCTCACATATTTTGTAAGACAGGTGAAAATATCTCTAGTCTAAATTTCCTTTTATAAATGAAATAATGTTAAATGAAAATAGAATTTCTAACTATCCACTGTAACCAAGCTAGTTAAACAATCTAAACTTAATATAATGCCAGTGAACATCCTGGGGATAAAGAAATGACAGAATATCATAGAATCATAGAATATTCCGAGTTGGAAGGGACCCATAAGGATCATCAAGTCCAACTCCTGGCACCACACAGGTCTGCCCAAACATTTAGACCATGTAACTAAGTGCACAGTCCAATCACTTTTTAAATTCAGACAGGCTTGGTGCAGTGACTACGTCCGTGGGGAGCCTGTTCCAGTGTTCAACCACCTTCTCGGTGAAGAACCTCTTTCTGATGTCCAGCCTAAACTTCCCCTGCCTCAGCTTAACACCATTCCCGCAGGTCCTATCACTGGTGTTTACCAGTTAGATTACCTGCCTCTCCACTCCCCCTCACGAGGAAGTTGTAGACCCCCTTCAGCCTCCTCTTCTCCAGGCTGAACAGGCCCAGTGCCCTCAGCCGCTCCTCATACGTCTTCCCCTCTAGGCCTTTCACCACCTTCATCACCCTCCTCTGGACACTCTCCAACAATTTAATGTCCTTTTTGTACTGTGGTGCCCAGAACTGCACACAACACTCGAGATGAGGCCATACCAGCACAGAGTAGAGCGGGACAATCACTTCTCTCGATTGACTAGTGATGCTGTGCTTGATGCATCCCAGGCTACGGTTGGCCTTCCTGGCTGCCAGGGCACACTGCTGGCTCATATTCAACTTGCTGTCAACCACAGTCCCCAGATCCCTCTCTGCAGGGCTGCTCTCCAGCGTCTCAACACCCAGTCTGTACATATAGACAGGGTTGCCCCATTCCAGGTGCAGGACCCAGCACTTGCCTTTGTTAAACTTCATGTGGTTGGTGATTGCCCAGCTCTCCAATCTGTCCAGATCTCTCTGCAAGGCCTTTCCACCCTCGTCAGAGTCCACAACTCCTCCAAGTTTGGTGTTGTCGGCAAATTTGCTCAAAACACCTTCTAGTCCTACATCCAAATCATTTATAAAGACATTGAAGAGAACTGGCCCCAAAATGGAGCCTTGAGGGACCCCACTAGTGGCCATCTGCCAGCCAAACGTGGCCCCATTAACCACAACCCTTTGAACCCTGCCTGTCAGCCAATTGCTCACCCATCTTATGATGTTTTTGTTAAGCTGAATGCTGGATATATAAATATAAATAAATATTTATATTTATATTTATATAAATATAAATATAAATAAATATTTATATATCTATATAAATATATATATATATATATATATATATATATTTAAATAAAAGTTATGCCTGTTTAGAATTTGTTGGCAGACCTGAAGTAATTCCCAAATCTGTTGCTTACCTATGACATACATAACTTGTGACTTGGGTGTCCTTTTCCCCTCCTCCCAAACCTGCCTGGCTAATTTAGATAAGTTGTAAACAAACATATAAATATAATAAATAAATAAATAAATATTTTTTCAGAAGAAAAAAAGTAAGGTTTTGGTGACCCTATAAATAGGATGTTTTGAATGTTCACTAGATACAAAAGAAAATTTTCTCTGAGGACTGTAAGGTGACAAATATAACTCCATTTTTAGGAAAAAAAAAGAATCAAAGAGACTCTTAAGAGATAAACCAAGAAAGTGTAGGCCAAACTGTAGCAAAAACATCTTGACAGAAGTAAGAGAACATCTACTAAAATATAGTTCATTAAAAGTGGCCGGAATAGTTTCAGTCAAGGAAGGTCATGGTTAAATAACCTGATAGAATTCTTTGAAGATAGCTCTGACATGACAGATAAATGAAATTTAGTAGGTATAATACAGCTGGATTTTCAAGAAGTATTTAGTAAGGTTCCACATCAGAGATTACTAACTATGTAAAGAGTCATAAGACAGGGTGCTAGATAGACAACTGGATAAGACACAAATGTAGTCATGCATAGAAATATATTCAATTGGAAAAAAACAAAAAATAAGCAGAGGACAAAGTGGTCCCTTTTCAGACTACATTTAATTATGTAGTACATATTGTTGGAAAGAGGATATTGAAAACAAGATTTTGAAGGTCTGATCCAAAGACTATTCAAGTCAATGGTTTTGGATCAGGAATCAAGCTTGAATACTTGTCTGCCCTTCTGTAGCTGTACTCACAGTTTGGAAAGAACAAGTCAGAGTCAGAAGTTTTGCAGTTATTTAAATATTTGGACCAAATAATAATACATGCTTATAACAAAATATACAAAGAAAAAAAAATATTAATACAAAAAAAAAAAAAGTAAAGTTTCAAGTTCAATAAAGTTTGAAGTAGTCTCAATTCCCAGTGCAAATAAGTGTTCATTATGCTTGGTTTCACTTCAGCTGTATTTCCACAATGGGACATGCATGATAAATATAAAAAGTACCCAAAATATATAACATGAAAAACACCTGAGATCTTTTTCCCAGACTAAAACTATTATCCTATGATATTCACTCCCAAACAAAGTATCATTGTATCAGGTAAATTTCAAATCAAAAGTAATTATGCAGCTACAGTCTAGACCATTTACTGAATTACGACTGATTTGTAAAAATTTAGTCCAAAACTTAGAAAAAGAAGGGGGGACTTTAAACTCACCAATGCATTTCTGTTTCTTTAAAAGGGAAAACTTTTGCAGGTGTGTTAGAATGCTATTGCAGTAATGAAAATTTCTGTTATTTTTTTAGGCTTATATAACAGCCATCAAGAACATTGCTGTGATAGAGAAAGAAGGGTTATGTTAGCCAACAGTAGCACTGCTGAAATTGAAATAATTCCCTCAGAAAAGAGATGGTGGAAAACAGTGAGAATCCTTTTTTAGGAGTTTCATCACATAGGGGAAAGGAATCCCAGACAGCTTGAATCATAATATGACTCCATGAAATCACAACCAGTTGTATTCTGTACTCATTTCCACTGAGTACTGTAATCAATAACTGCTGGAGTTTTCAGTTGTAGAGGCAAGAAGTAGCACAAGGTACCTCAAATACCTGTTAACTGCTTATCACTGAAAGTAGTTTCTTTTTGTTGCTTTCTGTTTTTTTTTTTTGTTTGTTTGTTTGTTTGTTTTGTTGTTGTTGTTTTTTCCTGTTTGTTTTGCCTAAAACTGCTTAAAAGCAGTATTGTTACTTTTTTTCTCTATGAAAACCACTTGGCCATTGTTCTGAAGCAGTAGATGAGTACAATCCACAAGTATGAGTATTCTCCTTAAAATAGTCTCATCAAGTCTAACCAGTAAGAAAGAGCGTCAGAGTCAGATTGTCATGATGTTATTTGCTGAATTTCATCTCAACATTCTGAAAAGAACAGGGATCATAAAGATAAGTGGAAATGTACACACCAGGTTTAATGTCCAAGCAAAGGTGGAAGATATATTCTTCAGAGTATGAAAGGAACATATATCTACCGATTCATTATTAAAGTGTCTGTATAAAAACACAGAATCATTGCTATGCTCAAGAAAAATTACAGTTCTGAATCTTTAATGGGAGTATGTAGAAAAAGTGTTGAATGGAAATCCTTATTAGGAAAGTTCTCACATCCTCCAAGCACATCTCACTCCCTTTCTAACATTGAGTTTAAACCATGAAAGCCATCAGTTCTTGCTCTGACATTTACTGAAGTTGGTTTTCTGGCTTACTTACTCATCATCCATAGAGATGCTGGAATACACTCCTAATAGATATAAAGGAAGAGTATAAAAAAGGATTAAAAAAAAAAAAAAAAAGATAAAAAAAGATAAAAAGATAAAAAAGGGATAGCAATCAAGCAAAGACTGTTCCATTTCTCTGAAGAGCCAAACCCCTCCCCACCCCCCAAAAAAAAAAAAAAAAAAAAAAAAAACAACGAATTTCTCTTCAACACAATGAATAAAACAATTAAGCACTCTCAGTGTAGGAAAATCTATGACAGATGTCAAGGTGTTCCAATAAGGATCAGATTTGCTTATGGCTTCTACCATGGTTGGATGGATTTCTGTGGCTGGATTGCTCTTCCCCTCTCATATGACTGAAAGCACATGTTGCACTCCACAGTACTGGTGGAGAGTATTTTTCTCTCCTGTTTCTCCTAAATGAACTTATCCTTATCTGTCATTCGTACTACAGCCAGTGATTCAAATATTGGTTCCACTGCTAATTTAATTGGTGCCAAGAGTTGCTGAAGTCAGGTAAGAAACGATGAATTAATTGCTGCTGTTTACACTAATTGTGTCATGGATAATGGCAGGTTTCTTCACCGTCATAGCAATAAATGCAAATCTGTACAAAACAGGGATATTAAGTGTAGAAAAACTTAGTTCAGAACTGGTATCAGACTGAATACAGACACGATTATAAAGTGGATGTTGATATAAATTTCAGATTGACTACAGATGTCTTAGTAAATTTCTTTGATTCCTTGCTTTTATGAAAGGTTTCTTCCTTCTGAGCACACAGCCCATATACTAACACATTGCTTGCATTCTAGTTTCATAGAATTTGGACAGAACTTAAATTAGTTGGTGCGTTTTGGGGAAAGCAAGAGTACTAAATAAGTTCAATCAAGTGTCAGTTTCTACAGCCACTTAGCTGATCCAGTAAAGTCCACATTGACATTTTAAGATGCTTGTGTCCGGCTTCCCTTTTCCTAGAAACATGTTCTGAGAAGACGCTTTGCATTGAATAGCTTTGAGAAATCTATGTCTGTTGTGGGCAAGGAGAATGTTTCTTCCCCATTTAAAACAGAAAAACAAATTTCATTGGGTTTAGCAAGAAGTTTCCAGTCATTTCAGAATCATAGAATAAAATCATAGAATAGTTTGGGTTGGATGAGACCTTAAAGATCATTTACTTCAAAAGCTTGACATTGTCAAAGACATCTCCCACTAGTCCAGGTTGCTTAAAGCACCACTCAACCTGTCCTTGAAAACCTCCAGGGGTGGAGTATCCACAGCTTCTCTAGGTAACCTGTGCCAATGCCTCACCACCCTCATATTAAAGATCTTCCTAATATCCTAATGTCTAATGTAAATCTATCCTTTTTCATTTAAAGCCATTACCCCTTGTCCTATCACTACACTCCTGTAGTGATAGGACAAGATAAAGATAAGGACAAGATAAAGAGTCCCTCCTCATTTTTCCTGTAGGACCCTTTAAGTAGTGGAAGGCAGCTCCAAAGTCTCTCTGGATCTTTCTCTTCTCCAGGCTAAACAACTCATCTCCCTCAGACTGTCCTCACAGGAGAGGTGCTCTAGCTTTCTGGTCATCTGCATGGCTGTTCTCTGCACCCACTCCATGGAAGAAAGGAAGAAAAAAGAAAGAGAAAGAGAAAGAGAAAGAGAAAGAGAAAGAGAAAGAGAAAGAGAAAGAGAAAGAGAAAGAGAAAGAGAAAGAGAAAGAGAAAGAGAAAGAGAAAGAGAAAGAGAAAGAGAAAGAGAAAGAGAAAGAGAAAGAGAAAGAGAAAAAGAAGAAAAAGAAAAAGAAAAAGAAAAGGAAAAAGAAAAAGAAAAAGAAAAAGAAAAAGAAAAAGAAAAAGAAAAAGAAAAAGAAAAAGAAAAAGAAAAAGGAAAGGGAAAGGGAAAGGGAAAGGGAAAGGGAAAGGGAAAGGGAAAGGGAAAGGGAAAGGGAAAGGGAAAGGGAAAGGGAAAGGGAAAGGGAAAGGGAAAGGGAAAGGGAAAGGGAAAGGGAAAGGGAAAGGGAAAGGGAAAGGGAAAGGGAAAGGGAAAGGGAAAGGGTGAGAAAGCAATAAAGAAAAAGTTAGTAAGAAGAAAGAAAGAATGAAAGAAAAAAAAAAAGAGAGCGAGAGAGAAAGAAGAGCATGATAAACTAAAACCTAAATAGTAAACTAAAGTACAGAAGAAAGAGAAGGAGACACTAGAGATACTACTACAGAACCGAGGGCAGTAAAGGGAAATTAATAGTGCCTGGGGCCATCTGATTCTGGAAGGATTGCAAGGCTTCCCACACAGATATAAAACTTTAGAAGAACCTTATTTTCTTCTTGCCAAGCCAAGAGCAGAAGTTTAATGAAATAACAATTTAGGATTTTTTCAGGTTTCCTTTTAGGTATAAATTGTAAGAAAAGATACAACTATAAGTAATATTTTCATAAAGTCAATAAAACAGGTGGATTTCCTTGTGTGAGGAAAAGTTCTATAACATACTGTTTGTTTTACAGTCTGATGACTTTGTTAGAATCAGTTGAATCAGGTCCTATGATTTAGTAAATCAAAACATCAAAAAATAATTCTTTGCATATTATGAGATGGGAGAAACTCAAGTGTTGGTTCAGATCACTGCAATTGATTTTACTTGTTATGAAAATGAGTGAATTTACAAACTAGCCTGTAGAAATAAAAGATGATTTACATATGTAATGTTTATGTCAGGGAGATGGTCTTCAGCTTGGTTGTGCTCAATGTCTGATATAACATTTTTCTTACATATTTTCAAACAGAATATGGGTCTATACACCCTTTGGGAGGTGCAGAGGGGTGGGGGAAGAGAAGGAGATAAAGAAGAAAATACATGTATCCCTAAGCTCTATCTCAGTATTTTAAAGTACAGAAGTTATAATTCATTACAACTGTATGCATACAAAAAATCTATTGTTAAAAAAAAAGCTGAAGAGAAAACAAAAAAAAAAATCAGAAATTATAATTTAAGAATTTAACTTTGAGTTATTAAAGTACAGTAAGTGTAAAATGATTGAAAATATTATGCAGAAATATTGTAAAAAAAAATGTCATCCCACACAATGTACATGATCAAAAATCCAAAACCAGTTTCCTCTTCATGTATAAACCCTGCCATACCTTTTGATTTCCAACATTTTTAACCCCTGCATCCCAAGGGAAATAGATATATTCCTATGTCATGAATGGAAATATCACATTACTGCATCTCAAACTCTCCCTTCTTTTTCATGGGAGACATGGATTGTGCTCTCAGTGGAAACTCTGACTTAACATTTTAGCAGATATTCAAACAACTAGGTATTTCAATAGGTTTAATTTTAATTTTAATAGGTTTAATACGTTTTAATTCTGACATTAGACTGGAGAAAAATAAGTAACTCTGCTCTGATTGAGAGTTCTTCCAGAGTCCACACCCATCTAAGGAATGTCCTCTGTGAATCACACTGGTGGCCATATAATTGGTTACTTTGTCTATTGCTTTTGATGGATTCTAGCTGCTGTGTTGATATATGTGGAATAAATTATTAATCTCTTCTGACAACATATCCAGACTCCTTTGCATATGCCTTCTATGAACATAAAATAACACTGTGCATGTTGGTTGCATTCCACAGCTGTAACCTGGTTAACAAACATTGCATCATTAGCTTCTTATGTGGCTAAACCTTCCATTGCTTATTTCCTGATCAATACATTCATACAGAAGCAATGATGATTAGATTTTAGCCTGGGAGGACTATTGCTTTTGAATCTTTTAAATTAAGAAGTAATTATTACTTAACTCAATTTAACAGAGAGATTACCGTTAAAGACTCTAAGCCAAAATATGCTTGATTGCATGGCTGTAGTATAACATCCATCATTGCAAGAAAAAAATACAAAAAGAGTACATATGTGTTAAAGAATGAACATCAAAACTGTTTGGTCTGAGGCTGACAATAACATTATAAGTATGTTTGTAGGACATTGAGTTCACATAACTGAACTTTTTGTTTGTTTTGAGAAAAAAAAAAAAAAGACAATTTTGAAACAGTAGATAAGCCTAATCAATGTTATAAATAGAGATAAATAGTATTTGGGATCCTATGTATAAGACTTTTGACTACAAATGTCATTGAAGAAAGTCATGATTATTATCTGAGAGTCAGTTACCAGGAATGAAAAAAGAAATCGTATTCAAGCTTGCATGATTTTTAGTTGGAAAGTAACTAGTCTGTGTTTCGTGTTTGTTTGTTTGTTTTTTAAACATTGATAGTTGGAAAGGTCCTTTCCAACTTCTATGATTCTGTCATTCTGTGAAAACTTCTCTAATCCTACAAATACTACAGGTTTATTTATTATAGATTGGCAAAATGATCTTGGGATTCACTATCCATGAAGAACTGGTTGGTGACCTGGTACGGCACTTGGATGTGCACAAGTCGATGGGGCCGGATAGGATCCACCCAAGGGTACTGAGAGAACTGGCAGAGGAGCTGGCCAAGCCGCTTACCATCCTTTATCAACAGTCCTGGCTATCGGGGGAGGTCCCAGTTGACTGGTGGCTAGCAAAAGTGACGCCCATCTACAAGAAGGGCTGGAGGACTGACCCGGGAAACTACAGGCCTGTCAGTTTGACCTCAGTGCCAGGGAAGCTCATGGAGCAGATCCTCTTGAGAGTCATCACGCAGCACTTACAGGGCAAGCAGGCGATCAGGCCCAGTCAGCATGGGTTTATGAAAGGCAGGTCCTGCTTGACGAACCTGATCTCCTTCTATGACAAAGTGACGCGCTGGGTGGATGAGGGAAAGGCTGTGGATGTGGTCTACCTTGACTTCAGCAAGGCTTTTGACACCGTCTCCCACAGCATTCTCCTCAAGAAACTGGCTGCTCTTGGCTTGGACTGGCGCACGCTTTGTTGTGTTAGAAACTGGCTGGATAGCCGCGCCCAAAGAGTCGTGGTAAATGGAGTCAAGTCCAGTTGGAGGCCAGTCACTAGTGGCGTTCCCCAGGGCTCAGTGCTGGGGCCGGTCCTCTTTAATATCTTCATCGATGATCTGGACGAGGGCATTGAGTGCACCCTCAGTAAGTTTGCAGATGACACCAAGTTAGGTGCGTGTGTCGATCTGCTTGAGGGTAGGAAAGCTCTGCAGGAAGATCTGGATAAGCTGCACCGATGGGCTGAGGTCAACTGCATGAAGTTCAACAAGGCCAAGTGCCGGGTCCTCCACCTGGGATGCAATAACCCCAAGCAGAGCTACAGGCTGGGAGATGAGTGATTGGAGAGCTGCCAGGCAGAGAAGGACCTGGGAGTGATGGTGGATAGTCAGCTGAATATGAGCCAGCAGTGTGCTCAGGTGGCCAAGGCCAACAGCATCCTGGCTTGCATAAGAAACAGTGTGGCCAGCAGGGCTAGGGAGGTGATCGTCCCCCTGTACTCAGCTCTGGTGAGGCCGCACCTCGAGTACTGTGTTCAGTTTTGGGCCCCTCGCTACAAGAAGAACATCGAGGTGCTTGAGTGGGTCCAGAGAAGGGCGACAAAGCTGGTGAGGGGCCTGGAGAACAAGTCCTACGAGGAGCGGCTGAGGGAGCTGGGTTAGTTCAGCCTGGAGAAAAGGAGGCTCAGGGGCGACCTTATCGCTCTCTATAGGTACCTCAAGAGAGGCTGTAGCAAGGTCTGCTGGTCTGTTTTCCCTTGTGCCTGGTGACAGAACAAGGGGGAGTGGGCTTAAGTTGAGCCAGGGGAGTTTTAGGTTGGGTCTTAGGAAGAACTTTTTTACCGAAAGGGTTGTTAGACACTGGAACAGGCTGCCCAGGGAAGTGGTGGAGTCACCATCCCTGGAAGTCTTTAAAAGACGTTTAGATGTAGAGCTTAGGGATATGGTTTAGTGGGGACTGTTAGTGTTAGGTCAGAGGTTGGACTCGATGATCTTGAAGTCTCTTCCAACCTAGAAATTCTGTGAAATTCTGTGATTCTGTGATATATGAGTAGTCCAAAGCAAGCCATTTTATTTCCCACAATCTTTATGAGACTTTAAAAGAGAAAATTGGAGGTTCTTCTAAGCAGCATTGTCTGTTTAAAGTAACCAGTTAAAATGAAGTTTTATTGCAGAAAATTAGCTTCCCTATTTTTTTTCACTATGGTACAAAATTCAAATATGCAAAAGTCGAAGTCAAAATTACACTAGCATTCACACCCACACAGTCTACTGTCTATCCTAGTAAATCTTACTGACCTGTTCTTGGATGCCCTCATCTTTGTGTGTAAGAATAAAACTTTATTTGTGTGTAAGAATTAGTGTGTAAGACTTTGTGTGTAAGAATAAGACTTTATTTCTAATTCCATGTGATTTGAGAGGATAATCAGGTCATAATATTTTTTTATTTTTTTTTTCTCTGAGGTTAGAGTGAATGCAGAAATGTTTTTCTCTCATTCTTTCAGGATCGTTGATGAACTGACTCATATAAAAACACATACTTTTTTCCAGCTTGTTTTAAAAAATTCAGCAAGTGAGCTTATTTAAAGAATAATTTTATTTTTATTGTTTATGTTTATTACACACAAATGTTTTCAAACAAATATTTGCAATGTTTTATATGTTATGCAACTGGAATGCAAATGATTGGCACTAAATATTTCAGATGTGGTGCTTTGTTCTTGTCACGACATTTATATTACTATTTTAAGGCGTTCTCTTTGGGCTACTGGAATGCTGCTCTTTAAAAGACAAGGTGAGGTTAGAAGGAGGGATGACACAGGTTTATAATGAAACACCAGGAAGGAATAGAAATTAATCTACATTGTGAAACAGAGAACTTTATTAAAAAAGCTGATCGTCAACATTATTTTAGATGTTATTTCTATCATGTTATTCTCACTTACCTAGCATTTTCTTCCCTTCTGTATACAAACGGATGATAATATCAGTGTTAGCTGGCTCTTATATATATCGGTATGCTCTGATTTATAGACAGTAGCTACGATAAACAAAAGCAATACAAAATTAAGGATAAATTTTGACAAATTATTATCTTTTCAAATAAGGCAGACAAGTTTCTTAGCAAATTATTCAGACAGATAAGCAGTTTCACATTCTAAGAGTAGAATTTATGTAGAATAGGAAATAAATCTGACGATATCATGTATCACGGGAAACTAGTTTTTTTTTTTTTTTTTTTTTTAATGGATATGAAAACCTAAGTTATAAATGAAATAAGAGATCTTTAGTATTACTGCTCCATGATTCCTGTTCCTTTTCTGACTTTCAGCACTTCTGTTGAGTTACTATATACTACTGCAACCTAGAAATCAGACTCTTCAGTTGTTCTTTTTGTTAATTTTCCACCTCCAAATATATAATAAAAGGTGGAAAGTAGGCAGAAGTGATTGATATCACTGCCTCTCAATATTCCTATACAACATATTCTCCAGCACATATGAATTTGACCTCCTTTACTTCAGTACCAAGTTACCGGTACTAGATTGAGAATGTTTCCTCATGATACCTATAGCTTAGAGGCAAACATACTGAATTGCTAGAATATAAAGTACAGATTTGTGTCTAACCTACCTCTTGTCCACTTCAAAGCTTGCTCTGAGCTTGCCCACAACATTCCTGTTACAGAAGAGAAGAAAGATTTTTTTTTTTTTTTTTTTTTGATACATTAGCTGAGGTCACACAAGATTACATCTGGGAACACAACTGGTTTAATGCAACAGCTCCAAATAATGTTCAGCCACTGTGAATTAATTAATGTTCCAAACTGATGTCTGTTGCTGTCTCATCTCGTATAACCAGAAGATGTTGTTCTCCTCTCACAAATCTTCTTCCATGCCACTAGCACAAAAAGTCTTCTAAACCCCTGACAAAGCACATGTGTTGCTGCTAGATAATAACAATCCGTTAATCTGTGTAATGAACCTTTAATGCGTCAAGTGTTGGAACCTTTAAAATGTCCAAAGAACGTCCTTTTTTGGTGTTTTGCAGACATTTTTTTTTTTTTTTTTTTTTTTTTTTTTGTCCTTTGCCCTCCTTCCAAACACATCTTTCATCAGGTGAGTTACTTCTCTCATACAGACAAACAACTTTTAAGGTAAACTCTATGCTTAAAACAAAATCATCTGTGTCATAAGGTGATATAAAACTCTGGCACAGGTCTTTTGACACTTTTCAGTTGGTACTGACAGACTCAAGTATTAAAAATTAAGGTTATCTGAGAAATGATTCAGATGCCTAAAGTGGGAGGATGACAGAATTAAGGAGCTGAAAGACAGCAGCATTCCTGCAGGCCAAGAACTACCTCCTGCTTGAGATACCAGATGTTTCTGCTTTGATCGGTACAAGTAGATCAGACCTGCAGAATACTTAACTCTTATTTCAGTCTAGTTATAATCATTCCCCAATAAAGCTAATTGCCAGGTAATTAATGTAATTCTTATACAAGGCAGAACATGGCCTAAACTTTTTGAGAATCAAATTTCAGTCCAAAACTTTACAATATTTGCAATTTTATCTTAAAATGTGCATGTAGGGATGCATCATGAAGAGACAGGGATTGTGTTAGTGCCATCCTGACTGTTTCTGGATTGTGCTTCATTGTCTTGTGTAGACGTGCCTTTTTACACCTAAACTCTAGGAAGGAGTATATTTTAATACTGTTCTCATCAGGAGTGCTGCAAGGTATGTAAAGGGAGTACCGCTGAATAAATTACTTCTCTGGCTAACAAAGCAATATATGCTTTGTTTGTTCCTTCCATCATTGCAGAAGGTGAGTACCACGCACTGATCCTTAGATATTTTTAATGGTTATATCAAAGGCCACAGAAGAAATCTGAGGCAAAAAGGCAGATTGAACACAGACTTCACACAAGCAAGTCTGAGATCCCACTTGCCAGGTCTTCCTGATTACAAAAGTGATAGAGGAGAGCTGACTGGTCTTTAAAATGTTATGATTCTGACTTGAAGAGAAAACACTCTGTAAGAGAATAAGTGTGTCCATTTAATAGCTTCTAGGAAGATGGGAGAGCTATAGAAAAAGCAATTTCAATTAAGTTCTAAATTAAGCAAAAAGGAAACAAAGATCAAAAATATGTGAACAATCTGTCATTTTCTGCATTCCATGCATGACTGAATCAATTAAAAAAAAAAAAAAAAAAAAAAAAAAAGAGTTATTTGGTAGATGGGGTGGCAATGGCTGCTACATTGACATGGCTTCTCTGCCACAGTAAAAGTTATAGAATTTGTGCTGTAGCTGCTTGGAAATGTATTGCTTAATACAGCAATGAACTGGAGCCAGAGACTGCATGATAAATGCTATGGCAACCAAGCTATGTTGTGTGGAATATCTTTATAGATTAAACTGCTTTGATTCATGCATGGCAGCTCATACAAACAGGTGCTAACAAACATGTATGTAATCAATATTTTGTGTATATGACTCACATTCCTTGTAAACTCCCACCATCAACAACATTTATATTCATTGCCACACATACACATAACACATGCATAAACATGCACACATATAAGAAACCTGCAAGCATATATAAGAATATTCAGAGAAAGAATGTATATTTTGTGGTTTTCTATCCATTTTAAAGACTGATTTCTCTTATTTTGACATATGCAAGTTTAAAAATTAAGACTATGAAATGATACATTGGAAGAAAAAGTTAAATTTGAGTCTCCTTGTAAACAACTCCAGATTAAATATTTTTTTTTCACTCTTTCAACATATATATTGTATTTTAAATTGGCACACTAAACTAATTACAAGGGATTTTAGTTGTTGCTGTTTGTTACTTTTCTTAATAATTTTGTAAATAGTGAAAAATAATTTGTATGGCTGAGGGTGTTTGCCATTATGTGAATTATTAAGATAAAGCAATGCTTTTGATAATAAAACATTAGCTGATTTGTTTAAAACAAGGATGTGTTAATAAAGTGAAGTTCCAGAAGTCTCATTTTTTTTTAACATAATCTCACTCCAAAGAAAGTGCAGAGAGAATATGCCTCCCTATTCCAGAAAGATTTTCTCATGAGGCATGGGATGGGATATAGAGGAAGGAAGGAAGGAAGGAAGGAAGGAAGGAAGGAAGGAAGGAAGGAAGGAAGGAAGGAAGGAAGGAAGGAAGGAAGGAAGGAAGGAAGGAAAAAAAGAAAAAGATTTACCTATAAAAGAATTCCCTGTTCTAACAAATTTTTCCTCAATTTCTGGTAGTTATTCTTGGGGAAGGAGTATAGGATGAAGACATTTCTTTGTACTACCTTGTTGCCTTTCTTCCTGTGTACCTAACTATACCTCCTTAGAAAGTGGAGCTGCACTACAAAGAGCTGACCTGACAGAGGCAGGAGGCAGGTGGGGAATGTTCATATGCAGCTGTGGGAGCACTCGGAGAAACTTTTTTTGGGTCTAGAAAGCTGTAGCACAAGACTTCACTGCCAAGAGGAAATCTGTGTCTGGTTCTTTGTTAAAACAATGTAAAACTAGTAGCAGTGATGACTTGGCATCCTGGTTTCAGAAGTTCAGAAACACAAGCATGCCAAGGCTGGATCCAACCCCACATCAACAACAACTCAAGAGGAAAGATATAGTTGCCCCAGTACTCAGGTTGAGAAAGATGTCAAGGAATTGTAGTGCTCAGTTCTGCAGTGCCTGAAAGTTGTGAGCCTTGTCTGGAAACGGAATTCACAATCCTGATTTAGGGCCCTAGAATTTCCTGTGTATTAAATGGAGAACCAAGTACCTCAGCTGGGATTCATAGCACACAGCATACTGACTGCTAGAACACTTAAGCCAGGAATGAGCACTTTTGAGACAATGGTTTTAGAGTCACTTTGTTCTAGCATATGTTTATGCAGTGCGATACAGAAGCAATTTTTCATCACGCGGCACTTACAGGACAACCAGGTGATCAGGCCCAGTCAGCATGGGTTTATGAAAGGCTGACGAACCTGCTTGACGAACTTGATCTCCTTCTATGACAAAGAGACGTGCTTGGTGGATGAGGGAAAGGCTGTGGACATGGTCTACCTTGACTTCAATAAGGCTTTTGACACTGTTTCCCACAGCATTCTCCTCAAGAAACTGGCTGCTCATGGCTTGGACTAGCGTACGCTTCACTGGGTTAAAAACTGGTTGGATGGCCAGGCCCAAAGTGTCACGGTGAATGGAGTCAAATCCAGTTGGAGGCCAGTCACTAGTGGTGTTCTCCAGGGCTTGGTGCTGGGGCCAGTCCTCTTTAATATCTTCATCGATGATCTAGATGAGGGGATCAAGTGCACTCTCAGTAAGTTTGCAGATGACACCAAGTTAGGTGCGTGTGTCAATCTGCTCAAGGGTAGGAAGGTTCTGCAGGAGGATCTGGATAGGCTGGCCCCATGGGCTGAGGTCAACTGTATAAAGTTCAGCAAGGCCAAGTGCCGGGTCCTGCACCTGGGGCTCAATAACCCCAAGCAGAACTACAGGTGGAGAGATGAGTGGTTGGAAAGCTGCCAGGCAGAGAAGGACCTGGGAGTATTGGTTGATAGTCGGCTGAATATGAGCCAGCAGTGTGCTCAGGTGGCCAAGAAGGCCAACAGCATCCTGGTTTGCATAAGAAGCAGTGTGGCCAGCAGGTCTAGGGAAGTGATTGCCCCCCTGTACTCGGCTCTGGTGAGGCCGCACCTCGAGTACTGTGTTCAGTTTTGGGCCCCTCGCTACAAGAAGGACATCGAGGTGCTTGAGCGAGTCCAGAGAAGGGCGATGAAGCTGGTGAGGGGTCCGGAGAACAAGTCCTACGAGAAGTGGCTGAGGGAGCTGGGTTTGTTCAGCCTGGAGAAAAGGAGGCTCAGGGGCAACCTTATCGCTCTCTATAGGCACCTTAAAGGAGGCTGTAGCGAGGTGGGGGTTGGTCTGTTTTCCCTTGTGCCTGGTGACAGGACAAGGGGGAATGGGCTTAAGTTGCACCAGGGGTGTTTTAGGTTGGATGTTAGGAAGAACTTCTTTACTGAGAGGGTTGTTAGGCGTTGGAATGGGCTGCCCAGGGAAGTGGTGGAGTCACCATCCCTGGAGGTCTTTAAAAGATATTTAGATGTTGAACTTAGTGATATGGTTTAGTGAAGGACTTGTTAGTGTTAGGTCAGAGGTTGGACTCGATGATCTTGAAGTCTCTTCCAACCTAGACAATTCTGTGATTCTGTGAGTTCCCCTCTCCCTACTGTCCTTATAAGTTGCTCAGTCTCTCTTTCTAGAAGCACAAGTGAGCATATGACCAGAGGAAGGAGATGATCCAGGTGAAAGCTAACTATTTTCTGGTGTAGTTGGATGTATGAACTCAAGCCATGGTTCTGCTTAGGGTGATGAGCAGCGGGGGACCCTGGTGATAAAAGCTTGATTATCCCCATCTGTCCAGTGGAAATCAGAATGTTTCTATCTGGCCTGATTACCTTCAATACTCATCTCAGAAAAGAAAGGAACTTCCAGTCATTCAGGATGAAATTCACCTCATCTAACTAAAGTAAGACAGCTGGCCCAAGCTAATCATCTATGCTAATCACTTTCTCTTTACATTCACTGGAGGTAAATAAATAAATAAAAGACTTGCAGATGATGTTTCCTTCTCTGTCTCCTATATTTCAGGATGGGATGAACTGACAGTTGGAGATGCATATTTCTAATAATTGTTTAATACATGTTAAAGTCATACTAAAAGTGCAAGTGAGACTACAGCATATATTTTCAAACTCTACATGACTTCAGTCATTCTACGTCAAATAAAAATAGTAAGTGAAAAAAAAAAAAAAGTGGATCAGTCATTTAAATATTCAGTGGCTCAGGAGAAAAAAATAGTTACTACTGAGATGCTGTGGTATTTCTCTTGATATCTCAGCCAGCTCGGGAAAAACTGCCATGGGTATGCTTGTGCGTGTAGGTGTCATACTTCTGATTGCAATATTGGTATGTTCTAGGAATGACTGTACTGCATCCAGACAATTGCAATGACTCTAACTAATCTAAGAAAGTTCTAAAAGGAAAGTTATATTGAAGATATCACCCACACTATTGGAGAAAGTATGACACACAAGTCTGCAGATCACAGGGATTTAAAGGCTTTTTTTCTGACCTAGCACCACAAACCATACCCTTAATTATAAGCCTTTGTGCAATACTTTCAGGTATGAAACAGATAATCCTTTGAGAAATGCAATCTGATCAAGAGAACTCTATATAAACTGCCTACTGATTGAACTGGAAGATGGCAAAATGCTATTGCAAACAAATCAATAACAAATATAAGTAAAACATTTTTTTTGTTGTTGTCACTTTAATGACATGTTTACCCCGTTAATTTTTTAGATTTTGGATATTTGCAAGATATTCTGTAGTAATTGCATATTTTCTCTTTAAAATAGAAAGAGGAAAAAAAAAAAAAACTCACTTCTAACTATGTTTGGCTTTCACATTGTGGAAATTCCGCAAGGTAACAAAAGCACTGGAAAAAATCAATTTTCAGACTGAAATAGGAGAGTCAGTTCATTACAAGTGGTCAACAGCTTTCCTGGCTGTTTATGTTATTTATCATAGGAATACAATAAAGGTTCATGGTCTACCTGACATAAATCTAGTTTACTGAAATATTACATATATCTTCATCTGGGAGAGTTGTTGTTTGAGCTAAGAATAGCTTTCTTCAGTTAAAATAAAGACGTGGACTGGAACAAATGAAATATCTGAGCTAAAATTTCAACTTTGTCCTATGCATGGACAGTTCACAAACATAGTAAAGAACCAGAATGAACTGTCTTAGTGAGAATAATGGTAATAGTGAGTATATAAGGCTAGTTTTGGCTTTACTTCTAGATCAAGAAAAGTTTGTTCATTTCCATGGCCTGACATAGACCTTGAAGCCTCTGAAGTCTCTTCAGACATTTTCTTTATTCCTATTGGAAAATTTGAAATCCTTTGAACTCCCAATAAACCTAAACTTTTTTTTTTTTTCTGATACTGATGCCAGCTTAGGATCAGTTCTAGATCTGAAAGACAGCAAGCTTATACAGCTATTAAAAATATGTTAAATTTGTAATAGCTGAATATCTTTGACAACTCTATTTTTACTGCCACATACTTTAATTTTCAAGTTTCATTAAATGAGACATTAATGATAGACTGTTAAACTAAACATATTATGATCAACACATTCTAATCATTATACATACATACATATTTACATGTGGTAATTAAATTCTGCTTCATACTTGTTATTTTTTTGTTGTTGTTTTTGTGAGAGCAATACAGCCTCATAAAATTGATATTAACATTCTACAATTTTTTAAAAAGTCATTTTGATAACAACTTTGAAGAAGTTTTATTAAATCATGTCATACTTAAACTTGGATTAACTTTAGCCTATTTCTGAAGGTATAAAGATTCCCTTGATAGTAGAACCAGTGTGTTCTACAATGGAAAAAGATTTTTGTTACTAGAAGCAAGTGGCTTTCTTGCTTGAAATTTTAGTCTCTTATACACTGATAAATAAGGTGGGTTTATAGCTCCTGGCATCCACTGGTTGTGTTAAATAGTAATGGTTGGTCTAAAAAGCCCAGTCTAACTCTAAATTATATATATATATAATCTCAAAACAAAACCCAACCTTAGTAGTTTAATCAAAGACCAGATGACCTCCAGAGGTCCCTTCCAACCTCAACTATTCTGTGATTCTGCAGAAGCATGTCATCAAATTTCTCCTTTCTTTGCACATCCTTTCTTTGCACATCCTTTCTTTGCACATCCTTTTGCAAAACTAAACAGGAGTTAAATATGAAAACACAGTTTTAGATATTTGTAATGAAGACTAACCTATCTCTTCATGGTGAATTTTAACCTGGAATAAACCTGGAGACAGAAAATTGTGTTGAGCCTAGTAGTCCAAGAATATGGGCTGAATTGAACCTTGGAAGTCAAATGAGTGGGAGAACTCATTGCCAAGTGATGTGATGGGGATTGGGGATTAACACACCCACTGAAGTCATGCAGTTTCTGTCCACTTGTAGAATGAAAGCAAAAGCCTACCCATACAAAATATTTCTCTATTAACCTGAACAGCAAGAGAACAAGGAAGCAATCAAGAACTGCGACCTGTTCAATTTTATCAGAGAAGCAACAAAGATTTTCTTCAAACTGTCCTTCAACACAGCTTATGGACTCTATAAAAACTCACTTACTTTTCTGTATAAAGAAACTCCTGTCACTCCTTGTGTTTTAATTTCTTCTCTTTTTCTTAGAGACTGTTTATTCCAAAACTTCTTGAGTGAGAATCTTAATGAAGACTCAGATCTATAAACAGAGCAGTACTTATCATAAAGCCCTACTCAGAGAATGGTAGCTCAACCACATATCTGCATTTCTGAATGATAAGAGCTGTCTTTTATAACTGATTTGACATACATGTATATCGAGAAACAAATATTGTTCTATTAGAATGGTAATTTTCTTCTGTGGTTCTCTCTGGTGATGTAGGATAAAATTAAAATATATATCTTAAAGGAAGATTCTCTACACATATTGTTTACACTCATACCTATAATTCAATCTTTAAGCCCAGTGGCTTAAACAGTTTTTCATTATTTAAATCTTTATACTGTTCACACTATTTTTCTGTTCCTATAAATTCTATGTAATTATTAATCCCAAGAAAAACTGATAATGGCTAGCCCACCGTAATGCAGTCCTTTCATCTTCAAATAGTGCAGAAGATGTAATATACTGCTCTTGAAAATCTTTCTTTAATCCTTTCTTCTTTTAGAATACAGAGCCATGAAGATTTATCGCAGTTCCATAGATTTCAAAAGACGATCATGGCTTTGTGGTGTCAATCCACAGGACCATAAAGATGCTATTTTCCTGGAGCTATATTGTGTTCTAAAGTGGAATGAGGAAACTGACTTGCAGCAGTAAAATATATCTTATTACTCAATTACCGTATGGGGCAAGCAAAGCTTTGGTTCTATTTTTTCTCATTGCAGATTTATAATCATGATTATTTTCACTAATGTAAGTTTGAATATTTTACAGTTTTATTTTCATACAACTAAAGTATAAGATTTTTTCACCTCTATTTCCACTTTTAATGTATTTTTCTTTACAAAATATCTATGTATTCAGTCATAACTTTTCACTTCAATTAACTCTTTTTTTTACTTCAAGAAAAAACAACAACCCAAATCCCTAATGATTTATCACACTAATGTTCATTTATCTGACCTCTTTTTTTTTTTTTTTTTTTTTTCCCATTGTTATTTCTGTAGTTTACCATGACTGTATTTTATTTTATTATTATTATATTATTTTTTTTTTTAGCCAGCCATGATTACATGGATGAAGAGTAACGATGATGGAAAGTACAGGTAGTCTTCATGTACTCATCAGGTGCCAACAATGGATTTCAAATGATTTTGCTAATTATTTAACAATTTTACTGCAAAAATTATACTTTACTAAAGCAATAATTACTGTTTTGCAGTTTCACATTTACTTGTGTCTAACAAAAGACACCCCTTAAACAAAGAAAAAATAACTAAAAAATACCACACATCAATAGCACACTGCATGCCAAATGTACTTTTAAAAATGACCGAAGGAAAAGAAATAAAGCATAGGCACCTGAGGAGAGACTGGCCACTTATTTAAGTTTACTTGAGATGTAAGCTTCTTTCAAAGATGAATTGTTTTCCTGGGAAGACTAAGCTCATAACTTCAAGTAGCATGAAGATTGCTGCTCTTTGGAATTCCCTATATGATCCACGAAACAACAGATCCCTGTAAGAACAAGAGCAGAATTGTCTGGCTCTGCCGTTGATAGAAATAAATTTATTGTTGTTGATACAAGGCTTACAGAAATATTATTCCAATACCTTCAAGCTGTAGTTTTCTTAAAAAAATAAAAAATAAAAATCAACCCAGAGACAACAAAACCAGATAGCGTCTCATTTTCTTCTCAGTCTGGAAAGTGTCTCCCTCTCTGTCTCTCCCTCTCTGCAAGACCGCCTTACTCATACAGTTCCGATGCAGTGGAGCATGGCGTCATGAGATGCTTATTCCTGAATTTAAATGGAGTGAAACGATAGCGATTCTCCGCGAAAATAAGAACAACGTCCCAATCAGGTTTGGGCCACCCTCAATGTCATCAGAAGGTGAATTAAGAGGATTTGCTAATTCCATGGTCGGTTTCAGAACAGATCTTCCCAGATGCAGCTGTTATGACCAGCTGGGTACCACGCAGTGCTCTGCACAAGCACATACGCATAGACATGCATATAGACAGACTCACGTACAACTTCCTTGCATGCCGAAGAAAACTCCTCCCACAGTCTATCCCTGGCACACATTTAAACGGCTATTTTATACATATTAACCCTGTGAAACGCTGTAGGACTTTGCTATTCACCTCCTAGATAATAAACTATCCGTTTGCAAGCCTGTCACACAGTTCACAGATCAAAGAATCAAGGTGTCACCAGCCTTCTTTAGTATAGATATCACTGGTTCTTTACTGCCTAGTTATGCTTGCATAGCCCTTAGACACTTTTTGTCTTGAGGTTACTTACCCCATTCAAGTACTCTATCTTCCTTTTCACTCCATCTGTGCCACAGGCTTGCTGGCTGAAGGAATATCAAACAGAAAAATGCAACCGTGCTCCCCCCATTATTTATCTTATTTTCCTCCCATCCTGCTTTTCTGGTTTTGAACATAGTTTTCCCTTTAAAAATAAATAAATAAGTAAATAGATAATTATTAATTTTAGACGAAAATATAACAAGGGAATCTTTATTAAAGAGATTATTTTATTTCACTGTGTGTTCAATATCTTTATGAGATAATCTCAATTCTGTGTACCTCAGAAAAAGATAAATAAATAAACAAGGGGGGAGAGAAAGTGAGCCTTGGTGTAAGGTTTATATCTCTTGTAGAGCAAGAAAGTTGCTTAGTTTTCTCTCTGTGCTCTTTAGACCCAGTCTTCATCACTTACTTAAAAGAGAAGCATGATGAACAAGTTCTTGTACAACTCTTTCTGCCAAGATAATGCCTGTGCCAGTAATTTACAAGTAATGGGCTACAGCTGTGATCTCCAGCTCTTGAGCTGTTTTGGTATTTCAGTAATTACAACAGTTTCATTAACATTTAAAGGGAATAGTCAGCTCAATATCAGTAAGAGACTATTTTGTACAGCATGGATCCATTTTACATTTGCATTTGACATTTGATAATCTCTACACATAAGTTCTGAGCTGCGGAAATGAGATGTCACACAAAGGAAAAATTAACCTAGATATAAATTCTTAGTATATCCAGGACTGGTAGTATTGTGAAAAGCACCCCTTTCCCAGTCTAATATTCATTTGAAACATGAAACATAATTTTTATGCCTTTATTGGGTACTTGTGATATCTGTGGATATTTAAAAGGAATGCAAGTGGGAGGCTGGTTGAATAATAAAATAGTTAACAGGACATATATGTGGACATATTGTCTATATGTTCATAATAAAAACAGGTATGTTTCTGAGACGTCAACTATACATTTTATAGTAGTCTTCATTTTTGACTACCATTCCCCTTGGCAACTATTTCTACCATGCACAACTGAAGCAATTAATGAGAATCAACAAAGAAGCATCATTACGGTAGTAGTAGTAGAGGGTGAGTAGTAAACAATAAATAAAATTCAGTTTAGACAGGTTTGAGCTGATGAACTTGGGAATAAACAATCTTAAATTCTGCATACCCTACAAACTTAGGAATTGGACTGTTCTATAAAAATTATAGCTCATTTTTTATTGAATGATAGTTCAACAGTTGTAAAAAAAAAGCAAATTAAATGTTAGGAACTAATGGTAAAGGAGTAAGGAACAAAGCACATGGTCCACTTTCATTAACCGTGGATTTTCCATGTCCTGAACGCTATATAGAGTTCTGATCCCCCATTGCTGAAGAATATGACAGATATGTAGAGGGATTAATAGCTACAAATATATCATATGTAAAGACTAATTTGCTTATGAGGAAAGATCAAATAGATGAGGACTCCTCACATTCTAGGAAACCAGTTACCAAAGAGGGATAAAATACTCTATGAAGTGGTGGGTTACCTAACAAAATATAGTTTTTAGTTCTAAACTGAACAATCATAGAATCATAGAATGGCTCAGGTTGGAAAGGACCTTAATGATCATTCATGGGCAGGGATGTCACCCGCTAGATTGGGTTACCCAGGGTCTTGAACACCTCCAGGGACGAGGCATCCACAGCTTCTCTGGGCAAACTTACTTCTTTACACACCATGTATTTAAACTTTAAAATTTCTTGCTGTAGAGTATGTGAATGTCAAAACTTTATATGTGTTCAAAATATCAGGTCCTCAGAAAATAAAATTCTGTTCTCACAGGTGATACTTTCAGTTGAGGAAATTTCTGAGCAGAGAATTTTCTGGAGGCTGGCAGAATATTCTGGAGAACATTTACTATAATGATTTGTAATGTTTTTATATTCTTTCCTATGCATCTGCCATTGACTACTCTCAGAAGTAATATGGATACTATGAAGATGGTGGTTTGGTATGACCAAACTTATTTTCTTCTGAAATAGTCAATCCCTTTAAAAAATTACAATAATAAAATACTGTCTTTACTAGCAATGCAGATAATTTTCTCTTCCTTCCTAGGCTTTTTTTATGCCAAGAAAAATGTGATACAAAAACACTTCAGTCACTGTTAAAGACAAATTTGTTTCGTCTTCTAAGAAATTATAAGTGCAAATCAAGCTCTAAAAACTTCTTAGTGAAGCCTGGTGAAAAAATCAAGGCACTGACACCATCTTGGGAATAGTCAGGCAAGAATGATTTGAAAAAATATCTTTTCACACTAGATATAGCCTTTAATATTTCAACATTATTGAGCCATTCAATACAGAAAAAAAAAAAAATCTGATAGCTCAGTTCTATGTATGAATCATTAATTTTATTCTAAAAATCAAGGGGAGCATCAAGGGGTAAAAACACTTAATAACACTTCCCCTGTGCTGCATCTTCCTCAGTATAAATCCACACATTTTCGGGTCAGTGAAAGTAGTAGAAAAAAAAAAAAGTTTCAGAATTTTTATTATTTGTGTAGTTTTATGTAGTTTTATGATCTTTTGCAGAATTTGCAAGGGGAGTACTTTGCATGGTTTTAAAATGACATATATTTACCTATGTACAATGTATCACTAAAATGGTTAATAAATAATTAAATATAGTTAAATTTGTAACTTTGGAATTTTGTCCACTCTCCATGTATACAGAAAAGCTGGGGAGGGACTCTTTGTCAGGGAGTGTAGTGATAGGACAAGGAGTAATCGCTTTAAAATAAAAGAGCACAGGTTTAGATTAGATATAAGGAGAAAATTCTTTACTTTGAGGGTGGTGAGGCACTGGAACAGATTGCCCAGAGAAGCTGTGGATACTCTCCATCCCTGGAAGGCCAGGTTGCGACCTGATCTAGCAGAAGGTGTCTCAGTCCATGGCAGGGGGGTTTGAACTAGATGATCTTTAAGGTCCTTCTAATCCAAATCACTATGTGATTCTAAGATTCTATGATTTTTCCATTCCTTTATAGCACTTAAAATAGCACTTTCTCAAAATTATAAGGTCTGAGCTGCAATTCAGTTTTGGATTTTAAAATTTTTGTGTTCTGTTGCTCATTATCATTGTACAGTTGATTTGCTATTCATATAGCCTTTTTTAGAGAGCTGTGAAGAAAAGTCTTGTGTTTGTCTTATGATAAAAGGGCAATTGAGCTCTGATGTCATCTAAATAATTTGATCTGCAACTAGAGCACTTTGTTGAATATATGTTGCATGGGCATTAAATATGTTGCACAGCATCAGCCTAGAAACAAAGTATTCACAATATCCATGCATTTTAAGCAGGCTGAAAGTTCTAGCCCTAATTCTCATTGATTGAAAAATGAAGTTGCACAAACTACATCTCTCACTGTGGTGTCATTGAGATGGCTTTAATATATTTTTCAGGCAAGCAGAATTCCTTACTTTAATGCAGAAAAATAAATGAACTACTGTGTAACACTTTACACATGCAAATAACAAGAAGAGCTTTGGGGTAAAGACCAAATATCAGACTAGTGTATAACACAAATAATGGTTTTGGTTGGGACAGTTAATTTTCTTTGTAGAAAATTAACACAATGTGTATGCTTTGGATTTTTGATGAAAACAGTGGTGATAACACACCAATGGTTTTAGTTATTGCAGAGCAGTGCTTACACAGAGCCAAGGATTTTTCTGTTTCTTGTGCTGCCCTGCTAGAAAGGAGGCTGGGAGTGCACAAGGAGCCAGGAGGGGACACAGCCAGGACAGCTGACCTAACTGATCAAAGAGATGGATGATGCCATACCATATGGCATCATGCTCAGCAATAATAGAGGGGGTAATGAGGGAAGAATGGAGAGGAAGTTTGGAGTGATGGCATTTGTCTGCCTGAAAAAACATTACGTGTGATGAGCTCTGCTTTCCTGGCAGTGGCTGAACACCTGCCTGCTGATGGGAAGTAGTGAATGAATTCCTTGCTTTGCTTTGTTTGTGTGCTTTGTTTAACCTAGTAAGCTGTCTTTATCTAAACCCTTGAGTACTTTTACCTTTCTGATTGTCTCCCTTTTCCCACCTGGGAAGGGTGAGTGAATGGCTGTGTGGGGCTTAGCTGCCTGCTGGGGCTAAACCACAAAAAATGGTAACAGATACCCTCTTGTCAGAACTTGCTTATTTGCAAAATACACACAAGGTTCTACAGCTGCAGTAGCAAAGAGAAGATGTATTCTCCTGCAGGAACATTACTGTCTGATTTGATGGGATTTGGTTTGTGGCTTCTTGGATGTGGTACTTTGGGACATGGTTTCATAGGTGATACTGGTGGTTGGGGGAGGTCTTTTCCAACCTTGTGATTCTTCTGTGATCCTATGATTCCTCTGTGATCCACACTAGGCTGAGGTAAAATAGATTCTTCTCAAAGCAGAGAGGTTATAAAGGTCACTAATCATTGAACTGGAAGTGAGGAAAAGAATAGGAAGCAGTAAATACCATACACAACCAGACTAAAGCGAGAACTGGAACCTGCTCATGTCTCTCAGCATTTATTTCACTGTCAGGAAATCAAACGCAGACACCACCAGAAGTACAAGATAGGACCGAAATGCTGACACAAGAAGGTATCAGTTTCAGCTGGGAAATGGGTCACTGTTCAATGTGTGTGTGCATTTATGTGCATGTTTGTGCATGTACTCATGTGTGAGAATTTCCAGTGCTTGCCACCTTCCAGTGGGCTGGCATCTGATAGTTCGCATGTGCCCACAGTTCCACTATGTGAAAATGAAGTTAGCTTAAGTCTGTAAAGGCACAGCAGAGATATCTCACAGGAAAATGTGTCTAGACCAATCACATCAAAATAGTAATCCACCCAAAGTACACCAAGACCCATAGTCTATACCATTCTAGCAGTGTCCGTGGAGGCATTTGATACATCAGGCAAGGAGGCAAGGAGAGCAGTAATCTCATCCGGGCACATTAGTTGTGAGAACAGTCACATGGCTATGGTTATCTCAACATGAAGCTACACATCCAGTGTAGACCCACTTTTACTTTCTCTTCATAATCACAGAGTCATTTAAGAGATATAGATGCCATAAAGTTGCAATGTTTAAATCTGTAGCAAGCCATAATGTATTCAACAAATACAGGAGATAATACAGAGCAAACACAGCAGATTCTTGGGCATCTCAACTCATTTCATAAATTTCAGATGGAATTTCATCATCACTGTTTCCATAATGATGAACACAATCATTTCAATAACTGCATCAGAAATGAGTAAAGCCCAAGTCTGTTGAAGAGATGAACTGTGATCATTTTTAGAACAGCAACGAGAAAAATTAGACTTTCATTCTGGTGTGCTATTGTTAACATTTTTTTTTTCCCTCTCTTTTGGAGTTGAAATATTTAGTAATTTCTTGTCAGCAGTAAAATTGTTTCACTTAAGGCTCTTTAAAGCCCTTTCTGAAAACTACTTTAATACTTTCTGACAACGTCTTTTTTGTTGTTGTTCAAAAATGCAATTAATTTACTCTATCTTTTGCTATATTGAAGGGAAATAAAACCTAAAACTGCAAATTTATGTATTTTAGATAAACAAATATAATGCTTATTATGATTATTTTTTTTCCTCCTGGCTTTGCAGAATATTTATTTTGATCCAAAATGTTTTTCCCTTATTTTTCTATTTGATATTGCAAACAATGAAAACACATTCATGAACATCTTTTTTTCAGAACTGAAAATTCTGTTCTTGCTCTGCCACAGACTTCTGATGCATAATTCTGAAAGACCTGCAGGCATGGATAGGTATAATAAAGATGGGGTTTGGTCATCAAAACAGGGAAAACTCTAGGAAGAGTAATTGTGAATACATTCAGAAGTTTCTCCCTCATTGACATGAATAAAGCATTAAAATAATTTATTTTTAATTGAGTTATTTTTTTTTCCTGCCTTGACAAATGTTCCTGATAAAATAAAAAATGCAATCCTTGATTTGATAAGTTTTGGAAAATAACCTTGGGAATAGTGGGCCAAATGTCCAAAAGACATATTCCTTCATTGTAAATGCAGCTGCAGAGAAAAATGGTTGCTAAAGAAGCTGGAAGTTTAAATATCACATCCTTCTTTGTCCTTTCTATCTCATTTTCTGCCTTATGCATAGACCTTTGGAGAGATCTCAAAGGTTTTCCCACTATCTAGAGACAAGAATTAATATTATAGAAGTTTCTCACTATTTTTATACTAGCAGTCTTAAGGAAAGTCCCCTTCCAAACATGTTTGAAAGTTAATGTATTCTCTTTTTCCATTAGCAAAATGTTAATAAACCCAAGTTTTTGATAACTGATAGTATTTTATTGAGGTAACCATAGTTCATTAGTAAATGAAGCTATTTGTATTGTTTGCATATAACTACAAGTTAATACAGTATTAGAACTTGTTTTGTGTGGAAAAAATATACAAATACAGTATATATACACTGTTTAAAAATTATTCATACAACTAACAATTATGAATAGTGACAGGGGGCTTAAAATGAAACAGTTGTCAAAGTAGTTGACATTATCCTGACTATTCTTTTTTCTTATACGTACGTGGAGTTGGGATATTAATACATTTGAATATAAAATGATTATTTATTTTTTTTTTTAGTGAAAATAAATAAATAAATAAATGGATGAATAGAAGCAATGAGATTTGCCACCGAATCTCTGGAAACAGAAGTAGAATTCTGAAATAGATGAAAAATTCAAAGATAATATTGAATTATATCATTAACTGTGACATTATTAGATTGTCGTTTATATGCAATCATATTCTACAGGCTCATTGAAGTATTCTCTAGAAAAAGTTATTAGGTTCCTTTGTTCAAAGAACTGCTGTTTTCAGCTTAATTAAAGTGTATTTTAAATCCTTATTGCAATATGTTTTCTCCACTGAGCTCATGCTATATCTAGTCACCTTTGAACAATGTCTGCTATTGTAATTTTCAAGACTGTGAATTGTAAATCAATGCAAAGCATTTTTCTATTTCTGCTTTTAGTCTATGCAACTTAAGCTTCAGTGAGAATCACAGTGAAGATTTCCCAGAATAGGTTTCTTGGGCAGATCAAAGTCACCATTTTCAAAGAAAATAAGACTTGCTATACCGGATTTGACCACACATTAATTGGCTCTTGCCTTGGGCAGCAGATTCAGAGTGAAAAACAAAATCATTAAAGAACATTTTTGCCAGTTGTGAAAAGGTGAAATAACAGAAAAAAAAAAAAAAAAAAAAAAAAAAAAAAAGGAACGGCAGTGCAATTTTTGTTTTCCTACACTAATACTTGAAGGCAAATTAAGGTTATGTCAACTTCATTAAGCTACACATTTTACATTAAAATTATCAAAAGATATTTCAAAAAAATCTCTCTTATACTTTCAGCCACAGTATATAGAGAGAGTGTATGAGTTGGTGAAATATTAATTCCAGGAGTACAATATATGCACTAAAATGTAAGATTTGATCCCTGTTTGAAGTTTTCAGATCTTTGTGTATCAGCTTGTTTCCATCTTCAGCATAAGTTTTGCTTTACTAGAGAACTTAACACTTAACTAATATAAAGTATGTACATTAAATTAATTGCAGACAAAATTATGCACATCCTGATGAATTCAGCTGAGTGATGAGAAAAAGTCGCAATGGATAAATCACCAAATATATAAATGATAGAAATGAAGACCTAGGTTCTTCCACACAGAAATGGATGAGTACCTGGGTAAGATGGAAAAAAAAAAAAAAGAAAAACAAACAAAAAAGTATCTTCCCTTCCCTTCCCTTCCCTTCCCTTCCCTTCCCTTCCCTTCCCTTCCCTTCCCTTCCCTTCCCTTCCCTTCCCTTCCCTTCCCTTCCCTTCCCTTCCCTTCCCTTCCCTTCCCTTCCCTTCCCTTCCCTTCCTTTTTCTTTTTCTTTTCCAAAGTCATAATAAATAAACCAAACAACAAAAAATTAAAAGTACAAGTGAAACTCTAACATATAAAACTAAAAGACTCAGCTTTTGTCCTTCTGACCTTCAGTCAGCTTCTGTCCTTTTGTCCTGTTGCTGAAGTAACTTTGCTGTAAATAAATAAAGAAATAGACTCAGTTTTTTGTTCCTCAATACAAAGCTGTTTATATCCACAATCAAATTTTCTATCTTCTGAAATGGATAAAGAGAAAGTTCATTATCACATCAGCTCTAGCAAAATAAACTTTCCTACAAACTAGTGCTACTACAATTTAAAACTCTTCTCGCTGATGTAACAGTCTGCCAGGATTTGATTAGCAACAGCAAGGGCTAGGTTCAATTTCAAGGGGTCATATCAAATTGAGTCCCCATCTAAAAACCTGAGAAAATTAAATTAAACTGTCTGGGTGCTCAGTGAGCTGTACTTCTCTACTCTCAAATGATGAATCAACTGGCTTAATGAAACAGTAAGATGTTGAAGGGAGTAAAAAAAGAGGAAAACAGACATTTAAACAGCACAGCACACAACAGTTGTCTATCTATTTGTAAAACAAGAAACAGTACTCTTTTTTTTTTTTTTTTTTTTTTTTTTTTTTTTTTGATGAGTGAACTATTGTGGTAGCTGATCTACTTGCATAACACTCAAATATTTACTGTGCTTGCAAAGTGTGATGGCTGTATCAGCTATTCTGCTAGGTAGCAAGAGCTCAACGAGGATCCAGCTGTCTTGATCCTGCAAGCTGTGCACTACCCTCTCCTGTGGCTTGGGGAGCTGCTTTTTTTCTGCAATGCTTTATGCTCTTTGTCAGGAGAATACAGTACGCAGAATCAGACAGAATTTGTAGCCTTTGTAAAACATCTGAAACTAATGATCTTTCCAAAGGAACACTTTTCAGGAAGATGTGGCAAAAGGATTTGAAAATTTATAGTTAGAAGAAATCCGGTAGTCCCATGTTCAAGGTATATGCTGATGCCATTCATTCGTTGTTTGTAAGAAAGAAGCAGTCATATCCTGCCTCTCCTGATAACAGAAGTGTAAAGGAGACTTAAAAGACATGAGAAAAGAGCTCCAGTGGATAAGGTTTTGGACCATGGCCAACAGAGTCAGCACAGCAAAGCTCTCCTTAGCCCTAAGCAATGCAGCTAGGCACTCCTTTTCAGCTTTTTGCACTAGCAAAAAGCTTGTAGTGTGGTACTCATAGTGCTGGCTCATATGGTCCCCAGTGAAAAGCATCAAATTTCTTCAGGCATCACCTAAATTAACTGCATCTAGAGCAGAATCTGGATGCCACCTTAAGTGCCAGAAACCCAGAGGCTGACATGACAAAAACTACCATGAAGCCCCTTTTTAAAACTAACCTTAGGTTCATATCCTTTAAGCATCCCTACTAATCCAAAATCCCTAAAAGAACTTCTAATCTGCTCAGTCAGTAGTGTATTAGACCCTTTCATCTGAAGGTAAAGAACTCCATAGGCAATTACTAACCCAGTGAGCTGTTCATGTCCCTTATCAATGAAAATACAAAATGTTAATGAACAATGCATGATTAGCCATTTAAAATCAGTAGATCACTGTGAAAAAAGAGTTCCCAGTCCACACCCCTAAAGAAAAGAAAAGCAATGTACCCTGAGTGATTCTGGTAACTAATCAAACATATCCCACATGCTATAGCAAGACCTATAGTGAGATCTCTATTTAATAAGGCCTCACACTGTACAGCAATATCAGCTTTATCCTAGGTGGCAGCTGTACTTATCAAAGCCAATGTCTGCAGAGTCAGAAACCACTTTTAATCTGCAAAAGAAATTATTCATTTATTCATCTGGATTCTGATTATATTTCATCACTACTACATTCAGTGGCAAGCAATGTTATAGTTAGACCTAAAGCATTCTAAAATCCTTCTGATGCTGGCTAGGAGCTGCTGACTAAGAATGCTTATTTAAAGCACTGTAGTCCCAAGCTGTCTAACCTTCAACATTTTAATGCTCAATATGATCACCTTATTAGAAATATAACAAACAAACAACAAACAAACAAACAAAAACCTCAAATGAATGGCACACTCCTAAAAGTGAGAGTCTTGCTGTTAAAACTATTTGATACTGGTTGCCTTTCTGGTCTCAAGATGAATGAAGTTTTTTTTTCATGGGAGCAAGGCATACCACTAACAGCACTAAGTAAGGGAAACTAAGTAAGGGAAATTTTAGTTTAAACTAAATAGGCCCCATGAATATTTTTACTATTTTAGTTCCATTTGGCTTTGACTATCGAGTTAAAATATGACTTCATTATTATTATTGTTATTGTTATTGTTATTGTTATTGTTATTGTTATTGTTATTGTTATTGTTATTGTTATTTATTTATTTATTTATTTATTGTTATGATAGTACAAATATCTGGACTGCAAACCAGGTTAAACTCCCCTGACTTCTTTGAGGGTCATTGAATAGGAGCATTTCTATTGTGTGAGGTTCTATTCATCCTAAAGAAGATGTTTAAAATATGATAGATGAAGTACTTCTGAGAATGGGATGTTATCCAAGACAAACATGTGCAAAGTTCTTTCTTTAGATATGACTAAATAGGATAGAGGAACCACTGGCTAGTCACAAATCTATAGAAAAGGTAAAAGACTTAAAATGGATTACTAAGCAAAAATCAACAATGACATGAGGTTGTGAAAAAAAGCACAATTGCAGCTGTGATAATAGAAGTATTTTATTGCATAGGAAATAAAATATGTGTATTAAATATGTAACTTTACATCATAAAAGTGGGACCTCAGCTAGATCAATCTGTTCATTTTTTGGGCACCACTTATTGGGAAAGATGAGAAAAATCTAAAGAAAAGCAATAAAATTAGTATCAACAGAAACAATAGTAAAAAGCTGGACAGCCACTTGCCACCTATGAGGAGGATATTGAGAAGATAAGACCAGGCTCTGCAGAGTGACGTGTGGCAGAAGATGAAGAGACAATAGGCATAAGTTGAAACAAGATATGGTCAGATTGGCTATGAGAGAAATCTTTCTCACCCAGAGGACAGTCAAGTGCTGGTGCAGGCTAAACAAAGAGGTTGTGCAGTCTCTGTGCGGAGATTTTAATACCAGTCTGGATACAGCCCTGACCAATCTGGTTTTGACCTCACCATTGCTACTGTTTTGAGCTGGAGATTGGACTGGAAACCTCAACATTGAATTATTTTTTAATCCTAAAAATGATGTTTGGAAAACATGGTTTATGTAAAAGTTTTGAACAAAAACATCAGTTTAACCCAAAGAAGAGAGACCCAATAGTTTGTAAATATAGCAAGAAGGGGTAGGAAATATTTGTTCTCTACATCTTTGATCAAGTGGGACTTTAAATGAAGCAAGAAAGATTTAGCTAAGACATTAGGAAAATTCTATTTAAATTGGAGAGATGGTGAAATAGGAGGATTAAGTGCCAGAAAAGACTCTGAAGATGCCATCACTCAAGGTTTTAAGACAAACTCCTGTCACTAAACTTACTAGAATAGATGTTTATGTTCAGGCAGAAGGTCTGAACTGATTTCCTCAAGTCAAGCACTGATATTTCCACGAGCTTCTTGCAGCCTTTAGAATTATCCTATGGCCAGCTCAGTCCTCATTTTTCTCAGTTTCTATATTTTGTTCTTTCATCTTCATCCTAGCTGTTGTTCTTCTTTGGCAGCAAATTACAAACTTTTTCTCCCTTTTGCTCCTAAATTTCCCTTCCCTTCCCATATCTGAGTCAACCAAGCCCCCTCAGAGTATGCTCCTCTGCCTCATTGCTAATATTGGTGTACTGTTACTGTTTCTCAATTTTATTTATTCTGCTTTGATGATACACAAGTCTTTTTCTCACTGACTAATATCTTCTCTTGTAAATAGCAAAAGAGCAGTGACTATATAACAAAGCTCATTTTCAGATGCTTTCTTTCAATACCCAGCACCAACTAAAACTTTCAACAAAACTGTATGAGAGAAAGAAAAAAAAAAAAAAAAAAAAAAAAAAAAAAAAAAAAAGAAGCTTTATTTTTGAAGCCCTGAGATAAGAAGGGCCTTTCCTAACATTTCTGTGGTATTAATGAATTATCAAGTCATACCAGCACTTCTAGGAAATGTAATAGAACATGAACACTCACAAGGATTTACAGGTTGGTCCTTAAAGTGAAGATGGAATCTTTGAAAAAGATCAAAGGAAAACCAAAAATTAAAGAAAATTCTATTCAGCATATGAGAATGTTAAACTTTCATACAGTTTAAATACTTTGTAGATACAGTTGAAGATGAATGGCAAAAGGCATTTCTGTGACCCTAACGGGAGACCTGTCTAAGTGAGTGTGCTATTATCAGAAATAATTGACAGAAAGTTTTTACACAGGTAAATAAATAATTTCCTAAGCTGGAATTCCTATCTTTAAAAAAGAGAAAAGACCTAGGCAGCTTAGTTTAAATTCTTCAGAAACAGGGAAACAAATCATAACTATTATCATAAAAAAGTCCAAATGAAAACATAACAAGTAGCAGACAAAATCAATTTAGTAAGAATAAATTATGTCAAGTTTTTCCACCTTCCTTGCAGGAGAGGGTAACAGCCTTGTGAATAGAGGAGTAGTAGTAAATACACATATATTTTGAGATCAATAAGACTTTTGACACTGCTTCACAAGACATCTTACAAGCTGACGGCAAAAACATAGATTAGATAACAGAAAGATAAAAAAAAAAAAAAAATCACTAAAAGCGTGATTATCAGTGATTCACTCCTAAAACAGAAGGATGTAGCAAATGCATCTGTTTAGGTCCAGTAGGTCCTGAATAATACAGTATTTCCACTAACAGTCTGGAAAATGGAATCAAGAGCTTGCTAATGACATCTACAGAGATCACCAGGCTCCGTCTGTCTGTAAGCAGATTGGGGAACAGATTTCAAACTCAAAGTGACTGTGACATACAGTTTTCACTTCACTGAAGACAGGTGCAAATTCTACCTAGGCAAGAATTATGAGCTAAATGATCCTGGATAGGGAAGAGCTGGAAGAGAGGGCAGACAGCCAGACGTGAACCAGAGTGAAAATGCTGAATGTCAATTCTGATCTATAAACAAAAGTATAATCCCTGCTATAAGTGAGGCAGCCTGATCTGAATCTATTGCAATCGTTGAAACTTCACCATTTCAAACAAGACATTGGCTCATGAGAAAAAGATCCAGATATGATGATAATAACCATCAGTTTGAAAAAGGTGGCTTCAAAGGAAAGACTGAGAGAACTGGAATTATTTACTATATTTTTATCCATTTTAAAGAATATTTCTGATTCTTACATTTTGTCTTTTATATTAATAATTTTGGTAGATATGTGTGGTAGTTTTACCTTGATGAGAAGCTAAACTCCACCACAAATTCTCGCTCCTTCTCCTCGAAGTGGGGGTGAAAATATGATATAAAGGGCTCAAGGGTTGAGATAAGGTGAGGCAGATTGCTCACTAATAGCTGTCATGACCAAAACAGACTAAACATAGAAAGATTAATACAATTTATTGCCTATTGCTAGCAGACTAAAAACACCTTCCCCTCTGCCCAACCTCTTCTACCTTCTCCTCCCAAGTGGTGCAGGGGAATAGGGAATGGGGGCTGCGGTCAGTCCCTTATGCTTCATCTCCCCTGCTCCTTCACAGTCGCTCTGCCCCTGCTCCATGTGGGGTCCCTCCCACAGGATGCCGTCCTTGCCAAACTGATCCAGCGGGGGCTGCCCACAGGCAGCAGCTCCTCAAAAACTGCTCCCACATGACTCCATACCATAGGGTCCATCCCCCAGGAGCAAACTGCTCCAGCACGGGTCCCCTACGGGTGGGCGGAAGCTCCCCCCAGACCCCCTGCTCCTGCGTGGGCTCCTCTCCACGGGCTGCAGCTCTGGCCCGGGGTCTGCTCCTGCGGGGCCCTCCATGGGCCGCAGCCTCCTCCAGGCCACATCCACCTGCTTCACCGGGGGCTCCTCCACAGGCTGCAGCGTGGAGATCTGCTCCATGTGGGACCCATGGGCTGAAGGGGGACAGCCTGCTCCACCAGGGACCTCTCCACAGGCCGCAGGGGAACTTCAGCTCCAGCACCTTCTGCCCTCTTTCTGCACTGACCTTGGCATCTGCAGGGCTGGTTCTTACTTCTTTCTCTCCCACCTGCTGTCATGCAGCAGTTCCAGTTGGATACGGCTGGAGCTGGCTCTTATCTGACACGGGCCCCCCCGCTACCAAGTCCTTACCATGTAAACCCAATTCAATACGATCAGAGTATTTCTAATAACACAAACTAGTAAAAATAATATATTATGACTAACATTTTCACCTTTGCTTCTTAATAATTTGTGCTAAAATATGTTAACACTCTATCACAAAAGATTAAAACAAAGATGGCAGACAAAAATAGATGAGATATATTTGCATATTTCATAGTTGTTAAATATCACTTTTTAAAAACCTGAGACTCATAATTAAGGGAAAAGTATGTATTTCATTTTTTTAGAATACATGGGACAAGTTCTTTATTTACAACCAAGTCTTGTAGCTCTACTGTGTTAATCTAGTAGAAAAAACAGAGGACAAATAAAAATAGCTTTTTTCATTCCTTTCTAGGCCTTGCTTCTCAAATGGATGAATAAACACTCTTTAGATGTGACAGAATGAGGAAAATCTTTATATAATTAAGGTCCATGTACATTTTATGTAGAGAACAATTAGAAATTAAAGATATTTGGCTAAGCACACAGAAGGAACCACTGAAATATACTTGTTATCCGTTATCTTAGAAGAATGTGATGTTGCATTGCTCTGAGCAGGGAATCTCCAATTTATTATTAAGTAACTGGGATAAGTAACTTCTGCTCCGCTAGGACTTTCAGAAGGGAGCAGGAACATTAGGGACAGGTTTTATTTACTTTGTGCAGAACCAGTGAGGGTCTTGGATCTTTCACTTATACTTTGGCAGATTTTGTCATACCAATAAAACATTATTGCTTGAGTTGAACTGAGTAATGGACTTTGCCTTCCACGAAGGATTAAAAAAGTGTAGAGTTTTTATGAATATATCCAATGTGCTACTGGAATTTAGCCGTGCTTCCTAAATGTGAAGTATTATATAGCAGATGAAATCTGGGAGCAGGCTTTTGGCAGAACTGGTAAATCTTTTGTTACTGTGATCTGGCTGCACTTGCTTTGTGCATTATTTCCTCTGATGGTGCTTGGGCTGTAGGAAGAGAATGTGGCTGAACCAATCATATATGTATTCCCCAAATTACATACATTTTCCCAGCCCTGGACCTGTGAACCCCGATATGTCCTTAGGATGACATACTCACTGATGCTTCCTGTTCTACTTTCTGCACCTCAGGCTCCACAGGAAGAGACGCAGATGGGATAAGAGTGGCATTCAGAACTGATCCCGAATCTCAGTCTCTGGGTGTGCTGTGATGGAGTCCCACAGGACTAGCCCAATTCAAATTTGCTTCTACAAAAGAACTTTAAAGAAAGTCACATTAATTAATTCGGTGAAAAAATACGTCTTCAGTTGTACAATGTGAGTAAAATGCTTATAATTTATTAGAAAGTTATTTATATGTCTCCCTGATTTCCATACTATTACAAAATTTTTTAGAGGTAGAAAAAATGCAATCATCTTCCAACCTAGAAATTCTGTGATTCTGTGACATGAGAAGTGTTCGGAATCCGATACAGTAAATCTTAATGGATATGAAAAACACAGAACTTTGTAGCAGAGTAGGATATATGGTAAAGTCAGCAGTCCCAATTTTTCTAACACATAAGCTATTTGACACTTAATGCTGTGCAGATGCTTTTAAAAATAGTGACTCTGGCTTACTCTGCATTGACTAAATTAATTCACCTAATCTGATGTTAGTTTATTTGTTTGTTTTCTGATCCTGTGAGGAGAGAACTAGATTAATAAAAACACTCCTCCAATGTTTCTGTTTTTCTTGCAATCCAGCTGATTGATTTTTGGGACCAAACAAGAAAGCACAGCCCTCCAAATGAATACATCTGAATGTGTCTCTCAGGTTCCTTTGTTATCTGTTAAAATCTTTCTTGCAATTAGCACCAAATAAAGAAAGACACAAATCATTCTGATTTCTGTTTTTCTGATATATTCAATTTGTATAATCTATCACCAATGTAGCTGTGACTTCTCTGGAAATGGTTCCATGATCAGGACATCCATGATTCACACCACCAGCACATTATAAAAGATCAATCCTTACTAGTGGAAATGTATAGATAATTAACTGATTATTCATAACCTGCTTCAATGAGGACTTTGCGGACACAGTTCTCCATTAAGTGAATGGATTCATGGCTCATTTGGATTAGACATGTAACTCTATCTTTATTAAACTGATCTGCTTCTGCATGCCTCCCCTCTCTTCAAAAATTCAGAAAACCCACATCTACTTTTACATTTCAGTTTCTCTCACTCCTCCTCTCCCTCTGTTCATCAGATTCTCCTTCCTCTTTCTTTTTCTTTCTCACCATTGTCCATTTTTATAAAAAATGTTATCTTTTGACCTCTGTATCCTCATACTCCACGTAAAACTATTTTCTGCATCTCCATTATCACTTGTCTCATTTTTTTCACCTCCCACTCTTCTGCTTTTTTCTTCCTTGCTCCTTTCATATCTACATTTCTTCATTTCTTTCTAGAATCCATTGTTTTTTTTTGCAGCCTCCCATTTCATTTTTTCCTCTGTGACCTTCCTCCTGATATTTCGTGTTATTCATTAATATGCCACCCTCATCTCAAAAGGGGAAAAAAAAATAATCTTCTTATGTATGGATGACATATACAATTTTTGTGTTATCCATGCTCATAGTTCCACCTTCCTTTATTCAATGACCTGTACCAGTCTGTATCTTCTTCTTTCCACATTTTTTCTCTTCCTGGTTACTTAAATAATTCCAGATACCTCGTTCATTTTTGTGCCATCTAACAAAATTTTCTTCCTTCCTCCCTTCCTCCCTCCCTCTCTCCTTCCCTCCCTCCCTCCCTCCCTCCTTCCCTCCTTTCATTCCTTCATTCCTTCCTTCCTTCCTTCCTTCCTTCCTAGCCTCCTTTGCAAAATTATTCTCTCCTGATTGCCAGAGACTTAATATTGTCAGACATTACAGGTGTCTTTTGGAGACACTTGCCTCCAAAATAGATCAGTGCCTCTGCTCTCCAAAATGTCTGGATGTTTCAGCTTTTGTTTATTATCACTATGTTTTCTCCCATGTCTTGGTTTGCAATAGATTTAGTACCTCTATTCTCCATTCCTTTATTTGTCTTTTGGCCCTCTTTCTCACCTTAGTACTGCCGTACTAAAAATGGAAGTTCTTTGTTGTACTGGTATATTTTCCTTTTTCACCTTTGTAGACCAATATGAAATTCTTTCATTTTCATCTCATGTTCTTTCATTTTCAACTCCTTTTGCTGACACAGATTGCATTTCCCTAACTCCCAGCTCTACTTAACAGAAAATACCTATTTATTTATGTATATTACATCCTAATTCATTTTCTCACTACATTCACAGTATTTGTTTTTCTATATCTGTATAAAATTGACAGTCTGATAGTTACAAGATTCTAGCATTGGTGTAACTTTCTGAAATGCTGGTAAATATGAGTACAATCTTTTTTTATTTCCTTACATGAGTTTCAATTCACAGAAATCTTTACCTTTGTAGTTGCTCTCTATTCATCTTTTAGAATAAATTATGCAAAAAATATGTGAATACTGCTGATTATAAAGAGTGGAAATCTCTAATAACTGTTTACAAACATATACTTATTGATTACTCAAGCTGTAGCCACCTTACTTGGGCTGTAATATAAGAATAGCATTATCTGATACTTGACTTGACACCTCTATGGCACCTGTAAAGTAATGTCATCTTCATCATATTGTGAAGTATGTGTATGATATGTGTATGATGTAAATGAGTAAGTCTTCTGGCAAGTTTTCCTGGTATATAATCAGTGAAGAGAAAGAGCTGCCCCTAGAGAGGGTTCAGGACACTTGAGTTAGTCCTGACCCTGTCATCTATTAAATTAGATTCCTAAAAGTTTGGGTAAATGCTATGAACAGGATCTCGAGACGGCGATTGTACTTGTGAATGTTTAGAAATGAATATTTAAAGGCCCTCAAGGAGCATAATAATTAGAATCTTACTAGATCTGAAGGTCTATGAGAACTTTAGTTGAAAAAACAGATTCTACCAAGGAAGACAATCTCTCGTCTTAGTATATTCCTCTAGAAATGGATGACAAAAAATATATATAATAAATAAATAAAAGCACAGTCTTCATATTTGGCATACCTAATACTTCTTGAGTGAAAATATCAAATTAAGTATTTAATATTCCCAAGATTCATGAGTATATGAAGTCTTAATTAACATCAGAATAAAATTTTCCAGCAGAAAAATGTCAACACTTTCCTTCATCTCACTTGAATCTCATATGGGAAATGTCAGAATCTCTAAATATAAATGTATAAATATTTACAGTTTTCAGGGTTCTTTTTCATTCTACACCTAATAAAGGTGAATGACAGTGACTTCATGAGTCTTAAGCAAGCCTAGAGGAACTTTCTCATCTCTGATGTGTAACTTGGCAGAGCTCAAATGTTTACAAAATGTATCAGATAGATAATGTTCTCTTCCAAACTCAAGTACATTAAAGAATGACAAGCCTTTCAAATTTTATGATACCTTAATGATACCTGTAATATGAATCCTAAATAAGGATAGCACTAATAAATACATATCCAGCACTATTATTAGAAAATAGTTTTGCAAAATAAATATATGTATGCCTAATGAGCACTTGAAAAAGTGATGAATGTATATAATGTTGAAATAGAATTAAAGTTGTTTTTCTCCATAGGATAATGAATATTTCTCCATAACTTATTTTGCTGAATAATTTGCATAATGTGACACCACTTTGTAAAACAAAAAAAAAAAACTTGTTTGTTAAAAAATAAAAATAAAAATAAATAAAAATAAAAAATAAAAATAAAAATAAAAATAAAAATAAAAATAAAAAAATAAAAATAAAAATAAAAATAAAAATAAAAATAAAAATAAAAATAAAAATAAAAATAAAAATAAAAAAATAAAAATAAAAATAAATGAAAGAGTTTCTTGGAATTTACTTACATATAGTGAGAAAGCAGAAACTGCTCATGTTTCAAAGATAAGCTGGCAACTGTCACAGTAAAACTGACAGCTTCACAATTTTTTGGCATTTAATATAAAACTTTTCTCCTGCAGACACCTGTTTAAGTCAGAAACTCTTAAAATATTTCTGACTGAAGAGCAGAACGTGAAGGCCATAAGCTCTGGGTATACTTTACAGATTCAGAATTAGTACGCTAAGGCAAAGCATTTATTTGGTCTTTATCATTCTACGGTTATCCTCCCTGACTGGTGTTAACATGGCAAATTCATGTTCCCTAAAGCAGAATCACTGGCAGTGGCATTGCATCTGGCTGCATGGCTTCAATCTTGAATCTGAACACATACCTTCAGACTTTAAAGTGGACTAAACACCTGCTTGAGAATTTTAGGGAAATAAGGCTCCTGGTAAAACACTGCAAGCCATTTGGAGTATGGAGACAGGAAAGTAGGTAGCGACATACTGTGTGTGAACAGTAAGTAAGCTGGGTAGTGAGGGTAAGGGCAACCTTTTGCCCTTGCAGCCCGATAAAAGTGGATGTATTGAGCAGGTTCTGGGAATGCATTGGTGGGATTTCATACTTCAAAAACCTTTAAAATGTATTCTCTCTTTAAAGAACACTTTTATTTCTATCCCTGAAATAATGACCCTCTCGATATGGTGCAGGCAGCCACAATGACTGGGGAATGGGGAGGCTGATAAATATTGATTTTACTATTAAAATCTCATGGTTTGCTTTGTTTTGAAGATTTGTCTTTTTTTTTGTTTTGTTTTGTTTTTGTTTTTGATGTCTTTCAGACATATTTCGTAGAGAGTTATGTAAAAGAAAATTTTGAAATTAAGTCCAAGGGAGATGTGTTTTGGAAAGCTATGCTGACATGCATAGCAGGCATGTTTAGAAGTAATTCTAATTTGAATAGACTGCCTAGATATTACATCAGTAAAAAGTTACATTGAAGAGACAGAATGACGTTACTTTGTCAAGCTTCAGAAAATTAAAAAAAAAAAAAAAAAAAAAAAGCTGTTTCCCAAGACTAATAATTGAACACATAGATATTAATTAGCTGTACAACTATTTCAGTGCTTTTCTTTTTGTAGATCATTTATTTTGGGAAATCTATTCTGTAAAATTCTAGTGAAGTCTTCTGCATTCGGTATCACATCGTTATAAATGGTCACATTATGAATAACTTTAAAATGAAGGGAATGATCTTCAACATTCATGGTCTTTATTATTCTCTCTTTTATCATCTCTTTCATTATATGTTGTCTTACATATTTATGTATGTATGTATCTATGTATAATCAGGTATGTACAGGGTTCATTCACGTGTACGGATATATACATTCAAACATGTGTCATACACAGGGAAAATGCTTAATGAAAAGTCCAAATAAGAATAGCAAATATAGAGCAAATATGATGAGTATGAAAAAAGCCATGCAGCAGATGACAGTGTGTTAGACTATCAACTTGTAGATGATTCATTGTATATGAATCCTTTCATCTAATATTTGTAAGCTCACAGCAGGCACATTCTCTAGTCTATTGCAGAAAGTTTTATTGATTTACAGAGGCAAAACAAAATTTACCTGAGGCAGCAGTTCTTCTAAAACATTGTTGGTATCAGAAGAAAATAAAGAAAATCTCATTGTTAGATATGATTTGTGATACAGTTCCTCTCATGCGCTGACTATTAAGGCCTTTTTAAAGAATTGATCTTTACTGACCACACAGAAGATATAAGGATATCTTATAAGATATTAGGATATCTTAATAAGATATATTTTCTTCCTGTAAGAAAATCAGTCTTGAAAACTTAAGATTTTTCAATCACTTAACCTGCTATTAAATACCACTGACAGGATTTCATTCCAAGGTGAACTTTGCATTATGCAGTTAGCTGTGATACCAGAAGAGAGAAAAAATGAAGGGAAACAAACAATAAAATAAGGCCCACAACATGATTCTTATCAAAGTCCATGCTATTAAAGTAATGAAATTGCAGCTATACAAAGCTGAAGATACCGATTATGTGTAATGGTGCAGATCCAGGTTGCATCAGCACTGAGTTTCAGGCAGTTCACATTCCATTTTACCTGCATTTGCAGAAAGTTGAGCAAGTGTCAACTCCCACTTAGGATTCGGTTGATCATAGTGTTACAGAAAGTCAAACTGACAGTTAAGAAGAAACAAAAGGTTCTGGGTCAAGTCTCTGCTGGGTTTTAATTCATTCTCATTATGAACAATAATATACCAAAGTGCTTGTTATATTCTGAAACTGAAAAACATGCATAAGTATGGAATATGGTTAAATTGTTTGCTTGGATAGAGGAAAGGCAAGTAAAAGCTTTTTATTTATTTATTTATTTATTTATTGGATTAATTTCAGTAAGTGTGTGTCTCTGTCTGTCCAAAATGAGTGTTAGGTAATATATTGTCTGGGCTAGGTGAACATGGCATGATAAGCATAGCATCAGGTGTGCTGTCTCTTTTAATTGTGTTCATTTCAGAAGGACCGATTAGGTCCTAAAAGCTCCACCTAAAAGATAGAAAATAATATGAATTGGCCCAAAAAAGAGGGGATGTCAGGGAAGATACCACCGTCAGGGGAGATACCATCCCAAGGAAATACAACATCCTTAGGACCTCCTGACTCCTGGGATCAGTTGACGGGCTGACCCTCTCTTCCCCCCCCATTGGGACGCCTTTGGGTGAGATCTGAATACTTGCTTATAAATCTCTCTAGAGTCTTTGATCTTTTTAACGCGTTTATTTCTAGGCCGTGCACCTGTAACACCTGTAACACCTATAACACCTGTAACACCTGTGTATTTCATGCATGCTAGCTTGCTTTTGCAGACAGTCACTATCACTGGCTATCCAAAAGAACCTGGTTATCTGTTGCTGTAATAAACCATACTTGATTGCATTGTGATAGCTCTCATTAAGTGCAACTAGGGTAAGGGTGGTTATCCATGATAGTTCAGTGTTCTGAATCCAACCAGACCCCCAGACGGTTAAATGCGTTTTTGGTGAATGTCTGAACGGACCCCCAGACAGTTAATGCGTTTTTGGTGAATGTCTGACTAGACCTCCAGGTGGTTAACGCGTTTTTGGCGAATGTCCGACTGGTTCAGTACCCTGAATCCGACCGGGCCCGTAACAGTTAATCAGCTACACCCCTTAACGCGATGGATGCTTTAATTCTGTTAATTTCAATAGGAGCAATAAACATTAGAAGCACTTTAACACCCCTTTCTGAATTGTCCCACTTGACTAAATTTGATCTAATTTAAGCAGGAGGGACTGGATACAAAGTTTATTTAACTCTTTGCCTGGCAAACTGTTCATTTTGAAGTTATCACGCTAAAAGAAAACTAATTGCACTAGTAAAAAATATTATAGATATGATTTTGTAGCTCCAAATGCAGCACACCTGAGATACTTACTTAGGCATTTAAGTCACCAGTTACATAGGTCTTAAAATATTTTCTGCACCCATACATTTAAACCTGTTTAACATACATGTTAAAGTTAATACTGTCATATGGGTTGCACAAATGAGTCATTGTAAAACATTACACAATGTCTGATATTGAGATGATCTATTTAGAAATTATGACACTTTTCTTCCCATTCCATCCTTAGACATTTTTGGTGGCTTGATCCTAACCAGCAGTGAAACACCTATACAGCTGCTTGCTCATTCCCTGCCCCAAGTGGGACAGGGGAGAGAAAAAGTGCAAAAGTGAGAAAACTCATGGGTAGAGGTAGAGACAATTTAATAAGTGAAGGAAAGAGATTAAAAAAGCAAGTGATGCAGTGGCAATCTCTCTCAATGTCCCACAAGCAGACCAATGCCCAGCCAGTCTCATAACAACTGCTGCCTTGGAAGACCCCCCATGAACCCCAAACATGTTTTTATTGCTGAGCATAGCTCTATATAATGTGGAATAGGCCTTTGGCCTACATTTACCTAACATAATTTTACATTATGTCATATTATATTTTTTTTAAAACATTCTGCCGTTGACAGAGATTTATTATGGACTCATGTTAACTCCTGTTTAAGTTGATAGTTAACTTTTTGGGAACTACACCCATGCCATGACCTAGTCAGCTATAATTCAAGAGTGTCCTATTATTTCTACTGTCAAAAATGCCAAACAGCTGTTCTATCTTTTCACATAATGGATATGGTATTTCATATTTAACATAATGTACTCAATAGGTGCCCGTTAGAGTTTATCTCCTTAAAGTTAATGAGAATCTTCTCATCAGCTTCCCTTGGATCTGGTTTTAATCCCACATCCTTTTACTCCTTATTTTCAGTTCATAGTGCATTAATATAACTTGGTCAAACAGGTTCTATCTGTTTTTCTATCAATTAAATCAATCCATGTGGCCTTTATTAACATAATACCTCAGCACATCCCAATATTACATGAATGTTATTTTTTAAATGTTGTGGCCAGAATTCAACTAAGAACAATATCCTGCTTCTACTTTGTTTCTCCTATGTCAGGAATTTTCAACCAGTTTTACATGGAGTTGGAAATGTCTGTATCTGTGAAAAGTTTTGTTTTGTTTTGTTTTGTTGTTTTGTTTTCCCCATTTATGTTTATCTTTGGTAAATATACATATACATTTTGACTGTATTCCTTCAAGAATATGTCTGTGCTCTCTGTCATGTTGTGACTTCTGACACTGAGCTTATGATTTCCTGGAAAAATATGAAATCAGATTGGTATATATTAGTATATATAACATCTTTAGACAAACATGTTAACTCAAGTGGACTGTGCATCCTTAGAAAGAAGAATAAATATCTCAATATGCTGTGATAAACTGTTTAATAAAATAAAATAATAATGAAACCCTTCTTTTCAGTCCAGGCTGCTATTCTGCCATACATTTTATTGGTCTGAAAGGTAGAATTCTTGGCAGAGAAGTTGTCCCATGGGCCGCATAAAGGGCACATGGTACAATTCAGCATAGTGTAACTATAAATGACCAGAATGGAGTCTGAAAGGTCTGCTAAATTCAATATCTGATTTATGTTTCATGCCGGGGTTAGGAAGTTTTGAATGTGATCCAGGCAGAACGCTAGGTTCATGCTACAGCTGAAACTATCCAGGTGAGAGAAGGTATGTGGAACAGGAATGTTTCCTGGTGATTAATACACCCAACGCTCTTCATTTCACAGAAAGACATTTATTTTAAAAATTCTTCAAGTAGTCATATGTGATAGACATTTATAGGCATGTGTGCTATCCATTATCTTTTAGTTCCAAGTGTATTTTTCTTTGGTAACACTTTTCCGCGGAATTCATTATAAAGGGGAGGGTAAGGTCAAGTCTAGTGAAAGTGATGAAAATTAATGAAAAAATGATTAATGAAAAGACTATGCAAATAAGGTAGAGTAGAGGGTAGTTTTGTCTTTTTTTACAAACTATCAGGAGCTATTTTTTAAATGACCTGTCTTTGCTGGACTTGGTTAGCAGATTCTCACATCATTCTTCAACTGCTGCTGTTTTCAGAGTGTGTTCTGTATACAGCTTATAGGTATATACAGACATATGCAGAACATACACTTCATAATATATACAATATCGACCTTGAACAGTTCTAATTTATAAAAACTACTGATCAGAAAAAAAAAAAAAAAAAAAAAAAAGTTTAAATATTTCCTGAAAAATATCTTTGGACCTCACATTACTTTAGCTACACATATACATACAATGCATAGTGTATATGTGCATATGTGTATATATATATATTAAATAAAGATAGAGATATAGATATATATAGATGATAGATATAGATAGATTAGATACAGATATAGGTAGATGATATAGATGATGCAGATATATATAAATACGTGGCTGACCAGTCAAACATCAAGTTTTATAGAAACACAAAGTTTTATAGAAAATGTGTTTTTCCTAATTTTAGACAACACTGGAGAACTTGCGTCTGATCAGATCTGTAGAACTACTCGATACTTTCTAGAAAGAACACTTTTGACCCCTCAAATATATTTTTTTTTCTAGAGAGAAAAATAGAAGTTTGGAAACAGATAATGGTTATTAAAAATGGTTAAAAGGAAAAGTTTTTTAAATTATTTCTTTTCTAAGGCAACATAGAAATGTGAAACATGCATGAACTAATAAACTTTTATTTTTTATATAATTAATTATATAAAAACCTACTAAATGTACAATTCTTTAATTTTCTGAAAATTACTGTAGACATCAGAATAAGAGGTTGTAGAATAACATATTTATCAGTGCTTTGACTAAAGAATAATTATTTAAATATATAAAAACAAAGTAAGCTTGACAAATAATGAGCTGTTTGAAAAGCAGGAAAAAACACTTCAACACTTTTTCCTTGAGAAATTGGTTTGGATCGAAATTTTCCAGCATGATGCTATGAACAATGACATTTTATTGGTAGCCACTCCCAAATGATTATACACTGCTGATTATTTTACTTTTAAGATGGTGTTTATTTATGTATTTTAGCAACACATTTTATTATTCTTTGCTTCTTTGCTTGTACTAGAAAATGTAAAGAACAAGTGGGTAAGGAATTGGCTGTATGGTCTCACTCAAAAGAGTTGCAGTCAATGGCTCAATGTCCAGGTGGAGGTCAATAAGGAGTGGTGTTCCTCAGGGGCTAGTATTGGGATGGGCACTATTTAACATCTTTGTTGGTGGCATAGACAGTGGGATGAAGTTCACCCTCAGCCAGTTTGCAGTTCACACCAAGCTGTGTGGTCCAGTCAACATGCCAGAGAGAAAGGATGCCATTCAGAGGGACCTGGATAGGCTTGAGAGGTGGGACTGTGCAAACCTCACGAGGCCAAGTGCAAGGTCCTGCCTCAGGATACAGGCAATCCAAACACAAATAGAGGCTGGGAGGAGAAAGAATTGAGAGCATCCCTGAGGAGAAAGACCTGGGGTTGTTGGTTGATGAGAACCTTGACACGAGATGGCAATGTGCACTTGCCAAGAAAGCCAACCATATCCTGGGCTGCATCAAAAGCAGTGTGTCCAGCAGGTCGAGGGAGGTGATTCTCCCCCTCTGCTCTGCTCTTGTGAGACCCCACCTGGAGTGGGGGTCTATTCAGCTCTGGGGCCCCCAGCACAAGGACATGGATCTTACTAGAGCAAGTCCAGAGGCGGGCCGTGAGGATGACCAAAGGGCTGGAGCACCTATCCTGTGAAGACAGGATGAAGGAGATAGGGTTGTTCAACCTGAAGAAGAGAAGGATTTAGGCAGATCTTATAGAAGACTTACAGTACCTATGCAAGCCTACAGGAAAGCTGGGGAGGGACCCTATCAGGGAGTATAGTGCTAGGACAAGGAGTAATGGTTTTAAATTAAAAGGATATATTTAGATTAGGTATTTGAAAGAAATTCTCTGTGGGTGGTGAGGCACTGGCACAAGTTGCCCAGAGAAGCTGTGTATGCCCCATCCCTGGAGGTTTTCAAGGCCAGGTTGCATGAGGCTCTGGGCAACCTGATCTAGTGGGTGAAATGCACATGGTAGGGGTGTTGGAACTAGATGATCTTTAAGGATCCTTCCAACCCGAGCCATTCTATGATTCTGTTATTCTATGATTATTATATATATATATATATATTTTTTTTTTTTCCTCCAACCATTTCAGTTGAGACTCACTAGTTTAGAATGTCAATGGTCAGTGAACCATTCTCATGTTGAACCTTTGTCTTAGGAGACTGACAACCAGAGGGTTAATTAACTTTGGCAGACATTTGTGTACTTCCATTTTTTTTAAAGGAGTGAAGAAGAACTAAGATAATACTATTCAAATTTTGGCAATAAACATACTTAATGGAGTTTTAAATGGTATTTAAATTATGTCTAAGTAGATCTCTAAACTCATTTAGCAACCAAATGACTACTAATGCTTTAGATAAAAAGACTGCTGTATTGGGTAATGATCTTTGAAAGGAAAGTAATATGGGTCAATGGAAAATTCTCTATCATATTAGTTAACAATTTATGTTTTATTTTATCTTAAACATTTGAGGGTGGATTGTTTATTGTGTTCTTTCTTTGTCCAGAAATAGAAGCTGCAGGAAAAAAAATACTGTGTAGACTTCACAGCAAGGAAATTTGTACTGCTAATTATGATTCTAGCAGGAAAAAAAACAAAAACAAAAACAAAAACAAAAAAAAACATGCACAGGTCTTTTCAGAAGTCTCATTTCCTTAAATGATTCACTAGATATAAAATAATAATAATAATAATAATAATAACAATAACAATAACAATAACAATAATAATAATAATAATAATAATAATAATAATAATAATAATATGGATGGACTCATGAAGCTGGGGATGGCATTAACACTTTGTTTAAATGTTTTTGTAAGGAACACAAGGTATGTTGCCTGGGCAATCACAGTTTATTTATTTATTTATTTATTGTGTGCTTTCCAGAATAATAGCAGAGATAAAAGCTCAGAAAATTGACCATAGATAATTTATTTTGATAGGAACATGTGAAGCTTTTTTACCAGTTTCATCCGTCTGTCTGGATAATACACTAGATGTAATTCTATTCAACTATCTTTATCTATCTGGAAATTAGTTATTCAAAACTTCACCTAATGCTAGGTATTTAAAACAGCTATTTAAATCTAAATCAGAGCTAGACGATATGCTTTTTCTGTATAGTCAGTAGAAATCTAGCCAACACTCTCACTTATATTTAATATGTAACTCTTCTCACATTAAGACAGAAACACAGGCTTGGTCAGATATATTCTAAACTACACTGTTAGCAGGTAGAGATTTCTCTCGAATGAGTTTAAAGGAAAGCTTGATGACTGCTTTAAACTTGATGCCTGATTTCTGTGCGAAAATGAATTCCACAGCAGGGGGTGTCTGTTTACACAACAGACAGAAACATCTCACTAGTTCCATTGTAAATGCTAAAAAAGACAGAAAACAAATTAGCTGGTAAGCTAGAGAAGAGAATATACTAATTAGCATATGGTTCAGGATAAACCTAAATGACAGAAAAAGTAACAAAAAAACATTTTTTGCTTAAATAGCAAAAAAAAAAAAAAAACACATCATCACCATTAGAACAGATTCAGAGCAGATACAAATGATTAACCTTTTTAAGTGTTCCTTTGTTCAGCTTTGTATCACTTTGTTAGGCTGCTACTTAAAAACATCCAGAGAGAGCACTCTATACTATAGTTAAAAAAGTGTATATATTTAGTTGGCTCTCTTTTTATACCATACAGCCTTCATAATTGCATCTTCAAACATAGTAACTATGGTTGCAAACAGCAGGTTAAACATTTCAGTCATGACCTTTACTTGTTATCTTCTGCTAAATTTGTTGCATGACCAGGAAATTTCTGTGTATGCTTTTTCTGCCTTTTACTTTCCTCACCCTCACACCCCTGCATCCTGTCTGCCAGAAAGGAGGAACAATAACATGCCTTTACACAACTGTATGTATGGTCATTTGCACTGCCTCCTTTTCCCTACTCTCCTTTATATACAAACACTTAAATAGGCTTTTGTTCACATTAATTAGTTACCATTTGTGAAAAACAATGTAGGCTGATAATGTTCTCCGGATGATACTTTCCATCATCATGTCATTTTGTTATATATAGAGTGGTAATTCGTGTCGAGAAAATGGTTGATATTAATAAAGAAGGGGGAGATTTGGGAATGTGGCCATGGGGGTTGGAAAGCCCCGTGGTTGAGATAACATTGGACTCTTAACGATGAGGCCATCAGGAATGTAAGAGTTTAGAGGGAACAAAGAAGGGTGATTCAGGAGACTCCATGCAGTCTCCGGTTGCTTGTTCCCCAGCCGTTAAGGCATGGAAGTTTCTGGGTGTTTGCTGTTGTTATGTTCAAAGTTGTTTTGAAAAGAACTGCTGTGGAGAGAAGGGTATAAGAGGAGAGCCTGCCCTCAAAAAAAAAAAAAAAAAAAAAAAAGAAAAAAAAAAAGGAAGGCAACACGATGTGATGAAGTTATGATCAATAAAGAAGCAGGAAAAAGGAGTGAAGAGAAACAGGTTATCAGAACGGAGACCAGGACGGGCACAGGCACATTGATCACCTCATGAAGATAGGTTCTGCCAAACTCAGCAAACCGCTCAGAGAAGCTCGTACAGAAAGTCCTGGAAATAAGCGCACCGGAGCTGGGAAGAATCTCGAGCTGAGTGAAGCGGACCCATGCACACAACTGCCTCTCTCTGGTAAGCAGTTGTGCATTATGGGGAATCATACATCCTTAGGAACAAAGACTGTCCTGGTAACCTTACAGCTTATTCTCCTTATTAACGGTCGGACAGTTTATGAGCCCGAAATATGGGACCGAATTGAGGTCAAGGTGTGGGACTCAGAAACTAAAAATGACAAGGTTGCAGTGGGAATGCTCGGCACCTGGCGAGCAATCTCTGAGGCCTTAAAGAGCCGTGTGGGACCACAGTCAGAAGCATGTGTTTTGCCAGATAGTGAGGGAGCTGTGGGCTTGTTTATTGATCTGACTGCTACGCCATGGGCCCCTCTGCCGCAACAGCCATCGAAGGCTTTTGCTGTTACGCCCCCTGGTGACCTGAACGTGCCTTTTGACCCAGGCCTATTGGCCTTGAGAAGGAGATGGGTATGCTTTTCTTCGATCTGGGAAGAACGGGATACATAAGGCCTGAAGACCGAGTTGCTTGACAACTTAAAGCAAGACATCTTGTTCAAAAGGAATGGAAAATGAAGACTTATTAGTAATCAAGAAAAGGAATGGAAAATGGAGACTGTTAAGTCATGGAACTTAAAGGATTGTTTGTTACCTTTTCTGATCGTGAATATGTATAGGCGTACTCGATTTTAGTAAGTTATAGAACTTAAAGGATTGTTTGTTACCTTTCCTGATTGTATAGGCATACTCGGGTTTAGTATGTAAAGCAATGTTCTGTATATTTAGAATGTTTGATGTTCGTGTGTGCATGTTGGTGGAGCGTAAACTCCCCGCACACCCAGCGCTGTTTACTTGCCTTTTATACCTTTTAGAAATATTTCTTTTATAAATATTACAAAATTCAGATTGAGTTGAGACCTCATTTATAATAATTTGATATTTAGAAAGGGATAGATATATATCTGGTGGTGTGTATTAAGGGAAGTTATTATGAATATAACACAGGCAAAACATTTAACAAAGTACAAAAGAACAAGCAGCAGAACATGTCTGTAAAGCAGTGAGTCCTAATGCAATAAGATAAAGAAATTTAGAATTGTTTTGAAGGGATTTGCGGATGGAACAGTAACATTCCTGACTATAGGGATACAGATGGAACACGGTTTTCCCTGTGGGGAGTGGCCAGATGAGAGCGCTGCAATCTACAGCAGTCCCCAAGCATGTAGGCGTGAACTGAATTGCAGCAGGATGAGGTGAAGTATGCTGTTGGCATCAGGACTTCAGTATGAAGTGCTAAGCAAATGGGCAAACATTGTCAACAAATATGAGCAAAATAGACCTGAGTTGTAGAGGATGTGCTCCCACGCGCCAGGTGAAGGGATGAAGGGAACAATTTAACTTTTTTTCTTTTATTTTTTTTTTCTGTTGTGTATCACAAAGGGTATGCGTTACTAAAGTAAGAAACCTGCAGAAGTCATGGCCAAAGAAGAGAAAAGGCTGTATCTGAAGTTTGTGTGGACATAGGACAGAAAGTGAATTTTTTAAGAGGTAACAAAATTCACACTGAAAACCCAAAGGAAGAATATCTGATTACACTTGCAAACTGCTAACAGTGATGTTTCTTGAGAACGCAACCTGAAACAGCAAGGCGATGTCACAACAAACATTCCCCAGAGTGCTGAGTCTCCTCTTTGCTGTCTGCAGTTGGTGTCAGGAACGTGCTGAAAATAAAACAGTGAACAGAGACACTAAAGCTGTTTTTGGCTGGAATGCTTGGATGTTTATAACTTATGCATATTTTTAAAAGTGTGGTCAAAACATGAAGCACAGCAGTACAGCTCAGCCATATGTGAGTGGTCATGAAGTTGGAAATATGGATGCTTTGTTGTATCCTTTGCAAGGCAATTTTACTCTGTTGCTTTTGTTGTTAGCCTTACCAGATCACAAACTCTTGCTGCAGGCATACTTTTGTCCTGTAGTTTCAGAGATGCTAGGTAAAAATCCTGCTCTGCTGAAAGCAGGAACTTTCTGTGGCTTTGTCTAAATTGGTTGACCAAGAAATAGCCCTTACCAGTCTTTCTTTCTTTTCTTTCTTTCTTTCTTTCTTTCTTTCTTTCTTTCTTTCTTTCTTTCTTTCTTTCTTTCTTTCTTTCTTTCTTTCTTTCTTTCTTTCTTTCTTTCTTTCTTTCTTTCTTTCTTTCTTTCTTTCTTTCTTTCTTTCTTTCTTTCTTTCTTTCTTTCTTTCTTTCTTTCTTTCTTTCTTTCAATAAATTCTACTCGTGGAGGCACTCCCTGGCCAGGACTTGTGTCTGTCTCCAATGTGCATACACATACATACTTGTTTTGTCTGAATATTTAATCTGTAATTTCTTATCTTTTTAATTCACACACAGAAAATAACAGTTTTCTATTAAAGAGAAAGAAAGAAAAAAAAAGTCCATAAGACTCCTAGGAGAAGGAAGTAAAAAACTGAAACAAAATGGCGTTTAATGGCACCAGAACCTTACTTACACCTAAGTGCCACTTCTTTTACATCTGGGTCAACGTGTACCTTATTTGATTAGATACATGACATGCTCACTGCTTATTGTTTCATCAGAAAGACCCACACTGTACATAAAAGCAAGAATAGGCCAGAATATAAAGATAATAAAGATAGATGTATAAACTGGAGGATATTTTCAGACTTATAAGTCTGAAGGGAAAATGAGAAAAGTCAAAACAGTGCTTGTGAAATGATGTAAAGACAGTGATGTAAACATATTTTTCACATCTTTTACAAGGTGCAAGACTGAAACGTATAGGAGCATATTGTAGCTACAATGCTTTGGCCCAGCAGAGGCAGCCCAGTATAGAATTTTAGTTTTCCAGGGTAAGGGGCCCATAAAAACTAAGCTTCAGAATCAGAAAAAGGAATGGTCATATATTAGAGGAGTGAGGAAGCATGCGTGCTTAGATCCACCTGGAAAAGATCGAAAATGCTGTCCCTACCATATAAAGTTAGGTACTCAGTGTGTTTTCAGAAAGGACAGAGGGAGTTAAGAAATGCTTTTTTAGTACAAGAGTTGTAAAAGATTCTAAAAATTTTCTTCTAACAGTGAATAAATCATTTTTGTGCATTATATTCCATGATGATCACTATTTATTATTATTGTTTCCACTCAGGAAAGCTAAATGTATTGGAACAGATTCCTCCAGCTGTGTTTGGCTTGCTTGAATTGTTGGACAGGTCTAAAAAGAAACTGGAAGCTGGCTGCTGTTGCCCATTCAAGATTTCCCCTGAGGTGAGAAGAAAGGAAAACCTTGGAAAAGAAAACATAGTTGCTTTTTCAGCTCTTACACTTCCATATCAGTTTAACCATTATGTTAGGAGTAACAAAAGACGTGCCTGCTCTCACTTGCACCATAATGAGGGCACCTACAGTTTAAGAGCTAAGGAGTCAGTTCTTGAGGACTCAACAGGGTCCTTAATAGATTTCTTTAATCAGTCATTATCTCATGAGAATCAAACCATATATTAAATGCAAAAAGGTAGAACTGAAAGATTAAATTAGGACATGTACAAAGCAATGGGGAAAATAAGAATTATTTCAATCCTGACCATCTCTAAGATTATATGGTTTTACTTTAATAAAAGCAGGATATTTGTGAAATCAAATAGAGTACATGCATTTAAAATAGGTAGTCTTGTATAAAGATGATCCATACTGCATGAGAACTAAGGAAAAAAAAAAGGAGTTGACCACTGCCAGAGTTGTGGCAGTCACCATTAATGTCCTTTAAAAAATGTCTTTGTAGATTTTTAAACAATGCTATCAGACTAGAGATGGAATTAACATTAAATATGGATACAGCAGAAATGAGACCTGTATCAACTCCCCAGATATCTCATCTACCTGTTATTTGCATGTGTTTTCCTTTATATAGGAAAAAAAAAATAATAATAAAATCTTACCATGTCACACTGCAGTCCTTTAATAATGTTATATCTTTTAAAGAAAATTAAAATGCATTTATGTCAAATTAAGTCAGTCTTCAAAAACTTAGGCAAATATGCTTTTCTTGAAAGACAGATTGTAGGGATTTGAACATACTGCTAAGTTTCTTTGTGAAGGAAAATATGTAGTGCTGCAATATAGGATTTCAGTACTTTCAATGTAACTGAAAGAGCCCCTCTTAATAATTATGTTGTTTCCAATGACCAAAAACCCAACGAGAGAACATATATCTAGGAGTTGATCTGAGCCCAAGAATGCAATTGATTTCCATTCATCTGTTTAAATACTTAGCAAAAATGTGATAACTAACTGCCTGTGAACTGTGTCTATAAATGTCTATAGATCAATACATCTTATTTAAGATTGTCTTAGTTTAAAATTTTAAAGATTTTTGTGAGGTATTTATGTTTTTTAATTTTTTTTTTTTTTATGAAAAAACTTCCATCTTATCATAATTATATCTAACTAGGAAATAATATGGCAAAAGCAAAGGTTGGTAATTCATCGTGGACAATAAAATTTTAAAGCCAGGTATTGTCAAATTGTCATTGTGTTTCAGAGAATTTTCCTCTGGAATTATGTCAACAATGTAAATATTGAGAAGATGATAGGTAAAGTTATCAGTACCTGTTCCTTTTCTGCATTTCCAGCATAGTTTTTACAGAAGTGCTTGGCTATTACAAACAGGGAAAGAGGTGAGCTCTCTTCTGTGTCATGGGAAGAGGAATTCTGCAAACATTTAAATTGAATTTTTAATAAAACATTTGGTGGGAAAGGCATGTCGTTTCCCTCTGGAGGAAATAAAAATGCTCTTGTTTGGTTTGGATTTCCAGTGCTCTGATTTTCTTTCACAAACTACTAATTAGGCTTTCACAGATCCACAAGGTTAGAATTTCACTGCAGTGTGAGCTCAGATGAATACTTTAGCAAGTCATTGTCTATGAAGTCATGAAATGCAAGCTTCTTTTTAATATGATACATCAAGTAAGTGATCATATCCTACTCAGATTTCAATTTCAAATTTATTTATTTATTTATGTATTTTAAAGAGTAAAAACAACAGTCCTTAATTTGTTCTAATTCACTGTTTCATTAATTATTTGAACCAAAGGTGCTCCCTCAAAATTACTGTTTAGAATCAAAGGACAGAAAAATCAGTTCTTTCTGCCACTGTTTATCAGGCAAATGAAAACTGTGAATGCTCAGTGGCATACTGGCTCTGCTCCTGTGTGCACCTCAGGTACTGGATAAGCAAGAGGTGGACCACACAAACCTTTCAAGGCTTGAGCTGAGTGATTGCCAGTACCTTATAAAGCTTAATATAATATGTCTCCTTTGATAATCAGAGCTCAGTTAAAAATATGTGCCAGTCTGGTGAGAAATGAATAAAGCTGATGCAAAACCTATTTCAAGTGGTTATATCCAATACCAAATGTCACATTTTACTGGTTGACACACATTTATCACTTCATTTCATAGTACAGTAAACAACTCATAAGTCACTGGCTAATTTGATTGACAGTAGCCTTCGGCATTCTTCAGCAATCATGTAGTATACTACACCAAGTCAGACTTTTAGGGTAATTTACTTCAACAATATAAAAAAAAAATAAAAACAAAAATCCTGTAGTCTGTTAAAAACGAAACAAAAAGGGGAAATCAAAAATGAGAGAACAATAAATTATAGAAATTTCTCATTTGAGTAAGTAACAGCTTTAATAGCTTTCTCTAAGTACTGAGTACACTCAATTGAACATCTGCTTTCCAGCTGTGTATATTGATATATTACCAGAGTTTTATTCTCTCCTACTTTAAATATATCCATAAGTTTTTCAGGGCTCCACTACCTGACTTTCTGACAATGCCTTGATTGTGAAAGATATAAAAATGTCAAAAATTCTGTAGGCCATTTTATGCCCAGGATATTATTTTTCAATTGAATCCAAAGACAGATGTCTATGAACAATTAAACCATTCTCCAATCACACCTTGTTCCAGCTGGGATCATAGAATTAAAAGGAAATAAGCCATCATGATTCACTTATTGCTGGAGTACCTAGTGTTTCCTGTACTGCTGATAGATTCTTATTAAACAATTCTGTCAATGGAAAATGAATATTGTCCGCTGTTTGAACTTCTAAAGTTAGTTCTTTGATATTAAATTTGGTTTTCTTCTCTTGTAATAATTCATACACTTAGTGACTAGCTTCAGAAATTCCCATTAGATGGAGATTATGTTATCTAAAGCTTACTAAATCCCATGTCAGGTCTCAGGGAGTTTATCTGTAAAGCAGAACACTGAGAAAGATCTGTAGCAAAAAGGGGAACTTACTACTAAATATATACATATATATACACATATACATATATATACATATATCCCAGTGTCTCCTCTATTAAAAAAGATGTGGAAAAGGCTTCTTTATTTCCCCTCAACTCAATACAAGGTTAGCTTTCTCAACTCCCTTTGTCACTGTTTTTTGCATGGCAACCACACAACTCAGAGTTATGTCTTTAAAAGAGACCATATAATGTGCATATGAACGAAATATCATCAGTATGTTTATGTTTAGTGATTCACAACAGCCATATTCTCACTCATATGGGAAGCATTTGATTTCCAGACTGTGCCCAGAAAGGTTGTTAATAAAATATTTCTGCACTTTGTAGATAGACAGTTTATGATCTTAGGTTATATATTCTAAATGCACTCTTATTATTTTCCCTGGACACGATAGAACAGACACAGGCATACTTAGTTTCAAAAAGCTAATATAAAATTGAAATAGAAATTTACTGATTGATTTGTTTAATTTTATTAAATGACACCAAAGAAACATGATTGTGTCTTTCAGAAACATTAGAGATTAAGAGGATACATTAAAGTGTGTAAGTTAAATCTGTCTTAGTCCTGGTAAGTTTTCTGAAAAGATTGACATGTATTAAACTCCTGACTGTGGAAATTGCAATCTAGTGAGAAGTCATTTCCCTTAAAACCTTGAGATTCACAAAGCATTAAAGGAGGTGATTGAAAGATAAATCCAAAAGGCAGAAAGTTGGCACTACTGATTTACATGACTTATCTGCATTTCTGAGTGCCATTGTAAACCTGTGCACTGCACTGGTGTACATTACACACTTCCTGCATATGTCTGTGCACACTTGACTTGGAAAAAAATCCAGGGTCAGCTTCTGTTCACAGGCCCCAGCCAAACAAATCCTTTAAGCATGTGCTTAAATTCAGCAGAGGAATAATATCATCGACATCAATGAAACTCCCCACATGTTTAAACGATTTAAATGTTCACAGGTTCAGGGAAGTTTTATTTAGGATTTATACTGTTGTAACAGTAACCACTAACATGACTTTTACTTTCTTTCCCATCTGCCCACTGTTTATAGTAGAGAAGAGATTTGTAGGGGCAGGCAACTATCCTTTTTATTTAAAAACAACTGACTTGCAGAACAAAGGGCTGCTGAATAAACAAGTCCTGCTTCAGGCTGAAAGCATAACCAGCGAACTTGGCTTAGGTATAGGTTTATACAACAGCAGTAATCCCTTGTGTCCTCTTCCCTACTCTCTCTCTCTCTCTCTCTCTTTTTTTTTTTTTTAAATCTAACAAAATTTATGCATGCATCATTAAGTGTGTCTAAAACCCTAAAACCAAAAATAACGTAAATACATTAATTGACTAAATTTTTGAGAAAAAGATGGTCAAATATCTGTCTGGCAAAGAGAGATGCTGAAATAGCACTTCACAGAAAATTAGATTTTATATTTTATATACATTTAGCATTTAGTATCATCTTTTCTATAGAGGTTATTCGAGCAGTTAACACACGTACATATTATCTGAAACAGACATTTCAGAAAGGAAAAATCCCAACTTTCTTCATATTAACAACAGTTGCAAACTTTTGTTTGTTTGTTTGTTTGTTTGTTTGTTTTTCCCTTTGAATTAAAGAAGACTGTGAAGGAACCTAATCTTTTTATTCTTTCTACCCACCTTTTTTCCCCACCTGGATCCAGCTAGGAGTAAGCTGTTTAGCATTCATAATGCGGCTTGATAAAAAACAGTCCAATTCAAATGAGGAACGTTCTTAGGTATTGAATACATCTACCTAGAGGTCCATGCATTTATTATGGCTGATGTAGAGGGAGTAGTATTTAGACAGAGAGAAATTTAGCAAAACATCCACAATCACACAATGTGTCAGAAAAGATGTTTTTAGAATTCCTGAGATTATGACATGTTAAACTTCAGACCCGACTTCAGCTCCAGCAATTCACCTACATTCAAAGCTTGAGAAATTATAACTGGATACTCCACTATGTAAAAAGTTGTTTTCTGTTTATATAACATACTTAAAATCTACTAAATGTGGAATAAATTTTTTGGGCTGATGTAGAACAGGAAGATTTTTTGTGCAAATGCTTATTCTTCTGATCTTATTGTCATGGTGAAAAGTCACATAATATTTGTTTTATTTTCTTCAACCCATTTTGTTATCTTTTGGACTTTTGTTGTTGTTGCTAATTATCTCAAAAAATAAATACTGATATATGCTTAAAAATCAAGACCTTTATAAGACTTACAAATATTAAAATTTCCACAATGCATCTAGGATCTTCCTGTTTCAAAGATATACTGATTACTTTGTGTTTTATGCAATATAATTTGAGGCAGACAGATTGGTAGGTTTGAGCCCTAAATTGCCCTAAGCTACCTCTGCAGTGGAGGATTTTCATCTCAGCAAGAAAATTCCCCCATAGATTCACTGAGAGCTTAGATGTACTCACTTTTACCCTGGTGCTATCTAAGTCCCTGCATTGGTTGTAACATCTTGGTAAAGTGGTAAGCTTAAAGTCTGCACCAAAGTGCCAGTACAAAGCAGAATCTTGCTGTCTTATTTTGCAAAATCTGTATCTTCTCTGTATTTATTGAATCTTAAATAAAAAGATCCTCCCTCTGGATTAAGATGCTCAAAATCTTCCAAATCAGCTTCACTAAATGTTGTGGGTCAGAATGGACAAGATTTGCCAAGAAATCATTTTTGCTATTGGCTTGGATTATTGACAAACTGCAATTATTTGGAAAAAAAAAAAAAAAAAAAAAAAAAAAGCTTAATAAATTGTGTTTTTTTTTTTTTTTTTTTAACATCTGAAATCAAAATAGTGACAAACTAATTAGCATTCAAAGGCATTCTGAAATGGGAAAATGTTGCTGTAGGAGTGAATGTGAACAGTATGAAAGATTTATGCTTACACCTGGGAAAGTCACAGCAGATTGAACTCCAGCAGGTGAGATACCACTGTGTAGGAAAGGCAAGTAATTGTATGTCACAATATCAATGGAGTGCCTGAAATGTTAGAGGAAATTACTACACAAGTTTGGAAGAAAGGTTTGCTCCCTTATGCAAAGTGTGCTCTGACTCTTGTATGGGGCCTGTGACAGAGACCATTTCATGTCTGTGGAGAATAATCAGACTTACTAATGTCACTGATAAGCACTGGTCTTGGGCAAGGGGGGAGTTTGCTTCTGCTTCTCTCTTACACAAACTTTGTGGATGGATGTCCACAGGCTTTGGTATGAGAGGTTACCAAAAGAGGGATTTTAGTGGTGGCAGGACAGTCTTGTTTTGTCAGCCAAACAGAATCTTGAAGGCCATGGTGACCAGAGTGAAATCTTTTGCTTGTAAAATTAATATTAAAATTAACACCCCTGGATATGATAATGAGCTTAATGCTCATTAATGCATGTCAGTACATGCTAAACATGTAAGACTATAGTACTCAACTGTCCCCCCAAATCATGCTAAATGTCACCCGAGGGCAAGGAACAGATAAGAGTAGGATATAAAAGGAAGAGTGTAGAAAAAGTGTTAGTGTTAGGAAGAAGATTTAGTGTTAGAATTAGATGAAGTGACAGAAAAGTTGGAAAGGGTGGGGCAGAAAGAAGAGACTGGAGACCTGGAAGAGGCAGTCGATGTGCTGTGTTCCTTCTCCACAAGACAGGGACACCTGCTTGGTAAGCTCTGTGCTTACACCTTTGGTGAGGAATACCCAGGATAGAATTTTCCTAGCACTATTATCATATATTAGTGCTATAACTGTAACTGTATTTATAAATGACAATTTTGAATTTGTTATTTCTGTTGCCTTATTAAATTCTTTCAGCTTTATGAAACTATCTCAGTGAAAGTCCCTGAAAGGGCTCTGAAACAGGTGAATATTTGACTCTGATAAGTACCCTTTAACACAACAATGTCCTAAGGGAGAACATGAATAAAAATGTCAGGAGGGTATTGCCAAGGAGATTATGAAATCATGCTGAATTTAGGCATATGGGAGAGGCTGACAATGTGAGGTTTCAAACCAGAGACTAAGTGAAACTCCCACAAGAGCTGAGAGTTAAAAACAAACAAACAAAAAGTGATTTGTGTAGCCATAGGATGAGTTTTATTTTGTCAAGAATTTCCAGGTTTGGACCTCATCATTAAAGCAGCTTCTTGTAAAATGTAAAGGAGGATGTAGTTTATTCTTCTGCTGATTTTTTTTTTCCAAGTAAAACTGTATTTATTTAACATATCTCTGTTTCATGATCCATTGATTCAGTAGTCATAGAGTTTTTCCAAAGAGTTTTTCAAAAATATTAAATACATGTGTTAAAAGAAAGTAACTTCTTTCTACGCTTAGATAATTTAAACTGATTAAACTGCCTTCAACCTCCCTTTAGATGTTAAATTTAGTGTCTTCAGTAAAAGAAAAATAATAAAATCTTTTTGCCTCCAAAGACAGGAGTTTGCCAGGAAATTTATCCAGATGGGTGAGCAGGAATTTTAATAAAAATAGAATACTGACTTTAGGATTTGGAGTTTTGACAGTCCTTGAGATTAGCCTCTCTCAGTTTCCCTTGAAATTAAAGATGGCAACAGAATTGATTTCAATGAGAATGTAGTGAGCTTAACCAAGAGCAAATCTGCAAATCCCACTCTATGAACATCTAAATCAGAGAGATTAATTTACAAAAAGCATTTGTAAGGTTCTTTTTCAGCTTTCTTCCTATGGAGCTTTACCCTAATGAAACAAACATGCATTTTGAGAGGATGAATTTTCAAAAGAAAAAAATAGTCTCATTTTCTGTTCTGTGGATTAGTCATATACTCTAAATTCACCTTCTACATAATAATTGTGTATGTAAATACACGGATAGGACGCAGTTATGTGTGTATAAGGTCATATGCACAAACTCACTGGAAAAGAAGATGGTAATCATGCACTCTAATGAACTTCTCTTGTTTGTAGAGAAGATACAGATAACAATAATGATAAATGTATATATATATATATGTATATATATATATATCTGTTAACCTATTTCTTTCATCCAAAATATTAAGAGTAGTTACTAATTGGGCCATATTCCTCCATGAGTTACTTTCATGATGACAGAAGTCAATGGCTTAGTTATTTAAGATACTTCTGAAACCTAAAGTTTCCCCATACTTCTTATCATAATATATAGAGTATTCAGATGAGAAACTTGGAACTAAAATATCTCAGCTTGTTTGGGGAGTGTGCTGAACTGTGAGGACATTTTTTTTTTTTTCTCCAGCCACACTTTTTACCTTTGTCTCAAATAACATGTCTAAATTTAAGAGCAGCATTGTCTGTTTCGGCACTGGCGTCATGCTTAGAGTTTCTGCTTCATCTGCCTTGTAATATCTGCCTCTTCTTAAACTTATTTTCAGTTTTCATTTCTAACTTGCATTTGATTTCTCTTTTCATAATATGCAGGTTCAAAATGAAAAAATATACTCTAAAAGACTCTGAAACCTTATGGAGTAACACTAGGAAAAAATAGGTTTTCATGTCCTAGAAGAAAATAAATCTGCCTCTTTCCTTTCTTTTAAGAAATAAAATTAGACCGTATTAGATAGCACTTACTTTGGTAGTTTTTTATTTAAGCAAAGTAGATGTATTCTACTTATGTCACAGTGGAAATGGACTTTGCTGCAACTTATAAATTTCTGACATTATGAGTCATGTTCATTAATGGCATAGATTTCTACAGTTCAGACAGCCATCCTTTTTAATTTGCTAGAAATAACAAATTGGACTTTTTTCTGTTCCCACTTTCTCATTTACTTAATTTTCATTATATCTGGCTCTTTATCCTGATAAGAATGTTTTGAAGCAGGGTTTATATTAAGTTTTTATTTCCTTAGAAATCAAAACACAAAACAGGACTAAAGGGAGGAACCCAAGTTAAAAAGGAACATTAGCATGAACAGTTAAATTTCCCATCACTAGTCATGTAACTTAGGAAAAAAGAGAAAAAATACTTAAAAATGGAAATGGAAAAAAAAAAATGCTAAATGGCATTTTCAGTTAACATTATTGACTGAGAGTATACAAGTTGGTCTCCAGCAGAGTCTTCAGTTTTACACAAATAAATAAATAAATAAATAAAGCAGTGTAAATGACAAATTGTCATACAATTCTGGTGCTTGCAGTATATCAGATCATGGGTAAAGAAGCTGTGTTGTATAATTTCCCCAGAGCAGTCAATAAAGTATTTAAGGAAATACTTTCAATCTCCCTCATTCTTAAAACATCAGTCCCTGAAATTTTAAGATAGGAAGCTGCCAATCCTTTGTGCTGTGATTTTTCAAAACAAGTGCAATCACCATGGAAAACACATTCTCTCAAGGCTTTCAGTTGTTTACAGAGTCAACAGATTTGTGTAATGCAACGAAACATTCTTTTGCAATTTAGTTGTTTTAAAGTCTAAATGGTTCATCTGCTTAGCTTGTTAAAGTCTCCTTTTCCTTGGCAAGCTTTCCCAACAGAGCTAAAGCATAGATAAAGAAGGCACGAATGAATACAGAAGGGTTCATTAGGAGCACGTGAACGATTCATTTGAGATAACTGCAAAATTCAAAATGTTTTTCATTTCTTTCCCAATTATAGTAAAATCTTAGACAATCCAGGACAAGATTTCTCATACTTACTTTTGTTTGTTTGTTTGTTTGTTTGTTTAATTCCCCAATTTACAAGGTGTTTGTTTACAAATACCAGCCATTGAATGCCCTGTGTAACATTTTTCAAGGCAATCAGACATTCCATTTTAAATCCTAATATACTTTAGAGTTAAAGAAGAAGCATCTAAACTTTTCCTCATTGCCCTAGTTCTCAACTAAAGACACAGAGTAAATTAAACATTTCTTTATCTTTTTCCCTACAAAGTGCCAAAAATTTTTTTAAACCTTTTGAACACTTGTGAACACCTCCATAACCCTTACCCAATTCACTTCAAATATGGTCAAAAATCTTAAAACAGTATTAGCTGTGACTTGCCAAGTTTGAGGTCAACATTTCTTTAGTTGCAATCATCACTCCAAAATAAAATTTAATTAAGCAGAGTTATATCAGTCTACAAAGTATTCTGATCTGGCCCTATGCATAATGTGTTATACCTGTGCTGTACATGTATTTTAAAAGACAGCTGTGACAACATGAAATGTATCTGGTATTTTTAGATCTGCCTACTTCTTCTTTTCTTCAATGAACATACCTTTCTACCCCTTCTGAGGTCATAATTTCCATATTTAACGTGCAAAATATCACCTCCTGCTTTAGGTAATTACACGGTAAAGTTCCTGAAAACCTTGTCACCCTTATTAAAGCTTAGAATATCTTCCAGCCATAGTTTTGTTAAGTGTTCTCTGCCTGCAGAGTCTTGATGACATAATTCAGACCTGTATTCAAGACCCTCACCTTAGGCCTACTTTCTAACATTCTAATTGCATGACATTATGGTTTCTTGGAAAAAGAGAAGTAAAGCATTCCATGTTATGTATTTTGATAGTTTGTGGAGATGTTGGGGTAGGGAGGTGTGGTGGTTTTACCTTGCTGGGCAGCTGAACTCCACCACAACTCCCCCTCCTCAAAGGGAAAAGGGTAGAAATTGCGATGAAAAGGGCTCAAGGTTTAGGATAAGGAAAGGTAGATCCCTCACTAATTGCTGTCATGGGCAAAACAGAACTGGTTCTCATTCCTTGTTCTCCCAGCTGCTGTTATGCAGCGGTTCCCTTTGGATATGGCTGGAGCAGGCTTTCATTTGACATGGAGCAGCTCCTGGACTCTGCTCCCAGAGGCTAACCCTGCAGCCCCCTGCTACCATGGGGGCTTACCATGTAAACCCAATACAATATGATGAGAGCATTTCTAATAATACAAACTGGTAAAAATAATGTATTATGACTAACATTTTCACTTTTCTTCTTAGTAAGTATTTTTTGTTTTGCTAAAATATGTGACCACTTTAAAAAAAAAGAGAAAAACATCCAAGCTTTTTTAAAGGAAAACCCAATATTTTGATATTTCCCCCTGTAACCCTGTTGTTATTCCTTATCTGAAAATATTGATGACAATATCTCCTATCATGTGTTTAGAAGCAAAGTAAATAACTACTGTGATATCAATAAATATATACCACAAAGCCACATATCATTTATTGTGAGAAAAATGAATGATATACATTTTTCATAATATATTAAAAACAAATCCAAACAAGATTCTGATGGTTTCATTATTTATGAGACAGATTTTTTCTCTACTTTAATTATGTAAAATGTAGGTATCTAGTTTAAGTTCATCATATAGACCCCACTCTATATCTTGTCAATGAAAAAAACAGTCACCTTTAGAAAATAGTTCATCCTTACTGGTATGTTAGATAGGAATCTTGACCGAGAACAAATATCACAAAAAACAAACAAACAAACAAACAAACAAACAAAAATCTGTATTGAATATATAAGCAACAGATATTAGTAAAATCATGTTCATTTTTATTAGGGTTTTTCCTTATAATTTTAGTTTGAATCTTGCTTCATCAATAAAAAATGGCTTACAAAGCCAAACACTGTATGTATAATCTATATGTCTTCAGCCCATTATCCTACCTGAACTGAGTCATTCAGCTTTATTACGGTTAAAATGAAGAACACATATTACATTAAATTTCCTTTTTCTTTTTTTTCTTTTTAAATCACTGGATGATCTATTATTTAACATTAGGCATTCTTATTCTTCAGTTTTTAATTACATTATCAATCACTTTTTTTTTTTTTTTTTTTTTACTTATCTTATTCTTAATGGATATTTGAAAGTAGTTCACTGAGGATTTTTATTACATTTTCTTTGCTATGCTTCTTTCTTATACCAAGAGTGGGTTTGTATCACACCAGTTGCTAAATGCACCAAGTTAAAGACCATACCTATTCACATAAGATTGCTGCACTTTTTGAGGGAAGTGAGTTATATAAATAACAGAAGGGAAAATAAAAGAGGAATGAAAACTTATTAAAATAAGATCCTAGGACAACATGGTTTGGTACCTAGTTACTGAAGTTATCTTTAAGGTAACTACTAGAGTGGCTGATATGTTACATGAAGAATAAAAACAAACGAGCAAAAAAAACACAAACAAACAACAACAAAAACACAATAACACCTCTAATGAGGGTACATAGGGAAGAAAGAGTTTATTTAATGAAGGAACTATTCCTATATAATAAATGTTTAGAAAAAAATAGAATGACTGTGAGGTAGGAGTATTAGATCACTGACAAATTGTTAGTAGCCTGATATGAGTCAGAAAGAAGGGAGGAAGAAGAGACAGAACTGAATACTAAGAGCCACTTCAAGCTCACATGATGAATGAAGGCATCTGGTGGAATCTGTAAATTCAATAATTAATTCTGAATGATGGGGGTGGGGGGGCTGGAGAGGGAAGGGGGAAATGGGTTGGAAGGATGCTGAAATATCCAGAATTTGAATTTCAAGTGGGGAATGTGCTAGGAAAAAATAGTGAAGACATCAATGACTGTAAGTAATGACAAGCATCTGAATTAGATCTTTACAGCGTGTGTCTGTGAATAGAGTCAAGTCTAATAGAGTGTGCGTTTGTGAATAGATTAGAGACAACTCTAATATAGACTTGCTGTATGATGTTGCTTATGCAACAGGTATGCAAAATGGAAAGCATGACATTCAAATCTTGAAAAGCACTCAAATTAATGTGTTAATAATTTATGAAGACTTTTTATCACAATGAAATATAGCAAAGCAATCAGAAAGTTCTGGTTCAGTAATGACAAAGGATGGAGAAAATCCAGTGCTTAAGGTCCTCAGGTTCACACTAATCCTAGATGATTATCTAAGATTAGGACCATAACTTCGGGCTGACTAGAGACTTGTTAAAGGTTTTCTTTACACTTCTGTTTGCACTTTCTTGTTCATTAGGCAGTGTTTCTTTTTAAGTATATATTTAAAGCAGGGAGAAGGTTTAGGTTTGAAATATTATATATCATATGCCTAATATGTTACGTTCATTATGTGCATTTATAAATAAAATCCCCAAACAAGAAGATTCAGAACTAAGTCATTAATATATGTATTATGTGTTTACATATTAATATATGTATTAGTGTTTTATGTATTATAGTTTATTGCTGGATTTTAAGATTTCACTATGTTTTCTAAAAATATTAAAGGACCAATTCAGTGTTCCAAATATCATCTACAGTCATTTTAAATGCTGCAAGATAACCAAGACATAAGCATGAAGTTCTTATGCTTTCATTATGAATAAAACTATATCATTTCCAAAACTTTTTTTTTTTTTTTTTTTTAGTCTGAGATAAATGAACATTATGTTATACAAAGCATGTTTTTGTTGTAGAGCAGGTTTTCTTACTAATTTGATTGTTAAGTGGAAATAGTTGACCTAAAATTAGATAAATTACTGTTTAGTGGACTAGCTTATAAATTGTAGAGTAGAGAAACAATGTGCTGAGATGTCTAGGTCTCTACTAACATTATAAGTGCTGAGAGTGATAAGTGATAATCAGAACAAAATAAAATTGTGACCATCATTAAAAAATGCATATCCAATACTCCATGGATCTGCAGGGTCTGCTACTGTCGACTGTCTCAAAAAGCAGGTGCTACACTGACATTTTGAAGTATCATTTACTGAAGTTTTAATAGAATTCACTGTATCAGAACATCTTTGATTTTTTTTTTCCATAGTTTCAAATGCATACTTATTCTTCATTGTTTTTTTTTTAGCACCTATCCTTCATGCTTCTTTGAAATCCATAATCTAAAAGAGGTTGACTTTATTTTTAACTGACATTTGAAAGTGGCAAAGTTTCTTCTACAAATTGCTTGTCACTTAAAATAGATTGTTGACACTCTGTCATCAAGAGATAATGCTACCTATAATTAGTCCTCTTCAAAAGTTTATACCTTTACATACAAAAAATATACACATTAGGCATGCCTCTCAAAAAAATATGATGTATCAATGCATGCAAATCACCGTGTCTTTATAAATATTTTCTTAGGAAGCAGAACATCCTATTAATATACAACCAACCAGAAAGCACTGATCAACTTTTCACAGGGTCAAATTTTCAGTCATCCCAGATTTTCAGGTAAAATTTGGAAAGATGGAATATTAAATGCAGTCAAAATGTTAAAACAACAACAACAACAACAAAAAACCTTGAAAAACTGTTAAAAATGTAACTGCTCAGAATTATTTAAATTTACTAAGATCAAAATTTACTTGTTATGAAAAAGACAAAGCTTATTTTCTGCAAAAAGATAATCAATATATTATTTATCAAGAAGTTTTTTAACGTGTGTTTCAATTCAAATTCAGACTTCTAATATATGAGAAAACCTGTTCGTTCTGCATAAATACATTCAATTTAAAAATGGGATAAAAAGAATTTTTAAAATATTGAATTTATGTCTTACTTTTTTTATATTTTTTACAATCTATGTTTACATAATAGGTTTGAGCAAGGTATTGAACATAAATTTAATTACAGGAGAACAATGTCCGTAACTCAGTCAGCATTCCATTACCACTTGTTTCTTGTATCCTGCCTTTCTAGCAATCAAGGTTTTCATTCAAACCATGAACTGCATCACAAGTTTATAAAAAAAATATGGAAATAATATATATTGCAACATACACAAAAAATTAATTTTTTATACTATTTTGCAGCTCATATCTTCCAGCTGTACATTCATTTCAATTATAAACACCACTCTCTCTGTATAAATATATATGTATGTCTTCAATATCGCATAAAGTGCAAGCACTGGTATCTATCTATGACCAGTTTTTGCAGCTGACACCTTCTCATAAAAAGAGAAATACATTGTAAAGTGAGCTGGTCCTTAAAGGACAACTAAAAAGACCGACAAATAGGACCTTCAGCTTGTGCATTTTAAGATTCTGACAGAATGACCTGTGTTTCTGCCACTTCATAACTTTTATGCAAGAGTTGTCACAAAAATAGCAGAAAAATATTGTCATGATAATCTGATAATCTCTGGGTTTTGGTTCTGTAATGAGATCTTTATCCTCATTTCTGTGAAGAAATAAGAAATAATAAGAAATGAAGAAATAAGAATATTAGAATGAAGAAATAAGAATAAGAAATAAGAAATAATAAGAAATGAAGATCTTTATCCTTATTTCTTTGTTTGTTTGTTTGTTTGTTTTGTTTTTGATTTTTAGGGCTAGACACGTCATTTATTTTGAAAAATCTAAAAGTCAATTACCTAGACAAAACTAGAGGTTCTAGATACTGTCTCTAGAGGGGGGAAAGGCTCCACTAATATTTAATTCATTTCAACAGCTTCAGAACACGGTGAATTCCAATATAAAGACTAGCTTAAACATACAGAACTGATTTTAGTTTTGGATATCACATTTTCCAAAGTTAAGCCCCATCATAAGAGATTTCTTGAGGTAAATTACAGACTGGATGTTCATGATTGAACTTGTAGCTAAAAGCACACCTCCTTTGTTCAGCTGACTGGACAGTTCTTTCAATCACAGGGTGAGAGTTTTGAACTGACAGAAGAAAAAAATAAAAATAAAAAATCACATAATATACTAATATTGCAGAAATAAGAATGGAGATATGAGGAAGTTTTCAAAATTTAGAAACTTGTAGTGTTAAAGTGCTATGAACTGAATGTTTTGTAGTTTGCTGACTCACTTGTTTTCATTCTCACTCATAAGTTATTAATATTATAAGCAGAGAAGAAACATCTATGATAAAGAATGTCCCCCCAAGATCTGAAAACCTTTGTCACCTTTGTAATTAACGATTCATGTAAAGGTAACTTTTTAAAAATCCATGTTTTTGGAATGACTAGGATTGTAATTAGAATAAATAAATTCTGAACCTTAAGATTTTAATCAGGTTTCTGATTTGCAGATATAACATATACTGTGACTTCACTATTTCCTGTACTCACCCATATGTTAACATTTTAAAATAACCCTTTACTTTTTGTTTTAAGATACAGAATCATTCTCTCCTATTCACTGTGTTGACTGAAGGAGGGAGTCCTAAGATATGTCCCAGGAGAAATCTGGTGTGAGGCTGGGGACATTGCAATGTATATGGATTGGCTTGCACATGGACATTGCAATGAAGTGGACTTCCCTCACAGAATCACAGAATGGCCAAGATTGAAAGGGACCTCTGAAGATCATCTAGTCCAACCCCCCTGCCAAGCACACTGAGCACATTGCTAGAGCATATTGCTCAGGATGGCATCCAGGCAACATTTGAATATCTACAGAGAAGGAGACTTCACTGCCTAGGCAACTTGTTCCAGTGCTCTGTCACCCTCACAGTAAAGAAGTGCCCCCTCATATTCAGCCAGAACCTTCTGTGCTTCAGTTTGTGCCCATTGTCTCTTGTCCTGTAGCTGGGCACAACTGAAAAGAGACTGGCTCCATCCTCTTGACACCCTCTCCTCAGATATTTATATATACATTAATGAGGTCAGTCTTCTCTTTTCCAGGCTAAACAGGTCCAGCTCTCTCAGTCTGCCATCACACTACAGACCTCTGATTGTCTTTGTAGCCTTCCCTTGAACTTGCTCCAGTAGTTCTATGTCCCTCTTGTACTGGGTAGCCCAGAACTGGACACAATACTCACATTCCAGTTCAAAAGTAAGTAGATTCTAGCTGAAACCTTCAGCCCTGCAAGTGTACACAAAGTCAAATGTTTGTTTTAAACAACAAACAAATAACAAAAACAAAACAAAACAAAACCACCAAACAAACACAACAACATCAACAACAAAAACACCAAAGTTCTGCTTTGCATGTGAAGAATGCTTTTGAGGTCAAGATTTTATATATATTTATATATTTATATTTATATTTATATTTATATTTATATTTATATTTATATTTATATTTATATTTATATTTATATTTATATAGCGCCTATCACTGTATTGATAAACACTGTTTGGAACTACTCTGATGGCAGTGGTAAGAACAGGAGTTGGCCTGTTAGTACCTCAGCACTTCCATTTCCAACTGATTTAAAAAAGAAAAAACACACCACAGGACTTGAGGCAAGACCGTATTTGAGAAAACTATGCGATGGGCTTACCTAAGAGGCTGTACAGTAAGCAGCGTGGCAAAGGTCAACCTGAGAAGACTGTAATTATATTACTTAATTGCTTATAATGGCAGCTGTCAAAAGAGTACATTCAATATATGAAATTACATGTATGCTTGCAGTAAGTGTAACTTCACTACTCCTTATGCAGTGAGATACCTCTTATACTTGCCAGCATATGATTGTGGAAGACTTTACAAGAAGAATCCCTGAGGACTTTCTGCATCTGATCTCATGTCACTCAAGAACCTTACTCTTTTCCACCAAAACATACAGAGAAATAGCTCTTAAAATATATAAATAAATAAATAAAATCACTATTTAAGAAAAATAAGCATATTATAAAAAGCTAATTAAATATTTTGCTTTTAGCTAAAGCACTGGTATAGTACATCTATTTCAGATGCTATCACAGAATCACAGAATCATAGAATCACAGAATCACAGAACTGTCTCCTCTCCTCTCCTCTCCTCTCCTCTCCTCTCCTCTCCTCTCCTCTCCTCTCCTCTCCTCTCCTCTCCTCTCCTCTCCTCTCCTCTCCTCTCCTCTCCTCTCCTCTCCTCTCCTCTCCTCTCCTCTCCTCTCCTCTCCTCTCCTCTCCTCTCCTCTCCTCTCCTCTCCTCTCCTCTCCTCTCCTCTCTTCATATAAAGCCAATGAAAGAGAGAAAGAGAAAGGGAGAGCGGGGGAGAGAGGGGAAGATTATTAAAAAGATTGATTTAGAACATCTAATTGGTGAGTTCCTAAAATCTTTTAAGTATTCCACAGAATATTGGACAACCGATAGAAAATCACTAGACCAGAACGTCCCTATTATTATTATTATTATTATTATTATTATTATTATTATTATTATTATTATTACTTATTGTTATTGTTTTATTGTTATTGTGGACAATTTACCACCTATACTTGTTATTATTTATCTCTTATTATCTAGTATTCCTGATTTCTATGTCATTTGTTATTTTCATACAATTGCATACAATCTAATTTGGAACATATAACATCAGAGAGAGGAATAAATTTTAATCAAAGAAAGAAAATTCAAATAACTGAGTGAAATGTCAAAGTCTATAAAAGACTAGTGCCCCACCCCCTCTGATATCTACATAAAACAAGAAAAAGTAGAGGCAGAAAACATTAAACTGCTCAAAGATTTCTCCTTTCCTCACACACTAATAATTCACCTATGGAACTCATTGATACAAGATATATTTAAACAAACAACAACAACAAAAACAAACAAACAAAAAAAAACAAGTAATCTAAATTATTTTAGACACTTACATGAAAGACACAAGGGACATGGAAGGAAATTAGATGGTCAGTTTGAAGGGAATGTACCAATGTATCACAGATACATTGAATTTGAGAGAAATTCACTATTAGAAAAATCACTGTGAACAGAATATTATTTTTGTGTGAAAAAACTATTTTACATGAAAATGAGTTAAAAAGGAATACAAGAAGATGTTTCTAACCAGAGAAAGTACTATGGTCTATCAGGACAACTGGACTGGACCAGAGACTATAACCTCTGTATTACTACCTTTATGTTTAAAGTTCCTACATTTTATCTTTTTATAAGACGTCTACAGTTATTTGACAGTTATTTGTTCTAGACTTTTTTTTTTTTTCTTGACAAAGATGTTGCTGGCTAAAAGCATACTATATTTTTCATTTTTAAGGTACATGCACTCCATGTACTGCTCATTTTGAGGCAGTTTTGCTTTCCAGAAATATGCTGTAAGTTTAAATCACAAGTGTACTTTTATATTCAGTTTAAGACCAAAATAAATATACCACCAGCATGAACACTTTTCTGAGAAGGCAAAAGGATTTCTGCTTGTCATAACTAATGATGGTGATCAAAGCCAACCAGGTGCTCACACTGACCCTGAGCTTTGATCATTTACTACACTTTTCAATATCTGAGCCTGGGAGTGAGTTGCCCTAATGGCCTCTGATCGGATTAATGGCATGTGGCAAGAAAAAGGAGCAGGAGATAAGAAGAAGTGAGAAGGAGAGGGGAATGTCTAAGTATGCAGCATGTGTAAATCTAAAAACCCCTAGGCAATTGAAGTAAGCTCATATTCAAAGCTTTTCACACACTGAACATGGTGATGTTAATGAAATACTTGTATTTTTTTATTGAATACTTTTTCATGAAAGCTGCTCCCAAAGGGCAATGACATGATCCTTTATGCAAAAAAATAGCAGTTACTCATATGAGCAAACTGAGTAATTTCAAAGGTTTTTTGTGTGTGTGCAAGTGCTTTTCTGAAGTCTATAAATTTTTTGACTCCTCCAAAGTAGATATCAATGCAACATTTAATACATTATAGGTATTTCTACTGAGTTACTATCCTTTCACCCATGGCTGGTAATATTGTTCATGACACCGTTAACTTCAAACTATGAGGCAGTCTGACTAAAAATGTTGTTTATCTTGCTAACATTAGTTTCTCATTTGTTCTAAAGATGGATTATGTGATTGTGTTGATAGCTAAAGACATTTTGTAAGACTTGCTCCTCCCATCAAGTCTGATTCACACATATGTGAATCTTTCTGTAAACAGTTGTCGTTTTTTTTTTTTTTTTTTTTTTTTTTGTTTGTTTGTTTGTTTTTGTTTTTGTTTTCTTTGCCAGCACCTGGCTAATTTTAAGTACAGAAGCAGCAAATTTAAACATACAGATATCATTTTTTTTATCAAGGTTCTCCGGCTGCTGTGCACATTTCAGATGTTCTACAGCCAGAAAAAAAAAATAAAATAGCAGATGACATTATTGCATGGGCCAGAAGCTGGCCCAGGAAAAAGCAAATATAAGAAAAAAGAGCTCTGGTAACATCTTGGTAAGATTCTTCTTCACAAGTTCAGATAGAACTGAGAACACCAGTGTTATGTTTTTTCTTTCTAGAAAAGTGGAGTCCTTTTCTCAGCACTTTAACAAAGAAAGAATTGAGGACTGTCCTTTTAATAAAAGAAAGAAATTTCAGCCTTCAATATACCTGCAATTCATAAATTCCCAGCATGGGAAAGTTTTTGTTTGTTTGTTTTTCTGTGTTATGCCATCATTTCTTCTCAGAAAGAGTAGTCAGGCATTGGAATGGGTTGCCCAGGGAAGTGGTGGAGTCACCATCCCTGGGGGTGGTTAAGGAAAGGTTGGACTTTGTGCTTAGGGACATGGTTTAGTGGGTGACATTGATAGTAGGGTGATGGTTGGACCATCTGGGAGGTCTTTTCCAACCTTAATGATTCTATGACTCTATCACTATTGTAAACAAGAAAAAGAGAGTAATCAAAATTACATTATTATACTGAAACCTACAATTCTACTAACATTGCATGTTTTCAGCTGCTGCTGGCCATCAGCAGCTATGTTAAAACATAGTTTCTTATCAGTAACATTCCCTCTAACTGAAATAATATCATCACAGTTAAACGAAACAGACACAATTTTTATGAGGAGACCCAATAGTGGTCTTCCACTGCTTAAAGGGGCCTACAGGAAAGTTAGGGGAATGTAGTGATAGTTTAAGGGGTAACAGCTTTAAACTAAAAATAGATATTAGAAAGAAATTCTTTCCTATGAGCTTGTTGAGGCACTGGCACAGGTTGCCCAGAAAAGCTGTGGATGCCCCATCTGTGGAAGTGTTTAAGGCTAGGCTGGAGGGGGCTTTGGGCAACCTGGTTTAGTGGAAGGTGGGAAGGGGGGAGGAGTGGGAAGATGGAACTAGATGATGTTTAAGGTCCCTTCCAGTCCAAAACATTCTGTGATTCTATGAAACAGAACAGTCTGAATATCTGCCTTGCTGACATAATTTTGCAAGATTACTATTTTATACAGAGTTCAGCTGTCAGTGTTCATTCAGCATAACCCCACATGTTAAAAAAAAATTGATAGAATAAATAAGATCTTCTCAACTAATTTACTTACTTTGTATGTACATTGCTCTATACCATTTCAGTTACCTTTGGACTGCTTGTTACTACTGATGCTCCAGATATTTGGCTTTTCAGTAGTAACAGTTATAAAAAGAATAAAAGAAAGCCCCCACAGTTGTTTTTGTTTTTGTTTTTTTTTTTTTCCTCTCAGCATTTGTATGTTCACCCTTACAAACTTTTGAGAGTAGCTGCCACTTTAATCAATTCTGCTGATAATGGAGTAAAAGTATATTTTAAGATGGAATTATGGTCAAAACAGAAAATTAAGCTGAGATCACACACTTTCACTGGCAACACCACAGATGAATATATTTGCAAATAGATGGATGATGTTCAGTATCGCAAATAACAGTACAATGAAATGGTGTTTTGGTCTTCCTTTGAAGTGTCTTTTCTATATAAATGGTCTGCTTTAGGCTTAATTCTTCAGACAGTTCCCTTGTTGCATGTTTGTGTGGCCTCAGAAGCCACTGTACTATATTAAAAGTAAAGTAACCTCTGGTAAAGGTTGGTATTTGCATGGTGTCAGACTGCACCTCATTTAATTCTGTGTCACAGTAAATTATGGTTGCAGCTTTTGCAACTTTAAAAAGCCCAGTGATGCAATTGTGTTGTGTACTAGGTGATATCATGAAGCGCTGTCCTTGACATGTAATTTAAATAACATTCAGTGTATTAAGTCTACCTAAAGGAAGTATTTAGTGGTGTCATGGGCAAGAGAGATGAGATAATCTGTCTTATGTTCCCCAAACCAGAGTTCTGTTACCAACTAGAAAGTAAAGCTGATATGGTGCTGTATGGAAAAATCTGTTGAAATGAAGAATTCCACAAACTTCTACTATGGTGTTATTTATATCCTTCTACTGGTATGTTTGCCATTTTCAAGGCTATAAATGGAACATCCAAAATATTCAGCAGAGGCTGAATCAATTCTACAACTATTCCTGTCTATATGCCTTAAATCACACTAAAGATAGCGACATGTGGAACTTCATTAAAAATATATATATATTTATTTATTTATTCATTCTATTTCATATATTTTATTATTCCAGGGGAATTAGGGCGTGTCCAAGATGTCTGTGACACCAAAATAAATATTTTTCACCTCAGCTAGCTGGCTTTAGAAATGCCACCATGTAAGGCATATTCTCTTCTATATAATTACATGTTAAACTATTTTTTCTACTCCAAGTATTTATACTATGAAGGATCACCATCATCAACAGGTGACAGTTCAAAAAAGAAGTTTTGACTTGGCTTAATGAAAGATGCTTGAGGTCATAGGAGCAGACATTGTATTTTCCTTGTGATAGTCCACTATGCTTTTTACAAAAGGACAGTACTCCTTTTCTGCAGTGCCATCACAGGAGAAGGTAATTTTAGTGGAGTGAATGTGTTCCTTGGAATAGAAAAATTCTAGATCTGATCCAGACGTAATTATTGTCCACCAAAAAGCTAGGCTTCAATTTTTAAAAAGAGATAATAAAACAGACTTTAGCTACAGGAGGAATTTAGCTTTTATGGAATGCATGTCCCAGTTGTACTAATTGTCAGGCTTCCATATGCATAAAAATTGAGACATTTAAAAATATTCTACTCTCAAAATAATAACACAGACCCCAATTTCCAAATTTTCTAAATGTTTCACAGGATAGGATTTACACCAGCTAACTCTAAGGATGTTCCTAAATCTAGGGCAATTCACTCATTCTTTGGTGGAAGCAGAAGGTCTCAAGGCTGAATTCTGCAAAAAGGAGTGTTAAAAAAGTATCAGTAATTCCATGAAAATTATAATTGCATAGCCAAGTCTTCTGAAGTCAAAAAATTCTGAAACTCCTGAGATGCTGTTACATTTCCTTTTTCACATAGAACCTTGTGCTGTTGGTGGCAGATAATTTTTTCAAATTCCATTATGTGATTGATTTAACAGCCTAAATCACATGTTAGAGGTGATTTTAGCATTTAATAACTCACTCTTTACTTTAAAAACAACTTGAAAATTAAATGCCATCTATTTCTCCCTTTTTGAAAATCACACTCTGTGCTTAATGCAATCTTTAGGCACCTTGTTAAAACTGGTTCTAAATCCCTTTTGAAAATGCCACACTTGTAAAGATGCTTCTAAACAATGGCAGTCAGAAGATTTCAGTGTATGCATGGAGTACTTTTCCCTGCCTTTTCCCTCTGTTAACATAGCAATATCTGAGTCTTTTGTCTTTTTTTTTTTTTTTTTTTTTTTTTTTCTCAGTTATTTCACAGAAATGCAATGTCATGCCTGTACCAGGAAAATGAATCAAAACATTTTTTACCTGTGTACGGTATGTGTGGAAATACAAGGGTCAAGAAAGAAGAGTGTAACAGATATTAGGTATATCAATGCCTTTGATTGATTTGCTGAAACCAAAATGAGTCTGTAAAATGCAGGGGATGAATACAGTTGTTATTAGGATTGATTTGCCTGGCTTGTATGTAATGATCTAACTAGAGCTGAAACTACAATATTTTCCCTGTTTGTGTGTGTGTGTGTGTCTGAGTCTGTGTCTGTGTGATTGCTCTCTAATATTCACCTCACCTGAAATCACATGTGCTAGAATATGTGAGAAAATATTACAGTTAATAAACCTTCAGTGCTTCTGTAGGATGCATGACAGCTGCAAAGAGAGTAAGACTTTGAAAGCAACTGGTGTGACCCCAGTTCTGCAAAGACCATACCAATTTGCTTCATGCTGTGAATTCTGAGTACCCGTATTGACACTAGGTAGACTGTTTATTGCGTGGCTAAAGATGCACATGAATCTTTTCAGGATAAGGCCCTGTAGCTTTGATAGCTTTAGAGCTAGTCCAGAAGGACTTTGCACAGCATATGGATACATGCGTGCATACCACATGCAACTGGTCCTACACACCCAGTGAGTGGTTCTTTATCCTTTTTATTATTTATTTTATTTTATTTTATTTTATTTTATTTTATTTTATTTTATTTTATTTTATTTTATTTTATTTATTTTATTTTATTTTATTTTATTTCTCATGAGTAATATGAACTAGAATGAAACACAGGTAGCTGAAACAGTACAAGCCATGATCACATTTAGAAACAGCAGGATACAACATAGCAACACTGCTGTGCTACAAATGCAGTATTTAATGCTGGTAGACTGCTGTTGTGACTGGAATTGGAGTTTTAGTCAAGTAAAGAGATATTTCTTGGTTTTACAGGGTCACACCCTACTGTCTAGTTTTAAGTAGCACTCTGCATTGATCTCAGTGGGTAGTTGTGTTTAAAAATTGATGGCGTGACCTGGCCCTTAATATGGAGTGACATCTGAAAGGAACATATGCATTTTGCATATGTATTTTGTTGTTCTCTGCTCAGTGAGAAAAGGGAGAGGAGGAAGGAGAAGGAAAAACAACAGGTTTCGTGCTATCATGATGCGTGTGGAGGGCAAAAAGTTTAAGCAGCATTAATAGCCTGAGCTCCAGCCTGCCCAATAACTGATATTACCTTATTTTATTTCTACTGACTTGAGTGTAATCTGCCCTGCATTTGCATCTTTCCAGAAGTAATCAGAATATACTTGAATATATATCTGTAATTAGATATATAAAATACAAATATTTCTATAAAAAATGAATAGGTTTTATACAGAAGATTTTTTTTTTCAATCCATATATTAGTACATTAATACATAAAAATATTACCCTAGAAATATGATGAATAATAATGATAATAATAGTAATAATAAATCCTGTTTGTTTGAGACAAACATAAATTCTTTACCCACTTTGCACAAAAAATACTAGTCTTTCTGAAGATATTGGGACAAATTTTGCTGTCATCTATAATAGACAAGAGTTAGAAATGAATATGGAGTAACACAAAATGGTATTTCTCCTTTTATTTAAGACCAGAAATGTACTTTAAATAGATGTGAAGTCAAATGCAGAAATATTTTCATTTAAAAAAAAATAATAATAATACATGAAACATCTCACAAATATTCTGCTAATGAGAAGATTTGGGGTTTGGAAGCAGAGCCTGAACGTTCACATTAACATTTCCAACTATCTCTCTCTGGTTGGAAGCTTATGGGTATTTCATGTCCCTTAGGGTGCAGTCTTAAAGCCTACAACAAACCTTAATTTATTTATTTATTATTTGGCCAGAGAATAATTACAGTAAGCTTTGTCTATCTAGACTTAAATTCAACTTTTCCATATGATATCTGTCTCGCTTATTTGTGAGTTCATATGGTTTGTATAAACTTCTATTTTCTTTGAATGGCCAACGATCTTTTTATTATATTAAAAAAAAAAGCCTTCAATTCAGACTTTCAGACATATTGTAATCATTTTGATCTTACTGTTTTGCTTTTCCTTATCCCAACGTCCGCACATAAACTTGCATCACATAGCAAGGCTACATACTCAGTGTGAGACAAAGCTTCTTGTTCATGTTTTGTTTTGTTTTGTTTTGTTTTGTTTTGTTTTTTGTTTGTTTGTTTGTTTGTTTGTTTTTGTTTGTTTGTTTGTTTTGTTTTGGTTTGGTTTGGTTTTACTTCAAACCTTACCAAAGAGTGTGATCTGGATCAAATTACTATCTTTACAAATTACTATATATATTATATATATATATATTTACAATATACTATATATAAAAATTACAACACAGACACAGGCATATATACAATGAAGATTAAAAATAAGTCACTACCCTTACTGTAACTTCCTCAATGTCAAAAACTGTGTTGTAAATTCTCTGGGACCGCCTGAACAACACATGAGTATTTTAGGTCTTATGTCAGCCTGGTACCTGCCTGCCTATTTGCTGGGCACTGTCTGTCATGTCCTTTATGGTATCACTCCCTCTGTTGTGAGTGAATGAGAGAGGAGGGGTTCTAAATAGCTCAATCTATCTTCCTTTTGTTCAAAGGTCCCTTGGACACACCATTTCCTGACAATGTACTCTTATCCTATCTGTGTGCTGCTGTAGGATAGGTTGTTAGGAATTCTGAAAGGGTTGTTAGGCATTGGAATAGGCTGCCCAGGGAAGTGGTTCAGTCACCATCCCTGGAAGTCTTTAAAAGACATTTAGTTTTAGAGCTTAGTGATATGGTTTAGTGGAGGACTTGTTAGTGTTAGGTTGGACTAGATGATCTTGGAGGTCTCTTCCAACCTAGATGCTTCTGTGATTCTGTTCTTGTGCTAACTCTAAAACAAACAAGTTGGCAACACAACATTTTAAATAACCTAAGGTATTGCTATTATATCTGAATAATTTAGGTCATGTCCAACTTACTTACTGGCTCCAACTTACAAATGAATAGATTTGATAAATCTTATTACAAGGGCTGAAGTTTTGTAGCATGCACAGTACACAAAATTTGCAGCCAAGTCAGAAAATAGCATCAAGAGGCAACTTTAAGACCTTCTTCTGATTCTGCACCACCTTAGAGCTGAAGAGGTATCTGGCATAATTTTGCAACCTCTACAGGATTGCCCAGTAAACCAAAGCTCTATGCATGCTCTTGAGAGTGTGATGTGGCCTTATTAATATCTTGATGCTTGGAGGATGAAAGAAAGGATGCAGTTCTCAAGAAACATGCTTTATTGGCTTCCTATAGGGTGTTACTTTACTTTCATTTACTATTTTCCATTAATTTACAGGCTCAAAAGTTACTAGGGGAGACCTGGCAGGCAGACAAGATGTGGATGTTCAGCCTATAGCTGAATGGTAAATGATACCAATGAAAATATCTACTATTGTCTGACAATTATTTGATAATGGATAAAATGCCATCTTCAAAGGGCCTATAAACCAGTATGTAACTGTACAGAGACTTATTACCTAAGAATATGGTGACCTATACAGATATATTATAGACTTTTTCAGCTCTTATTATGCCCCTAAACTATCAGATACTTGCATAAGCAAACATAAAGCCTTTTGAGATTATTTGTGCAAATTAATTCTTGTCTATTTGACTGTCCCTAAGAAAAATAAAAGGAAAAAAAAAAAAAAGTAACAGACCTCGAGGGTCTTTTCTCTGAATGCCTGCTTAGATGTTTTTGTTTTCTGACTGCCCTCATGACTCTTGTTTTGTTGACTTTACAATGGCTTAGTTTCGGTAGAAAAGAAGATAGTAATACTTTCAATGTAAACATGGTCACTACCCATCTTCCCTGATTTTTAAGTCTTATCTAAGTGTGTGATCTTATTTTCTTATTTTATCTGTATTGTTTGCACTACAAAAGCAACTCTAGCTTTGCTAATATGTTTACTACTTTATAGGAGAGTGCAGAAACTGCAAATTCAGGAAAAAGCAGTTGGGGAATTTAGGTTTCTCATTTTGAAGGCAGCACATCTCTAACTATCTGTCTCTAAAGGACTATCACTGCTTAGTTAGATTCTACATTCAGGAAAAGGAAAAACAAAAAAGGAAGAATAAAAAAGAAAAAAAAAAGAAAAAAAAAGAAACCTACCTCAGTAGTCTGAATGCTAAATGAGCAGTGCTGTCTTAATATGTAGTCTAGACCATTCACCAAAGCTCCAGATAAAAGAAGAAAGTAATATTTATTCCTGTACTTTGAGTATCTAGTAGTTTCTTTTTAGGTAACCCTTCACTTGTCCTGTAAACATTCTTGATTGCCTGAGTTTATGGTAAAAGGAGCCTAGACCCCTGTCCCTAATATACGCAGCCTGAATTGTCCTGCAGGGGCTGGATACTCACTCTGGAAGTAATGTGGCATCTATACACTTTGAGCAATCCTGTACTTGATTTGTGAGACCAATGAACACAAATAATTCCTTGGTATAATTTAATATTCTTTTCTTAAATATCTGGCATTATAATTCATCATATAACCTCCCATAAAAGTTAGGCAATAGTAAAAATGCCTTTTTCCCAATTCAATGGAGATGGAGACATCTTCCCACCACATCATCAGGAAACAACCCACAGTATGTTTTTGTTGTTGTTGTTGTTGTTGTTGTTGTTTTATTATTATTATTATTATTATTATTGTTGTTGTTGTTTTGTTTTGTTCTGTTTTGTTTTTCCCCGTTTAAATAATAGTTCTTGTTCCTGAACTGGACAATCTACTTTTCTCAGCAGGAAATATTTTCCTCATGCTACAAATTAAGGAGAGGTTTCTGGGTTTAATGCTATATACGATTTCACTTGCAGGTTCAGCCATTTCAAAGGTAGCGAATAACCACATATAGAAACTGAACAACACTCTTCAGAGTGAAGATTGAATATGGCACACATCTAATGAATGGCTGCCTGTCGCAAACTGCTGTAACAGTAATACTGTACTGTGTACCTGATCTTCAGACCACTGCAGAGCTAAAATGTTCATATAGCATGTCATTATTCCTTCAGTCAATTCTTACTGTGCTTTTATTTCCCTACATTATATTGTGCATTTTGGAAATTCTGCAATACTGCTTATCTGAAAAAATATATCTCAATGTACTGTTTAAAGTGTAGTTCCCAACCAAGATTTTAAAAATTAAACCCAAAGGAATAGAGTGAACAGAAATAGATTTCTGGTTTTGCACTGATTGAAAACTGCTGTTGTATAATTCCCACTTCACTCTGTTAAGATGTCATAATTTAGATTTCTGTTTGCATCTTTTTTTCTTTTCCTTGTGCTTCTTTTCAGAATGAGGAAACAGCATTCCTTTTCCTTATGGGTGTTACAGGACTATCTAAAGACAAAATATTGTATATTTTGACAGCAAATTACTCATCTTTCACACCAAGAAATCATTTTGTGCCTGTGGCCCTATGTTAACTAATATGAGAAAGGTATCTTAAGCTATGTCTCAGATCATCCAAAGGCATCTTATACAATAATGCATGCCATTATACATGTATGACTGAATTATTGCTTTAAAATTTCAGAATCTTGTCAAAGTAGTGTATAATTGCTATGTAGCCTATTTGACACATTCTTAATGTGTTCATAATCTCTTAATGCAGAGCAATATTTTAAGATATCGATAAACAAAAACACTCTTAAGTAAGCTGTCTAAATAGTTTTTAGTCCAGATTTGCTGTTTAAGGTGCTTTTCCCATATTACTATTTGAAGTATACAAGGAATTTTTTCCAGGACTTGGTAAACATTATTCCATTACTTGGTCTTCTGGTTTCAGTTAGGATAGAGTTAGTTTTCCTCCTAGTAGCTGGTAGGGTGTTATATTTTGGACTAGGATGAGAAGAGTGCTGATAACATGCTGATGTTTTAATTGTTGCAGAGCAGTGCTTACACCAAGCCAAATTTATAAATGAAGTCTCAACTCAATCTGAATTTAGTAATATTTATAAAAGAAATATTTATAAAAGTTATAAAAGGTAAGTAAACAGTGCTGGGTGTGCGGGGAGTCTATGCTGCACCAATATGCACACACGAACATCAAACATTCTAAATATACAGAACATTGCTTTTACATACTAAACCCGAGGATGCGTATACAATCAGAAAAGGTAACAAACAATCCTTTAAGTTCCATGACTTAACAGTCTCCATTTTCCATTCCTTTTCTTGATTACAAACAAGTCTCCATTTTCCGTTCCTTTTGAACAATATGTCTTGCTTTAAGTTGTCAAGCAACTCGGTTTTTGGGCCTTATGTGTCCTATTCTTCCCGGATTGAAGAAAAACATATCCATCTTGTTTTCAAGGACAATAGGACCTGGATCAAAAGGCACGTTCAGGTCACCAGGAGGCGTAACAGCAAAAGCCTTTGATGGCTGTAGCAGCAGAGAGGCCGCTGGCATAGCAGTCAGATCAGTAACGAGCCTGCAGTTCCCCCACAGTCTGGCAAACCACACGTTTCTGACTGTGGTCCCACATGGCTCTTTAAGGCCTCAGAGATTACTTGCCAGGTGCTAAGCATTCCCACTGCAACCTTGTCATTTTTAGTTGCTGAGTCCCACACCTTGACCTCAATTTGGTCCCATATTTCAGGAGCATAAACTGTCCGATCGTTAATAAGGAGAATAAGCTGTAAGGTTATCAGGACAGTCTTTGTTTCTAAGGATGTATGATTCCCCATAATGCACAACTGCTTACCAGCGAGGGGCAGTTGTGTGCATGGGTCCGCTTCTCTCAGCTTGAGCTTCTTCCCAGCTCCGGTGTGCCTATTTCCAGTGACTCTCAGTGCGAGCTTCTTTGAGCGGTTTGCTGAGTTCGGCCGAACCTATCTTCATGAGGTGATCAGTGTGCCTGTTCCCGTCCTGGTCGCCATCCTGCTTGCATGTTCCTTTTCATTCCTTCTTACTACTTCTTTACTGATGACATAACTTGATCATGTTTTTTTTTTTTTTTTATTATTATTATTATTATTTATTTATTTATTTATCTTGAGGACAGGCTCCCCTCTTATACCCTTCTCCCCACAGCAGATTTTTTTTAAAAAACAACTTTTCATTGGTCAAACAACTTTGCATATAACAGTAACAGTAAACACCCAGAAACTTCCATGTCTTAATGGTTGGAGAACAAGAAACCGGTGACTGCATGGAGTCTCCTGAATCACCCTTCTTTGTTCCCTCTAAACTCTTTACATTCCTCATGGCCTTATCGTTAAGAGTCTAATGGTATTAATCACGGGGCTTGCCGACCCCCATGGCCACATTCCCAAATCTCCCCCTTCTTTATTAATATCAACCATCTTCTTGACAGAAATTACTACTCCATATATAACACCAAGGACTTTTCAGCTTCTCACTTTCTCTCGCCAGCGGGCAGGCTGGGGGTGCAGCAGGAGCTGGGAGGGCACAGACCCAGTCTGGCCAAAGGGGTATTCCATACCATCTGATGTCATGCTAAACAATACATAGGGTTGGCTGGCCGGGGTTTGGGGTGTGGGGAGCGGCTGCTCGGGGATAGGCATTGGTCATCAGGTTGTGATATATGGAGTAATAATTCATGTCAAGATGTTTGATATTAATAAAGAAGGGGGAGATGTGGGAGTATTGCCATGAGGGTCAACAAGCCCCATGGTTGATGATTACATCAGACTCTTAACGATGAGGCCATCAGGAATGTAAAGAGTTTAGAGGGAACAAAGAAGGGTGATTCAGGAGACCCCATGCCGTCTTGGGTTGCTTGTTCTCCAGCCATTAAGACATGGAAGTTTCTGGGTGTTTGCTGTTACTGTTATATGCAAAGTTGTTTGACCAATGAAAAGTTGTTTTTTGAAAAGAACTGCTGTGGGGAGAAGGGTATAAGAGGGGAACCTGTCCTCAAGATGAGAATGCAACACGATATAATGAAATAATATCATCAATAAAGTAGAAAAAAAGAATGAATAGGAACAGGCAAACAGAACAGGGACCAGGACAGGAACAGGGACATTGATCACCTCATAAAGATAGGTTCGGCCGAACTCAGCAAACCGCTCAAAGAAGCTTGCACTGAAAGTCTCTGGAAATAGGTGCATCGGAGCTGGGAAGAAGCTCATGCTGAGAGAAGCGGACCCATGCACACAACTGCCCCTTGCTGGTAAGCAGTTGCGCATTATGGGGAATCATACATCCTTAGAAACAAAGACTGTCCTGATAACCTTACAGCTTATTCTCCTTATTAACAATCAGACAGTTTATGCTCCTGAAATATGGGACCAAATTGAGGTCAAGGTGTGGGACTCTGCAACTAAAACTGGCAAGGTTGCAGTAGGATTGCTGCTGAGCAGTCTCTGAGGCCTTAAAGAGCCATAATCTGAAATGTGTGGTTTGCCAGATAGTGAGGGAGATGCAGGCTCATCCACAAATCCTTCTGCTACACCATTAGCCTTCCCCCACCTCCCCCCGCAGCTACTGCCATCACAGACCTTTGCTTTTATGCCCCCTGGTTACCTGAACATGCCTTTTGACCCAGGCTCTATTGGCCTTGAAAATGAGATGGATCAATCTGGGAAGAATAGGATATATAAGGCCCGAAGGCCGAGTTGCTTAACAACCTAAAGGAAGACATATAGTTCCCACAACTAGCCCTGGAATTCTCTCGTGTTAGTACTCAAGAAAAGGAATTGAAAATGGAGACTGTTATATGATCTGAGAAAAATTAATGAAGACATGGAAGATACAGGAGCACTTCAACTAGAATTAACAACTCCAAGTATGCTCCCCCAGTCATGGACATTAATAGTAATAGACTTAAAGGATTTTTTATTAAACACTTTCCAGAATTCAGAAAACTTTGTCATGTTTATGTTTCAATTGATACCTTTTCTGATTGTACATATGTACAGGCGTACTCGGGTTTAATATGTAAAAGCAATGTTTAGAAAGTTTGATGTTCGTGTGTTTGTGTTGGTAGAGCAGACTCCCAGCACACTCAATACTGTTTACTTGCCTTTTATAAATATTACTAAATTCAGATTCATTTATAACATGATGATGAGCAATTGCATTGTGCATCACTTGTTTTGTACCTACATTTATTATTATTGTTGTTGTTTTGTTGTTGTTGTTGTTGTTATTATTATTATTTCCTGTCTTAATAAACTGTCTTTATCTCAACTCACAGGCTTCACTTTCCCATTTCTCTCCCCCATCCCAGAGAGGGAGGGGAGAGGGTGAGTGAACGGCTGTGTGGTTAGCTTCTGGCCGGGTTAAACCACAACACTTGGCAATCCTAATTCTTAGGAAGACAAGAAGACTACAAAAGCTAATTCTGAATATGCACAGCTACAACTACTGAAATTCTTTGCCAAAGAAAATGTCACTACTATTGAAAAATTTCAGTGACGGTTTTATAAAACTGATAAATACCTGCACGTTTTCATAGGAGACACACAAAAATGTTTTACGTTGGAAGTTAATTGACTTTTAGGATATGAATGACAAAGAAGAACATCATGGCAGCCTAGCATGAGAAATTCTTCTCCAAGCATGTGAAAAATTGCTGTTGCTTCCTACCACATGCATTTTACTCATCATTGCTCTTCAGAAGGAAAATCGTTTAGATTATGAGTTTCTGTTTAATAAAAGTATGTCAGATGTGTCAAAAAACTGATATCAGAAAAGGTACAGAGACATAATACCTAACATTTATGTTAGCGGTTTTGTATTTTATTTATTTATTTATTCATTATTAGGATTTACTGTTGTTAACTTGAAAATGAACATTTATTCTTTGTTCATTAATCTCTGAAAATACAACTAATTTCACTCTCAAATATAGACTGCTGTATTTTATTTTATTTTATGTATTTTTTTTAAGTTTAGATTGTTTTATTTTTATTTTAAAAGAAGTAACACATAAAAATATGAACCTAGAGTAAAACATCAGGAGTTATACTCATTGTAGCACCAGTTACAACCAGGACATTTCTCCCTTATCATCTTCACTATATTCTGTATGTACCTCACATCAGTGTAAACTCCTTATAGGAGCACTAGTTGGGTTTATCATACTGACATAAAACATTATAAAATTCCATGCAGCATAACTCTGGTTAGTGTGAAATTTATTATTTTTAATGGATATTTAGAAGTATTAAAATGACATATTTTACATGTTTTACTTGAAACAATTGTAAACATTTTAAATGTAGTATTTTGTTTTTAAATTATACTGGGACTTCATTCTGTATATATCATTTTTTTATATAAATTAAACCCAAACGCTGGGGAAAAGAGTTGCATTAAGAAGCAAACCTTGAAAAAAAAACAACCAACCAACAAACAAAAAACACATAACGCAAAGTACACTCTTAACGAATTCAAAACTAAGAAAAGTGGAATTGATTGATATTCTAATTTATGCAAGAGATAGCATGCAGTCACCTTCCTTTTACTTGCTAAAGTCAGACTTTTCATGAAAATTCAGCATTTCAGAAAGCTGTAGACAAAACAAAAACAAAAAACATCCCACAAACCCTTCTAAAAGTTATTGTTGCTATTACTGAGGTGCTATTTGTAAGAAAAACAAAATGCTGACATTAACAATGTTTCTCCAAGCACACATTTCATATCCTGCTTTTTCACACTATATTTTAATGAAGCTGGCAAAGGTCTTTCTAAACCAAAAGGTTTCATTATGTTATATAACAAGACATTTCAAATTTCAGATTTTAATTATCCTTTCCCATATAAGATATTTGTATATAGGAAAAAAATATTTCTAAATATATATTTTAAATTACTGTCACACGTTGTGTACTGAGTCAGTAATTTTTATTTTTTTTTTAATTTCACTAACAATTATTTTAATTGTTGTAATTTAGCATCTTGATATACAAACAATTCCTGGAGTACAGATATAAATAATTATTTTACCTTTATTTGGAAAAAAAAAATAATATGTTATTTGCAGTTTGCTTTTACTGTGTTTGCAGTTGGAATTTTCCATTTATTTTTATCATATGTCAGAACAATACTTAATTTTCCAGAAGAGAAAATAACTACTGTATTTGCAAAATTATCTAAAATTTTAATATTTTGCAAAGCACATTTCAGTAAGTCATTTCTCTTTATGTGGAGTGGCACACATTTCAGTTTCAACTTATGCTTATAAAATTCTTCCTACAAATATTTGATTTCTGTGGTTTATTATATTGTAAAAGAAATTCATTTTTCAACACTGTGCAATGTAATTTTAATTTAATAAACAGATATATGTTAAACATCTTTACTAGATTAATGTAAATCTGTTATATATGTTTTGTTGTTGTTGTTGTTGTTGTTGTTGTTGGCTTTTTTTATGTCTGTACCATTTGCAACACTTAGAGAGGAAACTGCCAATTTTTGAAGATAAAAAATAAAATAGCTTGATTTTATATTTAAAATTAATTCATTATTTCAGATAACTGAAATGAAACAAATTCAGAGTGATGTGTCTCATCGCAGATAGAGCTTTTCCTTGGAGATACTGTTCTCTTCATACTGTGGACAAAGAAGAAAGAGGGCTAATATCATAACGTTTTCCAATTGATGAAGAAGACAATAAGATAGTTATATGTACTGAGGGAAGTGTCTGGAATGTAATGTTATCCTCAACCAGACTAAGCCAGATGGCTGTACTTATGCCACAGGAGTTGCTGGTCAATGAAATCCCAGTGAGCAGAGGACCCAGGGATGGAGAGATGAAGAGGCACAAGGGAAAACAGTACTTAAAATGTAGTGTTTGAATTTTTCAATCATTCTTTGAACTCCTTTGAATTCTTGACAACAGGGGACTGGTTACAGAATAAGAGAACCAATAGTTCTGCATTGCAAAAGAAACATTAAATCTACTCTAAATTATACACGCTGAGTGGGCATGTGGCAGAAAACATGCATAAGTTACAGCTTGTGTTTAAGATCAGAAGCCAAATTAGTGAGCCTACATACTTCCTAAAATATTGAATAGAAATCATCATTCCAGGAGGTCAGAGTCAAATATATAGAATTTAGATTCACAGTTGGCCTCATTAACACCTGCTGCAAACACTGAAATCTTTGTAATGATTTTAAGAGGTTTCAAACCTGGCTATAGTTGTCTGTCTCTTCCTTCAGCAGAATAGCTTACTGACATCAATGAAAATCTTTCCTTCCTTACAAATCTTTTTTTTTTTTTTTTTTAATTCTTCCCTTAATCCATGTTTCTGCTGTTCTCTGACTACACAAAGCATGTACTAGTAGTTTTTTTTTTTTTTTTTTTTTTTTTTCCTTAAGGGTAGCTAGTAGTCTAGATTTAAAAATTTTAAGGGACTAATTTTTGTAATTAAATGCAAAATAGCATATTGTAACATTTAGATGGTGTTTTCAAAATTTTTCTGTACTGGCCTAATTTGTTTTTTATTGATGTCAGTGGGAGTCCTACCATCAGTAAGAACAGAAAGAATCTCTTCCTAAAAGCTTTTGAAAACCTACCTGTTTTTTTCCATGTAAGATGAAAAATATATTGAAACAGAATCTTGTTTACAGTAAGGTCTCTTTCTATTGAGCCAAATATATATATATATATATATATATTTTAAGTGCAAATATAATTTACAAGTTCTTTAAAGCCTTTCTCCCCCCATTTTCCCCTTTAGAAGTACAGTAAAAGGTAAGATAAATGGAAATCTGATCCAAGGGATCTCCATATTTTTAGGTCAATAGAATCTGAAATTACTGCTATGTAAAACTGAGTTCAGAAGAGTCTGAAAATATATGTTTAGGTTTTAGGTTATTCATGAGAGTCACAGAAGCAGGGCAGTTCAGCTATGTCATTGTGGAGAAAGACCAAGGAGCATTTCTGTGGACTTTCTGTAGTTATTCCCAGATGAACAGATAAATTCCTGTAATCTAGTTTATCCTGGCAATCAAATCAGATGGGAATTGACTAGTTGAGTTCTTGCCTTGCAGCTATAGAAAAAACTTTAACTGTACTAAACCACCTAAACCTGAGTAGAGTTTCCATACTGATGCTGTCTACCAATGCCAAAAATTTGTAAAGAACTTGACATTACCCTGGTGCTTTATGAGCTAAACCTAATGAGAGGTCAGCTTGGTCTCAGTGGCTGTCAAGAAGGCAGTCTGTGAAAAGGCATCAGTGTCTTCCCAACTGAAAAGTCTCCTGGAAGGAAGGCTGGCTAGATTAACACCTTATTGAAATTGCACATTGTTACAGTCCACAAATGAAACTGTATTAATCACAACAAAGCTTTAGTGAAAGATCAGCCAGGCTCCACATGTAAACCTTTTCAGTTAGGCCGAAGAGCAGATGCACATCCTGGGTCTCTGAATGTACTGAATCTTGTTATTATCTTTATGAATACTCAGTGCATCAGGAACACAACAGGGATCCGATTATTTTCCCCAGGAACAATCAAGGGATTAGCAGAATATAGACAGAGATTGAATCTGCATGAAAAATTGTCCATGCTGGGTTCTATTAGAAGGTGCTGCTGTGCAAAATTTGCTGCTAATCATGTGGCAAAATTAGAAGAGACTTCATAAAGAAAAAAATAGTAAACAGAATAATAAAAGTAATTTTAATTATTAAACTTAAATATTATAAATTATATGCCATTCATCACTGCCACAAAGAAGTATTAAAAAAAAGCCAAAAATCCATATGCTCCATGTACTCTAATTTAATTCTGCATAATTAATTAATGTAATGCAGAATGTTTAAAAATATGAATAATCGTCAAATTACTATCCATTTTTCCACAGGCAGTATCTAAGTTTTAATACAGAAAACTATTACTGTTAACCTATGCTTATGTTGACTGAAACACAATAAAACTTCAAATGGGTATTATAGACACAATTGCAGTTATCAGCCACTAATGATGCTAAATGATGAATCACTACATTTTTAATAGAATAATCAAAAACCAGTGTTTTCATGATCTTTCTCAGAATATTTTTATGCCTTCTATTGTTCTTCCAATTAATCAATAACAAAATGCACTGTTTGAATAGGAAATGTTGATACAGATATAACAGGTAATTCACTATACTGCCTGGAAATAAATGTTTTCTTGATGTTAGTTCTGGTCATTTTCCATCATTTTTCCAAGACACTGAAGTGACAGTGTCACTTTAGTACAGAAATCTTTTACTACATAAATGAAGACTATGGAAGTACAATAAAACGTTTGCTAATAAAGCTTTGAGGGCCATATTGATCTGTATATTTATCTTCATCTCTCTACTACTTACTCTACTATTAGTGAATCCTCTCCTAAGTTAAAACTTATTATTTACTCAAAAAAAAAAAAAAAAAATCCAAATTGGGAAAACTCATTTCAGTAAACATCTGTTTAACTACTTCCTTAAATGTCTTATTTTCATAAAGAAACAATGGGTAATCTAGTTGTTCATCATAAAGTAAATTATTTTATAACTAACATTATCCTGCTCACAGCAGAGAAGGAGTTGAAAAGATCTTTCATATATTGGAAGTAGAAAGATACAACAGTTTAAAATGATATTAAATAATCCAGAGATGTCTTCAAATACTTGTGTTCATGGGATTCTATTCTTAGAATATGCCATAATAACCTATAATGGGGCAGCATTTTTCTCCAAAATAGTTTAGTTGAAATCACGGGGAGATTTTGAGTAATAATAAGTGTAGTTCTGAGTAAATTATTGCTACTGATTTTATTATTATTATTATTATTTTCCCTCAGAATGTCTTTTTTTGTTAGATAGACAAAACATTTTTACTTCTCCTTAAGCAGGTCTGAAGTTCCTGGTATTCCTCAGACAAAGGCTTTGAGTCCACTGCAGTGATGTCCCTAAGCTCTTGTCCAATACTCACAGTATAGTTTAGAAAACCATTCCCTAGCACACCAGGATACAGAGCACCAGTCATATATTTTAACTGCTTGGACCAGTTTCTTGGAACACATGAAAAAAAAAAAAAAGAAAAAAAGAAAAAATAAATAAAAATAAAAATAACCTGCAACTATAACAAATCTTCCCAGTTCAGAGGACTATTTTTGCACTAGTCTCTAAGTCTCGTGACCACAAGAAGTCCTGTTCATATTTGGCTTTGGCTCTTGGCTTCCCTGTTCTCTTCAGTGTCAATTGAGAAACATTCAGCTCTAAACTCCATTGCTTAGAAGTTCCCAGAAAAATCTTCTTTTATACATATCTCAAATTAACTAATTAACTCTTGTTCAAACCTGCCTCTAGGGGGGGGTCCCACTTATTTGGCTGTCTCATTCTTCCATGGCACTTATTATAATTAACATACAAGATGATTTCTCTGCCCAGTCAGTTGTAATAATTTAATTTACATCTATTGAACAAAATGCAGACATTAAAACCTTCCACCACAACATGAACTTTTCAAAACCTCAGTTAAAACTAATTTATTTAGTTCTTGCCTTTATTTTCCTGTGTCTTTAGATGATCCTCAAATGGACATATACTTGGAAAACATACTCTAATTCATGTAAAATGACCTTGGGTTCAATTAAGAGTGTTATTTGTATTTGGTAGCATGGGACGAATTGAAAAAAGTTTAAGAAACTATGCAAATAAGGAACCATATATGCAACCTATGTTATCGTTCACATTTGTGCTTGAAGATTGAAAGTTGGCAAATATGACACCAATCTTAAAAGCAATTCCCAGAGAAAACCTGGAAAGCACATTTACACCAAACAAAATAACGAAAGACATACTGCGATTGTTGACTCTTGGTCATATCATATGTTGACTCTAAATATAGTCTGCTAGAAAGACCCAACCATGGGAAGATCTGTGAACTACTTGGAATACCTGGAAAATCTATTATCTCCATATCTAAATACATGAGCAACACCAAGTAAAGAAAAACTTCTAACAGAAAAGTTGTTATAAGCTGAATGAGTATTGCCATTATAGATGTTTGCCCTATTCTTATCCATCTCTAGATGGCATGGTGATTTGTGGCTTCTACCGCATTTGATTTCTTAGGTCCTTTTATAGTTCTTCATTGTAAAATTTCCTCTTGTTTTTGGAAGATTTAAGGCAAATTACTGGAGCTTGTGAGTTCAGTCAGCTTGGAGAGAAGGATATTGAAATTGGTAACCATCTTCAAAAGAGGGATTGTTATTCCCATGGTAGATATGACAGCCCTATATGACATTTCCAGGCTGCCTAGTTTAGCCTAGTATACTATCTACTCCACTGTCTTTGTATTTCTCTCTCTGTCTCTCCCTCCATATATATATATATATATATACAAATGAACATGTCTGAGGCAAAGATTTGATTTTCTTGAATCCTTCATTATTCTCCTATGAGTTTTCCCTATGGGAGTCAAGCACATTGCACTTACCTTATTATTTCATTTGAAATAACCTGAACTGGATTTATGTACACCTTGAAACATATTCTACTTGCTCCCTCAACACTGCTAGACAGACATAATATAGCAGTATGCTTCAGGGAGGCAAATGACTTAAGTTGTGAATGAAACAAATTATATTAACCGAGGGGCACAGCAAAGAGTGTTGTTTTAATTACTACAGAAAAGAGTATATAGAAATGATTTACAGCAGGAAATGATAAGTCTGGGAACACAAGGTGGTGCTATTTACGCTTTACATAATAGCGTAAAAGTTCAAAGCTCTGTGCTGCCTGCTGGCATTCGCCATTTTCCACATTAACTTTACAGGGCTTTGGACTAAGTGGGAGGTGCGATTGAGTCCATAGTTCTCCTCATGTACCTGTTCTAAAAATGACGGGACATTTCCTTGGCAACAGTTACCTGAGTTCAGCTTGACTGGAAGGTATGCTAATTTGTCCTTGTCATCTCTTGAAGGCAGGACAGCAGTGTTAGGTGTTTTGCTGTACCAAGTACCACAGGGAAATCCAGTATTACAAGAAATGACACACTTGGCTGTTTCTGGATAGAAGGAGGTTAGGAGCCAAAACAGCAAATACTTTCTCTGTACTATTCCCCAGATTAAAGAACTGCCTTAGAAGGATTTAGGATACCAGGTGGCATGGTAGACAGATGATACTTTGCTTTTTCACCAGCTTGCTCCATGAAATTGCATTGTGCTTTCAGTTGTAATTAGGCAAGGTCATTATCAAGCGTAGAATAATAGCTTCTATTCAGCTGGGTGAATCCCTTTGAATTTCTCCATGGATGGTAGATCTCCCACTGCAACTACTTTGTTGAAAAACTCAGGGAATAGTTGTCCAAAGAAAAATCATAAGATTACTGTGAATGTTGCTTGGAAGGGAATAGGACGTTGGTAATAAGTGATGACTTCACTGAAATTTAAGTGTAATACAATCACTGCATTCATCAACTGGATCCATCCAGCATGTCATATTAAAGACATTGTCAGAGTAAGATTTCTCTCTGCTTATTGATTCACGAAAACAAGAACTATTCATTTTCTTCCAGAATGAACACAAGAACTCAAGAAAAAATATTTAAATTCAGGATTTTTTTTCTCTTTTCCAAATTAAAAACAACAACAAAACAACAAAAACATATAAGTATATAGTATATATATCTTCTAATTTAATAAGCCTGAATTAAATCAGAGCAAATTATTTTTTTTTTTTTTTACCTTATACCAGATTACCAGATGGTAGATGACTCGTTTAGTGGCTAAGGAGCAGTAAAAAGCAAAGAAGTTCATAATGTTCTTCATAATGATCATAAGATTGTCTTGTCTTCATTCATTGAATATTTCACTATTGGTATAAAAGAAATTTATAAATAATCAATTAATAATTGAGCCAAAAAAAAAAAGATTAATGGAAATATTTTTAACCTTACTTATAGGAACTTGAGATTTTGATAATATTCTTTTCTTTTTGCTAAAAATATACTTGAGAAAAAAAAAAAGGCAAGTCCAAAATATTTGTGGGAAATAATACTAATTTTGATTCTGATTGAAATCAAAAGTAGGTAAGTTTCATACTGTTTGAAATCATACAATATATTTTATACTGTGTTTTTTTTTTTTTTTTTTCTGATGCAAATCTTTCTTCTTTTGTATGTTCATTATGAATAGAGAAAATAAAACACTACATGATAGTTACTTTACCAAGGGTTCATGGTTCACGTACCAGGACAGTAAGCTCTAACTGATAAGCAAAAATATTTTGGAAGGAAAAATGAAATTATGATGATCAGAAGAAATCAGATAGTTTTTGACACTTTGGAGAGAACATCAAATAAAGTTTTGGAGCTCTTTCACCGTCTGCTAGTATCTTTGAAAGCTCTGTTTTCTCAGACTTTACCTACCTGGTATTTCACTGGTATTTCACTTAAGTTTAGCAGCAGTCTGTGCTTTCTGCTTCTCTTCATTAGCTTCAATTTATGCAGTCAGCTTTTTTTCTACTGTTTTGCTGAAATAGTTGTTTTTCTAAATTGTTTTGTCAAGCAGTCCTTATTTGCTCAGCTGCTTGTTTCTAGACCTTCACTTTGCAAGACATTTCTTTTACAGCTACCAGTTGTCTCTTCCCTGCGCCCCCCTCCTCCCCCCTACGTTCTGGGCCTGCTCTTCAATCTTTCTTTTGAAAAAGTTTCAAGTAATTTCTTTTTCTGAAAACCGAAGTGCTGGAATTTTAGGCTTTAATTTTTCAGCATGAATTGTTCAGTTCAAATAGTTTTGCAGAAATAAACTTGTTGATTTTTTATTCTTGATAGTATTAGCAATCTGAAATTTTTTCAAATAGAAAGCCCCACTTGGTTTAACCAGACATTCGGAAAAACCTCTAATCTAGAAAGGAATCCAAAAATGCACTTTTTTTTTTTTTTATATCACTTGTTTAAAAGGGAGTTATGACAGAGTTGCTGCAAGTAATTCCAACTTCCCATTTATTTTCAAGAAGTTAACAGGTTAAAAAAATAAAACAAATGGATATGGGAACCATAGCCTACATGTGTGCTGTTATACTTGATGGTTTTAAATAATCCACATGAATTAAGGTCTTTTTGTTAATCTCTAAAATACGAGTATCTGTTGTGGTTTAACCCGGCCTGCAGCTAAACACCACACAGCCGTTCGCTCACCCTCTCTCCTCCCTCTCTGGGATGGGAGAGAGAAATAGGAAAGTGAAGCCCATGAGTTGAGATAAAGACAGTTTATTAAGACAGGATAATAATAATAATAATAATAATAATAATAATAATAATAATAATAATAATAATAATAATAATAACAATAACAATAACAATAATGATGACAATAGTACTACTACTAATAATATGTACAAAACAAGTGATGCACAATGCAATTGCTCACCACCCGCTGACTGATGCCCAGCCTAACCCCGAGCAGTCCAGCCCCCCTCCCCCGGCTAGCCACCCCTATATATTGTTTAGCATGACATCAGATGGTATGGAATACCCCTTTGGCCAGTTTGGGTCAGCTGTCCTGGGTCTGTCCCTTCCCAGCTCTTGCTGCACCCCAGCCTGCCTTTTGGCAGGACAGAGCAAGAAGCTGAAACATCCTTGGCTTGGTGTAAACACTGCTCTGCAACAAAACATTGGTGTGTTATCAGCACTCTTCTCATCCTAAGCCAAAACATAGCATTCTACCAGCTACTAGGAAGAAAATTAACTCTGTCCTAACTGAAACTAGGACAGCATCTCTAATTGGAGTATAATGGAACAATCAGTAGCCAATGTATTTTCAAGAACAAAAGTTCACATTTGTTGTATTTTTTGTCTCTTTTTAATAGCCTGCTTTATTAGTTTGTTGTTTATTATTCAACAATTGAAATATCTGTATAAGGAAGTCATACAGCTAAGAATCATTTTAGGTATCTTTCTTAAATACCAAGTGGCAATTCAATAACAATTTACATCTTTAATCAATGTGCTTGTCTCTTCAAGTGTATGGTTACATTGGTTTGCAAAGGGTAACTACTGAAGGAATATGTTGAAGGAATTTAATTATATTTAAACAAGTTGCTTCCAATCTTCGGGTATTACGAAATTAAGAAGGAATGATCATTAATCTCAATGGAGCTATAACTAAAACTGGTGGAGGACTAAGACAAAGCCTATCAAATAGCAGATGTAATAAAATTTAATCCCAAACTATTCCGTATTTCACTTGGAAAGATGCATGACCTTGTCTTACTTATACAAGTCTTACATTTGTTTCTGCTTCTTCATTTGCTTCTGGTGAAGGTAACTTAGAGCAGAAGTGCAATTGGCTTACTACACCTGGAGTGCATAAAGCCAGTGATGGTGTAATATCCCTTGATTAACAAATTTGTCTCACCTACTGTTCAAGGTTGGTATTAAATGTACAAAATAAATAGAAAGATTGATTTCCCTGAGAGGACAATTGTATCATCCATGACAAAACAATTCATAAATAAAATCAACATATTGCGTAATACTTTCCAGATGTTATATTTCTGTGTGATATGGTTTGAAGGATGAAGCACAGTGTCTTGCCCAGTGCACCTGGCCAATTACTTTTGTCAGTTTCTTGTGTACAGACAGTGTGGTTTGATAACTTGATAACTGTAGAAAGTGTAGATATTTGGGGGAGAACTCTCTGAAAATGAAACAATGAAACTGTGTTTTTAATCTGGCGTGTGGATCACATCTCACAGTGCTTGTACTACTTGTTGTCAGTGCCATACAGTAAGGCTATGTAAAACAAATAATTCTTCTCCAACCTTCCAACTTTTTTTTTTTTTCCTTTTCCTTTTATTGTCTATAGAAATCTTATCCTGCTGCAAGCTAACCTAAACTTATGTACGTTATGTACGTTAATTAGTGTTTTCTTCTTTTTGTATTTGGGAGAAGTCTTTAAGTGACTTCTGAAACATCAATTAACAGTGCAAATTGCAATCCACTGAGTAAAATCTAATTCTGATTTGAACTTTTCCCTTCAGTCCCTTAAACCCCTTCTTTCCTAAAGGATAGAGGTTCAGATTTGTTTTCCTGACTCCAAGGAGATTCAAGAGATCCTTGCAAGCTGTAGAAAGGAAACAAGCTCTTATCTCAGTGAATATCCTAATTATGTCTGGGAGGCAATAAAGTTGAAGTGATTTACCTTTTCCGTAAGATAGGCATTGAACAGGCATGGGACAGCCTTCTCTGAAAAACTTTATAACTCATACCTGTTTAAAAATATCCAGTCTCTTCCATCAGTTAAATCAATACAGCCCTACAAACTAAAATAATTACACATTGTAATTTTTATATTCTTCAAGTTGCATTCCACTCATGTTGGGTGTGATGCCTTTTCAGTAGGTAATCCATGAGATAAAATTGTGTTTTTTTCCACTAACGGAAAGATTGTATGGACAAGACTGGCCAAATATACTTCTGCAAAATTCCATGATGTTTGTGACAATTTTTTCGTCTATCCGTGTTTTACCTGGAGCACTAGTGGGGAGAGAGGCCATGCCCACTTCTTGTCTTGTAGAGTTCCAAACATTTCAATAATCTGGACTGTTGTCATTTATTTTAAGTGTTCTTGGACAGATTGTTCAAAATGTCTTTAGATAAATTAGAAATAAAAATATATTTTCTTCCTTGAATGTAACGTTTTAGTAAACCACTATTAAATTATTGACTTTGAACACTGGTTTTGTTATAATTATACCAACAGAAGTTACACTTAGTTGGGGGTGAAAAAAAATATAAAAAAATCCCAAACCATTCCTGTGCAGGCAGTTCTTAGAAGAAGACAAAACATCTCAAAAAAAACATCTAACCACACTATCTATACACCAGGAAATAGAAGAAAATGTTGCCCTTGATCTGGAGCCATACCACATTGTAGAGATTATAGGCTCTCAGGGTTTTTAGGATACATTATTCCTTCCCTAGCAAAATACCCTTTTATGCTAGTGCTGTTTTTTATTTATGGTAACTTATTGATCAAAGCAAGGAATGCCTTCAGGGAAACAAAGAGTCTTGCAAGGAGCTAAATCAACTGCATATCTTTCACTCACAGCACACAGACCTTTCTTTGATTCTGTGATAGGGAGGGAGCATACATATTCAAAACACTGCTTCTGGACCTGCTATCATCATCACTACCACCACAAGCACTAAATAGGGACTTTGGCAGCAAAAGCAAATTCTGGTCCAGGCTGCATATTTCCCTCAAATTCACACAGCTGAGAATATTTAAAACTGGATCAAAAAGTGAGGGATATTGGGCTTATTCACATCTGTTGTTTCATCCATTACTCTCACTTGATCATGCTGCTTTCTGATAGTCTCTGGCAGGCATCAGATATTTATAGTATGGTAACATCCAGGCTGGTTAGAACAAACACGAATAACATGGACATAGAAATAACTGCACGACACCCTTATAACACAGGAAATTATATTCAATTAAATGCAGCATTAAACGGGTGGAAGATTTTCTGGTGAATTATCAGAGATTCAATATCTTAGGATCCACCATTATATTGGAGAAATATTTGCCTTTTTGGGTTGCTCTGTGAAATAGATTGACATATCACTTTCATATGTTGGTAAAATCAACATTGCAGTATGATGACCAGCAAGGTGCCTCACAATGGCTTAAATTGAATGGCCCCCTTAATCACTTTATAGTGGTTTAGGAAGGAAGGAAGGAAGGAAGGAAGGAAGGAAGGAAGGAAGGAAGGAAGGAAGGAAGGAAGGAAGGAAGGAAGGAAGGAAGGAGCTTTGAATATCATATAATCATATACATATAATCATATGAATGTCATAGAAGCTGTAGTTGTGAACATGAAAAAGACTTTGTTGAAATTAGGTCTCTATCCAGCATATAAATAATAGAATCATAGAAACACAGAAAGGCTTGGGCTGGAAAGGACCATAAAGATCACCTAATTCCAAACCCTTTGCCATGGAAGGGATGCTAGATCAGGTTGCCCAGGGCCTCGTCCAACCTGATCTTGAACACCTCCAGGGTTGGGGCATCCACAACTTCTATGGGGAGAAAACAAAGTCTATACCAATAAATATTGGTATAAAAAATTGGTCTGTACCAATCCACTTTTTAGATAGTACCTGAATATCAAATTACAATTTTCTGGCAATGTAAGAAAAACAAAGCAAAACAAAACAATAAAATTCAACTCTCCCTCAAAATCTGTTTGTATTGAAACAGACTTAAATTACTTAAAAAAAAATACATAAAATTTTGTTTGGTTTGAAATTAAATTCCTATTTTGGATAAGACCATAGTTCTGAATTCACACTATTTCCTTTAAAACCAACTGGAAATATTAGTATTATTTTTTTGTTTGTTTGTTTGTTTTCAGAAAGAAGGCATTTATACTCAGATTATTATTATTTTTTTAAAGATTTCAAATTTGAAAATATTTTAGATATCTAATCTGTTTATCTTTCCTGTGTAGTGTGTATTCAGTGAAGAAAGGTGAACATTTCTAGTGGGTTATTCATTCTTCCTACTTTAAATGGCTGAGAATAAAGTTTCCTAGAGATTTTTAGATTCCTTCTTCAACTACTAAAGAAATTTTGACAATGTAGTTCCATATCACAAGTAACTTTTTAAAGTCAGGATAAACAAAACCTTTTTTTCTCCTTATTTTATTTTATTTATTATTTTATTTTACTTTATTATTTATTTTCTGGAATACTTAAATCTTATTATAAGCTTAGGCACATTTTATGTTTCCAGCTAAAGACTTACATATGAATATTAATATTTTCTCACTCTTCAGCTTAAAATGTCCTCAGTGATACATATACCTTTATGTTAATTAACTTGGCTTGCTGTGATCCTGTCAAGTTAGAATTAAATGGAGAACTTACTCCAACAGGACACACGTGAGTTTCAACTGTAAATAGATCCCCCTGCTATAAGTGGAGAGCCTGTATTTGCATATATGTGAATCTTCCTGTAAGGAGAACTACTGCTTTTGGTGTAAAGAACTTTCTATTTCAGAGTAGGTTTTATAGCTTACCTACACAGACAAGCTCACTGACAATGTATATATGGTATTTTAAACAGTGTTCCTGATGTGTATTCAAGACTACAAATGTTTATTTACTTTAAAAGCAAGCAAGATTGCTTATTTATTTATTTATTTATTTATTTTAAACCTTGTTAGTACTCAATACCTGTCACATTTCAGAAAAGATTGTTCTGACCACAAATCATGAATTTCCAAGTCCTACCTTCTAGGAAAGTATCTTAAAGATGATTTCAAAGGTACTTTCAAAGTGTGGTATTAAGATATAGGAGTAAATAAGGTGGCCAGCAGAAAATGTATTATGGTGGTGTTGAGGAAAGAGTCAGCTCAGCTCAGCTTCACATTTCAAGATGAATTGCAATAATTTAACTTTATATATATATATATATATATACATGCATATATATATATATATGTATATATATATATATATATATATATGTATATATATATATATATATATATATATACATATATATCTGCTTGTGAACTCAGCAAATCTAGGTTGGCTCCAAGATAGAAATATGAAGTCATATACTGCCATTTTTCCAGGTACATTTCACAGCAGAACAAACTACAAGTTATTAGTTGGATAAATACTTCCAACCTGAGAAACAGTGGTAACAATGATACAAATTTAGCATAGGGTTGCATGTAAATCTCATAAACTTTCAAGATCAGCAAAAATTGAATAAAGTCAACAAAGACAGATCATTTAATAAAGTACTTAGATAAATCCTAGATTGTGATCCACTTTTTGTCTTCCTTATTGGTTTCCCTGAAATAGACAGGTGAATCAAGCAGCGTGGCCACTAATAGTCTTCAAGATTATCAGTATTTTCTAATCCAGCAGATTATGATTATGTCCACACTTCTGTTCTCATGATTATACATGGCAGATTAAATTTGATATTTTGCCATGATTTGAAAGTGTCTGCAAAAAGTACTACGTTTGTGTGGACCCTAACAAGAAAAGTGTCCCATGTAGTTGGTCTGAAATGAGCAATTTTGATACCAGACAGGATAGCTGACCAGCAATAAACTTTGGTAAAAATTTAACTTTCACTGCAAGCTATCAAGTTAGGATGTTATTCTCTCTTCCCGCTATAAGAAGAGGTGAGACTGATGTGCTGAAAGGCCCCAGGACAAACCAGAGAAGGAAGAGGCTGTATCAGGGCAGCTCAGAACTGATCTGAGACAGAGGATTCCTCACCAGCTGGGCTTCAATGGAGCTCTAACTGTAAAGTCTACTTTTTCTTTACAGCTCACTCCCTCTTGCAGAAATTCAATAAAGATGACAATGCAACTATTGTCTTGTATTGGAGTGAATCCCATTCAAAAGAAGTGGTCCCATAACAGCATGTGTAACAATCAGGACCTGCCTTTAAAATCCAAATAAACCAGATAGAGACTTGGAACTTGATTTTCTGTGGACAGAAGATTCCAAATTAAATCACTAGTTAAAAAATGTGCAAGTCACTCTGTTTGGATACTTTCAAACTGAGGGGGAAATTAAATGGCAATTTTTTATTATATTCTGTTTTACTTAGTGCAACAAGAAAACCTTTCTGAAAACAAGTATTTTGATTCAGTTTACATTTTCTTCTAAAATGATCACAGGTGCATTCATGAAAGTCAGATCTACGAAGTAAGATTTTCTAATTGTTACTCTTAATAAAATCCTAGTCTGAATATTTTCTGTTGTGTCAGCAGTCTCAGCAAAAAAGTTATGTTTGTACTTGAATATGTTCATACATTTATGCAAATCCATGCATATATATAAATATATATCTATGAATATATATATTTACAGAATATATGTATATATACACAGAAAGGGAGACACACGGATTTCTTCAGCTGAATGCCCATCTATCTTTCAGATGGTGATATGACAGAATCACAGAATCACAGAACTGTCTAGGTTGGAAGAGACCTCAAGATTATTGAGTCCAACCTCTGACCAACAAGTCCTAACAACACTAACAAGTCCTCCACTAAACCATATCACTAAGCTCAACATCTAAACGTCTTTTAAAGACCTCCAGGGATGGTGACCCCACCACTTCCCTGGGCGGCCCATTCCAACACCTAACAACCCTCTCAGTAAAGAAGTTCTTCCTAACATCTAACCTAAAACACCCCTGGCGCAACTTTAGCCCATTTCCCCTTGTCCTGTTACAAGGCATGTGGGAGAATAGACCAACCCCCACCTAGCTACAGCCTCCTTTAATGTACTTATAGAGAGCAATAAGGTCGCCCCTGAGCCTCCTTTTCTCCAGGCTGAACAAACCCAGCTCCCTCAGCCGCTCCTCGTAGGACTTGTTCTCCAGACCACTCACCAGCTTCATCGCCCTTCCCTGGACTCGCTCAAGCACCTCGATGTCCTTCTTGTAGCAAGGGGCCCAAAACTGAACACAGTACTCGAGGTGTGGCCTCACCAGAGCCGAGTACAGGGGGACGATCACTTCCCTAGCCCTGCTGGCCACACTGCTTCCTATACAAGCCAGGATTCCGTTGGCCTTCTTGGCCACCTGAGCACACTGCTGGCTCATATTCAGCTGACTATCCACCATCACTCCCAGGTCCTTCTCCACCTGGCAGCTTTCCAACCACTCATCTCCCAGCCTGTAGCTCTGCTTGGGGTTGTTGCGCCCCAGGTGCAGGACCCGGCACTTAGCCTTGTTGAACTTCATGCAGTTGACCTCAGTCCATCAGTCCAACCTATCCAGATCCTCCTGCAGAACCTTCCTACCCTCAAGCAGACTGACACATGCACCTAACTTGGTGTCGTCTGCGAACTTACTGAGGGAGCGCTCGATCCCCTCGTCCAGATCATCGATCAAGAAATTAAAGAAAACTGGCCCTGGTACTGAGCCCTGGGGGACTCCACTTGTGACTGGCCTCCAACCGGATTTGACTCCATTCACCATGACTCTTTGGGCCTGGCTATCCAGCCAGTTTTTAACACAGTGAAGTGTATGCTAGTCCAAGCCAAGAGTAGCAAGTTTCTTCAGGAGAATGCTGTGGGAAGCGTTGTCAAAAACCTTGCTGAAGTCAAGGTAGACCATGTCCACAGTCTTTCCCTCATCAATGAAGCACATCACTTTGTCATAGAAGGAGATCAGTTTTGTCAAGCAGGACCTGCCTTTCATAAACCCATGCTGGCTGGGCCTGGTTACCTGGTACCCTGCAAGTGCCACATGATGACACTCAAGATAATCTGCTCCATGAGCTTCCCTGGCACTGAGATCAAACTAACCAGCCTATAGCTTCCTAGGTCTACCCTCCAGCCCTTCTTGTAGATGGGCGTCGCATTTGCTAGCTGCCAGTCGACTGGGACCTCCTCTAATAGCCAGGACTGTTGATAAATGATGTTAAGTGGCTTGGCCAGCTCCTCTGCCAGTTCTCTCAGTATCCTCAGGTGGATCCCATCTGGCCCCATCAACGTGCGTACATCCAAGTGCCGTAGCAGGTCGCCAACCATTTCCTCATGGATTATGAGGGCCACATTCTGCTCCCCATCCCCTTTCACCAGCTAAGGGTACTGGGTATCCAGAGAGCAACTGGCTTTGCCACTAAAGACTGAGGCAAAGAAGGCATTAAGCATCTCAGCCTTTTCCTCACATTTTGTAACAAAGTTTCCCCCCGCATCCAGTAAAGGATGGAGATTCTCCTTAGTCCTCCGTTTTGTGTTAATGTATTTGTAAAAACATTTTTTGTTGTCTTTGACAGCAGTAGCCAGACTGAGCTCCAGATGAGCTTTGGCCTTTCTAATTTTGTCCCTGTGCTGCCTCGCAACATCCTTATAGTCCTCCCAAGTTACCCACCCTACTTTCCAAAGATTGTAAACCCTCTTTTTCCTCCAAAGTTCATGCCACAATTCTCTGTTCAGCCAGGCCGGTCTTCTTCCCCACCGGCTCGTCTTTGGGCATGTGGGGACAGACTGTTCCTGCGCCATTAAGACTTCCTTCTTGAGGACTGCCCAGCCTTCCTGGACTCCTCTGCCCTTCAGAACTGCCTCTCAAGGGACTCTACCAACCAGTGTCCTGAACAGTTCAAAGTCGGCCCTCTGGAAGTCCAATACAGTGGTTTTACTGGTCCCCTTCCTGGCTTCTCCGAGAATGGAGAACTCTACCTTTTCATGGTCACTCTGCCCAAGACAGTTTCCAACCACCACATCTCCCACCAGTCCTCTGTTTGTGAAGAGAAGGTCTAGTGGGGCACCTCTCCTAGTAGGCTCACTAACCAGCTGCGTCAGGAAGCTATCTTCCACGCTCTCCAGAAACCTCCTAGACTACTTTCTCTGGGCTGTGTTGCATTTCCAGGATATATCTGGGAAGTTGAATTCCCCCACGAGAACAAGTGCTGACGATTTCGCAACTTTTGTCAGCTGCCTGTAGAACTCCTCCTCTGTCTCCTCATCCTGGTTCAGTGGTCTATAACAGATCCCCACCAGGATGCTAGCTTTGTTGGTCTTCCCGCTGATCCTAACCCATAGGGACTCAACCTTATCATTCCGAGCCTCAAGTTCCATGACATCAAAACTCTGTCTGATGTAGAGAGCCACACCACCACCCCTTCCATGCTGTCTGTCCCTTCTGAAGAGTCTATAGCCAGACATTGCAGCACTCCAGTCATGAGAGTGGTCCCACCACGTTTCCATGATGGCAACCAAGTCGTAGCCTGTCAGCCGCACGATAGCTTCCAGCTCCTCCTGTTTGTTACCCATGCTGCATGCATTAGTGTACATGCACTTCAGCTGGGCCATTGCTTTATCTCCCGGCCTTGCCATTGTTCCCCTGGCACAGCTCCAACAAGCCTTGTTTCAGCCCCGTCCCCCTTCTTACCTAGTTTAAAGCCCTCTCAATGAGCCCCGCCAGCTCCTCACCTAGGATCTATTTTCCCCTTAGAGATAGGGACCCATCTGCAGCCATCAGGCCGGGTGCCAAGTAAAATGCCCCATGGTCAAAAAAAAACAAAATTTCTGTGTTGGCACCAGCCTCTGAGCCACGTGTTTATCAGGTGGGTTTTCCGTGCCCTCTCTGTACCCCTCCTTGCCACCGTAGGGATGGATGAAAACACCACCTGCACTCCCGCTCCATCCACTAACCGTCCCAGTCCCCTAAAGTCTCGTTTGATAATCTTCAGGCTTCTCTCTTCAGTGTCATCACTGCCAGCCTGGACTATTAAAAGACGATAATAGTCAGAGGGGCGAACCAGGCTGGGAAGCTTTCTGGCAATGTCCCTGACCCTGGCCCCTGGCAGGCAGCAGACTTCCCTACGGGTAGGGTCAGGCCGACAAATATGTCCCTCTGCTCCCCTGAGAAGGGAGTCTCCCACAACAATCACCCTTCTTTCTGTCCTGGTGGAGGCAGTCCTGAGGCGTGGAGTTGAATTCCTCACCCTAGGCATCTCTCAAGCTCCAAGGCCTTAAACCTGTTGCTTGAGGGCACCTGGGAAGGTGGGGCTGGTAGCAGGGGGCATCGCCTGCGATGTTGAGCAGGGACCTGTTTCCATTCCTCCTCAAATCCTAGGTCCCCTGCCTCTGCCCAACAGCAACAGGGCAGGGGGTCCACCCCCATTTGGGGTGTCTCACCCCTGTACCTGTCCTTCAGGCCGCGCAGGGAGTTGCTCCACAAGTCTATCTCCTACTCACACTCCCTGATATCCCTCAACCTCTCGACCTCCTCATTGAGTTCTGCCACAAGGCAGACCAGGTCATCCACCTGCTCGTACCTCATGCACTCAGTCTCTCTGCCCCCCGCAGGTGGTAGCAAGAGGCTCAGGCACTCCCTGCACCCGGAGACCTGAACTGCCGCAGCTTTGAGTGGGCAGTCGGTCTGGGTGTGTACTGACTTCCTGGAGAGCACACTGTGTCTGGTGTACACCATTGCAGCTGAGCTAGCAGTAGCCCACCATTACAGGAGGTGTTCGTATGGGTGTGGGGGAACGCTCTGCCCTTCCTGCTTGCCCTGCCTACATGAACTACTGTGCCACTCCCTTCTGATGCGCCACGCCCTGTTTGCCATTCTGGTTGCCATGCTCCTGGTCACTTGCGCTCCGTAGGGGCAGCTTTTGAACGGCCGGGGAGGGGACGCTGCTGGCTACGCCTACGCCTTGTTCTTGCCTCGTTCACCTCCCTCGGGAGGGCTGTTGGGTCCTGGCAGCTCCCTCGAGTGGGCTCGGTGCAGGTGCAAAAATTAGCCCTGCCCGTCAGATCCCCTGCTCCGCTGCAGAACGCGTCTGCCCCAGAGCCTATCGCCTTGTCAAGTGGCTTGTGGTATTGCTATTTAAAGTAGTATTGCTATTTAAAGTATTGCTATTTAAAGTTTTATAGCCAAAGGCCAAAAGCTTTGCTCATGGACTTTAGACAGATGTACAGCCTGATTACTTAAGGACTTCAGAAAACAAGTACAGGCTAAAAGTATGTCAGATATAAAAGAAAAAAAAAATAGATAAGGGGCTAGAAATTTGTCAGATCCTACAAATTTGAAATTTGTTTTATCACAGTCTTTAAGAGCTTATTTAAAGCCTGAATGCACTAAGAAAGTCAGCAGCAATGATCGAAGAACAAAATATTTCCCCAGTATTAATGACTGGCTTAAATCTCTATACCTTGGACAATGCATGTCTTCTAAAAGATCATTAATTGTCAAAGCCTGAAATGATGAATAGGCAGGAAGACGGGAGTCTACTGAGACTACAGTTTACAGAAAGATGCAGAGGTCTGATGGGTGATACCTAAATACAACAGAAATATGTAGCTAACTGGAGAAGGCAACAAAGCCTACGGCAGTCTTGTGAAAAAAAATAAATAAATAAATCATAAAACTTCCACTGTATATCAACAGCCTGAACATATGAAGGAAAAGACTGTGAATTCATTATCTAGTGCTGGAAGTGGCCTCCAGAGGTCACTTATACCAATCTAAAATTCAAAGACAGGTCTAATCAGAGTAGGTGTTTGAGGGCTGCATCCTGTTGGGTTCTGAACACCTCCAAAGACATAGATCTCACTACCTTTCTAGGCAGCCTGCCATAGGATTTGACCACTTGTGATTAAAAAGTAAAATTGTATAAATAAATAAATAAATAAATCTAATATCTAACTGAATCTCCCATGTTCCAGGAAATAACAATTTTCATGCCAATTAGCTTGTGTAGCTTTTATTCTACAAATTATATATTTATTAAAAAAAATAACTAAAAATGCAGTGATGTTGTGATATAAGTGGCTCCACTGAATTGGAATATGTCCCTCTTATACTAACAGAGATATGTGAATACAACATTGTAGATAGGAAATGCATTGATTCCCTCATCACTAAGGCATCTAGACATTTATCTAGTAATATGCTTTGACCTTGCAACAACATTTGAGTATACTATGAGTGTCATCAAAGTAGTTTTCTCAACATTAAGGGCTTTGTAATCCCCTTTCTAGCCAGTTTTATATTCTATACATTAAATAATAGGTTATAATTTAATTTTTAAATAAATAAACATTATTTTAACAAATTTAATGATTATACTATAAAGAAAAAATACATAAAGTTTCTATAATGTTAAAGCAAACTTACCAATATGTACATTTAGGTTACAGCAAGCCTTTTTTCCAGTTTCTTCAAGTTTATTATTTGCTTTGGGAAATGTTTTTTCTTCAGCAAATCATTCCAGGTGCAGCCCTCTGTAGCCATTTGATCCATGGAAACACAGGATTCTACACTGAATCCTCTCATATCTGTGGGAAAAGTTATTTCTCAGCCTGTAATGTGCATATCAACAGCAGAAACTTTGGACCTACATGTATTCCCTGACTACCTCTTGTCTTTCCCTGCCTATTCAAGGTTCAGTGTAGCCCCATTAAACTCAAAGTGTATGTAGCCTGCACCAAAGAATAATGATGTTTTTTATTTGCCATTTACATTAACATGAAAAAATACATTCATAATCCTGATCATTAATATTTTTTGGAACTACATAGCACATATTAATCAATGGAAAACTGCTAAAAGTCTCTAATATTTTGTTACAGATAATGTTTATCATGTTTTAGAGAAATACTTTGGAATGTAAAGTATGTTAACATTTTACCTAAGAATATTATGATGCAGCACATTTCTATATCATTTGTCTGAGATGTGGAAAACAAAACAAAAATGGGATCTTTCATCCTCCTCTCTTCCAAATTTAGGTAATTTAGTAGATGAAGAAAAAAATTTTGAATTTTAGGGACACACACACTCAGGCACATCTATAGATGTCTAAATATGACTATATATATACACAGTCATATGTATGTAAGAGTATATGTATTAAAAGCTTTATTTGACTCAATTCCTGTATATGTATTTGTTAGTGTATGGCATTCATAGTGAGACTATGAGAGTGAGTGTACACATTCCCTCATATTTCCATACATAATTAATTTTCAGTTTTCTGGCTTCTGAATTTAGAGAACTAGATATGCTATAATGCCAACTGTGAGTCACTGCATTAGAAATAAATGCTTAATATAAACACCCAGTCGAACAATTGTATTTAATAGAATACGTCGTAAAAAGAAAAAAAAAAAAAAAAGAAAAAAAAAAAAAAGATAACAAGGAACAATGATCCTTCCACATGTTTTAGAATATTCATTTTTTTTAAACTTTTCTCTGTAAACAGAAATCTAATCAAAACCAGTACTGAAGAAACAAGTTATCTTTTGTTGTGGCCTTGAACTCAATCAACCCAAGTATGTAGTCATCTGGTGAACATATGGGCATTGTTCTTCCTATAGATAAATGCAGTCCAAATCCACTTTTTCTCTATTTTTTTTATTTTTTATTTGTTATTTATTTATTGTGTGTTTGTGTGTGTGTGTGATGTTTTAGGACTACCAGCCAGACAATACAATGGCTGGATTCCCCTCCCTGGACTTAGTCAGGTGGTTGGGGATATATTACCTCTGAGATTGTCACTTGAATTTATGCAATGGATTTTTTTAGTCTAATGGCTAGGTGTTGGGTAAACATACACAGACAGCAACACAGTGCAGAAGACTTTAACCTTAAGACCTTGCCAATTCCAGAATCAAGTTTTTCTTGAGATAATCAGAGAAGTTGTACTGGTGCTATTTTTTCCACGTCTGTGTTAAAGATTGTTCTGTAAAGAGTTAGAAATCTGAAGCAGTGTGAACCATTAAAATAGGCAGCAATTGGCGTATTGCTGGTTTTTATTTTACATTCTTAGTGAGACAAATTTAGATGTAACTTAAACTGACTGTGCCTGTTATCTTTCATTTATATTTATTTTTTAGTGTTGTGGATAAATTCCTTATTTGCTACTCTACATAGGCAGTCTTGTCCTGGAAAAAAAAAAAAAAAAAAAAAAAAAAAGTGGATAAAATAAGCCAGTGAATATTATATTTAGCACCCAAAGGAAGAATTCATGGAGCATAGAAACAGACAAAGCACCATTTGCATTCTTTTCTCATCAAGCATAAATGTGTAGAACCAAATTCAGAAGTGTTACTGGTTACACATCAGTAATTCACATGAAGTCTGAGTGTAAACGGGCTAATGGAAAACAGAACGGGGTTGTAGCAGGTAGGGCAATAAGGTAAGGATATAAATGCTCATCAGTGTTACATATAGGATGTACTCAAAGGATACTTATTGCTGCTCAGCACTGGAAAGAATGGGGATGACTGAGAGAGAGTTTCAATTATATTTGTCCACACAAGGGATACCCCACTTTGGGGACAGATAGAATTTGAAAAACAAATTTTAAAATTTAGAATTTGAAAAACAATATTTTTATTGTTTTGGAGATGGAAGCACTCTTGTGCTGCCATGCATTTAATCAAATAGCCTATTAAATCTCCCTCACAGTAGTATTATTACTTATTTTTTAAGGGAAATATGGATGAACACTGAGCAGAAGAAAATTTAACTTATTTAAAATGGAATGTAAGAGATGTTACTTAAGTTGTTAATTTGTGTAACAATTATGATTAGAAAGTTGCTTATATCAGGCTTTACAAAACACCTCGGTAGAAAAAATTCAACCTGTCAAGGCTGCTTGTTGTGCAAGCATTGCACAACACTTTCTTGGTATTACGCCAAATTAAATATGTCTGTGAATGGCTATACAATGTCTCTTGGCTGAGGCCTTAAATTCATCAGCAATCTTCTGTCTTTGCATTTTAATAAGATATTCTCTGAAATAGTGGAACTGATCAGAGTCTCATTTAGACATCAGTGGACAAAAACCCTGTCTCCAGGGAAAACCTGCATTTTAAAAATGTAGACAGATGAAGGAGTGGGGACTTTTACCTGGTAGCTTACATGCTCCTGAAAATGCAAAGAATGAAGAATTAATTGATAGCATCCAATTAATGCCTTCTAGCATAACAATGCTCAGCCTTGCAAGAAAATTCATTAGGTTCATACCTTAAATAAATTGCTTAGCAGAAAGAAAGGCTTGTGGTAGGGCCAATGCAGAGGTGCATAGAGTCTCTTGTGTACTTGACCTTGGGATAAGGGACAAGAATTATATATATATATATATATATATATATATATATATAAAAATAAAAAACTCTTTAGACATTCTGATGAGGAATGATGGGTGACATGAAATCTAAGCCACTTGAGGAACTTGGATGCCAAATAAGCATGCATTTGAAGCATACTGCTGGTCTACTACATTGACTCCTACTTGCATGTCACCATCTTTGGAAGTGAAATTACCTTTGTTTAGTGAGGAATATCATCTCAGTGAGAATTATGATTGGATTGCCACTTACCAAGATTATAACAAGTATCTTGGTGGGTGTATTATAAACAAAGTCCTTGAATAATCTCAAGTTTAGCTCTCACTAGTCTTTATTGCAACAATTTTGAAACATGGATTTGTTGAAAAATTTCAGAGGATAGAAGACTGAGTGAGTTTTTAAGTAGATGATATCATTTGGAGGTACAAGTTGTTTGTTTTTGTTTTTTTTTTTTAGAATTGACCAGGAAAAACAACAACAACAACATTAAATTAATGTAAATTTGGGAACCCTACATTTATTCTGCATAAAGATGAAACTAAAAGCTTGTTCTAAGACTTCACCTTCCCTATCCTACACCTCTGCCCCTCCACGCAAAATAAACAAACAAACAAAAATCTAAAGCATTCCATGTTATGAAAACCACTACATCAGTAAATTTGCCTAGAAAGGGTTAGCTTAGGATAAGAGATGATGGGATGAAAAAAAGATCTGAACAATTTCTTATTGTTCTTATTATTGAAAAAAGATCACTACAATTTCTTTGTTACCTATATACCAAGATCTGAATCTGTGTTTCCCACATTTACAGGCAGGTTAATGTCTGAAGGAATATTAATAGCCTGTGTCACGAATACCATTTTCATTTTGAGCAGAAATACAATCCTGCACCTAACACTTCACATGAAAGACAATTCCTTTACATGAAAAATAATTTGGAAAAAATGATATTTGACAATGAAAAAAATGTTCTGAAACATTTTCCAGCCAGTACACTCAATACATACAACTCAATACATCATAATCACTACAGTTAAATTGATAAAAAAAGATTACTTAACTGAAACTCATCATTCCTGTAAACAAACAAACAAACAAAAAAGAAACAAACAAACAAAAAAAGTGTAGAGATAAAACAATTTATGAAAACAAAACCAACCAATCAACCAAAAAACTCAAAAATTTATATACCATAAAATAGAGTCTGTTCACTGAAGTTTGCATGGAATTCAACTTTATGTCATTTAACTAGAAAACCTCTCGCTTTCATGTTTTGACATTTTCAATATGTTTTACTTTCCTTTTGACCCTTCCAATAACAAGGATATTCTCAGACCTTCTCCAAAGGAAAGAAAAGAATAAAAACAATGGAAAATGACAGAATGCCATGAAAGCAATTTTGCAGGATCAAAATTTAAATGAGCAGCAGGGTTTTTGGATGCTTATCAAAACCAAGCCAACTAATATTTTTAAGTGTAGCCATTATTTCTGCATACACTAAAAATGATAGAGTGAGCCAAACTCAGTAAAATCCTGTGGCATCCTAGAGCACTACAATTTGCACCTGTTTCAAGCACTAGCATGTGCAGGGCTTCTGCGCTTCAGGCTATAGGAACTCATCTATAAGAACTCAAGCTGACTTTAGTACTGATATAACAGTACTGATATAACTATAACAACTGTTGCTTTATTTAGAAGCCTATGCACTTCATTGTTTTGCATACCTGACAATAACTACTTTGAATCACAATGACCATGTAAGCTAGGAAAAAGGAGTTCTTTTGTGAGAGCCTGGGTGTGTTTTCTGAAAACATTTTGTAAGCAATTCAGTTTCTTAATTTGAGTAATATTTAATTGCTCTTTCCAGAACTATAATGCATTTCTTACAACATTATTTATTCAGGGAAAAATTGAAAATAGTATTGAAAATACATACCTTAAAATAATAATAAATCATCATTCAGTTTCCCAAGATCAGGTCCAAAGGGTAACATAGTATGCAATGGGCTAATTATATTAATAGTATATTACTTGTCATCTGTATTTTTTCATATACTGTTTAACTGCTAAGCAAAAGCATCAGAAAAACAAATAAAAGACTTAAGACTTTAACACGGAAAAAAAACACTCTTTTCAAATAAAAACTAAATAAACAAACAAACAAACAACAACAACAACAACAAACACAGTTTCCCCAAGCCAATAGTAGTCTTCATACACTGATTCTTTAACATCAGCTTCATAACATTTACTTATTTCCCTCACGCGCTACTTCATGGCAGAGCGGATAATAATGGATAATCATTAAAACAGTATTTCATTGGAAAAGGACAACACAATACTCTTCACAGAATTGCAAAAGGTTTAGTTAAGGATTTATGTAGATAATTTCTTTAGGATAAAATTTGTTTTAATGCTTATGGTACTTATTTGGGATGTAATGGTAGCTCATATCTGGGGATTGAACTGATATTTCCCATCCCAGAGGAACACTCCATACTGTTGGATTCCTTAGCTGAGTGTCTTCACTCAGCTAAGTGAACTCCCAAAAGACTGAAAAAAAATGACATCAAGATGGCCTATGACCCCACAGCTGAGCACTCCCTTAAAGTAAGGGAGACATAGGTTCATACTCCTCTTCATGATCAGACAAGACAGAGAGAGATCAGGTTCTGGTATCCTTTCCTACAGTCATTATCTATGAAATATGTTCATCTGTAGTATTTTTCTATTAATAATATTAAAATCAGAGTCTTGAGTCATTCAAAGGGAGAAAAACAGCCTTGCAATTCTTGGAAACATGCAGAAGGGAAGAAAGCCCTCTTGCATTTAACTCTACTTGCGACCCTTGCAACTACAGGACTTTTACAGTCTTAGTCCCCAGCTGTAGAATAGATCTTTCAGCGACTCTTCTTCTACCTCCTCTTGCTCATATCAGTTACTTTCACCCTGAAAATCAATCTACACCTCACCTATAGCCTGCTGCCTTCTTCCATGAACTCCTGCTCCTATATGAACTACCTCTTTGTAACACTGATGCCTGAGTTCCCATAGTTCTACTGGAGGAGACTGTATCTTAGTCATCTGCCAGCTGCCCCATTGATTACTCTTGGAAGCAGATGATGCTTGGTATTAGAGTGACCATACCACCCTGTATCTGATGGGAAAGGAAATATTTTGATCAAAATTCATCCTGTGTTTCCAAAATAATTCATATATTTGCAGATTCAAATTTCAGTTTAGTGTGGAATTCATAAGGAAAGTTTTGCATAACTCTGCTCTTCATTCACTTCATGAACAAATTACTTGAATTGATCAGCGATGTTTCATTTGGATAAGACTCTTAAACCTCATTTTCAAAATTCCATAACAATTTTAAGAGCTTCAGGAATTGTGGTTCCTTGAACTCCTGACATTAAAAATATATCTATATAACCAGAACACATTTTTACTTTATGTCCTTTCTAGTCTTCTCCCATCTATTCTGATCTGGGGTAGTTATCAGTTCTTACTATAAATGTTGACTAACAGGTGAAGGAAACAAAAACAAACAAACAAACAAAAAACAACAAATGGAAAACTAAAATATGTATTTGAAAACTGTATTTTGTGTTGAATCCCAAAGAGGTAGAAATAATAAAATCTATTGTCTCTTTATCTGATTTGTGTTTGCAGTTATGGCCTGATACTAAAAATTACTTTCAAAAACAAACAGCTGTCACAGAAACATTAGGTGGTTTCAGTGCAAAACTGAAACTGAAAATACGCTAGTTCAAAGACCACCTAACAGTACAAATACCTCAATCTCACTTCAACTGCATGATTGTTGAATCAAGAACAGAGAATTCAAGGAGAAGAGACAATGAAAGTAAATATAAGACATATAGAACAACTCTGGTACCCAGCCTCTTTTCACACACTATTTTTCTTTTATTTAATCTTAGTAGCTGTTGGAGAAGATGTAGTTCAAGCAGAAACAAGTACCAGAAGAAAACAGTGCCTGTTTTTTCCTTGTTTTGGTGAAGATTATAAGCCTCTGAATCAGATCCATACTTCCTCTTGTTTTCTCTGCTGAAGAGCATTCCCCTTTTTAATATACTTTAATAATTTAAATATGCATATCATCAATATTCAATGGTATTTAACAAAACAAAACAAATGAAAAAAAACGATAAAGGCCTGGATAGGTTTTGCACAAAGAATTTTTCATAATTTTATGTACAAAACTTTTCCAGAAAAGAAAGGTGAGGTAAAATAATAAAATAAAAATTATATATATATATATATATATATATACATATATATAAATGACCAGTTCTGAATATTTTCAGCATAAATTAGACCTTGCAACAGTTCTCAGGAACTGTTATATCCTTTAGTAATATACTTTGTTATATCCTTTCCCATGTGAAGGCTCAGGAAAGCAAAGTAATTTTTTGAAAATCACAAGTGACTCATGAGTAAGACAGCAGTTTCATCCCTAGGGGTTTGAATTTGTCCCCTGAAATAGCAAGCAGATAGCATGCTCCTTATACTGGCATCCTTATTGAAGTATGTGGAAGTGTTATCTGTTCCAAGTAGGTAATTTTGACAGCAACTGGTATTGCTTAAACATATATTAGCTGTGTTAAAGTGGACTGAATGTGATGGTGGGAAACTTTAATGTAGGCCATTAGGAGACATTTGGAGATAAACTACACACAAGGAGAAAACTCTGTCTCTGGCCATCTGCTTGTCCTGGTAACACACAGAAAATCTGCAATATGCAACAATTCCCTCTTCTTGCTGAACAGCAGGTGCCCATCTTTTCCTTCAGCTGTCCAAAAACTGTTCTCTTATAACTCTTTCCCTTCTCCCTAAAGCACCCTTTCATATCTTTGTAATGCAAATTTACAATGGGAAAGAACAGATTCTGTTAGAACTAGAATTATCTCAATTTACCTGGTAAGCAATAGATCTAAAATCTTATTCTGTCCTGTGAGCATTCTACTTAAATGAGCAAACAATCACTCTTATTTTTTCCTAGTGTCATCTCAGTTACAAATGAAAATGACAGCAGTATTTTACAAACAATAAAAAGCACAGAGTGTGAGGATTATGAAAAAGGAATCCTTTTTCTACTGTGCTAGTTTTCTCAATAAATACTAAGCAAAGCAATACACTATACCAGAACAAGATATTGTCTTATATCCTTGGAAATCAATTTTGTCTTCAACTGAAAGGGATCGCTGTTAGGTAAGGACCAGGGAATAAGAAGGTACAGAAGGTGTAAGGAAGAGTATTCTATTGAAAACATAACACCCACCAGTTAGAGGATCAAAAGTCAGGTTATGACAATATTAAGTTTGACAAGCAACTTCTACTAAGTCTTGCGTGCATAAATTTTGAACATCTATGTTTTTAATGACACATGCATTCTGGAAAGGTTTTATTCCCTGTTCTTAAACTTTAACGCAACACAATAAGATTTGCCACATACATTGAGATTGATAAAATAAAGAATTAAGGCTTGATATCCACAGTCTTATCAAAAATAAAATGTAAATAGCAAATGTGCTATTTACATATACAAATGTGTATTTACAAATTTACAAATGTGATATTTAATATGCTGGGCACATAGTCCAAAACTGTGAGCTCTTCAGCCACTGAGTGGCTACCTGCCTTTATCTGACTCCTCATTCATCCTAGAGGATCTATTGGCATCTAGATACTTCTGCACATTCTGCACCTAATTTCTACGTAAGTGTTGTTATTCAGAAAGTAGGTGGCACCATGCCCCCAGTCCTAAGGAGTCTGACAATTCTAGCTATATATCTAGCTGTCACAAATTGCAGTTGTGGTTGCAGTGATTTGTGGTGCTTCCACAATCACTTTTTGCAGCATTTTCTAGGTTAGAGAAATTCTCAGAAAAATGAAAGGCACGAATTTTAAGTGGTCCTTAAACCTATGTTTGCGCAAGTGTTTTGGTTGCCAACTCTCTAGGAAAAATGGATTTTTAGCCCTTCCACTAGAGTAACTATTCAGTGAAAACTCATGAAAGAGTTATGGGCAAAGAATAGTCTTGGGCACTTATCAGGAAAACAATACAATGTGTTTCTAAATTCCAAGAGACAGGGAAAGGAATTAATTAATTTCTACATCCTAGGTAAAAGGTTCATCTCCTACTAAATAAGACAGGAAAAATGGCACGAGCACCTTTTTAACTTTTCAAAAAAACCTTTGCATTTTCAGAGTTTTCAGAGAGTTCTGATAGTCCTGTTGGATAAAACCCTGAAATGGGTTAAAGGAGGGTTTTTGACATCCTAATTGTGTTTTTCCAGGAGGCCCAAATCAGAACCAATCTGTGCTTGAGTAGGTCAGAATCTAAAGTACCAAACAGGCTACAGAAGACAAACTATGGGACTTAGTTTGTCTATGACAAACTATGACATGGATAATTTCTCTCATCAGTATGCAGCTATTATGAGGATAAATTTGATATACAGAGTTATTGTGATGATGATAGTAGCATCTTAGATAATAGATCAAAATAACATGACATAATACCACTTAAAATGTTGCAAAGTATTACAGATACATGTTTTGATTCTTAACATTTTTTTCATTCTTTGCAGGTTACACTAATCTTCTGTTTCGATGACCGTTTATCTCTGACATGGACTGCAATTTTAACACCAGCATCTCTCCTTTTGAAGTTGTTTAGTTTCTTAGCATTCAAAATTAGAGGCTACTTGTAGAGTCAGGGTTTACATCAGCCTAATGGTTGTGTGTCAGCTTCATTTCCAATAACAGTAAATTCTATTTATTTATTTTAGATTCTGCTCGCTTTTAGGGATATAAAAGGGCAGCAGAGAAGAAAGTTCTTTGCTTTGCTTTGTCCAAACAGCTCAAGTCTTCTTTGGGACAATCCTCTGGAAGAAGGGGAGATGCTGCTTTCCATGACAGCATCTGACCTTGCTCATTAGGGAGATGTTTGTGTGTGAGAAGCAGAATGCGAAGAATAGAGCAGAGGTTTTATGGCAGAAACAGAAACTGGATGACCCCAGAAAGCATGCAAGGAACAGGCAAGCAGCCAAGACTCCCAGAGAACAGAAGAAAAAATATATATATATATTATTGGGACAGAGACTTCACTTAACTTTTTATTCTAAAAGTCATTGGTGTGCTCACTCTACACAAAATGTTTCTGCCATTTTATCAAAATTCTCTGTTTCAATGGTAGTCTTATCATAGCCAGACATGTTTCTTATACAACCTCTTTTCATTCTTAAACAACTATTATCTGTTCAGTAAATCATTATGATTTCTAAAGATTTGTAGCTATTCACTTAAGGAAAGGGCTTGCCATGTCTTGATCTAGCTAAGACTGGATGAGAAAGTCTCATCAAACTTGAGATTTACATAGATCACTTGAGTTTTCATAATGGGGAAAACAGTGACACACACATACACCCCAAAGCAAAACAAAACCAAAACAAAAAAATGAAAAGCTGGATTTTCTTATCAGTGTCATTTCACATAATAAATTAGCTGTGTAAGGTACACTAGAAAGAAAATTCATTCCCATTAGAAGTTTGAATAAAAATTTATTCTGTTGCTTGAGCCTGAAGACAGCCTGAAGACAATATCCCATAGAAAATTGTGTCCACAAGGCATTGTCCAGAAAGGATAAGGCCAAGGATGTCATGGTCAGTTCAGTTCTTCAAGGTGCATCAACTTTGTGACTAAATCATTTTTGACTTTAGAAGGAAGGAAATCTAGTGGCTGCTGATAATAAATGGCAGGACCAACATTAAAGGGCAATCACATAGGAAATACTGCAGCCTCATATAAATGGACCATGGACAGGACATACCTTCTGGCAAAGGAATTATGATAGTGTTTCAGCAGAATACAAAAAAGGAACTGTGTTCCCTTGAACAACATTCCGAGTCATTCTCTTAGGACATGTATGTATGTATGCATGAAACCCAAAATCTGACTTGGCCATCTCTCTGGCAGCAGTATTGACCCACTTTGGGCATAGATGAAGCAAATCCAATGAATAAATGTTTATGAACCAATATATGAAGTGTTTATAGGGTTCTCTCCCCACTTTGATCTCTTTTGCTATTTTTTAAAGGAAAAATAAAATGTGGCAGCACTATTGCTATGCAAGTGAGCACTCAGTTTATTCCTGTCTTTAAGATAAGTATATATTAAAAATGAAACATCTTACCAAGGCCATATCTTTTTAAGTTGTGTTACCTAAAGATGCTTTTTACAGCAGAAGACCTGTTAGAAGAGTACAGGAGGTCTCATAAGAAAAAAAATAATTGCAGTTTCATGCAACTTGTGAAATTATAATGCATCTTATGAGTAAATCAAATCACTTTTTCTTTATAATTTCTGAATTCCATAGGGACTAAGAAACACATATTTAGAAGGTGTGCAGAAGGACCTTATTCATTAAACTGCAGAGAAAAGTAGTTGAAGTTTTATTAAAAATTGACTAATAGACATTCCAGATAATTGAACTGACAGCCTGTTTTGACAGCTGCAAGCAAAAATATGCTTGCTCCAAATGGTGTAAATCTTTTAGATTTCTAGAAAGAGAAATGATGTACTGGTTTAACTTTAATCAGTTTATAAAGTTAAAAAAGAAATTCCAACTGTTCACCTGACTAGTTGAAGTTATGCTAATTGGAGGTACCACCAATCATTTCAATGGTAGGTTTTGAATTTAAAGAATTGCTAAGTTCTCATACAATGAAAAGGGTGGAAGGTGAGTACTCATACATTATTATTATTATTATTATTATTATTATTATTATTATTATTATTATTATTATTATTTATTTCTATAATATAATATACTATAGTTATGTATATAATTATAATAAATATAATACGCATCATGTAATATAATAAAATATAATAGTTATATGTATTTATATATATTTATAATATATAAAATTTAAATAAAATATAAATTATATAACGAATACAATACAATAAAATTAAAGAAGAAGAAGAAGAAGAAGAAGAAGAAGAAGAAGAAGAAGAAGAAGAAGAAGACAGAATAATAATTTTGGCTAGCAGAAAACATAAATTAAGATGAAAACATGATTTCCAGAAAGGTGCTGAAGACTAACTTTGAATAAAGTTAATGGATGATACAGGTGTCTATCTGTTTTGAAAATCAAGCCTCAACTAACTAACAAGCATGACAAACAATCTGCTCACATGAATTGATAACCAATCTTCTTGTCAGAATAGGAAAAAAAGAAAAGGAAAAAAATTTAAGAGGCGTTATCAGATTTTACAAATATGAGAATTGAAAGTAGCAGAAAGAAAGAAAGAGAATAAAATTGTAAAAGCTAGGCAAGATGAAATTAAAATTGGACTTTGTAAATGTGGGTTCATTAAAAAGGAAAAATTAAACTGGCAGCAAGTCTTAAAAAAGAAAGAAAATCTTTAAAATTACTGTCAAAATATTCAAAAGGTAATGTGATTAACTTAAAAGAGCTAGCAGAAGGTTAAATATTTTAAGAATATCATTTAGGTACTGACATACTACATAATTAGAATTGACATGTGTGCAGAACTTGCCAATAAATCTTTGAGAACACAAACACATTGCTCTGTATCTCTGTATTTGACTTTTAGATGTTCTTTTAATCTATGTTTCCAAGTATACATTTAATGTCTTGAGTTAGAAAAGATCCATCCTCTTCATAAGACTTACAAAAAAAAAAAAAAAAAAAAAAAAGAGCAAATAGGATGAATTCACCATAGGTATGTCTTTTCAACTATAGACACATAGGAATAGCATAGCACCTGCCAAGACAAGGGAAAAAAAAGAAAAAAGAATAGATGACACACTGAAAATAGTTAGTCTCATATTTAATTATAGCATCTCTAAAACAGAGGGGTGAGCCATTCATTTTTTCTATTTTTTTTTAAGTAAGAAAAACAAAAGTTTTATTTTCCAAATAGTACCATGCTGAACTTAACTGATATTTGACTGATGTATTAAACTTATATATAATAAGTGAACAAGAAGACTACATGTTGTTTTGAAGAGTTTATTTTATTTGACTGTAGAATTGTTTTAGCCCTTCCATATGAGGAGTGTTGCTGAAAATATGTATTTCACAGTTATCAGCTTTAAACCAAGCTTTATTCCAAGAGGGAAGAACAATTGAACCACTGACTATTACTAGAATTGGTTTGCAAATGGAATTTTATTGCATATTTTTAGATTTCTCAGGACTATATGTGTTACAGTTTTGTATAAAATACATTTGTTTAAAATGCAACAGAACTCAGAATTGCCAGGAACAGTTTAAATCCCATAAATGTTTCCTCTAAATTGAATCAGAGAAGGCTGAGAAGCCTCTAAACACTGTACAGGGATTCAATGTTTAGATTTTAAGTGAAACAATTTTAAAAATTGGAGCCTTGCCATCATTTATAACATTGTCAGTCAGTGCTTCAGTAGAATAGGCTGATTTTCATCTTCTCTTTCTAGCTCATCTTTAGTGGGGGCTTTCACTGTTAAACATAGTAAATGAGGGGAAAATACGGGAATGGGGGGAAGGGAGAACAAAGACTTAAATGAAACCTTATTATAGAAAAATATATTCAGTAATTTCATTTTATATTATAATAGGGATATTTTTGCTTGTACTCAAGCTTAAAGACCATTTTTGTGAAACACAGGGAAACATCTCAGACATTTTCTTGTTTCATTGTATCCAAATATATTAATTTATTGGTCTCAATGAAGATTTATGCTACCTATATTGCACAAGGTAAGTGTAAATAACAGCTATAAATTGCTAAGCAGTTTATGTTGCTTGTGAATGGACCCATTGTTCTCAAAACAGCCTGATTTTTAGAGAATTCAGCTAACTTAACACCTATGAGGTGCCATACAGGAAAAATACTATAAAAATCTAATAACAATAAATATGCATTGGTATTATGTTATATTAGTTTGGGTGAAAGTGCATTCATTTAGAATTTATTAATATATATACAGTTAAAAGCAATTTAAATTAAAAATGGTGTGGGCCCATGTGTGTCCAGCTCACCACATATAAACTTATCAGCTCTTGATTTGATTTGACACTTAGTTATTAATTCTTGGAAATACAGGCTATCTGGAAGTGTCTGAACTGAAAAGAGTGAGATTATGGCAAACTTCCACTACTTTCTGCATTGAAATTCTCATGAGTGGAGACTTTTGTCTAACAACAGGGCAGTCTTTCTCTAATTTTCAAAAAATTAATGCTTTAAGGCATGACCTAGATCTAACAGCCTTGAGAACATACCAGATCTTAGACAAAATATTCTGTGTGGCCAATATCAGTATTCAAAGTAAAAGCTTAGATTTCAAAACCTTTTCTTCATGCCAAAATTCTAACGAGAGTCTGAGTATAGTGGCAGGGCTCAAAGCAATTCCTCAGTCCTCCACAGCTGTACTATACTGGAAGCTAGAGATAATTGCTACATGATATTAAAAAAATAGAAAAGATTAACTGGTACAAACAAGTTGTACTATAGCTAGTATCTGTAAGTCTAGCAAAGAAGAAAACATGATAAAGGAACATCAACCCTTAGGGAGGTTGTGGAGTCTCTTCTCTGGAGATACTAAAGGCCTGTCTGGACGCCTACCTGGGTAGCCTGTTGTAAGGAACCTGCTTTGGCAGGGGGGTTGGACCTGATCTTTTGAGGTCCCTTCCAACCCCTTCAATTCTGTGATCCTGTGATTAACCCTCACTGCATCAACCTATGAGTGTCAAAGTGATGTAGATAACAGCAACAAATTACCTATCTGACACAATATGAACACACCATAGCCAGTGCCAGACCTAGTTCATTCACAGACAGTTTTCACACTACTACCATTCTCTGTAGCATATAATATAGCCATACTCTACCACTACTTTACTGCTTACTTGAAAATCCTTGGCCATATAAAAAATAATTTCTGAGCATTTTTCATGTATGATAAATAAATGTCTTCATTTATTTGAATATAAAATGTGCTAATAAGAAAAAAAAAAAAAAGTACTACTAGTTTTATGTTAGGGCCATCCTGAGGCTACTATAGTGATTTTATGATTTTATGGTATAAGATCATGCCTTGAATTATAACCATTGCCTATAATAAAACAAAATTATCACTCATCTTCAAGTTAAACTATTCCTTAAGCTTGAATGAGTGTGGGAGGCATATAGGGGAGAAGACACAAAAGACAGCATCAATAAGAGGTGTGAATAGGATATTTCTTACAGTAACAGAAGAGAGTTTGAAGGGAACTTCCTCAGTTCATTAGGGTTCATTTACCGTGGCTTTTGTTGTTGTTATTTTCTATATTTATACAGGCCAAAATATAGCCTGTTGATTCAGGTTCTCAGGATTTCTTCAAAGACCTGTGCTCATAATGCTTTCTTGCATGCCTAGTTTGAGAATTCTCTTTCAAGTACCTTTTCAAGAGAGAATTACCTCATTTTCTCGTTTTCACTTAATGCATGCAGTAGATAGTCCACCTTTTGTTAAATACTTTACCGTCTTGTTTTATACCTCTCCAAATAGCAACTGTGTGTTTCTAAGTCAAATTTTTGAGAGAATTAAACTGGGCAGGTGATTAAAATAAACCAATATAGTACACAATATGTAAGCACTAAATAATCAGCGTCATTAATCTTTTCCTGAGCCACAAGTCCTCATAAACTGTAGGTATACTGCAGAGTGGCAATGACATAACAGTGAGTGCCCTCAGCCATCCTTTCCAGAATCACCACTGTTAGGTTGTAAACATCATTGATCATCTAATGTTTTTTTATGTTCTTATTAAATGTGGAATTGGTAAGGGTCCATCTTTACTTTGTACAAAGAAAAGAACTTAGCTAGGCTGGCCTCTGGGAACACTTTCTTATCAAGCTAATTTTGGCTGTTTTCAGCTAGTCACAGAAATAATTGTAGGCACTGGAAGGCCGGAGATATGTGAAACACAACAGATAAAAGAATAGCGCATCATAAGTATTTTTTGTTTTCAATATTTTTTTTTCTTTATTTGTTTTTAATAATTATTATGCATGCCTGTACTTTGGGCTATAAGAATAAAACTGAAACATTTCAGTATTTCCTTTCTCTTCCTTAGAAGCTTTGCCTTTTGCCTAAATAGTGTCTTCCTAGGCAGTTTCAGGAAAAAGAAAAGAGAAAGAAAGGGAAAACAACAACAAAACAAAACAAACAAACAAACAAAAACATGATGAGACTATTTGCTCATATTTGCCCTACAAATCTGGAATTGTGCTGCTTGGAGTTTCCTCTGGGATGGAAAGGAACTATTCAGTATTTTCCCTCTCTTTTCTTTGGTTTGAATGTGTGTATCATATTCTATCAGTCATGATCCAGAGTTAAAACTGGTTCTGAAATCTTTCAATTAAATAGTGCATGCTGATAAATAAGATAGATGTCCTAAACTTTAGCACTTTTTGTATGTTTCTCCTTTGCTGAAAATACCATAAAACTGTGATGTATTTTAACGGTAATACATCATCTATTTTTAAACAGGACTACATGATTGTATACATTTGTTCCTTTCTATAAAAAACACATGCACATATATATAACTATATATATATATAACTACATATATATAATACATATATATATGTAATGTATATATAACTAGTTCTCCACATAATTTCTGTTCAGAAATAACTTGAGTTGGTGTCTGGATACTAGAGGTATAGAATAAAATAATGCAGTAGAAGCATGTGAGATTTGATTCACTGAGAATTCTGCTGGCTGCTTTCAGAGACAAAGCTAGTGGTAAATCTATGGATAATACAAGTACCACTGCAGTGAAATCTGAAGACTAGAAAGACGAAGCAGAAAATGACAAGGGAGAAAGCAATATTGAACCTTGGCCACAGCAACTGTCTGACATTATCCCTTTCAGCAAGGCTCTTTGCATCTCTGTTACTCTGTAAATAGAACTCTATTCCGGGAAAACATGACATGAAAGTGACATGAATTTTATATTACCTTAAATAATCCAGGAGTTTTACTCAAAGTCGTCACTATTTGACTAATGAAAGTGTTTGACTCAAGGACTATAGGACTTCATAACACACAAGCTACTTCATGAACATTCAGGTCAACATATAGACTACAGGAAAGGTCAGCTTGAGTTCTGGTCCTTGCTCTTCTGTGAAGCAATTAACCATTTCTTTCCCATTCCTCGGTTTTCTCACCTGCAGAGAAGGAAACCTATGCTAGATGAAACATGCTAGATAAAGTACTATAAAATAACCAGGGCTGTCTACTCTTACACAAACCATCACCAGAAATTTTAAAAAGGTTGATTGTATTTTCAGAATGTGTACTGTGAAAATATACTTTCAAAAAATGCAAACTAAATTTATGATTAGACTTATAATCAGTGCAAACTCAAATTTTGACACACTAATTGGGATTTTTATTAATTTATTTTATTTATTTTTATGGTAGCAGAAGAGAGGTATTTGAGGAGCATTTACTATTTTTGTGTCCACAGAAGTTCAGGTGGACTTTGAAGAATTTTTAGATGAATACAGAATCATGCTGTTATGTTTTTATTGTTTCAGTGGATTTTTTTTTCCTCGTCTAGACTCTCATATTTAACAACAGGGGCACTAAGGAGCATGTTTCAGTGAAGTATTATCTCCTTAGGAGGTGCAATGAAGGAATTGCTGAGCTGAGAAATATTCAACAAGTTGCATTTCATACCTACCTACCAGTCTTGAGATGATTATTAAGGAGAGGCAAAAGGGATAAATTGTATCTTGTATAAAGACATAGCTTCCAGGACAGAAACACCCCTTGGAAAAACAAATCTGAAAAGCACCTATTTGTGTGCATTTATGTTTTAGCTGTTTTGGGAACCATGACAGTGGTGGAAGTGGACAGATACACATCATCTAAAGGAAAGGACATCTGTGGATTCCCATGAGATAGTAAGAAATCTAATAGCAGAGATTTTGATTTGCTCCAACCTCTTCTATATACAGAATCCTAAATTTAATGAAATAGTCCCTTCCTTTGCACTTCACATACTGTGTCACAGACTGTTGTGTTGATGTTGTGTCAGATTATATGCGCTGATATACTCCTTAATCTCATGGAATCAGGAAAGAATTGCCTCTGACTTATTTATGAGAAGTTCATATCATAAAGCTTAAATAAATAAGATCATGATTGGAAACTAATGCAATCATTTAAGACTTAAGCCATTTTGAACTTTTTTTTTTCATTGAGTCACAGTTACTCTAACGTCTCTAAATGATGCTCTCTGAGGAAAATGTTCTCATTGCCATCTAAATTTGGATTATTCAATAAATTTGGAGGAAACCTTTTTTTTTTGGGGGGGGGGGGGGGTGGGGGACGGGGTAGAGAGATTGTTTGTTCGTTCTTTAAGTGTTGTCTTTCCCTGAACATAATAATGGTTTATTCTCTTTTTCTCTGTAGATTGACTGATTTTTGATTGCTGATTGGTTATAGATTGTCTGATGATAGAATAGATTAGACAGTCGTGGGCTTCTTTGTTGATTAAGATAATATTTGTTCACAGAATGTAAGAAACCACGTTACAAACTGGAGACATTACTGCCTCTTCCTCTGTGCTTTTGATCAGTGAAAAAAGGGACTTTATAACCTATGTCACTCCACAGAGAAATATGCATTAGTTTTCAAACAAGATGCTAAGTGGATAGGTGGCATATCATTTTGGGGTAATGTTTGTAAATGTTGTAAACCTGCAAGAATTTTTGTGTTTGCCCAGAGATTACTTAGAAGCTTAGAGCAAGGTTGAGTTTAGAGTTCTGAATGGTTTCAAACCAACATCTTGAGTGAATTAAACGAGTCAAGGAAACATATTTTCAGAAGGGCTGTTTCTACTTGTTGCCCTTCTGTCTCCTTGTCTTCCTTTTTAAGGTGGACCTTTTCATTTTGCACCTCTTTTTTTTCTTCTTTTTTTTTTTTTTCTTCTTTTTTTTTTTTTTTTCCTTTGTTTCTTTTTGGGGGGGTTGTTTTTGTTTTGTTTCATTTCTTCACAATTCCTAGATTAAATCAAGACATTTTCTCTCTCCTAGACTGTGGTTCCAGGCAGTGGAACCACCAGTTCTTCAAATGTTAAGGCTTGACAGAGTTTGTTGAAGCTTATGACTATCCAAGTTCAGTGACCACCATAATCATCTAATAAATCATTATTTCATTCTTTTAGTGAGAAAATCTGTTGTATTATGGAGATTTATATGGATTTATTTTTCATTCTTTATATTCTTTGTCAAGAATCATATTATTCATTCACTTATTATGAGAAAAACAAAACCATAACCTTCTTCTTTATAGTGTAGGACTAGTCTATGGAATTAATGTATACTTTCATTCAAATGGCAGAAATAAAAATAGATGAATATAAGATGTGTAGTTAGATCTAGCTCTTCACATTTGGTGTAATTTGATGTTTTTCCATAGGCTTTACTGGAATTATAATCTGTGCCAACGGGTATAACATCAGGTTTACAGTAAACTTCAGTACATTCATTCACTTGGATAAACATGAATTTCTGTGGATGAAGCTTAAAAACACATCTTTTCATATTTTTTCTTGAATATTTCTTTCAATGTGATAATTAGGATAATGGATCCTGCCCTGGCTACAATCTATGAATCAGTGAGTCAATAGTGCTTGTCTACATGTATGTTAATGCATATCACAACCCTGAGGCAAAGCACACAAGGCGGGGGGGGGAAGACATTCTCAGGGAGAGTTGTCTAAAAACCACATTTCTAACTAAGTGTCGTGGTTCCGCTCGAGTGGGCAGCCGAGCTCCACCACAGCCGCTCTCTCACTCCCCCTCCTCAAAGAGGAATGGGGAGAAAATATGTGAAAAGGGCTCAAGGATTGATATAAGGACGAGAAAATCACGCAATAATTATTGTAACGGGCAAAACAGACTCGGCATAAGGAGATAGTAAGATTTATTGCCTACAACTAACAAGCGAGAGAAGTGAGAAAACAAAGGGAAAAAAAAAAACAAAAGCACCTTCCCCCCCATCCACCCTCTTCCACCTCCTCCCCCCGAGCGGCGCAGGGGAACAGGGGAATGGGGGTTATGGTCAGTCTACAGCACTTCTTCTCTGCAGCTCCTTCTCGGTCACTCTTGTCCCCTGTGCTGTGGGGTCCCACCCACGGGATGCAGTCCTTGATGAACTGATCCGGCGTGGGCTTCCCACAGGCAGCAGCTCTTCCAGAACTGCTCCAGATATGGGTCTGTACCACGGGGTCCATCCCTCAGGAGAAAACTGCTCCAACCTGGCTCCCCTACGGGCAGCAGCTCCTGCCGGGTCACCTGCTCCTGCGTGGTCTCCTCTCCACAGGCTACAGGTCCGGCCCAGAATCTGCTCCGGCAGGGGTCTTCCACAGGCGGCAGCCTCCGTCGGTGCAGGGCCACCTGCTCCACCGTGGTCTCCTCCATGGGCTGCAGCGTGGAACCCTGCTCCACCGTGGTCTCCTCCATGGGCTGCAGGGGGACATCCTGCTTCACCATGGTCCTCACCACAGGCCGCAGGGGACTTCTGCTCCAGCGCCTGGAGCACCTCTCCCCCTCCCTCTACACTGACCTTGGCATGTGCAAGGCTGTTCTCTCACTCCCTTGACTCTCCTGGCTGCTGTGTGGCGCAGCGTTTTTTTCCCTGTCTTAAATATGCTCTCACAGAGGAGCAAACAACATCGCTTATTGGCTCAGATCTGGAAAACAATGGGGCCCTTCCCAAACATGGGGCAGCTTCTAGATCTTTCTCACAGAAACCACCCCTATAGCCCCCTGCTACCAAAACCTTGCCACATAAACCCACTACACTAAGGCATCTAATATCCTTTGAAAACTATAAGTCTGTGTTAGCAACTCTAACTTGAAGGGAATTCCAATTAGGGTGTCCTTACTAAAGATGTCTCTGTTATAGATAACTTTGGAGACCACCTATATCTCCAGTTAGTAGCTCTGGAGATGCATGAAATTCTTTCTTTAAATTAATATGTACATATTCTTGGGGGTTCTTTTGATCCTTCTATGCTCGTACTGCTTTGCTTTGTTTCTTCAATAACATTTCTTGTTGTGTCAGTCTGCGACAATGATGACCATTGAGCTAATTTTCAGAGGATCATATTAACGCTAACCTTTGGCTCACCCATCTGTTCCTCAGTTTATTGCTTTAAATGTCTCCTCTCTGGCTCTTTGTTAAACTGGAAAAGAAGCAAAATTCCTCCAAGCCCTGCACAGCTTTACTGGGGCATTTATGACTGCAGAAGGCTGCTAGCATGGCATTCTGAATCATTTGCTCTTATCATTGAGGCTTTCTGAACACATTCAGCCTCTTGCTGGATGTTGACTACAAAGCAAACATCTGTGGATGATAGTAAACTTTCCTCACAAAATAACAAATGAACACATCTCAGCTCCCATCTTTTGACCAGGGAGTTGGTCTCTTCTCTCCAGGGTATGCGTAGCTCCAAGCTTTATAAACTAAGCACAAATACAAGAAACTAAGAATATGACATAGGATAGTTCTGAAAACCTCTTCTTTTGTGTAATGACACAATAAATAGTTCAGCACAGCTACAGGTAAATTTATGCTACAAGTACACACAGACATGTCAAATATGACAATATTTTCAATGCAGCCATTTATAATTCCATGTATACTTATTGGTAAATACTTTAGTAGTGTCTGGGTTGTATAAACAGAGAAAGTTACTAAATCTAGTGTATACTAGGAATTTAATACTCACTGTATTAGCACTTCCCTCCTTCCCAGTAAGAGTAATTAATTTTTAGTTCTGCTTTATTTCTTATTTTGTCTGACATTACTTTAATAGACAGTATTCCTTCTTATCTTTCTCCCTCCAAAAATAACTATACAAATGCAATTTAAAATAAAAAACAAACTTCAGAATATGGGAACATAATAACACCATGCCAGATTTGTTGCTGCTGTGAAATTTTGTCCTCCAGATTGCCTTGCTTTCAGTGCACCATCATAAAATATATTTTTATGTAATTTAAAACATATGTTTTAAAGTGTGTTCTACAGCAACTGAAGAAAAATGTGAACAACCAACCCATTAAAATTGCTGTACATTTTGCATACCTTAAATGCAGATAATAAGAATTATTTTACATTGCAATAATCTTATTCTTATAAATTAAGTTCAGGTGTCAGGCTAAAACACTGGGTCTGGATGACAGCTAAATGAAGGATCTTTACTCTCCATTCTCCAGTACAACAAGCTACAGTAAGAAAGAAGGAAGGGGGAAGGGAGTTAACAAAATTGTCAAGTACATGAATACAGCTTCTTAATATCAGCAATAATGGAGAAACTGTTTGCCATCATGCAAATCTGTGCTTAGTGAGCAAAAAACATTCTCCAAGGTTTTCCATCAATGTCAGTTACATACCTACATGGATTTTTTTTTTTTTTAAAGTAGCCTACTGCAATGCAAAAGTATCAAACATTTATTTCCCTTTTTTTTTTTTTAGCAGAGTATTTTAGTGATTAAATTAGATATATATATATCTATGTGTATCTATCGTCTTACTTGAATATATTGTGTTTAATGTAAAAGGGAAATTATTTGGTGCATATTTTGGTATGCCATAATCAATGCCATGGAGAAATAGAAAGTAAAACCATACTTCACTATAAAGAACAGATGTACTTTAGCTGACTATTTGCAAGTATAATAGGAGGCTATGAGGTTGGGACTTGAAAAATGGTTATCTTACTTACAGGAAACACATTAAAACTGGGAGACAGCTGGAAACCATGGTAGATGAGACACTGGAAAATTTCAGGATTCTCCTGCTGAAATCAGATATATCAGTGTTAGATCCAAATGGATTTATTTGCGTTTCATCTACATAGCTACCTGCATACGCGCATGTTATACATCACTTTGAATTAAGTCTTTATTACCAGCATATTTGAGAGACATTTGGGTTTTGTTTGTTTGTTTGTTTTTCTGGTCTAAGGGCATTAACTAGTTCAAAATTTGATCCCCCTCGAAGAGTACATGTATATTCTGACAAACTTGAGCAGCTAACAACGTGTCTACGTATAAGTGGAATAAATGCCAAAATCCTTCAGATTACAGTGGTTCTATTTGTACATATATATCGACGGGCTTCCAGAACTGATGGTTTCAAGACTGATGGGTATTAATAGGTTTCCAGAAAGACTTCCATGACTGATGTCATTTCAGTGTGGATGGTTCAGATCATATAATTTTTATATATAACCTCTTTTGAAAGTAGTTTTAATCCTTCCTGTTCCTGGAAAAAAAAAATAAAAAAAAAAAACTGCTTTTTTTTTTTTTCTTTTTTTTTTTTCACTTATTACCCCCAAACCACTGAGTAATATGAAGCAGAATCAAAGCATTCACCTACAGTACTGATAATATTTTTTGCAATTTAAATACAAGGGATATAATTGAACTCTTAGAAATTAAAGTCAGAGAAATAAAATATATCATCATTGTAGTTAATCAATTAAAATGAATGGGCAGAGTCTTGTCCTTACTGAAGACATCCCACAGAGTATTTCCAAATTCCCAATGTATTTTTTCAGTATATCTGTGCAAAATCCCTATGTAGAATTTCCTCCTTCAAAACAGAGAACAAAAACAGGTCTTTTGAACTGTGTGTTGTCTGATTTTGCCCTTATTCATTGGATCTGCTTTATGCATTGCCTGTTGTTTTTTTACTAATAATATATGTTGACTTCTTGATCATATATCTTGAATCTTGATCATATATAACCTCAGGAACTGCAGATTGATGCTAAAAGTGAAATGAATCAGGATTTTATTAAATTTATTTTTTCAATGAGAGAGTCATGAATTACATGAGTTACCTACCTTTTTTTAGCATGGATTTATTTTTCAGTGAGAATGTATCCAGGGCACACCCTTGGCTTGTTTGCTCCCTGGGAGACAGAGATTTCAGCTTTGGACACAAAGGCTGGAGAAATTGCATTGCTGTGAATGTCAAATCATAGTTCAGATTAGTGTCCACTGAGATTACAAACTGGTCCCCCAAAAAAATCAGGTAGTGCAAGAAAAGTTTCAAAGAAGGTTTGATGATATTAGAAGATATTGTCATTCCAGTGTTCTGGCCAAAAGAACAAAAAGAGGAGTAATTTTTGAGACCAAATGTAATGGATAACTTACTTTGTTCTACTTCACCCTAACTTCCTTGATTTTTATCCTTTCTCTGCCTCACACATCTCAAAACTGAGGTCTCTGAAGTCACTTCAGCTCTACTTCCTCATGCTGAAGATTGTGTGTGTGTTACCTTTTTCTCCTACCATTACTATATATTTATTTTTCTCGTAAACAGTAGGATCATCTAGAGGGCACATTTTAATCTTAGTAACAAGAAATGGCCATGCTCTATAGCCTCAGTGAATATGATAATTTGATGCATTTTACTGTTGATTTTTATTGTTGAACTACACAGACAGTTTAAACGAAGAAAACAAAGAAGCCTTTGTCAAGAATTTTGTTTGCCCTACATTTCAGTCTTCTTCTATGTTTCTAATTCCCATGGAAGCTACAGGAGTTTTCCTTATGAGTTTTTTTTGTTTTTGTTTTTGTTTTTTGAGGGGAGAGGAGGAATTGGGATAAGGGTTCTACATTTATACATGAAAAGATAAACAGAGAAAGGCTATCAGTGCAAATGAATAACTCTGCTTTACTTGACTAGTTGCTTAGGAATAATTAACAGTTTCATTGTTTGCTTTCCTACTTTGTGGAGTTTTGTGGCAAAGAACTCAAACCTGACAAAGTGCTCTTCATTAACACTAATGAAGTCTTGGAAGATGCCGTGAGCCAGGTAATTATTATTAGACTAATTCTACAAGTAGGTAAACTGCATCACAGGAATTAAATTACTTCTGTATCAAAGAAGAATTCAAAGACAGAGCTTAAAAGAGGTGTATTCCAGGTCCACTTCTTTTACTAGACAATGCTGCATCTCTTAGGATCGTCAGTTTTGCTTTTAAAAATCCCTCACCCAATATACACTGTTATTTTCAAAGAACTGGAATGATTAATATTTATATCAATATTTATAAAAAGGAAGACAAGTCCTTGACCTAAAAGGAAGGAGTTACACGCTGATGTGGTTGCAGGCAGTAGAAGAGACAAGGGACTGAAACAAGCAGGTGTTAATAGCAATGGATGAGGAGCAGAAAGAAAAATTAACCCTCTGATTCCCTCTCGTAAGTCTCATTTCCCATCCTTTGTAAAGGGATGGAATGATGCAGCAGTCTGGTCACTCCTCAGAAGAATAACATTTATTTCAGCAGAGTATTTTCTCATTACATACCTCCTCCAGAATGGCTGAGAAATTTCTGTCAAGTAACCCCCAGAGACAATATGAGATTTGGCTGCTAATATTTGTTATTTGTCTTGATAATAGTACTGAAAGAATAGAATAGGAAGTAGTAGTAATTAGTTTAAGTATGGAAATGTTACAGGAATAATAAGAAATGTAGAGGAATAGCATAGGAAGAATCAAGACTGTTGCAGTGGACATCCTTCCCTAGCACTACAGAGGTTAAATCTTAACAACTGTCCTTATGGCATATACATAAACTGAGTCTCGCTGAGCTACCACTCTTCTGAAATATCATTTTTGGACAATGTACTGGGGACTGGCTGGAAACAATAGTATGCACTGAATTTCGCAAAGGAATATGGCAAGTGAAAATACAAGAAATGTATATGATACTATTTATCCTCTCTGATTATGGTCCACATTGAACAATGATTTACTTCCTAAAATAAAAAGAAGCTGAAGCCAAGCATCTGAGGTGTATAGTAATTCAAATTCAAATCCATTCCTTTTACATGAAGGCCACAATATCCCTGACAGGTTGGGAAACTAACCAGGGAATTTCAAAAGCTAAATGCCTAAGTCTCAGCAAGTTGATCCCAAGCTTTTCAGTTGAGACTATGACAAGCCAATGGCCTCTAGGTGCTCTAGACCTCTCGCAGGAGAACCTGTGAGGCATACTAATGAGTCCTGCATCATGTAGCTCTTCACTATTTTTTTTTTTTTACCAAGATACAGCTATGTATTTGTGATCCATCAAGACAGCTTTGATCCTCTGAAACAGCAACTAACAAAAAACAAGGCTAAGAAGGGACGTACATATAAAGAATTAAGGATTATAGGGGTTTGTCTATGATGGACAAACACAGAGACTCTCTAACTGGTATCACTGGGTATAATACTTTATTATTATTATTATTATTATCATTTAGTTTTTATTACTTTTCCAATACCCTGTATTTATTTATTTATTTATTTATTTATTTATTTTACACAGAGAAACACACAGATACTCCAAATAATGATTATAAGGAGCAAAGGAACAAACAGACAAAGACTTGGCAATTTGAAAGGGAAAGCTCATTGATAAAACACCCATGGAAGAGAAAGAATCCAGTCAAGCTTTGCTGTATCAGACTTTGTTATAAATAACTTTGTGAAGGTTTACTCTAACCTTTGTGTACAACACTTCAGTACGGTAGCATTGAACACTACAGAAAACAAATCAATACAGATATGTGGATATATTCAAGGAGACTGCTCTCTTGACTGCTTTTTTTCAAGCTGAGCAGAGAATTTATGCTAGCATTTGTTTGTCAATATTTGACTCCAACTTTTCATTCCCACTGCTTAAACAAAAAACAACACAGGCAATTCAAAGTAGAGAGAGGGTCCATTTATGATGAATAAACCAGAAACTATGAAATAATGGGAAAATAAAATATTTCAGGATTCGTGAAATTCAGCTACTTCACAGTTATAGCAAAAGGCTCATACCCTCGACTTTAAATGCTGTGATACACGATTATGTATTTAAAACAATAAGTGGACACCACTCTAAGAAAAGACATTAATGGGAGTGAAAACATGCAGTGAAACAATATTCCAATTAAAAATGCAGTCTTATTTATACTGGAATGCTTGGCCAATTTCACATTAAAATGCCAATGGTAATGTTAAAAAAAATAGCATTCTGGTTTTTTGTTTGCTTGTTTGTTTTGTTTTGTTTGTTTGTTTTTACACTAATACTTCAAGCATATATTTATTTTCTTTTTTTTTTTTTTTAATTATTTCATATTCATAAGCTTATGTATTTTTATTATAATGGCATATTTTAAGATAGGCTTATTTTTCTTTATGTATTTGCCATGATTTTTGTAGTTTACTGGTGTTGACTGTTTTCAAATACATTTTATTTTGTCAGATTTAGGGAGCAAATCTATTTAAAATTCAGGATATTGACACCTTTAATAGCAACATACCTATTAATGAAAACACAAGGATTCAACAAGAGAAAATTTACTGTTCTTGCTAATTCTAAAATGTCTTTTTCCAAAATGTTTACTTTGTGTTAAATTTAGGGACAGTACCTTGGATCTCTAGTGCTTAGTTTTCTGTGTGATTTTTTTCACCAGTTTTCTGATCTAAAACGAGTTTTATTCAAAGAATGAAAATATATCACGCTGATAAAACTTCCACAAAACATGAGATATTTATAATATTTTTACAGAATATAACTGAAATTATCCTAATGCTCTTTCTTTGCAGTAAACTTTCCCAAACTGGATCAGTATCCAAAAGTCCTTAAAGTAGTTTTTACTATAGTACTTATGGACTGTCAGGGAGAAAAAAAAAAAAAAAAAAAAAAAAAAAAAAAAAAACACTCGGCATTTCAGTGTGAAGAGCTGCCCTGAACATCTGGACTAAACCACCCTGATATTTCAGAAAATGCTACATATGGTTCTATGCTTCTTTTTCTTTACTGTACACTATTGCCTTTCTTTTCCTCTCTGTTCTCTCAGACACATTTTAGCTTTATTTCTAAGACTATGCTTGAAGTGGCTTAACTCCTATAGGCTCTTTCCAGCATCTCTGCTCCCTACTGTTACTTCACACCTAAACAGCTTCATTACTGATGAAGTTTGGCAGCTTATGTCTCTGTCTTGCCTGCTCATGCTCATATCCTTCACTTGATCTTGTCATATTCTCCAGTCCCTAGAAATGATTAGTAGTGCTTCTGTGGCTCATCCCTGGTTTACTCCTTACACATTTTGCCCCTCCCCTGTCTCCCTTGGAAAACTTTCAGCAGATTTCTCCTAGGTTGCTTGTTTTGTTTCACACAGGTTATAGGGTTGTTTATTACTGCTGTTATTACAGGATGTTCACTCATCACTATTCTGATACAAATCCCTTCCTCCCTTTCAGGAATAGTTTTTGTTTTTACTGACTGCCTTTCAGAAGGACCTCTTCACTGTTGTCAACGGACAGTTTATGAAACTATTATTCAAAAATGGAAAAAAGAACTAGCCAACTTAATGAATATGTTTACTGTGATGCCAAAGTATTGTTGGATAAAACATCAAAGATATAAAGGTTTCTTGCACAATTGCTACAGAAATATGGATTCCTTTATATTTCCCTGTGGTACTGAAGAAGCATTTCATTCATTACAAATACTTTCAAGATACGTATTTTATTCTGGTTTTACCTGGCATACCAAATTCTACATATATACAGAACTGTAAGAAGTTCTAACACTTATCAACTTATTGGGTCATTCCATTCAACATTTTCATCCTGATGTTAGTTACTTACTGAAGTCCTGTAAGAACATAGCAAAAGATTTGTAGTGTATCTCAGCATTTCTCTGGGACTCATCTCTTTTATGTGCAGAAAAGACTGAAATTTTCATTAGCCTGGGCATTTTGCAGACAAACTTTGGATAATTATATATCTTATTTATTTATTTATTTATTTTCCCCCATGGAAAAATTCTAAATAAAGTGGGATTTTTGTGAATTGATGTCTTGAGGAAAAAAATATAGTATAGAGTATACATGTATACTTAAATATATTTCTAAGTTGAAGAAAACTTGAAACTTGTACTTATTATATGTTTATCTCACTAAAAGCAATATTGTGATAAAACTGGGATGAAATCCCATTTTTTTTCATACTCCAGGGATGATGGAAGTACAATAGGTTTTATAATTTGGACGCCTATGTCAGGAATAGTTGGTTTCCAAAATTTATTTAGGAAAATTAGATACCTAACTCTTTTGAAGTTGCTTCAAAAGTCTTTTGAGATCTAGTTTTCTTAAATAAAAAAAAATTACCTTAAAATTACAATCCCAGTCTCCTTAAGTTTCAGCAAAAATATCCCCATTGACTTCTGCTTAAGTTTTCATTCTCTGAAACGATGATCATAATGAAGAGTTAAGTAAAAAATTTAAATTTCTTTCTCTTTTGGCATATGTTGAGTTATTCTTTAGAAGGACACTGAACTAATGTCCTTGCTGTTGTAAAATATTAAACAAAAATATATAATGTTATTTGACATGCGAGAGTGCACACTTAAATGAAAGCAGAGCTCACATATTGCTTTTACATAGTATCTGCCAGTCAAGTTGAAACTTTATGAAAAACAGCAAAGTGATTTTCAATCATGTATGGTATATTGTGTAGGTCAAATTCTTTTATGTAAATCTCTTTCACTTGGGTGTTTAAATTTCAATAAAAATGTAATGATAAAAAGTGTGGCTTTTATATCTCCATCTTTCTCTAATCCATTCTGAGTTTTGGAGAACAAGTGTTTTATTGAGCATGACACCTAAAAGGGGCATTGTTTTAAAAAGGTGTTAAAACAAGAGTCACATATGTTTTGGATAATGGAAGTATTACAGAAGGCTTCCTCACACAACCTTTCTTTCCTGTAAGCTGAGGCTCATGGATCTGTTTATGTAGGCTAGCTTGAGTCTATCTGAATTCTTCAGATCAACAGATGAGAGTGTTACACCTGATTGCTAACAACAGCATGGTCCATTTCAACATTTCCCATTGTTCATTTGCCTTTCATTTCTGTGTTTGTACAGGAGATTCCTTGTGCTAGGCATGTGCTGAAGTTTCTTAGTGCTAAAATTGTGCCTAAAGTTAAACTGTAACCTGTCTCTCTCAGAGCCATTCAAAAATAATAAATAAATAATAATAATAAAAAAATGCCCAGTTTCAGTGCTTGACTAATAAAAGGTGCTTTTGTGAGTCAGGACTCAATTTGCATGTCAAGATTTCACTGTGTAGTGAACATCTGAAGAAAATGAATAATGAACTGACCCCTCTTCAATATGCAAATGAATGTATGGCCTCTGAAACAGCCTTTTTCCCTACCTCATTATTTGCTTTTGAAGTGAAGAAGAAAGATGACGTGCACCTCTGAGAACTAGGGTATTTCTTAGCAGGGAGGTTTGCTTTCATATGTGATGTGGGTTAGACCCCAACATTGGATAATATGGCACATACTGTGCTATTGTACAAGTTGTGAATAATAAATATTAGAGAAAACCACACAGGGAATACCATATACTTTGGGCCAAATTCTGATTTCAGGAACATAACTGCAGCTCAGAGGAGAATTTAAACACCAAACTTATGAAATGCATTTAGCTATATCTTCAGCTGAATCACTATCATTCCTCACAAGTATGAGAGGATAAGTTGGTTTGCACCAGCTGAGAGTAAAAATTGTGTTTGTTGTTGTTGTTGTTCCAGAATATTTTTTTTTCCAGGATTTTTTTCAACCAGTTTGTACCTATACAGGTAACACAGAACTAAAGAAGGGGTGGAGGGAATACAGCTTAGTAAGAATCAATGGTTCTGATCCTTAAATTACTTGGAGATTTATTTATTTTCCTGTTCTTAACAAAAAGTTAGAGTAGGAAAAAAAGGAGCAAAAATATGAAAACAAACTGAATCTAAAGAAAATTCTTTAGTGAGATTTACTCAACAGTTAAAAAAAAAAAAAAAAAAAAAAAAAAACTATCTTTGGATTTCGTCATAAAAAAAAACAAAAAACAACAACAACAAAAAAAACTGTGATAATGAGATGAAACCAACAACAAAAAAGAGTTCTAAACAGCAATATTCCATTCAGTCTTTTTCCAAACAATTTCAGGCAGCACAATGAAATCCACTTTTACCTCCCTGAATTGTTTTAACTTTGACAAATCAAACTTGTTAATTATTTTATTTTTCTGATTCCCAGTCACTGGCAGTAGGATTGACCTAGTCATTAAGAATGAGGAAGGGGAAGAAATAATTTTCAGTTCAATTAATGTTCCAAAAACTGTACTGAAACCCGGTCAGATTAAAAAGAATAAGCTGAGAAAGAATAAGCTATAACTTTTTTTCTTCCTAACCATCCTCGCTCTTAGAGACAAATTATTTCAGCTTGTTCTTTAAGTTGTTCTCCCATATGTGATACTGTTTATATTTATGGCACAAAATATAGCACCAGTGCATGGTATACACTGATACACTGGTGTTGTCAGTGATATCACTATATTGGATAACATTGGTGACATTAATCTTTTTGAAACTCTTTCAATAGGTTTATGAGAGTTCACTGCCTTAGTCAATAAAAAGGATTCAATGACATTTTGAATTTTGAAATATAAAGAAATCTATTTCCTTTTGTCATTTAGTAACTTGTCAGGAATTACATAAGTGCACTTCCACATGCATTATGTAGTTTTACATATTTTTTAATTTGCTAACATATAATCACCTGATAAATGCTCTTGATAATATCTCAGCATGTTATCTAATGGAGATCAACTCCCTTCACTTTCTCCTGCAGCCTGGAAGTCCCATCTGGAACAAATCGAGAAGTTATATTCCTCACTAAATAGTCCTACCAACAATTCTGAATGTTTTCTGTTCAAGAAAAACATTTATTCCTCCTCACTAAAGAAATTTCTTCCATCTACAAGAAGGGCCGGAGGGCAGACCCAGGAAATTACAGGCCTGTCAGTTTGACCTCAGTGCCAGGGAAGCTCATGGAGCAGATTATCTTGAGAGTCATCATGCAGCACTTGCAGGGCAAGCAGGCGATCAGGCCCAGTCTGCATGGGTTTATGAAAGGCAGGTCCTGCTTGACGAACCTGATCTCCTTCTATGACAAAGTGACGCGCTGGGTGGATGAGGGAAAGGCTGTGGATGTGGTCTACCTTGACTTCAGCAAGGCTTTTGACACCATCTCCCACAGCATTCTCCTCAAGAAACTGGCTGCTCTTGGCTTGGACTGGCGCACGCTTCATTGGGTTAGAAACTGGCTGAATAGCCGGGCCCAAAGAGTCGTAGTAAATGGAGTCAAATCCAGTTGGAGGCCAGTCACTAGTGGTGTTCTCCAGGGCTTGGTGCTGGGGCCAGTCCTCTTTAGCATCTTCATCGATGATCTGGATGAGAGCATTGAGTGCACCCTCAGTAAGTTTGCAGATGACACCAAGTTAGGTGCGTGTGTCAATCTGCTTGAGGGTAGGAAGGCTCTGCAGGAGGATCTGGATAGGCTGCACCGATGGGCTGAGGTCAACTGCATGAAGTTCAACAAGGCCAAGTGCCGGGTCTTCCACCTGGGATGCAATAACCCCAAGCAGAGCTACAGGCTGGGAGATGAGTGGTTGGAAAGCTGCCAGGCAGAGAAGGACCTGGGAGTGATGGTGGATAGTCGGCTGAATATGAGCCAGCAGTGTGCTCAGGTGGCCAAGAAGGCCAACGGCATCCTGGCTTGTATCAGAAACAGTGTGGCCAGCAGGGCTAGGGAGGTGATCGTCCCCCTGTACTCGGCTCTGGTGAGGCCGCACCTCGAGTACTGTGTTCAGTTTTGGGCCCCTCGCTACAAGAAGGACATGGAGGTGCTTGAGCGAGTTCAGAGAAGGGCGACGAAGCTGGTGAGGGGTCCGGAGAACAAGTCCTACGAGGAGCAGCTGAGGGAGCTGGGCTTGTTCAGCTTGGAGAAAAGGAGGCTCAGGGGCGACCTTATCGCTCTCTACAGGTACATTAAAGGAGGCTGTAGCGAGGTGGGGGTTGGTCTGTTCTCCCACATGCCTGGTGACAGGACGAGGGGGAATGGGCTTAAGTTGCACCAGGGGAGTTTTAGGTTTGATCTTAGGAAGAACTTCTTTACCGAAAGGGTTGTTAGACACTGGAACAGGCTGCCCAGGGAAGTGGTGGAGTCACCATCCCTGGAGGTCTTTAAAAGACGTTTAGATGTAGAGCTTAGGGATATGGTTTAGTGGGGACTGTTAGTGTTAGGTCAGAGGTTGGACTCGATGATCTTGAGGTCTCTTCCAACCTAGAAATTCTGTGATTCTGTGATTCTGTAAAACAGATATAAGTAACTCCAAGTCTAGACTTTAGATGAAATCTCCTAGGTGGATAGAGATCTGAAAGCTGGCAGGAACATAGACTGTAGTCTTCCTGCTAATGAGAAGATGAAGACTTGCACAAATGGGTCCTTTTCATCTTAACATATGAACAGCTTTGAGTCCTTTCTACCATATTTCTATGTTTTTATAAAATAACTAATACATTATAAAACCTGATTCGGATAATTCTGCATTATGCACACAGTTTCTGTCACTTATTCTATAGTATGGAACAGGAAAGATACTACCTTTCCAAGTCACCTAAAAGTGGTGTAACTTCTAAGATCCCAGTTTTACAAATATTCACCCATCTGTTTATCTTTATGGTCTGAGAACAACTTCAGTGGTTTCTCTGGAGTTGCCTGCTGAGCCCTAGAGTTAACATGTGTGCAAGTTTATGTGGGATGACAGTCTAACGAAACAAAAATCTTCCTGTTAGTGCAGTAACATATTATCTACTGTGAATGAGCTCAGGGCTTGGCATGGGATTTGTGGTGGTAATATTGTAAAGCACAATCACATACACAGTACGATACATAGAGAAAGCATGTCTAGATCATTGTTTTAGACTACAAAAATTAGCCTGATCACACAGAATCCTAAGAATACTGACAAACCCCTCCATGTTTAAAACACATCATTTCTTCTGGTATTAAAACTGAATGGTGACAAGTTATGTGTATGCTTCTACACACTTGGATTGCATTTGTGAAATCAGTAATTTTTAGTAACATAACATCGTGGAAACCTGCTGTGATAGAGGACCATATGTCCTCGGATTCTGTAAAATCCTCATTTTTTATTAAATTTAACACAAGCCTTGGTAACTTTTGTGTATGAGTGTTCTGAAGGCAAATTACTGAATACCCCTGCTGAAAAAGATTACCCATGTCCTAGGTGCACAGTACTAATATTTAACTGAAATATATAAGAAATTTAATTTCTTTCTTCCTGTCTTTTTTTTCTTTCTTTTTCTCCTCCTCCCCCCCCCCCCCCCCCCCCCCCATTTAATTTTAAAACACCAGGCAATACAGTAAAAAAATGTAAAGTAACAGAATAGGTCTCTGTAAAATTGGCTTGACTGCATTTAAATGTTTTGGGTTTTATTTTTCTCTTTTAACTGCAATTAGTGTTAATGAGAGTAATGCACAAGTATTAAGACTGAAATCCTGCTCTGCTGATGAAGAGCTCTTTCAAGGCTGCTATGCACATATCAGTGACTTCAACTATATTCAGAAAAGGCACTTACAGAACACCAAAAACTTATGGAGAGGAGAAACACATTGTTAAGACTGATAAACAACAGAAATGATGGAAAGAGAATAGCTTCCTTTTGTGCATATTACAGACACTTTAAAAAAAATTGCTTTTAAAATTTGTATTGATGTCAGTTGCTTATAATGAAGCAAAATGTAAAACTGGACTTGGTAATTGTTCTTCGTTGCTTCAAATTAGTATTGATTTCCATTAAATCTTAGTGATAATTATTGACTGATAGTAAATAGCCCCATGATTTACAATCTCAGCACAGTTTGCATGGCAAACATCTTCAAGAGTATTTCCCCGCAGCTACTTTTTATATTAGCTACTTTTATATCAACATCCTTGTGAATATGAATAAAAATAAAAGATTTTCTGTAATCTCACTGATGCTGATTTGATAGGAGAGTGTTACCACCTGAGGGATACACAGAACTTAGAATTTAAATAGAAGCAAATAAAATGAAACGTTAGTAGTAATTAGTTTCCTATGGACCTGCTTCTAAATGACTATCCATACTTCTTTTAATTATTCCACCCCAATATGTTCACTTTTCTGGTCTCTGTGCCAAGCCAGTAAAGTACAGTTGGCTCTTTTCCTTTTTTTTTTTTTTTTTTTTTTTTTTCTTTTCCCCAGAGACTGACAGTGCAATACAAAACCCTTACAAGTGTAAAGCCAAAGCTGACTGTGTACCATACCATATAACCACAGAACAGCCTGGGTTGGAAGTGGTCTTAAAGATCATTTATTTCCAACCCCCCTGCAGGAGTGCAACCCACTAGATCAGGTTGCCCGGGGCCTCCTCCAACTTAGTCTTGAACATCTCCAGTCTCTCTGGGCAACCTGTTCCATTGCCACAACACCCTCTGAATGGATCAGTTCCTCCTAACATCTAATCTAAACTTCCCCTCTTTTAGTTTAAAGCCATTCCCCCTTGTCTTGTCATTGCCTGAGCAAAAAAAGATGCTCTCCATCTTTTTTATATGCCCCCTTTAAGTATTGAAAAGCTTCAGTAAGGTCCCCCTGAGACTTCTCTTCTTCAGGAACATCCCTGGCTCTCTCAACCTGTCTTCACAGGAGAGGTGCTCCAGCCTTCTGATCAACTTCATAGTCCTCCTCTGGCCCTCTTCTAACAGATCAATATCCTTCTTATGCCGGTGTCCCCAAACCTAGATGCAATACTCATCCAGGACAAGGGCAGAGTAGAGGGAGACAGTCAACTCCTTCACTTAACCAAATGGCCACTCCTCTTTTCATGCAGCCCAGGGCTGTTAGCATGCACTGCTGGCTTATGTCAAGATTTTTGTCCACTAGCACCCCCAAGTTCTTCTTTGCAGGACTGCTCTCAATGAGTTTCCCTCGTCTGTACTCATGCCTGGGATTGCTCTGACCCAGGTGCAGCACCTTGCACTTGGACTTGTTGAACAACAAGTTGAACTACTTGTTGAACTACAGGCTGGGAGATGAGTGGTTGGAGAGCTGCCAGGCAGAGAAGGACCTGGGAGTGATGGTGGATAGTCAGCTGAATATGAGCCAGCAGTGTGCTCAGGTGGCCAAGAAGGCCAATGGCATCCTGGCTTGTATCAGAAACAGTGTGACCAGCAGGGCTAGGGAGGTGATCGTCCCCCTGTACTCGGCTCTGGTGAGGCCGCACCTCGAGTACTGTGTTCAGTTTTGGGCCCCTCGCTACAAGAAGGACATGGAGGTGCTTGAGCGAGTTCAGAGAAGGGCGACGAAGCTGGTGAGGGGTCCGGAGAACAAGTCCTACGAGGAGCGGCTGAGGGAGCTGGGCTTGTTCAGCTTGGAGAAAAGGAGGCTCAGGGGCGACCTTATCGCTCTCTACAGGTACATTAAAGGAGGCTGTAGCGAGGTGGGGGTTGGTCTGTTCTCCCACATGCCTGGTGACAGGACGAGGGGGAATGGGCTTAAGTTGCACCAGGGGAGTTTTAGGTTTGATCTTAGGAAGAACTTCTTTACCGAAAGGGTTGTTAGACACTGGAACAGGCTGCCCAGGGAAGTGGTGGAGTCACCATCCCTGGAGGTCTTTAAAAGACGTTTAGATGTAGAGCTTAGGGATATGGTTTAGTGGGGATTGTTAGCGTTAGTTAGAGGTTGGACTCGATGATCTTGAGGTCTTTTCCAACCTAGAAATTCTGTGATTCTGTGATTCTGTGAACCCCATTAGGTTCATGTTGGCCCACTTATCTAGCTTGTCCAGGTCCCTTTGGATGGTCCACCCATCAATTCTATAGCTCTCCACAATTTGGAGATCGGGATGTCTTGTGGGACCATGTCAAAGGCCTTATGGAAGTCTAGGTCATTGGTCGGTCTTCCCTGCTCACCTGATGTAGTCACTCCATCACAGAAGGCCACCATGCTGGTCAGGCATGATTTGCCCTTGGTGAAGCCATGCTGGGTGTCTCGGATCACCTCCTTGTCTTGCATGTGCGTTCATGTTGCTTCCAGGAGGATCTGTTCCATGATCTTGCCAGGCACAGAGGTGAGGCTCAACAGTCTGCAGTTCCCCAGGCTCTCCTTTCTACCCTTTTGAAAAATTGTGGTGGTTTCATCCAGATGGGCAGCTAGGATCCACCACAGCTGCTCTCACTCCTCCTCTTCAAAGGGAAAGGCAGAGATAATTTAATGAAAAGGGTTTAAGGGCTGAGATAAGAACATGGAAATCACTCAACAGTAATGATGATGGGTAAGACAGACTCAGCATAAGGAGATGAGAGAAATTTATTGTCTATTATTAACAAGCTAGAGAAGTGATAAACAAAGAAAAACTAAAAACACCTTCCCAATCCACTGTCTTCCATGTCTCCAACCACCCTGAGCAGCGCAGGAGAACGGGGAATGGGGGTTGCAGTCTGTGGCACTTCACCTCCACTGCTCCTTCACAGTCACTCTCTGCCCTGTGAGAATAGAAAGGGAAGGGAAGGGAAGGGAAGGGAAGGGAAGGGAAGGGAAGGGAAGGGAAGGGAAGGGAAGGGAAGGGAAGGGAAGGGAAGGGAAGGGAAGGGAAGGGAAGGGAAGGGAAGGGAAGGGAAGGGAAGGGAAGGGAAGGGAAGGGAAGGGAAGGGAAGGGAAGGGAAGGGAAGGGATCCCTCCCACTGGATGCCGTCCTTCCCAAACTGAGCCTGCAGGGGCTGCCCACAAGCAGTCGTTCTTCAAGAACTGCTCCAACATGGCTCCATACCACGAGGACCATCCGTCAGGAGCAAACTGCTCCAGCATGGGTCCCCCATGGGTGACAGCTCCCCCCAGGCCCCTTGCTCCTGCGTGGGCTCCTCTCCACGGGCTGCAGGTCCGGCCCAGGGCCTGCTCCTGCAGGGGCTCTCCATGGGCCGCAGCCTCCTCCAGGCCACATCCACCTGCTCCACCGGGGGCTCCTCCACAGGCTGCAGCGTGGAGATCTGCTCCATGTGGGGCCCATGGGCTGCAGGGGGACAGCCTGCTCCACCAGGGGCCTCTCCACAGGCTGCTGGAAAACTTCCGCTTTGCCATCTGGAATACCTCCTCCCCTTCCTTCTTCACTGACTTTGGTTTCTGCAGGACAGGTTCTCACTCAGTCTCCCAACTGCTGTTGTGCAGCAGTTTTTGTTGTTGTTGTTGTCACACAGAGGCCTGTGTGACTTTTCTAGCAGATATCCATGTGGCTGATGTTCCCCATCAGGATGAGAGCATGTGAGCATGACATTTCTTGTAGTTGAACCAGTAAGGCCTAATCAGCAGGTTCCCCTTGATCAGGCAGCCTGTAGTAAACCCCAAACACAAGGTACTTTTGTTGGTGTGGTCCTTTTTTTTTAACTGCAAGCTCTCGACCTGTCCATGGCTGTTTCTCAGAGGTATCTCTTTGTAATCACTTCCTTCCCTAACACAAACGGCAACATCCCCTCCCCTCCTTTCCTGCCTATCTCTTCTGAAGACCTTGTAGTCCTCTATTCCAGTGTTGTCTCCTTCTTTTTGGAGTCCCAGTCACTAAGGGGACAGAGAACACTACTCGCACTCCTGATCCCTTTAACATCTTTCTGAGGGACATAAAGTCCTTTTTGACATTTCTGAGTCTCCTTGTTGCAGCCTTGTTTGATCCTACGTAAAGAAGCAGGAAAGGGTGCTAGTCTTTGAGACCCACCGGGCTTGGTAGACTCTTCATAATATCACCAATGTGGGCCCCAGGCAGGCAGCAAACCTCTCTGGAGAGAGTATCTGGACAGGAAGTGGGTGACTTAGTGACTGTCAAAGAGGAGTCTCCAGTTACTAACACCCTTACTGTCTTTTTTTTGTGACACTTGTTCTGATGAAGGTGGTAGACTGAGCCAACTTTGTATGGTTGGCCTTTCTGAGGTTTTTGCTAGTTCTCTTGGAGTCTCTTCTCTCCTGTCCTAGACTATCACGTGTTGCACATGAGCACTTCAGGGGTGTGATATATGGAGTGGTAATTTGTGTCAAGAAGATGGTTGATATTAATAAAAAAGGGGGAGATGTGGGAGTGTGGCCATGGGGGTCGGCAGGCCCTGTGGTTGATGATAACATCAGACTCTTAACGATGAGGCCATTAGGACTGTAAAAGAGTTTACTAGGAACAAAGAAGGGTGATTCAGGAGACCCCATGCCATCTCCAGTTGCTTGTTCTCCAGCCATTAAGACATGGAAGTTTCTGGGTGTTTGCTGTTACTGTTATATGCAAAGTTGTTTGACCAATGAAAAGTTGTTTTTAAAAAGGACTGCTGTGAGGTAAAGGGTATAAGAGGGGAGCCTGTCCTCAAGATGAAAAAGACAACACAATATAATGAAGTTATGTCATCAATAAAGAAGTAGAAAGAAGGAATGAAAAGGAACAGGCAAGCAGGATGGAGACCAGGACGGGAACAGGCACATTGATCGCCTCATGAAGATAGGTTCGGCCAAACTCAGCAAACCGCTCGAAGAAGCTCGTACTGAAAGTCACTGGAAATAGGCGCACCAGAGCTGGGAAGAAGCTCAAGCTGAGAGAAGCGGACCCATGCACACAACTGCCCCTTGCTGGTAAGCAGTTGCACATTATGGGGAATCGTATGTCCTTAGAAACAAAGTCTGTCCTGGTAACCTTACAGCTTATTCTCCTTATTAACAATCAGACAGTTTATGCTCCTGAAATATGGGACCAAATTGAGGTCAAGGTGTGGGACTCTGCAACTAAAAATGGCAAGGTTGCAGTGGGATTGCTCAGCACCTGGCGAGCGATCTCTGAGGCCTTAAAGAGCCATGTGTGGGACCACAGTCAGAAACATGTCGTTTGCCAGACAGTGAGGGAACTGCAGGCTCATTGACTGATCTGACTGCTATGCCATCGGCCCCTCTGCCACAACAGCCATCGAAGGCTTTTGCTCTTTCGCCCCCTGGTGATGTGGACGTGCCTTTTGACCCAGGCCCCCTATTGGCCTTGAAAACGAGATGGATGTTTTTCTTCGATCCATGAAGAAGAGGATACATAAGGCCTTAAGGCTGAGTTGCTTAACAACTTAAAGCGAGACATATTGTTCCCATGACTAGCCCTGGAATTCTCTGGTGTTTGTAACCAAGAAAAGGAATAGAAAATGGATACTGTTACAAGTCATGGAAGATATGGGAGCACTTCAGCCAAGCCAACTATGTTCCCCCAGTCATGGACATTGATAGTAATAGACTTAAAGGATTGTTTGTTGCCTTTTCTGATTGTACATATGTATAGGCGTACATATGTATGGGTGTACTCGGGTTTAGTATGTAAAAGCAATGTTCTGTGTATTTAGAATGTTCAATGTTTGTGTGTGTGTGTTGGTAGAGCATAGATTCCCCGTGCACCCAGCACTGTTTACTTGTCTTTCATAAATATTACTAAATTGAGATTGAGACTTCATTTATAACAGGGGCAAGGGTGGGACTAATCCTCCGGCTCTGAGCAGAGACAAGGGTCCACTCTCCCTTGTCCTGTGAGTCTTTCACGTGTTTTTTTTTCAGGGCTGCAAGCTTGTTTATCTTCCCCTTGCTAGGACTTAAGGCAGGGATGCTACTCGGAGCATGTCAGTGCATAATACCATTTGTCAATCTCCCACTCAGAATCCTGGATGCTACATTGCCTGGTGAGTTCCTCTTGTAACAGAGTCACCTATTTGAAAAGCTCATCAATTTGCGCACACTTACATCCATGACACCCACCTCTGCCTTCAGGACTTATGGGGATTTCCAGAAGATGGAGTTCTCCAGAACTGAGAGTCTGGGCAGCTCTTTCTATCCTTGAGAGGTCTGTTTAGTTATAGGTATCTGCCTTGGGGAGGTAGTGGCCCCTTCATCTGGGTTTCAGCCTCAGACCAACAGGCTCTGCAGATGGACACCATTTCTGTGAGTATAAGAGTAGAAGACCCTTCCTCTGCTACTTCCAGAATGCACAATGACCTACCTTCCACCCTCCCTGCTCACCTGGCCTGCGCAAGCTGCATCACAAACTGCCACACTGCACCCTGACTGTCCGTTCTGTTCATTGCACTCCCTAGGGACTGCCTTCAAATGAGGGAGCCTTCAAATGAGGGAGGTGCCTGCTCCTGGCTCTGCCCAAGCCTCATCAGCTGCTCTTGCAAGGGCTGCTGTCCCCTGGCAACTCCTTTGGCTGCCTTGAATAGCCTCAATACAGAAAAATCCCTGCATGCTGCAATCCCCAGATCTGCTCTAGAATGCATCTGTCCCAGAACCAATCATGTTGGCAAGTAGCTTGCATGCTTTTTCTGATGGACTACCCAGCAGGACAAACAGATCAAATGACTACCCTAAACCATGGTCTTCTCCTCAATGAAAGTTCTTGTTTTGTTTTGTTTTAGGCTTCCCAGGAAAGTGGTTGAGTCACCATCCCTGGAGGTCTTTAAAAAGATGTTTAGATTTAGAGCTCAGTGATATGGTTTAGTGGAGGACTTGTTAGTGTTAGGTCAGAGGTTGGACTCAGTGATCTTGGAAGTCTCTTCCAACGTAGATGATTCTGTGATTCTGTTTTGTTTGTTTGTTCATTTGTTTCTCTATACAGGTATTGGTATAAGAAGTACATACAGCCCGTACATGAAATAGAAGAGTCAGACCTCCCTCTCCTAAATTTGGCTGAAATAAATATCTGAGGGAAACAAAAACAAACAGGTGAATAGACAAAAAGGAATTACAATCCAGTTGCAATCGATTTTCTGAAATTATGCTGGGGGGGGGGGGGGAAGGGGGAGGAAGGGAGGAGGCAAGGGGTAGAGGGAAGGGGGTATGGTGTGGGTGGGTGGGAGGAAGGAATTTAAAGAACTGATGTCCCAACCTGGGATTCTGAGAGGAAAGTCAGGGGAGTTGCTGACATGAACTGTATTACTTTTAGCCACCTAAGTCTGCTGCTTAATTTGCTTTGGGAAATTCAGGGATGTATGAGCCCAAGGCCCCTATCTTAAGCAAAGTATTAAGCGCCATTTCCCCAAAATCTACTATACATTATTTACAGGTGTATTTATTATTTTAAAATAAACAAATAGAAACTGAAGTCTATAAGCTCTGTTGAAACACAATGCATTGTAAATATAGATATAAAAGGAAAGGTACAAAAACTAGGAGTTCATTAAACAGTATTTAGCAAACATATTTCATATTACGCACTCTGGAAAATGAACTGTATTCAGCTAAAGATGTTAAAAGGGGAAAATATATTAAAAATAATCAATAAAGATGTGCCACAAATTCTGGAATGAAACAAATACCTAATTTTTCTTCTGAAATTTTTATGTCTTTCCTTTTTACTTAATACAGTATCCACACCTAGGGAATGCACTTTACAATTATATGTAGCATTGTGTAAAGGATTATTTCCCTGATTAACCCTTGGAAATATTTGTGACAATTAACAAATATATACCTCTTGTTTCCCCTCTGACTCTGGAGAAGAACTGATTTACAACAGTTTTAGATCATTATCCAGATATTCTCAATTGTATGGCATTCATAGCCCATCTGTGCTTTTGAACTCTAAATGTCAGTTTTGAGCAGCTCCCTGAAAAATGTGAATTGCAGTAATTAACTACTAAGGAATCTACAATAATGGTTTATTCTTATGTGGTTGTAGCTCTATTATTATTATTATTATTATTATTATTATTATTATTATTATTATTAAATACTACACATTTTACATAAAAGATTAATTTTCTTCATTCTATTTGACACAGTAAAACAGTGTTTTCTCTCATGAGATAACTTTTTTTTTTTTTTTTCCCCAGAAATTCCCTGTTTAATTCGTCTTTAATTATTGCACAATTATTTTGTAATTAATTTGATTTGCATTCACATATTGAATAGCTGGAAATATTCCATATATTTTAGGTGAAATTTTTTAAAATTAATTGTGAAGAGTAGTGTTAAAGCAGTTCACATAGAGTTATGGTGCACTCCACATCATTTGGAATTATTATTATTTTTGTTTAAGTTGTAAGATTACTTTTAGAGAGGTTCTTTACTCTGAATCCTCTGAAACTGTTAAACAGTCTCTGCAAGCAGTAATTTAAACACAGTTGTTTACTTTTTGCTTGCTGAAATTTTGGGGCCATTGTGTTCATCTCCTCTCTTTATGCTAGCACTAATACAGATTCATAGGATGGGCAGATCTGCATGGAGACAGCAACATCAATCACATCTCATGCCTCAGCATTTCAGCCACTCAAACTTTCAAAAATTTTCTCTAGAACAAAACTATATGGATATATTCTGGCTCTGTTTTGATTATCTACCCATTCCTGTACCCCTGCAATCTCTTCCTTCTGAAATAATAGAAATGAAGCAATGGCTGGGGCAGATAAGGGACATGATGAAAAACACTTTTCTAAATGCTTTGGTGGCAGCTGGTACTGACAGCTCAGAGACTGGCAGACCACAAGATTTGAGGTCAGGAGGGTAAATGTCCTCCCCGTCAGATTGCAGTGAGAGTCAGAATGGTGTTCCTTTCAGTTCAGGATATTATGTTTTTTTCTTGGTGAGAATATCTAGTTGTATGTTCCCCAGGCAATTTCCAACTGAAGGAAGACATTTCTAAAACTGGCAACCAGCTTTATGTCTTCTGTGATCAGCCTGAAAATATATGTTAGTTGCCTGGCAGTGCTTTAGATTAAATACAGTAGATCAGACTTTGAAGTGAACAAAGGATGCTTCATTAAAATTTAGTGTTTGCAGTAGACAGGAGACATTACTTTAGTCTACTCAAGACATTTCAGGTAAAAGAGAAGAGTTTCCTTCATTTCTTTTCTCCTTTCTTTTCTTCAGTATTCAACACGAACAGGAAAAAAAAATGTAGGAAATTCCTATTTAGAATCTCCTCAGACATTGTCATCTAACTCAATGGAAAGGAACAGAGTCAGAAATTTTATCTAGTTGGTCTTCCATAGTAATTTTACCTTTCAAAAGTTTCTGCAAAATGTACCAGAATAAAAAACTTTTAGTAAAATTAATTTAGGCTGTAAATTTTAAATTGTAAATTTATTTATTTATTTATTTATTTATTTATTTATTTTCCTGGGAGGAAAAAATTTATAATCCCTCCACATAGTAAACTTAATAGGAAGTAAAACATCAACTACAACTTCGAGTCTATTAATGAAAGTACAAAAGTAATGGCTTGACAAATAAGAAGAGGTGCAATTTTTAAGTAAGATCTGGTGTCAGAAATACTGAAATTGTATCTGCCAGGATGGAAAAGGAGAAATGGGGACACACTAAAGTATTGATTCTACTAACAAATTATATACAGCTTCTGATGAGACACAGAAAAAGTTGTAACTACAAATACACACTCAAAGAAATATGTGAGCCACATCCAGGGAAATAAATAAAGCCCTTTCAATGGGCATTCACTATCAGTTTTATCTCATTTTATTTGGTCATTATTCTTCTGCAATATGTATAAGAAAAAAAGGAAGAGTTTGCTTCGTACAGAGGTTACAAAGATGTAGTGAGGGTTCCTGAAAATGAATGTTTGTGGTTGTAGACATGCAGCCTACTTCTCCCCCACCCTACTCCCCCATCATTTGGTATATAGGGAGGTGTAGATACAAATTAGTTTAGGTTTGCCATAAGAGGAACACAAGGTAGTCATTAAGATCTTTGAATGGGAAAGAGGACAGGTAGTTCTCACAAAAAGCAGAAACAATGAAACAACATGAAAATGAAACAACTTGAGATCTGAGTTGGTCTCAGCCACACTGGCAGTTTGCTGTAAAACAAAACAAAACCCTAAACATGCAAAAGCTCTTTACCAGTAAACAAGTGAGTTTGGAATCATGAAGAGCTTGCATCTTCAACACACAAGCAGGTGAGACATCTTATTCCATAAGTGGCTTTGTTGGTCTGAAATAGGAGAGCAAATAATGTGTAAGAATAGCATAACTGTCCCTTAGGAATATGTCTCAATCCAGATGTAAATTCTATGGAAATTGTAAATTGAAGTCAGTGGGGTTACAGTTAAGGGAAGAAATTAAAGCAGTATTTCTGTTTTTTTGTTGTTGTTGTGTGTGTTTTTTGTTTGTTTGTTTGTTTTTTGTTTTTTGTTTTTTTTTTTTTCAGGACAACGATGAAATAATTCTATTGCAGTAGAGGTAGATTTGCTCATTATTTAATAACTTTTTCTAAAAATTGTGTGTATATTTTCATTGGCTAAGCTTAACATACATAAATAGTCTTTCTCTATTTGTTATAAATGTTGATTTAATATAGTGCATTTGCTTTGACACTACATTTTCAATAAACCTCACTTCAATGCTGAGAATACTGAATGGATTGAAAGAATTAGCATATCTATTTGAAGTAGTATTTATGGAGAAGGAAAAAGCCTGAATATTTGATTTTCAATAAAACTTCTGGTAAAATTAGAATTTGTATAAACTGATTACTGGCTTTTTGAAAATAAGAGAAACCAATTTAAAAATATGAAATTGAAGCATAAACTGGAGCAGGGGAGAGTAAACTAGCAAGAAAATAGTGGTCATTATATTATATATTATCAACAGACTCCCATAAATAGAATCCTAGTATCTAAAATTAAACACACCATATACAGGGGGATGAAGAAGTATCATTGGTTTATTCTGGGTTGGTTGGTATACCCAAGTCAGAGGCATGTATTTTCAATCTCCTATTCTCTTTGTTGACTGCCTATTTTATTTTCTTGTCTTAATGCAATTTTTGTTTGTGACCGGTATTTTCAAATGAGATTTACTGTTCACTCGTCATTACATTGACATTGGGGAACACAAACATTTTGTGTGAAAATAAAAAATACAAAATGAACTATTACCATTTTGAAAATCATTTTGTAGGAAACTTGTAAGAGTTCTATGGCTGTAGAAAATACATGTAGATCCTGCTGAAGGAGTTGCCAATTCTTGATTATAACAACTGCTGAGTCAGCTGTGTATTTAAACAATCATATGAAATAAAGTATACAAAATAAAGTAAACACAAATATAGTATTCTATCACTGCTGTACAGGACAAAATACAGCACACCACATGCATTTTAGATTTTACTTTGAATTCTTATTTTGAATTACTTTGAATAGTGGAGGATTTGTTAGTGTTAGGTCAGAGGTTGGACTCGATGATCCTGAGGTCTCTTCCAACCTAGACGATTCTGTGATTCTGTAATTCAGGTATGGGAAAAAACATAAGATTTTAAAATGTATGCATATTTACAGCAGAATACATATACAGCATAGTCAAATCTAAACTGAGGTAACCAACAATCTCTCATTTCATGTTTTACCTGTTGCTTCAGTGTTACAAATTTATAAATAAACAAGCCAGGTACTACGTGAAGAGATCTTTCTTCAGTTTTGCACTAGAGTTTCATTAAGACGGAAGCCAAGGCAATCAGCTCCAGGGCAGACATGTTCTGCAGGGGAGTGGGGGATCGAGACGGGCAGGGCTTTTTTTTTTTTTTTTTTTGGCATCGAGGCCACTCGAAGCAGTCAAGTGAGCCACCAGGGCCTGGCAGCCCTCATGAGGGAGGATGACGAGGCAGCAGAGCTCAAGGAGATGGAGAAGTTGAGGGCCATCAGGGAGTGTGAGCAGGAGATAGACTGGTGGAGCAACACCCTGTGAGGCCTGAAGGAAAGGCAACAGGGTGAGACACAGTGGTGGACCCTCTGCCTTGTTGAGCAGAGAGAGGGGACATAGGAGATGAGGGCAACAGAGGGCCCTATTTGTAGGCGTGATCCTACCCATAGGGAAGTCTGCTGCCTCCTTGGGGCCAGGGTCAGGGGCGTTGCCAGAAACCTTCCCCAGCTGGTTCACCCCTCTTATTGTTATCCCCTTTTGACAGTCCAGGCTGGCAGTGATGATTTTACAGAAAGAAGCCTGAAGGCTATCAAACAGTGCTTTAGGGTACTGGAATTATTAGTAGATGGAGCAGGAGTTCAGGTAGTGATTTCCTCCATCCCTACAGTGGCAGGGAGAGGTACAGAGAGACCATGGAAAGCACACCTGAAAGCACGTGCTCAGAGGTTTGTGCCAACACAGATTTTTTATTTTTATTTTTTGTTATTTTTTTTCTTTCACCATGGGGTGCTTTACTTGGCACCTGGCCTGATAGCCACAGATGGGTTCCACCAGTCTCTAAAGGGAGAAAGGATCCTAGCCCAGGAGCTGGCAGGGCTCACTGAGAGGGCTTTAAACTCAGTAAGAAGGGGGGTGGGCAGAGTGCTCTCCCTGTGGCTCTCTATATTAGAGAGTGTTTTGATGAGGTGGAACTTGAGGCTGGGAATGATAAGGTTGTAGTCCCTATGGGTTAGGATCGGTGGGAAGGCCAACAGGACAAGCATCCTGGTGGAGGTCTGGAGACTGCCAAGCCAGGATGAGGAGACAGATGAGGAGTTCTAGAGGCAGCTGGAAGAAGTTGTGAAATCATCAGCACTTGTTCTTGTTGGGGGCTTCAACTTCCCAGACATATCCTGGAAATGAAATACAGCTCAGAGAAAGCAGTCTAGGAGGTTTCTGGAGAGCACGGAAGATAGTTCCCTGATGCGGCTGGTTAGGGAGCCTACCAGGGGAGGTGCCCCGCTGGACCTTCTGTTCACAAACAGAGAAGGACTGGTGGGAGATGTGGTGGTCGGGAGCTGTCTTGGGCAGTGAACATGAAATGGTAGAGATCTATATTCTTGGGGAAGTCAGGAGGGAGAATCAGTAAAACTTCAGTCTTGGAATTCTGGAGGGTAGTCTTTGAGCTGTTCAGGACACCGCTGGTTGTCAGAGTCCCTTGAGAGGCAGTTCTGAAGGGCAGAGGAGTCCAGGAGGGCTGGGCAGTCCTCAAGAAAGAAATTTAATGGCTGAGGAGCAGTCTGTCCCCACGTGCCCAAAGATGAGCTGGCATGGAAGAAGACCAGCCTGGCTGAACAGAGAGTTGTGGCTAGAGCTTAAGGAAAAAAAAAATAAATAAAAAGAGGGTTTATGACATTTGGAAAGGAGGGCAGATCACTAAGAAGGATTATAAGGATGTTGTAAGGCAGTGCAGGGACAAAATTATGAAGGCCAAAGCTCATCTGGAGCTCAGTCTGGCTACTGCAGTTAAAGATAACAGAAAATGTATTTATAAATACATTAAGACAAAACGGAGGACTAAGGAGAATCTCCAGCCTTTACTGGATGTGGGGGGAAACTTAGTTACAAGAGATGAGGAAAAGGCTGAGGTGCTTAATGCCTTCTTTGCCTCAGTTATTAGCGGCAAGAGCAGTTGTTCTCTGGATACCCAGCACCCTGAGCTGGTGGAAGGGGATGGGGAGCAGAATGTGGCCCTCATAATCCATGAGGAAATGGTTGGCGACCTGCTACGGCACTTGGATGTACGCAGGTCGATTGGACTGGATGTGATCCACCTGAGGGTACTGAGAGAACTGTCTGTAGAGCTGGTCAAGCTGCTTTTCATCATTTATCAGCAGTCCTGGCTATCAGAGGAGGTCCCAGTTGACTGGCAGCTAGCAAATGCGACACCCATCTACAAGAAGGGCTGGAGGGTAGACCTAGGAAGCTATAGGCTGGTTAGTTTGATCTCAGTGCCAGGGAAGCTCATGGAGCAGATTATCTTGAGTGTCATCATGCAGCACTTGCAGGGCAAGCAGGTGATCAGGCCCAGCCAGCATGGGTTTATGAAAGGCAGGTCCTGCTTAACAAAACTGATCTCCTTCTATGACAAAGTGATGTGCTTCTATGACAAAGTGGATGTGGTCTACCTTGACTTCAGTAAGGCTTTTGACACCGCTTCCCACAGCATTTTCCTGAAAAAAACTGGCTGCTTTTGACTTGGACTGGCATATGCTTCATTGGATTAAAAACTGGCTGGATAGCCGGGCCCAAAGGGTCATGGTGAATGGAGTCAAGTCCAGTTGGAGGCCGGTCACAAGTGGAGTCACCCAGGGCTCAGTACTAAGGCCTGTTCTCTTTCATATCTTGATCGATGATCTGGATGAGGGGATCGAGCGCTCCCTCAGTAAGTTCGCAGACGACACCAAGTTAGGTGCATGTGTCAATCTGCTTGAGGGTAGGAAGGCTCTGCAGGAGGATCTGGATAGGCTGCACCGATGGGCTGAGGTCAACTGCATGAAGTTCAACAAGGCCAAGTGCCGGGTCCTCCACCTGGGGCGCAACAACCCCAAGCAGATCTACAGGCTGGGAGATGAGTGGTTGGAAAGCTGACAGGCAGAGAAGGACCTAGGAGTGATGGTGGATAGTCGGCTGAATATGAGCCAGCAGTGTGCTCAGGTGGCCAAGAAGGCCAATGGCATCCTGGCTTGTATCAGAAGCAGTGTGGCCAGCAGGGCTAGGGAAGTGATTGTCCCCCTGTACTCGGCTCTGGTGAGTCCGCACCTCGAGTACTGTGTTCAGTTTTGGGCCCCTTGCTACAAGAAGGGCATCGGGGTTCTTGAGCGAGTCCAGAGAAGAGCAACAAAACTGGTGAGGGGTCTGGAGAACAAGTCTCACGAATAGCAGCTGAGGGAGCTGGGCTTGTTCAGCCTGTAGAAAAGGAGGCTCAGGGGTGACCTTATCGCACTCTGTAGGTACTTTAAAGGAAGCTGTAGCAAAGTGGGGATTGGTCTATTCTCCCATGTGCCTGGTGACAGGACGAGGGGGAATGAGCTAAAGTTGCACCATGGGAGGTTCAGGTTGGATGTTAGGAAGAACTTATTTACTGAAAGGGTTGTTAGGCATTGGAATGTGCTGCCCAGGGAAGTGGTGGAGTCACCATCCCTGGAGGTCTTTAAAAGACGTTTAGATGTAGAGCTTAGTGATATGGTTTAGTGGAGGACTTGTTAGTGTTAGGTCAGAGGTTGGAATCAGTGATCTTGGAGATCTCTTTCAATGTAGATGATTCTGTGGAGGGAAAAAAAAAGTCATCAAAGGAGGTAAGCAGGAACATTATAAAAGCCAAGGAGCCTGTTCCTGATGGTTTCAACAATTTTTCATCCTCAGTTTTCTCAGTTAGAGAATTAATGACATATTTCCTGTACATAAAAATTGTTTATACTACTTCAATAGAAGGCAGTTTAAAATTTCACTGTTATTCTAAGTACTCTGGTACAGCTGGGTGCCAACCAATGCCTTTCTGTCATTAAAAAAATATACAGTGGGAATATGAAGTATTTTACAGAACAAAAAAAAGAAAAGGTTGAGAATATACTTTTGGACAGAGAGACAGTGCAAGAGAAAAACATACCCATTAATACATATATATATATATATACACACACACACACACACTCTTTTCAGACATGCTTAATTTATTGAAGTATGCACTGGAAATAAAGCAGCCATTTCAAGTGCAATTTTTTTTCTGGTCATCTTTATTTTTCAATTTTTTTCAAAGAGTTACACATTTCAATTTGAAAATATTTCACTTTGTAAATTATATTTACTCAATAAAAAAAAAAAAAAAAGATTTTAAAATAAATAAAGGAATGAGTGAGGCTCTTTCTTCTGATATTTAATGTCCCTTCCAATCCAAGCCATTCTACAATTCTATGATAATTTTTTCCTGAAATTTCTTTCATTTCTCATAGTCCTAAATTCTGAAGACATTTGTGTGCACCAGTTTGTCACCAAATGTTTCTCTTACAGAACTTTCTTCAGGAGCATCAAGAGCTAGACGAGAAACAAACAAACAAAATCAAATGTATTTTTTCTTTTTCAGAGCTTTTTTTTTTTTTTTTTTTTTTTTTTTATACAGTAAACTAAATTATCTAATTTAAGATTTTAAAGCAGGTTGACCAAACTTAGGCTGCCTGGACCATTTTCTCTTTATTGGCAAGTGATTAATCTCATTGAAAAATAGGGGAGATTAATCCTCTATACGTCCCTTCTTTTCTTCACAAAAGAAGCTCATAGTGATTACCTCAAAATTAGTGGTCAAAATGTTAGATTCTTGTAATTATTTAATTAACCTTAAATCTCTCTTTATTTGAGACAGCTTAACTCAAAATTTTGAATTTCTGAAGTTAATAATGTTAATTGATCAGGAGATGATTATATCCTGTAATATGATTTTAATTTTTACTTGAATCAGTATTTGTCAGTACTTACTTGTCATAGAAATGTTCATTTTTTTTCTACACAGTAGCTCAGATACATCAAAATTAAAACGTAGACTAGAAATTATAAGAGATGTATGGGCAAAAAACATCCTGATATTTCTAAGAACTCAGCTCTGATCTCTCTCCAGAGAGAGTATGATGATGTAAATATAATGTAAAATATCATGGTGGGCCTGGCTGCGTGGTAGTACTAGAATGTCTGAATCATGAAAAACAAAGGGGTGGATTCTGAAAGGTATTATATTTGGCTTTACCTAGTGTCTTTGTGTTGGTCAGCAGAAATGAGCTGCATAATAATAAAGGACTGCAAAAGGATTAAAAACAAAACAGAGCAAAACAAAAACCAACCAAGCCTACTGATCCTGCTGGGGAGACACCTACAAAAAAAGGTTTTATTTGTTTGAGACTGATTTAGGTTTAAGTTTTTATTTATTTATTTGTTTGTTTATTAATTACCAGTGCTTAAGTGCTGCTTTGGATCAGGGCCTGCACATTTAGCACGTAGGCTGAGCCCATCAGGGTTGATAACTAGCTTCCATTCCAGAAGCAAGACCAGATTAAATGCAGAATGATCTTCAAAAAATGTCCAGTAAATATAGTGCTTTCTGCATATGGAAATCTTTTTTTATTATGTGGTGACACAAGCTGGGGAATTAATTGTAACCACCCCAGAACTGTAATTTTAGTTTGGTTATTGTTACTGTGTATTGACTTGGATATTTCCCAGTTCTTTGCCTCAGTTTTCCTGCCTGTAAGAACTGGAGATAAGTGAGACCTAATTAGCTGTTTGTATAGCACTGTGGAAACATGACCTCTTGCAATGCTATTAGTATGACTGCCTAAGAACTACTGTAAAAAGCAGCTTAGTGAAATCAAAAGTGGTTTTGTGTCTTGTATTTATGTGTACTTGTCCCTCTACAAGACCTGAACAGGATTATCGGCTATTCCTAGGTTAATTGGCTTCCATGGCATCTTTCTTTCTGAGTCTTGAAGGGATATACTGTCTGCAAATCCAAATCCCCAGATGCATTTTAGCAACTAATATGGTAAGTGAATCAGCTGGTTTTTATTAGTTATTCAAGCAGTCTGATGGGTTTTAGTTATCTAGAATGGTCCAAACCAAATGGCAGCTGTTTTTGCATGTTTTCTCTGCAGATGTCATTTTAATAACTAACATTAGAGCTATGTATACCTCCCACAGGCTAATGCTGGAATTCTTCAGCTTTTCAGATACCTTCTGTGCTGAAGTATCTTTGTAGAAGAATAAGAATAATAAAAAAGGTCCTACAAATCAGAACATCATTCTTCAGAGTTGTAGGAGGGTGGCAATGCTTCCCTAGTTTTGTGTGTTGGACAGAGAAAAGCAGTTGTCATCACATACTTTTACTTCAGTTCACTTTCCAGCACCATTCAAAATGGTCTGATATGCATTGCGTTATTTGACCAATTATAACATCCTTACAAATGTTTTCAATAGTGTCGTGGTTTAACCCGACCGGCAGCTAAACACCACGCAGCCGTTCGCTCACCCTCCCCCCTCCCTCTCTGGGACGGGGGAGAGAAATGGAAAGTGAAGCCCGTGAGTTGAGATAAAGACAGTTTAATAAGACAGGAAAAAAAATAACAAAAATAATAATAACAATAATAATAATGATGATACAATGGTGATAATACGAAAGTAATAATAGTATGTACAAACAAGTGATGCACAATGCAATTGCTCACCACCCGCTGACCGATGCCCAGCCTAACCCCGAGCAGTCCGGCCCCCTCCCCCCGGCTAGCCACCCCTATATATTGTTTAGCATGACGTCAGATGGTATGGAATACCCCTTTGGCTAGTTTGGGTCACCTGTCCTGGGTCTGTCCCCTCCCAGCTCTTACTGCACCCCCCAGCCTGCCCGTTGGCAGGACAGAGCAAAGGCTGAGATGTCCTTGGCTTAGTATAAGCACTGCTCTGCAACAATTAAAGCATCGGGGTGTTATCAGCACTCTTCTCATTCTAAGCCAAAACACAGCATTCCACCAGCTACTAGGAAGAAAATTAATTCTGTGCTAACTGAAACCAGGACATCTATCCACCCCTTATTCCATACCATTTATGTCATGCTCAAGTTACACTCTTTTCCATACATTCTAATTAGTCACCTATAGTAATCATGGTAGTGATAACATACAGTATAATACACTATTTAACATGGTGCAATTCAGTTCATGGGCTATTCTCACCCAGTATTAAATCTCCTTGAGGTACACACCGGACCTCTCCGTTCTTTTGCATCACCCACCAAGTATATCCAGGTCCCTGAGCGAAAACAATTCCACGAATAGGTTTGCCTTTTCCTGAGGCAGGAGTAGCCCAGACTGTTTTACCCAGCATATTTTTTACATGCACTACAGGAACTTTATCCCCATCTACAGTACGTAACAGGTTTGATTGGGCAGGTCCAGCTCGGTTGGTAGATCCCCTAGTATTGACTAACCAGGTGGCCTTTGCCAAATGCGTATCCCAGTTTTTGAACGTCCCAGCGCCCATTGCTTTCAAGGTAGTCTTTAACAGGCCATTGTATCGTTCAACTTTCCCGGAGGCTGGTGCATGATAGGGGATGTGATACACCCATTCAATACCATGTTCTTTGGCCTAAGTGTCTATAAGGTTGTTTCGGAAGTGAGTCCCATTGTCTGATTCTATTCTTTCTGGGGTGCCATGTCGCCATAGGACTTGCTTTTCAAGGCCCAGGATGGTGTTCCGGGCGGTAGCATGAGGCACAGGATATGTTTCCAGCCATCCGGTGGTTGCTTCCACCATTGTAAGTACGTGGCGCTTGCCATTGCGAGTTTGAGGGAGTGTGATGTAATCAATCTGCCAGGCCTCTCCATATTTATATTTCAGCCATCGTCCTCCATACCAAAGAGGCTTTGACCGTTTGGCTTGCTTGATTGCAGCACATGTTTCACAGTCATGAATAACCTGTGCTATAGCGTCCATGGTCAAGTCCACCCCTCGATCACGAGCCCATCTGTATGTTGCATCTCTACCTTGATGGCCTGAGGTGTCATGGGCCCATCGGGCTATAAATAATTCACCTTTATGCTGCCAATCCAGGTCCACCTGAGCTACTTCAATCTTAGCAGCCTGATCCACCTGCTGGTTGTTTTGATGTTCTTCAGTAGCCCGATTCTTGGGCACATGAGCATCTACGTGGCGTACTTTCACAGCCAGGTTCTCTACCCGAGCAGCAATATCTTGCCACAATGCAGCAGCCCAGATAGGTTTGCCCCTACGCTGCCAGTTGTTTTGCTTCCATTGCTGTAACCATCCCCACAGGGCATTTGCTACCATCCATGAATCGGTGTAGAGATAGAGAACTGGCCATTTTTCTCGTTCAGCAATGTCTAAAGCCAGCTGAATGGCTTTCACTTCTGCAAACTGACTCGATTCACCTTCTCCCTCAGCAGCTTCTGCAACTCGTCGCGTAGGACTCCATACAGCAGCCTTCCATCTCCGATGCTTCCCCACAATACGACAGGACCCATCAGTGAACAGGGCATATTTCTTTTCATTCTCTGGCAACTGGTTGTACAGTGGGGCTTCTTCAGCACGACCCACCTCCTCCTCTGATGATATCCCAAAGTATTTGCCTTCTGGCCAGTCCATGATCACTTCCAATATTCCTGGGCGACTGGGGTTTCCTATTCGAGCCCGCTGAGTAATCAGTGCAACCCACTTGCTCCATGTAGCATCAGTTGCATGATGCGTAGAGGGGACCCTTCCCTTGAACATCCAGCCTAGTACCGGTAATCGGGGTGCTAGGAGGAGCTGCGCTTCAGTACCGACCACCTCCGAAGCAGATCGAACTCCTTCATATGCTGCCAATATCTCCTTTTCAGTTGGAGTATAGCGGGCCTCAGATCCTCTGTATCCCCGACTCCAAAACCCCAGAGGCCGACCTCGAGTTTCCCCAGGTTCTTTCTGCCAGAGGCTCCAGGTGGGGCCGTTCTCCCCGGCTGCAGTGTAGAGCACATTCTTTACATCTGGTCCTGTTCGAACTGGCCCAAGGGCTACTGCATGGACTATTTCCTGCTTGATTTGTTCAAAGGCTTGTCGTTGTTCAGGGCCCCATTCAAACTCATTCTTCTTACGAGTTACTTGGTAGAGTGGGTTTACAATCAGACTGTAATTTGGGATGTGCATTCTCCAAAACCCCAAAACACCTAGGAAAGTCTGTGTTTCTTTTTTGTTAGTTGGTGGAGACATAGCTGTTATTTTGTTGATCACATCCATTGGGATTTGACGACGTCCATCTTGCCATTTTATTCCTAAAAACTGGATCTCCCGTGCAGGTCCTTTGACTTTATTTTGTTTTATGGCAAAACCGGCTTTCAGAAGGATTTGGACTATTTTCTTCCCTTTCTCGAAAACTTCCTCTGCTGTGTCACCCCACACAATAATGTCATCGATGTACTGCAGGTGTTCAGGAGCTTCCCCCTGCTCTAGTGCAGACTGGATCAGCCCATGGCAAATGGTAGGGCTGTGTTTCCACCCCTGGGGCAGCCTATTCCAAGTATATTGGACTCCCCTCCAAGTGAAGGCAAATTGTGGCCTGCACTCTGCTGCTAGAGGGATGGAGAAAAATGCATTAGCGATATCAATTGTGGCGTACCACTTGGCTGCCTTCGATTCAAGTTCATACTGAAGTTCCAGCATGTCTGGCACTGCAGCACTCAGTGGTGGCGTGACTTCGTTCAGGCCGCGATAGTCCACTGTTAGTCTCCACTCGCCATTAGACTTTCGCACTGGCCATATGGGACTATTGAAAGGTGAATGAGTCTTGCTGATCACTCCTTGGCTCTCCAATTGACGAATTAGCTTATGGATGGGAATCAGGGAGTCTCGGTTGGTGCGATATTGCCGCCGGTGCACAGTTGTGGTAGCAATTGGCACTTGCTGTTCTTCGACCCTCAGCAACCCCACAACAGAGGGGTCCTCTGAGAGACCAGGCAAGGTAGATAATTGTTTAATGCCCTCTGTCTCTAAGGCAGCAATACCAAAAGCCCACCGGAACCCTTTTGGGTCCTTGCAGTATCCTCTTCTAAGATAGTCTATGCCAAGGATACATGGAGCATCCGGACCAGTCACAATGCGGTGCTTTTCCCACTCATTCCCAGTCAGACTCACTTCAGCCTCCAATACAGTCAACTGCTGAGATCCCCCTGTCACTCCACAAATATAGATGGGCTCTGGTCCTTTATAGCTCGATGGCATTATAGTACATTGTGCACCGGTGTCTACTAAAGCCTTATACTTCTGTGCGCGTGATGTGCCAGGCCATCGAATCCACACAGTCCAATAAACTCGATTGTCCCTTTCCTCCCCCTGGCTGGAGGCAGGGCCCCCCTAATCCTGGTCAGAATCTTCCTCGTTTCTGTGTTTGAAGGACTGTCTGCTGGAAGTTGGAGCAGCAAACTTTTCGGAGAATCCCTTTTTCCTGATTGTTTTCTTTTGCAACTCACGTACCCGTGCCTCTAGGGTCGCGGTAGATTTTCCATCCCACTTTCTCATGTCCTCTCCATGGTCTCGTAAGTAAAACCACAGGGTGGCACGGGGTGAGTACCCACCATATCGTCTTCCTTGTGTGGGTGAACGCCTACCCCTGACAGCTGAGACACTGCTTTGTACAGGTGCGAAGGAGAATAATCTCTCTTCAAGTTGGTGAACCTTTTCAGAAAGTTTCTCCCAAGTGTTCTCCTTTGGTCGGTGGGCACTGGTTGGTTCAGGTGGGGAGGACAATAGATTCTCTTCAAGTTGGTGAACCTTTTCAGAAAGTTTCTCCACAGCTGAGACGCAGGCCTGTAAGGAAGAGGAGAGACTTTCTTCGTACTGCCGGAGTTGTTTAGCCGCTTCACCCACTGTGGGTTCCTCATCCTCTTTCCATGCTATTATTGCCAATGAGCTGGCATATGATGATGGTGCACTCCGTACAAACTTCCGCCACATGGGTCGTGTACACTTGACTTCATCTGGATCTGTGGATGTTTGTTTGAGGTCTGGATCCTCATAAATCACTTCCCGTACGGCTAATTCCCTCAGGTACTGGATTCCCTTCTCCATAGTGGTCCACTTGCCTGGTAGACATAAAATATCTTCCTTGAAGGGATACCTTTCCCTCACAGCTGAGAGGAGACGCCTCCAGAGGCTGGTGGGTCGTGCTCCATCTGCAATTGCTTTGTCAATGCCGGCGTCTCGAGCAAGGGATCCCAGCCGCTTGGCTTCCCTGCCGTCTAATTCCACACAATTGGCTCCAGAGTCCCAGCACCGGAGCAGCCAGGTGACAAGCTGCTCACCTATACAGCGACCAAAATCTTTTCGCACATCTCGTAGCTCGCGCTCGTTTAGGCTTCGGGTAGTTACTGTTGCTCTTTCGGCATCCTCATCTTCCTCCTCCTGAATCCTTGACGGCCCAGCGTCGTCATCATCTTCGTCATCTCTATACTTAGTTTTGGCAGAAGCCTTACCTGGATTGGCAGAAGACTCTCTGCGTTCTAAACGACTTGAATTTCTATACCATATTTTCACCTTCTCTACAGGGGCAGCTTGCACTGCTACTGCTCGTTTCTCTGACTTTGTTACAGGGTCTGCCACAGGGGTTGGAATGCCCTCTGCAGGGTCAACTTGCACTGCTACAGCTCGTTTCTCTGACACGGCCACAGGAGCTGGAGCGGCTACAGGAGCTGGAGCAGTTGCAGGAACCGGAGCTGTAGCGGCTACAGGAGCTGGAGCTGGAGCTGGAGCAGTTGCAGGAGCTGGGACTGGAGCAGCAGTAGGAGCTGGAGCTGGAGCGGCTTCAGGAGCTGGAGCTGGAGCGGCTTCAGGAGCTGGGACTGGAGCAGTTGCAGGAACTGGGACTGGAGTAGCGGCCGGAGCTGGAACTGGAGCGACTGCAGGAACTGGGACTGGAGCAGCTGCAGGAGCTGGAGCTGGAGCGGCTTCAGGAGCTGGAGCTGGAGCAGCTTCAGGAGCTGGGACTGGAGCAGTTGCAGGAACTGGGACTGAAGTAGCGGCCGGAGCTGGAACTGGAGCGACTGCAGGAACTGGGACTGGAGCAGCTGCAGGAGCTGGGACTGGAGCGGCTGCAGGAGCTGGGACTGGAGCGGCTGCAGGAGCTGGAGCTGGACAAATAGCTACAAGAACTTTTCAGTAGTGGAAAAAATATTTCAAGGGAAGTTAGACTCCTAACTGCCTTTAAATATCTAACCCTTGGTCTTATTTTCTAGCTATTCAGCCAAAATTATCTTTCCAGTATGCCAAATTATTGAGTTTCCAAGCATCAGACGGACTATGTTTATTCATTGGGGCATGAAATCACATTGTTTCTAAACCTATGAAGCTGTTACTCAAAAATAAATCTGTAAAACTTGTGATGAAGAAAATGCAAGTCATAGATTGACTATGAAAAAATTACAGGATTTAAAAAGCTGAAATCTTGGAGAAAGCAGCACTGTACACACAGATTTCCATAACAAGATTTAGTGTTTGATCACAGGATACTACAGTAAGAGTTGCATGCTTTATCACAGAATCACAGAATTTCTAGGTTGGAAGAGACCTCAAGATCATCGAGTCCAACCTCTGACCTAACACTAACAAGTCCTCTACTAAACCATATCACTAAGCTCTACATCTAAATATCTTTTAAAGACCTCCAGGGATGGTGACTCTTGAGCCCATTTCCCCTCGTCCTGTCACCAGGCACGTGGGAGAACAGACCAACCCCCACCTCGCTACAGCCTCCTTTAATGTACCTGTAGAGAGCGATAAGGTCGCCCCTGAGCCTCCTCTTCTCCAGGCTGAACAAGCCCAGCTCCCTCAGCCGCTCCTCATAAGACTCATTCTCCTTTTATTTTTTAAACTACAAAATTAATTTTAAATAAACCATTTATGAAAAGAAACAGCCATAAACTTGATAAGACTATGTGCTCTGGACTGCCAGAAGATAGTGTATAACTATTCTCAATTAAACACACAATGTTTATGTTGTCTGCTGAATTTATCAAATGATCTTTATAGAAACGGAGATGAGTTGTTCTAGTAGTTCATTTAGGGTTAGTGCTGCTCCAGAACAGTAGAGAGTCTTTCAAGTGTTGTAACCTCTACGGTTATTTTATCTTTTGTTTTCTAGTTAGCTCTTGGTTTATGTTAACCTTACCACTGGAAACGTTGCTATATATCATTCAACACAAAGAGAACAGGGACTTTGGAAAATGTACACAGATCTGTGTATTCTTATCAAAGATCAAGTAGAGCAAAAGATACCCACAAGTAAGAAATTCTGGGTATTCTTTAGCTTGTGATTATAACAAACTAACATATAACTTACAAGCATAGACAGCAAGCACTCAGTGGCATTCTGGTGCTGGCAGTAAAGATAATATCGATCCTATCAGTGACTCATTGTTTGGGGAAAATGGGGAGAGGGGTATTAAGGATTGTAATTTGTCTTACTTTTCCTGTGATTAAACTTTTTTTTTTTTTTTTTTTTTTTTTTTGTGTGTGTGTGTGTGTGTTTTTTTTCCCCTAAGATTATTTATAGCAAATTACAGGACAGACCAGTATAGAAAACAGAGTATGTGGATTGGATATAAAGATCCAGTGGCAGAGGGAAGTAGAGCTATCTAATGGCAAGAAGCAGAGAAAACTTTTGCAATGGAAAATGACTGCATCATACCACGAATATATGAATATGAAGGTTAAAAATACAGAGGTGCCAACACCACACATGCATAAAAGCATCTGTTAGTTATCATGTAAAGGGTATAATAACAAGGAAAATTTTCTGTCATATGAAGGGCTGACCACAGGAAAATATTGAGCTTGGTTTTTACAATGTTTTTAGAGAACAGAATGGAAAGAAAAGGGATAAAAACGATACCTCTCCTCTCCTCTCCTCTCCTCTCCTCTCCTCTCCTCTCCTCTCCTCTCCTCTCCTCTCCTCTCCTCTCCTCTCCTCTCCTCTCCTCTCCTCTCCTCTCCTCTCCTCTCCTCTCCTCTCCTCTCCTCTCCTCTCCTCTCCTCTCCTCTCCTCTCCTCTCCTCTCCTCTCCTCTCCTCTCCCCTCTCCTCAATTCTTCAATGCAGGTGCATTTTGCTTTTTTACACTTACGACTTTAATGTATAAACACAGACTTTGAGAATAAATGTTTCTTTACCTTTCTGTCTATTTATCTGTATATACGTGCTCACCTTTCATTAAGCTGTATGTGCACTAAGCTGCTATTTGATTAATGAGTTGTATAAGATGGTACTATTTTGCTGATGATGTATAAGACATCCTATATAAGAGGATGTTATTTTACCAGGTATGCATGTACATTTAGGGATTTTTATTCTTTCATTTTCTGAAAGACGGAGAGTGAAGGTTGTCCAAATAACATCAGTAACACCACCACCTTGAAAGCCTGAGAGCAACGTGATGAACTTATACAAATGCAGAGAATCCCCTAGCTGATACTTCCAGTCTTGTTGATCATTAATTATTTTATCATGTTGCTTGGCATGTGACTCATCATATCACAACATGATGCACTGAAAATAGCTCACTGCAGTATAATATATCAAACGTAGAGCAGCACAGGAGGAAATTGATGCATCTCACCCTAATGAATTTTTTTTTCTTCTATCCATTTTGTTAATTAGTGAAGTACCCAAGATCTAATTATGAATGTATCTTTAATGTGCTTGCTTCACCCTGCACATCATGGGTGTACCATGATAATTAGCTACATACAACTAAATAGAAGTTGTTATGTCCTCTGGTGTTGCACTGCAGAATCTTTAATTCTGTGGTTGGGATATTTTAATTGCCTGATGAATTTTATTAAAAATTACTTAAATCAATTCTTCCTTCCAATTCTTAATTTAGCTTTGGAAAATCTGCTATGAATGTCATGTTATGAATTTTATCTATCACATCTTTCATACATGTTCTAAACAGATATTGGCAAGCCAGTCTTTCCTGTGTCATCTGAACTGCCACATCCTACAAAAATGAAGAAACAGACTTCATGAACAATCATCTCTTTTAAGGAAACATGAGGGGAAAACTGTTTTGTTCCTTTGATATATAGAAACTATGGACTAGAGGTCAGTTCTGGGGTGCTTTGGAAGTCTAGTAGCACTGTCAGTAGGTAGAGCATGTTACATCAGACAGCTGAGTACCAAAGCAAAGGTTGTTTTGGTTGCAAAGCCTATATGATTTTCTGTACTCCTTGTATTAGCTCATGTTACATCAGACAGCTGAGTACCAAAGCAAAGGTTGTTTTGGTTGCAAAGCCTATATGATTTTCTGTACTCCTTGTATTAGCTCCCAAGTTTCTTCTAGTGTCCAGGATTGAACAGCAATCCTGGGGCAGGGAAGAGATCATCTCTCTACGAATTGGAAAGAGAGGATCTTTTTTTTTTTTTTTTTTTTTTACTACCCAGTGTGAGAAACAGGAGAATATATTGCATTTTAAAACTCCATAACAATGAGGCAGAGCTGGCATAACATCTGGTAGGAAAAATGTGTGTGTGTGTGTGTGTGTGTGTGTGGAAAATGTAGTAAGATTTCTCTGAAAACTCAGTGTAGGCAAATACCAATCTGATTCAAAATTTAAATGCCTCAGGAACCTTTTGAATTAAAAATGCCTTAAAAAGGTAGGATAATATAATAGTTCTATTATGCCTGAGAACTTGAAAGCAGAGACAACAGGAGAATTCAGATCTCATGTTCACTGTAGTAGTAGGATGTAGCACTCACATAAAAGAAGCAAGATGTGTTTATAAAAATGTCTTTTGTCTCATTAAGCTTTTGTGCCTTTTTATACCTCAGTTATAAATTAAGTCAGTGTATCCTAATAAAAGAGGATTTTTTTAAAGGAGAACACAGATGATTAGAAAACTAATATGATCTGCTATTAAATGTAGAACAAAAAAACAGTAATGCAGTATATTAAATACATGAGACAGCTATCATATGCATTCTTATTCAATACTTGAAAATATATCAATTTCTCAAACTCATCCTTAAATAGGAATGTTGGCATAAATGTTCTACTATTACACATAGATTTTTAGTGTCTATAAAATTATAACCTGTGTGTTCATATCTTTATGATAACAGCTATTAGATAAAATTAATAAGAAGTCAGGTGCTAGTACCCACAGGATTTGATTGTTATTTTCAAGGAAGAAGCTGAAAATTTAGTATCCTGTCCTTGTGTCCTTGTAAATTTAGTATCCTATCCAATATGTCCTTGGTCAATTTTTAACTGTTTAACTGTTTAACTTCAAGTGAATGTATTTTCATGGCCATCTCTCAGTTTAAGAGCTGTCTTTCAAAGTTAATGAACACAGGGACAGAAGAATTGGAGTTAGGAAACGAGGGGATACCATGCACATTCCTCTAGATACTCTACTTCCAATGAAAATAAGAAAATAATCTTTGAATTGGAGTTTGTCCATGTTATTATAATTTTTAATGAGGAAAAGGAATAGTCAACAGACATATAGCTTTTGTATGAACTACTAGAGATTGCTGCAGTTCATGCTCTCCCTTAACTAGGAAAGAGATACCTTATCCATTGATTTCTAAATTGACTTATGGTGAAAAGAGTTCAAATTCTATGTCCGTGTGTCTTTTTTTTTTTTTTTTTTTTTTTGAGAGCTGAACTTTAAAGTAGAGGGAAAATCTGGCCTGGACTGAAAGCAAAATAAAGTGATGTCATTGAGAAGCCAAAGTGGGAGCTGTTATTGGCTGTTATTGGAAGATAATGTGGGAAGTAAATGAGAAGTATAATCTTTGATCATCCTAAACAAACACATGAGCATGCTCATATAGTTATGAAATTCTGGTTTCTATGTAAAGTATTTTTGTCTTGTCATTATATCTCCTCTTCATAACTTCTCTTCCACTGAATGACAGTTTTTTAATTTCACTGCCTAGTATTTAGTAAGTCTTTCCTAATGCACGGACAGTTTATCCTTGAGCCAAAGAAAATGCTTATTGCATTCATAGGAGCAAAAGTATACTAAACACGAGTTAATAAACATTAACTTATTTTAAATTTAGACTTAAGCACAGTAAAAAATAGTTATAGCTGTAAAAACATTTTTGCACCCTATGGCCCTCCAAAGAAATTGTAATGCCCTTGTTGTCTATAAGCTTCCCACCTTATGTGTCTTAGTAGACTGTGCAAGGTGCCAGTCATGGTCTGTTATGACTGTTGTCAACTTTCTGTGAGAACCTGCAATGTAATCTGAAGCTTAGCACCTGGTGTCTCTATTTTTAGAATGCAAACTTTGAAATTAATTCAGCATTAAGGTGTTTAAAATATGGATATATGTTGAAACCAGAATTATAAATGGCCCATTGGAGATCAGTTGCTGTTTGCTAAAAATATACAGCCTTTAAGAAAAGGAGAAGTCATGAAGGTACTGCTTACTCACTGAAGGTGTATCATGTGGCTTCTAAGGACTAACAGCTTTGAATGTACGGTGATAGTAACCAAAAATGAGTAGGAAACTATTAATGAAGGGTGTTGTTAATAAAAGTCAGTCTAGTTAAGTTCAGCTCTGGATTTTAAGCTTATCAATGTTATAATCACAGAGATTTGTAGGATCCTGATACATATTTAGCATATATTCAGTTGCTGAAATACCTATTTATTTATTACAAATATTATTTTCAGTAGTTCTAGCCCCACATGCTGTACTTACAAAACAGACCTCTGCAAGATTTTATTCTTTCTCTGACCTCAGTCTTCATATTGCAAAGATAAACAAGCCAAGTCTCATTTCCTTTTCTGTTAGGGCCGCAGGCAGATATTGAAGCATCTGAATAAGCCCTGGCCTGGGGTTAAGCTGACTGTACAGGACATGAGAAACTATGACATGAGAAATTGCCAAGCATGACAGATAAACACGGTAAGAAGCTGGCAAGTTACAGATAGTGCTGTGAGGGCTGCAAGGGATGCCTGGGTCTCACAGATTATTAAGGGGGAGTTAAGTGAAAAAGGGCTGAACATCACAGGCAACTGAAGGGGACCTTCTGGGAGAGAAAAGTCTTGCAAGATAAACACCTAAGTAGGCATATCAGTAAGGACATAAGAGAATATATGACTGAGATTACCTAGGCAGAACAGTATGAGAAATTCCATATTTTCATATGGATGTAGCAAAATTGATCTTAAAGGGAAGAAAAAAAAAAAAAAAGAAAAAAAAATAATCAGGGAGTTTCTTTATTTGGGTCAGAGCTGCAGTGAAGAAAGATTGGCAAAAAGGAGAGTAAATGAATAGGAAAAAGGATAATTAAATATGAAAATAATGTATTCAGGAATGTCCAGGGATATCTCCTGTGTTCCACTGCAGCTGGAGGAGAACAATAAAGCAAAGTTGTTCCAACCATAACACATGCTAAACGTGTTTCCACAATCAGGAGGACTTTGGGAAATGGGATGGGGTGTCTTCTAGCAGGGAAAAACCTGGGATATAATAACAATATAATTGAGCGTAATGATATCACAGTGTCCATACCTGTTTTAGGCTTGAAAACATCAGCATTCTCCTAAGCATTCTTTGACACTTTTGGTCTTCTCTATTATGGTAGATGCCTAATATCACAGTTTTGCTAGCTATTGCTTAGGGAACTTCATGTTTCCTGGTATTAATCAGACTTACACATGACATTCTATACATGTTTTACAATGATAATTTACACTTTTCCTATTGTATCTATTTGAATTTGTTTTAAACACAGGCTTGACTTTTCGACCAATATCTCAACAAACTCTAGAAACTCAAGGGTAAATTAAAATATAACATATGGTGATCTTCTGACACCTATTATAGAGTTAACATCTAGGATCCTGTTTCTGTCATAACACAAAAGCTCTTTCAGGCATGGAATTATTCAAGAGCTTACCAATTCTAAAATTTAATATGTCAAAAGTCAAGAAACATCTAGGCTTCTTTCTCTTTCACAGCAATGGGTGTTAAAATGAGAGAAAAACAGAAAATATCTAATTTCTCTTGTATCTATGATTCAATTAAAGATAATGAAGAACTTTTAAGAGAATAAAATTCCTCTAAAGGACAGTAAGTGTGAGTACATATTTCCCTTGGGAAGTGCTTTGTTTATGATGTACTCAGGCATATTGATCTTTCAACAAAACAAACAAACAAACAAAAACAACAGTTGATTTAATTTGTCCCTGGGCGGTAATTATACTCAAAGAGGAAAAAGTGAACATGTATTTACAGCTAATGAACTGTATGATAGGGTTATTATTCCAGTTTCCACCATGTTTTGTAGAAAACTTTACAGTGAACTCAGTATTTGTTTCTTCATATGGTATCACCAGCAAAAAGAATACATTCTACCTTCTCCAAACTATCACTATGTCACTCTTCATTGTGAAAATTGCAGTTGAATTTGAGACTCAGATTCAAAATAGAAAATGTGTTTCCTGTAATTCCAACTTGAAATTTTAACTTTATTCCTTATTCTTACTAACGCAGTATAAACACCCATGGACCCCATATTTGCTGAGTAGGTCAGATTCTGTCTGGATAATTTGCCATAGTCCAATAAATTATAGTGATTTTTTTTCAGTAGTTGGCATGCAAATCTAAATTGCTTTTGTAACTATAGATCAGCTTGGTCCAGATTCTATGTTAAAACAAAATAGATTTATCTGGTAAATGTTATTGGTAAGGAAATATGTTTTCTGTCAAATAATGCATTTTTTATGTCTTCTCACATTAAGAGAAATTGATAGGAAATGAGGTGCATAATGTTTGCAAAAGTCAGTGAAGAAAAAGGCATGGAAAAAGTAAAAGATATTTATGATAGAATCATAGAA